>NC_137891.1:144958193-147720119 GCF_963455335.1 Martes martes
TCTCTGGCTGTGGGAGAATTGTCCTTCTAGAACTAATACTATCACTGTGGAAAGATGCCAGATGTCCGTTAGCTGCAGAGAGGGTTATATTCAGCACGTCAGAAAGAGGACAAAGATTTCCAATGCATGCTTGAATTAGCTAAAAAAATTCATTCTTTCTGCCTTTCTGGTCTTATATTTTGAGGTGAGTAAAGATCTAGATTCCCCAGAGAGGAATAAGAGCCTGAGGCCATTAATCAAATGGATGCTGGGAGGCAATGACAGGTGGATTAGGGAATCAGCAACATGGTCTACCCCACTCTCATACTAATTTCCTCTTTAGGCATAGGCTACTTATTCCCCCCTCTGCCCCTCAGTCTCCTCATCTGTAAAATAGAGGGGTTAGTCTAAAGAAGTCTCATATTTGGTGATTCTATTTGTCTGAGTTTTTCTTGGATCCTCAGGGGGCCAGGAACATGGCTTTGGGTCTGGGTCCCACTCACTGAGAATGGCCCACTTGTTGGACAGCTCCTTAGACCAACCCTGTAGATTAACTTGAAGCAGTCCTAGGCCTTATCACAGTCACTGAAGGCTAAGTGTTTGTGGGTCATTTACTCAAGATACAGCCTCAACCAAGACATAAAAATAATGCCTCAGTGGTCCATCTGCAGCTTACAGGAGTATCCATCTCCTCCACTGGCTCAGATTCAATTTGCATTAGTAGAAATAAGGTATGGCTACCATGCAGTATGAAGTGAGGGGGAGTTTAATTAAAAAGGAACAAGTTAACATCTTCCCTACGTGTTCCAACATACACTCACCTTAGACCTCTCATGGCAGCTGTGGTCTGAGCCACGTAGTCCAACATTAGATCACATTATCTCTTGAATTGTTCTCTCTTTTTTTTTTTTAATGTGTGCTCAGTTCAGATCTCTAACTTTTTACTTGAATGTATTTTCAGTTCAAGGACACATATTTGTAAGGAAGCTACTCTCTGCCATGCACTGAAGATAAAGAGACAAGCACAGTCCCTGCCTTTGAAGAACTCACTGTCTGGAGAAGGATATAGACAAACAAACAGACATTTAGGCAGAAGACGTTAAGATAGAGGGATGTGTTTGTTTTCTATTATTGTGTAACAAATCACCACAGCTTTAACAGTTAAAAATAATACCCAATTTTTAGCTTATAGTTCTGTAGGTCAGTATCCAGATGGCTTCTGAAGGGTCCTCTGATCAGGGTCTCACAAGACCAAAGTCAGGTTGTTGGCTGGTCTGGGCTTTTATCTGTAGGCTCAGGAGAGGAACTTACTTCCATACTCAATCAAATCAGTGGCAAAATCCTGTTTCTTGAAGTTGTAGGTATAAGGTCTCTTGTTTCCGTGCTGGCTGTCAGGCCAGGGGCCACTCGCTGTTCTAGAGGTCAACTGCATTCTTTCTCAGATGGCTGCTTGCTTCATGTTCAAACCAGCAATGGGGGGTAGAGACTTTCACATGCCTTCACTTTCTTTGCCTTCCTCTTCTGTCTTTTCCTTGTACCACCAGCCTGAGAAAATACTGTACTTTTAAGGACTCTTGTGGTTAGATCTGGCTCACTTGGTTACTCTTCCTTTTGAAAGCTCAGCTATGTCTTACAACAACACAGTCATGGGAGTGATATCTCAGTCATATTCACAGATTCCAGGGCTTAGGGTGTGGGATCTTTAGGGCCCTTCCTAGAAATTTTGCCTGCCATAAGGGTGTAGAGGATGTTAGGGGGCACAGAGCAAGTAGGGGTAAACACCCCAACTCCCATGAGATCATGGGAATGCCTCTTGGCAGAAGTTGCCTGGTTGGATTTTCTAGGGATGACTTAGAGTTAAACAGGGAGAGAAGGGATGTGAAGGAGGTGCTTTGGAAAAGATGGATGGAAGAGCACCTCAGGAAGCTCAGTACTCTCTCTTTCCCCAGCATCTAACCCAGTGCTGAGGACATAAGAGTTTTCAACATTTTCTTGACAAATAACTGCTCATGTGTCTAGTCTTTGGAAGGTTGTTTCCTTCTTGTTTGCCTAATGACTGAGCACAAGCATCCTCTTTAGGTTGACATCTGTCTCCAGTCCCCAGCCTTCCTCACTGTACTACTCTCTCTCTCTCCCATCTACCTCCCTCACTCTATTAATTTCCTGTTGTCTTGTCTGATTTCTCCTTGCATTTGAGCACCACAGGCAGAGACTTTAACCTTTTCACTTTGTGCTCCCAGTGCCTGGCACCATCGTGTTGCATGGTATCCCTCAGAAAATGAATGTTAAATCAATGAGCTCTCAGCTTACACTCTGGCTTCTTCTTTGGATCAAACCCACTATTTTAGTTGAGTTTATTTTTAATAAACATTTGCATAGCCCCCATTATGTGCCAGTAAGTAAACAGCAGAGCCAAGATTCACACTTAGACAGTCTGTTGCACTTGACAGAGGTAAGTGTGACCCTTCAGGCCCTGCCAAGCTTCATACCTACTATGACTAACAGAAACAACAATAACAACAAACGAAAACAACCACCACAACTGTTTACTGAGTATTGTTGCACAGTTGCTGTATTGAATTTGTACGACAAATACCTACAACACTAGAGAGTAAGAATTATTACCTTTATTTTAGAGATAAAGATTCTGCCTCTCAGAGATGTTAAGTCACTTACATGTGTCCACAGGCCAACATGCAGTGGACCTAGGACTTAGAGTCTGTTTGACTCCAAACCTGGGCTCTTTGGGGACAATTTAGTGCCTTGACCAGTTGTTTTCATTGAACTGATCATTCTTTTTCTTTTGTAATGACTAACCACTTCAGCATCCATGGAATCATTGTCTTTAAAAAACATTCAGGAGAAAGTCAGAATCTTGTTATTATGGGTACAAAAACATAAACCAGTTCACAATGACCTTGCCATGATCTAACAGAATAAAAGATCAGTTTCTCTGTGTAAGTCAGATCATGCCCTGTGTCTTCTTGGTGCCCATCTCAGGGCTGTAGTCCTGTCATGGTGACAATAAAAGGGATAGAATTTTTCCAGGACACTCCAGAGAGCTGGAGTGACTTAATCAGCTCACTCTTCATCTATGTGGATTTTCCTCAAATCATTTCTTTGTTACCCGAGAGAAGACCATGAACACACAACTACATGAAATATGTATAAACTCCAAGGGTCCACTAGTTAAGCAAGGCCCTGTTTTATCCATTCTGTACTCCAGCACCCAACACAGGGCCTGGCACATAGAAATTGCTCAGTGAATGTTTGTTGGATGAATGAAGAAGAGAACCAAAGAAATGAAAACATTGCCCTTGTGCTTAGCATTGGAGCTGAATCTAAAAGGAGCATAGTGTGTTGGAATTTGGCATACATGGAGTAAGTTGGAGCAGTGTCTCTCAAACTATCTGTGGGGAGGGCCTGCACGCATCTTTTATCTCTAATAAACTGAACTGATACATGGCTCTACTATTAGTATGTGCTTTGCACCACCAGCAACTTATCTCTCTAAATTCAACAGCACCCTAGTTGGAATCCTATGTGATGAGACAAAGCACTGATATCATACTGGGAAATCACAGCAATGTTAAATTGCTAAAAATTTTCTAAAAGCTCATTCTCAATTTCTATACTTAGCTCATCAAAACCAGAAACAAACCATTTATAGTCCAGTCCTGGTCCCTGATCACATTGAGAATAGCACTCTAGAACAGGGGCTTGCACTCACAGTTGGGTTAGAATCTTATTAACTAGGTTTATATGATTTGGGAGAAGTTACTTAACTTTTCTTAATCTCCAAAGTTTTCTTGAGGAAAATAGTAATACCTCCCTTATGGGGTTGTAATGAGGATCTAGTCCAATCATTCACTCAATAAATATTTATTGAGATTCTATTATGACAAATACTCCCTTCAGCACTGGAGAAAAAGTAGCGAACAAAACAGACAAAAATCCTTATTTTTATGGAGCTTAGATTGTGGTGAGATAATCTGTATAGAGAAGGTATCCTGGTGTCTAGTTGTTACCAGCTACGTGTCATTCGACAGGTCCTAACTTCACCAAGAGTCAGTTTTAACTTTACCAAGAGTCAGTTTACTAAAAATAGAGCAAAACCAACAGATACCTCCTATGATTTTTCTGAAGATCCAGTGAGATCAGAGAGATGGTCACTTGCTGTGGTAATAAATACAACTCAAAGTTAAGTGTAAAGTATTATATTTCTGGATCTTGAGGATCCGAGTTGTGGACTCTCCCAGCAATTGGGAGATTCAAGGTAGTGGGGAGCCTTCACCTGAAACAAAGGGGGCCACAAAAGCTGAGAGCCTCAGGAACCACATGAGAAGCCAATATCTAAAGCTAACTGAAAAAAAGTTAGCCAACTAGCCAATATGGCCAACTGAACAAAAGGAGGAGCACATCAAAAGGACTGAAGGAAAATGTCAAGACCAAAGCATAGAACCAGAATTTTGGAATCAGGCAGATAACTAGGACAGAATAGACAGCTTATGGCTTGCTTTGAATGCTTACTAAGATATGTTAAATGGGTACAAAGCCAAGTTTAAAAGGATGAGTTAGAACAGACACCACATCGAAGAGATATTACCAAAAACAGAACCAAAGGGCTCAGTCTATAATCAGGTTCATAGAGTGGGATTAAGGCTAGGACTAGGAGATAAAACCAAGCATCCAGAAACAATGAAAACTCAAGAATGGAACATGAAACAAAGAACAAATTATGCTCTAAGGCTAAAAATTATGCTGGGTAACTCCTGTTAGCCTTTTCCAATCTATTCTACCATTCTTCATCCTGTCATGTTCCCCAGGAAGAAGACTGACACTGATCTCTTACCATCTGGTTTCTCAGTGAGTTCTGCCACTGGGGAAGACAGGACACTGGAGGGAGACTGGGAGGGAGGAAAGGGAGGTCAAGGGATTTGTTCCCTAAGATTTCTCTCTTTAGACTATTGCATGCCTCAAACACAGGTCTTTATCCCTGTTGTGCTCTCCGGGTTCTGTTAACCACTCCGTCCCTTTACCCCTTTAGATCTAGAGACCTCAGGGTGCCCCACTTCTTACTAGCCCCTGGGCGCCAGAGTATCCTGTGTAGTTTCCCCTCTCCACAACTTTGTAAATAAACTTATTATCCTAATCAAGTATGCCATCTGTTTCCTTCTGGCATCCTGACTAGAAGCTCCAGGACTTAAGTTCAAAGCTCTGCGTTATTGGGTTCTGTGATTAACTAGGGGTGGTCAGTCTAATTTAGACAAACAGTGTTGGGCAGATTCACAGTACAGAGTAGAGCAGGTTAGAGTCAGGATTTGAAAGTAGTCATGCTAGGGTCCTGGGTGTTAACTAGAATAGATCCCAGGGGTTGAAAAAACAGGCTACTATTTAACACTGTACTTACTGTATGCCAGGCACTAAGTGCAGTATATTTTTGAACTCCTTTAATCCTCATAGCAGTGCTATTGAGTTGGTAGTGCTATTACCATCATTTTACCAAGTGAGGACAGAGAGATCAAGTAACTTGCCCGAGATCACACAACTAGTAAGTGATTGTAGCTGGGATCTAAACACAGAGAGTCCCACTCCAGAGTCCGTGGTCCTAACTGGGAGTCCTCCGCTGCATATTCATTTTTCACTTCCAAGTACTGGGTCTGCTGCTTCCTTGTTCTCATTCATAGTCTGAAGATTGCTAATAACACACTTTGCATTGACTTTAGTATTGTAGTAAGCTTTAGCACATTTTGAACCTCACATTTCTGATTTAGTTCTTACAAGTTCCAGGGTGTTCAGATTCCTCAAAAGGCTAAAATACCCAGCTCAAAGTTCCACAGCCAGAGGATGGTGGAGGCTGGCCTTATACTCAATTCTTCTTAAGCTTTTCTATTCTATCTCATAAACCTTGAAGTTTTTCTGGCAGGGACAGCATCTTTTTCACTGCTATACTCAAGTGCCTATTTCATGGTAGTAACAGGATAAACACTGAATAAATGAATGGTTTTGACATATCCTTTAAAATTCAGAGTGTAGTAGAGGGTATCCAGGAAAGCCATATTATTTTCTTTATTTTGTCTATTATTGGAACCCATCCTTATGGTAGCATCAGAACTGCCTTTTGGCAATGCCCAGCTCTCTGGGACCCTCTTCTTTTCTTAAATCTGCTCACAGAGCAGGGATTATGCTTGCTTGGTCCCACCTTAATCTCTCTGCAAGTCCACTAGCTTTCTTACTGACGATCACAGGGTCTGATTAGAGCATTTGCTTGATTCCTTTATCTCATATTAGTTATAGAAGTGGTTAGGTGCCAATGCTTTTATTACAGTAGGCCATACCTGGGTTTGAATCCTTGTTTTGTCATTTGTGCACAGGTTACTTAACATCTGTGTGTCTCAATTTCTTGATCTATAAATAGGTTATAACAGTAGTATACACTTCACAAGATTGTTGTGTGGACTACATTAGATAATGTAGACAATCATTATCATTTCAGATCCACCAGGAAGGAAATGATAGTACAAAGTTGAAATGCAAGATACTTTGTGGGGGTAATGCCTGTGAAAGATAAAGGAGAAAGGGAGCAGGAGTCATCAGCAAGAGCCTGCAGACTATGATGCAGGCCTGATACCTGTGAAAGGAGTGGGAGAAGGAAGCAATGTTGGGTAGAAAGAACCCCAGACTCTGGCTCAGCTCGGAGTAAGTCTTGGCTAGATTGATAGGGATCTCTGACACCAACATTGCCTGTAGGGGATGTTTGTACTGGGCAGAAGCCTCATATCCCACTGTACTCAGTCTTTGGTTAGAGCTGCTAGGGAGTATTGTACCTTTAGCATAGCTACTAAAGTATTATATGTTGGCTAATTGGACATAATAAAAAAAATAAAAGTATACAAAGCTCTCAGCACAGTGCCAGGCCCCAAGTAAACATTCAGTAACTTCATTCAAACTTCCAAATTCTTTTTTTTTTTTTTAAGATTTTATTTATTTATTTGGCAGATAGAAATCACAAGCAAGCAGAGAGGCAGGCAGAGAGAGAGGAAGGGAAGCAGGCTCCCTGCCGAGCAGAGCCCGATGCGGGGCTCGATCTCAGGACCCTGAGATCATGACCTGAGCCGAAGGCAGAGGCTTTAACCCACTGAGCCACCCAGGCGCCCCAGCAAACTTCCAAATTCTTACCTTCTAAATTTAACTTCTTTTCAGCAAATAATTCAGGATATTGGAAAATCTGCACACATAATAACTTTCTATAATGTCTTCTGAGGACCATCTTAACTTCCATAAATTTCTTGGAAGGGCAACCATTACACTCAGCTTTATTCTGTATACTCTTCTATATCAAATTATACGAAAAAAATTTTTGTATATACCCTCCATTTATATATAGAGAAATAAGTGTTCGGAGAGAGCATAGGCCTTTCCCAAGGTCAGAGAGTAAGCCCCTGGAAGAATAAAAAATTGGACTCCAAACTCCTGTCCCCAGCCCCATGCTACATTCTTTTTGCATTGTGTGTGTGTGTGTGTGTGTGTGTGTGTGTGTGTGTGTGTGTGTGGTGTATATGGGTGTGTGTGTGGATAGACTGATAGTGATCAGCCAAATAGTCATTTGACTAATTACCTGGATCAAAATTGTCCTGGAGTGGAGGGGAATGCATTATTTTTGAAATCAAGGTATTGGAAATAATTAAGTAAAATCTAGACAGGAATCACCCATGATTCAGATTTCTCCAGTTTTCTTCCAATTCAACAACCTACTTACTTCATTAGTCTCCAGTATGAGCTTCCCTTTCCCCATCTTTGCTGAAGTATATTACCTCTCTAGGCAGTTCTAGGTCTGTTCCTGTCCATCTGCATATGGACTTATGAAGATGTTTGGAACATTTATTGAAGCAGACCTTAGTAATCCTAGGTCAATTACAGGGCCTTCATTATCTTTGGGAAAGAAGCTCACTGTATGGTAATGTTCACTTCATCCCATCCAAGAAGAACGCATGGACCTGCCTTGAATGAGAAAGTTAGCAAGGGAAAGCAAGAAAAGTGGACTTGTAGCTGGAAGACCTGTGTTAGTATATATGCCATAACTCTTAGTAGCTGTAACCTGGGACACATTCATGCCTTGGCTCCCTCATTAATAAAAGCTAAAGAAGGGTTGGAAGTAAGGCTTATCCCAGTCAGCTATGGGAATGAGGGTCTCACTCTGGGCACAACTGTAATACATTTATGGCAATATTGGTTGGGCAGAGTTTCTCTATTAAAATATTTGTCCCCTATTGTAGGTGTGATATGCTAAATATTGAATATTTCAGACCCCCAAAGTGAAGCTCCTACAGTCTATACAGGCCCTCCAGGAATCTCATTCTAGCTAGGAACAATGTAAGATCCAGTGTGTATGGAACATTTATATCTGCTGATGGTTCACGTAACATTATCTCAACTTCTCATAACAACCCTGCAAGGAAATGATCATCTCCACTTTGTGGCTAAGAAAATTAATGCTCAAGGCACCTGGATGACTCAGTTGGTTGGACATCCAACTCTTGGTTTTGGCTCAGGTCAAGATCTCAGAGTCACGAGATTGAGACCCACATCAGGCTCTGTGTTCAGCAGGGAGTCTGCTTGAAATTCTCTCTTTCTCCCTCTGCTCCTCCCCCTCCCTACTCATTCACTCTCAAATAAGTAAACAAAATCTTAAGAAAAAAAAAGAAAATTAATGCTCAAAGAGGCTATAAACTTAAGTGTTGCCCTGTTATCACCCTTCTTCTGCTCAGTGCCAGTGTCTCCTATGATACACTGTGTGACAATTATTCATTCACTTAACTGGACTCACTTAAGAGGACTCTTTGAGGCTGTGCACATTGCACATAGTAAGTGCTCAATAAAGGCTTATTAAATCTTCCTTTCCATCTGGAGACTTGATCAAGCAGACTCTGGAATGTGGGGAATGGCTGGGACTCATTCTAGGAAGTAGGTCCTTGTCTAGCTATAGGTGGTAAAGGATGATACCTCTCATTGGGCAAGACCTGTAGCCACATGGTCTAGAGATTTCTGCACAGAGGGAGGGCAAAGTGGCAGCAACAGTTGTCCAGGACTAATTAGCAGGTTACTGAGTTCAGCAAAGTGTTGTGTGAGGGCAGATACTCACAGCAATTTCAAGTCTGGTTATCCAAAAAAAAAAAAAAAAAAAAAAAAAATCCTCAGAAGCTATAAAAGTGGCTGAATGCTGAGGACCTCTACCTATATCTCTCCTGCATGAGACCTAGATGCATTCTAGGAACTGGGGACATACCTAAGCTTGGGGGGGGGGCGGGTAGGGCAGGGAGAGTCAGTGAGATGCCTCAACTTTGGAAGGATAGAGTAGGACATTAAGAAATCAGTCTCCCAACTGCTCGAGGCTTCTGATAGACCCAGGCAGTGTTACAGTATCATATGTCATAGCTTCCCCTCCACTCAGTATATTTGCATTTAAAAAGGTTCACTGAAGAAAAACTAGTTCAATCCAAAGGAATTAATATCTAACTGGATGCCTTTCAGATACTTGGTTAAAAGGATGAGGGAAATCACTTGTGCTTTTAGACCTCCCCAGCAAACCATACTGAGGCCATCGTTTTTAGCTGTGTAGGTTGGGCTCTACACAAATATATATGGCATCTTTGAATCTCACCCTGAAGGAACATGTTGCCTGAAAAATTCACTGGACTGTCACTCTCTATGCTCAGTGAATGTGATTTGCATAGCAGAATAAGCCACTTGAGTCTCTTTCTCCTTTCCTATTGGACTAAATCTCTTGAACTCTTCATGGCCCAGCTTGAATGCCACTGCCTCTGTGAAGCTTTCCCTGTTGGCCTCCTCCATCCCCATAGAATTAACCATCCTCTTCTTTTCTTTGTTCCTGTAGTGACTTGCTTGCCTAGGTCCCACCCTGATGTGGTTCCTGGCCAACTCTGCAATTTCATTCTTGGCCAATTTTCTCTCATTTATGCTCTAGCCCTGCTGTTATTTCCCTCCCCTCCACACACAGTAGAAAGACCTATCCCCAGAATGCTGCTTCATGGTTCCCTGGCTGTGTGCATGCTGTTCTGCTTCCGTCTGGAAGCTTTTCCCCACTCCTTTCTCTTTCCGGCTAACTTCCAGACATTTTCCAAGACGTTGCCCTGGGCAGAGACAGGGACCACAACTGTATGATTCATCAGTGTAACTCAACCTGCTAGCACGCCACCTGAAATGCGGGAATACTGGTTCCATGCATGAATGAATGAATCTCCTCCAAGAAACCTTTTTTCTCTGACACTTATCACCCCAGTCTGAGCTGGGTGTCTGTCCTCTCTGCTCCTTTTTCATCCTATGCTTATCTTCTCAGTTACAACTCTATATTAGAAAGCATCTGTCTATGTCTAGCTTCTCCACCCCTTCCCATCATTAGATTCTAACTTTCTTAAGGTTTGCAGCTGGGTTTCATTCATCTTTAAGCATTCATTGTCTAAAGTGCCTGGCATGCAGTAAGCTCTAAATAAATGTTAATAAATGAGAAAATTGAGCTAGGTGATTGCTACTTTTAAGACATTAGGTCACAGTAAATAATTTTCTCCTTTTTTACTGACTGGAGCTCACAGTACTCCACCTGGTGCCTAATATATACTCAATACACAGTTTGTAATTTGATTTGGAAAATAAACTACCTTGTAGAGTGAAGAGAGCTCTAGTTGAAGAGTCAGTTTCTGGTTCCAACATTGCTATATGTCAACTGGTGACCTTAGGAAAGTCGGTGGGCCTCTTCAAAACTCAGTATTCTAATCTGCTAAATGGGTATAAAGATTCTCTAATCTCTTAATTTAGTTCTGCCATAAGTAGGTTCCATTACAAGGACTTGGGTTATATAGTTTATTTGGGAGGTTTGTTTGGGAAGCACAAATAAGAGAGTAGAGAAAATGAGACAGGGAAGAGAGATAAATCAGTAACATCTACATTAATGATGGGTTGCTACAGTAGACAAGGTAAGCCCATTCCCATTGGGGATGTTTTGCATGCACCTATAGAACGTGCTTCAAAACTGTATCTGGAGATGAGCTGGAAGCTGGGATTATTGCTCCATTACCCTTGCTCTCAATCCGTCGAAGTTTGTCCCTGGAGTATTAACTGGTGTTATTGCCTCCCCCTGGTGTATTATTGTTGAATTAGCCTAATCAAACCCAGCTTGTTTGCTCCTGAAGGGTCCTTGAGGAATTCACAGAGTGCTGGAATGTATATTATTTCTTCAGGAGACTCTGAGACCTCTAATAATGAGTGCTCACTCAGAGTTTTGTTCTCTTTCTGTCAAAGAACTGCTCCTCCTTTCTTACCCTGCCACCCACACAGGCAAGCTCCTGCCAGTGTGTGGGCACCCTGGGAGGGCTGATACTTTCCTCCACAGAAAGAGGACTCCAGTGGGAATGCTCCTATCATACACTGTCTCTACCTGAAAGATCTGGAAATCTGGAAAGATCTGCATTATGAAGCTTTTCCCTGCATGTTAGCTTGGTGGCCAAGACTTCTTAGATTCAGCCTTATACTAACATTTCCATATAGCTTATTCAAGGAATTCTTTGCATCTTTGAGATGCTTCCCCTAGCAAAATCAGTTTTATTTTTGTAGTATAGGATTAAATATTCTGGGAACAGAGATGCTTAGGGAGTGGGCTGACCTACTTGATAGAACTTTTTAGGTAATTATGATGACCTTTTATGAAAGAGGAAGTCTTTTTTTTAAGATTTTATTTATTTGAGAGATAGTGAGCATGAGTGGGGAGAGAGCAGAGGGAGAATGATAAGCAGACACCCCCTCACCCAGCACTGAGCCTGATGAGGAGCTCTATCTCAGGACCCTGGGATCATCACCTGAGCCAAAGATATATGCTTAACCGACAGAGTTACTCAGGCATCCCGAAAAAAAAAAGAAGTCTTAAATATTCATATGCTTTGATTCAATACCTTTATTCCTTGACATGTATTATAAGGAAAAGCTCTAATATAAAATGCCTTACACAGAGAGATGTTTGTCACTAAGTTATTCATAAGTGAGATCTTATGAAGAGTTTGTAATAGTGTGTGAAAAAAGTTGTATATCACCATTTTCAGAGAAAAATACAGATTTCAATATTACGTGTGCATCTCAATCATACCAATGAAAATAAGCCAAATAAATGATGCCTAGAAAAAAACAAAAGAATTTTATATCAAAATGTTAATCGTGGTTGACTTAGGGTGTCATGATTATGGGAGGTGTTTTTTTCTCTTGACTTTTCTATATTTTTTTGCATTAATCAAACATTTCAGTTCAAAGAATACTTATGTTTCAACCTTATTAAAATATTCATGTCCAGAATTGAGTAAATACTATTTTTACAATTGAGTGAACATACACATGTGAAAAAAGACTAGAAGGGAATACAGAAATGACTTTTATTACTGTGGTTAATAGGCAGTGACTCCCTCTTCTGGCTTTACTCAGAGCCCCTTTGGGAACAAGTAAAAAACATAGGACCCCACATTTCATCTTCAGAGATTCAGTTAGTCAGGTGGAATCCTGGGGTCTCTAATTTTGAGCAGCTTCTGGTGATTCTAATACGGTTTATCCATAGTACAGCATTGGATAGCTACTGTCATTTGGGAACTTGGATATTTTTTTATGTATATGTAATTGCGCTGTTGCCAGATTGTCTTTACAATAGAAAATGCAAAAGCACATATGATCCTCAGTATTCAGCAATATGAAAATGTCCTCCTTCCAATTTTGTAATCTAGTCTTGTCTTTTAGCATTAAGAGTCTCTCTTCTTCATAACAATTATTGTAGCTGTTACATACTGTTCAACCTGGAGCATATACTTTAACTTTATCAACTAGTCCTCTGCTCTGGAAGAAGTATCACAGGAGGAATGCCTGAAGAAATTAGAAATTTTCACTTTAAGAGTAAAACTATTTAAAATATAGTAAATCTTGGGGAGAAAATTTGTTTCCCAAGATCCCAGCAGGCTACACTATGACCAGTGAATGGAAATTCCCATTAGACAAATGATGGATTTCAAAACCATACTTGGCATACACTTGGCTAAGATGTTTTAAACAGGGCTTGAATATCACACATTTGAGATGATTTCTGACAGCTCTAGAGTCTTCCCAGCCCAGATATGTCCTGGAATCATGATCCACCCCCCTGCCCCACCACTTATCCATAATGCATTTCTACTCATTCTGGGCAAGCCTATTTGCAAGGCTAATATAATCAAAAGTTTACTAAACTGATTGTGGTTTATTCCAAACAGTGCCTAATTCAAAGCAACTGCTCATCCCCAGCTGAGCTAGGCCCTATTGTTCCTGGATAAAAATAAATAAATAAATAAACAAACCCAATGTATGAAAACCCAAACATAAGCAAATAAATTAGGTGGATAATTACTGGCAGAACAAAAAAAATTCCCACAGGGCTCCTTTAAATTGTGAGCTCTCCTATGCATTACAGTGTAATTAAATTAGCCGAAATCTGGTTAACACGTAACCCTCTTGTAGTCTCTCTCTCAGGCTTTGCCAAGTTTCCACTTCTCTGAGACTAAACTCCTTTATCTCTACCTAAAAGCTCAGTCCTGCCCTGGATTTGAGCACTAACCTCCCTTCATGATGGAGTGGTATGGAAATCCATCTGTACTCCATATGTATGTGCTATGCCACCTTGCTCTGACTTGGACTTCACCTTTTGGGTTTCAGTACTGATGACTGGGCTCCTGTGTTGGCCTCTGCAGAGCCAGAGTCCTGTCTTGCTAATCTGTTAGGCCCAGGCCTAATTTTGTTCTCACCTGTTCTTACCCTTAGTTACATCAGCCAGTTCTTACCTGTTCTGTTCATCCCCGTATACCTTAGTTACATCAGCCAGTGTCTGAGCAGGACCATCAAGGCAGGAAGTCAATATAATGAGCCTGTTACAAAGGGAAGAACTGAAAAGTCAAATGGGCCACGTGAGGCACCCCAGAGATGAGCAGCAGCCGGGAGGAGCTACTATTCTTGTGCTGGCTGATGAAGGGATGAGTAGGTATGGTCCTAGAGACCTGAAGCAGGGACGGTGCAGTGGGAATTGGAATACAGGATAGAAACTGTTTGGAGGGAGGGAGTTGGGACCGTAGAGGGAGATGTCAGGTGAGAGAATCCTGGAGGAGTTCAGACCAGCTTTTCCTGTCCTTCAGTTCCCATCCTGTATTTAATGGTTAAATTAAACTGAAAACCAGTTAGTAAAGAATCCTTGTGAGTATAATTTGCAGGAATCATCCCCCAGTGGTAAGAGCAGAACATGGGAAGGGAGGAAATAGATCTGGATACCAGCAGGCAACATAACCTTGTGCAACTAAGAAACTGGTATTGGCAAGATAATTCAACACTGGATGAAACCAAAGCCTTCTAGGGCAAAGGTTAAAATGATAACAAAAATAATAAAAAATAATAACAACTAATATTTATTGGTTACTTTCTATAGTCACTTTCTGTTCTAAGCACTTTATGTATGCCAATTTAATTAACCTCACAACAGCCCTATGACGTTCTTTGTATTTTCATAATTTCACATTACAGATGAGGAAGTGGAGACCAAGAGGAGCTAAGTTATTTTCTCTGCAGTGCACAGCTAGAAAATGGCTGAGTCTGTACTTGAACATAGGCAGCTTGTTTTAACAGCCCATGTGCTTAGCCATGCTATTCTACCTAAGTCTGAAGTCCTATGCCCTTAACCAACAGCTGTTTGACTTTGCAAGATTCTTAGTGATTTCTTTAATCGTCAACTCCTTAACTTTAGAAAAACTAATAATATTACTTATTTTACTGAGTTATGGTAAGATTAAATGATGTACCGCGTATAGACTATGAACACAAAGCCTGGCACATAGATGACATTAAAACTATAATGGAATTTCTATGCTTAAGTGGTTCTCCCTCACCCTTGGAAAGGGAAAACGCATGAGCTGTGTTCTAGGTCAGACCCAGTTGAGGTTCCTCCTTCAACCCTCTAACCGTCACCTATTTCTCTCAAGGCCCTAGTTCCTGGACCAGGGCCTCATTAGGGCTCATAACCACCACGCAGGATTTCTCTTTGACATTTCACAGCCATTCTTCCCCTTCACATAGACAACGTTCTTGAGAAAATGGATTTTCCTTGACTAATGAGAATGTGTTAGTCTCTTGTTATTGCTATGTCTTAGTGAAACATTTCTAATGAGAAGAATTAATTTTGTGACATTCTCAATGCCATCTGCACTCATCAAAGGCCTAAGTATGCATCAATCTCAAAACTGTCCCTTAGTTTCAGTGGAGCCAAATTCCCTTACATCCCAGCCCCTCATTTCTCTCTCTTTAAGCTACAGTGTCCTAAACTATAAAACAGGGAGTCTAGACTATTCCGTGCCTAGATTTCAAGGCAGTGGTGAGGATTAAATGAGATCATAGAAAGCATAAGAATCATGATAATGATGATAATGATGATGATGATGATAACAATAATAATAAAGCTAACATCTCTATAGTGCTTACTATGTGCCAGGCATATACACTGAATTCAATTAACACAATCCTACTGAGTAGTTGGTATTATCATCCTCATTCTATAGATGAGGAACCTGAGACACAATCAGACTAATTTTTTTGGCCAAGGATACAGAGCTAATAAGTGGGAGAGTCAGAATTTGAACTTAAGGCAGTCTGGGTCCTGAGTCAAAAAGACATAGCAGGCCCTCTGGGCCTCACTTATCTTGTGTGTTCTCCTTCCGTTTGAAACTTTTATGTCACAGACAAGTTAGGGCCCACTCATATACAGAGGAGGGGAAGACAAATGTCCTTACAGTCTCATGCCCCAGAAGTTTCATGGACTTTCCTTTCTTCTCAGAGGTTGGGGTAGTGTGGCTCAAACCTACCGGTCTTATATGAGTCTAGTGCTTTCCCTAGAATTTCTGTGAATTCCTGACTTCATTTTTTCAGGGTCGCTCTGCCTCTGCTCTTCTGTTCATCTGGAAACTGGCACATGTCAACCAGAGCTCAAAACTCCACCCTTTTCAGGCTTCCTGAGGTGATTCAGTAGTTCCTAGCACATCCTATTTTTAGTTTTCCTGAATATCTATCTATCTATCTGTCTATCTATCTATCTTTTTATCTATTTATTTATTTATTTATTTAACTTTTTTAGTTCTTTCTTTATATTCCAGTTAGCAGAGAGTGTAATATTCATTTCAGATATACAATTGAGTGATTCAGCACTTCCATACAACACACAACAAATGCATTCTTTAATCCCCTTCACCCATTTAACCCTCATCCCCCTACCCTCTTCCCCTTTGTTGACCATCGGTTTGTTCTCTATAGTTAACAGTCTTTTTCTTCGTTTCTTTCTCTTTCTCCTTTTTCCCCCATGATCATTTGTTTTGTTTCTTAAATTATACCTATGAGTGAAATTATATGGCATTTGTCTAATATCAACAAAACAAGGAACAACAGGTGTTGGTGAGGATACGGAAAAGGGGAAACTTCTTGCACTGTTGGGGGAATGCAAACTGGTGCAGTCACTGTGGAAAATAGTGTGGAGGTTCCTCAAGAAATTAAAAATAGAACAATCTTACTATCCAGCAATTGCACTACTAGGTATTTACCCAGAAAATGCAAAAATATCAATTCAAAGGGATACATATACCCTGATGTTTATAGCAGCATTAACAACAATAGCTAAATTAGAGAAAGAGACCAAATGCACATTGACTGATAAATGGATAAAAAAGGTATAGTATGTATATGTGTATGTATGTACACACATGATGGAATATTACTCAGCCATAAAAAGAATGAGATCTTTCCATCTGCAATGACGTGTATAATGCTAGAGAGTATAATGTACCCTAGTGCTTATAGCAACATTATTATCTATAAAATCAGATTATGGAGACAGCCCAAATGTCCATCAACTGAAAAATACATAAAGATGTGCATATATATATACACACATATAATGAATAATATGTGGATAAATATATTAAGAAGTATACATACACACACATGCCCACACATAATGGGATATTACTCAGCCATAAAAAATAATGAAATCTTGCCTTTGCAATGATATGGATGGAGGTAGAGAATATTATGCTAACAAAAAATAAGTCAGAATTTTCCTGAATATTTCTGAGTCATGATGTGGAGTCACCTCAGAGTGGGCAAGACACTCTATTCATGGCCACCTGGTGTCCATACTGCACCTTTGGGCAAATTAGAAAAAGCCCTCCCCACCATCCCTGCGACCAATTAGAGAAATTACCCTCTCTGGGCATACAAATGAGGAGAAACTGTCCCTTCTAAGCCAACATAGGGCCACACCAAGACCCTAGCTTGGCAAACAGAGTGCAAGTAGGTGGGATTTTAGTCCCCACTCCTATGCTGATGCAGGGCACAATGTTCAGAACTATATGCATTAGTCCTTTTGCCATCTCGACTCTAACCTGACTTCCTTGCTTTTCCTCCCTATCAGTCCATTAAAGTAGAGACACCTTCCAAAATCTCTGTTCCAACAATTAAGATTTTTACCATGCTCAAGACCAGAACCTGCTCTTCCTTCTAAGCAGGGCTCACCTCTACCCATTATTTTTACATTACCATAAGTCATCAGATCCATCACTTTTTTTCTTACACCTAACCTTGTCTGCTCAGTAAATTCAACTTCTTTTTTTTTTTAAGATTTTATTTATTTATTTGTCAGAGAGACACACAGAGAGAGTGAGCACAGGCAGACAGAGTGGCAGAGGGAGAAGCAGGCTCCCTGCAGAGCAAGGAGACAGATGTGGGACTCAATCCCAAGATGCTGGGATCATGACCTGAGCCGAAGGCAGCCGCTTAACCAACTGAGCCACCCAGGCGTCCCAGTAAATTCAACTTCTAAATGTGGGTCTTTCTTCCAGCAATCTCTTAGGGCTGAGCGATAAATGATGCAGAATGCAGGAGAGAGGCAGGGATGCTTTTATCTCATCCTTGAGCCTATAGTCCCATGTTCCACCACCCTGCAGAGAGGTGCTTGCTTTTGCCTCCCAGAAGCACTGGACTGGACAGATCCTGGTTGTATAGCAGAGGAAGGCAATCCCAGCAAGCCCAGTATGTAACAATCTGTCTTTGGTAGGCAAGGAGACAAATGCACAGTCCCTAGAAATTTTGAGCAGTGGTGCTTAATCCCCATGCTGTAATTATGCTCATCCATCTCTTGTTCTCTCCTCTAAGAAGTCTCAGCAGGGTGTGTCACATGCCATGTGCAGCATCTTTAAGGTACATGGGTTTGGGTACCACTGTGTTACTATTGCAGAGTAAAGGCAGTTAAACCAGTGACCTCCCAAGGTTTTGACTATGCATCTCTATCAGTAAGGTGTTTTTGAGCAAGTAGCCCATATACACATGTTTATTTATGCATTCATTGCATATATGTATCTTTGTTCTAATGCTTACATGTCATAAACATATGAAAATAAAAACAAGAAAGGGTGTATTAAAATAAATATGGGTAGAAGTTCTGGAATGCTCTTCCTACATCCCAGTTGATCATCTTGCACACCTTCTGGGAAGTACACAGCCTACTTAGATGCTGCCCAGGTAAGTCATATCACTTCCTTGCTTGGGACTGTGGGAAGTACATAGGCTTTGGAATCAGTCCAATCTAAGTTCTGATCCTAGTTTTCCCAATCTATGTCAAGGGGATTTTGGATAAGTGATATAATATCTTGGGCTTTAGTTTACTTGTCCATAAAATGAGGTATGATACTCTGAGCCAGACACTGTCCTGGATTCTATGAATTTAGAGGTAGGGTGCAGGAGTTCAATCCAGCCAGAAGGATTTGTAACAACTAACTTCAGATAACTTGGGATGTTAATTGAAGATACTGATTCCTAAGCCTCACTTTAGACACAAAATCAAAATCTTTTGAAATGGAACGAGAATATGCATTTTATACATTTTCTAGTGAATCATATGTACACAAAAGTGAGAGAGGTAAACAGTGGTAAACAGATGTAGTGATACTGTATCATGCAAAGTAATGAGAAATGCTACAAAAAGGGATAACTCTGAAGGGTCTGGGAGCACAGAGGTGGGACACCTGCTTTAGGATGGGCAGCTTCATGGAGAAAGTGGTACAAGGAATGATTCTTGCCTATTCCAGTTCCGTCTCACTTTCAGGGGTCAAGCTTTGGCTTAGACCATGTCCCAACTTAAAGTATTTGTTTGGTTCAGCCCTAGTCCTCTGAATCTTCCCTCTTGTACCAGCCTCCCTTACCACCCCAGTATGTGTGCAGTGACAAATCTCACCCAGGCTTGCAGAATGCCTGTCCCATCAGCTGCTGCAGGCGTGGAGTAATGACAGAGGTGCCGAAGAGGCAGAGTTTCCTTCTGTAGGCCACACACATTTTTGCTCTATTGAAAGCCTTGGGCTACAATAAAGAGTTTAGTGTTGGTAATTTATTTATACCCCTACATTATTCCAAAACAGGGTTTGAAGTGCCTTCAATAGATACAAATAATACAAGTCAAAATATGAGATAAATGAGCAAAGATGGGCAAAGAAACGATACTGGCAGGAAAGTAAGAGGAAGACAACAGTAGGTAGAATCTGTAAACAGGGTCTTTAACTTATGTTTCTGCCCAGCTTTACAAGTGGCCATACATTTGGCTTTGAGCTTCTTAGTAGCCAGTACCAACAGGGGAGCAACTATTAGTTTTATAATATTCATAGCATCTACTTGAGTAAGTTGAACTGGTTGCCAAGGAGAAGCATAGCTTTTCTTAGGACTGTCATGAAGATGTAAAGCATCCAATATATAAGAGAGTGAATGATAGCCTCAATAGCCTTGCAGTAATTAATTATTATTAGATATAATTATTTAAGATTATTTCAATGTACAATATTTATTTTACCAAACTCTTTTACTTGAAGGTGCTTTGAAGGTTCATTTGTTCTACCCAACAGCACGGAGAATTCTGCCTTGAGAGATGGCAGCTTCCTTTCCAGTCTCCCACTATTGCAGCATTCCTTCTTTTCTGCTCTGCCCTGTCTCCTGGGGAGCCTTATCCAACTACACTTGAGACTTTCCAAATAGTCTGGAATTGGCTGAACCTAAAACGTTGTTCAATCTTTTACATTCTCAAACATCTTCCTTATGAAGTCATTCCATCCTTCAAGACACAGTTCAGATGTGAGAAAGGCTTTCCAGGAAGGCTTCTTTGCTCCAACCATCGCGTTTACTTTCCTCCTCATCATGCATCTATATTACTCTGCTGGGATTTCCATTTTAACATTTATATAATCTACCTTGAGCCAGGGTATAGATGAGCATATCCATTAGATATGTCTCTTTCTTTCCCATGACTCTCTCTCTCTCTCTCTCTCTCAACCCAAGAGGAAGTGGAGCAAAGGCCACTTGGAACCAGAGCCTGGAAGTAATGCAAGAGCTGTCCACTGAGCACTAGCTCTGTACCAAGTATTGCACTGTTGAGTTGTGGGGTTGGCAGGGGTGAGGTGGGGTGCGGTGAGTTGCTGAGATGAGAAAGTCCTGTTTATTCCCCTCAGGCCCCTATGACAACCTGCTGGATGGTGGGCTGCTCAAGGGCAGGAGGTATTTGTAATCGTATTCAGCCTGATGTTTGTGTGTTGGTTTTTTTTTTTTAAATTAACATATAATGTATTATTTGCTTCCAGGGTACAGGTCTGTAAATCATCAGTCTTTCACAATTCACAGCACTCACCATAGCACAAGCTCTCCCCAATATCCATAACCCAGCCACCCTATCCTTCCCCTCACACTCCCTAGCAACCCTCATTTTATTTCCTGAGATTAAGATTCTTTTATGGTTTGTCTCCTTCCCGGGTCCCATCTCGTTTCATTTCCTCCATCCCCTCCCCCCCACTGCCCCCCTTACCTCTCAAATTCCTCATATCAGAGAGATAATATGATAATTGTCTCTCTGACTGACTTATTTCACGTAACGTAATGCCCTCTAGTTCCATCCACGTCTTTGCAAATGGCAAGATTTTGTGTTTTTGATGGCTGCATAGTACCCCATTGTGTGTGTGTGTGTGTGTGTGTGTGTGTGTGTGTGTGTGTGTATAACATCTTCTTTACCCATTCATCTGTTGATGGACATCTAGGTTCTTTCCATAGTTTGGCTATTGTGGACATTGCTCATATAAACATTCGGGTGCATGTGCCCCTTCAGATCACTATATTTGTATCTTTAGGGTAAATACCCAGTAGTGTGATTGCTGGGTTGTAGGATAGCTCTATTTTCAACTTTTTCAGGAACCTCCATACTGTTTTCCAGAGTGGTTGCACCAGCTTGCATTCCCACCAACAGTGTAGGAAGATTCCCCTTTCTCTGCATCCTTGCCAACATCTGTTGTTTCCTGACTTATTAATTTTAGCCATTCTGACTGTTGTGAGGTGGTATCTCCCTGTGGTTTTGATTTGTGTTTCTCTGATGTCGAGTGATGTTGAGCACTTTTTCACATGTCTGTTGGCCATTTGGATATCTTCTCTGGAGAAATATCTATTCATGTCTTCTGCCTACTTCTTGATTGGATTACTTGTTCTTTGGTTGTTGAGTTTGATTAAGTTCATTATAGATTTTGGATACTAGCCCTTAATCTGATATGTCATTTGCAAATATCTTCTCCTATTCTGTCAGTTGTCTTTTGGTTTTGTTGACTGTTTCCTTTGCTGTGCAAAAGTTTTTATCTTGAGGAAGTCCCAATAGTTCATTTTTGCCCTTGCTTCCCTTGCCTTTGGTGATGCTTCTAGAAAGAAGTTGCTGTGGCTGAGGTAAAAGAGGTTGCTGCCTGTGTTCTTTTCAAGGATTTTGATGGATTCCTGTCTCACATTTATGTCTTTCATCCATTTTGAGTTTGCTTTTTTGTGTGTGATGTAAGGAAATGGTCCAGTTTCATTCTTCTGCATGTGGATGTCTAATTTTCCCAACACCATTTGTTAAGACACTGTCTTTTTGGAGTGGAGTCTTTTGGGTTTTCCACATAAAATATCATATCATCTGCAAAGAGTGAGAGTTGGACTTCTTTGCCAATTTGGATGCCTTTTATTTCTTTTTGTTGTCTGATTGTTGAGGCTAGGACTTCTAGTACTATGTCGAATAGCAGTGGTGAAAGTGGACAGCACTGGTGTGTTCCTGACCTTAGGAAGAGCTCTCAGTTTTTCCCCATTGAGAATGATATTTGCTGTGGGTTTTTCATAGATGACTTTTATGATATTGGAGTATGTACCTTCCATCCCTACACTGTGAAGAGTTTTGATCAAGAAAGGATATTTTACTTTGTTGTATGCTTTTCAACATCTATTGAGAGTATAATATGGTTCTTGCTCTTTCTTTTATATTAATGTATAGTATCACATTGACTGATTTGCAGATGTTGAACCAAACTTGAAGCCCAGGAATAAACCCCATTTGGTCATGGTGAATAATCCTTTTAATGTACTGTTGGATCCTATGGCTAGTATTTTGGTGAGAATTTTTGCATCCATGTTCATTAAGGATATTGATTTGTAATTCTCCTTTTTAATGGAGTCTTTGTCTGATTGAGAGATCAAGGTAATGCTGGCCTCATAAAATGAGTTTGGAAGTTTTCCTTCAATTTCTATTTTTTGGAACAGTTTCAGGAGAATACATATTAATTCTTCTTTAAATGTTTGGTTAGAATTCCCCTGGGAAGCCATCTGGCCCTGGGCTCTTGTTCTTTGGGAGATTTTTGATGATTGCCTCAATCTCCTTACTGGTTATGGGTCTGTTCAGGTTTTCTATTTCTTCCTGGTTCAGTTTTGGTAGTTTATAAGTCTCTAGGAATGCATCCATTTCTTCCAGATTGTCAAATTTCCTGGTGTATAGTTGCTCATAATATGTCCTTACAATTGTTTGTATTTCTTTGGTGTTGGTTGTGATCTCTCCTCTTTCATTCATGATTTTATTAATTTGGGTCCTTTCTCTTTTCTTTCTGATGAGTCTGGCCCAGGTTTATCAATCTTATTAATTGTTTCAAAGAACCAGGTCCTAGTTTCATTGATCTGTTCTACTATTCTTTTGGTTTCTATTTCATTGATTTCTACTCTGATCTTTGTGATTTCTCTTCTCCTGCTGGGTTTAGGCTTTCTTTGCTGTTCTTTCTTCAGCTCCTTTAGGTGTAGAGTTAGGTTGTGTACTCAAGACATTTCTTGCTTCTTGAGAAAGGCTGTATTGCTATATAATTTTCTCTCAGGAGCACCTTTACTATGTCCCAAAGATTTTGAACAGTTGTGTTTTCATTTTCATTTGTTTCCATGAATTTTTAAATTTCTTCTTTAATTTCCTGGTTGACCTATTCATTCTCCAGTGGGATGTTCTTTAGCCTCCATGTATTTGAGTTCTTTCCAACTTTCGTCTTGTAATTGAGTTCTAGTTTCAAAGTACTGCAGTCCAAAAATATGCAGGGAATGATCTCAATCTTTTAGGAACTGGTTGAGACCTGATTTGTGACCCAGGATGTGATCTATTCTGGAGAATGTTCCATGTGCACTAGAGAAAAATGTGTATTCTGTTGCTTTGGGATGGAATGTTCTGAATATATCTGTGATGTCCACCTGGTCCAGTGTGTCATTTAAAGCCTTTATTTCCTTGTTGATCTTTTGCTTAGATGATCTGTCCATTAGAGTAAGGGGGGTGTTAATGTCCCTACTATTATTGTATTATTGTTGATGTGTTTCTTTGATTCAGTTATTAATTGGTTTATATTATTGGCAGCTCCCATGTTAGGGGCATAGATATTTAAAATGGGTAGATCTTCTTGTTGGACTGACCCTTTAAGTATGATATAGTGTCCTTCCTCATCTCTTTATTATAGTCTTTGGCTTAAAATCTAATTTATCTGCTATAAGGATTGCCACCCCAGCTTTCTTTTGATGTCCATTATCATGGTAAATGGTTTTCCACCCCCTCACTTAAAATCTAGAGGTGTCTTTCAGTCTAAAATGAGTTTCTTGTAGGCAACATATCGATGGGTCTTGTTTTTTTATCCATTCTGATACCCTGTGTCTTTGGAGTGGGACATTTAGCCCATTTACATTCAGGGTAACTATTAAAAGATATGAATTTAGTGCCATTGTATTGCCTGTAAAGAGACTGTTACTGTATATTATCTCTGTTCCTCTCTGGTCTGTTACTTTTAGGCTCTCTCTTTGCTGAGAGGACCCCTTTCAATATTTCCTGTAGGGCTATTTGGTGTTCACAAATTCTTTCAGTTTTTGTTTGTCCTGGAAGCTTTTTATCTCTCCTTCTATTTTCAATGATAGTCTAGCTGGATATAGTATTCTTGACTGCATATTTTTCTCATTTAGTGCTCTGAATAGATCATGCAGGTCCTTTTCGGCCTGCCAGGTCTCTGTGGATAAGTCTGCTGCCAATCTAATGTTTCCACCATTGTAGGTTACAGACCTCTTGTCCTGAGTTGTTTTTAGGATTTTCTCTTTGTCTTTGAGACTTGTAAGTTTTACTATTAGATGACAGGGTATTGACCTATATTTATTGATTTTGAGGGGGGTTCTCTATGCCTCCTGGATTTTGTTGCTTTTTCCCTTTATTTAGGGAAATTCTCTGCTATAATCGCTCCAATATAACTTCTGCCCCTCTCTTTCTTCTTCTTCTGGGATCTCAATTGTTCTAATATTGTTTTGCTTATGGTATCACTTACCTCTGGAATTCTCCCCTCATGGCCCAGTAGTTGTTTATCTCTCTTTTGCTCAGCTTCTTTATCCTCCATCATTTGGTCTTCTGTATCACTAATTCTCTCGTCTGCCTCATTTATCCTAGCAGTAAGAGCCTCCATTTTTCACTCCACTTCACTAATAGCTTCTTTGATTTCAACTTGGTTAGATTTTAGTTCTTTTATTTCTACAGAAAGGAATCCTCTGGTATCTTCCCTACTCTTTTGGATCCCAGCTAGCAACTTGATATTCATCATTCTGGACTCTAGTTCTGACATCTTACTAATGTCTGTATTGATTAGTTCCCTATCCATCGGTACTGCCTCTTGTTCTTTTTGTTGAATGAGAGAATAAAATACTAAAAGGGTAGCAAGAATCCCAGAAAAATATACACTAACCAAATCAGAAGAGACCCGAAACCAGGGGGAGAAGAAAGGAGGGGGAATTATATATATAAAAATATATATTTATTTATTTATCATGACTGGTGAATAGAACAGAGCCACACACTTGATTTTGGGCATATTTTGGTCTATTAGAAACTCCTTCACAAAATTTTAAAGAAAGAAAAACATATATATATATATATATATATATATATATATATGCAAAAATAAGGGTAAATGTGATGAAGGAATGGAATATGACTGTAAAGATGAGAATTTTAAAATATTCTAAAAAAGGAACTGATAAGAAATTGGTTGAAAAAAGAAAAAAAAAGGAAAGAATGTGATCAGGCTGGAGACTAGAACAAAGCCATGTGCTAGATTTAGGGTACATTTTGATCTGTTAGAAGAAATTGTATTCCATAATTTTAAAGAAAGAAGAACCTATATGAATACAAAAAATAAGGCTAAATACAATGACGGAATAGAATATGACTGTAGCAATGAAAATTTAAAAAGTTTTTTTTTATTTTTTAAATTAACTTAATTTTATTTTTTCACTATTCCAAGATTCATTGTTTATGCAGCACACCCAGTGCTATATGCAATACGTACCCTCCTTAATACCCACCACCAGGCTCACCCAACCCCCCCACCCCCTTCCCCTCCAAAACCCTCAGTTTGTTTGTCAGTGTCCACAGTCTCTCATGGTTCATCTCCCACTCCGATTTTCCCAAATCCCACTTCTCCTCTCCTTCTCCCAATGTCTTCTGTGTTATTCCTTATGCTCCACAAGTAAGTGAAATCATGTGATAATTGATTCTCTGCTTGACTTATTTCACTCAACGTTTTGTTAAAAGGTATTGATAAGGTAAAATAGTTTTAAAAAGTTAAAATAGGAAAGAGGAAAAAAATAGAATAGAAAATAAAAAGAATAAGAAAAAAATAAGAAAAAATAAAAAAATAGAATAAGAAAAAAAATAAAATAAAAATTTGACTTTGGAAGACTAAAAATCATGGGGGGAAAGGCTATGCATTCTATGTGTTGCATATCCCTAGTTCTGTAGTTCCAGAGTTCTCATTGATTGGTGAACTTGGTCTTGGGCTGGATGTTCTTACTGATCTTCTGGGGGAGGGGCCTATTGCTGTGATTCTCAAATGTCTTTGCCCAAGGCAGAATTTTACTGCCCTTGCCAGGGGCCAGGCTAAGTAATCTGCTTGGGTTCACTCTATTGAGGTTTTGTTCCCTGAACACTTTCTGTAGGGCTTTGGAGGATGAGAATGAAGATGGCAGCCTCCCAATCTCTGGCCATAGGAGCTGAGAGCTCAGGGCCTCACTCCTCAGTGCACCCTGAGAGAAAAGCAGTCAATCCCTCCCATCTTCCTGGTCTCTGGCTGCACTCTGAGCTCTCCCAGCCTGTGACCAAGCATTTCTATCTCTGGTGCAGGGCCCCATTTGGAGTCTCCAAACCCAGCAGATTCCTATAGCACACTCCACACTGCTCTTCCTGGAGGAGGAAGGTTAGTTTCCCTGGATCTGCCATCCATGGGGGTACCTGCTCGAAGAGAAGTGGCCCAACTGAAACACCTACGAATCAGACTTAGCAGAAGTCATGCCATTTTTGTAAAAAGCATCCATTTCATAACAGTCATGTTATTACACCCATGTTATTGCACTCTTAGCAGAACAAAAACTGCAAAATATTCCTCATATAACAATCCCAGGAAATGTACCCTATCCTAGATATCTGCTTAACCCAGCTTTTTTGCTTCTGTACTGCACTTGGCAATTCTTAGAAATTGGCAACAGCATGTGGTTTATGCCTTTATAAGCCTACCCCTGAGCTCATTTGGGACTGTGAGACTTTGGAGTCCATGAGCCTTCTTGCAGCCACTGGCTTTTTAATAAAGACTCTTTAATTTAGCCTATTGAATATAGTGTTCATCTGTATAACTTGCTGCTCAGAATATAACATCTGGAGGCCCCAGCAAGATACCCGAGTGGCCTCTGGCACTTGGACTGGATACTTACAGGGCAGACGGACTTGCTGTCTGTGCTGCTGGGACTGGGGGATAACTCCAGGGGAGGTGCCCCCTGAGATGTTCCAGGGTCCTAGAGTCTTCTCTCTGAGATTCTGACAGCCAGTCAACCCTCCAAACACCCCCTGAGTCACCTGGAAATTCCTGAGGTGAGGCCACCTTTCTGTTTTTCTGAGGACTGGTCTACCTGGTGGTGGAAGTGAGAAAACTGGACACAGTCTTAAGTCTCTTCCATGGACTCATCCCTAAGACGTTAGGTGGGCGTCTCTGGCCAAGGAACCCACAAAAGTCCTTTCTGGCTTACTTCTCCAAATCTTCTTTTCTCTGGTGTTTTCTGTCAGCCAACAAAATCTATAGTGGTACTTGTCAGCTGAGTAAAAGCGACTAAGGTGGCTGCCAGTCTTAAGACTCAGGTGACAGGCTTCTGGACTAGGACTCGGTCAATCCCCCTCTCCTCTTCGGGAGGGAACGTTGACCCAGTCTGAACCCAGTTTCTTCCTTTAGATCTACTCTTTAATTCTCACATGGTGGTGGGCAGATGGCTTTTGTGAACCAAATTTCCAGTCTTACTTCTGGAGGCTTGGTTCATGGGAATTATTTATTTCTTGTGCCGCTTTGGTTCTTTTCTCCATCTTGTTTGAAAACACCTGTCTTGGTTTTATCCCATTTCCCTTCTGTGGACGATCTTTCCTCCTGGATTACTGATCTCTCTTTCCAAGGGACTTTTCAGGACTATAGTCCAGCAGAGATTTCACTATTTACCTTCCTCCTTATCATCCTTATTTCAGGTCTATCCATTGGCTGATCTGGTTAGGAAAATTCTTACTTATTCCTTTGGTTTTACTTTTGGTCTTTTACAAGTGTTATCAGGACCCAGTCAGGCCCACTCATCAGGGTGGAAGGGGAAATTGATCACTTCCCAGAGACCTCTAAGAGGTCTCATGGGTAGGGACTTCCGGGGTGGGGAGGTCCCTCAGGTCAGGAACCTCTGAGAGGGGGATCAGAAAGGAATTTCTGGAAGGAATTCCAAAGGTCAGGGCCTCCCAGCAGGGAGGAACTGTAATAACTTCTGGAATGAATGTATGAGTGAATGTGCAGTTGGACCTGGCTTGTCAGGCAGACTGATTCTGTGACTCCATAGGTGGGCACCCTTAGCATCCCCAGAGGCCTACGGAGTCCGAGTGGACCCTAACTATTTCTGTGGTGGCCTCATAAGGTCTAGGACAAGCCCCTTTGGGGTGCCAGTCCTTATGTGGTGACCTCATAAGGTCTAAGGCAAGCCCCTTTGGGGTGCCAGTCCGGGGTGCCATATGGATTTGCTACAGCCAAGACACACCCAGGTCTCCTCAGGTGAAAAGGTGGGCATCTGACTGGTCTCTCCTTTGGAGGGGCACCCACCCTGTTGTTTGTCTTTACATCAATGACACAGGGAGGGAACACAGGGTCACCAAGAGAGCCCTTGCTCACCATGGGTGGAAGCTCTTTAAAACCTATGGTCTTAGCAAGAAGAGCACCCCCTGGACCTAACACCACCCACTCCAGATTTCCCACATGTCTCGGGTGAAAATTGACCATGGGGAAGATCCAGATAGAACATAATTCAGTATTTAAACTAAGTTTGTTGGTCTAATTAAGATAGACATATATTTAAAGCTATCAGCAGTAAACGTAAAACTTTTCTTCTATCAAGGTTTACTAAAAGTCAAATAACCTTCCGTTATCTCTGTTGCAATTTGTTAGCAAAAAGCTGACTACACTGATGGTTAATTGTCTCAAAGTTTTCTTGGGTAATTGTTAAGATAGCTTTCTAAGTCTTTGATAAGCTAAAACTTTAAAGATTTGCTTGGTTGAAATTGAATTCATTAGACATCTAGGTCTTTTCCAAATAGAATAAAGTGCTAAGTCATTAATTACTGGACATAGATTTGTGCTTTTGACTTCTTACTACAAAGAAACTAAGGATATTTAAATCTGTTGATAAACATGTTTTATGCTCAACTGATTCACAAATTTGCCATCTAAAGAATTCTGATGTAACAGTTCACGTTGGTTATTCCTTAGTCTTCACTGGAGATTAAGGTTTCTAAAGAATAAAAATTCTACGAACTGTAACTAAGACTAGTGGAAATAAGGAAAACAACTCTGTATGTTAAAAGTAGGAGATATGTAAAAAAGATAAGGGATGGGAATGCATTTTAAAAGGTAAAAGAAGGTAATTTTGTTCTAAATGATATGGTTATTTGAAAAGAGATGACCTAGGACAAATCTGAATGCAAAGGAAAGTTGTAGAAGACTTGTGAAGGGAAATCTTTGGAAACAAATTTTAAGTGTGGTCCGGATGGACTAAAATTAAAATGAAAGAATTTTAAAGACACTGATATAAGATTGTAAGTCAGCTTTCTCTCCATTCAAAAAGACAACGTATTCCCCAGTTGTTGGTCTGCTCTTGAAAAAAATTGCAAATAGTTGTTTTCTCTCCACCTGCCTAGAAAAAAAAAAAAAAACCAGTTTCTATGTCTTGCCTTTATCAAGTCTTTACCATCCTTAATCCTATTTAGGCAAGTGCTTTAAAACTTTCTAAGGTTTTAACAAACTTCCCCAAGATTTAAATCACAAAGTCTTGCTGACTAATTAGGCTTGCTTATTCGGTATGTAACATTTTGGTTCTGGCTATTAAAGTGTTATGTATCACGGGACGCCTGGGTGGCTCAGTTGGTTGAGCAGCTGCCTTCGGCTCAGGTCATGATCCCAGCGTCCTGGGATCGAGTCCCACATCGGGCTCCTTGCTCCGCGGGGAGCCTGCTTCTCCCTCTGCCACTCTGTCTGCCTGTGCTCACTCTCTCTCTCTATCTCTCTGACAAATAAATAAATAAAATCTTTAAAAAAAAAAGTGTTATGTATCACAAGATAACTGAGTTTTCTTGTCAATCATGTTATAGTGAACTCTCCTATCAGATCATTAACCATGTCTATTCTGAGTTTTTGTCATTTATAATTGTTCTAGTTCTCTAGAGATGGGGTCATCTGTCAGGTTGCTTCAGTTGGGGATGTAATATCAAATAGCGAAAATAGTAGTGGCAGCTATCAGGGAAACAGACTTGGGAAGAGGAACCAAAAAAAGGAAAGGGACCCATGACAGACACCAAAAGTCCTGAACTTAAAAAAAAAAAAAAAAAAAGGACTGATGGGGCCGAGGCTCCTTTTTACTGAGCCCCTGGGAGCCCAAGGTAACTATGCAGATAGGGGGCAAGCCTGTTAATTTTCTGGTTGACACGCAGTACACTCCATTCTGACCGAGCCACTGGGACCTTTGGCTGCACAAAGGACTTCTATTCAAGGAGGTACAGGACAAACTAACCTTGGGGCCAGAACTCTTATTAACAGCACCCTACTCGGTTGACACCTTGCTCCGAAGCATGCCTGAGCACTGATGTCAAACACACGGGTTACTCAGTTTTAGGCCCTTTTACTAGACCAACCCTACATCAAATTTCAAAACACTCTATCTATAAATCCTGTTCCAGCTGATGACCCTGAAGAACCCACCCATGACTGTCTGGAGATAATCAACATGGCCCAGTCTGCATGACCAGACCTGAAGGACACACGTTGCCTATTTCTGATGAGGTATTGTTCACTGACAGCAGCAGTTATGTCCAGAATGGAATCAGGCACACGGGTGTGGCGGTGGTAACATTAGACAAAATTATTTGGGTACAATCCCTAAAACAGGGAACTTTGGCCCAAAAGGCTGAGCTCATTGCCCTAATCCAGGCCCTTCGATATGCTAAAGGAAAAACCATTACCATTTATACTGACAGCAGATGTGCATTTGCTACAGCACATGTCCATGGAGCAAGATAACTAAGAAAGAGGGTTATTTACTAACCTCTGCTGGAAAAGATACTAAAAATTAAAAAAAAAAAATCATAGCCTTGCTAGAGGCCTTATGGCTACAAAAGGTGGTTACTATAGTTCATTGTAAAGGCCACCAAAAAGGAGATACAATTGAGGCCAAAGGAAACAGGTGGGCCAACCCGACAGCTAGGGAGGTCACACAAAAGCTAGTGGGGCCTCTGCAGATCCTACTGATTATTCCTGAACCTGAATTACCCACCTCACCCTCCTATACAGAAAGAGAAAACGGCCTGGCTGTGCGGAAGGAAGCCACCCAAGAGAAAAATGGCTGGTGGACCCTACCCGATGGAAGGCTACTGGTCCCTGAGGCACTAGGTCGAACCTTGATTAAACAGCTGCACCTGCCGACCCATTTAGGTCAAACAAAACTTAATGAACTTTTTAGAGATGGGTACTACATCCCTAACTGGAGCAACTTAATAGATTACCTTATCTCTAGGTGTGCCATCTGTGTACAAGTAAATGCAAAACAAGAAAAAAGAGCCCCTTGAGGAATTAGGTTAAGAGGGCTTTCCCCAGGGGAACATTGGGAAGCGCTCCCTGTTTAAAGATACCATTACCGTAACTGGGGAAGAAAAAACATCCCAAAGTGGGGGAAGAGCAGGGGTAAAAGACTGGAAATGTAGGACAAAAAGAGCAGAACAGGGATTACAAAAATTAGGTATCTACATTTGCCAGCGTTCAGGACAAGTTAGTTGGCAATGTTTAAACTCAGGGGAATTTTTCTGTCCCCATTGGAAATGTGAAACTCTATCAACTATTAACAATTACCACAGGGATGGGGACATCCACCTAAAATTTAGAAGGGACCCCAACCCCTCTACTTGTGTAATAGGAAAATGTAACCCAGTGACCTTCACGACCAGAAATCAAATCACCCACCGCCCCTACAAGCATTATGCCCGGATCAAGAGATCAACTACTACCCCCTTGGCCAAATCCCCAACCAGAGCTGCCTCTTCTAAACATAATCAGTGCTGTCCATCAGCTTATAAATACTTCCCGGCCAAAATTGGGAGCTGATTGCTGGCTATGCTTTAACTCCAAACCCCATATTATATAGGAGTAGGTCTTTCTGGAGCCATCCCATCTACTAACAACCCCAATAATTGTAGTTGGGAAGTAACCCAAGTTAACATTAGGAGACATACAAGGGACAGGGACATGCCTAGTATCAACTAACTACAATCTTCAACAATCACCCTATGCATCACTATGCAACTGGGCTATCCAAATTACTAACGACTCTAAAACTTTTTTCAAACCCCGAATCAAACTTGGCTAGCCTGCACTAATGGTCTCACAAAATGCACTGCTGGGCCCCAATTCACAAATCAGTCAAGACCCCTACTTTGTATCCTAGTATACATTTTACCTGAAATATTTATATACAATGGGAACGGTGGAAGAACCTTAATCCATTCCCTGTCATCCTCAAACCACTGGAAACAAGCTCCCATTCTAGTGTCCATCTTGGTCAGCCTGGGAATTGTAGGATCTGCTGCAGTTGGAGCTTCAGACTTAATAAAAGGAGAAATCAATCTAGGGGGCTCTCAACCCAAATAGATGCTGAGCTAGGGCACCTTGAAAACTCCATCTCCCACCTCGAGAGCCAGGTGAATTCATTAGCAGAAATGGTCTTACAAAACAGGCGGGAGCTAGATCTCCTTTTCCTCCAGTAAGGTGGACTTTGTATAGCACTAGGAGAAAATTGCTGTTTTTATGCTAATAACTCCGGGTTAACAAGAGAAAGTCTATCTCTAGTCAGAGAAAATATGGAAACTAGGAAAAATAAAAAAAGAGCAACAAAATAGTTCATTTAAAAACTTGTTCAACTGGTCTCCATGGGTAACCACCCTTGTTTCAGCCACATTAAGGCCTCTCATTCTCTTACTCATGGCCATTACAATAGGACCCTGTATCATAAATAGGACTATACGTCTGGTTAAAAAAAAAAACACAAAAACAAATTATCCCAGTCAAACTGTTAAGGATGAAACAAACATATAACCCTTACAAAATGAAGAAGAATCAATGATTTGATTGATTGTCTTAAAACCAGTGAGAAATGAGTCACCTAGGAGACAGACTTAGCATAAGTCATGCCATTTTTGTAAAAAGCGGCCATTTCATAACACAGTCATGTTATTACACCCATGTTATTGCAATCTTAGCAGAAAAAAAAAAACACAAAGCGCAAAATATTCCAGATATGAAAATCCCAGGAAATATACCCTACCCTAGATATCTACTTAGTCCAGCTTTTTTGCTTCTGTACTGCACTTGGCAATTCTTAGAAACTGGCAACAGGATGTGGTTTATGCCTTTATAAGCCTACCCCTGAGCTCATTCGGGGCTGTGAGATTTTGGAATGCATAAGCCCTCTCACAGCCGCCAGCTTTTTAATAAAGACTCCTCAATTTGGCCTACTGAATATGGTGTCCATCTGTATAACTTGCTGCTCGGAATATAACATGGCCGTGCCTCAGATCATGGTTTAAGGTAACCCTGAGTTGAGAGCCCACTGCTTGGCTCCATCCCTGCAGCCGCCCCCCCCTCCCCGTTCCAATAGCTGGCAGCTCTGCCACACTCAGGCACCCCTGGTCTTTTTGTGACCCCACCGGTCCTGAGACCACACTTTCCCCATGAGGGCTCCCCCCCACCCACCCACTTAGCCTCTGGAGCCATGTCCCTCAGTGGAGCAAACTTCTAAATGTTTTGATTTTGTGCTTTGCTGCTCTACTGCTTGCCAGGAGCCGGCCCTTCCCCCTCCCAGGTCTCTTTTCCTGTTTATCATCTCGGATTCACTTCTCCGCACATCCTACCTTCCAGAAAGTGGTTACTTTTCTGTTCCTAGAATTGCTGCTCCTCTTTTCGATCTCCTGTTGCATTGGTAGGTGTTCAGAATGGTTTGATAACTATCTGGCTGAACTCCTGGGACTCCACGATATTTAGGTGTCCTAGTCCTCTGCCATCTTGCTCCTCCCCCATGATCCAGCCCGATGTTTATTTGAACTTGAAGCAACCTACCCCAATGATAAAATGACAGATCATTTGAAACACACACCCTAGTTGTTATTTTTTCTGCTAAGTATCATAACAACTCTGAGATCGTCATTATTAACTCTATTTTACAAATAAATCAGCTTAAAAGCTCACCTTTTTTCATCCTATTAAGCTTCAGTTTCATCAAGTAAAAAACTGGTTAGATAGTAATACTTACCTTCCAACGTTGTTAAGAAAAATGAAATACCATACATAAAATGTCTTATCACAGTACTTGACCCAGAGAATATGCTTTGGAACTGTGGGTTTCATCCCCCAGGATATAACATTTTATTGAATTCTTATTCCCTTTCATGTACTGTCCAAAGTACTTCAAATATTTAATTAACTAATTCCCATTCCTGGACAACCATATGAAGTGATACTAATTATTAGTACATAAAACAGAGTTTAGTAACTTGCCCAAGGTAAATGGATAAATGGAAGTAAATCTGGATTTAGACCCAGATAGTCTGCCTCCACCCTGAGTTTTTAAACATTCAGCAGTTCTGCCTTTTACTAAAGCTGCAACCCAATATAGTAAGTGTTACCATAAAGATGAGTTCATATAGTGCCATGGAGACATAGAGATATAAGCTAGAAGGAAAGGCTTCCCGTGAAAGCATGGCCTGAGCATGGTTGTGAGGTTTAAGTGGGTGCTAATGAAGCAAGCACTAGAGAAAGTGCAAGGAATAGTGTAAGGAAAAGCACAGAGGCAGGAGACAACCCAGTATATATGAGTGTCTAGCAGGACATGCCACCGGAGCTCTTAATTGTTAATGTTTGCGATGTCCACAGTTCCCTCATTACTCACACTTTCCGCTACATTCCTGGTGTCTGGCCTGCTTGAAAACTCCCAGGGCCGTGCTTTGCCCCTGAGCTGTCCTTGATCCACTTCTCACCACCCCTGCAGCTGCCTACCTCCACAGGACATTCTGTGCCCTTTGGTGTATCTGTGATTAGCCTCTTCTGGCTGATCATATTACCAGGTCCTTGGGGGAGGACCACATCAACCATTGTTCTCTAGCTGAGTGCCCACTCAAGGACCCTCCTTTACTGACACACTGTGGACACACTGCAAGGACTTGTTGATGGTCTCACTTCTTTTGATGTTCACATTCCTGTCTGTAGCACCTCTGCCCCTCGCATCCCATGGTGTTTGTTCTCTTAGACATTCACCATTACCATAGGCCAGGCATGACCTTAGTGCTGGGCCTACAGCAATAAAGAGAACAAAATCTCTCCTCCATTCTCCGCTTAGGGAAGAAGAAAGGCAGTAAATGAAAAACAATGAATATTTAAGTCATAGAGAAAACACGGCTTGAAGAACTAGAGAATAAGGAGAGTGGAAGTGATCAAGAAAGACCACCTGGGAGATTTTGATCAATGACTCCAAAAACTATGTGGTCTCTCTAGTTCTAGAGTTGACAGATGGTTACAAACATGCTCTCCCATCTATCCACTACTGTTCCCTCCCCCATCTCCCCTCCTCTGAAACAAATAGAAGTGGAAATAAATTTTTCTGTCCCTGTCTCTTCGACTGAAGCCAATTATTGAATTTCTCCATGCCTAAGAATTCTCACCTGTGTGAGAAGTTGTGGCAAAGGCACCCTATGCAAGTATTATACACTAATTTAAAAAAATGTCTGGTACCTGCTGTGTACCAGGAACTCTATAGGCATGAGAGGGCAGCCATTACCCTCAAGTGCTCATAGTCTAGGGGAGAAGGCATGGAACAATTGAAAATCACAATGCCAAATCTCAGTTGTGCAGAAGAGACACTTAAGCCAACAATAGGTGGTTAGGGAGGGCTTTCCAAAGAACACGATCTCTGAGCATCCAGTGTTATAAAGTGCTTCACTAATGAGTAGGAGATCTAATGTGAGTCCTCACTTAGCCTTACAGCTTTCTCATCATCATTCATGACACATGTGCATGCACGTGCACACACGTGTGTGTGCACACACAATGTTCTGGGCAAAGCATGCCATTTCACTCCATAAAACAATGTACATCCAACATGTCAGCCTTTGTTTTTGTTGTGTCCTCTACCTACAAGGTGTTCTCCTTATGTGTGGCTACCAAATCCTGTCTGTCATAGCTAACCTGCTTTCTGGAAGACTTCCCTGCTTTGTCCTAGTTGTAATTAACCTCTCTCTTCTAAGCTCTCATTGCAGTCTATATTATGGTTATGGTAATTTCCTTCCTGGAATTGGATTTATATTTTCTGTGACATCTTAACTAGATGATAAACTCCTCCAAGATGAACCTGTGTTTCCTTCACTTCTGTATGCTTGAGACCAAGTACAGCAACTGATACACAGTCGGTGCTTAATAAATATTTCTTTGCTCAAATTGAATTGAGCTGGGTGGATCTACAGTGGCAAGGATTGAATTAATTTCTCTTCAGCCAGTTACTGCTTAAAATTCTATGAATGGATATTTTAAGAATTAATTTTTATAGGATTTATATAGATGGGTTATTTTTCCAGACATTCAAATTGCCTCAGGCAGCTAGGAAGTTTATCCATAGTCAAAGACGGTTAAGACATATCTGATGAAATTCCATCTCACCTCTCTAGTATGATATCATTTATCTATTGGTAGATCTTGGGTAAATTAGGAGGCTGTCAGCTGCTTGGAGTCTACTGGGTTTAGACTAGAGGCTAGCATCTGGTGAGATAGAAAACATTAAAGGACTCAGCCATTGAGAAAGAGAAAGAAGGAAAGCTGAATGATTCAGGAAATAAACCATCAGTTATAAAGGGCCCAAGGACCTATGGGCAAGGGATCCAATGTCACCAAGATGTACTCTCAGGGCTCAAATAACCATGAGCTCAAGGAGGGCTCTCTGAGTGGCCGGCTAAAGGGCCAGTCCTGCACTAAGGTGTTCTCCTGAACAAATGTTATCAAAATATCCATTGATTACTTCATAGTGGAGCTTTCCTGAAATGTTTTATTTTGGGCCTTTCTAACATTGACCCCTTGGGAGAAAATAAGGCAGATTAACAAGAAGAATGAAACTTATGGCTTCTACCTATTGGCCTATGTGGCACCTCCAAATTCCTCTTCTTGGTATCAGACTCAAATACTGGGTGCTGGAACATGCTGGATGCTGGAGAGCTAGGACATACAGCTAGCAGCTGGGTCACCTAAAAATTATCCTGCCAGTAGTAGGGTCTCCTGTGGTTTCCCAAGGGAGAGTCGAGGGGTGGGGAGGGAAGGAATGATGTGAGTCAGCCTCCCCATTGCCGTGCAGGCTTTATTTATACTCTGCTGGGTTTTTTGTTCCTCTTATGACTGCTACCATCCCTCCTGGGGCTTTCTGAGGCTGTCTCAGTAAGTTATATTTTTGATTTTGATTTTCCTTGGCTTGGCTACAGATTTGCAGAAACAAACAAACAAAAAAACAATGGAAACAAAATGTACAAATTCATTGGAATATAAGGAGTTGTTGAAAATCTGGAGCAAGAAAACTGATGTTAAAGATGAGTGTTTTAGACTCAGCATTCCAGGCTCCTCTGGTCAGCAGCCGATATCCTGGCGGTATCCATGTAGATCAGTCAGACTTAAGCCGTGATTTCTGCTGAACTGCCAAACTAAGTGACTTTTTTTCTCTGCCTACCAAGGAGTTTTATAATACACCCTCAATACAATACTTTCATTACTCACTCACTCATTCAATGAGCATTTCCTGGGAGGCAGCAATGGACTGGAGCCTTGGCTTTAAGTCTATGCTTTACTGTCACTTCGTTATTGAATTTGATGGAGGGCACTCTACCTCTCTGGGCCTCATTTTCACTATTCTCAAGTGTAGATTCTGGAATGTGATCTCAGTGAAGGCAGAAAACGTGACTTCTTGTTCCTTTTTGCATCCCTAGTACCAAGCATGGGGCCTGACACCTATCAGGTACTCAGAGCATTTGTTGAATAAACAGATTAGAGAGTGCATTGGGTTGGACCAAACTGCATGACCGTCAATATTCCAACATGGGCCACTAATCTTTTCAGGTCCACACTTGAGAGTTTTCTCCACCTCCTGACCTGTGTGTGTACCCCATTAGCTTCTTAGAATGTGTGGAGAGAGCTCATATCATAGGCAATACTCCAGCTCCCTAATCCTGAGAAGTGCCTTTTCTCTGAATTTCCATAGCATCAGAACTAACCTCTATCTAAACACCCATTATACTCTCTTATGCTCTTACCTTTTTACTTGTCCTTGCCCCCTCACTAGTTATGAACATGTTGAGGGCAGTTTGTTTTTTATTTCTGTATCCTCAGTTCTCAGCACAGTGCCTCTGTGTTGAATGGAATTGATGTGTTATTATTTTTCTTTCTTAATCCTCATCGTATGGCTTCATAGGCTTTAATAATATTTTGAAGTTTTGACTAGACTCTCACTATTGTATGTATCTCTATATCTCTTTCTGGTTTTCTCTGTGCATCTCTTCACCTTTTCCTCTCATCATCTTATAGTACAGTGATTAAAACCATGGGTTCTGGATTTAGATTTCTTGGCATTTCATCAGTGGCCTGCGTTTCCTAGCTATGTGATCCTGGGAAGTTAATAACATCTCTGTGTTCCAGGTTCCTCATATGAAAACTGGGATAATAATACTACTTATCACACACAGCTGTTATGAAGATTAAAAGAAAACACACAAAGGCATTTGTCACATAGTAAACACTCAATAAATAATTAATGTTATCACACATTAGACAACACTATAGGTGCTGTGAACAAGAATAAAGGAATGAAAACTATGCTGTTCTCATGGAGCTTAAAGTACAGTGAATCAATCTCTCAGCTTCTGATTTCTGTATGAGAGATAGCTCTTGACATTTTAGTGGACACTTACACCTTAGTATAAATTAGATAGTGGATCCTTTCTGGGGAGGAAGTCTTGGTTGTGATAGGGAGAAACATGAGGCCATAGAAAGAAAGGTAAGAAAAAGAAAGGGAAAAGAAAGCTGTGTGATTCAGGAAATAAACCATCAGTTACATAATTTTGCTGTGCCTCCCCCTGTCTTCAGGCCATGGTCAGCAGGTTTAATTTATTGGTTTTTGTGAGCAGCTGCAAGGCACGTCCCATCAATTTTTTGCTCACGATGGCTGTGGAGTGACTCAGACTATTAGCCTTGTATGATTACAGCATCCGTATTATGATGTCGAGGACATGTTGCTGCCGCAATTTATTCCCTTTATTTAGTTCACTTTGTCTCACTCAGCATATCACTCAGTGGCTGTTCGAGAAAACACTGGTGATGGACAATTTCTCTTCCTCTCTCCTCTCCTGATATTCCTTCTCCTTGCCCTTCTGTCTTTGTTGATGTCTTGTTTAAAGGAAGATTTGTGGATCTCCTGATTTCCTCTACATTGGCTGACCCTTGCGTCTGCAGCTCTCAGCAATGCGGCACCTCTCCATGGTGCTGAAAACAAGCACGTGGTTCTAGCTCTGCAGTGGCTGCTAAGGAGTCTGACATAGGATACTAACAAACAGCAGCAGGCAGTGCCCTGAGAAAGTATCCTGTCCAATTCCTTTTATTTCAAGGAAAAGGAACAAGAGACACATAAATGAAGAGTTATTTCCTTCAGGATGGTATACATCTCTTGTCAGATCAGAATACAGCTTTTTCAGAGTCAAGCAAAGAAAATTCTTTAATCTCTTTGGCCCTCATTTTCCTCATCTGTGAAATGGAGAAACACCAAAATTTTTAGACAACTACTCTAACATAGAGATTATATAATGTGTATAAAGTCCGTAGCACACTGCCTGTCTCATGCCTTCTTCTCTACTCTTATCTCCTGCTGCTTCCTGCCTGACACATGCTTTAGTAATATAGAATAATTTATGCCCCCCCTTTCCCACACCATGCCACTTTACTATTTCAAGTTCTTCTCTGCTTTTATAACATCCAAACTTGTTCACAATTCATATCAGCTAACATCTCTTTTAGAAAGCCTCCTCTGCCCTTCTCTGTCCCTCCTCTAATGTGGATTAGCTGTCCATTCTAGGTGCTTTTATGACTCTATGCATATCATTTTACATATCTCTCTATCAAGACACTTACCACATGATCATGAACATTTTGATGTCTCTGACTTACTAGAGTAGTAGCTCTTTGAAAGAAGAGGCCAAGTGTCGTATCTCTAGCACAATACATGTCACCAGGTGAATGTTCAATGACCTTTGTTTTGAACTGAACATGACTGGAACTTGAAGTATGTGAGTTCCTTTTTCATTCCTAGTCCAGTGCCCTTCTCCCATATTGTCTTGTCTCTAGCTTATTGAGAAGGCTTTTTTTAAAATTGGCTACCATTATGAATACCTTCATTTGCCAATGTCACACATTTGTAGGGACTACTTGGTGTGCCTTGGGTCATCCTTTGAGTGTGCTGGATTCATATCAAGAAGGTTTGTCTTATTGCCTTTGACACAGATTCTCTCCAAACCAGAGAATTCATATAAGCCATGAATTAGATCCAGAGGGGAGAGGGCATCTGCCTCCATGAATTAGCAACAAAGTCATCATAATCTGGCTTCCAAATATCCTTAGCAAATTCTAAATCATCACAAGACGTCTATTTAATATCAACAGCAAGAACAGCTGCTCTTATTTTAGGAAAATTAATTGCCTTTCAAATTGTTCTAGAAGCTTAAATCCATTTTGGTAATTCAGTAGGGGTAAACATTCACTTTTAATATCAAGTCCATGAAAGTCCAAACTCTAATGACTTCCTTCAGAATTTAAAGTCATGTGCCATCTGACTCTCCAAGACATCACAAGAGATCATGTGGTTATTGGGGAAATGATTAAAATCTAAGCCACAAAACTGAGATTCTATTCCTTCTTTGATAATTTACTTTGTTGATGATCTCGAGCAGGACATTTCACATTAGTTAGCTTCTGTTCAATAATCTATGACATGGGAATGACTGTAACAATCCTGTTACCTTTATTAAAGATGCTAATGGGATACATTAAACTGATGCAAGACTACTTTGGAGAGTATAAAATTCTATACAAATCCATGCACAATAACAAAGCTGATACTTAGAAAAAGTAGAAACCAGTAATTGGAAAGAGAAAGGTATGGAAAACTGGATTTCAGAAGGTAAGGAGATGTTTGTTCAAATGCAGCTGCAAGAAAGGGGGGATAAAGCCTGGAAATAATAACTAATATTTATTGAGCACTCATGTACCAGGTACTATACTAAATGATGAACTTTTCATAACAATCTCAGATATAGATGCTTTTATTATCCTATAATATGGAATGAGGAAAGAAAACATAAGAAGTTTTCTTAAACATACATGCTCGAAAGGGGTAAAGACAGGAATCTTTAGACAATCTTGATTCCAGAGCCCATATATATAACCAGCCAAACTAAAAGATTCTCTATCTTATACTATTGTGCAGATATCTTCCCTGTTACTAAAGAGATCTGGACAGAAACTAAAGATGAGCTGGAAGAGAGAATTTTTTTTAATGCATTTATGTTATTTGGAGTTAAAGACAATTAGATATTCCAAGGGAGTAAGTAGAATCTATTGAAGTTGTTTCTGGCATAATCTCTTACATCTCATACAAATTGTCAGTTTGAGTGTGGTCAACAAATATTTATTCTTTGTGTATGCTAGATGTTATTCAAGATGTTTAGAGTATAGAGAGAGTTAAAACACCCTCTCTATCTGGGCATAGAAAAGAAGGCAGTGAACTTTGTACTAGTCCTTCAAATTTTGACTGACCTTAGTGAATTTCTTGACTAATAGGATGTGGCTGGTGATGTAGTGGAACTTACGAGGCTAGGTCATAAGAAGCCTTACAGTTACTGATTAGGCTTCTTGAAACACTTACTCTTGGAACCTAATTGCTATGCTGAGAAAAGCTCCAGGCCCATGAATAGATGCTGAGGTGACATCCCCCACTGAGTTCCCAACCAGGGACCAGCAACAGCTGCCAGCCATACGAATGAGCCATCTTGAACATCCAGCCCAAGTGAGTCTTTAGATGACCCTGGCTTTAGTCACTGAAGTAACCATATGAGAGACCCTAGGGAAGAACTTTCTGGCTGAGCTCAGTTAACCACAGCACAGTGAAGAGATAATTTTTAAAAAATTTGTTTTAAGCCTGTAAATTTTGAAGTGGTTTGTTATGCAGCAATAAATATCTGGAATGTTGTCATAAAGAAAGTCTTAGAGAATGGGAGGCAGATGTATGAACAGGTGACTTCAGTATATGTAGTGAATGGCACTGCAGTATAAGAAGAGGGTACTGTGGAGTTAGCTTAGACCTCAAGAGGTTAGAAATGGGACTAGTTCTGCTACTTTTGTTTATGAGGGGTTGACCAGGATTTCATCATCTGGATAGATCCCATTATCTTTCTGTTTCTTTTCCAATAATGAGACTTCATAGTTGCATAGATCCCTTGTTACTTCTAAGCCTCAGTCTACCCCTCCATAGAATTAGAGATAAACTTAGGGTAGGACGTAGAAATGGGACAGAAAGAAGGATAGGGAAAAAACCCTCCACTTTACTGCAAGGACAGTGAGAACATTTTTGGTGTGGTGAATTGAGCACAGACTCCATGGCCAGAAGGCCTGGGTTTGAGTTCTGGCTCCATATCTTCCAGCTATACCTCATTCCTTTGAACATCAGCTTCCTTATGCATAACATGATCTTAGCTGTGCCATGGGCACAAGGGAGGACACCTGAGAGTCTGAGGCATTGCCTTTTTTCCAGATTTATGCTTAGTCCCAGATCTCTTCTGATGTGGCTTTATGCAATGGAAGAAGCTAAGATAGGGGAACTGAGAGAGAGGCAGGTTAGCAGTGTAAATATCATGAGGCAGGGAGCCATGTGGGTTCACAGCAAAGCCAAGCAATATGGAGCATTGGCATAGCCATCCAAGGGCAGGTTGGAAGGGGTTAACTGAGCCAATGGGCCAGCTGGCATCTGTGCTGGCACTCAAGGAGAGAAAGAAAAGGAGCCTCAGTGTCAAGATAAGAAAGAAAAACAAAACAAAATACCAGAACTTTAGCCAAATTCCCCAGTTCCCATATGGATAGAGAAGGAAATGTTCAGCCAACTCCATGCAGCAGCCCCTGGTCAGAAAAGACCTGAAGACTAGGCAAGCCGGTGAATCCACCTGGGCAACCTGTCTCTGTTGGATGGCTAGTCAGAGAACCATATTGTCTTTGATTCACTGTGGCAAGAGAATGGTGCATTTTCCCCCTTTATTATTCATGTGTTCACCCATCTACCCAACCATCTATCCACCCATCCATCAATTTGTATATTTTAATAACAAACATGTATTAAACACCTACATTGTGCCAGAAACTATGTATTAAGTAACCAGGGCTATAGGCAAATCATTGAGACAAAGATGAATAAGGCAACATAGTCCTTGCCCTGAGGACAACATCTCTCAAGACTAGATATTATGGGCAGCTCCAAGGTGAGCTGGAAGATAAAGTTCGTGGGTGGAAAAAACAACATTTACTGATCCCTTATTATGAGCCAGATTGTGCTAAAAGGTTTACATGCATTATCTTATTTAATCCTCATAATTTACATGTAAGTTTGACAATGAAATTAGCCCTGTTTTACAGCTGAGGAAAACCATGTTCAGCTATGAAGGGCTTGCTCAAGGTTGCCCTGGCACTATGTGTCAGAGTTCAGAGTTGAGCTGATTCTGGGCTGAAGAGGAGAACCGGGGAAGGGCAGATAAGGACATATAAAAGGTTGGGACTCAAAGTGCCACACAGAGTCTTCTTATTGGGTGAGAGTGGATGGTAAGTGGAAGTGGTTGGATGGTAACCACTTATTGGAAGTGGTTGGATGGTAAGGATAGGGAGATATAGTGAGAAGGGAGGCAATTTCTGCCACTGGAACCCAAATGACAGAGTAGCCTCTACATTTGAAGGGTCAATCCAAGTTGAGTAGATACTGCCCCAGTCCCACCACCCTCTTCTCAGTTTTGGTAGAAGGCATTTTCTACTCATCTGCTAAGAACATGCTTATGAAATACAAATCCTCTTCTCTCTGCTTCCTGGCTTGCCTCTTTTACCCATATGTGCACTAACAGATGGATGAGCTACGGAGGCAGCTGAGAATGAGAACAAGCAAGGAGAGTGCCGGGATTTTGGGGGTGGGGGAGGACTCCAGTGCAATTTAATCAAGCAAGGTTTTATGTCTGGGTGTCTGAAGGAATGGAAAGTTTTTGTTTGTTTGTTTGTTTGTTGATCTCTTTTTATTCTTCCCTGCTATTATTCACAGGATGATTTGGGAAGGAGAAGGCAGGGGGATGGGTCACCTGAAAATTACTTCCTGCGAGTTTCCCAGAGAAGTTGGCTTCTTCTCTGCAAGCTATTTTCCTTGTCTGGAGTCAGTTCACACCTAATATGGAAGGATCGCTTTTAGTCTATACTTGTTGCTATGGCAGCTTCAGAAGCGGCTGCTGACAGAGCTAGGAGCAGGCTCTCCCTCTTCTCCCAAACTCTTTTGGCACGAGGCTGAACACGCATGGTTTCAAGACTGTGCAAGTGTCAGTGGATGGCATGTCTTTTATTTTGGGAAACATCTTTCAAGTGGGCAGAGTGGCAGCTTTTGATGGTCCTTCAGAGCATTAGCTCTGCTAATTCTGACTCATGCATGGCTTCTGTAGTCTGCTCCCCACCTCCCCCCTCCTTTTTAGAACAAAGGCTGAAAATGGCCCTTATAAATATTTTAAATGATTTAGCTAGTAAGATTAAAATGTGATCTTCTGGTTACTTTTAAAAATAATGTCAAATAAAATAGTGCTATAAATAAGTGGAAAGCTTATTTCCACTAGGAGGGATGCCTCCCACTCTGAAAATGAGAGGGTGTAGGAAAAGACAACGGTGTGAGACATGGTAACACCTTTTATGTTGGAGTTGGTAGAGTGGAGAGTGAAGCAGATAGAATAGAGGTGACATTGACGTGGTCCTTGCCCTCAAGTAGTTTATAATCCAGTGGGGAAGAAAGATATTGAATAAGTGATAATCAGTATGATGAATATTACAAAGTGGGAAAATATGGGTTACAATGGGAGACTGTAGTGGACATCTTACTCTCATTTGAGATGGTCTGAGGAAGAGAGGCTTAAGATAAAAAGTGAAGAATCATGGTGTGTGGATCTAGGAGTCAGTCCCCTAGCAGAGAGATCGACATGTAAAACTCTGAAGGGAGATAGTATGTTAGGAAGAATTAAATCTCAGCATAGCTATAGCAGAGGGTGAGCAGGAAAGATTATGAGATACAAAGATGATGATGGTGTTAGTGATGATGATGGTGATGGTGATGGTAGGTGTGGTGGCAGTGGTGATAGTAACAACTATTTTCAGAGGCACCTGAGTGGCTGGATTGGTTAAGCATTCAACTCGTGATTTTGGCTCAGGTCATAATCTCAGAGTCGTGAGATCCAGCCCTACATCAGGCTCTGCACTCAGCAGGGAGTCTGCTTGAGATTGTCTCCTTCTGTCCACCCCCTCCTCAAAAATTAATTAACAACAACAACAACAAAAAAAAACCAATTTCAATGTTCTAGGCATTGTTCTAACCACTTTGCATATAGTAATTTATTTAATCCTCACAGCAACCTCTTGAAGTATGCACTATTATTGTGTCCATTTTACAGATGAGGAAACTGAAGACCAGAGAAGATCACAAAGCCAGCATGTAAGCAGCCTGGATCTAGACTCTATACCAGATAGACAGAGACCTACCACAGTAAACAGTTTAGAGTATACCCACTGGGTAATGCGAGGCCATTAAAAGGTATTCAATAGTATAGGGACATCTGCGCTGTAGGGAAAACTACTTTGGCTTCAGGAAACAGTATGAATTGGAGGGGGTGGGATTGGAGACAAGGACTCCAGGTAGGAGTCTACGTTAGCATTCAGATGAGAGGTGGGAATGAATGATTGCGATTGGGGGATGTCAATGAAGATGGAAAGAAATGGGTGGATCAGATAGTTGCTGAGGAGGTAGAATCTATGGTATCTAAGGGCTGTCTGGATAGGAATGTAGTTAAGGATGAATCCCAGGTTTCAGGCTTCAATTCCCATCCCTAAAATTGGGTGTGAGGTGGGGGGAATTCCCACAGGAAAATCCGGGTAAATGGATGCTGGGTAGGCAAAGACAACTAATGTCCATATCACAAAAGTAAAAAATAAAACATCTGTCTCTTTCCTTTGCCCCTCCTCAATTCCCCAATTCCCTTCTATACAGACATCCCATCTATTTATGTCAAATTATGGTCTTTGTACCTGACAATTATTTAATTAGAGGCGTTTCATCCCTGCTCACCTGTACCAGCTTGCCTTCCTTCCCAAACACATATTCTGTGCCCATTTCGTCATTAACCTCTTGCCTTGCCAATCCACACTCATTTATAAAGACATGGCCAGTACTACCTTTCCTACATCCCCATGTATCTCTCTTTGAGTTTTTTTAGTTCTTACAATCTCTGGCCCCCATAGTAAGACCACTTCACAGATTGTGAGATCTCTTTCCTGGCTTTCTTCCTCAACAAAACAGTGAGCCCCTTGACTGATATTCCTAACCCTTGCTCTAAGAGTTTTATGAATATTACCTCATTTGAACTCTCATCAGTTCTGAAAGGTCCAAGGGTAAGCGGCAGCATCACCACTACCATCATCATCATCAATCACCAACTATCCTCTTTTACAGATGAAGTAGCTAGGATTAAGAGAATCTAAGTGACTTTCCCAGTGTGATGTAGCTGGAGAATTCCAGGTAGGATTTAGAAATTATAAATCCATTGCCTTTCATTTGCAGACTTTTAAAAAGTCTACCAGAAATCTGACAATTCCTCTATGCCAGTTACGAAGCTCTGTATTTTACATGTTTGTTTTCGTGACAGTTCTGTGAGGTAGGCATTGCCATTGTCCCTGTTCTACAGATGAAGAAACTAAAGCCTAGAAAAAGTGAATCAATTTGCCCAAGGTCTCAGGTGATTGAACCAGGGCTGGAATGTAGGGATTCCTACTGTCATTGTGCATCCTCTTAATCACCACGCTCTGCTGCCCACCCTGGTTTCCACACGAGGCTGCAGCCTCTCTGCTAAGTGCCTAGAAAGAGAGAGGAGTTGAAGAAGAAAAGAATGCAGGGGGATGCAGACTGTCAAAGAGAAAAGGTGGACCTGGGTGACAGAGACCCCCTTGCATTAGAGGAGAGCAGGCTTCATAGAGAGGATTTTCTCTTGAGCTCATATTGCAGATGCCCTCTCTGAAGAAGTGTTTCCTTTCTTCCCCTACCATGACAGCCTCTGTGTCCTGCTGTTTGGCTCAAAGTAACTCTTTCCTTCCTAGAGCCTGTACTCAGGGTGTACAAATGGCTGGTCCTCATCTCCTGGAGTCATCCCGTTGATGAGGCCAATATAAATGCATGAGGGAGTCCTATTCCAGGCACTTGTTTCTGTGAAAGCTCAGTGAAGCCCATCCACAAAGTCACAGAAAAGGCTCTGACTGATCAGCTAGAAGGAGACATTTGAAGGTCAAGCCTCTCAGGGAAGCTTCACCATAGCTGCTGGGGTGATAAAATCTGCCCATTTGGGCAACTAAGTATGAAGGGTGTATATTTACAACCAAGGCATCCTCCATGGGCAGAGTTCTGAGAAGAGAAACTCCTATACATCTTTGAGGTTTCCCTGTAGAAAACTTGGTACAGTGGAAAGGTTGTGAGCTTTGGTGTCCCAGACTGAAATCCCAGCTGTGTCACTTTGAGAAAGTATCTCCATTTCTCTGAAATTCAGTTTCCTCATATACAGTGGAGCCAGGAATATCCTGAGTAATATTGTGTTCAAGGATTTGTTCTGAGAATTAGTTTAAATGAGTTATATAAAATGCTTATTACAATTCATGGAGTGAATCAGGCACTCACCTTACAATTCCTTCTTTCTTCTACCCGGGGAGATAGGTCTAATAATTGGTCAGGTCTAGTCCTGATCTTTTGTGTTTATGAGCTATGTGTTTCTGCAGGGAGAGATTTGAAGGAGTCAGGCTTATTAATCTCCATATAACCTGTAGAGTAATTAGAATGTTTATTCTCAGCTCTTTGGGAAGAAGTAACTATAATTACAGGACCAAATTAAATAGCATTATCTTTTATTGTCTCATACTGTTTGCAGGCTTTCTCTGCCAAGTTCCTTTTAGGAATCCAAGAATTTTTCCCCCATCAACTTTCTTTTTCTTGATGGTGAGCCACCCTTCACGTTGTGGGTTGAAAGTTCACTAGCATCTCCTGAGTAGGTTGGGCATGTGTGTAAAGAGTCCATTTTTGCTATCCTTCACAGAGATGATCAGCTGTCCTTTAAAAATTCCTGCTCCTCTTGCTTAGTGTAGAATCACCACTGGGAAGTGGCTGCATAGTCAGAGCCTACAGTTTACAGCCTCTCTCACATCCAGGAGGTGCCACATGCCCAGCTCTCTCCAGGGGAATGTGAACAGAGGTCATGTGTGCCCCTTCTGATCCAAGGTGGTCATGGAGGAGGTGGGCCTCCTCCAGTGATTTTTCACCCATCGGGTGGCTTAACAAGGACACCAGGAAGATCTTGGAAGGCATGAAGATAGCAGAACTGCAGTCAGATTCGTCCCTGAATGACTGCAGGAAGCACAGCCACCCCACTGTCACAGACTGGGAAAATCTGGTTGTAATTTACACATGGTGGATCACTGAGATTTTAGGGTTTATCTGTTAGAGCGGTTTGCTTTACCTTAACAAATTCATTGCTGAATTCTGCATCCCTGATAAAATGAGAAACTATACTTCTAGTCCTGCCAGGGTGGGGGACAGACAGACATGGGAGTGAATATGTTTCAAAACAGTGCAATAAATGCTATAAAAGTAGGATGAGGATGAAGTGGGCACAAAGAGGTGAGAGTGATTGCCTAGAAACTTTGAGCTTGGCCTTCAAAGCTGAATGGGAGTTTGCCGAGAGGTGAAAGAGAAGGCAGGCAAGATTATTCCAAGTAAAAGTACAGTAAGAGTAATACATGGGAATGTGAAAAGGTGAGCTTCATGAGTTGCTATAAGAAAGTCCTTGTTGGGAAGCAGGGCACACTCCAGGTGGTGGATTGAAGAATATACTCCAACAACTATAAATGGGCAGCATTTCACAGGGGCCAGATGAGTGGCATAGAATAACTTACTCATAGTGCTAATAGGAGAGAGAGACCACCAGAGGCTACCCTCAAGAAATCAAGAAGGCTTCATGGAGGATGGGGTAGATCTAGAACTGTACCTTACATAATGTTGGTGATGTTGGGTAAGAACATCATTTGTTAGTTTATCTGTCTTCCTTTTCTAGACCATGAGGTCTTCAGGACAGGGATTAGACTGTATTCATCTCTGAATTCCCAGAGCAGTGCCCTACCCTTAGGATACATTGAATGGGTACATAAAAAAAGGATTGAATTCAGATGTTTCTAGGGATGACCTCACCAGCTCCTTGTATGGGAATTGAACATCAGAGGCCATAGGAATTTCCCAGTGCAAGAATCTTCTGCCGTGATCAGGGGGTTTCTGTGGATCTCAACTTTATCTCCAAATTGCAGCTAAGATTATGTTTGAATAGCAAACTCACCCCAGGCAATGTGATAATAGGTTAAGCGGTAGGACTAGGATTTAAGTTTCTGCATCATTCTCTTTCTTATTCCCCTAGTAGTTAGAGAATTCCTCTTGTATATACAGGGTTCCTGCAAACTTGCCTGGGCACAAAGTCACCCACAAGAAATAGGAAGAGTTCACACCCCAAATATACCCCAGATATACTCAGTGCAACGTCCCCTTAACCCTCTCCACCAAGTCAACATTTCATGATTTACTGATCTCTAACATTCCTTATCCCTGTGATATTTATGATGTTGATATCAGTGAAATGAAAAAAGAAAGCAGCATAGTGAAAATGACAAAAGACTTGGATAATTCATGTACTAGGTAGCCAGTTCTCAAATCATTAGGACATGATGATTCTGATGACTCTGATCAATTTTGTGAGTAGCAAGACTCTTTGGAACCTCCAGGTGAAAGTCTAAGCTCTTTACCAGGACAGAAAAATTCTGCTTCTCTCTAGCCTCATCAGCAGTCACTCTCTTCACTCAGCTCACACCTAGACTCCCAGGTCCTTTGGCATGTACTCGTCCCTCACACACTTTATACACACTGCTGGTTCTCTGTTCTAAAAATGTGTATCTAGTCCTTTGTGACATAGTTAAAGTGTCTCCTCTGTATAGTTTTTCCAGAACTTCCCAACTGAATTTACCTATTTTTTTCTGAAAAGCACTCAGCTAGGAACAGAGAAGGAAATTTACATTAAGAAGCACCTGGTTTTTTTTTTATTAAAAAAAGTTTTAGTTACAATAAAATGCACACAGCATAAAATGTACCATCTTAGCCCTTTTTAAATGTATAGTTCAGTAGTGTTAACTATATTCACATTGTTGTGCAACCAATTATTAGAAATTTTTCGTCTTGAAACACTGAAACTATTCCTATTCAACAACTTATTTCTCTCACCCTCCAGTCCCTGGCAACTATGATTCTACTTTCTATTTCTAGGAATTTGACTACTCTAGATACCTCAAATAATAGAATTACATGATATTTGTCTTTTTGTGATAGGCTTATTTTAGTTAGCATAGTGTCCTATGTAGTGCCATGCGCCATATTTTCTTCCCTTTTAAGGCTGAATAATATATTGTATGGACATACCATTCCTTGGCTTGCTTCCATGTTTTGTCTATAGTGACTAATGATGCTATGAACATAGGCATACAAATATCTCTTTAAGACCCTGCCTTTAGTTCTTTTGGATATATATCTTTTGGATATATATCCAGAAGTGGTATTGCTACATCATATGGCAATTCTATTTTTAATTTTTATTTTTTTGAGGAGCTACCATACTATTTTCCATAGTGGCTAGATCATTTAAATTCCTATCAATAGTATACAAGTTCCAATTACTTTTTTTCTAAATATATTTTTTTAAGATTTTATTTATTTATTTGTCAGACAGAGATCACAAGTAGGCAGAGAGGCAGGGAGAGAGGAGGAAGCAGGCTCACCACTGAGCAGAGAGGCCAATGTGGTGCTCGATCCCAGGACCCTGAGATCATGACCTGAGCCAAAGGCAGAGGCTTTAACCCACTGAGCCACCCAGGCGCCCCTACAAGTTCCAATTTCTGTACATCTTTGCCAACACTTGGTTATTTTCTGGGTTCTTGTTTGTTTTTACTAAAAGCCATTCTAGTGAGTGTGAGGTGATATTTCATGAGGTTTTTACTTTTTTTATTTCTTTTTTTAAGATTTTATTTATTTATTTGTCAGACAGAGATCACAAGTAGGCAGAGAGGCAGGGAGAGAGGAGGAAGCAGGCTCACCGCCGAGCAGAGAGCCCAATGTGGGGCTCGATCCCAGGACCCTGAGATCATGACCAGAGCCGAAGGCAGAGGCTTTAACCCACTGAGCCACCCAGGCGCCCCTCATGAGGTTTTTACTTGCATTTCCGTAATAATTAGTGATATCAAACATCTTTTCATACACTTTTTGGCCAATTGTATGTCTTCTTTGGAGAAAAGTCTATTCAAGTTCTCTGCTCAGTTTTATTTGTATCATTTATTTGTATCACTTTATTGTTGTTAATTTGTAGAGTATTTATTCTAGATATAGACCCTTAGCAGTTATATGATTTGCAAATTTCTTTCTCTCAAAGGTTGCTTTTTTCACTTTGTTGATTGGTCTCCTTTGATGTGTAGAAGTTTTAAATTTTAATGAAACTCAATTTACCTATTTCAACCTTTGTTGCTTCTGCTTTGGGGGTCATATCTGAGAAATCATCACCAAATCTAATGTCATGAAGCTTTCCCCCTGTGTTTTGTTCAAAGTTTTTTTTATAGTTTTCAGTCTTATGTTTATGTCTTTGATCCATTTTGAGTTCTTTTTTGTATATGGTGCAGGTAAGATTCTAACTTCTTTCTTTTGTGGATATCCATTTTTTTCAACATCATTTGTTGAAAAGACTATCCTTTCCACATTGAATGGTCTCAGTACCCTTGTCAAAAATCATTTGAACATACATACAGGAGTTTATTTCTAGACTCTCTACTCTATTTCATTGATCTATATGTCTTTCTGCCAGTATGATACTGTTTTGATTACTGTCACTTTGTAATAAATTTTGAATTCAGAAAGTATGACACCTCTACCCTTGTTTTTTCTTTTCTAGATAATTTTGGTTATTTGAGGTCTTCTCAGATTCCATTTGAACTTTGGGATGAATTTTTCTATTTCTAAAGAAAATGCCATTATGATTTTGACAGGGACCACATTAAGTTTACAGATTACCTTGGTTCGTGTTGCTGTCTTAACAGTATCAAGTCTTCCAATCTATGAACATGGAATGTCTTTCCATTTATTTGTCTTTGGGTATCACTAGTTTTGAACTGTCAACCAAGGGCTTGACAAATATTATTCAAGATCTCATTTATATCCCAAATGCCCTTCTGAGTGTTTATTCATAAATAAGTGCCAGGAAGGAATTTGCTTTCGTGAGGACCTGGAATGTTTCTTCCTCCTATTACTTTTACATATAGAGAAGAGATCACTTAAGTGCTAAAGTTTCCCTTTACTATTTGTTCCCAGGAAATATGTAGCTCAGTTTTAATAATTATGTGCTGTCTGTTATAATTTAATAATTGTGAAGATCTATATATTTATATCTTTTCCTCAGGTCTTAAATGTGTACTGTAACTTATCATTTCTCCTGCCCTAATATTTGTTTTTGTGCTATATTGTAAGCATTTTTATAGGACACCTTAAATTCATTATAAATTGAAGTGTGGCTATAAAAGAATAATTTTTTAAATGAAAGGTATGTATTATTATCACCATATTTGTAGATGAGGAAAATGAAGTTAAGAATAGATAGGTAACTTCAAGTTATCATACAGGTCACAATGGCAGAGCTAGGATTCAATTCTACATCTCTCTGATTGCAAAGCCCAAGCATTCATCTCTGCTATATGTCAGTAATATCAGGTACCTACCCAATTCAGACTTTAGGTGGAGGTGGAGAACTGGATGGACAAATATGGCCATAAATAACCATCATATCAGCCAGGATGGATAGACTACAAAAGGGAGGTTTAGGAGATAGAAATCTAAGAATATTGAGGTTTCTTGGAATAGAAGGGATTCCAAACTGAATGTTCTGAATATATCACATGCTAATGCATGAAGCAAAAACATTCTAAAAAAATGGTTTTAGGAATTGTCTCATCTTTGGGTTAAGAGATAAGAAGAACTGTGCATTAGGTTTGTGCCTTATGCTATTCTAATCCTTATGAGATGGACATATACCAAAGTCTGCTCAGCATCCCTTTCTTTGGGGAAACCACTCCTTCTCATTCCAGGAGATTCATGAAAGGGTGACTTCATGCATTCCCCTCCTGGTCATAATATTCCTCCCCTGACCACAGTAAAGGACAAGGTAGGGCCAAGGCAGGCCAAGTTAAGACTTTTCAGGACTTTTACAAAGACTATTTTGAGGAAGATGCTCTTTTCTTTAATATCATGAAGGATAAAGATGATGTAAGCTAGAGACATTTGTGGCTGTTTTTGCTGACCCCATGGAAGTAGGAAGAATGTAATCAATGAGCCAGGAGTATAAGAAAAGCAGAGAACGAAAGAACTCTGATGACATTTTTTGAGCATCTCTATCCAGCCAGACCAAACGCTAGATACTCAGTTGAGAGAAACAATAAATTCCCTTTTATACTTACATTGATTTAAACTGAACAGCTTCTATTTCAAGCCAGGAGAGAAGATGGGATAAAGTAAGAGCATGGACTACTGCTTGAATCCTTACTTCATCATTTGCTAGTTTGGTACCCTAGGGAAAATCCGTTAATTCTCTGCTTTTCAGTTTCCTCTTTCATCCATGAATTCATGGAGTTCTTGGGAGGAATGGGTGAGAAATTGCATGCAAATGCTAGATCAGGGCCTGGCATAAGTGATCTTCCTAAATGTGTAAACCCTTATAAATACATAACACACTCATGAGGTGTAGGGATTTTCATCTCTATGATGAAGAAAATGAATGATGCTGAGGAGAGTCAACACGTATGTACTGGGTGTTCCACAGTGAAGAAGTCAGATCCTGGATGGGAGTTTCCATGGGTCACCAGCTGATTGGGTTTTTCTCTTCTGCTCCTGGAACCACACTTCCTGACAGCATTGGGAGGGGTGGAGGAGCCTACCCCTTAGTCCCAGTTGTCTTTCACCTTGCTGAGCAATGTGTGGAAATCTTCCCCACCCTTTCCCCCTAAAGAATAGGCCCCTTCAGACCCACCAGCTGCAGAGAAGGGAGGATACCAGGCCAAATTTGTTCAGGTGGATAGAATAGCATCAGACAAGCTTAGAGCTCAAATATTGAATCATAATTCTTCAGGCATCTTTGTATTTAAATCATAGCCCTGTCAAGCTCACATTTGATATGTACTAATTAATGCTCCCCATGAATTGTACCAGATTCTCTGGTGTGTGTGCGTGTGTGTGTGTGTGTGTGTGTAGAGACAGAGAAATTCCATAAATTGGAGTGATCAAATATAAGTATCTGTCAGAGTCAAATTCAGTAGTTGGCTCTTTGTAGCTGATGGGTGCCTCCTGGATGAGAGGGGTGGGTACGAGTTATTAGACAAATATGAATCATTTATGAATAAATCATCTACAGCAAATGAAGCTAATTTTTTTATTGTTATTATCTCTCAAAGCAGGATCTTAAGCTGGATTAAAGAGGTAAAGCCAAATTCCCAGTGTAGAATTCCACACTCTGATTCTAGTAATTCTGATCTTATTGCTCTTTTTTTTTTTCCCTATTCAAAATGGCGGGGACTTTGCTGACAAAATGTGGTTGGGATTTGGCTGAGAGAGGAGGCAGATATTAGGCCATTTCAAGTGGGAATATTTCAAGGGAATATTCATAGATTCCACTGTTAAGAGAATTTTTAATTTTTAATATCCCTTTGTGCAACATGGAAAAATGGTTTTGATTAGAGGAGTCAATAAAATTAGAGTAAGGGTACATCGTGCTTGTCATTTTACCTATGGGTAAGATATGCAACACATTGCCAATAGAAGTGGGAATTAAAAGCACTTGCAAAGTTACTCTCCCTGGAGGGAAAAGAATTGGTGAAAGTTTGAGTAATTACAGGAGAGAGCAGGCCAGGGGGGAGGACTGAACTATTTAAACTAAGAGGCTCCTCTTACTTCACATATGGAAAAAGAGATAGCATTGGCTTTGTAGCTAGACCACTGTAGGTTTGAGTCTGAGCCCTGAAGTTTTATATTACGTGAAGTTGGGCAAGCCATGCCCTCTCCCTGAGCCTGTTTCATTGCTTATTGGATGGGGGATATATTTTCCATACAGGGTTCATGGAAACCTTATATGCTGTATTGTATGTATAAAGTGCATTCTCCTAACTCTACCAATTCTAACTTTCTCTCTTTCCCTCTATCACTGTCTCCTCTGTGTTCCTGACATATTATATATTCTACTTTTGCCACCATCATAAAATTTATTTGAAATTTTTATGAGTTATGCCACATGGTATATAATACTTTAGGGCTGCCCATGTTTAAATTAAAACCTTTCTTCCAGGACTGTGCAAATCACAGCAAACAAAATATAGATGACAGTAGGTCTATCAGTTGTGAAGGATATGGCTAGATGGCCATCAAAATGCATGATCACCCTTTCACAGAGATAGAATAAACTGGGAAATAGTTTTCAAGCCAGGTAGCAATTATATTTGCCAGCTCCCCTATATTTAGGAGGTGCCATATGATTCATTTTCACCAATGGAATGTGAGAAGAAATTTGTTACTTCCACATCAAGATAATAAGCAAATATGGTTTCTTCATTTTTTTTTTCCTTTTCTAATGACTTGATGTAAGCAAGATTGGTATCCTTGGAAACCAAGTGTCGAAGACAGAGGAAACCTATATCCCTACCTCACCACTTGAAAGCCACTCACCAATTAGGAACTTGAATAAGAAATAAATTTCCATTGTATCTGAGCCATATACACTTTAGATTTCTTTGTTATAGTAGCTAGTGTTACCCTAATACATCAGGATAGACTGGGTGACAGATTGTATTGACTTATGGAGGTGAGTTGGTGAAAGTCAACACATCGCTGACAGGATCTAATTTCCTAGCACTTGTGAGCTGATTCAGGATTAAACTAGAAGGGCTCTACATTGTCTTAATGCTCTAATCTAGTGACACTGATATCTTACATTAAATGGGTTTGCTATGTTCCAGGCCCAGTGCTAAGTATTTACATCAATTTTCATGAAAACTTGCAACAACCCTGTGAGATAGCACCATGTAAAGATAAGAATGTTGATGGCTACTGGTAAATATGAGGAACTTGTATGGTCAGACAGTCCACAAGGAGTGGATTTGCATCCAGATCTGTCAGACTCAAGAGCCTGAATTCCTCACGACTGAACCAATACTGCCTCCTGAAATCTGTGACTCCATAATTTTCAGTGCTTGCCACACATGTCATGCCTTTTTTCCAGGAATTACTCATAAGTTTGGCTATGGGGAATTAGTCAGAAGACCAGTGAATGGCTCAGTTTGTTTTGCAGCATTAGCTTATTTTTTCACACTGTTTAAGAAGGAGAAGTGAGATCAGGGATGGGAATTAACACACATAGAGCTTCTGCAGTGTACCGGGTGCATTCATATGCCCATATTAACTTGTTAAAGTCTTCTGAGATTAGTATTACCATCACTATCTTACAGATGAGGAAGCTAAAAACTAGTTATCAAAAAGTTTGTGCATGTGGTCATTCATTCCTTTAATACATATTTATGGACTTTCCACTGTTTCTAGGTACTGAGTTGGCCATGGGCAATGCCAGGATGAACAAGGCAAATGTGGTCCCTGACATGTTAGAACTCAAGGTCCAGCAGCTGCTATAAAAGGTAACAAGAAAACCGTCACTGAAAGGGTGTAGCAAAATTTGGATGACCATGTATCAGGGAAATTAAAAAGGGAGCTCCGACATTGAGTGGAGATTGTGTTGGGTGATTTCTAGGATCTGCTCTTGCACAAGAGTCCAGGTGTGCAAGATCCAGTTGTGAAAAGAATCACCAGAAATAATCACGGGAGAGAGAAAATAAGTGACAGAGAAAAGAAGCAAACCAGCACAAGGACTTTTTCTCTATCCAAAATCTGGCTTGTGGTAATTGTTCAATAAATGTTAGCTCTCTTCAATTACAACTAAAACATTTCTGCATCCTATAAACAACTTCAAATGCTTATCCGTGGAGAACATTGTGTATAGCTCCCAACAGGTGCAATGAATCATTTACAAAGTGATTTCCGTTTTCCATATTATCTTATTCTTTACGCTCTATTACGTATTTTCTCATGTAACTCTCACAGTAATTTTACAAGGAGTTTACCAGTAAGGATAGGGTAGATGATGCTTCAGTAACAAGCTTATCTAAAATTGAGGTGGCTTAAAACAACAAAAATTTATTTCTTATTCATGCTACATGTCCATCATAGGTTGGCTGGTAACTGTACACTATGTTTTATTTATTTTGACCCTGAGACTCAGAGCGATAGGGCAGCCACTGTAAACATTGAGGCTGTTACAGCAGAGGGGAAAAAAAGACCATAGTGAAGCCCACACTGACTCCCAAAGCTCCTACCTGGAAGGGCTGCGCATCACTTCTGTCCATATCTTGTTGAACAAAATGAGTCAGAAGGCCTTGCCTGAGCTTAATTGGGATGAGAAAGTATGATCCTAACATGCCCGGAAAGAGAGAATCAAATATTTGTTCACAGCCCTAATGACTGCTTTAGGAAGATATTATTTATTATACCCAGCTGGCAGAGGAAATTGAGTTTGGGGGAGGAGGTGGAATGCTAAATAACTTGTTGGGATTCAGACCACTAGGAAGTTGATTTGAATCTCATCTACCTGATTCCAAATCCATGTTCCCAAATTCTTTTTTTTAATTTTTTAATTTTTATTTATTTATTTTTATTAGTAGGCTCCATGAAGGGAGCCAGTGCAGGGCTTGAACTCACAACCCTGAGATCAAGACCTGAGCAGAGATCAAGAGTCAGACACTTAACCGACTGAACCACCCAGGTGCCCCCCTCCCATTCTTCATATGTACTGTGGAGTTCATCTTTGTGCCTCTTCACAGAACTCACTTTCCCCAGCATTACCTCTCTCTATATATTCATCTTTCCCTTTTCCACTGGCTTCTTCCCCTCAGCATAGCTAAGTATCTTTATATTTTAGAGGGAAGAAAAATTTTCTTCCTGAACTTAACCTGTACATCCAACCACTGCCCTACTTCTCCACCCTTCCTCCCCACCACACTTTTTGAAATTTGTCTGCAAGTATGGCTCACCTCCCAATCGTCCCCTGCATTCTGGCTTCTACTCTTATCATCTCCTCTGAAATGACTCTTCATTGGCCTACACACTTTTAATCCAATGGCCTTTTGTCAATCCTTATTTCAAACTTGATCCCTCATTAACATGTGGCACTCAGGACCACTCCCTCATCCTTAAACCTCCCTTTGCTTTGGCTACAAAGCTATCCTTCTCAGGGCTTTCTTTGTACCTCTCTGGTCACTCCTCAGTGCCCTCTACAGGCTCTTCCTCTTTTTCTATCTTTTTCTATTCTTACTGGACCCACTTTCTGAGAAGTCTCATCACCTCCATATGTTTAATTACCTCTACAGATTGATGACTCCTACAATGATATCTTACGCCCAGGCCTAAATCTGGTGTCACAGGCATATGGACCCAGTTGCCACTTAGGTATCATTACTTGAAAGTTTCATAGTGAACTCAAAATCAATATTTTGGGGAAGTGATGAGTCCATAGACAGTTTTGGTAAATTCTATCTGGGCGATATCTGGGGATTTCAAATTCACCTCAAACTGGGTTTGAAAGCTTGTCTGCAGGTTGTTGTTAGAGTCAGAGAAGCATCTTTTTCTTACTCCTGTTTTGTAAGAAGGAGATTTTATTTTCTCTTTGTATACTCCTGGCCTTTATTTGCCCTTCTCTGGAAGAATTAAAGTAATTTTTCTGAATATGAATTTAGGAATAATAACTAGGCATGGTCGGCTCAGATCCTTCTTCCTTTTCTCTCTTAGGAGAGGGTTTGTCTTCAGAGAGCACTGGTTTCCCTCTGCTTACCCATTCCTCAGGTCTTACCTGGCCAGGCAGCCCAGGTAAGACAGTTCACCTATGCCTTGGACTGGGGACCATGACTGCCCAGTTTTGGGGTTAACTATTTGCAAGCCTCTTCCATAAGAAGCTTCCCATGAAAGCCGGCCCTCTTTCCCAATGCACCAAATCCCATGTGGATGTCCGCAGACACACTGCTCCATCTCGGCATCCTTTATCTCTGTTCCAGCTTGTTTAAGCTTTTTGTAATTTTATGTTGCCCCTCTTCAAGGAAAGAGAAAAGGAGAAGAAAACTATTACTTTTGAATGTCCACTATGGGCTAGTTATATCATCTCATTTAATTTTACAATCCTATTAGACCAACATTGTCATTGTCCCATGTTAACAATAGAGGAAACCGCTGCTCAGAGAAGTTAAGTAATTTGTGCAAGGACACACAGTGAGCTTGTTCATTCAGTAATTATTGAGTGTTTGGGGCAAATCCAAGAATTGAACCCAGAATATTTTTATTTCAAAATCTTTATCCTGTTAACACAGGACACCGGTAACTTTTCCAGCTAGAGAGTCAGATCCCCAAGGGCATAAACCTTTCCATGGATTCCCCCAACACCTATGAACTCACATTAATTGAAAACACCCCTCTCCCCGTAAAAGTATCAAACAGGAAATTCAATCAATTCCATCAGTGTTGACAGTCTTTGAGATCCGGACTCTCTATCCAACTACCAAATCTTTCTCCCTGCTGGGTGGCCGGTCCCGCTTCAATACCCGGTGTTCTCCCTGTGTTCGGTTGTGCCAAGAATCATTGAACCATAGACCACAGAACTGCCAGGAGCCCCGGACTCCTCCTAGTCCAATGCCCCATGTTCGTAAAGAAGAACCTGAGCCTGAACGGGGCAAGCGCCTGGCCCACAGCCACGCAGTGATTTAATAGCGGAGCTGAAAGTAGAGCCCTTATTTAGCTGGTGGCCTTGGAAACCATATTCCGTTCATTTTTTCCAAAAAGCCCCCAACTAGACCTGCGAAATATCTTGGCCAGTTGGCTTAAAGGATTTTCTTTTTCACTCTCTTCCCTGACTGAACTCCTGAAACAGATTGGACTGAACAACTGAGCAGTAGGGAGGCAAAGTAAACAGAATGGGTCCTTGGTGCCCCCGGCATGTCTGTTGTCTGCAGCGACTCGTCACTGCCTGGGAGGCTGACAGACACAGCTGCTCCTTTGCGGGGGTTCTCCGACTCCTCCTGGTGTGCGAAGAGACCCACAGTCGCAGTGCCCAGACAGGAGCGCCTACACGTGCCTGTCCGGGGGATCCCCCGCACTATCCTTGCGTGCCTGTGTGCGTGGGGGGGCCGGGGTGCTGGGGTGAGGCCTCCCTGTGACGACCCCGCACCTTTAAAATCCGAATCAGCACATCTTCCCTGGCCCCACCGAAGTCCGGCACGGATTCTTGGAGGCCTGGCAGAGCTCCCCGCTCAAGCGGGAGGGACCCGGGACCTGTTAACTTTACGGAAGCTGGGTTCCAGCGTACTTCACCTTTGCGCCTTACATCCTCGGCTGTCACCTCACAGATGTCACTTGGACTCTCCGAGGCTCTAGCTGTCCCAACTTTGAGATTAAGCGGCTAATGTCGATTTTGTAGCATTGTTTAAAGAATCAGTTAGAATCTAGGGTTGCTCCAAGTGGAATATATTTTACAGAAGAATTTTATTTGGGTAGCCATCTATTTAATTGAATTTTAATGCCAACACATACCACGAATAATAGGCTGTCCCTTAGATATGCAGTGCCTTTGTGCAGATTAGGAGGGGAAAAAAAAGCCCGGTTGGCCAGTTGTAGCCTCAGGGGCAGGCTTGGCAAGTCGAAGTTCTTTTCATTGAAGGAAAGGTTGTTTCTAGCTGCAGCTAGACCTCGCCCTTAGCCCCAGTACACGGTTTGGTGAGTACAGAGCAGACTGAATTTCAGCCCATACTACCCTCTCATCTGGGTACCTTTGCGTGGCCATATGCGGACGCCCTGTCCAAACACACTCACTCCCTCTTAGCAGTTAACTACTTCACCTGTCGTGCTCACTAACGTAGCCCTTAAAGGCATTTGAGATTGAGTTCTGTTAGGACCAGTGATGCCCGACACTGAGCATGGTGTCTGTGACACACACAGTAGGGTCTGAATGAATATTTTCATGGAGAAGGAGGGAGGCTTAAAGCGGATAACCTATGTAACAATGCCCAGTGCGTAATTCAGCGAATGCTTATTGCATGAATGAATGAGCTTACAGCCTAGTTAGGAAAACAAGACATAAATCCTCATGTGAAATGTTTAATAACAATAAAAATTTCAAATTATGGCACAATATAACAACTCCAGAGATGGTGCAAGTCAGCATAGGAGTGTCAAATTAATTGCCAGGCAATAATTTTTGTAGGAGATCAAAAGGGTGGGGGAGATCCATTTGTGGACTCAGAGTTAGAAAGCCTGGATGAGTTCTTGTTTGTGTACTTACACAGCACGTTTATTCATTCATCAAATGTTTCCCAGGCCCATATTAGTGCCAGCCTGTCTGCTAGACTCTGGGGATGCATAGAGGAACAGCACAGAGCACATAGCCTCAAGGAGCTCACAGGCTAGTGGGAGACAACTGCCAGGCAAACAGATGATATAAATACGATGCTAAAATAATGTGCTGTGTGGGGCGCCTGGGCGGCTCAGTGGGTGGGTTGGGGCCTCTGCCTTCGGCTCAGGTCATGATCCCAGGACCCTGGGATCAAGCCCCGCATCGGGCTCTCTGCTCGGCGGGAAGCCTGCTTCCTCCATTCTCTCTCTCTGCCTGCATCTCTGCCTACTTGTGATCTCTGTCAAATAAATAAATAAAATCTAAAATAAAATAAAATAAAATAATGTGCTGTGGAGACAAGAGGGAGGGGTCGATGACCTCATGCCCACAGTAGGTGTGTCATAAATCATAGCATTGTAGTGGGTCCCTCTGATTACCATCTGATCACATCTCTGATTAAGTCTCCACAATTCATCATGTATTTAAGTGTCTAAAGCTCTCACGTTTCTCCTCCCCATTTCCCTCCCTCTTTTCTGATGTCTGCTGATAGCCTGTAAGGGTGCTGTGCTGTCTGCCTGCTGGCCCTTGGAGAGTGGACATTCAGCACAGGGACTGCACTCAGAGGCTCACAGTTGCCAGGGCAGGCCCACGCCATCTTCAGAACTCTACGGAGCTACTAGGGAGCCTTTTCTGCCAAGTCCATCCTCCTTGCAGTCCCTCGAATCACCTTGGCAACCATGTACCTGTAGATTCTTTGGCAACAATGCCAGTGATGGTGAGGGTATTCTCTTAAACCTCCACTACAGGGGAAGAAACACACATCTTCTCCACAGGTAGCACTGGGCTCTCAGTCCTCTCTCTCTTCAAGGAAGGGGCAGGCTGGAAGGGACACCCTCTTTTCACAGACCCTGTAGCTGAGCTCTGTGGCCAAAGGCCCCGGAGAAGCAGCAGTGATGCGATGGGTGGGGTACAGTCACTGGGGCAAGAAGTCCCGGAATTGACTCCTGGCCATGTTACCTCCCAACGGGGGAGCTCAGACACATCAGTTTGATCTCCTGGGGTCTCAGTTTCTCTATATGTAAAATGGACGGAAGAGTACCTAATTCCTTATTTTGGGAATTACATCAGGGTGGAGTAATGAACATGAGTTGAGTACAAAACAGAGGCCCAAAAACCATTGCCCAGGTCACTGAGCAAGTTACCAGCCAAAAGCAAACTAGAACCACTCTTGTCTTCTGACTCCCACTTTGGCAATCTCCTTCTTCCCCCTCCCCCCAGCCCTTTGTCTCCTGCAGTATTCACCCACCAGTGCTTGCCTTGGTCATGAAGAAGGCAAGTACAAGAAAGTGTGGATGGCCCAAGGCAGACTGCCTGCATTAGGTTGAGAATGGCAGCCTACTAGTGGTGGCTCAATGCCACTAGGCCAATAGGAATTGCACGCTGTCCTCTGGCAGAGCTGGACACACAGTATTCTAAGGAATGACACTTGGTATTAAGCAGCAACACTACCAGATTACAAGAAGTGATGACCCTGCCATGCCGAGCCCTGGTTACAGAGCAGGATCAGCAAATAAATACTAAATACAGCCACCATCCACATCCACCCATGGCCCCCATCAGTCATCAGTCCTACCCTTTTCTATTGATTCCTGGTAGGGACTCAGAACCCTACCATTTCCTATCAATCAACCTCTGTTGTCATTCATTCAATTAAACATTAGTCAAGTGCCCAAGGTGTGCTAGGTACTGAAGAAAAGTCAGACATGGCCTTGACTTATAAAGCTGATATTCTATCATTCCAGAAGCAATTTGTTTGCCATCCTAGTTTCTAATCCTGTTGTGCTCCATGCTTGGAATCAGTGCAGGATGATAGACCAGGCAAAAGCTTTGAAATTAGGGAAGGGTGTTATCTGAATGTGGCTCTGCCACCATAGTAGATGGCTGTTAATGTTGTGTCCAGTACTCTTGACCTGGTAATGGGATCTTCCTGCTGTAGGGGAACCGCCTCTCCCCTGCTCCATGATGTTTGGCCACAGGATTGGGTCTGCGTCAGGCTTGGCCAGTCATAGTACACCTCTACCCTTGGCCAGAGTAGAGGTGTGATCCAATCCAGGACAGGAAGAAAAAAAAATATTTTTGGTAGGATTTAAATGCTTGAAACTGGGAAGTAGAATATCTCTCTCTTTCCTTCCTTCCTTCCTTCCTTCCTTCCTTCCTTCCTTCCTTCCTTTCTTTAAAGATTTTATTTATTTGAGAGAGAGAATGAGAGAGAAAGAGATCATGAGAGGGGAGAGGTCAGAGGGAGAAGCAGAATCCCCACAGAGCAGGGAACCTGATGCAGGACTCGATTCTGGAACTCCAGGATCATGACCTCAGCTACAGGCAGTTGCCTAGCCAACTGAGCCACCCAGGTGCCCCAAGAATATCTCTTTGTTGAGATGATATAAAACTAGAGCTCCCAGTAGCCATGTCCCTGCCCGCCACCCTCCCCTTGGAAAGAAGGTTTCTGCAGAGGAGGGGAATGCAGGGAGGACAAGCTACAGAGAAAAGTGAAGAAGAGAGAGGAGGAGAGAGAGAGAGAGATGGAGGTAGATCACAGACACAAGGGCAGCATTGCACTCAATGAAGACTCCGAGTTGGACTCCCCAGGACTGCCAAATGACACCAGCCAATATATTCCCTTTGCTTTTAGCTGGTGATCCTGACCTCTTAGACAGAGGTGAGTGGGGTGGGGGGCAGTGCTGGAGGAGGGAATAAGCATATTTCTGCAGAGAGCAAGAAGGATAAGCAACAAGGATTCTGGAGAACAATTCTAACTGTCTCTCTACCAATAAACATTTAAAAGGGGGATTGAACGTACATCTTGTCGCACATTTTCCTTTGAGCATAGATCTGAAGTGAACGTGTTCAGGGTGGTCCTGCCTCCCCTGTGGTATGTAAGTCCCCACAGGGCCTGGGATTTGTTGCTCCCATATTTTCCCTCCAGCTACTGACTGTAATATTCATCCTTTTATCTTTGTAGGGTGCATTGTGCTTTGAAAAACACTTTCATCTGGATTATCTCATTTGATTCCCAGGGCATCTGTGAAGAAGGCAGGGTGGGGATTACTATTCTTGCCTGTCAGATTGAAAAACAGAGGCTTGGGCCCTGGGATCTTGGCACCTGAAAAGAAAGACAGGCAGTGATCTCACAGGAAATGAGTGGCACAGAGGAGGAAGGATTGCTGGATTTGGAGCCAGAAGGCGCAGGCCTGTGTCCTGGCTTTTTTACTTACTAGTTGTCTGACTTTGGGCAAATCACTCCATCCCTCCCAGTCTCAATTTTTCTGTCTGCCAGATCTATAGGGATGATGTTTTCCTCCAGGGATTCTTGTGACTATCTCAGGAGACGATACGGAACAAAGGGTTTGTGAGCTCTAAAATATCATTCACCTGTTCAGGGTTGATTTCTGTGAGTGATGGGCAGTGGTGTCCTGAATTCAGCTAGTCCAGGCTCACAAGAGCTGAGGGGCACCTCTCCTCCCAACTCCACATCCACTGACATCATGTTAGTAACTCGAAATCAGATATGGTGAGAATATTTACACCAAGGGAATTGGCAAATGCCACAAATCAGGGCTTTGTTTTTTTCCCTGGAAAGTCCTTTGTCAACCAGCACAGTAATGGTGGTGAGATGGAAGGGGAGGAGTAGAGAAGGATACAGTTATTTAAGGTGCATTATGTATTTTGAGTATGTTCTGATAGCCCCTTTTGTATTCACGACTCCTGGGGGGGCAAATACTGACCCTACTTGATAGATGAGGTAATTAAAACTTAGGCAGCACTCAGAACTTGCTCAAGAACACACTGTAAATGACAGAGCAGGGACTCAAAGCCAGGTCTCCCCTTCTCTCTGAGAGCCATGCAGCATATCAAAGATGCTCCATTATCATCTGGTCTTTCCTTGATCCCCAGCCTGTAAAAGTGAGCAAGCAAGTCAGTTCCTAGTGCCACTTGACATTTTAGATCTTTGTTTGGACTTCAGTATCCTAGTATCCAAAGAAAACTGGCATGGAGAAAGATGGGGAGGAGTATAAGACCCTGAGCTGCGTGCAAGGGAATGAATTGACCGTCTTTGGAAACTAACTCTGGCTCTCAGTTGGATAAATGCCTGAGAGTGCTAGAAGTTAGACAGCACTGTGTTGGGGTCACTTGAAGCATTCAGGCACAAAGTGGGAGAAAGGCAAGAGCACCTGGGTCCAAGTGCCAGCTCTGTTATATCACAAACTGGGGTTCAGCTCCTTCATCTGTCAAAGCGGGGGATACCCAAACATTCCTGGGAAAAGGATTCTGAAGGCCTCTGGAATCTATTACACTGCATGGATGCAAGAGATTTTCATGCGTCTCAGCTGAGAACCTTTCCTCCTGTTGCTAAGAGAGAAAGGACTGTCTGTCTCCTTTCCTGCCATCTCCAGCTCTATAGGTCACCCTACCCCACCCAGTCCTTCCCCCTCCTTCTATTTTATACTTCCAGTGCTTCATATGATGATGTCCTGCATACTTTAAACTAGATGATGGTGTCAGGCAGGAAAAGAATATGAACACAACCTAAACAAAATGAAAATTGTTTTCCTGCTTGGAAAAATGACGGATGATGGGTGCAGAGGGTGGGATTACCAATACAAGCCTTTTTGTAGGTGTCAAGAGGAACTCTTTCTAGACCCAACAGTTTACCTCTGCCAGGCCCTGGGCAGGACAGTTCCAGCATAGGGATGGCAGACCCTCTCTTCCCCCAGATGGAACAGAGGTATTGTAGGAGCACTCTGGAGGCCCCTGGAGGAGCACTTTGGAGGTTCTAGAAGTGATAGATACAGTGAAGATGAAACACTTATTTATCACCTTAGTCCTTGGTCCCCTTACTTAATACAATAATTTAATAAGAACATATATTATTATTTACATTTTCCAGGTGAGGAAAGAGATATTCAGAGTGGTGGGAGAAATTCACCTTCAAGCTCCCAAGGTACCGGCCAAGTGGCCGTCCCCTCAGCTAACCTAGTGAAGGAGGAGAGGTCACTATGGTTGTGCCGGCCAGAGAATGGAAGGGGACTTTTATGCACCACTGTAGGAGCCTCTGATTGCTACCCAAGCTTTCACCCAAGTCCCTTCCAGTCTATTCTCTGCATAACAGATAACAGCCTAGGTGAGCCTTTACAAATGCAAATACTACTATCTCCAATCCCAGAACAATCACATCCCTCTGAACTCCAAACTTCTCAGTCAATTACCTGACTTCCTCCTGTAAAACCAATCTCTCTCTGACTTCTCCACCTTATCTCATACCATTAATGACCACTTTTGTGGTATTCCAGTCACAGTCAGTTTCCTTCTGCTCTTCAAATGCTTTCAATTCACTCCTGCCTCAGGGTCTTTGCACTTGCTGTTCTGTCTTTAGTGTTTCCCTTTCAGATCTTTTATGCCTGGCTCCTTACCATCTTGTCGACAGTCCTTTACCAACCAGCAGCCAGATATCCTACCCTGGTCATTTCCTATCACATTAGCTACCACCTGACATCGAGTTGTTGTCATTTGCATTGCCATAGTTATTACTATCTGCCAGTGTCCTGCTAATTTGCTGGGGGTTTTTCTGTGTCCTTGTACTAGTGAGAAAGTTTCAAGAAAGTAAGGATCACTTGCCTATCTTTCTGGGAAGTCCTACCCCACTCCATAAAATAGAGACTGTCACATAAGTAAGCACACAGTAAATACTTTTGAATAAGTGAGCTGTTACTGATGTGTTATTATCCCAGGAAAGAAGGACCTGTAGGGGATGAAGGAAGAAAGCTCTCACCCAACATGTGTCAAGTTCTGTGCTTATCTCATTTGGTTCTCACAACAATCCTATGAGACAGATAATCTGATTCCCATTTTGCAGATGAAGAAATGGAGGCTCCATCATCATTCACTAGTTTGCTTATGGTCACACAGCTGGGACTGGAACCCTTGTCTGCCTGCTCCTCAGCCTACATACTGGATCTTGGGAAGAGCAGAACTGTGTCTCTAAGACACAGAGAAGTGTGTGTCTGCTGCTGCAAAGCCTCGTGTGTGTGAAAACGAAAGCGGGGAAGAGGCTGTGTAAAGGCACATGCTGGCCAAGACTCCAGCAGCAGCAAAGACGGTTCCCCCTAATAAATTGTCCCTGCATAGCCTCAAGTCCAGACCTCTCCGGGAAACAGCCAGTCCCACAAGGTGAGCACTGCAGACTGGCTGCACGTTGTAGGCCCCACTGAGATCAGAGAGGCGAGGGAGTCTGCCAGCGTGTACTGAGGTCCTCCCCTCACAGTGCTCACATCCTGGCCAGGGTCGGCTTTGCCACTGCTGCGGGCTCCTGCATTCTGCGCTAGGTGGCGAAATGCTGTGGGGCTCCCCTATTCGGGGGAATGCGGTAGTGATGTATAAGGTATGAAAGATGTGGCCTGCAGAGAGCCGGCACTATCTCTACCGCTGCTGCTACTGCTGCCGCTGCTGCCGCCACCGCTACTGCTGCCGGCAGAGCTGCTGGGAGTGAGCTGAGCATCCCCCGTCCGGGATACCCAGCTCCGCGGCAGCTCCCGCGCCCTGGCCCTACACGGACCTGCCAACCCCAGGGAACAAAAGCGGAGCCCCGTTGCCCTCTCCTGCAGCCAGAGAATGAGTCGAGAGGGCTGAGCGGAGAGTGTGGTCCTCAGCCTCGGGAAGGTAGGAGAAGGTGTTGCGCTCGCTTGTCTCGGCGTGGTAGGCTCGGGGTGGGCGCGCCGGGGTGGGGATGGCCGCGCGGACCAGTCTGTCCCACGGGTGCTGCCCGGACCCGGCGAGGTGGTCATCTGGAACGCCGCGCCCGCACCGCCTGCCCAACGCGGGGAGGGTGCCGCGCTCCCGCAGCCGCGAGGGAGCCCCCTGGGTGGGAACTGGAGGCGGCGAGGGAAAAGTCTGGAGCCCGAAGCCAGGCAGCGGCGGCTGTGGAGGGGCTGCCCCGGCACTTGGAGGCGTGCGACTCGCTGCGAAAAGCGGGCGGGCGGCGGCTGCAGTGTGCGCAAAGTTTTGGGTGGCGCGCAAAGACGCAGACCAGGGCCGCCGCGCAGAGCCGCGCAAGTTGTGGCCGGAACCCGAGGGCGACCCCCGGGGGCCCCCACGGGGACTCGCCGACACTGGAACAAGTGGGTTTTGCTCCCTCCACGGTGGCTGAGGCTGGGTTGACGCGCAGCCACTTAACCCTTCCCAGCCCAGGGAAAACAACTTAATCCTCTCGGAGGCGGTTGGACACAGGCTGGCTGGGCAGCGTCGAGGTTCCCGGCTCTGTCCTTTTGTGGTCTTGCGCACTTCCCCACTCGTTCTGGGTTTTCTGTGATTTTCTGTCCACTCCTGTGTCCAGAAACCAGGTAAGGTGGCTGCGGGTCTTTCCCCCAGTCTGTAATTTTACCCCTCGCGCCACCTGGACACATGTTTTCTCTCCCCCACCCCACCCCCAGTTTGGCTCTTTGAGGCTGCCTTGAAAAATGAGATGATTAATCAATTAGGTTAGTGGCCAATTAGGCATAACCTTGTAGCAAAATAATTATGCCCGGCTCTCTGGGCTTTCACTGGTGATGAGATGGGAATCCAGCCCAGGTGGAGGGGCTGTTCCGAAAAGATATGGCTGATGGGGGAATTTCTGGGAATTTAAGATTAAAAAAAAAAAAATCCAAATGTGTGGTGGCGGCAGAGGTTGTGGGGATTCAGTAGGGGTCTGAGTGTGTGCATCTGTTCCTTTTTTCAGCGCCCCCCACCCCCACCCCGGGAAATTAACCCTTGGCAGCACAGTCTGGGTGGACTTTGCAGGCAGCATGTTTCCAACAGCTCAGAAAAGGTGTGTCCCCTGCTTGCAACCCCCATCCCCCTTGTCTCTGGGGGGGACTCTCCCCGGGAAATCGCCTCACAGTGGCTTTGCTGCTGTTTTGGGAGGGTGAGTTCCGAGGAATGCATTTTAGTTTCATGTCCAAGGAATCGCGTCGTTGCAGAAGGAGGTTCTTGTGCTGTGGCTTCCGAGGATGCACATTTCCCCCACTCTTGTTAAATAAAGCGGTTATTAAACGGGTGCAAATGGGAGACAGTCTGTCTCCAGGGCTGGGAAGTTCTGCTGCTAAGTGGGGCTTCCTTTTTCTTTTTTGGAGTGACTGGCGGGGTTTGGCACTGCAGTATTACAATACAGCCATATTAAAAAGGTCTTCAGAGCTTAGAGCCCTCTACCACTGCAGCCCCATCTTCAACAGACTTCCTTTCTCAAATCCTTTTTGCCAGCAGCATACAGGGGATTTCTAATGTGCACCCTGTGCATTCGAATCCCTTTCTGTCTCTATTTTAAGCTCATCCTATCTGTTTATGCATCGGGACCCTATATCGTAGATTTATTTTCAGAAGGCAGACACCTAGAGCTGTTCCCAGGGCAGAGGGATTTTTGCAACAGGTCCTAGGTCTGGGTTTTCTAATAATGAGTCCCCCTGGCATTTAGTGAGCCAGGGTCCTCGCCTCTCCACCGGGGACCTGACCACGTTGGACCAGGTGGTCCCTGACATCCCCTGCAGTGCTGACATGAGCTGGTTCTGAATTTTATGGCTTTTCTTCCTTTCTGAGCTGATCAAGAGGAGTAGCTGAGCAGTGCGATGTGACAGCAGCCGTGCCACCTCACTCCCAGCGGAGAAAGCTGGCTGGGGCTTAGGAGCAAATAGGAATTGCCCAGCTGGAAGACTGCCTAGTGATACTGGTGTTCAGGGACGACTGGGAGCCATAGGCTCCACCCGCTTTCCTCAAAATGAAGGGCCACTGTTCAGCCCTCTCTCTCTTTTCCGAGACTTATTTATTTATTTTTCTTGAAGCTGGACTCAGCCGTTCACCTCACTGCGATCCTGTCTGTTGCTTGACTCTTGTGCTAGCAAAGGCCTTCCTCCTCTTCTAAAATTGCAGCGTTTTTATATAGTGGGAAGGGAGATGGGGGGAGAAGGAAGGGAGAGAGGACAGAGTGAAAGAGCATGAGGTGGGGAGAGTGGGAAGAGAGAGACAGATAGAGAGAGCTTCAGGCTGCAAAAACAGGCAGGCAGTGGGAAAGAGGCAGGAGAGGTAGAGAATGAAGGGAGAAGGGAAGGAAGAAATATAGGCACGGGAGGACATACAGGGAGGAGGAATTCTAGCTCACAGAAGGGGAGAGAAGGGCCCGTATGAACCAAAGTCTTGTTTTATTACCTGGCTTGAAAAAATGTAGAGGAAAACCCTGAACTGCAAAAGACTCATTCCAGATAGACTTGCTAGGAACTGAGCTTTGACATAATCAGATAATTACTTATGACATAAACATTGCACTGCAGAAAACCCATCAACTCTGGTTCTTTTCTCTTCCTTGACTGGGGGATGCAGTTGCTGGTGTGGGGTTGGAGCTGGCAAGGATTTGTTTGTTAGTAGATGTGCTTTGCATAGCCCCAAAAGCACTCTTGTTGGGGTCTGATTGGGGTACTCCCTTTGGACAAGCTGAGTGTCCAAATGACTTTGGAGAGGAAGGTATCCCTTTGTCTTTAGGTCCATCTTTCATAGAATGGCCAAATTTTTAAAAGTGTATTTTTCATTTACTTAAAGTTGGAGGAAAAAAGAAAAATGATAGTAAACACTTTTACCTGCCATCTAAAACTAAGAGTGATGGGAAAGTAATTCCAGTTAATTTTCTCTTCTCCAGCCTCCTTGTCCTCGTTCCAGACCATCCTCAGTGCCTCCGACTCCTCTCCTGGCCTCCAGTACAGGCCCTCCCCAGAGCTGTGACTTGATCTTTCTAAAACATAGCTTTGATCATGTTATTCCCCAGATCAAAAAACATAAAAGTTTCCCTGTTGCCTAAAGCATATTATTCAAATATCTGACCATAGACTTCAGAGCCTTTCAGAGCCTGGCCTTCTGGTTCCCTCCTACACACACACACACACACACACACACACATCCTAACACACAGCATCACACACATACACAGCCCTCTCTCACACACACACACCACACACACACACATGCATACACTCACTACACTCACATCACATATACACGCTACAGACGTGCCTTTCATAGATTTGTGGGTACAACCTTTATTCCTTCTCTAGAAAATACATTCCTACTCTACCTTGTGAACTCTGCTCATCAGAAGGGTCACTTGAAGGTCCTGTGTGTCTCTTTCAATTTCCTGGAAATGGAAGAACAATATTAGCTTCCATACTTCTTATTGTGGGGGTAGGAATAGGAATATTGGGACTCTCATGGCTACAAGCCCCATTTAGAGAATGAGAGCCACCGGTAGAAGAGAAGAGGGAGTGTTTCTCAGGTTGAAATCAACTTCGGTTGGGCTGCTTTGTGACACTGGTTGGTTTGGGCAAGGTGGTGACCATCACTTGGTGACAGACTCCTTTGTCGGTGAGAGTGTGGGAACCCTGTACCATTAACAGTTGCTTACTTACAGCTTATGAAACAGACTTATTGTGGAGGACAGAAGACCCAGTGCCACTAGGCAACCTTTCAATTTATCTAGCAAAGCCCATGAAGTTTCTGTCTCAAAGGGGGCAGAATTAAATAAGAAAGAACACCAGATAAAGAATTCATTTGTATTCATAGGCTTTTAATAAATAAAAACGATTCTTTTTTCCGAAATGAACTCTGAGCCATAGGTCTTGAGACTTCTTGTTTAATTAACATGCAGAATATGACTTATTCTTGTTTCAAAATGACCATTTTTTTTTTTTTTGGAAGCTTGAGCTCAGATCTTTAGTGACATTTTTTCTTCCAGCAAATATTTACAGCCGAGCTGGAAACTGACAGGAAGGAGGGTTTAAAATGAAAATGTTACCAAACTGAAGTTTACATCTGAGTGAAACACATGGTGTCACCATGGACAGAGTCCTAAGAACTCAAAATATTTGTCAATTTGTAGAACTTGAAGAAACCAAGCTGTTTCCTTTGTTAATGTGAACTCCAAAAACTATATTTTTGCTTATGCATGGTGGTGGCCTTTTCTTCTTCTTATCTGTTTGCTTTTACTATGGTCATGGAATTCCAGCCATGAGCTTTTTCTTCATCTTCTGTTCTGGATAAGGCAGACTACCGGAGGGTTAGTCCCCAGGTTCATGTCTGTGTATGTACTTGTACTTATAGAGTTTTTCCTGCTGGAAATACCCTTCTTTTTCAAATCTCCCCTAGATCCACTAGGCTTTTAAAGCTGAGGTCAGATGTCAAGTCCTGCATGAGGTTTTCTTAGTTATCTCTGATGAATATTGACCAGCACTGACAGTGGTGGGGTTTTTTTTAATCACTTTATTAATTTTTCAAATTATGTGAATAATACAAGTTAACTGTAAAAAAAAGTCAAAGTACAGAAAAAATATAAGGAGTTAGCAAAAATCATTTGAAATTCCCATTGTGTTATCTGTAATTTCGTGACAGTCCTTTCATTTATGTCCTTAGACCCATATATTTGCATGTATAGATGGATGTGATTTTATGTGCTCTGCCTTATTATGAAAGCTGTTTGCTTTTTGTCCTGGGCATCTATTTTTTTTCATTTTTAATTTTTTTATTAACATATAATGTATTATTAGCCCCAGGGGTACAGGTATGTGAACTGCCAGGTTTATACACTTCACAGCACTTACCATAGTACATACCTTCCCCAACATCCGTAACGGGGCATCTATTTTTAAATACAGTTTTGTTTGCTTATTTACTGTCCCTTGCCCCCCAAACTCATCTAATAACATAGATATCTTTTGTATTTTCTCTATGCTTTCATAATATTTACATGTATATGTTCACACACAGTATTTACATACAGAAGGATTTTTGTCATTGATTTAAAAGATGAGATGTATATGTATTTCTTGGCATCCTGTATTTCTCACTTAAAACTATGGGATTGGGGCGCCTGGGTGGCTCAGTAGGTTAAAGCCTCTGCCTTCAGCTCAGGTCATGATCTCAGAGTCCTGAGATCGAGCCCCGCATCCGGCCCTCTGCTCAACGAGGAGCCTGCTTCCCCCTCTCTCTCTGCCTGATTCTCTGCCTACTTGTGATCTCTGTCTCTGTCAAACAAATAAATAAAATCTTTAAAAAAAAAACAACACTATAGGAAACTCTTCTGCCCCCGACCCCTACCAGCCCTCCCTCAGCCAATTGGTATAGGTATACTACTCTTTTCAGTGGCTTTGTGAGTTTCAGTGGTATGAATACACCACAGATTTTTCAACCATTTACCTACCGATGAGCATTTACTTTTGTTCCACTAATTTGCATACACAATGCTGAAATAGGCATCCTTGTCTGTTTATCATTACCTGTTGCTATGCTTGCTCTCATATGAATAGAGTCCCAAAACTAATATTTCTAAGACAAAGGATATGTGCTTTTTAAAGTTTTAGGAGATAGTGCCATGTATCTTTCCAAGGAGAATGTAATAATTCACATTTCTGCTCACATAATAGTCTTTTCCCTATAACTTTGCCAGGACCATGTGTTATCATTTACTTTAGTTAACCTGGTTAGGCAGCAAGTGGTAGCTTGTTGTTACTTACTTCATATTTTTCATCTCATGTTCATTGGACGTTTGGATTTGCTTCTCGGTGCACGACTAATTCATCTTTGCCCATTTTTCTTTTGGGTGGCTTGTCTTTTTCTTATCATTTCATAAGGGTTCCTTTCATATTCTTTTTCTTTCATCTATATTGTATATGATTTTCTTTCCTTGGAAGTTGGATCTGGTGTCATAATGATCTCTTTGTTTATGCCCAAACTAGACTATGAGTTACTAGACAGCAATCATGTGTCTGATTCATCTCTAGGACATCACATCCAGGGCAAGGCCTGAAAAAGTGTAGGTTCAGAATAAATGGTTATAACATTGACTACATGTGTGATATCCAAGTATATTTCATTTAACATTGAATTATATGAAATAACATATACGTGGCATCCATAGACTGGGATGTTTCAAATTAACAAAATTTCAAGATGACTAATGTTTTGGAAATATTTATAAATAAATTACTTTTCCCTCCTTTTTAAAACGAGCGTGGCTCAGAAATATCATTATGAGCATCAATTATTGTGTCGGGCTATATACTTGATGATCTTAAGGACTTTATTTTTATTTTTTTATTTTTAAGACTTTTATTTCTTTGAGAGAGAGAGAACATGAGCAGGAGTGGGGAGGGGCAGAGGGAGAGGGAGAAGCAGACTCCCTGCTGAGCAGGGAACCCATCATGGAGCTAGGTCCCAGGACCCCAAGATCATGACGTGAGCCAAAGGCAGATGCTTAACCAACTGAGTCATCCAAACCACTCCCTTAAGACTATTTAGTGATGCAGGACTGTTTGCCCCTATATACAAGTGGCCTCAGACCTATGGATGTACAGATTTTAGATTCCAATACCTATTTTTTTTGTACTTTTTCAGTCTTTATCCTCCCTATTGTATTGTGTCTTGGTTATTGTGTCTTGGTATTGTCAGTTTATCTGCCTCTAAAAGTTGTCCTCTTCCCTTTCTCCCCATCTTTGCATTGGCTGTGAACTAATGTCAGGAATCCTGCTCCTTGGAAATGTGCGTATATTAAAGGTCAATAAGCATCAGCCAAGTCTTGGCCTGGCTGCCATTACTATGCATAAAGTGCCCCAGCCTGCAGTGAAGATACATCTGTGACTGTTTAGGGTTTTTTGTTTGTTTATTTGTTTCTTTGTTTACAACTCTTTTCTGGGAAGGTGAGATTGACAGGTAAGTGAAGTGGTGGCCTGCCATCCCAATTAATTGGGATATAGCTCCGATGGCATGTAGCCACGACCCTAAATATAATGGATTAAGAGATCTATAGAATGGTAAAAATGTATCTATTTCAGTTTTGTGAAAGTCTGAGTGTACAGGGCAGCTCTATGCTGTGACGTCGTGTGGTGTCCAAGTTCCTTCTAGCTTGCTGCTTCTCCATCTCTCAGACATTGCAATCATCTTCATGATCTGGGACAGCATGCCACCACATCCTCATTCAAACTAGAGGGCTGGAAGAGAAAAAAAGAGGGAAGAGGAGAGCCTTCCCATTTCTTTTGAGGGCGTGGCCAGAAGTTGCACGCCTAATTTCTTTGTACATCTTCATTGCCCAGCACCAAGGCAATTGGCCCCTCCTGAAAGAAGGGAGACCAAAGGGGGCGCCTGGGTGGCTCAGTGGGTTGAAGACTTTGCCTTCGGCTCAGGTCATGATCCCAGGGTCCTGGGATCGAGCCCCGCAGCGGGCTCTCTGCTCGGCGGGGAGCCTGCTTCCCCCTCTCTCTGTCTCTGCCTGCCTCTCTGCCTACTTGTGATCTCTGTCTGTCAAATAAATAAATAAATAAATAATCTTTTAAAAAAAAAAAAAAAAGAGAGACCAAGGGGTGCTGTTTTTACTCTGGGTGGCCGTGAGCCAGAATGAGGGTGCTATATAATAGAAGAGAGGAAGAATGCATGTTGGCAGAGACACTGGCAATGTCTGCCACACCTACTCTCACCATTCCCGGTGTCCTCTCAGCTCTCTTGCCAGATTGTCAACCCCTTGGTACAGTTGCCTACTTTTTCTCCCCACCGCCCACTGTTGTGTGGCATGTAAAATAGTTGCTCGATAAAGACAGCTCTATTTATAAGCTTTCTCTCCGTGTTTTAGTGATGAGAAAATGCAGGGAGGAGGGTCGAGATTGCTGCCGGCATGGAGCTCAGGAACTAGAAAATTTGGAACTTCCTGGCTGATTTTTCTTTAATTTAGCTCCTGCCCTGTATAGTCCTCCATGGCCCCACGCGAGGTTAAATATTCCGATTTCTTACTCCGCCTTCGTTCTCTGCTCTGAGAGGTCTAGGTGAGGAGACCACATGCTTTGGAAGCAGGTGTATTGGCAACTCTGAGAGAGTCAAGGGGAAAATCAGCCCCCTGCAAATAATACAAGTTTGAGATTATGACCTCCTTTGCGAAAAACGGTCTCCTGGTAATCAACAGATTGCATCGCCCAGCTGAAGTTTCTGCACCCCATGGGCTCCCATTGCCTTCCTGATTAACACAGAAGCATCTCCTTCCTTACTCCAGACTGACTCTGGAATTGGGTTTATTTCAGCCTAACGGCTGATTCTAATTGGTCTCCCTGCTTCCAAAGCACAAATGTGATCTATTTTTTCTAGGTGCGGAGGTGGGGATTTTGATGGGAGGGAGTGATATTTAATCATGCCCTTTCTCCCTCTGAGTTAAAAACCAAGGGGAGATGAACACTGGGGCCAGTCAACAATGAAGACCTGGGTCTTATTTCTGTGACAGCTTGGTACGAGGCTGTGCATGTTGTGTAGCTGCATCAGGACTCCTGAACTTTCTGTTTCATTTGGTCTGAGCTGGATATACACAGGTCTCCCTTTCTCCCTGCAGGAGCACAAGTGGCCTCATAGGCTTATTTCTTGGGTGAGCAATGCATGAGGATCTCTGAGGTCAGGCAGCTTTGAAGAAGAGAAAGAAAGGAACTGTCATGTTGTATCAATTAGGTTCTTAGTTGACGATGACAGTTTAAGCAGAAAGGGATTTATTAATGGGTGTTGGGTGGCCTACTGCATTCTAGAAGGGTCCTGGGAGCCAAGCTTGGGTGTGAGGACAGCTACTCAACCACACCATGGAATTGTTACAGTGGAGATGACACTGTTGCTAGGAACACACGACAGGTGGGGGATCTTTGAGCTGCCCCAGAACAGCTCCTCTCTCTGCACATGGCAGATACCCGCTGTCTTTTCAGTTCTTCCCTCCAAGCCTCATGCAAGTGTATCTGCTTGGTGCCCAGAGCACCCTATAGTCACTTCTGGGTTTCACAGAAGTGCAAGAAACACAGACATGCGGTTGAAATTGTGCTGAGAGAGAGTCTAGAGCATATCTGCGGGAGCCACATACGTTTATGCTCCTCTCTGGATTTCACCCAAAAGATAAATCAGTCCCTTTCCTTTGACGAGAGGCGATGGAAGTGTTGCTGCCCTGCTTTTCCCTTCCGGGAGTAGCGTGTAAGTAGGCAGTAAGCCTTTCCCCTTGAACATCACACACTTGCTTACAAACCCTCAGGGGCCACCGTGCCCTTCAAGATCTAACAAATTCTTTAGCGTGGCAGAAAAGCCCCTCCCAGGGTTGTATCCTGTATTTCAGCCTCCTTCCTCTCCAGTCCCCTTTCTCTTTGCTCTCCGGCTCGCTCTTCCAGGTGTAATCCATTCTGAACTGCTTGGAAGACTCTTGGCTGTGCTCCTGCTCTCCCAAGCTTCCACATCCTCTGCGCTCCTCTCCCTGCACCGTGAGGAAACTGTCCTTTGTGTCCCCCTTCATTTGACAGACTTCTCCCTACTCTTCAAGAAGGAGGCACCATTTCCTCTGGGAATCTTCTTTGTCCTCTCCTAGACTGGATTAGGTGTCCCTCCTGGCTATGCTCAAAGGACCCAGTAATCCCTTCTGTCACTACACCTAGCACATAGTATGTGACCTTTGGTTTATCTCTCTGCTCATGCTAGTGCTAGCTGCCTGAGAGCATGGTCTTTGTCTTTTCTCTCTGTATCGCAGTAGCTAGCACAAGGTGTGGTACATAGTGGCTGTGCAAATGAATACAAGAATGAATGTTCTCTTCTGGTGAAGGACATGGTCTCTGAAGTCAGCATCTGACTTTGCCACCACATAGGTAATACAGTTTTAGGCAAATTAAACATCATAGGGTGGTTGTATGAAGGCTAAGTAAAATAATGCCCATGAAATGCTTAGCATGGAACACATAGTAGACACTCAATAAAATTCAGCTATCCCTTTGATTTTCTGATAATCATTATTGCAGGTGTTCAATGAACCGTAGTGATCACTAGCACACTTTCTAGACCAAAGTATAGTCTGGATCACAGTATGGTGATCTGTGATATTTCCTACCTCCCAAAGAACCAAAACCTCCCGTGGACTGGGAGGAAGAGTAAAAAATAGACAGAAATTGACAGAAGTTTCCAAAGGAGAATCATGTGTAGCAGTTCAGTAACAGAGTGAGAGAATGCCTCCTGACATCAGGTTTGTCACCTCCCTTTACATGCTTCTTTCTTCACTCCACAATATAGAAAAGAAAAGAAACAAGAAGACACTGAGATGACACTGAAAGCAATGTCAGAACTTCAGTGAAGATCAAACATTTTCCAGGGCATTGGCTGGAAGCACACATCCCACTGTGCTCTCTCTGGGAGTGCGATGTTAAGACAGTGGGAGGGGATGGGTATTAAGGAGGGCATGGATTGCATGGAGCACTGGGTGTTATACGCAAGCAATGAATCATGGAACACTCCATCAAAAACTAGTGATGTACTGTATGGGGACTAACATAACAAAAAAAATTTTTTTAAGTGAAAAAAAGGTGGGGGGAAGCATCAAGTTGATGTCGAAAACCAGCCTAGAATATGGCAAATGTCTTCTTTGTGTCATTTGTAAGAGCACAGCATCTTACACAGAGTCAATGTCTTTCCATCTGTGTGTGTGCAGAATACCTCCCCTTTCTCTCATTTCCCTGTGGGTCCACACTCATTTCACTGCATCCAATCCAGCAAACATTTATTGAGCCCCTACTGCATGCGGGGAACTCTACCGATTCTCTCCTTTTATGCTTGTTTCTCCCACCACATTAATGTCATTGCTTTATTAGAAATAAACTGTTCTTAAGGGAGCAACATAAAAGAAAATATTTATATTGCTAGTTTTGTAGAAATAGCCCTTGTTATTGGGTGTGAATGGACACGATAGTCAGAAAAACATTGACCTGGAGGGAGTGTGGAGACCAAGGACCTATCCTACTTTGATGTTTGACTTTGGATATGTTGTTTAATATTTTTGGGTTGCAGGTTTCCAGTGATTTCTAAGGACCTTTCCAGCCCTAATATATTATGATTTAAGAAAAAAAGTGTAAAGGGGACATAACAAAATTTGGATTTGCTGTCCAAATATGGAAAGTATAGTGGATTTGGAATTAGAAGGCTTGATTTGAACTGTGGCATTGACATGTGGCTTGTGTGACATGGGGCTTAAGCTCTCAGCCTCCCCAAATCCTTCTCTATACAATGGGAATGCTGCCTATTGCCTTTCCTGCTGCATAAAATCGGTGTGAAACTTCAAGAAGTGATGCATGTGAAAGTGAATTATGAATGACAAGGGACTGTACACATGCACATACAAGCTATTATTACTGTTAATAATCATTTTGATTTCAATATTTTATTCCAACCAACACTTTTGCATTTTGCCTTCTGGGTTGTTTGAAGAGAACATCATCTTTCATTCCCCGTCTCCCTCCACCCGAAAGCAGTCCGGGGATTTCTCAAAGGCATGGGTGCTGTGTCCTCTGCCTGTCTTTCTAACCGACACTCGTCTTAGGCCCCAGCACTTGTCTGAGTGTATAATGTTTCAACTGCTGGCCTGAAAGGAGGCCATTTGTTCCCTGCTAAATGAGCTGTTACTGTGTGCCTCTGTCCCCTTGACACCTGGGGCTGTGTTCATGGGAGAATCCAACCGTGGATCTCAGGAGCCTTTTTGAAAAGTTTATTAGAAGAAGGGAGAAAATGTTTCTCAGCAGGTCGTACCCTCCGTCCCTGGATTCGACTCATTAGTCAGAGCAGGGTGGGTTACTGGGGGTAGGAGGGCAGGTCTACCTGCCTTGGCCCCTGCAGGCACTGCCGGGGGGTTGGGGGGCCCAAGGGGAGGCACAGGCCTCCCAACAGCCCCTCTCTGGCCTTTCTGCTGCCCCTGCTCCACAGGTAGCTAATTAGCTCTAATTGGATGGTGTTTTGCTGTCCATGGTTTGGGGCAGCTTACCTGAGCTTGCTTCCAGGAACACCTTTCCCTTATTTCAGCCTAAGGCCTGACCGAGTCTCATGATCTAGAAGGCAGAGACCCCTCTCTCACACTGGCTTTTTGGGCTCTGAGAGCTGGAGGGGCAGCTTCTATCCAGACCGTTGTGGCTCTATCTGCCGAATAAGGACCCAGCTGCCCCACCAACCCTTTATGTGGGTGTCTGGTGGACTCAGGGTAAATTCACCGGGGGGGGGGGGGGGGAGGGGAGGATTCTGTTGTTTCAGCTGTGCCAGAGATCGGCCATCTCATTCCTGGGTCTTTCGTGACATCCCACTGACACAGGGTGAGTCCCAAGTACGAAAGGAAGACCAAGAGAGAGGATTTTTGTCATAACCACTTCCTCCACCCCTCCCTCTGTACACACCCCGCACACTCTCTACGTGGAGGCCAAGTTAATGCCACAGGCAGGACTGGAATTCAGGGCTCCCACCAAGCAAGAGAATATAGTCGCCTCTGGAGGAACCCTGCTTCCTCCTCTCTTCACCCTCGTAGCCCAGGTGCTCAGAAAATCCTTGTGAAATAAATGGATGAGGGCCTCAAACTATGTTTTCCCAGTCGAGCACTTGAAATGCTGGGCTCAAATCCTGTTTCTTTTTTTTTTTTTTTTTAAGATTTTATTTATTTATTTGACAGACAGAGATCGCAAGTAGGCAGAGAGGCAGGCAGAGAGAGAGGAGGAAGCAGGCCCCCTGCTGAGCAGAGAGCCCGATGTGGGGCTCGATCCCAGGACCCTGGGATCATGACCTGAGCTGAAGGCAGAGGCTTTAACCCACTGAGTCACCCAGGCGCCCCTCAAATCCTGTTTCTACAACTGGCTTCGCGTCTGACTCTCATCGAGCTACTTAACATCTCCAAATTTCAGGGCCCACTGCTGTAAAGTGAAGACGGTGATAATTGGGTCTACTTCACAGGGGGTGTGTAGGCAACAAGTCAGGTGAGCACTTGGCTGACGGTAACACTTCATTGAAGGTTGGTGACTGTCATTTGTAACTAGCTCCCTCGCTCTCCACCCATCACACAGACTGCGGATGTGGAGGCTTGGGTGAGGGACGTTGACTGGTCCACCACCGAACAGCTCATTATAGACTGAGGCAGAAATAGAATCTAATCTTTACTGTCTTCCTGTTCCACTGAGATCCAGGTCTGAGAAGTCTATCCTGGAGTTGTCCTTCAGCCATCTGAATACTTTTTCTTGTCCATTTCTTCCAGGTCTTGCCCCTTCAGATTGTAGGAACCCCACAAATGTGAGGCTGGGTTAAGGTCAGAGGCTCCGGGGTTAGTCATTCAGAGCTCAGGGCTCAGCCTCCGCATCCTGCTCTCTGAGCGGTATCTGGCAAATCCCACATCTGACGGTGTCACTTCCTCTGCCTCAAGCCCATTGCCTCGGGGTAAAGTGCAAACCTCTCCCATCCCTGGCCGTGTTTGATCCGTCTGGGACTCCTGGGCCCCAGGAATCCCTCGCAGGTCCTTGTTTCCTCCCAAGACATTGTCTATCTGGGACATGGTTTGTTGAATGAATGGTGCTGCGTGACCTGCAGTTCTTCCAGCTTTCTGGAGCTGTGATGCTAGCCCTCCCAGGGAATAGACAGATGGGCCTAGCCGGAGGAGGGCCCATGCCTTCCACGGCTGCCCGGCCCCTGCCCTGGCCACCCTTGTCCTTCTCCCAGCGGCTGAGCACACAGCCTGCTGGGCAGGCTTTTCTGCCCCACAGGACTGTTTTCCACTCGGTGTGAAATTTCAGTTTTGTAGCCCTCTCTCTGTGCAGTGCCTCTGAGCAACCTGCCTTTCCCCATCATGTCACCTATCACAGGGCATTTGCAACCCTGTTGATTTGTCTGGGAGCACCAGGAGGCAGGGACTGTGTCTGTTTTGCTCCCCATCGTAGCTGCAGTCTGTGGCAGTAGGGAATCAGTATGGATTGGCCACAGGAACGAAAGAATGGCTCTGGGGTTGGATGTGTGGCCGAGAGGCAAACAGGGAGAATGTGTGGGCCCAGGGCCTGGCACATCCGACGTCTCTAGCGCAGCTGATGGTAAACATCAGCCTAGCCTTTATTTTTCTCATTATGTTTAAAACCCACCAGTTGCCCAATAGTATAATTTTCTAAGCGGTTTCATTTCAGCTCTGCTAATTGAAGAGAACCAAGCTCTTTTTGAAGGCTTACTTTGTGTGTGGCTGTCACTGGTGAGAGTCGAGACTGGTTGTCAATCACTGACAATAGCGTGCCATTCTGGAATAATTTAAGTTTAGGTCTTTCTTTCACTCAGGCATTCATACCCTGTTATATGTTTTCATACTGAGCTGAGAACAATCTGGGGTGAGAAACTGTCATGTGTTCCAGGAACTGAAATGGAGATTTCTTTTGAGATTTCAAATTCCTCTGGTCTGCGGCTCCAAGTAGCTTGGGGGGTAGGATCAGAGGTTTGGGAGTCAGACCTCCTGGACCCCCCAGGTTTGAACACGGTGCTTCCCCACCCACTTCACCAGCCAGGTGACCTTGACTCAGTCACTCGGTTTCTTACACAATCAAAGGGGATGTGAATACTTTGCACCAGAGATTATCGAGAATTAGTGACACAGGAAAAGACCTGGACCAGGCACCCTGGAAGCAGTGGATCTTCCTGCCAGCTACCACACTGCCTGCAGGTTACACAGTACCTCGCTGCCTACGGGGCTCCAGAAAGGGCTCCCTGGGGTTCCGCAGACCCGCGTTCAAACCCCAGCCGTGCCATTTCCTTCAGTAGCTGGGAGAATGAGTAAATCACGTGCACCTAGAGTTCCTTAACTGTAAATGAGAGAGAGTAATACTTACTCACAAGTTGTTACAGAGACTGAAATTATGTGAATACCGGCGTAGTCAGGATTCAATAAATGTCAACTCCTTTCTCCTCCTCCTTGCTGCGTTTTAATACGCATATTTTATGTTAGGAGAATGGAAAGAGAAAGAGAGAAAATGGTCCCTAAATCCTGCTTCACATTAAAGATGCAAGCATACAAGCATTCTCTCAGCGCTCTTAGCCACACCCTCCTGCAACAGGCTCATCTACTGGACAGATATTTATTGAGTACCTACTGTGTGCTAAGTAGAGGTATAAGCAGTAGGGTACAGCGGTATAGAAACCAGTAGGTCTGCTTTGATGGTGCTTATGTCCAGTGAGAGATGGGTAATAAACAGATAGATAATATGATGGCGTAAGTAGTAAAGGTGAAGAGAAATAAAGCAGGGAACGGAGAGTTTGCTATTTACGAATGAATGGTCAGGGACAGGTGCTCTGAGGAGGCGGCATTTGCGCAGGGCCTTTGTTCTTGCTGTTCTCGCTACCTCAATGCCACCCCTCTCCCTTGTCACTCTCCTCCTGTCAGGAGCGTCCTATTCATCAAAACTCCGCTCAGATGTCTCATGCTCTGAGTGCTGGTTCTGCTTGCCCTTTAAGGCAGAGTTAGTCTCTCCCTCCGCTGTGCTCCCACAATGCCTTGTTCTCCATCAGTCAGTACTTCCCATGTGTAACGTGCTTCTCCTCCCCTGGACTCCGGCTCTTCAGGGTCATGGGTTTTTCTTTCTTTCAGCTTCAGTGCCAGGCACAGTGCTGGGCACAGAATGAGCTCATTCCTGGTGCACCGAAAGAGTCATGGAGGTAGTGGACTGACTCAGATGTTTGCACATGCTGACCACACTTGGCGGGGGGCAGGCAGGTGGCTGCAGCTTGTCCTGGGGAAGCCCGCTCAGCTATGGGATGTACACTTTGCTCTCAGGGCTAACCAGCCTCTCTCAGACAGAGTAATCGTCACATCGCACACAGTAAACGCTGTTTCAAGGCTTGCGCTTGGCAATCACCTTGCTCAGTATTATAATATATAATATTATATATGTATAATATATAATAATAATAATATAATAATATATATAATAATAATATATAATATATAATATATATATATATCACCTTGCTCAGTATTGCCAAGTCTGCCATCTTGTTTCTCACCCACTTCACTTGCCCAGCTCCACTCTGCTCCTTCCCTGCCCCACCCCTGCCCCGCCCGCTGTGTGGTGGATGGGTGAGAGAGCCTAAGACCTGAGTTCTGTATCTGGCTCTGACAGTTGCCGTGTATGTGGCCTTGGCACAATCATCTCCATTTGCTGAGTCTCAAGTTCCCTACTTTTGAAAAAGTCCTCTGCCCTGGCAGTGATATAGAATATTGGGGTAATTATGTTATAAATCAGAATATTCTAAGGCAGTAGGAGCTGAGGTATAGTTTAAAGAGCCCCAAATTTCCCTGGTCCTCCACCCATGACTCGGTGACCTCAAGTAATTCACTCACTCTCTCTGGACCCTTCCCTCATATACACAATGGAGGTGAGAAAGACAACTAATACACACCAAAACACAGCGTGTGCCAAGCACTCTTCTAAGCTCTTTATTAACTTATAACTCCTCACATGCTCCCATGAACTTGCTATTATAGTCACCCCTATTGTACAGCTAAGGACACATAGACACAGAGAGGTTAAGTAACTTGCTTAAGGTCACACAGTTAATAAGAGACAGAGGTGGGATTCAAACCCAGACTGTCTGGCTCTGGAGCCCAGTTTTAAGCATCACATCATATTGCCAACCATGACACTATAATTCCTCCCTGGCAGAGCTGTTGTGAAGTGTAGAAAGACTATATGGAGAAGATCTCTGATATTGTAGATATCCAAACAATATTAGTATAATTATGTTACACCTCTTTGGAGCTTAGCACAGCCTGAGTTTAATAAATACTTACTTTCGTGCTCGCTTCGGCAGCACATATACTAATAAATACTTACTTTCTTGCTGCATTTGGCTGCATGTCTGTTTGCAATTCAACTGTGATTCTTGGGAGCAGGCATTTACCTGAAGCCATTTCATGAGTAACATATCAGCCCCTTCTTAAGAATCCTAAGGTGGGTGCCTCTTTGTCCTTTGTGTTGGTCCTTTGTCAGTCCTTGATCCATTGGAGGGAGCTGCACATTGAATAAGGTGTTGGTTTTGTTGTAGAGGTGGGTCCACTCTGAGCACAAGGAAGGTGAGGTCAGGTCTGCAATTTTCTCTGGCTCCCGGAACAAATACTCTGCCTGCTCCTTTAAGCTAGTGGGTCTTGGGAGACATGGGGATTGGTGGTGACCTCCAGCCTGCTGGCGATTACACACAAAGCTGAGAGCAATTTTTAAAGTCTTCTCGCCATTTTGCTCTCTCTTTAAAAATTAAATGCCTGACACTGAGGTGTTTTATTCCCAGACCAGCTGGCCTTTAAGAGGATGGCTTGAAAGTGGGAATGTCTGATGACCTCTGACCTCGGGAGTTTCCAAGGGTGGGAAAGGCCACAGGAACGAAGAGTGACCTCATTCTTTTTGTCAGTTTAATGAAAAAGAAATGAAAGCATCAGTCTTGATGACTGAAGGATCCAGGAGCAGGGAAGTGGTGGGGAATTTCGGGTCTCAACAAGGCTGGGAGATGTGTAGAATCCGCATAGCACCATGGAATGAGCACCCAGCCCAGAAGAGGAAGACTCGGCTCGAATCTCAGGTCTGCCACTAACTGTGTGGTTGTGGGTAAGTTACTGACCCTATTGAAGGTATCGTATTCCATGTTTAATATGTAAACAGTACAGTGAAGTGGTTAAAAGCAAACTTTGGAGCCACTCCTATTTGTAACACTGAAGGCCTGAGTGATCTGAGTAAGTTACTTACCTCTCCGAACCTCAGTTTTCACATCTGTAAAATGAAGATCTCGGAGACCACGCTTTGTTCATCCTGTGCTTTGAGTGCCCCCATAACCCCTTTCTACCTGATCTCTGCATCTCTGCCGGGCTATATTCTTCCTTTGGTGTTCAGACCTGAATTCCTTTCATGGGGAAGGGCCTTTCTTGATGCCCTGGCTGGTTGAGATGCCCCGACCCCTCGCACCCAACCCGTGTTCCCATCATCCCCAGTGCCGCCCCTGCCACTGCACCTACCTCTCTCTGTAGGGAACTTGGGGGCCTGGGGCTGCTTCTTCTCCATCTCCCCAGGGCCTGATTCCCAGATGCTGTCTGTGAACACTTGCTGATGGAATAGAATGAATTTCTTTCCAGCTCTGAAACTGTATGCTTCTAAGTTTATTTGTCCTTATGTATGCCTGATTTCCAAAAACAGACATAAAATACATGGTGTTCTTCCTTTTACAAAAAGGCAATAAATGCAATCCTTTACACTGGTATAGAAATTTGCACTGGACAAAACATTTTTCACATTTATTACCTAGTACCCTACCACCTAGTGGCTTATCAACACGCGAGCTTCAAAATAATTTAAAGCCACTGTTGGATCTCATCCAAAAAGATCTAGTATTTGAACTACTGGAACCATCTTCTTGCCTTGAACTGACCCCTTGGCCAGGATGGCTACCCCTTCCCCCACTCCAGATGGTCTCTTCACCAAGCTCTGAGGCCTCACTGACTCCTAGGTAATGAACCAAAGTAGGTCTACAAGTCAGCCTGATCTCAGGAGTCTGCTTTCTTGGTCTGATTTTTAAGCAACAATATCTACATCAAGTATGTGATTTCCAGATTCACAGCCTCGCAGAGGAGCCTGCTGTTGACAGAGTTGTCAGCAGGGGGAAAAAAAAGAATGCAAGATTGTCCAACAGAAATAAATCTTAGAGAGGATTTTGCCAAGCCATCCAAGCATTCATACATTTGCTGCTGCATGCAGAATACTGGGGAGGGAAGGAGAAAGAAGGGGGGAGAAATGAGCAAAGGGAGTGCTGAGGGTGGCTTGAATTCTCTCCCTCCATATCCTGCTTCTTCATTCCTCTCAGAAGGCCCTGCATGAGATGTGTATGTTATCTTTGCCTTCTTGGTTTATTTTCTCTCTGAATTTTTCTGTTGTCACTCTGGCTCCTGATGGGCTGCAAGCTAAAGACGAACAAAGAGATCCTAAGGTGCTGTGGGCATAGGGCTTACAGACAGTGATGGACACCAACTTCAACCCAGCAACAGAGGCCTCTGCCACCATTTGCAAATTTACCATGGTTGCCCTTTGCTACCTGGATCTGTTTGTAGCCCCCACTTGAATTTTGAATATGCTTTTCTGGAGTACGCGAACTACCTAGCTCGTCCAAATCTCTTCTGGTCTTCGAGGCTGACTTGGAGTTTCACTTCCTCCATAGAGCCTTCCCAGACTAATCCAGTCTTCTGCAAACTCTGTACTCCCTGATTTTGGATGGCTGTGCCCGTAGAACCCTACAGGCCTCTGGCTCTGTTGCCTCCAGTTTTCTGCATTGCCCCTTTTCCTCTTGGGTATTCCAGATTACTTACTTTTAAGAGATTCCAGAGTTATTGAAGGAAGAATGAACATTTCCCCAGGTATTTCTGTGTCTGAAGATGCCTCTGCTTTGAGCAGGCTCTGCAATCCTCGGCAAACAGTCAACATTTCTTAGCTACAGTTTTCCTCCTCTCTAAAATGGGGTAGCAATGTCTACTTGATGGAATGTTTATGAGGATTAAATGAGTCAATATAACGAGCTTTGAAGCCCGTGTCTGGCAGTTAGTGGCAGTCAACCAATATCATCTGTGAACATTGGGTTTTTCCAGAAGACCCTGGTAGGGTTGTGCCAGGGAGTAAACAAAGGATGACGTCATTAGTGTCTGTGGGGCCAGGCTGCCTGAGTTCAAATCCAAGCTCTACCACGCTATGCCCTGAGCCAGTTACTCCACCCCTCCAAGCCTGTTGGTACAGTAAAGCTGATCATAGAGCCTGCCTCTTAAGGATGATGCAGAATAGTTCATGAGAAGCATTTGACCAAATGCCTTTCACTGAGCAAGCATTCGGTAAATGTCAGCTATTTTTGAGGAGGTGGAGAGCATTCTCTTGCGTGTTCTTAACCGATCCGTTGCATTCCAAGCTGCTCTGATGAGGGAACTGTGGCCCACTCTGTAGATTCCCGGGATTCGCGTCATACCTGTGATGAGTCAGGTGACCGCAGGCTAGCAAGAAGAGCCCCACGCTTGGACTTCCACACACACACACCCACCTTGAGCCTGACCTCTGTGCCTTACTTAGTTGTGCCTTTAAGAAAGTAAACTTGTCAGAATCTCCTTTTCATCAGCTGAGGAATGGGATAACATCTACTTTTTAAAAAATTTAATTTTATTTTTTCAGTGTTCCAAGATTCATAACAACATCTACTTTTACACAGTAAAACATATACACACACACAGACACTCTTCCTCACTAGTGCCAGAATAGATGAAAGCACCATCTGAACTAGAAATTGTGCTACAAATGAAGGATGTTCTATACCTGTTGTCATCACCCTTATTCTAATGAGCCGAGCAACACTAGTCGAGCATGTCTCATACGCCCCACTGTGCTGGGTCTGAGACGTCTTCGACATTTTTTGAGCAGAATGATTGTGGTCGGTGGAAATGCCGTGAATTCTGAGATGAGCAGAGCTGGCGCTCCAGTCACGGGCCAAGCCAGGGCCATCCCAGAGTAGTTCAGGTCCAAGAACTGGAGATGAGCTTTTAGAGGCCTGTCCCACGCTGGCTCTGCCTCCTGTGTGGATTTAGCTAATGCACTTCATCTCTCTGAGCCTTGTTGTCTTTTGTTTGTTGTTGTTTGGGGGTTTTTTGTTTGTTTGTTTGTTTGTTTGTTTTCCTACTAAATGGGGATGACCAATGCATGTCTTGCCCACTTTGTCAAGATCCTGAGAGGGTCAGATGAGAGGCTGATGTTCTGGGGACAGGGTAGTAGGCAGCATGTGCTGTGATCTTTCTCAGTCTCCCCAGCCATCTGCAGGGTTTTGGTGTCGTCTGCGTTTTCTCGATGCTTGTGATAGTACCTACCACATCACTTTCAGCAGATATTCAGGAGCTGGTCATTGACAAATAAAGCACTGTCGCCATTCATCTAGTTAATAAGCTTCCATGCTTTCACCCCCTAAACTCCTTGTCAAAAAAAAAGTGCTCTTCCTCTAAGAGGTTGCCTTTAAGCTTTACCAATGGAAGCTGCCGGTACTACTGCTAATAATTGTCGTTGCCAATGAAACAGCTCCTATGTTGCAAGCCCTCGTGCTGAGCCCTTCATATGTAGTCTCTTTGGCACTGAGGGCGCTTCTCTGAGGGAGGCGTGGAATCCAGGCTTAGAGAAGCAAGGGGGAAATTGGCTCAAGGAGACATATAAATGGAAGAATAAGGAATTGAGCCTAGCTTGTGTGATTGCAAATTCTACGTTTGTTCCCCTATACCCCATTGCTACTGGGAAGCCCACAAGCAGCCCAATTGTCCTGTAATAGCCCACAGTTGAGGGAGGCAGTGATTTCTTCTGTGAGTGGATTAGAAGTAATTCCCACTTTGAGAACGCAGGGGGTGGGAGGAGCAGACAGGCCAAGGTAAAAGAGCCAGAGAAGCAATTCTTTCAACGTTAGGGGAAAAAAAAAAATCTGTATTTGGATTCTTTTTTACACATCCAACCCAGCAGAAAATTGGTTTGCGGAAGATGTAGGTCGTGGCTCTGGCCCCGGCATCTGGACGCCTTATATTGTACACTATATTACCGGAGTAATATCGTGCACTTTATTAGCACCGGCAGGATTTGGGATTCCCATGGGGACTGTTCTTCGCTGTCAGATGTATAAGGCCATTTAATCTCCTTTATCAGATCTGGTTCTGCTTCCCCCATCCCCACCTTCTCTTGCAGACCAATAAAGAGAATTTCTTGAGATTCATTGGTCTGAAAACTAGCTTTTAACTACTCCTCCATCCTCCTCAACCCCTGTATCTAATAAGCAAGCAAACCAGGGAGGTGTCAATGCTTTGAAAATCACTCTGTGCATTTGAGTAGCAATTTTCTCAGGACATTTGTAATTGGAATTTCATCTTCCTTAATGCAGAGACTGGAGGAAGGATTTGCTAATTATGCCTAGGCAGCTCTGGTCTCACCCAGGCACTGTTGTCTTTGGGGACAGGGTTGGCATTCTTTCGTTCAAAAGCCAATTACATCTTTGGTTCTGGCCAGAGGAATGGCTAGAGTCACTTCAAAAAGAAGGGCATTTTTCTCTGGACAGAAACCAGGTTTATGCCTGACATCTTTGTGGGCAATTTTTGATAGAACCAAAGAAGATATTCAGGGGTCACAGAGATTTGGGTTCAAAATCCAGTCCTAGGCATATTCCCTGTGCTCTCTGATACTTATGCACACATGTAGTAGGTGTGAGCCCTGGAATTAGTGCAGGGGACTTTGGGATTAAGACATCACCCTGCATTTGGAGAAACCACAGTCTCATGGAGAGAAGACATGTCTGAACAGCGGTTATCAGCACAGTGTGAGAGCGCTATGGGGTCACAGAGCAGATCCTTGGTGCAGACACACCACTCAGAGCAGACATCTGGGAGGAGAGGATGCCTAAGCTGACTGCATTTTTGGGTTAGTCTCTTAATGCCTGAGCTGTAAAAGGGGCTTGTACCACAAAGAGCTGGTTGGGAAACAAGCTATGTACTATCCATAAAATGCTTAGCTCAGTATCTACTGCATAGTAACTAGGAGTATTTAAAACAGACAAAAGGTTGAATAACAGCACCAGAAGTTCTTTCTATTTGTGTGGCAGAAGTGGAGAGAACTGTGTATAAGAAAGATCTGGGAGACCTGCATTTAACTCAAGTCCCTCTTAGCTGTGTGAGCTTAGGCAAGTCACTTCCCTCCTCTGAGCCACAAGCTCCTTTCTGTGAGATGGTGATAAGGTGGAGAGGATCAAATAAAATAGTTAAATGGAAAGGGCTTCATGGACTGTGAGGTGTTGTGCATCTAGAAGGCATTTGTTTTGTCATCATTGTCATCTAACTAATAGATATAGACCATGTGGGAAAGTCAGCTCTGCAGATAATAGGATGTCTGGTCCTTGGGAGTTGAATTGGAGGTTAAATAAGCCTCAAGCTTAGTTCAGTGAATGTCTATCTGGAGCACATAATTTTATTTTTTTTGTCATTTTATTTTCTTTTTCATTTTCATTTTATTTTTCATTATGATCATCAAAATATAATTATTTATATTTTCATTTCATCTATTTTTCATTTCTTTAACTCCCATCTCCCTTTTCTCCCATCACCCCACTCACCTCCCCTCTGGTAATCACCAGTTTTTTTCTCCACAGTTAAGAGTCTGTTTCCTGGTTTGTCGCTCTTTCTTTCCTTTGCTCATTTGTTTTACTTCTTAAATTCCACATTAAAGGGGCACCTGGGTGGTTCAGTGGGTTAAGGCCTCTGCCTTCGGCTCAGGTCATGATCCCAGGGTCCTGGGATCGAGCCCCGCATTGGGCTCTCTGCTCAGGCGGGAGCCTGCTTCCTCCTCTATCTTTGCCTGCCTCTCTGATTACTTGTGATCTCTGTCTGTCAAATAAATAAATAAATCTTTAAAAAAAAATTCCACATTAAATTCCACAGTAAGATCATATGTTATTTGTCTTTCTCTGACTGATGTATTTTGCATAGCGTTGTACTCTCCAGCTCTATTCATGTTGTTGCAAATGGCAAGCTCTCATTCTTTTTTATGGCTGCATAATATTCCACATATATATTCCATCCATTCCATGTGTATGTGTGTACACACACACACACAGAGACACCACCTCTTCTTTGTCCATCTGTGGATGGAGACTTAAGCTGCTTTCATAGTTTGGCTATTGTAAATAATGTGGAGCACATGATTTTAAGTAGGGGTTCTCAACCATGGGGAGGATGGGAGGGGAGAGTGACAATATAACAACTACCTGGGACATTTTTCCAAAATGTGAATGTGCATGCTTACAGCTCCTCTCCCCACCCCATCCCACCCAAATGCCCAAGGCATATCAGGATCTGCAGTAGACGTTAGTGACATGGATTTGTCAAAAGCTGATAACTCCCCCCTCTTCCCTAAAATTGAGTTCTACACTTTTAAAGAGCATCGTAAAGCCCACTTTATGTTGAACCGTCATCTCTCTGCCTCTTGTCATTGCCATTTTAGCACATTAGCCTGTTTCTGTGCTAAAAGGTTGTTCCAGTGGTTCAAACACTTGGTCTCTATATTTGGCTTCTTCATCTCTACCATTCTACGTGGTGTATCCAGCTCCCTGGGCAGTTTTAGAACCGAGGAAGATTAGAGGTTTGAATTAGGGTGCTGTGGAATGCGTAGGACCAATGAAATAGGCACATCTTCATGAGCAAACCGGGTTTTTCAGAGTCCTGTTAGAACTGAAGGTTCTTTAATCCCCCACGCTGTGCCGGCACCGTTGGCGATCCCAGCCACTGTCCTGTGCTCATGACGTCCCATCGCATCTGTACAGCTCTCCATGGGACAGAAAGCACTTGCGTGCTGTCCGTGCTGGTGACCCTCAGGCAACCCCGTGAGGCACGGGGCGGTGGTGTCACCAGAACAACTATTACTGCTACATTTCACAGAGCAAAGGAGGGTTTCCAGAGAGGTGAGGGGGCATGTCTGTAGTCACAGATAGCGAGGAGCGTACCCAGGGCTCAGCTGGTATGGAGATTCCCTGCGCTGGGCTTGTTTCCTACCTTAGAGGCTGTGTCAGCGCAAGGAAGTGTGACATGGCTTGCTTATATGCGCCGGTGACCATTCTTTCAGAGAGGACATGCCCAGGAACTGGTATCATCTTACAAGCAGATACGGAGAGTCTGTTTAAAATTCCATCCCTTGCAGCGCAGTCCCTTGAATCTTGTCCTCCATTGTTTAGGGTCAGTTGTTCAGTTCTATAAGGACCCGGAGAGCAACGAGTGGGTGGGTCATTTCTAGCAATATATATGTGACCCTCCCGCCCCGGGGGATAGCAGCACAACACGATAAATTCTGATTCATATTTTCTGAGGCATGCTGGAGTTCAGTGGGGCCTTGGAAGAGAAGAGAAATGTATGTATGTGTGTGTATGTGCATATGCTTGTGTGCATGCGAGTGTGTGTGTATGTGTGTGTGTGTATTATTAAGAAGACTTAACCAACACCGGCACACAAGAGAAAACCACAGCTCTCTGAGAATGTTTCTGGGCTTAAAAAAGAAAGAAAAAAAATCAATTCCAGCGCTTTCCACCTGGGCTGCCCAGTAATCACAATGATAATGCCTTATAACTACATGTTGGCTTACAAAATGTATTCACATCAATAATAAAGGATGGAGATATATCTATATATATAGATATATATATAGATATATCTCAAATCCTTACTGAGGACTTGCTTTGTGCTAACACTTTCTGGACCCTTTTAAAATATTTTTACTTTATTGATTTCTCCCAGAATCTCTAACAATATTATCATTATCTCCATTTTAAATTGGGGAAACGGATTCAGTGAAGCCAAGTGATTCTCTCCAAACCATACGGCTAGACAAAGTCCCAAATTTTTTCAGTAGAGAGGATCTGAGACTCCAAAGCCAGTGTTCCTTAAATTGCCATGTGGTTGATTCTAGAATTACACAACTATAGGTTTCCTTTTTTTTTTTTTTTCAAGATTTATTTATTTGAGGGAGGGGAGGGGCCAAGGGAGAGGGAGAGAGAGTTCTAAACAGACACCACACTCCGTGTGACGCCCAAAGTGGTGCACCATCCCAGGACCCTGGGATCATGACCTGAGCCAAACCAAAAGTCAACCCAGAGTCATCTAACTAACTGCACTACCCAGGTGCCCCTCCGTTTTTTAAAATTATAAATAAAAATTTACTATGCCATAGGGGTTCTCTTCCTTCCTCTCTTTCCCTCTCCTCCCCTTTCTCTCTTCCTCTCCCTCCCTCTCCTGGTCTTTCCTCCTCCTCCTCCTCCTCTCCTCCAACTCCCTCTCTCCCTGTCTCCGAAGAAACAGTGGTCTTTTTGCTTTCCTGCTGTGACAGCCTCTCATGGTTAGAAGAAAATTTAAAGATCATCTATTTAAACTAGTGGTTCACAACCATAGTTCACATTAGAATTGCCTGGATTCAAAAATATTCCTGCCTGGATCCCATCCCAGACCAATTAAATCAGAATCTCTAGGGTCATCAGTCTTTTTTTTTTTTTTTTTCGGTCTTAACTCTCCAGTTGATTTTAATGTGAAGCCAAAATTGAGAACCACTCATCCTAACTCACTGACCATTCCTTCTACCAAATCCCTGCAGATTTTTCATCCATCTTCTGTTCAAAGGCCCTTAATGGCAGAAAGCTTACAATCGGAGGCAGCTGATTTCATTTTGGGGGTCCTCTATCGAGAGAACAAACAACCAAAAACAAAACGAAACACAACAAAATCCTGTTATGGGTCAGGCAGTGTCACGTCTCTTACCTCATTTAATCCTCACAGAGTTTTATAATTATTTCTGCTGTACAGAAGAGGAACCTGAGGCTCATTTATCCCTTCACTGAACAAATATTTACTGCATGTATAGCTGCTAAATGACAAGCCTGTTACAAGCACTGGACACGCACATATGTATAAGACAGGCATGGCTCCAGCCCTCGGGGAGCTTTCCTTAGTTGGGAAAGATGGTTGTGAAAAACTAAGTTGCCCAGCCAGCTAATGCCAGGCGCAATGAGAGTTTGCCAAAGGTGGGTTTGGCCTTGTGTGGGTGCAAGGGGATGAGAGAGAACTTCCCAGGTGGAGTGCTCTCTGGGCTCAGCCCTGAAGGACAAGTAGAAATTGCCTAAGGAAGGGATGGGGTTGTGCAGGGGACAGCTATTTGTGGAAGGCCACAGAGAAGGAAAGTGCTCCATGCACTTTCCAGGTGACATGGATGTGTCTTCTTCCATTACCTTCTGTAATCTCCTGCATTTCTACATGTGAGAAGAATTACCCTCCTTTCTTCTTTTACAGATGTGCTCTAAGGGGGGAGCTAGAACTGGAGACAGCACATCAGTAGATCCTAGTGGGAGAAACCTATGTGGGCAGGGGAAGGAAGGAGTCTACACAGAAACCCAGAGAAGGAGCCTTGGGAATCTGAGCCATGGCTTCAGAGCCCATCTCTCTTTACTCTAGTGCTCATATCACTGTGTTCTTAAGGATAATGTGTTGTTGTTGTTGTTGTTGTTGTTGTTGTTGTTGTTTAATTTTAACTGAAACAGAGAGAGTATCCCAATTGAGCTCAAAATGGAATGGCCAGGAGTATGCAGTCCCGGGATAGAGGAACCAACAGATATAGGTAGCCATAGAGATGAAACACAACACACTCATGTACAGAGAGCCACCGGCCTCCTCTCCCTTCTGCACATACACACACAGACACCAAAACCCAAAACTTGCCAAAATATAACTGTCCAGATCATACTTCTGGTGATCCAGAATTAAATCCCAATTCTGGAAGCCCTGAGAGCATGCCTCTGAACCCAGCCCCTTTATGTTGTGTTTGAGAGGCCATGATACTTCCATCGGATATCCTGAATATCTCTTCAACCTCAGTTTCTCCCGCAGCCTCTGCCTAGAAAGTGTGTAATGAACATGATGATCTATTTCCTTCCTTTTGTGTTGGCTGGCCTGTAAGAATTACAGTCCATCTGTCCACCCATCCATTTGTCCATCCCAGTGCACACCAAGGTTATCATTGCCACAGTAAGATCTATGAGGTACGAAAGGTGCAGGGGCTGAATTATGGAATGGCATTCTCCAAGTGTGGTCTGGTGGTCTCCTGCAGAGGACAGAGCTCCCCACTCCAACCTACTGAGATAGAGTCTCTGGGGGATAAGGCCCTGAAACGTAGTATTGTAAGCGAGTACCCCAGTAGTTCTACAGCAGCCAAAGCTTGAGAACCACTCACTGGATCATATTCTTCTGAGGAATGCAGATGCTAGCCTATTGGGAGCCTTAAGGAGAAATTGAGATGTGGAAAGGTGAAGGACTTGGCTTATGAGTGAACATTTGTGGTCATTGGAACACCTTCATCCTTGCAGTCATTGAACAGAGTGCCTAATCTGTTTCAGGTGCTGTTTGGTTAAAGAAGTTATACTGGTACAAGCACTGATGAGCCACCTGCCTTCAGGAGGCTGACAGTGTAATGAAGTGAGATGGATAATGATCCCCCACATGCACAGAGCAATAGGGCTATTTCTTGGAGATACAAGTGTTGTAAAGAAGATACCGTCAGGCAGCAGGCCAGACGTCAACTGGGGTAAAGGGCTACCTTGACCATGGTATAACAGAAGCCTCTCTGAGGAGGGGGTGCATTTGAGTTGAGACTTGAAGGAGAAAAAGGACTTGCAAGGATCATGAAGAAGAATTTGAGGCAACTGGGACAGCAAGGTCAGAGGCTCAGAGATGGGGCGTGAAGAAAGCCAGGATAGCCTATAGGACCAGGGAGAGGGTGACAGGAGAGGAAAGTAGAGCCGTCAGCCTCAGAGACTCTTGCAAGGCTTGTGTTCTTTATTATTGTTGTTGTGGATGACTAATGTTATTTATTTATTTTAATTCAGTTAATAACCTATCATGTATTATTAGTTTCAGAGGTAAAGGTCAGTGATTCATAATACCCAGTGCTCAGTACATTACGTGCTCTCCTTAATGTCCATCATCCAGTTACTGCATACCCCTACCTCCCTCTCCTCCAGCAACCTTCAGTTTGTTGACTGACTGATGATTGACTGTCTCTTATGGTTTGTCTCCCTCTCTGATTTTATTTTGTTTTACCTTTTCCTCTCTCCCCCTATGATCCTCTGTTTTGTTTCTTATATTCCAAATATGAGTGAGATCATATGCTAGTTGTCTTTCTCTGATTGACTTAGCATAATACCTGCTAGTTCCATCCATGTCATTGCAAATGGCAAGATTTTGCTTTTTGATGGCTGCATAATATTCCATCATACATATAAATACCACATCTTCTTTATCCAGTCATATGTCAATGGACCGCTAATCTCCTTCCATAGTTTGGCTGTTGTGGACATTCCTGCTATAAACATTGGGGTGTTTATAAACATTCCCCTTTGAATCACTACATTTGTATCTTTGGGGTAAATACCTAATAGTACAATTTCTGGGTCATAGGGTAGCTCTATTTTCAACTTTTTTGAGGAGCCTCCATACTGTTTTCCAGAGTGGCTGCACCTACTTGCATTCCCACCAACAGTGTAAGAGTGTTTCCCTTTCTCCACATCCTTGCTAACATCTGTTGTTTCCTGACTTGTTAATTTTAGCCATTCTGACTCATACAGGAATTCAGCAAAGTGGCAGGATATAAAATCAATGCACAGAAATCAGTTGCATTTCTGTACATTAACAATGAGACAGAAGAAAGAGAAATTAAGGAGTCGATCCCATTTACAACTGCACCAAAAACCATTAAGATACCTAGGAATAAACCAACCAAAGAGGCAAAGGATCCATACTCAGAAAACTAGAGAACACTCATGAAAGAAATTGAGGAAGACACAAAGAAATAGAGAAACATTCCATGTTCATGAATTAAAAGAACAAATATTGTTTAAATGTCTATGCTACCTAGAGTAATCTGTACATTCAGTGCAATCCCTATCAAAATACCATCAACTTTTTTCGCAGAGCTAGAACAGATAATCTTAAAATTTGTAGGCATGTGATTTTTATGCAGATAGTCTCAGTAAGGCCCATTTCTGCAGCTGTATTAAGGAGCGGAGGGAAACAGAGGCTCTGGCTCTTTCAATGGCCTTAGATATGTTGGCTTCCCTTACAGAGACTTTCTGAAACTTGCCCTTACTAGAAATTTTACTGCTGGAAAGAAAACCCCAGTCCTGACTCCCTACCTATTGTGATTATTTTCCAGGATCACTCACTTGCAGTAGAAACCAGAGGAGCCCTTTTGCAGCCACGGTGGACTACCCTGAGAGCAGTCACTTTGAATCTGCTCATCTGGGAAGGGCTTTCTCCGTCAAAAACCTTGTTCCAATGTAAGACGTAATCTCATCCTTTGGAAAAACCTGCCAACCTTGTGCTCCTACAAGCCTATAGCTTCTGAAGGCTACCAGCAAGCTCATAAGCGATAATTAAGATCACTAAGGGAACAAATCCATGTGCTCACTCGGTATTCATGCAAAAAAACGGGGTTCTCAGAGCACCAAGGATTTCTGTTTTGCTCAATCATTAGTCGCTCCTCAGAACTCATTTTACTAGATGTCCAGGCAGAATGTTACATAGGACACTAACTCCATTTTTTTTCCATTTTTAAATTATGGTAAGATATACATAACAGAAAATTTACAGTTTTAATCATTTTTAAGTATATAGTTCCGTGGCATAAGTACTTTCACATTATTCTGCGACCATCACCAGCATCTCTCTCTGGAGCTCTTTTCATTTTGTAAAACTAAACTCTGTACCCCATGCACAATAACTCCCTATTCCCTCTTCCACCAGCCCCTGGCAATCACCATCCTGTTTTCTGACCCTATGATTTTGACCACTTTGGGTGCCCTGTGTAATGGGAATCATGGAATGTTAGTCTTTTGTAATTGGCTTATTTCACTTAGCATAATGTCCTTAAGGTTCATCCATGTTGTAGCATGTGTTAGAATTTTCTTCCTTTTTAGGGGTGACTAATATTCCACTGGATGGGTAGACCACATTTCCTTTTATCCATTTATCCATTGGCAGACACTTAGGTTTCTTCCATATTTCAGCTATCGTGAATAATCCTGTCATGAAAAAAATCTCTGTTTGAGTCCTTATTTTCAATTCTTTTGTATATATGCCAGAAGTGAAATTTTTGGATCATATAGTAATTCTATTTTTATTTTTTTGAGGAACTGCCATACTGTTTTCTTATAGCAGCAATACCATTTTACATTCCCAGAAACAGTGCACAAAAGTTCCAGTTTCTCCAGGTTCTATCAACATTTATTTCTTTTTTTTTGTTAGTCTGGTAGCACCTATCCTCACGGATATGAGGTAATATCTCACTGTAGTTTTGATTTGCATTTCCCTAATGATAAATGAGATTGAATATCTTTTCATGTGCTTATTGGCCATTGTCTTGGCAGAAATGTCTATTTAAGCCCTTTGCCTATTTTTGAATTGTGTCACATGGTGGTGGTGGTTGTTGTTGTTGTTAGGAGTTCTTTACATATGCCATCTTTCTTAAATCTCTTTTTTTCTTTTGGCTTTTCTGCTGTCACAGTCTCCTGGTAGGCTCATCCTCCTTGGTTTATCCTTCTCTGTCTCTGTCACCAGCTTTTAATCCTAGGTGTAGACTCTAAATGCTGATGCTCCTTATGGCTTACAGGTGATTCAGCCCATAATAAGCAAAAGGTATGCACAGGATATTATGAAAGCACATAGTATGGACACTTGTTCCAAACAGGGGGTCCTAAGGTCAGCTGGCTCGGAGGGTTCATGAGTAAGAGCTACAGATCTGAAAGCAGAGTCCAATGCATCCCTGGCAGAGAGAATAGCCAAAATAAAAGCTCAGAGAATTTAGTGGCATGGCATGGCCAGAATTTAGTTGGAAGGCAGTAGAAATAAGGCTGGAAATATAAGCAGAAGTAGGTTGGGAATGTCTTTTTTTTTCCCCTCTTATTTGTGTATATTATAATAAGACAGTGAAATGTTTTAGATTTTATTTATTTATTTGACAGACAGAGATCACAAGTAGGCAGAGAGGCAGGCAGAGAGAGAGGGAGAAGCAGGCTCCCCGCTGAGCAGAGAGCCCAATGTGGGGCTCGATCCCAGGACCCTGGGATCATGACCTGAGCCGAAGGCAGAGGCTTTAACCCACTAAGCCACCCAGGTGCCCCAAGACAGTGAAATGTTTTAAACTGGCAAGTGACATGTTTTGCATTTCTGAATGATTCTTTTGACTGCAGTGTAAAGGATAGAGTTAACTGGGTGCACGACTCAGATCGGGCTATAATTAAAAGGCCCTTGGAATAATCCAGGTAAGAGATGATGGTGGCTTGGCCTAAGGTGATAGCTACGGAAACAGAGCAGGACAGTTGGACTCCAGTGTATGGACATGAGTAGTAATTTAGAAGGTGAAATCCTTAGACATAGAGATCATTGGAGAAGGAGAGCAGGGATTGAAGTTCTGATTTAGGAAAGCATGAAGTGGCAGACTCTAGACCCTTCAGCAGTTCAACAAAGTAACTTGGCTTTAGTCAAACTTACATGGCCCTTCCCTTTGATCTTCAGGCTTAAAATCTCTCTCTGAGGTTAGGTAGGAAAAGCGCTCAGTGGTTCTTAAAATTCCTCTTCTTAGAGGTATGGAAATTGAGACTGACAAAAGGAGAAGTTGCCCAAAGCTCTTTACTCTCATTCCTTATCTTATCAAATCTGACCTCTAAAAATTACCAGATGGCTGCAGGTTCTTCTTGCCTAGCATCAGATACTTACCTGAAGATACTAATGTTGAAAATATAGCTTCAGTAATTCACAATATATCTTGTGAGTATTTTTTTTTAAGATTTTATTTATTTATTTGACAGACAGAGATCACAAGTAGGCAGAGAGGCAGGCAGAGAGAGGGGGGAAGCAGCTCCCTGCTGAGCAGAGAGACCGATGCGGGGCTCGATCCCAGGACCCTGAGATCATGACCTGAGCCGAAGGCAGAGGCTTAACCCACTGAGCCACCCAGGTGCCCCATATCTCGTGAGTATTTTAGCCTTTTTCTGTAACTGACTCCAAGAACCATCGTTCCAAAAGCCACAAAATACTAGGTGAGGTTTGAGTGTTTCTAAACCATGCTGGATCTGAAGCAGCAATAACCCGACCATCTCCAAGCAGCTCTGTTTGTCTTATATAACTAAAAGCTCTCAACAACCAACCCGATGTGTACCTGAATGGAACTTGAATCAGTGGAAATTAGAAATCATTCTAATCAAAGTACCCTGGCTCACTCCTTCTATCTTCATGATGAAGTTTCCCTCCTAATTTGGGGGCATGATGGGAAGAAATAAAAGCCTAGAGGTGTTGTACTCCAGTAAGTTAATATAAGATGGGATGGGTTTAAGTTTCTGCTCACCAGCTACATTTATCTTAATTTCAAGGAGCTTCAAGAGTGGGGGAGGTGGTATTTCTGTAACCCTTGATGTACCTAAGAGAAGAGGCTGTAAATGTAGTAAGTTCTTTGCAAACTTCCCAGAGCAAACCGGCCAGATGACCTCAATGTCAGGACTTCAGGCAGAATTGCCTGAGGGTGTCAATACTGGTGGTTACAAATGTAAGCCTTGCAGTTCACTTATGTGGATTCAAATCTTGACTCTGTTATATACTAGCTGTATGGTTTTTTTTTTAATTTTTAATTTTTTATTAACATATAATGTATTATTAGCCCCAGGGGTACAGGTCCGTGAATCGCCAGGTTTACACACTTCACAGCACTCACCATAGCACATACCCTCCCCAATGTCCATAACCCAACCACCCTAGCTGTATGGTTTTTACCTGTTAGCTAACTTATCTTTCACTCAATTTGCTCATCTGTAAAATGGGGACAACAATGGCTACACCACAGGATAACTTTCAGATTAAGTGAGATGTCAACAAGATAATGCACGCAAAGCCCACTGTACAATGCTTGGCACCTAGTGGGTATTTCAGCCTGTTCTTTTCTGGCTTTAAAACATGATGCTGCTATAAAAGACTTACAATGGAACCAGAGAATGAAGAAGTGGTTCATTAACAATTGGCCCAGGGAGAATACACTCCACAGGAAACTGCGGGGTCATTAAGCACCAATGGTGGTAACAAGGCCATTAATTTCCCAGGGTTTCCTTTATCGAGCCACACAGTGAGGTGATGCTTAACCCAGTAGGAGGGAAGGGGTTTGGTGGGATCTGGGGACAGGAGATCACAGCTATTTTCTAAGGTAGACCAGCTGTGAAATGCCAGAAGGATTATGTCCTTGCTGTGTCTGCACCGTGGATCATTCCTAAGGACAGAGAATCTAAAAATCATTTCGGTATTCATTGCAGGCAGTGAGGTAGAGGGTAAGGAGCATTGACTTTGGTGTCTTAGACCTGACTGGGAATTCCACTTCTATCACAACTAGCAATGAGACCACAGGCAAGTTATTTTCATCGTTCATTGCCTCAGTTTTCTCATCCACAAAATGGGGAGAATCATGAGTTGCGTGAGGGCAAAATTAGAGAAACAAGAGAAAACACATTGACACTATATATTTTTTTAATCTTAAAGTCCGAGGCGGTGGGAAGTATTATCGTATTATAGTTGTAGCAATTTAAACTTGTATCTTTCCTTACTCCCTTATATATTAACCTTCCCTGTCCTCTTCATTTGGTGGCTTGGGATAGTAGACATATGACTTATTTCTAGCAATTGTCAACTACTTATGCTTTGGCTAAAACCCATTGCAAAACTCACAAAGCAAAGAGCAGGTACAGCATGATCTTCAGGATAAATTATTTCATTAGAATGAATTTCTGAATGTGAAAAATCAGTATCCCTTCAGGAGAGATTTCTGGAAGAACTGAAGAGACCCACATATCACCATATCGATTTGAATGGAATGTCTAAAATAATTTTAGCTCTGGTTTTTTAAGCAACTAGGACAAAAGAGAGAGAATCTAGAAGTTATATAGATAACTGTGTCAGACACCAGAGATGTTTCTTTTTTAGGACTAATCCTAAATGTAGACACAACTCAAGTTTTTACAAGGTTCCAGATACAGCAGTGTCCTTACCATGGCTTATGAGACCCTACATGATTTGGTCTTTACCTGCCTTCTGGCTTTATCTCCATTCCTCCCCAACTTGCTCTCTCTGCTCTAGGCTTCTTTTTCTCCATCAAACCATGACACTTCCTACCTCAGTACCATTGCAAAATCAATTCCCTCTGCCTAGAATGCTTTCTTCCTGAACTTCCTCTCTTCCTAGTTAATTTCTACTTCTCAGAATTCACCTTAAATAACATTTCCTCAAAGAAAGTGTCAGAACCCCTAAATTCCTTCTGCTTTCCTCCTCATAGCACCCTTCCTGTCTTGGGAACCTATCTCAGTTGGTGAGTAAGTATTTGGTCATTGTTTACTTAATTAGTTTTATTTCTACATATGAGCTCCTGAGAACAGAGACCATGTTTGTTATGCTCACCAACAATTCCATGTACCTGGAGTAAGACCTGGCACATGGTAGGTACTGAGAAACAGCTCTAATAAAAACAAATGATGAATAGATGAATACATAAATTCGCTATAGCAACGCAGCTTCACAAACACAAGCCTTTTGGACCAGAGGGTTCTAATGCTGTTCATCTTCCTCCTGGCAGTGGGAATGAGCTGGATATGGATGACAATACATTTTCTCAGTTCAGAAAGAAAACCCTGATCAGGAAAAATGCTTTGTTATAATCTTTATCTATTAACCCATATTTTTGTGAGATGAAGTCCAGACTATTTCTCCTGACATACCAAAATCTCCACGATGTGGCTTTGGATGGTGTTTCTCCATTCATAGCCTGTGCTCCTGCCACGCATCCCTGCTCACGGATCCACGAACACGCTGTGTCAGTTTCAGCTTCTGTGCTTTTGCCTGTGTTCTTTCCCGCACCTGGAAGCCTTTCCCCAGGTGGGAAAACATTTGATATATGGCCAAGAACTCCAGCTCTGGAGTCAAACGTCTACTGATCCAAATCCTGGTTCTACTGCTTAGTTGCCAGATCTTGGACTTCTTGAGGCTCGGTTTTTCCATTTAAAAAATTGGCATCATAATGTTTATCTTGCAGAGCTATTGTGAGGATTGCATTTGATAATGTAGATAAAGGGTTTATTGCTTTGAGTGGTAATTAAATGGTCAATAAATATTAGTGTGATTATTGTTACAGCTTTCTGAAAAACTCTTCTTATTAAGACTCAGGTCAAAGGTCATTGGAAGCCTTTTCCCATCTCTTGGCCAAACTAAAGGAAACTTTCTCAGTGCATTTTATGTATACTTCTGTGCGAGCTTGTATGCCATCATTCTCTAATTGTCTGCATATCCACTTTCTCATCAGATTGTAAAGGCACTTAAAGACATGGTTGAAATGTGCTTCCATTCTGAAGACAGTACCAAACACAGTCCTAGGTGCTTGATAAATACCTCTCCATGAAAGAATAGATGAATTAATTCTAAACCAGCTAGAAAAAAATACATTCAGTATAGCTAGGAGAATTGGACTGGAGGTTTTTATTGGCTCTTTAATTTGTTCACGTGTCTTGCATATATGTCAATCAAACATCTTTAGCCTTTGTGCAGAAAGGTCTACACAGTGTTGACATTTCTGGTTGTTAAGGAAACATTATGCGATGGCTAAATGGTGGCTTTATTTCATTCTCGTCAGTATTTGCATTGGAAAACAGCTACTTCGCACATTTGCCAATGACTTTTCATAAGGTAGATGTTTTCCTTTTTTTTTTTTTTAATTTTCTCTCAGCCTCAGGTTCTCAGCATGTGATACTACAATGTTTTTGCTCCAGATTTGCAAGTGCAGTGGTGTTCTCAAATCAGTTTGTCACGTGGAAAATGTTCTACAACAAAGAGGATTAATTGTTTTTCTTGTGTAAATGTTTTGAAATGGGAGAAAGCCCATCTATCATTGAATTCTGGTTGGCTTCAACTGCTGGAACTCTAGCGGGTAACTGTCTCTTTAGCGTCATTTCCCAGCAAACCCCAACTCACACTCCATACCTCAGCAAAACTGATCAGGCTACAGTTTCCCACATATCCCATGCAGTTTTATGTTTCTGGACTTTTGTCCAAGCTCTTCTCTGCACCCAGGGTATTTCACACCACTTACAGCCAATGCCCAGGTATCTCTCAAGGTTGACTTCAGGTATCCCTTCCTCCGGGAATACTTCTTGGAATGGCCTGATCTTATTTGTGTTCTTTCCCATTATTCTCTCTCCCAGCCCTGTTCTTTGCATTGATGGGAATATGTACGTGGTGGGGGAAGTTCAGCTTAATGTTTAAGAAAATAAGTTTTGGAGGGACCTGAGGGGCTCAGTCGGTTGGGCATCTGCCTTCAGCTCAGGTCATGTTCTCCAGGTCCTGAGATCGAGCCCCATGCCAGTCTTTCCATTCAGAGGGGTATCTGCTTCTCCCTCTCCTGCTGCCTCTGCCCCTCTCTGTTGCTTGTGCTCTCTGTCTCTCCCTCTCTCTTAAATAAGTAAACAAAATCTTTAAAAAATAATTTTAAAAGAGAGAGAGTGAGCACAAGCCGGGGGGAGGGCAGACAGAGTGGGAGAAGCAGACTCCCTGCTGAGCAAGGAGTTCAATGTGGGACTTGATCCCAGGACCTTGGGACCATGACCTGAGCCAGAGGGAGATGCTTAACCCACTGAGCAATCCAGGCACCCCTAAAAAATAAATTTGAAAAAAGAAAGTAAGTTTTGGAGTTAGCCTGAGACTGACTTTGATCTTAATTATGTTCTTCATGATCTTGGGCAAGTTACTGACTCTCCTTGAGATTTCATTGTCTTCCGTAAACTGAGATGACTTTATAGAACAGATGTGACTATTAGTAAGGAACTCCATATTGAACACTTTAAACAATGCATAACATGTAAGAAGCATTCGATATATGCTGGACGTGATCTTAACTACTAGTAATTCTCCTACTAGTAATACTACTACAACTACCAATGTCAAAAATACTTATAGCACCATGCCAAAACTATCAGTTTACATGTTTGCCTCTCCTACTGGACTAGTGCAACCAACCGTCTCAGGTTTCCTAGCACTGAGAGGATTCCTGGAATATGGAGTTTTCAGTGTTAAAACCAAGATGATCGCAGAAACCAGGTTGATTGGCCACAGTCACTGTCATAAGCAGCTTTGTGGTAGGGACTCAGACCTCTAATATTTGTACTCCCAGTGCTGAGCACATTGTTTTTTAAGCAGTAACTTGCAGTAGTAGGAGTGGGTTAATGGGAGATTTCTTATTTTTCCCAAACATGTATATATGTTTTCATACCATGTAGATTCCTTTGTACTTTCTACCTATATTGGTCTGCTAGGGCTACAATAACAAAATACCATAGAATAGGTGGCTTAAACAAAATAAACTTATTTTCTCACAGTTTTGAGGCTAGAAGTTCAACATCAAGGTTTCAGCTGATTTCATGTCTGACAAGAGCTCTCTTCCTGGCTGGCAGAGGGCCACCTTCTCCCTATGTCCACACCATGGCCTTTGCTCAGTGTGTGTACAGAGAGAAAGAATGAGTTTTCTGGTATTTTTTCTTGTAAGAACACTAATCTTATCAGATCAAGGCCCCATCCTTATGACTTCATTTAACCTTAAATGCTTCCTTACGAGCCCCATTTCCCAAACCAGCCACAATGGGGGTTAGGGTTTCAACATACGCATTGTGGAAGGACAGAAACATTCAGTCAATCATACTACCCTCCCTAACCTCCATCTGTACCGCAGAAAAATCACTGTATTAGTGAGTTAGTGCTGCATAACAAACCATTCCAAAACTTGGTTTATGACAGCAAGTATTTAATTAACTCATGAACCTAGAAGTTGCGTAGGGAGCTTGACTCATCTGGGATGGCTTTCCTCATATATCTGCAGGGTTAGTTGATGGATCAGCTGAGGCTTTTCTAGTCTTGGCTGGTTTCTATCACGTGTTTAGTGTTCCAGCTGGAAGGAACTGGTTAACTCAGCCTTGCTTTACGTGGCCCCTTTATCCTCTAGTAGGGCAGTTCAAGCTTATTCCCGTCGTGGAGACAAGGTTTTGAGAGAAAGTAGAAGTGTGCAAAGCCTTTAGAGTCTGGGCTGGGAACTGGCTCACCATCACTTCTTTTGCAATCTATTGGCCAATTAAAGGCACAATGTCAACCCAGGTTTAAGGGGAAGGGAAATAAATGCCACCACTTAAGCTGCAAAATCACATTAAAAAAAAGACAAAAATACATGAATGAGTGTAAGAGTTGTGGTCATGTTTAAATTACTAATATAACACAAAGTTCTGATAATAAATGTTTACGCTTAAAGCAGACATTATGAGTCACATAAAACAGCAAGATCTGGGAGAGATGGGACCTAGAAATTGGGGAAAGTGTATGCTGCAAGTAGGTATACTATTTATGGGAGGTTATAACACAGTCTTAATACAATGATGAAGGGTTCTTACTGGGAAGTGATATATACAAATAATACCCTAAATTGTTTAAAAAAAAAACAAACCAACAACAGTCAGGTGGTCAGTTTTAGAAAGTTTCACAAATTGACCTCACAAAGGGATATCATCTTGACATTAACTGTCTGGGTTCCTCCTGAGAGTCTAGGACAAACTGGGTAGACTCTGCATTAGAGGAAGGAGCATCAGAAAGAGGGTTCCAGAACGTGGAGGGAAGGATACCTCCTTACAACTGTGCATCGTCTTGGTGTTTTTATGCCACTTCTAAGGACCAATGTTCATCAGGTTTGCCGGCACTTTCATCATTCGATTAAAGAATTTTAATGACAACATTGGGGAAATCATATTGTTTGGCCCCAAAAGCTGGTGAAGTAGAAAACAGTGAAAACAAAAGCATTAGGCTAAAAAGGAGCTATTTAATTTGATATTTTTTAGTTCAATGAACTAAACAGCTGAATTAATTAAAACCTACTTTAGGGCCACTTTATATAGTTAACTAGCACAAACAGGATCTCGGGGCCTCAAGGGGCTTTGGGGGAGAAGACCTCAGACAAACACTAGCAGTACGCTGCAGTTTTAGAAACACATGTTGTTTGAAAATCACAAGCCTTTGCAGGGGAGCACTGGGGTTTATTGTGGACGTGGGAATAAAGCAGGTCATAAGCTATAGAGTAAAAAGGCCTGGGAGGGTGGTGATTTGAGAGAGGCAGATGAATTAAACTCAGGCAGTTTCTGCAGAACAGAACAGTGCTATTATTAAACCAGAGCCTGTGAGAGAGAGAGGGAAAAAAAAAAAAAAACAAGGCTTGCCGGAAGGAGTCGTCCAGAAGAAACCTGACTCAGATGTAAGTCTGTTTGTGGGCTGTGGATTCAGGATGCCCAATGGATACCATTGGGTCAGAAGCAGAGAACCTTAAGTAGGGACTAGGCAGGTTCCTGTGTAATCTGTGTTCTAGTTCCAATTTGCTGTATGACCTTGGGCAAGTCACTTCAGTAATCTTAGCCTCATTTTTCATTGGTTAAATGGATAATGTCTTTATAATAGTGCCTCTTACTTTTGGGCTCCTGGCAGTCTAGTAATATCATATATGTACTGCAGGTTGGTGTTAGTTGTTAATATTATCATGATGAACCTGAGAATCTCATGGTTAGTACTTAGGAAACTTAGTTCTTAGATGGAAGTTCATCACAGATGATAACTTAGATCTACCTTCTCCTTGCTCATAAGTGTAAGTGTAGTAGATGCTGCTGGTGCCCACTCCCCACACCCACATCCACTGGCATTCTTCATTTTGCTGGAGGCCATCTTGGTGCTTTTGCCTATTACAAATGCAGCATGCTGGAAGTACTTGGGGATTAATGTCCCCAGGAGTAGCCCTCAACCAACTGCAAAGGGGAGGTGAAAGGTAAATACCTTGTCTTTCTCACTGTGTTCGGATGGGTCATTGCTGAAGCAGTCTTCATCATCTCCTAGAGGTCCCTGATAAGACTGACCTGCCATTGTCCAGAGAAATCACCTGTGAACTGTCACCTATGGCATTGGCTTTCTTCCCTTCCATGCTTCGCATCTTAATCCCTTAGGTGCTTCTGGGCATTGCCTCCCAAATAAGCCAACACACTGCATTTAAATCTTTGTCTCAGGGAAAAAAAAATCTTTAACTCTGATTCATTTCTAGATGCTAGCACTTCAATCCTGGAACACTGATAACGTTTATTGAATGAAGTGTGTGTTTAAGGTCCACTATCTGAGGTTCCAGTCAGCTCTCTTCGTCTCATGACAGTTCTTTATCTCAGCCTACCTTTAACTCCATTCCTTCATGACCAACTTCCCACCTCCCATTTTATTTTCTGCGAAAGCTTCATTTCTAATTTTTAAAAAATTCTCTGTTGTGATTTGGTTTTGGGTTTGACCTCCATCCTGGATTCTGCATTCATGTGATATACCCAAACAGTAGCAGTTAGAAGGTGAGCCCCGTAATAAACTTGGTACTTGCTCTGCAGAAGAATGGTGTGGTAATTGTTGCAGGCAACGTTTTAAATCCTTAGGTATAAATGCATGGCCATGCCTTATATCCACAGGCTAAACCCTTGAATCTTTCTCAAATGCCTTATGTATGCATGCCCTTTGACCTCAAGCTATAACATTCATGTACTTATTTGTTCAACAGACACTCGTCAAGTACTATGTGTCAGGCTTTGGGTTAGGCTCTGGGCTTACAAAACTGAAGAAGACAAATGCCTGCATTTGCAAAGTTCAACATAGTCTCCTGGGAGACACAATAGACACTTAATACATCTTTTTAGACTGAGAGAGACATGCAAAGAAATTATCATGGTGCAGTGTGGTCAATGATATGTGACGTAGCAGTAGTCTCAGAGGGTGGTCCTTGCACTGACAGAATGAGCATCAGTCGAAAAGTTAAACATGCACATTTTCAGGCCCCACCCATTCAAAACTAGTAAATCAGAAGCTCTGGCTGTGGGGGCAGCAATCTGTGTTTTAACAACCTCTGTGATTTGGATGCTCCCTAGAGTTGAGTATGACTGTGTGAGAGAGAAATAGCAACTTTCTTTGCAGAAGAGACAAAGGTCTGGGAATATCTCAATGTGTGTTTATATATGTGCATGGAGAGAGTTGGGTGTATATAGGAAGAGAAATCAAAGAGGGCTTGCTTCCTGGATTAGGTGAACCCTGAGCTAAGTCTTGAAGCAGTGGGATAAGGGTACTGACTACGACTTGCCTTAGTGCAAACTCATCCTGAGATGACTTCAGTAATTTAAAGCCCAGATATTCCAAAAAATGATCAAAACCAAGTAAAATATTTTATCACAATTGTGTCTTAATTAAAGACAAATCACTTTTAAGAATTTTATAACCATAGAGTAGAAACTTTAAGGAATACTTTTTTCTTTTCTTTTTTTTTTTTATATTCAGTTAGCTGCTGTGAATGGCAAAAATTAACAAAACAAGAAACAACAAATGTTGGCGTGGATGTGGAGAAAGGGGAACCCTCTTACACTGTTGGTGGGAATGCAAGCTAGTACAGCGAAAACAGTATGGGGGTTCCTCAAGATGTTAAAAATAGAGCTATCCTATGACCCAGCAATTGCACTACTGGTATTTACCCCAAAGATACAGATGTAGTGAAAAGAAGGGCCACCTGTACCCCAATGTTCAAATTAGCAATGGTCATAGTCACCAAACTGTGGAAAGAACCAAGATGCCCCTCAACGGATGAATGGATAAAGAAGATGCAGTCCAGGGGCACCTGGGACTGTGCCCAGTGGGTTAGGTCCTCTGCCTTCAGCTCAGGTCATGATCCCAGGGTCCTGGGATTGAGCCCCGCATCGGGCCCTTGGCTCAGCAGGGAGCCTGCTTTCTCCTCTCTCTTTCTCTGCCTGCCTCTCTGCCTACTTGTGATCTCTCTCTGTTGAATAAATAAATAAAATCTTTAAAAAAAAAAAAAAGAAGAAGATGCAGTCCACATACACAATGGAGTATTATTCAGCCATCAAAAACGATGAATGCCCACCATTTGCATCCACATGGATGGAACTGGAGGGGATTATGTTAAGCGAATTAAGTCAAGCAGGGTGGAACACTTTTTGACATGATAGAAGATCCTCTGTTTTACCAAGGGAACTACTGAAGTGCTGCCCCTTTCTGATACTCCTCCCTCATGATTTTAAACCTCCTGAGAGAAGAATTTTCTGGACTTGATTTTCTTTTTTTAAAAACAAGAACCAGGCATAATGCTCAGGACATAGGTGCTCAGCAAGTATTTATTGATTTGATTTCCCAGAAACACATGGTGCAAGACACGTCTGTCCATGTTCTTTTCTTTTGGCCTACATGCCACTAAGCAATTGGTTTAGGTGACTTTGAATGAAAATGGCTGAATTGAACTGAACAGATGTTTTGCTGTTGTGGAGAAATAACCTACCGGCAGAGAACAATTTGGAGGTGTAGGTGTTACATGTTGTTCTTTAGGGTCCCCAGAGTCCAAATTACACATATCGACAAAGCAACCCTAGAGTGCTGGTGATTTCTTATTGTTGTGTAATAACATAGAGTATAATTAGTTTGTACCAATGATAGTAATTTTTATGCCTATATAGTGCCTTCTACTTTACAAAACACACCTACCCTTTACCTCATCTGATCCTCACAACTTTATGAATCAGGCATGGCAGATATTATTAGAATCCTTATTTCTCAGATGAGGGGAAGCTATGGATAGAACTAGTATACCATCACTTCCGCTGTATTCTGTTGGCTAAAGCAGACATAGACAAGCCCAGCTTCCAGAGGAGGGGAAATAAACCCCAGCTGTCATGGGAGGATGTCAAAGGAGTTGCACCATATTTAATCCACTACAGTGACCTTGGTACTTAACCTCTCTAAGCCATAGAACCATTTGTAAAATGCAGATTACACTGACATCATAAGGGTCATATAGGCACCCAGATTATGGCAATTGCTATCAGTAACCATGGGGAAAATATTTGATTCATTTTTAGAAGAGCACAACTGATCATAATATACGGCTACGTGGAAAGACAGCCAATAAAAGTAAGAAGGCGAGGCTTAAGTAAGAACTTTGGCTGCCATGGTCTTAAACACTGTACAGTCTAATTTCCAGGTCTTTTTTTCCTTTAAAACCAACACTTATAAGGCATTTACTATATGCCAAACACTATTTTAGGCTTATATTTAATTAGCTTGTTTAGTCCTCACAATAAACCTGTGAGGTTAATGGGATTGTTATCATTCCCATTTCACAGTTGAGTAAACTAAGGCATGAGGAGCGATCAAAGAGCTTGCTCAAGTGAGCAGTGGAAGTAGAGTTCAGCGTGTTTATCCAGATGCTGTGTTCTTTACTCTCATATTCTGCTGCCTTTCTAGTAAATTACCTATACATCAAGTCACTCCTTCCATTGCAGGACAGGGGTACTTACCTTGTAAACAAAGAATTCAATCATAATTTGTCCAAGGTTTTAAAATAGAGTAAATTTGGACTCCCCAAAGAAATGCTAAAATTTTTTTAAAAACTGAGATATTTGAAAAAACAGGAGATCAGCTATCTGCTCAGGGTCCTTGTGGACCTCTGCCAGGAGCTCCTTACTGCTTTCTAAGAGGTAATTGCCTCTTTCTGGAAAACCTCCTCTGGTACTAGAGCTAACAGTGGGCATAGAATATTGAACAGTTCTCTCTGTGAAACCCTGAGACTTGGCATTTTTCATCTACTTTTAAGTATACATTTGTCAACTTGTAGAATTGTAGACATCCTTGAAAGAGTTTCCTAATGTTTTCTCCCCATGGGGTGAGGAGCATTGAGATGGGGAGGCAGTTGAATTATTCATTAACTCTGTTTATGGACCTTTGGTATTCAGCAAGTCATGAGCAAAAACTTGGAAAGATCAACATGTCCAGAAAATCAGTATTCTAAAAGGGCACTTGTCAATTGGCATTTTTAGTTTGCTACCTGAATTTTCAGAAGAGACAACTGAGTTAATTAAATAAAATAGAATACATCATTCGTAGATACTGATTGGTAGTGATGAAGGTCATGCATCTAATAAGGACTAAACCAAACTAATCAGAAAAGAAGTTGGCAACACTCTATGGCACTGTTTATAGTTCTTTGAGTTGTGCTAATTATTAGTTAATTTTAGTATCCCTCATGTGTCAGTAGGTGGATGAATGAATAGAGCTTGGTTGAGTGAAATGCTAGATTTGCTGAAAGGAAATGTGGTTCATGTTATTCATTGCCACTGAAGAACCCACCACTAAAAGCAAGAATATGTGAAAAAACATAGTCAGTAGAACTGTACTTCCAGATATTCCAAATGTTTTCACCACTACAGTCAGTCTTTTACCTTACTTGTGCCATCTACGTAGTCACTATGATGGTAAATGTATGTACAGTAAGTAACCTCTCTTCTGGTCTCCCTACCTTCACATCCATGTTTTATGGAATGAGGCAGATGGCATAAAACAAGGTACTTGGTTAAGAAATCTATGTAAGAAGAGTAATTTATCTGAAAAAGAGTGAATTATCTTCCAAAGAAAAACAGCTAGCTAAACCAGTGAGCAAAAAGGCAATACTATATTAGATTTGGCAAGGACAGCTTATAGAGGAGGTGATTTAGTGGACAAAAGAATGAGATAATGAGAAGTGGATTCTATATACAGCCCTGTCCATATCTAGCTATGTGACCTCGGACGAGTTCATATAAAATACTAGTTGGACTTGAAAATCTCTTAGGGGCTTTTTGTCTCTCATAATGCCATTTTGAGTCCCAGCAATATTCTCCCTGAGAGATGCTCATTCAGCCACGCTTTGAATACTTACCAGATGTGTAGGAGTCATCAGGGCTCCCCAGTATCTCTGGTCTCCCTTGACTCCAGGTACACAGCTAGACTTTAATTTCTCATTCTCCCCTCATATAGCCAGGGTTCTAAATTCTGACCAATGGAGTATGAAGGGAAGTGATGTAAAACCTCCAGGCATGCCATAAAAACCTCCACTTCACCCCTTGCTATCTTCCCCCATCATTCGGCTGAGCCATAAGGTGGAAGGAGACTGGATCCCTGCATAACTGAAGGGAGCAGAGCTTCCACCATCCCACCAACTCTCATTATATTGTGTCATTGTGCAGTGTGAACCCATTGATAATTTGGGGTTGTGTAGTATAATGATCAATATGCCCTGATTAGTGTAAGGAGATGAAAAATATCATTATTTTCTAATGAAACTCTAATTACTGGTAAGTTCCTTTCTTATAATGATTTTTGTTATTAAATATAATTTATTTAATGTGTTATCAGTTGTATTAGCATGATAGTGAATACTTAAATGGCATTTATGCATTCTTCTAAGAACTGGACATACTTCAGCTCATTTAATCCTTAGAACAACTCTAAAAGCTGGTTCTGTTATTATCCCTATTTTACAAATAAGGGAACCAAAACACAGAGAGGCTAAGTTGCTTTCCCAAGGACACACAGCTAGTATGGATCAAGTCTATCTTACTAGAGTCCCATGGAAATTAGGCAGGTCTACATTGTCATTTCTGTCAATTTATGAATGGGGAATGTATCAATTAGAACTCTTCTTACTGAGAACTATAAGAAGCCTGACTCAAATTGATTTAAGCCAAAATGGTAATGAAGGGTTCAATAACTAAACAGCCTAGCAGTTGCATTCTCTGGCTTTGCGCACTGTTCGAGCCAGGACCTCAAAAGACATCACCAGGACCAGTCTTTATCACATTTCTGGCTTACTTCTTTGGGATGGCTTTTTTACAAAACTTCTTATGGGATCAATATGGCTGCTGGTGGCTCCAGATGTGTGTTCTCTAAGTTTTTCCCAGTTAGGAGAAGTAAGAGAGCTTCTGGGTTTCTTTGTAGTGAAAACAAAAGTCCTGCCTTTCCTTGGACTGTGTCTTGCACTCAGTATTGAGTTAATCACTATAGCTAAGGAATGCTAATAGCCCAGCTGGCCAGGCTGAGTCATAAGTCCAAACTCAGAGCCAGAAGTCCGAACCAATTCTATCAGAGTATGTGACTGATAATGTAGAGGAAGTTGGTTATAAGAGGAAAATATGCTAATTTTACCAAAAAGAGGGCATGAGCATTGGACAGCCAAAATATAGCTAATGGCCTTTGTAGGGAATCCAAGGACCAGAGAAGTTAAGAGACTTGCCAGAAGTTACACAGCTAACATGTTTGATGAAATAACTTATATTTAATGCATCTGTGTTATTCACCTTTACATCTCCACTACCTGGTACAGTGACACTGGCAAAGTCACTTTTTGAGTGAAGAAATGAATGAATATTATATGATTGAAAATTGAACCCATGTCTTCTGCCTCTACATCTTAGTACTCTTTCCATGGGATATCTCTGGAGGTGGCAAAGTGCTCCTTATACTGTTGGAAGATTAATAAGCAATTTCTGTTTGCTGTAGAAAGTGGCTTTGAGTTTCTCAAAGGAAATGCTGCTTTGAATGTTGGGACAGCTGCCTCTATTTTGGCTTTTCTCCCCTGGATGCAGTTCTCACCACTTCTTGATTAACTCTATCAGCAAAAACAGGGAATTCAGTAAAATGTTGGCATTGCTGATTAGTCCTGTCTGCCATGATATGAAACAGACAGATCCTTCTTTGAAGAGTCACTCCATGGCTGGTAGTATTGGAACTGAAAATATGATGCAGTGTGAACCATTATACTTGGGAACCTCAATCAAACGTGTGACGATGGGAATGGATTTACATTTACAGCTTTCAAGTACAAAGCAACATTAATGCACTCATGTTGAACTAACATTATGCCTGGGGTTTAATTTCCAAGTGAGATTTTGCCACACAATTATTTTCTCAGAAGTTGTTAAGTAGAAATTAAGGAAGAGGTAGAGCTCAAGTATAATTTTGAATTTTGCTAGAACCTCGATCGTGCCTTTCTTGTATGTCTCTATCTCTGTCCTCAAAAGATGATTAATTCTTCTACTGAACTTCTCTTTTTTTTTTTTTTTTTTTTTTAAACTTCTGAAGGCCATAAAGAGAAAGGGGCTATCTCAGACCTGGTCTGTGGCCGGGTCATGTCTAGTTTACTTCTGCATGTCTGTTATATCCATTCTCTGCCCTGTTCCAGTTCTAATCGCCTTCAACAGACCTTGTAATAGTTTATTGTGGTTTAATATAATAAAATTGTGCTGTAGGTCAATGTAGGGTGCAGGGAGTTCCTCCTCTGTAGAGTAAGTCATTCAGAGACCCAGGCACCTTCCATTGTGAGACTCCACCATCACCAAGGGCCTTCTTCTCCTCTATATGTAGCAGAAGATGGGGATGAGAGAGTATGAGAATCTCATGAGAGGTTTTCAGGGGCCAGACCTGGAGGTGAAGTGCTTTGTTCCCATCCTCACTCGCTATCACTCAGTCATTTGGGCTTCAAGTAAAAGGAGACCAGAAGTGTAGTCTAGCTGTGTGCCCAGGGACAAAGGAAACATCTTCACCACACTCGGAATACTGCAGCATTCACCAAACTAACTGGTATCTTTATAGTTTAACTACAGTGTCACAAGAGGTATATAAAATGCCCCAGCTAAATTCCAAATAACAGAGTCTACATTTAGAATTGCCTTATGCTTGTAAGAGAAAACCCAAATTATCTAGGAAGGCACACAGAAGCCTTCTTGATCTTACCCTGCTTTGCACCTTATTTTCTCATAAAGCCCTCCTGTACATCTGCTGCTCCACCTCCTCTCAATTTCTTACGGTTCCAGAAGATGGCTTTTTCACTTCCTGGGTTTGCATATGCTGCTTCCAATCTTTGAGTTGGGCTGATTATTCATTAATAGACCCCATGCTTTTGTTGCAAGTGTCAACAGGTGATGGTGTTAATGGGGCTAGGTTTCTTGGGTAAAGTGCTAAATTTGCTGAATGGAAACATGTTCCATTTCATCATTGCCACCAAAGAACCCACCACTTAAAACAAGAAGGTATAAAAAATATATATATAATCTCTTTTCCTATCTGCAGGTTGAATACCCGTCTACCTCTTTTGAGATTCAGCTAAGTTCCTCTGTGAAGCCTTTTACAATGTCCACTGTCTCCAAGTAGAAGTAGCCGCACCTGTCTTCGTTCTTCCCCTTTGTCCATTATGCTCTGTAAAGAACATAATACTATATTGGGAGCACACCTGCATGATCCCAATAGTAAAGGAATTAGCCTGTAGGTTTGAATTTCAATCTCAACTTTACTACATGCTAGTAAACTTGGGAAAGTTACTGAACATTTCTAAGCTTTTGTTTGCTCATATTAATATGGATAACTATAATGCTTATTCTAGGATGATTATACTTGACACATAATAAACAGTCAACATAGGGTCTTATTATTGTTTTTGCTGGTTTCATGTCTGTCTCACATTGTAGACTCCAAGTGACTTGGAGACAGGGACTATTCTTCCTGTTTGATATATTCCAACACTGTACCATATGCTTAGACAAGACTGTTGAATAAATGGATGAATTAATGAATGACTTATGCAGTTGTTCCAAAAAATTACCTCTCTAGTTTAAGGGAGAAAAAAAATGTCTCCCTAGAACTCTTGGTTCAGGCATGTACTTTGTCCTATATATGTCCCAAACTCCTCCTTCCCTTTACCTCTATCCTTTCTTCTTCTTCTTGTTTTCTCCCGACTCCATTCCTTTAAAATTCTCTTTTCTCTATGTCCCTTTGTCTATGTGCCTTATTGTTTTTGCATTCCTTGTGCTAATCCCCGGAATTCCATTCTTCTCGTTAGGAGAGCAAATCCTGTTCATCCTCAAGTCAGTTATCTTTCCGGTAGAGCTTTTCTCGGTTCCATTCCCCCAACCAAAAGTGACTTTCGTAGTTTTAATTTTACAGGCCCCGCAAATAAAAAAACTACCATGCTTTGAGTACTTACCGTATGCTAGGCAATGAGGTAAGTGTTTCATGATCTCTACCTTCTATGGCCTTTGTAACTTTCCTCTTACATGGCATCTATTTCTCCCACTAGCATATAGGCACCTGGATGACAGGATTCAAGTGTGAGTTATAATTTTATTCACCTTGATGTCTTATACTTCTTCAAGAGCTAAATGAAAGATGAAGACACAGAAATAGCTAAATCATTACTTCTTATTTACTGAGAATGGAGTTTGTCTTTATATGAGAAGAATGAGAGCAATAAAAAGAGAAAAGGATCTTGGGACTAGTATGAACCACAGGTTGAACAGCATTCTAGGCTGTACTTGGACAATTATTAGGCCAGTATTTGGGTCCAGCATAACTGTCTGATTCCATTCAGCCCCAGTCACGCCCTGAGGGCTCCGTTTGCACCAATACCATGTGTTGAGTGATGATGTGGAAAGTGGAGGTGGACGCATGGAGTTGAAATTACTCAACTTGAGGAATGAAGGGCTGCAGGAAGAAGGTAACCAGAACCTACACACGGGCTTTCAGCACAGGAGGGTGAGTCAGCCATCAGCACTAGAGTGGGCTTAGGTGACTGGTAAGAGACTTTCTTTCATATGACCATATTTGGACTTACTAAGGAATCTTACCATGTAGATCTTGAAAAGTAGTACAAATATTAATCTTCCTGGAACTATTAGAGCATCCTCATGCCCAGAAGCTGAAGAGTGTACTAGATAAGTTAAGAATTTAGGACGAGATTTTTTTTTCCTTAGTATTTTTTTTAAATGAGAATGGGAACTAATATTTGTTGAACCAGACACAAAGGTATGGCCTTTATTATCATTATTATCTCTATTTTACAGGTACAGAGAGGTCACATGAAGGGCAAATATCATGTAGGCAATTAGTGCTGGAGCCAGGATTTGAACTCTGATACAAAGCCACTGCTCTTTGAGTATATGGGCCTTCCCTAACCAGACTGGTCACTTTCAGTCTGAGAAGTGAATTAAAATAAAAACATATTCTTCAGATGCCCCCAATTAAATGAAGATGGCAAAGTATTTAATACAGATAGAGATTTAAATAGAGATATGTCCATTTGACTAATCCCCAGCTTCTGTTCTGGCAGCAAATTCCTTATCAAACTGCCTTCCGTTTGCTCGTTTACTGTAATGTGTGGAAGCAAACTCCTTGGGTTTGGGTCTTGGGTTACAAGCTCTGTGACTTTGGCTGATATACTTTACCTCTTTGTAACTCAGTTTTCTCATTTGTAAATGGAGATAATAATAGCATTTACCTGACAGAGTTGTTGAGAGGATTAAAGGAGATGAAGTGTTGAAAATCATGCTGGCACACAGCAAATGCATAGCAAAGGCTAGCTGCGGATTTTTAATATAAATTTAATGGTAGGAAAATACAAAGAACACAAAATGTAGCATTTTAATCATTTTTAAGTGTACAATTCAATAGCATTAAGTTCGTTCACATTGTTGTGCTCTCATCACCACCACCCATCCACACAGCTCTTTTCATTTGGGAAAACAATCTCTGTGCCCATCAAATAGCAGCCCCCATTCCCCCAGACCCCAACCCCAGCCCCTGGAACCTACCATCCTGCTCTGTGTTTTGATGAGTCTGACTACTCTAGGCACCTCATTTGTCCTTTAGTAAGGATTTTTAAGAGTCAGAAGACCTAAGTGCCATCTTAGCTCCTCCACTTCCTCACTGTGTCTCCTTGGAAAAGAAATTTCCCTTTAGGTGCCTGAGGTCCTTCATCTCTGAAATTGGAATATTAATACCCCTTCTCAGCTGGTACTGAAAATGAAAGATGATGAGGCACCGAAGTACTTTGTATTCCCCACAGTATTATTTTTTATAACACATTAAAAGGTCTTCACATATTCATTCATTCACTCTTCTGTTCATCAAAACATCTATTTATCCAATAAACTTTACTGAGTTCCTGCTGTGTGCTAATCTCACACTGAGCCCCTAGGGGAGCTACAAAGGTTAAACAGGTGTAGTCCTGCTCCGAAGGACCTTATAAGTGACTTAGGAGATGGAAGTTATAGTAGGTGCTACATGTACAGAACCAAGTTCTCAGTCCAGTGGTCCTCTGCTTATGCTCAGGGAATGCTTTTCCAGTTAAACTCTGAGAGATGCTGGAATTCTGTGGTCTGGGATCCTTTCTTCCATCATTCTGCTTTCATCTGTTTTCATTATTCAGATTCTGAGTTTATAAAATGGGAAAACATTCCATTGCTTCAGAAAGTTTGCAGTTAGAAGTATAACCTTGTGCAAAGTACCTAATCTTTCTACACCTCAGTTTCCCCTCCTGTACAATGAAGATTATAACAGTACTTTCCTTAAGGGAGTTTCTGGGAAGATTAAATGTGCTTATAATCAGTAATAACATCAGCTAATTTTGTTACTATTATCTTTATTATTTAGGAAACACTGAACAAGAACATCTCTTGGTCCCTTTATGTGATGACCTGGGTCATCCATTGTTTTCCTTGTGTCCTGTGTTTCTTTTTGCTTTCTGGCATTAGACTTCTTGATTTCCTTCTCATGTTTTTCATATACTCAGTCCTTGGATTCCTGCCCCCCCATACTTCCGTGGGCTACTCTCATACACTGGGATGGGGACTGTGAGATTCCAGTGGGGCTTAGGTATCACTGTGCCTTCCCTCAGCCTGTGCAGGAAGTTGATTTTTCTTTCCTCCTCATCCCACAGTCTCATCAGCTGGAACACAGTCTTCAGCCTCAGAATAGTCAACTTGCTCAGTAAATGGACTAATTACACTGACTGTGCTTCTCTTTTGTTCCCTGATCTTGCTGATTTGCTATTTATAGCATTCTCAAAGATGTTTTCTGGCCATGTCCCTTTTAATCCAGCCTCAAAGATGTGATATTAAGGGTGAAAACAATGATGACAAAGCACCAGAGACTGCTGGGTCTCAATCACTTTGGGGGCAAAAAGGTCTATACATTATTTATTTATTATTATTTTTATTATTTTTAACATGACATTTTCCCAACGAAGAGTCAATGGATGGCAATTAGGGCCTTCAGGGTTGGAGTAGTTTATGGAGGAGAGAGGTATGGAGGAAGGAAAGAAAGGAAAAGGAAAGAGTGTGTGTGAGAGAGAGCGAGAGTGAGAGTAAGGTACAGAGATGGCTGTGGACAAAATATCCAAGAAGTATGTCTGACTGTTTGTGACCCAGCAAGGAAGACAGAGTGGAGCCTATCTGACATCAAAAATCAGTACAGACATGACAGGGTGGACCAGATGTCCTGATGGGCAGATGAGTTGGTGCGCTATGTGGGAGCGGGTATTCTCAGGGGTCAGGAGCCACTCAGCAGCCAGTTGAAGCATGGGGTAGATGTGGTGCAGTTAGTCAGGAGTTTCTCTCCCTCCTTGACTCAGCCTAAGAATAGCATTGCCTTCCTTTTATCCAGCATATGTGAAGATGGAAAGATGATTGAGGTTAAAACCTTTGCACTGGGTTGACATTCTAGATCTAGTGGTTCTCAGATTGCAGGGTGTTTGAAAATCATCTGGGAATCTTAATCGGATGTCCTACTCCCAGGTATTCCAATTCAGGAATATCTGGCCTGGGTTCCGGGAAGCAAAGCCTGAGGCAAAAGCTTGTATCCTACCACTTACTTGGGAACTGCAATCCTAGAGAAGTACCAGGAGAGCGACAGGAGTAAGGAAGGCAAGGAAGGACTACTAGGAGAAGGGTACGTTATTGAGCTCTCTTGTGAAAACAGTTTCTAACAGTTCTGTCTTCCAGTAGTTCATGGACCCATTATGCCTCAGGATGGTCAGACCAGAGGGAAGAACAGGGAATTGTCCTACTATCTTCCATTCCCATGGGTTAAAATCTTGCCCCATTGAGCATGAACTCTCCTGTACTTCCAGATTCAAAATGTCTAGGTGACAAGTGGATCTTGTGAAGTCTTATGCCTCAACCACGGCAGTAAGTGAGAGATGAAGGCACAGGCCATTGGCATAACCAAAGCATCATCAGATTACATTCATGGGAATTCTGTAGGGTCGTGGGCGAACTGGTTGTTGCAGGGATGGCTGGGGTGAAATGTGAGAGGCAAAGCCAAGTATATTTCTAGTGATACATACAAGGTATCTGATATAAACCCTAAATGATACTGATCAGAATGGTCTGAGATATACTTTGAGAAACCTTGTCCTAGACTGAGTGATCTAGGGCAAAACACTTAACTCCTTTGTATGTCAGTTTGTTTGTAAAATGGAGAAAAAGATATTTAAGCCCACTTTCCTAAAGAGAAAACTAAATAAACGTCATGGAAAAACTACTCCAATGATAGCTATCTATACAAATCTGTACCATTATTTTGCATTAGAACAATCACAGTATGACCAGGAATAAAAACGTTCTTTTCCTTTCTTTCAGTAGCACTCACAGACTGTGCCTCTGGTTGATACACTTGGACATTGTAATTAAGCAAATATGATAAAGCTGAATTTTATAAAAAGCAAGCAAGCAATTCATTCAATATTTAACAAATTTTAGTGATTAATTTTGTGTTAAAATGCTGGGAGGTGCAAAGGCAAATAAAATAGTGCTCCATAGACATGTAAAAAAAACCAATGAGCAATTTGGGAATTGTACTTCTGTTTACCCTTCTAATTATAAGGCTAATTAAACCCTGATTAGTGGTCCTAGTGTATAAATACTTTTGCTGTGCTTGGTTCCCTTGTGGAACATTCAAGACCCATGAAATTCACAGGTATACAAGCAAACTTCCATTTACTGAAAGCTAAGCTACCTTTAGTTCTGGTTGTATGTGTGCATACGGGGAAAAACAAAAATGAATTAACACCTTTCCTAGTCTTTGATGGTGACAGGTATATATGAGCACCACCTTCAATTTTTAACATGTTAATGATAGAATTGAATAATTCCAAGTTGTTAAGATATTCCATGGCTTGATGGTTTATTTTTGGACCATGACATTTCTGCTGGAGAGACTGTTTCATCTTTGGGCAACTAGATCTTCTAGTAGTCACCCTTTATGCATCAAATCCTAGCTCCATGATTTAGAATCATGTGATCTTAACATTAGACAGGCCTTTGGTGTTCTCTGGTTTTATTCCTATTCAAAGCAGAAATGTGCTATTTCTTACGAATGTTCACTTTATACTTGAATATTTACAGTGTTGAGAAACTCAGGACCTGAAGAATCAGCCCTTTCTGTTTGGGGAGAATTGTCATTAATAGAGAGTTTCTTGTAAGTTCTACACATTGGTCCAAAGTGTAGCTTTTGGATCAACAAGTCATATATTGCGTCCATTCTCTAGCAAACTTTTTTTTTTTTTTGTGAAAGATCATCTAATAAATATTTTAGGCTTCAGACTAGTCATATATGGTCTGTATTGCATGTATTTTGTTTTTTGTTTTTGTTTTACTTTACAAACTTTAAAAGTATAAAAACCATTGCTGTCTCACAGAACATTTTGAAAAACAGCAGCAACAGGCTTCTAGCTGTATTTTGCCCATAAACCCTAAAGAAGAGTTAATGCCCATTCTTCTCAAACTATTCCAGGAAATAGAAGAGGAAAGAAAGATTCCAAATTCATTCAATGACGCCAGCATTACCCTGATGCAAAAACCGGGAAAAAGGAAAGGGGAAAAAAAAAGGAAAAAAAAACTACAGGCTTATAGGCCAATATCTCTGATGAACGTGGATACAAAAATCCTCGACAAAATGCTAGCAAACTGAATCAATAATACGTTTTAAAAAATCATTCATGATCAAGTGGTATTTATTCCAGGGATGCAAATGTGGTTCAATATTCTCGAACCAGTCAATGTAATATATCATATTAACAAGAGAAAGGATGAAAACCATATGATCATCTTAATAACACAGGAAAAGTATTTGACAAAGTACAACATCCAATCATGATAAAAACTCTCAACAAAGTAGGCTTAGAGGAAACATACCTGAACATATTAAAGACCATATATGAACAACCCACAGCTAACTTCATACTCAGTGGTAAAAAAAAAAAAAAAATTGAAAGCTTTTCCTATAAGATCAGGAAAAAAACCACCTTTATTCAACATAGTGCTGGAAGTCCTAGTCACAGTAATTAGATAAGAAAAAGAAATACATGACATCCGAATTGGTAAGGAAAAAGCAAAAGTTTCACTATTTGAAGATGATTTACAGTATATACAGAAAACCCTAAACACTCCACCAAAAAACTGCTAGAACCTATAAGTGAATTCAGTAAAGTTGCAAGATACTAAGTTAATTTACAGAAATATGTTGCATTTCTATACACTAATAATGAAAGAGAAATTAAGAAAACAGTCCCATTTACAATTGCAAAAATAATAAATACCTAGAATAAACTTTACCAAGGAGGTGAAAGACCTGTACTCTGAAAACTATAAAACAGTGATGAAAGAAGTTGAAGATGACACACCACAAAAAGGGAAAAATATTCCATGATCATGGATTGGAAGAAACCAATATTGTTAAAAAGTTCCTATTACTCAAAGCCATTTACAGATTTAATGCAATCCCTATCAAAATACCAAAAACATTTTCCACAGAACTACAAAAAATAATCCTAAAGTGTGGATGAAACCAAAGAAGACTGCAGACAGCAAAAGCAATCTTGAGAAAGAACAAAGCAGAGGGTATCACAATCCCACACTGCAAGATGTACTACAAAGCTGTAGTAATCCAAGCTGTGGTACTGGCTCAAAAATAGATACATAGATCAGAAGAACAGAGAGTCCAGGAATAAACCCACACTTTCATGGTCAATGAATTTATAATAAAGGAGGCAAGAATAAAAAATGGGAAAAAGTGGGGCGCCTGGGTGGCTCAGTCCTTGAGCGTCTGCCTTCAGCTCAGGTCATGATCCCAGGGTCCTGGGATCCAGTCCTGCATTGGGCTTCCTGCTCTGTGGGAAGCCTGCTTCTCCCTCTCCCACTCCCCCTGCTTGTGTTCCCACTCTCTGTCAAATAAACAAATAAAACCTTTTTTAAAAAAATGGGAAAAAGACAATTTCTTCAACAAATGGTGTTGTGAAAATTGGAAAGCTACATGCAAAAGAATGGGGTTTGACCACTTTTTTACACCAGAAAAAGGAACCCTTGTGAATTGTTGATGGAAATGCAAATTGGTACAGCTAATGTGGAAAACAATATGGACATTCCTCAAAAAATTAAAAATAGAATTACCATATAATCCAGTAATTCCACAACTAGGTATTTACTCAAAGGAAATGAAAACACTAATTCAAAAAGATATATGCACCCCTGTGTTTATTGCAACATTATTCACAGTAGTCAAGCTATGGAAGCAACCCAAGTGCCCATTGATTGATGAATGGATGGACTCAGCCATAAAAAAATAATGAAATCGTGCCATTTGCAACAACGTGGATAGAGCGTATAATGCTAAGTGAAGTAAGTGAGGGAAAGAGAAATGCCGTATGATTGCACTCATATGTGGAATTTAAGAAACAAAACGAATGAACAAAGAAAAAGAGACAAACAGAAAGGAGACTCTTAAATACAGAGATTGAACTGGTGGTTTCCAGAGGGGAGGAGGGCGGAGGGATGGGTGAAATAGATAAAGGGGATTAAGAGTACATTTATCTTGATGAGCACTGAAAAATGTGTAGAACTGTTGAGTCATTATACTTGCATTTGAAACTAATATTGTACTTGTAATTATAAATAATTATACTTGAATAAAACAATTTTTAAAAGAACCAGAGGCCTCTGTCGCTTCAATTGCCAGAAGATTTGCTCTCCCCTTTGTAGCCACTGTCTCATGTGGCTCTTTGTCTGTACAGGCATCTTGTGTGGCTGTGTATAAATGTGAGGGATTATGTCACATGACTGTACCCATGCTGGAAGAGTACAGGAAATGCAGCTTTTGCTTGTAGAACAGAATGCAAGCTAGAATGCATTTAAAGGATTGCTTTGTGAGGTAAACCATAGTCTCTGACACACAAATTCTGGGGTGTATGACTCCAATCATACTTCACAGATGAGCAACTTGACATTCACAAAAACTCGATGATTGTCCAAAGTCATAGGTTTTAGAAGGAAGCCCAAAGCAAACATAAGCCTTCAGCTATCAAGAGCTCTGTCCTTTCTATAGCACAGCAACTTCCCTCATCTCTTGGAGGATGGCCTAGTCTAGGTGCTATCAACACTGCCAGCTGAGAAAGTGAGAGGCGCAGCTGGCTTGGTCTGAGCTTCCAGGAGACTGAAGTTCCAGCATGAAGCCACTTTGCAAGAAGTATTGGCAGAGGGAAACCATACAGAAGAAATTCAAGTTCTTCAAAAAGGCCGTGGTAGACCTCAGGGACCAGCATGAAACAAGACCTTATAGCCAGGCCAGTTGCCCAATTAGAAAAGCATTCCTGTCTCCTGAATCGTCAGTAGGGCTTCATGCTGGAAGAATTCAATCTGTATGACCGCCATGTTATATGGTAGCAGGATGCCTGCCCAGCATGAATTTACTGCAGGCCCTAGAGATAATGTCAGGAAAATACTGCTTGGGTTTCATTTATGTGTTTCCTCAACACAACTGGAAACCACAGATCTCTGCAGATAATGAGACTATAAGCCCATGGCACTTTATCTGTCCTTCTCTTCTCCTGGATCTCTCTCATTTTTCAGACCAGTGGTATGGGCTAACTTTGAGATTGATGAGTTGGACCAGAACTGGAATATGGTGATTATCTAGAAATTCTCATTAAACGAGCAGTGAGGTCTCATCAAACCAAATGGTTTTTCCTACGTTATAACCAGGGGATAGAAAAGATAACTGACTCCCCCCCCGCCTCAGAATATGGGATAAGAGGATTTACCCATCTGAGGGGACAATAAGGAGCCTTTTCCATTCTTTAGTGTAACAGGCTGATTTGGGTGCAGTCTGCTCTTCTTCATGCTAAACATAACCAATCTCTTTGACTGTTCCCATAGACACAGACTCAGTCATATCATTTTCTTCTGTGTGTCCCCACGCCTGAGCTTTTAAGAGCTCAACCAATGTAGCCTTCAGAGAGGCAGAATGCATTCTGACTTAGAGTAAGAGGCTTTTCATTTATTCTTTGAGATCTATTATGCATAATAACAAAGAGCAACTTTGACTTATTTCTAAATGTCAGCTAGCAAAACATCTGCTAGCCAGAGAAAACATGGCCTTCCTCGCAACATGTGCTCACCTTAGCACCTGCTGTGAACAACCAGTGATTTCTTAGAATTCATGCTCCAGCCAGTTGGAATGAGCATCAAATTGGATTAAAGACAGCGCATTGTTTTTAGCTGATGTTACTGTGTTTCAAGAGGTTTATATCAAGTAGCTTTTCCATGTATTTGGATGGTGGACTTAGAGATCAGAGAGCGCTTGCTTTTTCCATTTTGTTTGTTGTTATTATCATTCAAAATAAGAGACTTGAATAGGAGACTAGGGGAGTGTTCTATTTGAAAGATTTTCTTTTTTCCTTTTTTTTTTTTTCTTTTTTAACAAATGGCTAACAGACACATGAAAAAATATTTGAAAGATTTTCAGTCCAGAATTCAGGGGCCTGGGTTTTGAATCCCAACTACTGAGAATGCTTCTCCACATAATAACTAATCAATTCTGAGATTAGTTATGTAGGAAAAGAAGATGTTACATTTTTTAAAATTCTTTACTTCTAATAAATATGATGTTGGTGAATGTGGTTTATATCTGTAGGCAAGTGGGTCCTTAATACTGAGTTATAGAATACGAAAGACTTCCCCTATAATCCCAGGCTAGTACAACAGGAGGGCAGGTCTCTCCTACTCCTCTAAGAGCAACGACTACCTCTATGAACTTTAGAGGGTAGATTTATAATAGCAGAGCAAACTGGAAGCCAGTAGCTCTGTTGCTAGAGGAGACTGCTCTGATTTGGGGCAGCATGCATATCCAGGGGCGTTTTTAAAACAATAGCCATTTCAGTGGCAAACAATAGGAGAGCCAACTTGCGATACTGGTTGTGGCGAGCCAAAGGTCAGAGGATGGGCAAGATATTTAACAGGGAGTTCCAGGAAATGAGGTAGCCTGTAAGGGACCTTGATAAGCTGACACACATCCTCGTTGTTCTGGAAGGCTAACCATACATGCAGGGCTACAGGCACACTGAGCAGACACTAGAGAGGAGGAATACGAGGCCTAGTGAATTTACAGAGGAGACGTAAGAAGGCCCATCAAAAAGTAAACTGGCCAGGTTTAGAAATTGCTTGAATTTTGAATGTGTTCTCCAACACACATAAAGATCCATTGGCAAGGAATGGAAATCCTATGAGACCAGTGCTCTAACCCCTGAGCTATGGAGCCAGGATGGAAATTTAAAAAAAAATTTTTTTTTTTAAGTTCTAGTAAATTTACACACAGGATTATATTGTTTCAGATATACAATATGATGGTTCAACAATCTTATATCCATGCTGATCAAGAAAAATATACTCTTAATATCTTTTATCTATTTCGCCCCCCCTCCCTTTTGGCAACCACCAGTTCATTCTCTATATTTAAGAGTCTGTTTTTCCTTTGCCTTTTTTTTTCTTTGTTCATTTGTTTTGTGGTTTTGTTTCTTAAATTCCACACATGAGCGAAATCATATGCTATTTGTCTTTCTCTGACTGTGTTATTTGACTTAGCATTATACTCTCTAGTTCCATCCATGTTGTTGCAAATAGCAAATTTCATTCTTTTCTATGGTTGAGTAATATTCTATTGTGTATATATCACATCTTCTTTATACATTGATTTATCTTTGGATACTTTGGTTACTTCCATATGTTAACTATTGTAAACAATGCTGCAGTAAACACAAGGGTGCATATATCTTTTTAGTGTTTTCATTTTCTTTAAGGAAATAGTCAGTTGTAGAAGTACTGGATTATATGGCAATTTAATTTTTAATTTTATTTTTAAAGTTTTTTTTAATTTATTCATTTTGAGAGAGACAGTGAGCAAGGAAGAGGGACAGAAGGAGAGGAAGAGGGAGAGGCAGGTTCCTTGCTGAGCAGGGAGCACCACGAAGGGCTCGATCCCAGGATCCTGAGATCATGACCTGAAATGAAGGCAGACGCTTAATCCACAGAGCCACCCAGGCACCCCTATTTTTAATTTTTAAAGGAACATCCATGCTGTTTTCCCCATTGGCTACACCAATTTGCATTTGAGTAAGGGCAGAAATCTTACTAAATTATAATATTTAAGTACTACTTTTGACCAATCAATGGCTGATTATTATGCTATGCCACCTGGAGCAAACTCTAGCAAGCCAGGATTGAAAATGAAAATGTAAATAAAGGAAAATTGAAAAGAAACATTAGTAATTGCGCAATTTGGGAGAGACAAATTCTGTAGAATTAGTCCAGTGTAATCACTAAACAAATAAACTAAAACGAAAACTCTGGCAACAAAATAACCCCTGGGGGGAATTGGAATAAAGAATTTTGTTTTTCCTGCATCTGAAGTCTTTAGTCATACTCAGCAATTCATGTAAAGGGCAAATCTGTCTTTATTTTCCATATCTCTAAGAATATATCATATGCATTATTTTGGATATGAACTTTCACAGAAAGTTTCTCTTATGCCATTTAGTTTTATAAGAATGTCCTCTTGTGGCGTGCCTGGGTGGCTCAGTCATTAAGTGCCTGCCTTTGGCTCAGGTCATGACCCCAGGGTCCTGGGATTGAGCCCCACATCGGGCTCCTGGTTTGGCGGGAAGCCTACTTCTCCCTCTCACAGTCACCCTGCTTGTGTTCCCTCTCTTGCTGTCTTTCTATGTGTCAAATAAATAAATAAATAAAAATCTTAAAAAAAAAAAAAAAGAATGTCCTCTTGTGCTAGTATATCAATAATCTGTTTTCTTTCTTTTTTTGAAGATTTATTCCTTCTGAGAGAGAGAGAGAGAGAGCACAGACAAGAGGGGCAGAGGGAGAGGGAGCAAGAATTCCAAGCAGACTCCATGGGGTTCAGTCTCATGACCTTGAGATCATGACCTGAGCTGAAACCAAGAGTCAGACACTTAACTGATTGCACTACCTAGGTACCCCCTGCTTCATTTCTGTTACTTTTTTTTTTTTTTAATAAAGGAATACAAAGATTTTTATTTTAGGTTAGATGTTTTCTCTCATTAATTCTGTATCATGATATTTATAAAAGAAGAATAACTATTTTAACTGAAATATAAAATGTTTAACAATAACCAAATAATCAAGTAATTTTATAAAGAAATATGAAAAATATTTAAAATAGAATTCCTGGTACATGTTATCTAAAGTGTCAGTTTTTCAATCAAGAAATTGAGACATGAAAAGAAGCAGGAAAGTGTGACCCCTGTGGATATAGGAAAAAAAAAAATAGAAGTCAATAGAAATTATCTATGAGGGACCTCAATTTGAAGTTAGTAGAAAAAGATTTCAAAACAGCTATTATAAATGTTAAAGCTAGAAGAAACCATGTTTAAAAAATTAAAGGAAAATATGTTGACAATGACTCATTAAGGTAGATAGTATCAACGAAGAGATAGAAGTTATTTTAAAAAAAGAAACATGGAAATTCTGGAATTGAAAAATTCAATAATCAAAGAGGAAAATTCACTAAAGGCACTCAAGAGCAGATTCAAGACATCAGAAGAAAGAATTAGTAAACATTAGGATATATAAATAGCATTCATCCAATTTGGAAACAGAAAAATGAAGGAAAAAGATAAATGCATCAGAAACCTGTGGGTGACTATTAAACATATCAATATACATTTAATCAGGGTCCCAGGAAAAAGATGAGGGAAAGGGGAAGAAGAAACATTTGAAGAACTAATAGCCAAAAACTTTCCAAATTAAATTTACAAATTATTCTACACATCTAAGAACCTTAGTGAGCTACAAGTAAGATAGATACATACAAAGAAATCCATATCTAGACATGTCATAGTCAAATAGTTGAAAACCAAATATAAAGAGACAATATAAGAGCAGCAAGAGTGGAACAACCCATTAAATACCAAAGAACCACAGTAGGGTTAATAACTGACTTCTCATCAAAGACAGTAGAGGCCAGAGGCAGTATGATGACATATTCAAAGTGCTGAAAGACAAAAACCTATCAGCTGAGAATTCTATATACAGCAAAATTATTCTTCATAAAAGAAGGTGAAATAAAGATATTCTCAGATAAACAAAGGCTGAGAGAATTGTTGCCTGCAGACCTGCCTTATAAGAAATAGTAAATAAAATCCTTTGAGTTGGAAAGAAATGACACCAGATGATAACTTGAATTCACATGAAGAAATAGAGTACCTGTAATTAATTATGTAGGTAAATACAAAAGAAAGTCAATATATACTTTTCTTTTAACTGACTTAAAAGACAATTGCAGAAAATGGTAATTAAAAAACTGAAAACAAACAAACTATTTTGGGTCTGATAACATAAACAATGTAATGTTTATGATCATAATAGAACAAAGGAGGAGAAAGGGAATGGAGATACATTAGAAAAAAATTTGCTACATTTTATTGTAATTCAGTTAGTATTAACCCAGAGTATATTCTGAAAGTTGCATATTGAATTCTCTCAAAAAAAAAAAACCCACTAAGAAAACAAAAGATACAGTAAAAAATAAAATCAAACAAGGAACTAAAATGATACACTAAAAAATATCTACTTTATGATTTCAGCTTTGTAATATAATTTGAAGTCAAGAATTGTGATGCCACCAGCTTTGGTTTTCTTTTTCAACATTCCTCTGGCTATTCAGGATCTTTTCTGTTCCATACAAATCTTAGGATTATTTGTTCCAGCTCTGTGAAAAATGTCAATGGTATTTTGATCGGATTGCATTAAATGTGTAGATTGCTCAAGACAGTATGGTACTGGCACAAAAACAGACACATAAATAAATGGAACAGAATAGAGAACCCAGAGATGGACCCTCAACTCTATGGCCACCTAATCTTTGATAAAGCTGGAAAGAATATCCAATGGGAAAAAGACAATCTCTTCAACAAACGGTATTGGAAAAATTGGATCCACATTTTCTGGACCATTTTCTTACACCTATACACAAAGATAAACTCAAAATGGATGAAAGACCTAAATGTGAGATAGGAATCCATCAAAATCCTTGAGGAGAATACAGGCAGCAACCTCTTCAATCTCAGCCTCAACAAATTCTTGTTAGACATGTCTCCAAAGGAAAGGGGGAAAAAAGCAAAAATGAACTATTGGGACCTCATCAAGATAAAAATCTTTTGCACAACAGAGGAAGAAATTGAAAAAAACTAAAAGACAACCTGTGGAATGGGAGAAGATATTAGCAAATGAAATATCAGATAAAGGGCTAGTATCTAAGATCTATAAAGAACTTATCAAACTCAACACCCAAAAAACAAATAATCCAGTCAATAAATAGGAAGAAAACATGAACAGATATTTCTTCAAAGAAGACATACAAATGGCCAACAGACACATGAAAAAATGGTCAACATCACTTGGCATCAGTGTCAGAACCACAATGAAATATCACCTCACACCAGTCAGAATGGCTAAAATTAACAAGTCAGGAAATAACAAATGTTGGCAAGGATATGGAGAAAGGGGAACCCTCTTACACTGTTGGTGGGAATACAAGCTAGTGCAGTTACTTTGGAAGACAGTGTGGAAGTTCCTCAAGAAGTTAAAAATAGAGCTACCCTATGACCCAGCAATTGCACTACTAGGGATTTACCCCAAAGATGCAAATGTAGTGATCTGAAGGGGCATCTTACCTGAGTGTTTACAGCAGCAGTGTCCACAGTAGTCAAACTATGGAAAGAGCCCATATGTCCTTTAACAGATGAATGGATAAAGAGGATGTGGTACACACACACGCGTGCGCGCGCACACACACACACACACACACACACACACACAGGAATATTAGCCATCAAAAAGGATGAAATCTTAACCATTTACATCAACATCAACATGGATGGAACTGGAGGATATTATGCTGAGTGAGATAAGTCAATCAGAGAAAGACAGTTATCATATAGTTTCTCTCATATGTGCAATATTAGAAATAGCACAGGATCATAGAAGAAGGAGGAAATACTGAATGGGAAGAAATCAGGGAGGTAGACAAATCATAAGAGACTCATAACTACAGGAAACAGAGGGTTGCTGGAGGGGAGGTAGGTGTGGAAATAGGATAACTGGGTGACAGGCATTAAGGAGGGCATGTGATGTGATGAGCACTGGGTGTTCTATGCAACTGATGACTTACTAAACTCTGTATCTAAACTAATGATGTACTATATGTTGGCTAACTGAATTTTAATTAAAAAAAGAAAAGAAAAATAAAATATCTACTTTACACAAAAGGAAATGAAGGAGGCACAAAACACATGAGACATAGAAAACAAATTGCAAAATGCAGGTATATATCTAACCATATCAATAAGTACATTGAGTGTAAATATCACATTGAATGTAAAGTACTCCTATTAAATACAAATAGCACTTTTATAAGAAAGTGATGATCAAACTGGATTATTAAAGAAGATCCAGCTGTTTGCTGTCTGTAAGACATACCCTTTAGATTCAAAAGTCAAATAGTTCTAAAGCAAAAGGATAGAATAAGATATGCCATGCAAATAACCAAAAGATAGCTGGGGTCACTAAACTAATATCAAACAAAATAGGTTTTAAGAAAAAAAGTATTACTAGAGGCAAAGAGGGACAATTTATCAGGAAAATATAATAATTATAAATATATATGCCCCTTACAACAGAGTCCCAAAATATATTAAACAAAACTGGAAATGACTAAAAGGAGAAATACGCAATTCAATAACAGTAGTTGAAGACTTTAATATGCCCACTCTCAATACTTGGTAGATGAATTAGGCAGAAAACCAGCAATTATATAGATGACTTGAGCAGTTCTATCAACCAATTTGACTTAATTTGGCCAATTTTACTCCATCCAAAAATGGCAGAAAAAATATTCTTTTTGAGCACACAAAGAACTTTCTCCAGGATGAACATAGCTAGGTCATAAAACAAGTCTTAATAAACTTAAAATAATCAAAATCATGCAAAGTACATTCTCCAGCAATAGTGGTATCAAATTAAAAATCAACAACTGAAAAGAATTTGGAAAATCAACAAATCTTTGGAAATTAGATAATACAATTCTAAATTAACCATGAGTCAAAAAATAAATTCCAGAGGAAACTGGAAAATATTTTGCATTGAAAGAAAATGAAAATGAAGAACACAGAAATTTGTATGGTACAGCTACAATGCCTATGAGAAAATTTATATCTTCCAATATCTATATTAGGGAAAAAAGAAGAAAGTTTTCTAATCAATGGCTTAAGTGTTTACTTTAAAAAAAAAAAAAAACCTAGAAAAAATAAGAAAACAAACCCAAAGCAAGCAGAAGGAAGGAAATTTTTAAAAAATAGAGTAGAAAACTATGAAACAGAAAACAGAAAAATAATAGAGACAATCACAAAACTAAGAGCTTAATGAAATTTTCAACATTTATAAATCTTTTGCTAGACTGATCAAGAAAAAAGGGAGAAAATTGACAAATATTTGAAATGAAAGAGGTAGTTGGTTGGTTCTGTCTGAATTGGTGCTGGCTGCTATAGCAAAATACCATAAATTGGGTGGCTTATAAATAACAGAAATTTATTTCTCACCGTCCTGGTATCTAAGAAGTCCAGGGTCAAGGTGCTGGCAGATTCAGTGTCCAATGAGGGCCTACTTTCTGGTTCATAGATAGCAGATTTTCATTGTATCCTTACATGGCAAAAGGTATTAGAGAGCTCTCTAGGGTCTCTTTTATTAGGGCACTAATTCCATCCATAAGGGCTCCACCCTTATATCTACTCACCTTCCAATGACCCCACCTCCAAGTACCATTACATCAGGGTTTAAGTTTTAACATAAAGTTTGCAGAAGTGAGGGCCACATTCAGTCTATTGCAATTATTAATGAGATTACAGAAATTAAAAGGTTTTAAGGGAATTCTGTGAACAACTTCATGCCAATAAGACAACTTACATGAGATAGATAAATTCCTAGAAAGACACAAATTAACAAACCAACTCAAAGAGAGTTTGAAAATGTGAGTAGATTTTAACAGGTAAAGTGAATTAGTAAAATTTTCCACAAAGAAAAGCCTAGACATAGATAGTTTTACTGACAAATTGTAACGAACATTTAAAGAAGAATTAACAGCATGGGGCACCTGGGTGGCTCAGTTGGTTAAGCATCTGCCTTTGGCTCAGGTCATGATCTCAGGGTCCTGGGATGGAATGCTGTGTTGGGCTTTCTGCTCAGTGAGGAGTCTGCTTCCTTCTCTCCTCCTGCCTCTCCCTCTGTGCTTCCACTCTCTCCTTCTTTTGCTCTCATAAATAAAATCTTAAAAAAAAAAAAAAGAGTTGACACCGATCTTTCACCAACTCTTCCAAAATATACTTGAAGACAAAACACCCTTAAACTTGCTCTATGAGGCCAGTATTGACCTGATACCAAAGCCACATAAAGATATTACAAGAAAACAAAACTACAGATCAATATTCCTCATGAATATAAATGCAAAAATCCTTAAGAAAATATTAGGAAGTTGAATTCAGAACCATATAAAAAAGATTACATATCACAAGCAAGTAGAATTTATTCTAGGAATGCAAGCTTGGTTCAACATTGAAAAATTAATTAATGTAACATGCCATATTAATAGAATAAAATAAAAAAAAAGATCATCTCAATAGATGCCAAAAAAAAATTGGCAAAATTAAATAATTCATGACTAAAATTCCCAAAAATTAGGTACAGAAAGAATTCCTTCTAGTTGGTAAACTGTGTCTAAAAAAAAAAAACCTATAGCTAGCATCATACTTAGTGGTAAAAGACTAAAAGCTTTCACCCTAAGAACAAGAAAAAGATAGGAAGTCTGGTCTCACAATTTCTATTCAACATTGTATTGGAGGTTCTAGCCCAGGAAGTGGTAAGAGTTAAATTTGGCCTACCATGTAAGAATGGATTTTACATTTGTAAATGGTTATAAACAAAGAAATTAATTGTGATGTTTAATTTTATATGTCAACATGATTAGGCCATGGAATGTCCAAATATTTGGTTAAACAGTCTCTGGGTATCTGTAAAAGTATTTTTGGATGAGTTTAATATTTAAATTAACAGATTGAGTAAAGCGGATTGCTCTCCCCAATGTCGGTGGGCCTTATCCAATCTGTCGAAGGCTTGAATGGAGGAAAAAGGTTGAGTAAAGGAGAATTTGCCTTCTCTGCCTGATTGTCTTCAAGCTGGGGGATAAGTCTCTAGATTTCTGATTTGGTCTCCAACTGGAACATATATCATTGACTTTTAGACTTAGAACTATACCTTGGCTCTTTTGTGTCTCCAATTTTTCAACTACAGATTTTAGGACTTCTCAAGACTCCATTAATCACATGAGCCAATTCCTTATAATCTCCCTCCCTCTTTCCGTTTGGTTCTTTTTCTTTGGAGAACCTTGACCAATACACAAACGAATAACACAGAAGAAAATATGACAGAGACCTTATGTGTTCTAAAAAGACTAAATATTTATTGCTGTCCCTTTACAGAAAAGTTTGCTGATCTCTGATTATAGTACATGTGAAAACTTACATTAACTAATAATAGCTGCAATTGCTGTGCTTACTATAAATCAGATACCAGGATGAGCCCCTGGAGTACATTATTTCAGTCATTATAATAGTTTTAATGAAAATAATAATAATATAATTTTTCATAATAATTTTTATGAAAGTTATTTTTAATTTACATTTTATAGTTGAAGAAACTTAATCAGGTTGGGAACTTGGATCTGATTATCTTCAAAGCCCAAAATTTTCAACAGGCTTCTGTAAAGGATCCACATTTCCTGTAAAGGATCCCAAGAGGGAAGTTATTATTTCATAACTATTGATGAAATATGCTAGAACTTTCTCAGATACCTGTTGGAAGGGCTTTTAAAGGCTCTTTGACAATACTTGTTAGAAATGAAAATATCAAATAAGAGAAATAAATTTGCTGTTCATGTAAATGGATTATTGGAGCAATGGTACTGGATTATCAGGCACAGAATAGAGAAAGTATAGAGGGAAATCAGAGATAGGAGGCATCTCCTTGGAGAAGAGGTATATGAAAATTTGGGGGAGAGAAAAAGAGCCAGAAAAGGCATGATCTGAGGAGATGTGATGTGTGTGTGAGTGCGTGTTGGTTTGCTAGGATTGCACTGCAAATGGCTTGGCTTAGGGGTGCCTGGGTGACTCCAACATTAAGTGTCTGCATTTGGCTCAGGTCATCATCACTGGGTCCTGAGATTGAGCCCCACGTCAGGCTCCCTACTCTTTGGGAAGCCTGCTTCTCCCTCTCCAACTCCCCCTGCTTGCGTTCCCTCTCTCCCTGTCTCTCTCTCTGTCAAATAAATAAATAAAATCTTTTTAAAAAATGGAGTGGCTTAAACAAATGGAATGGCTTAAACGATAAAAAATCATTCTCTCACAGTTCCGGAGGCTAGAAGTCTGGGATCAATGAGTTTGCATTAATCCATGTCTATCTCCTAGCTTATGGTAGTCCCTTGGCCAGCAGCAGCATAACCCTGGTCTCTACATGGCATTTTTTTTATATACAGTTGTGTCCCTGTGTCCACCCTTTTTATAAGGGTGTCAGTTGGACTGGATTAGAACCCACACTAATGACCTCATTTTAACTTGATTATGTCTATAAACCCTATTCTCGAAAGTGGTCAGTACTCTGAGGTACTAGAGGTTAGGACTTCAATGTATGAACTTGGGGGAGGGGACACAATTCAACCCGTAACTCTGTGTGTGTGTGTGTGTGTGTGTGTGTGTGTGTGTGTGTGTGTGTGTGTGTATGTGTGTGTGTGTACATGAGAGACAGAGACAGAGACAGAGGCAAAGAGAGAGATGGAGAGAGAATCTGTTTCAGAAAAATAAAGTGGGGGGGCATGGGTACTAGTATCAAATATATTTCTGAGAGATTGCAGGGTGAGGATGTTTGGAAGACTGAGAATATGTTACTGCTTTGATTAGTAAGAGGTCACTGGTGGTATTAGAAAGAACGGCTTTGGAAATGTTGAGAGGACAGAGGCCATGCACAAAGGCTTGGGACAACACATCTTCTATTTTCTATCTCAAAAGTCCCTCCACATACACTGAGGCAGCTGCTCTTCACAGCCTCACTGGGACAAGAGCACATTTATGACCCATTTCATAGGTGAGGGCATCGAGGCTCAGAGAGTCCCTCTCCTTTCAATTCACAGAACAGAACGTCTAAAGTGAATTTTGAACTGCCTTAATAGTTCAGGCCTTGTTTTCCTCTGTTCTTATTTAGTTCTTGGGTCACAAATATAAATTTTAAGTCTTTTGTGGTACAGCACCAAGAAGTGGGCCTCACCAAGTACGGGTAACTTTGAGCAGGTCATTTGTATTTTCATTTCCGGATCTGAGATGGGAATGGTTATATATAGATTACAGGTTGGGAGGGCTTAAGGGAAACAGAGTAAGTGGGGCAGCTAGGCACTTAATAAATCAGTTTCCTTCCCAGGATCTCTCTAATCCAGTGTGCATCCGGCATTGTGACTTGTACCCCCTTGAGTAGCAACAAACGCAACACTCTGTACCTAGAACTTGCTCAGTCAATGTCTGATCTTTTCCCTTCCAATACTACTTGAATGCTCAGCTACAGTAAAATAGTTATACTGAACTATTTTTATTTTATTTTTCTTTCACCTCAACCTTTATATTGGTTACCAAGTTAAATGGTAACCTTTTTATCACAAATGTATTTATGGAGTCTTTTTATTCCTTTAACAGATATTTATGGAGCATCTTCTGTGTGTCAGATATTGTGCCAGGACTGGAAACACAGATGCTAAAAAGGCAGATTTACTCTAAATGAGGAAAATGGCTCCCAGAGGGCAGCTCCAGGATAGTGAAGAGCCCAGACCTCAGTTCTCAAAGACCTGAGGTTGAGTTCTATCTGTATCATTTCCCCACTAGCTGTGTGACTCTGGGTTAATCACTGAACTTCTCTGAGCCTCAGTTTCTTTTTCTGTAATATAGGATTAATAACACAACTCCAACCTTATCTTTTTTCAGTCAGAACAGCTCCAGTTTTAAATATTGTTTTATGTATTGTATATGAAGCCATTTTTTTTTTACCACCGTCCCAGGGGAACTTTGTTCTACAGTGAATGTCCCAAATTATAGACCCTTTTTGCCACAAATGCCTTTGTATAGTTTTTAAGTGCATATATTCTAGTAGAGTTGGGTTTTCTTTACCCATGTGATGAAGAGTTTCCCATGACGGCACAGAACACAGCCTGTTTCAGGGTGAAGGTTACAAACTCGAGTGCCTATAGGGCTGGGAATGTCAATGAATAAGGTGGCCTGTGGGCTGTATGTGTCTCCTTGGTGAGTCCATGGTCTGTCTGAAGCTGGTGAAGGCTACTCAGCTCTTACAGAAGGCTTTTGTTCAGGAATTTGGTCAGTGCTGTTAGAAATGCTATCATTTCACAAGAAGCCAGAAATCTGGATTTCTATATTTGTTTTGATCTCCAATTCTCTTGGTTGTATTTTTTTCATGGTGTGGATCATACAGACATGACTGTAGGCTGCAAGCAGCCACTGACCACAAGACCGTAATTTTAATAGGGGAAAAAAAACCCTGAGGCTTTCAAGTTAGAAGAACCCCTTCCATTACTAGCTGGATGAATGATCTTGGATATGTTACTTAACCTCTATCTGACTCAGTTTCTCTATCTACAAAAATGAAGATAGTATTAACTCTTCCCAGTGAAGTCGTAAGAAAAGATATGGGTAAAACCTACCATAAGGCAAACAATTTAAAAAGTGGCAAAAGGTACATTTTTCACCAGAAAAAATGTACAAATGGATAATAAGTACATGAAAAGATTTTCAGTATCATTTGTTATTAGGGAAATGTAAATTAAAACCAAATTCACTTCTACCTGATACTGAAAACAATGGCTACAGTCAAAAAGTCAAATTTTAACAAGTGTTGGCCAGGATTTTGAGAGACTGGAATATACATTGTTTCATATATTGCCAGCAAAAATGTGAAATGGTACCACCACTTTGTAAAACGGCCTACAATTTCTTAAAAAGTTAAATGGCAATTTAGTATACAAACCAGAAATCCCACTCATGTATCTATCTATATGAAAATATGTTATCAAAATATTTATTTGGGAATGTATAAGGCAACATTATTTATAAAACCAAAAATTAAAAAAAATTCAAATGCACATGAACATGTAAAAGGATGTACAAAATGTAATGTATCCATTCAGTGGAATAAAAAGTAATTAAATACCAGTAATTGCTAAAACATAGATGAACCTCAAAAATAGTATGTTAAGTAAAATAAGCCACATGCACAATACCACATATTTTATAATTGTATTTATAAGAAAGACCCAGAAAAGCAAATCTATAGAGAAAAAAAGTTGATTAATGATTGCCTAGAAGCAGGGGCTGGGAAAAAGGATTGACTACAGACACAGCTTTTTGAGGTGATGGGAATGTTCTAAAAGTAGATTGTGGAATTTGGGAAATTTACTAAAAATTCTGGAATTGTATACTAAAACCAGTGAATTTTATGGCATTTGAATATAATTCAATAGAACTTTAAAAAAAAAAAAAGTCCTAGCCTGGCACATAGTATTTACTTAATAAATGTAAATTCTTCTCATCTCCCTTAAGTACAAGGAGGCTAAATCACAAGGCAATTAAGAATTCAGGCCCCAAAGTTGAGCTCTGGCCTTTTCACTCACTTACTAGTTTTGTGCCCTTGGCAACATTACTTGACCCCTCAGAAACCCAGGCTCTTCATTTGAAAACTGAAAATAATAGCTATAGATTTTTAAAAAATAATTAAATGAGATCACACATAAAAGGTATACAGCATAGAGTAAACACCAAGTAAGTGATAGCAGCATTGTTTTCCAGATACCTCTTTTCCTATCTGTTCATTTCTCACCCTTAGCAACAGTAGTTACAATAGAGTTCTTCTTCCCTCCTCCCCTTCCCCCTCCCCACACAATTGTGGCATTTTCTTTACAGAATTTAGTTGACTTACTGGTCCACAATAGAGTCTGGGCTTGAAATACTGCTTAGCATTATCTGGCCATGGGTGTCTCACCACTTCCATGAGAGTGTCACCTGGAGGTAGATAAGCAACTTTAGTAGCACGTACCGTGTTAACATGCATACTCTGTTGTACGGATACTTACATCTGGGAAGCTCACTACCCTTTTACAGATATTATCAAATGGTTCCTACAGTTTTCCTGTCAGGTGGAGGGAGCAAGGATGGAGGAGAGAGCCTCCTTTTGCAGACTGGTAAATTGATGCACAGAGAATTGAAGAGATCTGCAGGAATTGCATGGCAAACTGATGGAGAGAGGTAACTGATGGGAAGGAGGCCCTTCGGGTCTCTTCACAGAGTGAGAGTCTCACTGAAGTGAGTGATTCAGTGTAAGAAATCAGAGCTCTTTCGGGTTGCCTTTCTTCCCTCAGAGATGTCTGGGGACACATGTGCTTTTTTTTTTTTTTAGTTGTACTAGGAAAGACAACAGTGTGAGTTCGGTGATTAATGTGGTCAGGTGACATCAGGGAGTGGTAGGGACTGTGGTAAACTAGAGGGCCCATGCTCCCTTCAAAGTGAGGATCTATTCATCAGCCACATTCTGTTACTTCCTGTGGGAATAGGGCCCAGAGGGGTCAGAAATAAGTTTCCTGAGAAGCAGTTAGACATTGAGGTTTTTGTTTGAAATCCCCTAATTTTAAAAAATTACTTACAATTTAAAAAGGTAACAAAAACTATATCTACCAGTTGGACATGACCCCAGTAAGCTTCCTGCATTCATTATAGGTATTCAAGCAGAAGCTGAAAGGAGCCCATGAAGATGAAGTAGAGGGGATTACTACATTTAGTAGAGTGTGGGCTAGACTATTATTAAGGTTCCTTCTTTTTTTCTCTCCCTCTTCTGTGATATCAGAGGACCACGAGTAGCATCCAGGGCCAAGGCTGAAGTCATATTCTGGCAGTCCCTAAAAGGCGAGGTCACCAATAGCTTTTCATGATGTCAGTTTTAATGTGTGCATGAGAATTATATTAGTTTTCCATTTACTAGCATGCTATATTTTAATAATGACAAGATGAAAAATAAAAAAGAAGGTTATTATAAAATACAAAACTTAGAAGGGTTTTGAAAAATCAGAGCTGATTGGAAAAGCCTTTGCATTAAGTGCTTGTTCTGAATGGATGTGCTCACCTGTACTTCAGATTAGGGAGATGATTTTGAGGAAATCTTATCAGCTTGTTGGCATATTTTTGCTGACACACATTCACTACTGATTTTCATATCTTCCCAGCCAACTTTGCAAAATGGAGAAAAAACTTACGTGGAATTAATTAAAGTTATCTCCATCCACTGTTGCTTTGAAATGTGTTGCAAAGCTTTGAAATTGGATATGACATTTGGAATTTAGAAAATCAGTTCTTCTCATCTTTGGTCACTTATAATCTTTTTTTAAAATTGAACTCTGTTGAGTCAACAGTTGAGTGACTTCTGAGTGATAGGTAGGGCTTTCAAGAAGCACACCCAGTTTGAAATGGTACGTGGTATGCTCTGATGCATGATAGCAGCCATCATCATCATCATCAGGAGGAACAAGTGTGATTTTACTTACTACACCTTCATGGGCAAGGAGAGTAAAATTGCTCTTGTGATTCTTAACATACCTCTTCATAGAGTCCCATTTTCACTTCATAAAACTAATGACAGAAATGAAGCCCTCAGCTGGTGCTATGCCATCACTTGTCGATGCCAACAGTGGACACACATAAATGCTCATGTCTATTCATAAACCCACTCTGGTATCTGCTATTGTTCTTTAAAAAATGACGCACTCTTTAATGTCAGTTTTGGTAATGTATAGCCTCCTCTCTTATCTCAAACCTTCCAGACATGCATAATTTCTGCACTGCAGGAAGGATGATCTCTCCTATAGACCAGTGAGAGTCCCAGCCTTGGAGTTAGCATTATTCAACACATTGAGTTTATAGTCTTGAGTTCTGCTAGTTGACCTGAAGATCTGGTGTAGGAAAAACTCAGATTACTACTAATCAGAGACTTGGTGTGTTTTGCTGGAGAGTGACTTGTCTGTTGGAGGAGCATGCCAGTATATCCAACAGAAGATGCTGTGTCCAAAGCAGGTTATCAAAACCCGGGTGTAGGGTCAAATTATTGCCAGTATAGTAGGAGAGATGAGAAGAGGCATTTCATGTCAAAGACGGAAGGACAAGAAGTAAGCAAATAAAAACAAAGATGGAGACTGATAGTGGGGTTGGGACTATGCTGGGTGAAGCGGGGATTTTTATTCTAAAAATTCTAGCATGTGTTTGCTTTGGGAAAGCAAATTTATTCTATGAACATTTATTAAGTCCCTGTTATATGCCTGGAATTGCATTAAATATTCATATACAGTGGTGAACAGGAAAGACAATATCCTTGTTTTCATAGGTGTAGAGAGACATTAAATAAGGAATGATACAATGGACAATTGCAAAATATGGTGAATGGTATAAAAGAAATAATGAGTTCCGTAAGAGTGAAAAATAGCCTGGGTAGGTAGACTGTGCTTTTGGTTGAGTGATCAAGGAAATTCTCTTCAGGAAAATGTTTAAACTGAGACCTGGAGGACTAGAAGCAATCAGCTATGAAAGAAAGGATGTGGTGGAGAGTTCCAAGTAGAGGGAACAGCATGGGTCTGAAACTTAAAAGAAAAAAGTAGAGAGAATATCAAGTACCACTTAAGAGGGCTAACCCTGGGTCAGAAAGCAAACACAATTGTTTAATGAGGATAACCTTTGGCTCACAAATTCCAGTTCAAGGAATTTTTCCTTGGCAGATAATCAGACAAGTATTTACCCCAGCATTGCTTATGATAATAAAATATTGGAAATATAATACATGCTAGAATGCAGAGGACTCATAATAGATTTTCTCTTGCTATTTAGATTTTTCTTTTTGTCTCTACCATTCGACAGTTTGACTATGATATGTGTATGTGTGGATCTCTTTGTATTTATCTTCCGTGAGATTCATTAAGCTTCTTGACGCTTGTAGATTAAGTTTGTAGATTTTCACCAATTGGGGAAAATTTTGGCCAGTATTTCTTCAAATATTTTTTCCCTGCCCTTTCTCTCTTTCCTGTGTTACTTATACAATTCACCACCAATTTCAGTCCCTTCCAAGCCAACTTTGGAAGCTAGAGAAGAAATTAAATGTAAGCAGTTATTTCTGCTCACTGTTGCTTAGAGATGTGTTACAAAGTTTTGAAATTTGTTAATTCTTAGATCATTTATAATTTCTGCTTTGAAGTCTTGTTCTGCTCAATCCAACATCTAAGACCTTCAAAGACAGTTTCTACTGACTGCTTTTTTTTCTCCCAAGTCTGGGTTGTACTTTCCTATTGCTTTTCTCATCTCATGATTATGTTTTTGTTGTTGCTGTTGAAATATGGACTTTTTCAGTAATATATTTTATCAACTCTAAATTCTGAATATTTGGTTTTTGTCCTTTTAGTCATTTATTTAGTAACTTGCATGGGTTAAATCTACCTTCCCTGTCCTGCACTGTACAGCCACTATGTTTATGCTCACTCTTTTGTGTGTGTAATTTTTGTTTTCATTCTTGTTTTTAATTTTAAGCCCAAGGCTTTCTCTGTCTTTGCATAGGTTAGTGGTTATCCAGTGACTAGACACAAATGTTCAGTTCAAGACAGGAAGACTTCCTAGAAACTAACTGTTTGTTGGGAGGAGAGCACATTCAGATTCGGGTTTTTTTTCAAAGTTGCACTGGCTTTGACTTTCTCCTTTGCCCTTTCCTGTGACCTGTGTGTGTGTGTGTGTGTGTGTGTGTGTGTGTGTGTGTATGTGTGTGTGTTCAGTCTCAAGATTAGCCAAGAGTGTGTGAACAGTTGGGCCATGTAAGCAGTGCCAGGCAGGAATATGCTTTTCTCAAACATGACTATAATATCAGATTATTGGAACCACTAACTGTGCCTGCTGGTTTCCTCATGGGTCATTGCTTCCATTGAAAATACCCTGAGCATAGGTATCTCCAACACTTCAAATCCAGGGAGCCCTGTTCTGCCCAAGATAGAAGCTGCTGATCTTTGAGGCTTGCCTTGCCCTCCTAGAACTTCCATGATAACTGACCCTGAGGTGTGGTAGGAATGGACAGTTCCCAATAAGAATGCAACAGATTCCCATTGTTGTGATTCCAAGTTCAGCAAATTTTCAAGCATAAATATTTCTCAGATTGTTACATGTTGTTAGTCAGTTTCCAGAATGCTTTAAATGGTTGGTTTTGTTAATTCTGTCTGGTTTTATCAGTGGTTTGGAGGAAAAGGATTTACCCATTTCCTCACTTGGGCCACCTTTAGAACTCATAGTTGACTGTGAAACATATAGGCAGTGGAAAACTCTCTAGCCACTGAAAAAGATGACTTAGCTCCAAATTCATTGACTTTGAAATATTTCCATACTAGTATACATGAAAAAAGCATGTTTCCTTGGGGTGCCTGGGTGGCTCAGTGGGTTAAGTCTCTGCCTTTGGCTCAGGTCATGATCTCAGGGTCCTGGGATCGAGCCCCGCATCGGGCTCTCTGCTCAGCAGGGAGCCTGCTTCCCCCTCTCTCTCTGCCTGCCTCTCTGCCTTCTTGTGATCTCTCTCTGTCAAATGAATAAATAAAATCTTAAAAGAAAAGAAAATAAAAGAAAAAAGCAGGTTTCCAAAATAAAAATAAGGGTTGCAACACATGTGAGTATGTGAATGTGTGTCCATGTATGTGCTATGCAGTCATGAATGCCTGGAAAGGCTTTAACCAAGGTGTTATTGGTGGTGGGATTTCAGGCAACTTTTATTCTTTTTGTATTTTTCTGTATTGCTTGAATTTTCTGCATGTGCATTTGTTATTTTACATTTTTTAAAACAATATGGTTGTACTCATTTGAAAGAAAGAAAAAGAAAGAAGGAGAGTGGGGAGGAGAAAGAAGAAATAAGAAAAAAAAAACATCATTGTGGGACTGAGAGGCTGTTTAAGGATCAGCCTTCTGAATTCACACACCTGGGTTCAGAGATTTGACAAGAATGTCATCAGTCTTGTATAACTCTGTTCTTTGCCATGATAAGGCTATCCTCTTTTCTCATTATTTTAAGGGCACGATCTGCCTGTCAAGGCTAAATCTGCACTTTGAAGGATCGCTTTACACCATACTCTCTCTGATGCCCTGCATCATGTCTGTCACTAAGTGGCATTACCTCTTCCCCTTAAATGGCCTGTCTCAGCCCCTCTGTACCCTTTGATACCTCCTACTTCTTTTTAAAATTCCAATATAATTAACATACAGTGTTATATTAGTTTCTGGTGAAAGAGAATCTTAAAAGCAGCAAGAGAAAAGAAAATGGTTACATACAAGGGAAACCCCATAAGACTATCAGCTGAGTTTTCAGCAAAAACTTTGCATGCCAAAAGGGAGTGGCATGATATAATCAAAGTGCTTAAAAGATAAAAACCTATGACCTAGAATAGTCTAACCAGCAAGGCTATCATTCAGGATAGAAGGAAAGATAAACTGAGCCCTCTTATCTTTGAGTCTTCAACCTCTCTTCCCTGCACCATTGTAAGGCCTTCTAACTGCTTTTGCTTCTGTACCCCTTGAATCTTATTCTCCACTTTGCAGCCAGTCCAATCCTTCTAAAATTTAAGTCTGATTATGTCATTTCCCAATTTAGAAGCATTAAGTGGATCCCCATGTCCAAATAAATGAAACCTTGAGCAAGTTACTTAACCTCCTCAGTTTTCTCTTCTGTGAAATAGACATGATGATAATATTTACCCAAAAGATGAGATGACTTTATATGATTATATTATGTACATGTATATATAATCACTGAGAATAGTGTCTGGCACTCAGTAAGTATTCAATAAATGTTAGCTTTTATTACTGCCTCTCTTCCACTTCCCCATTAGTTCCTCTGTACTCTAACTACACCACAGTTTACTAAGGTTCTCTCTAAACTTCTGTGATTCTGAATAAAATTATCTCTATTGTTTAAAATGCAAAGTCCAGGTACTTATCTTCTCTGCCTTAAAGCATTGCTAAATCCTAGAAATAAGATCCCTTTATCCCTGTTCCCAGGCTTCTCTCATATATGTTCATGACTATACATTGTGAATGTCTAACTACATTCCCCTCTATTGGACTTGAACTCCCTAAAGCAGGGGCCTTGGTCTCTTCATCATTGCACCCATTAAGTATTTGGCACATTGTTGGCATTCAGTAAATGTATCTTACATAGGTGGGTAAAGAAGACTCCATTCTTTAAGACTCATTGAGCACTATGATACTGATTTTTGTGGTAAAACTTATTTCTAGCTTGCATTCCATCTTCTTGCCTAGATTTTGACTTTTTTGTGCTTTGGAATGGACACCCTTATCTTTGCATTGCTTGGCTTAGGACAAAATATGAACCCTACATTGGTTCAGCACTGTTGATACATATAATTATAGCACTTTCTACGACGTACTCTTGTAGTCGTGCATGTGACTGGTCCATCTATTCAGTTCTGTCTTTTTTCAAAGGCAGAAGCTGTCTCATTCATTTGTCTCTCAGTCTCTCTGCATATATTAGTGACATAACAGAAAAAACATAGGCTAGTATTGGTAGATGTCTAGGGACATGGGTACTCCAGGCATATACCCTTTTTGTAAAGGACATTTTCCTTTTAGTCTGGTAACTGTGACTAAATTATTTGAAACCTTTAAGACCTATGATATAACAAAGAGATATAACTTTTTCATAGCCCAGTGAATTGGATTTAATTGCAAATGGTATGCTTGGATGATAAAGTGTGATTGGTTTTCAGTGATGTAGTTAGACAGGACCAGAAGAAAACTTGTTCTATGAGACCCAACATATGTATATGTGGCTGCTCCCATAGGAATTGTAACTCCACCCAGGTTGCCCTATGAAAGGTTGCTGTTTGAATATCAACTCTTTGGAGAGGGTTTTTCTGAATGCCCTATGTATCTCGCCCTCACCATCACTCTATTTCCTTAACTTGCTCCATTCTTATTTATTCCACTTAATTGTACCACCCCCTCTCTGTTATATTACTTCTTATTATCTATCACTCCCCTTAGAACATCAGTCTAATAAGGGCAGGATCTGCCTTTGTTTTGGGCAGTGCTGTGTATCCTGACCTCCTTTAACAGTGCTAGATACAAGGTAGAAGGCCTCAGAATGTTGTTTTATCCAGATCAGCCTGAAGTCATAGGGAACTTACACTTCTCTACTCTTGAACCTAATGGTAGAACCAAGTCTTTTCCCTTCTAGAGTTTTTCAGAGACCACGTATGTCTCCTACCACTGCTCCTGCCCCCATGACCCTACCCGCTGCTGCACCTGCCGGGGGCAGTGGGAACTATGACACTGACTATGCCTCAGACCTCAGACTCCTGTTTCTATGGCCACTGGATGTCACAGAGGCTGCAGGTGGCACTTAAGCTTAGTTTTGTTCATTCATAACTGGGAGGTCTATTTCTCTGTGGAAGAACTCTTTCAGATAAAAAAAGAACCAGTTTTTATATCTTCTTTCAGGGCTAAGAAATGAAAATCTCTAAATAGTTTGAAAGAAATTCTTGAAACAGATTGAAGTATCTTAGTGTGTAGAGATTTGCCTTCTATTCTTGACTCTGCCTCTACCAGCTGTATTCATGGACAAATGACCTCAGCACCATGCCCTCCCCCCACCCCAACCCACACTGAGGCTTCACTACCCTCGGCTGAGCAATAGAGATGGGAGAGCCTTTCCTGCATAGCTCACAGGAAGAATTAGCCTGAGTCCTGCTTGAAAGAATCAGGGTTCTAGTAATCACCCCCTAGAAACAACACATTGCAGAATGTATCAGACAACACATGCCCTAAATTCAAACCAGTTTTCTTCACTCCCTGCAGCTGCTGTCACATATGGTGATGACCCATAGGCTCTGTCTTGTTGCTGCTACTGATGATGGCAATAATGATGATGATTTCTTTTGACTCATTTTTCAGGTGAGATTAACACTACCGAATACTTCCTCTGGGCCAGACATTGTGTTAAGCACTCAGCAGGCCTATTCACATTTTCTTGAAAAAAAAAAAAAATGAAAGTGTATCATAAAATAGAGGTGTCTCGGTGGCTCAGTCAGTTAAACATCCAGCTCTTGATTTCGGCTCAGGTCATGATCTCAGGCTTGTGAAATTGAGCCCCGCATCAGCCTCTACATTGGGCATGGAGCCTGTGTAAGATTCTCTCTCTCCCTCTGCCCCTCCTACCCCTCTCCCCCTGCTGGCATGTGCGTGCGCTCTCTCTTTGTCCCTCAAATAAATAAATATGAATATAAATATAAATATAAATACATATATGTATACATATATATATATGTATAAAGTGAACTGTGTCCTAAAAACAGTAGAGTGCTTGAAGTCCATGAATGTTAAGTGTAGAGCACAGCCAGCTTCTGTGGATGTGTACATTTGTATAACCAGTATATCAATATAGATGACATTCCCGGCATCCCAACGGTCTTACTCATGACCTTTCCCAGTCAGCACCCCCAGAGGTCTCCACTGTTCTGATCACCAGGTAGTTTTGCCTCTTCTTGAACCTCACGTAAAGGGAACTCTACAGTGTCTTCTCTGTCTCTGGCTTCTTTTGGTCAATGCGATGCCTATGGGATTCCTTCCATGTGCATGTATCACAGTTCATTCTTATCTTTTGACTTGGATGAGTCATTAGGGTGAGCCAGACACTGTCTGAGGTGTTTTACATGTATTATCTCACTAAATTCTTCACACTACCCTAAGGTAGGGACCATTATCTTCCTTTCACAGATAGGGCTCTGGGAAGTTAAGTAGCTTGCCTCAAGTCGCAGAGCTATTAAGTGGTAGAGTATCAGTTCTCCTTGCAGAGCTGGAACTGCCTAGCAAGGGGCCAGACTTGACATGCTTTCAGAATTAGATTCAATCAGATTTGTTCCCAGTTTAAACTGAAGGTCATATGATTATTTTGTGGTTATTCACAAAGGGGTTTCTATGGGAACTCTCATTCCATCTGAATATTCCATCAGAATATTTTTGCTCCCTTATTAATTGTCAGAGCTTCTCACTCCTGCTTTTACAGATTCGATGTGCTTTGCCCTTCCTGTGGTTGCCCTGCTCCCAGACCCAGACCGGCCTCTTGGGGCCTCTACTGGAGGCTGCTTTCTCAGGTGTCGCCTGAAAGATTAAGCTGCTTAAGGATGACTTCTTCTTCCTCCTTTCAGGGTGTGATCTTTGCTGAAGGAATCAGAAATACTCCATCTGATTCTGTGGCCACTTTCCCAGTCTCAGCTTGTGGGGGTTTCTAAGGAAACACAGCTGAAGGAGATTTTTCTCTCTACCCTGGTATAGGCTGACTTGCTGTCCTCCCACCCTTGAATCTCGCCTTATCCCCCGGTGATGGATGGTCCTCATCTAGGGTGAGCTTGGGGGTGGGGCAGCCTTTGATAGAGCACAGGGGACTGAGAGATATGGGCCGAATCACCGCTTTGGATAGCCCAGGCCGAGCCCCATGAGCTCACAGGTGTAGCCTATAAACTCATGTGACTTTTCTCTTTTATAAATTCATCCTCTGAATTCATATCTGTGCTCTGTATAGCTTTCCTTCTAAACACAGTATTCACGCCTTTTCCCCCAGGCTCTCAACTAATCCATTACATTTGGTTAAGACATAGACAATGGGTAAATGCCCCCTTGCAGGCTAGAGAATTAAATAGATAATCTGAGCTCTGTTTGGGTCTGCGGCTCAGTGCATGGGGTAATTGGTAAGAGGCTTTGGCTTTCCTTCCTCCATGCAAATGAAGAAAATAAGTAAAAGCAAAAAGAGATGGAGGTGGAACCTTTTTGAATACTGGCGTTCCAGTCCCTAGGAAGGGAGAATATGGCTTTTCATTTAACCCCTTGTGGGTTGTTGTCTCTTAGCAGCTTCTCTTAATCAGTGGAAAGAAATTGGCATTTGTACTGATGTTGCAATTGAGTCCTTACCCAGTGTAAGCTCCATGCCCCATAAACTGTGCCTTGTTCATCACTGCATCCCCAGTGCCTACAAGTGTTAGCCCAGAGTGGACATTTAATAAATATTTCTCAAATGTTTGCATTAATTAAGAGTGTAGAAGTGATTTGTGTAGGGAGCTGTTACAATGCAGTAGAAAGATCAGGGGTAAAAGAGGATGCAAACCATTAACCCTGCTGGATTTGGTTTTGGATTCCAGCAACTCGGAATTCATACATGCGGTCCAGATGACCGTGTGCTGGGTTGTTGCCTACTGCCTCCTTCCTCAAGCCATTTTCTGCCCTGGGACACCTCTGTTTCAAGTTGCCTCCTTTTTTACAAAGCACTCAAACAAGGGGACTGTTGCCACCTGCGCCCATGGCTTCTTGGGGCCCGCCACCCAAATATAGTGGCTGGAGCCAAATGAACCCACAGAGGAGGAAGCCACAGATCTTCACAAAGACTAACCCTGCTGTCAAATGCCATTTCCTCGTGCTGGCCTCAGCATGGCCTCAGAGAGCACAATATACACCAAATTATAATGTTATCACACAGGCTGGCGCCCACAGTGAGGATAGCCACTTAGGAAGGCGCACACCAGGGGCAGGAAGGCACAAAGGCCATTCAGAGGCTGAAGTCACATGTATTTATATTTTTAGCAGAGGGGGGCCGAAATACAATTTCAACGAAGATTGCATTATGGATTATTGCTTGAGAAAGCTTTAGCAAAGGACTAAGGAGAGTCTTTCCTTTCCGAAGGGGGCTTTTTCCTCCACAGGAGTTGAGGGAAATGGGAGGAGAGAGAAGACTGCCGCTCCTACTTTCCGAAGCTGACTTGGGGTGCTGTAGTGATAATGTGTGACAGTTTCCTAAGCAAATCTCCATGTGACGTGTGTGTATGTATGTGTGTGTGTATTTTATTTGAACAACTCAGACCCCGTTTAATAGACAGAACAGATGCTGTTACTACCATTTTACACAGTGGAGACCAAAACTCAAGAAGAAATGGTGTGCTCACATAATTTTCTAGACCATTATAAAAAGTCCAAAATTCTCCACATAATTTACAGATTCCTTGTTGCTCCGTCTCTCAGCTGTCTTAGCTGTCCCGCTACCTGGCTTTCTTCTCAGCTTGAGCTCCTTCCAAAGTCAGCTTGCAGACCCTTAAGGTATCGTGTTTCTTACCTGTACACTTTACACATGCTGTTCCTTCCTGTCCAGACTGCCCTCTCCTCCCTCTGTTTCCTCCCCCTCCTTCAGATGTCATCAGAGAAAGGCTTCCCTGACTTCTCAGGACTGGGTTCCCTGCCCTGGCTGGATGACTCCAAGCACCCTGAGCCCATCCATAAACTCTTTGTGTTTCTCACTAGATTATGGTTCTTTGCTGGAAAAGTAACACCCTGAATTGCTCCATTGATTCTGCAAGTGAGTGGGGACAGAAAGCATGAGAGGAAAAGGTAAAAGAACCTGGCTGCCCTTGAAACATGCCCAGACTGGGAAAGGCTAAGTGACACAGTAAATCAGCTGCCTCAAAGCAACTCAAGCACAAACCACTTTTCTGCCTCCTATCTGGGTGCTAATTTTACCCTTCCACTTAAGGTACCACTTGGGACAAATCACTTCCCCTTGCTTGAGCTTCGGTTTTCCCATCCAAAAATAGGCAAGCAGGTGGCAGATGAAGTAAAATAAGAGTGGTAAAGTATACTGCATGGTAGAACTAGCATTAAGTAAATCTTTATTAATATTATGCAAAAATCTCCAGGATACTATTGATGAGTAAAAGTCTCATGATCTCATGATCTCACTTGTGTAAAACAATAGTTATGAGACAAAAAGGACTCAACACTTTGACACACTCTAGAACCGAATTTCAGAAGTACTCATAAGACAACAGACAAAAGGAAAGCAAAATACCAAGTTCATGGATGGAAGAAATTTCTCTGTCAGGAGGTGTTGTGCTCAGTCTCACACTTCTTGGAAATCTTTCATCTAGAAATCATTGCTGAGTAAGTGTTTGCTGCGTCCCACTCTCTCCTGAGCACCTACAACGTGCTAGGCACTGCTTTAATACCACTTCTATGTCTGCCATGTGGCTTTGCTTGCTCTGAGAACCTGGCCTGCAATGCTTGTGCCTGTTATTAACTTATTGGCATTGGGCTACAGACCCATCCATCTGTACTTGGCTTTGTGATGCTGGGAGGGGGCAAATCGGTATTTCTGCTCCCCCTACTGGCTCCCTCTTAGGATCTGCCAATAGGGGGCGCTAGAGGAAGATGCCTTGGCTGGGTGGGGGACGCTGAGACTTCTTGCTTGCCTCCTGTTCCTCTCAGCATTAATCTAGCATGGTTTCTCAACTTTGGCACCATTGACATTTTGGACTTGGTAATTCTTTGTTGAGAGCGTGCTGTCTTATGCATTAAAGAATGTTTGGCAGCATCCCCATCCTCCACCTTCTAAATTCCAGTAGCAACCCCTCAGTGGTGACTAGGAAGAATATCTCCAGACATTGACCAATGACCCCTAGAAGGCAAAATCACCCTTGCTTTAGAAGCACTGACCTAGCGTCCAGGTACAGACTCTTGTTCACCTTGGCGTCTGGAATTTCTTCCTGTAGCAGCAGCCAACCCCAGGATGTGTGCTTCCCAACACTTGCAGACCCAGTTACAGGTCCTGCCTCAATTAGGAGAATCTAGCACCAGCTGGCCTGTGTCTGTCCTCAAGTCTGGACCACCTCATCAGGTCCCTCAGAGACCCCAACCTCACCTGAGCACTGCCCCTCCTTGGAGATCTGAGTTTTCCACCACCAACCACCCGTGGGCTTTCTCCTCTAAGTTTCTAAGTCATTCCCTTTGTGTCTTCAGTATGAGGGTGCAAGATGCTTCTTGCAACCGCTACCTTCATGATGCCTTAGAGTTCCTTTTGATCTCTTAGTCACTTAGTTAATAATTTTGTAACTAAACATCTCTTTTAATATTAAAGTCTCTGTGTAAAAATAATTGAGGCAATTATTTTCTCTTGACTGGATTGACTGATATAATATTCTTTCTTCCTCTTTCCCTCTTCCATCCCCTTCTTTTTTTCTTCTCTGTCCAGTAAACTCCTACTGTCTTTTAGAACTCTGACAAATATCACCCTGTTCTGGAGCTTTCCTGGTGTCTGATAGGCAGAGCCAGCCACTAGCTCTTGTTCCCCAGCCCTTGGTACAATGCTTCTTCTCACCTGTGGTAGAGCCCTGTGCGTACATTTCTGTCTCTCCTACCAGAATGTAAACTCCTGAGGGTAAGAGCTGTGTAGCACTCATTTCTACGTTCCAAGTACAGTACTGTACACATTGTCAGTTTTGATAAATGTCTGTGGAAGGAGGAAAGGAAGACAGGAAAGAAGGAAGGAAGGAGGGAAGGACGGACTGCATGACCCAAGACTTCCGTCTGTTTCAAACCCAGTCTGGTGCTGTTTTCCTCCTCCTCACTCTCTTCCTGGATTACAGTCCCAGTAAGGATCAGGAAGGACCCTTCTGTATTCCCCCAGTGGCTGGATTCCCCCATCATTTTGCAATAACACTGTGACAGCACCCTCACTGTGTTGAATTTCTCTTAGCTGATATCTTTCTCAGGTGTTATTAAGCTCTTTGAAAAAAGGGTTTGTTGGGCATTAAGGAGTTTCTTATTAATATTTGTTGAAAGAACTGCTGGAAAGAACTCGAGGAGGTTTCAAGGATAAACTCTTGCAGGATAGGGAGAATTTTTAGAAATGGAGCCTTCATCATTAGTAGGGGTGATAGGATGGGGATGGTTTGGGGAAATGCAGAGAAGTTGCTTAAGGTATCATTAACTAGTCTGGTAGAATGCAAGGCACAGGGAGAGGAAGTTTGGGAGATTGGCTTGCAAATATAAGTAGGATACAGGGTTTGGAGACCTTGAGAGCCAGGTTAGGCAATGTGCGCAGCATTTGTTGGTGGAAGTTCAGTGGTCCTAGTACAGGAGGGTGGCATCATCAGACTCCATTTTTGGGAAAACACTTAGGGTGCTAGAGGAGAGCCTTGTGGGAGAGGCCATTCAGGAAAAGCTGTGTGCTATAAAACCCAACAGGAAGGGTTAACACAGAGAGCAAACCTCCCACAAGCCTGTCAGTTCTATTCTGCAGGAAGTGGATTCTTTTTGTGGAGGAAGATGAATATTCCACGCTATAGACAATGGAGACCAAAAGGAGGTGAGAAAGGGAAAGAATAGGAATGTAACAATTATTCCAGGTTGAATGATTCCGCTTCAGTTCCCCCCCTCCCCCCGCTTTTTTTTCTTTTTGGTCTAATTATCACAGAGTTTTTCAGAATTTGATGTATTTTGTAAGATATGAAAGATAACAAAACAGGGTCTATTCTTGGCCTTTAAGCAGACTTGTGTGCCAGGGCCAAGAGCAGTGTGTGGAATTCAGCTGGGTTCTGCTCTGGGAGGGAGTATGAGTCCATTATAATTTTTAAAAGAAAGAAAATGATAGCAGCTTTGGTGTGACCTGCATATCATCATTGGTTAAATAAAGATAATGATATCAGCTTTCCTTTATGTGCCAGGGCTTTTTGGAAAATCAAATAATAAGACGAAGGGTGTCGAAGGACTGTGTAAATCATTAAATGCCTACAAAAATCCATCCACGCATCCAGCAAACATGCGTTGAACTTGTCTGATATGACAAACATGGTGGTAGGCACGTGGCGGTATAGGCATGAGTGAGACCTGCTCTCTGTCCTTAGAATCTACAGCTGGACAGTCAAGCCTGACAAAGGAGCTTGCCATGCCATAGGAAAAGGTTCACAGAATCCAGAAGGGATTGTTACTCATATTACATTTAGTAAGGTGGGCTTTGTTCTAAAGGCGGCCAGGTTTATGTTTTCAGTCTCTCTAGAAGAATATTCAGAGAGGCAATGCCCTATAGTCAAAAGGAATTGGGTGTTGTAGAGGAAAGACGAGCCTGCATGCTTATCCTTGATGACTTTGTGAATTCCGACAAGTCGGTTTTTTTTCCCCTCACCTGTATCACTGACATAAATCCTTCTATTTAACTGGGAAGGTTACTGAGATCATTGTATCAGCTAACAGATGTTAAAGTGCTTTTAAAATCATACATAGTGTACATACATCGAGGATCCCTTATTAAGAATAATACGATGGGCGCCTGGGGGGCTCAGTCAGTTAAGTGTCGACTCCTGGTTTCGGCTCAGGTCACCATCTCAGGGGTGTGAGCTTGAGCCCTGTGTGGGGTTCCCTGCTCCACCCAGAGTCTGGTTGAGACTTTTTTCCTCTTCTTCTCCCTCCCTCTCTGCCCCTCTCCCCATGCTCCCAAGCTCTCTCTCTGTCTCTCTCTCTCTCTCTCAAAAATAAACAGATAAATACAGTCTTTTTAAAAAAGAATAATAGGAGAAATTGGCAACGTTGTCTTGCATGGCCATTGCGAATGGTGGTTTAACGAAGGAGCAGGGAATGGGGACTAACGAACGTGTCTAACAAGGAAATGTTATGTGTCAGACACCACAAAAGGCACGAACATGATCAGTCTTGTGTAATTTTAATGATGACCCTGTGCAATAGGCATCATTCTCCCCACTTTGCAGTTGAAGAGAGTGCCAGGCAAAGATGCCTGACAAGTTGCTAAGGTACGCAGAGAGTATTTAAAAGAGCCAAGAGCTGTGCCTGATGTGGCAGTAGGTGATAGCATTCTTCTGTCTCCACTTCTCCCTCCCACCGCCAGCGGCTTTGTTTGGGATTCAGATTTGCCATACTTCTCTTACTTCTCTCTTCTATGAGGCCGTGGTGATGTGGAGCATCTCATGAGGCAAATGCTTGCCTAGCATTCAGTCTGTCCATACCCATGGCCAGGAATCCAAAGGTACCGAAATTCTACCTAACAGAATGGGGATTGCAGTGCCTGCCTCTGTGGCCTGGTGAGAATTTCCCTTTCCATGTTATCCTTGTCATCGGAGCAGCGCTGGATGACATGGAAATGGGTAGAAAAGCACTAAGAACTTCTCCCTATCCCCTCCCCGAATCTTTGCACTGTGAGTCATTTTCACCCTGGAATCAACCCTGTTCCTGATTTCCATACCTGGGTGTACCCTGTTCTCTCCCCCTGGAACATTCTCCGGCTTCTCCCATCTCTGATGGGGAGACCTCCTTAGTATTTAAAACCCAGCTCGAGAAACCCTCTCCCCTCACAGAGATGGTTGTTTGCTTCTTTGTTCAACTGTTCTTCCAATATCCTTCTTTTTACAGTTTATCCAGCTATATCGAACTGCGCTTTTGCTTGTCTATCTTCCTCACTGGAGTGAGCTCCCTGGGGAAAAGAGTTGCAAATTATTTCCTTCCTTATCCTCAGTAACTATCAGATGCCTTTCTCATAGGAGGCATTCAGGAACCATCTGCTGAATGAATGCCCATTGAGTGAATGAGCTCCTAAGGCAGAGTGTCCTGGCCAAGGTGTGGAGACTCAGGACAGCCGCTGTTCTGATGGCCTTGGAGGCATTTTCATTTTCTCCTGTACAGAGTATCAAGACAATTGAGACTTTCTCAATTTAGATTGAGATTGAGATTTAGATTTAGATTTAGATTTAGATTTAGATTTAGATTTAGAGAGGCTTACCTTGGGCCTGTTTGGTGCAGCAAAGCAGGCCGCCCACCCTGGATTCCCGTTTTTCTTAACTTTACGTATCTGTATTTTACCTGAAGGCAAATCCACTGCCTTGGAGAGTGTGAGTCCAGGAGGAAATCCCTTTGGGCAACTTGCCACATTTTATCTGCGCTCCTTTTTCCACTTTAGCCTGTCATGGAGTTATTTTTGGTAAAGTACTGCTCTGGGGGGAGAGAAGCTTGGCTGTGAACAGAAGACAGAAAAGAGCTGTGAAGTTTCCTTGCTCAGACAAAGGGGACATTTCCCTAACTCCTGCATTCTTTAATTGGGCCCTTGCTTTTGGGTTTTATATGATCGTGTAGAGGCTGTTGAGTGCAAGATCTGAGCCCTTAGGAATTTAGTGGGTACTATGGTCTGAATGTTTGTGTCCTATCCCCCAACCCATTTGTTTGTTGGAATCCTAATCCTCCCAGGTGATAACATCAATGGGGGGGGGGGCTTCAGGGGAAAGTGGGAAATGCTTCAGTCAAGAGGGTTCCACCCCATGAGTAGAATTAGGGCCTCTTGAGAGTGGCTCCAGAGAGGTCCACCGTTAGTGCCTGTTAAGAGTGGCTCCAGAGAGTTCCACCATATGTGGATACAATGAGAAGTCTGGGACCCTGACCCAGCCATATTGGAGGCCTGATCTTGGACTTCCAGCCTCCCAAACTGTGGCCAGTGAATATGTGGTGTCTAACCTACCCATCTGTGGCATTTTGTTATAGCAGCCTGAATGGACCAAGACAAGGCGGGGCATAGTGGACAACGAGTGGGCCTGGAGCCTGGCATACCTGGGCTGAAATCTTGGCTCTGCAACTTCCAAGCTATTAAGCATGGAGAAGTTGATTAGCCTTTGTTCATCTGAAAAATGGGGATACCACCACTTATTTTACAAGAATACCTGACTTAAAGATAATGCATTTAAAATGCCTGGTACATAGCAAGCCTTCAGTGAAGAGAAGCTCTTTGGTCATTGGCTCTCTCCCCTGATATCTGAGTAACGATTTTTCCCTGAAGAGTATTTAACCTTTCTTTGTGGCTGAAAGCATAGCCAGGGAGCAGTTGACTCAGCACTGCTATAAAAGGAGTTATTCCTGTTTCTATTATCCTTTATGTTAGCTACTTTGATTTCAAACTATTTTAAGATCAAACCCATACTGAGCAGTAAAAGCTTGCGAAAATAACAGCGAGTATAGGGTGGGAAGGGAAGAAGAAGGGTAGGCTTCGTAAAAACTCTCTTTGGTACAGATCACCTACCACCTTGTAGGAGAGTTAGGCATGCATGCAGTTGTTGGTTTCAACACTCTACCAACAACCGAAGGTCCCACAGGTGCTGTTTTGCCCTGGGGAAATGCCTGAGCTATGTCAGGTTGACGGTTCAGGGCCCGAGTATGACTCTTGTCAAATTTGGGATCCGAAGCCCTGTATGAACCCAGTTTAGTATTCGGAAAATGTATCCATAGCAGCTGCTGTCAGGGTAACTATCCCCAAGGGTAGACAGTCGATGGCTTCCTCCCTGCTATGTGTCTCTCCTAAACAGTATTAAAAATAGCACCCTCCCCCATCACCACCCATTTGCAAGACAGAGGGGAGAAAGTCTTCCTTCTCTCTGCAGAGAGTAGCCCTCATTTTCCCCAGCCGTAATTAGGGAAGGATCCTCAGCACCTGTGTTCTTCCTCTGTGGAGGCAGCCACTGTTACAATCTCTCGTTCACATCCATATATTCGTAAAACTTAGAGCTCTAGGTGCTTCCTGCCTGCTGACCAGAGAGAGACAGAGAATACATAAGGAGACAAAGAGAGGAGATACTTTCAGTTAGTGAGAAATGCATCGCAGAAACCGAAAGAGGTGACGTCATGGGGAGTGAGGGGCTGAGGCTGCCGCTGTTAGAGTGATCGAGGAAGAACTCTTTGTGGAACGGACCTCTGTGCTGGGACCTAAATGATGAGAAGTAGCTGGCAAGTGGAGAAGCAGGGAGAGGAGCATCCTAAGCAGCTGGACGCCTGGCACCCTGAGACAGGAGAGCGTGGGGTCTGTTTGGTGATCAGAAGGAAGATTAGAGGTCTAAGTGGCAAGCACAGGGAGAAAGAGGTAGCAAATTAAGTCAGAGAGACAGGTAAGAGGTCACATCCTATAGGACCTTGACAGGCCATGATGCAGAGTTCAGAATTTATTCTAGGAGAGTGGGACGCCACTGGCAGGTTTGAGCAGGGGAATAGGATCATTTGATGTACGTTTTGAAAAGCTCACTCTGGCCACTATGTGGAGAATACTCTATAGGGGTATAGGGGTATAGGGGAGAGTAGAGCCAGGAGAGCAGGTCGGAGACAGGCAATAATAGTCCTGGCAAAGGGCAGTGGGACTAGGTGCGTGTGGCTGGTGATGGTGGCAGAGGGGAGGTCAGACTGCAGACGAGCTTGGCCCTGGAATCAGGAGTCTTCCCCGTGACGGGAAGGCTACTTTATGGATGTGATGACTCCATCCTAGCCCTGGCTTCCAAAACAAACAGAATAATAACAAAAAGAATAATGACTTTCTTTGGCACTTGGCTTTTTTTGTTTTCTCCAGCTATAGTGGTCTTAGTGAAAGATCCTGGGCTTTGGAGTGAGGTTGACCTGGATTGGAATCCTTGTTCCAGCGCTTTCTAGATGGTTGACTGGATAGCTTTTTAATTTAGTATCTCTGGCCCTCAGTTTCCTTGGCTGCAAAATGGATATGATAATTAAGCCTGCATCTTGCCGTCTTATGCTGGGCATTATGCATTTGATGCTGGGCATCAAATAAGATAGCATTTAGGAAAATACCTAGCTTATAGTGGGTTGTTAATGAAAGTTACTTGGCTTTGATTCTGAATCATATCCTTCAACCCTCCCCCAACCCAGACCAGGATAGGAGGCAGGAATTTTTACTTAAATTCCATCCCTTATGTCAGTGAAGGATGTCAGTGGAAACAATCACTGCACTGGGCGGGGTGGGGTAGGTAGACTTGGTTTTCTCTTTCCCTCCTAACTAACACTGAGTGTCTTTGAATAAGCCTATATCCCTCTCTGGACCTCGGTTCCTCGTCTATAAAAGGAATAAACTGAGTAAGGTGCTCTAACTAATTATAGTGGATAGTGACATGTCTTCATTTGATGCCAGTGTTAACTTTAACAACAATAACCAGTGGCTATGGAACACCCACCTGGGACCAGACAATGTGCTATACACCTTATAGATATATGTAATCTTTGGGACAGTCCTGTAAAGGGGGGGTACTATCATTGTCCCCATTTTACAGATGAGAAAGTGAGGCAGAGAAGTGAAAGCACCATGTCTTGCTGACAGTAGCAGCCAGATTCTGCAGAGTTCCATTTGACATAACTCATTGGGAGCTCCAGATGTGTCAAGCCCTGTGCAAGCCCTGCAGCTGCAGGCAGATACCCCCACTCCAGAGGTCAGGGGAGCCGTGCAAAAGTCCACTCGTTCTTCCACCCTCCCACAGAAGCACACGTTGCCGGGAAGAGAAAGTCTGCAGTGGCGTTCTTCGGCATGGGAAGCTTGTTGGAACCGGCTCCATTCTCCTGTGTGGTGTGGCCTTTTTGGATTTAGCAAGTGCAGAAGATCTCATCTCCTGTTCGCAGAGTCTCATGCTCACGCTGGGTCCCCACCTCCACCCAGACTATTGCTTTACTTCTCTCTCATGTTCTTTTTCAGTGGCACTTGTTTTTCCTTCTTCACAATTTTGTCTCCTTCTTTTTCTTTGCTAATTATGGAAGGAAAGTTCAATGACACACGAGGAGCTCGGTCTATGGAGGACGGGCAGGAAGGATCCTTGTCTTGGCTTGGGATTGTGTGTGAACAAGGTGTGAAGAGGTTGCAGGGGCTAGCCCGGAACTGGGAATCAGGACACTTGGGTTCTTACTTCAGGCTCTGTTGCTTACTGCTCGGTGGCCCTGTGCATATCACCTAACTCAGCAGGGCCTATGTTTCGTTCTTGTAAGATGTTGTTGTTAATACCGGTGGCATCAGCATGCTTGGGCTCACGTCTTAGGTTTACCACCTCCCAGCTGTGTGACCTGGTGCAAGTCACTTATCCTCGGCCTTGGTCCATGTAAAAAGGGCCTACGTGAAGGTTGCTATGAATACGAAGTTACAAAATCCATGTTAGGCGTGTGGTGTGATGCCTGACAGATCGTAAGCTCTATATGAATCTCAGCCGTCCGTAATGACCATGCTGGTTATCTCTGACTTAATGGATGTAGGAGCATTTGATAAACCGTAAAGCACTATATGAATGTTAGTTATCCTTTGCTCGTGATTGTTATTTTGAAATAAGAGAGAAAGGACTTTTGATCATCTGTCCTTGCCAAGTCAGTTTTCTTTTTAAACTTTGGGTTTTATATTTATCTTCCTCAATAATATGCTATTAATATTATATGAACTCCTTCTAGGGCATTATTGTTCCAGAATCTGGGGGCGTCAAAGGCCATCCCATGCCTTTCTATGCACAGAAATGGGAGATCAGCCAAAAGGCTGTGTAATTTCATTTTGCCCTTTGCTTCTCTCATTGAATTTGGTAGTTCACATCTAAATGAGCTGAGTGGCTGAGCTTTGAGTTCTTTCATCAATAGCTCCAGCAAGCCAGTGTACATTGTGATTAAAATGCACTGACCCTCCATAAAGAAGTAAAATGCAACTAAACGGAAGGAAGGAATTAAATGAGGGGGGAAGCCAGTAGAGAGAAAAAAAGTGCTCTGGCAGGACACCATTCTCTTTGTGTGATTAAGATCCGGTTGTGTGGAAAAAAATACATGTATAGATCCACAGTACTATCAGGGAAAACCTGAGGTAGAAAGGCTCTGGGTTGGGGACTGCTGTTACCTTTTTTTTTTTTTTTTTTTTTTTTTTGAAGCTCTGAGCCTTTCAGAAGGGAGGGAAGTGAAGTGAGACCCTTTGCAGTGTTGATACTGGAAGATAAATATAATAGCGTCTAGTACTGCTGTATTATTTCAGGCTCTTATTCTAGGTAGTTTTTGTGTCCCAAGGAACAGGATTTTAAGCTGCCTTCTGCGGGGTCCATACAGGCTCTGTGGTTGCCTGCCTCCTCTGTCGGAGCTCTGGGATGCTCCCACAGCCTCCATCCTCAGCTGGCCAGACAGCTTCCATGCAAACAGGTCTCAGAAACATCCAGCCACATGCTACCCTTAATAATACAGAACTGTGGGCAATAAACATTCCAGGAAAGCCTCAGAAACAAAGCAGTTATCAACTGATTGGGAATGAACACCTGCTGTTATCTGGAATGATCTCTCTAAGCATTTCATGCTGGTTTAAGATGTACTAGTGAGGTGGACAGCCGGCCAGTTCCATGTACATAGCTCATCTCTGTTCTTCACATTATCTTTTCCACTGTGGATTTTAAGTAGCAGTATGTTCGGGGCTGTCTCATTAAATAATTCCATCCAATGAAACATTTACTGAGGCCATACTCTATGGGTAGGGGATGGGTATTCTGCCAGGAACTAATAGTTTCCTGTTCCTACCCCTAAAGCAGTGCTCCTCAAACCACAGCACGTTTTCAAATCTCCTGGGGGGCTTGTTAAAACTCAGATTGCTAGGCCTACCCCCAGAGTTTCTGACTTAGTAGGTCTTCTTCTTCTTCTTTTTTTTTTTTTTTTTAAGATTTTATTTACTTGACAGAGAGAAACACAGCCAGAGAGGGAACACAAGAGAGGGAATGGGAGAAGGAGAAGCAGGCTTCCTGCTGAGCAGGGAGCCCGATATGGGGGTCAAACCCAGGACCCTGGGATCATGACTTGAGCCAAAGGCAGAAGCTTAATGACTGAGCCACCCAGGTGCCCCTCAGTAGGTCTTCTTGGGGGCCAGTTTGAGAAGCAAGAACAGAATGAATGTACATTTCCAGCAAATTTCCCAGGTAATACTGAGGTTACATGTCCCGGGCCCACTTTGAGAACCACAGTCTTAAAGAACTCATGGCACTTCTCCTGGTCAGAAGTACAGACAGTGGAGTCTCATAAAACTCAGGCTATGAGAGGCGTTAAGATGAAGGTGTGAAGAAGAGGCTCTGGGTACAGAGAGAAGAGGGCGATTGACGCACAGATGGGCAACCAGGAAAAGTAAAGGGAGGTGGGAGCCTGAGAAGGAGTTAGGAGGGCAGAGGAAATTTCTCTGAAATTGAGCAGGTGAGGAGGACAGAAAAAGATGCTTCAGTATTACCTGCTCTTCGTTTTCTTCCTTGACCCGAGGAGTAAAATGGAACAAATGGTTAGATTCAAGGAAATCTTCCCCTTTTTATTTAAAAACTCCAATTACTGCTCTCCCGTGGGCCAGGAACAAGAGGGTGATTTTATTCACAGTGCCCACCTCCCCTAGATCAAACCGGAAGAAACTCCATTTCCTGCAGAAACAAAACACCATCACTCAGTCCCCAAGGGAACCTCAAAGAAATTAAAAATGGAATTAACAGTTCATCTGGAAACCCTCCTTCTAAGAGTCATCTGCTTAGCTCACTGTTCCATGAAAACTGTTTTCAGAAACACAAGCTTAACGCTCCTGGTATATTTCTGTTTCATGGCATCTGACTGCAGGACGAAGAGCAGCCTGGTGGCAGCAGGAGAGATGAGGTGTGGTGGGAGCTTGGCCGGGAAGATGAAGAGAGTGAGCTCTCCACCCTGTTCTGGACAAGCCAGCTGTGTGAAGGAGGAATCCAGGCCACCTCGGTCAGGGCAAGGAGCCCACCGAGGAGGCTTCTGAAGGAATGGTGACAGCCTTGGCTTGTGTAGGCTGGTCAAGATTTAGATGGGCAGACAGGGGTAGCGGAACATGAGTGATTATATGGGGACTGACAAGAGCCACTCATGTTTTGAGAACTGAGTAGAAGTGTGTTTTACGGGAGTTGGGTGAAACCAAACAGGAAAGTCAACCGAGGAAAGAAGGTGGAGGTACTTCCTTGAGTTCAAACAAATGGTAATTTTCTGAGTGTGCATGTTACACATACCATACCTCTACACCTTTTTTCCCTCTGCCTCGAATACCTTTCCATTACCATTTTATACCATTGCAGCGACCCTCTGCTGGGAGCCCCTAGTGCTTTACATTTCCCTCTAGCACAGCACTTAACACTGGGATTATCTGTTTGCTTAACTGTCTCCCTCACTAATCACTTTTCCATTCATTCAGTCAATCATGTATTCATTCATTTGATAATACATGCTGAGGGCTTGGCTGTGTGCCAGAAATTCTACCAGACCTTGGGGATACAGGAATAAGCAAGACAAACATTGTGTCCTCCTTTGTGGACTCACAGGCCAGTGGGGAAGACAGGCGTTAAATAGGGAAACACTGAAATGGAGATATCGTTGGAAAGTTTTTTCAGTTCTCCTGTGAACTCCAGAAGGAAGCCAGAGGAGGAGCCAGAGGAATAGCTTCTGGTATCAGAGGGAAGAGCATGAGTAGTTTCATGAAACAGGCGAGCAGTTTCCCTCGGTCCGTGCTGCCTTCCTATTACCATGTTTTAAGGCCATTCCATCCTTTTCATTATTGTGGTGTTCCTCATGTGATGGAGGAAGACAAATGCTGCACATGCCAGTCCTTTGTGGACACACAGATACCTGGTTATGGCACTGCCTCTTGCAAACTCGGCTAAGTATGGCACTTAGTAGAGTTTTTAATGTCAGTGCTAAGAAGACAGGCATGACCTAATTCATTGTAGAACACTTGGGGAAGCTAGAGAGTACAATTCTTCTATTGAGAGTTATGTGGCCTCTTAACCAAACAATGAGAATTTGCCTTGATAGAGAAAGAACTGGAGACAAAAGAGATCAAAAATTGAAAAAAAGAAGCGGGGGAGGGGACATTAAATTTGTGGATATGTTGTAGAGTGTGTGTGAGGTGCACTAATCTTTCAGGTGTACAAAATATGCCGTCACAGGAATCTCTATTTAAGGGAACCCAGGAATCAAATGGTCCTTAAGAAAGAAGAAGTTAACAAAAGCCCCATTATAGGGATTAGAAGATTTTATTTAATAACATAGTTTCCAGTTTTGGGGCATCTACTATGTACTGGTCACTTCATGTGTCTTCATTCATTTAATTCCCGTAACATCTCTGAGAATTAGTGTTATCACCATTATATAGATAATTTGAATACAATTATTTGTCCAAGGTCACATAGTGAAGTTGTTTGGCTGGGTTCAAACCAAATTAAACCTGATAGCCAAGTTTAGATTTTTCATAGATAACAGACATATTAAACTCTTAGTATAGTGCTTAGCAAATGTCATGAATGACAGCACAAGTAACATTTTTGTCAAGTTGGCAATGGGGGATAACATGATGAAATCATGGTTTTGACAGAAGAATCTCAAGATGATATGAAGTGGATAAGTGGAGAGGTTTCCATGTTCTGGCCCTTCTACCCAGAAAATATAATGATGCAGAATCTGCCAGGTCTGCAATTCCTGGTTGTTATTGAAGTCTCACTGGGGAAGAGCCCAAAATTATACACACTGTAGGTAGAATTCAATGGAAGAGAAATATATTCCTATAGGTAAATTCCAGCATAAACACAAGTAATCATCCCTTCATCCATCTGCCTATTTATCCACCCATTTCCATCCACCTGTCTACTCATCCATCCATCCACCCAACCATTCATCAATGCACCCATCCATTCCATCCATCCATCCATCCATTCACCCATCCATCCATCCATCCATCCACCCACCTGCCCATGCATCCAACCTCTTTAACATTCTTCACGTTTCTCTTTCTTTTTTGTTCTGTCCATTATTCCCTTTTCTAGAGGAATCTCTCAAACATTACCCTCTTAAATGGTCTTCTTCCTTTAAACTTTCAAACTATTTAGCCAGCAGAGTGAGTGTCCTAAGAGCACAGATTTTATTGCATCATCTTCCTGCTCAAAAACCTTTAGGGGCACCCCATTACTCATAGGATTAAGATCATGTACAACATGTCCCTAGCCTACTTCTCCCCAGCTCAGTTCTCCATCAGTACAACCCACATTTTTTTCTGAACCTGGCCCATGCTTCCTTGTTTTTGTACCTTTGCTCAAGCCATATCTCTTCCTGGAGAGGCCCTTTTTTGGCTTTCTCCACATTCAGACCTCCATCTTTACTGGTGGGAATTCTATTCTGTGAGCTCTTCTCTGAACACCATAACAAGGAGTTATTCCTTCTTCCTTTGGAGTATAAATTGTTTGGGGAGGCAGCTTAATCTAATTTGAGCTTTAAAATCCAAGAGTCCTGGGTCAAAATCTTGACTCTGCTGCTAACTATCTGTGTGACATTGGGGAAGGTGCATACCTGTCTGAGCTTATTTCTGCATCCATGAAGTGAAAATGAAAGAGATGTTAATAACTACCTTAAAGCATTAAGTGAAAAACAAATAAAAATGCATCAGTGGTGCTCAACAAATATTTATGAATGGATAAATATAATCAGGCCAAAATTCTGCCAACATTCACCATTGCATATTTTAAAATTTTTTTTTATGTATTTATTTGACACAGAGAGAGAGATCACAAGTAGGCAGAGCAGCAGGCAGAGACAGAGGGGAAGCAGGCTCCCCGCTGAGCAGAGAGCCTGATGCGGGGCTCGATCCCAGGACCCTGAGATCATGACCTGAGCCGAAGGCAGAGGCTTAACCCACTGAGCCACCCAGGCGCCCCCATCACTGCATATTTTAAATGAAATCGTAATATGGTTTTCATGAGGAAAATATTTTTTTTTCAGGCAAGCTAGGGCTACAGTTCTTGACCAATCCCCAAATATCAGGCCATCACTTTCCCATAATCCATGGCTCAAATACACACATATGCCATCAATTCAATACCAGAATGCCTCTGGAGGCACTTCAGCCTGAAAATGCTGGGAAGTCCAAGCCATGGAGAACTTTCCGCTCTAAACTGTGTCTAGAGCTAAGAACATGCTACTGGAACAAGCAGGAAGCTTGAAAACTTAGGTATGGTTTGGGACCTGGCTTAGAGTAGGTACTTTACTAGAGTTGGCTAAAAGAAGGACAAACCCATGGATAGATGGATAGAGGGTGGATGGATTAAGGGTGAATGGAAGGCAGATGGATAGAGGGTGGATAGACGGATGAATGGATGAAAGATGACTGATAGATGGACAGTGATGGATGGATGGACTGTGATGGATGAATATGAATGAAACGCTCACTCTCTTGGGCTCATTAAAAGTTTGAAAAGCAGGGGTGCCTGGGTGGCTCAGTGGATTAAGCCGCTGCCTTCGGCTCAAGTCATGATCTCAGGGTCCTGGGATCGAGCCCCGCATCTGCCTCAGTATCCCTGCTGAGCAGAGAGCCTGCTTCCCCCTCTCTCTCTGCCTGACTCTCTGCCTACTTGTGATCTCTCTCTCTGTCAAGTAAATAAATAAAATCTTAAAAAAAAAAAGTTTGAAAAGCAGTGCAATGAGATATGTGGTAGACTAAGAAGCAGGGACACAGGTTCTAGGCCAATTTTTGTGGTTCCTTACTATTATATGACCCTAGGCAAGTTATTTAAGGTTTCTGAGGATTCATTTTCTTATATGTAAAACAGTGGACTTAGGCAAGATTATCTGTACGGCCTCTTGTAAGATCATATTCTGAAGTTCTGTGACTTTGTGAAGTAGAAAATAGATCAATATATGTATTTATATGTATTTTAAACTGGTCTTAAAAATAGAAATAGTTATACAGACATTTAGTTTTATTGTTTTTTTCAGAAATCAAAGTAGACAAACACACACAGTTTCTGACTCTCACTTCTATGCATCTCTCACTATTCTGTCTTATATGTCCTATGTCACCTCTCCATACCCTCATCAGCTTCTGAGGATCACAACATTTCCTTATTTGTCATCTATAACTAGTAAGACAGCTTGGTTTTAGTGGGAATAGACTCAGACTTTAGAACCAGACAGATATTAGAATCAAATTCTGGATTCTCTATTTATTTGTGATACTGGGACAGTTTCTTCTCAGTCCCCCTTCCCTGTCAAATGGTGTCACCAAATGCCTCGTAGTGAGGATTAGAGATAACAGCTATGTCAGGATGGTAATAGGTCTTGATAACTCTGATAAATGAAGTCCCCTCGCTTACCCTCTGCTCTGGGCAGAGAAGCTACCAGTTGCCTGCTAGATGTTCAGAAAGCACTTGTTGAATCAAATGGATTTGAATTCCATCCATCCTCTGGGTTTTCCTTGCTTTGCAGCTAATGCTTTCACTCTATTACTGGTAGAAAATGCAAATGTGAAACTTTGGGAAAGACCTCTACACATTATAAATCTGGTATTTCAAGAGCATGGCTGTGAATAGTGAGCTCAGCTTTTTCTCTGTGTGGTCCAGCATTAATGCAGCCCTGAGTATTAGGAGGCCATCAGATACTGACCTCCCTGGTTTCTGATAAACTGTGGACCTTCAGCTGGTGGGTGTGGGGGTGTGGGGCACATGAAAGCACTGAGGCAGGCTGGGAAGAAAACCCGGCTTCAGAATAAGTGATGTCTAATTCACACTGGAAGCGCCAGGAGGTAAAATGGGTAGCTAGCCGAGAGGGCTCCCCCTCCCAACCAGCAGTCTTCTTGCATAGGCTGCTTGCATGCTTACCTCTGTTTCTACTGTCTGGGGCACTATTACCAGTGAACCTTGAGTTCCAGATGACCTGCTCCTGAATCAATTATCTGCGAGCTGGGCACGGCTAGGTTTTTCTGTGACATCAAATATGCATGCTGCCTTGTTCATCCTTCTCTTTCCCCTCAGCAAACACTTTGTTTCAGTGATCCTGGCATATCTGACTGGTCTCTGGTGGTCCTGATGCTCCTGCTGTCCAGCCCTGCATTTTATACATGAGCAAACTAAGCCTCAGAGAATGGCCCCGGGTCACACAGGGAGTTGGTGACAGAGCTGGGTTGCGCCCCAGGAGTACTGACTCCAAGTCATAACCCTCCTCAGCATTCCACAGCTTATGACTATCTTCCCAAAGGGTTGGGGTAGATACAGAAACAAGCTGAAAGCTCCTCTCATCTTCCCACAGTATCTCGTCTGAACCCCTAGCAGCATCCAAAATTCCCACATGATGTCTTTCCTTTCATTTAACACAGCATTTCCCAAAATATGCTCAACTGATGCTCTTTAAAGCAAAAGGGGTCTGTGGCCAAAAGAGAGCAGGAAACCTTGCAAAATACCTTCTCCTTTTTAGACTCAGTGCACTGTAGCTAGTCAAAGCAGAGCCCTCCTCAGCAAAGAAACCTCATTTGACTTTGTCATCCCATTGTTTCTTAAATTGATTTATCCACAGAACCTTATTTCCCTTACCCCTTCAGCTCCTGTAAATACCTCACAGAACCAGGTGCATGAATGCACTTCTGTAAATGATGATTTAAGACATTGAACGCCCTCATTTGATATGTATGGTTTGCTTTAGAGAGATCATAATGATTGTAGAACTTCACAGTTTCCAGAGCTCTTTCACACACATTATCCCTTTTGATTTACAACAGCCCTATCAGGGAGATAATGTATTGTCCTCAACAGAGAAACAGACTTAGATGATTGACAGGACTGAAGATGAGAGAGGAGATTGGAGTACAGGTTTCAGACAGCACATTTCATACTCCCTGACTTTTCTAGCCCTCCACTCTACATTAAAGCCAGTATCCTTAGTTCCCCCTCTGCTGGCTAGGTTCCTAGGCTTGGATTCAATGATAGATTGTCATTTTCCATGCTACGTCATTTGACAATGAGGGAAAATGAGGCTCAGCGAGGAAAATGACATGCCCACGGTCACACAGCTAGTTAGTCATAGAGCTGGAAGCACAGCCCCAGGGGTCTGAGAAGGCGGTTGAGGTTGAAGGCCCTGAGTGTGTTAAGGATGAGAAAGTAAACCTGGAAAGAAGCACAGAGCTTGAAGAAAGGGGGAATTGAAAAGTCCAAAGGATGAAATTGGCAATGTTGCTTATTACCAACCTGTGAAGAATAATGGCATTCGTGAACCACCAAGCCAATGTCTTTTTGCAGAACCTGGCTGCCAAGTATAGACAGATCAAAGGAGAACACTTGGAGACTTGACAGAATGACCTACACTTACTAGGAGGCTCCTCATTTGTCCAGCAATTTTATAATTTCAAAAAGCACTTGAGAGCCTTGAATGAAGATAAAGGTCTCTGAAAACTAAAAAAGATCAATCAACTAATTGCTCAATTACTCAATAAATGAATCAGTGAAAGAAAACATTCATAACACCTACTATACATGGGCCCTGGAAACCTGCCAGCAGATAGAGGTAAGACAAGATCCCTATTCTCCTGGAGCTAGAGACAAGAGTGGGAAAGGAGCAGGTAGACAGATAGGACCTTGTGACAGAGATTATTAAATAAAACTGAGGACATCCAAGCCAGACAGGTCAGATTAAGCATTAGGAAGGGAGTCCTGAAAACTGTAATTTTAGACTGGAGTTTTGAAGGATGAATAGGAGTTCGCCAGGTGGTGAAGAAAGTAAGTGAAGGTACTGTATCCTCTGTAAAAAAAACCACAGTGACATAAAATAGCAAGCAACCTAGATATCTACCCCAAGGGTGACATTGATTGATTAGAGTTGTGCTTCTCATGCTGATTGTGTGCAGATCCTCTCAGATCCCTGCCTGCATGAGAGGGAGAGGAACAAGACAATCCTATCTATCTATCTATCTATCTATCTATCTATCATCTATCTATCACAGTGTTATTAACTACGGTTACTATGTTTTACATTAGGTCCTCAGACCTTATTCATCTTAGAGCTAAAAGTTTGTATCCTTGCACCAACCTCTCCCTGTTTCCCCCACCCCTTAGTTTTTGGCAACCAATTTTCTACTGTTTTTCTGTTTCTATGAGTTTGATTTTTTTTTTTCTTTAGACTCCACATATGAATGATGTCATGTAGTATTTATCTTCTCTGTCTGACTTACTTCACTTAACATAATGTCTTCAAATTCCATCCATGTTGTCACAAACAGCAAGATGTTCTTTCTTATAGCTGAATAATATTCCACAATAAAAATATATATATACACATATATATGTGTGTGCATATATCTATCTATATATATCACATTTTCCTTATAAATTCATCTGTTATGGACATTTATGTTGTTTCCATATCTTGGCTGTTGTGAATAATGCTGCAATGAACATGGGAGTGCAGGCATCTCTTCCATATCCTGTTTCCAGACAGTCACATGAAAAAGAATGAAATTCGATCCCTATTTTTACCATATACAAAAATCAACTTAAAATAGATAGAGATTTTAATGTAAAACTTGAAACCATAAAACTACTAGAGGAAAACATAAGGGGTAAGCTTGTTGATACCGATCTTGGCAATGACTTTTTGGATTTGACACAAAAAGCAAAGGCAATAAAAGCAGAAGTAGACAATCCACTTTTAAGACCCATGTTTTGAAAAAAATGGGTTCCTTCCAAATGAGTAGTCATGGAGCTGCTGTGTTTTGTTTTCTCAGTGTTCAGGAAAGCTCATGGGGTCAAGCAGAGCTTCACTGGGCTTCTCCTGCCGCCATCTTGTGGGGAGTCTGGGAGATTGGCTTGTCTGGTGGGGAGCTCAGAAGTGTCAAGGGACTGGTGTATTCCAGTCTTCACTTCTTGTTACCTCAACAGGAACCTTGTCCCTGGTCTAGTGAAGGGGAACAGCAGGGCAGCTATGCCAAGAAGGTCCTTGGAGGCTTTTTCTTTCTGTATAGCGTGTTCTGTGGGAAAAGGCTAGATTGACTTCATTCCAGACCCAATTAGTGTGATGCCTGAAAGCTTTTATTCATAGAGATACAGAATGTTAGAGGGTGGAAAGGTCTTAGATAATTGAGTCAAGTGTTTTCTGAGTACCTCACATTCTTTCCCCTGGCTCCTCTGTGGTGATGGCCTATCACCTTCTCCTTCTTCATGGGGTTTGTGATCCAGATTTTAGTTTGTTCACTAGCCTCCCCACAGCTTAGGTTACAGTGCTATCATAAGCGAGGCTCTCCTCTCTTTATTCCTTCACCTCTGTAGTGTTCCTGTCTATACACTGGGCTGAGTGTACCTGATGCATGTACCTTATGGAAATCAATAGAAAAGAATATATTTAAAGTTCTATGGAAAGTGCATATACATATATATAAAATAACAATTATATATATAATTGTTATTTTATGCAAAATAACAATTGTATGTATAATTGTTATTTTATTGCTAGCATTATCATTCATATGTTATTCATAGATATTTCTTAAATGAATAAAGGAACTTATAGAAACCAGGAATTGAATTAAGCCAAGGATTACATATATTGAATTTCAAATGGGACTAAAATGTGTGTATTTCTAACACTGAGCTAATTAAAAACAAAACAAGTAAGCAAAGCCCATCCAACACAATAAACCCATGCCTAATAGTACTAACCTCTGTGCTGTTTAAGACTGTTGAATTTACTCCTAAATGTGCCTTGATTAAATTAATATTTCATTCAATGCAAATCCCTAATAAAATACCTCAATCTATACTATTTATAATTTTATCTTTTTTAACCACATAAATATATCAGAAAAATGAGAAAACCAGGTCTCTAGACCTTAATTCAAATATAATAGTAGTACTGGTGGTAAAAATAATAAACAATGACAGGTTGAACCTAGATTCAGAGCCATTGTCACTGTATTTTTTGCTTATATAATTGCAGTGATCATATTCTTTCTAACTGCTTAATATATGCTGGGCATATTGCTATTTATGTGAATAATCTCACTTAACTTTTAGAATGCACTCCTATGACGAAGGTGCCACTATTACTCTTCTGTTATAGATAAGGAAAATAAGATTCAGAGAGGTGAAGACACTTGTCTAAGCATACATAGTTAAAAAGTGCCAGGTGGCATCTGACTGTACAGTATACAGTCTTAAACTATTATGCTAGACTGCTTCCTGGTATAAAATATGAGAAGACTCCAAGAATAAAAAGCTTCTGTACAGCCAAGGAAACAGTCAACAAAACTAAGAGGTAGCCCATGGAATGGGAGAAGATATTTGCAAATGACACTACAGATAAAGAACTTCTCAAACTCAACACTCAAAAAACAAATAATCCAGTCAAAAAATGGGCAGAAGACATGAAGAGACACTTCTCCAAAGAAGACATAGAAATGGCTAAGAGACACATACTCAACACCACTTGGCATCAGGGAAATACAAATCAAAACCACAATGAGATACCACCTTACACAAGTAAGAAAGGGAAAAATTAACAGAACAGGAAACAACAAATGTTGGTGAGGATGTAAGGAAAGGGGAACCCTCTTACACTGTTGGTGGGAATGCAAGCTGGTACAGCCACTCTGGAAAACAGTATGGAGGTTCCTAAAGATGTTAAGAATAAAACTACCCTACAACCCAGCAATTGCACTACTGTATATTTACCCCAAAGATACAGATGTAGTGAAAAGAAGGGGCACCTGCACCCCAATGTTCATAGCAGCAATGTCCACAATAGCCAAACTGTAGAAGGAGCCAAACGCCCTTCAACAGACAAATGGATAAAGGTGTGTTACATATACACAAAGGAATATTATTATTCAGCCATCAAAAATGACAAATACCCCCCATTTGCGTCAACATGGATATAACTGGAGGGGATTACATGAAGTGAAGTAAACCAAGCAGAGAAAGACAATTATCATATGGTTTCACTCACATGCGGAACATAAGCAATAGCACGGAGGACCATAGGAAGGGAGGGAAATCCAAAGGGAGGGAAATCAGAGAGAGAGATGAACCATGAGAGACTCTGGACTCTAAGAACCAAACTGAGGGTTACGGAAAGGAGGGGGTGGGGCTGGCATAACTATATGATGGGTATTAAGGAGGACACGTGCTGTGATGAGCACTGAGTATTATATGTAACTAATGAATCATTGAACACTACATCAAAAACTAATGATGTACTATATAGTGGCTAACTGAACATAAAAAAAAGAAATTAAAAAAAAAAGAAATCAAGTGTCCAATACTTAATCATTTATCTGATGGTTCTTACTATCAAGCCCATTACCTGTAATGCATCAAAAATAGGCAAACTGAAAAGAGCAGATAGCCCAATGTTATTCAGGTGGACATGTGTGCTGACAAGGCATGGCCCTGTAGACCACAGGTAGCTTATCACTTCTCTAACAGGCTACAGCCTGAGACTCAGTGCTGCAGTGCAGTCCTGTGTAGGAACTGATGCTGATAATAACAGTTGGACTTTTTAAACCATATTTAGGGCAGTAGGGGTGAGAGTAACATATGGTAGAAAGAACATCTTTTTAAGGTAACTTTTTAGAATGCTGGTGCTTAAATCAAAATTTGCTTATTTTCATGTGAGTTCGTGAATCTCGATAAATAAGGTCTTGTGTGTATTATATGTAGAAATCTAAGATGATATATATATATAGTCTGATAGCATAGTGACCATTATATTCCCAATGCTATAGGACTACAAGGTAATGCCACATAAACACACAAACATATATACGTGTGTGTGTGTGTATATACATATACATATGTATATATACACATATGTATGCACGCTCACATTCTATATACACGTGTACATTCACAGTAACTGAGAAGCTGAATTGACAAGTTACTATGAAAAATGAGATGTTTACACTATACATTTTAAAATAGTCTATGGTATTTCTATCATTCATGTAATGCTCATGACACTATCTTGCACCAAGATTGAGTGTGTGTGTGCACGTGCACGTGCATATGTGTGCACATGGCTTCATTTAGTGCAGTGGGAGGAGAAAGGAATTTGGGAGACCTGAGTACAAACCCTGGTCCTGCCCCTTCCTAGCTGGGTCACCTCAGGCAGTTTGACCCTGTGGAGAGCTTGTCAACATGGCTAATCATAGTTTTGGAGGGGCTGCCTATCCTGTAGGAGGGCCACCATTTCCACAGGGAAAGAAACTTCTAATCCATCACCAGGAAAGGAAAAGTAGGAGCAGAAAACTCCTGCTTTCTCCCTGCTTGCTCCTTCACGCCTCTGAATAGACCAGGAATGCCTTGCCGGCTTACTGAATGTGGGCAAAGGAACTGTCGCAGAGCGTTCAACCTTGTCTGGGAGTTCACTTTTCCATCTGTTTGCTTAAAGGACACACTGGTTCTTCTTAAGCCTTTATGCAGAAGATTGCTCTGCAAGGGAAAGTTGTAGGGGGTTTGGTTCTGGTCACATGCTGGCATTTTCTCCAACCCAGCTTCATCAGCAGTAAAGCTGAGAGTTTGCTCTCCATCTGGTTTTTGTATGGATCTCTCAACTGGTCTGGACTTGGAGGCGTGACTGGGATGGGTCATGACCTGCTAATATTCCAGTGTGACATGGGACTGGTGTCATGGTTAAGATAAGAACACAGATATTGAGAATCTAGCACGGTGTGGTGTACGTGGTAGATGTTTGGTGACTGTCAGACTTCTCCCCCCATGAATGACTGCAAGCTGAACGTGGTCCAGCCTGTGTCCTCCTTCTCCCCCAGTACACAGAACAGGGTCTCAGACATGAGTTGTCTAAGAACCAGAAAAGAGACTTAATGGATTAGTCATTCCTTCATTTTCAAGATGGGAAATTTAAGGATCAGAGATGCTAAATGCCTTCCCTGGGATTACACAGCGGGGAAAGGCGCACCTGGGCTCTGTGCATGTCCTGTCACTCAACACCGCACGACTTCACAGAACAAAGGGAACTGTATCTTCTATAGAGGGTAAATTACAAGGCTGCCTAAAACCTGAGAGCTTTGTCAAGGTAGAATGTTTCCATTTTGATAGAAGAATGAGAGAGCTCCCAAAATACTTTTCTTTTGACCTAGTTAGCTATTATTCATCTCCCTCCTCCCCCAATCCCATCACCAATTGCTTCTGCTTGGAAAATTCTGTTATAGTTTAACATTCTATCTCTGGTTCTCTTTTTAAAGATGTTTTCCGGTGGAGTAGGGACTTAAGAAAACATGCCCACAGGAAGACTAGGAGATAATGAGACCATGTTATACCTGTACCTTGTGTCTCTGAATGTCTTGACATATCCTAATCGATTTGATGAAAGCAACTGAGGCCAGTGGAAGAGTGATAGAAATTTTTCCATCCTTATGGAGTCCTTTGTCCATGGGCCTAAATTATGTCATGGTGATTACCTGCCCTTGTGGTTACCTGTCAGAGCCTAGTGCTAGGGAGAGGGGATGGCCATATTGAGTGTGTATAATCCTTCCTGCCTTGGGGTGAATTGTATGAATTCATGATCTCACACACCTTCAGAATATCTCAGAAAAATAGGAGAAAGGCAGACATTTCTATTCTCAATTTATATATAGGAAAGCAGAATGAAGAGAAACCAAGATTTTAAGACATTTTTGTTTCTGATATTTATTACACTTGCTATTTTTTTTTTGCTTTTAGTGTTATTTCCCAATCAAATTTCCTGAAAATTTTTTTTCTTGAAAATTTCTGTTCATTCTCCAAAACCAGCTCCTTGATGAAACTTACTCCCTCCTTGATGCTCTCACTGAAATTTCTGTTATATTTGATACAATACTTATTTTGCTATGATTAATCATTTGTACGTCTCTATCTCTCAGAAATGCATTAGTCTTTAATAATGACCACAAACATCCTATCTCATCCCCATTTTATAGAATAAGAACATCAAGAGACTTACTTAAGTTTACCTGGCCAGCCAGTGGTAGGGCCAGTTCTTAAACACAGGGAGGTCAGCCTCCAAAGCCCATTCTCTGTACCATGGTCTGAAACTGCCTTTTTAATTACAAATGATCCTGATGTGAGAATGCATTTTACCCTTAGGCAATTCCTAATACCAACAACTAGTATTAACTTCTACTGATGGGACAGTTTATGATTAACAAAGCACTTTTCTGTATACATCATCTCATCAATCCATATCACAAAGTCGCAAGGTGCGGATTGCTCTACAGGTTTAAAGTTTATTGCTTTACAGTTGAGGAATGGAGTCTCAAAGAAGAGATTTGCGAAAAGCCATCCTGAAATTTTGCAACAGTTAGCAATTTGCAGGAAATTAAAACCCACATCTCCTAACTCCAAATCCCTTTGCCAATTCGGAACAATTAATTCAGGTCCACAGTTGGTTTAACATGCAGTAGTGGCAGAATTTCCAAATAAATAAGCTGTGCACAGTACTTAGGAGACCAACACACTCTCTTTGGTTCCAGATGTCATCAGATTTTTCTTCCTTTGGCCATGGTGTGGTGCAGTGAACAGGGCTGCACATCAGAGTCAAGTAAAACAATCCCAGACCTCAGAAGGTGACCAAGAGGGGCACCTGGGTGGCTCAGTGGGTTAAAGCCTCTGCCTTCAGCTCAGGTCATGATTCCAGGGTCCTGGGATCGAGCCCCACGTCGGGCTCTCTGCTCAGCGGGGTGCCTGCTCCCCCCTCTCTCTCTCTGCCTGCCTCTCTGCCTACTTGTGATCTCTGTCTGTCAAATAAATAAATAAAATCTTTAAAAAAAAAAAAAGGTGACCAAGAACAGCGATTTGTTTTCTATGGATTTATCATATCATTGCTTGACTTAACTTAGTGTTATAAGATGGCACTTCTCAAAACTTTTGTTTTTATTCCAACACACCCAATACTCACACCTTTGGGAGAATTCATGGAAATGCAGAATTCCCCATGTTCTAACTTTAACTTGACCCTTTTGTCTTCTACTCAAGAGAGCAAGGAAAGGAGCGAGAAGGATGTTGTTAGGAGAAATGTTCGATCTCTTCTTTGTTTTGAAATATGTGTTTATTTACCTTTTTTCCAATTTTGGTGTCTTAGAGGAAGCCTCTGACACATCTCACAACTCGTTGGGACCTACCTTATCATGTGTTGCAGTAGTAGAGAACAGAAGGTAACCACAGCAGGGATCTGTCCTCAAGGAGCTCACAGGGAGCTGGGGCAGGCAGACATGGGCTGCCGACTATCTACTGAGAGTCTTTGTACTGGCAGTGCAAAGAAAGAGGGGGTGTTTTCTGACTGGGAAAAACAAAAAACTTTGATAGAAAACTGAACCTTTAAACTGAATTTTAAGAGATGAATGTTTTTTCATTGGTCGTGAGGGAAATTTCGAAAGAATATGGAGGTATCGTGAACATCATACTTTCTGTTGTGCCTGGGGAATGTTAAGTAGCTCCATTATAACCAGGATAGACATTTTGAAAGAAGAAGGAAGGAAATGGGGTCTGAGGCACTTGAATGTCATGTTTTGGTGTTTGGACATGATCCCATAGACAATGGGCAACCACTAAAGATTAGGAACAGGGACATGACACGATCCAGCTTATGTTTTTGGAAGATTACTCTGGCAGCTCTGATCCTATAGTATCGATTATCATAACCTGAGAAAGAACCTTGCAGTTCAAAGTGGGGAACTAGAAGTGCTGGTTGATGAGCTGAATAAAAAAAAAAAAATCAAAGTTCCCATTTTCCTACTTGTGTCAAGTCAAATAAATGGAGCCAGATAAACGTGGAAAAAAATTGAGATAGTAGCAAAATTGCCTGGAAGCAGAATGTTTTTCAAAGTCCCTAATGAGGTGTCAGTGAACCTAACGAGATGAAACTCCCTACCTTACACCTAGTTTTTCACGCTGTCCTTTTCATTCAGTCATAATTAAGTTGTGAAATTGGAATTATATCCTATCATTAAAGAGGGAGGCCAGCTCTGCCTGGCTCTTGCTTCTCTGAAGAAGGTAACTCGGAAAAGCACTCTGTCCCGTGGCTGCTCCTCGCACCTGTGCTTGCCCTGATGGGGCTGCAGGCAATGGTGTCGCCATTTTAGATTTTGATGAAGAAGGGCCACATGGCTCTTCTTCATTGATTTCAGTATTGAATTCCTTCATTCTTAGTGAGGAATTATTAGGCAGCCGAAGTTGAAAGGAAAATGTCAGGGTTTTTTTTATTGTTATTGGCTCCTTAGTGGAAGGGAAGGGTAGACAAGGAACAAAAGCATCCACCATGGGCCAGACACTGTATGGGGCTCTCTAAATATGTTGGTATCCCTTTGATTCTTTTAGGGTGCTACCATGAGAGGGAAGCATTATTCCCATTTGTACAGATGTGGAAGCAGGCTCACCCGGGTTGTAGGCTTGTATAAGGCCCATTAGGCTTACTCCAAAGCCATGGTTCTTCTTCTCTACTGTAATAAAGATGCTGACTACATGTGTATAGAATAAGGTCCATCGAGAGGAGGCTGAGATCTCAGATCTTACAGTACCTCATGCACTTTCCTAAGACATTTTGAGGTGCGTTAGTCATTTCTGTAACAACCCTTTGAAGGGATATTACTGCTCCTTTTTATGAATGAGCTAACTGGGGTTGAGAGAGTCTAAGTGACTTGCCCCAAATCACACCACGAAGTACAGATTCTGCCTGACTGCGCTGACTTTCGAGGTGAGATCTCTATGGTCTCAAGGATGAGACTAGCAGGGGACATTTGCAGCAATATGTGAGAGAGATGTGTAAGGCAGGCCCACTTTGTGTGAAGCCCCACAGTTCTGGAATGCAGGGGTAGTCCGGGGGTGGGGATGAAGAGAAAGAACCGGAGGCTGGCTCTGTACAAAAGGCAGTAACTGTGCAGCATCAGCCTGGAGTCCCAGAGGGGCTTCTACAATAGCTAACTCACTAAATAAATAAGAACCTCATGCCCCATTCCCTGCAGGACTATTTACATGATCTTACCGAGCAGATTCATTGCCCCCTGTCCTATTCTTGGGTCTGCCTGCTCCCCTTGGGGTGGTTCCAGGCCCACCTCTGCTGCAGCTTGCCTGGGAATGACTGCTTCCCTTCCCCTACAGCAATACTACCAAGGACTTAGGCCCCCAGCTCAAGCCCCGTTCTCTGTTCTCTCTACTCTGTCCATCGTAGCTAACCCGGTATAGAAATGCAAATGCAGGGGCGCCTGGGTGGCTCAGTGGGTTAAGACTCTGCCTTCGGCTCTGGTCATGATCCCAGGGTCCTGGGATCGAGCCCCGCATCGGGCTCTGTGCTCAGCAGGGAGCCTGCTTCCTCCTCTCTCTCTCTCTCTCTGCCTGCCTCTCTGCCTACTTGTGATCTGTCAAATAAATAAATAAAATCTTAAAAAAAAAAAAAAGAAATGCAAATGCAGGAAAATGCAGGTCTGTGATCCCCTATTTAAAATGTTAGGGGTCATGTATCTGTCCAAAATTTAGAATGTCTCAGATCTGAGAGAGCCAATATGATACGTACATTACAGATTGTGTACCACCCCCTGCCAGACTCGGAGTAGCACCATAATCAAACACATTAATATTTCTGCAGTAAAATGGGCAATAAATAAAACAAATAAACCCTATAAGCAGTGTTCTGTCAGTTCAGGTCAGTTTGTACCACTGAATTAATTCAGATCAGCTTAGAATTGCTGCCAAAATGAGTTACACACACACACACACGCACACGCACACGCACACACACACACACAATTTTGTTTTCAGAGCTTTTTAGATTTTACAGTTCAGAAAAGAAATTATAGATAAATATTTGTTCGATGCCTACTACTGTTAAATAGTAGCTCACACAGATTGGGTGCTATTATGTACCAATACTGTGCTGAGTAGTTTACGGACATTTATTGCACAAAAGCCCCTGAGCCTATAATGAATATAACATTACTATCTGCATTTTGAAGTGTAGAGCTCCGCTGTGCAATCAATAGCCACTAGCCACGTATAGCTGTTTATATCTCAATTAATTAAATTAATTTAAACTAATTAAAATAAAATAAAATAAAATACTTCAGTTTCTTGTTTGTACTATCAAGATCTTGATAGCCATGTGTGGCTAATGGCTATGTATTGAACTAGCTCTCTGGGCCCAGACCCTACCATATTGAACATTTCCGTCAGAGCAGAAAGTCCTGCTGGATAAAACTGGCTACATGTTGTATAGTGTAGTGGTTATGAGCATGAGTTCTGAAGGGTGGACTCACCATTTCCTAGATATGTGGCCTTGGCCTTGCCAAGTTTCTTTACCTCTTGGCACCTCAGTTTTTTGTTTTTGTTTTGTCTGTAAGTAAAAAGGGAGGAAAATCCTGCCTACCTGCCTCATTTGTTGTAAGAATTAAATGAGCTAATACATTTAAAGCACTCAGAGCAGTGGCTGGCATCAAGTTATTTCCTAATAAGTATTAACCATTATGGCTATCATTAAAGATGGGGAAATCAAGGGACATAAAGATACATTAATTTCTGCCTCCCGAGTCCTTGCTCTCAAGCTGAATGTGCTATAGCCTGTCCAGACAAATGTCTCGTACATCTCTGCTCCTGTGTTGCTCAGTGAGTGAATGACTGAATGAATGAGAGGGTCTGAGAGTGGTGACCTAGAAACCAAGGAATAGCTGTGTGGTAGCCTGGTAGTTAGGGTCAGGCTTAGACCCAAAGACCCTTAATGAACCGTAGTTATCCTTTATTGATTCCTCAGACCGAGAATCCATTCATATCTCTCACTTCCACTTTGTTTCATTTTCCTGTTTCTAATCTTAATTTTTTTAGAATCTGCCATTACTAGGCTATTGTAAAGCATTGAACTTGCTGTCAGGGCTATATATTTGAGATAATATGTTGATGCTTCACTGACAACGGTCGAAATAGAAATATAGCGGAGCTGCTGCCTGGAAGCCACCCAGTGAGGCATTGGATCACTTTGGAGAGAGTCACCTGCCAGATATGCCTGGATAGAGACGTGAGCAACAACCTCATATCTGGTATGGACGGGGTGTTTGTGTTCATGACCTCTGGGCATGGAGTAAAATGGGTTGAGGTTCAGTCCTGAACCTGAGTCTCAGTCCTGAACCTAACCTGGGCAGCCATTTCATATCACTTAGGCTTTTTGAATCCCCGTTTTTATCATTTGCAACACGGGCTAATATTGCAACATGGGATGGTATCATGGGATATTCTGATTCTGGATCCTTCACATATTCTCAGGAAGACCAAACGCAAAGTAGATTAAAATACTCTTAAGTATAAAGTTCTGAGCATACAAGTTACTTGTACAGACAATTATTTTGTTTTGGTAGGAAAGGAAGCCTCTGAGTTTTGCGAGAAACAAATAAACATACTTGGTGTGCATTTGTAGTTGACTTAATTATTAAGTGTTGGCCATTATTTTTGTCTTAATGGGAAAAAAAAAGAAAGTTGTAATTCACATGTTATTCATATCAATCGATAGATGAACATACCATTTTTTATTTTTATTTTTTTTGAACATACCATTTTTTAAAAGATTTTATTTATTTATTTGACAGAGATCTCAAGTAGTCAGAGAGGCAGGCAGGGAGAGAGAGGAGGAAGCAGGCTCTCTGAGGAGTAGAGAGCCCAACGTGGGGCTCGATCCCAGGACCCCGGGATCATGACCCAAGCCAAAGACAGAGGCTTTAACCCACTGAGCCACCCAGGTGCCCTGAACATACCATTTTTAAGGAGCAAATGAGTCTCCTAGTGTTGGTACTGCTCTTTTGGGGTTTACTGAAAAGAAGGCTTGGAAGCCCACCAGAGCAGGCATTATTTTTTACACAGTCTTTTGTCTTCCTTGTAAGTTTTTAATTTTATATTTTGAATTTTCTATTAGTAAGAACTGTCCACTTTTAAGTTTCTAGTTTTCTTTTTATGAAACAATGAGTTATGTTATCATCAACCCACACACAATCACCAGGAAGCTCATCGTTATTTTAATGCTCATTTACAGTTACCACCTTCTTTCTTTATGCAGTTTTAGAATTAAGATTAAATTATAGAATGAGAGAACAGGAGGAAAAAGTAGAGACTGAAGTCTAACCTGTTTGTTTTACAGATAAAGAAGCTGAAAATCTAGGGAAAGCAAGAAAATGCTCAGAGATTGAGAGCCAGTCAGTGGCAGAACTAGGACTAGAATTGCTATTTCTGACTCAGAGCCCATTCATCAGGCAAGTTCTAATCAAATGTTAGGTGGTGAGCATTGAAGCAGATCAAGGGAGTTACATGAGTCTAATGGATATTGGAAGAGCTTGGTGTAACATTCATACTACAGGGATGACCTTGCTAATGGGACCTAAAATACTGGAGGCCCCTGGTGATGGTGTCAGTTGGGAATGTGTGTAGCACCAAGCATGGCTCCCAAATAATAGGGGCTTAAACAAATAGAATCTTTTATTTCTTAGCTAGGAATACGCCTGGATATAGGCAGTTGTTAACATTGGTTCATTTGTTCAAAGATGCCCCCAAGGCCTTAGGATCTTTCTATCTCTCTACCTCTTGTTCACAAAATGGTTGCCTCAGTCCCAGGCATCCTATGACTATCTAGGAAAGAAGAAGGAAGGAAAGCTAAAGCTTTCCCAGAATTCGTTCAGCATATTTCTGCCTTCATTTAAATGTTTGAAAGTATGTCACCCTGCCACATCTGACTACAAGGAAGGTTGGGAAACTGAACATTTACCTTTCTTGCCTCTATCATTGGGATATTGTTTTTAAAAATTAACAATCAGGAGGGCACAGACATAAACCAATTACAGCAGATGCCAACCATGAGCATCTGGCATAGTTGTAACAATAGTGGTGACCAGGGAAAAGAATGTTAAGAATGAATGTTCAGTAAGTCTAAACAGTGTGTGTTGCTGTATCATGTTCTACATCAGGGTCAGCAAAGGGTTGTATTTTAGATTTTATGGCTATATGATATCTCTTGTAATTACTCAACTCTGCCATCACTATGTGCAAGCAGCTATAGACAGTACATAAAAGAGCAGGCATGGCTGTGTTTCAATAAAACTTCATTCACAGGAACAGGTAAGAGGCCAGACTTGGCCTGTGTGCTGTACTTTGTTGACCATTTTCTGCATCCATCTCCACATTAGGGATATCCTGGGAATGAGACTGGAATACTAGACGTTGGTTACTTCTAGTTATCTCTCTGTGGGCAGTATCCAAGTGAGCACTGGCAACATTTTTCCATTCTGGACCAGACAATCCTCCTTCCCGTCCTAATGGCAGAAGCCATTTTTTTACTCCTTCAGGCTCGGTATACCTTTGCTGTATACCTGCTATGAATAATGACATGGAAATTCAATCTATGTCTTTCAGTTTGGGGGGCACCTTCCTGTATTACCCAAATATTGTCATCTTCAACCGTCATAATGCTTGGGAGATTCAATAAAATAATGATTATGAAAGTGCTTTGTCAGCTACAAAGCAGTATATGAAAACTCCTACGGAGAACAGCCTTCTTATCTACTGATGCTCCCCATGCTTCAAGGACCTTCTATACTTTCCAAGGACTGTTCAAATTTCCTGGCATCACATCTGCCCCTGTTTGAGCACAGCTTATCTTTTTTCCAGCAGCACAGTCTGCTTGGGAGTGTATTAATTACCATGATAGGGTCATTGAAGTGAGCTCTTCGTTTACAAGAACCCCCCAGGGATTCCCGTACACAAACATGTACCCATGCTCTTGCACTCTCATTAGACTGAAGTTTTGCTATTCATGCTCAGCTCTTGGCAACAGACACTTCAAGATGGCAGAGTGGAGGATGCAGAGAGAAACTGGGACTTTCAAGAGCTGCATATTTGCTAAAGGCGAAATAATTCAGGTCCGACACCAGTCATAGCCTAGCCAGTCACATGGAGGAGTTTGGAAGGCACATCATTCACTTGGGCAATACTCATCACTGATGGCCCAAGCCAGGCTCCTTTGCATCATCCTTAACATGTCCCTCTCCCATGTACCTTCAAACCAATCAACAACATGGTCCTTTTTCACCAAAATCCTATATACCTGCTCTTTTTGCTGAGTTTTTCACATTCTTTACTCTTATCTAGGGCATCAGTCCTTCCAGGAAACATTTAGTATCTTTATCCTTTTTTTTTTCTTTCCTTTCCTTTTCCTTCCTTCCTTCCTTCCTTTCTCTTTCTTCCTTTCTTTCTTTCTTTCTTTCTTTCTTTCTTTCTTTCTTTCTTTCTCTTTCTTTCTTTCTTCCTCTCTTTCTTTTAGTTTCAGAAGTAGAATTTAGTGATTCATCAGTTACATATAACACCAGTGCTCATTACATCAAGCGCCTTCCTTAGTGTCCATCATCCAGTTACCCCATGACCCCCCATTCCCTCTAGCAACCCTCAGTTTGTTTCCTAGAGTTCAGCATCTCTTACGGTTTGCCTCCTTCTCTGTTTTCCTCTTATTTTATTTTTCCTTTCCTTCCCCTATGGTTATTTGTTTTGTTTCTTAAATTCCACATACGAGTGAAATCATACGGTATTTGTCTTTCTCTGACTGACTTTTTTGGCTTAGCATAACACCCTCTAGTTCCATCCACATCATTGTAAATGGCAAGATTTCATTCTTTACGATGGCTGAGTATTATATCATTGTATATATAGACATCTTTATCCATTCATCTACTGATGGGCATCTGGGCTCTTTCCACAGTCTGGCTACTGTGAACACTGTTGCTATAAGCATTGGGGTGCATGTGCCCCTGTGAATTATCATGTTTGTATTGCTTGGATAAATACCTACTAGAGCAACTGCTGGGTCATAAAGTAGTTGTACTGTGAACTTCTTAAGGAACCTCCACACTGTTTTCTAGAGTGGCTGCACCAGTTTGCATTCCCACCAGCATTGTAAGAGGGCTCCCGTTTCCCAGGAAGCATTTCTTGACTTCCTGCATCTGTTTCAGACCCCCACCCCCCTCCGTGCCAGGACGACAGCTCCTACAGCGCTCACCCTCCTGTGCTGGCATTGCATGTTTGCCTGTTCTCCCAATGGGCTGTGGGTCTGTGAGGACGGGGAGCGTGTGTGTTAGTTACACCTGGCGTGTGGTAGTACTTAACCGCAAGTCCGTCACCATTTCATCCATTCTTCCTCTCACAGGCAGGGCAGTATCTCAGAGCAATGGCTTGTCTCTCCTTTTAAGAGCTTCAGGGAAAAAGTATTCCACGACCGTCCAGAGGCTTTTATTCTCTGTTTAGGGGATCAGATTTAGATTATACTACTTGGAGGGATTGTGACAGACTTTGAGAGCATGTGCATGGTGCCTCATATAATCTGCTTGACTGAGGCATTGTTGAACAATCATTCATTCTATTCATTCATTCATTCATTCATTCAGCAAACAATTATTTTTTTTAAGATTTTGTTTATGTATTTGACAGAGAGATCACAAGTAGGCAGAGAGGCAGGCAGAGAGAGGGGTATACAGGCTCCCCGCTGAGCAGGGAGCCCGATGTGGGGCTTGATCCCAGGACCCTGAGACCATGACCTGAGCTAAAGGCAGAGGCTTAACCCCCTGAGCCACCCAGGTGCTCCCATTCAGCAAATAATTATTAAGAATCTACTCTGTGCTGGGCACTGCCGTAGAAACTGTGGATTCCATGAATACTCACATAGAGGTAAATTGTCATCCATATTTTGATCTGCTATATTTGCCAGGCATTTTTGCTGGAACATATTAAAAGTTCCTCTTAATCTTCATCATACATCTGTGGGGTACCTACTCTTATCTCCATTTTACAGACAAGAAAATAGCCTCAGAAAGGTTTGGGATCACACAGTAGGAACTTGAAAGAGTATAGAACATACCTCTGTTTTCAAGGAACTCACGTCTATTGGGGAACTATGCATTGATGCATTCATTCATTCACTCATAGGAAAAATATATACTGAGTGTCTGGGTCGTGTTCAGTACTATTATAGATTCTTGGAATGTAGCTGTGAACTAGGCAGACAAGGGCTTTGCTCTTAAGGAATTTTCATTCCTTCAGAGAGGGCATAGGTGATAAATATGTCAACACTTCTGTGAGGAAGACATTGGGGCACATATAAAAGATTGCCTAAGGAGTATGGGGACACCCCCGATGGGAAGTCAGGGAGCGATACTTGGGCTGAGACCTATAAGAGGTAAGTGATGTGTGGATCTGAAGACAGTACTGGACAGAGCAAACAGTAGGTACCAAACATTGTGGCTGCAGAGTAGGGAGAGGTTGCTAGTGGCATGAGTGGATCAGAGGGTAGGATATGTCCAGATTTGTGTAGAGCCTGGTAGGCCGTTATAAGGGATTTGGATTTGGGATTTATGTCAAGTAGAGTAACATATTACTACAGCATTCTAAGCCATCAAGGACCTGGCCTAGTGTCCTAAAGACCTCTGATTGCTTTGTGGGGGCAGGATGACAAATCAAGAGAGGAAGCATGGAGAGTGGTTAGAAGGGAGGGAGGAAGGGAGGGAGACGAGAGGAGGTGGAAGGAAAGAGGAGGGGAATGTAGGAGTGGGGAGGCAGAGAAAGAATGGTGGAGCTTGGGTTAGGGAAGCCACAGTGGAAATGGAGAGAAACGAATAGGTCTAGGATGGTTCCAGAAAAATAGAATTTAGTGAGACAAGGACAGGCCCTGAGGTAAAGAACAGGGCTTTCTGTGGTACAGAGCACAGAGGAACATTTACACAACCTCTGATTCAAGGTTTTCCAAACTATGTTCCAAGGAAACACCATGCCCTGTGGGATGTTAAAAGTTGCTCTTGGATAGAAGATCAGGATCCTTCATTATCAAAGAGGAGAAAAATTCTGGGAAATACTACATCATTTATTGCAGTATAATGATGAGAAAAATAGTATATTGAAGCCTCTAGGAAACTGTTAGTAACATAATAAAACCAATTCAACTTGAATGTGGCTTTTCTCAAGTTTATTTGATCCCAGAACTCCCTTTTCACAGAACATCTTGTGCTGTGACAGCATTTCACGGAGAAGGTTTGACAGGATAGGATGATGTAAAATAGCCTTCTTATTTTGTTCTTGGCAAGATGGTGGCCCAGAGAGGGGCAGTGACTTGCCCAAGGTCACACAGCTGGGTAGAGCCAGAGCCTGGCAGAAATGATAGCTTCTCTGACTTAAGACACACTGCTTCTTCCACCCAGGGGTGCCATCTGCACCTGCAGAGAAGACTATACTGTGGTGGTGATAGGGCCTGACTACAAATAACATGCATCCCACTTCCTGCACAAACAAAGCACACTGCCCCCCACTCTACCCTCCCAGAAGGGCCCTAACTCAGAGAGAGTGATGCACCTTTCCCTGTTCAAGGTGTCAGGCTTATAAATTCTTACCCTAATGAACAATAGAGAGTTGTAAAAACTGTGCACAGAGAGAAATGCAACAGTCCTGGTGGCCTGAGAGTCAAAGCACTATTGAAATATGTTTGCAAACTCCACTCCCCAGTCATATCCTAAACGATAATGGGCTATGATGAAGTGATCATTAATGTCAAATGTAGACTCAGCCAAAAAAAATTTTTATAAAAAGATTTCATATGTTTAAGGGGCCAGTGATGACATTTGATTGTAATTTGGGGTACGTTTTTAGGAGAACTGCTATTGTTGGAAAGAATAAAGAGTACTTCTGTGCTTCTGGCTGCAGACCAAGGAAAGTGTGTTTCAGGGTCAGATTTTGATCCAGATTTCGCCATTTGGCAGTTGTGTATGAGTTACTTAACTTCTCTGGCCTCCGTTTCTTACCTGTGAGATGGAGATAATATGACCTTGCAGGAATGGTACAAAAAGTAAATCAAATAATGTATGTCAGGTACCTAGCATGCCTGACTCAATCTAGGTGCTTGGAAAATGAGAACTAATAGAATTATGCATGTGGTTTGTCCCTCTTCTAAACACCGGATCATTCCAATGTCATTTGTCATTTGTCCCAAATTTGTCATTTGTCCCAAAGATGCTCTGGTGTTCAGCTATTTATGTGCTTAAATTACGGAGGATACTTTTGACGGCAAATGATAGAATCCGACTTTGAACTTAGATCAGAAAAGGTATTTAACTTATTTGTTGCTGAGAGTAGTAGGTTTTCTTATGTCATAGTGACATAAGCAAGGGTATGATTTAGCCTCAGACAACTAGAGCCTGAGGCTCAAATAAAGCCACATCTCTCTCTGTCTCTCAACTCTGTGTCTTCATTCTCTGTGATTAGCTTCCTGAGTGGGGAGGGGAATGGATGGCTGCCAGTGATCCTTGAGGACTCAGCTTCAAGTTCACATATCCCAAGGAGAGGTCCTGATAGGCCTGAAATGGGTCAGGCGCTTCCCCCAGGACCAATCACCATGACTAAGGTGATGAACATACCAGCCATCATCCCAGGTAGGGAGTATACCAGTATCTACTCATGTCACGGTTAGAGTAGGAGAGCAGGGTTAGTAGGTAGAAAGCCTCAGACATGGGAGCTGTCTGGCAGAACACAAAATATGTATCTTCAAGACCGCCCTTTGAAACTAAGCTCTTTGTGGGAAATCCAGTGGACAGCTGCTCCTTCAGTTTATTCAACCTCTATCCGACCTTCCTTTGTAACAATACTCGCCTTTGCCATTGGAGAACTACCCCACTTCTCCCCATGTGCTGTGCTTGGGAGGGGAGTCCATCTTTTCTCAACTCTACTCTGCTATCAGCCCTTCCACACTTCCACGTTGATGGCATAAGTGAGTATCATGCAGATTGGGCCAATCAGACTCTAGCTTTTTTCTGAGTGTTTCGTTCTTGAGCGGAATGACTCACTGATTAGAGCAGAATCATTCTGTTGCTGGTCTTAAGAAGTCGGTCCGTGAGCTCCCCCTACTTTGATTCCTAGAACTTCACGGTTCTTGCCATACCTTAAAGTCTAATTGTTAATTTTCTGATTCATTCTGGAGCTACCCTAAGTAATCTTCTGGGGAACCTGACTACTCATTTAAGTTAGCTGGAGCTGATTTCTGTTGCTTGCAACCAAAGATCCTTAACAGATGCAGGCAGAGCTGTGTATTAATGTTAGTATCCACCATGCTAACACTGGTTCCACTGGGTGCACAAATGCTCAAAAATCACCTGTGCCCTTGTTGTCTGTGCCAGTTCCTTTCTTTAACTTTTCCCGTCTCTCCTATCCCCTCCCTTTAAAGAATTCTAGATCAAACCCACTATGCAAAACAGTTAAAAGAGAGGTTGAGGGAAGCTCAAACCCTGAATGTTCAGCTTCTACCTTGCTCCTTGGTGATATCTAAGGAAACCTAGGGTCTCTGGAATATAGTTTGAAAACCTTTGGATGTGAAGGAGCCTCAGGTCCCTCTCACTGCTAAGGTGCTGCAGTCTGACCACATGCTAGGGCTTCCGTTGAATCCTGGCTGTGTCCTTCTCCTTCAACCCAGACCATTTTCTATATCTCAAGCCTGTTCCACTTGGGGCCCCCAAAGACACCTTTCTCTAAAGCAACATCTCTGCCAGTCTCGCTCTCAGCTAAATGGTTTGTGTACTTGTCACTGGGGTATTTCATACTATTTGGGACTTTGTATGTCATTAAGCACGAGGCAGCCCAGGTTAATTGAAATTGTTATTTTTGGAATTGAAATTATTATTTTTTTATTAATTGAAACTGTTCCCCAGAAAGAGTTCACAGTAGCGGCTCTGAAGATTTAGAAGCACATTAAGATTGCTGGATCTCAAATGCAGGTTTCTGGGCACCGCCTCTGAAAATTTGGGTTTGGTGTGCCTCCAGTGGGTCCTAGGAATCTGTATTTGTAAAATAGGAAGAATAACTATGCCAACATCATTTTGTTCTTATTTGTAACTACGGTAATGTATTTAAAGTTCTTAGCCTAGTTAGTGGCTGGCTTTATGGTAAGGACTGGATAAGTCAAATTATTAATATCATTAGTTTAAGATGTAGTGTCATTGGACTTATCCAGTAGTGTTTCAGGTGACTGTTCAAATGAACAACCCACCTCTAGTATATTAGTTCAGGTGCACTGTCATCTCATACCTGTGCAATTACCACAGTTCTTCCTCCAAGTGATCTCCCTGACTTCAGTGTCCTTGTCTGAGTTCATTCCTAAAAGAGCAGTTATTTTACTAAAAATCAAATTTGATAGTGTCACCTTCTGCCGAAAATCCCTCGGTGCCTCCCCATTGCTTTTGGAATGAAGTCTAAACTTCTCACCTGTCATCTGCACAGTTTTACTTGTGGGTTCCTTTCTGACAGCAACTTTCTCTCTCTTCATCCACAAACGGTGGATCCCCCAATGCCTCGTGCTCACTCTCCTCCTGTGGTTTTGCTCATTTGGTTCCCTCTGCCTGACATGCTAGACCCCCTTTTGCCTGGACAAAGGTCCTCTGGGTCTCCTTTTAGCCATTACTCTTCTGTGAAGTCCTCTCTGGTTCCCTAAAGGCTGGGTTAGATTCCTTTTTATGTGTTGTCTCTGAATCCCGTATCTCTACTTTCTGGCATTTATCACACTATGTTGAAATTATCTGGGTACTTTTCTGTGTCCTCCACTAGGTGTTGTGCTCCAGGAGGCAGGAACCCTGCCTTTAAGAACTTTGACACCCTTTAGTCTTCAAGGGCTAGCACAATGTTTAGCATATAGTGGATGAAGGTGCTCAATAAATGCTTGGGAAGGGAAGAAGGGAAGGGGGTGTGTAGCCAGGGAGGTAATGGAATAAAGAAGGAAGGGAGGAAAGGAGGAAGGAAAAGAAGAAAATTCATTTTAGCTGATCCCTAGGCAATGATGGGAGGCACAAAGATAAGGATCCCACTCCACAGAGAAAAGAATGTTTATATAAGAGTTAGCTGGTGTCCTGGTCTCAGCAAGATGGTTTAGTTCAAGGTAGGGCCTCTCTCTTGGAAGACACCCATGGCATAAAAGAAGGATCACCAGATTCAAATAGGAAAACTGCATTTTCAACATTGCCCCATCACTGAAAACTCTAGGGGGTTCACAGGTCATTTCATTTTGCTCCGTCTTCAGTGTCCTCATTTTTCAAATGGCAGTAATAATGCCTACTCCAAACAGTTCTTTGGAGGATGAGATAAGAGACTATAAAAAGTACTTCGCAAATTGCAAAGTTGTGTTCTTTTGTGCCAGGCTCTGAGCTCCTTGATTTGATCTGCTTCACCTCCCTTTCCCTAGTGCCAAGGACATTGAAAATGATAGGTGAAGTTTTGTTGAATAAATGGGCCACTTAATAAAAGGATGACTGAACAAGTAAGTGGATAGGGAAGGTCCATGGCATGAGGTTGCCTGAGCAAACAATGACAGAGAGGCTGAGAATAGCCTTGCAGAGATGAGTCGCATATACATGTTCTTTCCTTCTTCGTGAAAAGTTCCTTGAAGTGGGAACTGTACCCTAACTCTCCCCACCACTCCTGAGTGCCCTCCACACCCGTAGTCATTGTTTAAGAAACACTTAGGAACTTAAAGTGAATTTGTCCACCACGTTACAATTTTCCAAAGGTTTGAGGTAGGTACATACTATCAGCCCCGTTTTACAGATGAAGAAACTGAGGATCAGAGATATTTAAGTGAACAGCCCAAGTTTGCATAGCTGGCAAGGGGCCAATCCGGGATGAGAACCCATATTTTCTCACTCTATATCCAGCACTTGCTTTCTTGTTTATTTCCACCAGTGAGTGTGTCTCTTTGCCTCCTGGCCCATGTCAGCTGTGTCTCTGTGTCTCTGAAATGGCGCATGCACCTACCCAGATATCCTAGGTCCTAAAAGCAGTGGCAGCCCCATGTTGATGAGTAGTAAAGAAGTCCAGCAAAGAAGATCCTTCAAATGGCTGCTGATGAATGTTTATAGGTGGAGTCTTGCTTTTAACGGAATGAGATTTAACTTCAAAATGCATTCAATTATTTTTAAGCCCAGGGGGCATTTAGAAATGACCATTGCCAAACACCAAAACTAGGAATGTTCCGTGACCTGATGACCCTGCCTTCTTCACCAGCCGTCTTTTTCGGGGCTTGATCTCACACGGGAGTGCCAAAGCACAAAATTTATAGAGTCCTCAGAGTTTTTATGGTCGCAAATCACAAGACTTTATCAAACAGAAAGGGAAGCTTGCCTTGGAGGGCGAGAACGTACTTTTCAGACATAGCGATGGGAATACAAACAGGCCAATTCAATTTCTTTTGGGGTCATGGTTTGTAGCTTTATTGAATGTGTGACATTCCTTTTTGAAAGTCCATGGGATGTTTTCACTTCAGAGAATAATTTCTACATCCCATTCGACACCAAGAAATGGGTAATTATTATATCACTTGGTGGTTATTTATCACAGTTTGAATGGAAATAAATTACTTCAAAGTGAAATCACGCTACATGGTTACCTGTCTGCCCTATTAATCTTTCGTTTAATTTTCTTTATTTTAATGTGCATACCAATGTTTGTGACCTGTCTCATCTGTCTCCCTCAAAATTCCCTCCAGTGGATTTAAATATGTTAAGAGAAATTAAATAAATGGGTTAAAAGAAAGCTTGGGATTTGGGGAATGGGGGCCCAGCTAAGAGCAGTCATTTATTTCTGAATTGGGCCTCTCACCTCCCAGGCAATAGGAGCATACCGGAAATCAAAAATGGGTAAAACACAAGGATATTTGGCAATAGACCAGCTACTTAGGGCACAAATGGTGGTGACCACATTTTCTGGGCCCAGCACTAGCCACGGCGCCCACTTTGGCAATTTCACCCAGTGATTTCATTTTACCCACTGAAATTCACAAAACAGTACTGCTGTTCTTTCACTTTAAGAGCACAACATTTGTCCTCCCCAAGCCTTCCTCTTTCTGCCCTTGTCATCTAAACTAAAAGTCTAGACGAAGGGGCTCATCTACTTCAATTTGACAAAAATGAATTGGGGGGGCCACTACATCCCAGATATTAGGATATGGAGGTTCTCCGTCTGAGCGTTTCACAGTCCAGTGAGGGGGACCTCTCTGTTGCATTTCCCTCTCTCTGCCTGCCACGCTGACAAAGGGACAGGTCTGCTGTACTAGGGCTGTTTCTAGATAAGACTTCTTGAAGCAGAAGCTGATGCTTCAAAGGGTCTGAAATGAGAGCAGCCTGGCATGGGATACAGGAAGAGATTTGTTCCTGTTCCCAAGTGGGAGGAAAAGCGAGAGGGTGGAGGAGCCAAGACAGGCCCCCCAGCATGAAGATGCTCAACGAAGACACTAGGACCCAAGTGAGCAGTGAGTGGGGCCATCAGGAAAACCAACAAAGGGAGCATCTCAAGGAAGAATGGAGATGGGGGTGTGGGTTTGGGAGCATGAGGCAGGGTGTCCAACTAAGGCCAGGTGAGACCGGAACTGGCCTCGATAGCTCAAGCTTAAGGGGGTACCAATAACTCAGTAACTAAATAATATTAAAGTGAAAAATTGTCGTATTGTTGTTGTTGTTTTTTAATCACAACTAATGCCAAAATTTCCATGATGAACACATTATCAAAACTTGAACTGGAGGCAAGGTCAGCAACAGAGCTATGTGCAGCCATACTGGAGCCCGAGGCAAAAGAACAAAGAAATCAGTGGTATTGATCCTGTCTTTATTTAATTATTTTGTATTTATTTAAGAGGGGGTTTTTTCTTTGGTTTGTTTTCATTTTTCTTTTTGTTTTGAGAGAGAGAGAGAGAGCAAGCATCTGGGGGTGCAGAGGGAGAGGGGGAGAGAGAATCCTAAGCAGGCTCCATGCCCAACATGGAGCCCAGCACAGGGTCAGATCTCAGGACCCTGAGATCGTGACCTGAGCCAAAATCAAGACTGGACACATGAACCAACTGAGCCACCCAGGTATCCCTATTTAAGTGTTTTTGTAAGTAGTTTTATTGGACCACAGCAATGCTCATTTATGTGCATATTGTCTATGGCTGCCTTTGAGCTACAAAACAGAATTTGAATAGTTACAGCAGAGGCTGCATGGCCCACAAAACCTAAAATATTTACACTGAGGCCCTTTATAAAAGAGGCTTGCTACTCCTGAACTAGATGATCCCTGGGCTCCTGTCTGGTTCCGATACTGGCAGATTGTGTTTTTTGTTCATTTAATTAGTTACTTTTGATGCGAGATGGACCCTAGAGTTTGGGAGTATCTCATTTTATGTTTTGTAGACATTGCATGCTGTGTTACATTAGATAAACTTGGACAGAAGGCCTATCTATGGTGCATCAGCTGTCACATGAGGTCTTGGGTGATGCTACATTCAGCCCTGTCTACCCTCCCCCCTCACTAGAACTGTGGGCTTCTTGAGGGTCCATGAAGGTATTTAGTTTTTCCTGAATTTACCTGGATTGATCACCAGCAGTTATCAGCCTGGGTCAGTAGGTCCCTCCAGGAGGCATCTGGAAATGTGCTGGGTGGTTTTGGTGGTTACACTGACCTTAAGTCACTGCTGAAAAATAGTGGGTAGGAATCAAGGTTGCTGAACAACCCATGATACACAGATCAGTTCCATCCACTGAAAAATTATCGCTCCTCAAATGGCAGTAGAATGGCTAAAAAACTCTATGCAACCCTTTTTTCCTGCAGGTAACCCCTGTCCTTTGCCTTTATCTATTGCCAATTTTTGCATCTTTTTCCTGAGGATACTGCAAAATTCTATTTTTTGCATAATGATGTACCACTTTAATGGAACTGCTGGCTTCAGGAAATATGAAAATGACTGGTTTGAAAGGCTTTGAAGGATACTTACCAGGCTTTTCAGTTCTATTTTTATCGAGTTGTATGTATTCTGATTCATTAAATTCATTAAAGGTGGAAAAAAGGCCTATGGAAATATGGGCGGCTTTCTATTTCCCATCATTATTCATGAAACATAGAATTTTCTTTTTCCAGGAAAAAAATCCTTTTGGTAAATTGACATCTCTCATTTTTCTGGAAAAGTCCTCTTAGAGAATGTCCTTATCTAAGATCTTGCTCTAAAAATAGGAGTTGACCATTTCTGGATTAGAAAATGGGGAGCCTGGAGAAACACCTCATTAGAAAGTGGTCCTAGGACTTTTGGGAAGGCAACAGATTGGTTTCTGGTGCCTGAACCTGCCCTCAGTGTCACTCTGAAGCTGCCAACCCTCTAGAGACAAGTGCTTTTTGGAGTCCAGCTTGATCATATTCTCTTCATCTCTCTCTCTTTCCTCTTTCCATCAAACCGCCCTTCCCTCGGTTGCGTTGAACAGCACCCTAGCCCGAGGCAGACAGAGTTGTAGGTAAAAGCCTGGACCTTCGAGCCTGATAACTGGGTTTGATTTCACGCTCTACCCCTGACTAGCTCTGTAGTTTTGGAGAAGCGACTTTTCCATTCTGTGCCTCAATACCCTCTGTTCTGCATTGGGAATTAAATAAGTTACTACATGAAAAGCACTAGGGGGAGCATCCACCCTATGGAAACCGTGGCATGAAGCTCTGGCATTGCTGTGTGGAAGGGCAGGATGGGGATGCATGTCAGAGCAGGACGGACCTCAGGGATCACATGGCCCAGGTGCCTTCAGACCCTGCTTTAGACTCCTGGAGATGAGGAAACCAGCACTCAGCTACCATGAAGAGCAGGGCTGATAGGTGGGGCTTCATACCTCCAGCTGCCCCCTCAAAGGCCCTCTGTTTATTCCTCTGTTTGCAATTCTGTTGAAAAATGTTTAATTTATTAATCTATTTATATTCACTTTATTTACAGATAGAGAAACTAAGTTGCACAGAAGGAAAGTGACCTGCCTTAAGTCATATATCAAGTTACTAGTAAGTCGTTAATATTGTTTATGCTTAATATGTGCCAGGCGCTGCCCTGGGTCTCAAGTTCAAAACATTGTATAGGCACCTCCGTGTTTTTTTAAATCGAGCAGGTCCTTTCCTCACTATTCAGCTAACCCCACTTCAGGGCCCCTCGGGCACTCCTGTGTTGGTCTCACTATCTGGTCTGAGCTGTTCACCTGTTTCATCCCAAATGCCTCTTCGCATACTGATTCGACCTGATGACTGGTTTTCCTCTTTGCAGCCTTCCACAGAGCCAATACTTGCTGTTGTCTCCCCTGCTCTGATCTCTCATTCCGATCTCCCACCCAAGTTTTTTTTTTTTCTCTCTCTCTTTGATGTTAGTGCTTTGTAGACCACAGGCAAAGACCTTAGTCCACTGTTTTGGTTCCCAGAGAACCTTAACCTCAGTGTCAGGGCCCACACTATATCCTTTCATTCATTCAGTAAATATTGATGGTGCACCTACTTTGTGCCAGACATGTACAAGGTATGGGGGTGATAGTAGTGAGCCAAACACAGAAAAATTTCTGCATTCTCTGGAGCTTGTATCTTCGTGGGTGGTGACATTCAATAATCAAAATACATTGGTAAAACATATAGTATGACAGATGGCTATAAATGTTACAGAGATGGAAACAGTTTGGTAGTTCCTCAAAAAGCTAAACATAAAATTACCATATGTTTCAGCAATTTCAATTCTAGGTATATACCCCCAAAGAATTGAAAGCAGACTCAAACAGATACTTGCACTCATATGCATATAGGGCTACAACAACTCAAATGTCCATTGGAAGATGGATGGATAAACCACACACACACACACACACACACACACCCCCAAAAAAAAAAAAAAAAAAAAAAAAAACCCACAGTGGAATATTATTCAACCCTAAAAAAGGAATGAAAATCTGACATATGCTACAATATAATGAACTCTGAAGATGTTATATTAAGTGAAATAAGCCACATGTAAAAAGATAAGCGCCATATGATTCCACTTATATGAGGCATCTAGAATAGGCAAATTTCTCTTCTCTCCTAGAGAGAGAAAGTAGAAAAGTAGTTGCCAGGGGTCAGGTGAGAGGAGATAGAGATTAATTGTTTAATGCATACAGAGTTTCTGTTTGGGATGAGAAAAAAGGTCTAGAAGTGGATAGTGATGAGGATTTTCCAGCATTATGACTGCACTTAATACCACTGACTTGTATATTTAAAAAAAAAATATTAAAATAGTAAATTTTATGTTAAATACATTTTACCACAAAAAAATGTAAAAAAAAAAAAAAGTTCTATGGAAAAAAGAAAGCCTGAAAGGGAGATGGGTGTGCAGGGGTTAATTTTAAAGATTCACTTATTTATTTATTTTAGAGGGAGAGCACATGAGCTGGGGGAGGGGCAGAGGAAAAGAAGAGAGAATCCACAAGCGAACTCCCCAGCTGAGTGAGGAGCCCATTGTGGGGGTGGAGACGCTCAATCCCAGGACCCTGAGATCAGCCCTGAGCCGAAATAAAAAACCAGCTGCTCAACTGACTGAGCCACCCAGGCGCCCTGTGTTGGGGGTAATTTTATTTTATTTTATCTTTTTTAAGATTTTATTTATTTATTTGACAGACAGAGATCACAAGTAGGCAGAGAGGCAGGCAGAGAGAGAGAGAGGAGGAAGCAGGCTCCCTGCTGAGCAGAGAGCCCGATGCGGGGCTCGATCCCAGGACCCTGGGATCATGACCTGAGCCAAAGGCAGAGGCTTTAACCCACTGAGCCACCTAGGCGCCCCTGGGGGTTAATTTTAAAAGGGAGGGATTAATGGGGCTCCTGAGTGGCTCAGTCGGGTAAGCATCTGCCTTCAGTTCAGGTCATGATCCCAGATCCTGGAGTCCCTGCTCAGTGGGAATCCTGCTTCTCCTTCTCCCTTTGCCCCCCACCCTCCGCTCCTGTGGTGCACGCTCTCTCTCTTTCAAATGAATAAATAAGATCTTAAAAAAAAAAAAAAAAAAAAAAAGAAAGAAAGAAGGAAGGAAGGGATTGCTGAGGAGATGGCAATTTCATAATCAGTGGAAGAAGCCAGCCCTGTGACTCTCTGGGAGCAGCATATCCCAAGCAAAGGGACCTCACATGAAGAGGCAGCATGGTAAGACAGACACAACACATCTTTTTTGTGCCTCAAGTTTCTGGGTTTTGTGATGGGGATCATAAAACCTATCTCATTTGGTATGATGAGGATTCAGTGAAATAATGCACAAGAGATACTTCAGGACAGGGCCTGGTGCCAAGCTTATCCCTAGCCATGGTGTGAGCCCAGCCATCCCTGGGTTTATGGCCAACATCTGCTCTGATATGTTTGTTTGGTGCATGTGCTCTATGGGTTGTTAGTATTTTGCCATCACCCCTGGGCAGCATATAGTAAGTGCCAAATAAATAATAATTTTTTTCCTGGCTCCTCGGTCTTGGTACGGGCAGTGTTAAAACGTGTGAAAACACTGAACATGGTACTTGGCACATTGATGGTAATCAATAAATGTTAGCTTTCTCCATTTAACTGTCAGTCACTCTTTCATTCATAAGAAATAAATAAGACACAGACCCTGTTCTCAAGCTGTGCATTATCTTAACCGCCAGGCATCTAGCAAAACATACCCGCGAGGGTTTAGTCCATCCCTGGAGGTTTGGGGAGGAGGGGGCTGTGGCCAGGAGTGCATGGAAAGGACTGGCAGAGGACGGGGACTGCAGCTAAGCCTCACAGCCGGGCTGGTACTGGCATAAATGGTCAGGGAAGGGAGTAGGCACCAGCACTGTGGTAGGACTCTGCTTTGTGGTTGGAAAGCACCCGGTGGCTTAAACAACAGAAAGTTATTTCCTCACCATTGTGGGTGCTAGATGCCTAAGATCAAAGTGTGACAAGACCAGTTTCTCCAGGGGCCTCTGTCTCCTTGGCTTATAGATTGCCGTCTTCTCCACACGGTCTTTCTTCTGAACGTGTCTGTGTCCGAATTTCCTTGTTTTATAAAGACACCGGTCATACTGGATCAGGGCAGTGACCTCGTTTCTCTTTAAAGAACCTATCTCCATATGCAGACACATTCTGAGATACTGGAGAACAAGATTCAGCCTGTAACATCCTCAAACTTTGATTGGGTTTGGCCAATGGGGAGCATTAACAAGAGGTTAGAGTGTGCAGGGGAGTGAGTTTGGGTATTTATTTCCCTAGTTGCTGTCTCAGGGTATCACTCTAAGGACTAAACACCACTATCCTGTCAGGCAGTCCTCTCTCTACAGCCTCCTATTCCCCCAACCCCGTCCTCTCCAGGGTCCTGTTAATACTTCCTCCCCCTCCTCCTTCGGAAAAAAAAAAGCCCAGTAACAGCTATCCCAGGCGATTATCCTTTACCTACCCTACACCTTGAGAAGTAGAGCTTTTATTAAATTCTCCTCCAGTCGTACAATTTGAATGTGCCATCTGTTTCCCTTTGAGCTGCTGACTGCAGGGGCGAGGGCAGCACAGGGAGAAAAGAGTCATGCTAGTGTTCACGCTGAACTTCACACAGGATGCGGCCTCAGTGGACTCTCTTAGACTTTGATTCCTCGGAGTTCTTTGTGGCATCCTCTGCCGATTGCTTTCTCCACTTAACCCAGAAGCAGCCTGATGCAATGGAAGGAGCAGAGGAGTCTTGAGTAGTAGAGCTCTGGTCTGGGAAAGCCTGTGTGGCTCAGTTGGTTGGGCATCTGCCTTCGGCTCAGCTCACGCTCCCAGGGTCCTGGATCAGGCTCCCTGCGCAGTGTGGAGCCTGCTTTTCCTTCTCCCTCTGCCTGCTGCCCCCCTTGCTTGTGCACGCTCACTCTCTCTCTCTGTGCCAAATATATATATATTCAAATTGAATATATATTCAAATACACATTTGAATATATATTTTTATATATTATATATATTATTTATATTTTATATATTTTACATATTTTTATATCTATATATAAAAGCTCCGGCCTGAAAGCCAGCTCCTTCCCACACCCTGGGAAGGATGACAGAGGGCAGGTCCCTCTCTCCGATCCTTCCATTTCCATAATTGTCAAATGTAATAGAAGCCGCAAACGTTTCGTTTTCAGGGATTGACTGCGTTAAATGAGAAAGCAAATGTTCAGTAAGTGTTTCATTTTTTTTTCCCGAACAGAAAGAGTCCCTGGTGTAACTCTATTCTGGAAACCCCTGTGGGGATCCTGACTAAACAGAGGCAGCAAGGAAAGAGCGCCAGTCAGGTGTGAGGGACAAGATGAGTCATAGACTTCCCGCTGGGTGGTTTTCCAGTCATTTCTCTGTTCTCCGCCCTGTTCCCCATTCCATCGTGGCCACCGGGGTGTAGACACTGCCACCCCTCCAGCCTCATCTGAGGCCTCACTGCCTTATCTCCCAAAGTCCACCACGCTGGCTTCTTGCTGTTCTTTCCACCTTCCGTACGCCTCTGCCTCAAGGCCTCTACCCTCATCTCCTTTTGCTTGGGAGACGCCTCTCTCCCTCTACCTGGTGAATTCCTGCTTATCCTTGGAAACGCAATGCCAACAGTTTTTCCCCAGGGAAAGCCTCCCTGATTCCTGCTCCTTCCTCACAAGGATCATATCCCCCATTGCATGTTTTCTAACCAGCTGCAACTTCTCCTTCATATCATTATTAGAATCGTATTTAAGCCATTCACTTAAAATTAATGGCCCACCTCTGTATGTCCCATTACATGGAAGCTCCATGAGGGAAGGGGTTATGTCTCGCTTGTAACAGTCATGACGATGTATAGAGTGGGCTGCCTGGGGGCCCACTCAGATCCAGCACTTGTCAGCCTTGTGACTTGGGGCATGTTACTCTCTGTGCCTCAGTTTCCTCATTTGTAAAATGGGGATAAGAAGAGTACCTACTTCATGGGGATTATCATGAATGTTAACTGTGTTAATAAATGTAAAGTTTGCATTCCAGGGTCTGGACCCAAATGTTAACAATGCCTCTGAGTTCTCAGTTGGCTCTTAATAAATAAATGTGGAATGACAAGAAATTAAGAGTGCACTGTGGGACAAAGTTAAGATGAGGCCTGGCCCCTTCAGTGTGGTCTCTGTGGTATGACACATAGTCTCAGATTCCCAGAACAAGGGAGGTTCCTTGGCAATCCTTATGCCAGGGGGCGGTGCCCTTGAACCTTCCATACATGTATGGGAGTCTCAGCAATGAGAAGTCTGGCCAGTCACTCCTGACTGGGATTGCTGGATGGATCATAAAGAAAATGGTGCAGTTAACTTGTTTGTGAATTCAGCCTTAGACCCCTCTACTTCTGGTCTTAGGCAGCCTTGAAGACAAGGTAGCAGAGATGTTTGGGCTGTTTGCCTTTAAGACGTAGGTAACAGGGAATGTTTGGAAACCACATCTTTTTATGTTCCGTGACTAGAAATCAGGAGACCTAGTTCCTGGGTATGTATCCTGGGGAAAGTTGTCCAACCATCTCAATTTCCATATTCATTAAGTAGGAACAGTAACACAGTATTGCCGTCTTATTGATTACTTTTATCTAGGTCTAGTGGACTTCATTAGGAGAGAGTAAATAAATGTGTGAGCATGTATGTGCACATACACATACAAGCACACGTGTGTGCCTGTACACGCACACGAGCATTGTCATACCACAGACAAAATAGTCATCACAAAGCACATGCATTAAATCTCATTTCATTAGTTAGAGAAATCTTTAAGACCATTAGCTATGATCAATTCACACCTCCTCTAGAAACCATTATAATAATCCTGATTATCTGGTTTCTTGATTTGAAACAAATTAGAAATTGGTTACTAGGATGAACCAAAAGAAGGCCATAGACAAGAGAAAATTGGGGCGCCTGGATAGCTCAGTCGGTGAAGCGTCTGCCTTCAGCACAGGTCATGATCTCAGGGTCCTGGGATCGAGCCCCAGTCAGCCTCCCCGAGTCAGGCTCCCTACTCAGCAGTCAATCTGCTTCTCCCTCTCCTTATGCCCCTCCCCCTTCTTGTGCTTTCTAAGAAAGAAATAAAATCTTAAAAAAAAAAAAAAGAAAGAAACGAGCAGAGAAAATACCGCCATAGCAGGAATACCAGCCACAAAGCAATGACATTACTTTTTATATCCTGGTAGTTTCTGGTCATTTTCTTTAAGAGCCAATGCTCTTCAAAGTCTCTTTGAGGATATCATTATTTTTTAAAACAATCGCATTTTAAAACCTGAAGAACCCAAATGATCCTCTCGTCCAAAGTTCTTATCCTCTGATGGGAGAGTTCAGGTTTCAAGTGATGAAGACCCAAAGGCAGCCTACAGCTGAGTTGGGTTAGAGCCCCACTCTTCTCTGCCAAGTGCATCACTTCGCTCCTCATTTTATCGGTCAACATATACAGTTAACGCCATTAACTGCCCGGGTCTCTACTGGACACAGAGTCTCTGACCTCCAGGGACTCACAGATTGTCAAGAGTCTTTCTCTGCATGAATTTCACTGCTAAATTATTCATTATCATTTTAGGCATTTTTAGATATGATAACCATTACCTTCAGGCTCAACTGCTTCTATGTGTATGCTGAGGACACAGAGATCTTCAGGATGTGTTCCTTGTGACCCTCATTCACAGCAATGTGTGTTCAGAGTAGGATATTTTGAAATATCAATCAAGAACACTTTGGTAAGTGCTTACCATGTGCCCAACACTATTATGGGAATTTCAAGTGACAGGGAAAAGAAAAAGACCGATATTATTTTCTAGGAAATCATCATAGCCATAGAAGAAATGGAGGGAGGAGGTTTTCAGGGCAAGCTGACTGCCGAGAGAGTAGGGACCAGAAATCTGCCATGCCCTGAAGCCTGGCTTTTTTCTGTTTCCTGTGCACACAGGTCTGACCTCCGTGTGCCTCATATGAAAAGTGGGGATAATAATACCACCTACGTCTTAAGGTGGTCCTGAGCATTAGAGAAAATAATATCTATCGAGTACTTAGAATATTTCCTGGGGCATAGTAAACACTCAGTAAACACTGGCTTTAGAGTTTCAGGTTCTACAGTAGAGACTGAGTGTGGTCGATGAGTTTGTTCCATGGCACATCGAAAATTTATTGAGTGCTGCTCCATGCTAGGCTGTGTGCTGGGGGATGAGAGTAAGGTGGTCAGTAAAAGAGACCGTGTCCTGAGACAGTTGACCGCCTAAAGCAGGGGTCAGCAAACTCCAGCTCTGGGACCCTATTTTTTTTTTTTTAAGATTTTATTTATTTATTTGACAGAGAGAGAGATCACAAGTAGGCAGAAAGACAGGCAGAGAGAGAGGGGGGGAAGCAGGCTCCCTGCTGAGCAGAGAGCCCGATGCAGGGCTCGACAACAGGACCCTGAGACCACGACCCTAGCCGAAGTCAGAGGCCCAGCCCACTGAGCCACCCAGGCACCCCTGGGACCATATCTTTGTCAACAAAGTTCTATAGGCAGAATTGAATAGTTACAACAGAGTCAGTGTGGCTCCCAGTGCCTGAAATAATTGCTGTGTGGCTCTTTGCAGGAAAAGTTTGCCAACCCTTGGTCTAGAGACCTGCTATTCTGTGTGTGGTTCCCAGACCACAGGATTAACATTGGCTGGGGACAGTGATAAGAAATGTAAAATCTCAGGCCCCAGCTCAAACCTTCTGAAACAGAATCTCCATTTTAATATGGTCACAGAGTTCTTTGAGCACACAGTAAACTTTAATAAGCATTGCATGGGGGGAAGTCAAAGACATTTAAGTAAGTTATTTTTCTGGGTAAGAGAAAGTGTTACGATGGAGGCTGGTATAAGGAATCATTTCTAAAGCATTTACTTTGGAAAACAGTGTGGATGTTCCTCAAAAAATTAAGAATAGAGCTACCCTATGACCCAGCAACTACACTACTGGGTATTTATCCCAAAGATATAGATGTAGTGAAAAGAAGGGGCACAAGCACCCCCAAAGTTCACAGCAGCAATGTCCACAATAGCCAAACTGCGGAAAGAGCCAAAATGCCCTTCAGTAGACAAATAGGTAAAGAAGATGTGGTCCATATACACAATGGAATATTACTCAGCCATCAGAAAGGATGAATACCCAACTTCTGCATCAACATGGATGGGACTGGAGGAGATTATGCTGAGCGAAATAAGTCAGGCAGAGGAAGTTAATTATATGGTTTCACTTATTTGTGGAACATAAGGAATACCATGGAGGACATGAGGAGAAAGAAGGGAAAAATGAGGGGGAGAAGTTGGGGTGGGAGACAAACTGTGAGAGACTGTGGACTCCAGGAGACAAACTGAGGGTTTAGAACAGAGAAGCATGAGGGGATGGGTGAGCCTGGTGACGGATTTTAAGGAGGGCATGGATTGCATGGAGCACTGGGTGTTATATACAAACAATGAATCTTGGAACACTCCATCAAAAAACTAATGGACTGTATGGTGACTAACATAACATAATAATTTTTTTTTAAATAAAGCATTTACTTTGCATCAGGGGCTGGCCTAAATGATGTACATACAGCACCTTATTTAGTTCTAACAAGGATTAAGAAGAGGATGCTCCCTTTAACATTGGTTGAGCAAACCTAGGCTTAAAACGGCTAGGTGATTTCAGTCAAGGCTTTCAGTTAGTGAATGGCAGAGCTGGAGTTTGAAGTCTGGTCTACCAGACTGCCAGCCGTTTGCCCTTCACTGTCATGTTCTGCTTCCTAAAAGCAACACACGAGAGAGAGTAAGGAGAGATTTCACAGAGAAATCTTACAGAGTTGGCTCAGTGCCTACATCAGTAAGGGTCTAATCAGGAAAACAAAATCCACTCAAAGAATGTAAAACAGAGGAAATGTAATTGAGAGAGTTGGTTACACGGTGATGGAGGAGCTGGAAAGGCGTCGGGAGATGGCGAGGCGTTCTGCAGTTAGCAGCCAGCAGCAAGTTGCCACCACCCATAGGCTACAGAGAAGAAGTGAAGGGGTGATGTCCCTGGAACCCAGCAGCCAGAGTTGCCAGGGAGAGGCTGAACCCCTGTGGGCCTTTCCAGCTGGAAATCTAGCCCCAGGAGCCCAGAGCTGCTGGTAGCGTTGCTCAAGGCAGAGCCAAGGGGGAGTCATGTGCTTCTCCCTCCCACCCCGTTTCTCCTCTAGCAAGAAGGCGGCTCATGTAGGAGCCCAAAAACCGTGGCCTGCAGAGATCAAGATTCTGCAGCAAAGAGCATAGCAGGGAAAGGGCAAGCAATGGACCTACGAGCAAAAGGGCCAGGGTTGGGGGGGGTGGGGACGGCTACTGGTACCTTGTCATTTCCTCCCCATACCAAGAAAAGGCCCCAGGCACTATCATAAAGTTCCTTCTCCAGACTTTCAGGTCATCTCTTTTCATGCCCCATATTGCTGTCCTTAGATCATTGTTTTTTGCTTTATCTCTAGTTCTCTTTTCTAGTTTTAGTCCTACGGATGCACCCTTCATTTAAACTGCTGTGTTCCCAAATCCCCTTCTGTCCCTAGCTATGGTTTCTCAGCTTTCCTCATTCCATACTGAGCTGTCTTCGAGTCAGATTCACCGTCCTCCCCACCATGCCCCACAAGATTTGGTACTTGTCCAGGAGCTTGGACACGACCTTGGATGGGGTCCTGAGTGATGAGAGAGAGAGAGCTCCTCAGACAGAAAAGGGTGATCTGGCCTTGCCAGCAGGGGGAGGCAGATAAAGGTCTAGGCCTAAGAGTGAGTTTAGATTCCACTTTCAGTATTAGGACTTTACCCTGGTAGGTAGCCATTGAAATATTTAAATAAGATGAGATACAATTGTATTTGTATTATGCAAACTTTACCCTTGCTGCAGAATGGTTGTTGCATTAGAAGAAATCAAATTGGGAATAGGGAGTCTGGTTAGAAACATGTTGCAGGGATAATAGTTGGTTGGTCTATGGAATGTCAGAGTAAAAGAGGAAGGTGTGGATTTGAGAGACTGTGGCAGCCAACTGGTGGCTGCCATCCAAGCCTGTCCTTCTCCCACTTTTCTTCAGAGACCTGTTTTTGCTCAGGAGCTTACTCTTCCTATAGACATGGCTCTAGCACCGGACCCTCCCCAGATCACAGAGTGACTCTTGGTAAAGTTCAGCCATGGCTGCTCTCCTCCCTTTCTTGGTATATTGACTGGGGACATGTGATGCAATTCTGGCTGATAAAAGGAACTGTAAGTCTGCTGGGGCCTAGGGGCAAGGGGTGGTTCAGGGAAGGAGTTTCTTTCTCTTAGAAAGAGATGAGCAAGGAGAAATTCATCTTTTTTGCCTCTGGTTGTGACTGAGGGAGGGAAACACAGACACTGTGGCAGCCATCTTGGATCTGTGAGAGGTCGGCTGAAGGAGACAAGCAACCCCCTGAGGATGGAAACACCACTTGTCTTGGAAGTATCACTGAATCTCTTAATTACCCAACTCTGGAAATCTGTGCTGTGAGGCAATAAACCACTTAAAAGTTTAAGCTGCTTTCAGTCTTCTTTAAAAAAAAAAAAAAAAACTTGCAGCCATAAAATATCTTAATAGATATGGGGGAAAAAATTAGGAGGTCATAGGAGTAGGTGGCTTGATTGGTTGTGGGTGGTCAGGAGAGAGATGTAAGATGAGTCATTAGTTTTGAGCTTGGGTCATTAGGTAGAAAATGATACTAGTTACTAAGATGAAAACCCTAGGAGCTGGTTTTATTAGAATGGTGTGAATAAGAACATGCATGGTTTGAAAAAGAAACAGAAGTTTGATTGGTGTATTTGATAGGTAAGGGGACTGTGATGAGCTGAGGGTGGAAGGGGTCACTGTGGTCATATGTTATGTCCTTTAGTGGTGATGGATCTTGGGCATCTCTGTGACATTGACCATGTTGTTTAACTTTTCTGAGCATCAGCTTCTTAATCAGTAAAATAGAATGAATACTGCCTAGCTCATAGAGTAATCCTCATAAAGATGAAATGCAATGTACGCATCAACCAAACATAGCAATTATTATTTGATGGGGCCCAGGAGGGGGGCTCTAGATGCTTACACACTGAGGGCTGCACTAGATTTCAGCTGGCAGGAGGGCTGTGACATGGTCAGAAGGTCAGAGGCTGGAGACAGAAAGCTCAGGTCAGTTGTTACGGCAGACGTCTAGATCTGTAGTTGTCATACACCCCAGAGGCTCTGAATCTTTTGTTGAAAAGAAGGCTTATTCAAAAGAGTAAATAAGTAAATAAATAAGTAAATCTTCCCTTCCACTCTTACCTGAGTAACTTTTGAAGGGGTCCCAAGGAATCTATAGCTCTTTATGGGGAGCAGGTTGGAAGTAGCTAATACAGACAGGAAGCACTGGAGATAATGATTGTGGACAAGGTTAAGAGAGTGAGATACTCAGGAAGACCACCATTAAAAGAATAGAAGTTAATAAATGTAACACTGAATCAATTTATTCAACTAAACTATTTAAATATCTTACCTAGAGAACTCCTACTCATCCTTCAGAATATAGCTCAAGCATTGCCTCCTCCAGGAAGGCTTCCTTGACCAGCCCCCCAGTGTCCTTTCTCTGTTTCCCCTGTGCAGAGAAATGGCCTTCTTGCTGGCCTTCTGCCCTGCTCAATGTGAGCGGGGCTGGCTGACTTATCTCTGTAGCCCCTGTGATGCCCAGCTGAGAACTTCGCCCTTGTCTGAACTGCCCTTCTAAATGAGTACCGGGCAGACTGACTGAGGTGCCAGGCTCAGCACCCAGAGGAAGGAACTGAGGCCTAAGGGCTGAAGGTGGGACTGTTTGTCCGGGCTGTGAAAGTTGTAATCTGGGTTAAGGTCAGGAGGAATAGAGAAACGGATGGATTAGAACCCAACTTCTGAAGACTAAATTTAAACCCCAAGGTAAAGGAGCCTAATGGTGAGCAAAAAAGAACAGAGGCTTGCTAAGACTGGAAGAGAAAAATAAGATGCAAAGCATTACGTCGTGTGTCCGAACTCCTGCAGACAGTAGGAGCCCAGTGGACTTCAAGCCAGGTCTCTGACTCCACGGCAGGGAAACCCCCTTACCCCGTCCCCTGCCCACTCTCCGCTGGCCCGCGAGAATGGGCATGCAGCTGCTGCCTCTCCAGAAAGACTTGTTGATTAAGCGATTGAATGAAACCATTTTGTCTTGATTCTCTTTCTAGATTTCAGTCACTTGTTTAAATGGTGTTCTTCTGACCCCGCTTGGCATTTCAACCATGCAACATCAGTGGGCTTCGTGTCATTACACATCAACACGGGCATCTCCTTGCCTCCCGTGGCTCCCCCACACTGGTTCTTGGTGTCCAAGATCAAAGAGAAATATTGTTTCCACTGCAGATGGAGGAACAAGGCTGGCCGCCTTTGATGTCAGGCAGCCGCGGTGTAATCTGTGTCCCCGACTTGCTTTTACTGCCGATGTAATTTGCAGCTGCGATGTTGAGTCTCGGTAATTGTTTCTCCAACCCAAACGCCACTAGTATTTTTTATTTAAGCGGGAATTTTCATTTGGCTAAATCAACAGTTCTTTCCACCCCCAGTGGATGGTGGCCCTGAAACACGGGGGTGCTGGTGGTTTTCAAGAAAACAGAGCCCAGGTAATCAGGAAGCCCTAACAAGAGGCCATTATGTAGAGCGCACCCCTCTTTAACTTCGTCTTTTATGGGAATAGTGTGATCTCAGTTCCATAAATACTAAGAAGTTTACCACTGGGCACTGGGGTCTTCCGTCTCATTCACCTCGGACATTAAGGCCGCTGCCTTCCCTGCAATGTTTCTCTTTGTCTCTAATATCACTTTAGCTGCCTTTAGGAACCGAGCCAGGACGTAAAGGATTCAGACCGTTTTGTTTTTTACAAGGTCAGATTGCTCATGATTCCTAATAGAGAACATTGAAAACCTTTTTATTGAGGGGCCGCCCTCCTTCTAATGTATCTCTCCTTTCAGAAACAGTTGCAGTCAAAGACATTAAGTTAAAACCTTAATCTTGGTTCAAAATAATAGTCGTAGGAGTAGCAATAATAGGGGCAGAAAATGCCATGCACTCGTAAACATGTTGCAGACAGAGTCGTAGGCCCTGCACCCACCACCTGCTGTTTAACCCTTGCAACAACCCTGCCAGGCAGCTATCTGAGCTCTGTTTTGCAAAAGAGCATGGTAAGACTCAGAGAAATTAAATGCCGTCTCCCCGAACGACACAGTAAGAGAGGGAAGCAAAGCCAGTTCTGAAGCAATCCTTTCTGTGGTTTGCGTCAGGACTGTGCTTTTCCTAGGACATGGTATGGATTTTCCCAAGAGCAAAAATCGGGTCAAAATGCAAAGGAGAGTCAAAAGCAATGATGTATGCGATAGGTAGTGGAACAGGCGGCCCAGGCCCTATTTCGTTGAATTGTGGTATATAGAGCACTTGAGTGCCCAGTTATTCTGTGCCTCTTTCCTCTGCCTACAGTGTCCTCCCTACCGTGCAGCCCATTCTGTCCTGCTCTGGATTCCTTCATAGGGAGTCTTTCCTAACCTTAAAAAGCTACTCCCACGTACTGTCATAGCTACTTTGTTAACTTCTCTCATGGCCCTATCACACTGTCACCTCCAGCAGGTAGTGAGCTCCTTAAGGGCAGAGATAGTGCCTTATCTGATACAATATTCCAATGCCTGGCACCGTGCTTGCTGTATGAATGGTGTTCAAGAAGCATTTATTGGATGGATGGATGGATGGATGGATGGATGGATGGACAGACAGATGAATGAAGTGAATAAATACACAAATAGCTAAACAACTCACTGCCTCATCACTAAGATGGTTAATATCATTTCCCATCATGCCTAGTAAGAGTGTAACTGTCGAATCACACTTACTTCTTAGAACGGGGCTCTCTGGCTTTCTTATTGTCTATTCTGGGATGGGGTCAGGAGGGTTCTCCACATTCCTCCCTAATAGCTATTTCCCAAAGGGTTCTGTTAAAGAAGCTGTGAATATTGTCTCCAAAGGACTTCGTTCATTTGAGCTCATTTGAAGATGAGTTTTTGTAGGCGGGGGAACGCCCACACATCTCGCGCACAGCAGATGCTGAGTCAGTGGAGATCCTCTCCGTGACTTCGATTTCTCCCAACAAAATGTCCATCTCCTGTGTCTCCTTTTTTCCCCAATGTCTATCGAAATATTCTCCATAAAATTATTCAGGCAAAACTCTTGTTCAAACCATACCTGATCTCCTCAGTTTAGAGAGAAGAGTTCTAAAATAAGAGCCTCTACTTGGGAAGAGACTGGGCTCTTCAATTTTGACTTCTGAGCTCTGTGTTCTCTATTTTAAACTCTGGTTGAAGTGTGGAAAGAAGCCTGCTTTCTCTTTTCATCTCCCTTGCATAGTAATTCCAGGCTGACATTTATAAAAAGAACTTTACTACACATGCTGGAAGAACAATGGAGGACATGGTTGATAGGAACAGAGTAAAGCAGTCACGTGTTTGCCTTTCCCAGTAGAATGTGAGCTCCCAGCAGGCAGGAACTACACTTAATTCGTGTTTATCTTCTAGTTCCTCACCTGGAACACAGTGGCTGTTCTATAAATACCTGAATGAATGAAGGAAGGAAGGAGTGAATAGGTAAATGTAGAAAGGACTGAATAAGGCAAACATTGAAGATCTGGACTGGACCCTAATACCCACAGATGTCGTCCCTCAGGCCTTGACACCTTTGTGCTCCTTTCTCTTTCTTCCCTCTTCCTTCGTTCTCCCTCTTTTCCCATCTCAGCCTCTTGTTTCCAAGTGGCAAATGCCATTCCATTTCCTGACAGAGCAAACTTGCTGCCCTGCCCTGGGTTGAAACCCTACTGTCAGGTCCACCAACCCCGAAGCTCCTTATACTCGGTTTCCTGTCTGGGCTGCGCTTACTTCACTGCTGGTTCGTCCCGCAGCTGTGATTGGCATTCGTTGAGCCCCAGCTTCAAACCAAGTTCCTCCCAGTCCTAGGTCCTTCCCATCTTTGGAGCTTTCTTTAAAGAGCCGAGGCCCGAGTGACCTAATTGGCATATAACGAGGATCGATCTGCAGGCAACAACGGAACCCTCAACTTTTATTTTTAGATTCTGATTAATTAATTCATAGTAAGTTTCCCTCTTAAAATGTTACTCCTTTAAGTGTTAACTGTCTTTAAAAGGTCATACTTAGAGGATAATAAGACTCAGAACACAGTTACTGAGTCCCCATTACAGAGCTGGGGCTACAATAGTAGCTATGACATACTGATACCTCCTACCTAATAAGCACTGTACGTACACGATGATAGTTAGTTCTCATCCCAGACATGCTGTCCATGTATTATGCGTGGCGGTTTCCATTGCAATTGCTTCCTTGATATATTTGAGGAATGTGGGAGTTGGAAAAGTTACACATTTTGCCCAAGTTCCCTTGGCCAAAAGGTGACTGAGCTCGAATATGAATCAGAGATTGTCTTGATTCCAAAGCTCATGCTCTTTTGCACCCTAGTGAACAGCCATGCCACAAGGACCTCACAAGGTTTTGTGCTGCTCTCTGTGAGAGGCACCATGCATGACCCCGGTGTCAAGTGCTGTCCAAACACCAAGTAGAAAGGGACAAAAGAGCAAATAGTTTCTAAAGGAGAAGACATGTTGCCGAGCTTTGAAAAGAATGAATAGGGATTTGCTGGCCAGAGAACAAAGGGAAAAGAATTCCCAGCGGAAGGAACAGCACGGAAGAATGTACGGGTGCTGGGGAAGACACGTCATATTCGGGAATGGTGAGTAGTTCCACGGGGCGAGGAAGCACGATGTAGGATGGCTGAGGCAGCCAGGGGAGAGGTTGGGGACAGCGGCCAGAGGGAGGACGAGAGGGGTAGATAGCTTAGAGCTTTAAAACCTAACATCTTTAATCTGTGGTTAATGAGATGCCATAAAAGACTTCCAAACATCAGATCCAGTGGCTGGAAAATGTCCTTCTCCCCAGGGCCTGATACTAATAGTGGAACCACACACGTTATGACAGAGGGACGCAAGCAAGGGAGTGAGCTGGAGAAACAGTGTGCGTTAAATCCTCCAGTCACCTGCGTAGGTGGGAGAGTTCAAACCAAGAAGTGCTTTTTAACACCTACATATAAATGCATATATATGTATGCATACATGTACATGTATATATGTCATGGGAAACTTAATTTTAGAGACTTTTATTTACTTGTCAGAGAGAGAGAGAGAGAGAGAGCACAGGCAGAGGGAGCAGCAGGCAGAGAGAGAAGCAGGCTGCCGGCTGAGCTAGGAGCCCGATGTGGGGACTCGATCTCAGGTCTCTGGGATCATGACCTGAGCCGAAGGCAGACACTTAACTGACTGAGCCACCCAGGTGTCCTCAGAAACTTCATTTTAAAAGTGTCAAGCTTGGGGTGCCTGGGTGGCTCAGTGGGTTAAAGCCTCTGCCTTCAAGCTCAGGTCATGATCCCGGTGTCCTGGGATGGAGCCCCACATCGGGCTCTCTGCTCAGCGGGGAGCCTGCTTCCTCCTCTCTGCCTGTCTCTCTGCCTACTTGTGATCTCTGTCTGTCAAATAAATTTAAAAAAATTAAAAAATAAAAAAAAATGAAAGTGTCAAGCTAGAACTTTGATTCTGGGCAGAGACATTATCCAGGGAGGCCAGGAGGCTGGCCCACGGCATTCAGCCACTCTGCTAATGAATTCCTTTTTCCAGAGCCCCTGTTTGAAATGGAGCATAATGAGAGTGATGATTCTGCCCCATGCAGGGAGGCCTTGGAAAATAATGCCTCATCATCATCTAATTAAAAACCTTTAAGTACTTTTGTGGAAATAGGTAACAACACCCCAACATGAAAAATGGGGGAGGGTTGGAGCCCTTAGGAGAAAATAATTTCATTTTGCTGGGAGATTTTTGCACTTTTTAAGGGAGACTGGTTGTATTTAAAATAGGAGTTGTTTTTTTTTTTTAAGATTTTATTTATTTACTTGACAGAGATCACAAGTAGGTAGAGAGGCAGGCAGAGAGAGAAGGGGAGGCAGGCTCCCTGCTGAGCAGAGACCCACCCCCCGCCTCATGCGGGACTCAATCCCAGGACCCCGGGATCATGACCCAAGCTGAAGGCAGAGGCTTTAACACACTGAGCCACCCAGGCGCCCCATAAAATATGAGGTTTTATATAGTATTTCGAATCAAGAGAAATAAAAATATCAAGACTAGTTGGGGCCATTGGATCTCTTGCCTCAACAGAGGACGGCGGCTTCGTGGTATCTGCCTTATTTTTTTGAGAAGGAACCTCTAACCTAGGGATTCTAGATGAGATCACACAGGGGGGCTGAATGTGGAGCCCATTGCTCCGTCCTTCCGTCTGCATTAGGGCGTACTGCTCCTGAGTAAGAGGCCATGCTATAAGCCAACATCCTCTGTAAAAAAGGATTCATTTTCTTCCTCCTGATCAAATACTATTCTTCTACTTTGCTGGCACTCATTAAATGCCTAATATAAAATCCCAATTGTATTCTACCCATCTGCTTTCAAAGGCAATCTCGCCATCCTGTAACAAAATGCACCTATGCTGTTAATCCCCCTGGTGCGCTGCTGGCCTTTATATCTACATGATTTTTCAAACATATTTTCCCCAGCATGATCACTATCATTTATTCCACATCACCTGTGATAATCCTATGTTTATACAACTTTATTATCTATATATAATATAGATATAAATATATAATTTTATTTATTTATACAAATATCTATATATTCATATTACATTTCTATAAATATATACTAAATACATAAATATAAATTTATAAATATAAATATTAATTTATATTAATTTGTATATTATTTCTATTTTAATTAATATAAATATATAATAAATACATAAAATATTGTGTATATACACATCTACATATGTATGTGTGTATGTATGTGGATACACACACTTATTTATTTCTCCAATTTATAGAGAAGAGAAGTGAGGATCAGGGAGGCAGAGGCCAGGGACCCACCTGCTGTTTAGTAACTGGTGAGCCTCGGTCTTGAACCAGGTCCCTGACAAACAAAGCCTAGGCTTTCCCGCTGTAACCTGCTACCACAGGGATTCAGATGGGACGTGGTTCCAGTTCTCAGCTGGTTTAAAGATCAGAATTACACAGCTCTTGTTGTAGCTGGACATGCAACGTTTCTTTACACGTGGACGTGTTTCATCAGTGATTCCCCTACTCAAACAGGATTTTGTGTGAACAACCCCGGGATGCTCTCCTCCCCTTCCTGTAGCAAAAAGGAAGACAGAGCCACGGAAAGGAGGCAAAGTTGGAGAGAACGTCAGAGGAAGGAAGGCCTGAGTGTCACATAAACCTCTCCACCTGATTCTAAAGCAGAGATGCTAACAGTAGGGACAACAACGATAGCTAATCTTTGCCACAAACCTTACTGCCAGGGGCATCTCCTGGCATCCTCTCAATAATCCTATAGGTACAAACGATTATTCCCATTTTATAGATGGGGACGGTGAGGCTGAAAAAAATCAAGATTTTTTTAACAAGCTATTCAAAGGCTTTAAATATGTAGTTTTGAACCAGGTAATTTGGAGGGCCTGTCTGTGGCCCCTGGGTACCTCTGGCTTCATTTTCTTCCCTGCTTACCTTCTGCATTGTTTCAGCAGCACAGGGAGCAGGTAGCCTTCTCTAGGGCCTGCATGTACTCCTCTCCCTCCCTGGGATATTCTGCTTAAACATACTCTTACTTGCCCCCTCAGCTCATGCTGGTCTCCCCTCAAATGTCACCTGCTCAGGAAATCTTCCCTGACCACTACCAGTTACTCTCTAGTCCTTTAAGTTTGCTTAATTTTTTTTTTTTTTTTTTAGAGTCATTATCCCACCTGTCATCGTATTCTGCATTTGTCTGTCTGTTCATTCCTTGGCTGGCTCTCTCGAACATAAACACCATCAGCAGGATTTTGTCTATATTATTTACTGATGCACTCCAAAAGCCCACTGCAGTGCCTGGCACAGAAATGAGCATTCCCATATTTGTTGGATGAATGATTTGCGAAGTGCACAACCAAATGTTATCCTAGGTTGGTTCCATTGTAAGAACTTTCCCATAACTACATTCACAAAATACAGACTCGAGTTTGCCACCATGAGTTATCTGTTCTTTCCATTATTCAGCACTTATGGAGCCCACCCTCACCCCCACCACTATGCCAGGCTTAGTGAGGCATCGGCCATGAGAGGCAGCTCCCCGCCTTCCCAGTCCCGGGGCACCATGGGGGATGTTCCCATACAGCGTGCTGTGGCGTGGAGCACAGGGTGATGCAGGTGGGGAAGGTGCCCTCCATCTCCAAGGCCAGTGGTTCAATTAGGGAAATCTATCTTGTGTCTTTTAGGGTGAGCTCATTTATTCCATGATTATGAGGTGGGGAGATAAAGAAATGGTCAGCAGATGTGGCTTCATTTTTCACCAGAAATTTCCCCCGGGCAGGGGCAGGAAGGGGAAGGACCTGTAAGGCAGTGACTGTGCCTCTACCCCGGGAGCCCAGGAGAGGGAAGGAGGATCCTGTGCTGTTTTATTGACACCCAAGAACACCACTTCCCAGAAATCACAACTTACAGCTTTCTTGGAGTGGGTTCATTTTCTACTCTAAACCACTTGACTCATTTTTTCCAAAGAAGAGTAAATTTCAAACCCCTTAAAAGCCAGTCTTTCCGGTCTATAGGCTAGCCATGGCAGTAACAGTGATCCCTGTTCCTCGGGGCTTTCAGATGATGGATGTCCAGACTCCTTGGCTTAGCTCACAAGACCAGTAGATTGGGCCCCTGGTCAGCTCACCATCATGTCCTGCCTTTCCTGCACAGATACCTGGGTGCAGCAGGGCCCTCGGGGAGCCATTGCTGTTTCCTGTCCCCAGTTACCTGCTGGGACCCCTGCCTCTGCCTGGAATGTCCTTCCTCTCTTCTTCCCTTGACTCTCTCCCCCACTCCACCCTCATTATCCTCCTGAAGTTCGGCTGAGATGAAACCGCCTCCAGTGAGCTTTCCCTGACTGCTCCCCATCCCACCCCTTTTCCCACCCCATCCCTGCTTTTGGGTTCCCATAGCACCCCCAGAGTCCCCCTGACTCAGCCATGTTGATGTTATCATTTGTCTCTGTACTCACGTGTCCTCCCTCACTAGACAGGAAGCTTTTTGAAAACAGGAATTGTATTGATTTTTGTCTTTTTTAAAAATTAGTTTTCCTATCATCTTTCCCAAGGACCAGGTATTTAATGCTTCTTAAATTAGGTCTTTGCAGACTGGCTAAAATCCTGTAGACATCCCTTTATTTTTCCATACTTTATTATGAAGGAATGGTTTTAGGGTATGTCTTGATTAATGATTCAGAGTGATAAAGGAAAAACATCACCCACAAGCCAGTCTGGATTTGGTGTCAACATCCCATATCAGAATGAAAAACTAGAGGAAGGGGACTCATGGCTTGGTGGCAGGGAGGCAGAGAAGACCCGTATTGTGGTCTGCCACTATATTTCTCTGTGATCGTGGGTAAGTCATTGTCCGCCTCTGGGCTTCCCTTTCCTCCTCTGAAAAAACTAGCACGTGGACTGAAGACAGCTGGGATCCCTTGCAGATCTAAAATCCTATAATTCTATGATCCTTTTCATGGCTTACCCACATTGGCACAGGCTCAACGATTGCATTTCTATTTCAGTGACTTGTGGCAGAGAAAGACATACTTTACTGCATTCTGAACTACCGGGCTAGGACATGCAAGTCTCTGACCTCAGCAGATAAACTCTGAAATCCCCACCAGTCACATTTCTCAAAGGATGGTGCATTCAAGTATTCAAGTGAGGGGAGAAAAAACATATGGGGAGTTACTCATTCACTGCTTTTAAGGCTCAAAAACTTAGTTTATTCTTTATACTACATTTGTCTCTGTATTTTCTCATTTAATCTCCCTAGTATCCTTATGAGGTATCCAGGATGAGACACTAGGTAGCTCTTGATGCCATCCACCAAAAGGTGTTGTTCCCCGATCTTCTGAAAGCATAGTAGGAACGTGATTCCTGCCCTGCTATGCTTGGGAGTACCATGCAACCGGTTCCATATAAGAACTGTGAAATTCTAGAAGTAATGTTTGTTCATTTCCAGCTGAGCATTTAAGTGCAGATATGAGGCCAAAGTGGATTTTTTGTTCCCTTTGCCGGAGTGGCCAGGACTAGTCAGGAGATATTTCATCAGCCTAGACCCTGGAGTGAGGCCGATATAGAGAAGAACCCCAAAATGAACTGAGAAAGACACACAGCATAAGCAAAATATCTCTGTCGTTTTCGGTCTTTTACATTTTGGTACTATTTGTTACTGCACCGTAATTTAATGTATCTTGACTGATACAGGCATTTGCCCCATTTTGCCCATAAAGAAACTGAAACTCAGTAAAGTAAAATAAATAGACCCTTACAGGATCATAAAAACTTCATAGGTGCTCAAGTCTGGGATTTAGACTTGGGTCTTTTGACTCCACATTAGTGCTATTTCCCCGATACTGCACAGCTATCTTTATGTCTTAGTGTTCAATATTAAGCTCAATTTCATTTGAACTGACTCTGTGGGTCCTGGTTTTCTTGATTCATCTTTGGAAGGTTAAAGGGAAAATGACAAGATCACAGGCTTTGGCGGTAAGCAGAGATGAACTTGAGTCCCAGCTATAGGACTTAAGCTTGGGGTCATTGGTACATTGCTAGAATGTGCTCTCCTGTGTCTACTGATTCAACCAAGATTGCAAGGAGCAGAAATTCTTAATAGTAGGGACTACCTGGGGGCACCTGGGTGACTCACTTGGTTAGGCATCCGACTCTTGATTTTGACTCAGGTCATGACCTCAGGGTTGTGGTCTTGAGCCCTGCATCGGCCCTGTGCTCAGCTTGAAGTCTGCCTCTCCAACTCCTTGCTTTCTGTTCACTCTCTCCCTCTCACAAATAAATAAGTAAAATCTTAAAAAAAAAAAAAAATAGTAGGGAATACTGACTGCTAATGGTATGGCATCAAGCATCACTGGCATTGTGGGTAGAGGTTTTAGGGCGGGGTCTGCCTTCTGGAGATCCTCAAATGGGAGAGGCTAAGCAATTTGCCTGAAGTCATACAGTAAGTAGAAGAGCCTCCATCCCAACCCAGACCTCTCTGATCCCTTCCAGTATGTCTCCCTGCCTCCAGAGGAAAGTGGCCCTGCTAAAACCCTCCATCATCGAGGAAGGAGAGCCACAGACTGATTTTCATGATTGAGCTCACCCTGGAGGGCTCTCCCATTTCTCTTCTTGTTTGCCTTAGAGCTTGGAGTTGATTTACTCTTGGGATGTTCCTCTCCTTTCTCTTACTCTGGCATTAACATTGAGAACAGCAGGCATTGCCTTGGCAAGGTTACAGGATAAACTTGCTGCTTTTAGGACATCTGCATCCAGCAAACCTTTATTTTCTCTCCCTTGGGCATAATCTTGGAAAAACACATCTGTTATTCCGGGTGCTTACCTGGCTGGGCTTGTTTTTCTTCTCTTGTATGGAGAAATATTCTGTCAAGATATGAGGAAGAGTTTTCACACCCTCTGAAGCCACAGACCCTTTGTATACTTAAAAAAAAATTTAAAAAACTCATAATCTTGATTGAGTCATAAAGTTTTTTTGAGAGGAGGAGAGTACCACCTGTGTCCCACAGTCCTTCAGTTCTAGGAGGTCAAAGTCACAGGAGATGCTTCAGGGTCTTTTTCTGACTAAGTCACTCAAGTGTGGGCAGTGGCTGGTGTTTGAGTACACCTTACCAGACTATTTCTCAGATGCTCTGCCCCAGGACACTCCTTCCTCCCCTTTCCATTGGCTAAGCCACATTTATACATGGCTGCCTCCAACTTTATCTTCTCTAGTGAGCTCTCCAGTACCCGGGGAATAGAAACAAATACCGGAGTAAAAGCTAAAAACTCAGTTCTGCCCCATTCATTCATTCACTCATTTTAGAACAATTACTGAGCAGCTACTATTTATCAAGCATAGTACTAAACTCTGAGGAGACACTGGTCGTCCCATCCCTGATCTCACTGAGAGTTCAAAGGGTAGAGATTGGGAAAGTGCCAAGATATTTATAGCATAACGTGATTAATTACTTAATAATAAGCCTATCATTCATTCAACAATATTTGAGTGCTGATCACATGTCAAGCACTGCCTTAAGTCCTGTGAATATAGCAGTGAGCAAAAGAGACAAACATCCCCACCCTCATGAAGTTGACTTTTCCGTGATGTAGGCAGGGCAGATAATACCATGGGTAAGGCTACGACACAGCGGTGAGTGGTGATGACGAGCATCATGAAGAGAACTGTGGCGCAGCAGGTGGTGAGGGTGTGATGGAGGGTCTGTTTCAGCGAGGGTGGCCTTGGAAAGACTCTCTAAGGAGGTGATACCTGGGGGAACCCTGCAATGAGAGCACGGTCATGAGACCAAAAGGGCAGCATCCTATGGGGCTTCTTGGAGGGGATCCTACCCTTGTCTGCTTGTGACTTTGCTCAAGCCACTTGACTTCTCTGAACATTTGTCCCTTTCTATGGACCTTAAGGAAGTTTAGTGCCCTGCCTGCTCACCTCTTCTGATGGTGGAAATGAGAAGAGAATCCGTTCCTGGACAAGCTTCCTTGCTCCCCCTCCTGGGACCTGGGACGTGTTCTCATGAACCTGTTCCCCAGAAGGCCTAGACTCATAACAACCTCATGTCTTCAGTGGTGCAGACGTGAGGTCACGCAATGGTCTTTGAATCCTGCCATGAAAAATCAGATCTCCTCACTTCCCTGAACCCCATTCCCTCTTCTGCACAATGGGGATAGTGAACAGAACCTGTGTTTTCTGATTATTGTCAGGACTAAGGGAGCTTGTGCATTTAATGGCGGCAGGGTTTGCCCTGCACAAAGCACTCCAGCACTGTGTTCACTGTAATAGGGTTAGTATCATTGCATTTATTAATATTTAAACTAACAGCAGCACATGTGGAAGCCTCAAGCACACGTCTGGCGTGTCATCGCTACTCAGCAAATATTATTCCCGTCCCTTCTCTTCTTCTTCTTTCTCATTCTATTTCCAGGGATGCTTCCCCCTTCCCCTCTGTTCTGTTTGATCCAAAGCCAAGGTTGCAGAGAGCTGGCGTCTTCACTTAGGCTCAAGGGAAAGCTTTAGCTTCTTTTTGGGGAACATTCACTGTGCATCTACAGATTGCCAGGCTCTGTTCTAATCACTTTACATATAGGCTAACCTACTTGATCTTCACACTGACACTCTAAGCTATATATGTTGATTATCCTCATTTTTATAGTTAATGGAAACTGAGGTATAGCAATATTAAGTAACTTCTCCAAGGTCACTGAGCTAATTAGTCAAGGAGCTCTTGAGCCCAAGCCCCCAGAACAGGGAAGGGTTTAAGCGCTCAGGGCGGTAGTTCTTTAAGGGACTAAGATAGAAAATCGGTGGAAGGCTTCTGCATGTCTTGTCTCTCCAAAGCCTGAACATGGCAGGTGAGGCACAGTGGGAGCCTGAACCCTGATATGAGGTGGTACCCCATGCAGGAAGCCAATGACGGAAGGGGTGCCCCTGTCACTTGGGCTCCTCTTACCTTTTCTGACCCTCCTCTCTCCTTCCCTGGGGCTGACACGCATGTCACAGACGGTTGTAAACTGATGATCTCCAAGAAGGTTACCACAGAAAGACAAAGTGAATCGGAGAGAAACAAATGGAGCCTTCTGGGTTCGAATGCTCAGACTCTCAAGCACGCAGTGCTTGGAGCCTAGTGCTGCTTGTTTCAGAACTCCAGGAGGAATACAGTTGCCAACTCCCTACATCCTGCCCTCTGAACATGAAGGCACCCCCTCAGCTCTGAGAGGCAGAATGTGGATTCCCAGGCACAGAAGCAGCCTGAAGGGGATTTGGTCCCCAGCCTTTGGGCACTGCTGATCTTTCCGTCCCCTTTTTCTTCTGGGAAAGCATCTGGCTTTGAGGAATAGCAGAAGTACTTAGTTAGACTGCTGGCACACCCATTGATCTTTGGGGAGCGAAGGTCAGAAGCACAATTATCCAGCCTGCAATCCTTCTCCACCTTTCTCTCCTCTCGTCCTGTTGGTATTACATAAGATGGTCAGTGCAGCTCTGTTCTCCTGGCCTCTCTATCCATCCTGCTATTTCTCTCCTCCTATCCACTGCTGTCTATAGCTTCTTCATTCTCATTATTTTCCTGACTTCCCCTCTTTCCTTCTTTTTCCTCCTCATCTAGGGAGTAATGAGCCTACTTGGTCAATTTCAGGGCCATTCCCTGGCCTGCTGAAGATCATCTGTCCACTGGGATGCCAGCACTAGGCAGGGGAAAGCTTGGGGAATCAGACAAATGTGAATTCAAATCCTGGTTTTGGGCTTCTTTGCTGTGTGCACTGGAAATGATTCAGCCTTGGTCTTCTCTTTAAATATGTATTGGATCAACAAATGAGTGTGCTCAAGATTAGCCCATGGCAAGTGATCCACGGATGGTAATAATCATTATTGTTGTTATTGTTATTAGTACTGTTATTCCCTTAGAGAAAGGGTGTATGTAAGGTTAGTCCAGGCTTGCCCTAGCCCACTAGGTCTCAGCAACTATCATTGCTCCTCAAGGCTCTGTCTTCTCGGAACCTGAGCCAATAATGGGAAAGTCTAATAGAATATTAGGAGCTCTATCCTCAGATAAAGGGGTAGGAGAAGTCAGATGTGTGGTTATGCAGAGTAAATGTGGCCCAGGAAGAAATCCCCTGGCCTACCCTACCGTGAACAGCCTTGAGTTACGACTTCCCTGTCTGACCTCTCCATGTGTGTCTACTCTGACCACCTGGCCTGCTTCCAAGTTCCTGGTTCCTGCTCCAGTTTCCTGCTGGGATGAGCCTAGCTGGAACCCTTAGCCTGGTGAGATCCTGGGTCCCTTCCAGCTCTGAATTGTAGGGCTCAAGGATTCTTCTTTGGCTTGGGATACAGATGACACTATGAAAACCTGGTGCCGGGGTAGTGTAGCTAGGCAAGGCCTGGAGTTTGGCCTCTGAATGTCTCCAGTGCCACTGCGACAAAGGTGCCTTTGTCACTGCCTTCAGAGCCACAGCAGTAGTGTCATTTGAAGGTACTGAGTGGGCAGGGAACAGGATTTGTTCATGATTCCTGACACTGGCAAAAATACTCTGGCATTTCCAAGAGTGGTAGATTTAGAATCAGGAGGCTTGGTTCTGAGTCGCGGCTGCCATTTACTAATTATAAAGACTTCAGCAAGTAATTGAACCTCTCGAAGGACATCTCCTACCATTCGATGACAGTAGTCCTCTAATGTGGATACATCTAGCACAATGCTTAGTAAAGCTGGTTCCTTCCTTTATTAAAGCAGTCTTACAGGTGTGGAGGATTTTTGTCATGGATTTCTGCTCTGCTTGGAGACAAGAGGTGTTTACAGCAGATGCCAGTTACAGCATGGCACTCGGGCTAAGTGTAAAGACTCCTATGTGAGGTTGCCTGGTTTCACATCTTGAACCTCCTTATCAGCTATGACTTTGGGCACATTAACCGTCCTCTATATATCTCCATTTTCTTTTTGTCTGTAAAATGGGGCTTATCATGTTAATATCTAACTCATAGAGTTGTTCTGAAGTTTATGAGAGCGAATTGCCATGAAACTCTTAGAACCATAACTCCACAAACCTTTGTCTCAGTATTGGCTGTTGCTATCATATGTCTAGCTCATAATAAGCTGCCTTAAATGCCTCCCCCCATGAATATTTTTTTTCTTTCACCCCTGTCCATGTTTGACTAGACGAGGAGCGGATTCCTGATCCTAAGTGAAGCTGATTAAAGTCCCTTCTCCGGTAATTTGAGAGTTAAACCAAGTTAAACCAAATAATGATGTTTGTGCATGCGCACATGCTTGCTCATGTGTGTGTGTGTGAGATAGAGAGAGAGGAACAGATCAGAGAAGGAGGAACTTGTGACAAATATATTCTGTGTCATTATAGTCAATCCTTCTGAATCAGTCAGGATAAGCTGATTTATGCTGCAGTAACACACATCTCCAAATCTCAGTGGTTTGATACTGCACAGGTTTTGCGTCTTCTGTGTGCCAACCTACATGCCCATCAGGGAGCTCTTTCTTATCATCATCACTCAAGGTACAGTCTACCACAAGAACTTTGGTAGGGAAGTAATTATGGCAAATGTGCACTGGCTCTAAACCTTCTTGTAAGTAATACAGATTGATTCCATTCACAATTTCATTGACCAAACACATCACAGGACCACACTTACCTTTTAAAGAGTGGAGACTACTTTACCATGTGGCATGGGTACCCAGATATTTCTGAACATCCTCTGATAACTACCACACCCTCTTCTCTTCTCGATCTACCTTTCTATTAAAAAAGCAAATGAACAAACTGTCCTAACTACTAGAAATGACATGACAGGAAAAGAAATTCTCAGTTTCCTAGGTAGCTGGATGTTAAATTGCCTGGGGTGAGCTGTCAGTGCTCCCAGACCCCAGAAAAGAAACAAACCAAAGGAGGGGGGACAGAGTTATAGAAACTGGATGAAATGTATGGCATTTGAGCTGAATGGTAGCGAGTGGGAGTATTTGCCTGGCGCTTTCATGATTTAGTCTTTAAAGCTTTAAAATCACACATGACACTCTAGACTTTGGGGGCAATGCAGGCAGGAAACTGCATCTCTGCTCTTTAAGGACAGAGTAAGCTGATGAATGACAGGCACCTAGAATATTATATGGCAATGACTAGCTGTTGAGGAAATGTCATTTGTCTTCCCTTATCTCCTTACACGATAATGTTCTCTTGTTACTTACTGGTGCTGCAGTTTTCTTCTTATTTTCCTCTGGGGAATCTAAACACTTCATACTGGCAGTATCATCGGGAGCCATGTGATTGAGGGGTTTGCCATTTTACTGGGAAGACTAGTTTAATTGTTGGCATAAAGTTCGTTGCCTTGGTGTTATAAGCCAACAGACTTGAGGCTCTGAGATACCATCTGTTTCTCAGAAACATTTTTCCCCCAGAATCTTCCCTGAGAATATCATTTCCCACTTAGCTTCAGAGATACATTTTTTTTTACCTATTAGTGGAAATATTGGGATATTATTATTTTTTCCTTATGTATAATCACCTGTAAAACCAAAGACAAACAGATATAGGTATAGAATAGTAGTTGAAACCTGGTGAGACAGAGTTATAGTTCTAAGACACAGATCTGAAAGTGACTCCCCACTACTCTAAAACCACCAATGAATTCCCAGTGACCACAGAGTGAAGTTCAGGTACAATTTCAGTATCATATCCCATGATGTGTGGTACTTCCTCACCTTTGGCTTCTTCCCGTAACATTCCTTCATGCTGTACCCTCCCTTCTATCTCCAACCACTGAAATCATGTGGACAGCAAAGTATTTAAAATGCATTTAGTTGTAAGTAATAGAAAACCCAACTCAAAGAGACTTTTAAATAATAGTAGAATTTATTGGCTCATGTGTTTGAGAAGTCTACAGTTATGGGAGAACTCAAAGTTGGTGTGACCCTGTATATGTTGGCACACATACTTACTGTTTGGAAGAAACCAAATCTGGGAAGTGAATGGGCAGATTTGATGATATATATAATACAGACTTGCTTTCCCTTCAGTTTCAGCTCTGGCAGAAATTTAAGGTCTAGAAACTATGAAGAATTCATTGTTCTTTCTAAATTAGTGGTCTGGACTGCTGAGTCACAGATCTTTTACATGATCAAATCAGTGTTATAATTTTATCGTTTCTGTAATCACTGCTGCTTAGCAAGTTCCTCAGCTCACAAAATGAGTCAGGATAGTTTGTGCTTACATTTTCGTGCTTTGGAATCAGATCTACCTGGTTTGACTCCTACTTTGTTATATGTGTGTGTCTTTTAATTCTTACAGCAACTCTGTGAGCTGGGTCTTGTCACTCCCATTTTGCAGCTAACGGAACTGAGTTTTGGGGAAGTTGAGTAACTAGCCTACCATGATATAGATGGCAGGGTTGCACTTCAGCTCAGGACTATAGGAGCAAAGTTGTTTTGTTGTTGTTGTTGTTTTGTTTTGTTTTTTACTTCTGTGGGTTATTTTCTTCAATGTTTAAAATGAGATAATGATAGTAACTATATTCATATTAGTGTGAAAATAAAATGAGACAGTGTTTTTGAACCAATCAGCAGCATGACTACCCAGAAATAAATCTTTGATAAAGTAGCTCACACAATGATGATAACATTTGCTCTTCTCATCTTTTTAACAAGGACCAAATTAACTAACAGGTATGAAAACAAATGCTGGGAGATAAGACCATTCCTTGAGACAACCATAAAAAGAGTTCATGATGATTAATCTAGTTAAAATTGCAACCCTCTGGTGTTCAGTATTCTTATCCTGCCTCATTTTTCTCCAGAGTACTCTTCACCATCTGATATACTGTATTATACTTACTTGCCTTTTTATTTTTACAGTTCCCCTCTGGAAGGTAAGTTCCATGAAGACAGGAATCATAGTCTGTTTTGTTCTTTGTTGTATCCCTGATCCCTGGAACAGTGCTTGCAAATAATAAGTGCTCAGTAAATATTCGTAGAGTGAATGAATTAACTAGCAAATTAATCATGAAGTAAGGATTAGAAAAACAACATTTCCGGTCCCTTCCCATTCTGAGGTCCTATGATTCTGTGGGTTTCCACAAATTTCTCAATCATTCCTACTTTTGGAAGATAGTACAGTGGGAAGGAATCTATCTCAGTTATTTTGTTGGCAAGGCCATAGGTGGTGTCACAAATCTCAAGCCTTGTAGAGCTGTGAGTACTATTCTCTATGAGCTCATTCTTTAGGGTCGGGTAGATGGCTTCCATGTTTAATTGGCATCTGCTGTGTGTCAGACACCAATGCCATGTCAAAAAGCAATAGCATCATGTTTTTCTCAGTACATACTCATGGAGGGAGAGTCACAACCACAGTTCTTGCTCACTCCTCTATCACCAGGCCAGCTGATGGGACTTCACAATCTTCTTGCTTTCTCCTTTGCTCTAGACAGAGTCCCGAATTGTCTCTCACATAGCCTTCAGATCTTTCCCCATCCATACTGTGTATTTTCCCAGGATAACACAGATCACATCAGAGATAATGCTTTCTCAATTGGATTAGCAGTCACCCTCCTTTCATAACGAATACCTTACACAAGAGGACTTAGCCTTTTATAAGCAAATGCAGATTCTCCTTGTTACTTCCTGTCCTACTGGGAGTTCTTTTTTTTTTTTTTTTTTTTAAGAATTTATTTGTCAGAGAGAGAGAGAGAGAGCAAGAGCGAGCACAGGCAGAGTGGCAGGCAGAGGCAGAAGGAGAAGCAGGCTCCCTGCGGAGCAAGGAGCCCAATGTGGGACTCGATCCCAGGACCCTGGGATCATGACCTGAGCCGAAGGCAGCCGCTTAACCAACTGAGCCACCCAGGCGTCCCTCTACTGGGAGTTCTAACTAAGCTTTTGGCAGGGGGTACTCTTGTTCTTGGTGTCCCAGAGCTCTGCACACAACCCACCTTGCCCCTCTCATAGTAATTCCTTCCATGCCCTTGGCTGCAAATACCAACCTTATGCTGGTGAATTCTCCACCATCCAGTCTCTCTCTGGAGCCCCAGGCCCTGATTTCCATTGCAAGCTAGACATCTCCACCTGGATATCTCACAGTCTCAACCTGTCCACCCTTGAGTCATCACCTGTGCCTGAAGCCTGCATTCTTATCTCACTGAAGGGCAGCACCATCCTTCTGATTTCACAGGACAGAAACCTGCATGCCATCTGTGATCTTTCTTTCCTTCCCACCTCTTCCCCGCATCTTGGCTGCCAGTTGGTTTTCTAGAGATGTGGATTCAGCATCCTGATAACTCACAAATCTAGCCACTCCTCATTTATATATCCTAATAACAGGCCCTCATCGTATCTTGAAAACATACTTTTAAATAATTTATTCATTCATTTATTTATTTGCAAGAGAGAGAGAGTGCATGCATGAACAGAGGTGGGGCAGAAGCAGGTACAGCAGGAGAGATAATCCCAAGCAGATTCTGCACTGAACATGGAGCCCAACACAGAGCTTGATCCCATGACCTCAGATCATGACCTGAGCCAAAATCCGAAATCAAGAACCAGATGCTTGACTGAGCCACACGGGCACCCCCCAAACAAATACTTTTAAACTCTTTTGCCTCCAGTCTTCGCTTTCTCAAATGTATTCAGTTCACAGCAACAGAGTAATTTTTCTAGAACAGAGTTCCCACCATATCACTCTGCTGGTTAAAACTAAGGTGACTTCTGCAAGACTGAGTCTAAGCTTTTTGATCTGGCCTTGACCTAGCTCTCTGGCTATCCACCACCACGATCCTTACTTAGTCCCCTCAACTACAGATTGCATATATTAATCCATCTGTCACAGGGTCATAGTGAGGATCAAATGAGCTAAACCATGTAACATGTGTCATATTTTCAGCACAACGTCTGACACATAGTAGGTGCTCAATGAATGCCAGTTCCCTTCCTGCCTTTTTTTGGGAACCAACATTTGGAATTGATCATAAACTTCAACAGAGATTTCTCTCCCATAAACCGAGCCTGAAGCATTTCTACCTGCCTTTCCTTTGCTGGGACACGAGCTGAACTTCACCCCCCTTCCGCCCGGCATTCCATCTCTGTGATGACAGATCATCAAGTAATTAGGGCAGCAGGCGCTTGAAATTGTGTCAGCTCCCTGATGGCTCAGTTCCTAAGCGCCTGGCCTAGTACTGAGCAAGGCATATGCTTCTTCCATGCCACTTCCCCAAGAACCCTGGGCCCCTGCCTGGGATGGCAGGAAAGAAGGAAAAGGGAATTCCCAGGTCGAAGACTCCATGGACACGCAGCCTGCCATACATCACAGGAGGCCTTTTAGGAGGGTATTTGGCAGTGGGGGTTAAAGAGAAAAATGCAGGTGTATGGATTCAGCCAGGTTTGAATCCTGGCTGCGGTGTATCTCACACAAGTCACCTAATTTTTCTGAGCCTCGGTTTCCTTAGCTCTGAAATGAGGATAATGCTCTCTATCTCAATGGGTTCTTGGAAGGATCTAATTAAATAATGAATGAATTACTTAAGAGATAACTTCAAAGAGACACTAAATATTAAGTTTGCTATGCTGAAAGGCATGAAGGGAACAGGGTGGTATTCTCAGGGCTGACTTTCTTCCCACTTCCTGTCTGGGTGAACTTGTTAATTATACTCTTTGAGCCTTAGTATATTTGTTTATAAGATAGGAATAATTACCCTCACTTCAGAGGATGGGTTATGTGTGTTTTTGGTAAACTGTAAGGTATTAACAACAATCACTACTGTTATTATTATTCATGATAATAATAGTGGATATAATCATTTATCTTTATTAAATTGGGACAGTGAGTGATACCGTTCTTCAAAACCAAGTGTCCCGGGGTGCCTGGGTGGCTCAGTGGGTTAAAGCCTCTGCCTTCAGCTCAGGCCGTGATCCTGGGGTCCTGGGATTGGGGATCAAGCCCCACATCGGGCTCTCTGCTCAGCAGCGAGCTTGCTTCCTCCTCTCTCTCTGCCTGCCTCTCTGCCTATTTGTAATCTCTGTCTGTCAAATAAATAAATAACATCTTAAAAAAACAAAAACAAAAACAAGTAAGTGTCCCAGTTGGAAGTTCCAGGCAAGTCACTTAGTGAATTAATGAGTGAATGAAAAGTACAAGTTATTTTATGGGGTTGTCTTGAAGTCTAAATGCAATGAGGAAGTGCAGAGGGTGTCCATGTCCAGGAGTAGTGTCATATGGCACATGGGTCATGTCGCATGCCCAGCTTTCTCCTGCCAGAATCACCTTCTGCAGCATGTCTGTGTGTGCTCTTCTGATGCAGCAGAGATCACCGCCCATGCCTGCTCCTCTGGGGACAGGGACAAGCCTGGTTGTGAAGCCCAAGGAGATGTGGTCTTGTGTGTCAAACTGAGCAGAGGTGACAGTAATAAACACATCGGAGGTGCCTTTGCCTTACTCCATTCCCACTCATTCTCACGCAGTCAAATGTGGAAGAACACTGAACCCAAGAGTCAGAGATTTATGGTGGTTCAACCTACAACATTCCTTTGGTGGTTCTGGAATGTTCCAGAAATCTGTGCAGACATCTTTTTTTTTTTTTAAGATTTTATTTATTTACTTGACAGATGGAGATCACAAGTAGGCAGAGAAGCAGGCAGAGAGAGAGAGGAGGAAGCAGGCTCCCTGCTGAGCAGAGAGCCCGATGTGGGGCTCAATCCCAGGACTCTTGGATCATGACCTGAGCCGAAGGCAGAGGCTTTAACCCACTGAGCCACTCAGGCACCCCTGTGCAGACATCTTTTTAAGCTTTGCTGTGTTCCAGAAAAACAGGGCATGACTATGTCCCCTTTTCCCTAAACATAGCTGAATTAAAGAAGGAAACTCTCCTGCATAGAATTGGAAAGCTCAGAGAATCTTACTATCTCAGAATCTTACAGACACAGGATGCCCAGAAAAGGGCTTCTACCACAACCTTCCAGTTCCTTCTACCTCACCTCTGGCAGATGGCCCGCCAGCCTCTAGGTGCATACTCCCAGAGGTGAAACACTTGCTACCTTGTTGAGCATCTCATCTGTGGAGCCAATACCAGTCCATCTGGATTTTAGCTCCTTGATCTTAGTTCTGTTCTCTGGCATCCCACAGTGGAAACCTTGTTCTTCTTCTAGGTGTTTCCATCTCAAAGGTTTGAGAACTGTGCCCTTGACTCATCATCTTCTGCATGCTAAGCCTGTCTTGAAATTCTTCTTGTTCTATTATTGTTTGTGATAAGGATCTATGGCATTTATGCACATAAAGCTTCTGATAGGCCATTTAGGACTGATGTCCTAAATGCTGTATTTATTTAGGTTGTAATCCTCATCACGGTCCATGGGTATAACGCTCTTTACCCCAGTTTTAAAGATGAGTAGTTATGGCTCAACCCAGCTAGGAAATTGCATGGCTGTAGTCTGCACTCTTAATCCCAGTTTCACACTCTTCCCCCTTTTTGCAATGTTACTAATAAATATATAAATGCCAATTATTGGCAGGCTGCTAATTTCTGGACTCTGTGAGAGGTTTTATATCCCTTAGCTCTTATCCTCACAAGAACTAGGCAAGGAGATCTCATTGTTTACAGGAGGGGAGCCACAGGTCTCAGAAGCCTGTGATTACTTTGAACTCCTTCTTTTGCTTTATTGGGGAAGCTCATTCATTCACACTTGCATTCCACACTGGATGAGTGCCTTCGCTCTGGCAGGCACTGTGCTAGGCACGGGGATGTACGGTAATAGGTAAGACAAGAATGCCTCTCCTTATGGTATTTACATTGCAATGGGAAAATAGGCATTCAACAGCTAATTATGCAATTGCTTATTTAGCTTACATTGTGATGTTAATCGCTCAAATAAAGAATTAACATTATATGCAGTGCTCTGGAGGAAAAGTGAAGTGTAATGAGAGAGAGTAACAAGGAGACCCAAGATTGTGGGATGAGAAGGAATTAGCTAGTCCAAGGGGGAACAGAGAGGAGGAGGAGGAGGAACATTCCTGGCAGTAGGAACAGCATGGACAAAGGCCCTGGGGTGTGTTGGGATACACGGGGGATGAACGGTGGGGCAAAGCTGGGGAGACGGGCCATTCCCTACAGAGCCATGAGGACCCAATGAGAAGGTTACCATGTGAAATGGGGAGTGTTTAATTTTGTTTTGAAAAGATCACCCTGACTGCAGAGTTGAAGACAGGTAAAAATCGGGTGATTACAGTACCTATGAGTATCTTTTTTCTTTTTTCTTTTTTTTTTAATGTTCAGTTAGCCACTGTACAGTACAGAAGTAGACCTTGATGCAGTGTTCAACGATTCATTAGTTAAATGTAACCCCCAGTGTGATGAGCAGGTTTCTCAACGGGAGCTGGGCTCTGTGCGTCTGTTAATACCGCCCGTGATCCTCATCGGAACTACAGTGCGGTACAGCCATCACCGCGCCCACCCCTGAGCCCGGGTGCCAGAGTGAGACGTCTGCCTCTACCTCTCGTTAGTTATGCAAGCTTGGTCAAGATCCTCAATCTCCCAATGGCGTCATCTCCTTATTTATAAAATAGTACCTACAAAACATGGTTATTATGAGATTATGTGAGTCAATATATACAAAGCACATAGAACAGGGCCTGGCACACACTAAATGTTATTTTGTAATTTTTACTATCTTGTAATGGCCTCACACACTGTTGATTGAAAGCGACTGTGGTTAATTAAATCCCTAAGCTCCCTATAACATACCCCCCCCCAAAAGTTCATGAGAGTGTTAAGTCTAACGAACTGATCTATGCTCGTAACCCAAGCTGGTGTTGTGCGTGCTTCCTTTTTCGTCCCACCGTGTCTTGCGTTATCTATTCGTTGTTTGGAGGCGCTGCCTTTCCTCCCCCTGCTGGAAGAACATTCCCCTTGCTTGGGTTGCTTTAGGCCTCCTTCATGGCTTTCTCCATTCCATCTTACTCATGATTTAGCCTCAGAGAGTGCCTTCTTTTACCCCTTGTGAGCGGCCCTGTGAAGCGCCACCCAGGTCCCCTTGCAAGGAGGGGTTTGAGGGCCCAGCTGCTGGGACTCCAGCGGGCAGACAGCTTCTGCTTGGTGAGCCCTTCTGGGATGGCCTCAGCCGCAGAGGGCAGCCTTGTCCGAGGTCAACATCCACCCAGTGACTTGTGGATGTGGAGAGAGATAAAGGCCCACAGGGACAGCTCCCCATGGCTGCTCCAATTCTGGGAGTCCCTTGGGGCTGGCCAGCGCAGTCCCTGGGGTTGTACCACAGCTCGAGGTCTCCTTTTGCCGCCCCCTGCTTCCTGTCCGTTCTCCAGAGGTGTGGACCCCCAGAGCCCCGGATACCTATCCCATGTTGCGCACACTCCTCCGTCCCGGAGCCGGCCTGAGCGAGATCCTACCAGCCTGCAGCTATGCCACCGCCCCTCAGCGCTGACAGAAGACCACGTGGCCCCGCTCACAGCCTCCGTGCCCACACGCCCTCTACAACGTCTTTACAGCACGCGCCAGAGTCTGTCATGGACTGGGTTTGTTAAGAGCTTGTTTCCCTGCTCCCAGGTCCCCTTACTAGAATAGGAGATTCTTGCCTGAAGACACTCAGCAAATATCAGGTGAGTGACTAGAGTATCATAGAAGGGTGAAGTTCAGTCAGCCTTGGAAGCTAACCCTCCCAGATTCCAGTCCTGAGCGCGATGCTTATCAGGCAGCGATCAGCCTGCCTCGGCTTGGAAATGCCAGCGCCTGCCAGCGCTTGGCCTACCCCACGCGCTGTGCGGAGCAAGTGTGCGACGAATCTTAGCAGTAGAGGCAATTTAGTCCCGAGGCCGTGGTGAGGAGTAAATGAGCTAATATATGCCAGTTGCTTAGCACAGGGCCTAGCTCAGAGGAAGCGCTCCATAAATGTACCCGTTGGCCTCAGTAACTGTCTCCACTAAGTGACCAGAAAGCGAGAGCGTGTCCTTGGCCCCGGGCCTCAGAGTCCTCTGCAACACCAGGCACCGTGCTGAGCCCACTGGAGGCACGAGGTAAAGGCAGGTCCGCGGACGAGCAGTCCTCCCGTCCTGACCCTCAGCCCAGACAGCGGCCTGCCTTTACTCTGCCCAGGCCGGTGCCGGCCACGCCGCAGACGCTCCACGCAGGCATTCCACACAGGTGGTTTGGACCAGATTTGCGTGCCATCTCAGTGGCTCCAAGCGGTCTCCATGGCGACTCCCAGTCCAGCAGGGGGAGGGAGGGGCCTCCAGATCCGGGGGCTGGCACACTACAACCTCTAAACACTTGCCATATTTTTTCTCATTTCTTAGACAGATTGTGGGTTGTGTGTTCATTAATTAAGATGAGAGTAATTGGTCCCAGAAAATAGTCTGCATATCAGCTTGCAAATTGTGTGCACAACGAGGCCCCGTGGTTCTTTCTCTCCCATCTCATAGCTCTATAGCTGGTTCCTTGGCTCCTGACTATTTCCCCAAATCCCCAGGCCCTCATTTTACTATAACAGTCTAAGAATAAAGGCAGGGTAGGATTTGGAATAGAATTTCCTTGGCTTTATTGGAAGTCGATTCATGCTCAGGGAGGGGAGAAATAACAACTCCCCTCCTATGTATATAATACTTTGTGATTAAAAAAAAATGCTTTCCTATATGCAATTTCATTTATTCCTCACTTCATCACCAGGAAGAAGTTATTATTAAAGGTGTTAAGAGCTCAGGCTATGGAGCTCAAGTCTTGTCTCCTCCTCTCATTAGTTGTGGAAATGGCAACTTGCTTGGACTTTTCATGGGTCCCTTTCCTGGTGTGAAATAGAATAAGTTAGGACCTACTCCACAGGATTAAACTGTGGGCTAAATGAAATCATGCAGGAAAAGCACAGCATCTACACAGTGAGCTCTCAAGATTTTTGTTGTGGTTATAGAATATACCCATTTTACAGATGGGAACTAGGGGCTCTGAGATGTCCAGTTAGTTGGCCAAGATCTTTAGCTTGTAATGGGCTTGACAAAAGTCTAGACCTTGTGATCTCTGGCCCCTAAAGGGACACTTAATACTAGTTACGATGGACTGAGTGTGCTTTACACTGCACTTGCCGTTGTGGTGTTTCTGGTCTACGGAGTGCCCTCTGTTGTTATCTGCAGGGAGCACATATTTTTCCTGGGATGAGGTCAATTTGTGAGCCATTGTGAAGGTCTCTCTCTCTCTCTCTCTCTCTGCCTTCTTTGCAGGACTAGGTGATTTGTACCCTTCCTCAGTTGTTGTACCCCTGGGCATCTCAACATGCTGCTATTTATAATATTGCAACCCGGAGCTGCCCAAAGTCCCCACTGCTTGCCTTACCGTATGTAATGAGTTTGTTCTTTTCTAGCCCGAAAACCAGTTCTAATGGTTCTAATGGAACGTCTCTCTTCTGACATTCTGCTGTCAAGGACCAGTGTGTCTCTGGGGGAGGGGACCGTGTTGTCCACCTAACTGCCAGCCAGGGCTGAGCCCAAGCCCAAGACCTCACTCGGTACTTACTGCCTGAATGAATGAACCAATCTGTTGATCAGTAAATCAGGGTGATTAGCTCTGCTGCTAGGAGTTTGGATCCTGGCCTTCTCTGACTTTTGCAGTCCATAACTCCTCAATCCACAAATGCAGACAGTTATCTCTCTGTGTGTGCTTCCCTGACAGTTCTTACAAATGGCTCACCCAAATCTTGAAGCAAGTTCTCCTAGGTCCATCCATGGCAAGTGAGTATAATGTGTGATGTCCACTCATCTTGGGACTGTAAGAGCTGGGAGACGTTCTTAAAGCAGAAAGCCACCTAGGCGCCTAGGCAGGCCCTCTATCATATGCCCACATGGCCAGGCATCAGGGCTGGGATTCCCACTGCCAAAGTGAGTGTTTCCATCCTGCACAAGGAGCAGAACCTGGGGACCTTGGCATGTTTTCCCATGTGTTAGCTTTGCGCCTATGGTTGTTGTTGAGTGGCAGAGTAATATGCTGAAAGATGGGTGTTTCAAGGAGGAGTCTGGAATAGCTGTGCAGAAGGTCTTTGAGGCAGGGAGACCAGCCAAAGGCTGCTGGAAGACTAGAGGCAGAGGCTGTGTCTGAAACTTGCATGGGATCCTCCCATATGAAGGTGACTGAGAGCCCAAGAAAAAACCACGCAGTAGAAGAGAAAGCCCTGGAAAAGCACTAGCAAGACTTGAGTTCTAATCCTTGCCTCACCCTTGAGTAAGCCTGTGAGCTTTGACAAGCTCTGTAGTTTCCTGAGCCTCAGTTTCCTGATCTTTTCCATGGAGCCAGTTATCTTTCTCTGGCTTATTCTGTTGTGTTATAGCAAAGCTCAAACAAGATGATGGCTGTCAAGGAGGTTTGAGATGAACTTTTAGTGTGATTGCAGGGAAGTGAGGAGCTATATATAGGGTATTTTAATATAGTGAATGTTTCTCTGGATGAGACAGCCTCTTATTCTAAGGAGAAAAATTGGTTCGAGCCCAAGGCTAGTCATTAAATCAGCAAAACGATTTTACTTTTGTTGGCCTCAGTTTCCTTAGTATTCGAAATGGAAGTTAGATTAAATGGTCTTTAAATTCCTACTAGGGGCATGCTAGGATACTAAGTCTGATTAATTTATGGCTAGCAGATTAGCTACATGGAAGAGACTTCTGTCCCCATTTTTGGAAAAGGAAATCACATTTGCCGATTACTGGCTGCTTTTTGTCAGGTACGTACATTGCCTAGCTCATTTAAGTGTCACACAGCCCTATGAGGCAGACTTTATTATCCTCATTCCACTAAGAAGAAACAGCCTCAGAGAAAGTTATGAGTAGAATTGTCCCTTGCTCTTCCCAATTCGTGTGTTGAAGTCCCAACTTCTAGAATCTCAGAATGTGACTGGATTTGGGAATGGCGTCGTTACAGAGGCAGTCTATCAAGGTGAGGTCATTAAGATGGACCTAATCCAATATGACAGTATCCTTATAAAAAGGGGAAATTTGGACACATGCACTCATGCAGACTGTCGCAGGAAGATGGAGGCAGGGATGAGAGCAATGCTTCCACATGCCTAGGAATGCAAAAGATTGCCTGCAAGCCACCAGAACATAGGGGAAGAACACAGAGCAGATTCGCCCTCATCGCCCGCCAAAGGAACCAACCCTCCAACACCTTGACTTAGGACACAGAGCCTTTAAAACTGTAAGACGATTAATGCCATCGTTTAAGCCACCTTGTTTTGTTGTGGCAGCCCTAGGACGCTAGTACAGAGACGTTAAACAACTTCCCTAACGTTGCAAAGCTTGTGCTCCAATTCAGGTCTGTTGCATTCCAAAGCCCACTGAGTTGTCATTGCACACACCCTCCGTACACTGGAATGTCAACTCTGTGCCCATGAAGGAATGGGGCCCGTGAAGATGTTCTGGCTCTGAGCATTTCAGACCCTCAGCATTCTCTCCCCACAGGCACTGCTGGTCCTCTGACCTGCCTGAGGAAGGGGATGGAGTCGCCAAGCATCAAGGGCCCTTTCCTCCTCTTCCTTCTCGCTGGCAGTGCTAGGGGAAGCAGCAGGGAGGCCGGCAGCCCCTGGCTTGGCTGGCTTCCCCAAACAGCGGCCTCCAGCAGTTAGAATGTGGCATCCCCCTGCCGAGGAACCAGATGCCCCGCACAGGAATATGATGTCACAGCAGGAGGGGGTTGCAGAGCAAAGGTAATCAGGGAGAAGCTGCTCAGGCTAATGTTGCCTTTTGTCTAACAGCCCATGGCTCCCGGCCGAGACAGCAGAGAGTTGGCAGTTTACCCCAAGACTTGTGAGCACACACTTCTAAAACTGGAGACAGTCTTTCCCGTTGGCATCTAGAATTTAATGGTCACTCGGCAGGGCCCCCCCCCCCACAGGCTCCCCAGAGAGTGGAAAAGGCAGCAAGGGAGGGACTCTCAGAAGAAAATCTCTGCCCAAGCACCTGCCGTTTGTCCCTTCACCCTCCCGCCTGTCTTCCTTACAAAGCAAGGGAGAAAACAGGCTTGGAAAGGTGAAGTGGGTTTTCCAAGTTTATACAGCAAGGAGCAGGAAACCTAGATTAAAACTGGTCTGTCTGCGTGAGTCTCTATGCTTTTATCTCTGCAGCACATAACCATAATGCAGAGAAGCAGTGGCCGCAAGTCTCCCTCTTTCTCTACCGCTCCTGAGCTTAGAGGGTCAACAGGGGATGGGGTGGGAACTCAGTGCCCCGTGGGAGACAGTTTGAACTTTGGTTTTTCTGCCTAAATCCCAGATCTAACCATGTCTTTAGCAGGTGAGTCCTTACTAGCTACAAGGAAAAGTCCTGACCCCTTAACCTGGACTCAACTCTACTCTTAGCCCTTCTTTACCCTCCCTCATATCTTTGCTGCTTCTTCCAACACCAGGAGTTAGGCTCCTGGCATCCCTAACCAACCCACTTCCTCTAAACATCCGCTTTCCACTTCCTTGCTTGGGCTGCTCTTTCCCCTAGCTCAGTATGCCCTGCCCTGCCTTACATGAGAACTCCTGCACATACGTCAAAACCCAGTGTCCTTAAACAGTGTTAAGGCTGTGAGGGCACAGGGACTGTGAGCACAAGCTCTGGAGCAGGACCTCCTGGCTTTGGACCCTCTCTCTGCCACCTCCAAACTGTGTACCCTTGGGAAAGTTCCTCCACCTGTTCCAGCGAAGACAGTAATGAGTATAAGCTCTTCCATTAGCATATTGGGAGGGTGAAAATGATCAACACTTTGATGGTTTATGGTCTTCTATTTAGTACTTTGGGCTACTAACTCTTCCTTGCTGGTCGACCCATCTAGACTGTGTGCACCTTGAAGGAAGGGACTGTGTCTTATTTGCCTCCTGTAATTCCTAACACAGAGCCTAGTGCCTGGTTGATAAATATTTATTAAAATGAATAAATAGATACATATAAAAATGAAAGCATATTTAAAGTGGCACACTTCTGTGGATATCCCAAGCATCAACCAGGTGTTTATAGCATTAATAATAGAATTAGTTAATGTTTATTGAGTGGTTACTATGTACCAGACACCGTTTAAATACTTCACCTGTTGGGATGCCTAAGTGACTCAGTCCATAAGGGTCTGACTCTTGATCTCAGCTGAGATCTTGATCATGGAGTTCTGAGTCCAAGCCTTGTGCAAGGCTCCAAAAAAATTAAAACTTTAAACACTTTGCCTGTTAAACTCATTCAGTTGTCTCAACAGCCCTCTGAAGTGACTGAAATTTTCACCATGAATTTATAGGGGAGAAACCTAAGGTAGCTGGGCTTTCAGTGTCTTCCTCACAGCCTTCCTGACAGTGTATTCCTAGCCCTGTGGCTAGAATACAGCAGAACTGGATCCGGTATAAGCCCGGCTCCAGCATCCCAGCTCATGGCCACTGCATTGCTCTACTCCCAGGGAAGCCACAATGGTGGTGATTGGCCCAGAGAAGCAAGAAGAGGCTCCTGAAACAGCAGTGGGTGCTGAGAGCTAGGATGGAATGAGGGAGGCTGGGTAGGCTGTGTTTGGAGCAAGCGGGTGGGCTTGAGACCTTCCCTGCAAATGGTCCTGGTCTGTGCCTCACTTTTCTCTTTGAGTGGGTCCAATTGTCTTAAAGGCACTGAGATAGAGCAAACGGCCATCAGACAGCAGATAGGGTCCTAACTGCGCGTAGGAAGATGGATAAAATGATTCCTTCCTTTTGTTTTGTGCTGCATTGGTAGCATCTAGAGGAGTGCCTGACACATAGTATATATTTAATTCGTAGCAGTTGAATAAATGAATGAGGAATCAGGAACTCCAGGATTCAGTACCTTGCACAGGTGTCCAATTTCCACTTGTGTTACATTAAATCATTTCTCATGCATATGCCAGAAAGCCCAGGTTAGAGAAGGGGGTACACATCTTTGCATGAAGAGACTCTGCATATCCGAGAAGCATGTCTCTCATCACTTCCAGGTGCAGAGGCCCTCAAGAGTCCTGTGTTTGTGGAGCTCCGGTGGGGAGCGTTGCTATGAACGATGAGGCCCCCAAATGGTCTCAGTGGTGAGCAAATATTAACGCTTTGAATCAATTGCACCTCCTTGATTACTGAGAAAACTTTCTGGAGGCCGGCAGAGAGTTATGGCACCATGTAACAGTCGAACATGGGTGATATAGTGGGAGCGAGTGGCATAAATGAGTTTAAGGCAAAGATGGATTTGCACTTGGAAGCTGAAATCATACAGTGAGGTTTGCCTGTGGAATTGCAAAGTATGCCTGGAAGAATGCCAAGAATAATGCAGATGGGCGACTGGCTGTCTCAGCCCGTGCTTTCCTTTGTGGCCAACTGTAAAGTGGGAAAATTCATAGTACCTACCTCGATAGGGTAGCAAGGAGGAATAAATGAGTTAATACAAATAAAGCACTTAGAACGATGGTGAGCAGGTAGTAAGCACTCAGTGAGCGTTAGTCGGAATGAATACACACTAGGTACCATTGAATACAACTAAGAATAAGGGATGGGGCTATTTCGTCTTCACAACCTTTGCAGGGTATGAACAGCCAGTCACATAACTGTTGTATGTTGTGACAGGTGCCCTGATGGCAAAAATTCAGGATGTTTTGCAACTCAGAGGATGGGTTTCCCTCGGCTAGACTTGGAGGGTCAGGGAAGACCTCACAGGGGAAGTCATGTAAGGCAGGAAATACAGGAGCAGGAGGCGGTCCTCTGGAGAGCAGGGGAAAGGTTGCTCCCAGGCAGAGGGAATTGCAATGTGTGCGAGGACCTGGAGGGAAGAGCTTGTCCGTTATGAGAACTCAAATTCAGGCTAGCTGCCACTCGGAGTTGCTGGGTGGTTTCTTTTCCTAGGGCTGCATAACAAAGTAGCACCTGCTGAGCCCTTAACAATCTAGAAATGTATCTTCTCACAGTTCTTAAGGTTGGAAGCCCAAAACCAAGGTGTTGTTGGCAGGGTACAACTAACTCTGAAGATTTCAGGGAAGAATCCTCCTTTGTTTCCTCCTAGTTTGGGGTCATTACCCGCAAGCCTGACATTCCTTGGCTTGCAGCTGCCACACGCCAATCTCTACCTCTGTCTTCCCCTAGTTGTCTTCCCTCTGTGTGTGTCTCCATTTGCTCTTCTCATAAGGACACCAGTCATTGGACTAGGGTCCTCCCTAACCCAGTCTGACCCCATTTACCTCAATTAATTACATTTGCAAGGACCGGATTTCCAAATAAGGTCACATTCTGAAGTTCTGAGTAGAAATAAATTTGAGGGAACTCTATTCAACCCAATACTGTGGGGGTGGCCAGGGGAGTGGCATTGAATAAGAATGAAAATAAGAAAACTTCAAATGAAGGGATTAATAGTAAGTACTATCAAACCAACATTTACGAACACTTACAGTGTTGATACACTCTTTGAGAACTGTGGTAAGAGAACTGTGATTCACAGTTGAGAACTGTGGTAAGCACTTTATGCATGTAAATTGCAGACTCCCTTTGAAGGAACAAGCATCAGGTTGAGTGAAGCCAGAGAGAACCATTAGAGCTCAGAGTTCACACAATGTGCCATCAGTCAGGGTCCCCGTAGGAAATAGATGGCACTCTTGGATTAGGATAATTCAAGACAGTTTTTAATAAAGGGACTGTTTAATGAGCAAGGTATAGAGAAACCGCAAGGGATAGAGCAGGTCACCTGTTGTTACCACCCATGGGTCTGAAAGATGTAGGAGAGGGAGTAGCCCTTAGAACCCAGAGCCAGAACATTATGTGAAGACAGCCACTTTGAGAAGAGCTGTGACCTTTGGGCAAGGGAGGTAGCCCATCCAAGGTGACTTCAGAGGGAGGGAGTCTAAATGGATACCCTGACTCGATTTCTTCTTCTACCTGGTCTCTTGTTGAGACCCCATTGGCCTCCCCCAGCTAAAAGCCAGAGGACAAGAGAACCCATTTGTGTAGTCCACATGTGTCAGCCACATGGGTGTGGAACCAAGTGGAGAAGGCTCGGGTGTGGATCTAGACAGGCAGGCAAACAACATCTTGCTCTAGGACACTGATGCAAAGCAGAGCCCAGGAGGCAGAAAACAGTCAAGTTAGATTGTGATGAGAAAGACCATATAACCTAACATTAAGAATGAACATGGGATCTGGGGTGAGACTGGTTTAGGGGTGCGTGGGTGGCTCAGTGGGTTAAGCCTCTGCCTTGGGCTCAGGTCATGATCTCAGGGTCCTGGGACTGAGTCCCGCATCTGGCTCTCTACTTGGCGGGGAGCCTGCTTCCCCCTCTCTCTGCCTGCTGCTCTGCCTACTTGTGATCTCTCTCTCTTTCTCTGTCAAATAAATAAATAAAATCTTTAAAAAACCTAATGATGCACTGTATGGTGACTAACTTAATAAAATAAAAAACAAATTTAAAAATTATATTAAAAAAATAACTGGTTTACTCCATGTCCAACTAACTGTGTGACTTTGAGCATATGCCTCCTCATGCAGTTACTGAGATGATTGTACAAACCAACTCAACCAGCGTGCTTAACACAGGACATGGCATTTGTCATACATGCTCAGCAAGCATCCACTACTGCAGCTGTTATCATGAACAGTGCTGAACGGCAATCTATTGCAGTGAGGCCTCTTTTGAAGGGCTACGGCCAGTCACCATCATTACACACAGCACTAATCCATTCATTTGCACATCGATCCATTCAATACATGTTTGCGGGCATCCGGTATGTGCCCATCCCTGGTCTAGCTGCTAGGTGTGAACCAAGCAAACAAAATTCTCTACCGTTGTGGAGCTAATTCTGATGGGGATCTGATCTGAAACTGATCAGTGTGAGGGATCAAAGCAGAGCAGAAAAGAGAGATGAGTGGTGCTTGGAGTGGGGTTGCTAATTGAAACACAGTAACAAGATGGATCATTGAGAAGGTGATATTTGAGCAACGATCTGATTAGAGTTGAGGGAGGAGGGCATGCTGATCCTGGAGGGATGAGGGTTCTAGGTGAAAGGAAAGACAAGGCAGACCCTAAGACCAGAGCACACCAGAGCTTTCGAGAAGCAGCAAGGATACACCACAGTGGGAACTCAGTGCAGCCAGGTCAGGGAGGATTTAATAGGGGCCAGATCTGCAGCCCACGGTCTTTAAAGGACTGTCTTCTGCAAAACACAGGGGCACATTCTGCCCTCCTGGGGATCTCGCATTAACACAGGTCCCCATCTGTCAAATGGGGATAAGAATCCCCATGTTGTTTATCTCCCAGATAATTTTAAGGGGCCAGTAAAAAGATGGGTTATGATGTTGTTCTGAGCATAATTATTAGACGAGATAATGTTTTTATCGCTTAGTAATTTTGCTTTAGGTCTCCTGCCGCTGAGTGGAAAGGCTACCCATGCCCTTGAGAATATTCCTGTGCTGGACCATTGCTTGACAGCAGGTTGCCATGTCTTTTACACAGAAACTCATCTTCTTCCTTTGCCTCTTCCACTCCAGGACCTGGTTTTTTAAAGCAGCAGTTTCTCCCCACTGTGGTCCATGACCCAAACCTCCTCGGTGGAATTACAGACCAGTAATTCACAGAGGCCTGTTATTTATCCTATAAGCAATAAAGACTTTTTGTAGGTTATAGGAAATAAATGTGCTTTTTACTGTCATCCATGGTTCTTATTAAACGTAGCCTCTCGGTGGGGAAATATCTTTGCGGGACCAAGCAGTTTTATGTCGGAATGGCCAATGAGCTGATAATGGGTTTTATGTCTAGCAGTAACCAGCGACACTGCAGCCAGCCCTGCCTTCATTTCAGTAAGATGTGGATTTCTCGGCCCACAGCGTGTAAATACTTCTCATTAATGTGGTGGTCTGCACTTGTAAGTAGAGAAGCCGGCATCCCCATGACATCCGCTGGTGGAAACATGGAAGCCTGGGCCAGGAATGAATGGCATGAGATTATGAAAAAGGACGGAGCAGTGGAGAGAACCCTCTGCACAGTGGAGTCTTTAAGTTATGAATAGTTTGGGCTTTTTTTTTTTTTTTAATGGTAGATCTAGGAATGGCTCTGTTATCTCTCTTGGTAGGTGAGTGGAAGGAGCAAAGGTGACTAAAATGTATAGATAATTATCCTGGGCACCAAGCACTTTACATACACCATGTTTTTTGATCTACCGGGGGAAAAAAAAACCCTGGTGAAATTGACATTTTCATCCCAATTTTATATAGGATGTGAAAGGAGATTCAGGATTAAGAGACTTACAATTGATACATAACTGAGCCAGGGTTGAAACATTGGAAACTTTGTAGGACTTAGTGTCTTCATCTGTAAAACATGGTTGACAATGGTACACCTGCAGATTTGGGTAGAAAGGACCAGCATGGTGCTGGTGTGTAGTTCGTGCTCGGCAAGAAGAAGGTCCTGGCCAGCTCTATATCTCCTTGCTAACTTCTTCCATCTCTTTTCTTCTCTTCAGCATTACATACAAGTGAATGTGGGGAGCGGGTAGTAATGTGGGCCCCTATGGTGTAGGTGAGATGATGGGAAGTCAGATCCAAACCAGGGTCTTATCAACCCGACCTTGTGTATAGTGGACACCGTGGGGGTCTTGGACTTCTGTTTGGAATCACAGCATTCCTGTAGCTTGCAGAATGATTTTATAGTGTTATTTAAATGTAAATGTAGAAATCAGGTTTCCATCACCATTGGGGAAGACACGAGAAGAATGAATCAATATTCACCGATACCTACTGTAGCATATGTTATATTCATCATAGTTCCAAGAGAATGTAAGTTCCTTGAGGCCTGGAATTTTGGTTTGTTTTTGTTTGCCATGGTCTCTGCAGGATCTAGGTTGGCATGTGGCAGGTAGCAGAGCATCAGCACATATTCGCGGAGGCTGTGGCTTAAGGAAGAGCACAACACCAGGCAAATCCTATCAGCCACATGCCATAGAGTAACTCATGAAGATAGAGCGATCTGGTTAATTGTCTCTTATTTCCCTAAATATTGCTTAGAATAATCCCCTTCTCTCTATCACACTACGCATACCACATCCAAAACTCCATCATATTTTACCCTTATTCCTGCTGTAGTCTCCACTTTATGCTCCACACTGTCATTGAATCCATGTCAGAAATAGCCAGAAAGACTTGAAAATAATACAATAATGTCACTCTCCTGTTTAATGCCTGCCAACAGCTCCATGCCTTCCAAATGCAGGCCTAAGCTCTCTCAACTCACAGGAGCCTGCTGGATCTGACCCACTAATCTCCAGCCCCATTAATCTCCTCTTTCTATTCTAGACTGAACTACTTTTACATCCTCAAATGAGCCATGGTCTCTCTTGCCTCAGGGCCTTTGTACATACTATTCTGTCTGCCTAGAACACTGCTCTATCCACCCTCCACACCTCTCCATACAAAATCCTTTTCCTAGATGAGCTCTATTCACTGTTATAGTCTCTATCTAATGTCATTCTTCAGGGGGGCCCTGCCTGAGACCTACCCCGTAAGGTTCCCAACTTCATGCTTCCATAGTGCCCTGCATGTCTTCTTTCAAACACTAATGGTTTTTAAATACTTGCTTTCCCACTAGGGAAAGCCCTGTGGAGGAAGAGACAGATTATATCTTATTTACTGTATTGCACCCCATGTAATACCTGATGTATAATACATGCTCAATAAACATTCATTGAACAGATAATCATCATTTCAATACTAAGATTATCCTGCAAACTAAGAATCATTCCCGCTCTTCAGATAAGGAAACTGAAGTCCAAAGAGATTAAATTTCAAACTCAGGGTCACATAGCAAATGACAAATTCAAGTCTGACTGCAAAACCCATGGTCTTTCTGCTATTCCAATGAATTATTCCAGCAAATAAAATATTCCCCTTACTGGAGGATCACAAAATATGTTCTGTGCTTGGTACCAATTTGCAAAGAATCAAAACCTACCAGACGCAATCAGTCCATTCCCCAAAGACTCAAAAGGCCCTGCGGAGGATATTAGGGTAGCTGCTGAAGGACTCTGGGCATAACTGTCATTGGAAGGGAGTTGGAAATCATTCAGGTTATTTACGTTTCCCCTCTAGATTCGTAATAAACAGTCTCTGAACTTGACTTTCAACTCACAGAGATGATCCTGTTTATTTCCAGTGTTAGTACAAGAGCCCATCTTTTACACATGTATGGAATGGCATGAGGGTCTTTCGTGTCTTCTCCCGTGGCCTACGTCCGCACCATCTGGGTTTATTTTTTTTTCTTTTTTTTTCAGTTTTTATTTATTTGTTTTTAATTTTATTTATTTATTTGACACAGAGAGAGAGATCACAAGCAGGCAGAGAGGCAGGCGGGGGCAGGGTGGGGAGCAGGCTCCCTGCTGAGCAGAGAGCCCGATGCGGGGCTTGATCCCAGGACCCTGGGATCATGACCTGAGCTGAAGGCAGAGGCTTTAACCCACCGAGCCACCCAGGCGCCCCCAATTTTCAGTTTTTAAAAGCAAAAATCTTGGGGGGCTATCTGGGTTTCTGATTTGGACATGTGATAATGGTCAGTAGGACACCCAGGCTGGGGAATTCCTCGCACCCACCCCACCTGTTCTGTGAGATGCCACTCGTTTGTACATCCACCAGAGGGCAGTGGCAGCAGAAAAGGCCAGCCTTGCCCCATAACTCACTACCCAACACAGGAGCTATGGGCCCCACGGGGTTACCAAGCACTGGAAATATAGCTAGTGCCACCTGTTAAAATGATAATATTTGGTTATATTCACTTAGAGAAAATATACCATGTAAGTTAATTTCACCTGTTTCTTTTTATTCACTTAAAGGCAGTGACCAGAAAATTTAAGATTACATATGTGGCTCACATTCATGGCCCACATTATATTTCTCATGGACAGCACTTCTTGATACGATCTATAGAATAATGAAACAATTTCTAAAATAATTACAATTTGAATATAATTTTTCATCCTATACATGTCACACAAATATCATGTCATAATAAGACTTAAGGGGGATCTTAGAGCTTCTCTAGACTATCCTTATTTTATGGTAGGAGCAACTGAGGCCCAGAGTGGTGAAGCAACTTTGCCCAAGGTCACACAGCCAGTAAGCAATGGAGCTCGTCTTTGAACCTGGGCCACTGGCACCAAATCAGTTTCCTTCATTCAAAGAGTGGCCAACAGAATTCAGGCATCATGGAGCTTAGAAGGTATCCCTGAGAGCCTCCTACCTCCCAGGCATTAGTACCCGTGCCTGGCACATCATAGGAGCACTTTTTTTCAAATCGCACTGGAGATACTGCACCACACTGCACAAAGGATACAAAGATAAGTAACTCTCAGGCTCAGAAGATACCAGATGAATAATAACCAGTTAAAATCATAAAACAGAAGTACTGGCAAAGTACAACTGAAAGCTAATATGGAGATATATCCAACTTCATTAGTAATTAAAAATGCAAATAAAAATCATGATGTTTCATTGTTCATTACCTTCATGTTCTTTCTAGTTTCAGAGGGACTTAAAATTGTTCATAATCCTGCATTAGAAAAAAAAAATCAATAAAAAATAGAATCAATATAAAGAAAAGGAAAAAAAAACAAAACAAAACACCTCCATTATTCTTTTTGTAAACATGTCCTGTGGAGGGAATGGAGCTTCATCCCAAGTAAGTGGTTTGGACTATACGAATATTTCAGTTACCATGGAGTCCTTTAACCCAGTTTGATTGGCTTTAGAAAAAAAATAGTTATATCCCATTGATTATTTGATATACACCGGGCAAAATATTTAACTTCATTTAGCTTAGGAGAATGCAAAATCCCTGGTTATTCGTTAGTTTCAAAATGAGAAACTTCCTCAGGAAGAGAAATCAAGTCTTCTTCTGTCCCTCAGTTACTGCCATGGGACTTCACACATAATATTCAACTCGACAAAGCTTTGCTGAATATAGGATGATGTCCACATTTATTCTGTGCCAGGTAGGTGTCCATGCACTTTACAAGCCTCCTTATATCAATGAGCTCATTTAATAATCTCAAAATCCTGAGAATTTGTATCTTCATTTGCAGATAAGAAAACAGATACTCCAAAAGGTTAAGAAACATGCCCCAAATCTCTGGTTACCAGGAGTCAGAGCTGAGATTTGAACCCATAATGTAGCTTGTTCCAAAGCTTGTGTCACTATGTCAAGTGAAGGATTCGAAGAATAAAGGGAAAAGAAAGAATACAGGTGGGAGGGAAGGAGGGAGGGAGAGAGAGAGAGAGAAGAATGAAGAGAACAAAGATGGGAGGGAAGGAAGGGGTGAATGTGGAAATACACGTCTTTTGGTACATAGTCTGAGAAAGACAGAGGAGAGTCAGAGTTTCCCTGGAGAAAATTATTCCTGGCAATTTAGAGAAATTTTCTAAAATAGCAGGTTAGGAACTCAGCCACCGTGGAAGGCTTGGTTCTCCGAAAGTTCCCCCAGGACAGTCTCCTCTCTTGCCACCTCATTATCGCCAGGAACAATCTGCATGGCCAGTAATGAGGGAATCTTAATGCCGGCAGCCTCAGGAATGGGTAAGAGCTCAGGTCACAGGATCAGGCCTGGATGCTGGGGAGTGAGCTGTGTGGAGCTGCTGACTCTCCCCCTGGACCTACAGTCCATTAGCCCTTACCCCCTCAGCAGGACAGTAATGAGAAGGTGAGGCTCACTCCACAGCCCCCTGCCAGCAGATCACAGGATGGGGGTGCGGCCTCCCCAGGGGCAAGCTCATCCCACAGCCGACCCTGACCAGCCTGCCACCACGGAGGTGCTGCGGGTCTGCCTACAGGACAGCGTCTGTCTGCAGTTCTGGCTCCCCCTGAGCTCTGCTCCTTACAAAAGTGCACTTACATGATTAGGGAGCCAAGTAGCTCCAGTCTGACATCTGTAACATCCTTTCTAGTTTCCGGTTGTGTATTTCCACCTGTGAGCCCACGCTGTTTAGTGGATAAGGCAAAGACTTTGGAGCCAGAGTTTTAATCCTAGCATCCCTCGTCCTTTATCAACTATATGACCTTGGGCATCTTACTTCAGATCTATGAACCTCGGTTTCTCACATGTCATGAGGAATAATACCAGCCTCACGGGTTTATTTGAATTATTACTATCCGTTATTAATAATTATTGCTAACACTGAGTACAATGTAGATATTTCTTGTATCCCTAATTTACACAAGTAGAAACCAAGGCTGAAACTGAGTCAGAACTGAGACCCAAGAGACCTATCTCTCTAACAAAGTCTGTAGCCTTCACCACTATGCTATCTTGAAATTAAGAACTGAACAACCGGAACAAGACCCTGATAGACTATGTTGTCAGTAATATTACCTATTTTCTCCAGCCCTTTTCTCTTTCACTAGTGTCTCAGTTAGGAAAATAGAAAAATAAGAAAATAGAAAGCTTTCTAGGTATTTCAAACAGAAGGAATTCAACATGGGAATTGATTGCTTGGATAATGGAAGAAGTGAGAATCCAAACAGGAAATTGTGGCAAGCCAGAGACCAGCGATGAGAGGAAGCAATTGTAATCCTCAGACTAGAGGAACAGAAGGAGAAGGTGGGTGCCAGCAAATCCCAGAGACTGGGGTCACCTTCCAATGCTAGAAACGAAAAGGAACCATGGAAGAGATGCTACTCCTCTTGGAGACGCCAATGTTTAAAGCCAGAAGAGGTGGGGATTGAAATTCCCTGACCTCTTCTCTCATCTTGTCCTGTAGCCACCCCACAGTGCCTCAGACTGGCCATATAAACTTACAACCCAAGAGCCTCAAGGCAGCTAGAGAAATGTCATCTCCTGCAAACTTGACAAAGAAGGGCAGAGAAGAGATCTGAGATCGAATAGGCAGGTGCCTGGCATATCTAACAATTCCGTGAAATAGGCAGGTTGAGATTATCTTCTCGATTTGACTCTGCTAAGTATTCAATCAGTGGCACAATCATGATCCCATTTTATAGGATGAAAAAGTAAAGCCCAGACAATAAGACCACCAGAGACCCAAAGAGGGAGTCATTAGCCCTGTGGGATTCAAGGATTGCTAATGGGAAGGACTTTGAGACGTCCTGGGTTATGGACAAGTAGGGTTTTGTCAGATGCCTCAGCTTTAAAGGTTTCTCCAGGCAGTGAGAACTGAAGAGGTAAAGATATGGATCCATGAGTTGACAGGTTTGGGCTATGTAGTTTCTGAATTTCCTATCAATTCTAACTTTTTTTTTTTTTTTTTTTTTTTTAACCTTGGAATCCTCCTGGAGACTGGAGAGATATATAAAGTGTATCATTTTCCTAGCAACTTAAAGGATCCGTTTCCTAATACTGAATTAAATCCCTGGGTCCCTGTTTTCACTGGCCCCATGCTATCCCTTCGTGTTGATGGAGAAGTTGATATGCAGATGAGGAACATGTTGCTAACAAGATCTGTCCCAAAGGGACAGAGAATTTTAGTCTCTAGTTAGCATAGTTGGGAATCAACAACACAGCAACTATGCGTTAATGTTTCAGTGACCCATTAGTTCTAGGATATGTTGTCAGGACATTTGATCTGCACATATTTCCATTATAGACCCCTTGGCACTGAGTCTGATGGCTGAACTTTCCTCTGACATCACACCCTCCCTCTTGCAGTGCCTATCTCCCCCTCCTCCTGCTGGATTGGAGCACTCATTTTGAAATGCAAATCTGATAAAATACAGCCTTCCTCCTTCTCATTTAAAACCCTTCAAGGGTGCTCCATGCCTTCAAAATAAATCTAAGCTCCTTAGAATATCTTGGCTCCTTCCTAAGTCTCTCAGTCCCCTTCCTTGAACTGTGGGTTTCAGGTGTATTGAGCTGCTGCTCACGCTGTTTCATGCTTCCGTGAGAACAGTCTGCACGTGCTGTCCTCGCTGGACTATCCCTTCCCAGCTACTATCTCTGCCTCTGTCGATTGCTTCCTGTGGGGACTTCTCCCTGCTCCCCTCCCCCTCCTTTTATGCCTGTATTTTCAATATGCCATGCATTTGTTGCTAGCACAGAACAAGCACTCTTATGTGTAGCCTTAGATGTATAGGGTCTTCTGAAGACCTGACACATAGTAACAACTTGGTATCAGGGGGAGGAGGGCAGTGGTGTTGCTTTGTTTCCTTTCTGCCTTCCTAGTACCTTACACAGTGTCTAGCACACAGTAGGCTATCAGATAAATGTCGGTTGTATATGTGAACAATTGGAGATTAAAAAAAAAATCATAAAACATTTTAAAAGCCTCCCTCCCTATGGGAGTGCCTGGCTGGCTCAGTCGGGGGAGTATGTGGCTCTTGACCTTGGGGTTGTGAGTTTGAGTCCCATGTTGAGTGTAGGGAATACTTACAAATAAAATCTTAAAACAATAACAACAACAACAAAAGCCTCTGATTATTAAATACGATACTGTTAAGATATTGTCCGTAAGTCGGACCTGCCTTAGCATGCCCAAGTAGGAGCGTGCTTCCAAGGTTGTTGGCAAGAAGTCCAACGGGGCTTTTATTAGAGGGCCATTAAAGGAGCCAGCATCTCTGTATGCATGGCCCTCTCATTTTATTTCTTTGGCCCTTAACTCAGCAGCCACCTGTGACCGGGCCTCAGCTTAACAAGCAAACTTTCTTCCTGTGCAGAACTGACCTGCCCTGTGACGGCCGATAACAAAGATCCTTAGCAGATGAGGAGGAATACTTGTATCTTCTATAATTTATCAACCATCCAAAGGTCCAACCATGTGGGCATTTAAGCAGCCTCAGCTGGGAGGTTGGTGCGGGGCATGAGCCCTTTGATTAGCAGAGCTGCCTGGTAGACCACCCAGCAGTCATACTTCAGTGCCATCCTTTGCTGTGTCTCTCCGGAGAGGGGCTCATTGAGCAGAGCATTCATTCCTCGCCAGCCCCAATGCCTCCTGCAAGTCCTCCACAGCCTGGAGCACAAGAAACGCCAGCACCGATCCTAGCACATTAGAGAAGGCTGAGTTGACAGTCCTGGGGGATTGTCCCAGAGCAGGAGAGCGGGGGTGGGGGGGGGCGGTCATTTAAAGGTCTGTGTTCTGCAGACAGACTGCCTGAACTTGAATTCACATTGTGCACTGACACTTGTTAGCTGCGTGACCTGGGGCAGGTTATATCTCCCCTCGATGCCTCAGGTCCTACAACTGAACATGAGGATGGCGGGAAGAGTGGCTTGGAGTTGGGGGTGCTCACATGAATGTATATGGGTGGGGTACGATCGAGAGCTGATGTATAATGAGCACCATACAAGTTTGGTTCTCACTAGTCATTCTACAGACATCAGATGAGACACGCTGAGCGTTGTTCTAGGTGCTGTGTAGGGAAACGGATGGAAAAATGTGCTTCTACCTTAATTGACCGCCATCTACAAGAGACAAGGAAGTTAATCATTGCAGTAGTTGGGCCACTCTAAATGCAGGTTGCTCAAGATTCCAAGAGCATACAGAGCCTCTGCCCAGGATCATCAAGGGAGGAAGGCATTAAGGGCTTCATAAGCGAAGACACTGGAGGGGGACCTGGGTGGCTCAGTGGGTTAAGCCTCTGCCTTCAGCTCAGCTCATGATTTCAGGGTCCTAGGATCCAGCCCTGCATCAGGCTCTCTGCTCGGCAGGGAGCCTGCTTGCCCCCTCTCTCTCCCTGCCTCGCTGCCTACCTCTCTCTGTCAAATAAATAAATAAAATCTTAAAAAAAGAGAGAGAGAGAGAGAGAGAGAGAGAAGACACTGGAGCTAACTCTGAAAGGTGGAGTGGGAGTTTGGCAGAAGGATTAGTAGGAGAGAATATTCCAGATATGTAGGCCTGCCCATGTCAAGATGCAGAGCTAGGACCCAGCGTGGCCTGTCTGGGGGAACTGTGATGTGTAACTGGCCCATAGATGTGACGAAGCAGGGACCGGTGAGAGTGTGCATCACACCGGGGCCGCTCTTTGGGCCTTAGATGCAATTCTTAGGAGCTTAGCCACAGTTTCTGTGGGTTCTGAGGACTCTCTCAGAATCGTGAGATTTGGTGAAACAAGAGAGAATTGAGATGGATGCTTTTCGTTGCACTTTGAGCGATTAGATTTATTTTTAAGAGCAAAAAAGGAATAAATAAAACGCTAGACTTCCATGAGATCAGCGTTGGACCCGAGTTTCCATACAGGCAAACAGAACATCCGTTTGTGAGCTACTTCTACTTGGACATGTGGCATATTTTTAACTCTATGATTCTTCTGACCAGGGTTCTCCGTCCAAAGGAAACTCATTTAGCCTGAAGGTTCTGTACCAATTACATAGCTTTATAAGGTCAAAGTAAAAGTTGGGAGTCATTTTATCTTCATCTGTACTGGTAGAAATTACAGAATCAAGCTGCTTTAATGAGAAAAAGAACCAGGAAGGGAGATGTGAAAATGAAGGTGTCAGCACCGCCAGAGATTGCTGCCGCATCCGGAAGCTGGAGGATGAGGCCGGGGTGGGCTGTGAAGTCCTCTGACAACGCGGTCTCCGGCCCCCAACAAGTTGCCGGGGCTTCAAGAGGAACAGACATGAAACACAACATCCTTCCACCCTTATTAAGATTTAATCCTGCTTTCAACAGGATTGTAATGTTATTAAATTAGATTTCTTTTCCCTTCCTGAAAAAGGGATTTAACTTTTGCTTTCCTGACATCATAATCAACATGGAACAGATGCAAAGGGGAAATTGTGTGACCACTAGTAATACGGATCTATACTTAACGTGTAGCATGCGAAGTTATTAAAATGGAAATTAATTCTTTTTATTACTATCGTACCCTATCAATTAATTTGGTTGGAGGTGCTTATGAATATGCAATCATTCCTCCCCGCTGCCCATCCCTCAGCCTATGTGCACGGAAGGCATTGGTGAGGCGATAGGTGACATTTTAGTCGCCTCTGCCAGTTTTGTTTCCGTTCTTTGCTCCCCATGCATGGGGTCGGTGGCGATCACTGACAAGTTATGGAATTCGTTTTACATCCCAGGCTCTGTTCTTAGCACTTCACATCCACTGCCTCGTTCACAATACACATTTGAAATGGGCACTTTCACTGTCCCTGTATGAAGATGAGGAAGATGTAGCACAGTGAGACCGAAGGAACTTCCCTGGGTTATGTAGGCATTCCGACTCTGAAAAACGTACTTTTTACTGTGTGCTGCCGTGCGTCTCAAAGATTCCAAACAAGGGACTAGGATAGGGCATGCATCTCAGACACCAAGCTCCCAAAGGAAAGGAATAGTGTGGAGGATATGGAATGAGATAGAGGGCTCTGAGCTGGGGACACGTGTTTTAAAATATAGTTTTATTATTGTTTAGGTATGGCAAAGCCACCAGATCAGGAGATGACTGTCATTCATAGTTTATTGCTCACAGATCCCTGGAGGAGGGGTCACAGCAGTTCACAGGGTCCATATGGAAGCTCCAGGCTTGGTCAGGAGGCAGAAGGAATGGGGGAACCCTGGGCCAGAGCCTTCATTGTGACTTCTGTAGGAAGGAACTCAAGGCAGGCTAAGCAGATTTCTTATTGGCTAGTTTGAATAATTTCAGTGGGCTCTGGGCATAGGGGCTGTCCCTGGTTGTTTAGTACTTGGCCCTGGAGTGATTAGGGCAGATGGAGAGTGGCCTAGAGTGTTGGGGGGTGGAAGAGGGTATGGGATCTGTATTGGTTTATTTGCATCTGAGAAGTGTACTCCAGGAAAAATTGTTTACTGTCTCTAGGAATTAGCTAATCCTGGGAGGAATGCTTCCTGCCACACATCAAAGCATCAGAAATAAGATATGCTTAATTGAGCAAGCCCTCTGTGGGGGGGTGCTTTCTGTGGGAAGCCCTTAGGGGGTACCCAGGTGGGAAGGAGGAAAGCAAATGGGGACAGGTGGGCCTGTAAGAAAGCCCTGAGTATATAGTGTTTTTTTGTGATGCCCAGGAAAAGGCAGGAAATTGGAGGCACTGAAATTAAGTTTCAAATTATCTTTCTGCCTTCTGATATTACCCATAATACATATTTAACTTAATATGCATATTAAACTTTGAGGTGTGTGGGGTAGATTATGACCCATCTTTTTGGCAGGACATTTCCTCCTTGGAAACAGAGACCCTGTCTTGATCATCATTGCACACCCTACAGATTCTGTGTGAGACCTCTCTCTCACAATGGAAGGACCCTAGTTCATACCTTGTTGCTAAATCTTGGTTCTTCAATAATATCCCATCAGGCAAAAATCTTTCTTCAAGTGCCATTTGCAAACTATGGTTTTATAGGAGGGAGCTTGTCAACCCAGGTGAGAGGAGACCCAGAAGAGGGGTCATGGTCATGGATTTGTGCTTGACTGGTAACCCCTGATTCACCATTGCCTCTTTTTTTCCTTTGGAAAAGCAAGAGACATTTTGTAAGGTGGACCAAGATAGCCCTACAGCGGGACCAACTCTAGGTTTGCTGTACAAGTACAGCACTTGATAGCGAGATGATCTATACATCGCTTGTCTAGACTTTTTATTTTATTTTTAAACTTTTTAAATTTAAATTCAGTTAGCCAACATATAGTACATCATTAGTTTCAGATGTAGTGAATGCTTCATCATTTGCATTTGTGCAAGCTTTGAAATCACCAATCCAGAATTTTAGAACATCTGGATTCCTCCTCTTTCCCCTACCGGGTCTAATAGCAGCCAATCTCATTTCTGTCTCCAAAGTGTGTCCTGGAATGTCCACACTCAAATGTCCTGCACCCAGGTCTGAGAAGCCACAACTGATTGTCTCCTACACTTTTACGAGAATTGCTTTATGGGTCTCTTCATTTCGTTCTTGCCACCCTCCAATCTAGCTCCTGTATGTGAGCCATATTATTATTTTGTAAATATAGAAGATATCAAGTCACTCTTCTGCTTAATATTTTTTTTAGTGTGTCAGCTGGGGAAGGCTAGCTGCTGTAGCAAAGGGAGCCAAAACCATGCAACAGCTCACACATAAGATTTACAGGCTGAATGCGTGAAAAGCTCAGCAGGGCGGCCCCACTCTACGGAGTCATTCAAGCCTTCTTAACACATGGTTTCAAAGATCCCCTAGATTGGATTTCCTGGAAGCAGACCCTGAAACCAGGATTCATATGAAAGTGATCTAGTAGGAAGTTTAAGTGGGAAAAACTGATACAAACGTGGGGAAGCAGGACAAGGAAGGGAAGGAAATCAGGCAAGGGTGTAATATCAAGCAAAAGCCCAAGGAGGTAATTTTAGCCTAATCCCACAAGTCAAGATCTAGAGACACTGTAGATCCCAGCTCAGCATTGAGCCATCAGGAGAAGAGAGCTGGAGTATTTAAGCCCATTCATTGGTGATGGGCTACCTCTATCTAGGGAGACAGAACTTTCCAGGTAATTCTAGCAAACAGTGTGGGTCGGCAGAGGGCGTTGTGACCCTAAGGGCAGGTCATGGATGAGGACTTGGGGGGAGGTGGGGGCTGGTATTTGGGAGAGAGAGAACACTTGGAGTCAGCCCTGCCGGCAGATGATCCAAGGGGAGGTAAGTGGAACCCTGAGCCCACCTGCTCCCTCAAAGGCACCCTGGGGGCGTCATTTCAGGAGGAAGGAGAGGGTCTAGGCCACCGGAAATGAGTCCCATCACTTCTGTTTACATTCCATTGGCTGGAAGTCAGGTTCAGGGCTGTGGCTAACTCCAAGGAAGGCTGGGAAGTGTGGTGCCGATGGGCACCCAGGAAGCAGAAGAGAGCAGAGGTCTCCTGCCGCAGATGGCCTGCCTTAATACTTGAATACAAATCTGTTCTTCCTGCCGGGGCCTATGAATCTCTACCTGCCTGCTTGTCCAGCTGTGTCACCCGCCACTCTCCGCATCCCTGCCATACTTCAGTTGCATCGGGCACTGCTTTGTCGTCTGCTAGGCTTTGTTACTGCAGACTGTGGAAAAAAGTAGCAGAAACCTTTTGGCCTAAAATTGCAATATTTTGGCTTAATGACCAAAGTGTTCATTTGGCCTTTGTATAAGAGTGTTTGATGGATTGGGATAAAGTAGATAATGAAACAACTAGTCACGTTTAGTGGCACCTGTAAGAACCATAGCTGGCCTTAGAAAGACTCCCAGGAAGGGGGGAGCCAAACCTGCCTGTGGGCAGCCTGGGGTGGCCAGGGGCCCTCAGCCAGCCACCCTGTCTCATCATCACTGGTGCTAATGCAGAGACCCCCGACCCTGGGCTGAAGCTCTCTGATTACCAGTTAGGGACATGACCTTGGCAAGTTCATGAACCTACATATCCCTCGGTTTTCTCATCTGTAAAGTAGGACTATTGATTGTTCCTAACTCATGGGATTATTGGAAAGATTGAATGAGTTAATACAAGAGGAAGGGCTAAGTGCTTTCTTTCTTTTTTTAAAGATTTTATTTATTTATTTGACAGACAGAGATCACAAGCAGGCAGAGAGGCAGGCAGAGAGAGAGGGGGAAGCAGGCTCTTTGCTGAGCAGAGAGCCCAATGCGGGACTGGATACCAGGACCCGGGGATCATGGCCTGAGCTGAAGGCAGAGGCTTTAACCCACTGAGCCACCCAGGCGCCCCGGGCTAAGTGCTTTCTAACTGCTGTCACTACTGTTCGGGCACCTTCAGGGCACACAGCCTGCCACCCTAGCTTCCTGGCCCTCTCCCTGGGGTGGGATTCAGAAGGACACTCTCTTGTTAGAGACTTCTTTTCTTCTGCTTCCTGCTGCTCCACCATGGGCTAAGGGATGCTTGGAGGCAACAGACAAAAGCAAGCTTCTCTTTAATGAAGCATGTGTATATATGTATTTTCCCTCCATTAGGCACAGAGAACCTGAGACCTATCAGTCGGCCCCGCTAGAACCTGAGCCATGCCTGCATCTTTTTTTTTTTTTTTTTAACATATAATGTGTCATTTGCTTCAGGGATACAGGTCTGTGAATCACCAGTCTTACACAATTCACAGCACTCGCCATAGCACATACCCTCCCCAATGTCCATAATCCAGCCACCCTATCCCTCCCCCACTCACCCTCCAGCAACCCTCAGTTTGTTTCCTGAGATTAAGAATCTCTTACAGTTTGTCCCCCTCCTGGGTCCCATCTTGTTTCATTTTTCCCTCCCGTCCCTCATGACCCCCACCCTGCCTCTCAAATTCCTCATATCAGGGAGATCATATGATAACTGTCTTTCTCTGATTGACTTATTTCGCTAAGCATGATACCCTCTAGTTCCATCCACGTCGTCGCAAATGGCAAGATTTCATTTCTTTTGATGGCTGCATAGTATTCCGTTGTATATGGAATATACAAATATGGAATATTTACCCATTCATCTGTTGACAGACATGCAGATTCTTTCCATAGTTTGGCTATTGTGGACACTGCTGCTATAAACATTCAGGTGCATGTGCCCCTTCGGATCACTACATTTGTATTTTTAGGGTAAATACCCAGTAGTGCAATTGCTGGGTCATAGAGTAGCTCTATTTTCAACTTTTTGAGGAACCTCCATTCTGTTTTCCAGAGTGGCTGCACCGACTTGCACTCCCACCGGCAGTGTAGGAGGGTTCCCCTTCCCCAGCAATGCCCGTATCTTTTCTCAAAGCTGCAGCTTCCCTTGAGAACCAGATTTGAGTCTCTCCATGGGGCAAGAGGTTTGTTTTTCCTTTACGCCACCAGGCCTGGGTCTGGTGCTGCATTTTACTACTGACCTCAGAATCCCCAGGAGGTGCCATTCTCACAGACTGCAGCAGTGGCCCTCAACTGTGGGCTGGCTCACCATCTTGGGTTTTAAGGTAAAGTACACATTTGAGAGTTACAATGGTGAGGATGCAAATTCCGACTCTCTCGTTCTTTATTTGTGTGACTTTGGGTAAATTATAAGTCACCTTGGATAAATTACCTGGTGTCTCTGGGCCTCTGTTTCTTCTTCTTCAGTGGGGCGGCAATATCCATCCTACGGAGTTTGGTGTTATAAGGACTAAGGGGAGTATAGGTGAAAAGTCTAGTTAGGTGCCGGAGAATATCTTTGTTCCTCGGGGTTTTCTTTGTCAATTGCTGCATAACAAATCACTCTACACTTCGTGGTTTAAAACAACCGTTTATTTGCTTGTGAGTCTCCAGTCAAAGAAGGCTTTGGGGGGACAGCTCCTGTTGCTCTGTGTGGGGTAGTTCATCTGGCACTGGGGGACCCAGGATCGCCTCTTTCACGTGATTGGCCCTGCAGCTGGGGCGGCTACAATGGCTGGTGACTGGCTGGGCTCATGTTCTCTCTCTCTCTCTTTCTGGGCTCTCTCTCTCTCTCTCTCTCTCTTTCTGCCTCTCACTGTAATCGCCACCTTCTAAAGCTTTTCCCTCCAGGAACCCTCCCTCTCTAGCAGAGTAATCACAATTCTTCACCTGATATCCCAGAGCTCTCGAGAATGTGAAAATAAATACTGCTATGCCCCTTAAGGCCGTGGCTCCTTCTGCCACATTCTGCTGGTCAGAGTAAGACGCAAGTTCAAGGGGAGGTAGACCCCACCTCTTGGCGGGACCAGTAGCTTGCATATACAGGAATGGAAAGGATTGCTGTTGGTCGTTTTGCAGACAATCCCTAATGCTCAGCAAGTAGAAGCTGAGTTTTCATTGTTACTGGATTCATTTGGGGGAGGAGGGCCAGGGGCTGCGAGAGCAAATTACCTTTTCAACAAAAGACAGAAAGACCAGGAAGATGATATCATTAAATTTCTTTGGGATGGGAAGAGATCATTTCTGGGCTAAGTGCTACTAGAACAACTATAATCTGCAAACATTCAATCCTTGTCTCTATTTCCCTCTGGTTTTCCCATTCTAACTATGGGATCTGGCAGCCATGCCACTGATACTTAAGTTGGAGAAAATTCCTGAGTTGGTTGCCTATCATTGCATAACAAATCATCCCAAAATTAGTGGCATAAAGTAACAACATTGAATATCTCCCACTCTCTGTAGATGGGAAACTGAGGCAGCTTAGCTGGGTCCTCTGGGTTCTGGATTCTGGCTCAAGCTGCAGTATTTTGGGGGCTGCAGTCATCCCATGGTCTGGCTGGGGCAGGATCCATTTTTCAAGCCCACTCAGTGGTTATTGGCAGGATTCATTTCCTGGCAGGCACTGAGACCAAGGGCTAGGTTCTTCTGGCTGTTGGCAGGAGGCTGCCCTCAGTTCTTTACCACATGGGCTTCTCCATAGGGAAGCTCAGGAATATGGTGGCGGGCTTCATCAGAATAAGCAAAGAGAGAGCCAGAGAGAGTGAGTGAGTGCCAGCAGGATGGAAGTCACACTCTTTAGGAACCAAATTGCCAGAGCAACCTTCTATCTCTGTTGTCGTATTCTATCTGTGAAAAGCAAGTTACTAGGCCCAAGCTACACTCAAAGGTATGGAATCACACAGGGTTTTGCATATCGGGAGGCAAGGATCATGGTGGCCATCCAAGAATTCCAAGTGCCACCATTCCTTCCAGCAATTTTAGACTTGAATTTCACTCCATCCCTAGACATCGCACCACCATGCATGGGTTATATTTAGGGTGAAATGTGTCTCAGTATGCCTGGAATAAGCCCAGATTAAGTGATTAAAGAAAAAAGATCAGTCTAAGTGTAGAATAACAATGCCTTGAATATTAAAAAAAAAAAAAATGCCCATAGAGGTTTTCTTCATTTTCATAAGGTAGAAGTGCTTTGCGTAAGAAAAGTCAACTTTGTCCCTCCCAAATAATCTATTTAACACGTATCTGTAGAGTGCTTTCTAGATGGTGAGGCTATAAAGTTGAAAAAAAAATATTAACCCTGTCCTTGAAGAAATCAGATGAGAACATGAACACTAATAGTAATGTGTAAAAAATGCTGGGAGAGAAGATGTCATGGCATCAGAGACCGTGGCCCTTGGATTACTCTGAAGGTTCAGTAGGACTCGGCTGGATGAAGACTATTTCAGTCAGGCTCCTAACAGGAAACAAAGGGCACGATCAAAACGAGATCATTGAAGGAAGGTGTATTCCCAAAGGGGAGGGTCTAAGGAAACCAGAAGATATCGTATAGGCATATGGTACTCAATTGAAACCACCCAGGCCCCATGCATTGAGAGGAGGCTGCACTGACCAGAATTTAATTTTTTTTTAAAGATTTTATTTATTTATTTGACAGCCAGAAATCACAAGTAGGCAGAGAGGCAGGCAGAGAGAGAGAGGAAGGGAAGCAGACTCTCCGCCGAGCAGAGAGCCCGATGCGGGGCTCGATCCCAGGACCCTGGGATCACGACCCGAGCCGAAGGCAGAGGCCCTAACCCACTGAGCCACCCAGGCGCCCCTGCACTGACCAGAATCTAGAAAGCCCTATAACATTGGCCTCCTTGAGGGAAGAGAGCCTTCCCGAGAGGGATACAGCTAGCTCTCATTGACCTTATAGGAAAAAACCAAGGGGATACATTCTCAACCTCACTCCCCTCTTTACCTTTCATCCCCTGCCAAACCCAGCTAGAAACCAGAGGCCCTGAGGACCCTCACCATGGCCCAGACGGATTAGCCTCAAAGGGCACAGGGCAGAGTGGAAAGGTGGAAGGCGTGTTTGGGGGGCAGTAGAAGCCATCTGACACTGTGGGTTAGTCAAACCCGTTCCAGAGAAAGGGACCATAGTGAATGGAGGGAGAGGTGAAAGTGCCGATGACCTTGGACTGACAAATGTGATTGAAACAAGGGGTGAGAAACAACAGCCTGGAGAAGCAGGCGGAGGGCAGGTCATAGGATTCTCCCTGGATCCTTCACAACATCGTCCTACCTGACACACCGAGGCCCTGGCCACCCTGCGGTCAGAGGGCACCTTCGATAGTATATCCAGATCACACCATGCCCTCCTGGGCTGTGCAAAATAATGTAGATTCTACCCTGAAGATTTTTCAGCAGGGTGTTTGTGTGATCTGTCCTGCATGCTACACAGGGTGGCTGTGGGGTTCAGGGTGGCTTGGAAGAGGGCTGGTTCAAATTCCAGCTCTGCCCCTACTGCCTTGGGACTTTGCACAAGACCTTTAACCTCTCTGGTTCCCGGTTTTCTGACTGGTAAAGCTCAGCAGGCAACTCCTGCTCTCTGAACGTGAGAATTAGATGAGGTAGATGTTTTTGAAAACACAAAATGCTCAGCTTAAGTGACTAACCCATAGTTCAGCAAGTGCTTTTAACAGAGAACAGGAGTGAGGAGGGAATTGGAATTTGCCCCCCCCTCCATGCCAGGCATTGTGCTGGAACCTTCTACATTTAATATTCTGTTCACCGCATGCCGTCACCCCTGAGATAGCTATTATCTCATTTCATAGAAGAGGAAAGAGAGGCCTGTGTTGATTACTGATTAGGCACCACGCCTGGGGGACAGGAAGGTAAACAAGAATGAGTATTGGCCTTTAGGAGTTTATCATTATGGTTACTGAGGCTACTTAGATCAGTGCTCCTCACATTATAATGCCCACCTGGCATCTTGTTCAGTCGCACATTCTGACTCACTAGTACTGGCATCTGGCTGGAGATTCTGCCTTCTCCCAGATGATGCAGACGCTGCTGGCCTGTGAACCGTACTTGAAGGAGGTTAGAGGATCAGATTCAACACACACACACGCACACACACGCACTCACACGCACACGCACACACGTGTTTTTATCGTACTTGCAGCCATGTGAAATTGAAGCAGAGGGAAGATCTTTGACAGCCATCCCAACTTGAGGAAAGGGAGAAATAGGAGAAAGCCATGTGCCCTAGTATTTAGTGGAATAGCAATTACTAGAACCAGGCGTTCTGTTCCGGAATCTAAACCTTCCCTTGTTTGGGCTGAGCAGGATATTGTTTTTCTGCCCCTTGGATATATCCCATTATGAGCTTTGATCAAAGCAAACCTTTCCCTTTGAGGCTTGGGGCACATGTGAATGGCTTTGTTATCCGCATGTATCTGCATATATTTGCAAAGCAATTCAACTGCTTCTGATGGGGAGGAGCAGTAGGGCTGGTGGTTGAGCCTAGGGTTTAAGCATCTCTCTAAAGCTTGGTCCTTGGAATCTCATCTTAAAAGAAATCCAGCTGCAGAGACCCGGGGCAGTCCTGGTGAGTGAAGAAAGTAGGAGCTGGGTTTCCAGCTGCTTAGCTGGTTGAATATTCCCAGCCATTCACTGGAGGCTTTTGTCATGGGGAGTTTTGCTTCACTTGAGGCCCTGCCTCCCCCTTTTCCCATCCATTTTGCCCAAGTATCTTCTTCTTCTCCTTTGTTTTTTTTGTTTTGTTTTTAAGATTTTATTTATTTGGTAGGGGGAGGGCAGAGGAAGAGGGGCAAGAAGACTCCCCACTGAGTGCAGAGCCAGATGCAGGGCTCCATCCCACAATCCTGAGATCATGATCTGAGCCCAAATCAACAGTCGGATGCTCAACCTACTGAACCCCCCCAGGTGTCCCCCAGGTGCCCACCAAGTATCTTCCTAAAGTGTTTCTCTGAACAGGGCATTTTCCTATTCAAAGTCTTTCCATTGTTGTCCTTTATCTATGAAAGAAAACAAGTCTTTGACACTCCAAACCCTCCCTAGTCCCTTGGCTTCAGCATCCCCTCCACTCCCTGAGGTCTCCCTGCTCTAGCCCACCAGCCAAAGCACTTCTGGTTTTCCCTAAACCTTGGACATTCTCGCCTTTAAGACTTTGCTTTTGTTAGTACTTCAGTGAATGCCTTCTCCCTACTTCCCTTACTCATGTCCCAGTTCTATCCATCCTACAAGACTCCACTCAAATCCTATGCCCTCTAGGGAACCTTCTTGGAACTTTCCACCTGGAGAAATTCATGACTTTCTTACTGTGTGAAGTTTTTTATTTGTTTATGTGTTAGGAATGTCACGGGTCATTGCATGTCTTTGATGAAGTTCTAGAACATAGGTGTGGTTCAGTGGGGTGAGGTCTGGAGCCGATGACCAAGGAGGAATTCTTGAGACATCTTTGGTGCAAGATGGTTGTTTATTAATGCCCAGGGACAGGACCCATGGGCAAGAAGAGCTGCTGCCCTGGGGATGTGAGGAGTGGTCTATTATATACTTGTAAGTTGGGGAGGGGATTAGGGATGATGTAAGTCTCTAAGGAATTTTGGAAGCAAGGTTTCTAGGACCTTGAGGGGCTAGCTATTGTCTGGGGAAAAGACTATTCATTACCAGTAATAAAACCTTCTCGTGAGACTCTTTAGATGTATATCAGTGGGCCATATGCTTGGAAATGATTGGCACTATCTTGGAGGTTTACAGATAAAGTTTCCAAAGGAATTGTTAAAGTAGACTTACAGTACCCTGGTTGGGGGTGGGGGTCAGTCAGGGTTGTCCTTTGCCCTTAGCAAAGCCTTAAGGTGGGGGTCGTTGAGTCCCTAGAAGAGAGTCACTCTGCCTGTTTCAAGGGCTTGTCAGTAGGTAAGGAAATGTAATAATTTTTCATCTGCCTCTGTGTCCCACATCATCTTGAAGGCTGCCCATGCCTAGTCATATATATATACATAGAGAGAGAGAGTGTGTGTGTAAGTGCTTAATAAAACTTTGTGTGAGTACATGAATGAATGAAAGATAAGACAGATGGCTCCTGAACTGTGATTTTATGGCAGCATATTTTCCAATGTATTCATTCTTTCAATACATATTTATTGAGCTCCTGCTCTGTTGCAGGTCTGAGGTTCTGGCAGTACAAAGGTGAAGAGAAGAGAGTCCTGGCCCCCCAGGGGCTGTTCTGGGGATGGGGCCATCTCATGTTCTTTGTTTAATTAAGTTGGCTACACTCCAACTAGTTGCTTAATAATAAATGATTTGAAAAATCTGAAAACATCTGATATTTTTACAGATCAGTGACCTGTTAGATGAACAGGCTAAATCTTGTTTAATCTGTGCTTCTGTTCATCAAAGAAGTCTTTTGGTGTGGAGTGTGACAGCAAATTAGATTGTACTTTCATTGTGCTGTTTGCTACCCCCCATCTTAAAAATAATAATGGTATAAATTTATGGTAGAAACCTTGGAAACAAAAAAAAAATGAATAAATACCTCTCACAATCTCAGAAAAAAGAAATCAATGATTATTAACATTTGGTATATTTCCTTTCAATTTTCTGGTTGTTGTATTTTTAGGAATGCACACATAAACACAGCTGAATCATGCTTTTTGCCTCCTGCTTTTGCTGTTTTACTTTTCTTTACTTAATAATATACTTACTGAATATTTTTTGCATATTGTTAAAAATTCTTAAAATGATTTTTAATTACATTTAGTATTTATGGTATGGCGTGTCATAATTTTTAAACCTGTTCCCCATTATTTATAAAAGCTAAACATTGGAAACAACTACACTATGAACATCTTTGTGTGTTACTATTTTCCCTAATCTGATCATTTTATTAACATTCTTGAAGTGGGATTAGTGAGTTAAAGGGTATGAATATTTAAGTCCTTTCTCTCCCTTTTTACCAATTTTCCTTTATCAGAGATGGTTAATTCTTCTCATCTTATTTTGGATGAGTCTGGCCTCAACTTTATTTAATACCCTTTTATAATTAACAGAGTCAGCCGGCTCCGAGCCCCCTCCCTCATTAAAGCACAGTGAGCAGCTTCAAGATGGGTTTTCTGAGACAATGCAGTCATTCACCGATATCCACAGTGCTGTCCCATACTGCTTCTGTTGATGTTTTTGTAGTCTGGGTGTTGGATTTTTGTAACAGCAACTGTAAGTGGACTTGACATCAGAAACGCTTTTTTTTAGTGCGTCCAGCCTGCATTTTGATCTTTTAGCTAAAATATACTGGACGCACTTCTTCTGCTCTCAGACTCCTAGAAGAGCAATCCCACTGAGGCTGTGTTGAATTAGCCTGAATCACCAGCTTCTCATTGCTTGCTGGGATAAGGGCTATCCATCCCTGGACTCTCAAGGTCCTGGTTCTCATCTTGGTCTGTTTCAACCGTGGGAGAATCAGGGAGCTCATTATCGTCAGCCTTAATACTGGGTAGTACAACTTCACTTTAATCGAATCTACTTATAAAACCCTCACATCTCTGTAATGCTCTGCAGTTTACCAAGCACTTCCAAGGGCATCAGCTAATTTGATCGTCACCATCTTTCTGCAAAATAGCTGTTGATACCATTCCTGTTTCACAGGCAGGGTAACTGGGATACAAGCAGTGGAAGCTGCTAGGGTTAGTAATGGAAAGAATGTGGAAACATCCTTTGAAAACATATAGACCCAATTTCAAATCAACTTCATCACAAACTAGTTGTATTAAGTAAGCTCTGGGAGGATCAGATTCCTCCTCTGTGCACGGAACAGTATAGTTGATTCTTGTTTTTTGCAGATTCTTAATTTGCAAACCCAACTGCTCACTAAAATTTATTTGTAATTCCAGTTCAGTACTGGTGGTGCTTTTGTGGTCATTAGCAGACATACACAAATCAACAAAAATACGAGGAGTTGCCCAGTATGCATACTCCCAGCTGAGGTCACACAAAGCAATGTTCTGCCTTCGGTCCTACTATAAGCAGGTATCCTTTGTGAGGTCATTCTAGTGCCATGTATTTTATATCTTTGTTCTTTCTGTTGGTGATTTCACGGTTTCCCGTGGTTAAACCCCAAGTATATGCTGAAGTACCAGCTTGTATTCGTGAGCATAAGAAGGCTGTGATGTGCTTTATGGAGAAAAGACATGTGTTAGGTAAGGTTTTTTTTTTTGTTTTTTTTTTGTTTGTTTTTTTATTTATTTGGCAGACAGAGAGCACAAGTAGGCAGAGAGGCAGGCAGAGAGAGAAGGAGGGGAAGCAGGCTCCTTGCTGAGCAGAGAGCCCGATGCGGGGCTCGATCCCAGGACCCTGGGATCATGACCTGAGCCGGAGGCAGAGGCTTAACCCACTGAGCCACCCAGGCACCCCATGTGTTAGGTAAGTTTTATTCAGGAGTGTGTTACAGTGCTGTTGGCCATGATTTCAATGTTAATGAATCCACTTTGTATTAAATAAAGGGTCTTTAAACAGAAACACACAGAAATCCACATATGTATTGATCAATTGATGGAATTGTTGTGACCAGAGGCTCACAGGAACCTAACTGTGTGTTTCCCTTTAGGAACAATGGCTCATGATTCCCACAGCTTTCTGTGGGAACAGAACATTACTGTTCGAATACATTGATTGTATCTATTTTGTGAGGTTGCTGTGTATATTAAGTAGGGATGTGTGTAAAATGCCCACTGTGTTGATGTTCTGTAAGGGGCCACTGTATTCTACTGCATGAGGGAACAGGGGCTGCGAGGAGTTACCTGCCTTATTTAAAATCAGTAAACCAGAAAATGATTCAGGTTAGTAGCATATAAATCCATTCTGTCTGAATCCAAAAGCAGCAGTCCTCAAAGCATACGGACTGCATCTAGGAATAATCCCATATGGGGAAATTAAATTCTTTTTCATTCCTTCTGTGTTTGCTCTTCATTTAAACATTTTATCTACATGATTGAATTCTGAAAAACCCATTTAACCTCCCATTACCACCATCTTTGTGCCAGGCCCGGTGCTAACCATGTGCCATCTGGTATGTCTTCTTTGTGGCGAGCCTATAAGGTAGACATTGTTGTTCTCATGACCATTTTAGAGACCCAGGGAAGTTAAATGAATTTTTCAAAGTGCTACAACTTGTAAGAAGAGTGAAGATAATAGTTTGGGTCTTTCTGACTCCGCAGCTCCTGTTCTCAATCTTGACATCAGAGAGTGCCAGACTCTTGGGGAATCTATAGACCAGCAAAACAGCCAACTGAAGGGACGACAACAACAACAAAGCAGTGGAGAAGGACACCGTGTTATCTACGTTTACCTACCCAGGTAAGGTCATTCAAAATAGTAGTCAGCATTAACCGTCATGGTCTTATACAGAAAAGTTATCTTAATATCATAAAAGTATGACGAACTTCACTTTGGATTTAAAAAAAACCCAACCCATTCACCTTTATGAAAGCCTTACAACATTGTCTTTCTTTTTCTCATTTCGCCCAGGACAGGGCTGCCTTTATCACAGAGAAGTGGCCTTTGGTAACCATAGCTCTGCACTGTATTCTAAATTATTTCCCCTGATCTCAGCCTGAGCTTTGTCATGTACCCAGGCATTGGATTGGATAAAATGTTATCTGAGATCACTTTTCAGTTCCAAGGATGATTTTAGAGTTTGGCCCCTGTCTCCTTCCAGTCCAGAGACGAAGAGGAGGCCGGCCTCATGCACATCAGGCATCAAGTCAGCAGCTGCTGCTCTATCAATCTTGCCCTTGACGGGAGTAGGCACCTTGTGAATTGACCTCTAGGAAGAGAATGAATGCTTAGTGGTGGCAAATAAGTTGTATTAACTATTGGGTAACAGAGCTCACACATAAATCTCCTGGGGATCTATATTCCTTAAGGAAATCCATCAGGAAAGAGAGGCAACTCATGGAAGACAGGGACATAACTCTCTGGCTGGTTTTTTTTCCCCCCCTGAGATAAATACCCTTCAGAAATGGAAATGGTCCACCAGATAAGTTAGCTGTAGGACTCTTCCACTTTTCTACTCACCTATAAATTAGGGGTCTTCCATGGTCCAAGCTTGTGCTCATTTGCTAAAATGTTGCTAAAATAATAAGAAAGAACCAACAGCAAGTACAGTTTATGGATGTGAATATGGTACCCTCTGATGATATGCCAAGTTCTGAGCATATTTAAACCTCACAACAGCCTTGGGAGATAATACCATCATCATCCTCATCTACAGATGAAGAAACTGAGACACCAAAAGATGAAATGGCTTGACCCATCACATCACTAAAAACACAGGAGAGCCATCACTTGAACCAATACCCCTCTCTGCAAAACCTCAGCATTCTAACCAATACGCTATGCTGCCTGGCCTATAGTAGATGCTCTCTTCCCATATAATTTCCAAATTTTGCTATGAAATTCCCAGCTTCTTGATTTTTCCTTTTTGGTGACCATGTATGAAAACAGCCTGAATCAACTCAATTAATATATCTAAGTCTTACTGTGTGTGTCTGATTCAGTGTTCTGGAGAGACAGACATGAATAGCAGACCTCTGCTTTCAAAAATTGCCCATTCAAGAAGGGGGACATGTATACCTGCAGCGAGGATATAAAGTCTGTAGGAGAGGTATTAGGGAAGTTGCGAGAATACAGTACCAGTTGAGCTTGGAGGTTGGGGGTCAGGAGCAACAGTGCTCTCCAGGTGGACGTGAGAAGAGGACCCAGGGAGCCTCCGTGGTAGCTGGACTGTGGGGCGTGTGTGGGGGATTGTGGAGAATGTGTTGGTGCTGCAGTCATCCTGGGGTCATATTTTGGAGGTACTTGAATGTCATTGAAAGGAGATTGCATTTTATTAAGTGGACTATGGGGACACCTCAAAGGTGCTTAGACCCAAGAGGAACATGATCATAGCTGAGTTCAGGATAAATATACCCTAAATTTATGGTTAAAGATCTCATATATTACCTCTCTAGCATATCTGCATATATCAGGAGACAAGAGAGAACAACCACATGTATGAACCTCAGGTAATGGGATTTCAGACACCAGGGCACAAATCCTTGGTTTCTAGTTCCCTCAGTCAAACCACTTAGATGGCAAGTTCCCAAATGTGGTGAATCAAATGAAATACTGGGAAGACTGGTAGAGATCCAGATCCCTGGGCTCTGCCTCCTGAAGGTGCTAGTTCAGAAAACACTCCCAGTCTGTGCACTAGGGGTCAATGTTTTTAAAGCTGGCCAGCTGAGTTCAGTAACCACTGACTCCCATAATGACTTCTATTGGATGCACTGAAAACATTATATCAATATAAGGAGCTTTACTTAAAGATCATCTTTGAAGCCCCTCCAAAAGTGCTTATATTGCCATAGATGTGCTTTAGTCAGGGCTCTTCAGAGAAACGGAACCGATAGGATACGTGTGTGTGTGTGTGTGTGTGTGTACAAACAAAACCAATAGAATATATGTGTACACACATACACACACATATATTCTATTGGTTTTGTTTATGTTTAAAATATTTATCTTTTTTGTTTTTTTAAACAAGCAGGGTTGGTAGGAGAGGGAGAGGCAGGCTTCCCGAGGTGGAGGGAGCCCAATGTGGGACTCGATCCCAAGACCCTGGGATCATGACCTGAGCCAAAGGCAGACACTTAACGACTGAGCCACCCAAGTGCCCTAAAATATTTATCTTATACACACTCATACGTATACACTCACACACACACAGACTGACAAGGAACTGGCTCACCCAGTCTCAAGATTTGCAGCTGGCCTGCTGGAGTCCCAGAAAAACTGATGTGTAGGTCCAGTCCAGAAGCTGGTAGTGGGTTTCAGCCCCAGCAAGAGCCAGTGCTTCAGTTCAAGTCTGAAGGCAGGAAAAAAACAATATCCAAAGCCAGCACACTCAGGCAGGATGAAATTCCCTCTTACTAAGCCTTTTTGTTCTATACAGGTCTTCCTTCACCTGTTTGGATGATGTCCATCCACATTATTGAGGACTAAATCTGCTTTACTCAGTCTACAAACTCAAACGTTAATTTCATCCAGAAACACCCTCACAGACATACCTAGAATAATGCTCACCAAATATCTGGACACCCTGTTGCCCGGTCGAGTTGATATGTAGAGTTACCCATCACAAGATGTTATAATAAGGACTTCATTATAATAGTATGGTCCCTATAATAACAATGGTAACAAGAATCATTATTATTTACATTCTTTTAGTAGCAGCTGACACGGTAAGTGTGTAGACAGCGTTTGCAACTGAAGAAAGCAAGCATAGATGTTTATACTTTATTAAGGGTTTTTGTCACTTATCATCTTGCTTTACCCTATTACACTATTACCTTCTGTTTTTGAGATGGGTTTGCGCAAAGTACAAAGAGGTGAGCTTACCTGTCCAAGGACACAGGGTAAGTGATAAGGACCAGCTCAAACCTAGAGCTTCTTTTGTGATCTTTTCACTGTATGACACTAGTTCATTACAGATTAATTACTGGCAAAGACATGCATGCCTCCTGACCATCAGCAATTTTCTGATCCTATGACTACATCTATTGCTATCCCTAAATACTGGAGAGGCACAAATTAACAAGAGAAAACCAAGAGATATGTTTGTACTTAATGCTACTAACAGGCAGCATAATTACAAGAGAGCTGAGAGTGTTGCTTGACAAACATATTAATAAAAAACTCTCTTGCCAGTCTCGAGTATAAATTACACAGCAGAAGGCAAGGAGAGACTGGGCTTGACAGTCGGAGGATAACAACCTTGAAATATATCTACATTATCTGGGGGGTCTTTGGAGGTCTATCTTTTGGACTTGGTTAGAGACCATGCTAATGAACTGCCTTACGGTCCATATTTTTTCAGAGCCATCTATATTTCTTTTAAGGCCAAGTTTACCACAGTTGGGAAAACTGCTTACTTAGATGTGAGGTTCTAGTAATTTTATGTGCTTAATATGGTTAAATAAACCTGTCCAATTAATCAGAGGTCATTAGATTAATATATAGTTGTTTATCTCACAACATTTTCTAATAGACTGATATAAATTATTCTTTATATTTCTATTACAGTTCATAGTTCATTCATTTGACAACGATTTATTCATAGCAATCTTTGCTAATAACTAGAGTTGGAGAGAGAAGCTACATTCATTGCCTTCTGGTAGCTCCCCATCTTGTACTGTGGCTCTCAACTCTGGCTGCATATTAGATCATAGAAGAGCATTTTGAAAATGCCAATGCCCAGGCCCCAACCTGGAGATCCTGATTCTCTCAGTCTGGAACAGAGCCCAGGCATCGGTATATTTTAAAGGCTTTCTAGGTGATTATAACACACAGAGCCCAGATCTGTGGGAGACACAATTATACATCCAGACAAGCTGCTCTGTTTTAAGTACCAGAGGAGAGAAATGTGTTACTGACTGTGGGTTACGAGTGCTTAGTTCTTCTAGAGTGGACGTGGAAGGGTTTTACTGGGACTATGGTTTTCCATTTGAGGGTACCAGGGAGTTTTTTTTTTTTTTAAGATTTTTATTTATTCATTTGTCAGAGAGAGTGAACACAGGCAGACAGAGAGGCAGGCAGAGGCAGAGGGAGAAGCAGGCTCCCCGCTGAGCAAGGAGCCCGATGTGGGACTCGATCCCAAGACCCTGGGATCATGACTCGAGCCGAAGGCAGCTGCTCAACCAACTGAGCCACCCAGGCATCCCTGAGGGTACCAGGGAGTTTTAATTTTAATTAAATTGTACTACTGTTTTATTTGAGCCTCATCTTGAAGAATGGTGGACAAGAAGGGAAGGGAGGAGATATACTAGATCGTGTCTATGCAAAGCCACACAGGGAAAGGGTATCAGTGTCTTCAGAGAATTTTGAGTTGTTTAGCTAGGCTGAAGTGTTTAGTGTATGAATTAATTATCATTAATTCTTTCATTCAAACAATGCTTACTGTGGGTATAAGCTGTGTGAACTTATTCAAATATAAGACAAAAAAGATCCTACCCACAGCCAGCTCAAGCTATTCAAGGAAACACATAATGAATGATGGTGATGGTGGTGATGGTGACAGTGATGGTGATGATGATAATACAGTAACCAGAGCTTAAAATGGAAATTTTGACTAGACACTAAGAAATAACAGAAATGAAATACCAAAGTCGAATGCCAAATTATATTATGAGATGTTAAGAGGAAATGACTTAGGGTTGAGAGAGTGCAAAGGGAGCTGAGTGATGAGATTTTCTTCCAGAACGTTCTTGCTGAATCCCCACTGCCTATCATCACAGAGCACAGGCCTACCTCCTAGATTCAAACCAGGTAAGAGGTAAATGATCTGCCTCCTCACCTCGGTCCCAGAGGGAACAGTTGTAGGATATTGGTCAACTGGGATCTGACCTCCTTTCACTACAGAAAATAGAAACTTGTTTTGTAAGAGATCAGGTAGTGAGTTGGGCTTGGCAGGAAGCTTATTATCCATGTCCCAGAATCTTTGTTTTTTCCATCTTTTAAAAATGTAAAACTCATTCCTAGCTCTGTGCTGTGGTTTGCTGACCCTTGATGTAGGGGGAAAGTGGCCTGACCCACTTCAGGTAGAGCACCTGGAAATGAGGATGAAGGAGGAGCCAACCAGTTCCTTCCTGGATAGAGAAATGTAGGCAGGGTGACAGTATGACTCATCATCCAAACAGGGTCACTTGGGAGAGTGGAAAGGGGCATTAATAACCAAGTAATATAATGAGAATAAAGCCTGAGTGACAGGACTAAACCAGGGCTCTCACGGGTGAGATGGGATGGCTGTATGAACAGTTCACCTAGCAAGAGGTCACCAATGATGGAGACCTCTGAACCATGCTGTCCAGTATGGGAGCCACTAACCTCATGTTGAAATAATAGATAGTTTAAGTAAAATATATTATTTAAATCAATTTCACCAACTTTCTTTGTTACTTTTTACTATGTGGCTACTAGAAAGTTAAACATTACAAATGTGGCTTGCATAGGTGGCCTGTGTTTTATTTCTCTGAGACAGCACTGCTCTGGAGTCCTCAAAATTGCTCACTAGACAAGGAGACAGTCTGGAAAATCTGTGAGACCCAGAGCCCCTAAACCCAGTTTGCTTACTATACAAGCATGAATAAGACCTGTCCTACCTTTTCTTCCTCTCCGCTTCTTACCTGTCACCCTTGGTTGGGGCAGGGGGTAGGGAAGAGGAAACAGGGAGGCTAGAAACCATATGTAGCTCAGCCAGCTATGCCCTCTCCCTTTCCTTCCCCAAGTCTCTATCCTAAAAATGGCCAGAACTGAGTGATAGCAGATCGGCATTAAATCTTAGTCAGGGCTTGATTTATGCCTTGGACTGTACATCCTCATTTCTGAACTGAAACTGCATTTGTGACTTAAAGATCCTATAGAACTCTGTTACCTGGGAGTGAGCTGAAAATCATAGGGTTTTCATCTAAGGGCAGGGAGAGACTATACTACTGAATATATTTATATTCTATTCTATTATTTATTTCTTAATTTTTTTACTGTGAAAAATTTAAAGAAAGCAGGCCTGAAGGTGGAGAGACTTCTATAATAAACTCCCATTTACCCCCTACTCAGTTTTGACAATCACAACACCTTACCTATTTTATCTATTAAATAGGTATAGGGGGAGGGACTCCAGTGTTTTATTTTATTTTAAAGATTCATTTATTTGCAAGAGAGAGCACACACGAGTGGGGGTTAGGGGCAGAGGGAGAGAGAGAAGATCCTCAAGCGGACTCCCCAGTGAGCACAGAGCCCAAATTGGGGCTTGATCCCACACCCTGAAATCATGTCCTGAGCTGAAACCAAGAGTCAGACCCTTAGGACCTAGTTGTCCCAGGACTCAAGTATTTTAAAGCCAGTCCCAGCCGTTATATTATTACACTAACAAATACTTCACTGCGTGGAAGATGAAGATTTTGCTTCTAAAACTCATTTTATTTTAAGGAGACAGCAGGAAATTTGAAAGTAAGCACATTTCAGCTATATCATGAGTCATGTCTGTTAGCACACTTGTATTGATAAGAATGATAGTAACAGACCAAGTGCAGGGACCTTAGAGGTCATTAAGTCCTGTCCTCTTAGTGAAGCTCAGAGGGGAAGGGACTTGCCTGGACCTCCTGGAGGCAGCTCTGGGACTGGAATCCAGGCCTGCCCTCTCAAGACACAAGCCTGCTCACTTGACTCTCACTTGGAGAGACTTGAACTTGGCTTCCTGACGGCCTTAGCTGGGTCTCTCCAGCACCTCCCAGGCATCTCCTGTGCATTTCCGTCCTTCTAGCTGAGAATCACAGAGGAGCTTCTTGAATATCCGTTGTGATTTACCAGCAGATTAAGTTGGGAAGTCTGCATGCGGCAATTATTTGGCACTTAATGTCTTCGAGAGCCCTTATGATGTGATCTTCAGGATAAAGTCAAGAGCCAGCAGATCCTCAAGGCATCCAGGTGCTCTGAGGATAGAGGCTTGGCTTCTGAGGAACAGTTTTATTAAGGGCTTTTCCCATGGGCTCTCTCAAGGTTCCTCAGGACAGCTAACAGCCTGAGTTCCCTAGCAAGATGAACCCTCTGCCAACCTCTTGGAAGCCACCTTCTCTAGACTGTTGGGAATGGCCTTGCTTTTGTAAGAGGAGAAAGAAGACCATCTTGACCAACTGTTCTCTGCCTCTGGTCCCCAGCTCCTTAGCTTCTTTTAAGCATAATGGCAGCCTCAACTCCTAAGTTCACATCCCCTCAATTTAACTGGGTGCTTCATATTGCTTAGAATAGATCCAGCCCGTTACATGTTGCCCCTTTGGGCCCACTACTCCCTGCTTCCATTTTATCGGATTTTTTTTTTTTTTTTTTTTTTTTTACTGTACCCACTCCTACATTTGCCTACAGACTTCCATTCTCTTGGTCCAGTTCTGCCCTGACAATACCTTCTTGTCACCATCCTTGTTTTGGTCTTTTGGCCACATTCCATGTTTTCCCCATTTTTTATGTTATGGTATCATATCCTTATGCTTAAAATAATGCATATCATTATTTTTCCACTAAATCCTATGGACCCCCAACTACTCTTATTGATAGGAATTTCCTTATTCTCTTTAGAAGTCTCCCTCCCCAGTGGTTTTATCTGGAATATCTGGGGCTCCGTCCTGGCTCTCCTGTTTGCTTTAATCATGTTTACTTGGGCGACTCACCACTCCCTGATCTTCAGTTTCATCATCCACAAAGTAGCAATATCACCTAAGTGGCACATAGCGAATGGCCATGTAGGTTATACACATGTGCTCAGCACCTGGGCACAGTATGTGACAGACACACTGGAAGTTTAGTCTTGAAGGGACTTCTGGTTTCCACCACATGCTGTGTTCAAACCAGTCTTTTCCATCAGCCTCCAAGTCATGGGTTTGCGCTTGGGTCACATGTTCAAATGATATTTTGCTTATGGAAACTTCACTTCTGCCACACTTGCTTTGTTTTTTTTTTCCTGACCTCATTGGGGAACTGGCAGAGAGTCCTGGTCTTTGTCCTCTCAGGCGACCCCTTGATCTCAGCAGTTTCACCCACTTTCTGATGGGGTCAGCTGTGCTATCAGACCCCCTTGAAAGGGGAAGGGTTTGCCTATGGAACCTGCTCTACTCTTTTCCTGGAGGGATCCATTCACAGAAGACCCAGTCTAAGTTGAAGTTATCTATTTGTTGGAGAAATAGATGGAATTTCCCTTGATTAAATACTAATAATGATGAAGTCTTTGATGATGATGGGTTCTTCCTAGGGACCATTCTGTTATATAGGTTCCTTATACAGAGACATAATCTCTGTCCTCAGTTTATTGCCTAGCCAGGAAGCTCAAATATATTCAAAGTTCCTTACAAGAATTCTAGAGATAATGGCTGTAAAAAAGCAGAAGAAAGAGTTATTTTAGGTGATTAGTGGCCATGGTTTCATGTAAAAGTGGTATTTAAGCACTTTCTGAACATATCCAGTCGAAAGGAGGGGCTCATTATCAAGCAGAGCAGCCCAGCTTAATGTTGCCTGGGATTACAGGTGGATATTTCCTCTGCTAGTGAATTAAATTTCACGTTCCTCATTCTACCTCCTGGGATTATGGAGACCAGTCTTTTTTTTTTTTTTTTTTTTTTTTTTAAAGATTTATTTTATTTATTTGACAGAGAGAGATCACAAGTAAGCAGAGAGGCAGGCAAAGAGAGAGAGGGAGGGAAGCAGGCTTCCCGCCGAGCAGAGAGCCCGATATGGGACTCGATCCCAGGACCCCGAGACCACGACCCGAGCCGAAGGCAGCGGCTTAACCCACTGAGCCACCCAGGCGCCCCTGGAGACCAGTCTTAATGCAGAATAATAATTCTGTGGTTATAGGGGGTCATTAGAAGAATGGAACAATGATAGCAGTGGGGAGGGGTCAGAATGTGGACTTTTCTGAATTTCAAAGAGATAGTATTGTTCTTGGAAGATAGATGTAGGAAACATTAAAAGAAAAAAGAGATCACACATTGCAAATCCTCTGCAGTTGAGGGGTGGGTGCTTAGTGATATTTGCTTCTCATTACTCTACTTGTAGTGACTTAAGGTCATAGAATCAGACTCTCAGTTTGGAAGGGACTTACAATATCCAATCCAAGCATGCAGTATCCACTCCAGTACAATGATCACTTGTACAGCGTTCCCTAATTGGTGCTTGAATATTCCCACTGATAGGGAGCCCTTTACTTAGTTGGAATATTTCAGAAGTGATACAATAGGAAAGATATTGGCCCAAATATCAGACATACCTGTGTTCAAATGTACCTTACTAATACCTTACCTTACACTGGACAAGTCACACCCTCTTGAGTCTTAGACGTCTCATCTGAAAAATGGGGGAAAATTGCCTACCTCATGGTGCATGTATAGATGTGAAGATAACATAAGGAATATCTCTGACCCGGTATCTAATGTATAGTAGGTACTGAATAAGTAGTAATTAATAATAGGTATGTCATAAATGTCAATTTATTCACGTCTTTCTCTGCTAAGAATTGTCTTAACTTCTGCAGTTAAAAAAATCAACCACATTACTGATGGCATAAAAGTTGTTAATAAGGCTATAAGCAGATAGGCAGGAAGGCATAATTTTATTCCTTTTCCATTTTCTATATTTAATACCTAGTGTTATAGCTTTGAAGTCATGGCATTTGTTCCAGCGGTGAATGGGGCCTCTGTAGCTGGCCAGAAGACTCCCCTAATTTAAAAATAATTAAAATGTGAACTGCCCTGGTAGTCTGAATCACCCTTCACTTTTTGGCCATCCGAAAGTCCTGAGCCTTTTTAAGCATCTCCAGATATTAGAGCTGGGAAACATCTTAGAGCTTCTTAGGTTATTATATTTTACAGATGAAGAAACTGAGACAGATTGTGACTAGTTCACAATCCCATAACTCGTTTGTGGTGAAGCTGAGATTTGTATGGGTTCTCTAACTCCAACTCTTACAGCCTTTCCATTGTATCCCACTGCCTCTTTCCAGAATAATAATGTTTTCAAATGATACTTTCATCACCCTGCCCGATCTCCAAGCAGTGGCCATGTAATTAGGATTTTTCTCCTTCTTTATGCATCATCTCTTAACTCGGAACCTTGCCCATGGGAGTTTGACAACTTGGTATTGCTTTGACTTTCTCGGGAAAGGCTGGAAAGGGTCTGGAGGAGGGAGAAATGTCAGTGTGGTTTGGAAACTGGAAGTGATTATGAAAACCTTGGATTCTGCAAAGATACAGTGACTCAGATATTTTTGAACATGTTTCCCTGTCTTAGAGGAGCAAACTATGAAGTAAAGCTTCAAACTCAATGTCATTTAAACAAGGCAACTGAGACCTTGCTAATCTCATGTGGAGTGTAGTAAAAATGGGCTTGTTGAGGAATGTTTAAAAGGTGCCTCCATTTCCTTTCAGACCCAGGCAGGGGATGGGGGATTGGGATGGTAATTTGAGACAATGATGAAGAAGCTGTTGAAACTTGGTTTATTCCATACATATATACCTACTATGTGTCAGGAATTGGGGAAGGTATCAGGAATCACAGTGTACTCTTCAGTTAACTATTCAACAATCAAGTCATATGCCTGTGAGATGCTCAAAATAGGATCTTGTATTTAGTAAATTTTTATGCCTTCTGTCTATTCCGCAAATATTGCAGCTTCTACTGTGTACAAGGCACATACTAGGCAGTGCTTATCAGGTATTTCAGGCTTTCTGGATAAGGCTGTAGGAAAACAGACTCTATGAAACTTGTGCTTAACCTGGCTCTAACATCATCACTCTCACCAAATTCAGAAGAAGGTGCTGATGGTGTGGAATCCAACTGGATAGGCGTAGTGTCCCAAATTAGGATTTGCAACTAGCTGACTCCAGCTCACAGGACTTTCCTGCCTGCTCTCCAAACTCTTCACCCTTCCCCAACTGTATCTCCCTGAATAGATGATGAACTCTCTTAGAGGAAGGACTTGGTCTTACTCAACTCTGTGACCCCCTTCTAAGACCCAGCACAGCAGACGGCATGCAGTTCTTCCCTCTGCTTTATTTTTCTTACCTCCCTACCTCCCCCCATTCTTTATCTTCCATAACTTTCCCCTTTCTGTTTTTTCCTCACTTCCTTCTTTTCCCTTTTTCTATTCCTTTTCCTTCTTCTGTATCCTCTTTTGTCTTCCTATTCTAAAAGCACTTACTGGGCCCCATGCATTGTATTAGGATCTGCAGAAACCACATTATTTGCCCTTGCAGAACTTATCTAGCCTTGTAGAAGAGACAGCCATGTACATAACAGATTCCAGTACCCGCTGACGAGTAGTTGATGGATGTTAACACTTGGTATGAGAGCCCAAAAATGGACTCAGACCTGTGATGGGGTGGGGGGCAGTCAAAGTTTCTCATAGGATGAAGGACCAACAGTAGAGTTAGCCAGACCAAAAAAAAAAAAAAGTTAGGGTGTGGTGAGGAAGGGACGAGCCTGGGCAGATGTCATGGTATCAGCCAAACCCATAGAGGAAAGCTCGTTGTGGGGAGCTACTAATGTGCATTATGGCCGGAGTCTGAATACCCAGTAAACATTTGTTAAATAAATCCCGGGTCCTAGAAAGTCCAGGTCACCTGGTCCCCAGGTCTTTTTCTTGTCTACTGTATCTCTAAGGTCCTGGCAAAATGCCCATTCTGAGTCCCTGGTTCTATTGGCCAGTGATTTTATACTTAAAAACCTTGGTTAAATGCACATTTTTGGAGAGTAACAGAAGTGGCCAGAAGTCTATTATTTCTGACTGAGGATGGAGCTGGGGGCGGTGGGAGGGGCAAGGGAGGTAGAGCTTGTTACTAGGCAACCAAGGTTTGAGAACTCAGAGCTCTGTGATCTGTGGTCATTAGGATAGGCTAGACCCAGAGGTGCTGGCAGCCGAGGAGTAGCCCCAGCTACCAGAAGGAAGCCAGAAAGAGACAGAAGGAGGGCAGGGGATAGAGGAGGAGTAGAGGGAGGGAGGAAAGGAGAGAGGGAGAGAGACAAGAAAGAGGGAGGGAATATGAGGGCCGAGTTGGGGAGTAAACGCACTTGGAATGGAGGAAAAAGCTCAGGTGCTGTGAGCAGAGTTTTATCTGTGAATTCCACCGGCACACTCAACAGCTGTCATTTTCTGAGCCTTCTGAAAACTGGCTCAATGAGGCCTACCTAAGCATTATTCTGGAGAGCAAATAAGAGTAGTTTAAGTGCCAAGTACAGTGCCTGGCTATTAGCTAGTTGTACTGTAAATGGAGTCTTTTAAGTTTTAGCTGAGCAGGGAGGCATGCAGACATTAGCTGTTACTCCAGTACCTGGCTGGAGGAATGGGGGTAGGGAGCAGCTAACAAGAATAAGAGCCCCAAACTTGGAGGAATTAAACAAGTTAGGGAGACACATGCCATCAGAATATAATAAGCAGGATGGGGTCTGAAGATGGGAACCAGAGTGGTGGCATGGGTTAAATGCTTAAACTCTGGAGCCCAAAATCCAGGGCTCAAGTCCTAACTCTACCACCTGCCAGCTGTAGGGTGTTAACCTCTCCAAGCTTCAGTTTTGTTACCCAGGGATAATCGCCCCCACAGGACGATGATAATTCAGTGTAACGTACCTGTGAAGCAGTTAGCTGTGTATCTGGAACAGAGAAGGTGGCAGCCCCAAGGAGGGCCGGGGCTCCATCTGCATTGGGCTCAGACTCTTGAGCTACTGAGAGAGCATAGTATACCCTCCTGCGCCAGCCCCAGCTGGAGGGGCTGCCAAGGCCCATGAGCGCCCAGAGCAGGGAAGATGGCTGCCACCCGCTGAGCCCTGTTCAGGTCCGTTCCCTGTTCTCCCTTCTTCTCACCCCTGGATCACCCTGGCAGGTAGGCAGCATAATTCCAGTTGCTGAGCTGGAGGTGGAGGCAAGGGGAGAATGGGTGACTTGTCTGAGGTCGCAGCAGGATGTAAATGCAGGTCCACCTGGTCTTAGGGCTGAGTTCCTCAGTAACCTTCCTACAGATGTGCCTGTGAGAGAGGAAGATGGCATGGCCCAGGCAGCTGGAGCCTGACGTTGGAAAGAGCCTCTTGCTGAAAACTCCTGGCCTCTACCCTCCAGCACTCAGGTTTTTACTGTTTTCTGGGATCAAGTTCTGCCTGGACACAGGTGGCTGTCCTTTTTGGCAGAGAACAGAGTGACTGATTTCCAGCATGGGTGTTTGAACAGCCCATGCCTGTTCAAACACAGCTCTTGTGCTGATGAGATGTTCATCATGGGCTCTGAACCAAAGTGATAGCCAGGTGTCATTCTGGGTACTCAGTGATGAAGAATTTCCAAAGGGACAATGTGATTCAGAAAGCTACTCTGGCACAGGAATGGACCAGCAGGGAATGGGGGAGTGAGGAGTGCCTGGGCTTTGGTGTGGGGACAGATCTGTCTCCTGTTCTGTGACCATGCAAGTGAGTCAGTCCTTCTTAGTCTCAGTTATCTTATCTATGAATAAGAGATAGTAATATGTACACTCAGGTGTGTCTTGGAGATCAGCTCTGTCGCTGCAAAGTGCCTAGTGCAGAGCCTGACACATAGGAGGTCTGAATAATGGAAGGTACCAGCTATTATTTATTGTACATCAAAGATTTTAAGCTCTGCAAGGGCAGGCCCCTACTTTGCTCATTGTTATGTTCTCAGTTCCTGGCACTGTGTCTGGCACATAGGTAGTAGTTTGGGATGAAGGGACGATTGAGAAATCTTTTTCGGGTAGGATCGATGGAATATGGTGGCTGGGTGACTAAGGACAACAGAGTCAATGAAGATGAGACAGGGGTTGAGTTTGAGTGGCTCAAGGTGATGGAGCCACTTCGTAAGTAGGCAAGAGGACAAGCAGATCTAGAGACGATCAGTTCTGAAGATGTGGATTTGATGTGCCTACAGGGCCTCAAGGAGGATTTGACGAACAGGTACGTGAAACTGTTCATCTGGGGCTCAGAAGGGTAGAAGGGGTCAGTAATGTAGGAAATCATACTTGCATCACCATGAGCTACAAGTGACAAAACATTGATCCTAGATGACTTAAAACTGTGATGGGCCAGCTATGGCCCACAGGCTCTATCCAGCCCACTGCCTGTTTCTGCAAACCATGTTTTACTGGAGCACAGACATGCCCATTCATTGATGTATTGTTATGGCTGCTTTCACATTCCAAGGGCAGAATAGCTGTTTTAGGGACTGTAGGACTGGGAAAGCCTAAAATATTTACTTTCCGGCCCTTTGCAGAAAAGAAAATGTTGACCTCTGGCTTTAACGATAAATATCTATATTATCGCATTGAATGACAAGACTTGAGATCAGATTGGTCCCTTGGCTCAAGAATACGATGGGGACCTAGGGTGTTTCCATCTCACTGGACTCCGTGTCCAATCTCTGCCTAACACTCCACCCTTCGTGGGTTGGCTCTGCCTCAGGCTGTTTCCCTTTCTCTGCTGCGAGGTGGTAGCAGCAATTCTCTGCCGCACTATTGAACATGATGCATCCTGATGCCGAGGAGGGGCTGCACCTCTGTCTGTACCTTTCTTGCAGGGGTCCCCCATCTTCTCCTTGAATTCTTCTGTCCGAATATTTAAGCTCAGCCCCTTTCCCTTGCGAGGGAAGTGGGACTAACAGATTGGTTTAGACCAGTGATTCTCAGTGCTGGCCACACATTAGAATGAACCCTGAACCTTTAGAATGAGAGCCTGCAGCCGGCCCAGGTTTTGGATTTTCAGGAGCATGAAGGGTGATTTGAAGGTGTGATCAGGACAGAGTAAACACTGGCCAGAAAGATCATTTTGGGGAAAAATAGATGTGGGGAACACCAACATCGTAACCAACACGATCTCCATGGAGGGAATAATAGAAACCAGAGAGGCTGGGTCCCTGTTCAGGATGTGTTTGTCAGGAGTGGCCTTGATAGTGGGGCTGGATGAGACAAGATGTTTGTCCAGTTAAGGCCAAAGGCAGCATAATCAGAAGTATAAATTGTGACCGAGGAGTAAAGCCAGGCTTTGGAGCCAAGAAACAGAATTAAGTGTCCGGTCTGGGGTGGGGAGGGGCAAAGTGGAAGTAGTAAAATGAACCAAGAGTGTGAAGAAGTAAGGAGGGAGGTAAAGGGTGTAGAGGGAGGGGTTCAGGGGGATGTGAAAAACAGGGGTGCTTGAGGCCAGACGAGATGCCAGGTGGACTCTGAAGGGAAAGGTAGTTGTTCTACAGAGTCAAAGGAGCAGTACTGGACCAGAAGGGCCAAGACACGTGTCTCTGTCTCAGGCCTGTAGGCTCCATTTTGCCCTGGTCAGTCCAGCAGAGCTAAAGCCAACGTTACCAACAGGCAGCTGCCTCCCTGCTCCCTCTTTTTGAACTCTGGCTCTCTTGCCGGATTCACAAAAGGAGTCTGGCATTTTGCTAATTGAAAAGCATTACATTCACAGTAGCTTTGTGAAGGCTGAACTTAGCACAGGCCCTGGGCGAGTGCAGTCAAGAAGCTGAAGCTGATGTCCAGTGGCTTGCTACTTCCCTTTCCATATCCCCTCCTTTCTTCTTCTCCTCCTCCCCTTCCTCCCCCTCTTCCTCCCCCTCCTCCTCTTCCCCTTCCTCCTCCCCCTCCTCCTCCTCCTCCTCCCCCTCCCCCTCCCCCCTTCCTCCTTCCCCTCATCCTCTTCCTCCTCCCCTTCCTCCTCCTCCTCCTTCTTCTCCTTCTACTTCTTCTTCTCCTTGGGGCTCAGGCCTTACCCTGCCAGCCTCTGTGTCCCATCCTTCCCTCTGGCAGTCAGATAGACCCATCTCCTCCATTCACTGACATCACTCAGTTTTTCATTAAACATAAAATGTTCACCAGTTGCCTGTTCACCAGTTGCCTGTCACCATCATGCTCTACTCCTGAGGTCATCAAGATGGAAACCCTCTAAATTTTCTATCAGGAGACTCTCACGTGGGTGGGCTGAGGTAGATTTATCAACATGCAATCATAATTTAAGGGGACAAGATAGTATCACAGTATGCTATTTCAGTACCATGACTCAGCTGTGAGCTGGAAGAGCCAGGGCCCAGGAGCCACATCTGTACCCGCCATCTTGGTTTGGCACAGAACAAACCACCCAACATCATGAAATCAGCCTCCCACCCTGCCAGAACAGCATGGCAACAACTGCTTAGACTCACACACAGTGACCCCTAGCAGATTTAACATCTGCTGCGTATGAGTGCTTTTACAAAATCCTGTAACATTACACAAAGACAGAAGCATTTTAAGTATTTTATTCCTCTTCCTCTTCTGATGGGAGATGATGTGCCCAATTGAGCCAGGGTACGGTCTTCTGAGCTGCTGTGAGCTGGCTAAAGTGTGCCATGGGTTGTTACATCACTCACATAAAGTGGGGGCAATGGGACAGAAGTGGGGAGCAACCGTTGAGTTGGAAACAACCATCCAGATGTGTGGGAAGGAGTCTTTGCCTGATTCTGTCTGACTTTTACTGTCTGGCAGACTCTTTGCTAGGGGTGATCACTTGTGTCTTAATTAAGGAATCAATATAGGTGTGCAGGGTTGTTTTCACGAAAAGAAGTCCAGGAAAATCTCCACCGTCTCTGAATTGCATGGTGCAAGCCAGCACTTGCCATGGTCTTCTGAAAGAGCCTGGATTTCCCATTTAGCATCCCAACATGTCTCCACACCTGGGATTCCAGTTCCTTTTCGGGAGTAAAATGAATAATGGTAATCATGCTACTTTAGATCACATGGGACTTTTCACACTCATTTTTATTATTTGATCCTCATGGTGGCTATTATCCTCTCCAATTTAGAGTAAAGGAAATGGGACCTCTCTTAGGGCAAGTTCACAAAAGCTGCTGTAAAAAATAACTCTAAGATCCCAATGGTGTAATACCACAAAGGTTTATTCTTGACATCACAGTCTGAAGTGGGTTAGGGGGGACTCTCTTCTAAGGGATAACTCAGGGCCAGAACCCAGCCACATGGCCCCCACATCTAAGGAAGGATGGGGATGAAGGAAGAGGAGCAGAACATGCAGAGGCTCAGAGGTAGAACTTGCTGGGTGGACAGTGGCATATGGGATGTATACCTCTTCCAGGCCTGGCTCTAAACCTTATCACACAATCTGCCACACCCACCCTTTTCCTGACCAGCCTAGGAGAGGGGAGCGGGGACCCAGAAGAGGACTCTGAAGAGGCTTCCAGAATGGCAGAGGTACAAGATATAGGAGTCTAAGTCCCAGTCGCCCCATGGAGTAGTAGCTCTATTAATTACCCTGGTCATTTCTGAGGGGGTTCCAGAACTCGGATGTGGTGCTTCCCCACCCTCTGTAGCTCTCTTGTCAGGAACACATTGTATTTTCATTGTCTTCTGACTGGTCAGTCGTCCTGAGGTCAGAAAATGTCTGTGACTCATCCATGTATCCTACGGTCCCTGTACAAGGCTCAGAAAACATTTGTTAAACATACAAACCTGCAGCCATATATTTGTTAATAAAACATTTGCTCAATGAAACATTCTTAGGTAAAGAAAAGGGAGATGAAATAAGAAATAAATTATTATGTGTCTGGTTGATTACCTTAAATATTTATGTTCTAAAGGCAGAAGAGAGAGATCAGAAAAAGACAATTCAGTTCTCTGGCAGAGATTACTTCCCCCATTATTCCCTTTTGCACTCTCCCTCAGAGGCCAGGAAAGCAGACCCATGCTGGGCCAGGCCTACAGATGATCAGAACGTGGAATTTTGCACTGACTGTGAGAGGCCAAAGAGACTTCTCATGAATAGGATACCTAACACGTGGGTAGGACCCTTCACCTCTGTGAGTAACAGCTGCCTTCTGTATAAAAATGGGGATACCCCTACCTTATGAGAATAAAATGGGAAAAGAATTTGCAGGAAAGTGAACACTTGGATGGCAGATAGCTTTCATTATCTCATGTGTGCATCCATCAGTTGGCAGTGGCTGCCTGGAAAAGCCTTGTTGAGTATGACGGTGAAGTTTCTAGTTCCCAGGATAGTGTGGGGTGGGGGAAGGAGTGCTGATTGATTAGGGATGTCTGTGATAGACTTGGAGGGGGAGGGGAAGCACTGGCTTTCTGAGGGCTTTGCAGGGCTGGGACATGACAGAGCATCAGTAAATGTTAGTTGAATTGAGTGGAATTTGAACACAGTCATTGTGACTCTCTCAATTTTTAAGCAAATAATTGAAGTGGAATATAAAGAAACTGAAATGGGATGTGGGGAAATTAACATGGAAATCACATTGCAAGCACTTGACAAAACTAATTAAACTGGGAAATGCAGCTAGATTTTTTTGGTGCATAAACATTCTTCTTCTCTTGCAACAAGGGGGTAAAACCGACAAGTGTTCAAATTACGCTTTTATGTGTGTGCTCTTCCAAGCATGCGTGGTGCTTTGAAGAAGGGTCTGTTGTGTTTGTAGCAAGAGACTCTGTAATTGCTCTGAGAATTCCCGGAATTTTTCAGATATGTGTATTTTTCCCTCAGTGGAGACAAAGCATAATTCTTCTTTCTGTACTAAAAGACTACAGTGACTTTCTCAATAAAGTGTGTGACCCTGAGCCTTGGTGTTTTCCTCTCTAAAGTGGGAATCATCCTACTGGCGTTACAGGATTGAGATGAGGAACAGATGAGGGGACGGGTGTGATGGTGCTTATGAACAATTTAGGACTCTTCACACATTCTAAATAAGCCTTATGAACAGAGTACTGCCGTGGGGACACGTGCCAAACTACCGAAGGAGAATCCCAGGTCAGCCTCTGACTAGCTGTGTGAACTGGAGAAGTTCACTTCACCTCCCTCTGCCTGTCACCTTCTCTGGAAAATGAAGAGCTGTGATAGAAATCATAAGAATTCACAAATCCCAAACTCCTAACACAATGCCTGGCACATGGTAATTCTAGCAATCATCATCATGATTAAATATGAGGAATTATAATTTAATTTAATTATAATATAATTTAAATATAATATAATTTAATTATAATATAATTTAAATATAATATAATTTAATTATAATATAATTTAATTCCCCAAATTTGGGGGTTTTCTTGGAAATATCGTGTGCTATTCTTGGTGCTATCCTTGTGTCAAAGGCAAGCAGAACACAGTTGTAAGCTCCAGGGAGTTTATTTCATAGTAGTGGAGAACAGAAGCATGGAACAGGTGTACAAAAAACTGTCTGAAAGAAAATTTTCTAACTTTTCCCCTGAAACAGGAGCGGTATTTTATATTATCAAAAGGCCTACACATGCATTGTCTTACTTTATCCTCCTAACAACTCTGTATCCTATGAAAAATTGCCTATCCTATAAAACAGGTAGGCTGACTCCCAAGGATTCGTGATTCCGAGCAAGCCGTGCCCGCACCATGCCCAGATTTTAGCATTCCCCTGACGGTCTGCGTCTATAACAAATGAAGCTGGAACATTGCTCGCTGTTTAGTCGGACACTCCTGAAATGCTCAGCAGCATACAAGTTGAGAGCCACCATCAATTTAAATGGCAAGTGTGAGGATGTAGCAAGATACTGGGAAGAGCACTAGATTTAGAATAACCACATTTTTCTACTTTCTAAGCATATGATCTTGGATTTAACCGGTCAAATTCTTGAGATCCAGTTTCCTCAATTGTAAAGTAGGATCGTGGTATCTTGCTTTCAGCGTTGTTCTGGGATGGAAATGAGGACATTTTTGTATTTCCTACTAGTAAGTGTGTGTGCGTCGTTTCTGGAATATGTGTGGGTCAACAGATATACAATGGGTATTTGTTAACTGATTTCTGTCAATTATCCTGCTATGTCATTGGCATGTGATGCTTCACCTGACCAACCCTTATGATCGTGAGTCTTTCAGAATGATGTGAATCAGGGAGAACCACCACAGCTGCTCAGGGTTGTTGACTAGGTAAAGGCTCAAGAACCGGGACTTAAGGGGCATCTGGGTGGCTCAGTGGGTTAAAGCCTATGCCTTCAGCTCAGGTCATGATCCCAGTGTCCTGGGATCTGAGCCCCACATCAGTCTTTCTGCTAGGTAGGGACCCTGTTTCCCCATACCTGTCTCTCTGCCTGCCTGTGATCTCTCTGTCAAATAAATAAATGAAATCTTTTTTTAAAAAATTAAGAAAAAAAAAAGAACCGGGACTTAAACTCAGGCCTTCTGATCCCAGAAGTTATGCTGAGACTTGACCATATTCAACAAAGAGGTTTGTTTTTAGCTGCATTGATACTTCTAGGACTGGTATAAAACTAAGCATTCTCTCAGTGGACTCCAAATTGAAGATGGCACCAGTTTTCTCCACTTTTTTTTTTAATGCAAGATGCCTTTTATGATGTCAGAAATTCCACAATCTGACCTTACACTTTATTTCTAAACTCGCGTTTATGTACCTTTATTTACACTCTGAACAACTTCAATTTCTCTGAACATAGTCCATGCTTTCCAGACTCTGGAATTTTCTCAAACTGTCTCCTGTCCTATAAATGTCCTTTTTAAATGTTAATCACTATACATCTAACCCCTTTAAGACCTAGGTCAACCACTGCCTCCTTTAGAATTCCTTCTGGGGCACCTCGGTGGCTCAGTGGATTAAAGCCTCTGCCTTTGGCTCAGGTCATGATCCCGGTATCCTGGGATCGAGCCCCGCATTGGGCTCTCTGCTCGGCAGGAAGCCTGCTTTCCCCTCTCTCTCTCTCTGCCTGCCTCTCTGCCTACTTGTGATCTCTGTCTGTCAAATAAATAAATAAAATCTAAAAAAAAAAAAAATTAGAATTCCTTCTTCAACACCAGCCCCTCACCCCATGCTTGTCACATTTTTTTCCCTCTAAATGCTTAATGCACTTGTTTTTTAAAATATTTTATTTATTTATTTTGAGAGACAGAGAGTGAGAGTGCATGTGTGTTGAGCAGGGGGAGGCACAAAGGGAGAGAGAGAATCTCAAGCTGATTCCCTGCGAAGGGTAGAGCCTGACACAGGGCTCAATCTCATGACCCTGAGATCATGACCTGAGCTGAACAAGAGTCAGACCCTTAACAGACAGAGCCACCCAGGCACCCCTATTCTCTTGTTTTTTTAACAGTTTTCACCTTCACTTTGCATTGTAATTGTTAATCACGTGATCCCTGAATCCTAGGCACTTGTAATTTGGGGTTGGAAAGAACCCTGATAAAGAGTGTGGCAGATTCTGGATTTGCAGCCGCAACCCCACTATTCCTAGCGATGGGATCTTAGGCAAGGTAGTCAAACTTTTGGCTTCGGATCTCTTACCTGCAAATGGAGATCGCACCTACCACTAGGGGCAGAAGCAATACTGAGGGTTCTCTGCACACTGTCCGATACGAGGTAGGCACTCAATATGTAGGAATTCTTCTTCTCTTCTTCCCTCTCCTGAAAAACAGGACATTTGTATGCTACTTGCCTAAGTCCCACACACAGTGCTCAACACACAGTAGGTGCTCCACACCTCCTGTGTAGGCAATAGATTTACAAAGTGATATAATCTATTCAATTATAAGTACAAAAATGGATGGATAGATACATGAAAGAATGAAGGAGAATATGGCCCCTGAGACATAAAGATGAACCTGAACTTGAAGTGTCTAGTTTCCATGTAATTGGTACTTTCTCATACTGTCTACTTTACTCTTTTCCTCTTGGAACCATCACAAGGAATGAGGATCTTCCAAATCCTTAGGCAGAGTGGGGTGTTTCAGAGCCTCACAGCTTTGATTCTTCCTTCAGCTGTCTCTTTTTCTTTGAGCAACTCTCCGAAGACATCACACTGTTCTGCCGGGCGTGCACTGGCTGGGATGTGCTAAAGACGGGTTACCTCCTGGAAGGCTGATGCCACACGTGATTGACAGGACTTCCGTGCCTGAGCCCTGCCAGCATCGCCAACCCAAAGATGCAGCGGACACGCTGAACTAAAACAGGTTCTGTTGCTCACACAGGGAATTCAGCCCACATCTGTGGCTGTTTAAGTGGGGGGAAAGATTAATAAAGTACATGTGGAAGTTTGAGAGAATAATTAGCGGGACGTTTTATGTTTATGGCTGGCTGCAAAGTCTTCTCCACATTTAGCATCGGGCAGAACCTTTCTTCTAATCCTTCTGAGGATGAAGGATTGGCTCGGACTAAATTAGCTTTCTTTGTGCATCTCGAGATTTTTTTTTTTCTCATGTTATCCTTTTTTAAAAATTATTATTTTCCAAATTTCAAGTAAGCTCTTAATCAGGCTCTTTGTGGGATCCGCGTTGTTTCTGGATTTGCCATCACTCCATCACGCGATGAGCGGCGGCCTGGGCCCTGATGAAAGAAAGCGCGTGACTTGTGGGCTGCGGAGAGCTTAAATCACGAATCCTTCACAGGGGCGCGTTCCGTCGCTCTCAGGGCTGAGATGCTGGCTGCTAACAGCCCACCTCGCGGAGATGCAGAGTGAGTTATTGGTGTACATAATAAACTAACATCTGTACGGTGCATCTCAGAATGGGTGTCAGGGAAGCTGGAAGACAAAGCGGGATGGCATCATTAGGGCCAGATTTAAGACTCCAATTTGTGTATCATTTGCATAACAATGCACAAGAGCAACCATTCACTGTTCGCTTTCAGAATTCACATGTTTCACCTTCACAGGAACATTCCTGAGGGAGGGGAGGCGGAGAGGAGGTGTTTGCCAGAGGGATTCAGTCTGGGAGGGCATCCTTTCCTTTCCAGAAGGAGGCTCTGAATTCATGGGGTAGGTCGGGATTCCCCTGTCTTCTGGGTGCATGGGGTCTCCGCTGCAGGAGTCATGGGCACTCTGAGAACTGGTTTGTACTGGTACCTTCTCTTCAGGCTCAGACTCCACGGCCAGACACGTTGTTCAGTCCGTAGACATTTATTGAGCATTGTAGGGTCAAGAATAAGCCTTGAACTGCCTTGGAGTCCAGAAACAGGAACCCGTGTCCTGCCTTGGCCATGTTCTCCCTTTGGCCCTTGGCTAAGAAGATTCTCCTTTTGAGTCCAAATCTCCTTATCTTTGCAATAGGGATATTAATAATACTGAGGGCTGACTTTGTGCAGCAAGACGCTGAACATATTTAATCCTCTCAACAGCCGTCCCAAATGGATGATTTCCTTTCTCTTTTGTTTTGTTTACATATCAGGAACCTGAGGCACAAAGAAGTAACTTGCCAGTCACTCAACTTCTGAGTGACAAAGCTGGGGCATTCCAGTGTCTTTTTACCTCACATGGTAGAGGCTCAACAATGTCAAATTGAGAAATACTTACTGACAGCTCTGGGCAACAGGCACGGTGCCAGGTGCTGGGGATTCGACAGTGGACAGAAGCAGACATGGCCCCCAGCTTCATGGGACTCCCATCCAGGTTAGGTGTGAGAATAAATGGGGACAGCCTCCAAAAACTCTAATGTGCTCGTCCCAAGCTCCCTCGTTGCAATTTAAGCACCACTGTGCTACTTGGAGAGAACACAGGCTTTGGAAGCAAAGATCCTGGGCTTTGAATTCTGACTCTGTCACCTACTTACTGTGTGTACTTGGTAAATCGCTAAATCTCTCTGAGCCTGAGTTTTTTAATTGGAAAAAAAAATTTAAAAGGAGGAACAAAAAGTGTTCCTACCTCAAAAAGTTGTTAGGAGAATTAAGTAACATCTTCATGAATGGGACATAGTTTTCTTAGCACAATGCCTTGCCACAAAGTAATTTCTAAATAACAGTAGCTATTATTGTTATTAATCAATCATTGCAGCTGGCATGCAGGGAAGCACCTGTGACCTGAAGGATCAAAGGGGATCTTGCTTTTTATGTCTTACTCAGTATTCTAAACTGGCCTTGGATCTTGAGGCATTGGTTTTCCATTTTTTACCCAGGCTGGGTGCTCAGAGTCCCTCCCGGCCACAGCCAGCTGTTTGGGCATCTGGACCAAGGAGCCCCATGAGAATGAAGCATATTTGCTGATTCTTCTTCAGAGCAGACTCCTCCCAAGTTGCAGCTTTAGCAAAGTCCTGGGGGGGGGGGCATCCTCAGGCCACATACTCTGGGGCTCTCTGAATGAAAATGACCCACCCCACCTCCAGACACTGACCCTGAGCCGTGCGTTCCAAACTCTCGCCTGGGGTTCTGGGCAGATCCAGGAATTACAGCCCTGACCACAACACCTTGTCTGCCCCCAACCCTCCCAACCCGTGTGCCGTCCTTGCCAGGGTAAAAGGGCGCAGGAGATCTTGTTGAGGTGGTGAAAATGTCCTCAAGCTGATTGACGGTGAAGGTTACACAACCGAGCGAATTCACGAAAAATCATGGAATCGTGCAATTGAAACAGGTGAATTCTAACATGTATAAAATATATTGCAATGAAGTCATGAACAAAAATGGGAACTTGCATTTGGGGACGCCGAGGCTCACTCGTCTGACAAAAGTCTTAGTTTCCTCATCTGGAGCACAGGGATTCCTTGCAGCCTTGTAGCGAATGGCCTCTTCCTGGCTGAGAAGGCTGGGATGTAAATTTTATTGTCAGTGGGAGTAAGTGTAACTATGTGAGAAAAGCAAAAAACTGAGGGTTGTGGGGGGTGGAGTCAGTGTGAATGTGATTCTTTTCCACGCGTTGGGGAGGCTGGCTTAGGTCTGAAAAGCATGTAGCAGTTTTTAAAAAGACTTTTTTTGAACACTTCTCTGGCAGGTTCCGGCTGCCTCCTCCACCCCCAGGGCCCCCTCCCCCCAACGCCCTGTGAAATGATAATGACCATGCAGTGAGTATGACCAGGCTCAGGCTGTTCCCTGTGCTCCAGGCACTGTGTAAACGTGGTTTGAGGACGATCTCATTCCATCTCACAGCAGCTCTGCCGTGGACTCTCCTTCACAGACGGAGAAACTGAGGCTCAGCGGTTAAGCAGTGACACCTGGCTAGGAGGAGGCAGAGACTCCAAAAGTGCCAGGTGAGAGCCCCCGTTGGATAGTGGCCCCCACGGGGAGGTCCTCCGGGTGCTGCCAACCTGTGCCCCAAGGTGAGGTCCTGTGGGGGCTCTGAGGGGCAGCTCTGCTTTACGTCCTCAACGAAACCGGAAACCGTTGATACAAATCAGCTTGGCCAGGGGAAGAGCTGGCCCGCTGCTGGGCGTGGCTGAGTGTGGTGAGAAAGCGATTGTAAGGAACATCTATCAAATGCGCGGGGGCGGGGTCAGGCAGTGTTCTCAGAACTTTAGAGGTGTTATTTGGTTTCCTCATCTTAACGGCTGCATGAGGACGGTGCTATCATTGCCCCCATTACACAGATGAAGACACTGAGGTGGAGAGAGGTTAAGTAGCTTGCGTTGCTGGTTAGGGGCAGAACCGAGAGCTGATTCCCAGCAGTCTGCCTCTCCGCTGAGAATCGTCCCAGCCCGTGGAAGCTGCCTGTGCTCCCTCTAACTGCGTGTCAGTGGTTTTCCTCTTCAGGTTCTCCCCAAAGATCCTCAACTCTTATTAATAAGCTACTTCCCACTCCTGTAGAAGAACTACTTATTGATAAGCTGCTTCCCACTCCCATAGAAAAACTACTCAGTACTCCCTATGATGTGTTCCAGTGAGCCCCAACCGCATCCTCGCAGAGGCTGAGGACTTTCAGGTAAACCAAGTGCTTCCAATGGCAAGTGGCTTAGTATCTCCAGCCCTGGCCTGCCCAGGAATCAGAGCGGTGTTTGAATCCCAGCTCTGCCACCATCTAGCTGTTTGACCTCAGGTGGGGCACTGAACCTTAATTTCTCTGAATGAATGAATGAATGAATATTTGTGTAATATGCATGCATATCCATCGGTATAATACATGAAAATATTGTGTATTATTACTGGCCTCTCAAAGGTGGCTGCGAAGCCTAAATGTGAGACTGAGTGACGTCAGAAAACCACAATGCACTGTGCAGTGTGAAGTACTACTTCGGATCCCCTCTGCCTGCTGCTCCCTGCTCCTTGGTTCTGACTTCTGTTGCAGCTCCTGTGCCTTGGCACAAGTCTGTTATCTCAGTCTCAAAAGCAGGGCTCCCGGGTCTGGAATGGATTACTCAGCCCAGTTTATTTCCTTAGTCTACCGGCCCCCACCTCCCACTCTTACACCTTGAACTGGGGGTTGGCTAAGGAAGGCAGGAGCTGGCATGAATGAGAGATGGATTCTGGACTTAGAACGGGGCAGAGAAAAACTGGACAGGACCTCAAGAAGGGGCCGTGTCAGTTGCTGCTTTCTGTTTGTAAATTTCAAGGCCAACAGGTGCTCGGAGCAGTCATCTGACAGTGATGACCAGCAACATTTCCCACGTGGCTGCCCTGCCTGGGAAGCGTCCGTAGATGCCAGTCAGAAAGCAATGACCCAGTGGACTTTCAGTCTAAGTTGAAGGCGCTGACATGGACCCAAGGTGCGGGAGAGGCAGAGTGAATGCTAAAGCCGACACACAAAGAACAGAGCAGTCCTGACCCAGACAGGTGTGCTTTCTGTAAGAAAAGGGGCCCGAACAAGTTGGGTTAATGAAAATTTCCTCATTTGAATCATATTTTAAAAGACGGGCGAGAATTGCACATTTAAAGAAATCATTGAATACTTTGGCTAAATGAAGAATTGTCGGGTAAAATGAAGTGTCTCCCTTCCACAGTGCAAATTTTAAATAATATCAATTGGATTTCCATAAAATTGAGGGCCAGATATCTAAAACATGTCACAGTGGAGAGAAACCAGCAAAATCAGGTTTCTTCTTTGAGATTTCTTTCATCAGTGCCACGGAGAGCAGCATAATAAACTCAAGAGCCTGGAGAAGATGCTATCATGATGCCCCCCCGTGCTGTGGTCCTGGTGCCAACCACAGTCACACAGGTGACTTCCTCAGCTTCCTACAATAACCCAGTGAGGGAGGGGCAGGTGTCCCTGTTTCACATCCAGGACACACGAGGCTCCAAGAATTTGAGTGGTTTCTCTAGGAAGACACAGATGATAAAATGAGCAAATATGATGTTTATTAACAATACCCATAACATACTCCATGCCAGGCACTTCCATGCATCTTAATTAACCCTTACAACAATAAACCAATATGTGACATAGTATTGTCCCCATTTTATAGATAAGGAAGAGAACTCAAAGGATCAATAACCAGCCCAAATTTAGAGGACTGTGAAGGGGTTGACCTAGGATTCAGTTCAGGTTTGTTTCAGTCCGAACTCTCTTATATATTTGTTTAATGCTGGACATATGCTCTCTAACGTTTCCAAGAGCCTCTGTATTTGGGATGAAGGCATCTGTTTACTTGAGATATCGTGGATCCCCCTACAAATGTGGTTGCATTTTATCTGCTGCTTTTCTTGGCCTCAGGTATCTAAAGAGAAATGGTCAACTCTGCTTCATAGATAACGACTCAGAAGCTCAGGGAGGTGCAGTTACAATCCAAACCAAACGCAGGCGATGAGCCCTAAGTGGGGTCTGTTGTCCTCATAGCCTCCGTTGTTCTCTACATCCTACTAGATCAGGGAAGAAAAGAATGTGAATTTCAGGCTGATGGGTATATATCACGTGGCAGGAAGGAGGTTGAGAAACTTACTATATTTAGGACATATACAATTAACTCATAACCTCCAGATACCAAAATATGCCAAGTGCCTGCAAGTTTAAATAAAAGGAAAGAAAAAATCACCCAGATCTTCTAAGATGACAACATAGGGCACAGTGGATTCATTAGCTAAGGAGGGAGTCATAGATTAATAATAATAATAATAATAATAATAATAAAAGAATCCAACAACTCAGACCTTGATGTTTGGATGGCATAAGACTCCAGGGCAATGTGTGAGTTTTTTGTTGGAACTCTAACTGATAACCACAGACTGGGTGGCTTAACACAGCGGTTTGTCCTCTCACTGTTCTGGAGGCCAGAAGTCTACCGTCAGCATCCCATTGTGGAATTACAGGTGTTGGTAGGGCTGCACCTCTAGAGCCCCTGGAGGGGAATCTTTTCCTTGCCTCTTCCTGCCTCAGATGGCTGCTGTCATTTCTGGGCTTGCAGCCACGTTGCTTTCGACCTCTGCCTTGGTCTTCGCCTCCCTTCTTCTCTCTGGTTGCATCAAGTCTCCTATCTCCCTCTTATGAAGATACTTATGATTGCACTTCGGGCTCATGGGGATCATCTCCCTATCTCAAAGTCCATAAGGTCATCGTATCTGCAAAGGCCCTTTGCCTTATAAAGTAATGTTGATGACTTCCAGAGATTAGGACTTGGTATCTTTGGGGGGGTCCTTACTTTGCCTACTATAGTCAGAAATGGGGCCCCAGTCTGCCTAGGCAGCAGAGGGATAATCTGCATGCAGGCTTTCTGTCCCTTACGGAGGAGAGTGGCCCTGCTCTCCAGAAGTGACAAGACTGCCTTGTCTTCACAAGCATGCGTCTTCGCACCTACTGAGAACTCAGGAAAGGTAGATCTCTGGAAAAGAGCCCCTTTAACAGAAGGCGGTGTGCTGGCTCAGACTTCAGAGATAGAAAAAATGAAGCAGGGGATGGAGCACGTAAGGGGTGAGGGAGATGACCAGAAAGTGGAGGGGCGGAGAGAAAAGGCAGAGGATGAGGGCAACAAAGAGAAACGGGGGAGAGAAGAAGTAACCAGGAAAAGAAAAAGGAAGAATGATTTAGAAAAAAGTGAAGAAAAATAAAATAGAAGGACTGAGAAACTGGGGGGAAAGACAGGAGAGGGAAAAGAGGACAAGGGAAGACGGGGGTGGGGGGTGGGAAACTAGAGAGAGGAAAGCTAGGAGGGAAGTAGACTGACAGCAGGTGGGGAGAAAGAAGACCCAGAGGGGTAGGGAAGAGAGAGCAGGAAGACGGAAGGGCAGTAGACAGGAGAGGAGACCGTGTTGAGGGAGGAGAGAGACAGGTAGGGGGTGAAGCCACAGAGAGAGAGGAGGAAGGCGGAGCTTGAGCGCCCACTGGGAAAGAAAATATTAAAGGCATTTGGTAAGGTGACAAACGTCTTATATGGTAACGTGCTGAAATGAATACAGCAGCTGCACGTTACAAATCACGTTCATCGGCTGTTACAGTCTGGTAATTGTCCATACAGATATTTTCTTTCTGGTTCCAAGCCCTGGCTTATCAGAGGACAACATGCTTTTGAAATGCCACATTATTTTGTAAGTGCATTTCACGTCCAGAAGTTCCGCTAAGTATGATCTACTGAAGACTTATTTAGCTTCCACTCAGCAGAGCTCCCGGGCTCAGCGCAATGATTTTAAACTGGACATGTTGATCATCAGTTTCCCGACATCCACGGGCAGGACGGGGCTTCCTGTTCTCCAGATCTGTGGTTTAGCCCGCCCGCCTGTCTCCCCCTCTCCTTCCTGCCTTGCCTTTCCTACTTCTTCCCTTTCTTACTTTAATTCCCTTCTTCCCATCTTGCCTCCTTTCTTTCTCTCTCGAGTTCCTTTTCTTCCTTCCTTCTGTCCTCTCTTCCTTCCTCCCCCCTTCCCTCATCTTCCTTCCTTCCTTCCTTCTTTCCCTCCCTCCCTCCTTTCTTTTCTTTTTCTTTTTTTCTTTTCTCTTTTCTTTTCCTTCCTTCCTTCCTTCCTTCCTTCCTTCCTTCCTTCCTTTTCTTCTTCCCCACTTTTGCCTGTTTCCCTTTCTACTCTCTTTCCTTCACATTTTTCCCCTTTTAAGTATCTCTTCACGGGCAGCATAAAGTTGTACACTAGGGCTTTTCAACCTAGGCGCAGCTGACATTTGGGGCTGGTTAGTTTTTTATTGTGGAGCTGTCCTGCATGCTGTAGGAGTTTCACAGCATCCCCAGCCCCTGTGCCCTAGAAGCCAGCAGCACCTCCAGCCTGAGTTGTGACAACCGAAACTGTTCCCAGATAACACCAAATATCTGCTGAGGGGAAATCACCTCTAGTCGAGAAAGGCTCTTCTCTATAGTCAGATAAACCCAAGCTCTGACCGCCCCACACTTCCTGGTTGGGAGACCCAGATCCAGACTTCGGGGTGCATCAGAATCCCCCTGAGAACGTGTTAAAGCACGCCATCCTGGACCCCACCACTAGAGCCCTGGGGCAATAGATCTGGTCCGGGACCGAGATCGTGCATCTCTAACTCACCCCCAGGTATTACTGCTGCCCCTGGTCCGGGCTGCGCTTTGATAACCGCTGCCCTGCCTCTAACCCAGCTGCTCTCCAGTATGTGCACCAAAATGTAGAGTTGAGGAGGCTTTCCTCTCCAGCTTGTTCTACGTATTAAGAGAAATTATTTCTCTAAAGTACCAAACACAGGATCTTGGTCCATGCCGGGTAATAAATAAACGGTAGCTCATAAAGAAAGTCCCTCTTAAAGAAGGTGTTGGTCTTTGATAGGAGCTGTGTGAATTAAAAATGTGTATGGATATATTCACAGCAGCACCCAAATGCTACCATTTTTTTTAAAAAAAATAGAGGTTCAATGGCTTTTTAACAACAGAAAACATGTGCTTATTAATAAACCTCTCTCAGTGGGATCACTCCCCTGCAGTAAGGGAAGATAAATGATCGAAGCCAGAATTGCACCTTAGATCCTGGAAATCTAGAATTGATACCCCCGCACACATACTTGTTAAAAAGCCAGAGTGTTAACTCTGTTACTATGTCCAGGAAAAAGAAGTGTCTGTGGATACGGCGGCCTAAAAACCCTCTGACGTCTTCTCCCCAGCTGTGCATCCACTGTGGGCCAGGCAGGATGCTAGATGGTATACAAATGTGCATTTATTCCTCAAATTACTTTAAAAAGTCTCATCCCTATTTGTCACATTAAGAAACTGGGGCTCTAAGAGAGGCTGAGCCATTTGTCCAGTGCCATCCAGCTGGCATAATGCAGTGTGGGGACAGCAACCCTGCTCCATGGGACTTCAGCTCCTGGATGCTGCCCACGGCCGCAGGGCACTGGTCAGCACAGATCAGCACCATGCTCTTCAGAATGTTGAGTCAAGTGTGCTGAAACTCTGCTCACATGCCTGTTCTCTTGTTAGAACTGTAGTTCCCTTTCTGAGGGCAAAGGATTTATTCTCTTGTCTGTGGTCCTCAAGCCTAACTTAGTGACTTGCATAGGATTGGCGGTCAGTGTTGAGAGGGTAAATGAATGAATAGAAGACTGTTTCACTCCATCAGTTAGGAAGTGTCACTGAAATAATATGGGCTGGCATGTCGAGAGTTCTAGGTCTTGGCCGCAAATGTCTGCAAGTTCATTATGGAAACTTAGTGAAGAAGTCACTTTCCCTTCCTGCTGTGGATTGAATTGCGTCTCCCCACCCAGTTTATAGGGTAAAGCCCTAAGCCACAATGTGACTGTATTTGGACCAAGGGTCTTTAGGTAATTATGGTTAAATGAGGTCATGAGGATGGGACCCTAATCCAGTAGAACTGGTGGCCTTGTAAGAAGAGAGAGAGAAAGAGAAGGAGAAATGCTTTTCTCCCTTTCCGTGTGCACACTGCCAAAAAGCCATGCAAAGACACAACAAGAGGACAGCCATCTGCAACATAGGAGTTCAGACCAGAAACCAGATCTGTCGGAACCTTGATCTGGAACTTTTGCCTTAGGCGCTATGGGAAAATAAATGTCTGCAGTTTGTTAGACAGCCTGAACAGACTAATACATTCCCCCAACTATACTGTCCTCACCCATGACACAAAGAACCTAGATTAGATTAACCATTTCAAGAATTTCATAGGGAATGCCAGTGTTTGATGAAATGTCAATAGGTATGCCATCAAAATGAATTCTGTGATTAAAAGAGTTGGGAAAATCCTACATGTTCTATCCCTTTCCTAGAAATCCATAAATATATATATAAGGTTATGATAAGTCCTACAGAAGAAACAAAAAACAAAAACAAGACAAAGCAAAAACCCTTTTAACTTCATTTAACCCAAAACTTTTCAGTCTTATTGGGTAGATAATATTTTATTCACCTGAACTCATCACCTTTGTTATTGTCGTCGTTGTTTGTTTTTAACCGATGAGGGAATTGAGGTTAGAACAGATTTTAAAACCTCCAGCAGGCACATAACCAATAGGTGGCAGAGAAAAGTTCAAACTCCTGTCTGCATGTCTCAGAAACGCAAGTTCTTTTCAATATATATCATTTAACTTCTGATTTAGAATATCCAATCCAAATGCTTCTGTGAAGAATCAGAAGTGGCATATTTGGGGGCAAACGGGCAGAATATTAATAATAATAATATTTGCTACCATTTACTGAACATCTGGTATATTCCAGGCGCTGTTCTTAGTGCTTTAGATGTAGTCCTTTGAAATTCACAAATAACCAGGGGAAGGCGCAATTATTATCCCCTTCACAGCTGAGGAAATTGAGGCACCAGGATTAAGCAAGTCGTTCAAGGTCACATACAAGGCTAGGAAATGGCAGAATCGGGATCTGGGCTCAACCCATCCTGGCTCTGGGTACTACACCATCCTACACCTATATATCTTTGTACTATAAAGATAGTATAGAGATAAATATATATAGTTTATTATATAGTAAAGCTAGAGGTAGCAGAACACAGCATTTTTAGAAGTGCCATGGAAAAGTTACAAAGAGGCAGCTCAAAATAGGCAAGAACTTTTTCAGAGAGTTTAGGAAGGGCTTCCATTCCCTTCCTACCCTTAGTCTTCAGAAGATAAACAGAATAGAGAGTTTTCTAAAAGTATTGTTTTGTTTCTCTTCTTGAACTGACCATATTTAATACAATGATTGGTTCATTTGCAAGGTTCTGGAAGGGAGAAATGTACTCAGCTCTATATTTCCCTACATAGCATGGTGTCTGGCACACAAAATACACTCGGAATCATGAAATTGAATTGGAGACTGATGAACTTCCCCTCACGGCAACATTGGGGTTGTTATCTGGGAACTAAATGAGATCTGCACGGTCACGATTCTGTACTCAGTGCTGTCAGGGTCAGTTTCTTCTGCTAGTTGGAAATTCCAACTTTCCCCCTGCCTTCAGTTCCCAAACCTGCTCTCTTCTACCCTTCTACCCATCTCGGCAGTATTTCTCTAAGTTGAGCTGCATTAAGATAATCACTGGTGTATCCTTCCCCAAACCAAGGTTCCCAACAGCACTTGCTTTTCCAAGAAGGTCCTGCCTTTAAGAAAAATCACTAAAGATGAGAAAATTCTAAGAACCCACTATTTAAAGAAGAGTCATGAAATGAAATACTTACGTGCTAAATACTGAGAGACTCATGGAAATTATGTGTCCCAACTTGTGGTAAGACTGAAGCCCAGTGAGGTAAATGATTGAAGTTTAGACAGAGCTGGAATGGGAATGCAGTGTTCTTGATTCTCAGATGTACACTTTTCTACTCCACTGTGTTATTCCTGTTACAATCAGAAATAACAGGCTATCTAAGTGATTTAACATTTACAAAAACAGTTTAGGTCAACCAGAAAGGACCAATGTGAGGGCACATGACTGATAGTCATAATTTAGAGAGAAAGGATGAGGCATATGAATTTCAACCCAACAGGTAAGGTTACGTTTCCAAAATTTGGGATGTTCAGTAAACAGGGCTTACAATTTCCCTTCATTACACTAAGGGAAAATACTTTGTTATTTATGGGATTTGGGGGAAGGAAAAAATCTTCTCTGCCCTTCAGATTTCTTTTAGCTTGTCTACAAATTAAATTGACATGAAACAGATTAATAAGAGAAAGTCAAACAAAGCTTAGTAACATGTATACCTTTGTATATATGGGAGAGGCCCAGGAAAACTGAGTAACTCCATTGATAAGAATTTCTAGATATTTAGAGTCACCCCCCTCTTCTTGACACAGCAAGGGAGATGTCCTTACACGTGGTGATTTCCCTCATCAATATCTCCTATAAAAGGATAACGTGTACTTGGTTTTCAGAACTTCTTTTGTGTCCTCAGTTTCTTAAAAATAACCAGCTTAGCATAATCAATACGCCAACGAGGACTATCTTGGAGTGCCAAAGTTTCCTCCCCTATAGGGTTTAGCCTGAACTGTCATTCACCAAACAGCTACTAAGTGCCGGGAACAGTACCAGGTTTTTAAAATATACATAATCTAATTTAATCCTCACTACAACTCTGAAGGGAAGATATCTTCATCCTCATTCTTCAAATGAAGGAATTAGGACACTTATACTCTCAACAACAATTGAGGTCACACAACTTAGTTATGGTCAAATCCTAGATTCTATCCCAGACCCTCTGTGTGCTTCATCTGTGATGCTTCTGTACCTTTTTTCCTGAGAAATCTGAGACTCTTAATAACAGTTTGAGGGCACCTGCTGGCCTCATTTTCAAGTCTTTAAACTTTCAAAGTTTTCAAGGTTACACTATAACTCCCTAGTCTCTTTCCCTAGAGGGTCTTGATCTTGATAACTGCAAGTTAAGGTTTGTTTGAATAATCCATTAATGTAGAGAAAATTACCTTCTCATTATGAAGTATTCAGTGTCACTTTAATACTAATTACTCTAACCGTATTTATTGAGGATTAATGACTGAGCAATATTTTATTAATAACCAACTGGCATTTATTATTGCATAAATAATAAATAGATAGAGAGCCTCATTAAATATAAATACATTTTTTATTTAGGCACCATTGAAAGTGTTGCCAAATTTTTTTGCATTGATTAAAATTCTCATTAAAGTGGTTGGCTAATCTTGTCTTTATGCCCCACCCCCACCCCCCAAAAAGAGTCCCTGACAATTCCTGCACAATAGGTAGACTTTGGGATTATTCATCAGCCTGTCAGGAGAAGCCCCTTTAACAATGCACAGCTGCTATGAATTCTGGTTGCCATGAGAACCTTAACTTTGTGCTCTCCTCTCACTTTGTTATATTTACATTTTATAACCCTCACCTGGTGTTAGGAGGTTCCTGCATTTAAAAGCTTGAGTACTCTACGTGTAGCTCATCTGAAATGACGGACTTGGAGGAATAGAAAGCACTGTTGAAATATCTTGCCTCTCATTTGTAGCTAAGGAACCTGAGGTCCAGAGAGGGCCAGTTACTGCCTGCATGTCACACACAGTTACCAGCCAAGCGAGGACCAGTACTGGGCCCCTGGCCTGAAGTGTTCTTTCCACCGAACCACACTGCTCTGTTTGAGCAATTCTTCCAGTGATTTGTGGTGGGGGTGTCATTCAGCTGTCCATCTCTTCTGAGTTCTTTCTTTTTTCCTTTTCTTCTTCATTTTTTAATCATAGGCCAACCCAGATGTCCCAGAGCTGCCTCACCGTGTTAACAGTTACATTTAAACTATTCAGTCTATGACGCTTCCCTGTTATAATTGCATCACCTTTCAGCGTTGTCCTCACCCTAAGACTCTCCATGTGTGTCTAGGGCTGCTCAGCTATTCTCATAAAACCAGACTGTCTGCAACGCTTGTCCTATCCATCCCCCTTCCTCTCCAGTCCTGACCCCACTGTTGGATGCCCTCCAGTCTTGAAATCTTTTGAAGGAGCGTCTCTGATGCTACCACAATTGTGCCCATCATGTGAAGTTCATGCCAGGGCACAGTTGCTTACTCCCCGTGCCCCAGAGGTGCTGGTTCCAGAGACATGGGACAAGCCAGGGACCTATGAAGGAGGGGGTCCTGCATAGCAACCCCCGTAAGGCTCTCTGCATCTGGGCCTCACAGCTGCTTAGCTGTATTCCAGCTCTTACACTTTCTCATGGGCTCAGCTGTTTCAGCTTCTGGCTGCTTTGCCCAGAAGTGCACTCTAACCCAACTGGAAATTCACCAGGGGACAAATGCCATCTTCATCCATTGTTGTCCTCTTCTTCACCCCAGGGTCTTTGGTCAGAGATTCCTTCCCCTTTCAAGAACAACAACAAGAAAGTCCTCATGCATGTTATCCAGATAAACGAAAGGCCAGAGGAGCCCTTCACCCATCACTTCAATATACAAACTATCATCAGTTTTATCTCAGCTAGGACAGATTTCTCTTTCCCTTTGCCCTGTACCTTTTGCAGCCAGTCTTTCCTTGATAGCCAGAGACCCCACAGGCTTGGCTGTTGCTACTGTTAGTTCACACCTGGAATTAAAACATGTTTCCTACTGTAGCAAGCTTGTCTGTGTTCCCCGAGAGACTGTGATTTTTTTTTTAAGGGCAGAGATTGCTTTGTTATTTTAGTTTTGTTAGTTAAATTCTATAACTTTAGCACTTAGAACAGAACCTGGTACATAGTAGGACTTCTAGTGATACTGGTTAAATATTATTGCATGAATGACTAAAGACCTATTTCTACCAACATAAGGATTGCAGGAACCAGTACAGACTAGCTTTGTTTGACCTAAGGAATGGGCTAAGCCTTTGAATAAAGGCCTAGTCCAATTTCCAACTTGAACCAGCACAATGAGCTCTAAAACGTGACATTTGCATCTATTTCACTAAGACTCCTTGCACTACCTCTACTCCCCCCAAATCCTTTAACAATAGAAGTCCTCATTCCACTAAAACTGTGTCATTTCTTTAGCGTTTTGAGGGTTAGAAACTAGGACAAGACTATCAGCCAAATGCAGGGGGTACCAGTGTACTGGCTGTATATCTTATCAGATATTCAAGAATGCAGCAAGAAATGTCACGGGGAGCTTTCGACAAAAATATTTAATTAATAGCAACAGCTACAGAAATGAATAATAGCATCCAAGCAATTACAGTGTTCAATAAAGCAGCTCTCGGAGGATGGGGCGGCAGCAGATTACTGACTGATGGACTGCATTTAAATATGTTATCTGCTCACTGGAAAGACCCCAGTGTGTCGCTCTCCTCCAGGACATGGCCAGCAGTAGTGGCAGTAGTGTAGTTTTTTTTTTTTTTTCCTTTTCTTTTAATAGAGTAACAAATTGAATTATCTGGGAGAGTGGTCAGAGATTTCTGACCCTCTCTGAAAATTTCCATCAATTCTTTTACCCTATCAATGAATGCTGGGAGCCACTGGAGGGATAGCTGAAGAGCACCCCAAAAGCTCTGTTTCAGGGTAAGCGTACTCATCAAATGTTCATTGAGAATCAACGGGAAAGTTTTAAGGCTCCAGTTCTGGCTATATGACCTTGCATAAGTTAGCTTGCTTCTGTAAACTTCAGCTTTTTGTTACCTGAGAAAAGGTGTGCTGAGACTGACTTAGTAGTATAACGGTGTGATGATGAAGTCATACCCCTGGCATATGGTAGCAGTTCCGTACATGGTAGTACCTTGTTTCCTAGGGAACTTCAACAGAGCTGGGGAGGTGGAGTTTTATTTCCTGGCTACAGAGAGGCCCCTGGTAGGGACACAGACCCAACTGGATTCAATGGGAGGAAGGCCAATTTAACAAAAAGAATGAAGCATCTAGAAATACAGTAAATATCATCCTGAGGATCTTTTCTTTTTTTTTGGTTTTTTTTTTTTTTGCATGTAAGATATTTATTTATCTATTTATTTATTTGAGAGAGAGAGAGAGAGAGACAGAACAAGCAGGGAGATTAGCAGGCAGACGGAGAGGGAGAGGCAGGCTTTCTGCTGAACAGGGAGCCTGATGCTGGGCTCAATCCCAGAATCCTGGGATCATGATCTGAGCTGAAGGCAGATCAGATCAACCAACTGAGCCTCCCAGGCGCTCCCACTCTGAGGATCTAAGTGGAGCCTAAAAATTCCATGTAAGATTCAGGGTTGCATTATTGTAAGGTTAACACAGTGATTAGGATATGTGTACTACAGAGGACAAAGCCAACCACCAATCACTTTATATCTAAATCTGCACCCCGTAAAGCACATGGTTGTGGAATGTCACTGTAGAGGAACTCATAACTGGTGGGAGTCCTAGAAAGTAGCTGGCACTGTAACATTAGAGTCCTGCTTACTGATATGATCCAAGTAGGACATCAATACTTGAGATGTGTCTTTCTCAAGACAGAGAGGGACATAAGCTCAAAGTGTCCAGAAACGGTCTTTGCACTATAGCGTATTTATTTTTGTAGCATCTGCTCAGCTGTGAGTTCCTTTCTTTTCATTCAATAAATATTGAGTGGGAAAATTATTCTATGCCAAGCAAAATTCTAGGTGCTAGGGATATAGTGGTGAGTAAGTAGTGACCTAACAGGAACAACAGAACTTAAGCCAAAAATTATACAAATAATTAAATGTGTCATAAGAGCCATGAAAGAGAAATAAAGCATTCTGGAGTGCATATAACAAGGTAAGGGCTGAACTTTTATCTAGATCAGTCTCTTTCATCTGGAACAGTGACACGTGTACACTGAGTGAGTGAGTTCTCATTGACCTAAATTAAATGGAACCAAACAGTGACACTCCCCCATTGTTTACAGGATAGTAAATAGTTCTCTCCAATGGTACTCTTATGCATACAATTCTGAAAGTTACTTGGCTGATGACCCAAATCAGATTCTAAATAAGGTCCTACAAAGAAATATAGAAGGACTGGTAGCAAAGTATACGTGAACAGCAGGAAGAAGCAGCCATCTGATATCAATTTGACAATGAGGAAAGTAAGAGACTATTAACAAGCAGACATAGGTCCTATAAGCATGGTAGGGTCAGGCCACTTGATGGATGTCAAATATGCCTGCATATCATGGTGGTGCCCCAGTGCTTTTCCCAGAATAAAGGAATGCACGCATGATGAAAACCCACCACGTTTAAACTGTTTCAAAGCATATGGGAATATACACAGTAAGTTTGGTTGTGTTCCAGGCATCACTGCTTATCCTTCATGCAGCTTGGTGTAAGACACTCAGCCCCTCTGAACCTCAATGTCTTCATCTGTGGGAATAGACATCCCGATCATAGCCAAAGCGGTGGTGAGATAAACAGAGTGGCAAATGTGAAAGTGCTTTGTACACAAGAAAACTTAAATTACTTCTCTCCATTCCAGAGCATTCCTCTAATCTTCACATTTGGACTTCCATCTGTCTTCTGCCCATTTCCACGTGGATATCTCCCAAGTATCTCATATTCAAAACTGATTTCTGAGTTCTCGCCCACATCTGAGTTGTTACTCAGACTTCCCCACTGTAATCTGCTTAATTGCTTAATTACTTTTCCTTTTCCCTCTCCCATAACCAGTCCACCAGCTAGTCCAAACCTCTCTTGAATCTATGTGATTCTTTATTCTCCTTTGCCTCCACCTCAACTCCAGCCACCTCAACTGCTCTCCTGGACCATGGCAATTGCACCCCAAATGGTCCCTCTGGTTTGTCTCTGGTATCCCCCACCCAATCTCTTCACAACAGCCAAGATGATCATTCTAAAACATCAGTCCATTTATGTTACTTCTCTGCTCAAAAACCTCCAAGGATTCCTCACTGTATTTACAAGAAAATCTAAACTCCTTTCTAGGGTCTCTGAAGCCCTATTCTGTATCCCACCTGGCCTCCTTTCTGCCTAGTCTCTGTTTCCTCTCTGTACTCACCTGGATCCAGACAGGGGCCCTCCCTACTGCTCCTTTAACTTACTCACCCATAGCTATGCAGGGCTTCTGTACCAACAGAGGGGAGCTATGCTCTCTTCTGGGATAGGTTAAGACAAGGAGTAGGAGAATCCATCCAAAGGAACCTGTTCTATCCTTGAAAATTATGGTTTTCTTCCTTATGAGGGAAATTTCAGGAGAGATTCATTAAACTCAGATGCTGGTTCTCACCACCTTCCTCTGGGCCAGACTGAGAAGCCCAGGGACCAAAATTTTTTCTTTGTCATTCCTAGAAAATTGAATTATATATTTTACTTCATCCTTATCTGTACTTCCTAATTGGCTTTTCAAAGCTTTTATATTCTTTTTTGATGTAGGATTTATTTTGAAATATGACATAAACATCCAGAAAAGTGCACAAATTGTATGTATGGAAATGGATGAATTTTCCCAAATGGACACATCACTGTAACCAGCACCCAGATTAAGAAGTGGAACATTCCCAATACTCCTGAAGCCCAGTCCTGACCCCTGGCACTCAACTCTGCACCAAGCTAACCATAATGCTCTCTTCTAACAGCATAGATTAAGTTTGCCTTTATATATATGGAATCATCTGGTATATAGTCTTCCATGTCTGACATTTTTCACTCAACATTATTGTGTTATAATCAGGAAAAAAAAAAAAAACTCTTCTCACTTTGTAAAAGGGACAGTAAACTAGCACAGGGAGCTTTGGCTGGTTGCTTATAGATCCACATTCTTCATTGTGCCCGTGTGCTCCTTTACCCTCAGTCTCTCTGCCTGGCATGCTCTTCTTAGCTTTACCTTCTTAACTCTTGGGCTATTTGCTCCCCTAATGAACATTCTCTGGCCTGTGGAGCCTGGTTTTGTGCCTCTCTTCTCTGGCCTCCTTCCTATAACCCATGTACTTGTATCTACTGTCACAGCACTGCTCACACTACAGGGTCCTGACAGTTGTAAGTTCACCTTGCCCACAAGGACAGGAGCCACATTTCATTCTATATTCCCAGCACAATGCCCGGGGAAGGGTGTATATTAGCCAATGCTTGTTGAACTTAACTCATTGATTTAAAACAAGATAGCAATGATATCTGCAAGACCAATTCAAATATTGAAGTTGACTCAAATCTTAGGTTCTTGGAAAAGTTACGATTGTCAAAACTTTAAAGAATTATTCAACACTCTTTGGAAGTAAGACAATGCTTTAATAATAGCTTCATTTCTCCCTGGCCAGCAGGATTGAAGATGAATTACTTTATCTGTTCCACACAGTGCTATAGTAGGTGTGTATGTGCCAAGTACTGTGCTAGACAAGAGGAAGTTGGGGTAAAGAGTGAAGGAAAGTTCACAAAACCTGCTTTATGGAGTTGTTACAAGAATTGAATACAGCACCACATACAGCACAGTGCTTGACCCCAGTAGATACTCTGATGCTATTGCTCTTCTCTTTCTTCCAATCCAGTACCAGGTATGTCTTGGAAAAGTGCTGTGATGCTGATTTCAGAAGAGTCTGGGGTGAGCCTTGGGTACATATCTGAGTACACTCAATCCTGATATGTGTATTCAGTGTGAATAATTGACCTTCTCATTCATCTCTTGGGAATTCCTTCTGGGATTGTCTTGCTGGATTCCACGTAGTTTGGCACTCTGTTTCTGGGCCCTTCCCCTGGGGTCCCACACTGCTGCCCTTTACTTTTCATGTTGTCCACTGCCTTCCCTCCTGTTGCCTATCCTGTCATCAGCATGGATGCCTGGGGAAAGACATTAGGTCTTATGGACAGAGGATGATTTCATGCTCAGAAAGACCTATGCTGGGATCCTTCCTCTGTTTCTTAAAGAAAGCCTGGGCGCCCTTCTGTGAGTGAAATAACCTCTCTGAGCTCATTTGTAATGAGCTGCAAGACATCATTCTCACAGGCCTTTGTGAGGATGGAAGAAATGTCTGTGTTTAAGACACTCAGAGATGAACTAGGAAGGGACCTAGCAAATGGACATTGTTGTTATCCTTCAGGGAAACCAAACAAAGGAGGGCTCAGGTAGTGGTAAAGAGGATGTGATTTATAAGGAAATATGTGGGGTTGAATTCCATTTCCATTATCTACCAGGTATGCCATTTTGGTAACTTGTCTTCTCTAAGTCTATCTTGTAGGATTGTTATAAAAATAAATGAGATGACACATGTGTGTCATAAGAGTTTAATATGCATTGTTACCACATCAGTACCATCATTATCTTCAACTCACGTGAAATCCCAATTTACCATCTCTCTTAGACACCAGCTGCTAAGAGCTGATGAGACACCTCTGCTGTCTGACTAGCTCCCCATTCCTAGCATGGCTTCCTCCCTTCTGCACCTTCTCACTGATGAGTTCCCATGGTGTGTTGCAGCCTGGCTTGGCTGAATTATGACAATCAAGGTTGCAAGTGATAAATACAGGTCCTGTCACATCTTGGAGAAATGATGCATCATTTGTCTAGTTCCTACCAATACTCTGAATTTTGAGGGCAAAGAAAGTGAAGGAGGAGAGTGTAAATGATAATGCAAAGTCCCAGAAATTAATGAGGTAATGGGTGAGCACATTTCCATCCAAATGAGCTGGGGTCATGTTCCTGGGAAGGAACAACAAAGAGGAATAGCCAATTGAACAAGCTCAAAGTGGAAATCAAGCAAACAGGCTGAATAAATCAATGTCCAGTTGAGTCTTATTTGTGGCAATTACTTCCCTGAGCCTCCAGTCCCCGGTGCCCCATGTGTGGGCTACAGATGCTCATTTAGCCGCCCCAAGGTTGACATCTTAATGTTTTCCTTCCCACGTTAAAAATGGATATCTGCTTTGGAATTCATATATGTCATTAGTGGTTCCATCAAATCCTTTCTGTTCAAAGAAACGGAGAAAGAAGAAAGTCAGAGATGAGGGCATCCTGGGGTGGCAGGAGGACAGCTGCCCTGGGAGTTAGGACACTGCCTTCGCCCTTTGCTAGCTATGTGACTAAGGATAGGATCCTCCACTTGCCTGAGTCAAAAGAAAAATAAGTTTAAGCATCCCTGCTCATTTGTTCTCTCTGTCCTTTGAATCTCACACAGTGGGTAAAGTTCTTCCTGTTAATCATGCAGTGACTAAGTCATGTTGGGAGGTCCCACCAGGGTGCAGGGGCTCTAGTGAGAGGAGGGGGAAGAGCCACACGTCAAGCACTGCTACTTCTATTTTCCCATTTAATCCTTAGGTCTATTCTATGTGGTTATTAGCATCTTTACTTCATTTCTAGTGGTGAAAACCATGGCACAGAGAATCAGAGTAACTTGGTCAAGGTCACGTAAGTAGTTAAGTGGCAGAGGTCGTGTGGGAGCCAGGCATCTCTGACCCCAGAGCCCATGTTCTCCTCACAGAGGGGAAGCCTGTGGATTTCAGATGCCCTCTGAGATGCTTCTTTCGGCTGAGGAAATGGGTCTCTTGAGATGTGTGGTGAAAGAAGCGTCCAGAGCTAAGGCTGTTGAGGTCTCTGCTTTTCAGCTGCTCTCAGCCAAAGCCAATATTGGGAATGCCTGGTGGTTCTAGAATGGTAACCCTATTGATTCAACTTGCTGAAGAGGCTCTGGGGTAATTTACTTGTTAAGGAGTTGGGAGATTCAGAACACTGGCTACCTGAGGTCCCCAACTCCACCTCCAGCTCCCTGACCCCCCCCTCATATTTCTACTAGGAAACCTGTGGACTCTAACAGCACTGTGGGCACTGTGCTGTGCTTGGATTTTAATCACAGGGACCTACAGGCTCAGGGATTCTGCCTTGTTAGAGCCCAGCAAGACTCATGGGAAAAATGAGTCTCGGTGACAGGAACCTGTCCTAGCTCAATGTGAAGGAGTTCTCTCAAGAAGAAGGAACTCAAGTTTGTCAAGTATCTACTATGAGCCAGGAATTTTATACACATGTCCATCTGTAGCCCTCAAACCCCCTGCCTGAGATGCATTTCATTTCTTCCATCTTATCTTACTTTTCCCTACCTTAAGTACATTTTCTCTTAAGGTACTTATTATGCTCCTGCATGTGTAGTTCATTCATTTGTTCATTCATTCAAATGAGGAAATGAAGCTCAGAGAGATAAAATGACTTGCCCAAGATGACATAGTCATAGAGTGGGTGAAGATTCAGAATAGGAACTCAGGTCTGTGTGATTGCACATGCTCTGTTTTCCACTTGGGCACCTTACCTCTCCTAAGGGAACCTCAGGGCTCTTCTTCCCTGGAAAGCTCAGTATGGATGGGAACAAGCTTACGGTAAAGCTGAAATGGACCAGGCACTTCACATGGCGGTCTTGATCCTTTCAAGGGCATCATCCTTTTTAATGCAGTGAGTCTCTCCTGGGTGGGGCTGGATGTGCAAGTACTCACCTGGCCCCAAGCTCAGTGGGACAACCTAACTGTCAGTGTTCTTTCATATTAGCTACTTAATTGCAACCTCGGGAAGGAAAGGATGAGAGCATGCTACCTGCCAGATGCTCCAGGCGTGCATTCGCATCCCAAGTATACTCCTCATCTTTGCTGCCTTTTTTTTTTCTTCCCCATTAGTAACCTCAGTGTTTTTCTGCACAGAAATCACTCTGCTTTGGAGGGGACACTTCACAGCACTCTCCATTCCCTCCCCCAACTCCTTCACCAGCAAATTAAAACTTCTCTTAGCACCAGCAGAAGCAGGCAGGCATCTTATATAAATGGTAATTAGTGCAGCCTCACTGAAGACCTGGTGGGAAAGACTAAGGCATCTTTTTTTCTGAGCTGAGTAGCCTTTTCATTTGTTTGGACTTCTTTTACGGTACATACCATACTCTTTTCTTATACGGTTCATTCATTCCTTCCTTCATTCATGCACAAAGTTCCCATAGTCCTGTGGAAGGAACACATGCCTTGATGTTAGACATACCCCAGTTTGAATACTGGGGTTTTCAGCTTGTTATTTGACTGATCCTTTCCCCTGGAGAATAGACCTCATCTTTCTGAGCCCCGGATTCCTCATTTCTAGAACCAGGAAACCAATACCACTGTTATTGCATGGTGGTAAGGTTAATGAGAGATCACGTCACTGAAATGCATTACATAAAAGGTGAAACAAACCAACAAAAAACTCACATAATTGTGAATTACCATTATAGAAAATAGAATTCAGCTTTGTCTGTGTGGCTGGGCAGCATTGTCTACTGGGGGGGCTGGTGCGGGGCAGGCAGCTGGAGTTCCCGTTACCTGAAGAGCATCCCATAAAGGGAGCTGACTTGTTCTATGTAGTTCCAGAGAGAGAACCATGGCCAACTGATGAAAATTCCTGAAAGACAAATATTAGTTATATTTACAAAAAAAAAAAAAGTTAAAAAACCCAGAGCCATCCAATAAAGGCAATATTGAATACTTAGTGCATGGGATCTGGAGCTAGAAAACCTAATGTGGAAGCTCAGCTCTACCCCTTCTAAGCTGAGTAGACTTGAACAATTTATTTAAACTCTCTGATCCTTAGTATCCTTATTTATGAGTCTGAGGTAATAATAACTCTCTCATGGGGTTTTTGGTACATGTAAAGCCCACTGCCTACCCTGTGGTAAATATTCAATAAAATGGTGGTTAATTACAGTGGGAGTAATAATAATAGTTGCTAAAGGCCTTCTGAGGTGGTAAGCTTCCTGTGGAGAGCCATGAAGAAGACAGACCATGGCTGTGGAGATGTCATCAGGAGATGTCTTTGGGAGATAGTGCTCCGATGAAATTAAAAATCAAGAAGCCTCCTGTTCTGTGTCCCAAACAGGAACTTTCAGAATTGCGATCTCTCAGCTCTGTGGACTCCATTCCACACTAGAAGAGAAGGCAAAGCAGCAGAGAACGCATAGTGTTCCGTCAGGGAGACTGGAGAGAAGATGGGGTGGCAGCGAGGCTTGGTGTTCCTTCCCTTCCCGGCTCTGCGGGGAAGCTGAGCAGCGATCATAGTGCAGCTCGGAAGTTCTGTATTGACTCCCTGTCAAGTGGGAAGGGCATTGCCTGGGAATATGTATGACCAACCGTGTGTCAGTTCAAACAAGTTGGATAATCCCTGAACCGCAGTGTCATCACCTACAAAAAGAAGGGATAAAAATACCTACTATGTAGGGTTATTAGGATAAAACATGCTGATGGTTGGGAAGCCCCTCATGCAGTCTCCGTATATGGCTTGGTCATTACGTTGTTCACACGCTTTCTGAGTACACGGAGAGCCCCTGGGTGATGGGCAACATCGGTGTCAGGGCTTGTGCAATGCATGAAGAGCACTGGCCACACCTCTTTTCCTATCCCCCTGCATTTAGTCAGCAGACAACTCTGTCCAGGAAACTTTGGCTCCTCCTTCCTCCAAAGCCTAACAAGTGCCAGTGCAGCTAATACAGCCAGTTTTTCCCTTTTCCTCTTTTTTGAGTGTCTGTGGGTAAAGGACCACACTAGAAGCCATATTTTTTTTTCTCATTGAATCCGCATATTAACCATTCATCCACCCCTTCTTTTGCAATTATTAGTTTCTCTTCAATACACTTATTAAGCATATAGGTAGTAGAAGACAGAGGTAAATACCACATACTCCTTGCCTGCAAGGAATACCATCTTGTAAATGAATTCAACTAGTAACCACAAAAATTGGAATATGGATATCATTATTTCCACATTACAGATGCAGAAACAAAGGCTTAGAGAGTTATAAGGATACTAAAGGAGGTTTTCAATCCAATTTCAGCTATGCTTCCTTTAATCCTGCCCTGAAAGCTGTAGTTTCCAAGGCTTTTATTGAAATATTTGTGTTCCAAGTTGGAAAATTGCATTTGGGAGGGGGAGGGTAGGGGTAAAGAGAGAGTAGAGAAATGCAATTTAACTTACTTACAGACCCTTTTAAGTAACTGACCTTCATGCTTTTTGTGGAACCTGTTGAGTTAATAGTATGTTGGGGTGCCCAAATTATTAACGTGTAGTTGGGAAATGTGTCTCTCAAATGCAAAATAAAAGCACCTTGCCTCCAAACTCTAAGATCTCATTAAACGAGCTAATTCACCTACTGCTTAATTTGCTGGAAGCCCTATGAGTAATTAGGCTGCTGACATCTTCCAAAATTATATTCTTAATTGTTGCATTCTTTTGCATCACAATGAAGCTGCCCAGTCTTCCTTCTAGAGTGCCTTCCTCTTCTCCCCACCACAGCTCCTTGGTGAAAAAAGGAGCGAGTTTTGCATTTAGCACACTTACTCATGAACATAATTAGGGGGAAATATTAATTAGAAAGACCACCCTGGAGGTCCAACAGAATATTTGAAGCAATGGGTTTGGTTGTTTTCTTTCTTTCTTTTTTTTTTTTTCCTAAGGCTAGTCCTGAGCCCTGAAATTCTGCAGCTGTTATTTGCCAAGGCAGGCTCCTATTTCTTGATATTGTTTGCAACAATTTATAAGTGCTTACTGGAGCGATGCTGCCTTGCTTTGGCTTGTAACCCACAACACAATATTTCACTCTTGAGATGTTGCATCCATTTGTCATAGTAAATGCGTGTGTGTGTGTGTGTGTGTGTGTGTGTGTGTGTGTGTGTGTGTTTACACTCCGGGAAACAGTAGCATCTTCCTTACATAAATAACACAGTTCTGGGGAAAACGTATGCTGAGCCATTTCCCAGAGAACCCCTGCAAACACATTTTGGGCTCATTGTAGATAGACTCTCTAATTGCTTTGAATTTACTTTAGTACTTGACTGGGGATTGCTTTGAGGTGATTATGAAAGAATAAGGAGGCTTCTGCAAGGAGAATTTAGAAAGAAAGCGCTTAAGAGGCTCTCTGTTTTCAAGTTTCTGGGTGAGCGAGCGAGAGCCTCCAGTTGCTGGTATATGACAGTGCTGCCCCTTCTCTGGAACAGTGGGGTCAGGGTCCTCCTCAGTGACTCTTATTTTGGTATGACAAGTCCAACAGTGCCCTCAACGCCTTGCTCTTTCATTGCCTGGGAACCACTGATGCTCTTGCTTCCTGGCAGCTGGAGAGCTGTTTAGCATTCCTGTTTAACTGTGCCCAGACTATGTTCTCTTCTGCTGTGCCCGGTGAGCTCATTGGCCGCCTGGGATTCCCATCATTCAATGCCTAGGATATGTTGGCCAGATTCCCCCCAACCCTGATCTCTCAGTGTGGCTTTAACTAAGGACATTGCTCCCATGTTTGGGAAGAGACCCATTCTGGTTCTCACTTCACAAGATGCTTTCTGTATGGACTTAAACCAGTTTTCTAAACACACAGGTGTTTTGTTTTTATTTAATATGGTAAAGGTCAAGGCTTCTCTCAAGTACAAATTCTGGGGGATGCATGCATGTTGGGTGTCAGAAATCCAACTCAAGAGAGATTGTCATTTGTCTTTCTGTGTGTTTCGCCTTCCTAAGGAAGAAAAAAACAACGACCCAATTGAGTAATGAGAACAGGTAAGAGGCTCAGAGTACACTGTAAGATTTAGAACCAAACAGACCCGACTGCAAGCCAGCTCTACAACTTAGGAGTTCTATGACTTTAGGTCTTTTCCCCTCTCTGAGTCTCCGTTTCCTCTTGGCAGTGCAGGACTGTAATATGTACGTTGAGCCCAACCCCCTACCATGGAAATGAAATGAGAAAATGTTGGTGAACGTTATGAAGACAGTACCTGGGACACTCAAGGCTCTCAGGAAAGGTTAATTCTTATTCTGTCCTCCTAAAGGAAGGATGTGCCAGAATTGAAGTCCTGAAACAGAAACTGAAATCAGTAACCAGTAGCATAGGTGATGGGTATAAGGAGAAAATGGGAAGCCATCTGCCTTATTAAAGAACATTTTTAAAAAGATTTTATTTATTTATTTGACAGACAGAGATCACAAGTAGGCAGAGAGGCAGGTGGCGGGGCGGGGCAGGGAGAGAGGCTTCCCGCTGAGCAGAGAGCCCGATGTGGGGCTCGATCCCTGGACCATGGGATCGTGATGCGAGCCGAAGGCAGAGGCTTAACCCACTGAGCCACCCAGGCGCCCCACCATCTCCCTTATTGATAGCAGAGAATTTTGCTTCTTGAAGGCAGCTTTGGGAAGATGAGGTACATAACTTCTTTCTCATCTGTAGCAGGGTTTCCTAAAGGTGTTAAAAACCATGGTATGCCTAGCTGGCTCAGTGGATAAAGCATGCAACTCTTGATCTTGAGGTTGTATGAGCCTTAAGTTGGGTGTAGAGATTACTTAAAAGTAAAATCCTTTAAAAAAAACTCAAAAGAACAAAACAAAAATAGGTGCTAAAACCCCTATAAAAATACTAACCGTAATCAATGTTTACTGAGTCAGGCATTGTGCTTTCTCAGTGATATACACAGACTAACTCTAATCCTGACACAAGCTTGGGTTTGCATTTTATAAAGGAACAGATAAAAAGTCAGATATCTAAGAGGGAGTAGAGCTTGGGCTTGAATGGTTTGATTCTGAATCTACCACTTCTGTTCAACTTCTGCCAGGTAGAGTCTAGCAGAACACAATGGTTATTTTTTTTTTTTTTTTTTTTTTTTAGAACACAATGGTTATTTAAGTAACCACATAGTTGGTCCTTTTGATTAATACGGGTGCTTTATCTAAAACAGGTTCTAGTTTAAGCGACAATTCATCTTTGCATCCCCAACATCTGTGCATGGTAACTGCCCACTTAAATGCTGAATAAGTAAATGAAGAAAGGGCTAACTCTAACTTTAATTGAATATCTGGATAAACCCACACCCCACCTCAGGAAAGAGCCAAACTCTACATCCTGAAATGAACTTTCTTACTACCTGGAACAGCTCCCAGTAGGTGGAACACGGTGCCATCATCCAGAGCTAAGGGACAAGAAGTAAAGGTTGATTTCCTATTCCAGAAGGAAGAGAATTTTCCAGAAGCCACAATTAATTCTTGGGATTGGATTTTGACTTGAATGCCCATGTTAGCTCTCACTGAGGAGCTCTGGAGAACTTTCAGAGGGCAGGTGGTAGAACTTCAATCTCACCTTCTTCGGTGCTCAGACCTCACAAACCCGTGGTAGCCAAGATGGAGTTAGTCGGTGTCCTTTCTCTGTGGACTGTTTTTCCTACTACCAAAAGCCTATTGATAGTTGATCCAAATGTGCTATGTAGCTAGCTGTTCCAGAGACTAGTGGCAGAATGAGTTCTCCAAGCTATTTGCTTCCTTGCTAAACAGTTTGAACATTTTAAAATAAAGAAGAAAAGTATGTGATGCAAGAGAGAAGAAACTAATTTTTATTGAGCACTATTCTGTCTTAGGCAATGTTCTGGTCATCTTCTGTAAAATAAATTATGTAATCTTTACCAAAAATCCATGACATACATTATCCCCATTTTATAGATGAGGACAATATTGCCTGTTCAATCAACAAGGCTCATTTGCTCAGTATTGAATTTATGTCAGGAGATAATAGAGATGAAGGGTAATTACAGTGTGATTATGCCATGTTTTTCAGGGCATTCGTGATGCTGTTTGGGCAAAGATAGGCTCCCACAGGCAAAAATATATATAAGCCAAGATATTAAAGAACTATAACCTCTTACACAACATACATAGCCTCATCACTGAAGTATAACTATTATTAATGCTAACTGAATTTTCTTCCAGCACTTTTCTAAGATTTTAAAACATTTTTTGGATTATTACTGTACACAGAATTTAGAATCCTGCTTTTTCACTGATCATTAATTCATTTTCTATATTATTAGTTCCAACTCTATAAACATAGTGCTTAATAATGGCATAATATTGTAACCAGTGGCTGTCTCTTCTAATTATTTCCCCCCTCCTTATTCCTCTCTTCTCTCTCCTCCTCCTTCACCACCACCACCCGCCCCTCCTTCTATGACTACTATTACTGCACTACTGCTAGTACTGCTTCTTCTTTATAGTTCATCTTTCTTAAGAGCTTTCAATGTGTTAGATTCTGAGTTAAAGTCTTTTCTTGTAAAATCTCATCCAATCCTCATAGTTACTCTATAAAGAAGGTTCTGCTATTATCCCTTTATAAACATGAATATAGAGATGAAGCAACTAATGCACAGAAAGGTTAAATAATTGACCTAAGTAGCACAAATATTAAGAAGTGGAGCTAGGATTTTCTTTTCTCCCCGCCCCCCACCCCCCCCCCCCCCGAAGCTGGAACTGTGGTTCCTAATCACTGCCATTTCCTTATTGTTAGGCATTTGGGCTGATTCCACTCTTTTCCTGTAATATCCTTGTGTGCTATGTATAGTTACTTTTGATTAATTTCTTAAGAGAGATTTTCAAAAAAGGCATGACCAAGTAAAAGATGATGAATATTTTTCAGACTCTTAATACATACAGCCAAATTGCTTTCCAAAAGTTCTATCCAGCAATGTAGGAGAGTGCCCATTTTATGACTCATTTGTCAGAAATGAAAAGGGAAACAAAAGAAAAAGCGAATGACCCTACATGTCTAACAGTTTCAGACAGGCACAGTCTGATAGCTCCTGGTGATTATGGGTCCAAGAGTGTCCTGGGGAAGGTAGAGAAACAAGTAACCTCAGATTCAGCAAGAAGGTGGCTTAGAAACATGTAGAATCAGAATATTTGGACTCATCTGTACCATTCACTAACTGCTGACTTTAAGATTTCAGTCTCCTGTTTGTTAATTTGTTTCATTTATTCCAATTGTGTGTGGGCGAGGGGAGGCATGGGTAGAGTGGAGATTAGGAAAAGCTTTAGAAAAGCAGGGGGTGCTCAGCAGGGCCTTAGATGTTGGGGTAAGAGTTGAGTTGGTGAGGAGGTAGCGGAAGGGCATTCCAGTTAAAAGGGACTCCTGACCCATAACCTAGAGTCCACAGCTTATTCCGGGAACAAGGCAAGCAATGCATACTCACAGCAGGGGGCAGTGGCTGGAGTTGGGGTTGGACAAGCTTGGGCAGAATCTTGACAACCTTAATTACCATCCCAAAGAATTCAGCTCCAAAAAGACTGCCCCCACTCTTGCTTTGAGGGTAGTGGCTTGATTGGTTTTCTAGTTTTGGGAGACAGCTCTGAGTAAACCAGAACAGACACTGTACAGAGATGCACTGGTCAGATAAAGCTGAAATAATCCAGGCAGGATATGAACACGACCTAACTTTCAGTGCAGAGTGACTATAGCTGTAATAGAAGTACATACATTTTAGGGGGATCCCAGGAAAGGGGTTAATCAGTTTCTACCCACAATACAGGTTAAGGGAAAGGGTTTGGAGAATTAAATGTATCCAAAATGAATGTATACAAGCACCCTACAAGGAGGGAAATCTACTCTCCATTTTACAGATGAGTAAAATGAGGGTTAAGTAGGTCAGTTAACCTACTCAATATTATGCAAATAGAAAGTGAAATGTTGCAATAAAAGCTGAGTGTGTCAAACCCAAATCCCACTTCACTCTACTACCTGTCAAGACATCCTAGAGGAGAGGGCCTTTCATCTGAGCTTTGATGGAGACACAGTCTTTCTCCAAGTGAAAAATGATAGATCAAAAGAATTCCAGGCAGAGAAAACAGCCTGAGCCAAGGCATTGCATAGTGAGAGTCCTTGGTCCCTTTAAAAATATGCAAATCTGCTTTCAGAGATAAGTGTATACTGCAGTTAGTACTCAGTTGCTAATTGAGGTGTTTACTATGTACCAGGTCCTATTCTTAGTGCCCAACATTTAATCTTTTAGTCTTGCTTATAGCTTACATGGACGTACTATTAATCACACCCACTTTGAAGGTGGCACTGAGCGGGATGCTCTGTGGGTCTCTCCTGTGCAGACCCCACTGGCAGGAGACGGTGTGCTGCGTCAGAAGAATAATGACTGGCTGGGGCATAGGATACTAGTATGGAAGTGGAGGACAGACAAGCATTGCAAACCATACTAAAGCAATAGGACTTTATCTTTAGGGCAGTGGGGAGCCTAAGAAGGATTTGAGCGCAGTGCCTGATGAAATCATGCTGAGACTTCCAAACTCCACGTCTGGTGATTGTTTGGGCATGGAAATGGAAACTGATTTAGGGAATACTAAGAAACCAGAGGCAGCAGAGTAGGGTAATCTAGATTACCTGACAAGGGCCTAGACCAGCACAGTGGCAGCGGAAATGGACAGAAGAAGATGACCTCAAGAATAACGATAGGTTCCATAGGACCTAGTGTCAAACCGCATTTGAAGAGTGAAGGAAGGCGATGTTGGGGAAAGCACCCACTTTCCCACTTTCTGTCTTATTTTCCTGGAATTCACAGAGAACTTATTTCCTTGCTTCATTGGATAACTGTATCTCTATAGAGAAAGTGTATCTAATGTTGAGGCCAGAAGCAATACACTTGTTTTCCTTTCCTGTGCAGAGAAAACTAAAAGTGTCACTTAGTGATATGCACGAGTAATAAAAATCCAGATTCCCCACTCCCCTCCCAGCTTAAGGAGAAAAATTATTTTGCTCATAACTTTGATGAGCTTGATGAATGTTCGGATATCATCCCAAGCTTGCAAATCGCCCAGGCGCTGGGGAAATTATTAATATTTTACTGGTGGACTTGGTTGAGCAAACACAATAAAAACAGACTCGGTGTCATTGCACGCTGGAAAAGCAGATGGCAGTCAGAAGCAAAGCTGCATCCGGCAGTTTGAAATTTCAAATTACATCAATTTGAAGCTTTGCTTGTGCCTCAGGCAAGATTTCCCCTCAAATGAAGGAGACAGGAGAGGCGAACCCTTTACTCCTGGGTTGTTTGGCAGTGGCTGCTGAATGGTGCACTGCTTTCTATGATGCTGGGTAGCCAGGAAACTGGAAGAAAATGTGCTACTTCTGTCCCACGTTCCAGAGTGTGGTGGGGGGATGAAAGACCAAAGAAGTGTCTGGTTCTCTAGGATCTCATCACCCCAGGCTACATGGTCTGAAGCTGGTAGTCTAATGGCCTCCATTGGGAGGGCTACATGATCTGAGACTTGCCTTGCCGAAAAGTGACACCAAGTTGTCTGTGTCAGGGATTCAACGATAGTGAGCAACTAGAGCAAAGAAGTCCACAATATTCAGCCTTGTAGTTCCCTGTGGTTCTTAGAGCCATCACTGGCCATCATTAGCAGATAAGAATAAAATAGCAGGTGTCTCTGGAATCCTTAAGCTTGTCAAAAGTGCATGTATAGTTCTGTGTACTAGATAGCGTGGCTTCTACTCCTTTAGTCCTTTAATTTTTTTTTTTTTTTTCCCTGGAAGCCAGCAATGTGAGTTCATCTAGACCAGTGGTTCTTAACCCTGGCTGTACATCACAATCCACTAAGGGATTTTATAAATAATACTTTTCATCAGGCTTCACCCCTCAATGTTATGAGTCTGGGATGATATTCCGTTATTCTTAGGGACCAATGCAGTGCCTGAGACATGATAAGCAGTTAAACTTACCGTTGAATGAACAAATAAACTGAGTAATGTGCAATTCTCTATTCAAACTGTATATTCTAGTTCTGTGTTATTGCACACTCTATGCTTTGGCCTCATGCAGACTTCCCCTTTTCATTGCTTCCTCCCAACCTAAATAACTTCAATTCTTGAGGACATAAATTGTGCATTACTTGCTTCAACTTAAATGTGACTTTGTCAACCTGGCAAAATCTCCTGCCCTCCCATCTGTATCCTCACGGCTCACTATGCTGCTTTCTCTCACAACACTTACCATCTTGGGTTGTAGGACCTACGTCAGTGACTGGAGACTGTGAGTGCTTTAGACTGAGACTGGGACTGAGACTTTCTATCCCCGGTACACCAATTATAGTATCTAGGACAGAGTAGTAAGTGAGAGTTTTGCTATGATAATAATTACAGGGTAAAAATCAGTGTATAGTGTATCATATATGTAGTGTATTTAACACTTAGAAAGGGTGGGTACATAAATATGTACATGATGTCTGGTATAGGATATGTATATGAAAAGAATGTAGATGTGGGGTATGGGTATGCACAGGGGATTTCCACATTGCTTGTTTAGGTCAGCTAAAATCCTAGCTCTCAAATCACATGAGGATCTTTCTCAAAATATAAATTGTGGGGCTCTATTACTTATAAATTTCTTTCTTTTTTTTTTTTTTTTGAGAGAGAGTGAGTGTGAGCAGTGGGGGAGGGGCAGAGGAAGAGAGAGAATCTTCAGCAGACTGTATGTTCTGACGCCCAGAAGACTCCATCCAGCATGGAACCCAGTGCAGGGCTTGATCTCATGACCCTGAGATCATGATCTGAGTCGATGTCAAGAGTTAGACACTTAACTGACTGAGCCACCCAGGCACCCCAATATTTCAATTCCTTTTATCTGCAGTGGTGTCCAGGAATTGGTATTTTTAAAGATCCTCATACAATTCAAATTGTCAACTGAGATTCAGCGGCACTCATGAAATCAGTAAGTATTTGTCGAGTACCCACTGTATGCTAGCCCTGTTGTAGACTTCAGGGACCCACTGGTGATCTAGACACAGTCACTGTCTTTCTGGTACCTGTATTTGAGGGGGATTAAAAAAGGCAAGTAAATCAATGAACACCCAAAAGCTGGCACTAAGTATTGTCAAGAAAATGAAGTAGGGTAATAAAGTAGGTAGTGATTAAGTTGGTCATGGAAGTTCCCTTTGAGGAGGTACTATTTGACCTGAAATATAAATGATGTAAAGGACACAGTCAAATGAGCGTTTGGAGGGGAGACGTTGAAGTAGTGGGAACTGCAAGCACATGGTCCTGAGAAAAATGAGTGTGGCATGTTTCATGAGCAGAAGGAGGGCTGGTGTGCTTGGACCATGAAGAATGAAGACAGGGTGGAGTAAATGAAGTCAGAGGCAGAAGAAGGGAAGGCAGATCATGCAGAGTATGTAGGAAATGGTGAGAAGATAGATTTGGGGAAATTGAGAAACCATCTTGTATGGATTTAAATGTAGGAGAGTGAAACGATCCCACTAAGCATCTTAAAACACCACTTTGGGTGTGGTCTGGAGAACCCAATGTAGGGAGTCAAGAATGGTAACAGACTGGGGGCGAATACAGTAGTCTGGGGAAGGAGCTGGCAGTGATGGGGAGGAAGCTGGTAGCAGGGGAGGTAGAGCGAAGTGAACGGATTGAGTATATTTTCGAGATAGATCTGGCAGGACTTGTTAATGGACTAGGCAGGATTCAAGGGAAAAGAGAAACTGAAGATAACATCGAGGTTTTTGAGCAACTAGGACAGTGTTACAATTTCCTAGGATATGCATAAAGGGGGTTTTCAGGGAAATGTGTTTATTGTGTATTAGGGCTTTGTGCACTTAATGTTCATTTGATATGCCTGTATAATGTATATGTGTAGAATATATATTTAAGACAGATATATCATGTTAGTTTCCTATGACTACTACAACAAATTGAGGCAAACTTGTGGCTTGAATAAACGGAAATTTATTCTCTCAACAGTTTTTGAGGGCAAGTGTGAAATCAGTTTCACTAGGTGGAAATCAGGGTCAGCAGGCTCATACTCCCTCTGGAGGTTCTGGGGAGAATCCATTCCTGGTCTCTCTCCAGGTTCTGGTGGCTGCCGGCATTCCTTGGCTTGTGGCTGTATTGCTCCAATCTCAAGGCTAGCATCTTCAGATCTCTCTCTGCTGTGTCTTTATATCAGCTTCTCCCGTGTGTGCTGGCGTATCGAATCTCTGTCTGCCTCCCTCTTAGGATTTATATGGCTTCATGTAGGGCCCATGTGGATAACCAGAATAATCTCCCCATATCAAGATCCTTAACTTAATTATATCTGCAAAGATATACTGAAGTCAAATAATAGCAATATTTACAGGTTCCAAGGATTAGGTCCTATGTATGTTGTAGTACATGCCATACAGAGAAGTATGCAATTTTGAGCTCAGTGGTGTGTGTGTGTGTGTGTGTGTGTGTGTGTTGTGTACATGCACTCAAGTCACATGTATACATGGCTTTCTAGAGCTATATGTTAATGTGTGGCCTTCTTTGTATGCTGTGCATCTCTCTAATGTCCCTATATCAAGAAGTTCCGCCAGTTCTACCAATCACTGTTCACAGCTGAGAAGGTAGTCATAAACAATATTCGTAAACAATATAAGTCTTTCTTGTTTTTCCTGCAAATCCAGGTTAGCATTAGATCCTGATGCCTCCTCCTTCGGAAGGGTAAATAGGGAGAGGTGCCCTGTTATGATGTGCATTTATATATTCTTGATGCTTTGAAATAACTAAAACCCCTGAGGGATGTATAGCCCACAATTTAGAAGATATTATAGTGAAAATGGGATTTACAAGCGGGTGTCTCACACACCTAATTTGACCCACAGGTGTGTCTGGATTGGCCGGCGGGTTATGATTACTCTGTGATTAAAATACGCCTGGTGGAATCCACACTCCCTTATGGTTTTGGGTCCCACCACACACAGTTCTGCTAAACCTGCCTGCTCCACTCCTTTATAACATACTTGGCCCTTGAAAACATTTGGTTTTTGTGATTCCTGGTATAAAATAATTATATACCTTTGACAGAATGTAGCCATCTACAACTGGTAAAGTACTTTGCTATCTCTGACCTTATTTCAGCTTCATAACCCCCACTACATCTGTGATACAGATGAGATCCTATCATTCTTGTCTTAAAGGTGCACTAATTGGAACTCAGTAATTTTAACAGCTTGCCCAGTATCACTCAGCCAGTAAGTGAAATTGTTGGGAATGGGACCTACACCTCTTGACTCCTAGAAAGATGTTCTTTTCTTCACACTAGATTATCTTCCTTGTAATTTGCCTGGACTCTAGACAAACCAGTTGTCTGTCAATGAATAGCCATCAAAATCAGATCTGAGACAAAAGCAAGGGAGGAAATCTACCTATTTCAACTGAAGGCGCTCATATGTAGGAATAGGTAATGTGCAGGAAAGCAGAAAAGGGAGTTTTTAAATAATACAAAGATTCTGTTCAACCCAAGGGAAAATCAGAGATTACTGAAGGCAGAGAGCAAAGAATAGAAAAAAAAAAAAAAATACAAGCCAGGAAGCCAGGAGATGTAAGCCTTGCTTTGCTTGTGCACCAACAAAGTCACCTCTCAGAGTATCTGTCCTGTTTTGTTTTGTTTTTCATCTGTAAATAGGGGTGATCATATAATACCCACTGCCTTGGGTTGCCTTCATGAGGATCAAATAGAATCAGAGAGGCAAAAAATGTTCTGAAAATAATACAATAAATAGTAACTGTATGGTCTGATGCCCAGAAGACTTACAGATAATTTTTTTCTCCATGGGGAATCAGTTTTTAATCTATAAAACCACTGAAGTTTTTCTTGCCTCTTGTAGAAAATTGTGGGTTTCATGGAAGTCTCTAGAACTCTATGAGAGACCTCAGACCTCAAGGACACAGATAATTTGAAAATTACATAGTGAGTTTCCATGAAGACCATTGGGCCAGACATCTAATATATCCAAGTTGCTGATGATGAAGAGTTATAGATGTTTACTTTAGGCAGTTAGAATTTGGGAGGTTGAATCTGAAACTGAGTGAGTGCCTTAGTCTATTTGGGCTCCTATAATAAATGCCACAGAGTGGGGGGGGTGTTAAACAACAAACAATTATTTCTCATATTCTGGAAGCTGGGAAGTTCAAGACTAAGGCACTGAAAAATTTAGCATCTGGAGAGCACTGACTTCTTGATCCTCGGGTTTATCTTGCTTTGTTTTCACATATCCAAAGAGGCGAGGATGTCTCTGATCTTTTTTTTTTTTTTTTTAAGATTTTATTTATTTATTTGACAGACAGAGAGCACAAGTAGGCAGAGAAGCAGGCAGAGAGGGAGGAGGAAGCAGACTCCCTGCTGAGCAGAGCCCGATGTGGGGCTCAATCCCAGGACCCTGAGATCATGACCTGAGCCAAAGACTGAGGCTTTAACCCACTGAGCCACCCAGGTGCCCTCTGATCTCTCTTATGTGGGTTTTAACCCTATTCATGAGGGCTCTTTGCCTTATGACCTAATCCCCTCCCAAAGGCCCCACCTCCAAATGCTAACACAATGGGGATGAGGCTTCAACATACAAATTTCAGGGGCACAAGCATTCAGTCTGTAGCAGTGACCATGCGCTTTGAGTTTGAAAGGATTTCATTTCTTAGTCATGTTCAGCAAGCACCAGCTTTCTCCAGTATCTTCTGGGTAGTCTTGGTTTCAGCTGAAATGCTCTCCTAAGGTGACAAGTCACTAGCAACAACGATTGTCTTAAAGTGTTATAGTTATCTTTTTCTCATGCTCTGGTTTCTAACTTGCCTCTGGCTTCAGAACACATCAGCAAAGAGCTCTGGGAAAATCAGAGGGCTGTGCTGGAATTTTCTGCATGTTGCATGGGTTTATGGGTAATCCCATTGTCTAAATGAAACTTCTGAAGGAGACGTAAGAACATGAGTAGCTGTGGTATCCTCTGCCCATGCTTTTTTGACTACTTCTGAAGTAAAGCCCTCTCGCTTCCAGTTGGGATCTATTTTTCTTTACACTTTTAGGGTTTACTGACTATAACCCCCAAAGCACAAAACCTATCTGAAATGGAAAGGCGGTAAATCTCCACTTATCCAGAATCCAACCAGACAGAAAGGGAACTAGAAAAAGTCTTGCTCTCAGATGTGCTCTATAATGACTGTTGATTGATTGCAAGAAACAAATGAGACAATATCTTTTAAGTCCCTGTAATCTTGTATAGCAAGAAGCAGCTTCTAAGATATCTTACACTGGGGCCTCCTTTTAACATGGAGAAGCTTTGGGATGCATGGTAATAGCTGTACTTTGGTGTCTATTCGATGAGAAAGCATATGATGACTACAAGCTACAATGAATAGCACAGTGCCATTTTTAAATAAACCCACATGTTAAGTAGATACAAATATTACATGAAGAAATATGCATATATTAACATCTATAGAGCAAAACACATAGGTTTTAAAAATATTAATTTATGTGTTGCCCAGACATTATTTTTTCAATTTACAAACAATATTAGGTGGATATACAGATTCTTGAGCTCCTTGTAAAAATTTCACAACTCTTCTGGGATTTGTGCCCACTGGATGAGAAATACTGCATTCTTACATTAGTTTTGCTTTTTAGAAGTGAACATCAATATATAATATGAATATGTGTGATGATTAGGTAAGCATATAATTCAGTTTATTCTTCAACTATTCCAGATAAATAAAAATGACAAATGATGGTTTAAGAACTTATATGTATCTTTTCTTGTTTATCAGCCAACAATTCTGCAGTATATAAGTGAACAAGACTTATGGACCTGGAAGGAGTTTTAAAGATGAGAAGCCTTATATTTGTGGAAGAATTCAGAAAGACCTAGGTGCATGGATGCTTGCCTTCCATTGTTTCCAAATTGTGTGTCTTTGAGGAAGTTAAGCTTTCTAAGTTTCAGTTTCCCAGTTTGAAATTTGGGCATACCTCGTTCACAGCATTGTTGTGAGGTTCTGCAGATGATAGGCATTTGATGAATGGTAGGTACATTCTAATCCAACCCCTGTTTTACAGGTAATAAAATTAAGAGTCCAAAAGACCAGATTTCCAGGACACACACAAAAAAACCCAGTTTGTGGCAATGCAAAGCAAAGACATCCTGACTCACGCATCTGTGTTCCACCACAATTCTAAAATTTACACTCTCTGCTTTCTGTCTTCAAAACATGTATGCCAATTTTCTAGGCTGGAATTGGCAATGTCTGATGACAAGGTTTGTTTTTAAAAGAGATGGGGGGAAAAAAGAGAGATGGGGGAAAATCTTGCAGCATCTTTTATCTAGAGTCTCAGAATGGTTTCCAGTTAAATGCTACTTTGACCCAGGAACTCAAATGGTAGGTTTCTGCTGCTCTTGCCTCCTTTGATTCTGTTCACACTTGGAAAGCCCTGTGGTTCACAGCTAATTAAAGAGGGATAGGAGAAAATTATACCTCTGTTGATGCTATTGTTTTAATCTATCTCAGAAGCTTCTTAACAAGCAAGGCCACAAGCAGTGGACTGAGAGGGAGTTCTCTCTTGCGGAGAGGGCACAGGAGACTCTAGAATGATTTCCATGAACCCACTATCATTTAATTAAATGACTTTTATACTTTCTATTGTCCAGATTCTCTCTCTCTCTCTCTCTCTCACACACACACACACACACACACACACACACACACATACTTCCAGATAACACAGGATCTGCTAAGTCCTAGGAAAGAAAGGAGACCCAGAAGACAATAAAATATTATTTATATTGTGCATTTGTTATATGTCTTACACCATATTTTCTTTTCCATTTGAGTCATTTAACTATCACAACAAACATGTGTCCCCATTTTCTATAACACCAAAACTTTGAGAAATTAAGGTCATACAACCAGTAAGTGTCAGGGCTGGAAAACCTTATCTTTTTTACCATCATTATAATCGGTCATTATAATTATTATTCACCATATTCATTAAAATGGCTAATATTTATGTTATGTTATATTAACTTAAGATGGATTGAGTCTTCTTTTAAGTACTTTGAATGTATTACTTTATATACTTTATATGTATTTAAAGTTTATTCCTCAAAAAATGCTGTCAAGTAGGTATTATTATTATGATGTCCAGATTTCTTTAAGATATTTCAGCAGATAACCTGGTTAGTTTAGTCCAGAAGCTGTACTCTTCACCACACTGCTCTGCCTGAATCCAAATCAGATATTTTCCAATTCTACACCTTACCTCATTAGGGCTTTAGGACCGGGAGACCTTTCAGGAACCTCATGGGAATGAGAGGAGTACATCTGCTTGAGGATAGGATCCCATTCAAGTATACCTAGGTTTCAGTCCTCCCAGCTATTATGACAATACTAATCACAGCCTTAATATTAGACAATATAGTGGACAATACTACATACAATGCCACATGTACAGAACAAAATAGGTGAGCATTTGTAGGTCATCGGGTTCCCTTGTTGCTTAACAAAGTATGGCATATCTTTTTTTATTTATATTTTTATTATTTTATTATGTTCATTTAGCCAACATACAGTATGTCATTAGTTTTTGATGTAGTGTTCAACGGTTCATTAGTTGCCTATAACTCCCAGTGCTCCTCACAACACGCACCTGTCTTAATGTGATTTAGCAGTGTGACCAAGTAACTACCTGTAAGGAAAGGCTTAAGGTGGTTCAAACTTACAAATTGCTAATTAACAGGAAATGGGAGAAGCAATGCAATCAGCACCCAGGACAGCTCCAGTAGCATTCTGTCTCCCAAGTAATGCTTACGTGCAATTCACTGCCTTTTGCCCTGCAATAATAGGTCCTTGCCTAAAGTTAAAACTTTAAAGGCTTTTGATGTTCTTGTTCTAGACATACAACAGTGGTTCATAGTCTTCTTGGTGTATATACTTATTTTAAAAGTAGATTAAAGGAACACACAAGCGTCCCAGAAAAACTAGAGATGTGCACATGCACATAAAGATTAGGTGATTAAAAGACCTCCTTGCCATTCCAGTGACAGCCTCTATTGAATTAAATATTGTTATGTAACAAATTATCCCAAAATATAGTGGGGGCCTAAAAAACGACAATGTATTATTTCTCATGGTTTTATGGGTTGGCTGGGCAGTTCCTCTGCTGGTTTCCCTGGGCTCATTCATGCAGTAGTGTTCTGCTGGAGGGTTGACAGAGCTGAAAGATTTTCACTCACAGGTCTAATAGTTGGTGCTGGATGTGAGATGAAGTGCCTCATTTCTCCTCCTTGTGGTTTCTTGTCCTCCAATAAGTCAAACCAGCTTGCTTATATGGTGGTAATAGGGCAACATTCCTCCTTTGGGGACCCAGTCTCCAGAACTCACAAAAAGTTAGTTCTCCTACATGCTAATGATCAAAATAAGTTTAAAGTCTACCCAGATACAAGAGATCAGAATCCTGACTCCAGCTTAATGAAACAGCTATAAAAAACTTCCAGCCAAATTTAATGTTTTGCTGTCTCTTTAAAATAACTCATTAAAATAGACCACAGAGAGAAAATTTTAAGCCACCTGAGGACAAGACTGTTCCTTTCTCCTTTGTACTTTGTGCTTCGCCAATTCGTAGAATGCCACTGGGAATGGTTCGTAGGTTCTCAGTAATGATGTTGGATGGAGAGTTGAGTTCACTTCCAAACTGAATGCTATGTTCTTTTCTCTATGAGTATCTCCACCAGCTTTTATTACCTGAGCCTACTGGCTGAGAATAATGACTAAAAATAATAATCAACAACATTTTTATCAAAAGCTAATTACATCCCCAAAACTAAGAATATTTGCTTATTTATTTCATATATCCTCACCTCCTATGAGGTAGGTTCTATTGTCTTGCTTTTACATGTGAGGAGCCAAGGGGTTAGAGAATAGAATTAGATTGCCCAAGGTGATATATACTTATTAGGAGCTAGAGCAAAATTTGAACTCAGGACTGCCTGACTCTTAGTGCCATATTCTCTCTCTCTCTCTTTTTTATTTTATTATTATTATTATTATTATTTATTAGCACAATTTATTCAAGACGTATTTTATTGATCTGAAGCATATGAAACCAATTTTTTCTAGAGTAAAAAGAACACAGGCCTAGAAGTCAAAAGACCAAAGTCCCAGCTGTAGGTCTGCCATCAACTCACTGCAGTAGGAAGGCTCATTTAGTCTGCTTCTGGCCAGTGCTCTTCCCTCTGTGCGCATCTCTCCTGCACCCCCTGGAATATATTTTTTTAAAAACATATAATGTATTTTTATCCCCAAGGGTACAGGTCTGTGAATCGCCAGGTTTACACACTTCACAGCACTCACCATAGCACATACCCTTCCCAATGTCCATAACCCCACCCCCCTCTCCTGACCCTCCTCCCCCCAGCAACCCTCAGTTTGTTTTGTGAGATTAAGAGTCACTTATGGTTTGTCTCCCTCCCGATCCCATCTTGTTTCATTTATTCTTTTTCTACCCCACAAGCCCCCCACATTGCATCTCCACTTCCTCATATCAGGGAGTTCATATGATAGTTGTCTTTCTCTGATTGACTTATTTCGCTAAGCATAATACCCTCTAGTTCCATCCACATCATTGCAAATGGCAAGATTTCATTTCTTTTGATGGCTGCATGGTATTCCATTGTATATATATACCACCTCTTCTTTATCCATTCATCTGTTGATGGACATCTAGGTTCTTTCCATAGTTTGGCTATTGTGGACATTGCTGCTATAAACATTTGGGTGCACATGCCCCTTCAGATCACTACATTTGTATCTTTAGTGCAATCACTACGTTTGTATCAGTAGTGCAATTGCTGGGTCATAGGGTAGCTCTGTTTTCAACTTTTTGAGGAACCTCCATGCTGTTTTCCAGAGTGGTTGCACCAGCTTGCATTCCCACCAACAGTGTAGGAGGGTTCCCCTTTCTCTGCATCCTCGCCAGCATCTGTCATTTCCTGACTTGTTAATTTTAACCATTCTGACTGGTGGGAGGTGGTATCTCATTGTGGTTTTGATTTGTGTTTCTCTGATGCCGAGTGATGGGGAGCACTTTTTCATGTGTCTGTTGGCCATCTGGACGTCTTCTTTGCAGAAGTGTCTGTTCATGTCCTCTGCCCATTTCTTGATTGGATTATTTGTTCTTTGGGTGTTGAGTTTGCTAAGCTCTTTATAGATTTTGGATACTAGCCCTTTATCTGAATGTTGTTTGCAAATATCTTCTCCCATTCTGTCAGTTGTCTTTTGGTTTTGTTAACTGTTTCCTTTGCTGTGCAAAAGCTTTTGATCTTGATGAAATCCCAATAGTTCATTTTTGCCCTTGCTTCCCTTGCCTTTGGCGATGTTCCCAGGAAGAAGTTGCTGCGGTTGAGGTCAAAGAGGTTGCTGCCTGTGTTCTCCTCAAGGATTTTGATGGATTCCTTTCTCACATTGAGGTCCTTCATCCATTTTGAGTCTATTTTCATGTGTGGTGTAAGGAAATAGTCCAATTTCATTTTTCTGCATGTGGCTGTCCAATTTTCCCAACACCGTTTGTTGAAGAGGCTGTCTTTTTTCCATTGGACATTCTTTCCTGCTTTGTCGAAGATTAGTTGACCATAGAGTTGAGGGTCTATTTCTGGGCTCTGTATTCTGTTCCATTGATCTATGTGTCTGTTTTTGTGCCAGTACCATACTGTCTTGATGATGACAGCTTTGTAATAGAGCTTAAAGTCCGGAATTGTGATGCCACCAACTTTGGCTTTCTTTTTCATTTTCCTTTGGCTATTCAAGGTCTTTTCTGGTTCCATATAAATTTTAGGATTATTTGTTCCATTTCTTGGAAAAAAATGGATGGGATTTTGATAGGGATTGCATTAAATATGTAGATTGCTTTAGGTAGCATAGACATTTTCACAATATTTATTCTTCCAATCCAGGAGCATGGAACATTTTTCCATTTCCTTATGTCTTCCTCAATTTCTTTCATGAGTACATTATAGTTTTCTGAGTATAGATTCTTTGCCTCCTTGGTTAGGTTTATTACTAGGTATCTTTGGTTTTGGGTGCAACTGTAAATGGGATTGACTCCTTAATTTCTCTTTCTTCTGTCTTGTTGTTGGTGTATAGAAATGCAACTGATTTCTGTGCATTGATTTTATATCCTGACACTCTACTGAATTCCTGTACAAGTTCTAGAAGTTTTGGAGTGGAGCCTTTTGGGTTTTCCACATATAGTATCAGATCATCTGCAAAAAGTGATAGTTTGACTTCTTCTTTGCCAACTTGGATGCCTTTAATTTCTTTTTGTTATCTGATTGCTGAAGCTAGGACTTCTAGTACTATGTTGAATAGCAGTAGTGATAATGGACATCCCTGCCATGTTCCTAACCTTAGCGGAAAAGCTTTCAGTTTTTCTCCATTGAGAATAATATTTGTGGTGGGTTTTTCATAGATGGCTTTGATAATATTGAGGTATGTGCCCTCTATCCCTACACTTTGAAGAGTTTTGATCAGGAAGGGATTCTGTACTTTGTCAAATGCTTTTTCAGCATCTATTGAGAGTATCATATGGTTCTTGTTCTTTCTTTTATTAATGTATTGTATCACATTGATTGATTTGCGGATGTTGAACCAACCTTGCAGCCCTGGAATAAATCCCACTTGGTCATGGTGAATAATCCTTTTAATGTACCGTTGGATCCTATTGGCCAGTATTTTGGTGAGAATTTTTGCATCTGTGTTCATCAAGGATATTGGTTTGTAATTCTCTTTTTTGATGGGATCCTTGTCTGTTTTGGGATCAGGGTGATGCTGGCCTCATAAAATGAATTTGGAAGTTTTCCCTCCATTTCTAATTTTTGGAACAGTTTCAGGAGAATAGGTATTAGTTCTTCTTTAAATGTTTGGCAGAATTCCCCTGGGAAGCCATCTGGCCCTGGGCTTTTGTTTGTTTAGAGATTTTCGATGACTGTTTCAATCTCCTTCCTGGTTATAAGTCTGTTCAGGTTTTCTATTTCTTCCTGGTTCAGTTGTGGTCGTTTATATGTCTCTAGGAATGCATCTATTTCTTCCAGGTTGTCAAATTTGCTGGTGTATAGTTGCTCATAATATGTTCTTATAATTGTTTGTGTTTCTTTGGTGTTGGTTGTGATCTCTCCACTTTCATTCATGATTTTATTACTTTGGGTCCTTTCTCTTTTCTTTCTGATGAGTCTGGCCAGGGGTTTATCAATCTTATTAGTTCTTTCAAAGAACCAGCTCCTAGTTTCATTGATTTGTTCTATTGTTTTTTTGGTTTCTATTTCATTGATTTCTGCTCTGATCTTTATTATTTCTCTTCTCTTGCTGGGTTTAGGCTTTCTTTGTTGTTCTTTCTCTAGCTGCTTCAGGTGTAGGGTTAGGTTGTGTATTTGAGACCTTTCTTGTTTCTTGAGAAAGGCTTGTACCACTACATATTTTCCTCTCGGGACTGCCTTTGCTGTGTCCCACAGATTTTGAACCATTGTGTTTTCATTATCATTTGTTTCCATGAATTTTTTCAATTCTTCTTTAATTTCTTGGTTGACCCATTCATTCTTTAGAAGGATGCTGTTTAGTCTCCATGTATTTGGGTTCTTTCCAAATTTCCTCTTGTGATTGAGTTCTAGCTTCAGAGCATTGTGGTCTGAAAATATGCAGGGAATGATCCCAATCTTTTGATACCGGTTGAGACCTGATTTGTGACCCAGGATGTGATCTATTCTGGAAAATGTTCCATGTGCACTAGAGAAGAATGTGTATTCTGTTGCTTTGGGATGAAATGTTCTGAATATATCTATGATGTCCATCTGGTCCAGTGTGTCACTTAAGGCCTTTATTTCCTTGTTGATCTTTTGCTTGAATAATCTGTCCATTTCAGTGAGGGGAGTGTTAAAGTCCCCTACTATTATTGTATTATTGTTGATGTGTTTCTTTGCTTTTGTTATTAATTGGTTTATATAGTTGGCTGCTCCCATGTTAGGGGCATATATATTTAAAATTGTTAGATCTTCTTGTTGTACAGACCCTTTGAGTATGATATAGTGTCCTTCCTCATCTCTTATTATAGTCTTTGGCTTAAAGTCTAATTGATCTGATATAAGGATTGCCACCCCAGCCCTCTTCTGATGTCCATTAACATGGTAAATTGTTTTCCACCCCCTCACTTTAAATCTGGAGGTGTCTTCGGGTCTCAAATGAGTTTCTTGTAGGCAGCATATTGATGGGTTTTGTTTTTTTATCCATTCTGATACCCTATGTCTTTTGATTGGGGCATTTAGCCCATTAACATTCAGGGTAACTATTGAGAGATATGAGTTTAGTGCCATTGTATTGCCTGTAAGGTGACTGGTACTGTATATTGTCTCTGTTCCTTTCTGATCTACTACTTTTAGGCTCTCTCTTTGCTCAGAGGACCCCTTTCAATATTTCCTGTAGAGCTGATTTGGTGTTTGCAAATTCTTTCAGCTTTTGTTTGTCCTGGAAGCTTTTTATCTCTCCTTCTATTTTCAATGATAGCCTACCTGGATATAGTATTCTTAGCTGCATGTTTTTCTCGTTTAGTGCCCTGAATATATCATGCCAGTTCTTTCTGGCCTGCCAGGTCTCTGTGGATAAGTCCGCTACCAATCTAATATTTTTACAATTGTATGTTACAGACTTCTTTTCCCAGGCTGCTTTCAGGATTTTCTCTTTGTCGCTCAGACTTGTAAATTTTACTATTAGGTGACTGGGTGTGGACCTATTCTTATTGATTTTGAGGGGCGTTCTTAGCATCTCCTGGATTTTGATGTTTGTTCCCTTTGCCATATTAGGGAAATTCTCTCCAATAATTGTCTCCAGTATACCTTCTGCTCCCCTCTCTCTTTCTTCTTCTTCTGGAATCCCAATTATTCTAGTGTTGTGTCGTCTTATGGTGTCGCTTATCTCTCGAATTCTCTCCTCGTGGTCCGGTATTTGTTTGTCTCTCTTTTGCTCAGCTTCTTTATTCTCTGTCATTTGGTCTTCTATGTCACTAATTCTTTCTTCTGCCTCGTTTATCCTAGCAGTAAGAGCCTCCATTTTTTATTGCACCTCAATAATAGCTTTTTTAATTTCAACTTGGTTAGATTTTAGTTCTTTTATTTCTCCAGAAAGGGCTTTTATCTCTCCAGAGAGGGTTTCTCTAATATCTTCCATGCCTCTTTCAAGCCCAGCTAGAACCTTGAGAATCATCATTCTGAACTCTAGATCTGACATATTACCAATGTCCATATTGATTAGGTCCCTAGCCTTCGGTATTGCCTCTTGTTTTTGTTTTCGTTTTTTTTTTTTTGTGGTGATTTTTTCTGCCTTGTCATTTTGTCCAGATAAGAATATATGAAGGAGCAAATAAAATACTAAAAGGGTGGCAAAGACCCCAGGAAAATGCGCTTTAACCAAATCAGAAGAGAACCCAAATCATGGGGGCGGAGAAAGGGGATAAAATGAAGTTCAGGAAAAAAAAATTTTTAAAAAGAAAACAAATTAAGAAAATATAAAAAAGAGAAAAATATATATTTTAGACTGGCAACTAGAACAGGGTCACCCACTTAATTTTGGGAGTATTTTGGTCTCTTAGAAGAAACTACCTCCCCAAATCTTAAAGAATGAGAAACATATATAAGGGTAAACACAATGAAGGGATAGAATATGCCTATAAAGATGAAAAAAAAATTTTTTTTAATTTCTAAAAAAGGAGTTGATAAAGTAAGTTGGTTGGGAGAATAAAGGAAAAGAAAGTGGAGAGATTTTGCTCAGGCTGGAGACTAGAACAAGCCCAGAGCTAGATTTAGGGTATATTTTGATCTATTAGAAGTTGTACCCCAAATTTTTTAGAAGAAAAAACCCTATGTGTATACAAAAAAAAAGTTAGATACAATGAAGGATAAAATTTGACTATAATAATGAAGATTCAAAAAAGATTATTTTTTTTATGAAAGGTATTGTTAAGATAAGCTAGTTAAAGAATGTTAAAAGAGGAGAGGGTAAAAGTTAAAAAAATTTTAGGAGAAGAAAAAAATATAAATTAAAAAAAAATTAAATTAACTGCAAGAATAAAGAATCATGGGGAGAAAGCCATGAATTCCATGCTTTGCTTTCTCCTCCTCTGGAATTCCACTGTTCTCCTTGGTAAGTGAACTTGGTCCTGACTGGATTTCTTGCTAATCTTCTGGGGGCGGGGCCTGTTGTAGTGATTCTCAAGTGTCTTTGCCCCAGGCGGAATTGCACCGCCCTTACCAGGGGCACGGCTAAGTAATCTGCTCGGGTTCACTTTCGGGAGCTTTTGTTCCCTGAACTCTTTCCGTAGAGTTCTGGAGGACGGGAATGAAAATGGCGGCCTCTTAGTCTCCGGCCCGGAGGAGCCGAGAGCTCGGGACCCCACTCCTCAGTGCACCCTCAGAGAAAAGTGCTCAATCACCCCCGTCTCCCTGGCCTCTGGCTGCGCTCCGAGCTCACCCAGCCTGTGACCGGTTCAAGGTAACCCCGAGCTGAGAGCTCACTCCTTGGCCCTGTCGCTGTAGCCGGCTTCCCTGCTCTAATACCTGCGAGCTCTGCGACACTCAGACACCCCCAATCCTTATGTGACCCTGCGGGTCCTGGGGCCACGCTGACCCCGCATGGGCTTCACCCCGGTTTAGCCTCTAGAACGATGTCCCTCAGTGGAGCAGACTTTTAAAAGTCCTGATTTTATGCTCCGTTGCTCTGCCGCTTGCCGGGACCCGGCCTCTCCCTCTGCAGTCTATCTTCCCATCGCTTTGGAGTCACTTCTCCGCCGGTCCTACCTTTCAGAAAGTGGTCGATTTTCTGTTTCTAGAATTGCTGCTTTTCTTCTCTTCGATCTGCTGTTGGATTTGTAGGTGTTTGCAATGGTTTGATAAGTTATCTAGCTGATCTCCTGCTACCGGATGTAGTCTCAGCCTGCTACTTCTCTGCCATCTTGACCCCCCTTCTACTCTCTCTCTTTTTTAAGATTGTATTTATTTTTCTGACAGAGAGAGACATAGTGAGAGAGGGAACACAAGCAGGAGTGGGGGATGGAGAAGCAGGTTTCCCACTGAGCAGGGAGCCCAATGCAGGGCTCAGATCCTAGGACCCTGGGATCATGACCTGAGCTGAAAGCAGACACTTAATGACTGAGCCACTCAGGCACTCCCTAAGGCCATATTCTTGATGACTGAATTGTTTAAATCATTCAATCCTGTTGCACTTCTTCATTCTTTTCTGGAAGAAAAGTCTACAAGTTCATGTGAAAGGAAACTTCTATGAGATAAACCTCTCCAACTCCTAAGAAAGAAACTCAAGACTCATGATCTGACTCCAAACTATCTTTCTAGCCTTGTTTCCTACTCAGCCTGAACTATGGATTTCATAATAGTACCACATTCTCACTCTTCCTATGACATGCCTCTAATATCACTTTTTTTTTTTTTGCTTTGTTGATAATACTCCCTCCATTCTCCACATACTGAAATTCTTAGTCTCTATGACTAGCTAAAGTGACTTTTCTTTGGTAACTTAATTTTTTTATCCTTCTTGTTGTCATTAACCACCTATTGGACAATGTTTCTCCAACAAATAATGTCTACCTTTATTTGCTCTGATTTGATCCCAGTTCACTGCTAACATGACTGTCTTCTACTGGACACTGAACTTCCTGCCTCCATCTCTTCTCCTTTTGTCTCTTTTCTTTCCCAACGGATTTCACATTTCTGTTCAGTCGCAGACATTCTGCTATAGCCCAGAACTAGACAAATAACTAAGTCATCAAACCTGTTCTCAGGAAACTCACAATGTCCAGCACAGAGAAGCCATTGAGTCTGCATTAAGTGAATAAATAAAGGAGCTTGTCGAGGGTGTGGGGAGTTGGGGGTATGAATAATTATAGTATCAATTTTGTCTTAGAAATATGGGCTGTGCTTTACACTATAAACACTCAGCAAATACTGATTCATTTATTGACTTTCTATGATAAGATAGGCCTAGGTTCAAATCCCAATTTTATTTTCTTGGTAAGTTTGAGCAAATCACTGTAACTTTCTGAGAATAAGTTATTAAATCTGTGAAACAGTCAGTAATAATGACCTCATAGGGTTTCTGTGAAAATTAAATATGTAGCAAATGCCTGTTGTATGAGCTCAACATATTTTAGCATTCTAAACTTCTCCCTAACTTAGCTCCAGAAAGACTATGTGGCAGTTCAAGATACATGGCTGAATAGATAGATGGATGGATGGATGGATGGAAGGATAACAAAATGAATGAGGCAAGACTTGAGGGGGGTTAAACACCAGCATATGATGACACAGGCAGACTCCGCAGGGTAAGAGAGCATCAACTCCCTTCTTAGGGGCGCTGAGCCACCTTACAAACACCCTCTTCTGCTCCCCCAGCCCCTCCCCAAAGGCCATGCCACTGCTCCTTCCCTTCACAGGGGGCCCAGACAGCTTGTTTTTCTCCTCTTTGTGTGTTGGGGATATGTGATTTTACTGTCAGCATGGTGTTTCTAATGAAAGGCAAATGGTGTCCAATGTGACTTGGGAAAAAAATGTACAAACAACAACAAAATTATATGTTCTTTTTTCCTGTAGTGTTCGCAGGGAGAATATGTGACTTGTTTGCTGTCAATACGGCTTCTAATGACATGGTGCACAGAAGCAGTGCCAAATGTGCGCGGCATTCATTATACACATGTATTAAGTGTAATGCGATATGAGTTTGGCGGCGGAGCAGATGAGAGCCGCCCTGGGGCTAATTTGGAGTTACAGCATCTCTTCCCCTGGGATGATGAAGGGGGAAAGGGGAAGTGGGCAGCAACATGGGCATGGAGCAGGGTTTCTAGAATTTTCAGGACTGCTTCTGGGCTAGGTTGAGAGAAATGTTAGGCTCAAAGAGTCTTTAAAGATAAGTCTTCTTTCAGCAATAACAACAAAATATCATTTAATGATTAATTCCCAACCCCCTAATAAAAGCCAGGCTCAAACCATGTCCTGGGAATAAGATGCTTCACCAGCCTTCAGGAAGTTCACAGGTTAGTAGGACAGAGAAACAAGTACACAGAATGATGATACATCACTGTAAATGCAGTAATACCTACAGGCTAAAGTTGATTTCAAACTATAGAGGAGGATTCCTAAGCCAGGCTGATGTCACTCCCTCTGAGGTGCTTTCCTTGACCCCCTCATAAATGACTAGGTCATCTGTGATATATTCTCATGATATCCTGGGCTTTTCCTTCATGGCATTTGTCATGGTCTGAAGTCAGTGTTGTGTGTGTTAACTTCATCAGTGTCTGTCTGGCTTCTAGACCCAAAACCCTGTGAAGGTGGGACCCTCATTTGTTTTGTTTACCTTATATCTCCAGCACATTGTATGATTCCTAGAACATAGTTCATGCTCCAGTAATACTTGTTGTTGAACGAGTAGACACTGTCTTTTATGAGCTTAATATTGAAGGACATGGAAGAAAAAAGCCAGGTAAAGAGGACGAAGGAAAAAGTGGGCCCAAGGAAGGGACCTACAGCATATATAAAGGGATATACACTTACAGAAGTAAGAAAGTGAAGAACAAAATTGGAGGAAAATCAATAAAAATGAACTGTTGAGATTCTTAATGCTATCATTTATATTTTTTTCTAGTAAGGCAAAGACTTGTGTGAAAAGCCAGACCTCATTGGTAGTGTTTGTGAGGCGATATTGGGAGGCAGATGTGAAACTGAACAAACATTTTGATGATGAGTAGGGCAGTAAAGGCACTAATGTGGCTATTGAATGAAACCATGTCAATGGAGAGTTTAGCTAAAGAATATTTAAGAAATTCTTCTCTTAACGGTGACATGATAATAGAAAGGGCCATGTCTGTTGCCTAGTTGATGAAGCTTATTGAAGGAAATGGCCCCAGTGAAACAAAATCATTCTGAATGGAAATGTCTCATTAAACATACATTCATACCCATTGAAAAATAAAAGGAGTAATATTAACAATGACTAATGCTTTTTGAGAAATCATTATATATGAGGAACTTACGGTGATCATCAGCATCCATGTGCTAACATTCAATATTCATGACAAAACCGTAAGACAGGCACTATAAAAATCCCACCTAGAGATAAGGTGGCTAGGAGACCTGGGGAAGTTAAGTTACTTGCTCAAGGTCATGCAGCTAAACAGAGGCATAGCCAGGATTCGAACTGAGGTCCTTTAATTCCTGAATCCATTCTTTTAATTACCAGACTTCAGGACAGCCCTGATAGGCTGAATTCCTCACTGTCTAAACTGCAGTTTAAGCCCAACTGCCTCCCTCATCCCATAAACTCAGCATTAAGTAAAGAACATGTCTTGCCCATCTATTGGCCTTTTGAGAAAAGAACTCAGGTTCTAGTGCCAGTTCTTTATGAACTCGTGACATGCTTGCTATCGTATCAACCCTCATGAATTTGCAGATTTGAAGAAGTTTTAGGAAGTGACTCTTGAAAATATTCAGCATGACAGGAGGGCGGGGGATTCAGTTGGACCGAGTTAATGTCAGGGGTGGGTGACTCGATCACAGGAAGTCTGACGTGTCACAAGGAGGAAGCTGAACCCCACTGATACTTTGGAAAAAGGAAGACATTGAAAACTTCAAAGGTTAAGGGTTCTCAACAGAACTTTATTAGAACTATATATGTGTGTGTATACAAACATACACGTACATATGTATCTATTATAGACGTATATAATATGTATATGCACACACATTATATATGCACACATATACTATATATACACACATGTACATATTACCATAATTTAAAAATGTAAAAATATGTATATACATATTTACCTTAAATTATACTAGCTTTTACTGAACTCTTTTTTTTTTTTTTTTAAGAATTCATCTATTTATTTGACAGAGAGAGACATCATAAGTAGGCGGAGAGGCAGTCAGAGAGAGAGAGGGGAAGCAGGATCCCCGCCAAGCAGAGAGCCCGATGCGGGGCTCTATCCCAGGACCCTGAGACCATGACCTGAGCTGAAGGCAGAGGCTCAACCCACTAAGCCACTGAGGCGCCCCTTTTATTGAACTCTTATGTACCTTCTATGCTACGCCTTCACAAGCTTTATGTCATTTAATCTTCATACCAACCTGAGAAAGTAAGTGTTATTATATTCTTTTTTCCAAGGAGATAAACAAGGCTCAGAGAAGTTCAGCCACTTGCCAAAGCCACCATGTTAGTTATTGTGGAGCTAATATTTCCCCAATCTGCCCCCTCCTCCAGGACTGTTTCATTCATATCCATGGGATTCTGTTTCTGTGATCTGCTGCTATGTGTTTGCAGGGAGCTCTGAAAACAGGTTACTCTGTGAGCCGGTTCCCCTGTGAGTTCTGGAAGGTCAAGCCTGGAGTCCCTTCATGTGTCTTCACGGCTTAGCCTTTGCTCGTGTCAGTATGTGTGAATGTTTGTAGAATTAATGAAGGAATGATTTGCCTCAGTTTACCTGGATATTAAGTGAAGGGGCTGGGCTAGAACCAGAGCATGAAGGGTCTCTGTTCAGCTTCCAAAAATCTCTCCCTTCTCTGAAATCTAACACTTGCTGCCATTTCCTCTTTCTGAGTAAGTCATCTGATACTTACCTGTGCCATCTTTTACACTATTGTATTTCTTAATGTTTAACTCTTGTGTGGATTTCGCTTTTTGTGAGTTTCCTTCTTCCTCTTCGTGGACCATGAGTTTCTCAGATAAAGGAAATTCACATTCATGGGCCTTGTATAGCATGCCAAGCACCCTATCAAGGCCATCACTGGCATGAGTTTATTTGATCATCATGACAATTCTCAGAAACAGTTATTATCATCTGCCTTTTACAGGAGAGCCAAGCTGGGCTCAGAGAGGAACATAATTTGAGAGATAACACACAGCAAGAATGCAGCAGAGATGGGATCCAAACCCAGGTCTTTCTGACTCCAAAGTCCAAGGCATGGGCTCTGACTTTCCCACCTTAGCCTTAATTGCCACATGGCCCAGGCTTCCTTTGCCAGAGACATCACCCCTCCCTCTTCTCCCACATGCTCCCCCCTGTAGCAGGACCCGATGGCAGCAAGCCCGGCAGGCAGCATGGAGGGCTGCAGCAAAGACACGCTTTGGCATCTTAGAATGCGGCACAAGGTATGCCAGCGAGAGGAAGAACAGTTGGTGAACAGTTGGCGAATGGATATTTTTATGCAAGGGTTGCCTGGAGCGAGGGGGAAAAGAGTGGGGAAAAAAAAACCTGTTTATAAAGAAGCCACAATTAATAAGGTCTTTGTTAGCTTTTTGGATTTAGATTTTCAAGTCCATTGCTTTGGGTTTGAAAAGGAACAGAAAGGTCCCTGAGGAGCCAAACCCCCCAGCTTCCGAAGCGTGAAGGCACTTAGGAAACCAATCCAAGCCTGAGTGTGTGGAGGATTTTAATTATTCAGCAAGGAGCGCAAAGATGCTCTGAATTCCTTTGGACAGCTTCTTGTCTGGATGGTTTACACTGTGGCATGCTCAAGGGTGCGGGCTTACGAGCTATAGGATGACAAAGGAAAAAAAAAAAAAAAGAGAGAGCACCATATCTAGGATTTCTGAGAGAACTGTAGCTGCTTTAATCCCCTGCCTACCATTTTATATCCCTTTCTGGGCTTCAATGTTCTCATCTGTAGAATGGGAATAATAGTATCCACCCAAGTGAGTTATTGTGAGATGTGGAAAATGCCTTCTAAAACTTAAAACCATTTGGAAATAAAAATATTGGGTTTTGTAGAGCACTACTTTTTTTTTTTTTTACAAAGGCCTCCACCTCCCGTTTCTCTCTTTACATGTAAATTTAATCTAGAAACATTTATAATACTATAATAATAACCTACCATTTATTGCGTGCTTAGCACATGCAAGATCCGTATTTTGCTGTATTTGACCTTTACAGTGCCCATATGAGGTAGGTCCCAGTTTTCAATGAAGTGGGAGGTCAAATAGGTTAAGTAATGTAACAAAAGTCAGGAAGAAGCAGCCCCAGCATGGAAAGACCACTCTAATGTGGACAGGTTGGCCTAGAGTATGAGCACTAACCACTCTCCTGTGTGCCAGGAGCCCCATAGCCATCCAAAGAGCTGGCAAAGCGGTAGTTATGCTATTATAAATTGAATTGTTTCTCTCCCCCCGCCCCCAAATGATATGTCGAAGTCGTAACCCTCAGTAATTCAGGATGTGGCTTTATTTGGAGAGAGTGTCTTTACGTTACAGGGTAATTAAATTAAGATGAGGTCATTAAGGAGGGTTCTAATTCAAAATGACCCATGCATGTCCTTATAGAAGAGAATATTTGGATACACAGAGACAGATACACAAAGAGGGAAGAGACACAGGGAGAAAATAATCATCTGCCAGGCAAAGAGAGAGACCCGGAACAGATCCCTTCCCTCACAGCACTCAGAAGGAACCAACACTGCCAACACCCTAATTTTAGACTTCTAGATTCAAGAACTGTGAGACAATAAATATCTGTTCTTTAAGCCACCAATTTGGTGATACTTGGTTATGATAGACCCAGCAAATTAATGCCTATTATGAATCCCCTTTTCTGGATGAGGCACCAGAAGAGGAAGAGAGTAAGGTGATTTGTTCAAGCTGGTAAGTGAGATTGGTGAGATTTGCCTCCTGTTCGCCCTGCACATGGATTGCTAGAAAAACAAAGCTCTTTGGGGCTGGAATTGATCATCGCTTTGTTCACTGTTGTGTCCTCAGCATTTATATCAGTGTCTGACATATTATAAACCATTACTTGTTGAATGAATGAATGAATGAATGAATGAGTGCTCTTTCTACCAATTTATCCAGAGCTTAACTAGGTTAAGATGATTAAAAATTAAAAAAAAAAAAATCACATCACATTGGAGCGAGAATTCCAGCTCATAGTAACTGTTACAAAAAAGTATTTTTTTACTTTGTATTCAAATACACCTTACACAGCCAGACACAATTATGAACAAGTTTTCAAACAAACTCCTCAGAAGTCTTACTTCATAGACTGTGAGGTGTAAAACTCCAAAGTTCTAATTCTTACTTATATTTGGAAACATTGACTCGCCTACCTTCTTTCCTCTCTGGTTTCTGCCTGTGTATGGTTGTCATTATGTTTTCCTTTCTGTCCCATCAACCACTCCCTGGCTTTCTTTTACTGGTTCTTCTTTACTTTCTCAAATTCCAAACTCTGGCATGCTCCAGATTCTGCTTTTCTCTGTCTAGATTCATTCTCTTGGTAGCTCCATCCTGTTGTGTGGCTTTAAATACTAGCTGTGTGCTGACAACACTCAATGTCTGTCACCTTTACAAACTTCTACACTGGTCTCCGGACTTGTATATCCAGCAACCTACTTAGCATTCCCTCTTGCTTGTGTAATATATGTCTCGAGGTCAATATGTTCAAAACCAAACTCCTGATTTCTACCCTCATCTCAAGTGAAATACTGTTCCACCTAATGTCTTTTCTGTCTTAATAAATAGCCACTTTATCTCTCCCATTGCTTAGCCTGAAAACCTTGAGTATTGCTGGACCCCTCCTCTTCTCTCATACCCAATATCTAGTCATCCGGCTAATCTCATTGGCATTACTTACACAAAGTATTTGGGATCTGGCCATGGTCAACTTATAATCTATTGCTACCGCCATCTTCTTTGCCTGGATTACTGTAACAGCTTCTTAACTGTTCTCTCTGTGTCCACCTGTGTCACCATACAATCTCTTTTCTACACATTTTCCTGGGAAATCCCATTAAAATGCAACTCAAGTCATTTAGTCCTCTGCCTCAAATCTCCCAACAATACTACTATAGGATTTAACTCCCCACTAACTCCTGGACTTCATTTCCTCCATCATGGGTCCCATTTAGTTTTATTAACATTGACTGTGATCAGGTTTGCAAAGAAACAAGTGTCTGATGGACCCACAGTTTTTCTGGGGGAGTAATCTGAATACAATCCTCTAAATAACCAAGCTCTTCTCCACTTTCACTGTGCTCATACTTCCCAAACTCTTCTCAGGCCCACCCCCGAGACACGGTTAACTAGATGACATGTTGCTCCACTCCTTATTAAAATAGTCATGTCATTTGCATATGATTTTCTCATTATTATATCCTTAGCAGAAGGAGTAGTCAAGCTAGAGTGGTACAAGTGCCTCTTATCTATTTTGGTCAAAATTCATCTAAATGAGGAGCACCTCATTCTTATGTAGCAAGAAAGTAAATAAGCTGCAGCCTTCTTCTTATCCTGTCTGTTTTCCTGAAATTCTTGGTGTGCTGGGTTTATACTTTCAACTAAGTCCCCTCTTGATCCTTCTCTACTCTCCTCACCTGCCCTGGGAGACACTGACTATGTGAAGTGCCTCCGGGGGCTCTGGTGCCCTCAGGCTTCTGCATGAAGTGGGAAGAGAGTGAGGTCAAGGTGGGTTTTGTTTTTTTTTTTATTTGTTTGTTTTTTCTGATTCTGTCCCTGAAAGGTCACCTTGGACTGTGTCCCAGATATCATTAATCCTTTCAAGGGGGCTGGACTACAGAATTCCTTCTCTGAATTGAAGAGTTCTGGTAATGGCTCTCTCCCACCTCTTCCTCTACCATGGAGGGGTGTTAACCTCCTAATTGCCAGTTCTGGGTAACTGCCCCATCTATTAGGGTTCCCTTCCCTTCCCTACACCTTTGTAATGAGTCCCCCCTTCAACTCTTCTCCCTTGAGTGTGTCACCAGTTTCTTCCTGAGACCCTGACAGATATACCTCCTGATCTCTAAGTGTCCCCCTGGCTTACTACCCTTTATCTGTAGCAATTAGACCTCCTATATTACCTTCCTTTGACACAACAGATTATTTTTCTGATCCGTACTACTCATCTGAGTAGTAAGAAGTTTGTCTTACCCTTGGTGGGTACAGTTCTGAAGTCAAAGCTTGCAATCTTGAATTAGACCATGGCCAAGTGCCTTTGCTCCCTGGCATTTCATTTTCTGCCAGATCTTGTCCATTTTTGAATGGGATTTATAGGACTGGGATAGACTGATGTATCAGAGACACATTGCAAATACTAATTCATATTCCTTCCCCTTCACCTTGGTGCATTTGTTTTTTTAGCTTTTTTATTTTTTTCCTGTTTCGTTTTGATTAATGCAATACCTTAACTTCAGTGGAGCTTGTGGAGTAGCACAGCATGTAATTTGCAGTCGGATAATTTCCTCATCAGTGGGAGTTGCTCTGGTGCTAATTTGGGCTGTATCCTCTATTTCAGTCCTTTGTCTCATTTATAAAGAGCATACTGTATTGTTCCAACTTCCACACTTTTCTTCGGGAGGCTGTGCGTCGTGACTGAAAGTGAGACTAGAAAATCCATTCCACCCCCAGAGTCATCAGCTGCAGGGCACGTAGACAAAAGGGCACCATTGTTAGAAAAAATCTGAAGGTTCCAGTTTCCAGATAGAGGGATCTTTCTCTGCTTTTGGGTATAGCCTTTGATTTACATTTGGTGGAGACACCATGGAAAGAACTGGACTAAGTTAGCTCAACTGGGATCTTTGATTCACCTCGTCTACCTGACCTTCTGGGGCTAGGGTCCAGTTCATGACAAGCGATATCCACTGGCCTGTTTGGAGAGAGATAGCTGAAGTAATGCAAGAGAGATTCAGTCAGGAGGGAGGAAACTAGCCTCAAGCCTCAAGATACATAGCACGTAAGAAAGGCTAAAAGCTGGAACACTGAATACCAGAGCTCAAGATAGAGACGAAATAGAACAAGTTGTATATCCTAAGGTAGAAAGCATAAAGAATTCTTTTCAAACATAATGAAGGTAATGGCAAAATAAGGTATGGATATAAGCCGAGGTCTATCCAGGAACAAATTTTATGAACACAGTCCCTGTGCCTCTCTATGGGAAGCCTTCACATGATCCCACAAAGTTAAAGACCAAAGCCAAAAGTGGGACCTTTGCCTCTCTGAGCCCTGGGACTCATTTCAGTTAATAAGGGATACCCCTCTCTGCCTTGTTTATCACCCAGGACTGTTGTAAAGATAGAATGAGATAATAGGTAAAAAAGCATTTGATCAAAAGCACTACAAAGCACTGAAAGTACCTCAAAGCACTACACAAAAGCAACGATCCAGCAGACATTTCACCATGGAGAGCTGAACTTTTCTCAAAGAGGTCACATGCTTGGTCAGCTGGAGTCAGACTAATCCTGACCTCCATCTCTACGAGGGATGTATGAATCCAGAGAGAACCTATACTCAAAGGTACATAAGCAAAAAAGTCAACCAAAGTAAACTGCAGGAAGGTTGGTAGGTGTCTGGGCTTTCAGAATGAAGGAAAGCTGGTCTTCAAATACAGACCATCCTTGCTCCAAGTAGACTCTCTACTTATGGTTCAGCCTCACTGGGCTTCTATCACAGCCCAATGTTCTGCTTGAGGCTGAAACACCGTCACTGAAACTCCTAGGTGTGCCACTTCCCAGTATCATCACCCTAAAGGAAGGGGCCCTCTTCCCTTAGTTCCATTTCAAAAAATCCTGACAGAATTTGTGCAGGCTTGAGTCACATGCCCATTCTGTGACCCAGGCAGGGAGTACTACGATTGGATTGGTACCTCTCCATGCTTTGGATCAAGAAAGAAGCTGTTCCTCAACTATTCCTGGAAGCTGGGGTGAAGGAAGGCTGCTGAGAGGACAGAGAACAAGGCGCTCCTCCTAGTGAGATATTACACCCTGTATGCCAGGTATTGAAGACGAAGATATCTGGGCTATTTAGGATGGGCCCCTGTCCCCACTGGAAGGTCATCAGGAAGAGAAGTAATAGTGAATTAGTCAGGGTCCTGGCAGGGAATGTAGTATAGTCAGAAGGGGGATCTGAGGAGGCTTTAGAGAAGGGAGTTTTTACAGGTGTGAGAAGAGTTCAGAAAAAAACAAAAAGAGATGGTGAAATATCCATACCAGTGGGAAAGCATTGCTGTTCCTTGGCCCGAAAGGGCAAGGGTCATGGGGTGGCCACCTGACGGCCCTGAGACCAGTAACTGCAGGGGAGGACCCGCAGCCAGGGGCTGTGGCCTTCAGTGTAGGGACCCAGCCTCAGCAACTGGCAGACCTCTCCTTCCGTCTACTGTTTCATGCTGTGCCTCTCACGGGCCAGTCCCAACTAGATGCCCAAGTTAAGGTGCCCCGCTGGATGCAGTCCTTAACAGTGAGATTCCTATGGCACAGAGCAAGGTGGAAGGGGATGGAGACATGATCCAGGGGGGCAAAGAGAGGATATCCAGCACAACGTTCCCTTTGACTCAAAGGTGGGGCCTAGTTAGAGTCCACTTTGTGAAATGGAGTGGTTTAAAAGCATGACAAAATTTTAGGGCTCACGCAGACCAAAAGTCACAACCTTGTCTATATCTAGCTTCTAGATGGGCTGTGCATGGCAGACACAGCTTTCAAACCAAAAGCTAAAACCAAGCCAACAATAGGCAAAACCCCTCAGTTCTTAACAATAACATCCTTAAGTTCCAGTTCCCCACAGTCATCATCATTTGCTGTCATCTAATACCTGCCACTGTATATATGAGTGTATACACTCCATACATACACATGTGTACACACATACATGCGTGCATTTAATCTGAGGACCCGTGATTAGAAAAGTCAAACGTCATCATTTTTCAGATAAAGAAACTGGACCTAGAAAGAGAAACGTATTTGTCCGTGGCTGCACAGCCTTGCTGGGATTCCTGTCTGTCTGTCTGCTGGGAATTAGAAATGTATAAATAGGAGGAATGGATTAAAAAAAAGTTGTTAGTCTGTGTAAGGTGGGAGCCACCTTCACACATGGGGGCAGTTCTTATTTGAAGCAAGGATTATGCAAGGATTCTATTCCTTCCCTTCAGGCCCAGGAGGTAGAATTAGAACAATGGGGAAAAGTGATTGCCATCCCTGCACGTCAGGACTTGCAAGGGCTCTTCAAAATGAGCTGGGCTCCCTCTCATCATCATGAGTTCCCATCTGTGCAGATGGCCCATTAACAGAAAGTGAACCAGCCCTTAGTGAGGACGTGTTGGACTCTTGTCTGTTGGTCCCTCCTACTCTGTGAGCTGAGCTAGTGCTGAATTGAATTGGAATGAGAGGAATGTGTCTTTTTGGCTCTTTTTCCTAAATTATCTTTAATTTATTCCAGTCTTTTTTGGTAGCCTGTAGGTGGGGAGGCTTTATTTCACCTTAATTTGGAAATCCGTAGCCTTCCACCTGTCAGGAATCTAGAAGCCAGGGTCCTCTCTTTGCCTTTACCCATTCCTCTTTAATCACCCTCTTCCCCACTTAGAGCAGTCTCTGCTCTGTCCCCATGCAAGTTAGGCTCATTTCTACTTCCACATACATCCACACCGTGTGGTGAGTTAGGATATTGGTTTGGTTGTAATAACAGAGATCAAACAGCAGTGACTTAATGAGAGGGAAGATGTGTTGCTCTCTCATAAAACTGGAGCTGCTGGGCTATCCAGATGGGCAGTTTGGCTGTGTTCAAGGTCACCAAGAACCCAGTTCCTCTGTCCCGTTGCTTCCACACCCCCATTGTCTGCACGAACAAAGATGACTCTTCTCCACCAAAACCCCATGCCTGTTCTCACAAAGGAGGGAGAAGATGTGCAGAACAAGCAAATTCACTCAGGAAGTAAGCCACAACAACACTTTTTGTCATGTCCCATCATTCCTAACTTACTCATGTGTTCATGCTGAGTGGCAAAGAAGACTGGAAGTAGAATTTCTAGCTGGACATCTACATTCCCAGTTACACAGAGGAGGGGGTGCATTGGTACAAGGAAAAAGGACTAAATGGATTCTGGTAGCATATTTAGGATGTATTTTCTAAGCAGAATGGACTCCTTTTGCCCTCTATGAAACCAAAGTTGATCATCTTTCAAATAATAATTTAAATCTATCTCTTCTTAAAGTTTTCCCAAGAGAACCATCCTTCAAGACCGTCTTCAGTATTTTAAGAAGACTTGGCTGATTGTCCTGCCTATACCTACAGAATATATCAAGAGCTCATTCAAAAGCAACCCCACTACCGATGACCCACTTTGCTACTGTCGCCACTTTAGGAAAGGGATGGAATGATTCTATGAGCTAACATTTACTGGTCACCTACCAAGTACTAGGTGCTGTGCTAACTGCAGGCATTATGAGCATTACCTCATTTGATCATTGCAATTGACCTATGAATTAGGTACTGTTATTCAATTGCCAGATGAGGAATCTAATACTCTATGAAGTCAGTTTCCCAAAGCTCTCCAGCTAGGAAGTGCCAAATTCATCATTTAAACTTAAAAACTCTGGCTTCAAGCTTTATCACAACTTTTCTGTCAAGAGCTTTATCATAGAGAAACTTCACAGACCTGAAACAAGTGGGTAATTCAGTGTTGATACATTGTTCAGACTAATAATTTAAAAAAGATACTCAAGGCAAAACAATTCTAACAAACTGATTCATTGTGCTAATTTCATTTTCCAGGTATTTCCAAGGGCATGTTTCCCTGTGAATCAAGGTCTTCCTTCTCTGTGATATGGTTTAAGAAAGTAATACTAAGGACTTTATTTCTCCCCTCTGTTTTCACCCTTCCTCAATTCTTTCCATGATTTTCTCTTGAGGAAAAGGAGCAGATTGAAAACTGTGTTTATACATATAACCGTTAAAATAGATGCTCTGCCTATAGAAATGAACCGTGCCAGGGTCTACTAAATTAAGTGCTAATATGCCAGCTCCCCAGTCTGCGGGGGAATTGCAATCATTCTCTTGATTGGAGTAGCATAATTCCAAGCCTCTCTATTTGCTAGCTCCTTAACCCACCAAAGCTGAGAACCTCAACTGCATTTAATTCAGCATTCTCAAGTACCACAAGGTGCCTGGTTATGAACTAGGAATTGCAGATCAAGAGTGAAAAAAATACAGCCCTTGCCCTCAGCGAGCTGAAAGTCTACTGGAGAAGGACAAAACAGGGAAAACAAGTAACTGTTGTATGAAGAGATTTGCCCAACAGGTGACATGTGTATAATAGGGTGTCATTGGTTTAAAAGAGAGAGGCTTGACCCTGGGCTGAAATGAGGAGGGGAGGTAATATCTGAGCTCCGTTTTGGAATATAAGAACAAGTCAGATGCAGGAGAGAACATTCCAGAGAAAGGGAACAGAATATGCAAAGATAAAAGGGGGCATGAAATATATCATATGATTTGGAAACCATCAGTGGGTCAATAAATTCACAGTATAAGTTGATTGTGTCAATTTATGAACTATTTTTGGTGGGTGATGAGTTAGAGGGAGGGGGCTTTAAGCAGAAAAATCAAGTGATCACATTTATGTTTTAGAAATACCCTGACATTGCTGGGGTGGGGGAGTGGCTTGTAGAAATCAGGGACACCTGTTAGAAAACATTCGCGATGATCAAAGATGAGAAGTGATGAAATACAAGGTGTGTGATGTCTGGCAAGTGATGCCAGAAAGTGAATATGGGATAACAGTCGGCATTTATTGAGGATTTACCATGTGCCAGGCCCTGTTATGCTATTTGGTATAGTAACTTCTTTCGCCTTCGCACCTCTCCTGGGAGGTAGGTACTATTATTGTCCTCATTTTGCAGATGAGGGCATTTAGGTATCAGACTCAGCTAAGAAATGGCAGAACCAGGACCTGAACCCAGTTTAGCTCCACAGCCTTTCCCCTTCAGCACTGAAGGGATGCTTTAACTTTATTTTCTTATTAAAATGTTAGCCTTCCTAAGTTTCTCCTTGTAAGATAAGCTGTCTGGCAGTGGATTAGGAAGAGGATGAACAGAACCTCCCTGCACTTGACCAGCTTGATAACCTTGAAAGCATGAAAACCTATGTCCTCATCTGTAAAATGGAAATAATCCTACCCACTTCATGGGGTTTTTCTATGCAGGCAAGGGACAGTGAGCATACAGTGACTATCATAGTACGTGAAACATAGAGAGCAGTTCTCAAATGCTAGTTTACCTTTCCTTCCTTCCCCTTGGAGAATGCTGGCACTTTTGTTACTCCTATTAAAGTTCTTTATAAAAAGAGATGAAAATTCTTAGTGTGCTAAAGATAAATGAACTACAGCTACCTGTAACAACACAGATGAATCTTGGAGACTAATGTTGGGTGGAAAAAGCAATTCTCCGAAGGTCACGTACGTGTGATTCCATTTTTATAAAGCACAAAAACAACCAAGTCTAAAGAATGTATTGTTTAGGGATATGTGCATATGTGGTGAATTATTTCTTATAGAGAAAAGGATTGCTTGATATGACTTTAAGGACGGTAATAGCTGCTGGAGGGGAAGGCAGGGAGACGGGATAAGGAGGGGGCACATTGTTGGTACAGTGGTAAGCACAGTGGGGTGTTGGTGGTGAGCACATGGTTGTTCATTTTATTAATAGTAGTAGTAATGTTTTGTAGGTACTAAATATTATGTGCATAATCTGTAAAAAAATAAAGGGAAAGAGTCTCCAGGGAAGCTTCAGGCCTGGTTTGATTCGGGACCCAATCAAGAACCAAAATCTTTGTCTTTTGGCTCTGCTTCCTCTAGGTTAATAGCTTCCTTCCTCACTCTGGACAGTGTGGCTCTCTTGGCAGCTCCAGACTCATGTCATTCTAGTGCTCAGTCCAGCAAAAAAGAGAAAGTGTCTGCTTCCCCATCAACTCAAGTTAAAGACGCAGCCCTGAATCTCATCCTCCCTGATCAGTCTGCCGGGTCATGCTCTGTGCTGGAATCAATCTCTGAGGCTAAGATTTGCATTGATTGATTTAGTCTCGGTTACAGGCTGTACCAGTGTGTCCTGGGCTGGAGTCAAGCTGACTCAAGGCACATCGGTTAAAAATGAGGGAAACACGGGCTCTCTGAAGCCAAATCATGATGTTAATGTTATACCGAGGAGTGGATGTCGATGGTAAAAACAGCCAAAGCTCACAGGAGCCATTTAAAATCACATATTAAAAACAAACAAACAAACAAACAAAACTTATATTTTCATGATTACAGAGCAATGCAGTTTACTATTGGTATTTTTTCAATTTTATAAAATCACAGAGGCAAAAATAAAATGTACCAGCAATCTTAGAACTCTATGGAAACCAATGTGGACATTTGGCCTTCCTTCCAGTCTTTTCTCTGTTTTGTTGTCCTGGTGATATTCACCTATGTTCACTTCACAAATACATCACTCGTGTTTCCACAGTCTGTTAAAACTTTTTGTTACTATTTCATGCATTTCAGGTTTTATTCATTAGCCTTAATTGAGCCCCTCTTCAGTTCCAGGGGCTTTGTTAAATGTCTGAAATACTGAAATGACTGTCACAGTTCTTGTCTTCAAGCTAAAGTCATAATCCACCACTGAATAGTTGTGGGGGAAAAATACGTACGTATGGACGTTATCATGAGGATGTAGTGCACGGGGCAGGGCCTCGTTGAAGCTCCATCTCTGAGGAAGCGTAGGATTTCGGCCAGCTTAGGAGACAGGTGGGAAGGAGAGGTTGTAAGGTAGTGGAGAACCCGGCAAAGAGGAGGACATAATCAAGGACATAGAGACAAAAGCACAATGCTGTGTTGTGAGCTCAAAGACCAAGACCCAGAGAAGAGGTGAAGCTGGAGACAAGGGGACTACAAGACCTTGCGCTCCCTGCAAGAGAAGCTGGACTTCCCAAAGGGAGGCCACAGCTCACCTAGTTTGGGGAATGTGATCTGTGTTCCTGCTCGGGACACAACACTACCTGAATTGCCTTTCCTGTAGGCTCTCTGGGGCCTTCAGCGTCTTACACATTCTTTGAGGCAAAAAAGTGAGCGCCTCCTCTGTGAAACCTTCTTCCCCCACCAAGGGGAAGCCGGTTCCCTCTGTCTCCACAGGTAGTGACCTTTCCCCCTGACAGTGCCCTCTCCTCTTTTGTAAACAGAGACTATGGTGTCTACTTTGGAAAAGGATAAGGAATTGAGATAATTTATATAATTAATATAGTTTATATATATAATTTAATTTATACATATATATAATTTATATATTTATATATGTAATATAATTTTATATATAAATTTAATTTATATATAAAATAATAATTTAACATATATTGTATATAATTTAATGATATAAATTAATTTAAATATAAATATTTATATGTATATGTATAATTTTATATAAAGCAGGACCCATAGCACTTGAACACATAGAAGATGCTCAATAATCAGCATTGTTAAGACACTACTACCGTTATTATTCATAGAATAAAGGGAATGGACTCAAAAATCTTTTCCAGCTCTAATAACATAGGACTTCTTGATTTGTTTTCTCTTCCTATAAATGCTAAGCATCTGCACTCAGATGGAATAACGGTGGTGGCCAGGCATCCGGTAGGGTCCCAGCAAGTAACATATGGCACACTCAAACTAGGAAAGTTTATTAAAGGAATTATTATGAAGATGTGAGAAGTTTAAGGGAACTAACAAGGGATAACGCAGGACCCTGAGCTCTACCCCCTAGATCTGGAAGGGTTAGGAGAGGAGAAGTTACCAGAATCCAAAGAAGGTAACTCTGGGGAGAGGACCCCCTTCCAGGAGTGTGCTGAACATTTGCACAGAGCCAGGGAGCAAATGTCAGACTTCATCTTCTTGATGAGGATTTCATCTTCTTCCTCCCACTGAATGCTACAGGAGGTCAGAGGGCAAAAAGCCTGTTGATGCAGACTTACGTCAATTTCGCAGGACACAGATCCTGGTAAGAAGGTGGGGGGAGCAGATCTGAAGAAGCAAAGAAAACATCAGTTATGGTATAATATGAAGAGTTTGTGGAATAGCGACTGTCTGGGGTTTAGACACATAGACCACTATGGCCGTCAACATGTTGGTGCTGTAGCTCTTCACAAGCGAGAGACAGCCCGCTTATGGTGGCTGTCTGCCCCACTCGGAGGGCTTCTCATTCCCCAGACTCAGGGGGAAACACGGTTCAGTTCTGATAAAAATGTCTATGTCTCCTTTGAGTAATATGTGCCTCAAGGAAGAAAAAGGTGCAGGGAAGCTCCAGGCTGGAAGGTGGAAAACAATGACGGCTGCTTTGGGAAGTACCTTGAGTTGGCGGGACCCTGGTATCTGGGTCACGGTTCTGGCTCTGTCGCTTGCCAGCTTTGTGATTTCTGGGACTCCCTGTATTCACCGGTAAACTAGAGTAGCAGTGTCCAACCTTGTGGATTAGAAGTACTTGAAAGAATGCAGTCCAGTGTCTGGCACTTTGTGAAGCTCATGAACACCAAATTACATTTATGTAACATTTATCTAATGAGCAGTCGCCAAGTGCCAGTCTTGTGCTGGCCTCTGGAGTAAAATCATGACCGAGTAAGGCCCAGACTTAAAGGAATCACAGGCCAGATTAAGAGTTTCTATTTAGGGATTGATAGGTAGGCTTTGGTGATTGTATTAACACCTTGAAACTGAATGCAGAAGTCTGTATATGGGTAAGTACGTGTGTGCGTTTTTCAAGTAGGATTTCATTAGATTGTTCAAGGTGAGCATCATGGAGGGAGAAATTTTAGAGGAGGGTTCCTGGTGGAGTACATTCAGCACAATAGCAATAAAAACAAACAAAAAGCCGTGTAGAATTTAGCGTACGGAAAATGCAATTAGAGGGTAACTTCATCCTCACCTCTCTATGGCCCTGCCTGGGAATTTGGGCTGGAGGGTAAAAGCTGCAGGCAGGAGATACCGGCTCCATACAATTAATAACTTTACAATAATCAGAGATATCAGAAAGTTGTTTGGGAGAGACAGACACATTCAAGAGGATGCTTGAAGATTGCTCATGGGGCTTTCTATATAGAAGGAAATAGCCTACAAAGTTTTTTTCAACTCTGATGTTCCAATAAATCAGCAGGACGGAGTGTGAAGATGGTGGTGCCCACAGGAGTGTGTGTGTGTGTGTTTGTATGTGTCTGTGCTGGCTCCGCCTTCTCTGTGAAATGGCACAATTACGTGGGGAAGTGAGATGTTGTAACAAGCCAGGGAGTGAACCAACGGATCACGGACCAGGCAGGTACAGGGAGATGGATGAGACAGAGCATTTTGGAGTGTCTTGCCAAGCTTGTAAATGTGTCCGCGTGGAAAGCTGCTTCCGCTAAGCAGATGCTATTAGATACTCCCAAGCCAACCTGATAACCTTGACTGTGCCCAAGGCTAGGAAGCATGGAATCTGCTCTTCTCAGGGGTCCCCTACTTCCAAAGTCTGGGTCAATGATAAGTAATACCGGTAAAACAGCTTTACAAAAGAAATCTCAAATGACAGGATGTATTCATCCATCTGATAATTATTGAGCACATATCGTGTGGCAGAAACTATGCTGAACATTAGAGATACAGACATCGATAAGGGGAAGGAATCAAGACAGTATTTGTTCGGGGCGCCTGGGTGGCTCATTGGGTTAAGCCTCTGCCTTCGGCTCAGGTCGTGGTCCCAGGGTCCTGGGATCGAGCCCCACATCGGGCTCTCTGCTGGGCAGGGAGCCTGCTTCCCCCTCTCTCTCTGCCTGCCTCTCTGCCTACTTGTGATCTCTGTCTGTTAAATAAATAAATAAAAACCTTTACAAAAAAAAAAAAAAGACAGTATTTGGTCAATGAAAGGCACTTAGTAATCGTTATCAGATTTAATGTGGCTACCAATCTTGCAAGATGGATGTCATCTTCGTCTTACACTTAGAGGAAACAGGTTCAGCAACTTGTCCAAGGTTTTGAAGCTGTTGAGTGTTGGACTTCAGATTTGAATTCAAGATGGAATCACCCCAAAGTCTGTGTTTTCTTGCTAACATCAAGTCTCTGCTGTTAAGGTGCCTACAGCATCGTCTGGGGCATACACATGTGTAAAGAAACATCTGCAGGCCCAGTGTACTGTGTAGTACAGTAACGTGCAGGAGGAGTAGGGGATGGGCTGAGAGTTAAAGAGCCAGCCAGTTCTAGGAGACTTGTTTAGGAGCTGGTATTTGAGCTGAACTTCAAAGCATGCATAGATACAGAAAGGCTAGAATCCAGGGGGTGGAGAAGGAAATTCCAGGTCCAGGCAGCAGGGTCTCAGATATGACATATAAAAGGCAATCTTGAGGGGTGCCTGGGGAGCTTAGTGGTTTAAGCCTCTGCCTTCAGCTCAGGTCATGATCTCGGGGTCCCGGGATCGAGCCCCACATCGGGCTCTCTGCTCAGCGGGGAGCCTGCTTCCCCCTCTCTCTGCCTGCCTCTCTGCGTACTTGTAATCTCTCCCTCTCTCTGTCAAATAAATAAATAAAATCTTTAATAAAAATTATAAAAAAAAAAAAAGAAAGGCAATCTTGGTTTAAGGAAAGATAAAGCCCGTGTGATGTGCATGGAAATGGCTGTGAGATTTGAGTTGGGAAGAGATTATAAAAACTTTGAGTGTTTTGACTTGCAATATGGGCTTTTATCTGAGTCCACAGGAAACCCATGAAGGTGGCCAGTGTTTGTCTGACGTGGCCAATTTGTGTTTTGGAGAGAACTGCTTTCTGTGTCTCCAGGTAGAGCCCAGTGTCGCTCGCAACTCTCTCCATCCTCTCCTCAGGCGGGAGCAGGCCAGGTCCCGCATGGCCTATTCTCTCCACGGCAAAACCCTCACTGGCCCTTTTCTCCTATTCTGCATGTCTCCCTATAAATCAGGAGAAAATGCCGCGGGCCCATGCATGGCTCTCTTGTTACCATAAATCTGGGATGTGAGTGTGGTGGATGGTGGGTTTAGGTAATTACAGAATATTAAACTGTTCTTGCCTTTCTCAAGTCTAAAGAATTGTTATCTGTGTATCTCCTTCTGCAATTTATGGCCTTTCCGGACGAGGGGAAGCATTCTCACAGTCACTGCCTATAAATTATGTGCTTTTCCCATAATTCCCACTGGTGAATATTCCTGATGGTAAATGACTATTATTTCTATTTCTATAGGCTGTACTCATATATCCATGATAGATATAGGCATGTTGGATGATGAGGAAAATTTATCACGACTCCTTATTTAGAGGGCAGGGCCAGTGGAGGGGGTGGGCCGAAGCAGGGTTTGTGCTTCTCCGGATAGGCTCTTCCAGTGGAATAAAGGCCTCTTCCACTGGAGCCTCAGGAACCCTTTGCTCTTGGAAACACACCAGCCCACTGCAAGGTGGTTCGGCCGAAGCAGCTCACGTAGTAATTGCTTGTGTGGATTTTTACTGTGCGGTTGGCTTTATTCTTGCATTTTATTCTCATTGTTTGCTGATTCTGAAACATAGAATGATTTCTTAAACTGAAGACAGTGTCTTATGATGCAGTATGTCTAGCTCTCATTGGGTGCTGTGTAGGTATAGGGGAAGCAGCGTGACTTTCTTTTAGACTGGCGGAAGACTTCTGATCAACGCTTTATTAGCTATGTGACCTCAAGAAAGTTACTACGTAGTTCTAAATGAACATCTCCTTATCTTTATAGAGAGGATGGCCGTAATCTTTGGTTTCACATTGTTATAAGGATTAACCATGCTAATGTGTGTCAGGGTGCCTTGCCCAGTGCCCAATGATGTAGAGATGCCAAGTAAGTGTTTATGAATGAGCGCATGAAGGAGTGAGCCATGATTGCAAGCTATCTATAGTTTAATACATAACACATTATTTTAGGGCACAGCTAAGCCCAAAGTACAATGATTCCAGCAAGATAGAAATTTTGCACTTAACAAGAGTGAACAGGCCGTTCAAAATAGGTATTTTGCTCTCTTCTACATCATCCAGGGCCATTATCCCTTCTGCCTTACAGCTTAGCCACTCCTCGCGATAAGATTCTCTTCTGAATAGTCAAAGTTGTTTCATCACTGCCGCATCTAGGTTCCAACCCACAGGAAAAAAGAAAGAGAAGTGGAAGGCACAAACAGCTTTTTTAAAAGAATGGGATCTGGGAGATGCACACGTCATTTCCACTTCTGGAACTCCATCTCGTGACCGTACTGAGCTGCAACATAGGTGGGCAATGTTGTCCTCTTCTGGGTGGTCGTATGCCCGGATGAAACTTGGGAGGTTCTATTAGTAAACACAAGAAGAGAAAAGGGGATATGGGGGTGATTCACTTTCTCTGTCTCATTTTGGAGGTCAGCTTAAACTCAACCCGAAGACAGAGTGCTACCTTGTATAGTTGGTTGAAGCTTCAAATGCATCTGTCTTATCCCCTCACTAGATTAAAAGCTTCTTGAGGGGGTTTGGATCTTACTTACTCTTCTTTGGGTACCCTCCTGAGCTTTGCACAAGATCTGGCCCTTTGCAGCTACACAGTGTTTGTTGACTGAGCAACTAATTGATTACAGTATGCCCTGAAGTGGAGGCTAAGTCAACCCGCAACCTGGCTTATGAGAAATGATGCGACAGACATGTCTTGCTTCTCAGTGGCCATTCTTTCCTAACTTCTTGAGCAGTTGGTGTCATGGAATGGACCCTGCAGTTCCCATCTGATGTACTTCCTGACTGCCCTTTTGTCTTTGGAAAAGGAAGGCACTAGGGCCCTGGCTACAGGCATGTCTCTTGGCCAGTAGGATCAGTGGCCATGGGACTGACACATAATGTGGCCTACAGCCAGAGATGGGCTCCTGTTCAATTACCCCCAAAGTGAGGGCTAGCTGACCATGTCCAGAGAACATTCTGAGCCTCCAGCTGTGACTTGAGCTAAGCAGAATTAATCGATTCTTCCTGTCTTGGAAATCCCTTTGCACATGATGTGGTAGATTTAAAGTTAGACATGTTTGGCTCCATTTCTCACTGGCTGCGTAACTCTGGGCAGGGCATGGGACCTTTCTGACCTTCAGCCATTTCTTGTGCACTTGAGATAAAAGCACTTTGCACACCTACCTCCCCCAGTGGTTGGAAGATGAGAAGTGGTTGGAAGAACTCCATTATTGAACATGTCATATCGCTGCTGATGTATCTGTTCTCAAATCTGTCTTCTTGGTTACCTTGGGAGCTTCTTGAGGGCAGGGGCAATTTCTTAGGACATCAGGAGGCATTTGATGAATGCTCAGTGCAGGGTTTTAAATGCATGTGAAATATAGTTGCAATCAAGACTGATTCCAGACAGTACATATCAGTAAGACCATACTGGTGCTTACGACACCATGTGAGCCTTCCATTCTCAGGGCTGATGATATATTCAAGGACTCCTGTCTTCTTTGAAATAACCTGCCTATAGGGCTTCGCATTTCACTATGTAGTTGCCTTTGTGATCCTCCAAAATGTGCCCATTTTCTAGATAAGAAAATCAAGACTCAGGTTGACCAAGTAACTGTCCCAAGGTCATACTTCAGGAAACATAGGAAGCCTGAGATTAAAGGCATGTCTTTCAACAACTGAGCCCACCCTTTTCTTTTCATCTTTCTTTAATGCTATGTTCTATCTCCTGTAAAAATTGTTTTAAGTTTCCTGCTGCACCCACCAAGTCAGAGTTAGTCTCCAGGATTTCCAGTAGTTATAGACAGCCTGACACAGCATGTGCCTAAGGGAGTTTTTTACACAATCACTTTTTTTTCCCTGATAGTGATCCTGTGACCTGTTATTGCCCTTGATAATGTTACTTAACCACTTTGTGACTTGCTTTCCTCATCTGTAAAATGGAAATATTAATGAAGGTAATCCAGCATTCAATTGGTACTGAGTAAATGTTCATTCTCTTTTTCTTCTTCTCCTAACATTGACCTGTAGATACACACTACCCTGGCAGTAATACTCATCTCATTCATTTGATAATCATCTCCAGTGAAGACAGCTACCAGTAAATAATCGCCATAATGATACTGGACATTTCTTGAGCTCTAGTTCATGAACTGTGGTGATTATTTTAGTCATTATCTCAATTAATCCTCCCAAGAGCTCCATGACACATATGTTGAGATCATTATGCCCATTTTACAGATGCAGAAAGTGAGTTTTAGTGAGATAATACAATTTACCCAGATGTAACACAGGTAGGATGTGATGGAGTCAGAAGTCAAATGCAGGTTCCTTTACTCCAGAAGAGATGCTCCTAGCCACGTACCCCCTCCTCCCAAGCAAGACTAGCTGTGCTCTGACAACTGTCAAGCTGCCTCACTAATTAGCCTCTGTGGCAGACATTAGTCAGCACAGGGCCTAAAGCTGTGTGGCAGGAGATACATATCTCAATTAGGCCTGGAGTTAACTTCCAGAGAAGGCTCAGGGGTTGAGTCTCAGAAGTTGCTAAGTGAATGAAATTGAAACAGCCAGAAATGACTTGCCTTAGGGGAGACAGACTCGTTGCTTCCTGGGTCACAGGAATTTTGTTTCCTCTCCCTGGCAGAGTGCTGAGCCAGCAAAAGTCATACCCCTGCCATACAGTTTGCTCAGGTGAAAACTTTAAAGAAGCTTGGCAATTTGAGCCAAATGCAGAGAGAAGGATCCGTGACATGATGTCTTCTGTCTCTGGGTGACCATGCCGCAGTGAGGCAGTGTGGTGCCATGTCCCCTCTGAGTGTGGGTCACAGAGTTAGACCAATATAGGTTCAGATCCTGGCCGCTGGTCGTGCACTGGTCTCAGGCAAGTCAAATTCTTCATCTATGGAAAAATGACATGTGATGCTGACTCAGCAGAGTTGTAGAAGGGATTTAATTAGATCAGTAAAGTGCTAGGTGCTTAGCACATAGTAACCACTCAATCTGTGCTAGTTACTGGGGTTTTATGCATGTAAAGAGCTTGGAAGCATCCCTGGAACAGAAGCATATGATATCAGCTATACTTATTATTATCTCAGTGTTTTGACAATGTCAGAATGCAGCTTCTCTTGCTCTTAACCCTCTAGCTCACTACACATCCAAAAATAATACAACTAGAAATATAACTCCCTGAAATATTTTGTGGCTTGTAGATGTTTCATTTAAATTATTTTCAGATAACTTTAAGTCTTTTAAAAATCCATTTCACACAACGAGGTAATACAGCATGCCACAGAAATGGCTAAAATTAAAAAGACCGGTAATCCTGAATGTTGGCAAGGTCGTGGAGCTACTACTGCTCCCATACATCATTGGCGGGAGTGCAAAATGGTGTATCCTCATTGGAAAAGGGCTTGTTAGTTTCTTATAAAATTGAACACACACCTAACCTGTGACCCAGCAGATCTGCAACTCTATCAGAGAGAAAGAAAACACATACCTGTGAAAGACTTTTATCAGAATATTTGTAGCAGACTTATTCATTCTAGCCCTAAACTGGAAATAGCCGGGTGTCCATGAATAAGAACTAGACAATCAAACAGCGGTATATTTATATAAATGAATACTGATCAGCAATAAAAAGGAACAACTTATTTATATACAAAATATCACCAGTGAATCTCAGAAGCCTTGCACAGAAAAGTACATACTGTTTGACCCGTTTATATGAAGTTCTAGAATAGACAAAACCTCTCATGGCAGAGAAAAAAAAGGAAAAGTGGTTTGTCTCTGGAGTATGAATGGGAACGAACTTCTGGGAATGGCAGTGTTTCATATCTCAATAAGAGCTTTGCTTAGACAAGCATATGCAATTGTCAAAACTTAGCATGAAAGTTCACATAAGATTGGTGCCTTCCACTGTATCTAACCTCTACCTCCGAAGAAAACAAGTAACAAATGTTAAACAAAAGAAACAAATGTTAAACTCTAGTTAATGATATTCATGCTCAAGTATTTAAGGATAAAATGCGCAGATGTCTTCAATTTAATTTAAAATGCATGAAAAAACAAGATGAACTGATGAAAGGCAACAGAGATGGATAAATGGTTAGGTATGTGATAAAATAAGTAGCGTACAAGGTTCCACGGTAGGTATATGGGTGTTCACTAGAGAATATTCTGTATGTTTGAAAGTTTGCATTATGTTGGGGAAAAAGCAAAAAAAAAAAAAAAAAAATCTTTAAAAGTTACTAGTCTTTCCAAATAAAGAGATAATTCTAAAGACCATTTTGGAAGCCTAAATCAAATGTATCATAGGACTGTAACTTCAAGTTTGTTAAGTTTTAAGTTGGTAAGCCCTGACTTACAGGCCACTGAGGATCAGAATGAAATGTGATTTACTGAAGGAATTGAATTGACAGTTTATGGTCTGCATTCATTGCCACTAGAGAATTTTTTTAAAGACTTTATTTTTTAGAGCAGTTTTAGGTTCAGAGCAAAACTGAACGGAAGGTACGGAGATTTCCCATCTATCCCCTGCCCCACACTGTCCCATTAACAATATCCCTCACCAGAGTGGTGACTTTTTTTTTTTTTAAGATTATATTTGTTTATTTATTTGTCAGAGGGAGAGAGCACACAAGCAGGGAGAGCTGCAGGCAGAGGGAGAAGCAGGGTCCCTGCTGAGCAAGGAGCCCAATGACGGACTCCATCCCAGGACCCTGGGATCATGACATGAGCTGAACGCAGATGCTTAACTGACTGAGCCACCCAGGTGTCCTGAATGGTGCACTTATTATACTGACAAACCTATACTGACCCATCGTTATCACCCCGAGTAGATAGTGTATATTAGGGTTCAGTCTTAGTCTTGTATATTCCAGGACTTTGGGTAAATGTATGGCATATATCCACCATTATGGTATCATACAGAATAGTTTCACCATGGTAGAGAATTTTTTCTACTGCTTTGCTCCTGTCGAATGAGAAGGTGCCTCTGGTCTCCATGTATGGTTCCTTTGAATCTGATGATCACGATTCACTTAACAATAGGTAGAGCCATTGAGGGAGACTGAGGCCAAACCTCTCACTCCATGGGGTAGCTGTCCTCTATCTCCACCCCTCAGATTCCTCAGGAAAGATTACTGTGGAGCTGTGCACCTTCTTTAGGCAAATGAGGAGAGTTAGCAAGTTCTTTGTGTACAGGAAGGGGACTGCCCTGGGCATAGTACTGAGCTGAGCTTCATTTAACCATCTCTCTGTGGTCATCATCATCCAGATTTCACAGATGAGGAGATTGAAGATCAGAGAGGTTCGCTCATTTCTCTATAGTCACCTAACTATGGAATGGCAGAAGTGGGGATTTAAAATTAACCTGTCTGGTTTCCAAGTTTGTGACCTCCTACCCCTTAAAGTTGCTGGAAACAGGGATGTCTTCTGGGGGAATGTAGGATTCAGAATACATTTTCCCTGAGAAACTAAATTATCAAAGGCAGTTGGGTACAATAGAAATAGTATCTTTTTTGTTTGTTTGTTTTTTGTTTTGGGGTTTTTTAAATTTAATTTCTTTTTTTTTAGATTATTTATTTATTTTATTTTATTTCTTTTCAGTGTAACAGAATTCATTGTTTATGCACCACACCCAGTGCTCCATGCAATACGTGCCCTCCATAATATCCACCACCAGGCTCACCCAACCTCCCACCCCCGCCCCTTCAAAACCCTCAGATTGTTTTTCAGAGTCCATAGTCTTTCATGGTTCATCTCCTCCTCCAGTTTCCCTCAACTCCCTTCTCCTCTCCATCTCCCCATGTCCTCCGTGTTATTTCTTATGCTCCACAAATAAGTGAAACCATATGATAATTGACTCTCTCTGCTTGACTTATTTCACTCAGCATAATCTCTTCCAGTCCCGTCCATGTTGATACAAAGGTTGGGTATTCATCCTTTCTGATGGACGCATAATACTCCATAGTGTATATGGACCACATCTTCCTTATCCATTCATCCGTTGAAGGGCATCTTGGTTCTTTCCACTGATTGGCGACCGTGGCCATTGCTGCTATGAACATTGGGGTACAGATGGCCCTTCTTTTCACTACATCTGTATCTTTGGGGTAAATACCCAGCAGTGCAATTGCAGGGTCATAGGGAAGCTCTATTTTTAATTTCTTGAGGAATCTCCACACTGTTCTCCAAAGTGGCTGCACCAACTTGCGTTCCCACCAACAGTGAATAGTATCTTTTATACCGGTACATTTTTATAGTTTGGGGCCAAGTAGGATTCTCTCAGCTTGCCTAGGAACCTAGGCTTGCAAAACTTTTGAGACAAGCCTTCTGTGAGCAAGAAGCCATCTGTATTAGTTACACCTGATGCTTATATATGGCTTTGCTATTTACGAAGTGCCTTCACATCTGTTTTCTTGTAGGGGCCCCATGGCCATTCTGCAACAGAGAAAACAAAGACAGGATCATTATCTCCATATCATGAGTGCCAGGGAGGTCAGGAGAGAGGTCCAGAAGTTCGCCATATAGCTAGGCAGGGGACAGAGCCAATTTGAGAATCTAAGCTCCAGGACACCCAGTTCAGTAGGGCTCACAGCTCACCCACTTTTTATTCTGTTTTGGCTGCTGGCCTGCAGGCCCAGTCTAATTTACATGTGAAATCTTGCAAGTTCCTGGTAGGTGACCAGTATATAATGTGTAGCTAATGAGATAAAGTACAATTTCACTTTTGTTACCAAGGAAGGGAACTCTCGAGGGGATCGTAATAATCGGGCCTTTCTTAGCGGAACTCGGAGAGTTTTATGGGCATGGAGAGACAATCCATCCTCACAATGGACTAGTGTGCCTGGGAACTCCCATTGTCCTCACCATTCTGTGGAGGAGGAAAGAACATTAAGAGATTTGGCCCAGGGTCACTAGCACCCAGGCCGTCAATCATACCGTCTCGGTGACAGAGCAAGGAGTGGAACTGTGACTCCCGTGTAACCATCCATGAGAATATGCTCCAGCCGTCACATTGTGTCATGTATTTTTAAATACCCCAAAGAGCTTTTGTCAAGGAACAGAAATGGACGTTCCGTACGATAGCCTTGAGACTCATCAGCGAGCCCCATGTCCAAGGTCAAAAGGAAATCAAGATAGGCCTTAGAGAAACCCCAGACCTCTTTATATCATCAGCCTATGAGCATTTGTGTGTATATATATATATATATATATATATATATATATTTTTTTTTTAATCTCTAAAGGATCAGGCCTTTGCTTAAGACATCTAATCAAGCCTGCCACTAACTTACTTTTTGTCCTTGGGTGAGTCACTTTACATCTTTGGGCCTCAGTTTACGCCTCTGGAGAATGACAGTTGGAGCAGATGACAAATATTCTTTAGAACCATGGAAAAAGAAGATCCTTACCTGGAGAACTTGAGAGCATTTTTCTAGTCTGAATCTCTCTGAGAGCCAGCACTGTGTTCTGTTCTCCATGGCCCCCGTGTCTAGCCCAGTTCCTGACATGTAAATGTGGGTTGATGAATGTTGAGTGAGTGAATAAAAATGGCACAGCCCTTTTGGTTAGGATGAGCAATGTTATCATAAATTCTGTACATCGCTTGCATGTATTTCAAGTGTGACCCATTTCATGCTGGAAATGCTGGTTGTTAATCATCCTAGAGGCCTGTCGGAATATAATCACTGGCTCCAAGAGGTGCTCATGACACAGAAGGCCAAGCCTTTCTGTTACTGCTGAGGTCTGGTAATGAGAGCTGGTGGGCAAAGCTAGAGAGTGAGAGAGGGACTCAACTCAAGGCAAACTTTGCTAATTGTGACAGGTGCTAAAGGGTTAATTTTTAGAGCTGGAAGTAAAGGATCTTAATGAAAGACCATATCACCAGCAGACCCTAGAAGAAAAAGTGGAGCCTTCTTCCACATCCATGACTCTGTGTTTATCAGCCTGCTTTTCATACGGGAGGTGCATAAGTGTTTGTCTTAGAGGTTATGGCTTTGAAACCCTTCCTGAAACTTAGTAATCATGTGACCTTAAGTATATCTAACACTAGTACTATTAATAATAACATGAAGAAAACTTAGGATGAGAATATGAAAACTGGCACTGATGAAGTGGCCATACTTGTCCGATGCTTTGTGGACTTTTGTTTTCTTTATATTAACTTGTTTAATCTATCTGAAGAAGGACCAATAATTGCTATCCATCAGATAAGTAAACTGAGGCACAGAGAATTAAGGTAAGTCACCCCAGGTCCTCTACTGAGAAGGTGGCAGATCCAACAACTCACTCTCCTGATTCCAAAGTGGGAGTTCCCTTATCAGTACAGCGCTGTCCTTTAGTTTATTAAGACTGTAAAATTGACATTGTAATATTTGATGGTTCTTACAGGATAGTTATGAAAGTCAAGTAAGTTTCACATTGTTTTCTCTTCCATCAGACAGTCAATCCATGGGGTTCATGGTTCATCTGGGTATCCTCCAAAGTGGTGGAGTCGTTGACAGTGCTCAGTGACTGTTTGCCGAATAAATACACAAATTGATGGAGAGAATAATAAAACTGCCTTATAAAGAGCAAAGTGGTAGGCAGAGGTTATTTATTTATTTTTTGGTATTTCAAATTTGCTTTACACAACTTCTCAGATCTTTTATTATGCTTGTGGGCATCGTATATTTCCGCAAAGGTATAATCATGATGTACATTTCTCAACTTGCTTGTCCATGGACACTTTTTTCATGGAACAAATATGAACATTTCACAAGATGGTGATTCCTCGGGGCTAAGCTGCTTCAGACGTCAGGCGCTCAGGCTATACACTCTATCCAGCTTCTATTCTCTCTCCTTTAGTTCCTTTTTCTTCCTTATGCAGTGATTTCTGGAGTTCCTTCTTCCTTTTTCCCTACCTCTCTCCTTCCTTCTATCTTTCTCTCTCTCTTTCCCCATCCACCTAAAGGCAAACCTACGCTATGTGTTACAAGGATGACTGATTGGCCCCAGGCACACGACTTAGAAGAGCTCAGCCTTGGTGAGGCTTACATGTCTGTACATGTAAGGGTTACATGATGTCATTGTTTGGGGCATTATAACTGAGGAAAGTGTGGGATACAGTGAAGATATAAAGGAATTGATCAGAAGGAGTCAAGAGTCAAGAGGTCATTTTTAAGCTAAGTCTTGCGAAATGAGTAAAGAGCGGTGGCAAAAAATGAGGGGAAGTTAATTTCCATCAATGACAACAAAAAGTACAAAGCTATGGGTCACAGAACAGCCTGGAATATCTGGAGGGCTGCACATTTGACTGGAGTAGAGCCTTCAGAGTATAAATAGAGTAATGGAGAGGCAATGCTGTGAGAAGCAGGACATGGCCTCATGTTTGCATGGTTGAAGCCATGATTAAGTTCTTTCTCCATGTATCATAAATCAGAAACTTTTCGAACTGCTTTTGGTCAGTGTGAGGACATTGGTGTTATTCACTGACCTTGTCACGACTATGAATCTGCCTTGTCCAGCCTTTTCCAACATGTATTCTGCTGAATTCTCGTATTGTGAGATGAACCACATACATGTACCCACACATGCATGCAAACACATATGTACATACATGCAAAATCTGAGGAAAAATACATTTGGAAAATAGGCCCATTGGTGCATTAAAAATTGAAGGGGTTTTTTTTGTTTTTTTTTTTTTGTTTTAACCTTGGAGCTCTTTATTTGTTGAGGAACATATATTAACATCCCATAGAACACGCTTTAGGAAAATCTTTCTGACACTTCTAAATACTGAAAATGACACTGCTCTTTCAACTTCAGAAATTGCCATGAGCCTAGAGATACTGGGTTGGAAGCCATTGCTACCCTATGAGCCTTAGAGAAGTGACAAGAACTGTTTAATGTCATAGGGCATGACTGGTGGAAAACCAGAGTTCAGGTCTTCTTGTTCCGGTCCATGTCTCATTTTATTACATTAACAAGCAGTCCAACTAAACTCAACATTTATTGGGGACTCCATGTGCCTGTCACTGTGTCATCTGCTGAGGATGATGTCAAAGCTTGCTCTCTAATAGAAGAGATGAGTTGCACCCACGGATGGACAAATAGTGTCAGGTGGGGAATGTCATCATGTAGAAGGACAAGGCAAGATGAGGGAATGAAGAATCATAGGGTGCTATTCTGTAAAAGTGGGGAAGGAAGGGCTAGGGTGACATTTAAGGACATGAGAGGCAGCCATATAGATCTGTGAGGGCAGTACCTTCCAGGCTGAGGACAAAGCTAGTGCACAGATGGGAGAGTCCGAGGAACAGGATGGGCCCGGGTGGATGGAACAGAATGAGTAGGGGAAGTAAAGTTAGGACATGGGGCTTGAGGAGTGACGGGGACCATGTGAGTCCTTCGGGACTATGGTAGGGACATTTGTGCTATTTGGGGGTTTTGAGTGGACAAGTGACCTGATCTGACTTAGGTTTTAAAAAAGCCCAGTAGAGCTTCTTTCTCTGTGGGGAAGAGGCCAAGAGACCAGTAGGGAGGGTGGTACTGAGATCTGAGTGAGAGATGACAGTGGGTCAGCCCAGAGAGGGAGCAGCACAGTGGCAAGAAGCAATCTGTTTCTGGATCGATGTGAAAAGTACAGGGGATAGGAGTTGTTGATAATCAGGTGAAAGGAGAAGAGACAGCACAGCTCTGAGGGTTGGCCTGGTGGCGTGGAGGGGCCTTCTTTTGAGATGAGGAAACTGATGTGCTTCTGACCCTTTGGAACTTCATGTCTAGGAAGAAAGTCAGCATTTTTAGGGTACTTTTATTTCTGTTGCTGTAAAAGGAACACATATTCTGGTAAAAACAATTAAAATAGTACAGAATGTATATAGTAAGATGTCAGTTTCCTGATTTCCTTCCAAAGAGGCAATTTTTCCAGATACAGTCTAAGAGTCCATGTGTATATGCGTGTGAATATGTCACCTTCGCTTTTCTTTTTCGTTACAGTGGTTCACTCCATATTCCTTGTACTGCAGTTTACTTTTCCCACTAAATAATCTATCTTAAAATTAAAAATTAGTCCATACTATGTATATATGTATGTATATACATGCATATATATATACACACATATATATGTGTATATATAGATAGAGAGAGAGAGAGAGAGGAAGGCTCCATTCTTCTAAAAATGCAACAGTGATTCCATTGTATTACTACACTGTGATGTATTTAATTAATTCCCTACTGAAGGACATTAAGATTGTTTTCAGTGTTTTTTATTTACTAATGATACAGATGAATAATATCTTAGAACATGTGCATTATACAGATGTGGACTTAGATCTGTGGAATAAATTCCTAGGAGTAGATTTTGTGCCTCAAAAGAAATGTGTATTTTAAGTATTGGTCCATCCAAAGCCTTGTGCCTGTTCATTGTCCAGCAACAATGCTTGATGATACCTGTCAAGATGAAAAACCTTTATTATAACAGAGAAACCAATGACAACTTATCTGTGTGTTCTTTCATATTTGCCAGAAAGCCTTGCTATCTATTACTTGTTAAGTCACCAAAACAACTCTAGAAAGTAGGTATCTTTCATTTAATTTTATATGTGAGGAGAGGGGGACTTAGGAGAGATCGATCATTTGCCCAGCTAGCAAAGGGTAAAGCCGAGATTTGAACCCAGATTTCTCAGACGTCAAAGCCCGGATAGACATCTAGTTTAGCCTTGTCAGAAGAAGGCTGTCCCAAGCCCACAGACTTCTGTCTATTACACACGGAAAGAACACCCTGCTCCTAAAAATAACCAGAAATAAGCTAGAGACGACCTTGGCAGAAATGCTGTTAGCATTGTAGCCACAGCGTGAGGGTTGGACTAAATGGCCTTCGGGACCCTTTCTGCCCTACCAGTTCCACAGTCCAAGCTAACCCACTTCTCAGCTTCAATAGATGCGTTGATAAAATGAAAATAATACCATGTGCTTCTAACCACATGGGAATGTCATCAAGGCAAAGAAGATGGTACACCTAAAACACCTAATAAGACCAAGCTCTGTAAATCCACATTAGGCTGGTGGTGGCGAGGGGGTGTGCCTCGGTGGGGAGCTGTCCAGGCTGCCGGGCCTCCCCGGCCTTCAACAAGAATATGTTCCCCCGAATGGACCTGCGTTCGATACAGATACAAGTATGCACACATGCGCCCACGGAACTATAACTTCCAGCTCACTTACCAATGCATGGACTTTTTAGTGAAAACTCCCCTAATCTGACATCTAGCTCAGTCCCTAAACTCACTCTAAGCTTCACACTTTTATCCATTCACTCCTGTAAATTTCACAACCATATCACAAGTGAAACGTTACTTATTACCTCTTTTTTCTGAGAGCGTGGACCCCGAAGCTCAGAAGAGATGATGTTTCTCTGCCAAGGTCACACAGCAAATAGGGGGCAGAGTGGGGATTCAAACCTGGGTTGTCTGATGTGGAGTTTCCGAGCTTCTTTCTTCCAAAGCTTAGCTCAAGCTTTATTCCCCCTTGGCTCTGGGAAGACATCCCCGACTGCCGCTCACCCCATGCTCATGCTTTGTTAGAACCTGTGTTTATCTGTCCTATGAGGTCATATGTGTATATACACAAATGTGCACCTCTGTAAGCTCCAGGGAAGTGTAGACTCTTTGAAGGCAATGATGGTGGCTTCTTCATTTCAACATCTCCAGCCCTTACCAGGGGGCATCAGCTGTAGTGCTGGAGTGGGAAAGGAACTGCCAATTTTGAGTGCCTATGTGTGTCAGGAAGCATAGTCCACAGTGATAGAACAACTCGGGATTCAAAATGAGGTCTGTCTTACCCCAAAGCCTGGGCTCTTTCGAATATACCATCACCCCCTCACTCACCCTGTGTCATTAGCATGAAGTCCTAAATCCATTTTTTTTATATAAAGAGTGTTACTAGAATATAGCCACACCCATTTGTTCACAGATTATTTATTGAAGGTGCTTAAAAAAAAAACAGCTTCATTGAGACATAATTCACATAACCTACAATTCACCCATTTAAAGTGTAAACCCAGTTTAAAAAAAAATCATATCCCATTCTTACAGGACAGAAGGAAACTGTCTCCTTATTGGTGTCTTGAAAGTATAGCGATGTCCATGTGTTGAACAAGGGGAGAAGGTGGAGGAAGGGGAGCCATTGGGCAGTTGGAGTTGGCCCCCGATTTTGCGTTTAACCTAAAGACATTAAGCAGATGAGTTCCCAGAAGTACATGGGTAGCTGATTTCAGAGTACCCTCTCTTCAAAAGAGAATATACCCAAACTCACCTATCAAGGTACATGCCTCTTTAATGTCCAGCTAGAGACAGGGTAATGATGGGGAGGAAACAGGAATGTTGATGGGCATAGGAAAGTCAAAAAGAAGGATTAGCAAAACATGCTGTGTGAGTTCAAAGGCAGATGTGATCACAGAAGTTTTCAAAGCCCTTTGTGTCTGTTTCTCCTTTAGCCTTTATCCGGACAGTGTAGGCCAGGGTTGTTCTCCCCAGTTCACAGGTGAGGAGCCTGGATGAATCTTGCTCTTTCAAGATTGACTAGGCTCCAAGCCTCTTTCCTAAAGCTTTGGTCAAACCCAAGTGTTCTCTGGGCTCCCATGAGGACGACTCCATCCAAGACTGTCCTGTGCTGCAGAGAAGGGAGGATGGCCTGGAAACTAAGTTCTGGCCGTGGGCCTGGGGACTGACACTTCGTGCTTACCCCGTGAGGAGGAGGGGAACACGAGAGCGATCAAGGGGAGTGGGACAGACACATTTAGAGAAGAGTGTTCAGACGGGCCTCACTGGTGGGGACCATCCCTCCTAGGGATGACTGGGGAGCAGGTGTACACGTGTGGGCTGTGGTTTCCAACGTTGGCTCCCCGGCTTATGAGCCATATAACCTTACACAAGTTCCTTGACCCATGCCTCAGTCTCCTACCCTCACTATCCCTTTTTCCTAGGGTTATTCTGAGAACTAAATGGACTTCTTTTTCAAAGGCTGAAGGATACTGCTAGTATGTGGAGGGCACTTAAGGCATGTTGACTGTTAGGATTACACATTCAGAATTTTGGCTGGAGCTAGACCGTCAAGGACTTGGATGCCAGGCTGTAAAGCTCCTCTATAGGCCGTGGTGTTTTGAACCTGCTGAAATCTGGGCTCTGGGAAGGTTTACCTATGTTAGGATGGATTAAAGTAGCAGGAGGACTGGAGCCAAGAGATGGTGAAGGGGCTGTTGCCAAGGGCTTTATGGTAATTCCGTTGCCTGGGAGGGAGGAGGCTTTGTCAGAGCCTGTCAAACTGCCTGCTCTGAGGGGCTGGTTTGGCTGTTATGGCCCAGATTCCACAGTCGGGGAGCACTTTTGCCTATCACGTTATAGGAAATAGGGATCATTTTCTTTCACCTGCCTCGGAGAGTGACTGTCTTTATGGAGCACTGAGGAAGACGGCCTGGGTTCTCAAGGTAGAGCTCGAGCTCAGGATCTGGCGGCGGGGCAGAAGCACCGTCTCCAGCCCGCAGCCCTGTTGAGCCAGGCTCTCTTTTAAGCACGTCAAAGGGCTCACCCAAAACTCTCCCCCGAGAAGACAGCCTAACAGCACACCATTCTGCCGTTTCTGGGTAATGGTAGGCTCCAGGCTCGGCTACGCAGAGAGTCTCCCCCAAGATTAAGCCCTGCCACACGTGCCATCTTCCCTCTTGCTCCCATGACAATAACAGTGCGGTCTATGGGGAGTTGGATTCCGGGGGCTCTGGGTTCATCCGTCCTTGGCCCCCTTTTGGCTCCGTGTCACACGCACCCCCACGCCTTTCAGATACTGCACACGGGCTTTCTCCGAGTCTGCCTCTCCATCCTGAGCAAGGCTTTGGCTAAATGTGGTGCCCAATAACTTCAAGGGATCAAGTGCTTTCGAGAAATTTTTCTCCTAAGAAGATGAGCTGGGGGGAATTGAAAGCAAGGCTGCCAGCTTTGATGTCTTAAGTATGAAATTTCAATGGCTTACCAGCCGCGGACTCTGGTTTTAGTGCAAACGGGGTAAGATTTAAGGAAATGATCACATCACCTGCCCTATGGGAGACAAGTAATGATGGCAAAGCAGCCCAAGGCACCCAGAGGGGAAGAGGGGGATTCTCCATTGGCCCAGGTGATCTGCTGAATCTCTCTTTTTTTTCTTTTTAGAGATAATTTGGTTTGGTATTTTTCCACTCCAAAATACAGGCTTATTATCAGAAATTCAGAAAATACTGAAAATCAGAAAAAAAGAAGACTTTTTTTTTTTTTTTGCAGTTCCCCAAAGAAAAACATGTTGGTGTATTTCCTCACAGTTCTTTTTTTAAGATTACGAATGATTGTTATATTAGTTCTTTATTTACCTTCCTACATGCCTACCTGCTTATCTAATTTAATTATATGGTTGTTCTTGGTGTTTTTAAATATAATTTATTTGGTTGGTTTTACTTTTGTTTTGCCCAATCAACGTGATAAAACACATTTTTAAGTTAGCGCAGAATCTCCACCATCTGCATAAATGCTTATTGGAGCAGTGATTTCCAGGAGTGCATGAGAATCACCTGAAGAGCTTATGAAAATGTGGGAGTGGCGTCTGGGAATCTGAATTTTAATCATAATTTCAGATGATTTGTAGGCATGTGGCTCATAGGTCCCACTTTGAAAAGTATTTATTCTTTTTTTTAAAAAGATTATTTTAAAGTAATCTCTGCACCCAATGAGGGGCTCAAACACAACCCCAAGATCCAAAGTTGCATGCTCTTCCCACTGAGCCAGCCAGGTGCCTGTAAATCATTTACATCAAGCTAAATACCATGGTTCTGTTGACTCCCTGAGTAGATTTTTCATACACTTACCCATTTTTCTCATAGTGAATGTCTAGGTTGTTTACAGTTTTCATTAAGCATGAACAACACCACAGTGAATGTCTTTGGTCATTCATTTATTCACTCATTTAACAGACATTTTGTAAGCACTTACAGGGTAAGCCTTTTACCGCGTGCTGGAAAGACCAGTGACCAAACAGACCCATTTTCTGCTCTTAATGGAGCTTTTACCTAATGGAGAGAAGGACAAACAGAATCACAAAATGAGATTATTGTAAATTGTGATGAATGCTATAAAAGAAACATTCAGGCTGCTATGGGCAGATAGTCATTTAGATTTAGAGGCTAGAAAAGCCTCTATGAGGAGGTGACAGGTCAGTGAAGCTTGAAGGAAGAATGGGCGTTAGCTGACATCATTTTTAAGATTCACGGTAGAATTATTGGATTAAAGGGTACTGACTTTTCACACAACCTTCTTAACCTCCCCCCTCAGGTTTCAATGTCCAGGTTCACATAGGCAGGGTCCAGTCAGGAGAAGACAAACCATATTTGGTTATTTCATGCAGAGGGGATTTGAAATAGGGGGTTGGTTATGAAACAGTTAGAAAGGTTGAAAGAACAAGAGGAAAAGGTGAGTAGGTCAGAGATTAGTAAGTCTAGGAAGTAGCTACCACCCCTAGGCTTGCGTGACCCTAAGAAAAGTTGTGAAGTTTCTCATGCCTGGAAGTCCCCTCCTGCTAAGCCACACCAGGAGGTGAAGGGCCAGGGAGACAAGCTGGGACCGATGCTGGAACCAGAGAGAAGGTATCACATGGTTTGTGCTGGGACGTCCAGGTGCTGAGCTAACACTGCATGGCTGACACAGGAGTTCCGTGGCCATCACTGGGCTGGTGCTGAGGCTGTAGAGTTGCTCCTCAGCTCCCGTCCTGGGATTCTTCTATAGGATTAAACCCTATCGAGGAGGAAACTGCCAAAGATGCCCGAGCTTCTAGCTGCCCACTGCTGCTGCAAGGTTGCTAATAGAAACCGGAAGCAGGGAGTGAGTTCCTTCTCCCTTCCTCCTGCCTTGCGGCATCCTACCAGTCTCCCTATTGACATGACCGAAGCAAAAGCCACTAGGCATAAGAAATGCAGATTTGGGGGTCATAGGCAGGAAGAAGGGCAGGAATGGGACCTGAGACAAAATAGGCATATGGCCAGCACACAGAGAAAGAAGACAGCCTTTTATTAGTACCCTTCCTCCTCTGACCTTGTGCACTGCCCCTGGGGGAAATTAGACCAACTCAGTAGTTATCCATTCTATGGCTCCTCTATCTCCCCTCCCCAATCCTTTCTTTTCCAAATATCTTTGTGCATAAATCTGACTCTGAATTATCCAAGTCAACTCTCTGTTGATTGGATACATAGAAGACAAATAAATGAATTGTAGCTGCTCCTAGATATTGCTAAGAATCTGATAGGTGCAAAGTGTCTACATTTGCTCTTTCCGCACATGTGCCCCTCCCATTTGGCAATGAGACTGAAGCTCCAAGAAGTGAAGTGACTGGCTTACCATCACACATCTCTTAAATAGTGTTGAGCTCCAAACCCAGGTCCCCTGGCCTCCGTACCTGCTACTCCTTTAGAAACTTCCATGGCGTAGGCCAACACTTAAAGACCATTCTTTGATGAATCCTAGAGGCAGGTGGAGAGCAACTTGTTGAACATATCGAGTTTCTGTGAGGATATATCGGTAGTAACCTAAAAGCTAACAGACCCTGGAAGTCCAGGGGAAATGACAGCCTTGCCATTCCAGGCCATGATATGGCTCCGGGCTCCCATCTGAAACCCTCCACTGACCTTTTCCTAACACTTGGCATTTTAGTGTTCCGTTGATTACAGAACACTTACATGCAGCACAGAGTTGACTGTTTGTTAAAATGGAAAGTGGAAAAAAAAAATAGGAAAGAAAGTACACGCTTGCCAGAGCAGTGCTGTGGAACGGCTGTTCCTTAGGTATTCATCTCAGTACGTCTAAACACCTATAATTAAACTAGCTTTGGAGCAGTGCCTCTTGGAGAGGGTGGAAGAATCAATTCTGCAGCATTTGGATCTTGTTCTTTGTATACAGTGCTCAGCAGTGAAGATGTTCAAAAAAGACCAGATGCTATGGCTCAAGAATGCAATTACCCAGCTATCAGGGTGAATGGATGATGGTCTGGTCTTGGGGACATCCAAGCTCAGGGCTGCAGAGGGAAAGAGACAAGTGATGAATATGGTGACCTCCAATTCTCTCTGTCTGTACCCCAGCCTCGTTTCTTTGCTGGGAATTGTATTTTTATACCCTGGATGCAGTGATCCCTGGGTAGCTTTGTGTTAAACAGCTAATTAATGGGAACTCAACTCAGCTGTCCTATTTATGAGACTCTGGAGCAGGCAGAGACACTTCACTCATCTGGAAAAATAAGTTGGGATCAAGCTGCATCTCCTCTATAAATACGTGAGGCAGTGCTGTCAGACGCCAGTACCAGCCAACACTGTCTGCCTTCACATGAATCATTGAAATGACCCGAACCTTCAGCCTGAGTTGATGGTAGCTAATGTGTGCCATATAATCTCATATGCTCGGAATGTCTTGTGAACCAAGCACGCTATCAAGATACAGTTTTAATTAACATTTGCTTTTTAGATAATATACGCAATTTATTTTGGCAAGAGTTCATTGAATGTAAAATCTACATAATTAAGATACTAAACCTGCAATATTTTTTCTTTGCAGTAATTTTTGCTAAATGACACAGATTCAGCAACATTTATTATCCAGCTGATAGCTGCAGTGGGCAATCACAATTTCATACCTTCTTTTTTTTTTTTTCTTTGCTTTTCTAACCAAAGGATCCAAAGTCATATAATCAATTTTTTTTAGATCTTACATCTCTTTTTTTTTTAATTGTGTTATGTTAGTCACCATATAGTACATTGCTAGTTTTTGATGTAGTGTTCCATGATTCACTGTTTGTATATAACACCCAGTGCTCTGTGCAATCTGTGTACCTCCTTAATGCCCATCATCGGACTACTCCATCCCCCCAACACCCTGCCCTCTAAAACCCTCAGTTTGTTTCCTAGAGTCCACAGTCTCTCATGGCTCATCTCCCACTCCAATTTCTCCCCCTTCATTTTTCCCTTCCTTCTCCTCATGTCCTCCATGCTATTCCATATAATCAATTTTATACACTTTTTAAATTCAAGGGTATCAGATCTTTTTCTTAGTCCAATCTGATGTTAAAAATAAAGCGAAGAAAACATGTTCATGATTCTCCTACATAGAAATCTGCTATAAAAATAGGGCTTATTTTAGATTTTAATATTATTTTATGAGTTGATTTCAGTAAGTTTTTCACGTCATGGCGGGATCCTGGGGCATGATCCACCAAGAGCACAGTGGAAGAGACCTTAATGATCATTAAGATAACCTCTCATCTTACAAAGACAGCCATGGGCACTGAGTCTCTGATTGGAAACGTGACTTGCCCAGGGTCTTACAACACATCAGAGCCAGGTCCGAGACTAGACCCTTGACTAGCCCAGCTCACTTTCTACTGTTCCAGCATCTTCCCTTTAAGAAATATCTGCCCTCTACCCACAAAGAGCCGCTTCTGCCATCATTGACTATGTCTTCTAAATTTGGAAATGCCTCCATATCATGTAAAATAGGCATGTTTAGGGGAGGGGGAGCAAAACAGACCCGGTTGCCAAAGCCCTTGCCTATAGTGAAAAACGGTACAATGGCCGAATCCCAGTTGTTTTGTTCTTTGTGATAATCCATATAATTGGGTCAGAGGGCTAATGACTTGGCTTCCTGAATCTGAGCCATATGCCTCCAGGATTTGCAGCCAGCTGCATGCCTGGGATGAGAGTGTTCATGATGGAAGCCCAGGGCCTCCGCTGAGGGAAGCAGCAGCCAGACCAAAGCTGGAAGCAGGGAACAGAATGGCCCCTGGTTATGAGGCCATTTTCTAGATGCTCCCTCCACCCCTTCCAATCTGCTTGGTTTCTGAGCTGCCAAGTTCCTCCCAGACAGGCCCTTGACAAGGGCCTTTCTCGAAGACTCTGACTGCACTGAGAATGTGGTAGGCAGGGACTGCGCCAGTGTCAGCCTCTTCTCTCAGATCTGTAGTGAGCTGCTAATTAGTGTCAGTAATTGCTGGAGGAGAGGATAGCTGGCTGCCCATCAGCATGGGGAAGGAGGGGGTGCCCGTGCCCTCCCTCCCTCCTCACTCCCTCCTCTCTAGCGTTAAGCCATAAATCTGTATCGGTTTAAATCGGCTATTGGGCGGCTTGTTGCAAAGGACGTCAGTGGAGTCACGTCAAGTTAATGGGTTTAGCTAATGTATGGGCATAAGGATGAATAACGCGATCGTGCATCAGAGCCAAAGGTGGGAGGATGGAGGTCTTCGAGAGTGATCAGAGCACAGGGCTCCCAGGTACACCTGGGGAGAGGAGTCCCAAGAAATCCCTTTCTTGGGCTACTCTGTTAAAGGAACAAGAAAACAGTACTTTCTAAGAGCCACAGGCCAACAGATGGCGTGGAGGAACAGGAGGCTCAGATTTCGTGCAGGTCTGCAGACTGAGGTTCTACTACTGGTGCTGCCACAAATGCCTATAACCTGGGGCAAAGGATGAGCTTCTTGAAGCCTCTGCTTCCCCATCACCACAATGGGGCTAGAAAGAGCATCTATCTTACGGCCTCATTTAGAGGTTGAAATGAGTAAATGTACACACAATGTTTGGTGCAATGCTGGGTATATAATCATTATTCATAAAGTCAGCACTTAATAAATACTGTGAAATAAAATATGTAATACACCTGGAACAAGGGTGCTTGTGTGCTAGTCTATTTCAGTGGGATTTCATACAGATCCTGGTATCTCTTTGCAGTTATCTCAGGGGACCTACCAGTTTCTGACTGCCCTGTGGTCAGTTCCCTTTCCACCAGCCCTCTCCCATCTTCTTGGCATTGGTATATGAGGAAGAGGTAGAGGAACTGTGACCACCTGATATCTGTGCCATGTGTACCCTCTGTACCATATGTGCACCATGCATTAATGCCCAGTGTGGCCATACTGAGAGCCCTACTTATGTCCCAATAAAGCATTCTAAGACATACTGCAAAGCCTCAATCGTTTAGATGCAGAATACCCAATAATATAGAGCAGTTGTATTTTAGCTTTATTTGCATGTGGTGTGATTATAAAATGATGTTATTGATATGTGTGTGTAGGTATGTGTTTTTACCTTCCATTTCCCAAAGATCTAGGTATATTTTTGCCTGTGATATTCATTTGCTTAGTAAATATGTAATGTATATTATATTCTTATTTTTATATGTATGTTTGCTAAGAAAATGTATATTTTCCATGTGCATACACATCTCTTCATTTATTCAGTCAGCAAATATTTATTGAGCACCGAGTGAATTACAGAATTGTAGAGCGAGAAAGAAAGGACTACAATCATCCTATTTAGGGCTCTTAATTTAGAGAAGAGGAAGATTGGGATCTTAACCAGATAAGTCTCACCTTCCCACTAGGGAAGCTTCTCCCCCCATCTTCCCTCGAAGTCCATGGCTCATCAATATAATTACCTTATTAACAGGCCTCAATAGCTCTCCTCTCCCTCCATGTCCCGCTGGACCATCCAAACCACAGTTCTGGAAAGCCTAGCTATCTTCCCCTTTGTCTTCCCCCTTCCCCTCTGTTTTCTTCCCTTTCCCCTTCCCCAGAGCAATTACATTTAGCTGAATAAAAGCCTAGCTTGATTGTACTTCATAACCTCATACCTCCATCTCAGGGAGTATGGCAGAATGGTTAGGAGCCAAGGCACATTGCCTAGGTTCATATACTAGTTCTGCCATGTTCCAGCTGTGGTAACATGGGCTAGGTACTTAAACTCCCTGTGCCCTGTTTTTGTCATGTAGAATAAGGGTAGCAATATTTATTTCACAAGGTTGTTTTGAAGGTTAAAGAATTAAAAATATATGCCACGTTTAGAGCAGTGCCTGACTCTATAGAGGTATACTTTCATTATTATTACTGAATACTCTGCATTGTTGTGCAAACTCCTCTATATACACAATGGCTGCTGGGTCTCCAACCATCCAAACCACATTCCAGGCAGCAGAACGGGCAAGGGGCTTCTGCCTACTGAGTCAGCTCCTTTAGGAGACCTTTCCAGGAGGTTTGCACAGCACTTCTATTTATAGCATCTCGCTTCCTGGATGTGCCTGGCTATGAGAGAGACTGGGAAATGAGATCTTTATGGCAAACAGTACTGTGCCTGAGTGGGGATTCTGGTACTGAGAGAAAAGTGAGCATGGAATCTCTTTAGGCAATGGCAGACCCATACTACATCTACAAGGCCAAATTTAATGGAGTCTTCTGTGACTTCTCCCTTAGCTGCCCGGGAACATCCATTCCACTCCTCTATATACAGTTGTTTGTCTTGGCTTCTCTGAGTCCACACCCTATTGGTTTTCCTCCTTCTTCTCTGGCCACTGCCTTTCCCCCTATTTTGCTTGATTTCTTCTCTTCTTCCCAATCTCTATATGTAATGGGTCCTCGTTTACGACTGAACTCCCTTCTCCAGTTCCACCCACCCCCATGTGGGCGAATGCCCCACTCATCCTGCAGATTCCCAGATTTCCATGTCTAACCCAGCCTTGACACTAAACTCCCCACTCATACCTACTTGCCATCCCCTCTTCACTTGTATCCTGAATAACCATCTCAAAACTTATATTTTAAAGCATAACTTTTGATTTCCCATCAATGGGTTTCTTTCCCAGCCTTCCGCATCTCAGCACAAGGGCACACCCCCAATCTGCTTGAAGTTCAACACTCTAGAAACTACCTTTGATGGCTCCTCATCCTTTAACCTTCCACTTCCGTTTGCAACCCCCAATGAATTCTCAAATCTGTCCACCTCTTCTCACCATGGTGAGCACTGCTGTGGTCCAAGCCAGCAACATCCCTCACCTTGACTGCTGTGAGTCTGTCTGAATGCATCTCCCTACCTGCATGCTTTGCCCTAGAGTAGAGCCCAGTGGCTAAGTGTCAGAACTCTCAAGCTAGATGCCTGGGTTCAAATCTTAGCTCCAGCATGTGCTAGCTATGTGACCTGGACAAGTTTCTTAAGTTTTTTTTTGGTCTCAATTTGTTCATCTATAAAATGAGAATAATAATGGTACCTATATCACATGGTTATTATGAACACTAAATGAGTTAATATATGTAAGCACTCAGAGCAAAGCCTGGCATGTAATAAGCACAATCAATAAATGTTAGCTATTATCATCAACTATTATTACCATACATTTTTCATGGAGTAGCCAGAGTGATCTTTTAAAAACATAAATTAAATCCTATCATTCCTGTGCTTAAAACTCTCCAGTGATTTCCCTTTCCAGTTGCAATAAAATTCTAACACATTACCAGGGCCAAAGGTCCCACATTACCTAACCCTTGCCTCCCCCAATCTCTGCTCATAGCTCTGTCCCCATCAAGCACTATCCTGCAGCTCCACCTGCTTCATTTTCAGTCCTTTAACATTCCAAGCTCCCCATTTTCTTGGACACATTGTCCTCATTCTTCCCTCTGTCTGGAATGAGTGTCCCTCTGTCCAACTGCTCATAGGGCTGACCTCTTTTTTCAGATCTCAGCAACATGACCTCCCCCTCCGAAAAACCTTCCCTGACCATGTGCCTAAAGGACTGTCCCTGCCCTGGTCATTCTCCGTCTTCCTTTTCCATGGTACATAGCACAATTTTCAATTATCTTCTTGGTCTGTTTGCTTATATTGTAGTTTCCTTCTCTTTTCCCCCTACTACAGTGTGGGGTTTCTGAGACCACAGACCTGTCTTGTCTTGAACAGTCATGGATCCAAGGACCTAAAACAGTGATGGCACATAGTAGGTGTTCACAAACCAGCTGGCAAATGAAAGAGATGACCTTTGAGCAAGATTTCAAGGAAGAAACAGGAATTTTTCACATACACAAGAAGAGCAAATAATTGAGGCAAAGAGAAGAACAGCATTTGCAAATGCATCCAGATGTGAAACAGAGTATTTGCCTTGTTATCAAAAAAGTGTGGTGTGGCCCTCAAAACAGCAACACTGACCTCACCTGAGAGCTTATTTGTAATGCAGAACCTCAGGTCTCCAGCCTAGACCCACTGAATCAGAATCGGCATTTTAAAAAAGACTCCCAGAGGCACCTGGCTCAGATGGTTAAGCCTCTGCCTTCGGCTCAGGTCATGATCCCAGGGTCCTGGGATTGAGTCCCACATCGGGTTCCCCGCTCAGGGAAGCTTGCTTCTCCCTCTGCCTCTGCCTTTCTCTCTCTCTCTCTCTCTCTCTCATGAATAAATAAAACCTTTAAAAATTAAAAAATAAAATAAAAAGATTCCCAGGTGATACCTATGAGAAGCTCTGAAATACTATGTTAAAGGAACCAGAAATCACCGTTGTGACTAGGCATAAATTACAAAGGGCAACATATTATCTAGGATATCATTTCACCTGCATGTTATAGATGCAGAATAACAGTGGCTTAAAAACACCAGATAAGTCTATCTGCATCTCGTGTCAATGTCTAGGCTAACTGACTACGTTTTGCTAAGTTTAACAGAGGCCTGGACCATGCTCAGCAGTCTGGTGAGGTGAATTTTCTTTCCCTGTCCCCTGATGAAGATTGTCTGAGATTTTGAGCTGCCATTTTGTGCTCAGCTGAAGCACTCAGCGCTGGGCTGTGTTGCGCAATCACCAGGGGACACCTACTACCTGCCCGGCAGCGTGCTGGGGACACAGGGATGAGGGGATGTAATCATCCCTCAAGGAGCTTGGCATGAAAATGGGCTTTCTAACACAGTTCCGGATCCCTCTGTGTGACTCCCCAGGTTTCCCTGTCAGGAATAAAGGTCAGCAGTGAGAAGAGGAGGAGTCAGGGAGTGAAGCCTCAGAAGACTTAGGTTGGGGAGAAACAGGATGGGGGGAGCTAGAAGGCTTACAGGTTTTTCCTTTAAGAGATCCACTGGAGCAACAGAATCCAAGTAATAGAAAGTAATAGAAAAAGGAATAGAAAGTAATAGAAAAGTAATAGAAAAAGGAATCCATGAATCTAGAGTGATACTAGCAATTGTAGAAGGAGAGAGAGAGCCTTTGTATGAAAAACACCAACCACTGTATGAGGAATGGTAGAATTAGATAACCGCCATTTTGCAACCATTAGTATAATAATTGGTTTAGATAAGTATTACCAACAGATGCTAAAACGATCGTATTAAAAGTTATTTGGGAAAGGACGTACGTAGGCTCTCACCCAGTATTCCACAGAGCACTGACTACTCAGGAAAAAGGGATAACCTTTTATCTTTACAAAGAAGAAATCTGGTAGACACCATAGTTACCTTACCATAGGATAATTTGAAAGTCATCAGTGATAGGGCTAACTGGAATCATGTGACTCTGAGGATTATTCTGAAGCTATTATGCTATTCAAAAGTGTCAGTATCACGGGAGGAAAAAGGCTGAGGACCAGTTTTAGATTATGGGTTCACCAGAAATGACGATTAAGTGCAACACAAGATCCTTGATTAGGTCCTACACGCCAAAGAAATATTCAAAGGACGTTGCTGGAACAACTGGGAACATCTGAATAGGGACCATATATTAGATAACAGTTCTCTAATATACTGAGCAAGATCACAGTACTGTGGCCAGGCAGGAAAATATTCTTTTTCTTAGAAGATACATGCTAAAGAATTTAGGGGTGAAGGGTCATGAAGTTGCCAACTTACTCTCCAACATCTTAAGGCAGGGGGAGTATATAGAGGAAGAGATAAGATGAATGTGGCAAAATATTAAGAGTCGGTGCATCAAGGTAAAGGGTAATCAGGTATTCATTGCATTATAATTGTAACTTAAAAGTAGGTTTGGGGCGCCTGCGTGGCTTAGTCGGCTAAACACCGACTCTTGATTTTGGCTCAGGTCGTCATCTTGGGGTGGTGAGATCAAGTCCCGCATTGACTGAGCACTCAACAGGGAGTCCTGCTTGAGAGTCTCTCCCTCTCCCTCTGTGCCACCACCCCCCCAACGTGTGTGCTTTCTCTCTCTCTAAAATGCGTGGATAAATCATTTTTAAAAAGTAGGTTTAAATTTTGTTTTACATAAGAAGAGTGTTTTACTATCCCTGGGAGCTGATCGCATATGGACCAGGTTCAGTGTATACGGTGGAGTCTGAAAACTCCCATCATTTGGGATTTGGTTTAGCCCAGCTGCTTCCCCATCAGCCTGTACCCCAGGAAGTGGATTTGGCTCTGAGCAGAAGGGAGGGGAGCTGGGGTTCTGTGGGCTCACGTTTAGCCTCTGTCTGAAGCTTACATCATCTGCTTCCCTTTGGCGTGTCTGCACTAACGAGCCATGAATACGCAGTGCCTGACAGACTGGGCAACACTTTCCTTTTCGGCAAAGATTGCGACCGAAAGCCACCCAACCACATCTAGGCCCCCTTTCCTGCCGATTGGGGAGGGTCTGGGAGAAAGGGGCAGAGGAGGTTCTGGGGCTTTCTTTGCAGGGCTGGGGGTGGGCAGGGGAGCTAAGGATGAGATGAAATTCTGATTGGGGCAAGTGAATTTCAAGAACATTTTTATTCACAGATGGCTGAAGAGAAATACAGAGAACAGGCCCCAGCACCTCGTCTTCCTAGCTGATTTGGGGGAGGGGGAGCTTGCTAATGAACACATTGATTTCCCAGCTCCCCGGAACAATAGCAAATGCTTTTTGCAGTTATTAATTGGGATCCCACAGCAGGTGTGGGGGATGGAAGGCTCTAGTGATTCTAAGTTTATCTTTGGGGGTTAGGAGAACAGAAAGAATTTAAAGAGCAAGGAAGAAGTTCGTGGAAGATCACAGCAAGAGAGCTGGACCGGACGATCCCAGGGTGACTTCAGCTCTCACCTCGCTGTGAGCAGCTGAACCGCTTCCTCGCTGGAAGAAGTCAGGGTACTCGTTTTCTTTCATAAGGATCACATGAGAACCAACTGTCCTAGCTGATACAGGTACAAAGTGCTTTGTAAACTTTCCAGGTTACACACCATTTGTTCTTCTTGCCAGTCATTTATTTTAAAGGTGTTTATTAAGCACCTATGGTGTGCCAGGCTCTGTGCTAGGTTCAGGGAATGTGGTGTGAACTGGAAAATACAGCTCCTGACCCCATGGAACCTGTGATGTAGCAAGGAAGAGGGCATCGGTCAGGAGATTATGAAAACACCGAGATATGCCAGCTGTTGTTCCAACAGGAAGCATAAAACAGGCTGACCCAGAAAGTCAGGAAGGTCTCCTGCAGGAAGGAATCCCATTAAGCTGACCTAGCATAAGCAATGCTATCAGCCTTCCCCTTGGACCAGGGTCAGGGGCTTAAGTGCCTAGGTTAGCCAGACGGACGAAGGTCTGAAACCTTGTGTAGGATGGATGGACTCATATCTCCCCACCAAGGTGAGACGAGCCCATGTGTCCTCAGAGGGACTCCTGCAGTCCTGCTAAGGTTGCTTAGCCTTGTCCGCTAGGCAATCCTAGAACAGGGTATTCCTCATTCTTGTGAGGCTAACACGCTGATAATAAATCTCGAGCTTTCCCACAGTGGTCAGGCGCATCTCCCCACGCCCAAATGAAGAGCAGTGGGAAACCAAGGTCTCCTCCGATCCCCGCAACATCCCACAGTGCACGGTCCAAGTGTACCTCTCCGTGGGAGTCCCCTTCATCCCACTAGCTCAGTGCCTGCCATGTTCCCTAATGACTGCCATGAGCCTGTGCCCAGTGGCACTCATGGTGTCCGTCCCCAGTCCTAGCCCAACACTGCCTTTTATAAAATCACCCTTGAAAAACAGGATTTCCGGACGCAGACAGGATAGTCTAGACAAGAAAGCAGATGTCAGCAAGGGAGGTTTCCGTCCACTTCCATTGGCGATGTGTTTCCTGAGTAGCCACAAGGAGAGAAAGTGGGTGCTGAGCAGAGTGCTCAGAGGTGCGTCTCCTTCTAGTGGCGTGCAGGGCAGGACCGTGAAACAGATGCTGTGTGCTGTGTGAGGGTTAAGACAGTGGTTAGAGGAAAGTATCATGGCGGGTTCTGAAGAACCTTTTTTTGCCTGCCATTGACCGGGGGATGGGTTTGTGTAAATCAGCAAAACATTGTTGCTTTGTGGACTTCGGTTTCCTTCTCCTTTTCAAATTGCAGGGTGGGGTGGGTAGTGGTAAGGATGGAGGTGTGGTCTGTGCATGTTGGTTGGGAGTCTGGAGCTGATGGGGGGGGGGGCGGGCGGTGCAAGGGGAGGATGGGGAGTAAGGTAGGGAGTAACCCCGAAGACACCTTCAACTGCCTTGACCTGTATTCTGTTAAGCCTCTGTCTGTAATCATTTACCAGTCAGTAAAATGGTTATAAACACCACTGGTGTTAAGGACTTCCACATCTAACAATGGGATCAGATCATACATTTTCCACTTTGCCTCCAGGATCCACGTGAAATTAGGATATAGCTTCTATTTCATGAGGAAACCTTTTTTTTTTTTTTAAATCATGTACTATACGCTCTATTCAAGACTTCACAAAAGGAAAAAAAAAGGAATAAAATTCACACGTTTGCAAGAAACTGCTGATGCCTTTGAATATCTTTCCACAAGCAGGAAAACCTGGTATTAAAAAAATTTGAATTTCCCACATATGAAAGAACACATTTATTGATGATACGGATGAATAAAACCATTAAGTAAATGTTGTTTAGGTTAAAACAAAAAAGCTGCACCCTTATTCTGTGTTTCTGGAACAAACCAGTCCCCACCCCCACCCTACTCACAAAGGGCAAGGAATGGGTGAAAAAAGATTGCATTTGTTTCTTCAGTTAATGCACACATACACAAAAGGTAGACATATTCCAGGAATATCAAAGATCAGCTGGGTATATGTTCTACGTGCATTAACCAATTTAATTCCAGAACAATCCTGTAAGTGACTTGACTATGATCATCCTTTTTTCACAAGTGTGGGGACAGAGAGGCCCCAGGGGATCATAAAGCCGAGAGGGGACAGCACTGGGAGTTGAACCCAGGCAACAGAGCTTTAATGTCCGCAGACTTAAATATATAGGCCACTTGCAAATACAAGACTTACGAAGTCTAATAAATGTAGGCCACATATTTGCTGCCTGATGAGCTTCTTTTTACTAAGGCCCCTTGGTCCAAAATCTCTCATATTTGGTATAAAACCTTCATCCAAAAGTTGACTATCCTGTACATGGGGCTTCATTATAATTTCTTACAACTCCATGTGAATCTACAGTTATCTCGATACAAATTTGAGAAAAGTTGACTAGCATCATACATGTCGATAAACAGTTTCTAACATACCAGTGATTTAAAATTTAAGTTATAAAAGGACCTGTTTTAGAGTTAAAGTCACTCTGGAAATGTAGAGAAATGCTGTACGGAAGTATCCCAGCCATCGGGAGTGGTAGGCTTGGAAATAAGATGGGTCAAGGTCTCTGTCAAGCTCTGTCTTGGGAAAGCCCCTTAACCTGTCTGAGCCTCAATGTCCTAAATATGTAAAAAGGGGCAGGGGTGCCTACATTATTGCCTCATTGGAAAAGGGTAGGCTTGCAGTCAGGGCTGTCTCATGCCCAAGCTGCTTGCTCTTAGCCCACTGCAAGCACCCCGAGTCAAAGGCGGTAGGTGCCTGCTGCAGGGAAGAGAGCCTCATGGCACCTGTCTGTAGTCCCTGCCAATTACCCCTTCAGCTGCTATCCTGAACCCATAGCAGGGTGCATGGTCATCTCCAAGGTGCTCAGAGCCTCCCCTCCCCTTGTGATTCCCCCTCCCACTCATGGAGTGAGAAACGTCCCTCCCACCTCTTTGTGTAGTGCCAAAGCTTCTCCCACCGTTTCCCCCTCCCTTTAAAAACTTTGGCTCGGGGAGAGTAGGGAGGGAGGGAGAGGGGAGGGCAGGGGAGGGGAGGGGTACCTTTGCCAGGTACTGTATGCAAAGGGGCGCTAGCAGGGCAGCCCAGCCCTAAAATGGATCAGGTTTCCAACAGGAAAGCAGGAGGCGGCCTCTGGCCTAGAGAAATCTAGAAGATGCTATAATTGGCGAAAGTCAGTGTTGCTAAACGAGAAATTTTGTGAAATCAATTGAGAGAAAAATCAATATGGGATTTTTTTTTCCCCCACAATGAAAAGACAAGATTCCCACACAATTAAGAACTGGGCCGCGGTTTCCACACTGCCTGTCATGTTCTCTCGTTTCTGTGCCACAACTGTTCATCAGAAATAATTAAACATTTTCCCATGGGCAACAATTACTTGCTTAAAATATTATGAGTAAGGAGAATACATTTATAATTACCTAACCTTTCTGAAGGTGAAAATATATATTATCCTTTGATAGAACAGAAAAAGGAGTTCCTGGATATGCCGGCTCGCGGTGCTGTATCTACCCAGATTACGCTAATTGCCTTAAGGGATTGAACAATAGTGTTTTACACACCCAAACCTTCCCTTTCATTTTCTGTAACTTTTAGGCATCAAACAATGGCTCCTCTTTCTGGTTTTTGTAAGTCATTCAATAGCCAGCCTGTAGCTATCCAGATTGTCAAACACCATCTCTGAATTGTCCCGGTGCTGGAATATAATGAGAGTAGCAGGGTCTCTCTTCTTTCCTTCTCCCTTTCTTTCTGCCTGCCCTCCTTCTTTCCTTCCTTTCTTCCTCCCTCCCTCCTTATTTCTTTCTCTTTCTCTCTTTCTTTCTTTCCCTTCTTCCCTTCCTCCTTTCCTTTCCTTTTTTCTTTACTTTTCTTTTAATTGAATCGTAATTGGCATACAATATCTTATTGGTTTCAGGTGTACTTCATAGTGACTCAATATTTTTATACATTACGAAATGATCCCAAGAAGTCTAGTTACCATCGGTCACCATACAAAGTTATTATAATATTATGAACTATATTCCCTATGCTGTACATGACATCCCCATGATTTAAAAATTCTATAACTAGAAGTTGGTACCTCTAAATCTTCACCTATTTCCCCTGCCCCCCAACAGCTCCGCACTTTGATAAACCAACAGTTTGCTTTCTGTGTCTGAAATTGTTTCTGTTTTGTTTGTTATGTTTTTAGATTCTATGTGTAAGTGAAATCATATAGTATTTGTCTTTCTCTGTTGGACTTACTTCACTTAGCATAATCCCCTGTAGGTATATCCATGTTTTCATGAATGGCAAGATTTCATTATTTGGGGGGGCAATATTCACACACACACACACACACATACACACACACCCCACTTCCTCTTTATCCGTTCATCTATCAGTGGACTTAGGTTGCTTCCCAGCAAGTGGAACTTACCCAGAAGTGGACTTAGCCAGAAGTGGAATTGCTGGGTTGTATGGTAGCTCTGGTTTTAATTTTTTGAGGACCTTGTTTTCCACAGTGACTGTCCCAGTTTATTCCCTCCAGCAGTGTGCATGCGTTCCCTGTATGCTATATCCCCACCAGCACTTGCCATCTTTTGTCTTCTTGATAATAGTCAATCTGACTGGTGTGAGGTGGTATCTCATTGTGGTTTTGACTTGCATTTCACTGATGATGAGTGATGTTGAGCATCTCTCAATGTGTCTGTTGGCTTTCTGGATCGTTTCTTTGTAAAATATCTATTTCAGGTCCTCTGCCCATTTTTAAATCAGGTTCTTTTTTTTTGAATATGAGGTTGTATACGTTTTTATATATTTTGGATATCAAGCCCTCATCAGATGGAGGATTTGCAAATATCTCCTTCCATTCAGTAGGTTGCCTTTATATTTGGTTGATGGTTTCCTTCACTGTGCAGAAACTTTTTAGTTCGATGTCATCCCATGTTAATTTTAGCTTGTGTTGCCTTTGCCTGAAGAGACAGATTAAAAAAAATATATATATATATATATATATATATTGCTAAGACTGATGTCAAAGAGCTTACTACCTATGTTCTCTTCTAGGACTTTTTTATGGTTTCAGAGCCTATATTTAAATCTTGAATCTATTTTGAATTTGCTTTTGTATATGGTGTAAGAAAGGGGTCCCTTTTCATTGTTTTGCATGTAGCTGTCCAGTTTTCCCAACACCATTTATTGAAGAGACTGTCTTTTCTCTATTTCAGCTTCCTCTGTCATAGAGTAATTGATCACATATGTATGACCACATATATAATACATATGGGGACTCTTTATCCTATTCTATTGATCTGTGCGTCAGTTTTTATGCAGTACTATAATGTTTTGATTATGATAGCTTTGTAATGTAGTTTGAAATAGTCTCTCTCTTCTTGGAGTTAGTTACTTTGTTAACCACGTGCTAACACAAGCCATGAGCCCAGTGTTTTGCGTGTTTTTACAACTTTCCTGATTTTGCCTTAAACATACACTGTGAAAACATAATAATCACAGTAGTTAACACTCTGAGGGTTTACATCCTTTTCGGCATTTCCAAATGCCTTATGTAGGCTATCTCATTTGTGCTCACAACAATTCCATGAAGCAGGTTACTATTAACATTCCCATCTTACAGATGAGAGAACCGAGGCCCAGACGTGTTCAGTAACTCACCCAAGATCGCACAGCTGAGAAATGGTGAGGCTGAGGTTTGGTCGCGGGTCTATTCCTTTAACCATGCCATTGAACTAGCGCTCAAATTTCTCTATCAAGTCATTTTCATTCTATGTTTTTTGTTAACTGGAAAATAATGGTTGTTTGTTTGTTTGTTTGTTTTTCAGTAAAATACTTCTCAGAAGGCTGGCTGCAATCATGCTTTTATGTTAAAGACTTTGTTTTTCTAACTTGTTTGGCCTTAATGCTAGTTTTCAAGTCTAAAAGCAAGTAAAACAATGGCATAGCATTTACCACTTCCTGAGTCCATATGCCGGGCTAAGCACTGATCAAGGATCTTCACCTCCTTCCTGCCCCTTTCCCTATACACATGATAACGATGCAGGGTAGATAATATCCTTGACTTACACATGGATAAACTGAAGCCTAGAAGGGTTAAGTGATAGAACCAAGGTCACCAAGGTCATGCAGCTAGTAATTCATCCAACAGGGACTTCCAGGCATATGCCCATTTCCTTCAGCCGATTTTATCACAGGTATTATATGGCAGGCACTGTCCTGGGCTCTGGCAGTACCACTGCCAGGGTCTCAACCCCAGTTAGGTCTCAACCCCACTATAAGCCAGGGGCAGGGTTGGCTCCTACAACCACCGTGTCGTAGGGTCAGTGTTTTGTATTGCTATCCGCATTCTTTCTTCTGAAATATTCTCTCCCTCATTTTAGAAAAACTGAGTTTTGATAACTGTTCCACAGGATCTAAAGTTATATAAAATTTTATTGAGGTTCTGTAGTCTTTTAAAAACAGCAGTATGGGGCAGCCTGGGGGGCTGAGTCAGTTGGGTGCCTGACTTTTGGTTTCAGCTCAGGTCATGATCTTGGGGTCGTGGGATTGAACCCTGTGTTGGGTTCTGTGCTCAGTGTGGAGTCAGCTTGGGATTCTCTCCCTCTCCTTCTCCTCCTCCCCCACTCATTCTCTCTCTCAGAAAAATAAAATATTTAAAAATAAGTAAATGAATAAATAAAAATAAAAACAGCAGTATATATTTTTTGTGTTTGCATGTATCATTGGCATAAGGCTATTACTGCAGAACTCAGTGTCTATCTCTGATTTTGTGTCTTTTCTTTATTGCTGAACAGTGACATGGAAGCTCAGTATCTAGCATCAGCCCACTGTCAGAGCTAGATGACTCTGACCCAGGAATTAGGTGGATAATACAACAAAACTTATAATGTGGGGTCCCCTCTCAGTGACTACAGTTTTTTTTTTTTTTCTTATTTTGCAAATTCTCTAGAAGCAATACTATGATGGTTAAGGCCACAACTCCTGGACCAGACTGCCTGATTTCAAGCTTTATCTCCAACACTTACCTCCTGTGTAATCTTGGGCAAATTACTTACCCTTTCTGTGCCTCAGATTTCCTTATCTATCAAAGGAGAATGGTGGCATGGATGCCTCATGGATGGACTGAATGTGTAAATATATGTCAGAGTTTAGGACAACAGGGCTCCTTACGTGGGCCAAGTGTTGGCCATCGTTACTGAGAGTCATCTGTAGACTTGAATTTCGTTTATCATTTAAAAAGGCCTTATTTTTTAGGACAGAAAATAGTGCCTCATGATCTGCTTTTTCAGCTCTCAAAGGGCAACCAGGTTCTTTAAATCTTCCCTTCTGGGGCATTCTACATGGCCATTCTGGTAAGGATGCTCTCAGTGCAAGCCTTCCATGGGCTTTTCTAGTGAGCTAGAGGTCCGCATTGCAGCAACTTGCTACAATTAGCCCAGACTGGTTTATGGATGTTGTTTTTAAACAGTGTGATGCAAGTGGATTATTTGAACAGGCTGTAAAGTTTTAATTGGTGCAGCTGATAAACTTCTCCCTGCTCCCACCCCCTATAAGCCGTTAGGTGTTTCATGTTGCACACTGAGTAGTGAGATTAACTCCTGACTGTTCTTTCCCTTTTGCTGTTGCTCCCTTACAAACCTCTCTCCACAGGGCAGCCCGAGTGATCTTTTTCAAATGCAAATCAGATATGACACTTTTCTTCTGATAATCTGTCTCATTCCTTCCTACTGTGCTGAGAATACGATCCAGACTTCCCCAGCAGTACAAGGCCCGCCTCACACCTATGCTTCAAGCACACTGTCCTCCTTTAGGGTTCTAAAACATGCCAAGCTCCTCCTGAGACCAGGGTGCCTGCCTTTGTGATGCCCTCTGTCTGGAATATTCTTTCCTGGCTAGTCACAGGCTGGCATTTTCTCATTCTCGTGGGCTCAGTTGAAGATATCGCTCTCTTAAAGAGGCTTGCACAACCTCCCTGGCTTCAGTGAGCACTGCCACCCCCACCATGGTCCTCTCCTTTAGCTTATTGCTTATTTCCCTACTAGAACATTTCCCTATCTGTAATTATTTCCTTTATATGTTTTCATGTTTCTTGTCAGCCTTTTCTGCTAGAATGTATACTTCCAGAGCCCTGTCTGGCTTTCACTGTATCCTGAATGCTCAGCACCGAGAATCAAAGTGAAATGCACACAGTACACAGAAGGTTGACGAGGTTGCCTCTGGAGTATCTAGAACCAAATTCCCTACTTGATTTCGGTTTCTGCTTGCTTTCTTTTTTTAAAGATTTTATTTATTTATTTGAGAGAGAGAGAGAGATCACAAGTAAGCAGAGAGAGAGAGAGCAGGAAGCAGGCTCTCCAATGAGCAGAGAGCCCGATACAGGCCTCGATCCCAGGACGCTGAGATCACGACCTGAGCCGAAGACAGAGGCTTAACCCATTGAGCCACCCAGGTGCCCCTCGGCTTCTGCTTTCTATGTCCTTAGCTAATTCCCTTGATTTTTTTTTTAAAAGAAAATAAAACAAGTTTCTGAGTTGTTAGTAAACTGCTATGATATTTATTTTAGGCTTTGTTTATGCCCCTGAATAGGAGAGGTAAACATTTTCTCTGGTCAGAGTTTTACCTTCCCCTGAAATGGGACATCCTGTGTATTGCCGTAGGATACTTTGTGAAAGAAAGCTGATTAGTGATGAGCAGGTAAATAAAGCAGCGGTTCTCAAAGTGTGCTTCTCAGACCAGCAGCATCACGGACGTCACCATCGCCTGGGAACCTTTCAGAGGGCAAGTTTTTAGGAGCCACACTAAATTTACTGAAGCGAGCTCTGGGGGATGGGCCCCAGCAATCAGTGTTTTAACAAGCCCTCTGTGTGATTCTGAGGAAGGCTCTTAAGTTTCAGATCCCCTGAAATCAAAGTAACCTTTGTCAGAGAGGTATGGAAACATTGTCAGTTCTATGAATGTATATGCAACTCAGTCGCTTAGAAATATATCATTAGCAGACTGTAGGAAAGGAATTGCTGGGGTGCCTGGAATTCGGAGTTAAACCAGGAGGGATCCCAGCCTGGAAGAATTCACTGTCTGATGTGGAGAGAGTGGCAAGTATACCACCTACTGTCATATATTCCTGGGCATGCTGGGACAGAGGAAAGAGGAAAGAGCTGACTGAGAAAGAACAGGCAGGACTTCTGTCAGTCAGGAATCTTCCAGAATAGCATAGGGTAATGGTAAAAATGGGTGGGCTCCTGAGACAACTGGGCTGAGTTTAAGCCAACGCTCCCTGTTTAGCAGTTTTGTGGCCCTGGCTGAGTTACTACTCAGCCTCGGTGTGCCTCAGTTTCCTATCTTAAAAATGACAGCGATGATACTAGCATAGGGTCCTTGTGCTGAGCAAGTGAGTTCTAAAGCAGGAGCGCTTGGAACAGCGCAAGGTCCGTTGTGAGCACGCAGTATTAACTGCGATCATCGTCATCATCCTATTGCAAGCAGGGGCTTTCAGCTGTTCCTAATTCTTGAGGGCTGGCGAGTGAGGGCAAGGCGGAGGTTATTAAGGAAAAGTTTCCAGCCTAAGTGATAGCCGATCTTGCTACCCAAAACATAGTCCCTTCCCGGCAGTGTCACCGTCCTCTGGGGGCTTGTTAGGAATGAAGCACCTCGGGCCTCACCCCAGAGAAGCTGAATGAGGACCTGCATTTTAAGAAGAGGCCCAGGTAATTTTTTTTAAAGCCAACTTCAAAAAAATGGAGAAACGTAGAGTAGTGATTCAGAATCCCAGCTGCTCATCCTTGGCAAAGGCACTGAGGTCAGGAGACAAGCCCCTTGCAGGTCTGGGTTGCGGGGCTGTGTGTTTGCAACAGGACAACAGGAAGCGTCAGGAGAGGAGAGGAGCTGTGCAAAAGCAAGCCCCCCACCCCTACCCCCAGCAGGACGCAACCTCGGCCTTCCATAGGTGCGCAGTGGGGGTGGCGTTCTGTGTGTGGGTGCTCAATATGACGGCCATGGCCAGGCTCAAGGTTGGGGGAGCCAGTGCAGGTGGAGGCCAGGGAGAGGTTTCTGAAAGAAAAGGGGAGAGTCAGAGGCAGTGAAGGCAGAGAGGAGGGAATGAGTCTAAGAATGATCAGAAAATGGATCCGGCTGAGCAGGACTAGACCTCGGCAATGAGGAAAGCAGACGAGGCCAGCATGCTTTTAAAGACTGAGTTTATAGGGAAGCCTGGGTGGCTCAGTTGGTTAAGCAGCTGCCTTTGGCTCAGGTCATGATTCCAGCGTCCTGGGATCGAGTCCTACATCCAGCTCCCTGCTCGGTGGGGAGCCTGCTTCTCCCTCTGTTTCTGCCTGCCACTCTGCCTGTGCGCTCGCGCTCGCTCTCGCTCTCTCTCTCACCAATAAATAAATAAAATCTTTAAAAAAAAAGACTGAGTTTACAAAGCTCCTGTGCGGAAGTTTTTGTTCAGAACCCTTTTTAAGGGTTTCTGTCTGGTCCAGTTTTCCAAAAACGACAGAATGCTGAACCTTCTATTGTTATCCACATAGGGATTTCTTGTAGCACACTCAAAAAGCATTTGGGATTGTTTCCTGTGGACGAGGGTTTAGAGACAAAATGTCCTGGCGGACCTCAGGAATGGTGGTGGTATTTTTCCATCTTAGTCCAATGTTTCCAGCCGTCTGTTCAATTACAGCAAAACTTGATTTCCTCAGATCCCTTATAGCATGAGTCATTCCAAGCAAGGAAATTTTCAGGTAGCTGAGTTAATGTGTGATGGGCAGAAACTTCTAAAATACACTGTCTTTGAGGACATACTTTAATGCATTACTTTTCACACTTTTTGTTTTCTTTTGTTTTTAGCAGTGAGAGGGGATTTTTTGTTGTTGTTTGTTTGTTTTTGAAGTAGAAATATGGAATCCCAACATATAAAACAGAATAGAGTTACTTCAACTAAAAAAGGAAGGAGCAGGCCAAGTCCCTGGCACTTGCCTTTCAATTTATCCATAATTTGTTCCCTGAGAGTCCACCACAGATATCTTGCACTGTATAGAACTGTTGGAAAGCCTTTGTTTTAAAATGAACTTGTTCTCTACTGATTTCACAAAGAGGAGAATCAAATGTAGTGGTTTTTTTTTTTTTAATATTTTATTTATTTGACAGAGAGAAATCACAACTAGGCAGAGAGGCAGGCAGGGAGAGAGGAGGAAGCAGGCTCCCTGTGGAGCAGAGAGCCTGATGCAGGGCCCGATCCCAGGACCCTGAGATCATGACCTGAGCCGAAGGCAGAGGCTTTAACCCACTGAGCCACCGAGGCGCCCCTCAAATGTAGTTTTTTATGACTGGGGGCTTTGTCATCGGTATCATTATTGCGATATAATTGAGTTGGTGCAGACAACTTGCCCTGCAACAGAAATCGAGCACGAATACAAGCAAAATTATGACTTTCCCAGCCCATGTCCCTGGGAAGTCTGGAAGTGATGGTCGGATACCAGGCATGGTTGCATCTCGGTGTTCAATGACTTCATCAGGGTCTATCCTCTCTCTCTCCATCTATGGATTATACCACTCTTTGTTGCTCAGTGTGTCAAAATGTAGCAGTATCCACTCCCGCCAAAGGAGCTCCGTGCTTGTGGCTAACAAGATAATTTTGGCAGTCTCAGGTAAGATCCTTATAGGTCTTGGAACAGAGGCTATCTTCCTCAGTCTCCATATATCAGTTCTTGTGGCAAGACTCCTAATTACCCTGCCTGGGTCACCGGCCGACCGCTAAGGCCAGTGGACAGATAAGTCATTGTGATTGACAGTTCCTCCAGAATCCTATAGGATGGGCCAGCTGTAACAAGGATGCTGTGCAGACCACAGCAATAGGTCTACTACAGAGTTGCAGGCTCCTTTAAAAAAAAAGAAAAAATCCCAAATTCATACTGTGTGCTGGGCACTGTTGTGGAAACCAAAAATGAGACAGAAAATGCCTAGAACTGAGCATGCTGGGCCTATGCATAAACCACACACTAATATAATGCGATGTGTTGTGACCAAGGGGAATATGCAAAGTGTTCTGAAAGAAATGCTCTTTGACTAGGCGAGCAGTTAATTGTGCCAGAGGAAATCAGGGAAGGCTTCACATAGGAGGTGATCTTTGATGGCCTTGGCATGGTGGAGAAGGAGAAAAGAGCATCTGGGGTGGAAGGAACAGAACACGGAAAGGTAGAGAGGTACAAAAGAGGTTGGGCCGTCAGAGGTCGAGAGCTAGGGCTGCGCATGTGGCAACAGAATTGGCTTTCTTTCCTCAGTTTATCCACACACCCCCTCCCCATTTCCCCTTACCTTCTGTTCCCTCCTTCCCCAAGGAGAGGTATTACCCTTGCAAAAGCTGGAGAGATGGTGTGTATCCATGGCAGCTCTCCCAGAGACTGCAGACCTGCAGTCTGGGAGATCCTCAGGGCAGCACCACCCCCTGCTTTGATTCCCATTTACCCCTCTGCCCCCCACCTAAAGATCATCCCCTTCTTCTCTCTTCATCTCTGCTTTCTTGGGTTCTGTTTTTCTTGTTGCTTCTACACTTTTCCATCTTCTTATGAAAAGAACAATCATCACTTTTAAAGACCATGAACCAATCAGAGTATGTCTGTGTTTTTGTTTGTTTGTTTGTTTGCTTCCCAATGCATGGTACACATGACAATGACCTGGAGAGCTTATCCCAGTTTTCCAGTGTGGAGGGCTCCACCCCCAGAGACTGTGATTCACGGAATTGGGTGGTGCCTGAACTTAAGGAAGTTGTAAATCTCCCCCATGTGACTCTAATATGCAGTTTGAGAACAACTTCTACATTCTGTGCACTGAGTACGTCATGTACTTACTGGGGCTTTGGAACCTTCTCAGGGAAGCCTGTTCAAGGTTCCCCTGCCTGAAGGTCCTGTGGCAGCAGAGGGCTAGTCCCTTGATGGTCACCAAGACTTTGCTGTGGTCAGATTTAATGAGATAGTCCCAGGCTTGTTACACTGTTGTCTTGTTCATGAAAATTATGTTTTAGCCCTCCGGACATCTAATTTTGCAAATCAGTGTCAAGTATAGAAAAGATTCTGTCACTTGAGAGCAGCACATTCAGTAATTTTAAAGGTCAGAGACCAAAGGTGGAAATTAGCTTTCAGCTATAGAAATACATTGACTTACACACAACAGAAAACATGATCTTATGGCATACTGGCTATTGACGCATATATAAATTAGTCCATTAGATGTACTGATACTGATACCTCAAGTGTTTATAATCATAGCCCTCATTTATGGAGTGTCTACTTTATGTCAGCTACTAACTATACTGCAAGGTAGTTTAACTTTAAATCCTCATGATAATGCTGCAAGTAGAAACCTCAGGGTCATAAAAGGAAGGGAATGTACCTGGGGTAATCCAGTCACAGTGCTAGAGCTAGGACCCCACGCCAGCCCATCTGAGCAAATCTCCCATCTCTAGGGGCACCTGGGTGGCTCAGTCAGTTAAACCTCTGCCCTCAGCTCAGGTCATGATCTCAGGGTCTTGGGATGGAGCCCTGCTTCTGGTTCCCCGCTCAGCAGGGAGTCTGCTTCTCCCTCTCCCTCTGCCCCTCTATCCCCTGCCCCTACTCTTGCTTTCTTTCTCCCTCCCTCCCCCTCAAATACATGAATAACATGTTAAAACAGAAACAAAAATGCTCCCATCTCTATAGCGCAATCTCCTCGTCAATGACAACATTGTGCAAGCAGGGAGCATGCTGTCACGTGATGGGTGCCCAGGCGCAGTGCTCTCCCTGGGTAGGAGAATCTGTCCCCGGAAGCCTTGTACACTGAGTATTCTTTTCTTTTTACAGAGTATTGTTGATTTGACAAGTGAAATATGATGATGGTTCGTGTTAATTTGTTGTTGTTTTCTCAGGTGTTGGTTCTGATCAATTTCCTCATTTTGGATTATCTGATTTGACTGCATTGTGTTGGGAGTAATTCAAAAGACAAGGATGGGTTGGTTTGTCTCTTTGAACTTTTAATCTGGGGAAGGGGAGAAGAACCCTAAGCTTTTGAGCTCTGGTTTTAGAGTTTATGTATCAGTCATTGAGGTAGAGAAGAACAAATTCCCAGTCACCCTCACCAGAAGATTACAAAGCGTGTTTTGTTTCTTTTTTTCAGTTGGTCAAATATTCTGTCTGCTGTTTTGCATCTGGGAGCAAAACTGAGATCACTGGCAAAATGTCTGTTTTGATAAATCGAGAACAAAAAGACCAAAACTAATGACTTCCACAATGGAAGGTACCGTGGGAAATAAAATATAGAGTAGTGGAATCGGGGGCTTGTTTACTCTGATTCTGTGTATCCATCTGATGGGGAGTATAAATAGTTTTCTTTACACAAAGGGACCCAGGGAATAGTGAATCAGAGAATAATTGACTCGTGTCGGTATGTTTGTGAATGTACATTTTTATCTGATGGCAAATAGGCTGTTGGCCTTTGAGTCAGTCACCCACCATAGAATTGCCTCACCTCCTATGTACCAAGATTGAGTGCCCATCCCCCCTCCAACAAAACATTTCAAATTAGCATTAATCAGCCAATGTTGCATTTGAGGCCCTATGTGAAAGCCACCTACTGCAGCTGAATGCCATTCAGCAGGCAAGAAGTGATTTGCAATATAATTTAAATTAAGAGTTGGTTTCCTCTCCCATTTAGAACACACCAGTATGGAAAACTGGTTGTCAGACATGCTGGTGATGTGCATCCACTTGGCTATTCACTCAGAAAATGAAGTTTCCTGAGACACGCCGCATCTAATTTATTTTTTATTTTTTCCCCTATGAAGTTAACTTCAGCTTTTTAAATACAATGGCTACCCAAACCGCAGAAAAACGAACACCATTAATTTTAATGCTCATAATGTAATGGAAGGAGATTATATTCAGTTGGGGTTTTTTTTTCCCCCTTTAACAGAATGTTTATTTGCCCCTCTCCTTACAAGTTAATTATTATTTTCCTCCCATAATATTCTGTTTATATCTGAGCAGCCTAACAGCGTGTGTGTTAATGTCTTCAGTTCATGAATTGCTGGTGAGTCTATCATTTTGCAGTGTCTGTCACCAAAACATCAATAGCCTGGCAGTGTGCTGAGTGAATATGCGGCTGATAGGAATGCAGTGGGTTCCTTACAGAACCCTCTCATCTATTTTTATAAAACATTTAGTTTTAGTCGAGTTTCTTTTTTATGCATTGATTGGGATATTGAATGACTTTTCAGTGAATTATGTAGTAGTGAGTTAAGAATTGGTAACTTTTCCTCTTACCATTCAGGTATTTATTTTTAATTCATCTTTTAAATCACTTAATGGGCACTGAGAGCTTACCCTGCTTATGCAAATACTGTGCTAAGTGGTAGGGATTAAAAATAATTAAGATAAAGTCCCCATCTTTCTAGACCTCCTAGTTCTCAGCAGGAATCTCCACGCGGTAAGATGAGGGGTATAAGCGAATTGGGTTTAAGGTAATGGAGGGTGTGAAGGAGGGAGCTTTCCCAGGACAGGGGGCCTTCCAGGAAGACTTTGCAGAACAGGAGATGATAGTCCTGGTTCCTGCAGAGCTAGGTATTGAGTTCTTCAAGTTGGCAGTGAGATAGTGAGTGTGGATGGAAAAAGGCAGTACAAGCAGAGGGAGTAGTGAATGCAAAGTGGGGAAGCAAGCCTTTGGAACCTACTATATGCTATTTAAATGAGAATAATAGAAGCTGGCCACGCGCTGTTCCAAATCGTTAGATCTGCAAACTAAAGTAAGCCTTGAAGTTGGTATTATCCCCATCCCCTTTTAGAAATTACAATTTGGAGAGATTTGGTAACTCCATCAGGACCAAGCCTGGAACACAGGCTCCAAAGCCTACAAGTTCAAATATTATGCTTGTCGTCTCTTTGCCCTTTAGAGACTTCAGTCCCTCTGTGTAGACCAGACGTGCTAATAATGACTGGCATTCAGGACTGTGTCTAAGTGGGGAGGGTCATGGTCCCTATCACATGTGAAGAGGATTAAGTGAGATATGAAATATATGAAATGCTTAGAACAGTGTCTGGAACATACTAAAGCATTCGTTAACTGTTGGTATTATGATGATTAGTGTCTTAGACGTAATTCCCAATAATACTTGGAAATCCCAAGAGTACCTAGAAATTCAAACCCCTTAGGGATAGTGTACTGCAGAAGACATTGGTCAAGAAACACTTCATGGAGTTGGTGGCTTTTGATATAGATCTGTCTGGCTTGATGGTATAATTCCTACAGGTAGAGCCTGGGGACAAGGTGAGTATTTTAGCAAGAGAGAATAGAACACAGAAATGCAAGCAGACTGGAAAATTCCATCATATTTGAGAAAAGTAAACTAATTTGATGAAACCAGAAGGACTGCAAAGAGAAGCAGGGAAAGTTAAGATTTAACAGATAGGTACAAGTTATCTACAAATAATGATTTTTGTTGAGTGTTTGGCATTAGGTTTTTTTGTTTGTTTGTTTGTTTTGTATTATTTAGTCACCATAAAAATTTTCCTAGGGTCACAGACTTATTTTTTTTTCCATTTGAAGAAAATTGAGGTTCAGAGAAGTCCTATATCTTGTATAAGGTTATCTGGCTAACCAGTGTCATAACTTAGACTAGAACCCAAGTCTGTGTTACTTAAAGTACCATGCTTTTTGGACCTTTAAATTTTGCAGCTTTGACCTTTTCTAACACATGAATATTTATGGAATGATGTTTTTCTAGTGAAAGTGCTAGGAAAGAAAAGTGAGAAAAAGTCAACCTGTTCTTCGTAGAGGTCTGCATATCAACACTATAGCCCAACATTTTCCCAGTTATAGCCCATGTCTAACTCCATTAAGATTGAAAAAACTGGCGTCTCTGAGTCCCCATGACCATATGCACCCTCAGGTTTCCTACTTGCATGTTCCTGATATAACACATATCCTAGGTAATATCTCACCTCTGGAATAAGAGCTAATGGTTAAGAGTTAGGGCCTTGAAGTGGGTGCCAACCCAGAACCTCAGCTCCGCCCTGCATAACTGTGGTCACCAACAAGTTTCTTGAGTTCTCTGTGTTTTTGTTTCCGTCTATGTTTAGTGGCAATAATAATAGTACCTATATCAGTGGGTTGCCGCTAGGAATAATGGATTAATATATATAAAGACTAAAAACTGTACTTAAAGGGCTATGCTCATTCATTAATATTAGCATCATTATTGTCATTATTAGGCCTTATATCTCACATCTCTTTAAATAAAGAACCAAGACAGGCTCTGTTGGTGAGGGCAAGGGAAAGGTGTTTCTTCATAAACTGCTAAAGAGAGTGTAAAATTCTACAGCCTTTGTGGATGGTAATTTGGCAATATCAGATCAAAATTAAAAATATTTTCTTTACCCAATAATTCCATTCTTGGTATTTGTCCTACAGATAGATTCATGCCATGTGTACCTTTTGAATTTTAGCCTGTGTATGGATAACCCAGCCCAGATTTTTAAATTACAGACTGATGAATGTTAGTCTCTGTACCCTCCACATGGTCTGGCACAACGTTAGGCACAGAGATGCTGAAAATTCCGTTTTGTTGATTGGCTCCATTCCTTGGGGTCTCCGTGCCCCAGGCCCACCTCCATGCACCACACCCACTAGAATGATGCTTCCTGCTGACCTGCTTACTCCAAACCCCACTGTGAGGACTCACTTTGTATTTCATCCCCCTTTCTCCTTCCTTGGTTTGCTTTCAAAGTGACAGGGACTTCTTTCCCTGCAGCTATGTCCTTGGCTTTTCTCGATGACGATTCCTGACTCGCGGCCCTGGCAGTCTTGGGGGAAACACTGTCCCGTTTCTTCAGTCCAGACCCCGGAGCCCCACCCAGTCGACCGAACCACTTTCTCGGACACATGTGAGTACAATGCTGGATTCTTTGATGAAAATACTTCAAATCATCTCCTCCTCACACGGCATCCTCTCCTCCGGAGCGTGTTTTTGTTTCTCTCAAATGCTGTTCCGATTCTCCCCCTTTCTGGAACCAGCTGCCTGCCCGCAGTTCACACCCGCACGTTCGTTATTCGTTCAATCACGGACTTGTCCAAGGAGGTGGTTGCCAGTAGATCTGGGGACTGAAAGGCACATGCCTTTGTTCTCCTCCCGTGTGGTTCCATTCAGGGCTACTTGTCTCTGACTCAGAATGGAGACTAAATGGATTAGAATAAAACCAATTTAAGGGAAAAAAGAAATGTTCAGACACAGAAATAGAGATTCCTGCTATCTTGGCTGCCTAAGATCCGCAGGCCTCACCAAGGAATTTAAAAAGTAATGTTTCTTATCATAAGTGACAGAAATATGCTGCTTTCTGCATCAGTAGATATGAAGATTAAAGGGTCTGACCGTATTAAACAATTTTGCACAGCACCAGGCACTCTGGGCGCTGCTCTCTCTGCCTTATTACCTTTCATCTTGTGGCTATTTCAGGCCCAATTTAAGAATACAATGCAGTCTGGCTTTGCAAATTGACATCCTTTAATTTAAACTGTCTTGTGGGAGAATTAAGAAATTATGGAACAATTATTCGCCCTCAGTTGAAAGCTGGATGGCATCCTGAGATCCTTGTACATTAACCATTTGAATTGATTAAGTCACATAATTGAATTACACTTTTGCCCCCATAATATCTTGTGGCAAATATGTTGGCGTCGTGTGTTGGGAAAATGCTCTCATAAAAACAGTAGGGGTTGGGGTTGGACGTTGACTTGGGTGTCAAAGAAAACCACCAAGCAGAGTGGGCAGACACTTTGAGATTTTTGTGTGGGAGGTTGATTAGCAGAGTAAGCCGTTCCATCTGGAGTTTAAATGGGAGGTCGTAGGTCACGACTGTATGTATGATATGGGGGAAGTACGCATGCCTAGTCTCCCTCGGCATTATCCTTTAGCATTCAGCTTAGAGTCTATTACTCATCCTCAAAGCTTTTTTTTTTTTTTTTTTTTTTTAAATCACACCCCCCTTCCTCTGCCACCATGAACAAAAATGCTGGGTTTGGTGTACCTTCCTTTGTGCTGCACGCTTTTCCATATATGTTTCAATCGTGGCACCTCCCACAATGATGACAAGTCTCCTTTACCAGCAATGTGGCTACCATGTCCTGACTCACCTAGCATGGAATAGTGCTCATTAAGGACTTGTGGAATGAGGTGTTATTTGGAAGTCTCAGTGGTTTCATCCCTAAACTCAGTTTTCTGTTGTAGAAGGAGAACCAGAAGGGGGTGAAGCCTGTTCGTAATTTTTGAAACAGTGTTCTTAAGTAGGGCTTTTTATACCACTCATGTCATTAGGCCATTTCATGGAGGGTTTATTAAACACCAACTGTATCCATTTAACAAATGCTTATTAGATACCTATTATATACAAAAGCTAGGGTGAGTGCTAAGGGGAGAAAGTGACCCAAAACCAAAGACCAAAATATTTCCTATTCTTTAGAGAAGCTCAAAATCCAGGTGGGGATTAGAGAGGTCAGTGCAGGAAATAGCCCTGGTTGACCAAAAGAGCTAGCAGGAGGCTACTGAAGCGTCCAGGACTCATGAAGAGGTGATGGTACATTCCACTTGATTCCTTTCTGAAGTTTGTACTGCCCTTGGACTGTCCCATCCTCCTACCTCCCTGGCCCAGACACATTGGATGTGTGTGTGTTTTAGAACCCAGCAGAGAAGAGAACTCTGAGACTAATGTCCTGTGGTTGGGCTGGATTGTGCCTTTCATTTGAAAAATGCTCTAACAAGATTTTAAAGCCCTCTTCTCCCTGCCTCACCCCTGTCCCCACTACAACCCAGCTCCCAGCCTCCCACCACACCATGCAGCCTTCTGGGTCTTTGCATTCTTTGTCTGTTCTGCGTGGCTCGAGAATCTCGCTCTCTTTTTCAAAGCTCTTTACCTTTTCTTTACCTTTATCAAAGAACACTCTTGGAGCTTTAAAACCCAACTACAGCTCCCCTCCTGAATATTTCTGTGTGGAAGGGATTAATCAGGTCTGTCAAACAATGAGCTGTAAAACCTTTACTATTTCTAGAAGGTTTAAAGCCAGCATATTTATCACATGCATCATTGAGAATAATCTTTTTATTAAAAAAATTAAATGCTCATGGTAAAATTTCGTGGTGGTGAGCACTGCGGGCGAAAGGCTCATGCACGGGGCCCAACTGTGATGCTGGAATAGAGATTCTGCTAGGATCTTCCTGTGACATCACTCCCCTAGAGGACACCCATCATCTACCACACATCCTATTAGTATGAATGTTTTATACTGTGGAATTCTAGAATCTTGGCACTCAAAGGGAAAGGAAAGTCGGAGAAAGGAATTGATTTTTGTTGAGCAGCTACTTTGTGTCAGGTACTGGTCTGCAAGATTTAAGGGGGTTGCCACGTTTTAATTTTCACAATTTTTTAAAAACTTTATTTATTTGAGAGAGAGAGTGAGTCAGCGGGCGTGAGCTGAAGAGGGGCATAGGAAGAGAAGCTCAAGCAGACTCCCAGCTGAGCCTGGACCCCAATACATGGTTCCATCCCATGACCCATAGGTCATGACCTGAGCTGAAACCGAGAGCCCGATGCTCAACCGGCTGAGCCACCCAGGCACCCCTTCATAAGAAATTTTTATAGTAGGCCCTATTACAGATGATTTATAGACCGGGAAGGCAAGATTCAGAAAGTGAAGCAAATTTCTCAAGATCACATAAATACTCACTTGCAAATCAGAGACTTGACCATAAGACTGTCTAGTTCATTCATTTTATTTTAGTGGCAAATGCCAGGCATGTGTTTAACACAGGGTAGGTAGCCAACACAGGATTGCCAGAGTTGTTGGGACCGTTAGTACGAAGGTTCCTGGGGATTGTTAATGAGAGCTCTTTTCCCCCTACAGTTAGAGAGGCAGTGGAGATTGTTAGACGTGATTCTGAGAACCTGAGATGTAGGTTTTACGATGTTTAATCCAGCAGTGGTAGTGTCCCTTAGAGTAGAGAGGGACTCACTTAGCTTTTTATTCATATGACTGGTACAAACACTGTATTTCATTATTTATTTATAAATACTTTCACATGACTTTCCAGCCTTGTGAACCATCCCTACTGCCATTTTACAGATGGCCCAAGGATAGGCCAAGCCCTCCTGCCCAGGTCACTCAGCTAGAAGCCACTGAGTCATGTTCAGACGCCTCTTCTGGTGCGAAAGCCGCAATCTTTCCAATACTATAATATTTTGAAACCGTTTGAATATTCTTAAGAATTAAAAAAAAACAGAGTTTTGAAACTGGAGAAGACCCATAGAGGTCTGTGGGTCTGGCTTTCCAGATTGTACAACTGAGGTGCTGACACAGAAGGGAATGGCATAGAAGCCCCATGCTCCGGGATAACACAGAAGAAGGAGGGATTCAGTCAGCTGGGGAAGGGGTCCTAGGGCCCCAGGGAAGGCTGCAGTGGGGTGGTGATTTGATGACGTCCTGAGGGGAGAAGAAAGGAGGCTCATGGAAGTAAATTCCACAAGTGATACCAACACGGAAGAAAGGCAAGGTCCTGTGGCAAAATGACCACACGGTGGCCCCGTGGGCGGAGGCCCTTCAAGGAAGCTGCAGTTTGTTGTTTCAGTATAATTAGTTGTGTAATTGCACCCTCAGCCTGCCATGCCCGCACTGCACACGCCTGTCATTAAACCTCGCCGGCCAGGCCGTGTCTTCCACACGCATCTGCCTCATGCTCCCGCTTTGCGGCCGAGCAAGCAACCAAAAGGGAAAGGCCCTGAGGTTGGGGTGATGGGCAGTTTCAAACTCCCCTCTCCTATGAACACACCTCTCTGCGTTCACCACATGTATGGGGAGAACGTTAAAATGGTTTTGAAGGAAGAACAGTTTTCTGCTCCCACGTTGCCTTGAAGGGAACAGGCCCGTTTCTGGAGCTCTTGGGGGTCCGGGAGATGTTTCCCTGGTTTACATTTAGCAAACTGTAATTAGCGTCCGCGGAAGGGAAACAACTGTGCTGGAAGCACCGTTTCCTCCACACAACAGCCTCTGTTCTGAAGGGCGGTCCCCAGCCCTGGGTTTTCTTTCATGGGGAGGCAGGTACAGATACTCTAGGTAACTAAAAAGTGCTTATTTGGGGGATAGAGGGCAGAGGCCAGTGGATGGTCTATGTCAGATGGCAAAATGGGCCTCGCTTAAGCTTCCGCTGGTGAAATCATGGGGCTCTTGCCTGGTTTTGTTTACTCTGTAAATGCGCATGAACCCATACCCAGCTAAAGCCCCCCTCTGTGCTGAATGCTAGATTGGGTGCTGTGAGCTACAGAGGACTCCTGCCTCTGTGTCAGCCATGCTGACAAAGGCAGATTCACAGCAGGATACACAAAGAACTAGCTGAGGCTTTTTGGTATGGGAACCTTTGAGTAAATCAGACACTATTAGTTAGAATAAGCAATGCTAGCTGCCTTAACCAACGACCCTTCCCAACCTCATATTCAACACGAAGTGTATTGTTGCACTTAACCCAGTCATTCAGGGACACGGATATTTTTCTGTCGTCTGTATGCTCTCATCATCTTCAACACGTGGCCTCTAAGGTCTTTGCAGGAGGGGACAAGAAAGGAAAATCATACTTGGGAGATTTTGAGGGGCGTTTTTTTGGAAGTGGCATATGTCACTTCCACCCACATTCTGCTGGCCAGAATTCAGTCGTACACGGCCCCAATGTAATAGGAAGGGGACTGAGAAATGTAGCTTAGCCCTGTGCCAAGGATAAAAATGAAATCGCTTAGATCAACACATAGTCTTGTCTTGACATGTTCCCTTAAACTCGGTCCCTATTCAAATAAACACAAGATCATCTAAAAGACTGCTCTTCATGGGCACTTGAGGAGAACTTTCCAGGCCAGATGATCTTCCAGAGCAGGACGGAAAGTGCTGGTGAGAACCTAATTAACATAAATTATCTGGAAGAACCTGAAATAACCTCCTAACTCTTGACCCCAGAATTCCTCTTCTAGTATTTTATCCTAAAAACAGAGATTGCAAGGGTTTGTGAACAAATAAGTTTTACTTCCACATTACTTGGAATTTTGAAAAAGTGTAAAGCTGAATTTCCAAAGATAACAAAGTGTTTCCCTGTTTTTCACATTCAAATAATGTAATCATTAAATAGAACATATGTCTAGTCTAAAGTTTAATGTTTTTAATGGCATATGGACATGAAGGTAGGCTTCAGAACTTTATGTGCAGTAGGATTCCAATTTTGTTGCAAACACAACATAGATACCTAAAAAAGACAAAACACAGTGCATTAAGATAGGAGTGGATTTCTCTGTATAGTAGGATAAGGAGGAATTTTGTTTCTCTCCATATTTTGTTCTTCTAAGTCAGATATTATGGTATGCATAGTCTCTGTAAATATAAAACAATTTTTTTTTTTTTTTTTTTTTTTTTTTTTTACTGAACTACAAAGAGGAACAGCTTTGGACCAGGACTGACTCAGATTGAAGAGAATTATCCCAAGTATTCCAGGAGGGAACAGGTGAAGAGTATGTGTAAGCCTTGTCCTAGAATTGTCAAGTGCAGAGGGGGCACAGTGGGCTGGAGACCAGAAGATATTGTACAGGAGGTTTGCGAATTCAAATTAAGGGGACCCACAACATTTTCCTCGATGGGGCTAGAGAGCACAAGTATCAACTGTAACTGGTTTTCAAAACTGGAAAATGGGGGGCACCTGGGTGGCTCAGTGGGTTAAAGCCTCTGCCTTCGGCTCAGGTCATGATCCCAGGGTCCTGGGATCAAGCCGCACATTGGGCTCTCTGCTTGGCAGGGAACCTGCTTCCCCTCTCTCTCTGCCTGTCTCTCCACCTACTTGTGATCTCTGTCTGTCAAATAAATAAATAAAATCTAAAAAAAATTATTAAAAACTGGAAAATGGAACTGATTTTAAAAAGTTCAGGAATAGGGCCATGTTTTCAAATGCTGGCTCTGCTGCTTACAAACTGTGCAGCTTTTGGCATATGCCTTAACAATTCTGAACCTCACTTCGAAAAGGGACATAAGACCACCTTATTTATAATACTGCTGTGACATTAAATACCATATTTTCAAATATTTGACAAATTTGAAATAGTTGACCAGGGCTCAAAATGTAAAGGGCTTCAACAGGTGAACCTAGCTAAGAACACCCTCTTTGAATAACTAGAAAACAAGGTAAGGGTGGGATTGTGGTGTGGTGTCATTGTCAGTACTGACCAGCTCTTTTTAGCATCCAAGAACACAGGAGGGACCCATCCAGCCTGGCACCTCCCACCAACCATGAAGAGGTGTTCTTTATGCTAAAGCCCCTTCCTCATTGCAGCTTCTCATAATCCCCCCATCCCCATGCTTTGTTCCAGCCTCTATCCCTACCTCCAGAGAACCATCAAAGGATCACCCGGATTCTCTCACACTGTGCCACTCACCTAAAATCTGGGGGTGCTGTCTTCTTTGCATGTTCACCTTGGCATCCAGGCAGTCAAGGTCACTCCTTGTCTTGCCTGCATATGAGCTAGGAGAAAGGTGGTATGCCCTCAGTGAAATCCTCTAAGACAAATAAACAAGAAAAAATATTCAAAGCCAAAGGGATTATGGATTCTTTTCAGATGATCCTGGGTCAGAGGCTCTCAGACAGGGACACTGCAGAACACTACAGAATCAAGGGGAGGAAAGTCAGTCTCAGAAGCTATGACTTCCCCTCAGGCTTAGTCAGCTTGGGCTGCTTTAGCAAAAATATCTTAGCCTGTGGGGCTTAAATAATGGACATTTATTCTTCCCAGTTCCAGAGGCTCAAAGCCCCAAATCAAAGTACTGGCAAATACAGTGTCTGGCGAGATCCCACTTCCTGGTTTGTAGTGGCCATCCCCTTGTAGCCTCACGTGGCCAAGAAAGGAAAGAGAAGATGCCAGCTCTCATGGCTCTTCTTAGAAGAGCCTTCCTTCTTAGAAGGGCACTAATCCCATTGGCAAGGGCTCCACCCTCATGACCTAATTATAGCTCAAAGGCCCCACCTCCTAATACCATCATATAGAGGATTAGTATTTCAACACTGGAATTTGGGGAGGGGTGTACACAAACACACAGTCCTTACCAGCATCCCTGTTGCTTGAACACAAGGGTCTGGAATCTTTTCCCCAATTCTGTCTGAACATATGTCTCTGATATGTCTCAGCATATCATCACAAATACCACCTCCAGTGACGAATATATCTCCGTGTTAGACACTGTGCCTATGCGCTGTCATGCCTGGTGTGTCTGGTTCCCTCACTGTGTCCTGTGGCCTCCAGCAGGAACAGTTTTATTTCCCTCTTCTGCTGACTGTTTTCACTCCTCCCCCCCCCCCCCCCCCCGCACATCTTGATTAAGTGACTGGTAAGCCAAACAAAGATGAGATAGGGGTTCTGAGAAGGTGCTATAGGATGTGTTATTTTGGACGTCTACACTCTCTTTCCCTTTGTGGTTGAAGTGGTCAGATTTGATGATCCTGGAGTGTCCTTGAAATTCAGCCTAAAGGTCTCCAGCTTAATTTAAATAGTGCCCAGTGACTTATAAGAGAAAAGAGCATGAAAGGAAATTGCTATGTGTGCAGCTTAGAGACTCCCCCAAATTCTCAGCTGGTCTCTGATTTATGCTGCCCAGAAGCCTGTTGCTGATTATGCTGGATGCCCCATAAATTAATGAGGGCTGGGCTTGGAGGTGACGACGATCGCTGAGTCTCTGGAGCAGAAAATGCAACACTAATACATATGTTTCAGAAATGTCCCTGTGTCTATATGTTTGGAGGAGAAAGTGCTGATGAGGATCAATTTCATATTGACTTTAAATTTTTCAATTGACCCAGAGCTCTTTTTATTAAGTAATGTGCACAAAAACATTTCATCCCAGGCCGGCTTGATGGCTTGGAGAAGTCCCTTCAGAATGTAGCAACCTGGATAGAATGAGAAATGCAGTGCATTCATTTATTCTTTTATTCACCCTTTAATAAATATTAAGCACCTGCTACCTGCTCGATTCTAGACCCTCTCCTAGACTGGGAGCAAGACACAATCTGCCCTCAAGAAATCTAAAATCCAATGAGCTCAACAGGCACTTCGATGACTGCTTCTGACCTAGTGCGGCAGGTTTTGTGAGGCGAGGTGCAGGGTATGTGGGAGCATGGAGGAAGGACTCACAGAAGCATCCCATACTTCTGAGTGAGCGAGGGAATGAATGAATGAATGAATGAATGAGCTGGCCTTCAAACTGAGATTTGGAGAGAAGTAGAAATTGTAAAGGGCTAAGGAAATAGCACATGCAAAGTTAGGAACATGTGACGTTTTAAATATAGCCCAGGTGTGTGAGGGGAGGCAGAAGGAGGGCTCCAGGTAGGCAAGAAGTAGACACTAACAGGGTGTTAGGGTACAAATAGACACACTGGAAAGGGCTTTGCACCTCTGTAGAGGGCAGGTCTCAGCACGCAATGAATGGCTTATCTGGGTACATAGTTCTGTGTTTAGAGAGGAGATCATACATATAAGTGGTGGTTAGCCTAGGCTCACCTCCTCCGGACACTTTCCTGAAGAAGCAACCCAGTAGAAGCAGAGCCCCTGCTTTGAGGACGCCCTGGTTTCAGATCCTGGTTCTGCTGCCCTAAACTCAGCAGAGCCCCCCTGCTTGCTGCAAAGTTGGGCTTTATCTTCAGCTCTGACCAAATGTTGGGCAACACAATGTGAAATATTCTTTTTTGTTTCCTGTCTCTCCACACTTGTCTCAGCCAGTCTTTCCTGCATTCTTAGTTACCGTTCGTGGCCCTTGCGGTTGCAGTTTTGTTTTAATTTCATTTGGATCCTCAAGCCAGTGTGGGGGACACAAGAGCACCATTCTTCTGAGTGTGTCGCTCTGGGATTTGGTCCCTGGGCTTCGACTCACAGGTTAGAAGTCTTACTGTGCTCCCCTGAACTTGACTCAGTGGCCGCAGTGGCCGCAGTGGCCTGCTTGATTTATGGCGATTTCTTCTGTGTTTGATCTTAGCAAACAGACAGCTGTGATGTAGCGGCTTCATTCTGCTCACCTGCTGGCATCTTCATGTTTGGTCTAATAGCTTGTTAACTGCTCTGAGGACAAGCACTGCCCTTCCCGGGTACCATGGAGAGCGGTCTCTATGGTAACCACATCACATCGGAGACTGTGCTCATTCTTCAAGGCTTTCCTTCTCCATTTTTCTCTGGTGGCTTCTGAATAACCTGTAATGGTTGGAGCCCTGCCTCACCCTGCCAAGAAGCCACTGCTGATTTAAAGCTTCTCAGAGGAACTTAACAAGACACACTGCTTTTCTCTGGCCTTGTTGCTTATTCTGTCACCGCTGGTCCAGGCCTGCCGGGAGCTGTCATTCCTCCTTTATCATCTCTCTCTCTTTTTGGCATTCCCCAGGTATTGCTCTCACTCTCTCTCAGGAAAGCTTTGACATGGTTCCTCCAGATCTCTCTGCTCATTAATATCTTGCAACAATCCCTTCTGAATCCTGGCATACAGTATGTTCTTTTTTCCCCATTCCCCATTGTTTAGACATTCACTTATCTCTTCAGAAGTGACTCTCAAGCTCTCTGGTCTTCATCTGTACCAAAGAAATTTGTGTCAGATCCTCCTCGAGGCTGTTCAGATACGATACATGAAGAAAGAACCAATTTATGTGTGATAGGACTCTAGAGTGTCCAGTCTGCTGTGCGCTCGGGGTCTAGCAGTAATACTACTAATAAAAGCAAACAGTTATGTGGAGTTCATTGGATAGGCCAGGCACAGTGGCAAGCACCTTACCTCCTCACAATAATCTCATAAATTAAGTGCCCGACTATCCCTGTCTTACAGATGAGGAGGCTGAGACACAGAGTTAAGAGACATGCTCTAGTGCCCCCAGCTGTTATGCTCTCGGACTTGAACTCTGGCTCCAGAATTTATCCTCTTCACCATCCTATCCACGGGGCAGTGACACTGTCCTCCCTACCTGTGTTCCCACCACCAGGAATGGCTCGTTTCGGCGAAGCTAAATTGTGCTCATTTGTAATGCCCGGATGAAATGTCTCCTGCTTTTGGAAAGCACCCACCTTCCTCCACATTCAAGGTGTAAGCTCCTTTTTTCGCTCGACTGACATCAAAGTAGAGTGGTCGTAGCCCCTTCATCCGTTCAGCAAGAGTTTAGGAAGGGCCTTCTGTGTTACTGTGGTAGGTGCTGTGGCTGCAATGGTGAGCAAGGAGCAAGCAGATCCTACTCGCACCCTGCTTATTTTTGAAAAAATAAAAATGAGCCAGTAGACAGAAATATAGTCAGAGATAGCTTTATACATATACTTACCTGCAAACTGTATCACATGTATCTGTATTCCCGTCTCTCTGCATTTATCTATCAGTTGATCCATTCATATTAGGTAATTTTTTTCACTCCTTTTCTTCTGCCTGTTTAAACAGTAAAGCTCATCTCCTCAGTCAGATACTTAAGGTCCTCCGCGATCGGGCCTCAGCTATCTTCCCAGGCTTATCTCCTACCAGTTCTTGCCTCCCGTTCTTCAACCATTCACGCCAGACCCAATCTCCCAGAAACTGTTTTCTCATTGGAGGGCCTCCAAGCACAGTCCACCACTGTGCATTAGCTCAGGCTTTTTTTCTGTCTCAGGTGCCCTTTTCGCACTTGCCTTCGCACATTTCTCCTTACCCAAGCCTTTTCCAAACACCAAGGCTGGGTTCCAGCACTCCTTGTCTGTGGAACTTCCCCTGCCCTGCCCCTTTGCACACTCTCAGCAACAAGGAGTCCGTCTGTACTTCCTCTGCGCTCTAATACCGAACGTGGCCCCTAACGGTGCCTGCGGTTCTAAGTCTTAGCTGCCCGTTCACATTTTGTTCTCCCGATGAGGACTGCAGACCCCTTGAAGGTGAGGAACGGGCCTTATCTCATGGATTTGAAGAACCTAGCACACTGCCTGGTATATACTTCTAGAATAATAATACTTATGTTTTTATTAATAACATTATTAATATTATTAGTTACTTTTAAAGTATCTGCCGTCGGAACCTGACATGCTGCTAAACATTTCATTTGTTTTATTGCATTTTTCCATCGTAAGAATCTTAAAATGTCGATTATGATATAGATACTATTATTAACTCCATCACAGATAAGAAACTGAGGGTTAAAATGCAATGATGCCCCTGAAACAACAGAACCTGATTCAATCCCACGGGCCCTTGCCGTAAGGATGGGAGACCAGGGTTTGCTTGCTCTTTGCTCCCCACTGAAGCCACAGTACTTAGCATAACAACACTTTATGACTTGATAAAATCCTGTTGACTGGATGAATGAAGGTTCTACCCCGTGCTTTGATGTTGGTGGAAAGAACAGGTGAGCTTACATCTGGGAATCTAAATGTGCTTACCATACATGGTCTTCCACCACACACCCACAAACACACGAATGGGTAGGGAAAAGGAAACCAGTGAAGGATTTTGTGAAGTTCTGATAAGATGACCACTGACTATAATCTGTATGTTTTTATCTTTTGTCAAAGTTGTCTTTGGGTTTAGGTGAAGCTCCTGAAAGGTCCAGAATGGGCTTTTAAAGGTTTCGGGCCAGAAGGGTCAGACTTTGGAGTCAGTAAAACCTGTTTGCATTCCAGCTTTGGCATTGTGTAATTTGGGCAAGACTATTTACCCTTCTGAAGTTCAAAATAGTGATTAACATGTGGATTTTAGAATCAGATGGCCTGAATTGCACTACTGGGTATATATCCTAAAGATACAAACGTGGTACTCCGAAGGGGCACGTGCACCCGAATGTTTATAGCAGCAATGTCCACAATAGCCAAACTGTGGAAAGAGCCTAGATGTCCATCAACAGATGAATGGATAAAGAAGATGTGGTATACATACACAATGGAATACTATGCAGCCATCAAAAGAAATGAAATCTTGCCATTTGCGATGACGTGGATGGAACTAGAGGGTATCATGCTTAGCGAAATAAGTCAATCGGAGAAAGACAACTATTATCATATGATCTCTTTGATATGAAGAAGTGGAGATGCAATGCGGGGGGGTTGGGGGGAGGTAGGAAAAGAAAAAATGAAAGAAGATGGGATTGGGAGGGAGACAAACCATAAAAGACTCAATCTCAAGAAACAGACTGAGGGTTGCTGGGGGGAGGGGGGACGGGAGAGGGTGGTGGGGAAATGGACATTGGGGAGGGTATGGGCTATGATGAGTGCTATGAAATGTGTAAACCTGGCGATTCACAGACCTGTACCCCTGGGGATAAAAATACATTATATGTTTATTAAAATAAAAATTAAAAAAAAAAAAGAATCAGATGGCCTGGGTTTAAATAACTCTAAGCTTAGTAGCTGTGTGATTTGGGGGACACCCTTAGCTTCTCTGTCCTTTCATTTTCCCACCTGTAAAATGGGTGTTGTAATAATAGCATTTGCCTCATAAAGTTGATGTGAGATTTAAATAAATCAATTCATCTGAAGCATTTAAAATAGCATCTGACACTCAGAAGACTATTATCAGCTCTTAGGTAATTACATCAACTTCCGAGGCATGTGGCGAGTAAATGATTGGTACACTCATGAAGCCTCTTGACTTCCAAAGCTCAGGTCCAGAACCAACACAACATCACCTCCACTAAATGTTTTGATAGAGTCCCAGGGCCAGGCCAGATTCAGGGGCCATGAAGGGGTGAAGTGAGGACATACATACAAGAGGGGTGGATCATCAGGGGCCTCCAAGGCGCACACTGCCACCGCACCGGCAGAAGACATGATGTGGGCTGTAGACTGGTGAATACTGAATAAGGGTTGATCCCAGTAACTTCACCCACCCAAGTTGATAGATTCTACTCCAGGCCCTCTGCTCAGAAGTTGTTCCTTATTTCTTTGTTTCTTATTTCCGGCTGAGTGTTAGTATATGCTTCCTAAGGCCACAGGAAATCAGAAGAAAACTTGGGAGATGGAACTTTCTAGAGACAGGTCCCCCAGAAATGAAAAAGAAAACGACAAAGACAAAATACCATAAAGTTACAAGATGGAAAACATTCTAAACAGGGGGCATTAAAAGACCCTCATAGCCACAAACCTGTCTATTCCCCACATATGCTGCTACTGTCCTCAGAAGCTAGATCTCAACCACAGGCCCTCAGGTTTCCAGTTCCTCCGTTGGGGATGACGACAGGGAATGTGTTGCTGCTGCTTCTTCACGGACACAGGAGTTATTCCCAGGTCCACGATGGGATCCCCATGAATGGCACACAATGGGTGCTTTTTAAGTCGTTCCTGGTGTTGTCAGCCATTTATTGAGTGGTTTAACATTTGCAGGTGCTGTGCTCGGTGCGTTTCTATACCATGAGATTCTGCTTTACATTTTGTACCTCCTGCCCGCTGGTATCCACTCTCATCTTCACAAGGATCACTTTTTTGCAGATGAGACCATTGAGACTGAGAGGATAGGGATTTGCTTGATGGGGAAAGATAGGGTATAAACCAGTACGGTTCTGTCTCCTAATCCGGTTTCTTTTTCCTTTCCCCAGAAATCCCAGATCATAGGGAACTCCTTCCATTTATTCCCTTAGCTCATTTACGGAGTATATGGTTGATGTGTCATGGGGTCTTGGACCGGCCTCTGCCTCCTGCTCCATGATCTTGCTCTTAACTATGTTCTGTGCATTCCATATGCTATAAATTCATTTTCACAATAGCTGTGTTAGGTATGGACTCTTGCTCATATGACAGATGAGAAAACTGAGCTCAGAGAGCTGAAGTGAATTCCCCAAGGTCCTACAGTGGGAGAGTGCCAGAGGTTAGATTCAAACACACGTGTGCATAATGCCTAAGCCCGTGGTCTCTCCATCCCACCCTACTGTACTCCCTGCACCTTCCTCCTACACGATGGCCCCACAGCTGTGCTGCAGCTGCTCTCCCATTTCACTGGACTCAGAACCCTTTTCAGCCCTGGGTGCAGAGCGTGGATTGAGGCTGCAGATGCGTCACCCTCACGGGCAGGGCCAGATTTCTGTGGCAAACACCCAGACGCGCACGTTGACTGAGGAGGATCACATTTACTAAGCACCTCTTGGATGCAGCTGGCATTGGGTGCCATTTGCCTACAGTATCACATTTCATCCTTGTCTCAAACTTACAAGGGAGATACTATTGCTTCATTGTACAGAGGAGATAACAGGCTCAGAGAGGAGAAGGACCTTTCCCAGAGTCATCCAGTCTGCCTGACTCCAGAGCACAGTGGAGTCCGTCAGAGAAGGTCTGAATGGCGCAGAACACTGTCTGCGGAAACTTCATGAGAAAGACGAAACCCAGGCTGCACCTCCGAGAACTTATCATGCAGCCGAGATAAGTACACCGAGAGCTAATGAGCGCGTTATTATAGTTATGATTAGGTTTCCATGTACTTCTCAAATCAGATGTGTAAATATAATCAAAAACATTTCTCTTTGCAGCACAGACCTCCAGCAGTTTCCACCCGGCATCCTAGTTCTGAGCAAAGATAATAAATTAGCTCTAATTAGCTTTCTCACGCACTGCAGCAAGTTTCTCCTGTCACCACTTTGCCAACGGGAGAGAGGGGGGCTCTGCTGGACTTCTCCCCAGGACAGGGGTCTGTGGGGAGACAGAGGCAGCCTGCCTGGCACGGGACTTTCAGTTCCCTGTTACCTCGTGCACGTGGACGGGCAATTTGTTAGCTGCCTGCCCTCCAGTTTTCTCCCTCTGTGAAGTGAGGAACTCGATCCAGGTTTACTCTTCTCTTGTCCGGTGAGAGTCTAGGATTCTCTCCTGGAGAATTCCCCAGCCTGAAGCACCAACTTCATTTGTGCATGCTGCAGAGTTACTGAACATCCCCTGGTTATCAGGCATTGGCTTAAATGCCGGGGAAGTCAAGAGGAGTAAGAGTGAGTCTCCATCATTAAGGAACGCTCATGCTGGTAGGGAGAAGAATGGCAGTGACTTAGTCCTATGGGCCAGGCCCTTGGCTGTGCCCATCGAATAAGTTCCCTCATTTAATCTCTGCAAGGGCCCTTTGAGGTAGTATTGTTGTTACCTGCATTTTTTGGTAGAGAACAGTCTCAGAGAGGGTAAGTCACTTTTCTACAGTTTCACTGCCGGTCAGTGATGGAACTGTGGTTTCAATTCAGAGCCTGATCTCTTAACCATGAGGTTGTATTCTCACTCCCAGAAATTGCTGAGTGTCATAAAAGAAACACAGCTATCTGGGCAATGGGAGGCCATGGAATGGTGAGGCATGTTCCGTGTGGGTGATGGCTTTGGTTAGGAGGGTGTTTGAACCGGATCTTGAGTGAAAGACAGACTTTGCATACATCAAGATGGAAAAGGGAAAACATTTTAGGTGGAAGAGTCAAGACAGAGAGGTAGGAAAAAAAACACTGGCCGTGGGTGAGGAAGAGTTGAGTGAAGGGAGGCTAGTGTATTATAAGACTGGGTTTTATGCTGTATTCATTTGGTGACAAATCGTTATGGGGGGCTGATGGTGTGTCAGGCACAGTAAGAGCCTCTGGGAATAGCCCACTGAGGAATACAAGCTCCAACATGCTAGGGCAGGGTAGTTCTCAACCGGAGGTGATTTTGGCAACATCTGGAGAGACTTCTGCTTGTGACAACTGAGATGGTGTTACTGGCATCTAGTTAATATCCTACAGTACACAGGACCATCCTCCACAACAAAAACTTATATGGTGAGTTTATAATGTCAATACCTCTAGTGGAGTGACAAGCTGGGGTCAGCTCACGGAGGACCTCCAAGGTCAGGCCCCAGAACTAGCCCATGCCTCTCCAACACCAGGCGGCCTCATACAACCGAAACAGGAGAGCGGTGACCACAACAGCAAACCCTTCCCATTGCAAATGACCTCCCAGTGCAAAAGGAATCAGTCCCGTTGCCTCAGCTGTATTATTATAGTCCTGGGATGACCTTACAAGGCAATTCTCCCACCTCCGGTTCAGAACCACTCAGGGCTTATGAGAATATACGGCCCACCCAAAGAGAATGTCAGATGGCTTCTTCCTTCTTAATCCAATTAAGTAAGTAGTGCCTCTGCAGAAACTCTGCCTGGTTGAGGAATTTATTACAAATTACCTAATCTCATGGTTCTCCCATGGAAAGGAAATAGACGAAACCATGTCTAACCCTCTTCACCCTGAGCATTTCAAAGTGCCAGAGTTGGACCAGAGCCTATTTATTAAGTTAAGCAGTATTTTCTGGAGCTGGCTGGTGAGTGTCAATGCAGTGGAACTTAATTGCCTTTTAAAATGAAAGTCTACTTTTCATGATTATCCTCGAGCTTCCCCGGTGCGATTCTGCTTTTCTAATGCTGGTCAAGAGGAAAAACAGGGAGTCGGTTGTGGCTTTCAGGAAACTTCAGGTGCCAGCCCAAGAAAAATGAGATAACGATCAGGGCACGACCAGGGCGTGCATCCCAGGAGGAGTGCTGGCTTTGCAGCCTGCCATGCCTGTTTGGACACCAGCTTTGCTTTTCACTCTATCAACTTAGGCAAGTGACTTACTTAACCTCTCTGCACCTCAGTCCCTTTACCAAGGAAAATGGACAGCCAAATGCCTCCTAGAACGGCTATTAGGATAATAGTGGTAAGGAAATGGGCGTAAAGTGCCCTGCCTGTCCCAGAGCGAGTCCCCCATAAATTGTAGCTGATGATGTGGGGTCATTTTCCCACCTAGATCTTCCCACAGGGATGTGGGGTAGAGCAAAAAACAAAACAAAACAAAACAAAACAAAACAAACAAAAAAAAAAAAAACCAAGGATCTGATAATTGAGGTTTAGTTACTTTTCCTGTCAAGGACAGAAGAGAGGGGAAATTTCTTATGAACTAGAGGCTTCTTAGCAATTCATACAGTTGACACCAAGTCTCTGAGTCCAGGCAGAGGCTGGCAGGTAAGCTCTTCGCCAGGTCAGAGAGAATAAGAGGGAAAATCAATTAAAAGGGCCTTTCAGGACTGAGGGGTGGCAAACGCCCAGGGTTAATCCCGATGGGAGACCTGTATTTCCATAACAGGCGAGGCCTTCCCTTTAACCCATTGGCACTGCGAGTTGGAGTTTTCTGGGGTGAAGTCCATTACTGGCAATGGGTGTGCCGTGTGTGATTAATGACCCTGGTTACGGGCCGGTTAGCAACAGAGAGCGCCATCCGTCTCACTTCATGGAAGCATCACACACCATTTATTGTCTGCAGCTGGGATGTGTTCCTTTGCAATTAGGTAAATGCCTTCTTTTGGAGTAGACATGGTAATTCCTCCATTAGTGCCCCCATGCCTCTGCCCCACACCCATGAGAAAGGAAGGCAAAGCCTAGGAGAGGCCAGAGGGGGACAGAGATGGCGACTATTGGCGTGTGCTATTACAGGACTTCAAACCCTCGTGGCCCCAGAACCTTTGTCCGTTCTCAGCTACCTCCTTTCAAAGGCACTCAACCCAGAGAGTCCATAGCAATCGTGGCTTTAAAATCCTGCCCTTCCCACCCAAGGGAAAGAAGAAAGGGCACTGTGTGTTAAATGAATCCTATGCTCATTTTCTGTGGTGAAAAGAAACCCTCACAATGAATTGTTTTATTTTTTAATTTTATTTAAAATCAATTCATTAACATATATTACTAGTTTCAGGTTAGAGGTCAGTGATTCATGAGTCTTATATAATACCCAGTCTTCATTACATCAACTGTCCTCCTAATGCCCGTCACCCAGTTACCCATCCCCCCAGCCATCTCATTTTGTTTCCTATAGCTCGGTGTCTCTTACGTAGAATTTAAGAACAAAACAAATGGACATAGAAGAAGGGAAGGAAAAGTAAAATAGGATGAAATCAGAGAGGAAGACAAACCCAACTAATTGTTTTTAAATAACAGCTGTCATGGGTATGGGTGCTTCCTCCGTGCCAGGCATTGTGGTCCCCTCATAAGAACTCTGGCAGGCCCGCCCCATGATCTCCATTTTACACTCGGGGAAACTGAGGTACAGAGAGAAGTAAATTCCAATAAGCCAGGACCCACAGTCTTGCGGAGGGCTGCGTGCTGGGCCACTCTGCTGGACCGCGATTCTGTCTCATTTATGGAAGAACAGGGACCGGTGCAAAAAGAGGGACAAAGGACACAGAAAGTTTCCTGAAGAGAGAGAGCCCAGCACATGCAAGGTAAAGGAGAACATTTGTTGACTCCACACTCAGTTTACTCAGACGCCCACAGTGGCCAGCCGTCGTGCTAAGATGCCAACACAGATGGTCATGCGGCTCAGTCCCACCCATGAGGAGGAGTGGGAATGGTGACAGCTACTGGTGATGGTTCATTATATACTTCGTGCTCTACCAAGTGTTTTACGTGCAGAGTCTCATTTTATCTACACTGTAATGGAGACCAAAGAGGGCATTATAATTATCCAAATTTTACAAATGATGGAAGAGAAAATTTAAACAACTGGCCAGTTCCACCGGCCTCTTGGTAGCAGACCTATCCTTGATCCACAACATCTGACTCGAGCAGGTACTTTCAGAAACTGAACAAGGGATGGCAAATGTGCCGAGACTTCCTGAGAGCATGGTGGGGAGTGACCAGGGGAAGGAAGCTGACTCGTACTGAGATCAGGAGGAAGTAGGCTAGCCTGGGCTACGAGGAGGAGCTGGAAGTGAAAGGGAATGTTGAGGAAGCACGGGAAGATGGGGACTGAGGAGAGGAAGAGAGAGGGGAGAACCTTGAAGAGCGCAACACTTTTTAGGCGCATAGAGACCGGAAGTGCTGGCACCAAGGGGAGTGGTGTGACATGAGGCTGGGAACAGCCCAGTAGGCTGTGCAAAACTATTAGAAGTCATAAATGAGTTCACACTTTTGAATTTGATCCCATGGACCTTATGCAAAACAGGGAGTGGGTGTTAGCTCCTTACTAAAAACGTATGGTCCTCCTTCCTTCCATAATGTGAGCTTGTCTCTGGGGCAGCCGTTTAAACAGGGCCGCCATTTTTGACCCACCTCCTTGCTTTCAATATGTGGGCACATGATTACTTCTTGTCAGGGAATGTGAGTGGAAGGAATGTGTATCATTCCTGTGCTGGAATCTCGAAGAGGCAGGCATGTCTTGTCTGGGCTCTTTTTACATTTCTACTCCCTAGAAGGAGACGACTCTGAGCCCCTCAGTGAGGGCAGAGCCACAGAGCAGAAGCAGCCTGGGTCCCCAACTCCCCATGTGGCACACAACTCCGCATGGATAGGATTTCTTTAAAAATGAGAACTAAACCTCCATGGAGTTAAGGCACTGAAATGTTGAACTTCATTGCAGTAACTAGCAGTGGGATATCTAATTATGAAAACTTGATTTGTATTTTAAAAAGGTTACTGTGGCACAGTGTAAAGAATGGAGAAGATGGGATGCCTGGGTGGCTCAGTGGGTTAAGCATCTCCCTTCAGCTCGGGTCATGATCTCAGGGTTCAGGGATCGAGCCCCACATTGGGTTCCTTGCTCCGCAGGGAGCCTGCTTCTCCCTCTGCCTGCCACTCTGCCTGCTTATGCTCTCATGCCCTCTCATGTTTTGTCTGTCTCTGGCAAATGAATAGATAAAATCTTAAAAAGAAAATGGAGAAGAGCTGAAGACATTTCAGGAAGACCCCTGGTCCAAGTGAGAAGGGATGGTAGCTTAGACCATCCCTAAGACTCAAGCAGCTGTGTGCTCCACTGAGAGACTTCCTTAAATCCCTCACTCTGTGGCACATTCAACAGAGGGAGTGGCCTCTTTGCTGGAAACTCCCTGTACAAGACCGGGGATCAGCAGTGGGTGATGGGCCCTGTCTTCGGCGTCCAGCAGTTCCCTATGACATTCATCGCCAGCACTGTGGAATATACAGGCTTCTACACCCTCCAAGTTAGAACACCTTAGAATTATGGCTCAGATAACTGGACTGGACCACAGGGCCATCCTGGTGTATAGTCACATACTTCTACCAAGATTTTTTAAAACAGTTTTATTGAGGCATAATTGATGTATAATAGATACACATATTTACATGAGATTCGACATGTGAATATACCTGTGGAATCATCACTATAATTAAGATCATAAACATTTTCATCAAGCCCCAAGCTTTTCTTATGCACCTTCATAATCTAAGCTTCCTCACTATATCCCTCCTACCCCACACACAACTCCCATCCCCACGCAACCACAGATTTGCTTTGTGACATCCTAGTAATTTTACATTTCCTAGAATTTTATCTAAGTGGAGTCTTACAGTATAAAACCTTAGGATTCTTACTCTCACCATAGTTAGTTTAAAATTCATGCTGTCAAAAGTACCAGTAATTTGTTCCTTTTTATTACTGATCAGTATTCCATCATATAAATGTACCACAGTTAGTACATCTATTCACCTCTTGGACAATTGGGCAGTCTCGAGTGTTTGGCTGTAACAAAGTTGCTATGAACATCTGTCGATAAGTCTTTGTGTAGACATGTGTCTTCCTTTTCTTTGGGTAAAATACCAGAAGTGGGGTTGCTGGGTTGTATGACAGATGTACGTTTAGCATTGAAGGAAATTGCCCAATTCTTTTTCAAAGTGGTTGTACCATTTCATACTCCTACCAGCCATGCATAGGAGTCCCAGTTGTTACTCTCTTCTTACCAACAAATGGTATGGTTTTCTGTTTAGTTTTGGTCATTCGAGTGTGTGAGAGTGGTATCTTACCATGCTTTTTAACTTATTAGCTTTTTAACTCCTTAATAATGATTTTCAGCATTTTTTCATGTATTTGTCATCTTTATCTTTTCTTTGATGGAATACCTATTTTGTAGGAGATTCTCTTACTTTTGAGTTGTAAGAATGTCTTTATTCCAGATGCAAGTTCTTTTTCAAATGATCTTTTTATAAATATTTTCTTTCAGTTTGTAACTTGCCTTTTCAATTTCCTTTCTGAGTTCCCTGAGAGGTACAGTATTGTTGAATTCCCTTCCATGTTCCTAAAAACAAGATCAGCACTCTTAGACATTGAAAGTGTTCAGTAAATTTCAGTTCAATGAATGAGACAAGATCTAATTCTAAGTATTTCAAGCCAAGCACATGAAAGGTGACTGCATCCTCCATCTGCCAGTCTTTAAATACTATTACCTAATTCAGGGGATTACTGTCAGAATTCACTGGGTGAATATGAATTGACTTTTTAGACCGATGCTGGGCATGGAGTAAGAGTTCAATTAGTATTAGCATTCTTTTATTCTGTGATACTAGGGAGAAGTGGGGCCAAGGGTTGAAACCATAGAGAAACAGATTGGCTCAGTTTAGTGAATTATTTCTGTGTAATAGATTATTGGCTGTTTAATAAAGGGAATGAAATAGTCTGCCACATAGGCTGATGAACTCCTCATCACTGGAAGCATTTAAATAGAGAATAACCATTTGATCAAGTTTCAAAAGAGATGTTTGCTACCTCAAGGGAAAATACTGGACTTCTTGCATCTCTTCTTTTCCTAAAAAAGTGTTTGGTTCCTGGCAGGAGATGATAATGACAATAACGTGCTATTATATATAATATACAATATTATATATAATATACAATATTATATATAATATACAATAACATGCCATTATATATAGTTTATAGGGGCACCTGGGTGGCTCAGTGTCTGCCTTCAGCTTAGGTCATGATCCCAGGGTCCTGGGATCGAGCCCCACATCAGGCTCCCTGCTCCGCTGGGAGTCTGCTTCTCCCTCTCCTGCTCCCTTTATGTGCTTTCTCTTTCTCTCTCAAATGAACAAATCTTTAAAAAAGAAATAAAATAAAATCCAGTTTATAGTATATATAGGACATTATAATACATGATATATAATGCATGATGTATAATACATTCTATATGCTATATTATGTATATAATAATAAGTCATTGTAGAGGATGTGGTTTTGGGCTAAGCACTGAAACATATATTATTTAACCACCGCAACCATCCTGAGGTAAGAGTAGATATTGGCTCTATTTGATAGGTGAGAAAAATGTGCTCAGAGGGGGTAGATAACTTACCCAGTAACCTGGAACTTGGGGATGCAGGACCGTGAACGCAAGTGTGTTTGAGTTAAATCCATGCTTACAATCCAGGTATTGTGGGGTGTAGAGTTTCCCTCTGCTTGGTCATTGCCAAGGGACAAGTGCTGCTGAATCAGTTCCCCAACACCTTATGTGTCCCCCACTGCCCCATTCCCACCACCAGTGTCTGAGCCAGCAGTAATAAGTACTTAGGTCTTGGTCCGCAGCTGTAGCATTCCTCTTTGTTGCTCAGCTGGTCACCCCACAAAGTGGCCAAAGACCAGGGCAGTCATGCCTGAAGTCAGCCACCTGACTTGCTCTCACCCAGGACTACCAGTTGCATCTCAGCTTCCCATGGAAAGACATTCACATCTCCAATTGGAACAGGCCTTTCCCATGCTTTTCCTTCTGGCATATGGAGTATTTATTTGTTTTGGAAGTCCTCAGAAGTGCCAGCTTTCTCATCACACGACAGTAGGGAATGTCCCCATTTGGTGCCTGTCCATCCAGCACAGAATATTTATGGTGTTGTTGCAAAGCTGTTGGACCCTTGGATTCTAATCATCTAAAGATGCTTCTGTGGCTTTTAAAAACCAGGCCCAGTCTTCTGACAAGTGCCTGCCTCACTGCCATCCTGATTACCAGTTCCTACTGGCAAGACAACCATGATGATGTTCACCAGATTGTGCCAAACAGACATTACCTAGCAACAAGTGGGGAGCACTTGAGATGTGTCCTTTTGTTCTAAACACTGTGAGCAATTCTTTAACTGATAATTCAATACAATGGAGAATGAATGCACACTATGAGGAAGGCTTAAGAGAATGCGTTTGGAACAAGACACACCCTCGTGCTACCCTGACTCTGCATAACTCCTATGACATTGGTCAAGTTATGTAAACTCTTGAAACCTCATTTTCTAACCTAGAAAATGGAGAAAAAAAAACAGTACTACTTCATGCTAATTCTGTCAATGCCCTGTATGAATATAATGCATGAAAAGAAAGTGCATGAGAGCATGAGATAATATTCTACGTTAAGTAGGTATTCAAATGCTAGTTTGCTTCAACACACATTTTCTATGCTATCTTTCATAAAAACACAAATCCAGGCATCTGATGGACCAAGATCTAGTTATCCGTACCCTACATTGGAAGATAGCTATGTCCTTAAGGAAGTCTCTTAACCTTTCTTTGATTGGTTTTCTTCATCTGACAGTAGTAAGTGGAATGATAATAATAATATGGGGACAGTAATAAGTGTTTCTGAAGCTAGGGATATGAAAAAAATCTGAAGACCCAAATATAAATGCAAGAGGTGACCTAAATATGTTACTGGTATTATTTATAGTTGAGGGGAAGTTAGCAGCACTGGCAGGCTAACTAGAGACCTTTGTTTCATATAGTAGGTTCTATCTTCATCCATACCAGTATATGATCCTGGTATTCATATTGGTGAAACAAATTTTGGAAATTACGTTGAAATCCATCTACCAAACCCACCCCCTTATTTTTTTCACTTTAAATGTCTAAGTCGGTTTTAGGGAATGTATTCCATATCTAATACCAAGACAGACCTTTGCCAGAGCAGATAAAATGTTTCCAGATGATGAAGTTATACCAGTTAATTTGGAAAAACCTACTAGTTTCTCCAACTATTGGCTAGTTTCTCCAATACAATTGGGCAGAATGATGCAAAGGATGGATGTGAATTCTATAGCATCATGCAAAATTCTCAGATTTTTGAAGCAAAGTAGACATGGGTTCATGTCCTCCTGGTTTACCACTTTCTAGCTCTGAAGACTTAGATAAATCACCCAAATAGCTCTCAGTTTTCTCATGTGTACGATGGGTGGAATAAAAATTATCTTGCAGGGTTGTTGAAAAGATGAGGACCATGAATTTAAAGTGCCTGTTAAGGTGCCTGGCACATGGTATATCCTCAATATGTGATGTATGTTGAAAACAGCATTAATACTAGCAGTAATAACTAGAATTGGAGAGGAAAGCAGAGCCCAAGTAAAGGAATGGTTCCAAATGCTTAGTTAATAATAAGTAAATGTGAGGGGTCAAGACACAGGAGATGAGAAATAAGCAGATAGACCGATGAAGACATAATTTGGAGTCTGTGTTAGGAAATAGGTCTGAGTTTTGGAGCTCCCAACTAAAAAGACAGACATCTCGGCCACTTAGGGAAGCTTTGTCCTCGTGCTTTTGCCTTTATAGGCCATCATTTTCTCCTTCAGGACTCAAATGACAACCCCCTGCAGAAGTGCCTGATGGAAAATAGGTTGTTAGCAAGAGGGGAGGCTAGATGCTCCAGGCACAGGGTTTTGACCAATGACAAGTGTGCATTCTGCCCTTGGAAACACGGCTCTTGAATGTCAGGGCATGGGATTTCCCTTAAGAGTTGCCCACGTGACTAAGTGCCCCTCAGGTTAGTGGAGTGAACAGTTTCCCCGACTTCAGTTTCTTCTTAATCAGGTGTCTCAGCACATCTAAGATGCCTTTTGGCCATTGTCTCCCTGACTTCTTACTTCAGGGAGCCCGATTCGAAGGAGTTGCTGGAAGCAAAGAGAGCAAGTTTGAAATGAATTCTATCTGTCAGTCAATCCTACATATCCCAGATTTCTGGCTGGGCCAGATACCACTGCCAGCCTGTGAGAAGTATCTGTCCTGGCAGAGGTTGTGGCCAACATCTAGGAGGTGGAGATGTGTGTGAGCGAATAACATCAAAGATCATGGCTTTCTTCTATTAAATCTGAATATTTATTATTATCTATCCACATAATACAGCTGAGCGGTGTTCAGAAATCACTGAGCAGCCTGAGAGCGATAGAGCATATGGGTGTCTTACTTTGCGATAGCTGGTCTAAGAAAAGTGGCACAGAGTTCATCGGTGCATACAGTTGTCTTTTCAGCTGCTAAGTCAGGTAGGTGTTGAATCCACGATCATAATAGAAATTCTTTAACCTGGACACCTGGGTGGCTCAGTGGGTTAAGAGTCTGTCTTTGGCTCAGGTCATGATCCCAGAGTCCCAGCTCAGCAAGGAGTTGCTTCTCCCTCTGCCTCTCCCCTGACTTGTGCTCTCTCACTCACTCTCTCTAAAAAAATAAATAAATAAATAAAATCTTAAAAAAAAAAAAAAGAAATTATTTAACCTACCAGGAAACCTAGGGGATGATATTAAACATGTTGAGCCAAATTTCCAAATATTTTATTTTTATTTTATTTTATTTCTTTTCAGTGTTCCAAAATTCATTGTTTAAGCACCACACCCAGTGCTCCATGCAATCCGTGCCCTCCTTAACACCCACCACCAGGCTCACCCAACATCTTCTCCAAAACCCTCAGTTTGCTTCTCAGAGTCCACAGTCTCTCATGGTTCGTCTCCCCCTCTGATTTCCCCCAACTATAGGGAAATAGATAATTCCTAAGACTCCCTTAGATTCTAAAAAAAAAAAAAAAAAAGTTTCCAGGTGAAATACTTATCAGCCAGACTGGAACGGATGGGCCAGTGATAGATCTGGACACTTACAATGAAGCAACCCAGGCTGAATTCCCTACTAATGCGGTAGGTTTCATGTGTTCTGCTTAGAATTGAAAAGGATCACGATTGAGAGTTAATAGACCTAGATCCTTGATCTTATTCTGTCAGTCATTAGCTGTGGTCCCTAGGTGAGTCACATCCCCCTGTCTGGGGTGCAGTTTCCCCATTGGTAAAGTAAGAACCTTGGAACAGAGAACTTCAAAGGTCTTTTCCTATATGGACACCTGTGACTCCATATTGGCCAAATTGTAGTAATTTTTAAATGCTTCTATCTTGAGTAGGGATTTTTATCAGATCTTATACATTTCTATAAATCCCAAGTCCAAGTAAGTGGTATATAGGTGAATGGATAACTCCCACCTACATCCATGTCATATTTTCCACTTGCTTCGGCTTTTCAGCTCTATGACCATTGACAATGTGCTTAATTTTTTTTATCAGATTCATCATCTACAAAGTAGGGATAATAATAATGCCTAACTCCTAGAGTTATTTTAAGGATTAAATGAGTTGTTACATGTAAAGTGCTTATAACAGTGCCTGGCACACAGGAAGTCCTGTTGAATTGTTAGCCGCCACCATCATCATAATCATCACTTACTCTTTATGCCTCATGTATCCCTACTGTCTTCCGAACTCCTCTGATGCCAGTGTCATTTAGTTATCCACAAGTAACTTCCTTGGGACTCCTTGCAACAGGATGGTCAGTGTTTCAATCGTGATGGTTAATCCTCTTTGGCCATATTAAAAACCAAACCTAATATTTTTTACCAGCACTTTTGGAAGTGAGTTTTTCATTGTCTAATAATTCCCATCTGTGTTTTTCTTTTTCAATGATTTCAAAGTGCAGTGTTGTAGAGTTGCTTTACTTCCAAGTTTCTCATGTCTTTTGCACTCTTACCAACTACTTCCTTTGGCTTGGACAAGGCCCTTGATAGCTTTTTTAACTTCTGGGAGAGAACTCGAGTGATTTCAATGAACACTTTTTAAGATGCCTGGTTTTCTGCCGGTGGAGCTACCATCAAATATCAGCAGAAGTCAGAATCTCTACAGCAGCCTTCATTCAGTTGGCACAAGTGCATTTATTGAGCATCTTCTGTATGAGAGACTTTATTCTAGGTGCTGATTATTAGCTTCATACCCTCCCTACCCTGTATCATTTACGGTCCCTCACAGGTCCAGGCATCTGTTGAATACATCCCCATCGAGACCCTTCTGTTAGAGATACAATAATCACATTTTATAGATGTCGATAATAAACTTTTTATATGCTCAGTAACTACTTTTATTGGCAGGGCTAGAAGCTAGAAATAAAAAGCTGTGTATACCGTGCTCGTTGCCACTGAGTGGTTCTTCATCTCATGGGGTAGGAGCAGATTTGTGAACATGGCAGGTGTTCTGAGGTACGATGTGCTTCTGGAGAAACAATTTTAGTGGCTGAAAAGGAGCATCCCACTTATGTGAGATCACAATGTCATTCACCTCCTCAGATCCTCATGAAACAACCCTCCAGATTTTTCTCTAGTTACACATCCTCTCTAGGGGACCTCATCCAGTCCCAGAGCTGTGGATCCTGACCTCTGGGGGTGACTCCTAGACCAGCTAGACCAGTTCCAGCTCGGGACCTATTCTCCCTAGTCACTCTCTGTGCTTCCCTTTCCTTCACACCACATGTGCATCCTACAGTAAATCCTGCTGACTCCCCTTTCAAAATGTATCCTGGTTCTTCCCACTTCACTTACTCCATTCCACCCCCCACACCTCAAGGGACTACTGCCCTAGGCCCCTGGGTTTCAATTCATCCTGCCCATTCACAGCCCGTTCTCAACACAGCACTCAGAGTGACCTTTTCACGACAAGTCTGATCACATCACTCCCTTGCTCAATTCCTGGGTGGCCTCCATATTACACATAGAAGAGAGCCCAATGGGCTATAAAAGCCCTGCATAGCCCACGTGATCTGGCCTCCACCTATAGCTTTTCCCTTGTTCACCCTGAGCTTCCGACTTCTCTAATCTTCCTCAAACATACATCCTTAGGTGTGAAGATCTTTTCTCTTTCCCCTCACTTTCCCTCTGGGTATTTGCATGGCTCTCCCTCACTGTCTCTGCACACATGTCACTTTCTCAGTGACCTTCCTCCACTGGTACCCCCACAAGGCTCCATATTGAATACTGCTTTAATAGTCTTTATAACATTTATCTTTGTCAAACATTGTAGTAATTCATTCAGTTGCTTATTTGTTTATTACATGACCCTCAACTACAAGGTAAGCTCCATGAGGACAGGGACAATGTCAGCCTTGTTCATTCCTATGTCTCCAGGAGGAAGGAGTGTAAGGTGGGCACTCAGTAAGTATTAAATGAACAAATGAATGGGTGTGGATTAAATAACAGTATATTTAGAAAATGCCAAGCTTCGAGTTCTGAATTTCAGCATTCAACTTACGGCGTTGGTTGCTCTTTGATACTACCTCACTTCACCCCTCCCCCTACCCTCTCAGCCCACCTCCAGCCCTTCCAAGGGTGCTCTGCAGCCACAGATGCTCCTACAGACTTATTTCTGTTTTGATGAAAAGGTAATCAAGACCCAGCCTCCTGATAATCCTCTTCTGAGGCTCATTCACCCTGAAACCCACTGCCAGAATATTTATTCCTCGGAGTTTAAGAAAAAAGAAAAAGTACAGAAAAATGTAGGGACCATTACATTTTACAATGATTGGCTAAGTCATTGGCTTTTCTTTCATTTTTTTCCCTGTCTTTGGAGATGTATCCAAGGTCAGAGCATAACTATCGCATATGAAGAATTCACATAAAAGGCCATGTTCAGGATGTTATTGCCTGAATTCTTGGTCTCTGGCACCATGGCCATCCTCATCAAACCTTCTCTAGATATCCCAACGCATCAGTCTTCTCTCATCTGTTAGTGCTGTTCATCGCATTCACATGCCTTTAAGGGTAGTCTCCATGTTAGAGACTGAGAAGCAACCAAGCCACCAGCTTGCAAACATCTGACTGTTCCCAAGTGTGGTGGAAAGAGAAGGGCATTGGCAGCAGAGACTTGGGTTCAAATCCAAGTTATTATGTTTACGATCTTGGATAAATCATTTAACGTCTGGGACCCTCCATTCCGTCATCTGTAAAATATCCTCCTCAGGGTTGTAATAAAGATTAGAATAAACAAATCATTCAAGAAGTGCTTTGCTCAGAGGGACTAGATGAAGGCAAGTCTCTCCTCCTTCCCACAGCAGGCTCTTCCTTTGACAGTAGTACATTCACACTCCCTCCTTTGGCAGAGAAACTGCCCCAGGCCCAGGCATGGGACCTTGGGGACACTCCAGAGTAATGCACTGTGTAATGACTTTTACTAGCTTGTGGAAGAAACAGACTCTTAGCCTTCCAGGATCCATTGAAATTGCTTTAAGTTGAAAACTGTTCTTCAAAAGCAGTGTTGCAGAGAACCTGTCCAGCATTTTGTATATAGTAGGTATTTAATATTCACATGCATAATGAATGAGTGAACGAATGAATGGTACAGTTAAAACAGAGCTGTTCTGGTTACAACAGGCATTGGAGTCTCAGAGGCCTGCATTCTGGGCCATCCCAGGAGACAGCCTTTGAAGCATGACCTCCAGAATCTTCTAGTCCTTACGACATGGATTAGAAACCACTAATCTGGTCTAATGCCATCCCCTCTACAGACATTCCTGCTATAGCATTTTTGGTAAATTGATGATCTTATTGCTCCTTGGGGAGAAAAATGGGGGCATGGGGTTAGGGACAGCTCATTCTAGTTCTAGACAATTAAGAATTTTAGGAAAGTTTTCATATTAAGACAAAATCTACATCCTTAGATTTCTACCTACTGGTTGTGGCTCATTTCATTCACTCATTCATCTTTTCCTTCATTTTATTTTATTTTATTTTTTATTTTTATTTATTTGGCAGACAGAGATCACAAGTAGGCAGGCAGAGAGTGAGCGGGGAAAGCAGGCTCCCCGCAGAGCAGAGAGCCCGATGCGGGGCTTGATCCCAGGGCCCTGAGATCATGACCAGAGCCGAAGGCAGAAGTTTTAACCCACTGAGCCACCCAGGTGCCCCTTTTCCTTCATTTTAAACACATATTAAGCATCAGTTCTGTGTCTTGCCTGAAGCTTCACTCTTGGGATATACAGATGGCCTTTCTTTTTTTTTTATTAATTTATTTTTATTTTAATTCCAGTGTAATTAATATACAGTGTTTATTAGTTTCAGGTGTACAATATAGTGATTCAGCACTTCTGTACATTACTCAGTCCTCATCAAAATAAGTGTACACCTAATCCCCTTCACCGGTTTCACCCATTCCCTCCCCCACCCCACCCCCTCTGGTAGCCATCTGTCCTATATAGTTAAGAGTCTGTTATTTGGTTTGTCTCTCCTTTTTTCCTTTGTTCATTTGTGTTGTTTCTTAAATTCCACATACAAGTGAGATCATATGGTATTTGTTTTTCTCTAACTGGCTTATTTCACTTAGCAGTATATTCTCTAGATCCAACCATGTTGTCTTTTTTCTTTTTAAGATCTTTCTTCTTATGTGTCACATTCAGTGAAGATCAATGTGGCTTTCCTCCAGGTAGCCCGAAACCCTTTCATATGTGTTGTGACCTAATGACCCATTTGAAAGCTTCTGCTACATCCATTATCCCAACCTGCCAAACAGAAGTTCCTTCCTGGTGTCCTGCCCTTCTTAGAATGTGTGAGAAGAAAGAGAGATTGTAATTAATTACACTCTTATTTGTTTACCCATTTGACAAAGAGAATAAGCCTTGGTCCCAGCCCTCAAGTAGCTAACCATCACACTAGGTATAGTGCAGTAAATATTAAGATCCACTCATAGAATATTTATTGTACACATAGTATGTGCCATTCACTTTTCAGGTGCAAGGGATACTCCATGAACATAATAGATGTTCCCTACCCCCATGGAGCTTACATTCTGGAGAAGGGAGATAGACTAATAAAAATAGCAAAAAAATGTGTAAGTATATCAGATGACAATAAATGTTATCAATACAGTAGAGAAAAATAAAGCAGAACTAGATGCTAGAGCAGAAGAGGTTGGGCTTATCTCATTGCCCAAAAAGCTGTTTGGTGATTAGAATCTGATATTGAGGGATGGCTTAGAGTCTTAGGCTTCTTTGTATATGTGTGTGATGTTATTCTTGATGGCCCTAAGCAAGATGGCAGTGGCAAGATGATAGAGCAGTGGAGGGAAAGAGAAGTGGGGTTCATGGCTGAGCCATCTCTTTTTTCCTGCCAATGGTGAAAGGGTGGTCCTCTTTGGATCCCACAGAGATCCTACAATCCCTCCTGAGTTTAACCAATAAAGTAAGGAATTATGAAAATACAAATGGAAGTGTTTGGAACATGGTGGTGGGAGGAAACAATGAGGAAGGACTCCTCAAAGGAGGAGACAGTGTAGGGGTTAGCCATTTGTGGGATGTCAGGGCAAAATATATACTAATGGCCAGGAGGAGCAGTACCTGCAAAGACCTGCCAGTAGGTTCACCTTGGACTGAAGTGTGCAAAGTGGAGTCCAGGTGAACAGCAGGAGAGGATGGCTGCCATGAAGGAGTTTGATTATCATGCTAGGATTATAGTTTTCGAACCTCCACCATAGGGGAAATATCCAAGCAGAAGAATGAAATGATCAGACCTTGAGTTTCAGAAAGACTCTTCTGGTATCTATGTTTTGGAGTAAAAAGACCCATTGGGAGGAAGGAAATGCTTCATCCAGGATCAAGGTCAGGGTAGTAGGAAACGAGAGGTGGAGACCAGCCCAACCATCTAACTATTAAGTCTTCTACTTAGCTATTCTAGGACTTGCCTGGAGTCTTCCGTCCACCAGGCAAAACCTCCCAGTTGCTAGGGTCAGCCCATTTCAGAGGTGTGCACTGATATTTAGGGCTTTCACTGCTGGCTGGAGATCATGGCAGCTGTCCTTTCTCTCCACTGTCCTGTTGTCCTCTCATGCAAAAACCAATGTCAAAGTGAACAGGTGTTGCTAATGGTACTAGCGAATAGGAGAATCAGGAAACAACAACTTCAAGGCTGAAATAATAACATTTTAATTGGAAATCTACTGTGAAGAGACTAACCTATGTAGATATATGCAAATCCTATGCAAATACACATGTGGTCTTTCTAACTATTGTCAGAACCTCGATTTGACCCATGGGAATTTTAAATGGTAGATGCTAGCTTTTTGCTGAAGCTAAGGGCTGTTGATGAACATTCTAGGTTTTACCTGTATTTAAACCATAATTAAGAAATATATTGATGGCAACCTGAACTTAATTAGCTTAATTGAATGTTGGAATTGATTGGGTCTTGAGAGAGCCTGTCTCTGAAGCTAAGCCTTGGGGAGTTTGCAGGGGGTGGAAGGAAAACCGAACTTGAAAGCACCTAGCAGAAATGAAAAGGAATGGGCGAGGAGCCACTGGGAGCATTATTAAAGGGAAAAAGATTTTTATCAGTGAGTTGAAAGAGGAATGCTTAAATTTCAAGTCACGCATAGCCGTTCTAGGTCAGACCGCTCAGTCAAATGGGAAAAAAATGATGTTGGGAAGCAAGATTGTGTGAGATACAGAAGCAGAGGCCTGCATCCATGTGTGGAAGTATGGGAGTGTATCACATTCAATACACAGTTGTGCTGGATTGATGGGGACCAGCCCAGTACTCCCAGGACAGGCCGGGCCCTGGGGCTCCACAGAAAGCCCTCAGAGCACATGCTAGCCCCTGGGGAGAGATGCGGGAGCCTCATGGTTAAAAATAAAGGATCTCAGTGATAGTGCCTGTCCTCTGTCTTTATATACTAAGAAGTAATCAAGTTATCCGGTTATAGGATAATAAATGGTTTAATTTTTTTTATTTACGAACAACCGTATTATTTGGTTTTAGGTGATGCTGAGATTAAATCCCAGTTCTGCCCCTTTATACAGTGTGACCTTCACTTGCCTGAGGCTCAGTTTCTTCACCAGATTTGGTAGTATGCCTCCAGTACGATGTCAGGGTAGAGCTGCTCTACCATCATGGCACTGAGCAATCCCTACCTCATCACATCTCCACGAGGGCCTATGGTCTGTAAATGGTGGAACTGAGCTACCGACTATGGTCCCTGGTTCCAAGCCTGTGTTCTTCCCATTGTATCTTTCTGCCTGAATCCCCTCTACCCTGGTCCTCCTCTACCCTTCAGAGAAGCTTCTTGAGTTACTTGTCCAGAGGTGCTCTCTTCTCCACCCCCATTCTCTCCTAGGCGATGTCTGCCCTACCTGTGAGCTCTTGCCTTGTAAACAGGAACTTTCCTTCTAGTAAAGTCTTTGCTTTCTGTATCCCACCATCAATGCTCGTTCTTCCATAAAATCTCCACCTTCCACATACATAGTGAAGAAATAAAAAATAAACTAGGATGCAAGACATGAATCATGTCTTCTATTTTGTTTTTATAATTGTGTACATATGAAAAATAGATACATCTCTGTACTCAAAAAAATAATAAATCATTGGAAGGGAAAAGGCCAAAATATTACCAGATGTTAATTCTGAATGTAGCTGTGATTTTTAAAAACTATGCACAAAGGATATATTGTTTTTAATTGGGAAAAATAAATACGGCTTTTAAAAACTGAAGACAGTCACTTGGGAAGTCAGTTAATGTGAGTGTTAATATGCTCTCCTTATAGCCTGTGCCTTGTCCCTTGTGACAACTTTCCTGGGGACATGGTCCCTAATATTTAAGAGAAATAAATCTCCCTCATCATCTCAAGCATCCTGTCCCCATTTTAGCTGCATGAGAATCAAGCCTGTTTTTCAAGGGAATAGCAGGTCAAACTTACCATATTGCAGAAACAGAAGCCCCAGTTGTAGAAGATTCATTGATTACCTTAAAATAACATTTGACTTTCCAGAAATATCTTCAGACATGACCTCCAATCTCGACATGGCATCTTCCTTTAGGTGTAAGGATTATGTCTTGGAATGGACCTTCTTGGGATTTCTCAGCTGTGTTAAGTATCTAATCTCATGAGCATTACCTCTACGAAACTAAGATCATGTAGCTACCTTCCCCACCTACACACAAACACACTTCCCCTGCTGCTACCCTGCCCACAATTACCACGTGTGGCTTCAGATCCAGTGCAAGGTGTGGGACTGACCTTGACTTGGGGCAATTTCAGAACCACTTAGAAAGTTTCTAAAACCTTGTGTTGTTCTGCAACTAGTCTGGTTTGCAACAAATCTTGCAACTAGTCTGCAACTAGAAATGGCCCTCCTGCTCATTTCTGCACTGTGGCCAGTGTTTGAGTGATTGTTTGAGTAACTAATGTGATAGAACAACCCCTTCCGTCTGGTCTGGACTGCCTGACATCTCCAGTCCTACTCTCAGCTTCATAAGGCAACAGCTCAGTAGGAACAAGTGATCTATCATAATGACTGTGTAGTTTTTGCCTATGAATTATTGGTAAGAAACTTCATAATCATCATCCTATAGTCTAAGATTAATCATACTTGGTCAGGATAATTCTTTTAATAAGTGGGTAAAATAGACAATAGCCAATCTATGGAAAGAGCCTAGATGTCCATTAACAGATGAATGGATAAAGAAGATGTGGAGATACACACACACACACACACACACACACACACACACACCATGGAATACTATGCAGCCACCAAAACCTCAAAATCTTGCCATATGCAAAGACGTGGATGGAACTAGAGGATATTATGCTAAGAGAAATAAGTCAATCAGAGAAAGACTATTATCATATGATCTCTCTGATATGAGGAATTTGAGAGGCAGGGTGTGGGTTCATAGGGGGAAGAGAGGGAAAAAATGAAACAAGATGGAACTGGGGAGGGAGACAAAGCATAAGAGGCTCATAATCTCAGGAAATAAACTGAGGGTTGACAGGGGTGGGGGGAGGATAAAGTAGCTGGGTGATGGACATTGGGGAGGGTATGTGCTACGGTGAGCACTGTGAGTTGTGTAAGCCTGATGATTCACAGACCTGTACCCTTGAAACAAATAATACATTATATGTTCATAAAAAGAAAAAACTAAATAAGTGGGTAAAATAGGTTGGCAAATATTTGATGTAGAATTTTGGTAGCACATTCCTATGAGTGATCTATGTGGTGTTGTGTGTGTGTGTGTGTACACATGTGCTTGCATGCATACACACACATTCTAGCTTAGTCAGGTTTTGCTGTCATAATGTCTTCATGTACTATATTGTGTTCAGATTAATTTAGACTGTACTTTGTATCCATTCAAATTTTATTGAGATTTACTTGGTAGCCTGGCCTATGATTACTTCAGGTGGGCAATGCCCCACTTTGTTTTAAAAGGACACACATTCTTTCTCTGTGATTATTTAATATCATAGTTGAAAGGGCAGTCCCTGGGGATACCTGCCTCAGGTTAGAACCAGGCTTGACCTCTTATGCCAGGGCAGTTGTATTATATCTTGGGGAGGACTGTGCCTCTTCTACTTCAGTTTTCTCATCTGTAACACAGAGATAATAATTTTCTAACTCGTAGGGTTGTTATGGGGATTAATGAGATAATAGTATGTGTAAACATTTAGAACAGTGCCTGCAACATTGTAAGTACTCAATTAAGTTAGCTTTTAGCAATGTTTAGAGATGTAAATGTAACTTATTAATGATAGTATTCTATTTCTGTCTTTCTTTTTGTTAAAGTCAACATCAAGGTTATTTCTATCACCCTTTCCTTGTATTTCTAGTTTTTGCTTCATATATTTTACCATTAACTAATAGCACGTCTCATATAGCTTTATTGTAAAATGAGCTTTTTACCAATATAAGATGACCTTCTTTGTCTCATATAATAATCTTTAATTCTACTTTGAAATGTTGCCAATTGCTTTTTTTTTGTTTTCTATGTTCAATAAATATTTGCCCATTTCCTCCTTTTCTTTCGTTTTGCCCTTCATTTAAGTAGCAAGTGGTTGAATTTTGTTTTAACCCAATCTGAACGACTTTATCTTTTATTAGAGGAACTTAAACCATTTATATTTACTGTCATAACTGATATGGTCGGTCTTATTCCTGTCTTTTTTGTTTTATGCTTTCTTGATACTTCCTTGGGGGTTTCCTTTGTTTCCGGTCTTTTTCTATATGGGCTTTCTTATCTTGAAACTTTTTTTTTTTTTTTAACTTCTAGTGATTTAAAAGCCGCATATCTGTTTTTAGCCAGTCCTGGGTGAACCTAAAAAAAAAAAATGATCCGTGAGCTCCAGTAGTGACAGGAGTATAATGGTGGGTGAGCAGCTAGGCCACTGAGCATGGAAGTCAATAAAAATCAGTCTTATCCCTCAGAGGACTAGTGGTGGCTGTTCCCTGAGCCACCTTATCACAACTAAATAGAGCCCCAGCTTCTCAGCTCCCTGTCACATTCCTATGCTTCACACTTGGGTCCCAGCCTATCTAGTTAGCTCAGTCTACTACCAGCCTTCGTGAATGGTTGTGTGCTTCATGCACATCAAACTACTAACCATTCCCCAAACCAGACAGATTCTTAAGCATCTGTACACCTTTGCTCAGGCCTTTTCTCTCCTCTTTGTTTAACAAAACCTTTCAAGGCCTGATGTAGTGTGTATGTATGTGTGTGTGTGTTTGTGTGCGCGCACACACATACACACGTTTCCTCTTCACTCTACTGCCCTGTTCTTCCACAGATACAATTATGCAGCAGAATGCACTAGCCAAACCTACCTGATTTTGAGTTACGGCTCTGTTCTTGGGGGCTTCATGTGCCCCAGATACGATTTTTGACTTAAAGCCTATTTCCTCATTAGTGCATTATGTCTCCCTTGGAATAAGGACTAAATGAGATGAGATATCTGCAGGACGAGCTTAGCAGAGTATGTGGCACAAACTAGGTATTCAGTATATTTTAAATAAGTGAACAAAGAAAGGAAGAAATACAAAAAGGAAGAGAGGAGGGATTGATTTTTAAATATGCATGATGCACTTTTAAAAAATCAAGATGTGCGATATCTTGGCTGGCTTCAGAAAGGCTGAAGCTTATACGTCTGACCACCACTGCTAGCTCATTTTAAGTGAGCCCCCCCACACCCCCTTACATCTCTGGGGCAGAGTGGCAGTCATGTGGTGCACAAAGCATTTCATGTGCAGACATCATCTTCATTTATATTGCCTGCCTTGCAAAGGCCCACAGGCCTAGGGCAAATTTATTAAAGCGGAGTCTATTTATTCAATTTATTAAACAGGAATATTTGAAGGGTTTTCATTTAGAAGAGCGAGCTGATTTATTCTGTTTGGCTCTAGAAGGCAGGCCAAAGTCCAACGGGTAAAAGTTATAAGAGGGCAGATTTTCCTTCAACCTAAGATAAAAGATTTGTTGAAAAAGGATTTGTTTGTTCATTCATTCTGCATGTTTTCATCAGTCTGTTCATTAATCAGCAGCCAGAGCTAAGAAGCTCCCTTTTTTATGACTTTTGCTCTACCCGGGACACTGTGGTAGGCTCTCTTACCTACTTGTTACTGTATAAGGAGGTTTATTATCCCATTATATAGATACACAGCACTGAGGCCCAAAGAAGTTGTCCCTTGACCAAGCTGAGCACAGCCAGCATGTGACTGAGCCTGGCTTACACTCAGACCTCTGTTCTCTGCAGAACTTGTTCTCTGTCCACGCAGTTGTGCTGTCTGCCAAAACAGACAGAAGATCAGATGTGCATGACCACCACCAGAAATTGGACGCAAGACTGAAAAATCCATCAGGCCACTTCTCCCCCCACCCCCCGTCATTGTTCTTTCTCCTTTCCCTTCCTCCTGTCTCTCTATCCATCTCTGCCAACCCCCAAACCAGCCCTAATAGGCTGCACAAAATTAGCAAGCCATCCGATTATGAATGTTGTCAGACCACTTCTCAAAATTATCTCTCATCACAGGGACGCTTTCTCCATCACAAGGCCTCCCATGTAAGTGGTTTCCTCATTCAAATTTAACCTGGAGGTGCCCTCACAGTCGTCATAAATAATACTGGAGATAAAGGAGTAGCCTTTCCCTAATGATATCTGAGAGAGGGTGTGTCTGCCAGGGCCCTGGTAGGAAGCAAAATTAACCTCAGGTGGTTCAGTAAGTGAAGGGATCACTTCCAGAGCTGTGGATGGGCACAGCTACCACAGACACGGCTGTAAAGAGAGAGGGGGGAGTGGAGGGGAAGAAATACCCCAGTCTCTCTCTCCCTGCTCCTTGAACTCCCGATAGAGCTTCCCACTGGGAGAAGCCAGCCAAAAGGCAAAGAAGCTCCCAAGAAGCTGTCCACAGGCACCGCTCTCGTGGGCCACAAAGCAGGGCAGAAAAGGGTGAGCAGGGGTTGGAGCAGAGATCAATCAAAAGTAATGAGTTCACCGGGGCGACGGATGAAGTGATCCAGGGGGCTGAGTTGAGGGGGAAAGCCCACACTGAATCACCAGGGCAGAGCCTCTTTCTGCTTCTCTGGGCCCAACTTCCAGAAAAGAAGTCGTTAGAGAATTCTGTCATGATTTCTTCTGGAGGCAGATGCCATTCACACTGCAGCCCCTGCCAGATGCCGGGCTGGTTTCAGTGTGTCTGAACCTCAGGAAGAATTTGTCCTGCGTGTTAGGATTCATCCATTGGCTCACCGCAGGTTTACTGTGAGCCATACTTTCTTCTAAGAACTGGGACTATAAGGAGCGCCTGGGTGGTTGGTTAAGCCTCTGCCTCTTGATTTCAGCTCAGGTCATGATCTCAGGGTGTGAGATCCAGCCCCCATCGGGCTCTGCATGGAGCGTGGAGCCTGCTTAAGATTCTCTCTCTCCTCCTCCCTCTCCTCCTCCTCCTCCTCTCTCTCTCTCTCTCTCTATATATATATGTATATATATATACACATCTCAATACATACATACATACACACATACTAGGATTACAGACGGAAAGGGTATAACTCCTGTCCTTCACTGTGTCCTTGGATGCTGAAGAAAACAGATACAGAATCAATTATTTCAACATGTTCAATGTAAAATAAAAGTATGAATGCTGGTCTTTGGGTTTGCAAATAGAGTGGGTAACACTCCCGGAAAGAACTCAGAAAGGTGATGCATGGGTCTTAAAGGATCAGTTGGAGTTCTCTAGTGGCAGGAGAGGGCAGGACCATTCCTGGAAGATGACATGGCAAATACTACATTATATCAGACTGAGAAGAGATGGTGTGTGCGGGGAATAGCTAGAATGTAATTGTGGCTGGAGAGGCAGGTACGGGTTGTATAATGAGTTAGGGGCTAGAGAGCTCTCCAGGAGGGTCCATCTAGGTCAAGGTCATGCTTTTTCCAATACACCAAGGCAAGAGAACATGTTTCCAAAAGGCCAAGCATTGCCATTCCTGCCTGTTCCCTCCCACAGCCTTTTCAGAGAACGTGAAAGGGAAAGCTGTCCTGGGACCCAGGGTTTCAACTGTGGGGAGAAGAGCTTGATGATACATTGGGAAGCTCTTTAGGTAGCCAAAGCACAAAGTAAGGTAAATTCCTTTTAGCCAATTTTTCTTCAAAGCCTTCTATGTACAAAATTTTTCTGGAAAATACCAATATAGTGTATTATGCTTTACAAAGATTAAATTAACATAAGCAGGTTATGTCCCTTCTCTTAAGCAGTTTTTAAATTGGTGAATCTTGGAAGGCTCGCTGGGAGAGACAAATTTTGGATGAATGCCTAAATAGAGAGGGAAGGAAACCAACAATTTTTGAGGTTCTCCTATGCCACAGATAAAACACTAGGTGCTTTTTATACATTGTCTCATGTAGGACTCCTGGCAATCGCATGTGATGGGCATTACTAACCCATTTTACAGACAGGAAATTGAGGCTGAGCGAAGTATCCAAGATCACCCCTGTTGATAATAACGAAAGCTGAATTCAGACCTGACTGGACATGAGTCCAAAGTCTGCATTCTTGCCATGGTGCTGTGTGTCTCTGAAGGACAATGCAGCTGCTCGCAGGGGTAGAAGGAGGAGGGCAAAAAGAGGCTTTTCCTCTATAAAGAGATGCCATCCACTTAGCAAGGCAGTCAGGAGGACTGAATGAAATAAGATATCCTCTTATTTCACACCTCTGTGCTTTCCCATATGCTGATCCCACAGCCTGGAATATCCTTCTTCCTCCAACCCCAACCCCTGCCCCCGCCCCCACCCCCCCAGCTCTTGTTGCCAAAGTTTAGCTTCCATAATCCTCCCACCAGGAAGCCTTGCACTAGTCACATGGCAGTGGACGTTCCCGGACTGTTCGCTTGCCCGCCCCACTCAAGGCGGAGTTTCCTTCTCACTGGTCCACGCGGCTCCAGCCCTGTCCATAAAATGTGTCCCACTCCATGAATTGATGGCTGTCTGGGCAAGCCCACAGCATAACAGGTGTTCCATAAAGGACCATTTCCCTTTGCTTTCTCCTTTCTCTGGAGGCACCAGACATTTTGAGTGGACTCAGAGGCAGACAGGAAAACAATTAGTTTATCTGAAATTAGCATCTTCCAGGAAGCCTTGTAAATGAGGACAGCAGCCCTCCACTAAGGAGGTGAACCCTGTGATGTCGTGCCTGTCCTTGGCAGAAGCCACCCAAGAGCTCCGGGGCCCTTTTAACTTGACGTGGGGAGGCTGGGGTGACACCGCTCCCTGTGGGTGCCTCCTACCTGGTGGGAGGTGGAGACTCTTCCGCTTACGGCGGGGCCAGGGGCAGGGCTGGCAGATAGAGGGACAAGAGTCCAGTGGCACACGAAGTAACGGTAAAACAGAATGATAATGCATTTCCTAATGGCCTCCTTCACAGCTGTGTACACTGATTTAATCTTTGCAAAGCACTCTATTGTTTATGAGGCCTCTGGGTACAATTTTATGCCTGACTGAAGAGGTTGCTAATAGCTGCCATATTTGTGTTTAAGGACCTGCAAAGGATTAAACGAAGTATTTTAGAGCAATGAGCCATAATAAACTAATAATATATTACAAATAATAAATGTTTTTAGCCCATAATTGACTACAAATCTGGTGAACTTTAAATGACAAAAATACTAATTATAAACCCAGTTGTTCTGTGTATCCTTCAGTCGGGATGGAACACCAGAGAAGGATAGAGGATCCGGGGCGCTTCAGGTCGTCGGGGAAGGGGGCATGGATGCCAGACTGGCTTCATGGCTAAGAACTGTCAAAGTCAGTTAGTGAAATGCTGGGTTTCATTTCCATCTTGGAGGGGCGGAGCAAGAGCCTGAGGCTTAAGCCACCTCCCGAAGCTGGTGAGGGGTTTTGTTTTTGTTTTGTTTTACCTTGTTCACTTTCCAGTCCCAACTTTTCCAACGCTTGGTTTGCATTTAAAATGATGGTTGGAGAAATCTCCCAGAGGATTTTGGAAGCAGGGCCTATGTCTTAAGAAAAGGAGTTCATGTTTCTTTAAGCCTCTAGAGTAAGCCAATTTGTGTGCATGTGTCTTCCTTTTTATGGTTGAGAAATCTAAGACAGAGAGATGAAGTGTTTTGCCGAATATGTCATAGTTGGTAAGTGGCATAGCCACAGAGCCAACTGCAGAACTCCAAAGTTCATGGTTTTTCACCAAATCTTATTGCATCTTTTTTTTTTTTTTTTTTTTTTTTCCTGAGCCCTTTGTGGGTCATGGGAGTCTTTCCTGTCAGTACTTGGGAAGAATATATTTTTGTACTTCCCACTTCTCTCAATCATACCAATTTTTTTTTTCTTTTTTCACTCCACAGTAAGACATGGGCATTTTTAAAATTAATTTTTAAAATTAACATATAATGTATTATTTGTTTCAGGGGTACAGGTCTGTGATTCATCAGTCTTACACAATTCACAGCACTCACCATAGCACATACCCTCCCCAATGTCCATCACCCAACCACCCCATCCCTCCTGCCCCCGTCCACCCCCCAGCAACCCTCAGTTTGTTTCCTGAGATTAAGAGTCTCATGGTTTGTCTCCCTCCCAGGTCCCATCTTGTTTCATTTTTCCCTTCCTTCCCCCCCACAAACCCCCACCCTGCCTCTTAAATTCCTCATATCAGAGAGATCATATGATAATTGTCTTTCTCTGATTGACTTATTTCGCTTAGCATAATACCCTTTAGTTCCATCCACATCATTGCAAATGGCATGATTTCGTCATTTTTTATTGCTGTTTAATATTTGTGTGTGTGTGTGTGTGTGTGTGTAAGAGAATCACATCTTCTGTATCCATTCATCTGTTGATGGACGTCTAGGTTCTTTCCATAGCTTGGCCATTGTAGACATTGCTGCTATAAACAGTCAGGTGCACATGCCCCTTCGGATCACTACATTTGTATCTTTAGGGTAAATACCCAGTAACGCGATTACTGGGTCATAGGGTAGCTCTATTTTCAATTTTTTGAGGAACCTCCACACTGTTTTCCAGAGTGGCTACACCAGCTTGAATTCCCACCAACAGTGTAGGAGGGTTCCCTTTTCTGCACATTCTTGCCAACACCTGTCGTTTCCTGACTGGTTAATTTTAGCCATTCTGTTGGGTGTGAGGTGGTATCTCATTGTGGTTTTGATTTATATTTCCCTGGTGCCCACTGATGTTGAGCACTTTATCACATGTCTGTTGGCCATTTGGATGTCTTCTTTGCACAAGTGTCTGTTCACATCTTCGACAGGAGCATCTTTTTTGATTAGAAAAAAAAGAAAAAACTCAAGATGAAAATTAAAATCACCCATATTTCTACCACCAAATAAAGCACTGTCAACTTTCTTTTTGCAATTTTTTTCAAGGATTCTTTCCCATGTTTTAGTTTCAAAGTCTTAAGATCATATTTTATGAATCTTTGGTATTTTAACTTAAAAAAAAAACTCTTTTTCATGCCATTGATGTTCCCTGAAAAATATTGTTTTACAATTGTTTAATATTTCATGGTATATATGCTCTATGAAATATTCAGGCTGTTTCCAATATTTTTGCCTTGTAATTTAAAACTTAATAAATATTGAGTCTAGCATAGTGCATGGCATCTAATGGACATTCCATGTATTTTATGAATGAGTTAAATCAATCTTTGCATCATTTCTGATCATTTCTTTAGAATAGATGTTCAGAAGTAAAGTTACCTAAATATTGCCAGCCTCTTTAGATTCCCCGATTGCTTCCTAGAGGGGCAATACCTGTGTCCAGTATATGATAAGCATTCATAAATTCTGGAGCCCATTTTTTAAAGGATAGCTTAGTTAGTAATATGTTTGTTCTTAAGTTCCTTACTGAATGAAACTGAATGAAACAGTTACCAAAACTCATGCCTGAGAAATTCACTATTTAGTTGGAAAAAAATACATATGTATATGTACATGTGTATATGTATGTATGTATTTATACAGGCATGTCCAACATTTTTTTGAAGATTTACCATATACCAAGTACTATCCGTAGCACATTACCTATATTCATACTCTTAATCTCTCATCGTGAGACAGATACCAAAACTCCAAGATGTTCTTTAACTTGACTAGGGTCAGACAGCAGTTTTGTGATGGGGCCCATGTTCTACTTCACACCTACTGGTTACCAGTATGAAGGAAACAATCAGATAAAGGGTTCATTATGGTATAGGGTAGTGAGCATTTTGATGGAAGAACATGGACCAATCAGAAGAACACAGATCACTCTATCTGAAGGGTTCAAGGAGAGAGTCACAAAGAATATTAAAGGATAAATGACAATTTGCCAGGACGACAAAGGAAGTAGGCAAAAAGGATAGCAAATACCCAACATAGAATGTAGAAAGCAGCTTAAGACATTCAAGCTACAGGTAATAAAGGAAGGGAATAGGGAACACAAATTAACTTCTAGGCTCTGAAGTTAGAGGGCCTTGGTTCAAAGCCAGCTCTTACCATCACCAGCTGTTTGACATTTGATTGATTTTTTTTTTTAGGTTTTATTTATTTAAATAATTTCTGACACCCAACCTGGGGCACAACTCACAGCCTTGAAATCAAGAGTCACATGCTCTTCTGACTGAGCTATCCGGGTTCCCTGATGTTTGGTGTTCAATGTCACAACATATATAAAGACTTAGCAGAATGCCTGACACAGAGTAAACACTCAGTAAGGATTCACTGGTGATGATGGTGGTGGTGGTGGTGGTATGTGATGAATATGATCAAATTTGGAATGAGGAAAATATTTTAGAACAAGGATCCCTGAAATGCCCCCATCTGAGCATCTACCCATTCTGCAAACATGTAAGGTCAGATCTGATTTGAAGTAAGCAATAGCCGTGTTTCCCATCAAAAAACACAACCTGGAAGTTACCTTGGACACATCAAACAGAATGATGTGAGATGGGAGAGCATTGCGTAAGGATGGAGGGATGAACATGTTGGATATGTTCCATTTACGAAAAGAAGATCTGGAAATGCTTTAATTATGAAGAATCCATGAAAACAGCTGGCCAATGTCCACACTAGCACCCAATGAATGTTGCTAAGAATAAGAAAGTGGTACAACCACGTTTATGTTTGTTCAAAGGTCTTCTGGATGGGGTTTGAGGGGAGGAAAAAAAAAAAAAGGAGAAGGAGAAGAAATTTAAAAAGTGGTGAGGGAGAGAGACCTGTTGTGGGTCCCTCTGTCCAGGGAAGAAACACTACCAGTTTGAACTAGGATGGTGGCTGTGAATATGGATTTGAAAACATTCAGGAGGGGCATTTTTATTTTGAAATGGATTTAATGGGAACAAGAAAAGAAAGGGAGGAGCCAGGGATCATTCCTAGGCTTCTGGCTTGAGAAGCTAGATGAATGGAAATGCATTTTCTGAGATGAGGACAGTGGAGAGGGGTCATGTTTTGGGGGCTGTGCTGAAGTTCAGGTTGTCAGATGAATGACGAGACTTTATGCCATAGATCAGAGCATATATATCTGGCTTTCCTCCCTTGGTAAGAAGATGGGAAGTGTGTAGGAGGAAGGTGTGGAATGCTCTGAAATAGAGAGGAAAAGACAAGATCTCTGTTAGCTATTATGTGCAGCAATAACCCTTGCTGTGTTTATCGCCCATTTAATAGAGTGTACATTACAACCCACAGTGATAATCAAGAGATGGGGGATACCAAATAAGATGCAGAGATACCATAGGTGGGATATTTATTTCACTGCAAAAAGGTTCTCATTTATGAAAATGGATTCTGGATACATCTCAGCCCCTGCCTTTCTCCAGCCCTCCTTTCCTCATCCCCAAAAGAGCGAGCACAAATGCTTTTGAGCCAGAGTAATTGGGGGCAGAGAGCCATTTTGAAAAGACAGATATTATAAGAGGGAGAGGGATAGGATGTGGAACAACTTACTCAAGGAATTGTTGAGTCATTTTTTTTCCCTGAAAGAGAATGACATGATGAATATTAGAAGTCATCTTTGCTGCCATTTTCCTTAAAAGAGTACAGGCATGGAACCCTTCAAACCAATTACCAAAACCCTTCTTTACCCAAGACTAGCTATATTACATTCTGATGAGTTTCTTCATTTTTCTAGTGTTAATTTGCCCATCTATAATATAGGGATCATAGTAACTTCGCAGATTTGTTGTGAGACTAAATGAGAAAACATTTATTAGGCTTCAACTACAATGGTTGTAATGTAGTAAATGTTAATTCCTTACTTCTTCTCCCCACTCATTTCTTTCCCTACGTTATAGAGTCAGACTTCACCATGAGGCGTAATTAGACTTGCGCTGGGTTTTGAGTGAGCCTCCGTGGAGGTGGGGTTTTCTAATATTTGGGATCACTAATCATCATCCATTTTTGGGGGGGCCGTAACCCAAATTGGTAGAGTACCTATTCAGCAGAGGATCAGGGTGGCTACTAATGAAAGTCAGGGGGTTTTGATGGTCTAGGCGGTGCTTCCTGTGTGTCCTCAGAAGCTTGACTGGTTTCAGGTGTCTTTTGGAAACAGCAGCATCTGGTGGCTGCCTGAGCAGTAACCCGGCTGCAGGCTTCAGGGGGAGCAAATCACAGCATCTGTGTTTCCCCAGCAAAACAGCAGGGCTATTAAAATAGCTCTTAGGCACAATCTATCACTGCACTGTCTCCCTTGTTTGCACAAGCTGTAACTGGAAAAGTGAGAGTCTGGAGCGATGGCCTTATATTGGTAAGTCACTAGAAGGGGACTTAGGGACACTTGGGTTCATGCTGGCTTTGCTAACCACTTCCCAGGTGACCTTGGACAAGTCACATGGAATCAGTATGCCTTCCTTTCCTGATCTGAAAGCCTCCAGAGACATTCTGTGGCAATTGCTCTTTGGAGAATAGGTAGGATTAATAACAGAAGGTTTCTTTGGAGCCTTCTATAGGACAGTAGAAAAATTGTTCAATCGCTCTATGACTCTGTTTCCTCATCTGAAAGCAGGGATGAAAACAGCTACCATAAAGGGTGGCTATAAAAATTGACTGAAATACAGATTATAAAGTCCTGGATATGGTTCCTGACATATAATAAGCACTCAGCAAATATCAGATGCCTTTCTGCCCCTGGGTCACAGTGTTGCCTAATATCAGTGCCAAATCATAGGGCTGCTGCTGTTTAGAATGAGCATAGAATCCAAGATCACACTAAAACGATCATTATTATCAAGTAAGATAAGCCAATTCTTCCCACCCTACACTCTTGTGCAATTGAACCCAGACCCCTCAAGTTTAACAAAGAATAGAGAATATTGACTTGAGAAGTAGTGCCTGGGTCATCCTGTTGTGTGAACATACTTCCGTCAACCACATGGGAGGACAGGGGTTGGCCTCAGCCCTGGGAGACGTACAGGGCCACTTTCTGTTTATTCTGCTCTGCTATATATATTCCCTTGGTACTTCTGTATAAATAACCCAATGCCTGGTACATAGTTGGTATTAATGAATGTTTGGAGAAGAATGAAGTATGCATCTAGTTCCACAGTAATCACTCACTGAGCATCTACCATGCTCAGGAAGGCAGTCCATGTGAACTTTCTCTTCATATTATTTAGCTATGTATATTTCGTTTTCCAAAATGAGTTTGGTTGGTTCCTTTTCATGGGAGGGTGGGAGCATGGGCAGCAAAATTCATATTTCCTTAAAGCTCTATGTTATACTTCAAACCAGCCTTCCTTACCTCACTGGGATACTGTAGACAAAACTATGTGAATTTACTGCAATCTGAAATCACTGCATTACTATTACGGTGCTTATTATTATATTTGCTGTTGTTTAACGCTACTTTATATTTCCACATTCTGTATTCTAATGCATTAGATGCAAAAGATTCCAATTCATCTCCTTCTGTTTGGGATTTTAAATAGGTTAATAGGATGCAAATACAAGGCACATTTTTGCATCCTGTTACAAATATTGTACACAGATATTGCTATGCTGTTTGGGCAAAATGAAATGAAATGTAATTTAATATGATATTTTCAAGCACATTAGATCGTTCCTGAGGGCTTTATGGCCGTGGTCCTAAACTGTGTTAAACCATAGCTAAAACAGGTCTGAACAAAATGAGTTTCTTTCCTCATTTTACTGGCCTCTTCTAGTTTGATGACTTTTTGTCGCCCATGCCAAATGATGTTTTAGGTTTCATGTGGTTAGGCTGGGCTAGAAATGAGTTTGAAAATATTCAGCTTTGCTCATGAGAATATATTGCAGTTTCTACATTCAGCCTGCTCTCCAATTCACCAACCATTCTATTTATTTATTAATTCACCAAACTCACTCACTCATTCATTTATTTATTCAACTCTATGTCTTGCTCTCTGCCCCTAGCATTAATCTTTTTGTTTCCCTCACTCTTTTCTGAGATTGAAGCTGTGTGGTCCTAAGTAATCTCCTTAGCAGGATTCTAAGACAGTGCCTGGCTTTTAGAATGGACTGTATATGGGAGAACAGGAAGAACAGGTGTGAATTTTCTCTTTTATATAGTGAAGGTTCCTTTATTATAAAGATTAAATGAAATAAAGTCTGGAAAGTACTTGATGCAGTGGGCATGAATTAGACATACAGCATTCAAGATTAACTGGACAAAAATGCATACATGAACCCATTTCTAAATCTATAAAATAGGAACTAAACACCTACTTACAGGTTTGTTTTCAGAATGAAATAACAGGCCAATAGTACCTAGAAGACTCACTGGCATATAATTAGTGTTTAATTTGATCTCTTTTCTGAAGAAAGAGAGTAGGATCACTACCCATAATATGCAATGGCAACAAACAAGCAAACTCATTGGGGGCAGATTGATAAATTCCTGACTTCACGAATATCCCAGAAAAGGACTGTGAGCCCAGATTTTTTTCAGTCCCAGACACTTCGGCCTAGGAGGTTCTTCCCAAGCTCATTCCCTTTCCATCTGGCTTTCAACCAACCACTACAGAACTTGCCTCTTCCCAGCCTGACCTCCCATGACTAGAGCATCAGGTGTGTAATGTCAGGATTCATGGTGGGAAAGGGAGGATTCACAGCTCCTCATCCCTCTCCCTAAAGTCAGTTTGGGACGAACCCCCAGCCCATGTGTTGCCCCAATCCCAATCCCGCCCCTTCAAAAATGCCCAGGCATCTGAGCCCAAGTCCTTTGAAATACAGACACCACATCTCCTCCAGTCCTTTAAGTAACCAGAGATGCAGGAAGGAGCAAATAGAAAGACTGTAGCTACTTTGACTCCTTCTATCTTCTCCCTCTTTGCCTCTCCACAAATTGAATCCTCTCCATTGACTGCACATCTGCATTTCAGCAGGCGAGCTGCAATTATTCAATGACAGCATGCCCTGATTTCCATTGTGGAAGATCCAGGGCTGGCTGAGATGACCCAGGCGTGACCGTCCTCTGTCAGCAATACTAGAAAGAAGCATCTGACTTAAAATCACGTAGCATTCGAGAGCACAGTTGTTTACGCTTCTCATCAGTCACTCAAAATGCTGGGCCAAGATCTGCCCCACAAAGGACCCGCAGAGCATTCCTGAAGATTCCCCTTTCCTGACACCTCCACAGAGTTCCAATTAGGGCTCTTACAACTGACCTTATGACAAGAATGGCTATCTGATGATACGATTGCCACTTATTTCCCTTTCATTTATTGGCCCAGGTTTTGAAGCTTGAAAGAAAGATGAGAGTTACCCCCAAAAGTCCTGTTCTTCCATTCCCCACTCTCCCATCACCTGGCTAACTTGCCAAATGGCTCAAATGCCATTTCCTCAGGGAATTCTTGTATGATACCTCCATCTAAGTCAGACCAGCCTGCTGCAGTCCAATGTGGCTTCTTGTGCTTTCCCTCTGTACCCTAGATCACAGTTTATATATATATATATAAACTTCATTTGTATATATATATGTATATATACACACACACACACACACTTACTATATACTTACTATGTATTTACTATACATAGTAAGTATATAGTATATATAGTATATATTATAAATCATAAATATATAAATTATAAATTTATATATAATCATAAATTAAATATAAATTATATATAAATATATAATATGTAATATATATTATATATAAAGTATACATATATTACATATATAATATACATATATCGCATCCATATATACACATATATAATATGTGTATATTACACATATTACACATATACACACGATAGGACAAGGACATGATAATAAATCATATACACATATATTATATCTTATATTACCTATGTATATATATTATACACATATATATTCACCTTCCAGCGGAGATGACACACATTAATCACACACTAGGACAAGCACATGATAATAAATCATATACATACACATCTATGTATATGTATGTGCATATGCATGTATACATATATGTATATGTGTATGAATGTATATGTGTGTGTATGATTTATATACATACATGTATTTATATACATACATTATATAATAAATCATATACATGCGCATCTATGTATATGTATGTGCATATACATGTATACATATATGTGTATGTGTGTGTGAATGTATATGTATATATATGATTTATTTTCAAGTGCTTGTCCTAGTGTGTGATTAACGTGTGTCATCTCCACTGGAATATGATTTATTCCCCAGCACAAAGCACAATCCCTGGCATAGAGTAAGTTCTTGATGAGTATTTATGAATGAATGATTAGACAAATAAAAGAAATATGATCCAAATACTGAAATAAAAGAAGGTGGTCAAAGGCACCAATTCTAAGTAGAAGATAAATAAGTCCTGATGATGTAATGTACAGCACACGACTGCTATTAGCAGGAGTGTATCATATATTTGAAGCTTGCTCAGAGAATTGATCTTAAAAGTTCTCATCACACAGGGGAAAAAAAACCTGTAACTCTTTGAAGTGATGGATGTTCAGCAAACTTCCTGTTGGTGATCACTTCATAATATACACATATATCAAATTATCATGTTATGCACCTAAGACTAATACAATGTTATGTGTTACTTATATCTCAAAACTGGGGCAAAATAAATTTTAAAAATTTTACAGTTAAGAAATATTGACTATTTGGTTAATCTGAGCATTTTTTTTCATAGCTGGTAAATGAGGTTATGTTTCATCCACATACTCAGTGACTCAGGACTCAACGTATAGTCAGACATACTCAGAACTCAAATTTATTACAGAGTTTCGGCAAGAATACATGGCTGGATCAGGAAGCGAAAAATGTAAGTGGAGTCTAGAGGGATCCATGTTCAAACTTCTTAATCTTTCTCCCTCCAGTGAGGGCTCATATGGAATGCTCTCTACCACTAGCAGTGAAAATCCAAAAACATTTATGAGGAGCTTCTGGCCTCAGAAAGCCCATTTGAGATCAAGTGTCTAAGGTTTTTCTTGGGGGCTGGTCATATACACACACTGTGCATAACAACTACCAAAATTTCAATCTCCAAAAGTGAAAGCTGGTGTTCAGAATAAACCACCTCATCTGTCTAACAGTCTGGGGTACACTAACTGAACCCGTCTTCTCAGGCATAGGGACCATTTTAAGAGCCGAGATTCCCATTATCAGCCAAAGACCAGTTTTGCAAGCATGTTCTTCTAAAGACAGCTGCCTCAGGCCTTTATGGTATTTTTTTTTTCTGCATGGAGGACTAGACCTTATTTTTTTTTTCATGTGGGCAAAGAAACACACATGTCCACAAACATATATACTTGCTAGCCAACAAATGGGTGAGAGATGCTGTAGGGTGAAGGGGGTAGGAGGGCCATACTTTGCATCCAACCACTTGGGTTTAAATCCTAGCTATACTTGCTATATTGCCTTGAGCAAGTGTCTCAACCTATCTATTTTCTTTACTCATGTGTGAAAATGGGAAAGTGCTAGACCTAAGTCATAGTATTGTTGGAAGGATTGAATGAGGGGCGCCTGGGTGGCTCAGTGGGTTAGAGCCTCTGTCTTCAGCTCAGGTCATGGCCTGGGATTGAGCCCCGCATCGGGCGCTCTGCTCGGCGGGGAGCCTGTTCCCCCCACCCCTGCCTGCCTCTCTGCCTACTTGTGATCTCTCTCTCTGTCAAATAAATAAGTAAAATCTTAACAACAACAACAAAAAGATTAAATGAGATCAAGCACTCATTCAACAGTGCTCAATAGGAAGGAAGTGCACAGTAGCTGATGGATGGTGTCATCACCATGATCATTATTATTTAGTGATTTCCAGATATTTAATGATCTTTCTGAGTTCAGTGCATGTAAGCTGAATGGCTGATGAATCGGTGGCTGACAGAGCACCTGGGTTCTAACCCTATCTCTACCAGTTACCCCCAACCTCAACAGGCACATTGGTTCTCTATCCTCTCTGTTCCTTCATCTTTACAATGAAGACTATTTCTGGCACTGCGGTTATGCTCACAGGAAACAGGAATGTAAGCATGTCAGTATCCACCCATATAAGAAGTTATATTATTACCAGATAAAGCAATTTGGGGTCATAGTTGTCATACTTTAAATTAAGGGGCACTTATGAACCTGCAGCTGGGAGGTGAATCTCTGGGTGGAAGGAGATAGGCTAAGCAAAGATATGGATGACAGAGGGAGAGAGAAACAGGGAGCACTGTGCCCTGCCAGACTGAGTTCCCCAGGACTAGTACCTGTCTCCTCAGACTGAATCCCTGACATTTGGCATGTAGTGTCTCTTACCTGGCAAGAAGCTCTACTAAGTGTTGTGGTATAAATGAATCTCATCAGCTGAAATTTTTTTACTACTCCTGAGAGAATCAATGATTGAGTACCTACTATGTATCAAGCACTTGAAGGATTATCTTTTTGTAGCATTTGGAAGTCTTGCGAGGTAGACATAATTCTACTCATCATTTGCAGACGAGAAAACTGAGAACCTGTGAGATAGAAGTCAGAAAGCAAATAAGAGGCAAAACCAGAATCCAAATTTAGCTGTGTGAGAGTCCAGAGTCACAAGACACTTCCACCCACCTAACACTAAAATTGTTTTATTATTTTCATACTTCATTTTTCTTAAGTGGGTTTCTCAAATTTTTAATAAAAGGGCTAGTCAATAGTCAGAGTCTCATAATTCACTTTTAAAGTTTTCGTAATGCACCTTGGCAAGAGAAGAACAGCATCCATGTAGACATTGTAAGGCGACCTCCTGTCTATCATTTAAGGCTATCACCCCAACAAGGTGATCATTTGAGGGGAGTGGGGTTGGGGGAAAAAATGAAACATTTATTAAATTATCCAAAAGATCGCTCTACTAGGCTTCCTTAGCATGTGCTTTCAAGGTGATAGATTAACTGAAATAAAATTATTGAATTGAGAAGCCATTCATTATAAGGGAATTTCAGGAAACTAGGATGCTTTCCATAATATTACCGCCAGAGCTGCCTATTAAGTGAAAGTATGGGTTCTTCCGTGACCGTGAAAGCTCTGGCTTGTCATCCTTTCCTCCCGGCCTCCTTGTAATGGTGCAAAAACTTATAATTTACAACTCTGACATAATTGGAAGGTTAATTAGTTTTCTTCATATTTCACCTGCTTTATTTTAGCCACTATTTTCGTGGCCTTCTCCCCTCCACCCCATAGTCGCTTATGTCAGAAGTCAGTCTTTGCCTTTGTCTTTCTTTGCTGTCCACTGAGATCTAAGACTCAGTATGCTGGCCAAGTCAGTCCTGCCTGTGTCAATAGCTGCATCCATTTTTTCCTTGCATCATCTTTTTTCTTTGATCTGATTCTAATTTCTCAATCAACAAGGTTTTGTTGAGCATATAGTGTGTGGTATCACTGGAATAGGGGAAGGGACAAGATATAAGGAAGAAGGAAGACAAGGCAACCTCCAACCTCTGAAATTGTTGGGCTGGGAGGAGATAAGGTAGAAATGCAACAGAAGAAATACAAGAATGGCTGTGAGATGCTGCGAAAAAGCCTGGTGTTTGGTTTGGTTTGGCTTGTTTGGTTTTTTTGAGAGGGAGCGAGCATGCATGGGGTGGGGGGCGGGGAGGACAGAGAGAGAATCTCAAGACTACAATCAGCACGGAGCCCAACGTGGGGCTCAGTCTCATGACCCTGAGATCATGACCTGAGCCGAAATCAAGAGTTGGATGCTTAACCTACTGAGCGACCTAGGTGCCTCCCCTCCACACACAAAAAACCTGAGTTTTGAAACTGAATGCCCACTGATCTTCCATTTATGGGCAGTGGGAATGTGCGCAAAGTACTAAACCACTCTGAGCCTTAGTCTCCCGCACTGTGTGGTGGCGGACAATCACATTCATGTCATGGGAGTGCTGTAACAAATGAGAAGGCGGTGGTAGTGGGGGCCTGGCATAGGACCTGGAACAAAGGAAGCTCTCGGGACCTGTCCATGACTCTCCCTCCTCTGTGACTCCCCTTCCCATCAACCTAGTGCTACTACCTTGTGATAGCTGCAGGAAGACCAGAGGGAGTGCAGAGGGAAGCAAGCTTTGTGTGTTCCAGGAAAGTCAGGAAAGGTAGAAGATGCGGCTTTTGAACTGGACCTTGAAATATTAATGAGACGGTATAAGGGTGATGATGATGATGATAATTGGAAGAGGAGGAAGAAAAAAGAATAGCTAATGAAAGAATAGTAAATATTGCCTGGTACAATGCTAAATAGTTCACAATAGGAGATGATTTATTTTCCAACAAAAGTTGATGAAATGGATGGCATTATTCCCCCCATTTTAATGATTAAGGAATAGATTCAGAAAGTTTCACTGCCTGAGGTTATAGAATGGCTAAGTAGCAAAGCTGGATTTCAAGCACAGGTGTATTGGACGGCAAAGCTAAGGTTGAGTCACCTTTTGAATTCTCCTGGGCATAGACACCCACACTTCTATTGACTTTTTCTCCCTGACTGCTGGGACCTGGTTGATTTTCTGTAGCAGAGGATCCTTTCACCAGTGACCAGAGCCATCCTTCATCCTGATGTATGTTTGATGTCCTATAGGGAGAAGGGCAGGTTATGAAGGGGAAATGGGCATAAATGTTACGAAAAGAAGGAGAATCAAACACCAGACATGGCCTTTGGCAGCGTTAATTTTCCTCACAGTAACTTATCTAAGATTTAGCTAGTCTTATATTAAACAATAAGGAGTTACCATAGCAACTTCATTGCCATGTAATAACACTCACATCCTTCCCAACTGTAAAATCAAAGCTAGAGAAGCAAATAGAAACCATCAAATTACCAAATAGCCCTCTTCTTCATCTCCTTTTTTTTTCCTTTCATAGAATGATTATTGATTACTTACTTTACTGTAGGTCAGTGACACTATTAATAATTTCTCCCTTCCCCTGTCCTCTCACCCTCCCTGCAACCAAGGAGGGACCCGAAAGGAGCACTCCAGCACTTGGAGTGACAGGTCTCCCCTTATTCCAGGAGGACAAATCTTGAGTCAGTGCCATCTCCTGCCAGCTGCTGCCAATATTGCTCTGGGGGCATTTATTTCTGTTGCTGGCTGTAGTATGCTTGATTAACCCTGTGCACTTGCCACATCTGCTCCCATGCCTGCTCACTGCATCTCTTCACCTTCTGGCAGGAATTTGCTGTTCATATTGGAGCCCTGGGCGGCAGTGTCTGCAGCAGATGTTTTATCCATGGTGTTCCCAGAGTGGGGCAACTCGCTGCCCCTCCCTATCACCTCTGCATACTTTTTCTCCTCTTCCTACCTGGTCTCCCTGCAAGGCTCCATTCTTGAGATTACCTCTACCAAGAAGACTTCTCTGATGCCCTCATCCTGGATGAGAGGTCCCTTCTCCAGTATTCTGTAGGTTCTCCTTATTTCTCTCTGTATTGTACCTCCTAGCAGGCCACACACACAGTAGGAACTCAGTAAACCTCAAACACCCCACTTCCTTAACTGTGGATGGCATGCAACTGTTGATTGGCACTAATCTATGGGTAGTTAATCAGACTGACTGGTTCTTCGTTTTCTTCTTCTGAGATTTTCACGTGTGAATAAAAGTAGATGGACTGAGAAGCAAGTTTGGTTTATCTGCTATATCTCTAGCAAACCACATCTTTTTAATTTCATGCATCAGTGGAATGATACGTCATGCCTATTACAGTGGGACAGCTTGCTACCTTGTATAACTCAACATGCTGATGCAGCTGGGCATGCAGAATTATTCCCAGAGGGAGGCAGACCCAGGAAATCAGAAATGGTACGAACTTTCCTGAGATGGTGTTTCTTTACCCTTTCCCAAAAATCTCATCCACTTGAGGGACCTGACCTTTTACAAATTAGCTCAATGAAGGGCACCTTTACTAAACACCAGGTCCTAGGAGCAAAATGCCTAATGAGGGAAATTTTCTTATTTGGGACCAAAGGGTCACTTACTCAATCAAAGAATATTCACTGAGGACCTCAATAATTATATAATAAATGAGGGAATGAATAAAAGAGTAAAGTGTCCCAACTTCTGCCTGACTACCAGACTTGTTATTCTAAAACCCATTCAAGTCACCCCCTCCGTGGCATAGACACTTTTGATAATACTGCATCATTTGCAGAATAAAATCCAAAGGTCTCAACTCACTGAGGCACTCGCATGCTTTTGCGATCTGGCTTCAGTTCCTTCTGTTGCCCCATGCCCTTTCTCTGCACAGCCACACTTCCTCTGATGCTATCATTTATCTGTTCTCTATCGGATAGGCAATAATGCTTCTGAAGGGTGATACTTGAATTTGAGAGTTTACCACAAAAAAAAAATAATAATAATTCTTCTTGAACATCCAGAATCTGCTCTCTCAGGCTGGATGAACATCTTCAAAGACGTCAGAGCTTCCCCTCTCAGCAATCCAGGACGCCAAGGCTCTAACTCAGGCCTGAGATTCCCAGAAGCTGGGGTTTTGTTTGCAAGTGAGAATGACCTTCAACAGCTCAGCACAGAATTGGAAGGATATTGAATGAATCTGGCCCAACCCCTTCATGTTACTTCTAAGAAAGCTAAAACCGTGAACAGTTAAGTACTTTGAGGGCACAGGGTTCAGGTGACCATGTAGACACTAAAACCCAGCCTAGGGCTCCTCTCAGTCCATCCTGGTTGATACCCAGTTGCCTCGTGGAAGACAACTTTTCCTCCCACCCAGTCACTCATCAGCAGAGCTTGGGGTCATTGATGTTCTTCTCTAGGCAGATCACCTGTCACCTCCTCTTTTCAGCTCTGAAGTTGTGAATTTTCCCCCAAAACTTCAGTCCCCTTCTGCCTAGCTGCCAGTGGGATCCCTGAAGCTCCATAAAGTGTTCTCTCCGCTGGCCAGTGCTACAGATGAATGCCATAAATACTAGCTGTGGGTAACAAATGATTCACACAGGGAATAAATCTTTGTTTTCTCTGAGAGGTTACATGGTGGTATTGGTTAAGAGGCATATCTTACTGTTGGTTTTGGGCAAAACTGTGGTGAGTATCTGACATGTATCAGTCTCTGTACACCTTATTGATGAGGTCAGACATGAACCTTGTGCTGACAACACCTGCGTGCATGGAACCCCAGTCAGTAATGAAGCTCTCAGGCTCTCCTCCAAACTCATCTTTAGGTAACATGTCTTGGATTCCCTATTTCTCTGAGTTCACACCCTGAAAGAATAGTCGGTCCGACTTGAAAAGCCGTGTCATTGTACTAGGTGACATACATGAGAACATGGAGGCTTCCCATAGGTAGCGCTTACCCTCCTTTCATCTTGGGACCCACTTCCTTGTACACATCCGTCTCTGGAGATGCATCTGACCAACAGCTAAAAAGTAATTTCTCTGCATGATGCTGGGTGCTGGAAGCACAAAGATTAGTTGCTTACTCAGACCTCAGGGGGCTCATGGTCTCCTCCAGATCCTGTTTGATTCTCTGTTTCTTATCTAGACATGCAAAGTTTGTTCTCCTGTCTTCCATAGCTGCATAACCTGCTCCTCCTTCTCCAGAGGGCCAGACTTGCTATCTGTGTGAAGAACTTCATGCTTACTTCCTGGGGACCATGTGCTCTCTTTTCACCTCCCCTCTCCCTGTGAGTCCTACCTCTCCACTCCCACCTTTTCTTCCAACTCAAGTTTAGAGTCATCTCCACTTGATTAAAACACTGTGGTTCTTCTGTGTCAATAAAGCTCAGTAATGCTGGGGGGGAAATGTAGTTCTCACTTTTTAAAAAAATTCTGGCATTATTTCCTTCTATCTGGGAGATCTACAAGGTTCTTTCTCTCCTTTTCTCCTGGAAGCTCTCTATCTCAGCACATTCAAAACCTACCTGTTCGTCCTGGTCTAGTTTGGAAAAAAAAAAAAGAAAAAAGAAAAAAGAATGCAGGGTATCCTATTAATAGTTTTTGATTATGTGTTATTGATAGTTATTATGTGTTGAAATGATAATATTTAGGCATATTTGGATAACAAAATACATTATTAAAATTAATTTCACCTGTTTATCCTTTTTAAGTGTGGTTACTTTTTTAATGTAATGTAAATATATAATATGGCTTGCATTGTTTCTGTTGGACAGGTCGGATCTGGAATAGTATCAGCAACCTTCTTAAAGTGGAACTTTATTTGAATGACTAAACAATCTTTGGAGAGTGACTGAACTTTTGGTCTGTCCCCGGGAAAATATTGAATTTATTATCTCTATTTATATGCAACTACCTTATAAATAGGGTGACCGTATTTTGGATTTGCCCAAGAAAGTTCCAGTTTATGCATATTGTCCAGGCATAAATGATTATTAGTGCACCCCTTTCATCATCAAAAGAGTCCTGGCTCAAATGATAAATTACATTGTGACTCTATTTATGAAAGATGTTCTTGGAGCAGCAATTAGGTCACTCTGCAGAATTTTCTCCCAGAAGAACTCTTACCCAGTGTTGCCTTGACTAGAGTGACTATTCTGTCCAGAAAGACCCCCTTTTCTATGGTTTTCACTCTCTCCCTGCCCCAGCAGCACTCCTTTTGGGAAGAAGAGACACTTCCCACTTAAAGTCTCAATGAAAAACAGTCCTCGATTACTGATTACCATGGAGAGCAGCACTGTGAAACATTTCCCTGGCCAAAGAAAAAATGACCACAAACTAGCTTGAGTCCATAGGCATTATCCTTTCATTAGCTCATGTTGTGTTTTATGTAGATTATATAAGCCAGGTACAAAAATAATCAGATGCACACATTACCTACTATTGACCATCTCACTTTCCAGTTCAGCCACTTGAAGAAAGCCTGGGCTGGTGCGTGTGTGTGGGCTTGTGTTACAGACAATATTTAGCCCTTGCCCAACCTCAGCCTCCTCATCCATCAGGTGACTTCAGAGAGAACTTCTACCTCACAGAAACTGTGGTAGAAATGATAGAAAGGTTCCTGGCACTTCTGCTTCCTCTTTGGCTCTTGATGCAAAATGGCCTCAACCTCATTAGAATTCTCTATCTCATGGGGTGGTTCCATATACCATCAAGGGAAAAAGTTGTGCTTAAATATTCTCTTAGTCAATGCACTACTCGTAAATTCCAACTAATTTCCAAAGTGGATACATCCCTCAAGGTTCTGCAACAGCTATGAGAAAGCTTGATAACCCAGAGAGCTGCTAGAAGAATCAGTCCCTTTTGGTCATCTATGCCTCCTAAATGGTTGTGAATGTTTTACTTAAACCTGTAATAGGAAAGGGAGAAATTCCACTCTAATGTATAACCTTCTACTACCTACCATGATAGCCATGACAAATGGACATCTGACAGTTTCCATACTGTCAATTAGAGAGCTGCTCATGGCTTCTGCTTTTGATAAACATTAGTCATTACTGGAGAAGCTGTGTTTCCCAGTCATTTCCCAGGGTGTCCCCCCCACCCCTCCATTCCCTCTATCTTTTCCTCCTTGAGTGTACCTTCTGGCAGCAGACATACATGCTGGCTGCATCATTAAGTGCTGAGACTTTACATCTTAATTCTGTGTGAGAGGTTTTCTCTGGGGGCAACGGTGCATCTGTGGAGAAAGAATTTCAGTGTAGAATGGAGGTGATACGTTGGAGGATGTTGATGACATATTTAAGGAAACAGCTGTCCAGAAAATGTTTTTTGTGTTTATACATGGAAGGGACAAAAGAAGGAGTTGGTTTGGTATGATTGTCCATAGGCTGAGATGGAATGTGTGGCTTGGCTTGGGCACTTGCTAAGGAAAAACCTCTAAGTACTTAACTCAGGCAGGAAGGAACAAGGATGTAGGTTGTAGGATGATATGCTCAACTTGTATTTTCTTTTTTTAAGTAGGCTCCGTGCCCAGTAGGCAGTTTGAACTCACAACCCAGAGATCAAGTATCATATCCTTTACCAATTGAGCCATCTAGATGCCCCTCAACTTGTATTCTTTTTATATCTGGAAGCTCATAAGCTATCAAGAAATATTATCACCAATTCCCACTTCCTTTTGGATGCCTCATAATATTATTTAATACTCTCTTAGACAGAATGGGGACAAAAACCAAGATGAAATCATGGCTTAATTTTTTAATGTAATTCCTTGTGAAACAAAAAGATGTCTGCGTTCAGTAGCTGGATAGATGTATGGCAAATAGGGGAAAGGCAAGCTGTGTAACATCAGGACCAGTTTCTATAGCAACAAAAATGTCAGCCATCCTTTTGGCTGATCCTATTAATCTGGAGTAGAAGCAATGATACTGACACACTCGAAATGTATTTAAACCAGAAGGTGAAAATACAACCCAGCCGTAGATTTAAAGCAGAGGCAGGGCTAGGCACCTACATGATGTGACCAAAACAGGCCATAAGGGAAAGTGAGATGCTCTCAGATACGGCTTCTGCATTTTTGTTTTTAGTGATTAGATGAATTTCCAAATATTCTTGGACCCAAATTAAAGAAAAGGGGGGGATGGGTGAAGGAGATATCCCATCACCTTCTGTTTTCTGTTTCCGGAGCAAGGCTGTCTTTTCATTAGTGTTGGCCAGAATAAACACATGAAATCAATTGTTTTGAAGATGGTGAAATTTACAACTATGTGAGCTCCTGACATTGGTGCATTCTTGTGCATGACTTGTGCAGTCTTCTGAGAAAGAAAGAGCTGAGTTCCTGAGAAAAGAAATCTGGTGTTTGGACCGGAGTGTGCAGTTGTGGTTTCTGCTCTTTTTTTTTTTTTAAAGATTTTATTTATTTATTTGACAGATAGAGATCGCAAGTAGGCAGAGAGGCAGGCAGAGAGAGGAGGAAGCAGGCTCCCTGCTGAGCAGAGAGCCCATGTGGGGCTCGATCCCAGGACCCTGGGATCATGACCCAAGCCGAAGGCAGAGGCTTTAACCCACTGAGCCACCCAGGCACTCCGGTTTCTGCTCTTTTAACCACACTCAGGGTTAAGGTGAGGTTTGTGAACACACACTGGTTAATGGTGGTGATCACTTTGGCACTGCATAGTCTGCAAGGCCTCTCTGAGGCCCACATGAGATCACAGATGTGGAAAGACTGTGAAAGAAGCGTAAAGTACTCTAGGAGTACAAGGAATGATTATTAGTGGTAAGGAATGGCCAAAGAAATATTCTTTACTAAGGAGTACCAGTTGTAGACAAAGCTTAAGGAAGCAAGTTGCAAATTCTGACTATCTGGGTCAGTGGTTTGATTTTTTTTTTTCCTAGAGAGACTCTAAAGCTATTATTCTGTACTATTCCCCTTTGGTGCCTCTTTTTACTTTCGAATTATTTAAAGAGCTAAATATTTTCCTACTTTGCAAAGCAGAATGACAGTCCCCAGTATATTTTGCTGCTGGAGCACAAAATAAATGGGGATGCAGAACCATGTCATTATGATAAAACACCATCTTTTCATCTTTATCTTAGAATTTCAGACTCCTCGGGAAAGATGACCTCCTCTCATTATGAAAATGAATTTGCTAGCAAAGAAAGATATCTCTTAACTTGTTCTTGGGTCTTCCTGTTTCCAAAAACATAAAGGGAAATTAGCTCTGTTCACTGTTCTTGGCTTATTAGAGCCATTTCCCTTCCCCACCTACTCCCCAAATCTCTAAAAATGATTGTTGAACAACAGAAAAGAATAGAGACCGAAACCAGCAAGGAAAATAAAAAAAGTACATAACATTTGATCAACCATCTTCTGTAAAGGAATAGAATCTGTCTTTAGAAATTAGTGGCAAAGGGTCTGGGTATTTCTACCCCAGTCTGAACAGACATTTTTACACTTCAGAAATAATTAACACTCTCAAAGCAAAGGAGATGCTTTCCACTGTGCCTTGAAATAAAATGTTGTTTTTGCACAAACTGCAGCTGGGGACATGTCACTGTCACCTTCAAGCCCTGCATCATGACTGATGACTTGGGATGTTGCCCAAATCTCAGATTCTGTATACATCCATCCATCACCAGTCAAGTATGTGTCTAACACTATGCTAGGCTCATGGGGATAAAAGGCAGGGAGGATGAGGAGAAAGAAACTAGATTTTTATATATATATATATAATTTTTTAACCAAATTTGAGTCATTGAGTGGCCATCTCAGTATTAACTCATTAAATTAGAATAAAATGAACCACACAGCCTGGTAGAATAGGGGAGCCTAGATGGTTACTTAAGATGAACAAATTTTTAAATTCCTATTTGTTCTTCAGCGCTTAGCTCTTTGGTGAATCTTTGACCCATGATACACCCAAAGCCCTTTTTCTAAAACAATATAATGTGGAAGGAAAAAGATTGGTTTCAGAGTCAGATATGGATTCAAGTTTAGGCTCCATTACTAGCTGGCTGACTTTGGGAAGCTTCTGGGCACTCATGTCCTCTTATAAAACACAGAGCAATAGATCCCAGCACACAGGGTTTCACAAGGACTAAATAAGAGATAGATACAAGATGCTTAGCCAAAGAGGTAGCATATCTTAAGGATCCAATTAGTGCTGGCGACTGATTATTATCATTACTGTGAATACTATTTAGGATTTTGAAGTAGCCTTTTTTATTTAGACTGTAAAATAAGGAAACATATTTTACTACCAAACTATACGTAAAATAAACACATTCAGGTGTCTGATGCTGAGTCCATGTGGGGAGGCCTCTGCAGTAGGGGAAGGTTTAGGGACATGGGGAGTCGGAAATGTGGTGGGACTCAAGGCTGCGGTAGACCTCAGGAGCGGAGGAAGGACTGTGCATGTCTACTGAACACATTTATTTGTTTTAAGACTGTGTTTTTATATTTGACTCACTCCTTTTGATATTTGTTTCCAACAGCCTCGCCCATCCCTCAGTATTTACCGATGGCTGTTAGAACACTGCTCACATTCTGTGTTATTGTTGATTCTCTTTCTCTAATGATCAGCCTATGATCAATAGAAAGCAGAGATGGCATAGTTGTCTCCTAAATTATCTAAATAGGAAGTACTGTTCCAGGAGTTTCAGAGCTGAGTATTTGTTGAGCGGATAACCGGACCCCATAATGCATATAACCACAAATGAATAAAATTCCTCATTAAAAAAAGGTTCTGAGGAAGCGTTTAGGCCCCTGTATGACCATGTGGTCATGACTAAATCTCTGGCCAGATGAGTACTGACAACTTTTGGACTGTAGGTTCTAGCCTTAGGAGAGGAGCACAGACTGAGACCCTCTGAGAGGGTGTGAACAGAGGACTCTCAAATGACACTAGGTTTATTAGGCATCAATAGCAGGCCTCTTTGTGGCTCAGCTTTCCTTCTAATCCACACACCCAAATCAATAATTTTGAGTGGGCTGCCGTAAAAGCAGCCAGCAGATCAAGTATTGCCTGAGGGACCCCTTCACCCTTGGCTGCCAAGAAGTGTGACCCACTCTCTTGACTTGGAAGCCTGAGCTAAAAGCCTGAGGCAGCTCCTCTTGAAAGGCCAGCACAGAAAATTTCCTTCCAGAGCTGCAGGGTGATGGGGCTGGAGAGGTGAGGACATTCATGATGTCTGACCTTCATGGGCAGCCGGTCATAACTTGGAACAGACATCTAAAACAGTCAGAAGAGCATTTTTGGCCTTATCTGTTTTCAGTCCAAAAGCATCTCCTTTCCTTTCCATACCTGGTCCAGGCACCTGCACATCTGCAATCCTTTGGATCTATTCTTCTTCCCATTGAATGACCCACCCCAATGCCCAGCCCCCTTCCATCCTTGCTTTCTACTCCATTTTATCTGCCCAGTGAAATAGATACACAAACCAATTATAATAAGTCTAACGGTAATAATGGCTAGTGTTTATTTAATAGGTATCACGTAGCTGACACAGTTTAAGTGCTTTTCTCCTTTTTACTCATCTTATCTTCCCCATGAGATAAGGAAACAGAGGCACAAGGTAAAACACGTCATCCAAAGAAAGAACTCAAAGGAGACAAGTACAGAGTATGATGAATAATGAGTTAGCCTATGAGGGGTGGGTCAGAAAAGGCTTAATAAAATTTAGGAGTGAATTTAATCTTAAGAGATGAGAGAATGGAAAGGAGACATAGCAGTGGTCCCTAGTAGCAGGGATATGTAAGGCATAATTTGGTTTACCGCTCATGTTTAGGATGGTACCAGGTACATAATAAGCACTCAGTAAACCACATGGAAATGAATCCAATAACAGGAACACAGAGCAGGAGACTAGAAATAGAACAGTTAAGCCTGGAATCAATTGTTTTCAGGAGGAGTGGGTGAGTGATGAAGCTTTCTATGAAAGCGAGAGTAAATTTTATGACTGCAACTCACAGATTTCTCATCATAATGAATTCTCCATTAAGTGTCCTCCTAATCCACATTGGCTGATGGATGAACCCCTGAAACAGAAAGTTCCCAGCAAGATCTATGGGAGTAGCCACATATCAGAGGAGACGAATGCCGTTAGTCATCAGGAATTGCAGGAGTCAAAGGAAGATGGGACCATTTGCGTGGACTCTGTTTGAAAGCCAGATAACAAATGAAGACCCCAGCTGTGCGTTGTCAAATGTTCTATTCATATTAACCACGGCCACAGTCACTGATACCTTAGCTGGCTTTGAGGGAAAAGCAGACAACTTAATGAAGGCACTGGAGTGTGCCTGAGATAGCACTACACTGGAGTGGAGTCCTTGAATGGCAGAGCTAGATGGGATCCTTGAGATCATCTAGTTAAATGAAATCTTGGGGCAGAACCTAAATAAATAAAACACGTAATAGCAATAAATGGATTCTTCTAGCAGTTTAAATCTTCATCGTTTGGCAGACAAGCACTTTTCATTGCTTGTAGATCTCCCAGAGCACGCATATGTATGGAAAGCCCTGGTTTGAGTCCAATACTCTCGTTTTACCAATGAGGAAAATGTAAACACAGAGCAGGGAAATGTTTCCCTAAGTATCCCTCAGGTGGCCAGTGGCAAAGCCTGAGCCCAGATAAGAATCCAGAAATTTCAACTCTGCTTGTTCATCCACTAGTCCTGTTCTTTGATTTGAGAAATATTTATTGAGCAGTTACTATGTTAGGGACACTGCTAGCCTGGAGGATTCCTTGAAACTTAAAAGATCAAGTTCCTGTTCTTGAGAATCTGGACAACAACTACAAAGACAATACTATTTCAGTGTGATCAGTACCAAACTGGAGGTTTGTGTACATTCTGGTTTACCCCAATATCACAAATAAAGAGGCTTTCAGGGATCAGTCAGGAAACTTGAATGAAACATGCTGAGAATAAGCCACAGCGGCAGCTGAAGGACCTGGGATATGGATGCTGAGTGCATTCAAAAAGATTTTTTTAATTGGTAAGCTCAGCTTGATAAAGAATATTTACAAAAAATTTACAACTGACATCATAATTAATGGTGAGACTCTCGTAGCTATCCCACCAAGATCAGGAACAAGCCCAAGGATATCCCCATTCATTACTGTGTTTCAATACCACTGGATGTCCTAGTAAATGCATTCAAACAGGAAGGGGAAATAATAGGTGTACAGATTGGGAAAGAGAAATAAAATGATCTTTGTTTGTGGGTGACATGATCATCTATGTAGAAAAGCCAAACAAATTAACAACAACAAAAAGCTCCCAGAACTAATAAGTGATTACATCAGGTTGCAGGATACGAGGTCAACATACAGAAGTCAGTCACTCACCTATAGACCAGCAATGAACAAGTAGAATTTGAAATTTAAAACACAATACTATTTATATTAGCACCACCAAAAATAACATACTTAGCTTATACAGCCAAATATGCACAAGATCTATATAAACGCACAGCTCTGGGATGCCTGGATGGCTCATTTGGTTAAGCGTCTGCCTTCGGCTCAGGTCATGATTCCAGAGTCCTGGGATCAAGTTTGGCTTTGGGCACCTTGCTCAGCAGGGAGCCTTCTTCTCCCTCTGCCTGCCGCTCCCCCTGCTTGTGATCTCTCTCTCTCTCTGACAAATAATAAATAAATAAAATCTTAAAAAAAGAAAAGAAAACCACACAACTCTGATGAAGAAATCAAAGAACTAAATAAATGGAGTGATATCCCATGTTCATGGTTAGTAGGAAGACTCAGTATTGTCAAGCTGTTGGTTCTTCCCTACCTGATCGATAGATTCAGTGGAATCCCACCAAGTTACATTATGGCTATTGCAAACTGATTCTAAAGTTTACATGGAGAAGAAAAAGACCCAGAATGGACAACACAATACTGAAGGAGAATAAAGTTGGAGGACTGACACTACCTGACTTCATGATCTACTACAAAGATACAGCAGTCAAGACAGTGTGCTATTGGCGAAAGAATAAACAAATTGATCTCTAGGACAGAATAGAGAGCCTAGAAGTAGACTCACATAAATGTAGTCAACTGATTTTTGAGGTATATGGGAAATCTCTGTACCTTCTGCTCAATTTTACTATGAACTGAAAACTTCCCCTAAAATAAAGTCTATTAAAAAAAATGCTACATAGACAAAACAAGATAAATTTTTATTGCTGGGCCACTAGCTTGCTTCCCTGAATACTTCCCTTTACATTTTACAAAGGTTTTTCACAGTATAGCCTTAATTCATAGAAACACATATTTAACAAACGTATATCTAACAACGTAGTACATACATGCATATAAACAAAAAAGAATTGCAAAACTGTATTTTTATACATGAGCAATCCTCCAGCCCATTCCATTTTATTTTATTCTATTTCAATTATATTTTGTTTAAATAATAGTAGTTGTAATCTACTCAACTAATTTCTAGCAACCCTAATGGCTCTTAAACCATATTTTGCAAATGACGGCGACAACATTAGAGTTCCCAATGATCCTGTGAGGCAGGTAGTGGTGGTTCCTTCCATTTTGCTAAGGAGCAAATGGACTCTCAGGGACACTGAGACTTGCCCATCCTCCTACAATGAATGAGGGGCAGGCTCACCCTGGAGCCAGAATTTCCTGGCACCTCAGCCATGTGATTGAGGAACCACTTTGCCTTCTCAAACTAAAAGACACTAGTAACACTGCGTTCCAACTCATACTCAAATCTCGATTTTTTTCATTGCTCCTGATAACAGGAAGTTCCTAACTGCCCAGTATTTATTACTTATTCCCATTTATCTGCTAGACTTGCCTCCTCTTGGGCAATCAGCATGGAGTAGCTTTTCCAGATGGGAATGCATTTAAATAAAGACTTGCTAGCTCATACATGCTTTTTGCTGTGCCCTGCGTGCCGTTTGAGAAATCCCAGCAAGCCATTTTCCTGATGTTTCAATGCCATTTCCTGACCTTGAGAGTCTGGCAAACGAATATATATTTTTCTGGAAACTTCAGGCAGTGGCTGTCATAGTGCTGGAAAAGGGAAGCTTCTCCAGCCTCATATGTAAACCCTGCTGCTGGTTTTCCTGCAAGTTTAATAAGGCCAGGGCCATAATTGTAAATATTTAAAATCTTGATGTGTGGCCAGATGGATTCATTATAGACTATATCTGTATTTAGACTCATACTTTCCAGTTCAGCGCTGGAAATGTCACAGAGGAAGACACACGGGGTTCGGGATCAGAGCTGCCTCCAAATGCCAAAGGTAAAACACTCATTTGTGTCCTCGCCTCCGAGTTTTCTAACCGTTCTTCTTAGTTAGCCTTGCCCAGACTGAGACGGGAGCCCAATGAAAACATAATAGATATAAATTGTGCTTCAGTTGTTGGCTGTTTATCTTAAGAAGAGAAACTTGTTTCCAGGCTGACTGATAATTGGACGTCCAAAAAGTTCACTAACAGAGGGAGAAGACGGGACAGCACTAAGGGAAGAGAAACCAGAAATGTTTATTTTCTTTCATTAGACAATGGGAAGAAGCTGTGGATCCTTTCATTTTCCCCAAGTTGTGGGGTTTTTTATTTATTGAGTGTAACCTCCACTGCCCAAACCGTCTTAAATTCTTAAAGCTTTGGTGCAATACATTTGCACACTTGCTTCTCTAAAAGAAATGGAGAGTTGCTGTGTTGCTGTGTGCCCAGGGAAGGGACCGGGCCCAGGAGGAGAAACTGGAGTTCCCCCACCTTCATTCAGTTATTTACCCTTTGGTTGATTCCGTGAACATTCAGTGAGCTCTGCTCCTCTAGCCAGCACCCACACAGCATTCTCCCTTCTGCCCCCACACCAGCTCTGCAGTGAAGGCTTCTGTGAATGAAGCAGCAGAGTTAGATGCCCACCCCACTGTGTTCCCTTGGGTTAGTGCAATGAAAGCACTTGTCCCATCCTGGGAGAATGGCTAGTTTACACAGCTGCCACCCCCCCTGCTGGGAGCCCCTTGAAGGCAGGTACTATGTCTTCATTCTCCTTAGTGTTCCAGTACTGTGCAGTGCTTCCCACAGAAAAAAAGGTCTTGATGTTGGAGATACGTAAGAATATGATGGTGAATGAGTCCTGGTTCTGGAGGAATATGACGCATATCCTAATTGCCATCTAGCCTTTTAATCCAAAGAATGTCCAAGTGAATTGGGCCCTATGAATTTATCACCATGTTTTCATTCCTTCGGTTAAGAGTAACGAAGGGCTTCCCCACCATTATTTCATTGAAGGTAGCACTTTTCTCTTTGTATTCTTTTGATGCTATCTCAAGGGCTGTTAGATCTGTGTGTTTCAGGAGCCTATAAACATGTCTATGTGTAGAATATATAGGGCTGTGTGTGTGTGTAGACACACGCAGACTCCACATATATAGCATGTGATACAATCCTTTGAAAGGATAACTTGAAGACGGACTTTCATATGTGTGGTGGTCTATAGATAACACAACCGAGTTGGAGTTGAAATAATCCGCCTTAGCTAACTTAGAAGCCCACATCCTCTTGGAGCCTCTAAAACAGAGATTGTGAGAGCTGCCATGCCTCCCTCTAAGGAGGTGGCGTGAGCCTCCAATGAGATAATGGATGGGAAAGCCCTTTGCTGGTTGAATCAATGTAAAAGATTAGAAAATGCCAAATGAGTCGTGTTTATAACAAGATGGGGTTTGACAATGCTATTTACTGTTTGGGAATGTGAATGAGAAAAAAAAAAATGTACTTTCAAAGGTTCCTGGCACCAGGCAGCGGTTCTGAGTGCCATGCTGGCACTGTTTTTGGTTTTCCCTTTGAGTGCTGAACATATTCCCACTTACTTGGCAGCTGCAGAGCCCACTTGTAAAATTCCTTGTTGTCTGTTCCCTTTCCTTCCCTGTCCTCCTCCCCCACGTAGGCGTGCATGCACACATCTTCACTTGAGGGAAACATATGCTTACACCTTTTTCGTGGTCATTTCTAAGTGGCCTGTGGCCCCTTCTGTATCTCGGAGAGCCTCCCTTCTTGCATACTGTGCTCCGGGAGCCTTGCAAGGAAACCCTCAGTGGGTGGATTTCAGGGACTAAAGCAGCTGTTCTCAGGAAGAAGACTATAGAGTCTTGGCTTTGGAATGCATGGTTTATGCAGGGACTTTGTCTTCCTAAACCGGCAGCTGAACCATAAGGATGCCTCAAGTGTGTGTTCCATTCTACCAACAAGTCGAAATCCAAGCACGTTAACTTGGCCATTGAAAAGGAGGAATACCATTTTCTAAATTTATCCTGGAGAGGTGTAGACCTCAGAGGCAAGGTGGGGACCAATGACATTCTACTTATGTTAACACAAGATTCTTTGAAATGTTCTTCTGCTTGAAGCTCTTCAGTAACTCCCCACTGACCATTACATAAAAGCTAAGCTCCTTACCATGGCTGTACAACCCTGTGTGATTTGTCCCTGCTCCCTGTCCCGCCTTGTCATGGGTCATACCCATGTGGCTTGGGTTACCTAGGGTATCCATTCTTTCATGCACCCACTAATTTAATTCGTTCTTTTCAACATACGTATATTATTGTACCTGTTATGAGCTTAGTGTGCAGGGCACTAGGGACAGAGTGGGGACCAGAGGGTGCTCATGACAGTAAGGGCTTTTGGGAGCCAGATAATGTCTCTAAAGATATCCAGATCCTAATCGCTAGAACCTGTGAGTGTTGCCCCAGATAGCAGAAGGACTTTGAGGATGTGATTACATTAGGGGTCTTGAGCTAGGAAGATTGTCCTAGATTATCAGTCGTCCTAAATGTAATCACAAGTGTCCTTACAAGTGGGAGACAGAGGGAGATTTCATAGCAGAAGAGGATAAGGACATGTGACCATGGAAACAGAGAGTGGAATGATGTAGCCATATGCCAAGGAATACTGGCAGTCATTGGAAGCCGGGAGACGCAGGAAAATGGATTCTCCCCAGGAGCCTCAGGAGGAGCGCGTCCTACTGACACCTTTGTTTCAGTTCTGTAAGGCTCACTTCCGATGTCTGGCCTGCAGAACTGGAAGAGAATAAATCTCTGCTGCTTTAAGCCACTAAGATTGTGGTAATTTATTAAAGTTTTTCTTAGGTAGTTCCCTAGTAATAGGAAACTAATTCAGACCTAAAAGTCTAGCTATCAGCAGGAAATTACGGTTCAGTATAGGGAAGTGCAGGGTTGTTTTGTTTTTTGAGATACAAAGTAGGAGAATTTGTCCTGGAATTGGCATATCAGGGAAGGCTTCTTGGAGGCAGTAACATCTCAGAAAGCTCCATGGGAGTTGTTAACAAGAAAAGGAAGGCAAGTCCAGGTCAGGTGGCTACAGGCGGGGCTAACTGCTTACACAAAGTGTACCTTGCTAGTTTCTTTGTCGCTTTCCTCCCCCTCCCTCTCCACCTACCATACATACACAAACACATTTCCCATATGCACACTTCCTCATTTTCCACTTGGCAAACTTCTCATTATTATTTAAGATTGCTTCAATGCCCCCTTTGTAGGAAATCTCTCCCCCTGCCCCCACCATGCCTCCTTGGCAGGGTTAGGCAACAGGCCTTCTCATCTCAAGGAGGTCCCATTCTTGTTTACCAAAGCTCTGAAATCATAGAAGTGATACCCCTCATGAGAATTGAGCAATGGCTCCTGCTATTACCTTTTTCTCCCTCTCTTTCTTCGGAACCTAAATGGCCCAGATGTGGGGAAGGCAGCCTTGAGCAGAGAGAATCTTTTGGCATGGCAGCTGGGGAGGAAGCCCATCAAGAAGGGTTTTGTGGTCTCCTGGCAAATCGCCTCAGGTTGAAGAATTAAGGTTCTTGGTACAGTACAGATGTACTCCTATAGGAAACTTGGAAAATCTCCATAGACCTTTCTGACTAGCTGGTTCATCCCTGTCAGGAGGCATTTTTGTCTTGGGTGCTGCTAGAATGCTTTGAGATCATTAAAGAAGAGAGGAACAGTGGGAAATACAGATGTTCTGGTTGAATCAGACACCTAAGCATCAGAAACCAACTAATTATCTTTCTCCTTCCTTCCTTCCATCCAAAATGGAAGCAAAACCATGTGATCAAAAAAGATTTCCTTTTTTTTTTTTCCCTTCCATTTTTCAACCGGTTGCTATGGTGCCAGGTAGGGAGGACCCCTCTGCAGCTCTGAGTGTTTTGTATCAGGAGGTGACTGTCAGCCCCCAATTAATTATTCATGTTTTCATTAAGAGCAATAATGAGAAACAGTTGAAATGAAAGGTCCCTAACATTACTAGGAACCCTAAAATATTCATTTATTCTTTGATTAGCAAACCTTCCTAAGATAGAGAGAGCACTAACTTTGAAGTCAGACTGAATCCTAGCAGCCACTGAATAGCTCTGATGTGAGGCAACATTTACTTTATGTCTTTGAGCATCAGTTATCTCATCTGTGGAATGGGGATAATAACACCCACATCTTAGGAATGCCTAAAGATTACAGTTAATGAAGATAAAGCATTTAACACAGTGCCTGGTACACTACTTGGCTCAGAGTAGAGTAGCTATTCAATAAATAGCATTTCTTCATGACAGGGAAGCTGGAATGGGCAAGCTTTATTCTGGTCAGGTTTGACTCAATTCACAGCTATTTATCCTCTTAATTTTGAATGATATTTTTCTACTCTTGGGTAGAGAACCTTTTGCTTATTTGGAAATATAATCAGCAATCTCTGCATGTAGAATGTATGCAACAGAGTTTTAAAATTTGAAGGCATTAAATTGCATTTAGTAAATACTTTGCTCATTAAGTTTATATTTTGGGGGGGGAGGGGTTGTGATTTTACTGTTTATTTGCGGTTCTTTAGAAGTCTGTGCCATGGGTCAGTTCTTTAGTCTTCGGAACACTTTGTTTCATTACATTTGTCAGGGAACAGACAAGTTACACCTGCTAAAGCTCACAGAAATATTTGAGTAGAAGTCTGATTCACCACTCACTAAGTTCAGCAAAGGGTATGTGACATGAAACCTGCTCATGTTACATGATGTGGTATAAGTGATTCTTTGACTTCTTTGTCCCTAAATAATTGGAAGAGAGTCAAATGAGATAATGCATGCAAAAGCATTGTGAAAACTAAAGTTTTCATTGTAATGGATCATTATTATTCTAATTACTACTAATATGAAGAACCTAATATAGCATGGATCAATTATCAAGATAAGAGGATTTCTGAAGTTGTGAACACTTGGTACCCATTTGGTATTTAGTTTTATACTGTTTTGCTTTGTTCTCTAATTGTTTCATGCATTTTCATCTTACCCCTCTACTCCAAGTAAATTATAAGCATGTATGAGCGTTTAGTCATTTAGTAGAATTCATTCTTTCAGAATCATTTACTGAATGCTCACCTTGTGCCAGGCACAAAGCTAAGTCCTGTTGCCAAAGAGGTGACTTTTCCCAGCCTCAGTAAGCTTTCTCTCTGTTGGGGGAGAGATGACTAGAATAGAGTACTAAGTGCTTAGACACGTGTCAGGCTCTATACTGAGGGTTAGGGTCTGCCGTAGTGTCTCTCTCCCTTCTGCCGGCCCCTCCCTGCCTCCATGTGCATGTGCACGCTGTCTCTCAAATAAATAAATAAATCCTAAAAACAAAAGGAGAGCCCAGTTTTATCGGATTAGCATCCACCCCTAATGACCTCACTTTAACTGGATTACCTCTAGAAACACCTTTTCTCCAAATAGGATCACATTCTCATGTGGCACTGGGTGTTAGGACTCCAGCATTTCTTGGGGTGGGGGGTGGAGAGACACAATGCAACCTGTAACAGACCCAAAATCAGAAGTAGGTCGTGCAAAAGAACCCCAAAAAACTGGGAGGAGGCCATGTGACTGAGGTAAGAATAAACATTGGGAGATGAGGTTAGAGAGCTAACGGGACCCAGATCTAGTAGGGCCTTTAGGATATAGGAGAATGTTGGATTTCCTTTCTGTGAAATGGGAAGGTATTAGGATAAAGAAACAACATCATCTGCCTTCCATCTTTCCAGGATCACAAAAGCTAATGTATCAAGAATCGGCTGAAAGGGGCAAGGGAAGACAAATAGTTCCAGTTAGGAGGTGACTCAGAGGGAGGGAGAATGGTAGTTGGGGAAGAGTAACCATTCCAGAGTTGGTGACAAATGGTCAGATTCTGGATCAGGGGTTCACTGATGAATCCAGTGAGGGATTAGGCAATCAGAATGATCATAGGGTTTGGAGCCTGTGCAGTGAGTGGATAGATGGAGTTGTCATAGATTCCATGTTTAGGCGAATAAATCAAGAGCTCAGTTTTGGACATGTCGGGGTTGGGATGCCTGTTGGATATCTGAGTGGTGATGTCAAGCATGCAGTTGGGTATGCAAATCTGTAGTTCCAGAAATGGTTTAGACTGGAGATATACATTTGGAAGTCATCAGTACATGAATGAGAATTAGAGACATGCAACACAGGGGTGTCGTTAGCAATAAGTTGCCTTCTCTGAGTTTTTTTTATGCAAAATAAGAATCATAACCCTTCCCTCACCACAGTAGTGAGGGAATCAGCCAGATAGTGAGAATCAATGAGAATCCAAATGTGAGGGATTCACATGAAGGGCTTGCAATAAGTGCCCATGACATGAGTTGAATTTTAAGTTAGTGGAATCTTGGTGATGACCTCCTGAATTCTCATCTCTTGCTGCCCCTTCTTACAGCTGGATTTGGTTCCCAAGCACCTTGAGATAGTTATCTCAAGGAAAGCCCATGCTCCCTGCAGGTGGACACAGCAGCCCCATAATCCTTGTCCAGCCAGCATCCAGCAGCGGTTCAGAGAGAGTGTGCAGTGGTGTGCAGAGGGTTAATCCTATGCCAATGGGGATGTGCAAACCAGGAGCCATTCAAAATCTCAATACCACATGCTGCCTTAGGGATCATCATGTACTAAAGCCCAAGATAAAAAGGCCTGACAAAGATTATTGACGGTTTACCTTTTAATGAGCAGCTGGGATTGATTCTGTTCCCCTCTGGGATGGCTTTCTCTGTCCTTCTTCCACCGGAGAGGCCGTGGGGAACAACAACAACAACAAAATACAAATCTCCAATTTGAATAATTGCAAGGATCCGCTTTCTAGCAAATAAAGTTTCTATGGGTGAGAAAAGGCTCACAGCTTTAAAAATATATATTTAGAGCTGTTATGATGATCATGATTATTATTAAGCACTCCTGGTACACTGGATATTTTCAAAGAGGCTGGTTGCCTCTAATTGGATATTCCTTGCAATTTCCCTCTGGGTAGGTCAGCAGTGTTAACTCTTAATCATCCGAGGCAATTAAATGCATGCAGAGCTAACCTGTGTACCAAAGGCTGCTGAATTGTTAATATAGTTATAATGGTAGAGCCAGACATAAGGGTGCTGTTTAGGAGGAAGAAGGCTGATGAGAGGTGTGCGATCTCTTGCACACCTGTCTTGGGAAAGGGAAATCAAACATCTGCAAGTGGCAGTGGGCAACAGTTCTCCAGATACTGACCTGGAGGCATATCCCGGTGTGCTTCTTTCTGGCTCGAATTCCTCCCCTTGCTATGAGTCAGAGCTCCACTGGGGACATGGGGTTCTTTGCTGAGCTTAGAATGAAGACTTCAAGTCACCCTTGGGGTGGATGATGGTTACTAGACATAGCTTAGGGGAGGGAGAACCAAAAATGGGGGGAAAAGGGAATTTTTAAATAATCTTTTTAACAATTTGAATTTGCTGCCATAAGAAAACCAACCATTAGGTTGTATGCCAGCTTTATTACGCACCCAACCTTGAATGTTTCACCGTCTCTGATCTTCTCTGCACCCCTGTTCCCGATCCACTGCAGGAATGAGATGGTCATATCTGCACTACATGTTTTTCAGTAGTTATTTTCTATGACCTCAAACAGACTAGGATAGTGGTTTCAGGATTTTTGTTGGGACCCACATAAGGAACATTTTACATTTTGACTCAGGAGATATACACATACCTGAAACAAAGTTTTATGGAATAATAATTACCTTTTTTTTCTTTTACATTTGGTGAACTCTGATAGAATCTGTCCTATATACTGTTTGTTAAAAAGAGAATTGGCCATGACAACTCGATTTCATAACCTTCTGATGAATTGCAGTGCATAGTTTGAAAAGCACTGAGCTAGAGGTAGAAGCAAGGAGGTCTCTAGAATCAGGGAAGATGTGGATAGAGTAGCCTCCGCCAGGAGAAAATAGAGCTAAACCAAGTGAGACACTCAGTTTTTTCTGTAGCCTTTTCCAAGATACAGTCCTAGTGCAGGGACCACGTACAGTAAAGCTGATGCTAAAGGAGTTGGCAGGATTTTCACTCTAGGCTCTTAATGTGGCTTTGACTCTACTTCTGTGACCTTGACCTTCCCAGATCATGGAACACTGGTTTTGGAGAGTTTTTGTTTGTTGTTGTTGTTTTGTTTTGTTTTGTTTTTTAGTTTGTATTTTTTTAACGCATTTTTGAGAATCACGTTAAATTATCCTAACAGCAGTTTAAATCCTAGATCTGGTTAGATCTAGTATCAGAGAATGCTGGCTCTTTGTTGTTTGGCCCTCCAGATCCACAGCCTAGCTTCCCCCGTGCTCTTACCCAGGGAGACTGCAGCAACTGGCATGGTTTGCCCTCTGGCTGCTGTTTGTGTTCCCCCACTGGTAGGTACAAGCAGGAGAAAGGAGGGTAGGAGAAGGAGGTCAGAAATTGTATTTCCTTACCTTGCTCCTTCCTAGGCTACAGGTTGATACCTGCTGTGTTCCTCTGCCCAAGGACACGGCCCCCACAGGGGAGGCCACTCGTACAGTTAGAGCCACTGCTGCAGTCCTCTCCAAGTCACGACAACTCCCACCTTCCTTTGTCCTTGAGATTTATGGGTATAGTTCACTGCAACTTATAAAGAATAATATAGCACCATTATGAGTGATACCTTTTCTAATCTGTCCTCAGTCACCCATCTGTGCCATCAATTTCATGTTGGGACTAGTGCTAGACAACTTAGACATTCCTTCAGGAAGGATGTGCTGACCAGCTCTGTGGAACGAGATCACCGGGCAATCTCAGCTCCCAGCTCTCCAGGGCTTGCCTCAGCTCCAGAGACCACCTTGTCCGGGTCATGTTCTCCTTGGCAGCTCTCATCTGGTGACGGAAGAAAGCAAGGAAGCACAGAGAGGCCATGCCATTTAGACCTAATGCAGCACAGTCTGAACAGACAATGTTCACACTCCAGCCCCCCACTAGTGTGGAGCCCCTCACAATTACACTTCCTCCCCTGCTCAGTCCTCCCCGTTTCTCTTCCCTTTGGTCTCTATTTAAAATTGTGTTCCCTGACTATATCTCTGCGTCTTCCTCCAGAAAGCCCCACCTGTAACAGGAAACTGACACCCAAGGTTATAGAAGGGCCTGTTTTAGAAGTAGAGATATCTCCCCATGGTTTTTTTGTACCAAAAGGACAATAATACAATAAATAAAACCTGCCCTGCATGTCCTGCCAGATCTCCCACTCTTAGATCAAGGACAGAGAAAGACACACACAGGGTCGGAGAGTCCTCTTTGGCAATCTATACTTCAATGAGTGTTCACATGTTAGGTTTTTTTTCTTCTTTTTGCGCCATAGCTTGATTTCTGCTAAAACCCAGTCTCCCCAGTTTGTTCAGGAATGAATTCAAGCAACCAGCTCAGATCATTAGCTGAGCGGGAAAGGTATGTGGCATAATCATCTCAGTGTGTGACAAGTAGGAAGTGCTCTTGGAATATTCCCAGACTCCCATTCTGAGGAGGAAGGGGGACCCTGTTCTGGCTATGTCAGACACAGGGGCTCACCCCTGAATGGTATGGCTGCTTTGTCCTACTTAGCACAGAGGCTTAGTTAGCATAGTTACAGAGGAGGACATAGCTATGAAAGACTTGATCTGATTTCTTTCTCTAGAAAGTTCCTTCCAACTATAAATATATTTCCTTTTTTTCTGTTTTGTTTTCATAACACAAAACTGTATTCTCAGGATTTGTGAATTTTCCCTTTATCAACAGGAAAGTGTGAGAAAAAGGGGAGGCTCTAGAGTTCCAACCCCTCTATCTTCCTCTCCCCTGTTTAATCAAGCATCTGCCTTTATTTTCTGTATATAGCTATGGCTACCCCAGTTCAGCATTTTATAGATGAGAAATCGAAGTCCAGAAGGACAAATAACTTGCCCAAGGTCTCTCAACAATTCGTATCAGAGCCAGGAATAAATGCAGGTCTTCCTGCTCTCTCCATTACTTATAACCCAGTGTGATATTTTCTTGCAGATTTACCCATCAAAATACAGGAGCTTATGCAGACACAAATGAGTAGAAAGTGTAGAGGAATTCTATGCCTTGGTGATAGAGAATGGGGGTTGCATTTTGATGATATGTTTGGGGTCTCCTGATCCTAATTAAAATCATATGCTAGAGGGGCACCTGGGTGGCTCAGTGGGTTAAAGCCTCTGCCTTCAGCTCAGGTGGGATCGAACCACACATCAGGCTCTCTGCTCAGCAGGGAGCCTGCTTCCCTTCCTCTCTCTCTGCCTGCCTCTCTGCCTGCCTCTCTGCCTGCTTGTGATCTCTGTCTTTCAAATGAATAAATAAAATCTTTAAAAAGATAAATAAAATCATATGCTAGAATCACTGCTTTATCTGTAGGAGGAATATGATTTATGCCCCTTTGCACTTCTAGCATCAATTTCAGATCTGGCATAGAATAGGTTCTCAGTACATGCTTATCTGTGGTTGAATAACTGAATGAACAGATGAATTTGTGAAAATCCCTAAAACCAGCTCAGAGCTAGGGCATTGTCCTACTTTAAGGGTGGTTCTTGTCTCAGCTGATGCCCGATATTTCAGGTGGGGAGCCGGAAACGTGCCAGATTATACTGCTATTGGGCCACTGGATCTGATGGAAAGGGGTTGGGGTGGGGATGAAAATTAGATGTAGGTTGCCATTAATGCAAGTAATCATGCGATGTGATGTATTTCTTCCTGAGACTGTAGCTTAAATCCCAATTACCTTCTGGTGACAAATGAACTCACAGAGCAATTCATTTTGACTGTTGGAGCTCCCACCTTCTGTGTTACCATCACATGGAGAAGGTGTATGACAAATTTCCAGATTTAATTTTAGTGCTTGGGAGCCCAAGTGGCACAATTACCAGATCAAGAGTGATGGCAGAATATTAACGTGAAGAGTTCATGTGAAGCTGAGTTATACCTAAGAATGCTCAAACCCAGACCCTTGGAAGCAATGTGGAGATCCAGCTTGTCCCCGAACCTACACTTCGGGATCTTTTCTTCTCTGACTTTATCCAGATTTCTCCCATTCAAAAGCTTCTCAGTCCTGCTGATTCTATCTCCAACACATCTCCTGACTTCCTCACTTTGTCCCACTCCTCACTACCTTCCATTTGATTGTAAAAGGCAGTATGCTTAATGATTAAGCACACAGATCCTATGGTCCATTGATAAGAGTTCAAATCATGCCTCTGCTTCACCCTCCCTATGTAACTTTGGCCAAGTTACTTAGATACAAATATAGGTTTGCCTTGCATATTATGCGTGATTATACAAATAAAATATGTGACAGATAGTAAATGCATAATTGATTATAGTTTTTATATTAGGATTAGCATCCCAATCTCGCTTCTATTTACTGTTCAATCATTCTCTTATCTGGGGACAAGCAAACACTATCTGTAAAGGGCCAGATAAGTAAATATTCCAGGCTTTGCAGGCCAAATAGTCTCTGTTGTAATTGCTTAATTCGGCCATTGCAGAAAGAGTAGCCATAGACAGTAAGTAAACAAATGAACCTGGCTCTGTTCCAATAAAGTTTTATTTATGAACTCTGAGATTTGAATTTCATATAACTTTCACATGTCATGAAATACTATTCTTTTGATTTTTTTTTTCCCCAATCATCTAAAAATGTGAAAACCATTCTTAGCTTGCAGACTAAGCAGATGGCAAGCTAGATTTGGTCGTGGGCTGTAGCTTGCCGACCCTGGTTCTGATACACTGTCTTCTCTATGGTCAGCTTCATCTTGCTGAAAGACTCCTTGGAGCTTATTTTTCTTCCTTCAAAACCTTCAACATCTCTACATTGCCTGAAATCAAAACTGCTCCATCTGACCTTGAAAGCACTGTGAAAAAAAGAAAAGAAAAAAGAAAGCACTTTGAAGTCATGGGTGGTCACTCAGGCACCTTCATTGTCAGAACCCAAACCCCAGGTGTTTGTCACATTCCTTATACTCTTTCCAAAAGTTTATGGACTTAATTTACGCAGGATAGAAAGAGCTGGGGAAACCCAAAAGGCTCTAAGATGATGTTGTTACAATAGCAGCGCAGCTTCTTTAAAAGCCCACTCACAGCCAGGGGGTCTGAGGCTCCCGGGGAAATCCCTTCCCCTTGCTCCAGTAACTGCTTCCTCTAGCTCGCTCCACTTTACCAATGGGACTTGCCATTCATTAAATCTCATCTCAGCCTCATGAAAACCCTATGATGAAAATCTATCCCCGTCTTGCTGTCAAGGCAACTTATTCACAGAATGGTTATGTCACTGGCCCAAGGTCACACAGCTAGCATGTAGTAGACCCAGGACTTGAATTCGGGCATTGAGAGGGGGAGGCGTTCATCCTCTTAACCATTACATTACGTTGAATATTTTCTTGCATGACAGCTGGTGACCTTCGGAGAGGAGCTTCTCCAACTGACAGAAATAAACATTCCGTTATGTGCATGAATGTGTATAGGCATATGTAATACCTTCCCTTGAAGTTAAATTTCCCCTTTTTGTCAAACGCAATGATAACAGGAGGAACATACGATACCTTATTTACAATTGCAAAACCATGCTGTTCCCTAATCCACACAGACAGTCTTGAAAGAGAGCCCAGACATGGAAGAAATGCTGCTTTAAATGTATACTAATCCACAGTGAAGGACTGATCATATTAAAACAGTTCCCATCCTCCTGCATTAGCATCATCAGAGGGCACGTTTTAGGCGGAAAGGGAAAAGCTGCTAAAATGAATTAGTCGCCTCATTTTTCCAGCAGAGAGAGGTGAGACTCCATGAATGTAATATGCCACGACATAAAATGGCCAGCTTCCTTTAACAAGACTAATTCGAGCTGAGTCGGCACACTGTGGGGGGCGGACGTGCAGGGCACTCGCGCCTCTCCCCAGGACACCTCCAGACCCGTAAGAAAGCCTCTTTGGCAGAGCAGGGAGAGGAAACAAAACGCCTGAGGCTGGCTGTCTTTGGCTCCCTGGCTGCTGGCAGAGCTGGAAGCTGGGTGCTGTGGAGAGCTTCCCAAGGCAGGACACCTGCACCTCGTTCTCCAGGTGGGTTTGCCTTTAACTTGCTCTTTGATTTTGAGGTCGTCCCCTCAGCTCTCTACTTGAAGGTCCTCAGCAATGATGTGGGTGTCACTGTCACTGTGTCCTGGGCCTTCCACTTCCCTGCAGAGCAAGAGGACCTGCGGCGCAGTGGCTGAGACCTTGAACTGTGAAGACAAGCTCTTTGGACTTCAGTGTTTGATCTATCACTCCGTGTGACATGACTTGGGACAACTGTCTAACCTCCTGGTACCTTGATTTTCTCATCAGCATAATGGGGATGCTTACCTCACGTGGTGTCCCAGGTGTTTAGTGACCTGATCCATGTGATGCTCTTACCACACTCCCTGGCATAGACTCAGCACATAATAAATAATGATCATAATTACCACAGTCTTCTGTGAGGCTGTTATTGGAGAATAATAAATAACCTGTGTATGACTCTTTATAATTTTTTATATGAACCAGTCACATTTAGTCTTCATGAAAAGGAAGCATGCAATGTTTTAGGTATATTTATTGACAATCCAGATAAGAGCCTGAGAGTCCGAAAGTTTAAGTGACCTATCCCAGGCTAACAAAATGGTTATTGTATGGTATTGACTTGTGCAAAGCACTCTTTCCTGTGTTCTTTCTACATTTTGGACACTGTAACCTTTTTTATACATGTGAGGAGTGATTACTCTTACTGAAGTAAGAATCAGGGATGTAAGGATTGCAACATCTTTTGGTATCATATTTGCTTTTTTAAATTGTTTTATTTAAATTCACTTAGCCAACATATAGTACATCATTAGTTTCAGATGTAGAGTTCAGTAATTCATCAGTTGTGTATAACCCCAGTGCTCATCACATCCATGCCCTCCTTAGTGCCCATCACTAAGTCACCCCATACCCCCAACACACCTCCCCTCCAGGACCCTGAGTTTGTTTTCTATAGTTTAGAGTCTCTCATGGTTTTTCTCCCTGATGATTTCCCATTCAGTTTTCCCTCCCTTCCCCTATGATTATCTGAGCTGTTTCTTATATTCTACATATGAGTGAAACCATATGATAATTGTCTGTCTCTGATTAACTTATTTCACTCAGCATAATATGAACTATTGGGATTTAATTAAGATAAAAAGCTTCTGCACAGTAAAGGAAATAGTCAACAAAACTAAAAGGCAACCCATGGGGAACCTGGGTGGCTCAGTGGGTTAAAGCCTCTGCTTTTGGCTCAGGTCATGATCCCAGGGTCCTGGGATCGAGTCCCACATTGGGCTCTCTGCTCAGCAGGGAGCCTGCTTCCTCCTCTCTCTCTCTCTCTGCCTGCCTCTCTGCCTACTTGTGATCTCTGTCTGTCCAATAAATAAATAAATAAAATCTTTTTAAAAATAAATAAATAAATAAAAGGCAACCCATGGAATGGGAGAAGGTATTTGCAGATTACATATCAGATAAAGGGCTAGTATCCAAAATCTGCAAACAACTTATCACACTCAACACCCATAAAACAAATCATCCAGTCAAGAAATGGACAGAAGACATGAACAGACATTTCTCATATTTGCTTTTATATTAAGTTAAAAATGTTTTAAGGTTTCCAACTAAATAAGGATGAGGGTAGTGTTGTCCTAAGCAGCCAAAATACACATCTATGTGAACCACGACTAGATTAAACGTATTACAGAGCAATGTGAAGAGAAAAGGGAAAGTATTACAAATCTCCCACTTTGCAAAGCAGTAGTGTACACCAAGACAATAGACTTGTAAACCAGGCTGTTATCTTCAGAGAGAAATTCCCAAATGCCTTCCTTCTCTCCCATTAATTGGTCTAGGGCTGAAGGGCTCAGTTTTTAGCATAAGACAGAAAAGACCCAGGAGTAGCTGATCATTGGTAGGAGGCTTTAACTCAGGAGAATTAAAGAAAAAGCCATTCTTTAACCTGGGGAGTTTGTTTGGAAGGAAGAAAGAGAGAAACAGACTGGGCAGGTGTGCTCTTATAATCCTCTCTCCAAGCCAAAAGTGGAATCTGCACTGGATAAACATGGGTAATATTGAGGGAAAGGCTTCTATTCGCATTAATTATTCAGGACTCTTAGAAACTTCTTGGGCTACTCTGCACTCTGCAATGAGGCACAGTGTGCTCAGGCAAAGAGATGCAGTAGGCAAGGGAGAATGCTGGTCAGTGCGCTCAGCAAACAGGAAACTCCACCTCAAGCTGGGTTGGGACAACCAATCAGTAGGCTGGATGCAGAAAATGACAGAGATATGCAGCCAGTGGGAACGGAGGGCGGGGCAACCAGGTTTAGACCAAGCTGCAAGAGAGAAGAGCTATGATGGTTCACATGAACCAGCAGAATAGGAAGACAAAGAGAACCAAGCAGTCAAGGGTCACTGCCCCTGAGACCAAAGCAGGCAAATGTTGCTGAACCAGACAATCACAACTCTGCTTTGCTTTCTCATGGAATTCTTGGCCAGGGCCTCCGAACAGAGGGGAGAGACCATTAGCGAGAAGGAGCATTAGTGTGTGTGTGTGTGTGTGTGTGTGTGTGTGTGTGTGTGTGTGTGTGTGTGTTTTAAGATTTATTCATTTATTTTAGAGAAAGAGAGAGGAGGGACAGAGAGAGAGATCTCAAGCAGACTCCTCGCTGAGCACAGAGCCCCACTTGGGGCTCATCTTAGAGATGAGAGATCATGACCTGCGCTGAAACCAACAGTTGAATGTGCAGTTGACTGAGACACCCAGGCACCCCAAGCATTATTGGTGTTTGTTTGTTTGTTTGTTTTAACCAGATTCACTGGGCACCACATAAAAGGGCTTAAATTGTTGAATTGGAACGAATTTAAACTGACTTGAACATTTCGTTTCACTTAGGGTTTATTTTCCCTGTCAGCCATCATGAGAATGTGAGGGGAGCCCACATGAGGCTTATTAAAAGATAAACAAATTATATTTAATCTACACACATGAATTATAGAGTGAGTCAAATTTGCCACAAGCATAGATATATATTAAGATTCCTTATTTTATACAGCTCTTTACAGTTTTAAAACACTGTATATATTGACATGTGAGTCTCACACAGTTTTTGTGAATTTGGCAGGTCATGGATTATTTTTCCCATTAACTGATTAAGAAAATGAGGACTAGAGAAGGCAAACTAACTTCCCAGGATTAAACTATGTGTGGTAAGGAAGGAAGGGACTTAAATGTATCTTCTGATTCTGAAGCCAGCATTTCCCCCACTGTATCATCTGCTGAACTACCTGTGTATGTTACATATAGCCAAACATGAGCGGCCATATTTTGAAGAGTATAACTAAAAGAAAAAGTCATTTGGGGTATTTGTTTAGGACTCCGAAATACCAGAATCCTAAAAATGAGGAAAATGTGGAGAAATTTATAATAATTATGCTTCTTTGGTATTTAATATCTCCTGTGACCTATCCTCCTCTTGTGTATTTATTTTTATGCCTCGTTGTCTAGAAACCCTCCTCCTTGAAGATGTTACCCCTATATCCTGGGAAATCCCATAATCCAGCATTTCCTAAAACATGTGTATGGGGTACTAGCTTCCTGGGATGTAAATAGGTGTAAGAAGGAAAGAGAGTTCTAAAGGTCAAATAAGTTTGGAAAACACTGGTTCAGGCAAATTAAATAGACATCTTTACAAACCAATTTTCCAGAACTTTTGTTATGGTAAGTGATTTTATGAATACTTGAGAGGGATAAAATATGTTGCATTTCCTACCTCATTCAACCATTTAGCCATTTTTGTCAGTGTTCTTCTGTATTACTGTGTTCTTTAAAGCACATGTTAACACTGTCACCTTCATCAATAACTCTGATGGATGGGAGAGAGTCAAGCTATGATGCGGGTCATTCCACTAACCATTAGGGTTGACTCAGCTGACTGGATGGATGGATGGTTACGTCATGGTGCTGCGTGCTCCAGCACACAGTGCGACCTTCCCGTGAAGACCATTATTAGGTCAAGTGACTATGGTCTACTAAGATCCTGATTTCTGTTTGAGCACTACTTGCCATAATCCAGTATCTATAAGCCATGAGTTATGCTAGGAAGAAGCCAGGTCTAGGTGAGAACCATGCTGTGAAAACTAACTCCAGCCCCTAAAGTAACAAGGCAGGATTTTTGCTGTATACCAGGGATGCAGGGACATATAAAGCATCATCATTCTTTAAGGGCATCCAGTCTGGGAGAGGAGGGAGGATTGGTAAATGACATGGTGTAGACCCTAAAATAGTAACCCTATGTGGTGTTATGCAAGAAGGGTATGTTTCAATACAATGAGGCATAGGGCAAAGAGTTCCCTTTTGTTCAAAAGGATCAGGGAAAGCTTGGAAGAAGTAGATATGCCAAGGTGGGGGCTTTGTAGAATGAGTAGTGTTTTTGCCTAGTGAAATTGTACAGCATCCCAAGAAGAGAGAAGAGCATATGAGAGGAACTAGGATTCAGCCTGTCCAAGAGGACCCATCTTACCTTGAGACTACAGTAGCAGGCTTCTTCTAGACAGAGGAATGGTTCAAGGAGGATCCATCACCGTGGGGTAAAGTCATGGGTATTAGGACCCCAACCTAGAATCAAAATTTAAGCTGTGCTCTAGTCTTGTCAGGGCATCCCAAACTAATCCTAACTCCAAAACAGATGCTGAGTCCCATCAACTAGGCAAAGGCTCCACGGATTCAGAAATGGACTACTGGCCACACACTGAGGACAGAACAACTCATTTTAGAAGGCACCACTTTTGGGGGACTGAGCCCTCTTTCTAAATTCTTAGTGATTTACAACTCTTAACTCATTTTATCCTCATTAAACCCTTGAAGTTTTCCCTATTGCTTTATTAAAAATGGAGCTGAGGCTTTGAGGCATAGCAGAACTTGCACAAGTTAGTAATCAAGCCAGGGCAGACCCTGGTCTGTTGAACCCTGGCCTAACTCCAAAGTCTGACACAGCTCAGTGACCATGTGATAAGACCATGCTGCTTCTTGTTCCAATTCCCTGCCTCTCTCTGCAACCTTGATCAGTGTTGGCCAAAGAACTAGTGGGGCCGAGACTCCCTTGGCATTCCTTGATGTCCTCAGCATAGAACCGGAGCAAATCATGGCCTACTCTATCTATTGGCAATGCCCCCAAGCCCACTTGCTTCTTTGTCATGGCCTTGTATTCACTTCCATGCTCACCCCTCGTGAAATGTCATCAGGTTCCTATGATACCTTTCTCTAAAGAACTCAATACATCATGAAAAACTATCTCAGTCCCCAGCCATTCCTATGAGTTGGGAGTAATTTCTAGTCCTTTATTTCCAGGCATCCAAGATAAAGTATAACAAGGTCACCTCATCAAAAACCTGAGTACTCCAAGGTCCCCATCTAGGAAGAATATCCTGTACATTTAATTTCTATTCCTACTTGAGGCTGTGCATCTTATTCTATACCTTAGGGCATCTTATTCTATACCTAGCCTGGAGCATTTATATGGATCACTAAAATTGCTTAATGACCCATCAATAAAGTCCTATTAAATACCACTCAGTTCAGGTCATGGCCCTAAAGGCTGAGTCTAGGTAAGACCTTTCCCTACTCGGAGCCTCAAGTTCCTCATTTATTAAGTAAGGATATTAGCTTTGAGATCTTTAAAATTCTACTGAACAATGTGATTCATATCCATTTTATAGATGATGAAATTAAAAATCATGAGGTTAATGATTCAAATAGCAAATTCCAGAACTGGAATACCTAGCCAGCCGGCAATGTTTTATTTTCAAAGATATCAATTGTTTAAAATATTTATTGAGCATCTATTATGTGCAAGGCACTGTGCTGGGTATTAGGGATATGTAAGTAAAAAAGAACTCTCCTGCTCTCTAGACAAAAATTTATTTACTGAAGGAGACAGATACATAAAAAAAAATCCAACATGATGTGAGGGGAATTATAGGAAAAGCATGAATAATGTCTCATGAGAAGAGAAAGAGTTGTTACCTAAGCCTGATGTCTAATAAAGCTTCCAGCAAAGGTGGCACCTCACCTGGGGAAGGAGAGTTGACCTGTGGGTTAATGAATTTGACCAATGACCAGATGCTCTTTCACAGCTTATAGAAAAAGACAACCTAACTTTATTTTTGCTGTTTTGGAATCCAAAAACTTCAGTAAATAGAGTCATAGGATCTGTTCAATGGAAGAAGAGCCGTAAGGAGTTAATATAAAAGGACAAACAGAGAACATCCTCTGAGATAGGGTGATATACACCTGGAATGCTTGCCTGCCATCTAGCAACAAATATGGCTGGCATAAAAATAAATAAATGTGTCTGACGAGAACAAGGGAAAATAAAAGGAGAAATCATTGAAAATAATAGGAGCCTACACATTGTCCAAGCTATCCACAAAGCCTACTGAGATTAGAATGATTTTAAGAGACAACACCAAATTGATAAGGGAATGCCAAGATGAGAATGAGGGAAAGACAACAGTAGGGACAGAGATAAATAACCTGTTTTTCAAGTACATGTCCAATAAGTACTTAAAGGAGAGGTTGGCAGGGCCTCAGAGACTCGCCCGGTGTAATTTATGGACTAGAAAAAGTAGACATTCCTTTAAAAAATTAATTCTTTGTCTTGGTGACTAGTAACAGGAAAGGTTGGGAGATGAATGCTAGAAGTGAACATAAATCCCCTTCTAGAGAAGAGAAAGTAGCAGTTAGAAGAAATAAAGGCGAATCCTGACAAGAAGAAGTTGATTAAGAAGTAAGCGTGCTCGGAGATTGAGAGAGTGGTCAAGCCTGGAGTGACTGATTGGAGAGTATCACAAAGGCACATTCTAAGTTGATTCTCTGAGCATCCCTGGACATTCAGTGGTGGGGTATGGAAGGGTCGATATGGGTTAGGAGTCCAGGTCTCATGCACTCAGTGAGCGGCTTCCCTGTGGATGTACAAAGCAGCTGAGAACGAGCATTTGTTGAAAACAAAGTGCAGGCTGGGCACTGTGATAGGTGCTTTACCTACGTCGTCTCATTGCTTTCTCATCACCCGCTGCAAGGTAGGTGTAATTATAAGAAAAGTGAGGGTCAGATAGGTTAAATAACCTGTCCAAGTTCACATGCTAAGTAGCAGACCCAGGATTTGAACTCCCATCTGTCTGATTATAAAATCAATATTCTCTTTTCATTCCATTCCAATGAAATAGCCCTACTCTTTATTACATTTTCATAATGGATATGTCAAGCCTCATAGCTGATAGGAGCTCAAATAAAGGTAGCTAGTAAAAAACAGAAATGGGACTAGCAAGAGGACCAGGAGGGACGGGATCTATGTAATTGCATCATAACACCCATCTGACCGAAAGGGCTGTTGTGAGAAACAATATATGGTAAGCTTTGTCACCGTTTTGGTTTTTTTTTTTTTTTAAAGACTTTATTTATTTATTTTACAGAGAGAGATCACAAGCAGGCAGAGAGAGAGAGAGGGAAGCAGTCTCCCCACTGAGCAGAGAGCCCGATGCGGGGCTCCATCCCAGGACTCTGAGATCATGACCTGAGCTGAAGGCAGAGGCTTAACCCACTGAGTCACCCAAGTGCCCCTCTGTCGCAGGTTTTCATTGCCCTCTATAAGGCACAGGTGCTGATGTCAGGTATATACGGGTTCTTGAGCAGTCCCAGTCCAGTAGACCCAGCACTGTTTGGCCTCTGTTGCTTCATACTCTAGGCCACACCAAAGCCTCTTGCAATAAGGACCCCTGACTGATGAGAAATCAAGACCACTTGAGCCTAACCAACTTCTGTGAACTTTGACCCCCAGAAACTCACTGGTCCTTGCCAGGGCAAACCTTGGAAGTCAGGGCTGATGCGGAGCCACTCCGTCTTTCTCCTTGACATTTTCCCCCAATTCTCTTCTCCCAGGGGCACGGGAATCAGCTCGGCCAGTCTGCTTCTGAGTAGCTATCCAGACAGGGAACGTCCGGGTTTCTCTCCTGCAGGCACCAGTCTCTGTAAGGGCGCTCGTTGGCACTTCATCTCCCTTGCCTTGAAGGCGGGCAGGTGGTGGCTCAGGCGGATAGAGGAAAAGCCTCTGCACCAAGCTGTCTGCCCTTCCAAGGCCTCCTGTGACTTCTTCCTCAGCACTCTCCCCAGGACTTTATTTTCTTTGTTTTTCTTTGCCAATGAAGGAAGGGACAAAGGCCAAAGTAGTTTCAGGGGAGGCAGAGAACAAAGTCTGTTTCCCTGCTCAAATAAGTCCTAAGTAAGATGACTGGTCTCAGTCGTTGATGGCAGCTTTTAGATATGGATTCTTTTGTCGCAGCGTTGGCTTCTAGGTGCCACTTCTGAGGCAAAATGAAGAGTTTGCATTTACACCTGGTTACACATACCTTTAACACACATGCGTTTACCCTGTGAGGTAAAATTCATCATCTCCCTTTCAGTTAGGAAAACCAGGCTCAGGAAGGATGAAGTAAGTTGTCCCGAATTACACACTGTAAATGGCAGAGTTGGCTTCAAGCTAGGTCGACCTGACTCCAAAGTTCACCCGGGGTAGCAACGAGATGCTCTCTTAAACAGGTGGGAAATGGTGGAAAGAGATTTGGGTGCAGAAACATAGACCCTTTCCTGCCTTACTGGAGAAAAAAGTGAGAGGGCATCACAGAGAGACTAGCTCTCCAGGTGGACTTTTCCCATCTGGCAGGGGGTCCACTAGACAAGAGCAATGAGGCAATGGCCTCTGGGACATAACCATTAGAGGAGTGCCTTAAAAAAGCACCCCATATTCTCTGGTGCTACTGTTTGAAAGACTCTTTCCCCAGACATAGCAGAGCAAGATGTATTCCCAGGTTAATGGGCCTGAAGCCTCAGGGAGCCAAGGCAAAGCCCTTACATGACTACATCGGGTAACAGTCATTGGCTGAGTGGAGAATGCCCAAGTGACCAACGTTGACGATTGATGTATTTTTAAGGGGCAAATGGTCCACAACACAATTCTGTTCCAGGTACTGAGCACAGAAGCTCTCTCCCAAATATTAGTTAACAGAGTGGTTCTCAAAGTGAGGTTCCCAACAGCAACACTCACATCACCTGGGGTTTTTAAGAAATGCAAAAGCCTTGATCCCAGCGTCCTGGGATGGAGTCCCACAACAGGATCCTTGCTTAGCAGGGAACCTGCTTCTCTCTCTGCCTGCCACTCCCCCTGCTTGTGTTCACGCTCTACTCTCTCTGACGAATAATTAAATAATAAAAATCACTAAAAGAAGAAAGAAAGGAAGAAATGCAAGGGCTTGCCTCTTCCCACTTCCTAGACCTAAGAAAGGAACAGAAACACCAGGTGAAGCCCAGCAATCTGGTTTACCAAGCTTTACAGGTGATTCTCTCTCATTAGATTTAAGTCAAGTTTACTAGAGTGTAATTGTCATACAGAAATAATTATCATCCAGAAAGCAGTTTGCCCTTTTTAGATGTAAAAGGTGGTCATGATAAATATATATATAGTTCTCTTTAAAAAAAGAATTTTATTTATTTATTTATTTATTTATTTATTTATTTATTTGACAGAGCACAAGCAGGGGGAGCAGCAGGCAGAGGGAGAGGGAGATGCGGGCTCCCCACAGAGCAGGAGCCTAATGAAAGCCTGGATCCTAGGATCCTGGGATCATGACCTGAGCCAAGGGCAGACGCTTAACCAACTGAGCCACCCAGGTGCCCCAGTACAGTTCTATAACAAGCACCAAAATAAATATGTGAAATACTGCCTCTGATCTGAGTTCTGTCCCCAAAGTTTTGCCTTTTATAGAATGTTATATAAATGGAATCATATACCAGGCAGCCTTTTACGTCTGGCTTCTTAGACTTCTCATAATGCTTTTAAAAGTGTGGTGTTGCACATCTGAGGAGCTCACTCCTTTTTAATTGCTGAACGGTATTCCATTGTGTGAATGTTCCAATTTTTTAAAATTATTATTCATGCCCCAGGTAATAGACCCTTGTGTTGTTTCCAGGTTGGGGCTTTTATGAATAAAGCTATTCCATATATTCATGTCCAAGTCTTCATGTGGATGTTTATTTTCATCTCCCATGTGTAAATAGCTGGGAGTAGGGTTGTTGGATGACCAAGTTTAGGGTATGTTTAGCTTTATGAGAAACTGCTAAACTGTTTTCTGGAGTGACTGTAATATTTGCTTCCCACTAGTAATGCAGGAGAGTTCACTTCTCCACATTTTCTCTGTCTCTTGGTATTATTATCAGTTGTTTTTTGGGGGTTTTTTTTGTTGTTGTTAACATAGCCATTCTAATAGTAGTCTAGCAATATCTAATTATGATTTAATTTTTATTTCCCTCATGATAAATGATGCTAAGCATCTTTTCATGTTTATTTGTCATTTACATCTCCTCGATAAAGTGTTTAAACTTTTTCCTATTTTTAAAATTGCATTGTCTTCTTATTGAGTTGTAAGAAGTCTTTATATGCTCTAGATACAAGTCATAACAGATATGCCTTTTGTGATATTTTCTCAGAATCTTCAGTTTGTCTTTACAGTCTTTTTTCTTTTTGTCTTTCATAGTTTTGAAGAGCTGAAGTTTTTAATTTTGATGAAGTTCAATTTATCAACTTTATCTTTTACTGTTCAGGCTTTTTGTGTGCTACATAAGCATTTTTTTTTCCTGATATAAGATTGCAAAGTTTTTCTCCTAATTTCTTCTAGAAGTTTTACAGTTCTAGATTTTTAGTTTTGGTCTATGTCTCATGTTGAATTAATGTATGTATATGATTCAAGAGGTTTTTTTTTTAATTTGCATATGAGCATCTGATTGTTCTGGCACCATTTGTTAAAAAGACTATCTGTTCCTCATGAAATTACCATTGTATCTAGTCAGTAAATCAATTGACTCTATATGTGTAGGCTATTTTGGACCCTCTACTCTATGTCATTAGTGTATTTTACTACCTTTACAGCAATACCCCTTGCCTTGATTACTATGGTTTTAGAGTAAGTCTTGAATCAGATCGTATAAGTCCTCCAATTTTGTTCTTCTCTTTCAAAATTATTTTAGCTATTATAGGTCTTCATACTTTCATATAAATTTTATAATTAGCTTGTCAATTTCTTTTAGAAGTACCTACTAGAATTATGATTGAAATTGCATTGAATCTTTAGATCATTTTAGGGATAATTGATTTGTTAATAATAGTGAGTTTTCCAATTCACTAACATAGTTTATCCTTCCATTTCTTATCTCTTTTCTAATTTCTCTCATTAATTCTTTGTATGGTAGTAGCATACAAATTTGCATTATTTTGTTAGAGGTATCCCTAGGTCGGTCTTTCTTTCTTTCTTTCTTATGCTGTTGTGGAGGATTAGTGATTTAAAAAAGCAGTAATGGTATTTATCCATAATGTTCTTTCCAGAATCCCGCCATGCTTGGCAGTGGTTAAATTAGGGGCTTTGCTATCAGACAGGTGTTATGCATAACTAATGAATCACTGAACACTACATAAAAACTAATGATGTACTAAACAGTGGCTAACTGAACATGATTCTTAAAAGAGACAAAAACTAACTAGCTAAATACATACATACATACAGTTAAACTAAAAACCAGGTTAACAGGAAGAAAAAAAAAAAAAGACAAAGCTAAGTCTAAACCCAGTCCCAGCATCTTGGAGAAGTATCACTGTGTAGTGTCAAAGAGCCCACATTCTAGAGTCAGGTTGCCTGGTTTTAAAGCCTCACTCTACCACTCGTTAGCTTTATAACCTTGCGTTCTCCAGAGTTCCATTTTTTCACATGCAAAATGGGCATAATAATACAATTTACCTCATAGGGTTGTTAAAAGATTAGATAAACAGTGTCAATCAATGCCAAGCACGTAGATACAACTCAAAACAAGCTAGCTTTTATTATTTCTTCTTAGCTATATGACCTCAGGCAAGCTAACTTTGAAAAACCTCCATCTCCACATTTATAAGTTAGGGATAATAGTAGCATTAATAGGACTATGCTGAGGATTAAATTAAAATAAAACATTGAGGGCACAGAGCACAATGCGTGGCATATGGTAAGCCCTTCTTAATGCTAGCTACTAATATTATCTGTCTGACATACATTGTATAATGTATAGGGTCTGACATATATTGACATTAAGCAAATGAATATTTTAAAAACAGCTTCTGAACAATGAATACTAGCTTTGGAGAAGAGCTTGTAGGGAAAATTCAAAAGTTGTAGAAGCGGCTGCTAGAATATTTAGATGACGCACAGACAAACTTATTGGAAACTGGTCGTTCTCGATCATTCATGCTAAATAGTTTTCTTTGGTCATCCAAAGAATTACCCCTCCCCCCATGCTGCTTCTAAACTCATTGCAGATAGTGGTGTTCAAGCTTCAAACTAAAATCAATCTATTTATTGTAATGACTTCTAGTTACATACACCCAATTACCACTGTCATCAAGAAAGCGGTTGCTGCCGATACTGAGTAGCAATGTGACATTAGGCGTTCAATGCTTGTAGCTCCAAAGTGTGGCCTCCTTACGCACGAAAATTAAAGAACACCCAAGATAATACCTTTTGTCATTAATTCTTCTGTTTTCTAAACAAAACAAAACAACTGGACCACCTGACCGATGTTGTACCAGACAGAGAGAAGTGGTTCTGAAAGATACAAGTACTGGTTCAGTATTTTGGGTTATAGCACACTAAGGGCATAGATGGTAACGTAATTTCTAGAGAAATCAGCCAGTTTGGTACTACAGGCATGTACTGAGTATGTTTTCATGGATCTACACCTGGATCATATGAGAAATCATAAATTAGCTATATATAACTGGAAAGAGTAGATCAAGATTTAAGCCTCTTTGAATGTCTAGCTCTGCTATGAGATTTATAAAGGTGTATGTCTCTGGCCAAGTCATCTGCCCTATGTTTTCATGCTCTTCATCTGTAAAATATGCAGCCAGTATAATGAGGTTGATTAGAACTTAATAATTCAGATTTTATTCTCTGGGCTCAAGATGCATTATTTGCCTTCAAACTTGTTGTGTTCTAGTTGGGGAAAAAAAAATTAAAAGGAGTCTTCCTGAAAAGGCAAATAATCGCCCTAAATACTATTTGACTAAGAACAAAATTAATAACTTCAAAGGTAGTAAAAGTCAACATCATTGGAAATATGAATTAAATGAACATTGCAGTATGTTTTCTCATCTGTAAAACAGGTTTAATTATAACTGCTTTGCAGTGTGTAGAATTAGTGAGTTAATGTTTTTTGGACTTCTAGAATACTAGAAGTACATTAAAAGTTGCTCTCCCCATGAAACCTATCACCTATTTAAACCTCCCAAGGTTTTTTATCTTGATACAATAGCGAAAACTGTGCCCTGAAGACATTTAGATCATAAATCTTCCCCAGATGGTAAAGATCCAAATCAGTGTTACTATCTTCAAGGGACCAAATCATCCAGTATTTTTAATATAAATATTTTGTTCAGTTTTACCAACACCGAATCATCTGTGCTTCTTCTTTATCAGTTCTTTTAACCAAACATCTAAGGACCCAGCCTGATAATTATTCCATATTGGAATCTGGTTTAAAAAAAAAAAAACAAACTTTGGAATCATATTGCCCTGTGTTTATATTTCATCTCTGCTCCTTACACAACTGTATGATTTATTTAAACTGCTAAGAGCCTCAGTTTCTCCATCTGTAAAATGGAAATATCCTCACTGTATACGTTTTGATTTTTGGTTTTGAGATTTAAAAGAGATCAAGTAAGCAAAGCCCTTAGCAGAATGGCAGGCATATCGCCTGGCATATCACACTCCAGTGAAGTGACAATGGAGTTTCATCATATCTCATTCTATTGGCTATAGTATTGGATTCCTTAAATAGCTTAAATTGAAGTAGCCTAAATAAAGCACCTTGTTTTAACTCCAACCATAAAGAATGTGGTCATTCTATACCAATATGACAGAAAATTATTCAGTGATAACAATAGTTCAATAGTATGAGATGTGTTATAAGGGAAATTGAAAACGTAATTAGGCGCAAAAATGTATATATAGTGTGATCCCAAATATATGATATATGCATAGAACAAAAGGTTGGAAAGAAACAATGCAGAAGCTTGAAAGTGGGTGGTTGTGAGAATATGGTAATTTTTTTCCTTTTTCTTCTTTTCAAAATATGATATCATTTTATCCCTTTCAAAATATGAGTATTTTTTCCTTTTGTATTTTCTACTTCTCAAAATTTTCTATTTTTTTAAACAATGAACATATGTTGAACAAATTACAAGATAGAAAGCTACGTCTATTTGAATGCCTAGTTAAGAAGAAATCTGTGTATATCAATTGTTAAGGAAGTTTTGAACATCGTGAAGAATTGCTAAGACAATATCATCCTGACAGGACTGTGCTACTTAGTAACCAGTTATAGTTTGATGAATATTTATCAAATTCTCTCATAACCTGTTTCAATTATTTTTCTTGCTTTTCCACTTTTGTCTTCTCTTTGCTATAACTTTATATTTAATTTAAATATGTATGCTATGTGTGCACCAGATCAATGTGTTAAAAATGGATGAGGACTATAACCAGCCTATGATTGACATAATGTGTATATATTTTTTAATTTTAAAGATGAAAACTCCAGGTGTTCAGAATCCCAATGACTTCAGTTTTGGTTCTTGCAGTAGATACTCAGTTTAGAGCCATGGCCTCCCACCATTAATTCCAGGGGATTATCTAGTGGCACCCACTCCTAAAGCCCAAATTTGATTTACTTCGGCATGACTTTTTTCTTACTTAAAGCATCAGTCATCTTTCTTAGGATTAGTCATCGGTAAGCAAGACCAATGAGTCTCTCAGACTCTCTCTGAGAGATCAGAACTGTAAGAAAAATAGAAAGTGATTTTGATGGTCTCAGACCCCTTTTCTTGATGAGGAATGGTCCATAGTCTCCATAGTTAAACTAGAAAGGGAAAGTCTCCAGGTGGAAAGTTTTCAGACTTAGCATCAGTTTTTAACCCGCTGAAGATTTTCCGTTTCTTTGCTCAGTAGTGGTGAGGAAACAGCCACAGCTAATTATACACAAGAATATGCCTAACTTCTCAGTAAGATTTTGACGTTCAGACAGGAAAAATCTTATCTACTTCTCTTCCCCAAACACATAGTATATAGCATCTATATAATAAATATCGGTGAAATTTAATTGAAATTTTAAGGCTTTTAAAATTTTAACACTGTTAAGAATTTTCATAAAGGAGATGAAATGATTTTGAAAAAAAAGAAATCATATTTTATTATCACTATTTTGCTACTAAAACAAAGTAATAAAGTCCCTATGATGGCCTTCCATGGCACTTAAAATAACCCTTAACTTTAGCCTAAAAGACTCATGTGAATTGGGACCTCCCTACCTATCTTTCCAAGTATACCTCGTATCACTGCTACCCTCTTTCCTTTTGGTCCCATCACACTGGCCTTTCAGTTTCTGTAATAAATGTGCTCATTCTCACCTGAGCTTTTGCAGTTACTGATCCCTCTACATGGAATGCTCTTGACAAGTTCTTGTTTGAATCTTGTTAGCTCCTCAGAGAGGACTTTTCCTGATGGACCTATGTAAAGTTATTCTCTTTAGTAACCATCTGATCTCATCACCGTTTTATTTCTTTATAGAAGGTTTCTCTATCTGAAATATTTTTATATGTATTAGTTCCCATATTCATCTTCATCAAAAGATAAACTCAGTGTAGGAAGGGGCTTTGTTGTCTTCTACTACTGATTCTCCACCCCTGGAAAATACTTGTGGAAGACAGTCAAGGAAGGAAAGAAGGAGGGGAGGGAGCAGGGGCACGAAGGAATGGGTAGGGGCTGGAGATTAGATCAAGCCATCCTTACAACTATCCTGCAGGGTAGGATCCATAATCTCAATTTTACAGATAAGTAAACTAAGGAAAGAAAAGTTATGTATCTATATTGTGATCATAGCTTGTAAATGAAAAAACTAGATTTCTAAACAGAATCTTTCTGAATTCAAGAACAGCTCTTTACCTTAAAAGATATTCTGGAACTTCTACTCTAACCGTGTTAAGAGTAATTTTTGCAAGATTGACCCTGGCATCATAAACAATTAGAAAACTAGACAAAATGTATGAAACAGCTGATTTTAGACGTGGAATAATAGGAAGCTCAGAAATGTGATCCCTAAGATAAAGGAAGCAACTGAAGGGAAAACTGCCCTTGTCCTTGCATTCTGCCTTGGTGTGCTTTCCAGATTACAGCAGAGTGAAAGGGAAATCAAGTATAGCACGGCAAAATGAAGTTGAGGAGGTGATGATGAGAATTCAGTGAGACTGAGACATCTAGAAGTAATAGGGCAGATATCCAGAGAAGAGGTTGGCATACAGAAAAAGAGCTCCAGAAATATGCACATAGATCCCCTTAAGACGATTTGCTGAATGCTAACCTGTGAATGTAAGGTTTTATATACCCTACAAACCTTACTCAGCCAGGCAAAGGATAACTAGGGAATTGCAAGCCAAACAATTCCCAGAGCTGACAAGTGAGTTTGATTTCTGAGCAGCAGGAGTAGAGAGATTTTAACAAACACCCAGAAAATTCCTTAGATACCCAAGAAGGGTCGTGCCTTAGTGACTCATGCCTTAGTGGTAGAGTAAAGGCTACTCTAGACTTGCCATGACAAACTTAAAAACTATCCTTGAAACCATCAGGCTGATTCACTACTGACTGCCAAAATGAACTTCAACACTCTTTAAAGGAAGACAACCAAAATCAAGAGAGTCAATACCACCACATTTATAATGGCCAACAGCTAAAAACCAAAAACAAACAAAAACTTATAAGGCATGTGAAAACGCAGGAAAATGTGACCTACAATTAGAAAAAAGTTAGTAAATAAAGATCTAAGACGTGATGGAATTAGTAAAACAAGGACTTTATAATAGCTCTTATATATTACATATCTCATGGTTTAAAGAAAACACTGAATATGAAGAGGAGAAAAATGAACTATATATATAAAAACATGTCAAATAGAACTAGAGTTGAAGAAGGTATCTGAAATTTAAAACTCAGTGGAAAGGCTTAACAGTAGATTAAACAGTGTGGAAAAAAGATAAAAGAAATTCAAGACGTAACAATAGAAATGATCCAAAAGAGAGAGAGAGAGAAAAAAAAGAGCTAAATAAATTTCAGTAACGGTAACAGGGGGGCAATATTCAGTGATTTGCATACAATTAGAATCTCAGAAGGAGAGAGAGAAGAAAAATTATGTGAGGAAATAATGGCTGAATTTTTTCAGATTTGACTGTAAACTCGGAGTAAAGAAACGAAATGAAAATCGATTAAGATAAGCAAAAATAAAACTGTATCAGGGCACATCCCAGTCAGATTTCTGAGAAACGACGATAAAATGGATATCTTAAATGAAGACTGAGGGGCCCTTGGATGGCTCAGTTTGTTAAGATCTGACTCTTGATTGTGGTTCAGGTCATGATCTCGCAGGTGGTGAGATGGAGCCCTGCGCTGGGTTTGTGCTCAGCAGAGAGTTTGCTTGAGATTCTCTCGCTTCCTCTCTCTCCCTCTTCCATTGCCCCTGCCCCTCTCTTTCTCTCTGTCTCTAAAATAAATAAATGAATCTTAAGGAAGAAAGAAAGAGAAGAGGAAGAAGAAGAAGAAGAGGAAGAAGAAGAAGAAGAAGAGGAGGAAGGGGGAGGGGGAGGGGAAGGGGGAGGGGGAGGAGGAGAAAGGAGAAAGGAGAAGAAGGAGAAAACTACAAAGCATTGCTGAAAGAAATTTTTTAAAAAACTCAAACAAATGAAGAGCTTTACCATGTTGCCAGATTAGGAAACTCAAAAATTATTGAGGTATAATTAACATAAAATATCTTATTAGTTTCAAGTGTACATCCTAGTGATTCAATATTTTTATACGTTATGAAATGAACCCCCCCATAGGTCTGATTATCGTCTGTCACTACACACAGTTATTACAATATTACTGACTATATTCCCTTTGCTGTGTGTCCCCATGTCTTATTTATTTTAAAACTGGAAGTCTGTACCTTTCAATCACTTTAGTTTTTTTTTTTTTTCCTTTTAATCCCTTTTACCTAGTTCTCCTGCCCCCCTTCCTCTACCTCTCTGGTAACTACTAGTTTGTTTCTTTTATCTCTGAATCTGTTTCTGTTTTGTTTTGTTTTCAAGATTCCATCTGCAAGTTAAATCATATGGTATTTGTCTCTGTCTGGCATTTCACCTAACATAATACCCTCTTGGTCCATCCATATGTCACAAATGGCAAGATTTCATCCTTTTATGGCTGAGTAATATTCCATTGTGTGTATATGTGTGTGTGTGTGTGTGTGTGTATACACACACATATATATGTATATGTATGTATATGTGTGTGTATACACACACACACACACACACACATATCTCTTCTTCATTCATGTATCAATGAACACTTAGATTCCTTCCATATCTTAGCTATTGTAAATAATGCTGCAATAAACATGGGGTGCATGTATCTCTTGAACTAGTGTTTTCATTTCCTTCAGATAAATACCCAGAAGTGGAATCCTGGATTGTGTGGTATTTCTATTTTACATTTTTTTGAGGAACCTGAATGCTGTTTTCCATGGTGGCTGCACCAATTTGCACTCCCACCAACAGTGTATGTGAATTCCTTTTTCTCACATCCTCTTCAACACTTGTTATTTCTTCTCGTTTTGATACTAACCCTTCTGACTGGTGTGAGGTAATATCTCCTTGTGGTTTTGATTTATAGTACCCTAATGATTAGTGTTGTTGAGCATCTTTTCATGTGTCTATTGGCCATGTGTATATCATTTTTGGAAAAATGTCTAATCAGATCCTTTGTCCATTTTTAAATTAGGATTTTTTATATGAAGTTGTATAAGTTTTTAAACATATGTTGGCTATTAATCCCTTATCAGTTGTATGATTTGTAGATATCTTCTCTCATTCAGTACCTTGCCTTTTTGTTTTGTTGATGGTTTCCTTTACTGTATAAAAGCTTTTTAATTTAGCATAATCCCATTTGTTTATTTTAGTTTTTGTTTTCTTGTCTGACAAGACTGGTTCAAAAAAAAAAAAAAATTACTAAGACCGGTATCAAGAACTTACTGCTTATGTTTTTTTCTAGGAGTTTTATGGTTTGGGATCTTACATTCAAGTTTTTATTTTTTTTTAAGATTTTATTTATTTATTTGACAGAGAGAAATCACAAGTAGGCAGAGAGGCAGGCAGAGATAGAGAGGAAGGGAAGCAGGCTCCCCGCTAAGCAGGGAGCCCGACGCGGGGCTCCATCCCAGGGTCCTGGGATCATGACCTGGGCTGAAGGCAAAGGCTTTAACCCATTGAGCCGCCCAGGTGCCCCTTACATTCAAGTTTTAATCCATTTTGAATTTATTTTTGTATATGGTGTAAGACAGTGGCCCAGTTTAGTTCTTTTTCATGTAGCTTTCAGTTTTTCCAACACCATTTATTGAAGAGACTGTCTTTTCTGCCATTGTATACTCTTGCCTACTTTGTCATAGATTGTTTGACCATATATGTGTGGGTTTATTTCTGGGATTTCTATTCTATTACATTGTTCTATGTTTTTGTTTTTGTGCAAGTACCATACTGATTTGATTACTATAGCTTTAGGTTATAGTTTGAAATCAGGAAGCATAATACCTCTAGCTTTGTTCTTTCTCAAGATTGCTTTGGCAATTTGAAGTCTATTGTGGTTTAATACAAATTCTAGAAACCTTTTTTCTATTTCTTTGAAAAATGCCATTGGTATTTTGATGGGATTGCATTGACTCTGTAGATTGCCTTGAGTAGTGTAGATGTTTTAATAGTATTAATCCTTCCAATTCATAAACACAGAATATCTTTCCATTTCTTTGCATCGTCTTCAGTTTCTTTCACCAGTGTCTTACAGTTTTCAGAGTATAAGTGTTTTATCTCCTTGGATAAATTTATTCCTACGTTTTTTATTCTTTTGATGCAATTGTAAATAGAATTGTCTTCTTAATTTCTTTTTTCTGATAGCTCATTATTAGTGTATAAAAATGCAAGTAATTTCTGTGTGTTAATTTTGTATCCTGTGACTTTATTGAATTCATTTATTAGTTCTAATAGTTTTTTTGTGGAGACTTTAGAGTTTTCTACATATAAAATTATGTCATCTGTGAATAGTGACAGTTTTACTTCTTTATTTACAGTTTAGATGCCTTTCGTTTATTGTTTTGCCTGATTTCTGTGGCTAAAATCTCAAAATTTTTAAATGTGTCCATTCTCTCCAAATTGACACACTGATCCAATGCAATCAATCCCAATCAAAATCACAGCAGGCCTCTGTGGTTTTTTTTTTAACCATTAAAAATTGGCAGCCTATTCTAAACTTTATATGAAAATGAAAACAAACAAACACACAAGAATAGCCAAAACTACATTGAAAAAGATGAACAAAATTGGAGGACTTATAATACTTTATTTCAGAGCATTGTAAAACTATAGTAATCAACATAGGATAGAATTTATACAAGCATATAATTCAATGGAACAGAACAGAAATTCCAGAAATAGACCTACTCATATACAGTAGTGCCCCCCCCCCCACCGCAACTATTTCACCTTCCATGGCTTCAGTTACTCACAGTCAACTATTATCTGCAAGTAGATGAACTTCCTCTTGACATATTGTTAGAAGGTCAATAATAGCCTAATGCTACATCATAGCGTCTACATCATTTACCTCACTTTATCTCAACACATGGACATTTTATTATCTCATATCATCACAAGAAGAGTATAGTAGAGTAATATATTTTGAGAGAGGAAGACCCCATTCACATAACTTTTATTACAGTATATTGGTATAGTTGTTCTTTTGTATTATTAGTTATTATTGTTAATCTTTTATAGTGCCTAATTTATAAACTCTACCATAGATATGTATATATAGGAAAAAGCATAGTATATATAGGTTTCAGTACATTTGTGGTTTCAGGCATCCACTAGGTGTCTTGGAACATACCCACCATAGATAAGAGGGAACTGCTGTATGTTTAATCAATTATCACCGAAGTTGCTAAAACAATTCAGTGCAGGGAAAGACTGGCTTTTTACCATATAATGGCAGAATACTTGAGTATTCATAGGAAGAGGAAAGTACTTGATCCTTATCTCACACCATAAACCAAAATGACTTGAAATGAATAATAGACCCACACAGAAGGGCTGAAACTATGAACCTTTTAAAGGAAAACAATAAGCAAATATGATAAACTTGAAGTAGTTTTTCTTTTTTTTTTTAAGATTTTATTTATTTATTTATTTATTTGACAGATAGAGATCACAAGTAGGCAGAGAGACAGGCAGAAAGAGGAGGAGGCAGGCTCCCCGCTGAGCAGAGAGCCCGACATGGGGCTCAATCCCAGGACCCTGGGATCATGACCCGAGCCGAAGGCAGAGGCTTTAACCCACTGAGCCACCCAGGCACCCGAAGTAGTTTTTCTTAAGACATAAAGCATGAGATATAAGGAAACACGTAAATTTTACTTCCCCAAAATTACTAATTTTTCCTTTCTAAAGACACTGAAGAAAATGAAAAACCTGAGAGTGAGAGAAAATATGTGTAAGTGTATATCAGATAAGAGACTGATATCCAGAACGTGTATGTGTGTGTATGTGTACACACAACTCAATTACAAGAAGATTAACAATCTTATATGGCCAAAGATCTGAACATTTGCTTCACAAAGAAGATATACAATTGGCCAATAAATACATGAAAAGATGGTATATCAGGTTCCTAGAGCACTTCTAAGTACTGTGAATGGGGTGACTGAATAGAACAGAAATTTATTCTCTCACAGGTCTACAGGCTAGAAGTCTGAAATCAAGGTGTCAGTAGGGCGACACTCCTTCTGAAGCTCTAGGGAAGTGTCTGTTCCATGCCTCTCTTTCAGGTTTCAGTGGTTGTTGGCAATCCTTGGCATTCCTGGGTTTGTAGTTATATACTCCGTTCTCTGTCTCCATCTTCACATGACATTCTTTTCTATGTGTGCACCAGCATATATCTACATAATCTTCTTCTAAGGATACCAGCCATTGGGTTTAGGGCCCACTAAAATTCATTTTGACTTTATCTTAATGTGATTAAATCTGCAAAGACCCTACTACCAATAGGGTCACATTCACAGATACTGGGGGTTAGGTCTTCAACATACCTTCCGTGGGGACACAGTCCAACCTACTACAGATACTTACCATCATCAGGGAATTAAATATTAAAACCACAATGAGAATGCTTACTGAAATGGCTGGGGTTGTTTCATTTTGTTTTGTTTGAGAATACTAAGTGTTGACAGCAATGTAGAACAAATAGAATTCCCATGCATTGCTGGTGGGGAGTAAAATGGTATAGCCATTTGAGAAAACAGCCAATTTCTTAAAAAGTTAAACATGTTATCACCGTAGGCCCAGAAATTCCACTCCTAGATATTTACCTAAAAGAAATGAAAACATACATCTAGACACAGACTCACAGGTTAATATTCATATCAGCTTTATGCACAGTAACCAAACCTGGAAACAACCAAAATATCTATTAACCAGTGAATGGATGAACAAATTGTTGCAGATCTATGCCAAGGAACAACAGCAGTAAAAGGTTTTGGTCCATGTAATGACTTGGATGCCCCTCAGAATTAGTATGGTGAGTGTAAGAAGTCAGAGACCAAACATAGAGTATGACTAAATTTATATGAATTTCTAGAATAAAGAAAGCTAATCTATAATGACAACAATCAGATGATGGTTTTCTTGGGTGGGGTGTGAAGTGGGGAAATTTACTGAAAAACATCATAAAGCAACTTTTGGGAATTGATAAAAATGTTCTGTATCTTGATTGTGTTGGTGACTACATAAGTGTATACATTTGCTGAAACATAATGAGTATACTTAAAATAGGTTCATTTTATTTCATGTAAATTACGCATCAATAAACTGATTTTTTAAATATAGCCATCTGTTATTGGAATGGAGCTCCTCTGGGATAATTGTTCTTCTCTAAGTCACATTTAAGCCGGGCACTTGTGAGAACTAAATAGAACAACATCCACTAACATCCTGTGCCCCGCCTATCGTAAATAGTCAATCAGAGTACTTTCCTGTTAGGAAATTTTAGGACCTATGACATAGTGTTAATGTTTATATTTATATTTATTCAGTGGTTGCTAGTTATTCTATTTCACAGATGTGGACAATTATACCATTTTCTGAATTTTGCTGGTCTTGTAGCTTTTATAAATTACAAACTCCTAATATAAACTTGATTGTAGTATCGTAGAGAGAGTGGGTAGACTTTACTGCTCATCAGCTGGTGGTTTAAATTCTGGCCTTGCCATTTACCAGCTGTACAGCATTCATTCCTTAAAAATATCTATTAAGCAATTGTGATGTACCAGGTCCCCAGGCATAGAGGATGTGCATTAAGGGGATATATTCCTAGCCTCATGGAACTTATAGTTCAATCCTTCAATTTATTTTCCTTCTCCAGGTTTCTGGGTTTTGCCATCTGTAAATTGGGTTGTACCTACCAACCCAGGGTGGTTTTGACGGTTAAATGAAATGACCAAGTAATCCTCTTGCCCTACCTGTGTGTCTTTCCAACTCCTTACTGTGCTCTTGTTCTCTTCTATCTTATCTATCCTATCATGTCCTCTCCTCTCTAGGCATGAATTTTTTTTAAATTATTGAAGTATAATTGACATACAAAGTTATATTAATTTCACATGTACAACATATTCAGCAATTCTATACATTACTCAGTGCTCACCACGATAAGTGAAGTTGCCATCTGTCATCATACAACATTATTACAATATTATTGATTATATCCCCTATGATGTACTTTTCATCTCCAGGACTTACTCATTTATAACTGAAGTTTGTACCTTCACCCATCCTTCCCACCTCCTCCCCTCTAGCAACCTCGTTTGTTCTCTGTGTTTAAGAATCTGTTTGCATTTGCTTTTTGTTCTTTTGTATTTTTATGTTCCACATGTGACATCATATGGTATTTACCTTTCTCTGTCTGATTCATTTTCTTAGCATGGTACCCTGTAGGTCAATTCTTGTTGTCACAAATGGCAAGATCTGACAGCAGTCAGATTGGTTAATACCAAAAAGACAAGAAATAACAAGTGTTGATGGGGATGTGGAGAAAAAGGAACCCTCATGTGCTGTTGGTAGGAATGTATGTTGGTGCAACCACTATGGAAAGCAGTATGGACGTTCCTCAAAAAATTAAAAATAGAAATGCCATATGATTCAGTAATCCATCATGAATCTTTTTCATGTCTCTTTCTATGCTATATAATATACCACAAATGCCAATATTTGTTTCTTTTCTTTTTTTCCCCCTTATTTTATTTTATTATTATTTTTTAATTAACATATAATGTATTATTTGCCCCAGGGGTACAGGTCTGTGAATCATCAGGCTTACACATTTCACAGCACTCACCATAGCGCAAACTCTCCCCAATAGCCATAACTCAGCCTCCCTATCCCTACTCCCCCATTCCCCAGCAACTCTCAGTCTGTTTCATGAGATTAAGAGTCTCTAATGGTTTGTCTCCCTCCTGATCCCATCTTGTTTCACTTTTTCCCTCCCTTCCCCACATGACCCTCAACCCTGCCTCTCAAATTCCTCAGATCAGAGAGATCATATGATAATTGTCTTTCTGTGATTGACTTATTTCGCTTACCATAATACCCTCTAGTTCCATCCATGTCGTTGCAAATGGCAAGATTTTGGTTTTTTGATGGCTGCATAGTACTCCATTGTGTCTATATACCACCTCTTTTTTATCCATTCATCTGTTGATGGACATCTAGGCTCCTTCCATAGTTTGGCTGTTGTGGACATTGCTGCTATAAACAGTCAGGTACACTGCCCCTTTGAATTACTACATTTATATCTTTAGGGTAAATACCATTTGCTGGTTCATAGGGTAGCTCTATTTTCAACTTTTTGAGGAACCTTCATGCTGCTTTCCAGAGTGGCTGCACCAGCTTGCGTTCCCACCAACAGTGTAGGAGGGTTCCCCTTTCTACACATCTTCGCCAACATCTGTCATTTCCTGACTTGTTAATTGTAGTCATTGTGACTGGTGTGAGGTGGTATCTCACTGTGGTTTTGATTTGTATTTCCCTGATGCTGAGTGATGTGGAGCACTTTTTCATGTGTCTGTTGGCCATTTGCATGTCTTTGCAGAAATGTCTGTTCGTGTCTTCTGCCCATTTCCTGATTGGATTATTTGTTCTTTGGGTGTTGAGTTTCATAAGTTCTTTATAGATTTTGGATACTAGCCCTTTATCTGATATGTCATTTGTGAATACCTTCTCCCATTCTGAAAGTTGTCTTTTGGTTTTATTGACTGTTTCCTTTGCTGTGCAAAAGCTTTTGATCTTAACAAAGTCCCAATAGTTCATTTTTGCCCTTGCTTCCCTTGCTTTTCACGATATTTCTAGGAAGAAGTTGCTGTGGCTGAGGTCAAAGAGGTTGCTGCCTGTGTTCTCCTCAAGGATTTTGATGGATTCCTTTCTCACATTGAGGTCTTTCATCCGTTTTGAGTCTAGTTTTGTGTGTGGTGTAAGGAAATGGTCCAGTTTCATTCTTCTGCATGTGGCTGTCCATTTTTCCCAACACCATTTGTTGAAGAACTGTCTTTTTTTCATCGGACATTCTTTCCTGTTTTGTCGAAGATTAGTTAACCATAGAGTTGAGAGTCCATTTCTGGGCTCTCTATTCTGTTCTATTGATCTATGTGTCTGTTTTTGTGCCAATACCATACTGTCCTCATGATGACAGCTTTGTAATAGAGCTTGAAGTCTGGAATTGTGATGCCACCAACTTTGGTTTCCTTTTTCAACATTCCTCTGGCTATTCAGGGTCTTTTCTGGTTCCATATAAATTTTAGGATTATTTTTTCCATTTCTTTGAAAAAAATGGATGGTACTTTGATAGGGATTGCATTAAATGTGTAGATTGCTTTAGGTAGCATAGACATTTTCACAATATTTGTTCTTCCAATCCATGAGCATGGAATGTTTTTCCATTTCTTTGTGTCTTCCTCAATTTCTTTCATGAGTACTTTATAGTTTTCTGAAGTTAGGTTTGCCTAACCTCTTTGGTTAGGTTTATTCCTATGTATCTTAGGGTTTTGGGTGTAATTGTAAATGGGATTGACTCATTAATTTCTCTTTCTTCTGTCTTGCTGTTAGTGTATAGAAATGCAACTGATTTCTGATAATTGATTTTATATCCTGACACATTACTGAATTCCTGTATGAGTTCTAGTAGTTTTGGAGTGAAGTCTTCTGGGCTTTCCACATAAAGTATCGTATCATCTGCAAAGAGTGAGAGTTTGACTTCTTCTTTGCTGGTTTGGATGCATTTTATTTCTTTTTGTTGTCTGACTGCTGAGGCTAGGACTATGTTAAATAGTACTATGTTAAATAGCAGTGGTGATAATGGACAGCCCTGCCGTGTTCCTGACATTGGGGGAAAAGCTCTCAGTTTTGAGAATGATATTTGCTGTGGGTTTTTTGTAGATGGCTTTGATGGTATTGAGGTATGTATGCTCTATCCCTACACTTTGAAGAGGTTTGATCAATAAAGGATGCTGTACTTTGTCATATGATTTTTTGGCATCTATTGAGAGTATCATATGGTTCTTGTTCTTTCTCTTATTAATGTATTGTATCACATTGATTGATTTATGGATGTTGAACCAACCTTGCAGCCCAGGAATAAATCCCATTTGGTCATGATGAATAATCCTTTTATTGTACTGTTGGATCCTATTGGCTACTATTCTGGTGAGAATTTTTGCATGCATGTTCATCAGGGATATTGGTGTATAATTCTCTTTTTTGATGGGATCTTTGTCTGGTTTTGGGATCAAGGTGATGCTGGCCTCATAAAATGAGTTTGGAAATTTTCCTTCCATTTCTATTTTTTGGAACAGTTTCAGGAGAATACATATTAATTCTTCTTTAAATGTTTGGTAGAATTCTCCTGGGAAGCCATCGGGCCCTGAGCTCTTGTTTGTTGGGAGATTTTTGATAACTGCTTCAATTCCTTACTGGTTATGGGTCTGATCTGGTTTTCTGTTTCTTCCTGGTTCAGTTTTGGTAGTTTATATGTCTCTAGGAATGCATCTATTTCTTCCAGGTTGTCAAATTTGCTGGTGTATAGTTGCTCATAATATGTTCTTATAATTGTTTGTGTTTCTTTGGTGTTGGTTATGATCTCTCCTCTTTCATTCATGATTTTATTACTTTGGATCCTTTCTCTTTTTCTTTCTGATGAGTCTGGCCAGGGGTTTATCAATCTTATTAATTCTTTCAAAGAATCAGCTCCTAGTCATTGATCTGTTCTCCTGTTCTTTTGGTTTACTATTTCATTGATTTCTGCTCTGATCTTTATGATTTCTCTTCTCCTGCTGGGTTTGAGGTTTCTTTGCTGATCTTTCTTCAGCTCTTTAGGTGTAGGGTTATGTTGTGTACTTGAGACCTTTATTGTTTCTTGAGAAAGGCTTGTATTGTTATATACTTTCCTCTCAGAACCCCCTTTTCTTCATCCCAAAGATTTTGAACAGTTGTGTTTTCACTTTCATTTGTTTCCATATATTTTTTTAATTCTTCTTTAATTTCCTGGTTGACTCATTCATTCTTCAGTAGAATGCTCTTTAGCCTCCATGTATATGAGTTCTTTCCAACTTTCATCTTGTGATTGAGTTTGAGTTTCAAAGCATTACAGTCTGAAAATATGCAGAGAATGATCCCAGTCTTTTGGTACTGGTTGAAACCTGATTTGTGACACAGGATGTGATCTATTCTGGAGAATATTCCATGTGCACTAGAGAAGAATGTGTACTCTGTTGCTTTGGGATGGAATCTTCTGAATATGTCTGAATATGTCTGAATATTCTGAATATGTCCATCTGGTGATGTCCATCTGGTCCAGTGTGTCATTTAAAGCCTTTATTTCCTTGTTGATCTTTTCTCAGATGATCTGTCCATTTCAGTGAGGGGGGTGTCAAAAGTCCCCTACTATTATAATATTATTATTGATGTGTTTCTTTGATTTTGTTATTAATTGGTTTATATAATTGGCTGCTTCCATGTTAGGGACATAGATATTTAAAATTATTAGATCTTCTTGTTGGACAGACCCTTTAAGTATGATATAGTGTCCTTCCTCATCTCTTATTACAATCTTTGGCTTAAAATCTAATTAATCTGATATAAGGATTGCTATCCCAGCTTTCTTTTGATGTCCATTAGCATAGTAAATTTTTTTCTACCCCCTTACTTTAAATCTGCAGGTGGTGTCTTTTGGTCTAAAGTTAGTTTCTTGTAGACAGCATATCGATGTGTCTTGTTTTTTTATCCATTCTGATACCCTGTGTCCTTTGATTGGGGTATTTAGCACATTTACGTTCAGGGTAACTGTTGAAAGATATGAATTTAGTGCCATTGTATTGCCTGTAAGGTGATTGTTACTGTATATTGTCTCTATTCCTTTCTGGTCTGTTACTGTTAGGCTCTCTCTTTGCTTAAAGGACCCCTTTCAATATTTCCTGTAGGCCTGGTTTAGTGTCTGCAAATTCTTTTTGTTTTTCCTGGAAACTTTTTATCTCTCCTTCTATTTTTAATGACGGTCTAGCTGGATATAGTATTCTTGGCTGCATATTTTTCTCGTTTAGTGCTCTGAATATATCATGCCAGTCCTTTCTGGCCTGCCAGGTCTCTGTGGATAGGTCTGTTGCCAATCTAGTATTTCTACCATTGTAGGTTACAGACCTCTTGTCCCAAGCTGCTTCCAGGATTTTCTCTTTGTCACTGAGACTTGTAAGTTTTACTGTTAGATGACAGTATTTTTTATTTTTTTTATTGATTTTGAAGGGGTTTCTCTGTGCCTCCTGGATTTTGATGCTTGTTCCCTTTGCCAAATTAGGGAAATTCTCTGCTATAATTTGCCCCTCTCTCTCTTTCTTCTCCTTCTGGGATCCCAATTATTTTAATATTGTTTTATCTTATGGTATCATTTTTCTCTCTAATTCTCCCCTCGTGATCCAGTAGTTGTTTATCTCTCTTTTTTTCAGCTTCTTTATTCTCCATCATTAGGTCTTCTATATCACTTATTCTCTCTTCTGCCTCATTTATCCTAGCAGTAAGAGTCTCCATTTTTTACTGCACCTCATTAATAGCTTTTTTATTTCAATCTGGTTAAATTTTAGTTCTTTTATTTCTCCAGAAAGGGATTTTATTTCTCCAGAACGGGATTCTCTCATATTTTCCATGCTTTTATCAAGCCCAGCTAGCACCTTGATAATCGTCATTCTGAACTCTGGTTCTGACTTATTACTAATGTCTGTATTGATTAGATCCCTAGCCATCAGTACTGCCTCTTGTTCTTTTTATTTTTTTTTTTCATGGTGCGTTTTTCTGCCTTGTGGTCTTATCCACATAAGAATAGATGAATGAGAGAACAAAATACTTAAAGGGTAGCAATGACCCCAGAAAAAATATACACTAACCAAATCAGAAGAGACCTGAAACCAGGGGAAGAAGAAAGAGGGGGGAAAAGGAAAAATATATATTTGTATTTATATTTATATTTATATTTATATTTATATTTATATTTATATATATTTGGGGGAGGGAGGAAGTTTCTTCTAACAGACCAAAATACACCCAATCAAGCGTGTGGCTCTGCTCTATTCTATTCTATAGGACTGGTGAATAAAGCAGAGCCACACACTTGATTTTGATATATTTTAGTCTCTTAGAAGAAACTACCTCCCAAAATTTTAATGAAGATAAACATATATGCAAATAAGGGTAAACATGATGAAGGGATGCAATATGACTATAAAGATGAAAATTTTAAAAGATTCTTAAAAAGGAATTGATAAGAAGTTGATTGAAAAAAGAAAAAAAAAGAGGAAAGAATGTGATCAGGCTGGAGAGCAAAACAAAGCAATGTGCTAGACTTAGGGTATATTTTGATCTATTAGAAGAAATTGAGTGCCAAAATTTTAAAGAATAAAAACCTATATGTATACAAAAATAAGGTTAAATACGATGAAGGGATAAAATATGACTATAACAATGAACATTTTAAAATATTTTTTAAAAGGTATTGATAAGATAAAATAGTTTAAAAAATGTTAAAATAGGAAAGAAGAAAAATTTTTAAAATAGAATAAGAAAAAAAATTTTTTTTAATTAACTGTGAAAGACTAAAGGATCATGAGGGAAAAGCCATGAATTCTATGTGTTGCTTTCCCCTAGCTCTGGAGTTCTCATTAATGGTCAACCTGGTCTTGGCTGGATGTTCTTGCTAATCTTCTGGGGGAGGGGCCTGTTGCTGTGATTCTCAAATGTCTTTGCCTGAGGCAGAATTGCACCACCCTTGCCAGGGGCCAGGCTAAGTAATCTGCTTGGGTTTGCTCTTGGGAGCTTGTGTTCCCTGAACACTTTCTGTATAGCTTTGGAGGATGGGAATGAAGATGGCAGCCTCCCAGTCTCCACCCAGAGGAGCTGAGAGCTCAGGACCTCACTCCTCAGTGCACCCTCAGAGAAAAGCAGTCAATCCTTCCCATCTCCCTGGTCTCTGGCCACACTCTGATCTTACCCAGCCTATGACTGAGAGTTTCTACCTCTGGCACACAGCCCTGTTTGGAGTGTCCAAACCCAGCAGATTCCTGCAGCAAGCTCTCTTGCTGCTCCTCCTGGAGGAGGAATGTGAGTCACCCCAGATCTGCCACTTATGGGGTTCCTGCTCAAAGAACAGTGGTCCAACTGTGCCTTGAATCATGGTTTAAGGTAATCCTGAGCTGAGAGCCCCCCTTGTCTTTGTCTTTGTCTCTGAGGTTGGCTTCCCCACTCTGCTGTCTGGGAGATCTGCTGCTCTCAGACACCCCTGGTCTTTTTGTGACCCCGTGGGTCCTGAGACCATACTGTCCCCGCAAGGGCTCCCCTCCCTCACCCTTAACCTCTGGAGCAATGTCCCTCAGTGGAGCAGACTTCTGAAAGTTCTGATTTTGTGCTGGGCCGTTCTATTGCTTGCCTGGAGCTAGCCCCCCGCAGTCTCTCTTCCCATGTATCGCCTCATATTCACTTCTCTGCACATCCTACCTTCTAGAAAGTGGTCGATTTTCTGCTCCTGGAATTGCTGTTCTTCTTCTCTTTCCTGTTGAATTTGTAGGTGCTCAGAATGGTTTGATAATTATCTAGCTAAACTCCTGGGACTTGATAATATTTAGGTCTCCTAGTCCCCCACCATCTCGCTCCCCCCTCCTCCACTTGTTTCTAAGCTAAAACTTCTGAATGGATTCTTTCAGCTTTTTTTCTATTTAAATTATTTTATTATTAAACTTATATTGGATAATATTTTAAAAATAAAGAACAGTTCCTGGACTGATTTTTGGATTATCCAAAGTTAAGTGGAATATGATATTCCTTAGCAATAACTCTTCATATTTGTATGACATTTTACCTTTACAAAGCCTTTTTATATCTATTATTTCATTTAATCCTCTCAATACTTCTGTGAGGGGCAATCCTGTGGGGACCCCCTCTCATATTTAAGAACTTTTTCTGTATCTTCACTTAATAAACTTCTATTGCTTTATTATTATTATTATTATTTTTAATTTTATTTTATTTTTTCAGTGTTCCAAGAAGACAATGTATATTTTTTATTAACATATAATGTATTATTAGCCCCACGGGTACAGGTCTATGAATTGCCAGGTTTACACACTTCACAGCACTCACCATAGCACGTACCCTCCCCAATGTCCACAGCCCCACCACCCTCTCCCTACTCCCCTCCCCCCAGCAACCCTGTTTGTTTTGTGAGATTAAGAGTCTCTTATGGTTTGTCTCCCTCCCGATCCCATCTTGTTTCATTTATTCTTTTCCTACCCCCCAAACCCCCACATTGCATCTCTACTTCCTCATATCAGGAAGATCATATGATAGTTGTCTTTCTCCAATTGACTTATTTTGCTAAGCATAATACCCTCTTAAACTTCTATTGCTTTACTCACAAAAAAATAAATAAAAATACTTCTGTGAGGTCAGTGAAGGGATTATCATGTCTGTTGTCTAGATTAGTGTACCAAGGCATATCTATATTAAAAGAGTATTGAGACAGGAATGCCTGGGTGGTTCAGTCAGTTAAGCATCCAACTCTTGATCTCAGCTCAGGTCATGGTCTCAAGGTTAAAAAAAAGTGGGGGGAGGGATTTAGATCAGAGATGTAATTTGAACGTGCTTATGCTTTTCATTTGTTTATGTATTTAACCACATTTATTGGCAACTGATTATATGTTGGATATAATGTGATCCTGGCCTTAAGAAGTTCATTGTCTATTAGGGCATGAAGCCTGCAAGTGGAGAGCAGAAAAAGGATATGGACACATGTATCAGGTGAGGGTTGTCAATGAGGAATGGAAGATCAGCCTTGTTGGGACATATGGAAAGGGCATTACAGTGCGCCATTTAAGCAGAGTATTGAGTCTCGTCAGGACTTCCCTGATGAAAAAGGAAGGAAAAGTCCTTCCTAAAATATCCCCAAACAAGAAGACTTAGAAATTGATACTTAATTTCTACTCTCATTTGTGCAAAGTAAGTCTTCACTTTAAGTCCCCCACTTCCCGCCTCCCCCACCCCACCCAAAAAAAGAAAGAAAAAAATCACAGAGAAGAAAGTCACAGTCATTCAAGCCCTTACGAACTGGGCCTAGTTTTCTGGATAAAAGGAGGAAACAAGGGCTTGTTTCCTGCAGCTATTTCTTGTGCCGCCTTCCTTTAGACCCTGGCTTTGCTCAAGCTGGATGGATCCTATGCAGGGAGGCAGGGCAAATGTTGTTTGTATTCATCAGTATGCATTTCTTTGAAACTGGCCACCAGTGAACAATCAGATCGTGCTAGAATATTCTTAAGCTTCCTACATGTTTGATTAGTTTTTCCCAGTAGGAAATGAAACAAAAGAAGCAGCTATTAAGAGAGCTTGTTCTCTTCATGGTCTTAAACTGGCTCCTGGTGTCACGGTGATCATCAGAGCAGACAGGAAGGTCGGAATCATTCCAGGTGTTGAATGCAAAGACTGGAGCCAGATGTGCTTAGTCTTTGTGGTGGATGGGAGCAGAGGAGGGCAGGATAATCTGAGTTCTCTTTTTGATGTTCCAGAGACTGTTTGACACTCTTGCTTCAATGTTCCTCTCTATAAAAGAAGATCATTCATGTATAAGATTCTTCCATGTATCCATTCTCTTAGTAACCCATAGAGCATGGCCCTCTGCTAGATGTCAAAGATACAAGAGTAAAATATGAGTAAGATACAGGTCCCAAAGGAGTCCTTGCAGAATATGGGGGTGAGTGGACATCAAGGCTGTGGGTGGGTGAAAGGCAACATAGGCTCAGATGATGGGGCCAGGTCATCCCAAAAGAGGCAGCGGGGAACTGTGTGGGGATGTGAAAAGGAAAAGCCTGGTTGATGGTGTGGTGAAAGAGCAAATTCTGGTGGAGGAGAGAAATGTCCAAAGAAGGTCTTTTACATTTTGTTATAATAAGTGATATAAGACCTCTCTTCCAAGACCCCTGTAAAATGTTAGGGAAAATTTATGTGGCTTATTAATATTTGGTGAAATGGATCATCTTTAGGAAGAAAGAAGTGCTGATATCTGCCTTATGTGGGACATAGGAAGCTGGACCCAGGAAAAAAGTAAGCCAATATTTAAATACATAAATGCATACATCTATTTACATATGTGTATATAGATACACATATATCTATGTAACTAATATATATATATATATCATGTATACATGTATATGCACACTGTGTATATGTGTGTATATATATGCACATATATATACTATACATTTATATATGTATATATGGTATATATGTAACCCCCCTAAAAAAGCTTCTTGGAGAACAAACAAGAATGTTATCTGGATAACTTGTTCTTAGTGAACTAGCATGAGCTAACACTTAAGTACTTACTATGCACCAGGTCCCTTTCTAGGCACCTTAAATGCAATAGGTCTTCTTTAGTCCTTATAGTAACTTTACTGGGTAGGTGCTACCATTATCACCCTTTTGCAGACAAGGAATCTGAGAAACAGAAGTTCAGTTACTTGCCCAAAGACAAATAGCAAGTAAGAAATCAGGAGTGAGTTTTGGATCCAGGCAGCCTGGATCTAGGACCTCAACTCTTCTCTGCCCTATTACATAAGATATGATTCACTTTTAATATTTTGTAAGGAATCAAATCCTTTAGGGAGCCTGGAGTATGGATGGAGGATCGAGGCAGATGTCTGGGAGGAAAAGAAGCTTCCTCTCTTCATGGTGGCTTTAAGTGCATTGCTCCCTGAATTTGATTGTAGATCCTTGGACAAGATTTGCTAAGTTGGTTCTTTTATTCAATAGCTATTTATTGAGTAGCCACTGTGTGCCAGAAACCATTTGAGGTGGTAGAAAAAGAACAGTAAACCAAATAAGCAAAATCTCCATTAAATATGGAATTTGCTTAAGGACAACAGAAGAACACTTGGATGCCTTGTACAATCATGTACAATCAGGATAACTGCTGTAGAGACAAGGGCTATCGTGACAGTCCAGAGGAGGGAGGGGAGCTGCTATAAAACACAGGCGGTCCAGGAAAGCCTTGTGGACAAGGTGACTTTTGAACAGAGACCTGAAGGAAATGCAGGAATGCGCCTCCATTATCTAGGAGAAGAGCACTGTATCAGAGGGAATGCCACGTGTGAAAGCCTTGAAATTCACTTGTACTTGACCTGTGTGAGGAAGAGGTGGAGACCGGTGCATCTGGAGTAGGCTGAGCTGGAAACAGTATGGTAAAAGAGCAGGTGAGAAATTTAATGGAGACTTTGATTTTCACTGTGAGACAGGTAACCCCAGGAAGGCAGAGGCAAGAAACGATGATTTTTTTTTCCTGCCCTATGTCTTAAAAAGATTACTCTCACTGCTAGGTGAAAAATCAATGATAAGGGGGCATGAGTGGACACAATTATTGTTGCAAAAATCCAGGCAAGAGCTGATGGTGATAGTGTTGGAGAGTGATGAAAAGTGGTTAGGCTATATTTTGAAGGTAGAGTGTAGAGTTAACCACATTTGGAAGTTTTCACCCCATAGATGATATAGACAGATCTTAAAACTGGCTCAGATCTCTTCCAGAGGAAGTCTTGGTAGAGAAGGAAACGTGTTCCCGGGTAGAAGCCTGGGCGGCTCTGCTCTTGAGAGATTGAAGAGACAGGAGGGATCAGCAAATGAGGCTAAGAAGGAGTAGCAGGGGAGAAAAGGAACACCAAGGAGAGGAGCGTCCTGGGAGTCAGAGGAGTGTCCTGGGAGTCAGGTAAAGAATGTGCTTCACGGAGGAGGGTGACCACCTGTGCTGTGTGATGCTGCAGTCAGTAAGGACTGAGAAGTGAGTGTTGTGTTAGCAACATTGAGGTCACTGACGACCTTGACAGAAGTTGCTGTCGTTCTGGTGGAGGGGGCAAAAGCCTGACTGGAGTGGATTTAGGAAAAAATTGAGTTACCTCTGGGTATGCTTCTATGTGAGGCTTTCATCTGAGTGGAAATGGAATCTGCTTTCATACTCCTCAGAGGCCCGAGTCTTGTCCTTACAAAACAAGGCTCAAAGGCCCAGGGCTTTAGAAACCGCAAATAAGAAAGTAAAACCTTTGAACTTGGGAATAGTATTAAGGTTGTCATCTAGGGCTTGAAATGTTGGGAGTCACAGATCTTGCTCCAGGAAATAAAATGGACCAGTTGTTGGATTTATTCTGGTTCTCTGCCCAAGACTACAGCTAAAGAATCTCTTGTAATATATTTACCTCAGGACTTTGTCCCCATGTCTTCCCTTGACAACAAAATGTAGTGTCCTCCAGAGTCTGGACTTCCTGGGAGAAAATGATCGTTACCTCTGTTTGATGAAAATTTCTTCTTCATAGTTCATGTGTCAGTATAGCATCTTCTAAATTCCTGGTGTTGGATGGTTTGAGTATTGAGCCTGGACATGGAGAAGTAAATTCTAGTTCCTACTCTGTTACTAGTTTGTTGCATAAAAATAATTATATCACTTTATGTCACATTATATCACAAAAATAATTACATCCTGTGTGCCTCAGCATTTCCATTTAGTTTGGCAAGATAACTTTGAATTCCCTTAAATCTTGTATTATCTGACTCATTCTAAAATTCATGATGTTTTCCAAGTTTCCAATTTATTTCAGTTTTCCCTTCTTTATATTAATCACAGTTCCTTTTTGCAAGAGGAGTAGGGATATTTTCCAACTATTCAGTCATCTTTATGAATCTTCTAATCGTTTGGATACCTATAAGTTGTGGAGAATAGCATTCAATCTTGATGTCCCAAAAACTCAAGACTGGCAACAGACTAGGAGTTGAGACCTGGGGTCCTGGCCCCTTTGGTTGTTTCTTTGATTCTTAACGCTATGTCAGTGAAGTCCTGGCTATCTTTGGCTTGCTTTGTGTCCTTGGCCGAGGTGATTAATCTCTCTGTGCCTTGGCTTTTCTACTGAAAGGGAAATATCACTATCACATGTATTGAGAGAACCTATAGATAGTCCTTGGGGCTTACCTGACAGTAACTGCTATTACTTACCTATCTACGTACCTGCTAGATTCCTGCGAATTGTAGCTATCTGGTAATATCCACTCAATTCAGTCTGTTATGCAAAGATAGTCAGAGAGGCTCTTGTAACCAAGGACTTTAGAACTTTAGAAGTTAAATGAAAGTCAAACACAGTATCAAGAATGAAAGTGCTCCTTGAACATTATTTACGTATCGCTGAAAATAAACCCTTGTTCCTGGTTACCTATGAGAGCAATGAATCCATCTTTTTTTAAGATTTATTTATTTATCAGAGAGAGAGAGAGGAGCGAGAGTGAGCACAAGCAGACAGAGTGGCAGGCAGAGGGAGAAGCAGGCTCCCTGCTGAGCAAGGAGCCCGATGTGGGACTCGATCCCAGGACGCTGGGATCATGACCTGAGCCGAAGGCAGCTGCTTAACCAACTGAGCCACCCAGGCATCCCAATCCATCGTTTTAAGGCCTCCTATTATCAGTGTGAATCATTCCAAATTAGCAGCCAATAGGAGAAATGTATTCCACGAATGCACAGGAACTGACTTCACTAAGGCAAAAGTAGTTCTCTATGTCATTGTCACCGTGTTCAGTGAATATTATGAGAATCAATTTATAATTGAAGCAGCTGAGGTGGTTTTTCCTAATGGAAAATCATATACCCTTCCAGAACTGGCTTAATAAAAGGAGATGGTGATATCTGATCTAAACAACAAAAAGTTAGAATCAGAGGAACTCCAGAAAATTTTATGAAGCTTCTGATCAATGTGTTTCAAGTTAGAAGTCATTGGGTGTTGGGAATCAGATTGAGATTAAAATCTCGTTGACCAGAGCTGACATTTTGCATGCATGTGATATCATAAAAAATGTAACTATTGCTTATGGATATAATAACATTCAGGTGGCTCTCCCAGAAACATACGCTGTGGCTAACCAATTTCCGTGTGATACGTTCAGAGGACTTCTAAGACATGACGTGGTAGCTGCTGGATGCACGGAAGCACTTGTCTTTCCTCTGTGCCTCCAAGAAGATATTGCTGCTAAGCTTGGTTTGGACATCTCTGCAACAAAGTTAGTTCAGAGAAGGGATCTTAAAGCCACTGAATTTCAGGTAGTACTCATTACCCTTCTTCTTGGCCTCTTAAAGACCATAGCCACAATAGTAAGATGCCCCCTTCTTCTGGAACAGAAATCTCTGACGGTAGAAGATTCCAGCAGAGACCTAGATGAAAGAAGCTACAGGCATCTCAGTGCTGTTTATTACAGTAAGAATCCTTAGTTGGAGATAATCTGTGGGCTTCTGGACAGAATTATACAGCCACTTAAGGTGCTTCCTGGTGAAAAGAAGGGGGGAACATGTGGTCAAAGCATCCGAAGGCCCTTCTCCTGGGTGATGCGTCGAGATCTTTGTCAGGGGTCAAAGCACCAGGAAATTTGGGGTTGGTGCTTCATCCTGATGCCCTCACCAAATTTGAGCTGACCGTGTCCTGCTCCTCCCTGGAAATCAGTATTGGGTCCCCTTGGTGAAGATGGGTCTCTGCTGTTGGTTCTCTTCCTGAGTGTCTCCTTCTCTGCCCTTGCTGCCCTTTCGTTGTCCCCACAGGGAGTATCCATTTGTGCTTTAATGTCTGATAAAGTAGAAAGCAGTAGGAGGAGCACCAGGGTGGCTCAGTTGGTTGAGAGTCTGACTCTTCATTTTGGCTCAGGCCCTAATCTCGTGGGTCATGAGACTGAGCCTTGAGTGGGGCTCTCCCCTGAGTGGGGAATCTGCTTGGAGATTCTCTCCCTTTTCCCCTCTCCCCATTCATGCTTGTGTGTTCTCTCTCTCTCTCTCTCTTTCAAATAAATAGACAACTATTTTAAAAGATAAATAAAAAAATAAAGTAGAAAGCAGTGGGTGGGGGGAGTGGGAAAGAGTGAAAGCCCTCATAAAATTGTCTACAAGTCTGCATACTATACAGTGGATTTTGAAATCAGCTGCCAGTTTCCCCATACTTTGGCCGTATGATCAGGAGAACCATTTCTATTTCGGTGGATCTATGTCTCTCCTCCAGATTCTGCCGGCTGTCTCCCTCTATCTCATCCTATCCTTACCACTGTGTGCTCTGACACCAGTTGCTTCCCTTGGGTTCGTCCCATGGGCAAGAGTCTGTGGAGACCAGCATTTGCAGAGGTAAACATTTAAAACCTACTTTAAGAACTGGAATTACCATTGCATGGCTAAAGAGGCCCAACTCCCTACAGTGAGGTGTCTGCAAACTTCCTGCCTGTATTCAACGTGTTTCTTCTGAAACCCTCCATTCTGTATTCTCTGTCACAAGCTTCTACAGAGAAGAGGCATTTTGAATTCCTTTGGGGAAAATAATTCAATCATTCAGTGCTATTTGAAACAAAACATAGATTATGTGATACAGCCTGGAAAGCATCAGACACTCTTTCCTTTGCTCCTTTGACAACGGGGGAGAGAGTAGTGGAGTGGGGAATGGTCCCCACTTACACTATTTCTGTCGTCCCCTCCGCCACAGTATAAATCCTTCAAGGAAGGGATGGTTAGTACTTCTGCATATCCAGTGCCTAGCTCACAGTGTGACCCATGCGGGGGGCATAGTCAGTAGCCATCCCATAGTCAGATGAGTTGCCGCATTGAACCCACCATCCTGGCTGTGGGGTGTAGTAGCAGGTGTCACAGCGGAGTGGAGTCAAAGATAAAGGACTTCTCTGCAGGTGGTCCAGGAACAGAGATGGGGTGGGGTGGGGGTGGTGGTGCCATGAACTCAGCTGTGGGGAATCCCTAGAAGTCCATAGTTTTCCAAAGATTTGCATCCTGAGTAGGAATTTCCCACTCTGAAGTCAGGGCTTCCCAGATCCTGGTCCACAGATCAGTGCTGGCCACCAGTGAAATGAAAATGGACAATGTAGTGATTTTTTTTTAAACAAAGCTGAATTTATGTTTTTAATCAGCACTTATGGCCTTCCTGAAATGTTTTTACATGTCCTACAATACTGAAATAACCCTTTTGAAATTATGGGGATGGTAAACAGCAAATGTTTTTCTAATGTTAATGTGAAAACGTTAAAGATTCTTACATTGCAGCCTGGTTTAATTTTGTTTTGTTTTGATTTGACATTTTTCTGTCCCATGCATTCTCTCTAAGGAGCCCTGTTAGACCCATGGTTTCTAATGAGACCATTTTGAATTTCCAAACTAAAGTTTTAGACTCTTTCTCCACAGAAACCTGTATGTGTTGCACACACGCACAAAAAATGTTTGCAGGTAATTTTGGAAGGTTCACAGGCCTCTTTAAGACCAGCTGTGTGCTTCTGAAGGATCCAGAAAATGCAGGTTAGGAATTCCTGGACCAGAGGGAGTGACAGTCCACTGCTGAGAGAAAATGACCTTTCCCCATTCATCTGCTTTGTAATGAAATATTCAATGTAAATAAAAAGTTTTCCATCACTACCTTTGAAAGTCCAGCATGCTAAGCATTGAGATCAGGGATTTAACAGATATTTTGCAAAAGCAAATGGCACTCTGTCTAAGGCAGCTGATACCCAGCATTTGAACCAACACTCTGTGGTCTCGGTGGGTGCGGGAACCTCTCTTCCCTTTGGCGTTTTTTGCTGAGCATATGTTGCAACCCATCACTGCCGACAGGGCTCTGTGCATCTCCCGAGCTGTCTGGGGGAGTCTCTTTGAAGGCATTTCAGCCATCTGTTAGGGTTTCCTGCTCTCAAGGGTGCTTTGATGCCATGAGGAGATGTGACATGACATTTGGAATCTGGGCCCATGCGTCACAATGCCAAGGGCAGGGACAGCCATGGGGTGACTGACTCTGGCCCATTGTGCAGGAATGAGCATGTCAATCAAATACATCTGGCTGGGTAGTCATATTGGCAGCTGGGCTGCTCAAATATAGAAGGGAGGGGGAAATGAAGGGTCATATAAGCCATCAGAAGAGAAGGCTGCTCGTCTTTCTCTGAGAAAGCCTTGGGGTGGAAGTGGAGACCACAGGTAGAGCAATGAAGCTGGCAGTGATCATAGGATCTCAGAACCATAAAGATGATCAAATCCAGAATTTCCCAGACTTCAGTCATTCAAGCCCATAACCATGAATTTTTGCTCTCTGCCTGTCACCAATAATTTAGTTTGTATTTTCTTTAAATTGGCTCACCTTTTTATTTAAGTACATGTATTTTAAAAGAAACCTTATATAACTAAATGAAATCTAGCATCGCTTGCTATAAATATACTGTAGTCAAAAATAAAATGGGGCCACCTGGGTGGCTCAGTGGGGTAAGCCTCTGCTCCGGTCATGATCTCAGGGTCCTGGGATCCAGCCCCACATTGGGCTTCCTGCTCAGCAGGGAGCCTGCTTCCCCCTCTCCCTCTGCCTGCCTCTCTGCCTACTTGTGATCTCTCTCTCTCTCTCTCTCTGTCAAATAAATAAATAAAATCTTAAAAAATAAATTAAGTAAATAAATAAATAAATAAAACGAAAACAAAGCACTCTTTGGGAATTCTCACTCAGTACTGTGGTCTGCTAGCTCATTGTTAAAAGGGGAAGTCAGCAAAGGTTTTGGGCTTGTCACAGGCACTCACTCAGACTTTCTCCTTGATGTAGCTGAGAATATTGAAAGCAAAGTCAAAAGTGAACCATCATCACTTTCTGTGCTCAATATCGGCTAATGCCATGTATTAGATATTAGAGTTGACTAAATTCCATGTGCCCTCTAAATCCATTTTGTATTCTACTAGAGGGCTAGATTTCACTCTGTAGGACACATGGATCTGATCCAAGCTGTTTATAGAGGTGAGGACACCTGGAGATTGAAAGGACTTGTCCAAGTTAGCCATGGGTCTAGATCTTTCCTGGTACTTATACCTTTTAGGTAATTTTACGGCTTCTGCAGATTTGACGTATCCATGCCTTGGATTCTGCCTTATGACCTGTGTTGGCCAATGAGATGTAAGTAGGCGTGGTGCAGGCAGAGGCTTCAGACTGGATTGTAGAACTGGGCTTGCTTTTGTGTACTTTACCATGAAGAGGGCATGCCGTAGTTAGCTAGACTGTTGGTCCAAGGATGAGACACACGTAATGCAGGCCCAGATTCTATCTGTGCAAAGATTCAGTATTGGACTCCCTGTTGCTCATTCTCCTTTTTGGTGCAGTATGGGGGGTGTGTGTGTATGTGTATGCATGTGTGTACACACTTATGCATGTGTTTGTGGGTGCATGTTTGTGTGTGCGTGTGTGTGTGTGTACACATTTGTGTATGTGTATGTGGGTGCAGGTTTGTGTGTGTAATATATATATGTGTGTGTATATATATGTGTGTGTATATATATATAACCATATATGTGTTATATAAACATATATACACACATATATAAGCATATATATACACACACACATATATAACATATATATGTGTATATATACACACACACACATATATAAAAAACACATATATATGTGTTATATATATATGAAACAGACAAGTAAAGACAGAAGAAGGTGAGGGAGAAGAGAGAGGGAAAGGAAAGGTAGGTAGGGAAGGTCAGTATCCATCTCCCATTCATTTTCTATCTTCCCAAAGCCTAACACAGACTCTCAAAAATGTTGCTGATTAATAAATGCTTTATGTTTTACTCAGCAAATTTCAAATTCAATGAGTATTTTCTGAGAACTTTGTTATATCCATGGGACCATGCTAAATATACCTGGGGATACAAAAGAGATATTTCTGTGCTGGAGGGCATTACTGTGTATTTTGATGGCAAGACCACACCTGCATAATGTGAGTAAGCACCGATTCGAAGTTGAACGGTTCCTGTGCAGAAGTGACCAGCACAGCGTTCCTCAAGTACGGCAGCGTCCTCTTCTGCCAGACCTTGACCGTGGTGCCCTGTCAGCCCGCAGGGCTGCAGCACCCTGCGGAGAGCACAAGTTCTCCACAAATCTCTGAGTTTCTGGTCTTCTTCCTTCCTCTCCTCTTTTCCGTACAGACATTCCTATTTCTTTTTGTTGTTGTTCTTTCTGCCATTGCTCTGGAGTATTCACAGATGCCTGCCTACCTTTCCACAAGTTTCTCTCTGTATACTTGTTCTGAAATCCTGGACCGTCCTCACATTCCCCCCTCTACAACCAAGTCCTTGGGAGCTAGCTGCCTGCAGTTCACAGGCTGAGTCCACTTCGCTCCATCTCCTCCCCCATGACCATGGTCAATGCCCTTGGAAATGCCTCACCTGCCTGGTTTCTCGGCATACCCTTGACTCAGTCTACTCCCCAAAGAGTAGGTGGAATAACTTTGTTAAATGCTAATCTGATCATTCAACTGCCCTGCTAAAAAGCACCCCAGTGGCATCCCATTACAATTAGAGAAAACAAAACAAACACCTACAGAATCACTACTGTGCCCTATAATACTCCCCATGATGTGGATGCCGGGTAAGCCCACTTTGTCAGTGAAATCAAGGAGGTTCCACACTCTGCAAGTGACAACATCTTCTGACTTCCACTGTCTCCTTCTTTACGCCAAGCAAACATAATCACAATCACAGTTACCGTTTATTGAAGACATACCACAGGATGCATATAACTAAGCTCTTTATACTTCTCCGATCCTCATAATTTTGTGAAATAGGTTCTATTTTTATCCCAGTTTTGTAGATAAGGAAATTTAGGCATAGAACGTTCCAGCAATTTTCTTAAGGCCACGTGGCTTGAAAATGACAGAGGATCAGAACCCAGGCACCGTAGCTCCCTTACCGCTGGTGGGCCATGCAGGGACCATAGGATTGACAAACACGGAAGGAATATCATCAAACTGCCACCTGCTCTTCCATCCCCATCACTCTTCTGGCTGGCTCTCAGGCTCGCCGTATCTATCTGTAGCTTAGGATGACATTGGCTCTCCACGCTCAAGAGATAGCTCAGTATAACAGCAACATCAACCAAAATTAGGAATCAACTGTTTAAAATTGATAATGTCTCTGAAGGGCTGAGATGGTCTTCTTCCAAAGAGGTAATTAGGGGAACCTGGTAAGAACGGAAGGCATTTTGCAGAAAATAGAGTATGAGCAATCCTCACGGAAATGTCAAAAGGATAATGTGTTTTGCAAATGTTTATTGCAAACAGACAAAAGTAGGTTCAATTACTCATCACAGCCTACACATTTCTCTCTTTGTTGGCTGGAAAGCACTCAGGTGTTTTGTTTTGCTTTGCTTTGCTTAATATTTTCCAGGATGGCATGGAGGCATTTTTAGCTTTGAAATTTTGATTGTGAATTTCTGTGGCCTATTAAAAAAAAATGCCGATGCCGCCTTGCAACTTGAAAAAGGATGACAAAAAACTAGTGAACGGGATCCGTCCCCTGGCCTTCTTATACCATCTGTCCTTTGCCCCCTCCTTCCTCCAAACCCTGCGCTCTCTGAACGCCTCATCTGTGATTCTGGGCACTTGGAAACCAGCATCTGCATTTGGCACATGTCTCTCCCCGATTAAATAAAAATAATCATCATCTTCCTGTGCTGTTGCCTCTGCAGGAAATAGTTTTTAACTTCGCCTCCACTGTCAGTACCCCCACTCAGCCTCGCTGGAGTGAGAATAAGCATCACGGGCTTTGGAGAAAACTGAGTTTTAAATCTTAACAATGGTGTGATGTTGTGTCAGCTTCTTGTCCTTGTTGAGTCTCAGTCTCTTCTGATATCCAGTGGGAATGATGATGCCTGCATTACAGGGCAGGTGGTGGCAATAGTTAAAGGAGATGGATTTTAAGTGCCCACGAAGTAATACTTCCCTGTGTGCTGGTACTCTGCCTTTATTATTCATTTGATCTGTTTTATAAATACATTATTTAATAATTAATTTATTTTATTATTTTATATATTTATATATTCTATTATTTTATTATTTATATATCATGTTCGTGTTATTGATTTATTATATTAATCATAATAATCATAATTAATTTTAATATTAGTTAAATAATAATTTAATAATGAAATAATGTAAATATATTTATTTTATTTATATATTTATATAATTTTTATTTATGTATAAGTATAAAATAATAAAATAAATAATAACAAATAATAAAAACTTTATTACTAATAAAGTTCAATTCATTATTTTAACTTTATAAGGTAGGAATTATTGGGGCACCTGGGTGGCTCAGTCGGTTAAGCTTCTGAGTTTGGCTCAGTTCATGATCTCAGGGTCCTAGGATCAGACCCTGCATCGGGCTCCCCACAGAATCTGCTTGTCCCTCTCCCTCTGCCTCTCCCCACTGCTCATGCCCTCTCTCTCAAATAAATAAATAAATCTTTTTTTTTAAGTAGGAATTATTATCCCTATTATACAGATAAAGAAACCGAGACTCAGAGATGTAAAATAACTTGCCTGTTACGAGTTAGATATGACAAAAAAAGGCATACTGAAGTCTTAACCCGCAATATCTTAGAGTATGACTTTATTTGGAAATAGTCTTTATAGAAATAATCAAGTTTAAATGGTTATTAGGATAGGACCTAATCCAACATGACTGGTGTTCTTATTGAAAAGGGGATATTTGGACCCAGAGACAGACACTGCCAGAGGGCAGACAATGTGAAGGTACAGAGCGAGAAGACAGGGCTGAGACTGGGATGATACGTCTGCGAACCAAGGGACACCTGATCTTGCCAGCGAGTTCTGGACACTAGCAGAGGCAAGGAAGTGTTCCTCCCACCCTCACCCCCCGGAGCTGTCAGAAAGAGCACGGCCCTGCGGGTGCCTTGATTTGAGACGTTTAACCTCCGGAACTGTGAGACAGTAGCTTTCTGTCGGGTTTGGCCCCCCAGGTTTTGGCATTCTGCTGAGCAGTAGCAGCCCTGTAAACTAATATATTCCACAAGGTCACACTGTTCATATGTGCCAACTCCAGGATTCGATTCCTGGTCTGCCTTAAGCCGTGGGCTCCTAACCACGCCTCCACCATTGTTTCTCAAACTGTGGTCCCTGGACCAGTGGCATGGGCCTCACCTGCGAGCTTATTAAAAATGCAGAATCTCCAACCCCAACCCAAACTTACTGAATTGAAATCTGCCCCTTAACAAGATCTCCAAGGAGTTCTTACGCACTTTGAAGTTTGGGAAGCGTGGTAGACAATCTTCCACAGTGACCGACCAACATGAATCCTTTTCCTTTCTCTAGGTTCCCCTTCATGCACCGGTGCAGGTGTGTCTCTCCCTTTCTAGTGTGCTCTCTCTCATTTCACACTCCACTCCATTCACCCTAAGTTTGTCCTTTACACATGGCAGGGAAATTGGGTGCAGCGGGAAAATGACAGGATTCGGGGGCCCTCTTGAACTGGTTTCAAAATCCTGCTTTACCACTCAGTAGGGATGGAGGAAGGCAAGTTGCTCGTCTTTCCTGAGCTTCCACTTTTCCATCTCTTCTACTGACATTACCCCCTAGAAGCCCTTGTCCTCCTGTTCGGCCTAGACTACTGAAGTAGACTTGTCGGCGGACTTCCCACCTCCGCATGTCGATCTCAGTCTGTTCTCCCCATGGTGACCTTAATGAGCTCTCCAGTCAGCAAATCTGCTCCTGGTGTTTCTCGTGATTGCAAACTGCCCTGGTTAAAGTCCGAATTCCCAAACGCAGTTTCCTATCCCTTGCGTGATCTGCCCATGTCTCCTTCTCTCCTGCCCTATCTCCTGCCACTTCCCACCCTCACATCATTATGTACCCTCTACATAGGCTAACCTTCCTTTATGTTCTCAAGTTAGCCACCCTTTCTTCCATGGTCCTTCCCTTTGCCGCACCTCCCACCCCTAAACTCCTTTACTTTGTGTGACTTCTCTTTGCTTTTCTTTATCAGATGACTCGAGCTTTTTAGTAATCGTGTGCTGATTTTCTTTATGCCTCACTAACTACATGAGCATGAGGGCAAAGACCATGACTACCTTCATGTTTGTATTGCGGCCCCCAGCCCGATGTTGGAATATAAGTCAGCCCCCAGTACATGTGTACAGCATCGATCAAAGGAATTGGGCGGTGCCGCAGTTTTCAGGCCAGCATTGTGCATTCTCTTGAAGAAACTTTTATTTCTGAAACCCCACTGCTGTTGTACAGACTAGGTGCCAGTCGCAGAGTAAGTCCGGAAACAACCGGTGTGTCCTTCCTGAAGTTTCTTTGTTCTTCCCCGTAAGATTAAGCTGCCTAGATCCTACCTCATTGAACAAAGCTGAAGTATTTATTCCTAATTGCTTTAAGTAAGGCCTGTGTGATCTAATCACTAATCAGATGTTTGCGTTTAAGAAAGAGAAATGGCTAATTAACAGAATCCAGTCCCGCCAATATTAAGGATCAGAGCTGTATCTGTGACAGCCGGGTGATAGAAGAGGTCTGGAGAGTTTGGGGCTTCCATGGTGTTTTCATTCCCAGAGAAGTCGCAACAACACACACACACACACAGCTAACAGGAAGGAGACGTTCTGAATGAATCCCAGGAACCTGTCCCCTCCTGTGCATTGTCAGTGGTAAGAAGTGCTGGGAGTTTCAAGTTCAAGTGTTAGAAATACACAATGAAAACTCATGAACCACTTGTGAAATTGGCACAGAATAACCAAAGTGGTTAAAGTTGAGAAAAATAGAAAATCTTATTCACATGGGATGGGCCCATTTTGGCCTTGAATATACCACATGCTCAATAAATTCTTGTGGAGTGAATGTCTTGTGAGACACACATGCACACAGACACACCTCTATCAACAAGAATGAAGGAAAACCTGAGCAAATGGAGGCTGTAATACTCTGTTCATGGATGGGAACACTCCGTGCTCTAAAGATGCCACTTCTCCCTGAGTTCTAGAGATTCAAAGTGTTTCCAATCAAAACTCCAGCAGAGTTTGCCAGGGAGGCTGACAGCCTGACTCTAAACTTCACATGGAAGAGTAAAAGGCCCAGAATAGCCAAGCATTTTTGAAAAAGGAGGAGATAAGAGAAAGAGGGAAAAATAAAGAGAGAGAGAAGGAAGGAAGGAAGGAAAGAAAGAGGGAAGGAAGAGAGGGGGAGAGAGAGAGAAAAAGAAAGGAAGAGGGAGAGAGGAAGGAGGGAGAAAAAAAAGATACACTCTACTATATATAAAAATTTACTCTAAAGCTCCATGCAATTTTGGGAAATGTAGTTTTTGTGTTTGTTTGCATGCTTTGCAAGCTGGTCATCCAGGGAACTGGTTTTTGGCAAACTTGCCTAGAGTGACTCTACCCTGAGGGATTTGAGTGAAAAGTGGGGGCATGCATTGTGCCTTTGCTCAGGTTTGACCGCTGCAAGCTGCAGCTCAGCACACGGGAAAGAGCCGAGGTCAGTCGCACCAGGGCTGAGCACATGGGAAAGAGCCGAGGTCAGTCGCACCAGGGCTGAGCACATGGGAAAGAGCCGAGGTCAGTCGCACCAGGGCTGAGCACATGGGAAAGAGCCGAGGTCAGTCGCACCAGGGCTGAGCTCCAGCTTTGCGTTCCAGACTGAGTTTTGGGGTCAGTTGCTAAACCTCTCCGAGTCTCAATTTTTAAATCTCGCTGTAGAGGGGCATTAGGGCAAATAGTGAGTGCATGTGAAGCAGGGCTGCAGCTGAATCCACCCGCACAGTCCCCAGTCTGTAATTTCAGCGCGGGAGCCCAGTGACTGGCATGGGAGTCAGGAAGAGGGGCAGAGATGAACTCTCACTGTAGTTTTGCCTCCGACAGTGGCGTGACCCAGGGCAAGTTATTTCTCACTGTGAGCCCCATTTGCCCACCTCTAAAATGGGCACATTGGACTCGCTACTGGTGACAACAACTCTAACATTGCCTGTCCAGGACTCTAATTTGAGGATGTACTTGCCAGTCTCACTTCTCGAATTCAGTGTGAAAAAAATTGGGCTTTTAGAATTGGAAGACCTGGGTTCACATCCCAGCACTGCCTAAATGCCACTCAAGAACATCCCAGAGCTTCACTGCACTTCAATTTCTATCCCTAAAAATATGGAGGAAAAAGAATTAAATCTTCTTTACAGAGTTGGGGTAACAAGTACTTGACGATTAAAATGTTTTATAAGCTGGACAGCAATGGGAAGGATACAGATAAAAATAATGGAAAAGAACATAGATAAATGATCTCCCAAGTCCCAGATACCTAATATCTACATTATTTGCAGACCCAGCTTTCCTGGGATGTAGGTCCAGCTATGATCATTGTATAGGTGTGCAAACTAAGATTTCAAATCACAGAGCACGGCAGGGATGGAAATCTTTTCCTTCCGGTTCTGAGGTCCATGACTTATTTCTCTACCTGCTGCTTCATCAGATGGGCCTGCCACATCCAGTGCTAGAAGCTAACAGTTGTCACCAGGTCAGGGACCGTGTCCAGGGGGATCAGCTGAAGTTAAAAGCAGGAGGTACATTTCCATCCACCGGTCAGTCCAGGCTTTGATTCCTGGAAATGAGGTAGTTAGCCATGTTTGTACAGAGCAAGATTGAGGGCTTCCTCTATGCCTGTTTAAAATGTCAGGTTGGGTGTGGGCAACCTGAGACCTACTTCTGGAGAAGGGCAGAAGGCCAGGGACCCAGGTGAACTCGCTCCTGACTCATAGTGCAGGCCGCTAAAAGGTATCACCTCTCATTCTCTTTATGAAACCAACATGCTGTTCTGGCCCCGAGGAACATAGGTCAGCAACTTCCTGAATTACCCTCTTGCTTGTAATCCAGTTGCGGTGGTGAAATACTGTGTTGCCTAGGGCAGGGCTGTCCCTCGCTCTTAGTTGTTTAAATTGCTAAGTTTCCTTTTGAGAAGAAAGGAAGATTTATTGAATGCCAACCAAGTGTCAGGCACAGTGCCACTCACTTTGCACCGATGACTTTATTTATAAAAACTGTAGGCATTAGATTCTGTGACTTCGGTTTATCAGATGTTAAAAGGGAAGCTCAGAGGGGAAAAACACACTTACTAGAGGCTGCAAGTTCGTTCGGGTAATGCTAGAGCCAAGGATTAGAATCTGGCTGTCCGACTGCAAAGCCTGTCTCTTTCCACACCACCAGTCTGCCCACTGGTGTGACACTGATGGCAAATATGCCTGTAAAATCCAAATAGAGTTTCGTTTATTAATGGTCTGCAATGGAAGACGACCGCTAACCCAGCCAATAGAAAGCTCATTTGTTTTGTAAACAGAGAATAATTCATTCATTTGCTAATGCTCTCTCCCAGCTAAAGTCTGAGCCAATTCTGCCTTTAATCTGTGATATAGCTTGAAAGCAAGGATGTCCCCACAGCCCAAGCCTTTGAATATTCCACTTAGGACCTGCAGGAATAGTGCTTCCTTTGTCTCAACATCAAAGCACAGGTCTTTATGTCTTGACAGGTGTATATATATATTTTGAAAAATATAAATAAGTACTGAAAATCAAACCCCTCGGATTACCCCTGTTGTCCCATTTTCCAAGAAAATGAAAGAGCATAACTTAAAATGAATAAAAATACACTCCCCATTTGGAAGTCTGAAATTGACAGTGTTTACCAGAAATTGTATGAGCGGAGAACTTGGGCTTCTATTTGATTGTGGGTTAGAATCTGCGCCTGGGCTCTGAGAGTCTTCCTTTGTGAGTGATTGCTACTGCTGGGGGAATTGGCAGTGTGACCAGGCGGAGGGAAGGGATAAAATGATTAGGTCCAAGACTTCACTGCGAAGCTTCTTCCTCTGAGATTTAGAAACCGTCTTTCTTTCAGCCTCTTAATGTTTCCTGAACACCGTGAATTTCTCCAGGGGGCTTTATGGCCAGAACTGATCGCATTCAGTTCTCCGGGGAGGAAATAGGCAGGTTTGTCTTATTTATTTATTTATTAAGTAAAGAACAAGAAACGGAGAGGAGAGCCCTCTTATCTTGATTGTAGTGGTTGGGGACTGCTAGAAACCTGAGAGTAACCGTCCCTCGGCCTGAATCGCTTCCCCGTTGGATCGAACTGCCCCTACCCGTCCCTTCCCATACTTCTTCATCATTTCCCCCCCATGCTTTTCTTCCCCCTCTTTTTTTTTCTCTTTTTACTCTGTCGTCTCCCTTCCTCACCCTAGTCTTTTCCAACAGACTTTCAGCCTCCGATGTGGTCAGCCTCTGGGGTTAAAAGTCACCAAGTGTTGCGGCAGCGTCACAAGTAAAAGCAGATGTGCTGGAAGGATGGGACCCAGGGAGCCATCGGGGCTGAGCATGGCTGAGAAGGGGCGTCCCCCTCCATCTGCAGTTCAGGAGCCCTCTGGTCCCCCCTTGCAGACATGATAGCATCTCAGCTCCTCCTGCTCCTTGAACTTAAACGTGCTGCAGCCCGTCAAGAGTGTGACCCTTCTTCATCGCCCTGGTTCCTCCTCACCTTTCTGTCTGCTTCTTTTCACTTTTAGTTCCTGCTTCTAGCTACATCCTGCCCTTCATAGCTCCTAGTTCAGATCCCCAACAAGGAATCTGACTGCCTGACTTAGGGTTCTCCAGAGAAGCAGAACCAATAAGATGTACGGAGAGATAGATAGAATAGGATATGGCTAGAGATAGGCTAGAGATATAGATGGGAGGTGCTATCTAGATATAGATCAGGTATTTATTCTACCTATAGATAGAGAATATATAAGATTTTAGATAGATATGATTTATTATAAAGAATTGCTTCATTTGGTCTGCTCAGCCTTTGGATTAGCTGTCATAGATGTCATCGGTGTTCATCTGTATCCAGTCACCTAAGCTGGGGGACATGTTAGCTGCCACCCAGGGCTGGGTGCTGCTTCAGGGAAGCAGTCTCCTTTAGAGAAGCTTTAGAGGTAGGATGGTCAGATTGTTATGAGCAGCCCTACAGTTCAAAGACCCTGACACCAGAAAATGAGGGGAGTTTGTGTCACTAGCTGCCATGTTGGTGGTGAAATCAGATATTTTAGTGAGACGCAGGGTCACAGCGGGCACTGTGGATTCAAAGGTAAAAGGACATGACCTCTACATCCAAAGTTGTCACAGAGGGTATGAGAGGCAAGTCAAGGATCCCTGCAGCTCAGTAAACGTGGAATGCTTGGCTACAAGACCTCTTAGAGATCTAGTCAACACCCTCTCTCCCCAGGTGAAGAAATGGAAGCCCAGGGGTGCCTGCGGGGTTCAGCTTGCTAAGCGTCTGACTCCTGATTTGGGCCGAGGTCATGATCTCAGTGATGAGGTCAGGCTCTGTGCTCAGTATAGAGTCTGCTTGAGGATTCTCTCTCTCCCTCTCCCTCTACCCCTCCCCTGACTCCCACACTCTCGATAAATACATACATACATACACATATAAAATCTTAAAGAAAAAATGAAATGGAAGCCCAGAGAGGTTAACAGACTTGCCTGGGATCACACAGCCAATTATAGGTAGAAATTTAATTTCAATTACTGTGTATTAAATATGCAATATGTATAGATTAGCCTAGCCCTTTTCACATTTGTTATTTCATGTAACCCTTATTACAACAATATAAGGTAGGCCTTATCCAGAGGAGAGACCTGAATTTCAGAGAGGTACATGGGCTCCCTCCAAGTCACAAAGATAGGTACAAGAGAAATGAAAGAAGGTTTTCTGTCACGTCAGTGTTGCAAATAAAGGCAGTGTTAGAAATTGTACATAGGACTTCAAAATGTCTTCAAGAAAAGCATCCAATGCTCACCAATATGATACTTCTCTGCTCTTTGGGAGAACAAGTATTTAATAGAAAAAGGGCAGCAGGAAGGACATTTTTGAGAGATGGGATAAGAAAGGAATGTTTTAGAAACACAAAACGAGGAGGGTGGACGCCTTTGAGATGACCAATAATAAAGATGTTTTAATTACGGACTTTTAAATATCGCGGGAAAAGATCCATTTTACAGGTGAATAGGATGATTTAGCAACAAAGAAGAGAGTGAAAGAATCAGGTAGACCAGTGAGGCAAGGCCTGCTCAGTGTACTAATGAGACATCCTGTCCTTATTTTCCTTAACCTGAAAGACCTGGGCTTGACCAAAGAGCTATTCGAAATATCACGCATATTGATTTTTTCCCCCAGGCTGGGTTTGGAATCTTTCCTGAAATAAGAGCATTCAGACCAGAATGAGTGCTGAGCTGCTAGATTCTGCAAGCAAGGAGGCTTCCCTGGTCAGTTGAGCTGAACACAGGCAGGATAATGTCTCTGGTTGTGGTACTTCTGCTTGTAGTTTTGCACTTCATTTCCCTCATCTTCTTCCCCTTCTATCCCCCCTTCCCCCGTTCCCTGTTCTACCCCCTCCTACCCTCCCGGATTTCTTGTCCGTCCTTCCTTCCTCCCTCCCTCCCTCCCTTCCTTCTTTGAGAGAGAGCACGTGAGTGTTGGTGGGGGGGCAGAGAGAGAGTCTAAGCAGTCCTCACACTCAGCACAGAGCCTGAGCTCAGCCCAGAGCCTCACGTGGATCTTGATCCCATGACCCTGAGATCATGACCTGAGCCAAAATCAGGAGTCGGTTGCTTAACTGACTTTGCCACCCAGGCACCCCTCTTGTCCTTTAATTTCTACAGCAGAGTATATAGAGTAGGGAGCATGACTCAAATCGCCCTCTGGGTCAATAGCCTACTGGAATCAGGATGTTATAATATATGAAATGGTGGCTGTGCACATTTGGAAAATGTATACCGAGGCCATAAGGGACAATGGCTACTCGACTCCACCTAATTTTTGCCATATTTGACTAGGGACCTGGTGTTGCCAAGTCTCACGACTTTTCAAAAGAACCTGGAAATCTGGATTTAACTTTTATGCAACACCGTGAATTTTAAATCTTAACAATTAATTCAGTTCTTCAAATTCTTACTGGCAGGTAATGACCCATTAGTCATCAGCTTTTGACCCCAGGTATATAATGTAAGAAGCATAGTTGAAACCATAGCTTCATTGTGTCTAGCTGTGTGACTCTGAGCATGCCTCTTACTCTCTTACTCTCCCTGAGCCTTAGTTTTATCAAACAGTACAGAAGATGGCATATTAAGTGCCATGTGTACTGTCTCATACCAAGCAGATACACCATAGATAGTAATTCACTCCCTTCCGTTCAGTCCCCTGACTACAGTGTTTCAATCATGTATAGATCTGAATCCAGAGAGGAATATTCAGTTTATTACAAGACCAGTGACTTCTGGAACATCAGCTCGCCTTTCTCCTGCAAACGATCAAATCACAAGAGCTTACAGTGTATTCTTACCCTGCTTTGTTGAAAGCCATTTCCCCAAAATGCATTTTATGTGGGCAATGAGTCTCTATTCATGCACAATTTCACATGAAAAGATTTGCCCTTTTCATCGTACGCATGGCTTGAATCGGCCAGCCTGCGTGAAAATATTTCCATTCATTAGCATGCCAAATGATGTCACTGGCCTGGAACTGGGGTGGATATTGCATGGACTCGTAGAATCCTAGCATTCTAAGGATTCTCAGAGGAGACCATCTCATCCACCCTTCCATGCCATGGCCCTTTCTATGCAGCTTAAAATAACACCAGAAGGTGGTGAGGGCTCACATTCTGGGAGGCCACCCTGGCGACTGCAGTTATTTGACATCTCTTCCTTGTATCACACTTAAATCTGAATTCCAGTAACTTCTTCCCATTGGTTCCGATCGACCCTCTAGCAGTACTGAGAATACGTTTAGTCATGGCACAACACGCTATGTTGTTAAATAATCAAAACAGCAAGAACTTACATAACAATGTCAGGACCCTTCTTGATGTTTTACAGGTATTTACTTAGTTAATATTCACAAAAACTCTATAAACCAGGTAATGAGGCATTCCCATTTTCAGAAGGAGGAAACATGAGGCACAGAGCAGTTAAATGACATGTCCAAGGTCTCATAGCTGGTAAGAGAGAGAGGCAGGAAGGAAGCCAGTGTGGTCTGTCCTCTGTGTGCGTAGGGACAACCTCCTCCTGCCCCTCCATGGAGGGACACCTGCACCAAGGTTACTGTAGGACCAAGGGCTCTGATGTCACCCAGAGCAGATTCACATCCTGTTTCTGCCACTTGTTCTCAGAGCAGACCTGGGCAAACTACTCCACATCTCTGACCTTTAAATGAGAGGTATGCCTCTCTCAGTGGTCTTGGGAGTCAGATCTCTGTAAACTGTCTAGAGCAGAGCTTGGCAAGCAGTGGACATGCGAAGGGTTTTTGGTGAGTAAATGACATTTATCCAGACCCCAGACAGCACATCACCTGCTCTTTCATCTTTCCTTCCATGGCAAACTTTCCGAGAGCCGCATTTACTGCTCACTCTTCTTTGGGCACTCTTCACTTTCCTCTGTCCCTTTCAGTAAGAAAGATATTTTGGGGTGGCCTTGTCTAGCTCAGATTACAGTGATATTCTCACTAGTTTAACTCCCCACTCCCATCACTGGCACTAAGACTGCAAATACACTTCTCTCTCAAGCATCTATTCTGCTCCAGGTTCTACATTGGGAATTAAGAATATAAATGAATTAAAACAAGAATTCTGCTGTAAGCACTGAGGGTAGAGTAGAATCGATGGTACAAAGACTTATGGAAAGGGTAAAAAGGGAGTGTGAAGAAGGGAAGACAACTCTACCCAGGATAGGTTGAGACATAGAACATTTTTGAACAAAGAAGGGAAGGGAAAGGAAAGAAGGGAAGAAAACGTATGGTTTAGAACCTTGGAAGAGCCTACATGTCAAAAAACAAACCTTAAAATGATGATATAACTCATGGTAGAATATCTAAAAGCTCTTAAAATGAGTTATAGAGAAATTTACAAATATGACAAAGACCACAATATATAAATGATAAGATTGGTAAATTTTACCACTTCAGAATTTCAAATGAGTGTATTACAAAAATGAAAACACAAAAAGCCAGTGTGTAGCAAAGGTTGCTGGTTATGAGATCACCCACAGATTTGAAGATACTCTTGTCACATATAACAAAGGACAAGAATCTAGGGAAATTCTAAACCAGTAAGTAAAAGAAAAAGCCATATAGAAAAATAAGGAAAGGAAATGTATAGGCACTTCACATAAGAGTAATTGTAAGTGCTTGATAAACATATCCCCAACCTTCGTAATCAATCTGGGGAATTCAAGTTGAAATAATAATGAGAAAGATAATTTCTCATCTATCAGACTAGCAAGCATTTAAAGATATGACAAGATCAAGTGTTGATGAAGGAATAAAGGAAAATTATTATGATTATCATGAATTTCTGATGAAATATACATTGAAAGTATACCTACAAAGAGCGATTTGGCTCTCTGAGGGTATACATTCCCTAGGACCAAGTAATTCTGATACACACATGCATATGTACATACACTTCCAGACAACACTCTAGAGAATATTGTGGACATGTGCATGAAGAGACATATACCTGAAAATTCATTGCAATTCTACTTATAATGGAAAAAAATACAAACCCTCCATAACGCCATTATTTGAGGAATGGATGACTTAAGAAAAACAAGCTAATGATGAGATCTGAAGCTCATAATTTAAGGGAAAAAGTATGTAGGATTATATTTAGTGTACGTACAGTACATTATCATTCATGGAAATCTTCTTAAAAACCACACAAGTATTAAACAATATTATATGTTGTGCATACATAAAATGTGTTAAAAAAAATAGACTGGAAAAAAATACTTAATTCATGAAAGTAGTAGCCACTAAGAGAGGGAGGAAATGAAATTCACAGATAAGAGTGAGAGGGGACTTTAATTTTATCTGAAATGTTTGGGTTTTTTAATTTAAAAAAAAGGTTTAAGGCAATTGTGGTGAAATGTTAGTAATTAACCATTGTTGGTAGTGGGCTCACAAATATTTGTTATAATTCATTGTCATTTTTGTTATTTTTATAAATGTCTTCAAACTTTAAATACAACACCAGAAGAGGAGCTCCTGTAAAAGTCTCGAATGACTCATTTTGATGGCAAGAGTGGGGTACAGGTCACAGTGTCCCTGGGTCTTTTCCCTCTGAATGGCCCTAGGAAAATAAAAGCTCCAGTTCATGGAAAAGAAAAGTAGTACAACAATCCAAGTAATTTCTGATTATAAGGTTACAATGCTCCCAGGAACCAATCACACACTTTACTTTTTGCTAGAAATCAAATATAAATATGAAACAGAAGAAAATTCTGTATTTGTGTATTCAAACTCACATATTTATTGTGTTGAAAGTTTAAATGAGTTTGAGGGGTGCCTGGATGGCTCAGTCAGTTAAGCATCCAACTCTTTTTTTTTTTTTTTTTAAATCACATTTTCTCTTAAGCATCTGACTCTTAATTTAGGCTCAGGTCATGGTCTCAGGGTCATGAGATGGAGCCCATTTTAGGCTCTGGGCTGAGCATGGAACATGCTTCAGAGTCACTCTCTCTCTCTCTCTCTGCCCCTTCCCCCTCTGCGTCTGCTTTCTCTCTCAAAAGAAAGAAAGAAAGAGAGAGAAAGAGGGAGGAAAGAAGGAAAGGAAGGAAGAAGGGAAGGAAGGAAAGAGAGAGAGAAGAAGGAAGGAAGGAAGGAAACTTTCAACAAACATTGGTAAGCACCTTCCCCCCCGTGGCAGGCACTGAAGAAGGTATACATACATAAACAGCTTTCTTGGGAGTAGAGCACCAAAGTTGCATTTCACGGGGCATGTACCCTTACTTCCAGATTTTCCCCCCACATCACCTTCATAAGTATTCCCATAAAAACACTGAGAAGGAGGCGTCACTATTCCCAGTCTATGAATGAGTATATTGACAGGGAGCCAGCCCAAGGTCATCATCAATTAATGAGTGGCAGCATTTCTTCTCAGACTCAACAGCAGACATTGGATGTTTTCAGAGAAGCGAGATTGAGATCTCTTTTGAGGTGCACAGTATTCTGTAAAAAGCAAAACTTCCCAACCTTTGCGTTTGTCCTTGAAACTGAGAAATAAAATTGTAAGTGGAACTAATAGTCTTTGGATGGCAAGCCTGCCTACCATTTAGCTTGCGTTCCCACTGGGCAGGAACCATGTCATTGGCCGTGGTTTGCTCTGTGCTGAGGGTGTGGATGCTCAGACGGAGAGTGCCCTCAGAGCGTGCCTTGCACCTGCCAAAGACAAATCGTCGACTGGGAGGTCTGTAAGCACCTAATTGCCCCTTCTTCATACAGAGGACACACAGCCCTCATGCAGAGAGCCCAAGGAGCAAGGTGCTGAGATGCATAGGGCAGAGGATCCAGGTGCCCGATGTCACAGTCTCCTTTCAGCTTCAGCCAGAATGGCCTTTCTGATCTTTAAAACTCATGCATTTCAAATGCCAGTTCATAGATTACCAGTATGCTGATGGGACTACATGAGCAAAATGTGCTAAGTAACAAAATAACTGTTGAGCATTTTCAGATGGTCTTTCTTGTTCCTCAAGGCCACCCTGTGAGGTCCAGAGGAACATTCCTAAAACCTCCATTTCACAGAGGAGACTCAGAGAGGTTACAGAACACTCTAGTAAGTGGCGCTGTGGTCCCTGAGAGATATTTTCAGGCTAAAGAGTACACCTGAGCCTTGACAGACTGTCTACCAGGTATGACTCCAAGGTCTGACAGCAGCCTTCCAAAGTGGCCGAGTGGCTTCCTCTTGTTTTTCTGAGTCAGGTGCAGCTCAACCTCACACCTGCGGGCCCTGCTCACTTTCTTCAGAGTGGAATACCACAGACACACATACACACACACACACACAGAGAGGTGTAGCCATGGGAGGACCTCGGGCAGGGTGCCCCTTGTTAATAACACCTGCATGTTAAGGCCCCTCTTAACTCAGGACAGCATGGGCACCACCGGAGCCCTTGTAAACAGGGTCCTTGTAAACAGTGTGGAATGAGATGTTTCTGTGTCACCAGTAACTGATATGTGCACTGATAAATGCTCATTCGCACCCTCGTGTATACAGTGGCACCTAATACAAGCGCATAGCAATAGCATACTTGGAGTGTTACCTCTCCAATCCAGTGCACTTGCCCGCACTGATGCTCCCCTTGCTTCCACACCATCACGTTTGTGGTTCTCTCCGCCCCCATTACCATCCTGGGTCGCCTTGTCATCCCATCCCACTATCCTTGTCTGAATTCTACCACTGCTTCACGCCATCCCTCCAGAAGGCCTCCCTGGCCCTTCCACCTCCAGATTCTGCCAGTCCCCCACATGCTCCCAGAGAGCCTCCTCTTTCTTTTGTGGTATGTAGCGTGATTATTGTCATTGTCTGTGCTGGAGACAGAGCAGTGGGCCTGGGAGAGCCCGGGTTTCTCAAGAACATAGGCCTATACACGGAATCAGGTTCCTGCCCTCGAGGCAGTCCTACTGGCCTCCTGCCCCCACGTCAGGCATGGACCACCCTCCTCATGTCAGTGTGGTCAGGAGAATGGTGTGCAGCCCAGTGGGGCTTGCGTGCTCCCCTCCCACCCTATCCCACGGACGCCAGCCAGAGTTAGGGTAACTTTGCTGGTTTTTTTACCAGTGCCAATCCTGTCGATCCTGCATTTTGATAGAAAACAGTTTTCCCTAGATTCCTTGTTAATGTTTTTATCTAAAATGCCATGCTATCTATTTTTATATTGTTATTTTATATCTCCACACCTATGCAGTAAGAGAGTTGGAGGATATAAATCTCCAAGGTCCTTCCCAGGCTAATGTTCTGAGTCTGTGGAATGTCCCCTTAGTGGGTTAAGGAGCCAGAAGAAATATCCCCTGTTTTAAATGGCTGTTGTCTTAGAGCCACCGAAGCAGCTTAAATGAAGACTATTCACTGCATACCAAAGATTCCAGTTTACTTATTTTTTTTCCCCTTCCAACCTGCTCCAGGTGGCTGAACCTCCGCCCCCATGGGCCTCGTAGAGGATTAGTGCTCCCACGGAGATCCCAGACCTATTCCTTGATGAACGCTGTGACACGGGAAAGTTAGCAGTAATTAGAATCTGTTTGCCTTCACTTCATCTTACTGCAGATTATACTTGTATATTAACTTCATAATGCCCTGATTACCAAGGAGTTCAACTGAGGTTCTCACTCTCCTCCGTCCTCGTTAGCCTTATCCAGCTGAGCTCTTGCTGGGCTGAACCATCACCACAGTGTCTCCCTCAGCAGCCGGAACGAGAGTGATTCGTTCTGGGAACCCTGTCTCTGTTGCTGTAATCTATTTGCATACCAGGCGGATTTGCACAGACCTAGCCGATGCTGGGTCCCAGAAGCAGCCTGCTTTCACCTCCCCCCTTATCTGAGAAGTGGCTGTGCATTATTCAGTAAATGGCCCCATCTGAGGAATTGACATGACTTCTTCATGAGACAGAACTTCAGTTGAGACATTTTGAGAGGCAGCGTGGCACAGTGGTTGGGTACACGTTCTTGGGACAAGTGAGCTATGTTTTCGGCTGGTGGGTGACTTTGTTAGAATTACTTAAGCTTTCTAAGCCTCAGATGACTTATCTATAAAGTCGGAATGATAATGGGGGTCCACTCATAAGAACATTATGAGGATAGAATGAAATATGTATAAAGTGTATAGCACTCTATGTGAGTTTTCATTATTGTTAATATTAAGTAGTATCTTTCTGTGGAATAACAGAGTAGCAGAGAGACGAGAGGAAGAAGGTTTATTTTATGAATAAGGTAATAAAGCTAGGCGAGGAGAAGGGACTTCATCACCTCCTTATCAAGCACTTACCATGGACCAGTCCCTCAACATCAAAAATTCAATGTCCAACATCAGTCTCTGCCCCTCGAACAGTAAGAAGGGGCTGCTAACTGCTATGGAATCAGAGAAGCCTTCCCAGAGGAAGTGCTGACTGAATTGCCTTGATGAATCATCCCTTAATACCCCCACCTCAGTCCTTAAAACCACACCAAACATCACCTCCTCCATGAAGCCCTCCTTTATTCCCTTCTCCCTGCCCAGTGCATAATCAATCACTTTCTCCTCTGCTTATTTCTATACTTTGTCTGTGTTCACACACTGGCATACAGAATGCACCTAAAATTCTTTGTCGGTTGTTTCTATCACGAGCTCATAGCCTGGCAACTAGGACATAGTGAAGGCAATCACAATTACGACCGAATCTCTGGGGTGCTTACTGTGCGTGGGAACTGCTGTAAGTACTATATGTATATCAGCTTGACCTCCCGGCAACTGAGTGAGGATACGAGACTCAGAGCGGTATATTGCCCTAAATTGCTCAACTGCCAGGATCTGAATCCAACCCTTGACCCTAACTAACCATTACGCAGTAACTCTCCACCGAGTTTTGCTGAAGTTGACCCAGTAATCGTCACCAAGCGCTAGGGACTTTACCTGTATTCTCGTGTAATTTTCACAATGCTGTTCTGATCCTCATATTACAAATGTGTAAGCCGAGGCCAAGCATGTTTATGTGCCTTGCCCAAGGATTCATGGCCAAGAAGTGGCTGGAGCTGAAATCCAAGCCTGTGGCTAGAGCCTGAAATCTTATCTACTACCCTAACATTCCCTAAAGTGTGATGTGGGAATCGTGAGGAATATGTGAGGATATTTTTATGTGGTTCACGGTTTATTTTAATAGTCATGTGCCTGTTTTAATGTGCACCACAAATAATACGACTAGACTCTTAACCCCAGGGCTTTATTGGGATAAAGGCTGAGCAGGAGCCTAGAGGGCCAACGTCGGTACGAGTGTGTCATCTGTAAAATTAAGTGAACGGTAAGGCAATTGGACCGTGGGTGCGAGAGGCTGGTGTATGGGTGGCTGAAGTTTGTGTTACGATTCCCTGCCTCCCCAGCACCTGGAAGGGACAGTGACAGAGACACGAGAACACACCAGGGTGTGAAAATAGCAACGATGTGAAGTCAAGAAAATGCTTATTAAGTTTCACATGGGGTATTGTCTGGATTTGTCTGCCTGGAGCTTTGAACTTTATAGAAAATGGAGAGCCTTCGGGGATGTAGGACCAGAGGTGAACACAACATTGTCTATAATATTCATCCCTTAAAGTTATTGTGTATTTATTACCCACCTGAATTTATAATAGCTTAACACTATGTCTCTGTGTAAATACCAGTAGGTAAACATTCACAAATACGCATTTGCCGCCGGCCCCCAAGCACAGTGCTCAGAGTCACTGCTATAAAATCTGAACCATGATGATGTAAGCCTTGATCTGCCTGTGGGAGGCAGGGCCCACCTCTACCCTGCACCTGTGCATTTTACAAATTAGGGCATTATCCTCCTTTTAGAAGTTCCTCCTCACTGCCAAGAGTGGCAATCTTGCATCTTCCTCTATGTGAAATCGTAAAACTAATTGAACAATTCATTGAACCTAATGGCTTTAGAAAAATCAATAATTGCCTCCCGTTATTGATATAGTGGAAACGCATGAAAGAAATTATCCAATATAGAAATAAGCCAGTTAAAATAAATAATTCAATAAGCTGCCTGGCAATCTATTCAAATTTTGAACTTGAACGATGACATGGAGTTTCTTAAGTATAAATAATGAAAGAAATGTACTAAGAGCTGCCAGGGTGTAGACTAAAGCTACGGGCAGCCAAGATGCCAGTTCCTGGCATTTTCCCCACGACTCATGGCTTTGCGGTCAGTAAATAGGTTGTTGGCTGTAAGGTGTCCACGTGGGGGATGTGTGTGGACACTGGCTCCCAATTAGTGTGGTTAGCATTTGAGATCAGAGCATGGTCGTACTAATATGTTCTTCAAATATATATATATATATATATATATATATATATATATATATAGTAGTTTATAAAGCACTTTCACATCGAGCCATCTGTAGCTGTCAGCCACCTCAATATTTTGCAAATGGGAAGACTAAGGGCTAGGAATGTGAATTGACTATATGTAGTCCTGTTGCTAGTCCACAGTAATGGAATGAAAATTGTAACACAGGTTTTTAAACTTTCTGTCCATTACTCCATTTACTATTATTACTCACTTTGACCTTTTATTCCCTCCTACATTCAAAAGAATATGCAGAACTCAAGTGCCTGTTTTCTGTCCAAGGACCCTCCAGTTAAGAAAGGAACTGCCGGTCATTTGGACAAGGTCACTCGGTTCAAACAGGTTAGAGCTAGGGTTTGAACATGGCTCTTTGGACTCCCAGTCCAGGGCATCTTTCTTTCTTTCTTTCTTTTTTTTTTTTTTTTTTTAAGATTTCATTTATTTATCCGACAGACGGAGATCACAAGCAGGCAGAGAGGCAGGCAGAGAGAGAGAGGAGAAAGCAGGCTCCCCGCCGAGCAGAGAGCCCGACATGGGGCTCAATCGCAGGACGCTGGGATCACGACCCGAGCCGAAGGCAGAGGCCTCAAGCCACCCAGGCGCCCCCAGGGCATCTTTCTTATACTCCTCAGCTGTTTGTGTGTCCCTTCCCAAGGCAAGAAGGTGAGGCAACCAGGAAGAACACAATCCCTGGCTGAGAACCAGAGGTGTTTTGAAGCAGAGCCTGGGACCTGGGACCTGGGACTAAGGAGGACTTTCAGTCAGTTCCTTAAGGGTGACCTGCTTCTTCTCTGCCTTGGTTCCAAATCATGGAGGCAGAAGGGGGGCAGATGCCGGTAGGTGACAGAAACCTGGGTCCTGGTGTCGTGAAGATAAATATCACAGCACGACTCTGAGGGGAAAATAAAATGGCATGACAGGACTCCCCTTCCCTGCTGGTCTTTCTCCATTACCTCGGATTCTGCAAATGGTCACATCACAGGCAGTGCCTGCAAGGAAGAAAGAAGAAAACAGCACAAGGGGTGGCCCAGTGTGAGCTGTCATTTAGGACACTCGGAAAGCCTTTTGCTCACTCATCGTTCTTGTCCACCACTGCGTCCCATGTGTACAAGCTGAAGCTAAATATAGCACTTAGGTTGCAGCAGGCATTGTTCTAAGTGATTAAGAATATTAACTCAATCCTCACAATAACCTGTGGGTAGACCCTTTTATTATTACTGTTTAACAGACAAGGAAATTATGACATAGAGCTTTTATTCATTCATTCATTCATTCATTCATTCATTTTTGAGCCAACCCCATGCCCAACATGGTGCTTAAACTCGTGACCTTGTGATCAAGAGTTAGGAAACAGGGACACAGAAAGAGCAAGTGGCTCACGCAAGGAACCACAGTGGCCAAACAAAGATTCAATGGAATGCAGGCCCAGAGGCTCTAGAACCTATATGTTAAAATGCCATGCTATCTGCCGGTCCCCAGTAGTCCATGCTCGCCACTTGAGATCTGGTCTCCACCCTTGCACATGGCAGCTGTGCTACTGAGCTCAGGGGGCTGCATCAAAGGACCTCCTGGCCTTCTGACTGCTCATCGGGCTCAGCCAGTGGAAAGCACCAGTAGGAAATCAGATGGACGGAGGTGGGTTAGGTCAGTTAGTCTCCTGTCTCCCTCCCTGCCAATGCCACAGTTTCCTCTACTTGAGGCCACAGCTCCTACTGAAAAGCCCTCTCCAATGTCTATCACACCTACCACTCCCTCCTGGCTCGGAATCAGGCTTCATCCACTTGGCCCTTCAGGCTTGAGGGTATATAGTCTCTGCCACTATCATGAGTCTGGGTGCTTCACCATCCCTTGTAGGTTCCCCTTAACCATATCTACACCTATATAAATGGTCTCCTCTTTATACTTCCCTCAATTTACTGCATCTGAATGAACCACCTGTTTCATGCTTGGCTCCTGAGCCATGCTGGGCCCCTGACTATTTTAGACTAAACCAACCAGTTGTTTCCTTCTCCATAGAAAATCTAAACTCACACATCTAATGACCTGTTTCATGCAGGGTTGCTTGCATTAAGTTAGCCTCAATAAATCTGTGTTTGATAGAGGAAAGAAAGGGAGAAGGAAGGAGGGAGAGGAGGAGGGAAGGACAGAGAGTCAGGGAGGATAGAATTAATGACCCCACACAGAAAGTTCAAACACCAGTCCCCCTCACTTCACCCGGGTGAGTCATTTCCTTTCCTTACAAATAATCATAGCTTGGGTCACAAAGCTCTCTGACATGTTATTTCACTTGTAGTGTATATGCTGGTATACCCACAATAGAGTTCGTAAAACTGATCCTCAAAGCGATAAAATAATTTGTGTTTAGTTCACATGTCAATGAAGTATCAGAGCCTGGGCTGAGCCCAGAAATTTTTATTCCAAATCTAATCCATTTTCCTCTCTCAAGCTACAATTTCTGAGCATTGGGTGTCTCCCTCATGACAATGACCCAGATCTTCAGGAAGTCGGACCCACCTTGGGGAAACATCTGCCTCTTCCCCACGGTTCCAATCATAATGCGAATTTGACTTAGGGTCCTTCCCATCCCCACTGAGTTCTGCCTCTCCCAGTTTTCTCCTTGCTCTCCGGCTCTCCTGAACACCAATCTTAACTGCACCTTTGGAGGGGGACAAAAACAATTTGGGTGCCAAGAAACACATTGGTTCTATCTGGTTTCTTCCATCTCGGTTTTCCAAGGTAGCCTGAGAATCATTTTTATAAGCAGCACCCACCAATCGATGTAGGGAGGCACTAATGCATTTTTCTGATAGCTCACTTTGAAAAATATAAGTCTTTTTTTTAAAAACCTAGATATTGATATTTGTACAGATGGGTGGCATTTGAATGTATCACCACGAAGTCCCCTGAGGACTTGGAAGGTCTCTCTGAGAAATGTTTATTTGAGAATCAAAAAGGCCATCACTTCTCCACATCTCGTTGATTTCATTCTCCTGGAAGTACATCAATCCTTGGCCCGGACAGCGCCTTTAAAGTCAACTGGAAATACCATTTGTTAAGAAGCCACATTTTTTTTCTGATGGGGGAAATTCTACGTCTGTAAATATTTAACATTCTAAACAAGTGGCCAAAAAATGAACCATAGAAGCAGCTATTCATGTGAACAAAGGTTTAAGACGTAAGATTGGATAGGTTATTTTGGATGGGTTATTATGGGATAAACCAAGGAGTGGCTTCATTTTCTACAGAGAGTCTCTAATGAGGAATTTCCTAACTAAGAGGGAAATAACAGGAAGGAGAGCACATCTAGCCCAAAAGAGTACATTCCCTCCTTTGTCTCCTCCACTCCACAGCAAGCTTCTTACAAGACAAGCGGATTGCCTTTGCTTGGTTTTCTGTCCTCATGGCTAACGTACTATCTAACATGTAGTGAGGGCTTCTTAAATCATTACTGAATGATTAACTCACTGGTCAAATGAATGGCTCATATAGTCTCTTATTTCTTTCATTGAATTCTCAAAATTCCAGTAAGATGAGGAGGGACAGGAATTATTCTTACTCTTACTTTGTAGATGTAGAAATAGAGACCCTGATATGTCCTGGATCTTGCCCAAAGTCACACAGCGAAGTACCAGCAGGGCCAGGAGTGAAACCTTGTTCTTCTAATGACAAGGTTGATGGTCTTTCTAATTGCTTGAACTGGTCTCCCTTCGTTTCCTTTCTCAGCTTTCATGTGGTCTATGGACTTAGACTTTGGAATAGGAATGGCAATTGGAAACTGAAAGACTGAAAACAAAATTCTTCCTCAGTAGAAACCATGAAATCCCCAAATGAAATGGGAGGCATTGAATTCCCTGATACAGAGATCAATGTAGTAGAAGAGAAGTGAATGACAGATATGAAATTAATGGCATTTAAATTTATGCAGTTACAATAGAAAACAATTCTTCTGGAATGCCTTCCTGAGCCTTTGATATGTAGTGGTAATTAAAAGAGCTCCTTTAAATCATTTATTATAATTATGTTTTAAATGATCCAGTCCTGAATGTAGCTGGCGTTTTGTTGTTTACTAGTAACTGGTGACATTTGAAATTGACTAGACATTTGCAATAACTTGACTACTTTTCATATACAGAGAACAGAACTGCCTCTTGCAATTGAATTGGAAAAGCATACCAGATCCCCTGTGGACCCTTCAATTTCTATTCTGCCTCAGTGACCCTATACATTCCCTGGGCCAAAAGAATCAGCAAGAGTTAAGCAAAGGTGGGACTGAAGATCAGGCAAAAGGTTTTATGAAAACAAGTGGAGAACTGATCACATGTTTTGGTTGTGAGAGTTGAATCTCTGCAGGTCTAGGCTGATTGTGAATGAAATTTGCAGAGTTGGTTAAAACTGTGTGCTAATGGGGCGCCTGGGTGGCTCAGTGGGTTAAAGCCGCTGCCTTCGGCTCAGGTCATGATCCCAGCATCCTGGCCTACTTGTGATCTGTCTGTCAAATAAATAAATAAATAAAATCTTAAAAAAACAAAACAAAACAAAACAAAACTGTGTGCTAATGGGGTAAGGTTGGACATTCAGTCCACATTCCAGCCATTTTTCTCCCCATATAAGCTAGCTGGTATCTTTGCTTAAGGCTTTCTGGCTTACAGGCAAAAAAATTGAGGCTCAGAGAGGTTGAGAGTTTTGCCTAAGGCCACATAGCTCATGTTGAGTTGGTGAGGGGGAGAACTTTTGGCTCCGAGTTAGATGCTTTTCCCAGCTGTGCCCTCCCACCCAGGGCTGTTCTTATGATTATACAGTGTACTTGTTTCAAAAGTGTACCCCATTTGAATGGCAAGGTTCAGAGCAGTAAGGTGGCATCTTCCCAAGGCCACGCTTTGAGTAAAAAGAACCGAATTTTGACCCAAGGTTCAGAGTAGTAAGGTGGCATCTTCCCAAGGCCACACTTTGAGTGAAAAGAACAGAATTTTGATTCAGGCTCTTGAGTCCAAGTTTAGGACTCTTCAGATTAAAGCCCAACTCCCTGGCTTAGAGAAGTCAGGTAGATTTATGGCCCGGATCATCAGGCGGCTGAGTGAGCTGAGCGAAGGTCAGTGGAAAGTCCCTCCTTTCGGATAAAGAGCTGCATCTCAAGGAGGCTCACGTTTCCTGAACTCTTGGGATGATTTCTGAATCTTTCATATTCACTTCCCTTTCTGAGCTGCTTCTTCCCAAAGCAAGCCTCTCAGTGTATTTTCTCCAACATGCCAAACCCTCTGTTTGCTGTCTCCCCCCTCCCAGTTCCCACTTCCTCCTCCTCACCCTCTCTGCTTTTCTTCTCCTTTGGACTCCAATCCACTTTTGGAAGAGCATGGATTTCCTCTAAATTAGCATTTGGCCAACAACTCCCTGTCTCTGAGCTTCAGGTTCTTCATTATAAAGGAGAATCTCTAAATTGCTAATATCTAAATTAAAAATTGAGGGTGGATCCCCTAACCTGTTTATGTTCGTGCCTCTCGAACCCAATTTAGCTCCTATACATAGTAAGTGATTAAATCCTTTAAGAATTAGATGAGATAAAACATATAACTGACCTAGCCCAGGTCTTAGCACCTCTTAGGTGTGTGATTCCTTCTTTCGTCTTTGGAAAATCCAGAGGACCCCCAGCAGGCCGGGCGTCATTAGGCAATTTTCATATAATATTGCATAACACAGCTCAAGACTCCTGTCCTCTTGGAACTTGGGTTCTGGGAGGACGGGACAGATGATAAATAAACACACTAAACAAGTAAAATAGGTATTAAGTACCGTTGAAAATTTTTCAAGAGAGAACTGAGAAATGGGAATCGGGAGAAAGGTTGGGGGAACAGGTTGCAATTTTAAATAGGTGGTCTTGGGCGTTCTAGTGGAAAAAATAACATAGGAGTTCAATACTTAATTTCCTCACCTTTATCCTTTCCTGTCTCCCTGTCTTCTTCTTCCTCAACTCAAATTCTTCCTATACAGTGCTCTACTCACTGACAAGATTAGAACACACTGGAGAATGTAGGCACTTAGTCCTCTTCTCCTTTCTGTAGAACTAGCCAGGGAATCTGCAGGGCCCAGTGCAGGGAAAATCAGAGCCCCTTGTTCAAGAATCGTTACAGATTTCACCACAGCAACAGCAGAACATGAAACTGAGTGCAGGACCCTTCTGCACATGGCACATAGTGGCTATCTGTGGCCTACAGAGATCTGTCGGGTGGCTCAGGCTCAGCCTCTCCTCCCTCTGTGGCCCATGAGGCAGACTTGCCACCTGCTTTCCCCTGCGCCCAACCTTGACCAGGAAGCAGCCTCATTTTTCGCCGCCTTATAACCCTAACCCTGGCCTCTTCTACACCCCCGTATGGGCAGATGGATGCACAGAACAGCGGGATCGTTAAAGCCAGCAGCATTCTTGGGGTGCCTGGGTGGCTCAGTCATTAAGTGTCTGCTTTCAGCTCAGGTCATCATCTCAGGGTGCTGGGATCAAGCCCCACATGGGCTCCCTGCCTGGCGGGAAGTCTGCTTCTCCCTCTCCCACTCCCCCTGCTTGTGTTCCCTCTCTCTCTGTCTCTCTCTGTGTCACATAAATAAATAAATAAAGTCTTAAAAAAAAAAAAAAAGGCCAGTAGCTGTCCTTAGGAATCAGTACATCTTCCTGCCCAGGGCATTTATTTTCTCCAGATTTAATGACAAGGGAACCTAAGTAAGTAGAGGACTTCAGGATTTATTTCCTTGTGATAATCCGAGCACTCTCTCCAGGAGGGCCATTTACCTGATAAATTGTACCCCTTTGTCTCAGTGCTGATGGGCCTCCAGCCTGCTCAGGCTGCTGCCCCATCAGGACACTGGGCCATCTATTCTTGCCCTGCCCGGCCCAACCCTAGATTAACAGAGTTGTCTTAAAGGAGCACGACCCTTCGGTTTACTCGTTTCCTCTCCCACTCCCATGGTTGGCCCAGCCTGCGTCTCACGGGTGTGGAAACAGAAGCTCAAGAGCTGACCTGACTGGTGCAACATCCCGCAGTGACTGCGCTGGGATTGCAAGCAGGTCTTCTGACTCGAGCTCCAGGGTTCTCCCAAATACTGGTGTAGGCTGTGTGCACTTATCCTGCATATCCCACTTATGCTTCCTCGGAAAGGACGTGACTGAAGGATCCTTATTCCAGAATGCACTTCCCCACTAATGCCCTTATCCTAAAATCACATGCGATCTCAGGGACTAGAGGTGCCAGAATGCAGTTGGTTCCTTGCCCAGGCCCATATTATTCTGAAGAAGCAAAGATAGTTCTCAAACACATACACATCTCAATCTGAGTAAACAAGATGGACAGAAATAGAAAAAGGAAAAGGAAAAAAAAAAAAAAAAAACTATGGGAAGTACATTTATGATACCCAGCCTCTAGATATTGTGTGTAGGGTTTTTTTTTTTTTTTTGTACCATTGCTTTAGTATGGTAAAGTACATATGAAAAAATGTATCATTTTAAACATTTTTACATGTCTGGTTCTGTGGTATTAAGTACATTCACATTGTTGTGCAATCATCAACACCATCTGTCTCCAGAACTTTTCATTCCAATTTTTTTCTTGAATATGGAATGCTACTGGCTGAAACAGAATGCAGCCCACGATGGTGTTTGCTTCAGTGATATGCCAATTTAACAAACCCTCACAGGCTGGAAACCAGCACCCTTCCTCACTGAACCCTGAGAGCAGTGAGAACAGAAAGGCCAAGTGGGTTTGCCCCCCTACAAATGCAGCCACGATTAGCTAACTGGGATTCCACGTATCTGCATGTAGGAAAACAGGTAAAGACAAGACAAGCCAGAGACGAGGGCTTGGGAGAAAAGAACAAAAACCCTGCTTTTATGAGCATAGCTTTTCCACTCCTGTCATTCTTACATGGATGCAAAATGATTCCCCGTATGTATGAGAAAGCTTTGTGCTAACTGAGTCAGCCTGGAACAGGGCTCTGCCCCATAAGCACAGAGTCTTCTTCAGGAAGAGGAAAATATTCTTTCTGGGTCTGGGGGTCTGAGAACTTAAGAGAGAGACCCAGAGATACAAGCAGACAAGCACAGATCAAAAGCCCGAGTGCACTGAAACTGACATACAGAGAGAGAGTTTTGGGTTTTTTTTAAAGATTTTATTTATTTGTTTGACAGACAGAGACCACAAGTAGGCAGAGAGGCAGGCAGAGAGAGAGAGAAAGGAGGAAGCAGGCTCCCTGCCGAGCAGAGAGCCCGATGCGGGGCTCGATCCCAGGACCCTGAGATCATGACCTGAGCTGAAGGCAGAGGCTTTAACCCACTGAGCCACCCAGGTGCCCCTGAAACTGACATACAGAGTCATACAGCAGGCATGTCAGAAAAAGAAACAGAAACACACACATGCAACCAAAAATACACATCATCGCTGACATTTATTGAATGCTTACTCAGTGTAAGGTGCTTTTCTTAGTGAAGTAAAAGTAACACAGAGATTTTAAGGAACTTGCCCATGGTCACACAGCTCACTTGAGGAGCTGAAAGTAGTCCATTTTAATGTGGAATTTAAATGTGTTGAATTAAATTTCTAAAGCCTGTGACTTGAGAATAGAATGGAGATTGTCAGAGCTTGGTTTTCCTCTATCAGGTCATGGGGAGCTACTGAAGGCTTTCAGAAATGGAGATGACATAGTCACAAGAGTACTTTAAAAAGATCCCTCTGATGAGGTTGCCTTCAGTGGTTTGGAGGCAGAGGGGTCATCGGTGCTCCTCTCGGCTGGAGAGATTGGTGGGTTGGGAAAGATAACTCAGGTGAGCTGAGTCCCACGGGCCTGAAGCTATTCCTACTCAATAGTAGCTTCCAAACCACCACTTTTCTTCCATCTATCAATGTCAGGCATGATGGACAGCTTTCAGGCCTATCGCTCTGCCCTTTCATCTTCTAGAGGATTCTTTCTTACCCATGATCTTCTTCCTACTCAAGCTCCCTCAGTTGGAAAGGCATCTATGAAATGGCAGTGCCAAAGAATGCAAGGTACTATTGATTGTATCACGTTGGTTGTGAGATGCTACAAACTTACTGGGTCCACTTCCCAGGATATTCGGCATAGAAAGTGGTCTCCAGCTGGCAGGATTCAGGTTCATTGCTATACTGTTGTTTCCCTTCAGTGAGCACATCCTTTACTGGTGGCATCACGGGACACTGCTGGCTGCATCTGATAAGGAATGTTCCTCGAGGACACTGAGTGGGAAAAGAGGGTGGCCACAGGCCAGGAAGGAAGCACTGAGGGAAGGCTAGGGGTGAGGAGTTGACTAGAAAATTGTGACATCAATATTAGCAGACAGGCTAATGAAGGACTGTGATTTGCAGATGCCTCTCTCCCACCTTCCCTTCCTTCAAGGGAGCTGGCATATGCTCATCAGGATCATCTAAGCCTGGGCCAGTGTCGTATCCAAGAAAGAGCTTCAAGTACGGGAGGGTGACCTCCCTACTTTGAACAAATGATGGCCTTTAAATGTTTGAAATCTCTGTAGGCAAACCATGCACACTAATAGAACAAGCAGAAAGAAATTGGTCAGAGCCTGAAAAATAGGAGGACACAGGAAAGGAGGACGGAAGAGGAAGGAAAAGAGCTCCTATGTAAGTACTGTGGGGCAGGCATTCTTCCACGCATTCGACATTAGCTTATTTATGCTTCAACGCAACCCTATTAAGGAAATATTGATATCCCCATTCTACAGATGAGGAGATGTACCTGGAATTCCCACCACCATGCAAGCCACGTGGCAAGGTTAAGATAAATGCCCAGGTCCATCTGATTCCGTGTCTTGTGATCTCTCTCTTACCCCATACCACCTTCACAGGATCAAGTATAACAATGAAAACCCTCAGGGACATTTCCCCATTGATGGGGAGCATGGTTGAAAGCTGGGGTGCCAGAGTCAGACCTCAATTTAGTCCCACCTTGACTGCTTACCACCTGCCCCAAGTTCAAGTTCCCTGATCACTGATTCCTCCACTTGTGGGATAGACCCGGTACCACAGAATCACTTTGAAGAGTGAATGAAATACCGGATAGAGAGAGCGGGAGACAATAAAGTGACAAAACAGCACGTGGTGGTACACCGTAAGTGCTCAGTAAACAGAATATCCTTCCTATTGGTGTTTTTAGGTTGATTATTTTTATTGTTCATTCACTTTGTCAGCTTAGGTATGCCCGTCTTACCAAATTGTGTAAGTCTCAGCTCCCTGAAAACTGGGAGCCGAAATTAGAGGATCGTCCATGTTTAGAGCCTGAGAGAACCTCTCAGAGGGGGAAGATTAATCTCAAAAAAGGGAAGTCATTTGTCCAAGGTCACGTAGAGTGATAAGTACCATGGAATGATAAGTGATATCGTTATACCTATCATGCGTCTAAGCATATAGAAAAGACTTTTTTTTTTTAAAGAATTTATTTATTTATTTGACAGAGAGAGATCACAAGTAGGCAGAGAGGCAGGCAGAGAGGGAGGAGGAAGCAGGCTCCCCGCTGAGCAGAGAGCCCGATGTGGGGCTCGATCCCAGGACCCTGAGATCACGACCCGAGCCGAAGGCGGAGGCTTTAACCCACCGAGCCACCCAGGCGCCCCTAGAAAAGACTTTAACAAATAATTATTCAAGCAATTCTGCTTTAACCTCAACATAGTTTCTATTTTCCATTCATGACCTGGTGGTATCTCTTGTTAGGAGGCCATATCTGAATCTGGGGAAGGGTTTTTAGTGCTCTTGGCCTACCTGCCCTTGGCTTATGGCTTCTCTTGCAATCCCACAAACCCTGCTTCCATTGTCTCTAAGGGAAAGCAAGAAATCAGCAGCTTTATTGGCCCCTGTGAACAGCAGAGTAGTTTTGATGGAGAACGGCGAAGACTTTGCGATGTTGTGGTTATTTGTGCCATTTCATCAGCCAACAATGTAAATTAAATTAATTAAAAAGCATTGTACATTTTAATTCCAACACTGGATTCACTCAGTGGTCGTGGAAATTTTGAATAATGGATAATAGTCGTCTCTAATTTCTCAACATATGTTTTTTCACTTACACAGCTGTGAAAAAAATTATATTTATATTTTTGTTGATGCATAATTTCCAGCCTGAAAACAGAATTCGTATTAGCATTAAACCGCCAACAGGTGTCGTTCTTTTTTTTTTTTTTTTTTTCCCTTCCCTTCTCTTTCTGGTGAGCTGGAATAATCCCTTCTTTGGCAGGGAGTCAGTATTTTTTCACAGTCATTTTTGCATCCTTAAGAATTCCTTTAAAATTATTTTCTACTTGATGAAACACATCCTCTCAAGGCTTCATTATTTTCACCCTGGAGTTATCTGATTGAATATTTCAATCACAAAAAGCTTAGAAGAGTTGAGTCATTTCTACTCAACACTGTATAGACCTACAGCTGGGTATGTCGATAACATTTTTAAGGTTTTTTGGGGTTTGTTTTTTGCTAAGAAATAGCCATGACTTTAAACAACCCAATTGCATTTGAAGCTTGGATACGGTTTATTTTAGCTATTGATTACAAAGCATCTTTTAGGCACAAGGTAATCAAGCCAAACGCAAATGATTACTACATTCCATTCTAGATGGCCTGTAGAGAAAGAGTAAGTCCCATGAAAACGTGTCAGTTTCTTTAAAAATTACTTTTTTTTCTGGTGTACAATTTTATTTTTCTTGGAATCCGGCATTTTAAGAATTCAAAGCAAAGTGTAATGGAAGCGAGATGGTTATCCTGAAATTAATCCTCTTCCTTGGGTCTTCCTTCCCAGTCAGTATCACAGCATCCATCTTTCTCTTTACCCCCTACCACCACCACATCCGAGAGGATTTCTAAAGATCCTGTAACTGTTTTCTTGCTCCCTCTGCCTTCGCAATCACAGATCTGCCTTGTGGTGGGGTATTCTGTGTAAAGGCACGTTTAATCAGATGGTCTTTCTTAGCACCCTACAGTGGCTCTCCCTTGACCTGGGGAATTCCAGAGATGTAGACACAAAGTCTTTCATGCATGATCCAGTCCCCTTTACCTCTGACTTCTTTTCCAGTGCCATCCTCTGTTACTAACCTCTTCAAATCTATGTTGCAGCCATACAGAGCTTCCTGGAGTTCTAGGAACAAATATGTGATTCCATTTCAAGCTTCAGTAACTTTATTCAAGCTATCTCCTCTGCTTGGTTGCCCCACGGTGTACTTGGTCAGACTGTCTTCTTTAAGACCCATCATGGGGAGCTTCTCCCCAGCAAAGCCTTTCCTGTTTTATCACCAGCACCATTATCACCCTAAAACCTTTCCACCCACACCACAGGTAGAGTGGCTTTCCCTTCTGCCGTTTCACCCCCATCTTTTTTTTTTAAGATTTTATTTATTTATTTGACAGACAAATCACAAGTAGGCAGAGAGAGAGTGAGAAGCAGGCTCCCCACCGAGCAGAGAGCCCGATATGGGGCTCCATTCCAGGACCCCGAGATCACTACCTGAGCCGAAGGCAGAGGCTTTAACCCACTGAGCCATCCAAGTGCCCCTCACCCCCATGTTTTAAGGTCAAAAGGGAATATATTAAGATCTTGGGTTCTAGAGCCAGATTTCCTGGGTTCGCATCCCAGCTGCCATTTGCTAGCTCTCTGTGCTTGATTTGCCCATTGTAAAATGGGGGAAATAATTCTACTTACCTGATAGAGTACTTGTGAAAATGAACTGAGACAAAATTTGTAAAGTACTTAAAATGGTAGCTGGCAGGTTGTGCATATATAACTAATGGCTGATACTGCTTGATTCTTACCTATTTCGTTTCACTGTATTTGTTTAGAGTTTACTTCCCCCACTAGACTAAGAGTTCCTTGAGGGCTGGAATGGAATTCTCTGATTTTTTGGTATCTTGAATGCCTGGTACTGTGCCTGGCATATAACAGGTGCTCAGGAACAGATGTAGGTGGAATGAATGAATAAATCACTGTAGACAGACAATCTGGAAGTTCAGCAAGCAAAAACACACACCCCCCCCTCAGTTATATAATGTAGTTATGATGTCCCTGACACTTCTTGTTTTTTTTTTTTTAACTAAAAAACTCTTCTCCTTTCATGATAACTAGCTAAAACATGGGATGAATGTTTGCTGCACATTTGCAAGAGGGTTTGAGTCCAACATCCACACTCTGGTGTCCTGCTTGTTCTATTTTACTTTCCTTTGCCATTGCCAAGATGAATATCCATTGATGGGATTTCTAGTATTCATCATATGCAGCCACCAGATGGATCTGAATAGTTTCTCTAACAACCAATTTGCATTTAGACTCTGCTTCCAAAATGCCTTCCCATTATAGCTTCCATTCGCCCTCCATGCACTCCAACATCTTCCACTCCGTTCTAAAGGCCACACCTCTAATTTTGGAAATCGTGGATTGATTTGGTACAACTGAGCTACACCAAGTCAATACAACAATTGTCATTTATTGCCAATTATGACTTGCTCATATATTTCAACTTCTGCCATGTAATATAACATAATTTTCATTATAATCATCTTTTGTAGCAAGTCCTAAGATATTGTTGCAAGATGGATTTTTTTTTTCCCTGTACTGCTCCCAAGGCTTCATCTTTGGGTTATGTTGCCTACTGGGCATTGTCCTTGAGCCAAGATCTTCTTGTTAAGGGTGTTATGCTTATGTGGGGCTCTGTTAGGTTTCATGAACTAAATGAAGAGTAAGTAATAAATTCATAGAGGAAATTGGGTTAGCATGTGATTAACATCCTGGCTGATGCAGACGGGTGTACCAATGATGGAAACATGTGCTTGTATCATGATGAAATGCAGATTAGAGGCCCTGGAGCCAACCCAAGGATATCTGCCCAAAACTGTTTCATCTCTGTCAGCTTTAATCTGATCGAAAGAGAGCATGCTTCAATGCAGCGAGAAAAATGTGAACTCCTAAAATAACCAAGTGGCACTCTGTTTTCCATTTAGAAGCTATTAAAATACTCACTTTTCATTGTGGTACAGTAGAAAGCTTACTGAACTATAACTTAGAGGACCTGAATTCAAATCTCATCTCAGTCACTAACTTATGCTGTAAAATTTTACAGGTCCTTAGTTTCTACATCTGTAAAATGAATGTGCTGGGCTAGACTAATGGTTTTTAATAGTATTTTCCTTCATAAAACAAGCGATGAATGATATTTGTACACTCCTGTGGGCAACCCCAGGGTTGTGCACAATTACCCATGTACTAGTTATAGTCCCCCTTTCTGCCTGCTCAGGTAAGCATATCAGAAAGCACATGAGTAACATTGATATTTTAAGATAACCTTGAATGCCATTCTAATTTATTTTAAAAATTAAAAATCAAATAATTTGAGAAGCTTGAGTACATCATTAAATTTTAAAAGGTGATTTGCTATACAACTCCCCAAAGGTATTTCACAAACTCTATTTTAGCAGTCTCTTGTGAGACTACATCTACATCTCTGTGAGTTAATCAAGGTGCCAGCAGAGGAAGATCCAAGGCTTTGAGTCTCTAACTATTTGGAATAAAAAAACAAGATATACATTTTTGTAGGTAGTCCTCACTTTAGTGAGTAGTCTCATTTCCCTTTGGAGAATTGCTTGTTGCAAGAGTAATTTTTGATTCTTATGTTGACATGTTAAGCAGAGCTCTGTTTCTAAAATGAGGTAATAACATCATCACTTGAAAATAAGATGAAATCTTTTTTAAGAACTGAAAATATATAGTACTTGACTAAAATAGTAGTGAGTTATATCTTGGAATGTCTCATCAGGGAATATTTATCTGCAAGGGGAAGAAAACTTGGTAATGTGGTGGCTATTAAAAACCTGAGTAATATAAGAAAGGGATTAAGATAAAAGTTTCCAAAGGACCAAAAAGCTTCATATAAGATTTAATTATAAAATGATGTATACAATTTTTCATCTCCAACAATATGGTGGTCTAGATAACCTGAAGAGCTTTATACTATTAAATACCAGGATAAAGTAAACCTTGTAAGACTGAGCTTACAAGATATGAAAGGAAACTGTAAGAATTCTAAGACAAAGAATAAACCAAAAATAACAACCAGCAGGTTGGAATGGTGACAATAAAGCTGTGGAGTGGAGAGAAAAATTGACAACACCAATAACTTGTGGATGTAGGCCTTAAGTCCGCACTGGGAAAAGAGACTATTCCTTTGGTTCGGTTATGTGTAAACTGAGAAAATCTTCATATACCCTGACTTTATGTAAAAGAATGGATTAAGTAGAATCTACCTATCAGCATAGAAAGATTGTAGTGAACATTGTACATCTTGTTTTGGATTATGAATGGTGGGAAAATTTCCTTTAAGATTAAGAATCATGGAATTAAAGACTTAAATATATGAAACTCTAAAATAAAAACAAAACAAAAGCTACAATACCTAGCAGAGACAAATAGAAAACCTCTGAAGGATATACCTTTAATTCAAGCATCACAAGATTTCCATAGCAAAATATGATGATGAAATAAAAAACTCAAATTGCAAAATCATGCCAAGAAACATGCTACCATGAGTAAAGGTCAGCAAATACCAAACAAAAACATTAAAAACCCAAGAACTCCAGATGATATAAAAGTTGAATAGAAGGATATAAGTATATAACTATATAACTATATATATATATAGTTATATATATATATATGTTAATTAAATTAAGTTAATAAAGTCATATAAGGAAATTGGAAATATTTTTAAAAACTAATAAGGGAACATTGAAGAAAGAAAGAAAAATCTTTGAAATTCTCTAATGGAATTTCTACAAATGATGGGCCACCTGGTTGCTCATCAGTCAGTAGAACATCCAGATCTTGATCTTGGGGTTATGAGTTTGAGCCCCACACTGGGTGTAGAGATTACTTAAAAAAATAAAATCAATTAAAAAATGAAGGACATGGTCACTAAACAAACTCAAGAGGTTAAGCAGTAGTGTAGACATAGTTGGAAATATAACTAGTTAATTGGAGTACAAAATACCTCCAATACAAAAAGATTTTAAAAATTAAAAGAGTAAAAAATAGATATAGAGAATAGGACAAAAACTCCAACTTATAATGTAATGGGATTTCCAGGATGATAAAATAGAAAAAATGAGGAATTAAAAAATATTTCAAGAGTTAATGGCTCAAAGTTTTTGGAATTGATTAAAGTACATGAATCATCAGAATCAGAACACCTATACATCTATAAAACATATAAATCTATACTTACATACATGGTCACATGCATATAAAATGATAGAGCATTTCTGGAAAACAGTTGGGTAGTTTCTTATAAGACTAAATATGCACTTACCATGCAATTCATAAAACACACTCCAGGCATTCATCCCCAGAGAAATGAAAGCTGATCCACATAAAAATGTGCACACGAATATTCATAACAGCTTTATTTTAATAACCCAAAACTGGAAACAGCCAAAATGTCCTTCAATAGTTGAATAGTTAAACTATGGTACAAACATACCATGGAATGCTGCTCAGCAATAAAAAAGGTAATGAACTATATTGATAGATAAAATAATTTGGTTCTTAAGAGCATTACACTGAATGAAAGAAATACAATTTCAAAAGGTCACAATGTATGATTTCATTTATATAAAATTCTCAAAAAGACAAAATTATGGAGATAAAAACAGATTAATCATTACCAAGGATTAAAGAAGCTAGTACAGTGTTAAGGGTAGTAGAGGAAGCATGAAGAAGATCCTTATGGTGATAAAATAGTTCTATATCTTGGTTGGAGTGGTTATTACATGAATCCATACCTGTAATAAAATAGAATAGAACTGTATATGTATATTGTACCCATATAAATCCTCTGGTTTTGTACTGTATTATAGTTATATAAGATGTAACTATTATGGAGACTGGCAAAGAGTATATGAGACCCCTTTATACTATTTTGAAACTTTTTGTGAATCTATAACTATTTATAGGGGGCTGGTGGGTGGGCAAGGAACACTACAGACCAAGGAAAGATCTAAAAAGTGATCCAAGAGAAAAGACAAATTATCTATGAAGAAATGGCAATTAATTATACTAACAGCAAACTTATCAAAAGTAATGACAGAAATCAGAAGGCAATGAAATAATAAAATAATCTGAGAAGAAATAATTTAGAATTCTATACCCAGCTGCATTAACATTCAAAGTATGGTTAAAACAAAGATATTTGCAGACAGAAAGCTGAGAATGTTTACTAACAAATTTAAGCTGTAAACTTTAGGATTCAGTACTGAAAAAAAATAATCTAAACCATGAAAGAAAATGTTAAGAAGAAATAAGGAAAAATGATATTGATGAACATGTGAGTAAGCCTCGTTTATTCAGTCAAGTCCAAAAATATGTATTAAGTACTATGTGTTAAAAACTATTGGAAAAGGGTATGCAGCAGTGTCATATTTCTGATAGGAGAGAGATATGATAAACAACAGTCAATAATTTGTGGATTTAAATATAAGATATACGGGTGCCTGGGTGGCTCAGTGGCTTGAAGCCTCTGCCTTTGGCTCACATTGGGCTCTCTGCTCAGTGGGGAGCTTGCTTCCCCCCCCCCCACCTGCCTGTTTATTTGTGATCTCTGTCTGGCAAGTAAATAAATAAAATATTTTAATAAATAAATAAATATAAGATATACCTCGAATTCTAGGCAAAAGTGAAAAGTAAGACATAAAGAGAGGTGATCATAATTAATCTGTTTGTTTGTTTTGGAATAGAGAGAACTTTTTTTTATTAACACTACATTTTAAATATACTTATTAAAAGACTAAAAATGAATGAATATCATCTAAGCTGGTAGAGAGAAAAAGAAATAATAAATTAAGTCCAGTAGAAAACAGAAAGGAAGTGGAAATATCTTTTTAATGCAGACTAAATAGAAAGCACAAACTGTTGTAACAAAGCATTAAGTTATCCCTAGTCACAATATATAATTAGACTAAACTCAGTTAAAATATACAGGTCACATTGGATTAAAAAATTCAACCATTTGTACTTAAAGCAACTTAACTAAAGTGTGAGGAAACTGAAAGATTGGTATTTTAAGAACATGGGAAAATATATAAACTGCTGAATACTATATAAAATGAGCCTTCTGGACCTATAAAACAGACAAAATACACATTTTTTATTTGGGGGAAAAAACCCTCAAAATTAGGGTAGTCATTACTTAATAGCATGAGCAACAATTGGTCAAGAAGGTATAATAGTTATAAACATACAGGTCCTTACTAAAATATGCTTAAAATCAGTAAAGTGAAAATTGACAATATGGCATAGTTATTAAGCACACACCCTCTGGAAACAAATTGCCTGGAGCTGAAATCCCAACTCCACCGCTTACTAGGTGTGTGACATGTAACTTCTTTTTTACATAGTTTTCTCATCTGTAAAGTAGATTAATAGTACTAGTACCAACTTCATAGAAATATTATAAGAATATATATATTCCTATATGTATTGTAAATCTGTCATTGTTATTAATATCATCATCACCAAATAGAAGAAACACCAAAATTTGTGGCAGAAGATTCTCATATGCTTCTCATTAGTTGATAAAACAATTAATTTGCTGATTATTTGCCCATTTATTTTCAGATTCATTCCTTGCTCTTTTCTTGCACTACTTTGTATCTACCTTCTCTGTATTGTAGGGAACCATATATCCAAGCTTTATTACCTGTTGGCTTCCAGGGAAGCACTAGCCAAAAGAATAAAGAGCGGAAGGAAGAAAGAATACCAGTATGTCTCCACACGACTCCAGCATGGTACCACCTCCTTGGTTAAAACTCTAGCCAGACTGCCACTGCCTTTAGGGTCCCCATTCCCACTGGGATTTCCTGTTTCAGTTCTAGCTCCTGTTAGATGGTCCCAGGTTCTGGGTTCTGCTAACACTACCTTCTCTCTTTGTTCCTTCAGAAATAGTTGTATAAGACTGCCAGCTTTCACTGATCTCTAGTTTTTTTCACTGCTCCTCATTTGGCTTCTTGGCTGTCCTGTAACTTATGTAAACAATTCCTTGGTCAAAATACCTAGAATGGTATATGGTTTTTTTGACTGGAACCTGACTGATATAATTAGTAAGATAAAATGCTAATACATAAAACTTTAATACCCAAGTAGTAAGCTTAATCTAATAGATCTGTTAAAAATTAACAGTAGAAGTGAATTCCAAGTGAATTTTCCCAAAATGACAAATTCTAAAGTTGTTTCATACTTTTACTATCTGAAAAGTATTCTTCATAGGAATGTGGATACTGTGGATCCACATAGGAGTGTGATACTTCCTAAAAGTGTAGCAGTGAAGTAGAGAGCAAATGATATGATTGCTTTCCAGTTTATTATTACCTAAATTAGGACCATTTCTTCTCCCCCTGAGATAATACCTCTCTACTATGTGTCTGTTCCTTCCTCATCCCAGAATTCAACCTGAAACTCCTTTATAAAAGAATAGTTTGTCTAGCCTTAGAACAAACATTCATATAATCTTTTAGTACTACTATGAGCAAAATACTATGCAAAGGGCTATGGGTAATATAAAGATGATAGGCCACTACTTGTGACCACTCCCCTCTTATAATTAAGTACTACTTTTATAGTACTAAACACCACACTATACTATAGTATAAGCAATAGTATAAACTATAGTACAAACACCACACTAAACAGTTCAGATTTTCCTCTACTAAATCACCTACATCTTTGGCTATAAAGAGGAAAGTAACTCTTTTATAATGAGCATACTCATATCTTCAGAAGATATATACATGGAGTTATAAGGAAGGAAGAAAGTGGTCCAAACAATTGTATCAGCTAATTCTGCTCTGGAGCTCAGTGGGAAGACACATAGTCAGATTGCCTATTGTAGCCAGATCACCAAGTGTAGCCCTCATTGTTTAAATCAGGGCTTTGAACAAATCAGGGCTAGTTCACAGGTCCTTAATTTGGACCCCCCAAAATTTCTAAATGGATATATGGAAGAAAGGAAGGAAAGGAGGAAGGGAGGGAGGGAGGGAGGGATGGGAAAAGGAAAAGAAAAGAGAAAAGAAGAGAAGAGAAAGAGGACTTTTCTAAGAGGGCATTTTAGAGTCACACAAACTGGTAAGTAATAAGTTCTACAGACTAGTAGATCTATTGGAAACATTTGCATAATGCAATTAGAGACCATTAGAATTTGGTCTTACTTTTCAAATTCTGCTTTATTTGTCATATATGTACCAAATTACATATTGATCAACACAGGAATAGAGTATGCATTACTTACTTGAGTTGGCTCTTTAACCACAATGAGTTCTCATAAACTTGTATTTTAACTGACTTTTCCAAAAGAATAAATATGTCAGTGTCTTAAATTCTGCTGATTTAGAATGGAACTCAAAACGGGAATTTTTCAACTTCCTTTGCTGATCTGTTTGTTCGAGAATAGTACTCAGAATCATAGCACCTCAAGGTTGGAATGAGGCCTAACTAATACTTTGTTCAACTCCTATCTCCAGTGCTGCAACATTTATCACCGTACAAAAGGCTGTCAGCTCCCGGGAAGTAACTTAAATGAGTGAAGCTGGCTGGGATTGAACCAAGAGTTGGTGAGGACTGCAGCAAACTGGAGAGTGTTTAGCCTTTAGGGAATCTTTTCTGTAGCTTTGGAATTCAGGTCTGGTCTTGACAAATCTAGTTTTCCAGGAGAAGCTAGAATTTTATAAGGAATTATCTGACTTGTTAAAATATATACAAAAAATATTAAATATCTTCTGCATGCCAAGTATTGCTTTTGATTTTGATGATACAGAAATGACTAAACATGGTCCTTGTCTTTAAAGAGCTCAGATTCCTGTTAAGTAAGATATATAATAAGGAAAGAAAAGCTATTCTGTAAGTGCTAACATAGAGATAGATGTGAAGTATTAAAAGAAAACATGAAAATTTGGATGATTTTTCCAGGTTTGGGAAAGGATAGACTTTCTTCTAAGCAGTGGCTCCCTGGAGGAACTATACCTTTTGAATTATGCCTTAAAAGATAAAAGGATACTTACTTTTGTATAAGCAAAGGAACAGAGTTATAAATATCCATGACATGTTTTGCAAACGATGAGAGGGTTGCGGGGCGCCTGGGTGGCTCAGTGGGTTAAAGCCTCTGCCTTCGGCTCAGGTCATGATCCCAGGGTCCTGGGATAGAGCCCTGCATCGGGGCTCTCTGCTCAGGGGGAGCCTGCTTCCCTTCCTCTCTCTCTGCCTGCCTCTCTGCCTACTTGTGATCTCTGTCTGTCAAATAAATGAATAAAATCTTAAAAAAAAAAAAAAAGATGAGAGGGTTGCAATAGGTGGAGATAAGCAAAGTGACGTAGGTAATAGTTAGGTTGGAAATGGACTTATACTCCAAGGGAAGGAATTTGTTCTCTGTCCTGGTAGAATGGGAAATATACAATGACTATAGCCAAGGTTATTTTGTGTGTGTGTTAGTGTTATTAGTAGTAACATTTTATTTGAGAAAAAACAATCATGGTAACCAGGAGCACGAATTAAGGATATTGAACTGGAGTCTCTCCTTGAGAGATAAGAAAGCCCTGAATTTAGGCAATGGATGTGAGGACAGAGTGAAGAAGACATGTTCAAATGAGCAATTGCACCCAAGAAACAAGGAGACAGAAGAGTCAAATTAAGTGGGAAATTGAGTGAGGGTGAGGTCAAAGTTACTTCCTGGTCTTTTGGGCCTTCACTGTTTTCAGCTGAGCATAATCTACATGCCATGTGACCCATTTGGGGGCTGCCTGCCCTTGGCCTCTACACCAGTCACCCCCCACTACCTAAACTAATTTAGATAGAAGACCTGCTCCAGGAAGAGAACTATCATCATTAGAATACACAATATTTGATATACATATACATTAGAATATGAACTACGTATGATAGACAGGGAGGAACCTATCAAAGCCTATTTGATCAAAATTTTCTATGTCCCATTATTTCTGAATGACAAAAATCACTTGTTTACCCAATATTTACTCTTTTTTGCTTCTCTGTGAATTCCTTTCCTTCTCTTTGAGGTCCCAGACCTCCATTCCTTTTCCTTAGTTCAGGATGACATATATACTTTACTTGCCTGTCTTTGGAATCTCATGTCTATGTAGATTCCCTATATATACAAAATTAAATTTTATTTTCCCCTATTCATCTGTCTTTTGTCAATTTGATTCTTAGTCCTGGTAGAAGAACTTTGTATGGTAGAGTAAAATTATTTCCTCCCTTACAGGGATGATGTTGCCAACAAGTCAGAAAAGGAAGAGGAGAAATTTAGGAGGGGACGAAAGCAGGAAAATGGTAGAGAGGGGACAATAATACTAGCAAAATGCCAACTTTGAATTTTACACTAGACTTTTTATATAACTTCTACTTGTAAGTCCTTCACTGTAAGTTTGTTTTTAAATTAGCATCACTTCTGTGAAACATCTCTCCATTTTGTTATGTATCCTCATCATCCTAACACTCTACCCTAAGGCTTCTTGATTATGTATGGGCAGCCTAGTTTTTTGTTCACAATATGGGTGTTCACCAGCTCAGTGTGATGAGTCTTCCCTCACTGAAGCCTATAAAAGTAATCCTGGAGAGAAAGCCATTTTCTAGTTGGATGATTTAGGGCAAGATTGTAAAGTTCTCATCTCAGTTGCTTAATTATAAAGTACAGATAATAACATTGGACCTTATTTCAGTTTTGGTCCTCACTTCAAGATATTCTAAAATCTTAATACATTATCACAAGTAAAGAATTTACTAGTGAGAACATGGAACACACTAGATGAATGTCAGTTTTTATTGTCAGGTGTTGTACTTCATGAATCTAATTTAGATCATAAACTAATGTAGACACTAAATTAGAATTTTGAAGATACCATGGTCTCTTCTGAATTTCGGAAAGAGAAAGAGAAGTTCCAAGTGCCAAACAAAAATGGCTCATGATCAGGCCACCTGGACATCTATGCTAAGGGAGCTATGTACTGATGAGCATGTTCATTCATTCACTCATTACCTTGTTCATTTTTTCAGTCACTTATCTCTTCATCTACCCATTGATTTGCTCATTCAAAAAATAGTTGTTGCAGGTCTACTATTTACCAGGCACCGAGCTAACATTAAGAACCCAAAGAATATAAGCTTACTGAAATCATAAATAAGTGATTATAATGTGGTAGGTGGTACGTGGAACCCCCCCTCCAACAACAACAAAACTCCATAGGGAGTACAAAGGAGTAAGTTGTTTTCCTGAGGACAGAGTCATTTGAATTGCATTTATTTATTTATTTATTTATTTATTTGAAAAAAAATTTTTTAATTTAATTTCTTTTCAGTGTAACAGAATTCATTGTTTATGCATCACACCCAGTGCTCCATGCAATACGTGCCCTCTATAATACCCACCACCAGGCTCCCCCAACCTCCCACCCCCACCCCATCAAAACCCTCAGATTGTTTTTCAGAGTCCATAGTCTCTCATGGTTCATCTCTCCTTCCAATGTGCCTCAACTCCCTTCTCCTCTCCATCTCCCCATGTCCTCCGTGTTATTTGTTATGCTCCACAAATAAGTGAAACCATATGATAATTGACTCTCTCTGCTTGACTTATTTCACTCAGCATAATCTCTTCCAGTCCCATCCATGTTGATATAAAAGTTGGGTATTCATCCTTTCTGATGGAGGCATAATACTCCATAGTGTATATGGACCACATCTTCCTTATCCATTCGTCTGTTGAATTGCATTTTAAGAGGAAAAGTTTGTCAGGCCAAAAAAAAAAAAAAAAAGGTAAAGTATTTAAGACAAGGAGATCTGTCTATGCAAAGTCACAGAGGCACCAAATACCAAAGTGGTTAAGAGGAATAACCTGTAGATATTTAGGTGAGAGAGGAACACAAAGAAGATGGAGGAACATGTAAGAGATGGGGAGCTAGAAATTCAAGAGCTCTGACTCTAATGCCAAGGGGATTGAGTTCTTTCTTGTGGGCAGTGGGGGAACCCTCACATACCACCCTGAACGTATGTGAGTGACACACTGAAACTTGCATATATAGAAGAGTTTACCTGGTAGCAGGGTGGATAATAAGGAAAGGGGATAGGCTAGTGGCAGTCTTTAGCTTTCTCAAGCATCACAAGAAAATGAAAGTAATCATTCACAGAGTATGTTTGTTGAGCCCAAGCAAAACTGAAGGAAATTCCTAACTTCATTCTACCTTTCTTCCAAATCTTTAAAATTCTGTAAAGTCTGTATTATCTTAGGTCTTGAGATGTTAATGACTTTAACTAATTGTCAACACTGGCAATTATAATGACTGATACCTTATCATTTCTTACAAGGAGCAATGATAATTAAAATTGATTGTGCTAGAGCTTTAGTGGCAATTATAGCCCCTCCCCCCTTTTTTGTTTAAAACATGAGCATACTGGTCTGATTTGGTGAACTATACAAGGCAGGCTTATTATCCCAGTGTTTACTTCCTAGTTCTATTTGTGAACCACATTAGCAACAATTATGAAATGTCGGGGAAATGGTAAAAATAACTGAATTTGTTCCGTAAGAAAGATTCCAGATTTTGATTCATTCATTCAGTCAGTCAAGTGCTAGAGCTTTTATTGGACATCTTTATATGCTAGGAACCATGCTAGGCATAGAAGAAGCAAATCAACAAGCCATGAGTTGAGGAGTTTGCAGGCCAGTAAGAAAGATTCATCACCAGATCATCATCTAAGATATGTGAATGCTACGGTTAGTAGACATTAGCGCTGCCAAGTGAGAATACAGTTAAATTTCACAGAGAAGCTGACTCTTGGTTGGGGGCTTCAAAATATGAGCAGGAATTTCTTTAACTTTTATTATTATTATTATTTGTATTTGCAAGACTTTATAAAAGTGCCTCAAAAGAAGAGGACGTATAGTACCACAGTGATAAATTAGCCGGGGAATTCAGGATTCAAGACCAGAAATTGTGCTCTGGAAAATCCAGGCTGAAAAGAAAGGAAAGGCATCAGTCAGGTATCATAAAGTATGCAAACACCTGAAGGAGGTAAAAAGGAAGTAGTCGCACTGTAGGGGAGGACAATGTTTTCCCTTCTTCCCTTCAAGGTTCTTTGGCTGGTCTAATAATTAAATTAACATCAGACAGATTAACAAGAGGAAAACAAATTTAATTACAGTATGTAAGTACTTCCCAACAGTCAGGTAATTGAGATTTACATGCTCTCCTGAGCTAAGAAGAAGTGGGTGGGGGTCTGGGACTTCAAAGGAGAGGAAAACAATTCACAGGAGGGTGGGAAGAGCAAATGTTTGATAAATAAATGTTTGCCATGTCCTTTGGAGAAGTATTTTTTTTAATCTAAAAATAATTATCTTAGGTAATAACTCTCTTTCTGGTACAGGCACCTTCTCTAAATTCTTTTAGGCAGTTAAGGTAGATATAAGAAGTTCTTCTTAAATATGTTAGGCCTTGATCATTTTCAGCTTGAAATAATCCTCATGGCAAACTGGCACGTTCTGGAGTGGCCTAACCTGAATCCCACTAACATGTTCCAAGAAGAATGAAAAGATCATGCTCAAGTGCAGGGTCCCTGGAGGACAGCGGCAGGCAAGAGCTCTGACTATGCAGTTCAGTTAGACCAACACCAGTTGAGCATTGTGGGGGTACTCTGCCCAGAGCCCACCTCTAGAACTGTGGCCTTCATATGCCCCCAGGTGCTGGAAATGTATGGTACTGCCCTTGGCATAAGGGGAGTTGTTTTGCCCAGGATTAATCCTTTGCCTTAAGAGGTAGCTTGTCTTCAATGACTGGTTGATGAGGGTGGGACACAATGATCCATCACCCTTCCTGGATTTGAAACAATTGTGAAGAGGCATCCAAACCCCAAAGCTCTTTGTAGGGTCAGCTGAGGCTTCTCTTCTAGTGTGTCACACTTCATCTTGTCTCTCTGCCCCTTCCTACCTACCATTTCTGTTATAGATATGGTTAGAGAGCAGTTCTTGGCACAGCCCCTGCCTGCAGACCTCTGGGTCGTAGATCTGTTCCCTGGAGAACCAGGTTTAAAAGAAGCATCCACTATGTGCTCAGTTGGGGGAAGTCAACAACACCACAGATAACATCTCTGACCTGAAATGATTTACAGTTTGGGGGGAAGTTAGGGCTTCTAAAGACAGTGCAGAATCTTGGAAAATGGTTAAGCTGTGAGATACAAGAACAAGAAGAGGGAGAAAAGAGAAAAGAAAAAAAAAAAAAAAACAGCAACTTCCGAGTACACTGTCTAAAATTGTGTTCACAAAGCAAATAGTTTGTAAGTATAATGGTTCTCTATGAATTCAAATGTCTTTAAAATTAAAGAATGTGGGGTTATTAGAGGCCATGGTGGGGGGAGGAATCTCCCTCCTAAGACAACTGGTCATATAGGCTTCATTTGCCTTTTTAGAGGACATGGATTTAAGACCTCCAAAGGCAGCAAGCACATTCCAGTGGTTTTCCTAATTGTAAACTCCTTCCTTATCTTTTGCTGGAAACTTTTCTCTAGTTCTGTTCTGTGCAGTCATACAGATTAAATTTCCCCCTCTTTTTATGCAAGAGCTTTTTTTAAATTTTGAAAACAAAGTGATTTACATATTGAAATTATTTTAAAAAATTTTAGGAGATAATGGAAATTTGAGCATTTACTGGGTATTTGTCAGAATTAAGGAATTTTTTAAGGTATGATAATAGTGCATGCTTAAGTTAAAAAAATAATTTTTATATTATAGATATACATACTGAAACATTTAGGGATGAAATAATATGCAGTATTTGCCCTAGAATAATATGGAGGGGAAAATGGGTGAGGTTATAGAAGAAATAGAATTGGCCATGAGTCGCACATTGTTGATGCTGGATAATGAGGGTTCATTATACTTTTCTGATACTTGAAGAAGTGTTTGAAATTTCCTAAAATGAAAACATTGTAGTATATTTTTATCTTATGGAAGTAATGCATGGATATCACTGAAAAAAATCCTAAGGACAGAGAGGCTTATAATGAAAAGCCACAGTCCCCGCCTCCCTCCTTCCCCCAGCCCCATTCTCCAGAGGTAACTACTTCTAATCCTGTGTTTTGGAGTGGGGACAGTGGCTTTCTGCAAGTACCTCTATGCATCTAAATAAGCAGTGCTGATGATATTCTTAATTGTTGTGTCTATATTATCTGGGCATCCCTGCAGTGACCAGAGAGGATTTTGTCCATTTCATAAACCCACTCCTTCCAGTATATACTCTTGGTTCCTCCTCAGGTCACCTTCTTTCCTCACAGCATAGTTCACATCCATTTATTGTCCTATCATCCATAGCCAGTCTACCTCACCTCCCTGTTTTGTAAGATGATACCTTTGCTAAGCTCACCTTCCACCCATATTTCACTCCCACATCCAAAATTGGTAACATCTGTCCTCTGTCCTGCAATGATGACTAAGCCTTCAGTGAGTTATTGGTAGTTTTATCCCAAAACTTAAAAATGAATCATGGAACATGAATTATTATCGCTGTGTAATAGTGTTCACAGTGGAGCTAGTATTTTGTCCAGATTAGGCCTCCTTTGCTTTAAATACTCTGTCTCAATGAGACAGAGAAGAATCACTCAGAGAAGAAAAACTTCAGCATGGAGTTTCAAGGGAATCAACTTTTTCACACTCAACCAATTGCCTTGATTAGTACCAACATTTCCCAAGTCCCAGATGATACTATTTAATCATTCGGACCCCATCACCTTGTCTACCTCAACCTCCCCTTGTTTTTACCTGGTGATCTCCTTCACTGTTGACTCCTGAGCCAATCTGGACTTTGAAATCTTTCAGCTGTTGTCCTATGACTTTCTGGGATAGTATATTCTGTTATTTCGGTCTCAGGTCATTGTCTTTCTTGGCTTACTACTTTATTTTGCAAGAGACCATCCTAAGAAAGGCAGATGAACTTCCTGATCCCTTGCCTAGTCAGAGTCTACCCTCACTTTTAATTGGCTAGGAAAGAATTTTAAAGTAAGACTCATTACTACAAAAAGAAATTAAAGGCGTCCAAATCGGCAAAGAAAAAGTCAAACTATCACTCTTTGCAGATGATAAGATACTATATGTGGAAAACCTAAAAGACTCCACTCCAAATCTGCTAGAACTCGTACAGGAATTCAGTAAAGTGTCAGGATATAAAATAAGACTCATTAAAAAAAATAAGACTCATTTTTCCTCAGAATGGTTTGGTTTTAACTGATTTCCTTAACTTTATTCTCTTACTCTATTATAGGTTTTTCTTTTCTTTTATTGTTTTATTGGCAGGCATGTTATTAATTTCTAAGAGTTCTTATTTTTACCTTTTTTTAAAGTGCATCTTTTGTTTTATGGTTATGATATCTTCTCAAATATTTCAGTTACTTTTTTTAAAAACTGTCTTCTGGTTCCTAAATATTTCTGGTTCCTAAGTATTTCTGTGGCTATATACCATGATCTTCCCCTTCATTGTTGTTGGTGGTGGTGGTGTCCCTCAGTTTCCTCAGATTCAGAAACTCAAGAGTTCTACAGTACATGCAGACTCTTCATTCATCACTAATCAGCTTCTATCATCTCTGTTTTTCAGAGATTTTTAAAAATCTCTCACCTACTGATGATTCCCTTTCTATGTTTGACATAGTTTGAGGTTATAACCTTATTTCCTCACCATGTTTTTAATGTAGTTCTAAGAGGGAAAAGAGATCAATCCAAATTTTCTTCCTGCCACCTTGGAACCAATGTTTCTCCTTTTTTAAATTTACTTATTGAATAAATTCCCATTCCTTCCATCCACTTTTCCTAATATCCTCATTGGCCACTTAGAAATTCATAAATAATAGTGTTATGGGTTGAAGTATGTTCCCCCAATAAAATATTTTGTGAAGTCTTAATTCCCGGTACCTCAGAAGATGACCTTATTTGGAAGTAGGTCTATTGCAGATGTAATTAGTTAGGATGAGGTCATACTGGAGTAGAGTGGTCTCCTAATCCAATATGACTAGTGTTCTTATAAGATAATAGCCATATGAAGAAACCAGGGAGAATGCCACGTGATGCCAAAGGCAGAGACGAGAGTTATGTAGGTGCCTGTCAGTGAACACCAAGGATTGCCTGTAAAGGATGAGAAGCCAGGACAATGCAAGGAAAGATTCTCTCTTAGAAGTTTCAGAGGGATCATGAGATCAAGATTTTATTGTATTATCTAAGTGAGATGATATATTTAAGGCACTTAGCACAATGTCTGATTCTTGGTTAGTGCACAGTAAGTAGTATCTTAAACATGAAAAACGAAGGCATGGGATGGTGTTGGGCTTGCCCCAGAAACTCTGTGTCTTATTGCTATTCCCAAAGGCTTAGGCTGAAAATTATCTGACTCTCCCACTTTATTTCATGTATATGGTAATATGTATGATGTCGTGGAATACTAACAGGTATGCATGTGTGCTGACCCCAAGGGCTGTTAGATTCTATTGGATGAAGTTTAATCAAAACACAAACTTTAGGGACGCCTGGGAGGCTCAGTTGGTTGGGCGGCTGCCTTCGGCTCAGGTCATGATCCCATCATCCTGGGATCGAGTCCCACATCGGGCCCCTTGCTCGGCAGGGAGCCTGCTTCTCCCTCTGCCTCCGTCTGCCAGTGTTCTCTCTCTCTCTCTCTCTCTGACAAATAAATAAAATAAAATCTTTAAAAAAAAAAAAAAACAAACACAAACTTTAGGGGCGCCTCCGTGGCTCAGTGGGTTAAAGCCTCTGCCTTCAGGTTGGGTCATGATCTCAGGGTCCTGGGATGGAGCCCTGCATCGGGCTCTCTGCGCTCAATGGGGAGCCTGCTTCCTCCTCTCTCTCTCTGCCTGCCTCTCTGCCTACTTGTGATCTCTGTCTGTCAAGTAAATAAATAAAATCTTAAACACACACACACACACACACACACACTCTCACAAACTTTAACATTTATTCAATGGCTAATGCGTAGTAACCGCTCATTTCCCCCTCTTCCGATTCCATGGCCCTGCCCTAAATACTATCATGACGGTGTTCTCGGGTCGGCTAAAGATGATGAAATGCCTCTCCTCAGCTTCCGCCTGCAGCCCCTTCCGCAGCTCTTGGTCTGAATTCTGCAGCCCATTCAACAGTTAGACATCTTACGCGATCAGCTGCCTACTCATTCACAAACCAATCCTCATCAACCACCTACAGAACCTGTTCTAATTTCAAGACTTGCAGGGAAATCTGTGTGTGTGTGTGTGTGTGTGTGTGTGTGTGTGTGTGTGTGTGTGTGTGTGTTTACCTTGTTCTCACCACTTTGTTTTCCCACCTCATCCTCCCTTAAAAGAAGGCCTAAAATTAAGAGAACTGGCTATAAAGTCTCATTCAGGTCAGTCCTAGATTCAAAACCTAACTTGGTCGCTTGAAAGCTCTTTGCTTTTGGACAAGTCACTTAACCTGTCTGTTCCCCATTTTTCCTCTATAGAGTGGAGGCCCCTGCCTCACAGGATGAATACTATAAATGATACATGGAAAACAAAACAAGATACCTGGCATTGTAAGGCTGAATAATAATAATAAAGTATTATTACTACTTCATCGCTTTTGTTTTCCCTTCAAAGGTACCCTTTAGCCTCCCTTTAGGCCTCTTGTCCCAGCCTTTCCCCTGAGGTCAGGTCTTTAGGGACATTCTTGTGCTATGCTGAGTTATGCCTCTTATGATGTTAAGTGCAGCTGGTCCCCATAGTTTACATTACATTAGTTTCTGATTCAAGCAAAGAATGTACTTCAATAGGGCATCATTTAATAAAAGCCTAACCTGCCCCCTACCTGGCAGAGTTGATGGGAGCTTATTAAGATAATGTCTTTCTAGTACTTACAGCCCCTTGAAAGACATTCACTAAATAAACAGCGGTATTTGATTTTTTGTGTTGTTTGTTTTAGCTCTTAATGCACGCTCTCTGAATTGTATTAATAGTTCCTCTGCAGTGCTTCTCACAATATGGGCACTTGTTAAATGCTCCTAAATGCAGAATGGCAGTGATTGTTGCTTATGCGGTGCCTCTGCTTTGTTGCACTTGTCCGCCTCTCTCAATCTCTCTCTCTCTCTCTCTCTGTGTCTTTCTGTTAAACCTGGAACCCCCCTGTTCCTTCTAGGTTCCCAGCCCACTGATTTTCAACCCTGGATGTCCATCAGAATCAATTGGAAACTCTGAATAGCCAGACCATAGCCTAGATTAATTAAATAAAAATCTCTGGAAGTGGGCTGCAGCCTTCAGTGTTTTCTAAAGTTTCCTAGATGATTCCAGTGCTTGCCCAAGGCTGATTCCTACACATCCAGCCAGATCCCAATCAGAGGACACATGAGAACCGAAAATTAACATTTAATGTCTTCTTTCTGCTCAACTGTGAGTTCCTCAAGGGCCAGGATGATCTCTTATCCTTCTTTGCTCCCAGCAAATAACAGTCCCTGGCAAGGAATGAATACTCAATACATATTTCTCTTTTGGGCTAAAAGCATAGCCTTCCCAGCTCAAAGGATTTCCCCGTGCCTCTGGTTTCTGTGACAGTTGATGAGAATACCTCTTATTCATTCTAATTATCTATCAGTTCTGTTGTTCAGATTCTCTTAGGTAGAAAAATAAAAATAAATAAATAAATAAATAAAAATCTAACACTTTCTTATATGGTTTAGCAGAGAAAACAGCTCATTGCCATGTGGTTTGAAGATTGCTGTCATCCAGGGGCATGCCAGGTACCATGATGGCCGTCCAGAGGAAGGCCTGGGATGTAGGGACATGGAGTAGGAAGAGTCCAGCCTCTCCAGTCACACAAACCCAGGTTCAGATCTCTACTCTGTACCTACTGGCACATTATTTCACCTCTCAGAGCTCTACTCTCCTCTTTGTGGAAGGGGGAAATGATGCCTATTCAGGTGGTTAGGGTCACTGAAGGATGAAATATAGATAAAAAGGCACAGTGACCATCTGTGTCAGCTCAGATTGCCATAACAAAATACCATAGACTAGACAGCTCACACAACAGATTTTTTTTTCCCCTCACAGTTCTGGAAACTGGAAGTCTGGTATCAGGGTGTTGGCAAGGTTGGATTCTGGTGTCATCCCTCTTCCTGGTTTGCAGATGACAGCCTTCTCGCTGTGTCTCTCATGGCGCTCTCTGGTGACTCCTTTTAGAAGACCATTAATCCTTCTTAAGACTCTTTATTCTTAGTTATCTTCTCACAGTTCCTGTCTCTAAATACAGTCACACTGGGGGCTGGGGCTTCAGTATATGACTTTTTAGGGGACACAATTCAGGCGGTGACAGTGACAAGCACCTAATATGAGTTTAGTAATACTAATATTCTTTGTATCTCTCTCCGTGTCTCTCCCAGTTTCTCTTGAGAGAATCAGAAAAATGTCAAGGGAGAGACATCATAACTAGATCTTGGGGGTTGAGTGGGAATGTCTTAGGCAAATGAAGGCATTTCAATCAGAGGATATAGCAAGGCAAATCTGTTAAAAGACATGGCATATTTGGGGATCAAGAAGAACTTCACCAGTTTTCACTAGAACTTGGAATGGACAAGAGGAAGGTTCATGGTAGAAAATATAAGAGATGTAGTTTGGGGCATATTTTTCATAATAGTCAAGGTAAACAAGCTGAGAACTTTGGAATTTTTCTGTGGGATTAAGGATTACTATGCCTGTAGTTATGTTTTTCTGAATACCTCTTTGTTTCCCAGGGAGCTGGGTGGATTCTTGAGGTCAAGGGCCTTGCCAAATGTTTCTTTGTAATCCCACCAATGAGCCTACGACAAGACCTTAAAAATGTAACAAGAATGAATTGCTCCAAAATCTTGGAGCAATATAAGAGCTATCATCTTTTTCATTTGTTCAATTTGAATCAAAGACAGCCTCCTTCCTCCAGGTTGGTTATAAAACCCAGCATTACTGTCTTGGAGTTCCACCATCCCTATTAGCTCCCAGACTTCCAAGAACCCTGGGTCTTAAATTGGTAGACAGAAATTCTTCTCTCCACCACAGGGAAGGGCCCCCCTTGTCTGCCAGTCGAAGCAGGTCTTCCCTGATCACCTTGTAGATGGTCTTCAGCATGGCAACAGCTCTGCTTTTCCTTCGTCTGTCCACACTGCTCCTCTATGCTTTAACATTGTCTCCTGGTTTATATGTTGTGTTCATTGGCTTGTCTTCATGCATGCTCCACTCTACTCCTTAAATGCCTGTTCTGCCCCAGATGCCCTCAGTGGTAACCCTTGCTCCAGTTCTTAGCCCTTGGTCCTCAGGGTTATTACTGCCCAAAGCCATCTTCTCCACTTCTGGGTGCTGCTCGACTCCTGGCTTGACTGTCCAAATTTTCCAGCTCCAAATTTCTCCCTATCTCCTCTTGAGTCTTAGGATATTTTTGTTAATGATCTTCAAAACGCAAAGCTTTTATTTCTCCCCTTACTTGGGCAATCTGAATTAGTTGCCTTGATGGGCCTGACCTCCAAAACACAAAATGCCTGTTTAAAATAAAAGGCTGATTATTAGATAATGAACTACATTCAGTTTACTAAATAGTTAACTTAAACAAAAATATATGTATATATTTATGGTGAATAGATGTATAATTTATGCTAATGATAATTACAAATAATACAAAAGCATAATAAGTCCACTGAAGCTCTGGTATTCATTACCAATGCTTCATTCTGCTTCGGCTCAACAGTCATAGACTGACAATTTGACAGTCCCCAGGAACCGTGCTGGGCCCTGAGGACAGAGAGATGGCAATGGTATCATCTTTGTCCTCAAAGAGATTCGAGTTTAGTGAGGGTGTAGGATATATCGTATTAGCCAATGTATTTAGGAAAGCCCTCATTAAGAAATGAGTAGGCTGATACTTGTTTTATCAAGACTCTGCAGAGATCCCTTATTTGCTGTGCTGTTGCTGGGTGAGCCTTGTGTTCACTTGTCCGTATCTACATTGGCCTTTATTCCCTTGATCACTTCCTTGTGAGATACATTACTGAGGCCTGAGTATGCTATGCAGGCGAAGATAAATAACTCCCAACGCTCTGGATAGAATATAGACATGTCAAGTTTTCATTTCCTTACTCACAGGAACCTTACTGTGATTAGGGAACACAGGCTGCTCCATGTGGCCTCTTACAATTTTTTTTTAAAGATTTTTATTATTTATTCACTTGATAGACAGAGATCATGAGTAGGCAGAGAGGCGGGCAGAGAGAGAGAGGAGGAAGCAGGCTCCCCGCAGAGCAGAGAGCCCGATGTGGGGCTCGATCCCAGGACCCCGAGATCACGACCTGAGCCGAAGGCAGAGGCTTAACCCACTGAGCCACCCAGGTGCCCCTCCATGTGGCCTCTTAAGGATCCAGGATCTCTGGGCTCCTTACTTCTTGAAGGGAGAGAATGGTGTTGCAATGGAAAGGGACACCCGCTTTGAACCAGAAATAACACGTAATATTTTTGCTCACAGGTCATTAGCCAAAATTTGTAACAGGACCCCAAACTAGCTACAATAAAGACTGGAAAATGTGGAAGAAACCTATGGATTATTATTTGGTGATTGTTAATGTTGCTGCCACTAGAGCAGTGATTTTAGAACATGAGCTTTGAAGAATTTGAATCCTAACCCTGCTAGTTACTTTCTTCGGAGTCTAGGTTGCATCTCTCTTCCCTGCTGAGTTCTGAGCGTAAATATACACGTGGAGTTGAGTGGGGGTTGGGTTATATAGGAGATAGAGATTAAAGAGTACACTTTTTGTGATGTACACCAGGAGTTGTATGAAAGTCTTGAATACATGGAATTCTGTATACTTGAAAATAACACAACACCTGCATGTTAACTAACTGGAATTTAAATTTTAAAAAAATTTTTAAAGAATATATATGAGGCCAAAATATCATCTATATGAATGATTGAAGACAGGCCGCAGGGTGTGGCTTTATACCATTAGTGAAACAGCCCCACTGATGAAATCCCAGAATTAGGCTAACCTCTGGACCAGGTACGACTGATGTCATGATGCAGCAGAGGAGAACACCTGTCTTCCGCAAGACTGATGGCTCCCCAAAGACAAGGAGGCAAGTAGGTACCAGCAGAGCATGACTAGTTAAACTTCAACTACTTACGTGTTAGGCAGATCAGTTCACCTCTCTAGGAGTCGGTTCAGTGAAAAAGCTAGAAGAAACTCCAGTAGAGCGCCTAAAGAAAACTCAAAGCGAGGGAAAAGAAGGGTTTCTTGATACCTCTTACTAGATGTAACATTTGACTCAGTCACCCATCTTCTCCGGCCATCAATTTGCTCATCTATGAAATGGCAATGACACTATCTCACCGTATCTCTTCTTGGGTCTTTTTCAACTGCTAGAGAATAGGAGATGTGCTAGACTTGTAATGGGGAAGCGTTCTTCAAATGCCTTCTATAAAATGCTCATAAATACTTGAGACAGAATTACTTATGAGTTTATAGAGACCAGATGGTTTTTAACACATCCCCCACCCCGAGCACACACATAATATAAAAAAATCTTCTCAGCTGGTTCTCTCCAAAAACCTGCCCACTTATTTCTCCACAAGCATTTCCTTAACCATCCTCTAGGGTTGTTCTTGTTCCTAACAGTATATGTCTGAAACCACCTTTTTCTAGCAAAAGCAAAAACTACCCAGCTAATGTCCCTCCATGGAGGTTTCTCTTTTAACTCTTCCACGACTGTTCCCATGAGGGTTTGACTGGCACTGGAGAATGGAAAATACCCAAATCAAAAGAGTCATCTTCAGAAAACGAGCCTTCCATTTTCCTGGTGAAATACTAATTAGTCTCTGGCCCAGAGAGTCTAAGGTTGAGCCTTCTTAGATAGGAAATTATTTTTTTCAAATCTAAAAGATATTTAAAAGTAGAAATGTTTTAAATGAAAGTATTAAATTATACAATTACATGTGTAGACTCTGCCATTGAGGGAGTTATTTTCATGGTTTAGGCTGAATCCAGCATAAAAATATTTACTGCTCTGAAATGTCAATATGAAATAATCAGAATCTAAAATTAAATATTTACTGTATAATCAGCTTGCATTCATCCATCCACAATGTTCCCTGAAAAACACTGATTACACTGAATTTGACCACCTGGATTTTCCTAATATTTTCAGGCCTAGAAAAAAAAAAAAAAACTGTCAAAGTCTCACTCACAGCCATTTTCTAACAACTTTTCAAGGGAAATCTTTTGGAACAGGGAAGTAGGCAATGATGACTTAAGTGAGTTCCAGATACACACACACACCAGAAGCCGAGCCACCCTGTTGATCTCCCTTTGCCACATCTCTTGTGTCCAACCTCAATTCAGCAAGTCAGTAAGTCTTCACAGATATTCACCAGTTCTGGGACAGAAACTGTGCCAGGCAATAGGGATACAAATGTGGTCCATGTTGTTGGAGAGCTCAGCATTGAGTGCAAGAGACAGATTAATAAATAGCCAAAGACAATGCATTGTGTTACATCCTACATTAATAAGCCCATAGGCAGAGGACAAAGGGATCCTGAAGGAAATCATCAGACCTATTCTAAGATTTTGGGACGCCTGGGTGGCTCAGTCGGTTAAGCATCTGCCTTCGGCTCAGGACATGATCCCACCTGGGATCCTGGGATTGACTCCTGCATTGGGCTCCTTGCTCAGCAAGGGAGACTGCTTCTCCCTCTGCCTGCCATTCCCCCTGCTTGTATTCTCACTCTCTCTAGCACTCTCTCTGGCAAATGAATGAATGAATGAATGAATGAATAACCTACTCTAAGATATTATTTCAAAATGAAGCCAAAGGCAGTATTGTTTATTTTATGAATATCTATGCAATTGGAAGAGCCAAACTCAATCTTAACTCACTGTAACGACCTCATTTTTACCATTTATTCTGAAGGTTAACATTGAGTCTGCCAATTCATTGGTGTGGGATGAGGTTGACTCTAGGGGACAGCCTTGTGAAAGTGCTGGAGAGGTCAAAACATGATGCAGAAAGTCCTAGACTAAACAGGAGGTTGGAGTTTAAGTTGTGTGATCTTAGGTTAAAAATAAGTGCTCTCTCATACATAATGGTTTTACTATCTCAAAAACAAGCCAGACCTGTTGATCTCTTAGGTTCTTTCTACCCCTGAATACTTATGATATTAACTGTGAACCATTTGCATTTTTTAGAAAATTAAAACATCCTAGAGATGCTTCAGCAGGGACTATTAGCCTAATTCAAGTTACAGATTTCATTTGCTTATTCAACAATTGATGAGACAGCGTGACAGTTCAAGAATATGGATGTTGGGGTCCATCAGAATTGGGTTTGAGTCCAAGCTTTGTCACTTTCCTGGTTATGAAACCATGAGAAATTCGTTTAATTTTTCTGGGCTTTCTATCTGTGAGATGAGGAAGTTACCTGAGATGGGCACTATGGGAATTAAATGAGATAATGAATGCAAGAGCTTAACACAGTCCTCACACAAAAGAGACTCTCAATAAATATTTTCAGTGAGTGTAGCTGTGGAGTGCACACTGTCCATAGTGCTGAAGAAAAACCTAGTCCCTGCTTATACTCTGGAAAGACGGATGTTTAAATCATCATATCTAGTACACAAGAAAGATATATGATAGAGGCACGAACAAAGTAGCATCAAAGCATAGGGAGAGTGATACTGACTTAGAGCATGAGGAAGCGTCTAGAAAAGGCTATATATAGGAGGGAGTGTGTCAACAGGATCTAATCTAGAAGTGAATTATCTAGGCAAGTAAGGCATGGGAGGGCAAAGGCAGAAGCATGAGCAAAGATACACGGGCCTAATGGTGTATGTGATTAGAAAATAATGAGGATTCTGATGGATCTATACATGAGATCAACAAGGCAGCCTGGATAACCTTATGAAAGGTCACATGAAGGAATCTGGGCTTCCAATAAATGAGAACCCATCAAAAGTTGACCAACCACACACTCATTTTTAATTATTTTGACTTCAGATTTCTTCACTCAGTCTGCCTCCTCATTACTCTGTTGCTTCCTTGGTCTAAATCAGGAGTGGACAAACAGCCTGAAGACCAAATCTGGTAGGAGGCCCAAGCTTAGAATGGTTTTTACATTTTTTGGATTAATTTTTTTAAATTTTAATTCCAGTATAGTTAACATATAGATAATATAATAATAACATACAGATAATATAATGATTCTACGATTCTATCCATTTCTCAGTGCTCATCTGGGTGAGTATGGTCTTTAATCCCCATCATCTATTTCACACATACCCCTGCCAACCTCCCCTCTGGAAACTATCAGTTTGTTCTCTGTAGTTAACAGTCTGTCTCTTGGTTTGCCTTTCTCTCTCTCCTTTGCCTTTTGTATGTTTGTTTTGTTTCTTAAATTCCACATACGAGTGAAGTCATATGGTATTTGTCTTTCTCTGAGTGACTTATTTTGCTTAGCATAATACTCTCGAGCTCCGTCCATGTTGTTGCAAATGGCAAGGTTTGATACTTTTTATTGCTGAATAATATTCCATTGTATATGTACATATATAATACACCTTTTTTTTTTTTAGAACTGTATTATAAATAGACTCTTGTACAAAGAAGAAACACCTATTCAGAGCACCCAGATTCCCACGAAGATGGATCCTAGCCCTTCTTTTCCATACTGGGAAAAGAGAACAAGAAAAACAATTCCTTCTTGTTCTTAACTGTTTTCACTATGCAGCCAGTTTTTCAAGTAGCGTTTCTATTCCTTTGCTGGTGTTTTTTGTTTTTCTTCAATGTGGGAATCAGGCCTTTCAGTTCAGCCTTGACTTTGTTTGCAACTTGATCAGAACTCTGGAGAGGGCTAGAAAGAATAATGGCTCCTTGGTTTTACACTAGCCCAGGACTGCATGTTCTTCAACCAACATATTCTGCAAGTGTTTCTGCAAAACAACGTTCTCTTCCACTTCCCTTCATCTTTTTCTCTTGTTCTATTAACCACTTCAGAACTAGATCTCCTGCAGGTGTTCTATGATGTGAAGCTCTGTCTTTGCCACCTGGATGTCACTCTCTCGCTGTCAAGCTGGCAACAGCATTCATGACAGGCTGAATGTCTCCAGTGGTGGCTCCCAGGATGTTGGACACCAACACACATGCAGACTCATGTAGCACCACTTCTTGGGCATGTCCTTGAGGGCAACTTAACAAAACTGGAGAGATGGACTTGAAGAGCTCTGGTGGGCGGAACACTGTATCCTTCTTACTGTGTGTGTTTCTACCTCCTTTCAGCAGAACCTCAATAACTTCTTATACTGTATGTGCAGGATCCCTGGGGCTAAGTAAATACAATAGAACCATCCTTCCATATTTGTCATTTACTATGTTAAGCCAGAAATTAATAATTTCTGATATGATTATCTGCTTCACAAATTTGGTATCATCAATACAATCAAATGCCACCAGTAAGACCAAATGAGAGTACTGGCCATTAGCCACTTTTTCAACATAAGTCTTGATTATTTTCGCAGTCACTTTCCCGTCCTTCAGTGTGTTATGTCACAGACAGCGAATAGCCACTCTAGCGCCATCTCGTTTGTGCCACATATATCACTGCTTCATAGATGGCTTCAATCTCTTTTTTTTTTTTAATTTAAAATCAATTTAATTAACATAGAGCATATTATTAGTTTCAGAGGTAAAATTTAGTGATTCATCAGTTGCTTATAACACCCAGTGCTCATTATATCAGGTGCCCTCCTTAATGCCCATCACCCAGTTACCCCATCCCCTCACCCTCCTCCCCTCCAGCAACCCTTAGTTTGTTTCCTAGTTAAGAGTCTCTTATAGTTTGTCTCTGTCTATGAGTTCATCTTTATTTTTCCTTCCCTTCCCTATGTTCATCTATTTTGTTTCTTAAATTCCACATACAAGTGAAATCATATGATATTTGTCTTTCTGATCTTAGCTTTGGGGGTGCATAGGTTTAAAAGTCCAAGAATACTCTATGCACCCATTGAACACTTAATCACAATGAACACTTAATCACAGCTTCTTTTTGGGCCATTGGAGTTAGAATCTCCTTCATTTCATCTATGATAAACATAATTTTTCCTGGCTGTACCTCTCATATTTTGTTCAGAGTTGGGCAATTGGCTGACTTGTAAAATGTGCTCGCATAGAGCTCCTCCCTCAGCACCTTCCACTGCTCCAAGATGGCTTTGTCATTGTACATACACTCCACAACCCAGACGCTTCCGCATGCCAGAGCATCTTCCCCACGTGGCCTTTAAAGCTTCTCATTATCTCTGCAATCTGTGGCTTACTCCCATACACGAGAAATTTCTTAATATCTCTGGAATATTTACCTCTACTTAATTGGGCCAAATCATCTCAGAGCTCTTCAAAAGCCTGTTTTTGCCGTTCTTCATTACCATACTGAATGTCATACTGGATCATACAAGTTGAATCATGCACAAATGCGATGGTTTTCATTTTCCCTTCAATCAACTTCTGCAAATCATTCATCACCTTCACCCTCTTTCCTTTGTCACAGTTTTTTCTTCTTAAGATCTCCCAAATCTGCTTTTCTGGAACAACAATGTCCTAGTTGGTTTTATCACTCAGTTGCCTGTTTTGCTTTAGTTCTTTTTTTTGAAGTCACCCCATTTATGCTCTTGACTGTTGATTCATCACTTTTATGGTCCACCTGGAATTTTCTCTTCCTGTTGAATTTATTCGCCTGTTGGAATTTGTTCTTTGCTATTTTATCCTCTTCCTTATTTTTGAACTGTTTTACACCTTTTCTCCCAGGTTTTGTGGCATATTTCTCAAAGTTATTTGATATGATTTTAGGGCCACCTTCCTGGATAACTTTTCTTGGAAATGTCTTTGATGAATGAGAATCATTCTTTGCACCCTTTTCTGTGATCTTTTTTTTTTTTCCCTTTGACTTCCATCATAGCAGTTTGCACATGTACACCACATCTTCTTTATCCATTCATCTATTCATGGACACTCTTGGATTGCTTCTATAATTTGGCCTTTGTAAATAATACTGCAGTAAACACTGGGGTGCCCATATCCTTTTAAATTAGTGTTTTTGTATTCTTTGGGTAAATACCCAGTAGTGCAAATACTGTATCATTGGATGGTTATATTTTTAACATTTTGAAGACTCTCCATACTGTTTTCTACATGGCTGTACCAGTTTCCATTCCCACCACTAGTGCACAAGAGTTCCTTTGTGTCCACATCTTGCTAACACCTATTGTTTCTTGCATTTTTTATTTTAGCCGTTCTAACAGATGGGAGGTGATATCTCATTGTAGTTTTGATTTGCATTTCCCTGCTGATGAGTAATGTTGAGCATGTTTTCATGAGTCTCTTGGCCATCTGGATGTCTTCTTTGGAGATATGTCTGTTCACGTCTTCTGCCCATTTTTAATTGGATTATTTATTTTTTGGGTGTTGAGTTGTATAAGTTCTTTATTTACTTTGGATACTAACTCTTCATCTGATACGTTCTTTGCAAATATTTTCCCCCATTCAGTAGGTTGTCTTTTAGTTTAGTTATTTCCTTGCTGTGCAGAAGCTTTTTATTTTGATGTAGTCTGAATGGTTTCTTTGCTTTTATTTCCCTTGCCTAAAGAGATCTATCTAGAAAAATGTTGCTATGGCCAAAGTCAGAAATTCTTGCCTGTGCTCTCTACTAGGGTTTTTGTGGTTTCAGGTCTCATATTTAAGTCTCTAATCCATTTTAAGTTTATTTTTGTGTATGGTATAAGAAAGTGGTCCAGTTTTCATTCTTTAGCATGTAGCTGTCCAGTTTTCTCAACACCATGTGTTGAAGAGACTGTCTTTTTCCCATTGGATAGTCTTGCTTCTTTTGTCAAAGATTAATAGACTATGTAATTGTAGGTTCATTACTGGGTTTTCTATCCCGTTCCACTGATCTATGGGTCCATGTGTATGCCAGTACCATACTGTTTTAATTACTATAGCTTTTTAGTGTAAGTTGAAATCTAAAATTGTGATACCTCTTGTTTTGTTTTTCTATTTCAAGATTGTTTTGGCTACTCAGTGTCCTTTGTTGTTCCATACAAATTTTAGGATTATTTGTTCCATTTCTGTGAAAAATATTTGGTATTTTGTTAGGGATTGTCTTAAATCTATAGATCACTTTTGGTGGTATGGACATTTTAATAGGACTTGTTCTTCTGGTCCATGAGCATGAAATGTCTTTTCATTTGTTCGTGTCATAGTTTTTATAGTTTTACACGGTTATATGAGTAACTATATACTATACTTGATTTTGTCCCCTGGCCACAAAGCATAAAATATTATTTGGCCCATTAAGAAAAGTTTTGCTGACCACTGGCTTAAATGACTAATATTAAATGCATAATATGTTTTTGAACAAAAGGCCAAAATTTAATAGACAGGATCTTATAAATATTTTCTTTGTGCCTAACACATGTCTGTAATTATCTTTCTCCCTGAAAACATTCTTTCTTGTCCAGCCTACCTTTTACATTATGTACCAGGTTCAGGATTCAATGACTAGCCCTGTTTTCCTGTATTCTTTGCCTCCTTAGATATATATTTTCTCTTAGATCTTATGATAATTAAACAGTGGGAGTTTTATGCTCTTCCACCTTTTCTTTATCTTCCTGGAAGTCACCCAACAGTTCTACTGATATCTATTTTCTTGGCCTGAAAGTAAGAACTTCCCTCTTTTCTAAGTGACCTAGCTTGCAATTTTGTGTGGGAGCTACAATAACTGGACTGTAGGGGAATGATCTATGTCTATACATATGTAAAGAGACCTCAAACAACAATGACTTAAAGTAGAGCAAATTTCTCTACCTCACCTAATAGTCCTGGGAGAGTTGGCCAGAGCTGGGGTGATACTCTGCTCCATAAGGATTTGCAGGGATCCAGGCTTTTTCCTGTGTTGTTTCTCCATTCTTAAACAGGTTTCCCTTTTATGAGTGGTGCAAGATGACTCACTACCACATTATATTCCAAACACTTGAATCAAAGATGATGAGAGCATCATACCTACCTTGCAATATTGTTGCAAAATTATAGATAAGTAATATACCTGAGCAAGTGCTACAGCTGTCTGTTATTACTAATAAATAGGTAATTGCAAAGGTTCTGGTAAACTGCCAGTTATTTAACATGTGCTGAAGAAAAATAATTTCAGTGGAGTTGAATTGTGAAATAAATATAAATATGCATTTTTTATCTTCCCCTTGGTTCTGGGAATATGATGACTATTATTATAATGAGCATAATAGTATAGCTACATTTGAGAGGAGTTTTGTTTTGTTTTGTTATGAGCCGAAGATTGTCTTAAGGATTTCAATTCTAGTAAATTCTGAATTCCATGCATAACTCAGCAGCAAATTCTTAGAATCCCTGTACCTTTTCTCAGACTTTTTGCCTGTAGCCAAATCCTATTAAATGTATTTCCATGTCATGTTGTGCTTAAATAATGTGGCAGGACAGGGCCTTGACTTAGAGAATGACACCCTTCCTCCGAGGAGGCTTCTATCACAATCATCTCATACAGAAATCATATCTTGTATTCTGCCTCTGTGGAAATGGGAGATGTTGTTAAAAATTTATTTTTGCTGCAAGAAAATCTGGTTCTTGGTTTATTGTGTCAAACAGCTTCTAGTATATAGTGCTGGGCAGCTGTCCAGCTGTGAGGTTCACATAAATTAATTTAACCCTTGGGTATATTGTGAGGCCAATTAGAATGGTCCCTCCAGGTGCAGCAGGGAGTTAAGAGCACTTTTCATGAGGGGGTCCAGATGATTTGATGATGCCCAAAGTCTTGTATGGAATATTTTCCAAATTTCGTAGCAAATACTCATGTAAAATATGTTTATGACAGCTTGAATGTATATTCATATGTAAATACATACATACATATACATATATATGAATAGTGTGAAGGAAAATCACAATAATACCTAGCCGCATATCAGTTTGCAGAATGTGATGTGTATTTTCTGGAATAATCTGAAGCATTTGAATAAAATTGAATTGGATTCTGCCAATCAAAAACACCTCTTTTTCTCTCTTCTGATCTCCTTTTTTTAGCACTAATTCTACTGAGATAGAGTTGGATTGGCTAAGTCTTGTGCATTGAATCCTTTGGAAGCACAAACATAAGATAAAATCATGTGGACCTTTAATGTGCCTCCTGTGGTCCTTGGTCCCTCGCTTGAGAAACACTGAATTAAGAGTTCAGCACCATCATCCCTCTGGGTAATTACTAGAATAGTCACAAAAGCTAGCATAGAAATCCCATGGCTTTGCCCATTTGCAAAGTATTCATCCAGATGATTTATAATACGCATATGTCAATGTTTAGAATTATAATAAAATATAAAAGGAAAACTGTAAATTATCATATAGAGGTCTCCCACACCAAATAATAAGGCCAAAACACTCTCCAAGGATCTTTACACATGGAGTTTGAGAAGCACTGAATCAAATCCAATTTTGAAGTTGCTTATTTCAAGGTTAAATGGACCCTTTCCAGGATCTAGAATTTCCCCTCTTGGGTATTAAATACCATTTCACTTGATACAGGTTTATTATGAGGTAATATCATCTGATGGTTCAGAGCATAGGCTTTGGGGTAAGAAAGACTCAAGTCTGAGTTGTGTCTCCATACTGTCCTTTGTTTTGAGAATGTTTTGGCCACAATGTCTCCTGCCAACTTTCCCTCTTAATATTTACTTAATCTACTTATAATTCTCTTTTAGACCTTAGCTCAAACCCATTTCAAAACGAACCCTTTCCTCAACTTACAGATAAGAAGTTGTCGCTGGTATATGTACCTGTACTCTCTATTTGATAATAACAACTACAACAGCAACAATGACACTATAACAGTCAGCTTCTCCCTCTCCCTCTGTGATCTCTCTCGCTTTTGCTCTCTCTCAAGTAAATAAATAAAATCTTTTTAAAAAATAAAATAAAGTAAGAATTTCAAAGTTCAGTTCCTCAGTCCCACTGGGCATATTTCAAGTGTTCAATAATCTCATCTTGCTAGTGGCTACCATGTTGGATGGTACAAGCCTAGAGGCTAAGGAACTTACCAGAGGTCATTCAGACATCCATTCAGTAAATATTTACTAAGTGTCTATTATAAGACAGGTGCTGTTCTAATTTCTAGAGACATCATCATAAACAAAACAGACCAAATCACTGCTCTGGTGAAGCTTTCATGACAGTAGGACCAGAAAGACAATAAACAAATAATTAACTAATAAACAGTTTCAGGTGGTATTAAGTACCATGAAGGAGAATAAAGCAGGTGGAGAAATGGAGGTAGACAGAGTTGTTGTGTATAGCTTGCCCGGCTGTACACTGCCCACCTCCAAGGGGCACAATTCACATCATCTGTGATGTGAATGCCACTCCCCAGAGTTGTACGAAGCAGTAGCCCTCGTGGGATGTGGGCAGAAATCTGATATAGATGAATCAGGAAAGACCATCCAATAATGGAAGATCATTTCCACACAGATACGAAGGCACTGGGGGAGCAAGCCCGGCAATATAAAAGAAGGACTTTTCCATCAGAGAGAATAGCCAGTGCCAAAGCCCCACAGCAGGAAGAATGCCTAGCATGTTGGAAGGGAGCCAGCTTGGGCAGTACATATTAAACGGGGGCATGCGGTCAGGGATGCGGTCGGAGCGGTAGCCAGAAGCTGGACCAAGGTAGGGGTGTGTTGGCCACGATTAGGACTTTGACTTTTCTATTGAGTACAGTGGGAAACAATGACTTGACCTCTCTCTTGCTCTCAATCAATAATCTTTTTTCCCCTTCATTTTATTTATGTTTTTTCATTAATTCATTTATTCATTTATTTGTTTATATAAGAACTAGCCTAGCTGCTTTGTTGAGACCAGACTGAAGGGAGATGGTAATTTGCAGGAAGCCAGGGACCATACTATTGCAGTCATCAAGCTGGAAGATGGTCATAGTTCAGAGTAGGGTCAGAGCAGGAGGCATGGCAAAAGCTGGTTTTAGAGAGATGAGGTGGAAAAAGTGTTTGAAGTAGGAGCTCCAGAACTGGGATTACAACCCAGTGAGCTTATTGCAGAAGCCCCACTTACCCCGCTCTGCAATGGGGTCTCCCCCACTAGAACGTTAAGATACAGAAGAGGTCATGGTCTTTCTTTTTTTTTTTTTTAAAGATTATTTATTTTTTTTTTTTTTTATTTGACAGAGAGAGAAATCACAAGTAGGCAGAGAGGCAGGCAGATAGGAAGGGAGAAGCAGGCTCCCCGCTGAGCAGAGAGCCCGATGTAGGGCTCAATCCCAGGACCCTGGGATCATGACCTGAGCCGAAGGCAGAGGCTTAACCCACTGAGCCACCCAGGTGCCCCTCATGGTCTTTCTTGTTCACCATTCTGTCCCATTGCCCTGCACGGTGTGGGGCACTCAGTACGTATTTAATGAAAAACAAACCCTTACTGTGTAAATAAGGAAACTGAGTCCCAAGGAAATTGGCGATTAGTAACTAGTGGGAGTAGAATGCGTATGTACTGGTTGCACAAATGTTTTCTAAGTCACAGTGACCAGCCTGCCCATCTCTGCCAGCTTCTGTTGTCCAGCAAGCAAGCATCCAAGCCAAGGCCTGTTTCTTAGGAAGCTCAGTGACTGGTTGCCACTTTTTTGTTCCTATACACATGGCACCAATTTGTTCCACAAATCGAAGTTAGTTGAAGGAGAACAACAGTGAACTGCATTATGCCTGCCTGCTTTGATATGCTATTCTAATGCCTGTCTGTTCATTATGGTCACCCTCCTCCTTTTTTTCCCTAAGCACACATTTAAAAGATAAAGAAATATAATTTATCTCCCTATTTCCTTGCATGGTTTTCTGCAGCTGAATATGCTCCCCATAAAATTGATTTAAGATACCTACCCAACTTTAAATTGATTGCAAACTACCTTTAACTTCTATTGCTTTGTTTTTCTTCTAGCAACTTTCTTAACTTAGTTAAATGGGCAAGTACTCCTCTGGCTATGACTCCATTGAAGCTCCTCTAGACTTTCCTAAGGGCACAAGAAGATCAAAAGCTTTTCTATTTTTATTTCATACAGGGGGGTTTTCATATTATAAAACCAACCCATACTCACGGAAGGGAGTTTGAAACACACGCACGCACACACACACACACACACACACACACACACGCAGTCACAAAGAAGGAAAAATTTAATTCTGTAACCCAAAGAGAGTACCTTTAAAAATTCTTGGCATATTTTCTTGCCATCTCTTTCTGTATGTGAATGAGTGAATGTGTGTATGTGAGTGTGCACACACATATTTATTGTGAATCATGCTTTCTCACTTAACCAACCATTTATATGTTACTATGTAGCATTTTAAATAGTGCTTTAATAGCTATATGCTATTTAGTAATGAAAATGTTGCTATCTCTCCCACTGATAGGCATTTTTCCCAATTATCCTGTCACAAATAATGCTACACTGAACATTTTTGTTCATAATATAGATTCTGTATTTAGAGTGATTTCTAAATCATTCCCCAAAGTAGAATCTCTCCCAAATTCCCAAAAGTAGGATCATTTAGTCAGTCAAAAATAACATTATATTGTAACATTTTAAACTTCTACCTATAATGTATGCAAACATCTATCTCCCTACTAGCATTAATTATTAAATGGCTGTCTTTTTGTCTCTTTTTGTATAACTATGCTAATGTTTTTAAAAGCCACCAAATTTTATTAATTTGCATATGTCTGATTGCATCTAAACTTGAATGTTTCCATCTACCTGTTTATTCATTGTATTAATTTTATTATTCATGTCCTTTTCTTACTTATTAATCAAAATAGTCTTATCAATTTGTTTAACTTGTGTAGAATAAACATATGCATTTATCAAAAATTTCTATACAGATAGGGTTTAACAGAATTTTTTGTGTGTTTTCATGTTGTTTATGGCATGATTTTAATATACATTTGAGAGGATCAGTACCTTCTAAAATAAAAATAAATGGGGTGCCTGAGTCACTCAGTTGGTTAAGCATCCAGCTCTTGATACAGGCTCAGGTCATGATCTCAGGGTTCTAAGATCAAGCCCTGCATTGGGCTCCGTGCTCAGCTGAGTCTGCCTAAAATTCTCCCTCTCCTTCTGCCCCTCCCCCTGCTCGCACTCAATCTCTCTCTCTCTCTCTCTCTCAAATAAATAAATAAATAAATTTATAGTAGATATTTTAGGAAATACAAATAAGCAAGAAGAAGAAAATAAAATTCCCCCACATGCTTATAATAATCATTCTTAACATTTGGGGCATTTTCTTCTGTCTTCTTATACACTTAAATACTTTTTACAAAAGTAGTCGCATATTGTACATCTTACTGTCCTATTTTTTTCCACATTAAACTGTTAAAAATTTATTTTAAAGTCATGAATATTCTTCTTCATTATCATTTTAATGGCTTCGTAGCATGACTAGATCAAAATTTATTCAGATCACTACTGTTGTCAAATCTCTTTATTTCTAATATTTCACTGTTATAAAGATATGTGGATATCTTTATGGCCAAATCATTACACATACCCATAATTACTTAGGATGAATTTCTAAAGTGGGTCATGGGCTTAACCAAATTTTAAGGCTTGGTTATACATTGTCATATCGCTCTTCTGTTCATGGCATAGGATTTATTTTGTCTTAAAGTTGTAAATGCTTGCATAGTACTTGAAATAATTTAAAAGGAGCAATTTACCTAGCTATGCATGTATTGGGAAAGAAGGAGAAATATATCTACAATGTACCAAGAGCCCAAATTTCCAGAGCAGATAGCTCACAATTTGTAAGTCTTAAAGTTAGTTGAATACATCACGTATGGTTCCTTTTCTATAGATACTAGAGAAAATTTAGTTTTACAAAAATCAACTTTTTGCTTTGTCTCCATCAACTTGTCTTTGCTCTCACAAAACCACATTTTCCAGATCAACTAAAGATGTGGAGGCACTGACTCAGGGGCTTAATAGTAGATCTACCACGGGGCACCTGAGTGGCTCAGTGGGTTGAGCCTCTGCCTTCGGCTCAGGTCATGATCTCAGGGTCCTGGGATCGAGCCCCACATTGGGCTCTCTGCTCAGTGGGGAGCCTGCTTCCCCCTCTCTCTCTGCCTGCCTCTCTGCCTACTATGATCTCTGTCTGTCAAATAAATAAATAAAATCTTTAAAAAAAATAAAATAAAATAAATAGTAGATCTACCAAATGCTTACATGTGCCAAGCCCCTGCTGACATCCATTCTTTCATTTAATCCCAGAACAGCCTAATTTTTTGAACAGGGAACAGAGCTTCAGAATGGTGGAGGGACTTCTTCTAATTCACACAGAAGTTGCTGACTGATAAGTCTCTCACTTGGGAGGAGTACAGTTTTCACTACTCTGTGTTGCCTCTTCGTGGACTCTAATACTTCACGGATTTTACTCCCCCCACATCCTATCAACTTACACTTGCATTTACATTTATATTAAAAATTGACCTTTGAGAATTGCACACAAGTTCTGGTTCCAGCCTTTGCTCTCTCTCAGTTCTTGTTTATTTTAATTAGCCATTTAAAATTGTACATAGCGCCCCAACAAAGGAGAATTTCATATTAATGAGGATTAATCACATGTATACAATAAAATAATATAAATTAACCCCAGCAGCGATTGCTTATATATTCTAGGATATGTCTTAATATACCTTTTATTAAACAATGAAGAATGGGTTGTGGTTTCTAAAAACCATATGGTAGAAAATATTGGGAGGGAAAGATATTTGACTCTCATTACCATAGATAATTTAAAATATGTAATTAACAAAGTAGTGTATCGTACAGTGTAGTGAGATCAGAAAAAAATGAGTCGTAAGTGTTCAGGTTACTGATGTTTAATAGAAAAAATTGATGATCTGAGGTCAGACATCCTTTGGATTCCATTTTGACCTCTTAATAGCATGAGTCTTTGGACAAGTCCCTCTTCTTTCTGAGAGTCTATTCAAAAATATAACGATATTTTCTTTAGATACTTAGGAGAGTTGAATTCAGTATCAAATATGACAGTTTAAATAGCAGAGTGATGTTACAATATTAGCAGAGGAAAAAGAGAATTTGGAATGTCAATATAATGATCAAGAATGACTACACAAGGCCCACCACCCATGGTGTCTCTTAAGAATCCAGTGAGTTGTTAGGCAGTGAGCAACCTGTCCTGGGGTCCCAGTAAGAGACTGGGGAGTCAAATAGGGTTCAGTAAAACAGTTTTTGTCTGGGGAGTAGGAGACCTCATTTGGTCTTTTCTGTGTGGATTTGGCCACGTTTTATTCTCTGAGCTTAAGTTTCTTGGGGTGGATGTATGAATATCCTTAGCATAGTTTTTTGGTTTGGTTTTGTTGTTTTGGTCTATAAGAGGTTCTCAGTGAATGCAAGCTCTCTCCCTTTCTCCCTTTATTTATAAGGAGAATGTTAGAGTAAACATTATCTAAGTTCCCTCCAAGTTCTCAAATCCATATTACAATGGGTTCTTATTTCATTTTCGTTATGCATTCTTGATTGACTCAGTTCAGAATAACCCAGGTCTTTTCACTTGATTCCCATAATCATAAAATGTCATAGCTGGAATAAACCTCAGAAACTGTCCAACCCCTCATTTTACTCGCAAGTAAACGAGCTCATTAGTGGGGGTTGGCAGGAGTGGACTTGGTCAAGGTCACACCGTAGGTGCGGCCAGAGTAGAGAACACCATCCAGGTTTTCTGACCCGCCCCAAGGCTCTCCACCCACCCTTCCCCGACTTCCAGTTGCCGCTGGTATGTTCCTGCCTGCAAGGCAATGTGATTTGCCTATCTTGTGTTAACATTATTCTAGCTTGTAACGTCTGTGTTTAAGGCAATGACCTGAGAAATACTTTTATTTCCAGTGATGCACTTTTTTGCAGGGTTTATTAATTTTATTTATGTATTTGATCTCTCAGATGAAATAACCCACTAATTAGTGGGACAATTTACTGATGCTCTCCGCCAAGGGTGCTTTACAGCATCGGAGCAATCTTGTCCCACTGTGGTGTCAGCATATCCACTTTCTGCCCTGCTGCCCTTCACTGTAGCCGTCAGACACACATGGCCGTCAGCCCCAGGCTGGGGACTGGTGTCTCCAGGGACATGCGGAGATATCAGGTCATAAGGCAAAGGAGCCTCCCCAGAACTTATTCCAGAGACAGGCTGCTTTAGTAGGCCAAAAGGGGGTGAGTATGGGCCTCCCAGAGAGCTGAGCCAGTGGATTACTGAACTGCCCAGAATGTGAATTTCCAGAGAATGAGGGAAATCAATGTGTGCAGAAATGTTGCAAGTCACAGTTGAGAAGGCCCATAGTCCATCAAGACCAAGAGTGAATAAACCAAGGAGCCAGACAGGAAGACTGATATAGACAATAGCCACAGAACATTGTAAGATGCAGGCAAGAGTGGGAGGGACACCAGAAGACCCAGAGTCATTGGAACAAATAGGATAAGATAGTACCAAAGGGGTTTTTTTTGGGGGGGGTGGTGTGGGTTTGGTTTGGTTTTTCAACTGGCTTCAATGTGAAGTACATGGACATCCTTCTCCAACAGCCCCCATCTGTGCTCTCTCAACAGCCAATACTTTCTCATCTGAGAATCAGTCATAGTCTTGTGTCATTATTTCCTTATCTGTCCCCATTTGATTGCACACACCATTATATCACCAGGGCCTAGAACGCAGGTATGAAATATAACACAGTTAGTAAACATTTGTTGAATGAAAGAATGAATGGATGAGTGGATAAATGAATAGGTGAGTCAATCTGTCAGAGCTGCTGGGGGTCAAAGACCTATGAACTCTATTCATCTGCTGTCTTTGATGTAATAAGCAGAACCCAATGAGAGATCATCATTTTCAATTATTTATATTTACTATAGAATTACTTAATATAGCAAAGAAGCATCCAACATAAAAGTATGTAACCTCTCTTGACTAAACCTTCCTTCTTATTAGTGCTTAATTACATCACAGGCACCCCAGAAGTAGTTTCATCTGGAGTAGAGGTAAAAGGTCACAGTACCCTAAACCTTTAGGTGGTGTCTCTGCTGGCCCACTAGTTGCCTTGTGGGTATGGATGCTGACACTACATTGACACTGTGGACTGCATCTAGCATGAGGGTTCTTGTCAGAACAACTTCTAGAACTCTAGCCAGAGACTGGCTGGAACTCTAGGAATAAGGAGGGTCAGTGGGACTCTGTAGTGGGAGTTAGGAAAGCTCAGAATCCTCTCCCTCTGCAGTGGGAACTCCTTTACTGTGCTTGGCCGCCTTAGGGGTGTTACCTTTGCTATGATTGGCTGTATGCAAATTAGCAGACCCCAGCATGTTTGTTCATCCTAGATATAATTACTGTATCTATCTCTGCTACCTTGATCCAACTGCTGTAGAGTTTTGGGTAACTGTGCAGATGAGGTGACCCTAACTTGTTGATGCTGTTTACATGTGACAGATCTCACTGAGACACAAGCAGTTCTCATGTGTTGGTGATGATGAAGTGCTGAGGCCACAACTGGGACTTGTGGTCCTAATTTATGTACTTACCTACTCTGTGCTCAGAGAGCTGGGGGTTCTAGATCCACACAGATACCAGGACATGGGCACATCTTAGAGATCTTTGGCAAATACTTAGAATTATTTGTATAACAATTCTAATGATAAGGCCTTCTCCATTCATCCCCTGCCTACCACATAGCGGCTACTCTCCTAAGGTCTTTCAATACAGTACTTAATGATCATAACAAGCCTGCAATTAGGTTTTCTCATCCCATTTAAAGTGAGGAGAGTGAAGTTCAGAAAGATGAAATAACTTGTCCAGAGTCATGCAGGGCCAATTGTGTCAATCAGAAAACATACTAAGTTTCACACAGAGTAGTGGTATTAACTGCCAAAGATGGAGAAACTGGCCCAAAAAAGAAAAAAGAAAAAAAGCCAAATGAAATTGAAAAAGCAACTATCCATTGGCTCTTTCGGGAACTGAGGAAGGTAGCAAAGATAGTACATATTCTGTATAACACCTACAGACAGCTTGTAAAACAGTGGTGTTTTGTTGAGAGCTGTGTTCGGGAGCTCTGGGCTTATTCCCAGGTCTCCAAAAGCAGAAAGTTTTCCAAGCTTCCATACTGTCCAGCTGACAAACTGTAGTCTCATTCTGGTCAAGGACCAGGCAGAATGCATGTGGGTCCATACTGTTCCTTCCAGGGACTAAAATAGACTTTCCTATGTAGTCAAGCCTGACAAGGACAGGTTGCAATTTTATACAGCATTCCTCAGGGGTAGAGGTTCTTCACCAAAAGTCGTAAACTGTTGCTAGATCTGACCATGAGTATTTTTAATTTTTTTCTGCAAAGTCTAGATGTTGGTATATATTTAAAAGAAGTGGGTTTTCTTCTTGTCATTGTTCCTTTAGATTTTTCAGTTTATGTATTAAATCTTTTTGTTGTTATTGTTCCTTTAGATTTTTCTGTTTATGTATTAAATCAGGTATTAACACACACTGGATGGTCTTTCCCTAATTTTGTGTTTCTTCATGGCACTTACCACCTGGCATACTTTATTGCTTTGTTTAGTGTCTGTCCCTGTTTCCTGAAATGTAAGCTCATGAGGGCAGGGATAACTGTTTAGTTTGTTATTAAATCTCCAATGGTCAAAGCAGTATTTGGTGCAATTAGGGTCTCAGCAAATATTTATGAATAATAATGAATGGATATATATATATATATATCCATTATATATGCATGTGTGTGTGTGTATATATATACATCCATTATATATACGTGTATATGTACATATATATATGGATGGCTGGGCAAGTGGACAGATGCATCACAGTTGACAGGGCCCATACCAACTTTAGGACTTCGATAAATGTCACCTTCTGAGTAAAGTCTTCCCCTAACTACCTTGTTTAAACTTGAGGTCCCACCTCAGCCCTCCTTAGGACCCCCTCTGCTTCTGCTTTGTCCATGACACATATGACCATATGACACACTAGGCATTCTGCTTCTCTTTGCTTAGGGTGCGTGGTCTCCCTCCTCTAACGACTCAATAGAAAAACATGGGCATATATAAAAGCAGCAGAAGAAACCTAATAGTAAAATATAAATTAAAAACAATGCAAGAATGTTCAATCTCACTAGTAATTAGAGAAATCCATGCTAAAATATAAGACATTTTATATCCATCATTTTGGAAAAATTTAAAAGTCTGGCAATAGCAAATGTTGGTGATGCTATGAACTCATGCTGGATTTGTATGAAGTACTACTGCCACTTTGTAGAGCCACGTGTTACATCTGAGAACTCTGAAGACGCCTACACCACAGAGAAATCTCACATACATGCATCCAGTAACTTTAACAGTGTCCACTGCAGCATTACCCTTTTTTGCACATCTTGGAAACAGCCCAAGTGTTCATCCCTATGAATAAGTCAAAATATAAACATATAAGATACTATCTAAATGTTAAAATGAAAGAATTTAAGCCACTTCTATCAAAGTGGCAAAATCTTTAAAGCATATTTAAGAAAATAAGCAAGGTTCAGATGGATGTCTACAGTGGGAAAGCATTTAAACAAAGTTTTAAAACATGCAAAACACTGCTACATGTTTTTTGTGGGTGCAAGCATGTATTAGAAGCAGAAAAACATGCATGGAAATTTAGGCCTGAGTTATTTTTGTGGAATTAGGAAGGAATTCATAGGATAACTTGCTTATATTTATAGTGTTTATTTTTAAAAGAAAATATCTGAAGCAAATATGACAGAATGGCAATATCTCATAAGGCTGGGTGACTGTACGTAAGTTTTGGTTATAATTATGTCTATACTCAACTTCATGCTTGAAATAGTTAATAAGAAAAGAAATAGGAGGGTACTTAAGTGTGACTGGCAGGGAATAAAGTCCAAGCCATAGCATATCAAATAATATGGTGTGACATCGCAAAATTGTAAACTGAATTTTGTTGCTAATCACGGCTGGATGCAAACCCAGATTCAGTACCTTCTTTTCATAACACTTCATGAGAGTAGGCTTTGGAACCTGATGTTTGAGGTTTGAATCTTGACTTAGATACTTAATAACTATTTAAAATTGGGCATCAGTTTTCTCATCTTCAAAGTGGAAAAATGAGATAAAATAGAGGAAATCTTCCCAGACATGAAGACAAACCATGAGAGACTCTTAACACAAGGAAACAAACTGAGGGTTTTTGAAGGGGAGGTGGGAGGGAGAATCGGGTAATTGGGTGATGGGCATGAAAGAAGGCACCGTGATATGATGAGCACCGGGTGTTATATGCAACTAACCAATTACTGAACTCTACATCTGAAACTAATTGTGTACTACTGTATGTTGGCTAATTGAATTTAAAGTTTTAAAATATAGAGGAAATCAACAAAACCAAGAGTTGGCCTTCAAAAAGATCAACAAAACTTGCAAACTTCTAGCTAGATTGATTGAGAAAAAAGAGAAGACTTAAATAACTAAAATCAGAAATGAAAGAGGGGACAGTACTACCAACATTAGAGAAATAAAAACAATTATAAAGCAGAAAAATAGTACCTCCTCATAACAACTATTCTGAGGATGAAATGAGGTCATATTTGTGCAGTGTTCAATATATGCCAAGGCACATAATAAGACGGAAGGCTGGTCTATATTAAGAGCTCCAGGTTCTGATGTAAACAAGCATGAGTTTGAAGTCTATTTTGAAAGCCATGCTTTCTCTCATTTTAGTTGTTTCCAACAATAATCCTACCAGGTTTGTGTTGTTATTATCCAATTTTATATGTAAGAAAACTAAGCCTGACAGAAGTCAAAAACTTGCCCAAGATTTTCCATCTCTTAAAAGAGAGATGAGATTCAAACCAGATCCACCTCCAGAAAAATATAACTGTAACTTAATATACTGGATCTATTTTACTAGTTTTATGAGTAAGCTAAGTTGAATTTATAATCTATCTACAGAAATTTATTCTTTAGCTTTTCTTTTCTTTGAATAGGGAATCAACCAGCCATTGCTGATTAAAACTAATAACAAGTATCTACTTGGAGTATGTATATATAAGCCCAAACATGTAAAATATCTGCCATAATGGGATGTTATTACTAGATAAATATTCCTGCCTTAAGCAGATTCTTGGTCTTGGAATATATTGGAAGATCAGTAGGCTGTGATATTCCATTATGTTGAGTTTCTCTCTCTCCCTCTTTTTTTTTTTTTTTTTTTTTTTTTTTTTAGTTTCACTGTCTTCCCTTGAAAAATGATTATCTCTCTGCTTTCCATCTTCTTCTATCTTCTGTGAATCCAAATGGAACTTAACTTTTATTGGCACCAATTATTTTGAATGAACACTTTTCTTAATGTAATTTTCGTCAAGTCAGTTCCATGTATTAAGTCTTCATTCATTCATTCATCATTCATTCATTCTTTTATGCAGCAGACGTTAAGTGCTGACCATGAACTCATCTCTGGGCTACATTCCTAGGAAATAAGGGTTACTAAGACTAGAGAGAGCCAGAGGTAGAAATGGCAATCCCAGTGCAGTGTGACCTGCAGATTGGAATTGGTGCTGGAGAGCATGGAGTCCCCCATTTAATAGGGGGATGCAGGAGAAATGACACAGAAATGGCGATGTTGCGCCTGAAACTTCTACCTGTACATTTATTTACTGTATAGAAAATAATGCATGATCTTTGTAGAAGACTTGAAAAGCATAAAAACAAGAGAAAAATAACCTATAGTCACTGTTAACAGCTGGTATATTTTTTAAGACCAATTTCTACATGGATGCATTCAAATTTAGTAATTTTATTATATTACACATATTTTCTCATACCCTGAAAATTTTACAAATTATTTTTATATGTGTGTAATATTCTTCCATGTAGAAATACTAATATTCACTTTATCATTCCCATATCAGTTGTTTCCCTCTTACGAATAACATTGTGTTCATAATCTCTGTGCATAAATATTGGCCTGCATAAATGATTGTTTCCTTGAGAAGGAATCCTGAAGGTGAATTACAGATTAAAGGGTATGATCGCTTTTAAGACTCTTGACATTTTCTCCAGTACCCTTTTCTTTACTGATCTCAAGGCAAGAGCCCAAGCCTTTAAGGGAGTCAGATGAATTACAAATTGTAGAAGTTCTTTAAAAATTCCACACACAGTGGGGCGCCTGGGTGGTTCAGTGGGTTAAGCCTATGCCTTGGGCTCCGGTCATGATCTCAGGGTCCTGGGATTGAGCCCTGCATCCAGCTCTCTGCTCAGCAGGGAGCCTGCTTCCCCCTCCCCCTCTACCTGCCTCTCTGCCTACTTGTGATCTCTCTCTCTCTCTCTCTCTCTCTCTCTCTCTGTGTCAAATAAATAAATACAGTCTTTAAAAAATTCCTACACACAGGGCACCAGGGTGGCTCAGTCGGTTGACCTTTAGCTCAGGTTATTATCGCAGAGTCCCAGGATGGAGCCCAGCATCGGGCTCCCTGCTCAGCAGGGAGTCTGCTTCTCCCTCTGGCCCTCCCCCTTCTCGTGCTCTCTCTCTCAAATAAATTAAAAAAAAAAGTTTTTAAAAATTCCTACACACTTCTGTGTACATGTAGATATGCATGTGAATGTATACACACATGTTCCTGAGGAAGAGATGCCCACAGACACACACATATATCCTGATCCTTCGAGAGGCATTCTGTACCCCACTCTTGCGGAGCACTTAAAATGGGCTGTCTTTGTTGATTTCCTTTGTTAGTGGTGGTGCCTTTGTTTTATCCATCTTTGTATATCCAGTGCGTGGTATGGGGTAAGCAGTTAGTAAATGCTTCTTGAATGAAAGGCAGGGAAGGAAAACAAGCCCATTAAATAATTGTTTACTTTCTCAAACATCTTGTTTTATTCGTTTTCAGCATCCAGCAAGACATGGTGGTGAGCCCTGGCTGTAAGTCTTCATGATTGAGCGACTCTTTTGCACAACACAAAGGTAAATATTTGAGACTGGTCGACTTGCTGGTTATTAGGAAAATCTTCCTCTCCGGGAAGACAACTCACAGATGTCTCTGAGTCCAAGTGATGGCTTTTGTGCTTTGTGTTCCTCCTTAAAACCCCCCGGAGTGTTCATGGAGCCTTTGGGAGTAGCTGCCTAGGATGGCTCTTCTCCTGCCTACTTTGTGTTTGCAGTTAGAGAAAGGGAATATTGATTCCCTTTCTTCTTTTCTTTAAGCACCTAGTAAGCGTCATTAGGAGTTTCAAGTTTTCCTGTCTGGATTTTCTGGCTCTCCCAGTAGGTGGTCTCAAATTGGTTTGATTTTAAACACAACTATATTAGCTCTCCTCAAATGCCCACTGTTTTAATATATTTACCAACAGAAGGAACCGTTCTCAGTTGTTGAAACTGAAGTCAAACCGTGTAAGATAAATGTTTCTACATAGAAAACAGACTTGGAGATTTACAAGCTTAAGGAACAAGTATTATTATTTTGAGGTCCTAAACTTTTAAATGATGGCGACACTGAAATCTCTACTTCATACCGGGAGCCAAGAAGGCACAATTGAAAATGCCTATTCCTTTGACAAATTAGAAGCATTCATTGCAGTATCTATTTCTTGTTTACCAGGGATAATGCTGAATGAGTCACAGACTGGGTAGATTGATGTCCCTTCTGACCACTTTTAATTAGCACTGCCTATTAGGATGAACAGACTGTTGCTTTCCTGCCATAGATTCCCCCCCCCAGCCCCCCTTAAATAGAATAGAAATCTTATTCTCCACAAGGTAATATTCATCTCTTCTCCAACCAGACAAGCATAGAAAATTAAACAATGGTCCGTTAAAAAGCCCAGATAATGTATTTATCATTTCCAGTTTATGTGAGTTTGCAAGGCAAATAGGAGTGGGAGCTATTTGTTATGGGACCTTGGGGAACAACGGGGCTCGGGAGGGAGCTGGGATGCAGGAGGATCTGAGACTTGTAAAAATTCATTAAAAATATGAGGTGCTATTGGAGACAGAGGAAATTAATTACTCTCCGGGACTCAAATGTCACTACTCATTTAAGTGACCTGGCGAGGAGGCTGAGAAACCTCTTCCGTGAGGGTTTCTGTAGTGGTGAAGGCTGGGAGCTGGGATTCCTCAGCTGTCAATTTTTGCATTTCCTTGGTGACTTATTGACATGTTAACCTGGCTTGCGCCCCAGCCTCCTCTAATGAGTAGAGTTAAATGAGAAATAGGGGCTGGGATGGGGGGGGGCACTCTCCCCTGTAGTTGGCCAGGTTATGCAGACCAGCTCACCAGGCACATAAGTAGCCTCGGACCTGAGGGAAGCCTGTAATTTACCGCAATGGAGAGAAGAGGCTGATCATTTGCAGCTGGACAGAGTTTGGTCTTTTATTATTGCTTTTCCATCCACAAAGCTATTCTCTGAGGTGGAGTGAATTTGGAAAGACAAATTAAGGTTTTCTACCTAAGGAGGACTGGGGAGCAGTAGCTTCTGAAAACAGTCATCTTTTCTAGATTGCCTGTGTAATAAGTCTCTCTAATGCATTCTGCCTATAGACAGAGGTTGAAAATATATAGATATGTGATGACTTAAAAGTTTAAAATCAGTAAACACTGGGAATAATGGAGTAAAAGCTTTCTCAGATGTGCGCCTTACCTAGACTGGGAATTCAAGATTTTATTCTTGAACTCTGCTACTAACCAGCTGTGAGAGGTGGCACAAACCATCATAATGCTCCAAGCCTCTGTTGTATTATTTATACAATGGGAACAATACTATCCATCTTCTGTGATCGTTAAGGACCCTGTATCCAAAAGAGCTTTGAAGGGTGGAAATACATAGGTGGGCAGTGGCCCTATCACCTATTGGTATGTTTTGTTGTTTTAAAAGTCTTGCATTTTAAACACTGAGGCTGCTCAGTGATCTCTGTTCCTGTGTGGGTCAAAGTTTAAGGGCTCTGCAGGATTTTTTCTGGCTTGTTCATGTGGGGAGAGTGAATCAACAGGCCAAAGAAGAAAGCACTGCTTTGGGAAAAAACTGTTCACATGGTGTTAAAAAAAAAAAAATGTGAAGCATGCTTTGGAGGGAGTTGGAGGCCTGGATGTTCACCTCCGGGAGCAGTCCTAAGTACCATGTTTCCAATTCAAGAAAGTCCTGTCCCTTTGAAGCAAAGACAGATCATGCATTGAAGGTAGTAGAAGAGATGTTTGAAGATTATTCATCTATTCCTAGGAAGGGATGATGAGAAGATAAACGAGGGCAGGGTCAGTGGAGACAGAGAAGAACAGAGAATTTTGAGAGGCCTTGGAAAGGAAGGACTTCGAGGCTTTCTCATAGTTGGGGAGCGTGCACTTTGAAGAGGGAGCAGCACAGTGATTAAGCTGTAGAGGGTTCCCAAGGTGCTTGTAATGTCGTTAATAGAAATATGGGAAAGTGCAGGATATAGTCCTTCTGCTCAAGGAGCTCAGAGAGGTAAACAGGGATGGGGCAGACCAAACAGAAGTCCGGAAGAGCGATGCTGGGGTCAGTGCTGAGAGGGAGGGTGTCTCGGAAGATGAGCAGCCCTGTGCTGGGAGAGCAGGGGTTGGAGGCTGGGCATTGCACCAAGCAGCTGCTCCCAGCCACGAGGAACCAGAGCCGCCCAGCTGCACATTGCAGATGCTGGTTTGAGAGCAGCACACTCAGCAACCTGAGTTTTGCACCCTGGCATGCCCTCAGTGATTTTCCAAGGCTTCTGTGCTGTTGTTGTCTCCTGGAAGTGGACTTGAGGGACTGTCTGCCTATTCTCATTAGCCAGCCCTGTAGTGATCTATCCAGAGCATGCACAGAAGATATCCCCAGGGACCCAACTCTGAATAATTGCTACAACTACTGTCCCCATTCCTTGGTGTTCTTTGGAGCTTTTATGTCACTTACCTTTTAAAATTGCTTTAAAGCTACCAATTGACATAACTGAACTATTGGCTCACTATTTATTGTGTTAACTACATGTGTCCATTTGATTCATTTCTAGCCATCATGTCATCATAGTGAGATAGTAATATGACAGGAAAATTTTTTTCACACCGGTCTCCCTCCCTTTTACCTTCCTTTGTGAATTCATCTCTTTGGTGCCTCCTATTTGCCCCCTTGTTTGTTTCATTTTCTCAGATTGTATTTACACTTCTACTTTTCCTCTTCTGATAAAAGAGCACATCCTTCAACTCAGTTGGACATAGGAGATCCTTGATACGGGGTGAGGGGTGGTTCGGTTGTAAAAACTTGGAACGTTTTCTTAACCACATGGCAGCTTTCTGTATCTGGTATTTTTGCTGGTGGTCATGTTGCTGGTGGTCATGTTTGCTGAATGTCTTAGATTGGAATTCTCTGTTCCAACACATAATAGCTATCAAACATCAAGCAAATCCATTTCTTTAGGCTTGAATTTTCACATTAGTAAAATTACAGTGAATTATAGTAATAATACTTTCATACAAGATTGTTAAAAGAATTTAATGAGAAAGTGAATGAGAGAGAGTCTGGCACATTATAGATTACCAGTGAATGTTAGCTGCCATTGCTTATAATAACATATAAGGATATATATATATCCTTGAAATGTAAGAAGCAGATGTGTTGATCTTTGGCAACAAGGAAGGGAGACGCTAGAAAGACACCCTCCCATTCTTTGGCTGGGCTTAGAACATGGAAATCCCTAGTGATGTAGGCACTGAAAGCAGCCAAGTGTGTGGGTGCACAGGAAGTCTTCCCCGGCCAGACAGTGACCTGGGTACTGAACACTGAGCTTCTGCTGGGCATCTGGAGAGCATCTAAGTCAACCCTGCCTCAGATACAATATTCCTTCCAGATAGTACGGCAGTTTGTAATATGCCAGCATGTCTCCCTTGAATTACCTCACTCAGAATTCAGTTTCCTGTATGTTTCCAGTTAGGGTGGAACACGGGGGAGGTTCTTGGGAGACTGGAGGATAGAAGGGAGCGGCAGCCGCTCTGCAGCTCACGTGTTGTTGCTGACCCGCTGACTCCCCTGGTCGGCACAAAGCTGCATGTGGGTCCACGGCTGCTCTCCCTTTCCTCTGATCCTTCTCCAGCTTCTCCAACTCCTCATCCAGATGTGTGTTCAGCTCCTGGAGAAAAGGCCCCAGCTGCAGCAGCTCACCCACACTGGCAAGCTGGGAAGCCGTGAAAGTCAAGGTTGCAGTTAGTTTTCATGGAGTCTCAGTGCATGCTTATGGGTGCCCGGCTGCTCCTGCTTCTCCCCATTATTTATGTCCATCTTTCCTTCCTAACAGCCTGCCCAGTGGACTTCAATCAGACATGATTCAACAGACATATAGACCACTTAACCAGTTCCCACAATTGCTTAAGGTCAAATTCCTCTTTAAGTAAACAATACATATTTATTTGTGTGTGTGTGTGTGTATAATATATATATTATATATAACATATATAATGTATATATATTATTTTAAATAGTATATATTTATGTGTGTGTGTGTGTGTGTGTGTGTGTATGTGTGTATATATATACACTGTTTATCAGAGGAACAGAACCAAGCACTAGAAGATTCTATACAGGTTTGGGTATGTGTATATATCTACCAGGCCTTCTGCCTCTGTGGTTGATCTCCACCTGATACAGCAGCTCATAAGCTTTTCATAATGGAGAACTCTCCACTCCACAGAACAGTCCATTCCTGTCCTACCTCCCAGCCACCATTCCTCTCTCTGTGATACGACACACACACAAAACTAAATTTGTAAGCCAAAAATGTTGTTTTTCAGCCCAGGATGTACCTCACTTTCTCCTTGGGATTTCTGCACCTCTCAACCCAAAATGTGTGCATAAACTCATGGCTGTGACCTCACCCACTGAAATTTTTCCTCTCTGGTTTCTCACCTTTGGAAGCTTCAGAATTGGACTCTCCATGCAATTAACCCTATAAATACGAATATACTAGAGAGACTCTCCTAGCCATTCCATTTCCTCAGACCCACCTCCTCTTCATCCCCCTCATGCCTGGTGAGACAGTCCCTTGATTCTGAGTGTTTACAAGGCATCGTGTGGTATAGTGGGAGGGAAGCACAGAATTTAGAGTCGAAACACCTGTGCTTGTCTTCTGCCACCACAGACGGCTTGACTGTGTCTTCTCGTTATGTAGCTTCTGAGGGCCTCAGTTTCTTCAGCTGTAAAATAGGTTTACTAATAGCTGACCTACCTGTTCTCGGCCCCCCTGTGAAGCCAGTGATCCCTGACCAGCTCTGGATGTTTGAAGCCCTCTGTTCTGGATATCTGTTTCCCCATTCTCAGATTAATTCGCACCTAGGTTAGGGAAATGCCGATTATGATCAGATGTTGAAACTTAGAATTCGTAAGACAGTAGCAATCAGAACACTCATATTTTTCAATGAAAATAAATACCTTGAAAGAGTTGTAACCTAAATTTTTATTCTATTCAGAGTCTACCGTGGTAACTTTTTGCCTAAATTGTTTCTCGAAGATTTAGGTTGAAGCACTTGAGTGAATAGTGGTTCCTTTAAAGATGGGTATATAGATCAAAATCACTTATAAAAAATATTACAGAACTGACCAAAAAGAGCAGAACACCTAAATAGGAAAGAACGACTAAAAATTTCTCCTGTTTGAACCAGAGTTTAAAACTAATAAAAATCTAACACTAAAAGTAGAACAGGACAGAACAATTATCGAGATGACTACAAAAAGGAGCTCACAGTTATAATGAAGCGAGTTTTTAAAAAAGCGATACAACTAAGTGATGAAATCAAGAACATACAAATGAAACTGTTATGAACAGATAACATAGATGTCCATCCAAAGAAAGAGCCTCTCCATCCTCCCTGGCAGAGAAGGCTTTCCATGTAAGTAGTACAGAGGACTCTGGGACCATCCTATTTTTTTTTTTTTTTAAGATTTTATTTATATTTGAGAGAGACAGAGAGCTCGAGAGGGGAGAAGGTCAGAGGGAGAAGCAGACTCCCCGCGGAACTAGGAGCCCGATGTGGGACTCGATCCCAGGACTACAGGATCATGACCTGAGGTGAAGGCAGTTGATTAACCAACTAAGCCACCCAGGCGCCCCTGGGGCCATCCTGTTCTTAAGTGTGGCATGGGCAACCAATTATGAGCTCACAAACCTGGTTAGAAAAGTCTCTGTAATTGGCAGGTATATGACTGCCATATAAAGATGTGGAGATGAGTGTGACAGCTGAAAGCCACGTTTGTGGCCAGCACTCACCCTGCTCCCCTGCACACACATATCATTGAAGAACAGCCGAAGTTGAAGAAATAGCAGTGTTACCCTCCCCCTCGCTGCGTGTGTGCACGTGCACACATATGCACACTCACGCACGCACACCCTGCCTTCTCACAAGGATCAAGGTCATGCTATAGCGCCATGACTGGCACGTGGTGGGTCCTCAAGAAGGTGTTTGTTGGAAGGGTGCGTGTATTAATGAATTGCCAAGGAACTCATGGGGAAAGTTTAGAAATATCAGTAGACATTATGACAGCATCCTGGACAAAATGAAATGGAGGAAAAAAAATGCCCAGGAGAATTACTTTACTGGAGATTTAACATGTTGATGTTCATAACACCTCACCTGCCAAAGGTATCCTCTTCAAAATGAATGAAGCCACAGAACAGGATTAAATTGGCACAGCTGGAGGAGGTCTGCCTGCATGTGAAGAGCTGAATGTTATCTCCAGGCAACGAAGGGAGTTGGAACATGAGGGTTCTTATTTTTAGTGTTGGGGAGAAAATGAATTTGAACCAGAAGACACCAAGGATTGATAAGAGAAGATCGGGGCTTGAGGGAGGAAGTGGATATGGAACAAGCTCAGACCAAGAGGGCGAAGTAAAGAATGAGAGTAGAGGGAGGCCTGTGGGAGGGGATCTTGCTAGTTCAGAGCAGCACAAGAAAACCTAATGAGGTCCGCCAGGGGATCTGGTCAACTCAGGCCCCCATTGCTTGGGACAGGCTACCTCAGAGTAGACACTTAAGGTTAGGGAGTCACTTTGCCACGGGTGTAGAAGACCAGCAACAATCCTGTGTGGACATGTCTGCATCCTCTCCTCTGCAGAGTGGGGAAATTCTTTATGAAATCACTTAACGTGGTGTACATACTCGTCTGTTTGCATTCTTCTCTTACTCTTTGTGTTCTATGGTGCCAGGTCCATGGATTTTTGGATTTTTTATTTTTTCCAAACCTTTATTTCTAGCCTCTAACTCTAAGAATTAAAAAAGAAATCACCGAACCTAGACCTGTCTGGCTGAAATCTGTGATCTGCCCACTTATTCCCATAAGCTTCTGAGGCTGCAATTGAACAGACACTCCCTAAAGATTTCTTGGAGAGAAGAAGGGGTGATAGATAATGATAATAACGTAGAGAAGAAAATTAGGGTACAGACTTTCACAAGATCTCTTCTGAGCAGATGGTAGACAAATGGGCCTGACACACGTATTCTTCAGATATCATTCAGGGTGGACTGAACCGCAGAGAGGGACCTGGGAGAGGGTTACACCACTCAAGTTTGGGATACATCCACAGGGAAGCTGGACCATAGCCAGAGTGTAAGGATGTCAATATGTCAGGAGAGGGAATGAGACCGAGTCTTAGGTGAAGCAGAAAACCCTGCTGGCTTACTCTTCTGCAGTGAACTCCCCCTTCCCCATCTACCCTGCCTCTCTCCTCAGGCCTCATGTTGCTACTTTTGCCCCTGTAGCAACCTTAGAATAAATTCTTCTCACATCTAGGGACAAGAAAACTAAAATTCACATTCAGAGTTTTGCAAAACCCACAAATGCTGGGAATGAATCTGAATGCAAGTCATCAGGATTAACCTACGTGGGTACCAAATATTGTGAGCGTGTCTGAATTTGCTGCAAGATGATTCTCTCCAAGGAAATTTCTACAGGAATTTTATTTGACAGCCAATTTTGTTGAGGCCAAGCATGTATCTTCCTGTGAACATTACCGGGGGAAATAAAAAGACCATCCAGAGCTTGTGTGCCCCTAGATTTTTCACCTTTCTGTGTTTAACACGCTGCTTTAATGTTCCTGAAATGCGGGTGTCTTTATTTATCAGCGTCTCTTAGCTGGAGACACTAGTTCTGGGTGTCCCATTGAAGGTAATGTTTCCAGATGGCTTACAAATTAGGTTCAATAAAATGTAGTCATTCTTCTCTTTTAGTGACTTCTTGGTGCTGAACCTATTTGACTTACCTAACATCCTATTTGAGTTGTTAAATCCTAAACATGGATTGATTAGAACAGGGGAATAGGCTCTTGGGTTAATGTATTGGGCTTTCTGAAGTGAATAAAAGAACCACTTTGGAACTAAAAGCCTGACTTAATGTTCACTTCGCCACTTGTCTGTGTTGACTCGGTTTCCTGTCTCCCTCCTCTCTTGCTCCTGCAGCCACAATCCCCTCACCTGCAAAGATGGGAGTCAGGGGTGACTGTGACAGGCAAGTGGTAATATACAGGGAAAATATTTGGTAAAGTATAAAGAGTTATAGAAATGTAAGTTGGTATCGTACAGTTAAATGAAAGAACATGAAGAAGAGGGGATTACGTTCCAGGGAACATATTCCTTCATTTAGAAATTTTAAGAAAGAAAATTGGCATCAGGACATTCTAGGACTAGAAGGGATCTCAGAGATTATCTGCTTCGGTTTCCTTTTTGACAAACAAGGAACTCGAGTCTCCCATGAGGTGGTAACGTGTGTTAAAGCACACAGCAAATGCTACGCAGAGCGGAGCCTGAAACTCATGTGACTTGCTTCTCCATTCTTCTCCTTCTGCCCATGCACTGCTACTCCTTCCCTTCTCGTGCCTCTGCAGACTCTACTGTGGCCCTTCATGGAATGACTCAAACCAAGAATGTCAGACCTCACGTGCCAGGGAGAAAACCCATACCCGCCATCCCAATCTTTTCCAGTGTATCTATGGGGACTTTCTTTTAGCTGCAATTAGGAGAATGAATGTTGTAGGCTTTGGAATGGTGGCCTATCCAAAGTGATTTCTGGTGGACTTTGCAGAGTTTATCCTTTTGGCACTGAAGGGAATATTGAAAGTTCCTGTCAATACTGTCTCTGAAACATACAGAAACATTTCCTTCCCTCTCCAGCGCATTATACCCTAAGCTCCCCAAGGGCAGGGATCTCTCTGTCTCCCCTTCTGCAATACTTCCCCAGTGCCTAGCACAATACCTGGCTCAGAGCAGATGCTCAGAAGGTAGTCGATCAATGAAAGCACGACTCCCAGCTGCCATTGCCTTTGCCCAAGGTCACATTGTCTTATGAGCATGGTTAAGTCCTCAGCCTTTAGTCTCACTCCTTCCAGACCCTCTTTTGCATCATTCTCTGAGTATCCTGCTAACTACCGAGATAAAAAGGGCACTCCTCTGCTGAAAACTAATGGCTCCCCTTTGCCAAGTGGAATTGGAAAAGTGCCTTAATGGAGACTTCAAATGTCTTCATAATCTAGCCCTATCCTAACCTCCCAAATTCATCTGCAGAATCTTCTCTCTCTGCCATTCTCACCTTTGAGCATACGCACGCATGCATGCACGTGCTATTATTTTCTCCTACCTGGAATGCCCTATCCTGCCCTTTACATGTCGTAGATGCCTACCTATTCTTCAGATCCCTTCAAGAGGCCCATTCCCTACCTGTTTCGGTGTCTTCCTCAGTGACTACGCAGATTACTCCGGAGCATGAGCTGTATCTTTAATCTCTGTGGATTAGAAAAATAGGAGACGGTCCCACACTGTTGCCCCTCACTTCAGCACAGCAGATTATGGAGATGAGGTCAAAACTGAGCTGAGTTGTAATGAGAACAGTATTTGACCCAAACTGAGAGCACCAAGGAAAGAATGGCCTGTGTGCCAGAGTCTGGAGCAGAGTTGTGGTTGGGTCACCCTCTCAGAGGACATGCTTTCTTAGCAGGTCCCAGCCACATCTCTGACACCCCTCACCCAGGACTGCGGGAAACCTGTACTGCATGAAAAGAAAAGTATATGAACAGTGAGTTTTATCTCCTCATTCAACTCTAATAAAGTTATCACACACGATAGATGGTTTTTATTATGAAAAGTAACAAAAATGTCATGCTTTTCGTAAGTAACTTTTGGCTTGTTTATATGTTCATTAGTTTTAATTTTAAAACTAATCTAAACATATATTACATGACATTTAGAAGTAGGAAAAAACAAACAAAAAATTACCAGGATCCATCATTTGAGTGTGTTCCTCCTAATCTTTAAGTAGACATATTTTATGTGACTCCTGTCAGATTATACGTATAAAGCCTGGTTTGTTTGTTTCACTAATATCATAAGCATTTCTTATGGTGCAAGATATTGTTCATGTCAATCACTTTAAATGACTGAGTAATATTCCACTGAGTGAATGGACTATTATGGGATGGAGCCATCATCATTCATTTAGTCATTCCCATATTGCTGAAGGTTGATTTCCTTGCAGTATTTCACTTTTGTTGGTAAGACATGAAGATTCCTTCATACACAAAAATCTCCCCCTCTTTGGGGTTATTTCCTTAAATGACTCTGACACCCATTAGTCATTTGCAAACACTTCCCCCGTTAAAACAATTCAGTAGCCCCTCCCATCCACCTCCCTCCAAGGTGGAATTTAACCCTTTGTTGCATAAGGAGGAATTTGAAGACAGAGGGATCTGAAGTCCCAGCATCCTGTGTGGACCACCCCTGCATCTCCCGGTATCCCCAACCCCTTATCTGCCTGTTGTTCTAACACACACCAACCTGCTCTTTCCTCTCCGTGCCAATAGTCACCCTGGCCTGCAACTGTGCACACCCTGCATATACCAACCTTCTGCCTCCAACCCATACCAGATGACACCTCCTCTAGGAAGCCTTTGTGAGGTCGTTTAGGCCCCCCTTCCCCGGGATTCCAAGATTCCCTGTGCATGTCTCTGTCCTCACCCTTATCACACTGTGTTGAAAATGCATGACTCACTGAAGCTGTTGAAGCTCTTTCATTGTTTCCCTAGTTACTAGCACAGTACTCAACACATAGTTAAGTGTGGAATAGCTGATAAGTAAACCTAGCAATAGATTTGGCAACTGGGACATCCCTGTAATTTATGGAAAGAGTGAAATACTCCATTTGCAGAGAACTGACAGAGAATAGATATCTCCTCTTATCCCATTTTTTTAAAGATTTATTTATTTATGGGGGCGCCTGGGTGGCTCGGTGGGTTAAGGCCTCTGCCTTCGGCTCGGGTCGTGGTCTCAGGGTCCTGGGATCGAGCCCCGAATCGGGCTCTCTGCTCAGCGCCTTTTTCCTCCTCTCTCTCTGCCTGCCTTTCTGCCTACTTGTGATCTCTGCCTGTCAAATAAATAAATAAAATCTTTAAAAAAATTTATTTATTTATGTATTTATTGAGATAGAGAGAGCACGCAGAGAGGGAGAGGGAGAAGCAGAATCCCCACTGAGCAAGGAGCCTAATGCGTGGCTTGATTCCAGGACCCTGAAATCATGACCTGAGCCGAAGGCAGATACTTAACCAACTGAACCACCCAGGGGCCCCCTCTTATCCTGTTTTATAATGACATGATATGTTACTAGTAAATTACAGAGGAGAAAGACTATAAGTGGGATTGCTGTAAAGACAATGAATACTGAAAGATACTAAACCCCAACTCACTTATGCATATCCTTATAAATATTTAACATTTTATTATTTAGAAATTTTATCATGCTATCTCAGGGTTTCAAATGCCATCCATATGCTAATGTTTTCCACATTTCTATCTCCAACCCTCTCAGTCTCCTGAACTTAGGACTCATGATTCCATCCGCACTCCCTAACATTTCCACTGAATGTTGGCTAGGCAACTCCAACTTGAAGAATAATCAAACTCTGTTTATCCACGCCAGCTACTCCTTCCACAGCCTTCCCCATCTTAGTGCATGACAATTCTGGTCTCCTAGGTACTTGGCCAAAAACCCTAGAGTCCCCATTGACACTATCTTCCCCCCACCCCCCACCCCCACTTTCTTTCCTACTCCATATCCCATCCACCAGCACGCTGCAGTGGCTCAACATTCCAACTCCATTCAGAACTGAGCCCCTTCTCACCATTCTCTACTGCTACCACCCTGGTCTGAGCAGCTACCCTGATTTTCCTGGATTCTTTTAATAACCTCCTACCTCATTGCCTCTTAGGTTCCAACCTTGCCCTCCTATTTAACACACCCAAGCAAAAGTGTCCTTTTAAACATCTGTCCTTACTTAGGGCCTTCTAATGGCTGCCTTTCTCGAAGTCTTTGCATGGTGTTTAGTTTCCTGAGGCTGCCATAACAAAATACCTCAGACCGAGTGGCTCAAACAACAGACATTTATTTTCTCGCAGCTCTAGAGGTGAGAAGATCCAAGATCAAGGTGCTCTCTTCCTGGCTTGCAGCTGGCTGCCTTCTCCCTGTGTCCTCACAGGGCACTTCCTCTCTGTACATACAGATAGCTCTTCCTATAAGGACACCAGTCCTATTGGATTAGGGCCCAACCCTCATGACCTCATTTAACCTTAATTACCTCCAGCAAGGCCCTATCTCCTAATATCATCACATTGGGCATTGCAGTTTTCATGTACAAATTTGAGGGGACACAACTTGTTCCCTACCACATGGCCTATAAATTCCCATGTCTATCCAGGGCATACTCACCCCACCTCCCTCAGTTGCTCTAGTCAAACTGGGCTCCTTACAGAGTCTTGGACACCCCCCTGACATGCTCCTTTCCCAGATGTATTAGACTGATTGTTCACCACACCTGGACTGTCCTCCAGACACCTGCCTGACTCCCCCTGTGTGTCTTTCACGTCTCTGTCCAAGTGAAGCCCATTATTGGCTATTTCTTCCTTGACCATTTTTACGAAATGGCACAGCTGTTTCACCTCAGCCCTGTCCTCTTCACCTGGCCTTTCTTCTCCCTACAGCTTTCCATCACCTGACTTCATGTGCTTGTTTGCATACTCGTCTGTCCTTCCTCCATTCTAGCAGCAGAAATATAAGCTCCGTGAGGACAGGAATTTTTCCCTTATTTGTTTCCAAATGTTCTACTGGTGCTCGGAACAGGCTGGGCACATAAAAGATGCACAATTCTTGTTGGGTGAGGGAACGGATGAATAGAAATTTTGTTCACATTCATTATTTTCTTTCAGCCTCAAACAAAACCTGAAGAGAATGGGAGAGATACTTGTTTTCTTTTCACAGATGAGGAAAACTAGTATTCGTTAGGAGTTAGATTTCGTATATGTAGTGATCATTTCTTTTTTTTTTCTTATTTATTTATTTATTTATTTATTTATTTGACAGAGAGAGATCACAAGTAGGCAGAGAGGCAGGCAGAGAGAGGGGGGAAGCAGGCTCCCTGCTGAGCAGAGAGCCTGATGCGGGACTCGATCCCAGGACCCTGAGATCATGATCTGAGCCGAAGGCAGAAGCTGAGCTGAAGGCAGAAGCTTAACCCACTGAGCCACCCAGGCGCCCTGTAGTGATCAGTTCATTTGGCAAGCACTTAATATTGCCAAGGGATAGGCATACTATCATACTTGCTTTCATTTCATCCTTGGATTAATCCTAAAAGACTATATATTATTATCCCTATTTTAACACAATTACGCCTTAGAAAGTTTCAATAACTTGCCCAAGGGAACCACTGCTAAGTGACAGCCAAGATATGAACCCTAATCTTACTTCAAAGAGCTTGTTTTTATCTCTTATTATAGTTCATATCCTTGTAGCACAAGACCGGGTACCAGGTACTGTGCTAACTGTGATGTATGGACCACTATTATCTTCACTTTGCAGATGAGATAACCAAAGCTCTTGTTAACTTGTCCAGGGTCACACCCTACTGACCTAAAAGTCTGACTGTCAACAGCTAGGCCTCTCCCTCAAAGAGCTGGTGTTGGGCTGGGCACTCCTTACTTTCCCTTTCTCTGCCTTTAAACACAAACTGCCTCAATTAGCCCCAGGTCCAAGATGTCCTGAGACACATCTTAAGTTTATTTACAATTCTGATCTCAGTAGACCCTTGTGAGACAGAAAGCTTTGCCTGATAAAGCAAATTAATATGTTGATTAAAAATATTGACAACTGGTATATGGCCTAATCATTTTTAAAAGAAAGCATCATCTCAGGACACCTGGGTGGCTCAGTCGGTTCGGCATCTGACTCTTGATTTTGGCTCAGACCATGACCTCCGGGTCGTGGTATCTGTGCTCAGCAAGGAGTCTGCTTGGGATTCTCTCTCTCTCTCTCCCTCTGTCCTTCTCCCAACTCTTCTGTGTGTACTCTCTCTCTCTCTCTCAAATAAATAAGTCTTAAAAAAAAAAAAAAGCATTAACTCGATTAGTCTCTTCCAGATGCTCTGTACTCTGCTGCTCTGTACCTATTCTCTTCCTTCTTAGATACCTGGTAAAATGTATATGTGATTCACACAACCTCTCTCGCTGCCTCTAATGGCACAGCTTAGGTCAATAGTGGAGAAGGATAATTGAATCTCTTTTTCAGACTTTTATCGGTAGACCATATTCTGGGCACATATTATTAGAATTGTGAGAATCAGACATTTCTTTCAAGTGGAGCGTTGGGCTGCACTAGAAAGATTATTAGGAGACATTACAATGCCAGCCTTAGAAATATATAGGGCACCTAGATTCCTTGCTCTGTCCCTCCCCTCCCAGCACAAAGCCTATTCAAACCCCTTTCCAGGATCAGGCTTCTTCGCTCAACCCATCCTGTGTAGCCTGCCCTTGCTGCACACTGCCTCTCTGGTCCTGGGCCATTGGTTCTCCAAGTATGGTCCTGGGACCCGTGGTATCAGTGTCACCCGGGACTGGGATCGTTAATGACAGTTGCAAATTCTCAGGCTCTGCCCGAGACCCGCTAGTCCAGAAACTCTGAGGGTGGCGCCCAGCACTGCACCTGTTTTTACAGGCCCTCCAGGTAATTCTGATGCAGGCTCAGGTTGGACAGCCCCTGTATTAGGAAAGTGTCACTTCTCCATCCCATCCCATCCCATCCCTAGGCTGGCCCTTGCCTCCCAAGGACACGGCTGCTCTAGATCTTGTTCCTTGGCTGCAACCACAACAGAAGAGGCCAAGAATTTGGGGGACTCAGTTCCCGGCATGCGTGGTACACAGTTTTGAGCCTGGTTTAGGGAGTAGTATTTTAAACCGTAAAACATACAGATAAGGCACCTTTACTGAGTCACTGCCGTCTGCTGTAGGAAAAGCTTATGACTAACCTTTCCTATTTGATCATCTCTCTACTCTATCTAACAGACCCTCATAATAAGCATTGTTTAGTCAAATATATTCTATTTGCTTTAGTTTTTAAAGAATGATTCACGAAATACATTTAAAACAAAGAGACCACAACTCCTGTTGAAAAACAGCAATCCCCTACGTTCTACACACCCACTGCTCTGAAACCCATCATTTTAGCTTCTTCTGCTGCAACTTAACTCCATATTTCTAAATAGCACACCTCTGTTGCTGTTGATTTCAGGCATTACCTCTCGGCTTCCTCTTCCTGTAATTAAGAATTCATTTTCCTTTCTGTCACCCCCTCATCCAGGTTTCCTCTCCACTCTTTTAGCTCTGCCCCCACCTTCCTCTGCCTCTCACTTCCAGGTACTGACTCCCCTGCGTGAATGGGTGAGTATTGCTGGCATTCGAGCCCCCTACCCATCCCACCCTAGACACTTGGGTCTTAACTTCCTCCATTCTGCTAAATACCCACCACCCCTCCTTTTCCGTCCAGACTCCTAGAATACACTGAAATCTCCCCTCTGCTGTGCCAATCCCATGTTAGACCAGAAGCCCCTCATGCTAAACTCACACCAAGTTATGCATAAACACCATTAGGAGAAGATTAACTTGGCCAGGCCTTTTTTTTTTAAATAACAGTTTATTTTTAGTAACTTGCCTGCTAATAATTTATACTAGAGTAGTATGACATTTTATATTTTTATAAATTAATGTTGTCAACTAATATTTGGTATTATGATTATAAAATTCTGTTTTTAAAATGCCAGTGAAATGCTATAATTTTTAAAACTCATTTTACCGGGGCGCCTGGGTGGCTCAGTGGGTTAAAGCCTCTGCCTTCGAATCGGGTCATGATCCCAGGGTCCTGGGATGGAGCCCCGCATTGGGCTCTCTGCTCAGCAGGGAGCCTGCTTCCCCCCTCTCTCTCTGCCTGCCTCTCTGCCTACTTGTGATCTCTCTCTCTGTGTCAAATAAATAAATAAAATCTTTAAAAAAATAAACTCATTTTACCACTCTTTCACTTGGGACAGGCTGAGTTCTTGGGTTTAAGATGATAATCCCAATAATCACTTTGCTTGAGAGGCATATAGCATCCTGAACTCTTACTATGTACTAGGGCTGATTCTAAACCCTTGACATGCATTAATCACATAAGTCTCTTTACCGTTGTGTGAGTTCAATGTGCCCTGCTCTCATTGTACAGATGAGAAAATTGAGTCACACGAGGTTAAATGATTTGTGCTGAGTTCCACAGCTGTGCAGCCCTTCATTTAACCACTCTTACAACAATTCCTAGTGTGTAATGTGGAGCCCTTGGGAGTGACCTGATATTTCATCCTTATAGCAGATCTGCAATTTAGGTAGAGCAGGTGACTGCCCCCCTATTTCCCATATATTTTCAGGCCATCATCTCCTATCCCTGCAAGTTGTCCCCTTAGAAGTCCATAGTGGAATATTTGTTGTACCTGACGTCACACTGTCCCAATTCCCTGATCAATAAGTCTGACAGCTCCCCTGATGCCACTCTCTGAGTATGGCCTACCTGAAGGCCCCATATCCTGCTAAGATTAAGCAGGGAAGGTACCAGTCTTGAGTGAGAGAAAAGTCAAACCCCTTGGCTTCTGCCAATTCGGGCCGATGACCCCCTCCTTTGAGTTCCAGTACATTTCCCAGCCTAATGTCATATTAATTTCAGAATGGCTAACTCCATTTTAGTGATTACAATGCTTCAGCAAGATCATAATTCTGTTATTTCAGTATTTATTTTACATACTATCAATATTTTATTTTGAAAGTCCCCAGAATTTATAAAATAAAAAGCTCAAAGAAACAAAATTATTTAGTACACTTTAAATACCAAAACATATAAATACGTTACAAACATTGGGGAAAATGTAAATTTACAAAAGATAAACATTCCAGCTGTAATATAAATTATTGGCAAATAAAAACTCATTAAGATAAATATTCAAAATAGAAACTAAAAAGCATATAACTTGGGAAAACCTAATCAGTTATGGAAGTTGAAAAGGAAAATATTGTTTGCTCTTTTTAAATATGCGCTAGTTAAAAAATAAAGTGGGTCAATGACCTCATTGGGTTGAAAACATATTTTGGTGCAAGCTTCTCTTGCTGAAAAACCTCTTTCTGGTGATCTTCTGACTAGTCAGAAGCGTGGTGAAGGAGATACTTAGGGCCTAACCCTAAATACTTTAATCCAAGTTTCATCTTCCAATAATTATATCTCTCATGTGATATTTACGGAGGAATTCTTATTTGAACAACTCCCCTGCCTACCCCAACAAAGGCCAGGTTCTGTGTCAATCAGGACCTACCTGACCCCTGCCAGCCCTGCCCCTGCCAAAGCCAACAGTTGATTTGTCTTCCTCTTCTGCATATTCATTGTAGATATTTGGTAAATCCGATGCAGGAGGACCTGTGCTCATTTCCATACCGTCACATTCATATTCTACTTTTCAGAAATGCTTTTCTTTGAAGTGCAATAATAATTATTCCTTCAATAGGAGCCTTGCAAGACCACAATGTAGTTGCTTATTGCTATTCACACAGGCCTGGAGCTGTCTAGACTTGTCTTTTTGCAGAATTTGAATAATTGAACCATGGATCTCGCGCTCCAGATATTAATAACTCAAATTTCAGATTTTTTAAATTAAAATAGCACACCAACAAATAACATAGATATTTCCATACGTAAAAATAGCACAGTATACTACCGTCATACCACGATCTGGTATTCACTGCTTGCTCCTTACATGGACTACCCCTCATGCTTGGAGGCTAGGGCTCCACTGTCCAAATGGGGGAAATGGTGCTCCAGGAAGTGAAGTGGTGAGACTGAGGTCAGACAGCTGGCAAGTGCTGGCCCTGACATTTGAACTCAGTTGTTTGGACTCCCAAGTCAGAGTACCCCCTACCGTCTCTGCTTCAGTTAAGTCACCCAGTCCCTTTTATATAAATAGACTCCTTATTATCTGTCCTTTGGGTGAAACAATTGACCTACGTTTTCTCCCTGCAGAAACACTTAGCTCTAAGAGGCAATTTTCTGAGGTGAGCACTGCTGAACACCAGAATGGGCCCTTGTGGCAGGTGATAAAGTTTCCTCTTCTGTCATTCTCAAAAATAACCAAGGAGAGGAGTTTTGAAATTTACACAAGTTCCAGATGACTCTCTCGAGGTCTTCCCACTCTAGGATTTGTGTGGGTCTATGAAAATTAAGACAGTTTAAATCTGGACTCAGTTCTTCTGATACCTGCTCCTTTGGCTGTTACCTTGCAAATGAAACATCTGGATGACAGAAGTGAGTGACTTTTTCCCTCTTGTTTTTGAGCTTCGTGTAACCCCAGACTTTGCTCTCTGTTAAGCCGTTATCAAAGCATCCAGGTGGAAGGGATATCTCGAGAAATTGGAAATAATCTTGGGTGTCTTTCTTCTATTTGCTCCTTTCATCTTTTTTTCTGTTTAATAAGCACAAAGTAAACACAGAGCTGATTTTTTTTATTCTGAAATGTTATGAGCATTAAGCTCTGAGTATTATCATGGGAATGCATTTCATTTGAACTCCAAGGAGGCTTACTGTAAATTTTTAAAGGAAAACCTCAACATTAGTAATGCTATGACAATTTCTCTTTGCCACGGTGGATCTAGAAGGCCTCCCTCTGGCAGGTCAGATGTTTCCAAATCAGTTCAGGGTTTTTTGGGGGTGCTTGAGGTCTATGTAGAGTGCCATCCCTGACTACCTAGACAGCATTTTGGAAGATTTGAGACTGTTTCGTGGTGGAAGTTTCTATCATCAGTCAGTCACCCACTGGGTACCAGATCCTGTGGTGGGCTCTCTACCGGGGTTTCTTTATTTAACTCAGACACTTCTACGAACCAGTTCATATTATCCTGCTTTACTATGAAGCCGACTGTAATTCACAGCAGTTGAATGCCTTGCCCCTAAGTGACAAAACTGGAATTTGAATCAAGGCTGCCTGGTTCCTGCACTCAGTCTCTTCCCACCAGAGCGCACTGTCTCAGCACGTCTAACCCCTGGCCAGTCACTTTCAGTCCCGTGTCTCATGTCTGTACACCTGGGTTCTGGACCTGGGCTTAAAGTTGGTCAAACCTTTCCTTTCACTTGATAGCCTCCCATCCTTCTGCTCACTGGGCTTGGAGATACTCAGCTGGTTTCTTTTGAGAAACCCAACACATTCCATCCTGACTTCACTGCTGAGTCATCCTATAAGCCTGCTCTGCCCATTCACAGCTGGGGGATGGTGATATAAAGAAGAGAGCCTCACAGGTGAAAAGTTCCCTGTCTGAGAGTCAGGAGAGGGGATAAGTACAGCCTGGAGAAAAGGTCATTATAATACAATGCAGCACATGGCATGAAGAGGAATAAGCAGTGGGAAAGGAGAATTCCTATAATTCACTTTACCCGGGAAGAATCTGGGAAGGCTTTCCAGAGGGCGCGATATCAGAGCCAAGTTTTAAAGATGTTTGGGATGGGCTGAATTATGTTCCCCCAAAATTCATATGTGGAAGCCTGACTCCCAATGATACTGCATTTAGAGCTAGGACTTCTAAAAATGTAATCCAGGTTAAATGAGGTTCATGGGTGGGCCCTAACCTAATCTTCCTGGTGTCCTTATAAGAAGAGGAAATTCGGACATGCAGAGGAACACCAGGCATGTATCATACAGAGAAGACATTCTGTGAGGACACAGCATGAGGGCCACCATATGCAAACTGAAGAGAGAGGCCTCAGGAAAAACGAAGCCCATAGACACCTTGACCTTAGACTCTCAGCCTCCAGAGCTGTGAGAAGTAAATTTCTGTTGTGTAAACCACCCAATATGTGGTATTTTGTTATTATGGCCCCAGCAAACAAATACCATGTTCCAAAACTCTCCCTCCTTTTCCTTCTTAATTGAGTGGTTTTAGTTCCTACATTATTCCACTAATGCCTGTCACACCTCCTGCTCTCTCCCCTCCCTACCTCTGTTGTGCTCGGAGGACCGTGTCTCTTTAGTTAATGATAGGTAGGTGGGTTCTTCCTGAGAACACTCCAGCCTGTGGTCATGTGAAATCCACAACGGTTTACAAATATTGGTACTGACAGGGCACAAATAGCTCCTGGCCATTTATAAGAAATGTATGTGTTTCTGGTGTATTTTATATAATCTTTTCTAAAATAAGCTCAGAATTTCTGCAACATGGAAGAGTAAATGTGTCACTTTTGTGTTGTGCAATATGGAACACAGGGCTATTCATAAGAATTATACGTATTTCTGAAGATTTAATCACAGAATTTTTTTTGCATTTTTATACATTTACGTTTCTATTCAAAGGTTTAAATATTTGTAAGAGCTATAGGAACCCTGTGAAACCAGAAAAATGCTCTGGATCCATGTAAGGAGAGATCAAACAGACTGGTAATCACGTCGATGTGCCTTCAGTTTTGGAATAGCACTGGGCACAGAGTAGGCATGATCCCTGTGTGAGATATAACTATTGCTTCAAGACAAAGTTGAAACTCTGGCTCTGAAGAAATGGAATAAATGGAATGGAATAAAAAATGGAAATGGAATAAAAACTGGCAATGGAAAGAGTAAAACTCAGTAAAATTAATGTGATAACAGCTCCAGGTAAACTAAGATGCGGTAAAACATGCTGTTGATGTCCGGAAGCAAACTTGGACATGGAGGTTACAGATGGAAACGCTCTAGTCCAAACTAGCTGATAATGAGTAAGACAGATTGAGGGCGGGGTGACTGGTTCAAAGGTCACATGTGACCAAATGAGACAGGTGTTCCATAACAGTTTTCGATTTACCTGTCTCCCCAGCAGATGATGAGCTTCCTGGAGGAAGAAATGGGATCATATCATTATTCAATTCAGTATTTTCCAGGTCTAGAACCCAGTCCGGAGCAGCCCCTCTGTGGATGTGTGACGAGTGAAGGAATGTGCGTGGGGAGGACAGGCAGGGATGCAGAGGTCAGACAGGGAGTGAGTGGGGAGGCGCTCGCTAAGATGGCCACAGGGGCAGCCACGTTTCTGTCCATAACTGGACTGCCCGTTTCCTTCTGCTTTCCCACAGTAACTTCAACCTCACCTCTAAAACTCGTAGCTAACACCTGTGTGGCATGTTACACTGTATCAATGCTTCATACAGTCAGCTCATTGACTTGAATCTTAAAACATCCCTGGAGTGTTAGACAAAGTGAGAGTTCTTATCCCCGCACACACGTGAGTCCCCTGAAGCTCAGGGAGACTGTGACTTGCTCCAGGTCACACAGCTGATGCTAGGCAGAGGCAGGACTCAGTTCCCAACCACCTCAGTGCGGTGCAGAGGTTCTTCCCACTTCACCATCAGATGTAGCACAGGGGAGAGGCACGACGGTGCGAGCAGTTACAGAGCCTTCCCGAGGAGCTGCCCGCTGAACTGGGCCTTGAAGCATTAGTACTGGGATTCTCTTCTCCCAGGGTAGCCAGACCCCAGCACAAGCAGTCATATATCCAGGGACGTACTGGGGGAGGAAGAGCCAGGCCCTGGTTCGCAGGGGTGACAAGCATGGGCTGTACGGACTTGGCTTAGAGTCTTACTCATCATGCCTCTTACTTGTTATGAAATCTTCTGGAAATCTTTTTGATTAAAACTATTTATTGAGAGCACCTGGGTGGCTCAGTGGGTTAAACCTCTGCCTTTGCCTCAGGCCATGATCTCAGGGTCCTGGGATCGAGGCCCGAATCAGGCTCTCTGCTCAGCAGGGAGCCTGCTTCCCCCTCTCTCTCTGTCTGCCTCTTTGCCTACTTGTGACCTCTCTCTGTCAAATAAATTAAAAAAAAAAAAAAAAAAACTATTTCTTGAACACTTACTCTGCACCATTCAATGGCTAGGTTGTGGGTATACACAGGGGTTAGGAAAAAAAAAGCATTCCTTTTCCATTATCGGTTGTCTAACACTTTTTATGTATAATACTTTTATGTACAATGAGCACACAAAAGTGGTTGCAAGGAATTAAGTGGATAGTGGCTGCCTGGCGTATAGGAATGGCTCTGGCCATCATAGCCAAATACAGGTACTTCGGGGTCTTAGAAGGTTCTACCTGACCACGCACCCCTCCATGGCTCCATGTGGTCCTATCACTGCCGATCTGCATCAAATTTTACATTAGACCCTCTCTTAATATTAAAGATTCCCACAAGTAGTTCTCCATCAATCTCCAAATGCCTTCATATCTATTCGTGGTTTTAATTACCACCACCACCCACTGTGGTGAGTGTGGTCCTCCCCCAAGAACAGATAGGGAAATGCAGGCCACAACAATCTGTGACTCACAAAACACAGCAGGCCAGCCAGGAGCGGCCTCCCAGCTCCATGCCTTCCTGCAGGCCCCCCCAGAGGACCCTCATCACTTCAGAAGCCTTCGCTAGCTCCTCCCTGCTTCCCAACTGCAAGTACAAGGTCCCTGCCAGGGGATGCAAGCGTGCTTCCCGAGCCCAGATCCGTGCGAGAGCAGTGATCCTGTGGACAGTAACATTTTCCCTTTAGGAAAGGACACTGTAGTGACTTTACCTAAATCTAAATGATCTGTTTTTAATGGGTATTAAATGGATTATTTATCTTCTGCTTTTGGCACTAAATATCATCTCTTTCATAAAATGATACTTATAGTAGATTAAAAAAAAATTCCTATTTAGCAAAATGAAGAGCTTGGTCTAGTTTTTTGTTTGTTTTTTAAACTGGTGTGTGAGATCCAAAAGATAGGACTTTTGTAATCAGAACTGGTGTCCAGCCCTAAGGCCTTCTTGTCTGATACCCCCCACCCCACCACTCCATCCTGTGTCTTCACCCCTCCCCTTCTCTCCCCCTCGCTCTCCTTTCTCCCCTCTCCCCTCTGATCAAGCAGCAGTTGACCTACTCTGCTCACCATTCCTCACTGAATGATTGCATATGTCTTCAGGTCAGTCCGTAAGATGCCTCTACCTGGCCACCTCTTTCCATCCCACAAGGTATACCTTAAAGCTTGTCTTCTATTGAACTTCCCTCTAGGGCTCCTGAGTGGCTCTGTTGGTTAAGTACCTGCCCTCAGCTCAGGTCGTGGTCACCAAGTCCTGGGATCAAGCCCCACCTTGGGCTCCCTAAAATGTTTCTCCCTCTCATCCCCACTTGTGCTCTCACTCTATCACTATCTCTGTCTCTCTGTCTCTCTCTCTCTAAGAAATAAATAAAATCTTTAAAAAACAAAACAACAACAAAAAAACAAAACTTCCTTCTACTCTCCAAGACCGTGCTAAGCACTGTCCTCCCAGGGTGTTGCTGGATCCCATGTAGCATCAGTAGACACAGTTTGTCCCTGTGCCTCTCCCATGCGAACTTGAGCCCCGTAAGGGAGCAGGTGGAACCATGGTCTTCCTTTGTCTACTCCTTGTGCCTAGCCCGATGGCTAGCCTGTCACTAGACCACATGGATGAGGTAGAGGGAAGGAGATAGAAGGAGGGAGAGGAGGAATGAGGAGAACAAAGAGGAAATACAGAGAGGCACAGAGTGGAGAGACAGGATACACACAGAGAGAAAAGTCAGAGCCAGGGAGAGAAAGATAAGGAGAGAGCTAAGAAACTGAGAAGTAGAAATAGAGAAAGAGCAGGCGGGAGAAGAAAAGAGCTATGCTGTGAAAAACAGGCATCCAGGGAAGGAATGAGTAGGGAAAGGAGGAGGGAGGTGAAGAAAGGAGGGGAGAGGAGAGAAGAAAGCAATGGGAGGAGGAAATTTGCTGCTCGTGAGTGAATAATTTCCGTCTAGTGTGTATCCGGCAATCTGGAGCCTCCACTGTTAACTCAGCAAACCTACCTTCTCGGGGTGAAAACACCTGCTTTCCCATCACTCATCTTTAACACATGCGGGGGGCTCTGATTGTCGTCCATCTTTCATCCTGTAATTATTTGAATATATTTGCATTAAATTATATTTAGATTTTCATCATCTCCTTAATTTTCCAAGACAAACAGAAAAATCTTTAAAAAAAAAAAGTGAAAATGCTATAGACCACGTATTTAACCTTAGAAAATTGGCAATCCATTGAAGAAAGAAAGCATTTGCTGCTTTGGCAAAAATATTTTATTCCAGAGGATAGTTTCTGCCAGGATATGTACGAAAACTCCCAAGTAAGTTTTATTTTTTTTTAATTTTTGTTTATTTTTTTTTATGTTATGTTAGTCACCATAGAGTATGTCATTAGTTTTGGGTGTAGTGTTCCACGGTTCATTGTGTGCATATAACACCCAGTGATCCATGCAATCCGTGCCCTCCTTAATACCCATCACCAGGCTCACCTCTCCCCACTTCCCTCTAAAACCTTCAGTTTCTCAGAGTCCACAGTCTCTCATGGTTCGTCTCCCTCTCCGATTTCCCCCCTTCATTCCTCCCTTTCCTCTCCTAATGTCCTCCATGCTATTCCTTATGTTCCACAAGTAAGTGAAACCATATGATAATTGACTCTCTCTGCTTGACTTATTTCAAGCCAGGTAAGTTTCAGAATGATGGCTCTTGACCAACTTAGCTCTGATTTAAAAGTTGTTGTTGTTGTTCTTGTCGTTGGACATGTATATGCTCTTGTCGATGCAACTCTCTAGAAAGCACCTCAGTTTCATAAAATTATAACCTTTGAAGGACATGGCATTGTTTTTTTCTAAGTTTTGGTTTTAAAAACAGTGAGTAAAAACAAACATTTAAAACTCCACTCACCAAAGGGATGCCATGAGAAGTACAGAGTGAAGGATGCCCCGGAATGAAAAGATGAGCTCTCCTTTCAAGTTGGGTGTAACCATCTCAGCACTGCTCTGTTTGGAGACCTTTGAAAGAGTTTCACACGCCTTACCTCATTGAGTTTCGCACGTGCACACAACCACACCGGTTCCTTTCATCATTTCCATTCTGGTGTGGCGTCAGGGCTCCCAGATTTAGGTCACTAGAAAAGTCAAAGAGCTGGTAAGTGGCCAAGCTGAGTCTTGTCCCAGTAACATCTGACACTAAAGCCCATGAACCAGAGTGTTCTTCCCCATGTGACAAAGGCATAACCTTCGTGACTGTTGACGGAGGTTGATTGAGACTAACTATACACCTGCTGATCTTTAAGCCTTAAACCCTGAAAAGAGGAGAAAGAAAGTCACTGCCATTTATTCAATGTGTCCTTTCATTTAACTCCGACAACCAACCCGTGCAATAGGAAAATTTGGGTTTTCATCCCCTTCGACCACTGAGGAAATTGAACTCCCGAGAGGTTAAGTAGCTTGCCTGGTTCCCCAAATTGCCTCTCCAGTAGTTTAGACTCCAGAAGGAGGTCTGAAAGCCCAAAGTCTCCACGTCGTGCCCCACCGGGGGGTGAGAACTGTCATTTCTTTACATTTGTTTAAAAGCTGAACTTCCGTTGAGTGCTTGCTGCATGCCAGCAAGTGCGTTGCAGAAATTCTCTCATTGCCTCCTCACCACAGACCTTCGAAGGAAGCTCACTGTCTCAGCCCTCTCCTGGACTCTTTATTTACCCTAGAGCAGAGATCAGTTCGACTTCAGGGCATAGGCAGGTGCGCTAAGACAACAGTCTCAGAAACAGGCTGGAACTGGAGAATGCAGGCCCAGCCTCAGGGCATTCCAATTCTGACAATTTAAAAAAAAAAAAAAAAAAAACACCTCCTAGGCCAAAGAAGCCTGTCTGCCAGCCTTGTTTAGTCCCCTGCCATTTCCTTATGCCCTGCCCCGAGGGACAATGAGGGACTCAGACTATACGGAGCCTGGCACCATCTTTCATACTCTTATTTTAAGATCATACCATTGATCCTCCCAAGTTGGGTAACCCAGAACCATCCATTCCACTTTCCTGCGGCTTCTAAAGTAGCTACACACCGTGCTCATGTTATTACAAGACCCTTAATTGTTATTAATTGCCGTTGGAGGTGACGATAATTAATGCACCGTAATGAAATGCTAGCCCACCAGCCTGGTGTGTGGATTTAACCTGTACTTGTCTAAGGAGATGAACACATTCGATAGAGACCTCCGTGTCTTGCTGCTTCAGCAGGGACAGGGGCAGAAGAGTTAATCCGGAGACCCAGAAGCCTTGCGCCACGTCTTTCACGGGAAGATCACGGTGCCTGTGGCCTGTGCCTTCCCGCTTCCCTTCGGCTCCCGGGGCTCCCCGCTGCCAAGCCCGCCTCACTTGATCAGAACAGCAGGCTCGTTTGATGACATGCCAGCACGGGCTTCAAACACCAATTACCACGCAGCCGATGACAAATACGAAAGGAAAAAAAAAAGCAGCAATGATCGTTTAATAAATTTATTATGAAGACAAATGGCCCTTGCATAAATCACCCTGCCTTATTATTGAAAAACCTCACTTATTCAGACGTGGAGACAACAAGGGTTAATTTCAAAACTGTGGTGGTACAACCCCTAGGTGGCCTTATGAAGACTGAGGAATACCCATGGCCCAAAACCCGTAGGTCCCCTAGTGAGGTTCCCCGGGACGACAACAGCCATTAGCTCAGCCCCTGTGTGCGGCTTTTTTGGACCACAAGATACGAAAGCAAGGGTCATTCTACATCTCCACACCAGGTGGAGACTTGGAATAAAGAGCCCACAGTTTGGGCGCCTGGGTGGCTCAGTGGGTTAAGCCTCTGCCTTCGGCTCAGGTCATGATCTCAGGGTCCTGGGATTGAGCCCCACATCAGGCTCTCTGCTCAGCGGGGAGCCTGCTTCCCCCCTCTCATCCCGCCCCCCCGCTCCCTGCTGCTCTGCCTACTTGTGATCTCTGTCAAATAAAATCTTAAAAAAAAAAAAAAAAAAAAAAAAAGATCCCACAGTGGGATGACTAGGGAGTGCATAGCAACCTCTGTCTGTGTGCTGGGTAGGCACTGTCACATGCTGCAGAGAGAAAATTTCATCCTATCCTCATAAAATTACGCAGCGGCAGCAGCAGCAAAAAAGCTTAAGAACCTTGGTTTTGGACTTAGGTAGCTCTTGTTCAAGCTTGAAGTCTACCAGACCTTCACTCTGTGACTTTGGCCAAGTTACTTAACCTAAGTCTTATTCCCTAACCCATAAAACGGAGAGGAGTAGTAGCTACTACACAGATGTGTTGTTGTGATGATTGAATTAAGTGATAGTGATGAATCCCTACCACAGCAAAGACTCCACGCGTTGTGATGGAGTAAATTATTATCTCCCCACCTGACACAGAAGAAAACACAAGCGCATCAAAGCTGAGGGTCTCGTCCATGGGACACAGCCAGTAGTGTAGTCTGGACTCAGACCGATACCTGTGTTCGACTCCCCTGCTCTTTGCCTAGAGCCCAAGGCTTTCAGTGTGGGCGGGTAGCCCTGAGGTCTGTAGTCTGCTGGGGAAACTGACTGGACGTTACGCCTCGAACAGTTACCTTCATTTCCTTCCAAATCAGAGGTAGGAAATCTTCCCCATTTTGATGCCAGCTGCCTTCTCAAAGTACTAGAAAAATTAAACAACCTCAATGTATCATTAAAGGTACGAGACAATTATTTCTGTTCTGAAACTGATTATAAACATGCAGTCATTGTTTTGTTGTTAAGTGTGTTTCTAAATACTTGAGTACAAATGCCTATACCCCCACCTCTCCTGTGGCTTATCACATGTGGTTGCCTCACACATGGGTTACTTGGAAAACCGCCAGAGTATTTGCGTTGCGTTCTATGGCCTAGGCCCACTGGTGTACTTGAGCTAGTCTATCTATCTACAGATAGATAGATAGATATACATGTGTATCTGTCTATATATATATATATATACACACACACACACACACACACACACACAGATGTACGTATGTATATGTATATATACACATACATGTATAGCTACAGTCTTATTCCATGTCTGATCTCCACATACAAAGAGCTCAAGGAGAGTAGGCAGAAGATCAACTCTGGCCACACAATGGTTAGTCCGACAATGTCTCAGTAAAGAAATGTGGGGGGGCCTGTTATGTGTTAGCAGTGGACTTGGCAACCAAACCATACAAATAAGGAAGCTGCTACTTTCAAAAATGGTCTGTGATTGCTTTCCGAGGCAAGTCTGTCAGTGAGAGCAGTGAGACACTCGTGATACCAAAGGGTTGTAACTGTTCTCTGTTTACTAAGCTCTCACTGAGTGCCAGGTGCAGGGGAGCGGTGATGGGTCACACGTGAGCCTTCCTTCCTCTAGACTCTCCGTGTGGGAGTTCCTCAGCTAAAACCCTCTAGGGGAGAACTTCCCATTCCCCTCCTCCCACCCCAACTTCCAGCAGAAATTGGAACTCCTGAATAAACCCCATCCTTCTTGTTAGGAAATTTTAAAAGCAATGGAGGGAGTAGGAAATTCTCTTCGACGTCGACTCTACCAGTCTGTCATTTCTTCACAAGAGAAATACATTTGTTGAGTCAAAGAAAGACCTTTTCCTTTTCCGGTCAAATCACTTCCTCTCAAAACACACAAACATACACACACACACACGTGTGCGCAAGTGCAAGATCATGAGTTCTCTCTCACACATTTTCTCTCTTACACATGTAAATTTACTCTCCTACACAGACACACACGCTCATGCATGTTTTCTCCTTCACACATGCACACACACACTAGCTCATTCATTCTGTCTCTTTCTCTCTCTCTCTCTCTCCCTCTACCACATACACACACACAAACACACAAATGACCAAGCCTTTGAACCTAGGAGGTGGGTACGAGAAACTAGGACAGTCTACAGGTTGTCTTGTCAGAGAGGAAGCAACGATGAGATGCGGGAGACAATGCAAACTAAAGCTCTCCCTTCTGTTGGGGCTAGTGATTGAGAGCCGTAGGCGTGTTGCCATGCTGCCCCCGTTTCCAGACCTGGATCCTGTGATATTGGAGCCGTTGCTCCCTCCTCCCCTCCCCTCCTGTCTGGCTCTCTCCCCTCTGCGACCCTGTACGGGTGTCCCGCTCCTGCTGCAGCGTGTCTGAGAGGGAAGGCAGGAGGACCAGAGAGCACACCTGCTGGGTGGCAGCGCGCCTTATGCTCTGCCCTGTGCTGGGTGTGCAGGTCAGCATTCCATTCCCATAACAAACCTATGAAGATGATGTATATATATATATATGTATTTTTTAAAGATTTTATTTATTTATCTGACAGATCACAAGTAGGCAGAGAGGCAGGAAGAGGGGCTGGGGAAGCAGGCTCCCTGCCGAGCAGAGAGCCCGATGCAGGGCTGGATCCCACGACCCCAGGATCATGACCTGAGCTGAAGGCGGAGGCTTTAACCCACTGAGCCATCCAGGCGCCCCCCCCTTTTTGTTTTTAATTTAAAAACCCCTTCACTTATTTCACCCGCTCCTCCAGCCACCACCCCCTCCCCGCCCACCGTCCTCTGCAACCACCAGTTTGTTTTCTGTATTCGTAACTGTTTCTGTTGGGTTTGTTCTTTTGTTTAGTCCTTTAGATTCCACATATAAGTGAAATCATATGGTATTTGTCTTTCTCTCTCTGATTTATTTCACTCAACTTAATATCCTCTAGGTCCATCTGCTGTTACAAATGACAAGATCTCATTCTTTTTTATGGTGGAGTAATATTTCATGTATATACATATACAACTTCTTTATCCATTCATCTATGGATGGACACTTGGGCTGCTTCCAGGCCTTGGTTATCGTAAATAAAGCTGTAATAAACATAGGGGTGCATATATCTTTTCAAATTAGTGTTTTCATATTCTCTGAGTAAACATCCCCTATTAGAATTACCAGAACATATGGTACTTCTATTTTCAATATTTTTGAGGAACCGCCATACAGTTTTCCATGGTGGCTGCACCAGTTTGCATTCCCATCAACAGTGCACAAGGAGTCCCCTTTCAACACTTGTAATTTCTTGTCTTTTTGATTTTAGTCCTTCTGACATGTGTGAGGTGCTATCTCATACTGGTCTAGATTTGCAGTTCCCTGATGATGAGTGAAGTTGTGTTGAGCATCTTCTCATGTGTCTGTTGGCCATCTGTATGTCTTCTTTGGAGAAATGTCTGTTCACGTCCTTTGCCCATTTTTGGTCAGATTATTTGGGCTTTAGGGTGTGTGTGTGTGTGTGTGTGTGTGTGTGTGTTTGGTGTTGTATAAGTTTTTATATTTTGGATATTAACCCCTTATGAGATGTGCCATTTGCAAATATCTCCCCCCAGTCATTGGATTGCCTTTTCATTTTGTTGATGATTTCCTTTGCTGTACAAAATCTTCTTATTTTGCTATAATCCCAGGAGTTCATTTCTGCCTTTGTTTCCCGTGCCTGAGGAGACAGGTCCGTGACTATGTTGCTGAGATGAAGAGTTTATTATTTTCCCCATTTTACAAATGAGGAAACCCAGGCTCAGAGTAAGAGACTTCCACAAGAGTACCCCATTACGTGACAGAGCTCGGACCTCATCCCAGGCCTGACTGACCGGAAGGCCTCTTCTAGCTCTCTCCTTAAGAAATTGTGGTAGGACAGGTGGGAGTTTCCAAACCTTAAGACAAGGGTGACTTAGTGGGGATAGGAGTGAGGAGAAAGGGAGGAGCGGAATAAACCTCACTCACTTCACAGCTTGTTGCCAAGCTCATCTTGGCTCAAGTTCCCTTTAATGCATCCCCTTCCCCTTGCTCTCACCCCAAATGCTAGTAACTGGGGCGCGAATTGAGGCCAGAGGACTGACCTTTTGTATGCTGGCAGTCTGTCATTGGCTGTGGCCAGCGGGGGCGGGGATGGTGCACAACCTCCCAGCCCGGTGGGGCTCCTCAGGGGATGGCTATTCCTGGGAGAGGGAGCAGCTGTGAGTCATTAGCAGCCAACACTCACAGCAGCTGGGAAGAGGGTGCAACAGCCCAGTAAGGGGGGTCTGGGCAGAGCACCAAGAACATCTACTACTGACACAGAATGAGAGAATGATGGCCCACGGGCTAATTGGCATCCTTAATATAGCACAGCCAGCTTATTTTACAGGTGAGGAATCCAGTGCCCAGAGAGGAGAGCTCAAGCCAAAACTCCTGTACACGCCCTGGGGGCCTTCCACGGTCTGACCCCATCTAGCCCATCTGCCTTGCTTGGAGCAAGCTGGCATCCCAGCCCTGTCTGTGCCTCATTCCCCAAGGATCCAGGTCCTTCCTTTGCCACAATGCCTTTACTCATGCTTCTCCTGTCGCAGTCTGAGAAATACCTTTCCTTTGTTCTCTACCAAGTGATTATAAATACCCTGTAGATTCATCTCTCAACATAGGGAAAGGTGGGTCCATCACAGACTGCCTATAGGGCTTAATAGCTCCTTTTGAGACAATCTAAAAAGATTTGTAGTCTTAGAGCAGGAGTCCATAGACTATCTATCTGTTTATGCCCGCACCGCCATTATGGGTCTCCCATAAGTACTTATAGAACATTATGGATTTCTTGTAGAATCCATTTGTGTTGTAGATTGTCCTTGTAGATTTGTGCTGGTAGATTGTCCTTGTAGATTACCTATGATAATTGTGCCATGTTCGATAGTCTTTCATTGGACTCTCTATTGAGTGCTTACTATATGCCAGACCATGCTCCGGAGAAACAAGGTGAACAAAACTGACAGGGTCCCTGCCCTTTCTTTAAGCATAAGAAAGACAGTCAATATGCAGGAAACTAATAAATAATTTCAGATGATGTTAAGTACCCCTGAGAGTGATTGGGGCAAAGACTCAAAATTCATAGGTCAAAGAAAGGCTTTTCCGAGGAGGGAACATTTGAGCTGAGATCTGAACTATGAGAAAGGATCATCCAGAGGAAGGTCTGAGATAGCAGCCTTCCAGGTAGAAGAAACAACAGATGTGTTGGCCCAGAGGCAGGAATGAGCTTGGCATAGTTGAGGAACAAAAACAGTGTCAAGGTATCCAGGAAACAGTTGGAAACAAGCGCAAGAGAGGACACTGAGCAGGTACTAGTGATGAGGAGAGAAAAGCCACAGTACCCTCCCTCAAGAAACTCACACTGTTTCCCTAGTTACTTTTAGATGGTCTTAGTAAGTACCATCACAGATCACTTATGGGTATTTATGGACTATTTCCATCCTTCGGGGAGCTCTCAAAGATAGTCTTTCACTACTTCACTATGAATTGCCTATAGGAACATGATATGTCAACTCAACTCACTTGAGTGTTAGAGACGATCTGCAGGGTCTTACAATCTCAGTATAGGTCCATTTGTGTATACTTTAGGGAAACCGTTAGTGTTGTCTCCTCTCCACAAGCTGATAGTTGCGTTGCTGGTGACCTGACACTTGACGTCACTGAGGTTCCGTTGTAGACCCTTTGGATGTTTTCAATGGCTAAAGCTTGCAAACTATGGTTGCTCTATCACTAAGAATTGCTTGGAGATTTTTTTTTTTTAAGATTTTATTTATTTATTTGACAGAGATCACAAGTAGGCAGAGAGGCAGGCAGAGAGAGAGGAAGGGAAGCAGGCCCCCTGCTGAGCAGAGAGCCCGATGTGGGGCTCAGTCCCAGGACCCTGAGATCACAACCTGATCCAAAGGCAGAGGCTTAACCCACTGAGCCACCCAGACGCCCAGCTTGGAGATTATTTTTAAACTTAAGACTGTCCCCAAGAACAATGTTTCTTTGACTCAGTTTTCAATATGTTGTATTGATTCCCATAAGAAATTAATCCCAAACAAGTATTTGGAACAAATGATAACACCCAGTTAGAAGCATTTCCCCAGTATGTAAGGATCAGGTACTGCTGCAAGGAGCACAACTCACAGTAACAGTGGTTTAAGTGAGATGGTGGAAGGCTATATCTCTCATAGGAAAGTCTGAAGTCCACAGTCCACAGGCATAATCTAGCAGTTCTGTGCAAAATCCTCAGGGTACCAGGCTCCTTCCAGCTTCCTGCTCTGTCATCCAAGATGGCTTCCCAGCCACCATACCCATGTTCTAACCAACAAGATGGATGGAGAAGGGAAGAAAAGGCAAGGGGACGTGCTAGTTATATTCTGGGGACGGTTTCCAGAAACTGTCTCAATACACTATTGCTTACCATTAATCAGAACTTAACCACGTGGCCACATTGCTGCAAGGAGGCTGAAGCATACAGTCTGTAGGCTTGGTGGTCATGGGCCCGGCGAAATAGTCTCTTTCTAAGGAAGAAGAGGAAATGGATAATGAGGAGTGTTCAAAGCGCTTAGTATACCCAGGACAGACACAATGCATGTAACAAAATTCACATTAGTAGAAATGTCCCAAACCAGTGGTCGCTGGCCCTAGGATGTTAAAACAAAAACAAACCCAAAAAACTAGTAAAACTAAATTTTCAAAGGGAGGGAGTCCGTAATAGTGTTGCCAGCTTATAATTTTCCCTAGGCAGGACATGAAAAACAATTTAAACATATCATCCACCATAATAATCATCTCCTTAAAAAAGACTATATTGTACACACAAAAGATAGAACTTTAAAGGTGCTTTAAGTAGAATAAGTTTTGCTTTGGTGAGGAGGTGGGAGAGTCATTCTTTTCATTTCACCACAAGGCAGTGAACACTTGATCAAAGACTGGTGTTATTAAATGATGTTTCAACCTAAAAGCATTTAAGACAGTATGACATTTTCTGTTTCTGAAGGCATCCCCCAAGTTACAATAATAATGACCATTTATTTAGGACACATGCTATTAACTGGTGGACCTCCAGCCAGATTCTATTCATATATGTTGCATTAGAGCTAATAAGTAATTTCTGAAAAATATGTTGTCAACATCTAGAAGTTAAGAGAGTCTGTGTTTAAAAAATGTTTAATTCTTGCTTCTCTTGAAAAGTGCGACGTGCTGGCATGTTGAGCCCTCATTTCCACATGATCGCCCCCAGCTGGAGGAAGTTGGGCAGCAGCTGCCCCTTGGATGGGCTGTGAGCTTGCCAATTCATTACTATCCCACCTGGCCAGGGCCTCTCCTTTCTGCTACCTGCCAGGCCCCCGTGGAAATTGGAGTTTGTGACTCCAAATTAGAGCCACTAGCGTGCAGGCATTTATATATGTATTTCTAAATATCACATCAACCCATGAGTTAAGCATTATATCTCAAGATCGAAGAATGGAGGGGTGGGATGACTTGCTCAGGTACCAAAGAGCTAATAGCTGCCCATCTGGAATTTGGACCCCGGCCCCTCTTGGCTTCACGGCCCATGTGCGCTCCGCTGTGCTGCCCTGCCTTCCAGTGGGCCTATGACCCACGTCGCCGTCAGCCCTCACGTAGACAGAATTATTCATGCCATCTGGGTTTTAAGACTTCATTAGAATTAGCTGAGAAAAAAAAAATTGAATTTCCTGTTTCCCTTGTAGTATTATTTTAGATTCCTTTTTATATTTATTTTTGAGGGGGGAAAAAAAATCCTGGGGAAGGAATGATGGATCCGAGGAGGCCACAGCCATCTATCATGCAGACACAGCGTGCATTTAAACAGCTCTGAGAACATAAATTGGTTACTTAATCGGCCCCAGCTAATCCGTGGAGTGCAGAAGCCAAGCTGCATTATGGGAAACAGCTTCTGCACGTGGGGTGGGCATATCCAGCAGAGCCCCAGGGTTCTTGAGGCAGCTGCTAACTGAGGTTTAAGGCCTTCCGGAACCTCTCACCTGCTTTAGGCTCTCAGTGCCTCGTGGGTAGGGCTTTTCAGAGCATGAGAAGATGCTGGTTCTTTCGTTAAAGACGCAGTCCTGACATGGAATGAGAATTTAAAATGTGCGGGTCTTTGAGCTTTGTTCCATTCACAACTGCACTTTTTGACTCGTAGTGGCAGGCTGAGAGCTTCCAGCAAGATACGGAAAAACAAAACGTCCCACTACCTGCTATATCCCTACTACACACAGTCTAGTTCCCACTGAAAAGACAAGACAGTGTATACGTGTGAAACATACTGAAACATGACTTTATCAGCTCCTTCGAGAGCATTCTGTTTGACAAAGGCAGGGTTGCTTCCTTTGGTTCCTTGAGTTGAGGTGACTGCTGTGGGGCAGGAGGGAATGGGGAGAGCTGTGTGGGGAGCTGTAAGCTGTGATCCTGGTCCTCAAGCTACTCTCAGTCTGGTATGTGCAGATGGTTCCTGCATTCACTCGCTGATTCTACACACTGGTTTTGAATGCCTCCTACCCTCTCAGTACCGTGCTAGGGACTAATTCCTGCCTTCCTAAAGCTTACCTTCTAGCAGAACATGGAAGAGCATTGTATTCCTTTCCTAAGGCTGGGGTAAAAATTAGCACAAACCTCGTGACTTAAAACAGCACGAATTGAATTGGAGTGTCTTTCCAGCCTACTGCATATTCAAATGAAAAGGTAACCATCACGTGCCTAACTTTCGAGTGCCCAGTCCAGGACAGAGGGCCAACCCACAGGGACAGAGTGCTAGGAGTCAATCAAGGGCTCGGAGACTCCAGAGCCCAGGACACAAGGAGCCTCTTCCGGGTGAGCATAGCAGAAGATTCTGCCCAGCACATAGTGGGGGCCCAGTGAATACTCATTCCTGCTGCCATTTGCAAATAGCACTACCTTTGCACCTGTCCAGAAGAATTCTGTTTGTTCACAGGATGTCATTTTTTAAAATACAATAGGGCTTACGTTTCAAATAAACATTTTTTGAGATGTACGCTGAAGTGTCTAAACAAAATGTTAACATCTAGAGTGTAAAAATTGGTGGGGCCTATGTTTCTTTTTTTTTTTTTTAAAGACCTTATTTATTTATTTGACAGACAGAGATCACAAGTAGAGAGGCAGGCAGAGAGAGAGGGGAAAGCAAGCTCCCCGCTGAGCAGAGAGCCCGATCCGGGGCACGATTCCAGGACCCTGGGATCATGATCTGAGCAGAAGGCAGAGGCTTTAACCCACTGAGCCACCCAGGCGCCCCGGGGCCTGTGTTTCTAAGTTTATTTTTTTGGCAGAATGCCGGAACTTTTACAAAATATGTTATTTGTTAAAATAATACTTTACACTTCTTCCGCCTTTTAGAATTTGCAAGGCGCTTTCACATCACTGTATTTATTTAATCTTTACAAAGAACCCGGTGATGCTCCTGAATTTCCAGAGGAACCCAGGATCCATTTCTGTAGGCCAATGGCAAGAACAGAAAAATGCATGAAGAAACACCTTCTAATGAGTTGTTACCTTTTCTCTTTAATTTATTTTAGAGAGAGAGAGAGAGAGTGTGTGTGTGTGTGTGTGTGTGCACGTGCACAAGCAGGGGGAAAGAGAGGGAGAAACAGACTCTGCTGTGAGCATGGAGCCAGATATGGGACTCGATCTCACAACCCTGAGATCAGGACCTGAGCTGAAATCAAGAATCAGACGCTTAACACACTGAGCCATCCACAGCCCCTACTTTTTCTCTTTATTTATTTATTATTATTATTATTTTAAGATTTATTTAACAGAGAGAGAGATCACCAGCAGGCAGAGAGGCAGGCAGAGAGAGGGGGGGAAGCAGGCTCCCCGCTGAGCAGAGAGTCTGACATGGGGCTCGATCCCAGGACCCTGAGACCACGACCTGAGCTGAAGGCAGAGGCTTAGCCCCCTGAGCCACCCAGGCACCCCTACCTTTTCTCTTTAAAATGTATTTATTATTTGGTAAGGTTTCAGCCTCTAGTCCAAGGATTACACATACAAATGCCTGCTAGTGCCTGTAAGCTGACCACAAGAGATGTAATCGGGCTTGGTGTAGGGTCAGGGAGTGGGATCCTGCCGAACAGTGTACCCCAAGGCCTTCCTATTGCAGTTTATGTTTACAACATGCATTTCTATGACACAGAATTTTGTCAAGGCAGAATTAAGCTAAATATCCTGTATCTTCACAACAAATTAAGGGCAGTAGGAATCAGGGCTACTCCCATTTGACAGATAAGAAAACGGAGACACAGGGGAGTTGAAGCCAATAGTAGGACTTCACCACTAGGCAGTAGAATATAGTCAAAAGCACATGTTTTAAAGTGACTTGACTTGGCCGCTTGCTGAGCTCTGTGATGGCACGGAGTCGCTTCTCCTTGCTGAGCCATAGTGCCCCCTTCTGCATGATGGGAATGACAGTGTCCACTTGGACAAGCTGTTTGAATACCAGGTGTGACCCTTGTGTAAATATTTAGCCAAGCATCTGACATACCATGAGTATCTGATAAATAATAGTTAAATGGTGTTATTTATATAGAAGAGAGTATCTCCAGGCTCTTCTAAGACCATGTTTTCTCCTATGGCTTACCAAGTCCTCAGATTTGAAGATTCAAATGCTTTATTGGAAATTCCTTCAGGATTCTGCAGTGATGAAGCCCAAGCCTAAGAGGGCAATGCAGTCCTTGTTCGTTCGTTCTTTCTTTCTTTCTTTCTTTTTTTTTTTTTTTAAATATCTGTTCAGCCGGTTGGTTTAATGATCAGAGGACAGAAATAAATTTGCACATAGGAGAGAAAATCATAGATTGTCAGAGCTAGAGGTGACCTTACTTTTCACATGAAGAAACAACCAGAGTTAAACTATCTATAGGAACAAATTACAAATATAATTATATATAATATAAATTTTATATATTCAATTTTCATATTTTATAGATACTCTCTTCTATATATCGTATATATTTTTTTTATACATATTGAATGTGCATATGCACACGCACACACACACGTTTTTGGTGGTGGTTCATCTCTCTGTGGAGAGGGTCTAGAGCATGGAGAATTTTTTCCGGGATGGGACCTGCCTCAGTATTAGGATATTATAGGGTGCGTATGAGAGGGGAGGAGGAAGAAAGGGTGTCAGCAGTCTGGCAATTCCTCTTTTTGCTCTCATGTCCCGTGCTCTGTTTTCCCCCCAACAAATCCGAATCCTGAACCTCCCATGGGTCTGCCTGGCTGATGAGATTCCTGGTCAGCTGAATCCTTTGCCCTCAGTTGTCACTGGACTGTTTCCTGGGGGGACCAGTCAGTCACCCAGGAGCTTTCAGACTTCCTTACATTTGCTTACATGTCTCATGTATTGGCAGTTTATTGTTTATCCAGACCCCGTTCTGTTATTCTTTGATTTTGGTGAGATGACTAGAGGAAGGAAAAAACAGATGTGCGTGGACCAACTAAATTCTCTCCATAGACAAGCTTCACTCAGCCAGTTCAATGAAGTTTGAACTGGGCAGGGCTGAACGCAAAGCAGGAAGACCTAATGCACGAAGAATGATGGCCAGTCAAGAGATGAGGAGAATCTGAGCTGAAGGATGGGCTTTGGGAAAGGACACACAGAAAGAGATACATTTTGGTTATATTGTCAAGGTTGAAGTAAAAAGATTTGAGGATGTCTAATTCCCACAACTGAATAAAAGATAACTCTTAAAAATAGGGAAGGCAAAAGGAAGAACAGATTCAAAGAGAAGATAATGAGTTCAGTTTGGACATGTTAGGTCATATTAGGCATTATAGAAAATGAATGTTTTCACATGAAAATTGAAGATGTCATAAAGAAAAGAAGGATGATGAGTAAGGAATGTAATTGGAGAAGTGTTCACAATAGTAACTTTTAACCCTTGGAACTGTGACTCGGTATGAATGTACATAGATACATACACACACACTACCAAACACAAGACTCAAAAAGAGCATACCTTTAAATCTGATATACTACAATATTTTTTGTTATTCATTTTAAATATAATTCTGGTCATAACCCACTAAATTGATTTAATGACTTACCAATATATCATGAAAAATATTGGCCTACAAGGTATGGCTGACTGAAGATCCTTGGAGACAAGAATGCAAATCATGAATACGGTACCCATAGCCATCAATCAAGATTTTGCTTTGGGGATTAGACTGTGTTCAGGAGAACACATCAGTGTTCAGGGATACTAACTGAAGAAAGAAGCAATCTAAAAAGAGGCTGAGATGTAACACTATGAATTTAAAAAAATAATTGCAAGTGGAACAAGGAACGGAATGAATGGAAAAAGCAAGTTCTTTTGTGTTTTTTTAAAGATTTTATTTATTTATTTGACAGAGAGAGACACAGCAAGAGAGGAAACACAAGCAGGAGGACTAGGAGAGGGAGACGCAGGCTTCCCACCAAGTAGGAAACCCAATTCAGGACCCTGGCATCATGACCCGAGCCGAAGGCAGACACTTAACGACTGAGCCACCCAGGCGCCCCTTGTATTTAAGGATCCTAAGGAACCTATTGGATTTGGCCAACACTGAAATGAATCCTCATGCGAACACAGGCCGTGGCAAGAAATGGAACCGGCACTTGGAGTCAAGGAGGCTTTTTTGTTTGAAATGGGGCTACAACTCAACATCTTTTTGCTGAAGTCAACCCTTAAAACACTGCTATAAAGTATGGATTATACAGTTAGTCCCTCCCTGCGTAGTTACTATATGTCCATGAAGGGCCTTGACACAGTTTCTGGGTAAATACGAGAACTAAGGTCTCTGTTTCACTTCCCACTTTATTCACATTTTGTTAGCCACTCATTTACTGAACACCCGCTACATGCAAGACCATAGAAAAATACGGCCATAGAGAAGCCAACTCCTGGACTCCAGGCTCTCATAATCTTGCTAGGAAGACAGAAACACAAAGGACTCTGGGAGCAGGCTGACTATGATAGCTATGCCACCAAGCACACAAAGGACAGTAAGAGGTCAGGGGAAAGAAAGGAGGCATTGCTTCCTTTGTTTCTTTTGTTCTTGGCTCCAACATCACTTTCTTTTGTTCTTTGCTCCAACATCACTCCCTCAGAGAAGCGTTCCCTAACCACTCTAGCTTAAACATCATGTACTATGTATCCAGTAACTTTGTCCCATTAGCCTGTTTTATATTCTCCATGGCAAGTCATATTGAAAATTATCTTTAGGGGCGCCTGGGTGGCTCACTGGTTTAAACCTCTGCCTTCGGCTCAGGTCATGATCCCAGGGTTCTGGGATCGAGCCCCACATCCGGCTCTCTGCTCTGCGGGGAGCCTGCTTCCTGCTCTCTCTCTGCCTGCCTCTCTGCCTACTTGTGATCTCTGTCTGTCAAATAAATAAATAAATAAAATCTTTTTAAAAAAAAGAAAATTATCTTTATTATTTATTTTTGTAGCCATATATTTAGAAAGATTTGCCTGAGGTGCCAGGAGACAATGAATAAAACATTCCAAGTGAGGTTCCAGCTCTAAGTGTCTAAGTGAAAAACAGCAAAGGAAATAAGTAAAAACCAGGTACATCACTCACGTCTCTCACCAGCATTAAGGATGTGAAATTGTCAGGCAATCACAAGGTTGGAACCGGATTGGTTCCAATCCGGTTGGAGGGAATTTCTTAGCTGAGAATTGAGGAGTCGGAGGTTCCATCCATGGGTTCTAGTCAGCACTACCTCAAGTGGATATCTGGGCAAGTTGAATATGTCACTGTTACCTGCCATGGCACCACAAGCCACCCCAAAACTTAGTGACTGGAAACAAGCTATTACCATATATTATGATCCTGTGGACCAGAAACTTAGGGCACATAGCAGCCAGAAGATTCATATCTGCTAGGCAGTGACGTCTGACATCTCAGTTGGGATAACCTAAATGGTTGGGAGCTACCCAGGAAACCGTGTCTGTCTGTCTGTCTGTCTGTCTATCTCTTTCTCTCCCTCTCCCCCTCCCCACCCCCTCTACCTCCACCCTGGGATGGACTAGCATGGGCTTTCGCTCCTTATTTTCTTTTATAAGAGAACAAGAAATCAATACAAGAACTTGTTACTTTTCTATAGAGCTTTGTAATTGACAAACTGCCTTCTCCTACAAAGCCCATGTGGTCAGCATACCAGCTAGGGGGAATTTATCTCATTCACAAATGAGGATGTTGGAGCTCCGTGAATGGAAGAACCTAGCGTCAAGACAAGTGCTAGAGCCCAGACCTGAACCAGTTCTTTTATGTCCATCCCCAGTGTTCCCCCCATGCCTGCGCACCCCCCATTAATGCATTCCTTACCCAGCCCTCTGGTCACACCTGCCAAAGTCACACACAGTCACACCGACCGAGTGAGCAGCAACACATGCCTTGTTCAGGGCCGTGGAACTCCTGGTCCCCAAGGGAGACGAGAGCATGTGCTGACCTTGAGAAAATGATGGCTCCAGCTAGAGGAAGAGGTATCGGCATTCAGAGGGAATCGGGAATGAGGAGTGCAGTAACCATCAGGTTTAATACTGTGCACACATTTCTGATGAATATGCAAATCTGGCTGGTACCAGAAGCGGGAGGCGAATAACATTTACTAAACAGCCGTGTTAAACCACTTTAAAAGGGGTGTGTCGGGAGCATGGTAATGAAATTAATCCTCTTCACCTGTGAATTATCTATCAGGGGTTTTGGGTCTCATCCAAAAATGTCTGACTCAAGTTTGCTCTGCTGAGATCCTCTTGTGTAAACTTGATCTTAATGGAGAATGAAGCTTCAGAAGCCAACGCAAGACGGGAAGTGGCAAAAGGCACTGTAAACTCTAAATCTGTATTATTAGAGGGTAAAGGCACTTCAGATGTGCCTGCCCAGCCAGGATAGCTGCTCTGGGGCATCTCACGGGCTGGTGGAGACTGCTCGATGGGATTATCAAACGGGAAGACGAGTCATTGTGAAGAGGGAGTGATTAGATAAGAGATTTTGCACCATCTGGCAGGACGCTCTATACAGAAGGGACTGAGTTCAATTGTTGGAGGAAGAGTTCAGTCTCTCTGGTGGCGGATGAGAATGAAGGCTGCCTCTACAAAGAATTCCAGACCAGATCTCTTAAGTATGAATCAAAATGATCATGTATAGGCACTGTGCCAAGTACTGGGATCCAGAAACAAAGAAGTCACAAAGTTCAAGGCACTCATCTATTTACTCAGTTTGCCATGGACACCCATTATTTGGGGCCACCCAGAACACATACTCCTTTCTTTTGGAAATAGCATCCCAAGTTGCTTTTAGGGGGGTCAACGTTTTTCCACTTAGGAGTAATCATCAGAAGGACTGACCATCAAAGTGCTCTGCCCTCTCTAGCCAACCAGACTGTGTCATAGCATTTAATTCTGGGATGGTGTGCAGCAGTGGCGGGATGGGAGTTGGAGTGGAGTCCCCTGGCTGTGATCTACCCATTCTTCCTTCTCAGATCACTCCATAGTCCTTAGTTTCCATCCACCCATGAACCTGGTCCTCCAGCCTCATTGCCAACGTTTTAATTACCTGGTATCCTCCCAATCAGTTTATGTTTCCGTTGAGATTAGTGAAAATCCATTTCTGTTGCTCGCCACCGAGCAATCCTAAGGAACACATGCTCATTCATTCATGAGCTGTCCTTCAGCATCTTGTTGCAGAGATCAACTAAAGAGATGTCAAGGGTCCTGGCCTCAGAGAGCTTACCCCCCGGGGGGAAAACAGTGAGTCAGTGAAGATCTACTCTAGGATCTTGGCTGAAATCAGGAGAACAGAGGAGGATTATAGAAATAGGAACAAGGAAATTGAATTTTCCTGAGGGGTATGAGAAGGCCTCATGGGGATTCTGGCATCTGTACTTCCAAAGGGTCACTCTGGGAAGGACAGATATATAAATGAGGGAAGGGCCTCAGCAGGTGAAGTCACAGACAAAAAAAGCTAGGAAGTGTTACTGGAACATAGATATGTGGAAGAGAAGATGGAAAATAATATGTATACTGTAGTCAGCATTTGGTAGAAACTGTATTCTTGATTCTGGGTTTGTTTGTTTTTTTTAAGATTTTATTTATTTATTTGACAGAGAGATCACAAGCAGGCAGAGAGGCAGGCATGGGGGGGCGGGGAAGCAGGCTCCCTGCTGAGCAGAGATCCCGATGCGGGGCTTGATCCTAAGACCCTGAGATCATTACCTGAGCCAAAGGCAGAGGCTTAACCCACTGAGTCACCCAGGTGCCCCGATTCTGTTTTTTTTATACAGTGAATTTTGAGTCCCAAAATGTTAAGGGACTTGCCTAAAGTCACACAGCTAAAGAGCTATAGAGACTTAACTCCTACTCACATCTCCCATTCAGAGCATTTCTGGGAGCATCACAAAAAATCAGAACTGTTCTCGTGTCTCTTTGTTTCAGCTGGGTCAGTCCTCGTGGTGAAAGATGGCCTATGGTCTTTCTCTTTGTCAGTCCTCATGGTGAAAGATGGCATATGCTCTGTTTTCAGTCCCTAGAAATTAGCACTGGGTACACAAAAGGAATCCAGTGTGTTTGTTGAGTGAATATGCAAACAAATAGTTATCGATAACAAAAACAACAGCCCCCATTTGGAAAGCGTTTAGGAGGTTACTCGAACTCATAGTAAGCCTCAATTGTATAAGCTACTCATAGAAGGAACGATCTTTCTTTCCCAGCATACCTACTTTGGATAGCAAAGTGATCTCGGGTTATTATCATCCCCATTTTTCGGATAAAGAAACTGCAACTCAGAAAATCGAGAGATTGCCCTGGCTAAATGGTGGGGACCTGGGAAGACAGCGTATGAATTTTCAATGGGCTCCCTCAGGAGGTGGGGAGACCCAAGGTGGGTGAACAAATAGGCTCCCCATTGAAATAAAAGGCGTTAATATGTATGCAGTGCTCTCTCTCTAGTAGCAGTGGAGATTGGAAGAATTGAGTCTCTCTGCAGAGAAAGAGAAACATAAAAAAATAGCACAGGTAACGGGCATCATTAAAAAAAAACAACAACAACTCCCTTTTTAATTAAAATTAAATGTCCACTGCAAAGGGGGGGGAGTGGTGAGCAACAAATACCCACAGCTTTGTTTAATCACCTGTGATGAATTATAATTAGGGTTTGAAAATTATTGAACTTTTTTCCCCTTGTTCACCTTGGAGCTCTGAAGGTGAATTTCAAAGAGTGCGGGAGGAATGAATATTAAAAAGTTTGTTTTATACTTGAACACCAGAGCTCCCATCTCATTTTTCCATTAAAGCTCAACTTTTGAAATTTTTCTCCGCTTTGCAATAATTACATCTTCAGCCTGACAACTCATTACATGACAATGCTTATGCTAATGCATTCTATAGGCACAAGGAAAGGAAAGCTCTGGCTTTTCAGTGATGAGGATTTAGAGGTGGCTTTCTCTCTGCGGTTCAAAGAGACCCTGCCTAAACCCATCCCCACCCCTGCTCCCAGCACCTGGCATTGACGAGCCTGGCTTTTAGTCTTTCCTGACAGATAAGCAGCATTGGCTGTCATATCCTTGTTCCACCTGATAGCTGGTTTATTTTATTTTATTTTATTTTATTTTATTATTTATTTTAAGTCCTGCTTTGTTCTAGAAAGACTGGAAATGGAGTTATTTGTGCAGTATATTCAGCCTCAACAATGGGACAAACCCATTTGTCTTGCTCAGCCTACAGTGGTAACATTCTTTTTTTTTTTTTTCAATACTCTCACTGTTACTCTGATCAATTCAACCTACAGCTATTATTGGCTTCCCATTCTGTGCCAGGCCCCTCCCTGCACAGGGTGAAAGAGAGCGACAGAGAAAGAGTGGTGCACAGGCTTCTTGGGTACAGCTCGTGTCCGCACTGAGCTTACATCCTTGCGGGGGATGCGGACATGCGGGAAGGGCAGACAGTCCCGTTCCACTTGCCCCACAGAGTGTGCTTGCTGCATGGCCACCCTGATTCCACCGGGGCTTCGTGGCACATGGGAAAAGACGTCCCCAAGCGGGTATTAATGTGAGACCTGGTTAGAGGTGGAAGGATGAGACTTAATGCATCAGAGAGTGTTACTGTTGGGGGTGGGGAGGGAGAGAATCGAAGAAGAGCCTGGCAAAGGGCTGGTGCAAAGCAAGGGCAGTGAAGTTCAGGGAACTGGAAGTTACTCTGCAGGGCTGGAGAGTGGAAGAGAGGGTCAGGAGGTGCTGTGATGGGCGCTGAGGCTGCGGAGGAACACAGGGTGCGTGTTCCAAAGGGCGGCGCCTCTGGGCTAAGGACCTCACGTGGTGTAGCCTCAGGGCTGTGTGCAGCTAGCCAGCCAAAGGTCCCCCCCACACACACACACCCTGGGGAATGAGTGACTTTGCTTAAAACCCTTGAAATGCCCCCATACCAGTTGAACACTTGCTAACCAGGTGTTCTACATATATTATCATACTGAATCATCACAGCAAACCTGCCAGCAGCTGTGAGTGTCTCCATCTCACCTCTGAGAACACTGAGTAAGGCTCAGCAGTATTTTGTAATGGGCTCCGGCTCCTACTGCTGCCTGTCGGGGGCCAACAGACTCACCCCCGGGGGGTGGAGGGTAGGGGAGCTGTGCAATTCTGAAGTCGGGGTCCTGCGCTGCACTTGGCTATTTCCAGCACTCCTGGAGAGTATGTCAAGGGTGTCGCCAGCTTTCCAAAATGACTTAGGGTGTGCATCCCAGTCTGTGCTTTTTCAAGTTGCGGCTGGAACAGTGTTGTTGGAGTGGGAGCCCTGCTGAGCATCAGGAAAATGCTTTTAGGCTCTGCCCCTGGCTCATGGGTCATTTCACTTCAGCCTCTGTCTTCTCAATTATAGAAAGAATTCTTAAACTGTGCCCTCAGAAAAAAGAAGTAGTTCAAATCAAAGGGAAGAATCTCAGTGGAGTTCAAGGCAAGCAGCCCTCCCTCACTTGTAGCTGGTGTGAATGATATGGTCGGTCTTGGGGGCTGGATGGAATTTAGGAAGCCAGAGAGGTGAAGGGAGAAGGTGTCTGGAAAGATGTAGGAGAAAGGCTTAGAGTTGTATTATATATGAGGGAGTTAGAACTCAATGAGTGGACGGATGGATGGATGGAGGAGTTGAGAGTCTTGGCAGAAGCCAGATGGCTAGATTTTGGGCCCTGGAAGAGGAAACCATGAGCACTAAATAAATCCTTTGGCAGAAGTTCTGCAGGAATCTGGGAGGCTCACCTAAGATCATGTCAGCTCCTAACGGCTGTTCAGGCTCTGGATGAGAAATTGCCTTTTTACAGTGTTGTGCAGTAACCATACTCCAGTTGGCCATATGCCCTGATTTCTTCCTCTGCCGCTTATTGAGGGTAGCCAAAAAAATAAACATTGTCTCTCTGAAGCCTTCTTTGATTCCATGCCTAGGCTAGGAAGTTGACTTCTGAGTTCCCACACCCCCCTGCCCCGTTGCCCATTGATATCCATGTCTTTCCGGCCCACTAGACTGTAACTCCTTGAGGCCAGAGGCCGTATCATTTCGTCTTTGTATCCCCACCATAGAGCCTGGGACGGAGTTGATAAATGTAATATCTGATACTTCCTGAGTGTCTATGGAACACTGAGCAGGCTAGAGACTATGTTTCATTTTATCCTTGCAACACCTTGAGGTAGGTACTATTATGTCTGTTTTATAGATGAAGAAACTGAGGCTCAGAGAAGTTAAGTGATTTGCCAAAGGTGACACAGCAACAGGGTGATGAAGTCAGGGTTATTTGTGGTCTATGCACTGGCTGCATCAGTTGGGAGCTTCTTAGAAAAATAGATCCCTACCTCAGACCTACTGAATTTATCAAAATCTCCAGATGAACATTAAATTTAAGATGCACTGATCTAATAGAATGAAAAGAAATTGCTGAATGAACAAACCATCTGAGATTGAATCCTGGCTTTGCCACTTATTTGCTCTGTGGATGGGAAGAATGACATTGCAAAGCATGGTTTTCCTCATCTGTATTTTTTTTTAATTTTTTTTAAAGATTTTATTTATTTATTTGACAGAGAAAGATCACAAGTAGGCAGAGAGGCAGGCAGAGAGGGAGGAGGAAGCAGGCTCCCCACTGAGCAGAGAGCCCGATGCGGAACTCGATCCCAGCACCCTGAGATCATGACCTGAGCCGAAGGCAGAGGCTTTAACCCACTGAGCCACCCAGGCACCCTCCTCATCTGTATTAAGGGAAGAAAACAAGAATCTGCAAAATAGGTATGAGGGTACAGTAAGATCCTGCCTGCAAACCCTGCCCATTGTAAGGACCCAAAGATGTTAATATTATCATTAGCTATCCTCCTCTCTGAACCTGACCTCACTCATAAAATGTAGAAGGCAGGTATTAGACTGCAAGATCTCTGATTCTAACTTTGTAACCATGTAAATCCTGAGAACATTAGGGTGAAAATGCCATTAAGACCATAGAAATATGTTACTTTGTGGCCATTAGTTTTGCCTCCCACACCTGCTGTTGTATCAAACTGCAGACAAAGCATTTATTTGTCTTGTCCCTTTCTTTGGTGTGTTACACAGCCAGGGAGGGAATTTTCCCCTGGTTGACTCTTGCCGTCCTCCTTCACAGCTCTGACTCCGGCTCTCCCATTTTGCTGCAAAAGATTTCAGAAAGAAGTGCATGTTGATTTGCTGTATGGCTTCTTGATTAGATGGCAGATTTGTAACTGGGGTGGATGTGACAATCAGGCAGGCTTTGATTAGACCTTTCTGATATGTAAATCCAGGTGGATAAGATAAGTGGCTTTAGGCTGGGGCTGGCAACAAAGGTAGGAAGAAATCCCAGGTGACTGGAATTAAAGAACTGTCTGAGCAGGGTGTTGGTGGGAATGATGTGAATTTCAAAGAGCAGGGGATAAACAGTCAGTTTCAGATGGGCTAATTTATGCAGGAAGTCGTTTGAGAAGCCAATTCTCTCATCCCAGAGAGTTTATAGAAGCCAGCAAAAAATGGTTAAGCACTGGAATGTAAACACTGGTAATTGGTAATTAATGGGCACACCTACGAGGAAGGCATATGCCAAATTAAATTGATTGCTTAAGTCGTTCATTGATTCATTAAACAGAATATGTGTTTTTTGAGCTCCTATTCCATCCAGGCACTATGCTAGGTGCTGGGGACTCAGAGATAATAGAGTGAGAATCAGGCCACATTAGAAGGGGCTGGAGTGCAGCTTTAACATCACTAATGAACGTTGCTTTCTCCTTTCTTAATTTCTTCATCCTTTCACTTCCTGCTCTGGGTGGGACAAGGGGCAGGGCTAGAGGATACCTAAAAAGGAGGACAGAGCAAATCTCAGTCTTCTCGGGGCTCATATGCCCGCACTGCTCTAACTTCAGTGCCTACAGTGAGCACACAGTAGGCGTGCAGTAAGCCATCAGAAAATTCATCTAGAGATAGGTGCATGAACAGAGACAGTCATTAAACCAATAATTGCATGGGTAATTAATTACTAATTGTCCTAAGTGCTGAGGAAGAGAAGCATGGCACAGGGTACCCTGAGCAAACAAAACAAGGTGATTTAACCCTATCGGGGAATCCAGAGAAGCTATCCCCAAGGAGGTGATATTTAAAATGACACCTGAAGGTGAGCAGCAGTTAGCTAGGAGAGGGTGGGGAATGCTTCACGGGGGAGGTGAAGATAACACACTGGAGACATTAAGGAGAACTAGCTCCATACCTATTAGGCACTAATACACCTGCAGGGTCCCAGATCTGGTTAAGTAAAGGGGATGGGAAAGGAGATGAAGTCAGAGGGTCAGAGCAGGGGGGTTGGGGGTCCAGATCATATCCAAGATTTTAAATCATGTTTAGGATTTTGGAATCAATGCTGAGCTTCCTAACAATAGCTCGATGTGGCGGGGCACCACAGTAGCTCAACACAGTGGACTTTCAGAAGATCCTCTGCCTGGTACCTGGGAATTATGCCCTGGGGACCTGTGCCTCCTGGAAATATCGGTGGCATCAGCCAAACAAAGGCAGGGCTGGGAACCTGCGAAAGGACAATGAAAGTGGAAGTCTTGCTCAGAAAATAGAAACAAAAGCTGGCATTTGGAGCCAGCAAAAACTGTATTTGAATCTCAGAACTGCCCCTCATTTATTTTGCATGTGACCCTGGACAAATCACAGATGCTTCTAAGTCTCCCAAAGAAGAGAAGGGGAATTTAAATGATTCTCTGTGGGAAGAGCTTTGCCTAGTGCTTACCACATAGTAGGCGCTCACTCTACTTTCTATAGCTTTGTTCCAAATTAAGATATTTGGGTGCCCTAAAAATGTGGTGTCCTTCCAAAATTATAGTTCTAAAATATTTGGTCAATATTTATTTGATAGAGGTGGGGAGAAACTGATTTTCTTTTCTTTTCTTTTTTTAAGATTTATTGATTTATTTGAGAGAGAGCTCAGAGCTCAGGAGTGGGGCTAAGGACGAGGGAGCAAATCCCCAAGTAGACTCCCCACTGAGAGCGATAGAGCCTGACAGGAGGCTCCATCTCACCACCCATGAGATCAGCCCCTGAGCCAAAACCAAGAGCCAGATACTCCATGACTGAGCTACCCAGGTGACCCGAAACTGTTTTTTTTAAATCAATTAGTATATTCAAAACAACATATTTGACATACTTAGAATTGTGATTTTTTTTCTGAACCCCAAACTTCCTGCATTTAAAATTCAGATAAGAGAATGAACAAATCATCTCCCTGCCACCTTCCCCGCCCCCCCCCCCCCAGGTAGATACTCAGTTTCAGAATTTCAGCTGGCATTTTGGCTGCTGACTTCAGACTCACTTGGCTGGTCTGGGGCCAGTGGAGAAGAGTGGAGAGGTTTATACCTGTAGGGAGCAGCTTTCAGACACAAACATACCGTATGGCACATGTGGTCTCCAGCAAATTGTGTGTTTTTATTTCCATATAAAGGCAGTCTCCCCCAGGGAAGTGGGACAGCAATACCTGCCTATAGTTTTGTGTCTGCCTTTCGTCTTCTGGTAACAGAACCCCTTTTTCTTGATGGGAACCCGACCATGTAGTTTGTGATATGAACCCTCCCTACACATCCCATGGCTGGCCACACAATGCAGACTTGACCAGTCAGAGCGCCACTTTCCCCTTACCAAAATTATTGGCTCAGGCTTAGGCCAGTCAGAGCATTAGCTCGGACCTCCGGTGGAACCTTTGGGAAAGCAGTCATCTCTGCCCTCTAACGTTCCCAGCTATAAAAAGGATGTTTAACTGAGAATGACCAGAGAGTTCTCATTTTTGCCACTGCTTAGAACAAGCCAGCCTAGGAGAAAAGCAGATTATGCTGACAAGCATTGCGTGAAATGCAATGATGATGAAATGAAATGAAACTGATGATGCAGTTTGGACCTTCCTGAAGTTAGCTGCTGTCTGGAACTTCTTTTTTTTTTTTTTTTTTTTAAGATTTTATTTATTTGACAGAGATCACAAGTAGGCAGAGAGGCAGGCAGAGAGAGAGAGGAAGGGAAGCGGGCTCCCTGCTGAGCAGAGAGCCCGACGCGAGACTCGGGGCTTGATCCCAGGACCCTGAGATCATGACCCGAGCCAAAGGCAGAGACTTTAACCCACTGAGCCACCCAGGCGCCCCGTGCTGTCTGGACCTTCTAGTCAAATGCGCCAATCAGTATTTCTTTATCAAGTAGGTTTTTATAGCTATGTTTAAAAAAAAAAGTTGCCATCAATAATCTTTACACTTACTGAAAGTGTACAATTTATTAAATTTTGACATGTGCGTACACCCATGAACCCATCACCACAATCAAATTGTAAACACACATGTGTGATTCGTACACCCATGTTCATGAGAGCATGACGAATGGACTAACAAAACATGGCATGCCCATCCAACGGGGTACTATTCAGCCTTAAAAAGCAAGGAAATTCTGACACGTTCTATGACATGGACAAAACTGGAAGACATTGCACTGAGTGAAATAAGAGTCACAAAAAGGCAAATATTTGCTGTATGATTCCATTCAGATGAGATACTTTGAGGAGTGAAATTCATAGGCACAGAAAGTGGAATAGTGGTTGCTAGGGGCTGAGGAGGAGGCGTGGGAAATTATTTTTTAACAGGTGCCGAGTTTTAGTTTATAAGATGAAAAGAATTCTGGAGACGGATTGTGGGGATGGTTGCCCAGCAATGTGAATGTGCTTAATGGAACTGAACTGTATGCTTAAAAATTGTTTTAGTAGTGGGGCATCTGGGCCACTCAGTTGGTTAAGGGGTCGCCTCCTGCTCAGGTCATGATCCCAGGGTCCCGGGATTGAGCCTGGTAGGGAGTCTGCTTCTCACTCTCCCTCTGCCCCTCCCCCGGCTTGTGCTTGTACATGCTCTCTCTTTCTTTCCCTCTCTGTCAAATAAATAAATAGAATCTTTTGAAAAAAAAAAAGTTATAGTGGCTTTATAGACTGAATTTAGTTCTTCTAGAATTCCTGTATTGCAGTCCTATCTCCAGCTGTGATTGTATTCAGAAATATGGACTTTAAGGAGGTAATTAAGATTAAATGAGATCATAAGTGGGACCATAATCCAGTAGAACTGCTGTCCTTTTAAGAAAGGGAAGAGACACCAACGATATCTCGCTATGCTTGCAAAGAGGAAAGGCCATAAGAGGACCCACAAAAAGGAAGGTCTCACCATAAGCTGACCATACTGGTACCTTGATCTTGAACTTCTGGCCTCCAGGGCTATGAGACAATACATTTCTGTTGTTTAAGCCACCCACTCTGGTGTTTTGTTATGGCAGACTGAGCCGACTAATACAGATGATACATTTTATGTTACGTGTTTTTTTATCATAATTTAAAAAAAATAGTTTAACTTAGTTTTCTATTGTGTATGACCCAAAGATCCCTCACTAATATGGCAACTGATTAAAATTTTATCAGTCAGGTAAAATTCCTGTGTGGTGTGTTGTGTTAATTGGCACAATATTTCCAGATTTTTCCAGTGAGGTTTTGCTCCTTTCCGTAGTTGGGTGCCCCAGGCAGTCACTGCTCTGGCTGGCCCCTCCATCTGGATCTAAATTTCTTGAGGAGAAAAGTGATACCAGGCTGCTCCGGAAACAGCCCTAGCTGCTTTATTTGTTAAAATCCTGGGTGTTATGCCTCATGTTCATGATTCCAGTTCCCAGAGAAGTCTTCCCAGGAAGACATAGCCCAAGGCAGCCTTGGAAAATAAGTGCTCCTTCTCCTCAGAGCCTTCTGTTCCATTTCCAGATGTTCATATTTGGAAATCTTCCGTTATCTGTCTCTTTAAGTGCTGGTGCTCAGGAAGGGCCCAGCCCCACTGACAGCCCAGAGGCTTTCTGCTAAAGGGATTTCACAGCTCAGGACTAACACTCCAGCCTATTAGATGCAGAAATCTTTTCAAGGCAAGTTGGGGCTTATTTGTAACTTCTCTGAGAAAGTCATCACAGAGTATATTTGTAGCCAGGGATCCTTGAGCCAGAAGGTAACAGATGAAATAACTCATTACTTCTCTTCCTTTTCATGCTTCTTGGAAGAATGAAAGACTCCGCTCTACTTACTCGTCAGAGCGCGTTTTCTCCTGACGTTTCCCCAGACCGTCTGATCCTGCCAACATTTGCACACCTGTCTGAGGTGGGGATGCGCTGGCAGTGACAAAAAGTAGACTCCACTTACTGAGCATGTACTATGTGCACCAGACACTGTCTGATGTGGGGTCGTCTTAGCATGCCTTACAGGAGCACTGAAAAATCAGTTTTATCAGCCTCATTTTACAGAGGAAGAAACAAAGGCTCAGAAAGTGAAAGTAACTCACTCCAACTCACCTTGTCCATTGGTTAAGGCAGGATTTAAGAACCCGGATCTATTTACCTCCAAAAATACTTACTGTTCCCTCTAGGAAATGCTGTCCCAATTCAGAGTTTCAACTTCTATCAATAACTTTAACATGGGTATTCCTACTCCTTCATGAATCTGGCGGGCCCATTCACTCCCTGAACGTTGGTTGTCACCAGGATCATGATGGGATATCCCCCATTTCCTGGACATGTAACACGGGCCAGCCACCAGTTACTTCTCTTAAATTATCTCTACTTCTTATACCTCTCTGCAAGTAAGTACTATTTTCCTCGTTCGGCAGATAATGCGTCCGAGGCTCAGAGAAGGTGAAGGATTTACCCCAGGTCACACAGCCTATAAGGAACAGAATGAATTCCAGTCGGGTCCGCCATATTCCACAGCACTGGCCGCCTGTACTAGGGCACGCTGCTCCTTTCCAAGAATCCATTCCACTCAAAGGACAGTGGAGTTTTCCCAGTGGGTACGGATGAAAGCATCTAACATTTTTGATAGTCATTTACAAAGCAATTTCACTATCACCTGGCTATCTTCCACCGGCACTTAGGAATTTAACTTAATAAATAAATCATGTCTTCCAGGGGGAAAGACAGGTGAATAGGGGGACCACAGAGTGTTTTGGGGGCAGTGAAACTACTTTGTGTAATACTATAATGATGGACACACGTCATTCAGCATTTTCCCAGACTCATAGGATGCACAGCACCAAGAGAGAACCCTGGTGTGATCCATGGGTTTAGGGAGATGGTGCTGTTGTCTGTAGGGGGGAGATGATGCTCCTTCAGGTATAGAAGATTAACACCCTGAGGCAGAATGTGGATAATGAGCACATACACATGTTGCAGGAGGGCAGAATGTATATGTGGGAATGTGGGAAATCTCTGGACCTTTCTCTCAATTTTTCTCAATTTAAGTCTGAAACTATCCTAAAAACAAAACAAAACAAAACAAAAAAGTCATAAGAAAGCAAGACAAACTGACAGCCAGGCATGAACCCTGTCTTAAAAGAATCCGATCAGTAGTCTCCCACCATATTTACATAAATGGAAAAGTGAGATTAGAAAGCAGGATATAGGACGAGAGTATGTATACTTTAGGACCAAGAAGTTCTTTTGTCTGTTTGTACTGTTGGATTTTAGGGTACTATCCATAATATTCTAGACCTAGAATTCCTACATCAAAGCATAATAATATTTCTGTGGGGTGTGTGTGTTATGCACTAAACTATGTCCCCCTAAAATTCATATGTCAAAACCCTATCCTTCAGTGTGGCGGTATTTGGAGATGGGGCCTTTAAAGAAGTAAGGTTAAATGAGGCGATAGGGCAGACCCCTAATCTAGTAAGATTGGTAAGACTTATAAGAAGGGGAAGAGACATCAGCCAAGTGTGCACACAGAGGAAAGATGACGTGAAAGATCAGATCAGATCAGAGAAGGCAGCCACCTCTGGGGACAACAACCCTGGTAGTACCTTGATCTTGGACTAACAGCCTCTGTAACTGTGAGAAAATATATTTTTGTTGTTTAAGCCTCTCGTCTGTTGAACTTTGTTATGACAGTCCTAACAAACTAATGCAGTTTATAGAGGTTTGTTGGTCAGTCGGTTGGTTTTTCTCTAAATTGTTTTCCATAAATTTGGGCCAATTCATACTCTTTCAGAAGAACTTAAGGAATTCCACTAATTTCCCTGGAACCTCACAACTTGTTAACTATAAGACTTTTAAAATCATTGTCAATCTGAAAAATGTGTTATTTTAATTTGCACTATTTCCCTCCCACTGAGGGGGAAATGTATTCATTATTGTAGTTGAATTGGCTGCTTTTATTTCTTCTTTCAAGTCTTCTGTTCATTTTTATGTTGGAGACTGGCTTTTTCTCATTTGTAGAATAGCGTTATATCTCAAAGATAGCCTTTAACTCTTAAACATATAATCAAAGACGTCTTTATCTTTCAGATATATTGTAAATCCTTTCACCAGGTTATTACAGCTGACCCTTGAACAATGGGTTTAAACTGTACCCGCCCACCTATTTACCTGCGGATTTTTTATAGCACTACAAATGTATTTTCTCTTCCATATGGTTTTCTTAATAACATTTTCTTTTCTCTCGCTTACTTTATTGTAGGAGTACAATGTACAATACATATCACATGTAAAATATGTTAATCGACTATTTATGTTATGGGTAAGTCTTCCGGTCAGTAGTAGGCTCTGAGTAGTGAAGTTTTTGGAGAGCCAAAGTTATTCACAGATTTGCAACTAGACAGGGAGTTGAAGTTCCTAACCACTAATTGCTCAAGGGTCAACTACATCTACCTTTTGACTTAGTTTAAATTATGACTTAGCAAATCTAATAACTTCTTCTTGTCTGATTTCTCTTTCCGGGATAACAGTGCCTTCCAGTGTCTTGCCTGCCTCAACACTGTAGAAATACAGAAATATTCACATGTATTTTTATCTAGTCCTTTTTGTTCTGGAATCTATTTTGGGATCACATTAGTGATCTCCCTTCCATCAGTGATGAGCCAGTTGTCTCAGTATTTTTATTTAATAACGCAGCCTTTTCCCCAGTTTTAAAATGCCCTCTCAAATATGTGCTAAAATGTTACAATATGCTTGGATCTATTTTTGGTCTTTCGATTCTGTTCCATTGGTCTATTTTGCTTAAATTATATGTGAGCTATTGTTTTTGCTCCTGTACAATACGTATTGGTTCCAAATGCTACATAAATAATAAAATGAGCCCCCAGATTTCTGTATTTGCCAAGATTCAAATGATTTTATTTGCTCTGTGTCTCTTTCCCTAATGTAAGCAGATAAGGAGAGTGCTCACGTTTGCCTTGATGTACTCTAATGATGATAAGACTTTAACCTTCTTTGTATTCAGGATTATAATTCTCTGGTATTTACTGGAATGTCATTAATCATTTTAATCACAATAAACTCATTTGATAGTAATGCAAATGTCCTAAGAATTTAGATAGCACTTCCATTTTAATTCACCAATAATTAACTTTACCATTATTTTATAGTGTTATCAGTGCTGGGAATAGAACCTTGCCAATGAACTTTAAGGAAACATCATTCCTTTGTGGGGAGGGGCAGGGGGAGAAGCCGGTAACAGAATACAGATGTTTCTTAGTGGTCTTAATGCAGCTGTGGGAAGCACTTTCCATTTTTAAGTTGATGCTGCCCACAGATGGAGAAAGAAAAATGACCTGAATGCTTCCCACGTGTGTGGCCAATCTTCCCCCTTTACCCGGTAAATCATTCAGCAACAAAAGCCCTTAACACAACTTGGTAAACGTTTAATGCAAAGATGTGCAAAGGGAGCTGGGGGAAGATGTTTAGGATGTGGGAGAGCAGAACAACAGAGTGGCCCCACAACGGTGCTGGGGTGGCAGTGAAAAAGGGAATGGCTGGTGATCTTGCCAGGTCCTAGGGCCAAAAACTCCCAGCTGGGGAATGGAAGGGTACTTAACAGGGACTTTTTACAACCATGAGCCAACTCCTGCTATGTCTGACATCTGAATTCACAATCCAGGCATCAGCCCTTAATTTTTATTACATGGGAATTTCGTGCAAGTCTCGTGTGCTCTAAGCCGCAGTTTACCTCAACCATGATACGGAAATGATCATATATCTCTTGGATGACCAAAGAATTAGAGTAAATATTTTATTTTACTTTATTTATTTTATTTTATTTTAATTTGTAGGGTGACTATTTTAAACTAACCAGCAGAGTGGCTGAAACAAAGTAAACTCTTTAAAAATCATATCTTCATCACTGAAATTATTATCATGGTGCGGTAAGGGACTCATGCCAGAATGGAGGAGGTGGGGGAATTAAGAAGTAAAGATAGGCATTGAGTCTCAACTCTGCCTTTTATTAGTTGTGTGACCTGGAAAAAAAAAATTATACAATCTTTCTGGGCTGGTCTCCTGATATGGAAAATGGAGACTAGTAATCCCACAGCAATCTGTGTCTCAGAGTTTTTGTGAGAATAAATTACCTAATGCTTGGAAAAAATGCTTTGAAAACCCTCTAGATATTATTTGCCTTTCAAATGTGAGATATTATTATCCTTTGGAGACCTCTTAGCAGACCCTGAAACCCTGTAGATGTTGCTGGCCCTGACTGAAATTACCTGATCGAAGAATTCTCATGGTCCCAGCAAAGGACAAGGAACGGCTGGGGGAAGTTAATGTGAGTAAGATTTGAACTCATTTGGGAAGAATTTTCCACCATTTTGGGATGCATGATAGAATTCATTTGGGAACATTTTTCAACTAGCCTGAGCTACCTCTTGAGATCCTCAGTTCACTCCATCATTGTCATGGTCTTGTAGAAAGAGGAGCGGTGGCCGTAGAGTGGATGCTGGTATTGGTGAAGAATGAATTCACTTAACAAGCATTTAATATTCTCATCAAAGATGGAAAAGACTTGATCTCAGAATCTGTTAAGATCCTTGGTGGTAAGCAACAGAAATAATTCTTAAAACACACATACGCGCGTGCGCACACACACACACACACACGTGCACGCGTGCACACACACACACACGGAGAGTACCGTGGTGATTTAGAGTTGAGGAAGACTTGAACATCCAGAGTGGGAGAGAAACAGGAACAGGTGGGTGGATCACAGAAATAGGAACAAATAAATTCTGCTGAAAGAATGATTTGATTCAAACTGTTTAAATATTCTGTCACAACATGTCTCTTCCCTTAAGATTCAAATTTCATGGAGAAACAATCTGGCTTAATTGTACTTGCCTACCAGAGGGGGGATGTGTGTGACGGAAATCTTTTTAGGACCCCACGGAGTAGGGTGCTGGCATATTTCTATCCAGGAGAAGTCAGTTCTGTGACCAATATAATGGGTCGAGGATCCTGGAAGACAGATGTATATGACATTCCTGGCCTTGAGAGTCATAGCACAGTGGGGGACAAAAACACAGCTGTGCACAGCTGTAAGACCTCAGTAGAGAGCACCAACTCACCCAGACCTGGGGCTTCCGGAGGGAGAGGGATGAAGCTGAATGGCACTTTCAGAGAAGAGGAGGAGTTAGTTAGATGAAGGTGCTGCTGGGAAGAGGAGAGGTTCTAAGTCTCCTTCTGATTCTAGGATCCTTGATTCTGAGCACCGAAACCCTGGAACTCAGTGGCCCCTCTGTGTTTTAAGATACATACCATATCACTGCTTTTGCTTTGTTTCCCCAATTAGATCATAAACTCCCTAAAGGTAGAGGCTTATCTTACACTCCTTGGGTCAGCCTTCCTCATGTTAGGATGAATGGTTGTTGGGCTGAATTCATATCATTTCAGAGCCCTGGAATTAATCCCACCCTCCTCATGGCACAGTGAAGGATGTAGGAGTCCAGATGGCCCAAGTAACCTGCCCACGGCCCCACAGCTGGTTCACAAATGGAACTGGAGGGACATGCTGAAAAGCTCTTAGAAGGTTTTATGGCCCTCTTCTGTTCATTTTAAAATAAGTGTTAGCTGTACATACTTGACTGGATTATAGAATTACCCGTACCGTATTATATATTCATGTAATCATCATACTTTTATCAGGTTGTAAAAGGTAATATTCCCTGACTGGGCTTAGCACGGTGCTGGACGTGGAGGGCGGGGAAAGATGTTGATTATCGAGTCCCAGGACTGTAGAAGTAGAATAGATCTTAGAAGATTAAATGCCTAAAGGGGCTCGAAAGAGAATGCAGGTGTGTGAATCAGATGCCTTCAAGGTCCACAGCCAAGGGGAGTGATGCAGCCTGTGAGGAACCCAACAGTACGTGCTGTTTGAGGGAAGAACTCTCGAGTCCACTCAAGCTGATTATTGTGCCATGAAAGTATTCCATGTTGTCAGCGCCTCTAAGTTTTCAAGAGAAGGTGCAAATCTAGATTTAGGGGTGCCTGGGTGGCTCAGTCGGTTAAGTGTCTGCCTTCATCTCAGGTCATGATCCCAGAGTCCTGGGATCGAGCCCCACATCAGGCTCGTGCTCGGGAGGGAGTCTGCTTCTCTTTCTGCTTCTGCCCCTCCCACCTGCTCAAGCTCTCTCTCTGTCTCTCTCTCAAATAAATAAAATCTTTTTTTTTTAAATCTAGATTTAGATATAGAATCTTGTAATTTTTTTAATGTTGGCAAAAACCTAAGACTAATTTTAAATAGATTCCAATGACACAATTTTTTAAATTCTTCTGATTTATGTTGTCTCTGGTTTAGAGGGTCTTCTTACTTGCCTGCCACTAAGCCACAAGTCCTAATGGAGGAAGTTTTGATGTAGAGGAAGTGCCTTCCAGTCAGGAAAAAGAAAAGAGAAACTTGGGCCTTTTGTCCTGGGGGAGTATAGAAAGGAAGAAGTGGAGGAAATCAGATAAGAGGATTCTTATTTTTTTAAAAGATTTTTATTTATTTGAGAAAAAGTGAGAGAGAGCACAAGCAGGGGGAGCAGCAGAGGGAGAGGGAAAAGCAGGCTCCCCACTGAGCAGGGAACCTGATTCAGGGCTTGATCCCACAACCCAGAGATCACGACCTGAGTTGAAAGTAGATGCCCGACCGACTGAGCCACCCAGGTACCCCAAGGAGGATTCTTATTAATCCCTCATCTCCACCTCCTGCTGTGTAGCCATATCTTGACAAGGGGTGGGGCAATTAGTAATGGAGATATCCAGACAGGTGTTAAGGGGCTAAGAGCACAGGAGGCCAGAGCCCACTCTTCTGGGCATTAGTTGGGAGACACTAAAAGGCTCTAAAGAAGGTTTTGCATTTAGCTTGGCACTGTGTCCCATAGGAAAGCATACTACAAATGTACATAGAGGCATCTACAATAAGAGGTCTGAGTAATATTCCTGCTTCCCCAGTGCCTGTTCATACTAAGGGCCATATCTAAGGACCATGTCTAAGACCAAAGATTTCAGCTGTAGAAGCAGAATAATATTCCAAAGAACCAGAGAAATCTGCCAGATCTTAGCAGATACTCTACGGGATCTAGAGGCACAGCCAACCCTGCAGTTCTGCAACAGATCTAGAGGAAAACAGGAGCATTGTTTTCACCCTTGACCATGAACATTTACAGAGATGATCCAAGATGTCCAAGAGACTCTTCATTCCAGAAGAGATGGAAATAAGCTTAACGGACAAGATTCAGTTTTTCACCACTGTCCCATGGGGCTAGAGGCTCATGAGGGCAGTTGGAAGAATTTTAGGAAGTATAAGGCTCACATCTTTCCAGTATGTTTGATTTGGATGAAGCACAGGGAAACCCAAACACAAATGCCAGGTTGTATCTGGCCCACGGCTTACTTGTTTGCCAGTATGAATCTAATCCAATCCCATAATTTAGTACAAAAAGAAACTGAGACCCAGAAAGGGAAAGTGTGTCAGGTCACAGAATGAGTTTGTGTTTGTATCCTTTAGAATGTTAGGTGTTGGTAACTAATGACTTGGATAAAAGTAGTTGAAAACATGGAGGTTTATTACATCGCTGAACTAGAATTATAGGGTAGGCAGTTCCAAGTTTTGTTCACTCAACAGTTTAATAATTTGAGGACTCTGAATTTACTTTTCCAGTCCTCTTGGTTTTCCCCATCATGGTCCCAAGGAGGCTGCCTGGCTTCATCTTCACACACCAGCATTCAGAGGCAGGAAAGTAAAGGGGGTTTCATTAGAAAGGAACATCTTCTCTTGAAGCCCCCACATTTTATTTCATGGCTAGGGTTAGGTCACAGGTACACTGCTAAACCAGTCACCTGCAAAAGCCAACGAGACTACTGTGGTTGGCTTTGACCAGTCATGATTCACCCTCTGAGTCTGAGCCCAGCTCCCCTGAGCAAATTGCCACCAGTTATGGAACCTTGTCCAAGTCTTGTCAGTAAATAAGGCAGGGGGTTAGCATAGCCGTTGTGGGGCATATGACCCTGTGATGAAGCCAGATGCAGGGTCCAGGTCTCCTGCCCTTGCCAGGCTCCTCAACCCCGTGCCCACAAGGAGAGGGCCCCTGACTACAAAACTGAAATTTTGGGGTTCTCAGAAACTTAGCAAAAGCGGCAGAACATATTTTAAAGGTCTTCCGAATTGAGTCATTTGCCCAATTTTCAAAGAAAAACCCTGCCAATAGATTGAAGGAACGCATTTCTATTTTCTTCGGGAATGTGTCTATTACATATCATGCTTTCCTCTTTAATTAAATTGACTATAATAGATTCAATATAAATATGTAATCTATAATATATAACGTGCTATATTAAATATAACAAATATTTAATACAAATTTAATATGGATCGGTTTCACTCAAATCTTACCACAGTTCTCTGAAGCTAGTATCACCATCCTTACTTTCCAGATGATGACACTGAGAACTAGAAAGGTTTAGTATTTTGCCCACATTCACTTAACTCGAAAGTAGTCACCCCAGTATTCAGGGGGATGCAGTTACCAGACTGAAGCGAAATGCTGCCCCGGAGAGTTCCCATTGTATTCAAATCCTTAACAGATTTGGGGCACTCAGATATCCAGCACAACCCACTCCTTTGAAGCTCATAGTGTAAAAAAAAAAAAAAGAAAAAAAATATTTAGGTCGTTCATTTTATTTTTTGTTCCCCCAGAGTTTTCTCTGAAGTGTTACACTAAAAATATGTCATTCTATTAACGTCTTTTTTATTCCCTTTCCCAAACCTCCAAAGCCTTAAAAGGTTTTACCTTTGCCAAGTAGAGAAATTGCCTTGATTTCTTAAAGTGACAAAAATATGCCTGGGTGTTGGAAAGGCATCCCAGCAGCCTCACAGGTAAAACCATTAGGTAGCTGAGTCTCCGACACATCTCTGCACAGGAGGCCCGGTGAGGGCCCACAGACTGGTGGACATCTGTCTTGCTTTGGCTCAGAATCTTTTCTTCAGTCATGACCCAGTGTGGCGGGGTCAGGAAATGGAAAGCACCCCGCTCCAACCTCAGTCAGGCAGGCCTGCATTCTGATGCCAGCTCCTGGGGTGATGGCTGAGTGACCGTGGGCAAGGATCTTCAGGTCTCTGAACCTAAATTAACCGCTGTGTACAGTGGGCAGGAGAACTGCATCATGGGATTGTTATGCAGATGAGCTGAGCTGGTTATAGAGCACCAGAGTCCTGCTTGGCGTGTGGCTTAGGGGAGGGGCTGGTAGCGGTGCTTGTTATCATTGGTCAGGGTTCCATGGCTGACTCCCTGCATGGTCCGAGCATCTTCTCAAGCCACTACCCTTCCCTGCTGGACAAGACAGATCGGACAGAGGAGAAAGGAGGCGAGGGGACTTGACACCCTGTCAAGTAAAGACCAACCAGAAAGCCCAAGAGGGGAAAGGATCCTAGCTTCAAAGGTTAGAAGGGTTGGCATCAGGAGGAAGAAGGGTGAGCCTTCATTTTCCCAAAGGAAAATTAAGGCCAAGGAGCAGAAGCTGCAGGAAGACAAGTGTTCCGTGAGTATGAGGAAGAAGTTCTTGCAGGCGACTGGCTGGGGCTGGGTGGGGAGGGACAGGGCTTCGGGATGAGGCAGGGAGCTCTGGCTCCCTGGAGATATGCAAACGTAGATGGGGTGACCACTTGTAATGTCGGGGTTTTTGGCACATTGTACTGTCTTCACCCAGATTTTTTAAATTGTGGTAAAATACACATAACACAATATTTACCATCTTAACCATTTTTAAATGTACAGTTCAGGGATGTTATGCATATTCGCATGGTTAAGCAACCGATTTTCAGAACTCTCCTCATTTTGCAAAACTGAAACTCTGTACCCATTAAACATCATCCCAACCCTTCCTCCCCCTGGAGTCTGGCAACCACTATTCTCCTTTCTCTCTCTATAAATTTGACTACTCGAGGGCCTCACCTAAGTGAAATGACATAGTATTTGCCCTTTAGTGACTAGATTATCTCATTTAATGTCCTCAGGCTTTATTCATGATGTAGCATATATCAGAATTTCCTTCCCATTTAAAGCTGACTAATATTCTATTGCATTGATGCATATACCACATTTTGCTTATCCGTTTAACTGCCAATGGACACTTGGCTTATTTCCCCTTTTCAACTATTGTGAATAGTGCTGCTATGAACATGGCTGTGGAAATACTTCACAGAGACTGCTTTTACTTCTTTTGGGCATATATGCAGTGGAGGAATTACTGGAAAGTAATTCCATTTTTAATTTTTCCAAAGCAATGGCACCGTGTTACAGACCCACCAACAGTGCGTAAGTGTTCTGCTTTCTCTACGACCTTGTCCATACTTGTTATTTTCTGTGTTTTGTTTTTGTGGTTGTTTTTGCTTCTGTTCATAGCCATCCTAAAGGGCATAAGGTGGTTGAACTGCCCCAGGTGTTTTGGGATTTTTTTCCCAAGATTTTATTATTTATTTATTTATTTATTTGACAGACAGAGATCACAAGTAGGCAGAGAGGCAGGCAGAGAGAAGGAGAGGGAAGCAGCCTCCCCACTGAGCAGAGAGCCCTATGTGGGGCTCGATCCCAGGACCCTGAGACCAGGACCTGAGCCAAAGACAGAGGCTTAACCCACTGAGCCACCCAGGCACCCCAAATTGACCCAGTTTTAAGAACTTGGCGAGAGACTGATCAGTTCTCCTTCTTAAACAGCCACTTAAGTCCTCACCCTTAACCATTCCCTTTACTGGGGTTCTCACACTGCAAGCTACTATCAACCCACCTGCCTTAATCACCCCAGGGCCAGGTACCACGCCAACTAGGGACAGTCCTTACGCCCCAGAGCCTGCCGAAATTATTCAAACTAGTCAATCCTGAACCCACTTGCCCTGTCTTGCTCTTTCTGTCCCACAGAAACCAGAATAAAGCCCCTTAGCCCCAGTCCCGCCCCTTCTCTCGGCCTATGACCTATGTGGTGCTTTTCCTGAGTGGCCCTGTGTGATGTGCTCTGTGATTCCCAGAGAACTCTGAGATAATAAAGCTTTTACACTTTCTTGGTCTCTCTCGGTTAACTTGCATCTGGTGATATGACCGGACATTGTAGAGGCCATGCATGATATGCGGGTCTCAATCCATGTTTCTCAGACCGGCTGCATTGTAGACCACAGGGTCCCCTCCCCCAGATCTGATTCAGTGGCCCAGACGAGTCTGTATTTTAACCACTTCTCTCATTTATTCCGATGTAGAGGCCCAGGAATCGGCTCTCCTACATACCCAAGATTCTGTAATTATTAAGAGAGGAAAATAGAAATAAGGGAACAAAAATAGTCACGTTAATTAGATCTGTACAAAGCCTGTTTACAAAGCCTTTCGTGGTCTCCCCCACCTTGAACTGTCTCAGCAGGCCCGGGGAGGGGAGAGCGTTCTGAAATTTACAGGAGAATCTGAGAGTGCCCACCCAGGGTCAGAAGTCTTCTAAGGGAAAGGTAAGGATTTGAATTCCACAAATGTGTTTTCAAAGGCACAGAATAAAGAAGCCAGCATTTAAAGGCACTGTCTTCATTGTCAATGAGGACGAGAGAACAAAACTGCTAAAAACAAAACAGATATTCCGAGTTTTAGCTCTCTTAGTCACCGGCTTTCTTGAGCTTATGAAACACCCAGGTACTCCTTGTTGACACGGGAGATGAGCAGCTCCAGCAGCTCCTGGACTCCAGGGCCATCCAAGCTTATGGTCATTTCCAAAACACCATGAGGAGGTCTTTGAATGTGAGGGTGATCGTACCTAGCTACCTGCCCCTTGGGAGGGCTGAGTTTCTCTTCGCCCTGGCAAATCCAATCCATCAAGAGAAACTAGAACTCCAAATGCAGACCAGCTGCCTCTGCAGCAGACAATTCATTCATTCAGGCTGTGACTCAGCAGCACGGAGCAAATGCTGGCTGTGTGCAAGGGCTCCCCTGTCTCCCTCCGGGAACTGGGACCAGAGTCAGAAAGTTGGGACCAGGCTCCAGGGAAAGGACAGATGTGAACCAGGAGCCCATACATGTATAGCAAATGAATATGCAACAAAATTAGTAAGTTAAGGATTAGAAGTTCACCTTTGACCCTCCACCTAATAATGCACCCACCCCTTGGCAAATGGGAGGGATTGACCCACGGAGACCTTGCACAGCGTCATTCAGGCATCGTGAGAAGGGCTCAGATGGCTCAGGGACTTGTCCCATGTCCCCTCATTTATAAGTGACAGAGCCCAGGCATGAGGCCCTTGGAAGATGAATTCTGTGAAGGTAAGTGTCCAGCCTGGAGCAGTGCCCTGCACCGGGTGCATTAGACCAAACCCGGGTGGGCTCAGACCCCAGAGCCCATAACGTTCTTCTCCTTGAGCCCAGAGGGTGAGCACGTCGGTGCTCCCTGCCTGGGCCCCGCAGAGCCAGAACAGGAGACCTGGCTGGGAATCAATGCTGCAGGCCTAAAAGATCCAGGCCGTGGACATGCCTCTTGCCAAGGAAGCCAGGCACCAGGAGCTCCTCGATTTGATGGGAAATTCAAAAATAGAAGCAGATGAAGAGCCCACGGCAGAGCCCCTGCCTGTGGCTGCGGAAGCCCCCTTGGGCACAGCTTTTATTTGCAAGTCCCAGCCGTGACCTAATTTAAATCCTTTCATTTGTGTGATAAATGAAAATGCCAGAATGGGGGCCCATAGGGCTCTTTGCTCTCCCCGAAAGAGACCTCTGTCCCTTGGCTGCCTGGGGGTGGCAGTGGGAGGTGACGTTTCTGTGGAAGCCAAGTGGTGACACCCTCACGGACACAGCTCATAGGTACTTCCTCTGCTGTTTGGGGGACAGTTATAGACCCCCGGAAGACCCTAAGGAAGGGGACGCAGGGAGCCCTAATCCGGACTAAAAAAGAGGATCCTAGAGGATGGCAGCATCAGAACCACCGGGGACCTAACGTAATTCTGAGTTTGCCTTCAGAAATTCTGATTCTGCAAGTCTTAGTGCAGCCAGGGTTCTGGATGTTTAACAGGCACCCCCACCCCCAGAGCTCATTAAGATACGGGTGGATGGGAGCTGGGTTTTGGTCTGATTTGAATCCTGATCCATAGACCTGCTGTGTGGCTTTGGAAAAGTCACAAAACCTCTGTGAGCCTCTGTTTCTTTACAGAGAACAGCATGTACTTTATAGGTTAGAGGGAGAGCTCAGAGATACAATGTTAAAGGTTGGATATTATTAAGAGGCTTATAAACAACTGACTTTTATTCTTTTTATTTTTTTTAAAGATTTTGTTTATTTATTTGAAAGAGAGCATGCGGGGGCAAGAGAGAGAGAAAAAGCAGGGGTGAGGGGCAGAGGGAGAGGGAGAAGCAGGCTCCCCGCTGGGCAGGGAGCCTGACGTGGGACTCTATCCCAAAACCCCGGGATCATGACCTGAGCCGAAGGCAGATGCTCAAACCACTGAGCCACCCAGGCCTCCAACTGACTTTTAGAAAGACATTCTGGGGTGCCTGGGTGGCTCAGAGGGTTAAGCCTCTGCCTTTGGCTCAGGTCATGATCTCAGGTCCTGGGATCAAGCCCAGCATCTGGGCGGGCTCTCTGCTCAGCAGGGAGCCTGCTTCTCCCTCTCTCTGCCTGCCTCTCTGCCTACTTGTGATCTCTGTCAAATAAATAAAATCTTAAAAAAAAAAAAAAAAGGACATTCTGTTTTGTTTTTTAGGAAGCTTCAGCCACGCACTAGATCTGGGGCCCAAAGCTCTGGGTTCAGGGCCCCCCTCTGGCATTCTCTGAGTCTATGACCAGTTTCCCAACCTCTCAAAGCATCCTTTTATCTGTAAAATGGGGAACCTTCCTAGCACCCACTACCCTGGATTGTTGTGAGGAGGAAAGGAAAAGCCTAGTGTGAAAAACAGTAGAAGTTACAAAGCACTTTGTAGATTGGCTATTATTTTTATAATAGCAGAAAAGGAAAGGAATGGGTTCCAGAGTGTCCCCCATCAGCGGCCCTGATGGCCTGCTTTCCCGAGCATTACAGACTTATTTTCCATTTCTATGCAAACAATTACTGTGCAGTAGGCCTTCACCACCACTCCTGCACGCGAGGTGCTAGCTGCAATCTCGTTTACATTATTAATTTGCTTAGTAAACCTTTTCAAGTCAAGTTCGCGTAGAGGTGAGCTGGGAAGCAGCCACAGCACAGGAGCTCGCTTGGGAGGAAGAGAGCCTGCAAAGCACACGCGTGGCAGGCTGGCCCGGTGTACATATGGCTCATTTTGAGATGCAAAGTCAGAAAAAAGTCCGTGTGTTTTTGTGTGTTTGTTTAATTTTTAAAGGTTTGTTATTGTCTGGTTCACTGCTCTAGCTAACTTAGATCACCACCTGTATTGGTTTCTTAGGGCTTCCGTAACAATGAGTCACGAACGGAATGGCTTAAAACAACAGAAATGCGTTGTCTGACAGTTCTGGGAGCCAGAAGTCTAAATCAAGGTGTGCACAGGGCCACTCTCCCTCTGAAATCTACGGAAAAGAATCCTCCCTTGCCTCTTCCCAATTTCTGGCTTTTGCCAGCAAGCCTTGGTGTTCCTTAGTCTGGAAATGCGTCACTCTAATCTCTTGTCTGTGTGCAGATAGCCCCCTTCCCACTGTGAGCTTCTGTGCTCTGCTTTAAAGAAAGCATTTGTTGGGTGAAGGACCCTCCCCACTTCAGTAAGACCTTACCTGAACTTAATTAATAATATCTACAAGGACCCCGTGTCCAAGTAAGGTCAGATTCTGAGGTACTGGGGGGTTACGACTTCAACGTATCTTTTTGGGGGGCCCACAATTCAACCGATAACACCACCTAGCATACAGTTCTTTATTTATTGGCGGAAGATGAGCTTCCTGAGAGCAGGGATTCTGTCCATTGTTTCCCTGTGTCTGGAGCAGAGGTGGGCACCTAAAAGAACTAAGCCCCGCCTTGTTAGATTGTTAAAGAATGACTCACAGCAATGCAGCCTGAGGCGAGAAATAGACATAAGGCTTTGGAGTTTGCAAAGTCTTGGCTATGAACCTGATCATAGCTCCAGTGCTCTGTTCTAGTGCTGGTTTCTTAAACTCTGCTTACCCCTTTCCACAACAGACCTGGCAATATTCCACGACTTTATCATTTTCATTCTTAGGCTGTAGCTATCTCTGTCTCCTTAGGCATTGTCTCTAGCATCCAGTTTCTCCACTTCTTATTTTTTTTTTACCTTGAACAAAATGCATCCTCCGTGAGTTTCTGTTTTCCGGTCTGTAGAATGGGGTTGAACAGCAGCGCCCAACCTAATCACAGGATCTTTAGGAGACTGAGCTGGGGCCATGCATGAAAGCGTTTTGGAAATTAACCAGATGTCGGATTCTTATTATCAATTTGAAGGTGCTATTAATGCTATTCATTTATGTTGGCTTGTCCTCGGGTTCAAAGCGCTTCCTTTTCATTTATGTTAGTGATTCCTTTTTACAGATTGACTAAAGCCCAGAGAGGTTAAGTAATTTACATAAGATCACAGAGCCATTTGCAAGGCTAATGCTAAAAGCCTCCCAGCTCCTCATGCCCCCTTCACCCTGTCCCCTGTTCTCTGCCAGCCTTGTGATCACATGGGAGAGACCCAGTAATGAGGCCAGCAGTTTCCTCCATTTATGTAAATATAGGAAGGGACTCCAGTAACCTCTAATTAGTGCATTTTACCGCCTCTTCTTCCCTGGTAGGTGTCTTTAATGGATGAGGATGTAAAGATCGAATCAGTAGCCAGAACACAAGAGTGGCAGGCCCTGACTACCAGTCCTGAAGACCAGGGCTGTGTGATTGGGTTTCCAGGGGCATATGTGAGTCCCTGATCCCTGTCATCTGTGGGATGAAAAACTCCTGAAAAATCTCATGGCCTTTGAAATCAAATGAACCTGAATTTGAATCCTGGTGAGTTCGAAACTGTGTGATCTAAGAACAATGCTCTATCTTTCCAGTTATTTCCCTCATGGATAACATGGAGATTAAACAAGGATAAGGGTTAAATGAGATAATTTGTAACTAGCACTTAGCTCTTGGCACCAGGCAGGAATTCAACAAATGTTCGCTACTTAGCTTCCCTCTCTCCACCGGAACCAGTGCCTGCCCTAACTCACATCCTGTGGAACAGCAGCCTGGACAGCTGTCCCTCTTGTTTCCCTCCTCTCTGCCTCCTCCAGATCCTCCATCCCCTCCCTGCCTCCAGGCACTAGCTAGGGTCCTGGGAAATGAAAGGGTCACTCTTACCTTACTGAGGGCACGGCTGTCTCCTCGGGGACCTCTGCTTCTGGGTCCACCTCACTCTGGGGTAGACCCAAGCTTGGAAACATCCCTAGGACGTTGCAATACGAGCATCTGACATCTCCAGCTATTATCTTTCCAGATTCACTCTTCTCTTTCTTTCTGGCCCTCGTGGAACACCCTAGGTGCCTCAGGGACCAAGCTGAGGACTGTAAGACCACCTCCTCTTCATCCCAGCAGTCAAGGGAACACGTATTCCTCATTTGATCATTCCACGAATGCTTCGGTCATGCATTCAGCAAACCTCTGTAGCATATACTCTGCTAGGACCCGTGCTGGGCGCCTGGCGAACAGAATGAACAAGGCTGTGGCAGAACACCTGGTGGCAGAGAGGAATGGTTGTGAGTGGTGGAGGGGCGGGGGAAGGGGCAGGACAGGACAACCGCCAGGCCCATGGAGGGCAGGCCCTGGCTGCTCCCTGCAGTGTCTGCAGCCCCTTGGCTGCCCTGACACCAGAGGCTCAGCAACCCAAGGAAACGTTGGGCTCCTTCCTTGTGTCAAGGGTTCAAACCACAATGAATATGCATGGCATGTGGTTAAGAGATTATCTTAATGTGTGTTTCATTGATGTCCAAACTCAGAGATTCTGTTTGTTCAAGAGCAACTGTGTGCACCCGAAGTGTGAGCACACTGCTGTGTGGGTCCCAGGGCTCCCCTGCCCCTTGAGGTTTTATTCAGATCTAAAAATACTTGAAGGTTCCAACTCGGGCTCAATGTACAGTCACTAATAATGAATTACAACAAATACAGTGATATAAAAACTCCCGTTTGTTGAGTGCTTACCAGATCCCAGGCACCAAGCACTTATACATGACTCCTTTGGTCCCTGCAATTGCCCAATGAGGTAGGTGACACTCCTGTCCCCTTGGTAGAGATGGGGAAAATAAGGCACAGAAAACCTCTGTAACCCGTTCTGTATGGTATGGTTAGGAAGTAGGAGAGCAAGGATTTGAACACAGACAGTCACACCTTAAATTGACTATGTGCTTGCACTAGGGACCTCACAAAGATTGTTTTATTCAATCCTCACTGCAACTTTATGAGGGAGGTACAATTATTCCCATTTTACAGATGAGGAAACAAAAACATAATGATGAATGAATTACTTGCTCGAGACCTCAAAGCTGGTAAGTGGTGGAGTATTGGCTTGGCCACCACGTGCTAGAGCTTCAGAAATGTGACTTTGCCCCAACCTCATGCACAGCTGAAGCCTTTTGATTTCTACCTTGGTTTTCTAGAGCCTCATGGGACCTCTGAGCCCTAAAATGAAGCCAGTTTATTTCCTCACTGGCTCATTCCCAGATGGCTACTCCTTTCACCTAGGATTTGCCATGGGCTCTACATTCCTGGAATATAACAATGTGCCTTCAGCACTTAAAATTCTATTTTCCAAAGCATGTTCCATGTGATAATTCACTTAATTATTCACTCCAAGTCATCCAATGATGATAAAAAAAGGTTGGGTTTGGTGGCTCTTTCACTGAAGAGGAAGCAGAGGGTTCAGGGGACAGAGATCTTCCCCTCAGTCACACTGCTCATCAGACAGAGCCAGGACCAGAACCCAAATCACTGGTTTCCTTTGGCAATGCTCATTTTCCTGCTTACTGCCTTTCCTATTGGAAAAAATTGATCTCCCCTAGGTTCCTCCACGAGTTTTGTTCAATACCTGTAATCTGATGTCTCCCATGTTTCGATGCTTTTACCCCTTGAAAAGTTGGGAATGGTTGTTTGTCATCTTCTTGCCCAAACTTACATATCCAGCTGGAAGGAGGGCCCCGAGCTCAACTGCTGTAATTTCTTAGAAAGACTTCAACATACTTCCCTCAAATTCCTAGCACGCTTTTAAAATAGTGTGTGCCGTTTTTCTGTATCCTTACCCCATTTCACAGCTGCTGGGCTGTAAGACCACGCTCTTTGTCACCTCCTGTCTACTGTGAGTAGAACACTGCCCACAGAGATTGGTTTTCCCATATCTAAAGCAGTTGATGAGAATGACACCAGAGGCCAGGAGATCAGCCAGGGATTGGATGACCTGATTAAACATCCTTCTCATTCTGTTGTTGAATTCCTGTAAAACATGATGCTTTTTACTTAGAGTATGTCTTGTTCTACACGTCATCCCCTCTCAAATTGTGTTGCAATCCTCACCCCTACCCTCAAGTACAAGTATGAAACCTGTTACCAAGATGCTGGGCCTCAACATTACATAGTCAAGTAGCGGATAGACAAGCCAAGTAGTTTCACTGGGAATGGGAATGAGGGCAAGAGTCATTTCTAAGTAGAATATAAAGTAAACAAAGAGATATTCTGAGCTGAGAAAATGGATTTCATACCCTGCTTGCCAATATTTGTAAATCCCATTGCAAAGACTGTGTTCCTCTTTGAGAATCAACAGTGGTGTACTGGGAATGGCCCTGAACTAGGACTCAGAAATTCTGCCTTCAAGTCGCAAATCCTACCCTCAATGGCACTGTGACACTGGACAAACCACGCTCTCTACCCCAATGCTCTTATCTATGAGGATCTTTTACAGGAAAGAACCACTCTCTCTCTGAGCCAAGTGAGCCCAGGGCCTCACCCACAGTCTGAAGACCTATTCTGAGGTGATTATTGATGTGCTTACTGTTTAATTTCCATAAGGACAGTGCTATGCTCTGCTTTTTTTTTTTTTTTCTCTTGAAAGAAAGAACAAAGAAAGGAAGAAGCAAAAGGAAAGAGAAAAAAGATGCCGAAGGTTGAAAGGCATGAACATTTTATGTAAATGAAACTCAGCTCTACCCCAACCCACCCATAATGGTATGACTTTACAGATAGAGGGGAAACCACCCACACAAATTTTCTGCCCTGACAAATCCCCACCTCACTGGTGAGTTTCCACATTTTAATATTTTTCATCATGAGAAACCTTTCTAGAAGCTTTTCAAAATCAGTTTTAAAATAAATGCAAAAAGAACATAGTTAAAACCCTTGTAGGGCAGTGTTTCATTAAAAACCCAAATTTATAAGACTGAAAGAGCTGGAAAATTGACGGGGAAAAAAAAATGACAAGAAAATACCTGAGCAGTATTTTATATATGTGGGTGAGCCTTGAAAAATGTAGAGGTTCAGAGTGCTCACCCCCTTTGTAGTCAAAAATCTTCATATAACTTTTGATTCCCCAGCATCTTAACCACTAACAACTGACTGTTGACCAGATGGCCAACTGAAAACAGACAATTGATTAACACAGTTTTTATGTTATGTCTTATATGGTGTACTCTTACAATAAAGTAAGCTAGAGAAAAGGCAATATTTTTATGAAAATCATAAGAAAGAGAAAATACATTTACAGTGCTATCCTGTATTTATTGAAAAACATCCCTGCGTTAAGTAGACCCACACAGTTCAAACTTCTGTTATCCAAGGACCAACTACATGTAAATGTATATAACATATATATATTTTATATTTTGTAGGGCACAGTCCTTACTTAAGAAAACAATTTTGTTCCAAAAGAGTTTGTAAGAAAGTTGTTTGGCATTCAAAACACATTTTCTGTTTTAACAAAGGCAGCGATGGTTAGGTGTACTGTTTAGAAAACCACAATAGCTTATTAGACCCATAGTTAAAACTGTGTTATGATACAATCAATGATAAAGAAAATAATACAAGTTAATTTATTGAGCCCTCACCACGTGACAGGACTGTGCTAAATGCCTTCTGTACTTAATCTCCTGTCCCGATAACCTGCAAAGGAGGGACCTTAGCCTGGTTACAGGTAAAGAAAACAAGGGTTGGGAAGTCAGGTGACTTTCCAACCTCACAAAGCTACCAAGTGATTCAGTGAGCTTTTGAAGCCCTGCCTGCCTGACTTGTGTTTGAAACACCGCATTACAATTCTGAGATTCTCAGATTCTATAAGATTCTCATCTCCTTTCCTCTAGCCCAGAGGAGAAGGTATTTTCCACTGGAGGTCTCCCTTCCCTATGACCCTCAATGCCTTTCCCTCTTGCCTCCTTAGGAATTTACTGCAACAGATGTCTCTTCTGACAGTTTTTTCTGTAACTCCTGTCTCTACCAGTCATTTGCCATCAATCTATGAATCTGCATAGATGTCTTTCATCCCAAACAACCAACCTAACTTCCCTTGGATGTTTGTCTCCTTTAGTTTGTGATTTCTCTCTCCTTCCTTCCCTTCTCAGCCAGGATTCTTCACCACTGCCTCTCCTGTTAACCTCCCATTAGCCTCACACCCTTGTCATCCTGTTTCCTCTGTATGGGTCCCTGAGCCAGCTCTTGCTCTGGTCCCTACTGACTACTCTGTTGCCAGCCCCAGGGAGCACCCCACAGTCCTCACCTTGCTAGTGCTGCATTTAACTATGAGCTCTGCATGCTTCTCCCTCCCTCTGGACCCACAGCTTTCTGTGGACAGCGCTGGCTTTTCAGCTGTCTTCCTGGCAGCCCCACTTCTTGGTGGCTGCTTCTCTACTTTTCCTACATTGTCTCCTACTCTCACTGCTTTGTCATTGTAGGCATTCCCCCAGAATAACCTCATTCATATATCATTTCAACATCCATTATTCTGCCCAAAACTCCAAGGTCTGTGTCCCTAGTCCTAAGTGACACTAATTGTCTGCTGGATAGCCCCAGGTTAATAGCACACAGTCACCTCAGAGAACCAGACCCCAACTCCTTACTCCCCCTCCACCCTCCTACCACCTTCATCTCTGTTTCGGTGGAAACCAGCCTCAGCCACCTAGTATCCAAGCTGGAATCTGAAATCGTTTCACCTTCCACCCTCCTCCTTCCCACACTGGCCTCATGTGACAGCCCCACTAATCTATCCCAAATTTGTCACCTTCTCTCCATCCCTAACAGAACACCTTTGTCATCTGGTTCCTAGGTCATTGTCACAGAACAATCTTCTTATGTCCCGTTTCACCACTTCCAGTCCTTCCGCTATCATGCCTCTAGGAATGAAGCAGAAATTGGAATGCTTAACTTTCTTGCGGAAACCCCGTTAGAGCACCGCCTTAAGTGCTCATTAGCAAGGAGACTCACCTGTGACTTGTCTCCGCCCTACCTCTCCAGTCTCGCCACTCACCGGGATGCTTCTGCAGAGGGACTCATAAAAAGGACCCGATTAGTGTCCTACACACAAAAGTCTGTTCACAAGGCCGTGCTTTTGCTCACACCATTCCTCTACATGGAATGTCATCCCCTCCCATTTGAAACTCACTCATTCTCCAGTACCTTCCTCAGCAATCATGTCTTCCAGGAATTATAACCGCACTTTCTCATGGTGGAGAGAAGCCCTTCCCTTATACTGTGATAGCATCAGCTTTCCCCCTACCCCCACACCCAGCATGCTGTCCTGTACCTACATCTCTTCTTGCCTGTCTTCCCGGACAGTGAGTTCACTGAAAGCAGAAATCCTGCTTTGCTCATTTCTGTATTTCTGGTGTTTAGCAAGGGACATACACACCACTGAGTGGGTGCTGACCTCGATTAGGTTTGTGAAGTTAACCTTAAGCCGGGACTTGGGGAATGAAAACTGATTCATGGCAGTTGGCTTCAGTAAGGTGAGAAGAAGCTAAGCTAGTTTTGGAATGCCCCATTTGGGAGAAAGACCTCACCCAACACCACCACCCCCGCCCCCTGCTGCCCCAGCTGTGGCAGGGTCCAGGGTGAGGCCAGATTATAGCCACACTGCTATGACTACTCAGATCCGTTGGGGGAACCCGGAGGAGGGTGTCTACAAAAAGCTGTCCTCATTGGGAAGGGAAGTGAGTCTTCTCAACTGCTCTGCGTCTTTCCTGTGTACTCTTTGTTTGAAGATACAATGCATTTTGTCTGCTAGGAGACGTCACTCATTGCTAGTCCAGACTCTGTCTTGGAATGTGACCCCAGCATTTGGCCCCCTGGTCAGTAATTAGGAGTGCCTGTTTCACGTCTTGAGGAAAGCAGCTCCTTGCAATCACTTCTGTGCCACTTTGTGCCTATAAATTAATCCATCAAGAAGATGGTGTTTCCTCCCAGCTCTTAAGGGATTCACACCACTTATGCAAACTCCTGGAGGCTTAAGTCTGAGTTTAGATGCCCTAATGAGTTCAGGAGTAGAGCTTTTTAACTGGCAGGCCTACATTTGCATATAGAACGATGTTGGCGCAGGCAGCGGTGGGCTCTCAGGTCTGCCATTCCCTCAAGTGGCCCTGTGTCCTCATACTAAGAGAGGGAGACTCAAGTGGTCTGTGAAGTTGCCTGAACCCTGCTAATTCTCCATTTTCATTCTGTGGAAGGCTCCCCTAAATCTGTAGACGTTGGACCCAACTCAGCCTCTCTAGGATGCATTTCCTCATTCCTTCATTTATTCATCCATCATCATTACTATCACACACCTGCTCTGTGCCACAAAGCCAGCAGTCACAGAAGGACAGGACTCTACCAAGGGAGGGGCTGACATCCAGGCTCTACACTTTATCCAGACAATGCTTATAGCCCTCGTGGGATGAGGAGGAGATGGGAGGGAAAACAACCCACACTTACCGAACAGTGGAGGTCAGGTGTAGCAAACAGATGGCACAGCTTTGGGACTCATTCTCATAATGGTCATGGAAGGTAATATTAGTGGCAGGCAAGTCGAGACACATCTGCTCTTCCTTGGGTAGACAGAGAAGTGGAGTAGAGTGAAAATGCATGGTCTTAGTGTGATCACATCTAACTCTCCCCCTTTATGTGACTTTGGGCAAGATATTTCACCCCTGAGAGCTTCAGATTCCTCAACTGTAATGAGAGAATAATGGTATCTCACAGGCTTGTTCCTAAAGATTCTGAGAACTAAGGTAGGTCAAGTGCCTAGCACAGTGTTTGGTATCCAGTAAGTGTTTACAAATGTTACTCTCTCTTCTACACCACAGTTTCAGGCCTTTTGAAGCACACAGAGATGACTAAGACAAGATCCTAAGCTATGTGCTGACACACAGCTTACTGGATACTTCAGTTAACAAGGATAGTCTTTGTTAAACACCAGGAGAGTCACATCCTCAGGAAGTTCAACAGGAGAGATGAGAACAGGGGAAGTAAAGATAAAGCTACAGAGAGGAGCTAAACAGATAAAAGAGAGATGAGATGGGTGGTTGGATGGATGGATGGATGGATGGAAGAAAGGACAGATAGATAAACTGATGGATGATAGACAGATTGATGCAGGCAGATAGACACACAGACTTGTGTTAGAAAGACTCCCATTATTAATGTGGTGAATGAAACGGATGGCTGGTTAAATGGTTTATTAAAAGGCATGAAGTTGGGACGCCTGGGTCACCTGGGTGGCTCATTCCATTAAGCATCTACCTTTGGCTCAGGTCATGATCTCAGGGTCCTAGGATTGAGTCCTACATCAGGCTCCCTGCTCAGTGGGGTGTCTGCTTCTCCCTCTCCTTCTGTTCCTCTCCCTGCTCATGCTCTCTCTCTTTCTCTCTCTCAAATTAATAAATAAAAATTTTTTTAAAAGGCATGACGTCACAACACTCAATGGAGGGTATCATCCACATAGAAGGTGGATAAATACAGTAAAAGGGAGATAGTAGATACAGTAATTCAGCAGCAGATGGCATAGAATCAAAGGATCCCATGGCTGAGCTGTCAACTAACCCACTTCCTAGTCCACGTGGGAGTCCTTTTACAGCATCCTCGCCTCTGTGAGAGCAGAGAGCTTGCCACTGCCCCTGCTCTGGAGAGGGCGTGTAACATGTATTGATAGTCTACTTGGTGTCATGCTTCTCCTATACATTATCCCAGATCCCCTCAAGTGCCCTTGAGGAAGACATTATTATCCTCATTTTATAGAAGAACATACTGAGGTACACAAATCTAACCGCTGATGAAGGGACCCAGAAACCACACCAGGTCTTTGGGGCTCCAAAGCCCGCTGAGTCTGCCGAGCATATTTCTGTTCTAGAAGAGACAGCTCCTGAGGTGTCCGTCTTGTCCAGCTTGAGAACTCTCCCCTCAAAAGCCCTTCTTAGTAATAAAGAAGGGTGTTGCCAGCTTCCCAATGACTCCAGGACTCCTACTGCTTGCTTTTTTTTTTTTTTTTTAATCTGATGCTTAGGACAGTCCATTGTAAATCTCATTTCTGTTGAAATTATGTTTTATAAATTCTCTTTGTTCTTTCTTTAAATTAGAAAGAATTATCAAAAGCTAATGGAAATCTTAAAGACTTGCTCTTGCTCTCATCCATGCTGACCTGAAAAAAAGTCTATTATCTGTCCCATTGCACAATGCAATGTCTTCCCTACAAAAGATGTATTAGTGTCTTTAGCTATTCAAGGGATTCAACTGACTGAGCGTGGTTGGGTCATTGTAACTTGATTTATCTGACTCTTAAGGATTGTCCTTGATAGACTCAGGGCCTGTGTAGGGACCAGCTAGGGAACCTCTCTAGGAGTCGTGTCATCTGACCTTCAGAACTGAGAAGGCATTAGATGATGTTGTCACATTTTGTCAAACAAGGCTCCAGAAAGCAAAATGCCTTTGACTTAAAGGGATTCAAGATGATGGTACATTCTTCATATTCTCCTTTGCAGACCTCTGTTGTCAAGGCCCGAGGTAGCCAACAAACTTACCAAATTTTTATTGCAAACCTACTGCATTTCAGATATTGTGGAAGACACTGAGGGTGTAAAGCTAAGACCATTTCTTCAACAAAGAAACCCGAAGTGCAGGCAAAAACAAACAATAAAATGGCCTATTTAACAACTATCTCTTTTTTTTAAATTAACATATAATGTATTATTTGTTTCAGGGGCACAGGTCTGTGATTCATCAGTCTTACACAATTCTCAGTGCACACCATAGCACATAACCTCAACAATGTCCATCACCCAACCACCCTATCCCTCCCACCCACCTCCCCTCTAGCAAACCCTCAGTTTGTTTCCTGAGATTAAGAGTCTCTTATGGTTTATCTTCCTCTGTGGTTTCATCCTGTTTCATTTTTCCCTCCCTTCTCCTGTGATTCCTCATATCAGGGAGATCATATGATAATTGTCTTTCTCTGACTGACTTATTTTGCTTAGCATAATTCTCTCTAGTTCCATCCATGTCCTTGCGAATGGCAAGATTTGGGGGTTTTGATGGCTGCATAGTATTCCATTGCTGCTGCCGAATGTGCACATTCGGGTGCACATGCCCCTTCAGATCAGTACATTTGTATCTTTAGGGTAAATACCCAGTAATGTAACTCCTGGGTTTCAGGGTAGCTCTATTGTCAACTTTTAGAGGAACTTCCATACTGTTTTCCAGAGTGACTGCACCAGCTTGCATTCCTACCATTAACAACTATCTCTTGTAAGTGGTGAGCACAGATATTACAATAATCTGAACAAAGTGATGTAGGAACACAATCAGTATCAGGATATTCTCTGCAACGTGTGCAGTATTAAAAATTTCAGTGTCTATTTGAATACCTCCAAGTCACAGTGTCCTCAATACTCCACAAAATAGTTTACATCTTTGAAGGACTATCTAAGATACTGGGATAGAATATAGGCTCTGGAGCCATACCATTTGGGTGCATTGTTTAAGCTCTCTGTGTCTCAGTTTCCTAAATAATACAGTGAGGCAATAATAGTACTTATCTCCTTGGGCTATTATGATGATGAAATAAATTAATGCATGTAACTACACATGTGAATATAAGCTACTATTGCTGTGATGAAGAAATGCTAGAAAACCTTCATATACTAGGTAGAAAGCTGCCTGGGTCTAATATTTATCCAGTAGACCCAGTGCCATCCCTTCCAACAGACCAACCTGAACCAGGCTCAAATACTGCATGAAAATACTCAAAGCTGGTTGGCTCCATTGCAAAGGAAGGAAAGTCCTGTGATATTCTTTTCTTTTTAAGATTTTATTTTTTTTATTTGAGAGAAAACGAGAGAGAGAGTTTGTGTGTGTGCACAAGCAAGGGGGAGGTGCAGAGGGAGAGGGAGAAGCAGACTCCCCACTGAGCAGGGAACTTGATGTAGAGATTTGATCCAAGGACTCTGGGGTCATGACCTGAGCAGAAAACAGACACTTAACCAACTGAGCCACCCAGGGGCCCAGGTTCTGTACTGTTCTCACCAGAAGAAAATGCTACTCATCACATGCCAATAGTGATCGTGTTCATTTCCGGTGAAAGACCGGAAGACCCAAAGATGGGGTTTGGTTATTACTTTGCTTGGATTTCATAACTAAAGGACTAGGTCTCTACTGAGCAATTTCCATTATGCAAAACCTCTGTTGTTGGTACAACAGAAATTGGAAAGGATCAGTAAAAAACAGTTTCATAGTGTGGGGTTTAGAACTTCAACTCTGATATGTGATTTAAATTTAAATCTCGGCTCTGCCACCTTCTAGATGTTTGACCTTGAGAAAATGACTTAAATTCACTGAGCTTAAAATTCCTCATCTATAAAATGAGATGGTAATAATAATGCCTGTCACACAGGGCGGTTGTGGGAAATAAATGAGATGATATTTTTAAGTTACTTGCAATAGAACCTAGAATGTAATAAATACCAAGTTAACATTGAGTCCTTATTAACATCCTGTAAGTTCACAGTCTGATGCAGAGGGAGAGACAGAGACAGATGGGTACTTAAGAAGCTATGATTATATCTCTGTTGTACACAGGTAGTGTTCAACGGATAAACGCAGAAGACAATGGGAGAAGATGAAAATTTATTCTTGAGGAGCCCTTGTTGCATTACATGGTTGCAAACAGATGGATAAGAAAGTTTTTTTTCTATCATTCATTAATTCATTCATTCAACAGTGCCTTTGGTGTACCTCCAGGGAGCATGAAGTTTTGGTCTGCTTATTGGGGAGGGCAGAATTCCCAATAGAGACAACAGCAGAAGGCAAGAGAGTAAACAGAATGTCCAAGAAAGAGTAAGAACACCATCATGGAAGGGAAGTAAGGTGAATGAGAAAAGCAAAAGGATAGAGTAGCAGAAAGACTTTGAATGCCACACTAAGGAATTTAGACTTTATTCTCTATGCCAGTGGTTTTCACCCAGGGTGGTTTTGCAACACACACCCCTACCCCCTGTCTCCACCCACAGGGCTTTTGGTTTGGGGGAATATCTGAAGACATTTTTGGTTGTCATAACTGGAAGGATGCTACTGGCATCTAGCATGTAGAGGGCAGGGACGCAGTTCAACATCCTACAATGCCTGGGAAATCCTCTCCCCACCCCACCCCACTGAGGAAAGGATGATCTGGTCCAAACAGTTAATGGTGCTGAGGTTAAGAAACCCTACTCTCTGCACTGGGAGGATGGAGCAGGTTTTAGAACTGGGAGTGAGGCGATAAGACTTTAGTCCTATTCCTCGGAAGGATGTATGACTGGGGAGAGGCTGGAGTCAGGGATACCAGAGGAGAGGGATTGGGGATGGGTTGGACAGAGGTGCTAATGAGGTATTGCAGGGAGACAGCTGATTTGAGAGACCCTGCAGGGGAACAGCTACTTAATGACATCCCCAAGTCAACAATACTTGAAGGAAATGAGAGCACGTAATGGGAACGCAACACATATTACCAAAGTTGTATTCCCTTCCGAATGTGTTTAAATAAATTGTCAATTTGGGACAATTTGAAACTTACAGAAAGGTTGTAAAGATCGTACAAAGAATTGCCACATGCCCCTCACCCAGTTTCCCCTAATTTTAACACCTTGTATAACCATGGTGCTTTTGTTGAATCTAAATGATAGACTTAATTTAGATTTCACCAGTATTCCCACTCAGGTCCTTTCTCTGTTCCAGGATCCAGTCCAGGATACCATGTTGCATTTTGCTTCATATATGTTTTATGTGTATAGGCGTTTTTTTCTTTTTTAAGAAAATAAATGCATTCCTAATGGTTCAAGTGAATTCCTCGCTACAGTTTCTGAGCAGACCCAAATGAAGTTGAGACTGCTGTGATTTGGTAACATAGCTGTGGGCTCTGCTTGAAGTTCTCAGTAGCTACAATCTGAAGAAATCCATTCTGCAACTGATACTTTATTCACTAAATTAAGCCAACATGTAGCTTTAAAAGGATTCCTTTTTAAAAAATATTTTAATTTATGTATTTATTTATTTATGAGAGAGAGAGCAGGAGTTGGGGGGGAGGGGCAGAGGGAAAGGGAAGGAATCTCAAGCAGACCACCTGCTGAGCACAGAGCTCAGTGTGGGGCTCGATCTCAGGACCCTGAGATCCGGACCTGAGCCACAACGAAGAGTGGGGTGCTTACCTGACTGAACCACCTAAGTGCCCCAAAAAGGTTTCCTTTTAGAAGAATTGAATATCTTTTTTAAAAAAATATATTTTATTTATTTATTTGACAGAGAGAGAGAGAGAGATCACAAGTAGTCAGAGGAGCAGGCAGAGAGAGAGGGGGAAGCAGGCTTCCTGCTGAGCAAAGAGCCCCATGCAGAGCTCGATCCCAGGACCCTGAGATCATGACCTGAGCCAAAGGCAGAGGCTTAACCCCCTGAGCCACCCAGGCGCCCCAAGAATTGAATATCTTAATGTCATAGTATGAGAGCTAAATTAAAAGAAGGTTCAACTTTCAGGTACTCATTTTAAAAAAAGAAATTAAAAAAAAAATTTAACCCAGGTTATAAAAACAGGTTAAGCCCTTTCAAACAACCCTTAGTAGCCAATATATGTGCTTAATATTTCTGAAGAGCCCCCCAGTTAGATACCTTTTGTCTCTTCTGCCCTTGCTTGTTAGCTGGGGGCAGCCCCCAGAGAGTTGGCTCAGGGAAGCCAGGTGTGGGTCCCTGACTGCCTCGGGTCCTGCTCATGCTGCCTTCCCTCCTCCCTGCCTTTTCTTGCTACATATCCCTTGGCCTTGGTTCTGGTTCTTCAGGGTCCTGATACCCACCTCAGTTCCTTTACTTGTTTTATTTTGACACAAAATTATATTATGAATACACATGTGTTGGAGAAAATTAGAACCTACAAATAAGCCTAAAAGAGAAAATTGAAACTACCCACAGTCCTCCCACACCTATCCTGTTTACTGTCCTGATGTTCTGTTTTCTAAAATGCACAGATACACAGATACATGTAATTCTCTCTAAAAAGTCTCACGTTGTGATAATAACGGAACAAGACTCAGCATTTGTCCATGTACCCAGGCAGCTGAGCCGCAGGATGTCCCATGAAGAAGTACTGTTATTATCTGCATCTCACAGGTGAGGAAACTGAGTCACAGAGGCTGGGTGCCCGGCCTCAAATCACACAGCTGGGAAGTGGGGGAGCTGGGATAGGAATAGGCTGTCCCAGAGCCTGGCAGGGTGCCAGGACACCACACTGCATATTGTTTGGTTGCCTGCTTCTTTCTCTTTGAAATGCATGGTGAACATCTTTCTATGTCAACACATATGTTCTCCTTTTACATTTCTTCATATGTCTGATCTCACGCACAATGCTTCTGGAAATACCCTTAGCCATAAGTCGCAGTTATGTACCATCCGGAGTTACTTACCTAGTCTCTCATTGTTTCTGTGACTCCTCAGGACATCTTTGTTTTCACTTCTGCTTCCCAGGCTCCTCACCTCCTTCCCTTCTCCCCATACCCACCCCCGACTTCTATACACACGCATGCGCGTGCACACACCCTCCCCTGTACTCACCTCTCAGCCTACTCCCTGCATAGCACGCTTCGCTGCACCCCTCCTCTGCCAGCACACTCCCCTCAGTCCTCCCGTGAGTGGAGGGTGCTGCCTTCAAGATGAAAGCTTCCCTGTGGAGTACTCACCAGGGTTCATACAGATACTCACTTCGACAAATATCTTTTGGACATGCATAATTTACAGAGTATTCTGGGGACACCAAAATATATGGCTCCTCTCCTCCAGAAGCGTGCAGTCCCAGTGAATAACTAAAAGGCCCAGAACCAACCAGAATGTTAACTATTAATGTATTGTAGGTTCATATTGTACCATATCGTGTTGTGTTGTATGAAGGTATTTTAATAACACAAGGTGGGAGCCGGGAGGAGGCAGCCGTGGATGTTGATTGGAAGGCTTGAAGGTTTCCAGAGGAGGTGACCCAGTGATCAAATGATTGTTATGTACTTGTTCTGTCTTCAGTGAGTGTCACAGATGGTGACTGAGATTTGAGGGACAAATCACCCAGGGATCAGAGCCTTGAGCCCCAAATGTCAAGGGTAATTGTCTTACGATTACTAGCCATACTGGTCTTCCCAGGACTGAGAGCCGTTCCCCAGGACATAAGACTTTCATTGCTCAAACCCGGAAAGCTCCAGAAACAAGGATAGGACAAGTTGGTCACCCTAAGTAGCAGAGAACAGTAGAGAACAAACTTATTGCCCTCAGGCATATCCTAGAGAGGAGAGCCAGACCACCCAGTAGTAAAGAAATGAGAGAGTAAGTGCAATAGAGAAACTGAGTCTGGGTAAGAGGATAGGGAGGGACCTAAGTGCTAGGTCTTAGGCGAGTGGCCTACATGAGATTGAATAGCTGGGGAAGACCTTCGGATCCATTGTCCTTCAAGCAGAGATGGGACAGCAAGGAGAGAGGGAGTCTTACAGATACCTGGGACCAAACACTCCAGACCAGGGCAATTCAAACAGGGGTGGGATGGGGTCGGGGGGACAAAGAGCCAAGTGTGGAATCAGGCAGGAAGCCAACCCCACAGGACCCTATGGGTCATGGGAAGTCCCTGGGATTTCACTCCAAGAGAGAGAATGTTGGAAGGTTCGCTGTATGTTACATCTGGACCACTCTGGCTGCTGTGTGGGAATAGTGTCAGAGGCAGCCCGGGAAGCAGGAAGACCGATTAGGAGGCTGTTGCCATAATCCAGGAGGGGGAAAAATATGTATCAGACAGCAGAGGCCTCAGACAAGCTTCAGCTTAACATCAACCCATTCATCACTCCTGCAAATTACTTAACTTCTGTTAACCTTTAATCTTCTTATCTATGAAGTGGGGATTAACAAATTGTGAAAGGTAAATGAAATGATGTGTATGTATGAAAGAGACTTAGCAAAGTGCCAGCAGTTCTATTATGAAAATGCTAGAATGCCATAGGAATTAAAATGTTAAATCGCTAATCTGATTCTTAAGGCCATTGACTGGCCACACAGAAATCTGAGTGATTATTCAGACAGAAATGCATATTCCGTGCACTGATCACATTCCCGTAGCTCTGTAAGTGTATGTGCCCTCCCTTCTGATTGCAAGCAAACACATGAACTATTGCCCACGGGTACACAGCGGTTGTGTGCTGCTGTATCGTTGCCCCTGTGATTTCTTCTGCTCAGGAATTCCTTCCACCCCCCCGTCCTCTTCCACTCGGTCCAGGTCCAAATTTACTTTTCCCATGGGACCTTCGCTGGGTCCTTTCCTCCAACAGAGTCATTTGCTGCTTTCTCCTTATTTCCTTGCAACTTTGTGCTTAGTTCTGTTATACATTGTGGCCTTTTATGATAGTGGCTTATATATCTATTTTTTTTTTCCTAATAAGAAAAAGGGGAGTGCTTGGTTCTCCTAGAATCTTACGAGGGGCCGCCACTCACTGTGCTGCTCATTCCTGGCCCAGAGCCGGAACTGAAGAAATTCCTTGTAAGTTGACCTGGAAATAATTGTGTTCAGAACATGGTCCATGACATATGGCTAAGGAAAACCGAAACAGCATGCTGTCGGGGGGCGGGGGGGTGTCTGCAGTCAGACCCCTGAGAACGAAACTAGGTCCCATACTTGCAGAGCGGTGTGGCCTTGGCCTTGCCTAGCTCGGTTCACCAGCGCTGTCCAGCAAATTTCCCCAAAACGGGGCATTAAACAGCAACCCTGTGTTGTTTTGTGCAGTGCCTGAGGGATGGCAGTCTGGGAGCAGCATGGCTGGGTGATTCCGATGTACAATCTCTCAGGTTGCTGGAGAGATGTCACCCAGGCCTGTTGTCCCTTGAAAGCCGGATGAGGCTGGAGGACCAGCTTCCAGGCTCGCTGTCTGGGTTGTGAGCAGGTTCTCATGTCTCCCATGGGGCTGCTCCGGGCGTGGCGGCTGGCTTCCCCCCAGAGCAAGGGATCTGAGGGAGACTCAGACAGATAAGAGGATGCAGGGGTTTATACCCCCATCTCAGGAGTGGCAGACCTTATCTTCTGCCACATCCTGTGGTCACACAGCCCAGGCCCGATCCACCATGGACGAGGATTGCTGGGCTATGTGAATGCCAGGAGGCAGACGTCATCGGGCTCATCTTAGGGGTGGCTGCCGCAAACAGGGATGCGAATTATCCCGGTGAAAAAGAAAATGAAAATCCAGGTTCTTAGTTCATCCAGCTTAAGGGATTCTGATGAAGTTTTAGAATATAAGTGAGGTTCGGTGGGGTGAGGTCCGAAGCCGATGACCAAGAAAGAATTCTCGAGACGTCTTTGGCGCAAAATGGTGGTTTATTAAAGCACAGGGACAGGACCCGTGGGCAGAAAGAGCTGCTGCCCCTGGGCTGTGAGGAGTGGTCCATTACATACTTGCAAGTTGGGAGGAGGTCAAAAGAAATTTTGGAAGCAAGGTTTCCAGGACCTTGAAGGGCTAGCTATTGTTGGAAAAAGGTTATTCATTACCGGTAATAAAACCTTTGTTGTGAGACCCTTTAGCTGTTTATCAGTGGGCCATGTGCTTAGGACTGATTGTCAACACTATCTTGGAGGGTTTCGAGATAAAGTTTCCAAAGGAATTGTTAAAGGAGACTTATAGCATCCTGGTTGGGGGTAGGGGTCAGTCAGGCTAGGATTGCCCTTTGCCCTTAGCAAAGCCTTAAGGTGGAGGTAGTGGAGTCCCTAGAGGAATGTCACTCTGCCTGTTTCAAGGGCTTGTCAGTGGGAAAGGAAATTTAATAATTTGTCTTCTGCCTCTGTTTCCCACATCAGTTCTGATGGTCTCCCATTACCACTGGGTAAACCCAGGGTCTCTGGCCAGGGACACAAAGTTCTCCAGAACCTGACTCCTGTCTAGTCTCCCAGCCACATCCCCCCTTTGTATCTCGGGCTCCAACTCTGTAGAAGTGTCTGGCCTCCTGGCTTTTCTCAACGCTGTTCCTTGCACTTGGGATGCCTTAATTCACTGTGTGGCCCTAGTAAGTTCTTCCACCATACTTACACCTCTCCGCCAACCCCCGGCACTTCCCCCCAACCCCCAGCGTTCCTTTCCTGCCTCCAGGCAGTGTCCTGGAGACATGGCTCCCTGCTAGGCCCAGTAACAGGCTTTCTAGGCCCTGCGCAGTGTGAAACAACCCCTTCCACGCCACTCAGTACAAGAAGGAGCTCCACTGGGGTTTCCTGTGGATTTAGATCTGGCTCTGGTCTGTACTGAATGACTTCAGGACAAAGGAAAAGAAGTAACATTCATGGAACTCCCAGAGAACCAGCTGCTGCCTCGTACCTTCGAAGATGTTGTCTTACTTAGTCATAGGCGTTTTCCCATGGGGCAAGGGATTGCCCCTCCTTGGATCTTCGTTAACTCATTAGGAGTATGAAAGTCTCTCCTGATTACACCCTGGACACGTCCACTCCCCTGTGTCTTGCCCACCGTCTGCCCTGCCCTGGGACATTCTCGATTCCATCTCCATGAGTTCCTCTTGCAGAGCACCCCCCCCTCCAGGATCTGATCCCATCCTTACCCCTTAGGAGCTGGGTGACCTTAGGACAGTTACTACTTAACTTCCCTGAGGCCACAAAATAGCAACATCTAACAACCATTACTGGTGCTCTTGGCAATGTTAATGAGACTGTCATTGTCAGGGGTGCCTAGAATGGAATCCAACACCTCAGAGGGCGCTAGTAAATGTCCATTCTTTCTTTCCTTCTTGGAGGCCCAAAGCAAACATAGACCCAAAACCACCCAAAACCCATCCCATTTCGTCTCCCTTCCCCCATCAGGGTGCCCATTTTCAAAACCACAATGAGATATCACCTCACACCTATCAGAACGGCTGAAATGAACAAGTCAGGAAAGAACAGATGCTGGTGACGATGCGGAGTAAAGGGGACCCTCTTACATGGTGGTGGGACAGACACTGGTGCAGACACTCTGGAGAACACTGTGGAGTTTCATCAAAAAGTGAGAAGAGAACTATCCTATGATCCAGCAATAGCACTACAGGTACTTACCCAGAGGATACAAAAACACTGACTTGAAGGCGTACATGTACCTTAATGTTTCTGGGTTATCAACAATAGCCAAATTAGAGAAATGGCCCAAATGCACATTGACTGATGAATGAATAAAGAAAAAGTGGCACATATACATACAATGGAATATCATGCAGGGTGGAATAAGAAAGAATGAAATCTGGCCATTTGCAATAACATGGATGGACCTGGAGGGTGTTATGCTAAGCGAAATAAGTCAGTCAGAGAAAGACAAATACCATATGATTTCACTCATATGTGGAATTTAAGAAATGCTGAACTTGGTGGGGGAGAGAAGAGAGGTAAACCATAAGCCAGAATCTTAACTCTAGAAAACAAGCTGAGGGGTGCCGGAGGGGAGGTGGGCTAGTAATGAGAATTAAGGAGGGCACTTGTTGTGATGAGCCCTGGATGTTGTATGTAAGTGATAAACAACTAAATTCTACTCCTGAAACTATTACACCACATGTTAACTGGAATTTAAATAGAAACTTAAAATGAAACAAAACAAATCATAAAATTTGAAAAAAAAAATGTAGCCATATGTCTTATAAATCAAAGTGTTGCTCTCTTGATGTAAGGAGCACTGGGTATGATGTAAGACTGTTGAATCACTGACCTCTACCTCTGAAACTGATAATATATTATATGTTAATTAATTGAATTTAAGTTAAGAAAAAAAATTTTTTTTAGGGGCACATGGGTGGCTCAGTGGGTTAAGCCTCTGCCTTCGGCTCAGATCATGATCTCAGGGTCCTGGGATGGAGTCCCGCATTGGGCTCTCTGCTCAGCAGGGAGCCTGCTTCCTCCTCTCTCTCTCTGCCTGCCTCTCTGCCTATTTGTGATCTCTCTCTGTCAAATAAATAAATAAAATCTTTAAAAAAAAATTTTTTTTAAGTGTTGCCCTGCCTGCTGGAGGTGGGGCTCACAAAAGCCACCCTCATCACAATGGTCCCAGGAAACAGGATTTAACTAAGCTTCTCCAAGGCTCAGTTTCTCTATCCACAAAGTGGGAAAAACAAAATCTGTCTGAAAGGATTAGATGAGGTACTATCATGATTTTTTTTTTAAAGTCCCTAGGCTGGGACTTGGCACATAGTAGATGTTCAGTAAATGTGTTAAGCCCGTGCTGGGAGACACACGTTTCACTTCTTCTTGCTAACACTTTGGGCCTCTGAGTTTTCCACAGCCACCACCACAAGCACCTACATGTGTCATCTGTTTATTAGGGCCTGCCCTCCCTAATTAGGCTCCATGCTGGAAAACTAATTAGGCCTGGGTCTCATCTGTTTGGGTTGATGTCAGCTGTCTTCTTCCCATCCCTGGAAGCACTGGGCTCCCTGTCAACATGCCCAACTTCACTCTGAAGGGAGACTTTCTTCTCATTACTCACCTCACGTAGCTTCATTATTTATGTACAAGTCAGAGATGATCTTTGGCCTTTTTAAATTACATTTATTTTTATTGTCTTCCATAATCCTTTCATATTTTCAATTACCCATTCATTCATTTGGAAGTAGATTCCCCCCCTTTGGCAGAAAAAAAACAAGTAATTTTACAAAGTAGCTCAAAGGTTTCTCTTCCAAGCAGAATCATTTCGGTTCAGCATTCTGTCCCCTGGTTTCTCAGAGAATTTATAGAAGAAAGGTAATTTCTTAGTTAACAAAAGATACCCACTTTTCTCTTCCTTGTCAGCTACACATGCAGGGACTCAAAATAATTTGAAATCATATATTATTATTTTTGCCACAGCTTTGAATGGTAGCAGAAAATAGTCTTTATAAAATAAGTGCTTAAATCAGCTACTTTATTCTTTCAGTTTTATAATTGAATTCCCTACTTCAAACCTCGAAAACCAGCTCCCTCCTGTTTTAGATGTTATTTTATTTTAAAGCTTTTCAGTGGTTTGATTCATTTGTTTGTTTTTACATTTCATCTCATCATCCAAGGCAACAATGGGGTGGTGAAACGTTCATTCTCATATATTTCTTGAAGAGAATCAGCTTTCTCGTCATTAATTAGACATTTTCAGTCCCCCTAGACTGAACTAGCGTTGACTTCCCGCTGGCATCTCCCCAGCAAGTGGACGGACGCAGCCCTTGCACATTTGAGGACAGCTTAGCTGAGGTCTGAGAGAAAAGCACGAGAAAAGAAAGATTTGGGAAGTTCTCAAGCAAGGAAGGTATCACAGGTGGGATGCTAAGGCTGCAATTCTGAAGCGAGATTTTGGAAAAGGCCCTTCCCCTGTGTTCCCAGCTGTATTCTGAGCATGCAGCTAATAACGTGCACAGGGCCGATGCTATTTAGGTCTTCATGATGGAGAGTGGGAGGCAGGTTGGGCCCAAACGGACGCCCCAGTCCTAGTGAATGCAGAATCCATATTGTTTGCTGGTCTGCCTACTCATACTATAACCCGAGATGAGAGAGGGGAAGTGACATTCCCGAGGCAGTCGGTGTAGGGCTAGACCTAGAACCCGGATGTGCCCCTGGCCCAGGGCTCTGGGCACTCTACAGGCTGCTCTCCGCCCTTTTGTGCTGAGTAACGGTGCTTGGCCCAAGTCAGAGCAGGTGCTAAGGGCAAATGCATCCCCAGGTGTCCATCTCCAGCACCTCATTTCTGCAGCTCGCATTTCTTCAACCTCTAGAGCCAAAGTGGGGTGGGGAGGATAGGGGAGGCATGGGGGACTGAGAGAGTCCACTCCTCACAGCTCACGAAAACTCCAGGAAGGCAGGAAGCTGGGAATGTCAGCTGCTCGGAAATACATGGGGCTATGGGGCGCCTGGGTGGCTCAGTCATTAAGCGTCTGCCTTCAGCTCAGGTCATGATCCCGGGGTCCTGGGATGGAGGCCCTCATCAGGCTCTCCCTGATCAGCAGGAAGCCTGCCTCTCCTTCTCCCACTCCCCCTGCTTGTGTTCCCTCTCTCACTGTGCCTGTCTGTCAAATAAATAAGATCTTTTAAAAAAAAAAAAAAAAAGGAAGAAAGAAAGAAATACAGGGGCCAAAGAGAAACAGCATAAAAGCCAGAGGTAGAAGCAGGAGCCAGGCCAGGACAGAAAAGCCATTGCCAGACTGTCCAGTCACCCAGGGTGAATTGAGATCCCTTCATTCAGCCGCATTTCCTGAGGCTAGTACCAGAAGCCTCAGGATACAAGATCTGTGGTGACCAGGAAGGTGCCTTCAGGGAGCTCAAGGTCCCACAAAGCAGACAGAGAAGTAAATTGTACACCACAAGGTAGGTGTCACGTGCAAGGGTAGAGCAATGGCTTCCACCCTCAGTGCGCTTGAGAAGCGCCCGGGAGATGTTTTTAGAAAACAGCAATGCCTGAGCTCTACCCAGGCTAATTGAAATCAGTTCTGGAAGATGGAAAGTTAATTTTGTTGTTGTTGTTGTTTTAATCTCCCCAGGCGATCCTGGGATACAGTGAGGGTTGGGCATCACTGTAATAGAGGAAAGCCCAGGGTAATACGGGGACCACTGTCTCCAACTGGGATGATCATGGCCCTTGAATAACCCAGAGAACATCATAAAGATAGATTCTCGGACCCCATAAGGACCTGCTAAATCAAAATTGCAAGAGAACGGAGACCTGGAGTCTCCCTTTTGGAAGAGTTCCTAAGATGGTTCAACAGACTAGATATCACTCTGGCAATCACTGCTTAAATCAAATCTGTCCAGAAATATCATGTGAGCCCTATGTGAAATTCTGCGTTCTCTGGTAACCACATTTTTTAACAGCTGAAAGAAATAAGTAAGTTATATACACACTATATACAAAATATTATTTCACCGTAAGATCGAAGAAAAAAATATTAGTTACTTTACATTTTTTCTTTTCTTTTCTTTTTTTAATTCTCATACTAGTTCTTTGAAATCTGGTGTGTATTTGACACACAGAGCTCCAGACCACACTGCCTGCTCACCAAAGGCGGCTCTGTGTGTGGTTCACTTCTGCACCCTCAGCACCCAGCGCCAGGCCTGACACGGCAGAGGCACTACTCTGGGACTAGGTCTGGGTGTCTGTATCCCAGACAGTGGAAACCATGGGAACAGAGGCATGGAGGGATAGAACAATGTGATGAGGGCTGGAGGGGAAAGAAAGAGAGATGTAAGCAGTGCAGGAAGTGAGGCGAGGGAGGGAGGCAGGACCCCATTCTGGAAGGGGAGCCCCGAGAAGGACACCTTAAGACTCACGGGTCCCTTCAGCTGTGGCCACTGGTTGTTCTCATGGCCTCTGGTGGCACAGTTTTTCTGTCTTTTGAACGTACCACCAGGAATTAAGAATAAATGTAAAGGGCTTCAAATTCACTCCATTATTATTATTATTATTATTATTATTATTATTACTATTATAATATTCTAGGAGATCAGAGCTCTAGGGACCCCAGCACTTGGTGTTAGGTTTATTGGTTTATTGAGACATGCCTCAGAGCAGGATGACTACGTGAGCTTCTTTTTGTTGGGAACCAGAGCTGTAATTAGGGAAGACTTTGCTGACACTGAGAATCTGGTAAGCATATGCCTTTTCAGTTTAATTTCAACTTCAGATTTTGTCGGGGTCCGTCGAAGCCTCACTGTGGGTGCATTAGATACATTTCAAGACAATAATAAAATGGATTCGAATTACCCCATCTGTTAGAATCCTTTTACAGAAATCTGTCCCGTTTTCTTGGCACTAGCAGATTAACAAAGGTTATTATGCATTAGTTGAGGGATTTGTCACTGGCTCACAGCAAGTTCAGAGACCAACTGTTCCAGTCCTGGGTCTCGGTGATATATTTTGTGACATTGCAGGACATGTGACGATGAAAATTGCAGTGCTGGGGCATAGTGGGCGAGATTAAAGCAAGACCACGGTCTTGAATGGGGCTGGTACTTGGTGATTGAAGGTGGACAGACCCAGTGGTTTACAAAGGGAAGTCAGTCTAGAAGGAGGATTGCAGAGCTGATGAAGAAGCTCCCCAACCACGGGTCACCATGCTGTGGAGGGCTCCAGATTTTTCAGAAGTAGCTAAGGGGAGCCACGCTAAGCTTGAGTCTTCTCACTCCAAAGTCAAAGCAGAACAGACCCATTTTCATCAGCTTTCTCTTTTAGATTTCATCACAAGATTCCATTTAAGATTCATAAAAGGGCTCTGCTTGAAAAAATGCTGTGTAGACCATGAGTAGCATCGTGGCTAAGCATCGTCATGACGGATGTCCACCAATATCTAGTAGTAGAATCCCATTAAGAGAAGAGGATTTGCAGTGGTAACTTGAGGCAACCATATGGGTAGCACAAGGATCTAGCTCATCCATTGGTTCATGATTCATTCATTCATCTTACAAATATTTTTCAAGCGACCTAGATACAATACTAAACACTTGGAATACAGCTGTAAATAAAGTAGATAAGCTCCTTCCCTGTCCTCATGTTATTTATATTGGAGGATTTAGACAGTAAACATGAACACAAATAAATACATGTTGTTTCTATAGCTTGAAGCTGGAAAACGGATGCAGTGCCAGGGAAGGAACACTACATTAGAAAGAATGATTTGGAAAGGTTTTGCTTATCAGGTGCCGTTCAGCTGAAGGACTTAAAGAAGCCAGCTGGGCAGATAGCTTGGGGACAGTTTGGAGCACAGAAAGGACCTGGCTCACAGAAGGCCTTACAGGCTAGTGTATTTTCTAAATACAAAGAGGAGCCCCTGGGAGGTTTTGGAAAGGAAGTCATGATATCTCGTTCACATTTTTCAAAGTCTGTTTCCTTTAACAGATGGCATTAGGAGGATGGCAAGGGCAAACAGAGCCTTTTCCTAGAGACTGACTGGTAGGCAGGTTACCAAGCCAGAGACTCTGGAAATGAGGAACACAACAGGATTCCCATTCTTAGAACAAAGACCCCAGGTGAAGTTGAGGCCCAAGGAAAAATCCCACTATCTGGACTGGAACCCAGGGTGGGCTCTCCATTATAAGCCACGACAACGGATGCCCATGGTCAAATATGGCCCAAGCTATGTCAGGCTTCTACCTCAAGGCAGAATCGGTGCCATCGCCTGGAGTGGGATTGAGCTGACAGGTCAAGCTTTTTTGAGGCCCTGGGGAGATGGGGTCCGCCGGGCAAGGAGCAGACCAGCCCAGCATTGGGAACAAGAGTACTGTAACGTGCTTTCCTCCACCTTGAGAATGACTCCATGCTGGCAGCCAACACAGACTCCCATCAAATCCACTTTCCCCACAAATTGCATCCACATTTTTGCAATTTGGTGTGTATTGATTTTCTCCGAGGGACCTCTTGTTGAGTTATTTAACTGCCACCTTTGCAAAGGGCAGCAAGTAATTTTCAGTACAGACCCACTTCTTCTGAGAAACTCCAATCCAGGCCAGTCCTATAATTTCATTTCAGAGCACTCCTGGATGATTATATTATCCAAATCTGGGCATTATTGCAGAATGAATGGTTCAACCATGAGGACAAAGAGAGCATTAGATCTTCTTCTCCATCTCAAAATAATTTATCAACAGGAGTGAAGGAACAAGGTAGAGGTACCCATGAGAAAAGGAAATAAAGACAAAGACATTTTCTTATGTTTCTTCTTTGAAGCAAAGGTGAGCTGGTCAGTGTCCTCAATATTCACAACAGAATTGGCTTCTCTGATTTTGTGTGGGTATTCCTCGGATCCTTTGACATTTCTCAAAGGGGTCATGTGAAGTATTAGAATCAACGCAGCACTATTGTGGAAGACAGCGACCATTTCTTCTGTCCTTGCTCCATACCTTATATAAAATCCCACTCACCAAAGGATCTACTGGGATTCCTATTCTCTTGGCTTTTGAACTGGCAGTGGTTTTTGTTGTTCTTGTTGTTGTTGAGTCCATGCATTCTTTTTCACTTTGGCTGCCAGGAAGCTGAAAGATAGCTAGGTAGATAGGTAGGCAGGTTGGTGGGTAGACCAATGTATATATATATATATATTTTTTTTTTAAGCTCAATCATAATACTTGTATGACCCTTATGGTTTGTATCTTTAAGTATACATATTTTTTTTTACCCATTCTGAATTTTCTATTTGTTCTCAATTCCTGATCTAAATTTTTACCATCCTTCTCTTTTATCATTGTTTTACTATAACTTTTTAAGTCAAACAAAAAAAAGATTTTTGGGGAAAGCAATAGGATGTAAATAAGTAAAAACTAAACCTGCCTTCATTCAGAAAACATGTCAGGTGTCATATACAAATCAGTTGTATATAAGAATTCACAGATCCTAAGTGAGAAGCATAGTGAATGTTGAGGTTTCAATGCAAGGAGGGAAATCTGACTTTTGAAATATGATTGGGGGCAAGGGGACTGTGGTGTAGATCAGACAGAGGATAGAGACACCACACTGATAAGATATAAACATGTCAGGGGTAGGGGAAGTAGGGCGTTATGTGTCATTTTATTATGGAACCTGGGGATATTCACTCTTGCCTAAGATGAAAACATTTTGATATCATAAAAGAAAATTTGATCTCTGGAGCCAGTCAGCCTGGGTTAGAGCCTCAGCTCCATCCCTTATAAACTGTGTATAAATTCTTGGCAAGTTATTGGACATCTTAGGGTCTCAATTTCCTTATCTGTCAAATGAGAATAATGGCAGATAATTGCTTGAAGGTGTTATTATGAGGATTAAATCAATTCACACAGAGACAGTGGTAACAGAAATGAGTGGTACACAGTAAACATTCAATAAATGTGAACTACTATTGCTGTCGTTAATATTTTCTTATGAGGCAGCATGTACATGATCTCAGTTTTCCCTCTCAGCTTCGCAAAAAGGACATTTTTATTTCCCTGTGAAAATGAGGCTCAGGGAATTTATGTGAGTTGCCCGAGTGCCCGATTCAGGAAGCCTGGAGTCCAGCACAGAGATGTTGGACTCCAAAAACCATACTGCTTCCCCTATAAACTCCCCAACACAGCCAACAGGATGGCGTAAGTAGAAAACCTCTTCCCAAAGCAGGCCATGAACTAGATAGAAGAAAATTGTAGTGATTCATTCACTCCATGATCTGTGAGTGCTCTACTTTGGGCTGGTCATATGGCAAACAAGAATGAGCCTTCTGGAGGGCTCTCAAGTGACTTCTAGACCAATGGACAAGATAAATATACCATAATAGAGAACAGTGTGGAAAATGCCAGACCAAGGTACATATAATGACACAAAAGAACAAAGAGAAAGGACATCTAATCCAACCTACTTGAGTTGGAATATGAAAGGATGACTATTAGTATCCAGAATAATTTCCACTCTCCTACTAGCCCTTCATTAGAGAAGTCATACTTTGTAGGAAGGCTACAAGGATTCTGCCCCTTTAAGAATCTCCACCCCCAGGGGCACCTGGATGGCTCAGTGGGTTAAAGCCTCTGCCCTTGGCTCAGGTCATGGTCTCAGGGTCCTGGGATGGAGCCCTGCATTGGGCTCTCTGCTCAGCGGGGAGCCTGCTTCCTCCTCTCTCTCTGCCTGCCTCTCTGACTACTTGTGATCTGTCTGTCAAATAAATTTTTAAAAATCTTAAAAAAAAAAAGAAAAAAGAATCTCCACCCCCATACCACTGTCACTCCTCCCCAGCCCTTACCCCATCCCTAGCCCAGAGAAGTACACTGTACTGTTTAAGGGAAAATGTTACCTGGACCCCCACTGATATACAGGTTAAACCTAGATGGCTTCTAAGAGCCCAGCCTTCCAATTATTAGGAATTTTGCAAGTGTTTTGTTAAACAGCCATTAGTAAAAAATAAATTCTAGGAAACTACGTTTCAGTAAATTACATTAAGAACAAAGGTAATTGACTTTTTAATGCATCACTTCCTTGTAACTTCAGTACATTTTGCTGGTCTCCATGCACTTGGGCTTATTTACCTCTGTTGTATGCATCCGTTGGGAATACTATATAAAAGTGCCACTGTATCCCTTCCCAACTCCACATTCAGTGATACCATGTTACCAGAATGGAATCAGCCATGATGGGATTATTTACACCACAGGAATAAGCAAGTGCTACAAATGAGAGCTTCATTTCTTTCTCATAGAGCCAGTTGCTAAGCATTTACCCATGCATCACTGGCCATCATCCCACCTTTTCCTCCCTGAAGTTGCCTGCCCTGCCCCTCCACTTTCCTTTTTTTTCCTTTTTTTTTTTTTAAGATTTTATTTATTTATTAGAGAGAGAGAGAGAGAGAGAGCGAGCACAGGCAGAGGCAGAGGGTGAAGCAGGCTCCCTGCCAAGCAAGGAGCCCAATGTGGGACTCGATCCCAGGTCGCTGGGATCATGACCTGAACCGAAGGCAGCTGCTCAACCAACTGAGCCACCCAGGCGTCCCCCCTCCACTTTTCTTAACATCCACTTCATTTCTTTCTCCTTCAGTGTGTTCACACCAGGTCACTTCAGCTTCCTGGTTGGTCTGCACTTTTAGGTTTCAACCTTCTTGTTTCTCTGCTCATAGCCTCCCTTCTTCCTTCCTTCCTCACATCAAACTTCTTTTGGCAGAGAACATATTCTGCCTGGCCCTGATACTTGGTTTGCTAATTTATGAACTTCCTTTGAGTAAAAAAATGTTTCCTATCCCCTAGCTTACTAGGTTTCGAGGGATTGATTTGACTGTATTGGCTGATTGTTTTAATGGTATTGGGTGTACAGTGATATAGATCAAGAAGAGGCCCCCTGGTCACCAAAGAACAATAGGATTCTAGACTTGAACTTGGCCCCAGGTCCATTCCTATGCTGTTTCTGTCACCAAGACACTCTCCATGGCACTTGTTAGTGCTTTTTAATGCCTTCTTTGAATTATTTAATTGGATTACAGCACACTAAACATTTGAAGAGAATTCAAGCACAAGTTGCCAGGCTCTCTCTTAATGAACATTCTGTATGTCATTGTTTGCCAAGAAAGTCATTCATTCGATAGAAATAGGGAGGTTGAATGAAGAAATAAAAATACATTATTTTTCTCATGCTCTTCACAGTACAAATACTGTTTCCTCAAGTAATATTTTTGTCTCTTCCTCTAGTTATGTGTGGACTATTTTCCCAAGCATTAGAAGAGGTTAACTCCCCAAATACCATGTGTAGTTTCTTTGCATTACATTCTGTCGTGTATTAAAGATTACAGGATCCTACTGGGTTCCATCATAAGCTAAATTTCCACAAATCCTTTCTCCTAAATGTGCAGATGGCATACGTTCTGCCCATGAAATCCATATTGGTTCACATGCCCAACATGATGACATGCAGCATGGAGATTAGAGGGAAATGGTCTTCTGTATGTTACAATTTACATATCATAACATAGGGAGGGTAGGAAAAAAGGAACACAGATTCCCAGTTGCTTCCTTTAATGTATAAGAAAGCTGAGACCGAGTGAGGCTGACATGCTGAATGTTGCACAGTGATTTTCTTTGAAAGTAAATTTTAAGAGTAGTACTGTTAACTTTGTAGGACTCAATATAGTGTTGCTTTCCTAGAGATTTGCACCAAAATATTTGGACATATCCCGCTGCTGTGTACCTCGCAGAAGGGTATATTATCTTAGCTTTATTCTAGATTATCTACTAGTCTATGAATGCTCTAATGATAAGGGGCTGTGTTAATTACTTATTACTTTTCTAGCATTTGACATAGGGTATGGCGTAAAATAGAGGCTCTATACGTTCATATGTCCAGTAGGCACTTAACAAGTAGATATTGAATGAGTAGATTGTTGTTTATCTGTTTCTCAGAAAGACACATGGAAAAATGGAGCTAGAGATGACCAAACATTGATCTATGGAAATATTTTTATCTCTTGGTGAATGAACAACAAGGAAGAGTGACACTACAATCACAAATGCAGTTTATGATTCTTTATTTGGTAGTTGCATCTTACAAGAGAGCAGGATACACTCCAGAGATAGTCTGTCTAGGTTTGCCATTAAGCACATGCCTATGTAAGATTTTTATAGCTTCCTGATGCATCGAACATTTTCTATTATTATTATGAGATATCTCTCCATCTCTGGTAATACTGTTTGTCTTAAAGTCTACTGTATCAGATATTAATATAGTCATGTTGAATTTTTGATGTTTAGTGATTACATCTTTTTTCCATTCTTTCCCTTTCTACTTATCTGTGTCATTATATGTAAAGTACATGTTTTTGGTAAATGACGTATAGTTAGATCTTGCTTTATTATCCAGTCAAACAATCATTTTTTTTCATGGTGTTTAGTCTAATTATATTCAACATATTTAAGGAAGAGTTGGATTTTAATTCATCATCTTACTATTTGCTTTCAATTGTTCTACATGTTTCTCTCTTTCTCCTAGACTTACTGCTTTTGGGTTAGCCAAATACTTTTTTAGTATTTCATTTTATCTCTTCTATTGGATTTGGGTATACTTTCTTGTGTTCATTTTTATAACTTGCTGTAGAAATTACCTATACACTGTGATTTATCATGTTCTACTTTAAAATAATATTACTATATATGTGTGTGTGTGTATATGTATATATACACATATATACATATATATACACACACAGATATATATACACATATATACACATATATATGTGTATATATATACATATATACATATATATACATATATATATAGCTACTCTGTGAATAATATAAGAACTTACAGCTGTGTACATTTGACCCCTGAACAACATGGTTTTGAACTGCAGTCATCCACTTATATGCAGACTTTTTTTTGATAAATACAGTGTAATACTATAAATACATTTTCTCTTCCTTGCAATTTTCTCTTTATTTTTTTGAAGATTTTATTTATTTGTTTATTTGACAGAGAGAGAGAGCAAGCAGGGGGCAAGGAGAGTGGCAGGCAGAGAGAGAGAGAGAGAAGCAGACTACCCAGGTGGGGCTCAATCCCAGGACCAAGGGATCACAACCTGAGCCAAAGGCAGCTACTTAACTGACTGAGCCACCCAGGTGCCCAAATCTTCCTTGCAATTTTCTAATAACATTCTTTCCTCTAGCCTACTTTATTGTAAGAATACAGAATATAATACACATAATGTAAAAATATGTATTAATTGTTTACATTATCGGTAAGGCTTCTGGTCAAAGTAGGCTTTTAGTAAAGTTTTTGAGGACTCAAAAGTTGTATGCAGATTTCCAACAATGTTGGGCATTGTGCCCCTAGCCCCTGTGTTTTTCAAGGGTCAGCTGTGATTCTAGTCCCTCCTCCCCCCATTATGCTCTGTGTTCTATCACAATATTTTACTTTTATATAAGCTATAGATCCTACAATATGCTATCATTAATTTTTATTTAAGATGTCATCAGTCTTTTAAAAAAGTAGATGTGTACCTAATTTTACTTTATTTTTTTTTAAAGATTTTATTTATTTATTCGACAGAGATCACAAGTAGGCAGATAGGCAGACAGAGAGAGAGGAGGAAGCAGGCTCCCTGCTGAGCAGAGAGCACGATGTGGGGCTCGATCCCAGGACCCTGGGATCATGACCTGAGCCAAAGGCAGAGGCTTTAACCCACTGAGCGACCCAGGTGCCCTGTACCTAATTTTAAATGTTATCTCTTTAGTAGCAGTTCCCTTCAGCCTTCAGTACCCATTTTAGTATTTCTTGTAGTGTGATTCTGCTGGGGGGGAAAAATGTCTCTGCTTATAGTTATCATAAAATGTATATATTTTGCTTTGGTTCTTAAAAAATATTTTTACTGAATGTAGAATTTTAGGTTCACAGTATTTTTTGTCATTAAGTGTTTAAAGTGTTCCATTGCCTTCTGATCTCCCATGGTTCCCTGTGAGATTTGCTGTTAATCTTATTATATCTCTCTTGTATGTAATACATTTTATTCTTTTTTTCCCCATCTGCTATTTTTAAGATTTTCTCTTTATCTGGCTTCCAAGAATTTAGCTATGATATGACTATTTTTCTTTGTATTTTTTCTACTCGAGATTCACTGAGCTTTTTGGACCAATGATTTGCCTTTGGAAAAATCAAACTTGGAAAATGTTTCAGCTAATGATTTTTTTCTATCTCATTCTCTCTCACTTAGAAATTAGAAGTCAACCTTTGTGAGGGCAGGAAGTTTATCTTTCCTATTTGTCACTATTTCTACAATAGTAATAAGGTCACCAGACACTTTCTGAGCAATAAATTAATCAGTGACAGTGTCTGCCTTTTTGGGTTTCCCTCAGAATTATGGTGCTTTGGAAATTTCCGCAGGTTCTCCTGGTACAAGCTTGATGCTTAATTTGGTGCTAAGTTAAATCAAAGTAATTTTGAAGAACCATGGACTTCTAGATTCTGGAGAGCACAAAATCTGATTTTCTGCTGAAAAGTCAAGTGGCACAGCATCTTTTAACGCAGCCCTCTCACATATTCCAGCTTTGATTTTGTATATTTTCCAAAATCTTACAAAATAAACAAATTTTCTAGGTGAGCTCTCCAAGTTTTTTAGATATAAACAGTCCCTACTACCTACATTAGGTACAGCTAGAGCAATCATCTCTTTTAAAAAAATATCACTTGAACATTTTAGATCAATATTATTTCCATGATCATGGTTTTGAAATAACAAATATACAAAACAACTTTTGATGGAATATTGTAGTCTCATCCCCTTCCGCCCTCCTCCTCCCCAACCAAGATTTATTCCTCCAATGCAACAAATTTTTACTTTAAGCTTTTTTATTTCTGGTATATATTTTCATGTGCCAAAATTTCCTGCTTATACTATTTTTTCTCAGTTTGACATTTTTGAAATAGTTCATTTACATCTTGTTTTGGTATTAAAAATTCAGGTTTTTTTTCCATTACCATGCTCACTTTTTCTCTCCTATCCTCTCAATAATTTTATTTCCCAATTTTGAGTTCTTTTTTTTTTTAAAGATTTTATTTATTTATTTGACACAGAGAGAGAGAGAGAGAGATCACAAGCAGGCAGAGAGGCAGGCAGAGAGAGAAGAGGAAGCACGCTCCCTGCTGAGCAGAGAGCCCGATGGGGGCCTTGATCCCAGAACCCTGAGATCATGACCTGAGCTGAAGGCAGAGGTTTAACCCACTGAGCCACCCAAGCATCCCCCAGTTTTGAGTTCTATAAGTAGTTTTACATTATTGTGATTGTATTGCAACTGTTGCTTATCTTAGAGCCAGTTTATGTATCATGGTTATATTTCCTTTCTCATATAAATTTCTGTTTTTCCTACAGTTAACATCCACCTCTTTTTCCCATTTGCTATTATTTCTTTATTTATGTCTCTATCTCTTTTTTTTTCCAAATACCTTGACGGATCTCTCAAGTATTACCGATAATTTTTCGAAGTAATTACATACAATTCCAAACTCCCCTTCAGTTTCTTTGATCTCACTCCTACAAACCTCCATTCTCCTGCTCCAGCATGGACCAATTAATTGCCACGCATGATGCTTGGATGTTGTTCTGAAATTCCCCATTACTGCTCTTCTGTGCTGAATTTTCCATTTTCTTGATTCTATATAGTCCTATGTTTTTGGTTTACTGTTCTTCTTTTGGAGAAGTACACACTCCTGTATCTTTCTAAGACTGTGTATACAGAAGGTCAAGTTTCTGAATCATTAGATGTTTGGAAATTTTTTATTCTACCTTTATGTTTCATTGATGGCTTGGCTATTTGTAGACTTGGGTTGAAAAAACATTTTCTCTGAACTGCTTTGCTAAGTAGAACTTTGGGTCCTAGAAGGGTGTGAGAGTAGTAGTCACCTGACTACACAGGGTAGAAAAGGGGCTCTGGTTGTCTAACTGTTCTGTATATAGTCTTAGCCAAATCGTTTTTCAGCCTGGAATTTTATCCTGTCTTTCTAGGGACCCAGGGCCTCTAAATCCCAGCCTTTCTAGGAAGGTGTGGGGCTAATGGCCTGTCTTCACCTTGATACCCCTGCTATAAACACTCAGTGTTCACTTTCTGTCGCATTAGTTCATTTCTAATCCATCTCCCCTGAAGTTCATACTATGCTCTGTATCTGCTACTTCCTCCTCTTTTGTTCTTTGTGTATGTGTTTGTTTTTTTATGTATACTATGGTTTTCATTTTAGGTTCATGTTTGGGAGAGAATAGAGATAAATGCACCCATATTCAGTTCATTAGGTTTACCTGAAATCCTCTACCAGAGTGATTTTCTAAAATGAAGATTTGACCCTCATGTCATTCCCATGCTCCAAATCCTTCAAAGTCTGCTCATAACTTTCAGCACGAGATGAATATGGTTTAGCTTAGCAGGAAAAAAAAAAAAAAAAGAAAAGAAAAACTTCATGATTAGATGCCTGCCTGCCTGCCTGCCTCTCCAGATTTATCATCAATTGCCTGCATAGATGAGGCCAGTGGGATTGTCTGCCTGCCACCCTCTTTTATGGAATTGCTCCTCTGTCAATACTTCCAACAGCCTGGTTGCAGGCAGATCTGTGTTTTTCCTAAAATTGACCTTGTCCCCTGGTCTGACCTTGTTCCCCTGGTGACTGAGTCAAGCTGGGTCCGTTAATCCATTCCCTAGACATTTTGAGAACCTGCAAAACTCAGGGGGCTGCGGTAGCTATGTTGTGTATTTTTTGGATCTGGGAAGCAGAGAAAGCTTGTCTGGAAAGATGAAGGAAAAGACATTCCTAATGGGAGTCTTAATTCTCCGAATCCAGTTCATTTGTGAGTCCTATTTCTACTTTGCTCTTTGTTTCTTGGGTCTTTGAGTGTCACTATGATAAATTTCTTGTTTTGAACAGTGTATAGCTCATAGTTAGTACTCAATATGTGTTAGCTACCAGGATTCGTGCCCATCTCACCAAAGATGGTGATTTCTTCTGGTTTCTGGAAAGCAACATTACATTTCATGATTGTGTATCTTCCTCTGTCTTTTCTGCCTGAATGTCCTTCTCCCCTTTTTTCTACTATATAATTCTTTTTTTTTTTTTTAAGATTTGTTTATTTATTGGAGAGAGAGATAGTGAGAGAGAGCATGCGCACAGAGGGAAAGTGAGAGGGAGAAGCAGACTCCCTGCTGAGAGGAGAGCCTGATGTGGGGCTGGATCCCATGTACAGGCACCTTTCTACTACATAATTCTTTTTTTTTTTTTTTAAGATTTTATTTATTTATTTATTTATTTATTTATTTGACAGAGATCACAAGTAGGCAGAGAGGCAGGCAGAGAGAGGGGGGAAGCAGTCTTCCTGCTGAGCAGAGAGTCCAATCCAGTGCTTGATCCCAGGACCCTGAGATCATGACCTGAGCCGAAGGCAGAGGCTTTAACCCACTGAGCCACCCAGGCGCCCCTCTACTGCATAATTCCTATTGCATACGGGTCAAAGGCCTGTTTAGGACACTTTTCTTGAATATTCAGTTTGTGTGGGCATCTTTTTCTGAGTATATCTCTATCTTAGCATTCATTACCAAGATTCACCATTATTATTAAATTGCTCTTCTCTCCTGGTCGTGGGCTACTAATAAGAGGAGCTATAGTTACTTCGAACTTATTTCCTCAGTATATGCAAACAACAAAAGAGAAAAACTATGTTCTTCAAGAGAATATATACCCTTCTTTCAACTGATGCAAGTATAACAATATCTAATACACTTTCCAAATAATATCCTTATTCTTATTATCCTTTCCTATATGAGAGTAACTCTAAAAACTGATTTTGGGGGTGCCTAAGTGGCTCAGTTGGTTAGGCATCTGACTCTTGATTTCAGCTCAGGTTGTGATCTCAGGATCATTGGAGATGGGGCTTCCCACTGAACATGGAGCCTGCTTAAGATTCTCTTTCTCTCTCTCCCTCTCCTTTTGCCCCTCCCCCTCTTCTAAAAAATAATTTAAAAACTGATTTTTGTAATTTTAACTAATTTTTTCTAACATTGTAATAAAACTTAAGAATAACAGATTTTAAAAATACCCTCAGAGCTTTCTAGAATAAAGTCCTGATATGAACTTACAGAATAAACATCTTAACCCTCCAGGCAAGGAAATTAATTTATTCTCTACCAGTTCAGGAACTGTATCAGAATAGGAACAAATAGATTAGTAGTGACATGTATAGAATAAGAGAAAGAAAATACCCATTGTCTTCACTCACTGAAAGCAGTGTGGGGCTCAGAGTTATGAAGGAATGGGGAAAAAAGAAAATTAACACTGACTGGGGCCCTACTATGCTCCAGTTGTCGTCCTGTTTCCATATATGCTTGCTTTTGAACTCTCAGAAATCATCTAGGGGCTCCCGGGTGGCTCATTTGGTTAAACATCTGCCTTCAGCTCAGGTCAAGATCTTAAGGTCCTGGCATCAAGCCCTATATTGGGCTCCCTGCTCAGCAGGGAGTCTGCTTCTGCCTCTCACTCTGACCCTCCTACCACTCCTACTCTCTCTCTCTCAAATAAGTAAATTAAATTTTAAAAACAAACAAAAAAAGAAATAATCTTGACAGGTGGATTAACATAGGTGTTTCCTGCAAAGAAATCAAGATTCAAGAGATAAAATAACTTCCTAATGTCACACGGCTAGTTAGAAGCAAAGTCAGAATTTAACAGAAAGCCATGTCATGTCTTTAAAAACTGATCTTTCCAACTTTACACCTTTAAAAAAAAAACAACACTCATCTGTAATAAGTAGTTATAACTGGATGACAGGAATATGAATCATTCATAATCTCATATTTTCCTCTATTTTCTCAGTTTTCTACAGCGAGCATATATTACTTTTACAATAAAAAGTTACATGTTTAAGTAAAAAAAAAACCAATTCCCTTGGACCAAAAGAAGTACTGGGAAATGATACTCCTTTGAACAGCTAAGTGTTCATTATAAGGATCCTTCTCTGTGCTTTAATGTGCCGTAGGAGATAGGACTTGAGCAATTTCCCCAAATCCTTGCTATTAGTCTCAAGCCTCTAGCTAACCTCTTTCTCAGCACTGGTGTCTCTTCTGTCGTCCTCCCAATTTCATGCCCTCAAAGCCCTCTGGGCTCTTCACTGGAGAGTTACCAGGGACCTCGGGCCACCCGCCATGTCCAGGAGAGTCTTCCAACCCTCTGAGCTCCAGTTTCCTCATCTGCAAATAGAGGTTAGGGTACTCACCTGTGGGAGGATTTTCAGAGGTGATGATGTGCCCTGGGACCTGGCAGGGACTCCACGTGGCGACAGCAGAGCTGTCGTGGCAGACAGTCTAGTAAGATGCCTTGAAGTGTGTCTGGGGCCCCCTTCTCCGCATGCTAATCCTGACTCTGTCACTTGTCATAGGATCTTCAGTAAACGCCATAATTACCCCATGTCTCAGTTTCATCTATAAGTGGAGATAAGTATTTGTAGGGTTGATGTGAGGAGCAGAGGAGTTAATACAAATAAAGCCCTAAAAACAGTGCCTGGCCCCGAGTTTGCAGCTACTACAAGTCATGGCAATGGGAGTGGTTATTTGGGGGCTGTTGTAACAAAAACTATTCGGAAAACTTCAGAATCCTGTTTCCTTATTTGACTGAGCCCTAACTTCAGATGGGCACCTCTCTGCATCCCGCAGAGATTGTAGAAAAGCAGAGCTTTCGATGCAGTGTGAGAGAAAAATACCAAAGAGATGAACAGCTAACAAGTAAATAAACCAGACGTGGTAGCAATGCTTGAGACATGGAAGGGACTCCCTCCCCAGAGCTGCTTCAGATTCTGGAGCTGAAGATGTACATACACCAATAAGATACGAAAAGCTTTATTACTCACATAATAGAATCTCCGGGAAGGCTAGGACGGGCTTCCCAAACTGGTCTGAAATGGCTTGAGAAAGTCAGGAAATGAAACTGGTTTGGAGATTTTCTGGTGGCGAGGGGGTAGGGATGGCACGAGGAATCCCACGCACGAGTGGAGGCTTCCGTGGTTCAAACTTCTTGCCAACGCTAAGGCTTTCTTCTCCGCTTGCCCAGATGTGCAGCAGAAGAGGGAGAGGTGAGCTTGACAAGCTGTCAGTGACCAGACATGAAAAACCGGAACCAGACTCTCGATTGCACTAGCCAGTTTCAGATAGCTGTGAGTCCTGGCTTTGAAATATAGGTTAATGTGGCGAAGGATGTTGGGCGTATGCCGGGGGAGGTAGCGTGAGACTGGTTCTCTTTCAGCTGGGATTGTTAAGATGAGGCATCTCTGAAGAGGGGGCATTTGAGTTGAGATCTGAATGACAAGGTCAAAAGCTAGTTGTTCCGAAGGGAGTGGCCTGCAAAAGCCAAGGAGGGAAAAGCCAGCTCAGCAGATTCAAGCGGAAGCGATGGCGAGGTGAGAGGATGGTTGGAGATAGTCGAGAATCAATGCACGGTAAAGATGACGACGAGGAAGACTCAGATTGCGGCATTCAGATGTCTGAGGGGCTGGTTTATAGAAGAGAGCAATCTCCTTCTGTTCGGCCCCAGCAGCAATGAAGTTATAAGGAGTCAAATTTCTCGTGCTCAGAAGAAAGGCTCTGTGAGAGCACCTTCATCAGGGAATGAGCTCCCTGTCACGGGTGGTGTGCCAAGAAAAGCTGAATGCCTCTAGCAGAGGGGATGTCAGCTGAGGGCCTGGGAGAGCTGGGCCACGTGGCTTTTAAGGACTTGAGGATGCTTTCAGCCTCAGGGTCTAATCTCAGGGAAAGAGGCTGTGGAACAGGTGCATGGGGAACTTCATAGAAGAACGTAGAGACGTGTGCCCTTCACAGCAGTGGCTGTCATTGTTGCCTGCGCTGGCTAATGCAAGCTTCCTTCTAAGAATAGCTATTGGGATTTCTGTTTAAACACGGCTGATTGAAGCCCAGCTCTAGTTAGTGGCTTATTTGCATGTGAAATTAGGGTTCAAAGAAATGTAAATATGGAAGCTTATTTGCCCAGATAAATTTGCTTTAGTAACCTGGAGGAAACAGTAGGGCCTAAGACACTCAAACTGAAATTAATGGACAACTTTGGCCTCAAAGCTCTTCTTTCCTCCACCTTTTGCCTTTTCTTTTCCTTGTTTCAATTCACTTACATTCAGCAAACATTTAGGATATGTCCCGTGTGGAAGGCGCTACGTACGAATAGAAGCACCCAGAAACAGTGGAACCAAGACCTTTGCTCTCTGGTAGAGGAAATGGTATGTAGCAGAACAATAACAACAATGGTTTATGAACACAAAGCTGTTAAGTATGATAATAGAGATACAAATAAACAACAAAATAAGTGAACAAGCAAGTATCTGGCACGTACTGCCCTCCATCCCACCCCTGCCCCACCCAGTTGGCACTTGGCAAACAAAGGAGATTTTTTTGATTACCTGGAGAAATCAGAGAACCAGGTCACCAAACTGCTCCCTCCTCCACCTTTAACTGAGGCTGCAAATTCCTCCAAAGAGAAAACATTTCTCATTCATCTTGCTTTCAGCCAGGACTGACACTCAGTGGGCTTCTCAATCAGTAATTCTTGAGCCCATGGAAGAGTCAATGAGTAGCCTTTGAGATGGACTTCGACTGGGGGTAGCATCTTGCCGGGGAAAGATGATGAGTAAAGCATTCTGATAAAAACTCCGTGAGCAAGGATCCGATGGGCAGAAGTAGAAGTTAGCATTTCCAGCCGCCCCAGACAGTCCAGTGTAGTGCTTTACGAGCTAACGTGAAAGGAGCAGCGGGGGAGAAAGTGAAGAGAAAGCTGGAGACTTCTCGAGGGACTTGGAGAATTATAGCGACGGACGAGTTTGAACTTCATTCTGTAGAAGATTGGCGGCCGTTAGAAGTTTTTGAGCAAGCAGATGACAAGATCAGAGTAATATGACTTTACTGTTCTCTACTTGTCAATGTATACGCAGAAGCTGTCATTAGTGATTAAAGAACCAACTAGTGAGAGATCAAGTTTTTTAAGAAAGTTGAAACGGCATTTAACTTGCTGGGTGTGAATACGCATTTCTGTATTTGTGAGTTGGGAGCCTTAAGAAAGTCTCTTGTGTTATGTCTCGTAATATCACCAGCATAATCTTTTTTTTTTTTCCCCCCTCTCCTTTGCTGAATACCATGCCGTATATGTATTAGCACCTAAGAGTCCAAATTAGCACCCAAATATTTTGGACTCTTAGGGGCTAATATGTTCATCCTTAATTGTCTTCTAAGGATATCTCACCTCATGCCGTAGAAATTTTCCTCATTAACCCCAGTATTCTGTCTCCAGTGTTTTCCTGAAGCCTCTCCTTCATTTAAAACCGTTGTCTTCTGTGTGTCCCACTCCAAAGCCCCACCCCTGTGTAGAGTGTAGCAGCCCTTGAATGCACTTATTAATGTATATGGATTCTCCCCATCTCACATTCCTTTTTTTTGAAGATTTTATTTATTTATTTTAGAGAGAGAGGGCAAACAAGGACAGGGAGAAGGGCCTCTGCATTGAGTGTAGGCTCAGCGTGGGGCTTGATCTCAGGACCCCGAGATCATGACCTGAGCTGTAATCAAGAGTCAGACACTTGACTGCTTAACCAACCAAGCCACCCAGGTGCTCCATCCCTGTCTTACATTCTGGTGGAGCAAGACAGACTCCCTCCTAGTAAGATTACTCGTGTGTTCAACTCTCATCCCTATCGCCAGGCATGTCTTGCTCAGCAAATCTTCAATGGCAGATAGACAAATAGATGCAAGGTAGAGGTGAAAGGGAAGAGTGGAAGAGAATGACATTCCTGGTAGAAAACCAAGCACCAAAAAAACCCCAGCCCATCATTTCGGTCAGCGTGAAATCCATTGGAACGTAAGTATATATGAGGACAGGGACCTCGTCTTCCTCATCCGCTCGGCATCCCCAGACCTCAGCTCAGGGCCTGGCACAACGAAGGAGATCTGTGAATATTTACTGAAGAGCAAAGGAATGAGTGAGAGGTGAATGGTGACTCTATTCCAGGGTATGCATCAGGCACCGTAGCCCATGACTTCCCAGTAGCAATTTCGTTGATTATCCGGTCCTTGCCTTCAAGAGGGATGGGATTATTGACCATTAGGACTAGTTGATACCAGGACTTTGCTTCAAATATATGTTGCACTGAGGTTTGGACCCCACCTCTAGCCTTGGTTCTGAGGAAAGGAAGGAGATAGCCATGATGGGAATAAGCTACTAAGCTCGCCTCCCTCCCTAAATAAGTCAAATTATTCCAGCATCATTGCCCTATAATTTCTTACTTTTAATATCTCAGGGGAAGTCTAAGTTGCCTCTTACAATCAGTGTCTAAATATCTAAACATATTACTACAGGGCTTGATTTTGAACACAGGACAAGTAAGAAAACCAAGTTTTTGCCTTGATTTTTGTTGGGTTTTGCATTATTTTGTTTTGTGTTTTTCTTTTTCTTCTCAGAATAATCTCAGTGTGGTTGAGTGGGATTCTGGGTGCCTGAAGAGAGGTCTACCTTGGTGTACATCCTTTCATGGAAAAACTTTACCATAGTATGTTTCAAGGGAAGTGATATTTAACTAGGTAATGACAATAAAAGCAAATAATTCTATATCACTTACGATGGACCAGGCTTGTTTCAAATGCCTTATACATAATAACTCATTAATCCTTAAAATGGCCCTTTGCGAAAGATACTGTTCTCATACCTGTTTTACAAATGAACAAACTGAAGTACAGGGAGATATGTTTCCTCCTTCAGGGTGGCAGAACCGGTGGGGACCACGCTGGCATGTGAGCCCAGACAGTCTGGCTCTCCTGTACCCCTCCTCTACACCACACATTACTGCCAGCTCTTTGATTAGACTTTTTGTTGTTGTTGTTCCAATAACTTCCCCTCCCCAGACACATTACCTTCATAGTGAACACACCTGGTCTGCTTATGTTTAAAGCGTTTGCAAGCAAAAATCATTCCTTTCTTCATTGCCTCTTTATTGAACACCAGTGATGTGTCAGACACTATTTTCATTCTAGATACACAGCAGAGAACAAAAGATAAATTCACTGATTCTACGGAGTTTACATTCTCATTTGGGGAAAAAGACAGTAGGCGATAGCAGCTACAACAAAAGCAAATTCAGATCTCTGTTAGGTCAGATGGAATCAGTTGGATGGAGAAAAACCGAGGAAGAAAGAAGATAGGGAGTGAAGTGGGGGCTGGGAAGGCCCTCATTGAGAAGGTGACGTTTATGCCTGAATGGGAAGGTCGCAATGGGCAGGACATGAAGAATCCTAGGGAAGAGCTAGTCAGGAGTGAGTAAAAGCGAGTGTGAATGTTCAGGGCAGGAGCTGTGGGACGGCTGTAGAATACAAGGGCCCCCATGCAGCAGGAGAAAAGTGAGAGTTTAATTAGTGTCATGATGGAAAGATGAGCATGGGGTTTATAGTCCGTCACGCTAGTGTTTATATTTGAGCTCAGCCACTGGTAGGAGCCTCTTAACAAATCATATACACCTTTGAGTTTTCATTTCCTCTTCTGCGAAATGGAAATACCAGTTTGCTGTCAGGAACACATGAGAAAGTACCACGAGCCTGGTATAGAAATGGGAGATGTATCCCCAGTCTGCCCTGTCTTTGCAGGGGTTTCCAGGCAGGCCCCACAGGCAGCCTCCATCCCACCATGCATGGAAATGGGTCATGCCCCAGGAGGCGGGACCCCACAGGCTCCACTGACTCATGACTCGGCCCCACACCATAGGCCCCACACATAAACCGGGCACCTCATTCACCTTGTCATTGGCTTACGACAGTCCCCAGCAAGAACTGGGGTCTGGGCCGCACTTCCAGCATGACGGTGCCACTGGCTGCCAAATGAAGAGTGACTTGAGCTAGTACAAACAAACAAAGCAAAACATTTTCCAAGATGTAGGCCTTTTGTTTGTGTGAACAGGGACATGAGCAAACACCGGCATGTTTCAATTTGAAATAGCTTCTGGAGTAATTGCTGGCACTGCATTCTCTAATTACATAATGTCTGTCTTCTTTGGCAGTGACCTTGGTATTGTCTTTGGTGTGAAAAGCACCAAGTCTGGGATGCGGCACACTTAGCCTAGGGAGTACCTACTTCTTGGAGCCATCCGACTCTATTTGTTTCTCTTGCTCTTTTTCTTTCTGGATGTTAGTACTTATTAGTAGGTTCAAAAAGTGTTCAGATAAACTCGTGAATGGCAGATTTGTTTTTTCCACAAATATTTCTTAAGCACCAATTCTGTGCCTAGTGGAGTGCTAGGTCCTGGGGATATTCAGAGCTATACAAAATTCCATGCCCTCGGGGAGGTTGGGAGAGACAGGTATATAAGATATTACAGTGCAATAAGATGCCAGACAGGGCTCAGTCCTGAAGAGCATGACCTTTAGAATTACATAGACTTGGGGTTCAATCTAGTTCCTCCTTGTTTTGTGATCTTGAACAAGCTGCATAAATTCCCTGAGACTTAGTTTCACCATCTTTGTAATGGAGGACATAATTCCTATCCTCTAGGGTAGTTGGATAGGTTGAATTAGACAATATTTTTAAAACACTTGGCCCAGGCACCTGGGTGGCTCAGTTGGTTGAGCGACTGCCTTCGTCTCAGGTCCTCAGTTCATGATCCCGGAGTCCTGGGATCAAGTCCTGCATCAGGCTCCCAGCTCCATGGGGAGTCTGCTTCTCCCTCTGACCTTCTCCCCTCTCCTGCTCCCTCTCACTCTCTCTCTCACAGATAAATATGTAAAGCTTTTAAAAAATAGATAAAACATTTGGCCCTACACCTGGCATAGAGTAGATGCTCAATAAACAGCAGCAACTGTAATTATTACTAGTGCTTCAGTTGAGGCAGGAACAAGGGCATGAAGGCACAGAGGAAGGAGGGACCAATCCCAGGGGAATGGCAACACAGAGGCGCTATTTAAACTGGGTTTTGGATGATAAAGATGGCATGGCCAAGTGGAGGAAGAGAGGGCAGGCAGTCCTAACATTTGGGTGGAGATGGCAAGGGAAAAAGTATTGTTCATGTAACTATGTTCATTTAACAAATATTTATTGAGTGCTGCTAACATGTGTTGGGCATCGGATTAAGTTTCAGGAATATGCGGTGAACATGACAAGGTCTTACCTTTGTGGAACGTATAGTCTTCAGTGGAAGACCATAAGCTAGAAAAAGAAAAGTAATTAATGAACAAAGAACAGCTTGTTGTGATGATGTCTACGACAGATATAAACAGAGTGATACTAAATAAAACAATCAAGCACTGATAATATTGTTTTAGCTGAGGTGGTCATAGTTTGCCGGGTTTAATCAATGGCAAGAAAGATCCTTTTTTTCTTTTTGAACTGTGTTATATTAGTCACCATACAGTACATCATTAGTTTTTGCATGGAGCCCTGGGTGTTATATGCAAACAATGAGTCAGGGCAAGAAAGATCCTTATGGATGTGACATCATGAGTCAGAAGGGTGGTATTTCTTGGGGGACCAGGGAGGTGAGCAGAAGTTTGTTTTCATTTTGTTTTGGCTTTTGTTTCTGTTTGCCAATGGTGAGCAATGGGAAGGATTTCCCATTGTCCCTTGGAAGGACACAATTAGATTTATATTTATTCAGTGGGCATTGTAGCTGCCATGTGGAACCCAGGTTGTAGGAGGGTAAAGTATACAGAGAAAGCCAGTTAGGAACTATTGCAATTATCCAGGCAAGATGTGGTTTTTGTTTTGCTTTTTTTTTTTTTTAAGATTTTATTTATTTATTTGGCAGACAGAGATCACAAGTAGGCAGAGAGGCAAGCAGAGAGAGAAGGAAGCAGGTTCCCTGCTGAGCAGAGACCCTGATGCGGGGCTCGATCCCAGGACCCTGGGATCATGACCTGAGCTGAAGGCAGAGGCTTTAACCCACTGAGCCACCCAGGCACCCCTGTTTTGCTTTTAAGAGGGGAAACAAGAGCATGTTTATTGGGCAATGGTCATGGCCTAGGAGTAGTGGGAGACAAATGATATAAGAGAAAAATTATGTCTGAAGTTTGTTAAAATGAATGGGACCAGGCTGGCTACTGGAGTCGGAGTGGAAATAGATTTGGGAATTTCAGATAATAGAATTTGATAAGAGATTAGATTGAGGCACAGAGAATGTGGAAAAAGGGAAAAATCAAGGATGACTCCAAGGGGTTTTGCTTAAGCAAGAAGACCATTTACTGAGTTGAGGTAGAGTGAGAGGGGAACTGGCTTGAGCAACTGTGAAGAGCTTCACCTGAGACATACGAAATTTAAGATCCCTACTAGAATACCAGATGATGTCTAGAGCTCAGGATATTGATCTGTGCTAGATATAAACTGGGGAATCGTTAGAATTTAGATGGTATTTAAAGCCACGGTGAGCTCCCTAGGAGAGAACGTGTGGAGACAAAAGATTCAAGAACCCAAGATTCAGGGGAGGAAGACAAAGAGCCAGTCAAGGAGACTGAGAAGGAAAGACCAGTGAGCAAGAAGGAAAGCGGGAGGAATGAAACGGTGTAAGTCAAGGGAGAAAAGCAATTCAAGAAGGAGGCTGTGGTCAGGTCTAGAATTCCCCTGCCACGTAAAATGAGGACAGAGAGGTCTCCACTGGATCTGGCAAAACAGAGGGCACCAGTGGTCATGGCAATGGTGAGGATGGAAGCCAACTTTGGAATGAGCTAAAAACATGAACGGGAAGGGAACATCCCTTGTGACTGTAGGGCTTTTGTTCCAAGTTTAAACCTGAAGCTAAAAAAAAATATCATTTGTGAATTATGAAGCTATGTATATGAATTTCTTTGTCTTTTTACATTTCTGTTCTTTTTTATTGTATTTTCTGAAAAACAGAAAGAACAATGGAATGAGACTATAGAAACAATAGTAGACAATTAGTTGGAGAAATCTGGCTGTAAATGTTGAAGAGACCCCAAGCGGTAAATGGGAGGTAGACAAGGGAGTCAGGAGAGGTTTTGGTTCATTTTGCCTTTTTTTTTTTTTAATATTTTATTTATCTATTTGACAGAGAGAGATCACAAGTAGGCAGAGAGACAGGCAGAGAGAGTGAGGGAAGCAGGCTTCCTGCTGAGCAGAGAGTCCCATGCAGGGCTCGATCTCAAGACCCCGAGATCATGACTTGAGCCGAAGGCAGAGGCTTTAACCCATTGAGCCACCCAGGTGCCCCTCATTTTGCTTTTAAATGGGAAATATGAGAACACGTTTGCTGGGTGATCTATGACACAAAAGAATTCATGTGTCAAAGACTGAACTTCTTGGTGAATGGTGGGGTCTGCCTCTGATAGGTGTGGGGACAACATCTGGGGAAGCAGAAGGAAAGGAGCACAGGTACCCAGGATAGAGGACAGTTTTGTAGCACGGGTGGGGGAAGGTGGCACAATGCTGAAGTGGTTTCCACCTGCAGTGAAGTATGAGCTGACGTCATCAGCCAAGAGGGCGAGAGTGCAAGCAGGGAATCTGGGAGGTGTGGAGAGAATGGAGAGGGTATGAAATGTCTGTCTGCAAGAGGGAGGACGCTAACGTGCGGAGGGAGAGCAGCGAGTGGGGGTGAGACAGCTTCACATATTGCTGGCTCCTTATCCAGAGTGCTTTCTTGTTCGCCTCCGAGCTGCGCTGAATCCCTGGCATGGTCCTTCAACTCTGGAGGCCATTGTAGATGTGTGCTGAGTGCTTTGTATAGGGGAGCAGTGCTGTTTTCAGGACGAAGAGGAAGGAAAGGAAGACTGACCGAGCCTGTGTTACAAGGCAGGCATGATGTCGGGTACTTTTTTTTTTTTTAAAGATTTTATTTATTTATTTGACAGACAGAGATCACAAGCAGGCAGAGAGGCAGGCAGAGAGAGAAAGGAGGAAGCAGGCTCCCTGCTGAGCAGAGAGCCTGATGTGGGGCTTGATCCCAGGACCCTGAGATCATGACCTGAGCCGAAGGCAGAGGCTTAACCCACTGAGCCACCCAGGCTCCCCGATGTCGGGTACTTTATTCACAGTATCTTAGCAGCAGGTTTTAGTGATGACAAAACTGAGGATCAGAGAAGCTGAATAACACATCCACAACCACCCAGTGCGTGTGCGTGTGCATGTGTGTTGTATATATGTCTCCATATGTAAATGCACATATATGTACTTGAACATTTATGCACACAGACATGTACACGCACACACATGCATGTATTTTCTTTTTTTTTTTTTTTAAGATTTTAGTAATTTATTTGACAGAGAGAGACATAGCAAGAGAGGGAACACAAGCAGGGGGAGTGGGAGAGGGAGAAGCAGGCACCTCGCTGAGCAGAGCCCAATGCAGGACTCGATCCCAGGACCCCAGGATCTTGACCCGAGCCAAAGCCAGACTCCTAAAGACTGAGCCACCCAGGTGCCCCGCATGTATTTTCTAATAACATTCTGTCCCTGTCTCAGAGAATTTTTAATTTAGGAATTTAGCCATGGGGGGAGAAATTTGGTACACAAGTGAATAGAGCAGGGGTCAGCAAAGTACAGCCTGTGGGCCAAATGCAGCCCACCAGCTGCCTATTTTTTGAAATAATGTTTTATTGAAATACAACCATTCCCATTTATTTACAAATTGGGCTGCTCTTGCACTAAAACAGCGGAGCTGAGTAGTTGCAATGGTGTCTGTATGTCCTACAATAGTATCAGTATGTCTGCAGTGTCTGTAAAGACTGAAATATTTAGGGGCACCTGGGTGGCCCAGTGGGTTGAAGCCTCTGCCTTCGGCTCCGGTCATGATCCCAAGGTTCTGGGATCAAGCCCTGCATTGGGCTCCCTGCTCAGCAGGGAGCCTGCTTCCTCCTCTCTCTCTGCCTGCTTCTCTGCCTGCTTGTGATCTCTGTCTGTCAAATAAATAGATAAAAATCTTTTAAGAAAAAAAAAAGACTGAAATATTTATCTGGCCCTTTACAGAAAAAATTTTGCTGATCCATGGGCCAAAGTACAAGGGAAAAGGGGCTAAGGTTAAGAAGCTGCCAGTTACTTCTTTTTGTTGTAATCAGAGACTGCTTTGAGGAAGCAGTGACATTTGAGTTCCCTCCTCAAAGATTCATGCCTTCCTTCCACAAGGATTTTTTTTTGCATGCCCAATGTGGCAGGCAAAATTCGAGGTGCTGAAGATACAACAGCGAGCAACAGAAATAGAAGTCTCTGCCCCATGGGACACATGTTCTTAGGGACTGGTAGGATTTGGGGAGATGGGGTTCAAAGGAAAATCGTTTCTGCTATAGCAGCACTGGAGCTAAGGCACATGGTTGGCATCATCAGGGAAAGTTTCAGAAACAGGAAGTAGTCCTAATTGATGCCAAAGATGTAAGGGGGGCAGGAATGAAGGACCATACTGTGAATTAGTGATTTTCAAAGTATGGTCCTCAGATGTATCACTGGAACCAACCAGAGAATTTGCTAAACGTATGTGTTCTTGGGACACGGTTCAGACCCAAAGAATCCAAACCTCTGGGGTTAGGACACAGGTATCTACATACTCTAAAGTTCTTCACTTATTCTTAGGCTCACTATATTTTTGAATCATGGTGGTAGAAGTTCACTGGAGTCAGATTCAGGAGTGTGTGTGTGTGTGTGTGTGTGTGTGTGTTGTAGTGGGATGTCAGCAGAGGGAAGGAGGTAGGAAAGAGAGTGAAACATCCCCCCCCACCCCCCAATTTAAGACAACTTAGAATCCACTACTGGAATTCAGGCTTCTCTGAGCACATCTGAAAAACTTGGATGGGTGACGTCACTTGTGAATGGGAGGTCCATTTATAAAAGAGAGTACGGAGCTTCCTGGAAGAAAGCTCAACCTTCAGGTGTGATGATAGAGTACTTGGTCAATGCAGACCCCCACTCATCAGGGGGAAAGGATGATGCTGAGTGCATTGTGAGGACAGCTGCCAGATTTGCCTCATAGCTCAGGCCTTCATACCTTTTCAAGTAAAGGCTAATATAGGGCCAACTCAATAAAAGTGTATGCCCCAATCACCATTAATGTCCTTGAGAAGTCCATAGTTGAGGTGGACACATAGAATACATGCCAAAATAGTAAAAATAAAAGGCTAAATTAACAGTACAGGCCATTAGTTAGGGCTGGGTGGCCAAGAATAACCTGGCGGGTTAGGTGAGACATAGACTTTAATGACAAGCAGAGAGGAATGAGTAAGTCTATCCAAACAGCAGAAATTGCTCGAGCTTGAGAGAGGCCCATAATCAGAGACAGCACATGCATGCAGTAATGAGTGGATCAATTTGGCTGCAATAAGAAATTCACGTAGAGCAGTAATTGGAGATAAGTCTGGAAAGGTTGTCTAGGGCCAGATGGGGAAGGGCCTTGAATGCCAAGCTAAGGATTTTGGCATTTATCCTGGAGGCAATGGGGAGCCATTTAACTTTTTTAGCAGTGGGGTTACAGGATTAGAGGTGCACTTTAGGGAAATTAAACCAGTGGAAGAATGGAGGACAAAATGTGGATGTGAGAGATTGGAAGTGAGGAAACCAATTAAGAGATCATTGGAAAGGCTCAGGTGAGAAGTAATGAGCACCTGGATATGGTAGAAGCTGTGGGGATGGAGAGGAGAGAAAAGAGGACTTTGAGAAAAAGCACAGATAGAATCAGCAGGAATTGGCAGTGGAATAGAGAAATGGAATGTGCCAAGAGGAAGGGTCCAAGACCATCCTAAAGATTCCCACCTGGATAACCATGGAGACACTGTGCAATTACAGGATGGATGAGTGGGGAAAGTGTGAAGCCTGTTGATTTGAAATGCAAGAGGCCAGGTGGGTAGGTAGGTAGAATGGCAGAGACTCTGGGGCCACGTCAGCAGCGGTGAGACGGCATCCACAGGAGCGCCCGTCCCTTGTGGCCGAACATTGGACCACTGATTGGACTCAACATGGTAAATTGGATGTTGCTATTCTTTCCTTCTACACACACCCACCCCACCCCCGCCAAACACACACACACAGAGTCACATACTGATTCAATAAATATGCACTGGGGGGAAAATCTTGGATTGTCTATATGTATAGATACTAGTTTTGTTCATTTCACCCCATGTGGTAAAACTCATGCCAGAAGCCCAGAAAATGTAAGAGGGGGAAAAAAACTGATGATAAAACAGTATGAATCCACCAGGGAAGAATAATCAAAACTGATTAGAAACTGGTTTCTTTTCCAAAGTTTCATTTTTAAATACTTAAAAAAATTTATGGACATTGGGGAAGGTATGTGCTATGGTGAGTGCTGTGAAGGGTGTAAACCTGGTGATTCACAGACCTGTACCCCTGGGGCTAATAGCATATTATATGTTAATAAAAAATTAAAAATTTAAAAATAAATAAATAAATACTTAAACAAACCCTGATTGATGCTTCAATGGAAAGAGTATAAATGAAGTTGGATATTGATGTATATCTCCCCCACCCCTTTTCTGTTTTTCCTTCTTTTATTTCTTAACAATGCAATGCAAAAATCAAACAATTTTAACAGCCCTGCTGGGCTCAGGAGGACTTTGGCTCATCAAGAAGTGCTTCCCCTAAGCAAAAGTTACCAAGCCAAAAGCACACTGAAACCCTTCTCTTAAGTAAAAGCAGAGTGGGAAATGCAATATCATTCCAAAACTTGTTTCTTAGAGTAGATGAGGAAGTTGTTCAAGAAATTAAGTAGTCGGGACGCCTGGGTGGCTCAGTTGGTTGGGCGGCTGCCTTCGGCTCAGGTCATGATCCCGGCGTCCTGGGATCGAGTCCCACATCGGGCTCCTTGCTCAGCAGGGAGCCTGCTTCTCCCTCTGCCTCTGCCTGCCTCTCTGTCTGCCTGTGCTCACTCTCTCTGACAAATAAATAAATAAAATCTTTAAAAAAAAAAAAAAAAAAAAAAAAAAAAAAAAAAAAAAAAAAAAAAAAGAAATTAAGTAGTCACTTCTAAAGCAATAGCTTTGAAATCATAACATTAGTTAATCAAGAAACCTGGAAGTAGAAGAATTATGGAAGGAAATACAAAATATTTGCATACCGGTGATAGAATAACCCTTACACCACCCATCCCCATCTTGCGTCATGACATCCACTGCCCTTTAGCCACTTAAACGACTCAGGGAGAGGGCTTCTTGCCCGAGAATCATAAGAAAGTGTCATCAAATGATCACAAGGTTTGGAGGCCGGTACTCCCGGTTTGGAATCCTGGTTCTGAGATTTACTGTGTGACTTTAGGCAAATCTCTTAGTTTCTTTGAGACTCAATATTCTCATCTGTTGCTATGAGAATTAAATTAGCTAATGGGGGAGAAGCAAACTGCATGGGGTGCCTGGATGGCTCAGTCAGTTAAGCATCTGCCTTCGTCTCAGGTCATGATCCAGGAATCCTTGGAGGCACCTTCCTGCTCCCTGCTCAGCAGGGAGTCTGCTTCTCCCTCTGCCCCTCCCCCTCTCCCTGCTCATGCGAGCTCTCTTCCTCCCTCTCAAATAAGTTAAAAAAATATTTTTTAAAAACTGGAATACCCTGCAGAGAGCCTTGCATGTAATAGTTTTTTAAGAAATAAATTTTTGGGGCGCCTGGATGGCTCAGTGGGTTAAGCCTCTGCCTTTGGCCCAGGTCATGATCTCAGGGTCCTGGGATCGAGCCCCACATCAGGATCTCTGCTCAGCAGGGAGCCTGCATTCCCCTCTCTCTCTGCCTGCCTCTCTGCCTACTTGTGATCTCTCTCTCTGTCAAATAAATAAGTAAAATCTTTTAAAAAATAAATACATAAATAAAAATGAACTTTTTATTTTATTTTTTAGATAAACTTCTTATTTTAGAATAGTTTTATATTTACAGAAAAATTACAAAGATTTTAAAGAGAGTTCCCATGTAGCCCACACTTGGTTTCTCCTATTTTTTTTTTTTAAGATTTTATTTATTTGACAGAGAGAAATCAGAAGTAGGCAGAGAGGCAAGCAGAGAGAGGGAGGGAAACAGGCTCCCCACTGAGCAGAGAGCCCGATGCGGGGCTCAATCCCAGGACCCTGAGATCATGACCCGAGCCAAAGGCGGAGGCTTAAACCACTGAGCCACCCAGGCGCCCCTCTCCTATTATTAACATCATATGTTAGTATGGTATATTTGTCACAACCAGGGACTAATATTAATACGTTATTATTAACCAAAGTTCATACTTTACTCAGATTTCCTTAGTTTCTACCTCATGTCCCTTTTCCTTTCCAGGATCCTGTCCAAGATACTATACAATGTTTAGTCCTCAGGTCTCTGTAGTCTCCTCTTGGCTGTGACAGTTTCTTAGACTTCCCATGGTTTTGATGGCCTTAGCAGCTTTGAGCATACTGGTCAGGAATTTTATAGAACGTCCCTCAATAATTCAACTACGCATTGTCTGAGGTTTTTCTTATGATTAGGCTCAGGTTATAGGTTTTGGGGAGGAAGACCACAAAGAGAAAGTACCATTTCATCACATTATATCGAAGGTACTTATTACCAAGATGTATCACTGTTGGTGTTGACTTTGGTCACCTGGCCAAGATGGTCAGCATTCTCTGCTCCAAAGCCATTCTTGCTCACTCCATTTCCACAGTGTACTCTTTGGAAGGAAATCACTAGACCCAGCCCTTACTTAAGGAGTGTGGAGTTTTGCCCCACCTCTTTGGGGGCAAAATGTTTATAGAAATTATCTGAAATTCTTCTGCACCAGAGATTTCTCTATTTTCTCTCATCTATTTATATATTCAATCACATATTTATATCCATATGGACTATGAGTCCATTCTTTAATAATTGATGTTAAAATCTAACATTTTTTTTTGCTGAAATTATTGTGTTTTTGACTGAAAAAAGCTCTTCCCATTGACTTTTATGTCCCATTGACATATCCCATTGTTTTGTGTGTTTTTGCTTTGTTTTGTTTTAGCACTTCCTTACTTTCTGGGGCTATAAGGTACCTTGGGTTCATCTAGGTCCCCAGGACCTAGGATTAGCTCTTCCTCCAAGGCATCCTGGTCCCTTTTATTGGAGGGGATAATTTTTTTTAAAGATTTTATTTATTTATTTGACAGACAGACATCACAAGTAGGCAGAGAGGCAGGCAGAGAGAGAGAGAGGTGGAAGCAGGCTCCCTGCTGAGCAGAGAGCCCGATGCGGGGCTCGATCCCACGACACCGGGATTATGACCCGAACGGAAGGCAGAGGCTTCAACCCACTGAGCCACCCAGGCGCCCCGGAGGGGGTAATTTCTTAACGTCACTTTTTTTTCTTAGTGTAAGGGCATACAATGAAGATGCTAAGAATTTTTTTTTTTAAGATTTTATTATTTATTTATTTATTTGTCAGAGAAAGAGAGAGAGAGCATGAGCACAAGCAGGCAGAGTGGCAGGCAGAGGCGGAGAGAGAAGTAGGCTCCCTGCTGAGCAAGGAGCCCGATGTGGGACTTGATCCCAGGACCCTGGTATCATGACAAAGCCGAAGGCAGCGGCTTAAACGACTGAGCCACCCAGGCACCCCTGTTGCTAAGGATTCTTTATGAAATTGTTGAACAACATTGACAGTGTAGACAATTTGGTAACTCAAAGTAAACAAAGATTTAGTTCAGTGCCTCCTATGTGCCAGATATGGTACAGGTTTCTAAACATACCAAGACGACATAAAATGGTTCTTGAGTGCTTCCCATGAGTACTGCCACTGTATACACTACTGTAAACACTTTCTGTGTGTTGTCACTTAACGCTTCTAACAGTCCTGGGAAGTGTAAGTCCTATCATCATTCTCATTCTTCAGACAGCAATGATGGGACTCCTTTACCACCCCAGCTCTCAGCTTCCACAAAATAGACACAGAGTGATGCTAAGAACAGGAAAGAGAGACACCCACTTCAGCTGTGGGATTTGGGAGAAATTTCTGGGCTAGTGACACCCGAACTCAGTCCTGGTGGATGAAAAGGAATTTGGGGTAAAATTCATGGGGGAGCATTCCAGAAAGAAAGATCTAGAGTAAACCTACCAGGAGGTAAAACAGCCCATGCAGGGATGGTAAGCAGGTAATTACTGTCAGCCAGGGAATGAGTAGTGTGGAGTTGACCAGGAAGATAAGGGACTTGGTCTGCCCTTGCTCTGCCAGGTAGCTTGGACTGCCTTGTAAATGACAGGGGAAAAGGGAGTGACACGATAAAATGTGAGTTATCAACAGATTGTTTTGACACCGTGCAGATGACAGGTGGACGGTACAAAACAAGAAGCAAACAGACTAGTTAGGAGGAGACAGCAGGAGTCCAGGGGGAAGATATTAGGGGCCTAAACCAGGGCAGTGGTAGTTCAAACGAGAGAAATTAGTATATATTAAATTGGCAGGACCTGGAGACTGAGAAACCCTGCGGTTGCTGCATTTCTTTCTTTCTAGAATGTAGAGTCCAAGTCTCAGGACAATAAAATGAAAACGGTTCAAGGAGAATGTTTTGAAGAGAAGTTCATGAATATGATTACAGTATCCTATGTTATCAATTTGGGGACCTAATTTTGCCAAATTAGAGACAAAAATAGAAGAATCTTTTTTAAAAATTTAAATTCAATTAATTAACATATAGCATATTATTAGTTTCAGAGGTAGAGTTCAGTGATTCATCAGTTGTATATAACATCCAGTGCTCATCACATCCCATGCCCTCCTCAATGTCCATCACCCAGTTACCCCATGCGCCTCCCCACCTCCCCTCCAGCAATCCTCAGTTTGTTTCCTCTGATTAAAAGTCTCTTATGGTTTGTTTACCTCTCTGATTTCCTCTTGTTTTGTTTTTTCCCTCCCTTACCCTGTTTTGTTTCTTAAATTCTGCATATGAATGAAATCATATGATAATTGCCTTTTTCTGATAAATTATTTTTCTTAGCATAATAGCCTCTAGTTCTACCCACATTGTTGCAAATGGCAAGATTTCTTTTTTTTTTTTGATGACTGAGTAGTATTCCATTGTGTATATACACCACATCTTTATCCAGTCATCTCTCCATGGGCATCTGGGCTCTTTCCATAGTTTGTCTATTGTGGACATTGTTCCTATAAACATTAGGGAACAGGTGCCCCTTCAGATCACTACATTTGTATCTTTAGGGTAGATATCTATAGTGCAATTACTGGGTCATAGGGTAGCTCTACTTTCAACTTTTTGAGGAACCTCCATACTGTTTTCCAGAGTGGCTGCACCAGCTTGCATTCCCACCAACAGTGTAAGAAGGTTCTCCTTTCTGCATATCCTCCCCAATATCTGTCGTTTCCTGACTTGTTAATTTTAGTCATTCTGACCAGTGTGAGGTGCTATCTCGTTGTGGTTTTGATTTGTAAAAACAGAAGAATCTTAACATTCATCTATCCCTGTGGCAGCATTCATAAGGAATTGTTATCAAATCTAATTATTGGTATATCAGAATGAATATGTGGTTTGGAGCCAACCAAGAAATTCCACCAAAGTTGAATTCTATCTCCTCGACTAAACTGGCCTGTCTTGCCTCAGGCTCCATAAGCCTTAGTTTCCTCTTTGTTAAAGTGGGAAACATGGTCATATCTACATCTTGAGGTTGTAGTAAAGGCAAGAGTTAATGCAGACCTTACTCTTGACACATAGATAAGGGCTATCTATCGTCAGAGTAAAATTGTTTAAGATTTATTTTCTGCTTTCTCATAAAGTTCACTTAATCTTCCCGCTATCTCTTGAAGGTAAAGTTTGCCATTCCTTCTTCACAGCGAGAAATTTAGGCACAGAGAAGTAAAAGGGTTTCTTGTTAAAAAAAACTAATAGCTGGGGCGCCTGGGTGGCTCAGTGGGTTAAAGCCTCTGCCTTTGGCTCAGGTCATGATCTCAGGGTCCTGGGATGGAGCCCTGCATGGGGCTCTCTGCTCGGCAAGGAGCCTGCTTCCTCCCCTCTCTCTCTCTGTGCCAACCTCTCTACCTGCTTGTGATCTCTGTCTGTCAAATAAATAAATAAAATCTTTAAAAAAACAAACAAACAAACAACTAATAGCTGGGCATACCGTTAAAGAGCTTCTATAACAGATTTCTGGACTGCAAGACCAGGATTCTCTACCTGACAGAGACTTGTGAAACAGAAAGCTAATCTTTGCTCAATTACCTTGTTTATGCTTTTTACAAATATTTGCTTAAAGTGCTCTTCTCCGGCAAGCCCTGTTATATGATCAGGATATACCAAGAACCAGATAAATAAACTGCCTCATGGACTTGAAGAGATATACAAACAAACAAACAAACGATAAAACGTGAGCTATAAAGTACCAAAAATGAATAAGAATTATGAAAAAACATTAAACTGGCATATGCCTAACCTGAAACATATTTTTTTATTGACCCTGCTTCAACTATTTTGCCCAGATTAAATTTTCCACAAGGGACAGCCTTACCCCAGTGAACTTCTTTCATTTTAAGACCTGTATGGTCCCCTTGTTGTGCAGAGAGAGAAGAGCTTGGAGGGAAGGAAGTCAGGCAGATCAGTGCAGGCAACCATCATTCCTAAAAACACAAGCAGAAGTTCTGCCTCAGTTGGGGCCCAGTGTTATAAAAAGCATGTATGGTTGTTGGCTTAGATAAAGGGAGGAGGCCAAAATACAATTATAAAGAACAGTGTAGGCTAAAAAAAAAAAAAAAAAAAAAACAAACAAGTTAAAAAGATGTAACTGAGGGGCGCCTGGGTGGCTCAGTGGGTTAAAGCCTCTGCCTTCAGCTCTGGTCATGATCCCAGGGTCCTGGGATCGAGCCCCGCGTTGGGCTCTCTGCTTAGCAGGGAGCCTGCTCCCCCCCCCACCCCTCTCTCTGCCTGCCTCTGTCTACTTGTGATCTCTGTCTGTCAAATAAATAAATAAAATCTTTAAAAAAAAAAAAAAAGATGTGACTGATTTCACCATGAATATCCTTTGAAATGTTTTGGTGTGTTTTCTCCAGTTGTTTTCTCTGTCACTTCATGAGAGCTTGTTGTATATAAAATTTTTCATCCTGCTTTTCAGTAAGTATTATAACACAAGCACATTTCTTTGCTACCAAACACTCCCTGCAAAACATAACTTGTAAGATCTGCATTATATTCATAGTGTGAACATAACATAATTTATTTTACCATTCCTCTCTTGTTTCAAGTTCAGATTGTTTCCGATTTTTTTGGTGTATCAGGTGTCTATTGCTGCTTAGCTACCTAATCCTTTGGAGTATATCATCCTAAAACTTAAATGGCCTGAAACCTTTATTTATTACGTTTCATGCTTCTAACTTGGTTGCTGGGCGGGTTCCACTGGTTCATTCTGGGCTCATGTAAGCAGAGGCTTTCAGCGTAAGTGGTAGGACAGCCAAGTATGAAGATCCAAAATGGCCACGTTCACACGTCTGGCCATTGGTGTCAGCTAAACACTGAGGTGCTCCTATTCTCCTCAGCACCTTTCATCCTCCAGAAGCTAGACTGGCTTTCTTACATGGAGGTGTCAGGTGGCATGCCAAGAGGGTCAAGAAAAACCCAAGACCTCTTGAGGTCTAGGCTCTGAAATAAGTAAAACTTAACTTCTGCCATATTCTTTTGGTTGAGACAAGTCACAAGACCGGTCCAAAATGAAGGGGTGGAAAAAAATAGACTCTTCCTCTGAATGACGGGAGCATCGAAGTCTCCTTATGAGAAGGACATGCATGCTAGGATATAAGGGGTTTGTGACTGTTAGTCTACCACAGGGATTACTGAACAATATGCTATAATGAACACTTTTATGTTCCTTAAGCTTTATGTTTTAGGGTCTAAAGATTATTTCCTTGGAATCAACCCCTAGAATTCAATTTACCAGGAGAAAGGAGAATATGCATTTTTAATACTTTTGATACAAACACTCTTGTTTTCCAGAATGTACTTAGACAATGTTCACCATTTCTGCTTTCTAAGACAAAGGAAATTTAATTGGTCGACCCCAAATTAAAAAAAAAAGTTAATTGTAATATTCCATCAGAATTAAAGGCAGGATTCTTTTCTAAAGGCATAAAGCAGCTCAGTGGCAACAAGCTAAATTTTTCTATGTCTGATCAAGAATAACGTTCTTCTTGGCATAAATGAAATCTTGGGTGAGGAGTTGGAGGCAGACCAGATTTCAGATCCATCTACCAAACAAATCCCTTGTGATTTGAATGCATGAATTTGTTGAGATTTCCTGATGGCTAACAATATGCCTTCATGTTAGCAATGACAAAAAAACTAATAGCTGGGCATGGTATTAAAAAAGGGCCTCTTTTTCATGTAATTGAATTCTTCAATCTTGCACTGCATTCATTGAGAAGAACTCTTGGGATGAATTTCTTTGAAATCTATGCTACTGATTTTATTTTCTGATATGTTGACCTTCCTCATCTTGAGACATGTTGCAAGATTGGCAGGCTTCGTTTTCTGTGCATCAGATACAGTGAAAGCTGTGTTAAGGCCCCTTGCCATTGAAATGTATTCAGTGTGGATACTAATGAAGAATTTTAAAGTGATCCAGCCTGGTTCATTCCTCTTTTTCTCATTTCTCGGAAAGGGGGAGAAATAACATCTCCTTAGCAAAGAGAACTAAAAAAATAATGACCACATCTCTCATTCAGAACTTAGTCTGGTTTTCAGCTCACTGTGTTCTATTTTGAGAAGAAAACTATAAATCCGTATCAAGAATGGTGGCGATTATTGTTTTTATCCTTGGAGAGTGGATAAATATCTTGCTGGTGACTGTCCTGTCTAAATGTCCTCCACATGCTTCAATTTACACGATGTATTTATTTACCATTCACCAGGCATCAGCAATGTGAAAAATGCCAAGCTAGGCATTGGCAATGTAGATATGAATTAGTTATGGCCCCTTCCTTCAAAGCAGCTCACAGTCAAGTCTAAAGGGTGGACATGAACCAAAATGACCTGGGTAAGCCTAAAATCTCACCCAAAAAAGTACTCAAGATAAGAATGAATGAAAGAGAAATATCTTCCACTCAACAAATAAACATAATGAAAAATGCATTCTTTATTCACACATCCTAACACATTTGCTACAGTCTTTAACCACCTTGCTTCTCTAGTTTTCCATCACATGGATCTGGAAAAACCCTAATGTGGGAGAAACCCAAACAAACTTTTACTTGATATATATGCCTGTATCATGACTGCTGACCTCAAAAGGACCCATATCCCACACAGTCTGTTTAACTTACTGTATCACTATCTGTTAGGTTCTATTAGGGTGTCTGAGGAATTAACTCAATTCTGACACAATCTCCCTTGAAAGAATGTCAGATATCACAGGTTAAGGGCTCAGTCTTATAAGCCTCCCTTCATCCCCCATTTCAGATGCTACTTGCAAGTCCAGGTTCATAACTTTCTTAACTGTGCTTCTGACCCACTGGCTATGAATTGGAGTTTCCCACAACCTGTTCCTTGGATTTCAAATGTCAGCACCAAGCCCAGGTTGGTAGCTGTGCTTCTGACCCACTGCTGTAAATCAAGAGGTTCCCATGCCTTCCTCCTCAGGATCGATTAATTTGCTAGATCAGTTCACAGAACTCAGAGAAACATTTTATGGACTAGCTTACTGGTTTATCATAAAAGGAAATAATGCAGGAGCAGCCAAATGGAAGAGATACAAGGGGCAAGTTATATGGGAAAGAGGCAGAGCTGCCCTGTCCTCTCTAGGCTCATCATTCTCCCCATATCTGCACATGCTCACCAACCCAGGAGCTCTCTGAACACAGTCCTTCTGGGGTTTAATGGAGGCATTAGTATGTAGGCATCATCGATTAAATCATTGACCATTGTTTCAACTTCCCAGAGGTGGGAGGTGGGGGGACTGGAAGTTCCAACCATCTAATCACTTGGCTCCATTGGCAATCAGCCCCTATCCTTGGGTTATTTCCAAAAATCACCTCAATGATCAAGAAAAGACACTTAGGAAATTCCGAGGGTTTGGGGGCACTGTGGGCAATGACCTAATATATATGAGAAATACATTTTGGTCATCTGAATGGCCAAATATATATTTCATATAAATCATAATATCACACACTACAACAAATATTTCCAACTTTCTCTGCCCTTCTCAAACCCTCAGCTCTTTCCTAACCTCCCTCCATCACTTATGACTCTCTGCAAATGACCACCTCCAAATGCAAAGTAAATCCAGGAAATGAGAAGCCCCTTACCTTTTTCCCTCTAAACATACAAATCCACCTACATCCACACCCTCCTGCTCTCTTTCCCTCCTGTTACAACAGAGGGGAGTGGTCCTAGTTCCTTTGCCAAGGCCAGTTCCTTTGCATTTCCTTTGAAACATGTCCTTTGAAATGACATTTCTTCCCATCATCATTTAAACACACCTGAGTCCCTTCAGTCTTTAATCCATCAATAAATAACCTTCCAGAGACACCCACCAACTACACAGTTGGTATAGTTCTCCTCAAAAGCTCTGTCTTTTGTTATTGTCTCTACCACAAATCTCATTATCCTCCCTTTGACCTCTTCTAATCTGGTTACTTTTTGCATCATTCCACTTGAACAGCCTTCATTAACATGAACAAGGGACCTCACTGTCATCAACTGCAAATGTCCCCCTCAACACCCATCTTCCTTCACCTCTCCGCCATATTTGGCATTGCCGATCACTCCTTTCTTCATGGAACACCCTCCTCCTTCAGCCACAGTGGGACACAATTCTGGTTTTCTCACTTTTGGGCCACTCCTTCTTCCTCTTTCAGGTCCACACTTTCCTACCTGGCCATTAAAGGATGGAGTTTCTTAAAGCACCACTGAAGGCCTCTCTGATCTGGAGCCTTGGGGACCATCTAAAACTGCCCAGATATATTTCCAGGGCAGGGCATCCCTGAGCTCCAGATCTGTGTTTCTTGTTATTTTACATCTGCACTTAGAAGCCTCAAAAATATCTCAAATTTGGAACATCCAAAATAGCATTCATGACCTTGCCCTTCTCCAGGATTCTCCATCTCTCTGTCACTACCTTTCCTCCATTTCACAAGTGAAAAAGAAAGTACTGAGAGTTTTCCTTGATACATCCTCTTCCCCAATCCTGATCCCTGGCCAATTCTGAAAAGTCTATTCTAAGGTCTTATTCCATCCATTCTTTCCACTTCCACAGTCTCCACCCTGGTATGAGCCACTTCCCCTCTGGGTCTACTGAAGTGGCCTCCTGAGCAGTCATTCCAATTCCTCCCTAACCCTCTTCCACTTCATTCTCCAAATCACCACCAAACTGATCATTTAAAAATACAGAACTCGGTGTATCACCTCTGTGATTAAAATCCACCAATGGCTTTCCCATGGCCCAAAGAATAGAGGCCAAAATCATTAACATGTCCTAAAGAGTCCCGTCCAGGCTGACTTCCACCCACTTCCCTCCCCCATCCCTCTGATACCTGCCCTCCACCATCACCCCTTCTTGCCACAAGAATGTATGCTTGTTGTCCTCTATTGGAACACTCACCCTCCACCCTCTTCACTTAATTTAAACCTCCTATCTATCTAATGTGTACACAGAAAATTACCTCCTCTGGGAAATCTTCCCAGAATCTCCAGATTAGTTCACCTCTGCAGATTATACGTTCTCACCATAAACTTCTGCAATTACTTATTCAATGTCTGTGTCCATCACTAGACAAAAAACTGTACTTTGGCAGAGAGGAATGTCTTATTGACTCACAGTTGTCTTTCCAGTGCCTATCTTTAGTGTTTGGAATATAGTAGACATTCAACAGATGTTTTCATTGAGCGTATACTATGTGCCAGGCACCATTCCACTGGCTAAACAATGATGAACACAACCAATACAGTCACTATCCCCGATGAGACCTGCGTCATAGTGGAAGAAACATAATGTTAAATAAGTAAATACGTAATACAAGTGTTATGAAGAAATCTAAGTGCTCTAAAGAAAATAAAGTAAGGAGGGACGCCTGGGTGGCTCAGTGGGTTAAGCCTCTGCCTTCGGCTCAGGTCGTGATCTCAGGGTCCTGGGATTGTGTCCCGCATTGAGCTCTCTGCTCAGCAGGGAGCCTGCTTCCCCCTCTCTCTCTCTGCCTGCCTCTCTGCCTACTTGCGATCTCTCTCTCTCTCTCTCTGTCAAATAAATAAATAAAATCTTTAAAAAAAAAAGAAAGAAAGAAAATAAAGTAAGGAAATTGAGAATGTTAGATGGTGGTGAGTTAGGCTCTTTTACATGGAGTCTAAAAAGGCTAATTTTCATAGAGAAGTCCTCTTTGAGGAGAACATATGAGCAGAAGCTTGAATTGGGAAAACAGGAAGGATTCAGGAGAAGAGCTTCCTAGACAGAGGGAAAGCAAGTCCATCAGGGAATGAGTGTGTTTGAGGGATGACTAAAAAGACCCGTGCGGAAGGAAAGAGGAGAGTCCTGGGAGCAGGAAGTGAGGCTGGAGAGGAGGGCGGCGGCAGATCACATGACACCAGAAAGTGCTCCCATTTGAGGATTCCCTCCTCAGAGCTGGACACAATGTTGGGTGAACATTCCTGAAATGTGTGTGTTTTCAGAGGCCAGATCTCTAGACTCCAGCCCTAATTCTGTCACCAGCAGCCAGCAGTGCTGAAAGCAAATCACGTTCTCTCTCTGTTCCTCAGTTTCCTTATGTGACAAATGTGGGCTTGGGACCAGCCTATCTCTAATATTCTCTCCAGATCAAAAATTCTTTTCTTTTTTAATGAACATCATTTGATAAGAAGAACTGGGGTAAAGGTCAGATCTGCCACTGTGATTTTGTGCAAGCTACTTTTTCTATTTAAGTGTGTTTTGGTGTTTGAAAAAGAGGAATAGAAGAGCCTTCTCTCGGGACCCGCATGCCTGTCAAAAGACGTGAGGGATGTGAAAGTTCTTTCAAGTTGTCACATGCTGTATAAATCTCTACGGAAAAATTCTTGAGAATTTACGGTATAGCAGGCACTGTTGTAGGTACTGTGTATGTGTTATTTTATCCTCACAGAAATCTCAGGAGGTAGATCTATTTAAGGGCCACCCAAGAGAGAGTAAAAATCTCAAATACCCTCAGGCAGTGAAATGGTGGAGTTCGTTTTATACCCAGATCCACTTGGCATCAGGGCTTCGGGGAGCCTCATTAGCCTCATGTAATATATGTGAGTACAGGGGTAGGGTGGGGAGAGGAGGGGCTGTTGGAAATCAATCCAGCATTATTGATGTAAAATAAATGTAAATGATGCCATATTTGTATTTCAGTAAATAAGATTGCTTGAATAGCATCTACATTCATAATATTTTCCAAATTCTTTTTTTTAAAGATTTCATTTATTTAGTTATTTGACAGAGAGAGAGCACAAGCAGGGAGAATGACAGACAGAGGGAGAGGGAGAATCAGGCTCTCTGCAGAGTTGGGAGCTCGATGTGAGGCTCGATCCCGGGACCCTGGGATTATGACCTGAGCCGAAGGTGGGTGCTTAACCGACTGAGCCACCTAGGTGCCCCCAAATTCTTATTAAATAGATAAAAGCATTATGTGACCCAGAGTCCATGCTGGAACAATAGTCATTCCTTCTTATATTTTTTTTCACTTGGGTGCAGAGCACCTACTATGTGTCAGGTCCCACTGTAGTCATTACTGGGATAGAAATGAAGAAGGAAGTCTCCCTTGTGTCAAGGACCATACAGTTTCTAATCTGGGGGGCTGGGGAATGCCATTGCCCTGCGGCAGTTGGTGTAAGTGGTGCCATAGGCACCATTCAATGAGAACTAGGGGACACTGAGCATAGACCAGGAAGCGCCCTGCACAAGAAATGCTGCTGAGAGCTCAGATTCTTACAGAAGATATGAAACTCACCAGCGCTAAGGAGAACAGGATTATCATCTCTCTTGCTTAGGATCCTATCCCATATTGCATAAGCCCTAACATACATATTTATTCCACATTTTAGTATCTGGGCAAAGAGACGGCATCCCAGATTACTGCATCTTATAATCACTGCCGGCCAGCAGGCAGCCTTCATTACCTCTGCTCGCACACTTGGTCAGGGCTCATACCGGCGTGGCTTCCGCTGAGTTATGCATATTGCTGTTGCTACATGTACTCGCTTGGATTGACAGTTAAAGGATCTTTAAAAAGATTAGAGTATGATTCAGCTTTGAAATGAAAAGTTATTTGTACTCGGGAAAGCAGGGACCCAGAGCAGCACGATAGAGGATACGAATATATCCAGGAGATTTCTCACTAAGTATAAAATACAAATTCTAAATGACAGGAAAGTATTGTCATAACTTTTAATTGGCAGCACCTTTTTTTCCCTAGTGGTCCATAAAATACTACTGTACCTAATAATTGAGACTTCCTAGGTTAGGTGAATTGCTGAATTTCAATTAATCCAGGCAAATCTTGTATTTTTAGAAGTCATGTTGACTCCCCTCCAGCTTTGGATTCACTTTAGATAATCCAATCTGTTTCATGAACTCCTGCCATCCTATCCCTATGGAATTCATTCTCGGAGCCTACATTCAGGACTCTCCGTTTTTTTTCCTACCGAAGTGGCCCCAGGGTTCCAGGCTGTTGAGAATGATTCCAGTCGTGGTTCAGCCATATCATATATTAGCCACAGTTTGTGTCATCATGTTGATGTTCCTGGTCACCCAAGGATGATCTTATTATCAAAGCGTGTTATTTATAAGGAATTTCACAGCTGAAGCAAGGTACAGAATGACCTCCTGGAAAATAAGAGTGATTAACAAGTTTGGAGCAGAGCCAAACTTGAGAACAAGGTTGTTATTGGCATGATTTTAATCATGATAGACAATTAGCCAAGCTTAATTATATTGAGACGGAAAACTAGAATGAGTGGCAGTAATGAATTTCTCTGGGAACTCTCCTGTGTCTCCAACTCAAACTGGCTGACCTATAAAGTGTATAAAATGATAAAAGATGTTTGCCCACATGTACAAGCTGTGTTTACCTCGAGGAGCAGTCTGTGTGGAAAAGGGGTCTGGAGGACTTTTTTCTTTGGGGGACTCGTCATGGGACACACATGGAATTCTTGAGTTCCATGGGCATTTTTTGCTTCAGGAAGGAGATGCAGAAGAGAGGAAACATATTTTAGCTGAACTTGGGGACATTAAATGTTAATGTGATTATGTAGCTGGGGATTCTTTAAATGTTGCCCATGGCTGAAGTATTACAGTAGTTGTGTGTTAGCACTTTTTGGTGTTTTAAAGGCTTAATATTTTCACTGACTGTGTCAAGCCTAAATAGAATGCCCGAAAGTTCAATAGAATCAGAAAGTGATTAGAATGTAAAAATTTTAACAATTTGACACTCTTTGCCTCTAGGTTTAGAAATGGAATTTAGAAGGAAACTCTCCTTAAGTCTCTAGTCTCTTTTTCCATTATGGGTTTTAATTGACTTATTATAATTAGAATACAGATGAAAGAGAAGTTGTAGGGAAAAACTGAAATCTCCATAGTTCATATAGTTCTTTAGGGTGTACAGAGTATCCTGATACTTAATCCTCACCACACACACACACACACACACACACACACACACACCTGGGAAGAGTAAACTTGACTTGTTTTAAAGATGAAGTTTTAAAGATAAAGACTCAGTCAAATAGCACAAATACACACAAAGCTTCTGATTCCAAGAAGACCAGAAGAAGGAAGGAAGGAAGGAAGGAAGGAAGAAAGGAAGAGAGGAATGGAGGAAGAGGGGAGGAAGGATAGAAAGAAGGAAAGAAGGTAGGAAAGGGAAGAGAAGAAAGAGGGGGAGGGAAGGTGGAAGGGAGAAAGGAAGAAGGAGGGAGAAAGAAGGAAAGGAAGGAGGGAAGAAAAGACAGAAGAAAGAAAGGAAAGCCTTTAAGGTGAAGTTTGGGGTGGGTTGATCCAGTGTGATGGACTTCCCTCAGTGGGAAAGCAAAGTCAAATGGTATGGATGCCTGAGCTGTGAACAAATCCACCTGCCTCGTTCCTTCCCTCTCTCCTTTCTGTCCTTCATCTGCCCTCTCTCACTTTGTTCTACTCTGTGCTTTTACAGCAAGCTCCTGTCTTTCCAGGAACAGTCATTGGTACTGCAATTCCATTTACACCCTGTGATGAATAAATATCTTTTATCATTTTGTACTCTTTATAGGTCCACCAATTTGAGGTGGAGACACAGAAAATATAATACAAAATGTGATTTCCTACACCCACACCCATAGCAGACTTATTCACAGTAATTATTCCACCAAAAGGTGAAAGCAATCAGGTGTCCATCTGTAGATGAATACATAAACACATGTGGTATATACATACAATGGAATATTAGTCAGCCTTAAACAGGAAGGATGTTCTAACAAGTGTTCCAACATGGATGAACCTTGAGGATGGTATACTAGGTGAGGTGGGCCAGTGACAAAAGAACAAATACCTAGCCAAGTCAAATGCAGAGATGGAAAAGAGAATGGTGGGTACCAGGAGCTAGGGGGAGTGGGAAATGAGGAATCATTGTTTAATAAGTACAGAGGTTGAGTTTGGGGAAGGTGAACACATTCTACAGATGGACGGCATGATGGTTGCCCAGCAACATGAATATCCTTAATACCACTGAACCATATGCTTAAAGATGGTTAAGGTAGTAATTTTTATGCTGTATATCTTTTACCTTTAAAAAATTCAATCCCAAGGCACCTGAGTAGCTCAGTTGGTTAAGCCTCCAGCTCTTGATTTGGGCTCAGGTCATGCTCTCCGGGTGGTGAGATCGAGCCTCCTGTTGGTTTCTGTGCTCAGCAGGGAGTCTGCTTGATATTCTCACCCTCTGCCCCTCCTCTCACTCTCTCTTGCAAAAATAAATAAATCTAAAAAAAAAAAAAAAAATTCGATCCCTGTCCTGCAGTAAGTGCCCACTCCGCATTAACAGCTTCCTGTAGGGGACAGGCTGCAGTGTGACGTGCGCTGAGATGGTGAGAATCACAGCACAGCCTGAGAGCATAGAGAAGAATTCAAGACATGGCCGAAGAATTAACATGGAAGCTAGGAAGGACTCTGTGAAGGGTGTGTGGTAGATGCCCGAATTAAGTCTGAAAGAAATTCTGCTTTCTCCACCAAAGTTGAGGGACAAAGTGGGATGCTCCTTCCATGCAGAGAGAGCTGTGAGTGCAGGAACACAGAGGCTCAAGAAAGCATGGTGTGGTCAAGGATCCATGGACGTTCTTGGTGGCTAGAGTCTGCAGTTCAAGGACGTTTACCTGCTGTGACAATACTGTTCTTCTTCCTCCCAGAGAGTTAAAGTGACTTGCCCATTGGGTCAAAGACGTGTTTGGGTCTTTCTATTTGAAAAGTCCGTTCTCCTTCCACTACCCTAGACTTTAGAGCTGTGCTGTCAAATATGGCAACTATTTAAATTTAAATCTAACTTATGAAAAGTAATAATTCAGCCACCTTTCAAGTATGGCTAGTGACATTTCAAGTGTTTTTAATGACTACTAATATAGATAGCACAACAGAAGCCATTTCCATCATCACAAGAAGATCTATGGAACAGCCCTACTGAAGAGTTTACAGAGTAATTCCCTACCTACTAATTTATTTGTGTAGTTGAACATTACATAAAATTCTGGTATTATTATTCGCATTTTGTAGAAAAGGATACTGCAGCTTAGAGAAGCTGGTGTACATCACCTGTGGTTCCACGGCTGTTGGGCAGTAATGCTGGACCACAAATCCTAAGCCCCGTGAGCCCACCTTCAGTACGCTCGGCATTAATTCATAGCTCCCACTGCCTTCAACCTCTTCTTTGCTCCTACTCAATCTTGAGATTATTCTTCCTAAAGGACCACTTTCCAGCATGCATGTGTCTTTTCTTTATCACTTGGAGAAAACACAGATCCCTTAGTTTGACAACCAAGTTCTTCCACAAATTGGAATAAATACACTTTGCAGTTTCTCCCTGTTCCCTCTCCTCTTTTCCAGTATTCCTTTTCAGCTCCAGGTGCAGAATCCATGAGTTAATTTCCAGTCTCTGAACTTTTGGTGTCCCTGATGCCTTTCTTTCTGCCTACTGGGATTTCATTTCACCTTCAAGCTCCAGTTCATGGTTTACCTATTCTGGAAAATCTTCCTTGACCCACGTCAGTCCAGGCTGCAAAGATACCCTGTTTCTCTCTTGCCAGGAAGCATCTCGTGTGTTACTTCATGGGACGCTATTTCTCTGCTCTTTCTTCTCTTTCTACTGGTGAGCAAGTGTGACATTACCCATGAAGGACCTTACAGAGACTGCTTTTCTCGTCTTGGTGAACCATTGGTTCCAGCATGGATCCCCTTTGGTAGCTGTTCTCAGCTCTACAGTTGTTAGTTCTTGAATTCATTTTATCCACATTTGCTTGACTGTGGCTTCACTTGCTATGTGCCGACCATTGTACCAGGTGCATTTACATTTGTTTCCCATGTTATCTTCCAACAATCCTATGGGAACGGTATTGTTATTTCTATTTTATCCAAGGGGTAAGTGAGGTTCAGTGAAGATAAATGAGTTCCTAACTCACAGACATGTGGAGTGACAGAGTCAGAATCTGAACCCAGGTCCATCTGGCTCCAAAGCCAGTGCTTCTGTGGCAGGTTAAGTCTTCCCTGGATGTGGTTAGACACTTCAAGTTATGACAACGAGTATGTGGATGCTGTGAACTTCTCAGTTCTGAATAGCTCCTACCTGTATGTTATATTCAACACACACTAAATAAGAATTGATTATAACCATTTCTCCCAATTCTCCAAGTTCCGATGATATCAACTCTCCACCTTGGCTATGGCATCCGACTTTAGCTAATATGGGAAGTCGGAGGAGTGCACAGTTTAAAGTCCTTGTCTTGGTCTGAAACCCCACACATAACTCATTGTTTAGACACCATCCAAATACCAGTAGCTATGGATTTTGACTTTTTGTTAAATGAATTATATTTTCTATTAGAAACCTCGTGGCTTCTCTCCAGGCATTGTAAGTGGAGTCTCTAGTTTATAAGATGAGATCAAAACAAATGTTTCTGCTAACTAACATGACTGTTTAGGAGAAAACAATCACAGGGAATCTTATGGGATATGATTTTTTTGGTTTCATTTCATAAAAGTCCAAGAGAACTGAAAAGCTCAAGAAGCCCCAGCCTTTCTACATATTGCAGATGTTGTCATGGAAGATGGTGGGACTTGGAATTACGGTCCCTCAAGTGATGATTATTGCTACAACAGGGCAGAGTGAGCACTAAAGCAGGAGCCAGAAAGCCCAAGTCCTGGCCTCAGCTCTATGCCTAGTGACTGGGCACTCTGGAAATTGTCACTTACTTGGACCTCAGTTTCCTCTTCTGGAACACGTAACATTGGTTGAGTAAAAAGATAAATTCATAAGTGAAGGTTTTGAGAGAGATACTCTCTAAAATTTTTCCCACACACTAATGGTTTATGAGTCATAGTCTTAATTTAGTTGCATTTACAAAAAAAAAAAAAACAACTAGTCTGATTAAGAAAAGGAGCTCATATCTTAAAATATAGTATTTAGTTTAACTGTATAAAGAAAATAATCACATGATTCTGTTCCACTGTTCCACATGATTCTTGGTTCCACAAAAAAACCAAGGTTTCTTGGTCGTCTGCAAGGCAAAAGAAAGGCCCTGGGCCCCCACTCCACGACTATAGCAGTCAGACATAGGTTGATTGCACGGTTCACAAACACATGGAATGGGACCACAGACTATACTGTGGAGTCACGGGCAATGGAGACCTTGGGAGCCTGCTGAGGACTGGGGAAACGAAAGATGGAACCTGCCTGGAGGATGGGGAATTACGACCAGCTCTTTTAAAAAGTGCTTTAGAAACCAACCTATTTCCTAACCCAGTTACTCCAGAGATGGTTTAATGTCCCTCTTTGCAATAAGAAAAGGGTAGCTACCATGCAACATCTGAGATCTGCTCACACCTGAGATCTGAGAGAGGGGTGTGCTTTTTTCAGGAACCACCTATATTCCTTTACCATATAGGTAGAGATAGAGATGTGTATAGATATAGATAGATAATATATATACCTCCTACATATTATATATGTATACACACACACACATATATATATATATGTTTGAAGATAGATGAAGTAGAAGGGGACTTGGTAGCAGACTGTCACCATTGTTCACAGGGGATGGATGAGGAGACAATAGCCAAGCCTGAGTGCTTCAGTAGATAACCAGGGGTCGAGTGCCAGAGACACCAAATATAAAAGTCAAGTGCCAGAACCAGAGCAGATCTTCTTCCCAAGGCAGAGGCAAGGTCTGGAATGAGATGGGAGTCTTGCCGAGCCAGAGCAGGACCAGAAGCCATGAGGGGGTCTGGAGAGCTTGCCATGGCCCTGAAGATGGAGACTGGTAATGAGGGTTCCCAGTGAACCTCTCGGGGTACCCCAAGCTAGGGAGGAATGATGAGGAACCAGCGTCTGCACTCTACCTTGGGTCTTTCCGCCTCCGGTCTGGGTCCTCCTCAGCACCCCTGAAGCGTCTGGACTTGAGGCTGTTGGGGTGCGGGGCTGCTGTCCCATCTGTTCCTCTGGGTGCCTCCGGAGGGAATCTGGGCTTGAGTTCTCGAAGCCTTCTGGCTGTTCAGCCCTCTGCACCGCTGCTCAGGACCTGTCCCTGGCCTGTATGGAGCCCCAGAGTACAGAGACCTTCTCCTTTCTCCTTCCTTTCAGAAGTGCCTGACACTCAGCCTAGCCTACATCTTTTCTTCCACACTGCGACAGGAGAGGGTGCCGTCTCTGTCACCTGAGCGCTTCCTCTCCCAAGCCCCCTGAGCAGTGGGACTTGTCTCCACCCTCCTTCATTGTTATATATGAAGCGAGCCCACTGGCTCACCATTAACAGTTTTATCATAATTGATCAGGAGAGTAACAAAGAAATAAATTAAGAAAAAAAATCTGAAACTATTATCTTGGTCTTTAGTTCCCCAATCCCTTGCTTCAGAGAGTAAAATTCCCCTCAGGCCCTCATTTTTGGTCTGCAGTTTATTACCATTCCAGAAAGTTCACACTTTCCATCACAATGAGGCACTTAAGACAGATACAAGAGGTATGAAGGATTTTGCTGGTCAAAACTCAGGATGGCGGTCTACTTGCCCCTGAGTGCCACCTATGACAGCCCTTTGAGGGAATTTCCTCCCCGAAAGTAATGGAAATTAAAGTCAGCATCCCTCATTTGGGAACTGAACATTTAATCTTAGAATAAGCAAAGCCAACTCTGAAGACTAGCAAAGCGACGTTCAACATACATGCACTGAATAGCCCAGACCAAATCTGGACCTCAATTTGGGCAATAACAACATCCCAGCCCCCCTAAGTGTTAATCACATGTTTGTAAATTGCTTGTGGTTCGCCTGTGCTTTGGGATTGCATCATTTAAAGCTATCCTGAGGAATCCTCTGGCGCTACAAGTAATTAACCCTAATTCATCTGTTTTATAAATCTGAATTTACTCCTAAAGATTAAGGGTTGGGAGAATTAAAGAGTAGACAAAGTGCAGTTAATTAAGGAAGGCTTCCTGGAGGGGGTGATCTAGGGCCAAATCTTAGAGGGACAATGATCACAGCTCCTGTTAAGGAATGAAAGGAGAAATGCAGCCAGGTTCAGTGAAGGGCAGCCTTACATCAGCAGCAACAAACCTTCCCGTAAATAAAAATGGAAACATCTCCTCTGGATGTATAGTTCTTTACAGCTTACAAAGGGCTTCCTTTGTAAGGGACATCACAGTGAGGATTTGCTGAGTATAGACACAGTACAGCAGTGTGAGTGCTGAAACACACTTTCACAGCTCTCCCACCAACAGCCCATTGGGTCCGGTGTTACTATTCCCTTTGTACAGAGGAAGAAACAAAGTTTTAGGCTGTTGTTGAAAGTCGTACATGTTGTGTGGAAGTCAGGTGATAGGCAGAGATGCGAAGGTCTGAATTCAGGTTTACCTGACACTGTGGTTCTCATCATAGCATCCTCCCCGGCTCAGAGCAGAGTGGGGAAAGGGACAGTGCATTTGGGATGATTGCACAATGCTAATGGCAAGAAAGTATTTGCTACTAGCCACAGCAAAGCACTCTGCAGAGTACTTTCTGGAGAGATCTCCTTCATTCATCCCAGGAACATTCTGACACTGGTGTCAGTTCCCACTTAACCATCAGGAAACTTGAGGATCAGAGAGGGCACCTTCCCTAGGTGTGACTACAAAGAACAAGACTTTCACTTCTCTGTCCCATATACCTCGCCTTGCCGTCTACATCTGGGCGCCAGCATCTAAGAGACAGTGTTCTTGCCTTTGGAGAGCTTGCCACCTTGAAGTTGAGTCAGACCCGAAAGTAGCCTGTTTCAGTGCAGTGCTTCGATGGGTGAGTGGAGAGAGAAGAGTACCAGGGCTGAGAGGAGCACAGGGCTGGAGCGTTCTGCTGAGCCCGCAGGTTCGAGGTTGGCTGCTGTTATCACCATTTTATAGACAATAAGGGCATGTTACCCGCGGTCTTTGAAGTGTCCAATTTGACAGAAGTTGTAAGAGGCCGTGTCAGGACTATAACCAAGCTCAGTCTCTCGGCCTCAGCCATCAATGCCCCCTTTCTTATACTCTTCTCGTGATTGTCCAGAAGATGTCAGAAAAGTGTTTGAGGCCATTTGTTCCCTGGCATCACACAGACATTTACATAAGGGACACTAACCCTGCGAGCCAATTTTCTCTCTCTCATCCTCAAAGAAAACTTAGAATAAACTCCCAGTTTCCTGCGACCTCCTGTGTCATGCCTGTCTGTGTGCCGGCCCCTCTGCTGCCTGCTGGCTCCTCCTTTTCCAGCTCTTTAAATGCTAGGGAAGCTGGGGGCTCAGTTCTGAGCCCCCTTCTCCAGCTGCTCTCTCCTTGGCTACTCTGAGTTGACCACTGGACTTGAAATGCCATGACTATGACCCTGACTCCCAAATAGGTGTCTCCCATTTTGACCTCCCGCCTTGGGCTCCAGACACCCTCCTCCCTGTCCCCACAAGGTCGTTTACAGTGTCCTAAATAGAATTCTTCAACATTCTCCCAAGCATCCTCCTTACCCTAGTCTTCCCATCCTAGCAAATGGCAGTAGCATTGGCTTGAATTCAAGCCAAACAAAACAATCTTGACTCAAATTATTTCTCACCATCTCTAGGCGGACGACACTAAGCCAGCCATTGTCTTGTCTTGTTTGGACTGGACAGTTTGGACAATTGCCATCAGCTGCTTCTGGCCTCCTTGATTCCTCTCCTGCTCGCTGTAAGCTGTTCCCTCCACAGCAGCCAGAGGGATATTTACAACATGCAAATCAGACTGTTCTGATTCTCTGCCCCCTGGACACATATTCAGAAAACTCCAGTGCTTCTCATCACATTTAAATAAAGTCCGGACCACTGACAGAGCTCCCGTGGCCCAGCAGGATCTGGCCCTGGATTATTGATGTCCCCCCTTGAGCCTTTTCTCCTGCTCTGCTCCGTGTCACTGACCTTTAGGTTGTTTTCCCAACACTTGAAGCTTGTTTCTACTCAGGCTTCTAGCCCAGTGTTTCCTGTCCAGAATCCCTTCTTCCTGAGGTCTTGTAGTAGTGTGCTTCTCCAGGCGTTTTTGGTTTATGCTCAGGTTGACACCGGCCCCCCAATCCCACCCTGTGCCTTTGTACCATCTTATTCTAAAGTTCACCATAGCACCTATCATCATGTGAAATATTTTTATTTTATTTTATTTATTTGACATAGAGAGAGAGATCACATGCAGGCAGAGAGAGAGGTGGAAGCAGGCTCCCCTCTGAGCACAGAGCCTGATGCGGAGCTCGATCCCAGGAGCCTGAGATCATGACCTGAGCCGAAGGCAGAGGCTTTAACCCACTGAGCCACCCAGGCACCCCTGAAATATTTTTGATGGATTTTCCCATTTTACTTCTAGAATATATGCTTCATAAAGGCTGGGATTTCCTCCATCTTCTCTGCGGCCAAAATATGTGTCAAGCAATGCCTGGTATATAGCAGACACTCAGTAGAGAAGTTGAATGAATGATTTGATTATTCTTTCCAGTTCTAAAAGTAATACATGTTTATGACAGAAAATTAGGAAATAAAGGATATTTAAAAAAAAGAAGTAGACATTTTGGTAAATTTTAGTCACACCTTTTCCTATGTGTATTTTTTTTTAAAGATTTTATTTATTTATTTGACAGATAGAGATCGCAAGTAGGCAGAGAGGCAGGCAGAGAGAGAGAGAGGAAGGAAGCAGGCTCCCTGCTGAGCAGAGAGACTGATGTGGGGCTCGATCCCAGAACCCTGGGATCATGACCTGAGCCGAAGGCAGAGGCTTTAACCCACAGAGCCACCCAGGTGCCCCCCCACCCCATGTGTATTTTTAAGTGGAGATTATTAGGTGCACCCAATTTATATCAACTTTTTATGCAATTCTCCACATTTTGTCCAATATTTTGTATAATGTGTACTTAATAGACATAATTTTTTTCTTCCTATCTTGATTTCCTTCCTGAAAAACTCTTAGACAAGTACCCATCGTGCACTGTGGTTTGCATTTAACTAAGACAGTGCAGTGTCTTTAAAAGACTACGTAAATGTGAGCAAGTAATTAACTTCTTTGGACCTCAGTATCTCTATCTGCGAAATGGGAACAATAAAACCTACCTTGCCTGATTTACAGCATTGTACCAGGATCTAACAAGGGAATGGGGCAAACCCCTCCTTAGATACTGGTGTGACTATCTCTTTTTCAACTAACACTGTACAAGTGGAATAAAAGTTAGAGGAGAAAATATGACACCAAGTAATTTGTGAAGCAATTTTAAATTTGTGCATAAAAAGCTATTGGCAATTGTTCTGTGCTGAGTGAGACATGTCCTAATGTTTGTATTTAATATGCTAAACAGTTGCCAGTGCCTAATTCTATGTTCGTACCCTGCAATAGCTTTTTTTTTTATTTTTTTTTACAACTTTCAGCTGTAAAACTGGGGTCAATTATTTTTAGCCATTTCTTCAGCCTGTCTCATTAGCAAAGTACTTTGAGGTAATGACTTGGGCATATTTGATGATTGTTCATTTTGAAAGATGTCATTTTAAGACTTTTCTGGAAGTTTCAAATCTGCCTGTGGGAGATCTGTTTTATGCCAAAATGTCATTTCAAATTCAAGCCTACATACCGGCTAACACTCGGCCCTTATAAATGTTTCACACCACCTGCATTTTTTATCATAGCTCTTTCATGCGAACTTGGATTTCTTGTGGCTCACCTCCAGTCTCTGTCTGAGGGGGGAGAAAGTAATATTTTTAAATGGCCTTTTTTCCCCTTTGTCAGAGGAGATAAAATTCCCCAATTATTTTCCCCTTGCGCATAGATATTTATATTAATATTTTAAGGAATGGGTTCTTTATAGTGTTATTCATGAACCCATGTGTTAAATTTAAAACAAATGTGTCCTAAAAATGAATATTTAATCTGAGTTTAATACCTGAAACCAGATTCATGTTGACTTAATTTCTTTGGTCATAAAAGAAATCTATGAAAGGATTCAGATTCTTTCATTCATTCAACAAATATTTTAACAAGTGTATTGAGTACCTCCTACATTATCTCTTTTAATCCTTCTGATAACTTGTCAGTATAAGATCATCATCATTGTCACCTTCAGGAGCAATATCCCTATATCGTGGATGAGAAAACCAAGACTCAGAGTAAATCCTTGGGATAAGCAGTTTGGAAAAGATTTAGAGGTGTCAAGTACAATATCAGGAATGAGAGACGGAGACTAAGAGGCAAGACCTAGTGGAAACCTGAATGGGAGGATTCAGTGGGGAAGAATCATGGTCATAGCTTGGCTTTGCTTTGCTTCACATTGGGATCATTTGGGACTCTAAAAATCACTGCTGCTTGACTTCCACCTCAAGACACTGTGATTTAATTGGTATGGGATCCAACCTGGTATCAGGATTTTTTTTTTAAGAAAGCTAATGTACAACAAACTTTGGGAACCACTAGCCTCGGTAGCGGCATGTACTGAAACTAAAGTAACTCCCACTCCCACTTCGTGTGGTTCATCACCGTGTCTTGATGTTCCAATGGGCTGTATTGGTGTTTAAGTCACAGGATGGACATGAAGAGAAAACATGGGTCCCAGATCCCTATCAGAAGAAGAAAGGCAGCAAGTTTTAATGGAGTGAGGGCAGGCTTTATTCACTCAGCTTCCCTGACCCTCAGCTGCCAGGCCTCAGAATGGCTATTATGATGCCTCACCAGTAGGCCTGTTGTGGTAAGAATTACATCAATTACAATGAAATCCTTTTTATGCAATGACTTCAGAATCATCAGTCAGTTATTTGAAAAGAAATAATAGTAAATGGAAGCAGGTTTAGAAGAGAGTCTTTTCCAAAGATGGCCAAACTATCTTCACCCCTTATGATCTTCTGATAGAAACATTGTCGCTTTCCCATCTGAGTCAGGGCCCATGTTCCTTCTTGAATCTGGGTGCACGTTTGTAAATGCCCTGATCAGTAGGTTAGAGTGGAAAGGACACTATGTGACTCAGGAGGTTAGATCATAAAAAGCAATACACCTTCCACCTGGGTCACTCTCTCTTGAAACAAGCATCTTGGGAGCTCAGAACTGATTTGTAAAATGTCTGGCTCCCTTAAAGCCGCCATGTGGGAGAGACCAGGTAGAACAGCCACACAGAGATAGAAAGAGATGCCCCAAGAGCCTCTGTGTTGCCCGCCTTTGGCGGTCTGAGTCTTCCCAGCATCACTTGCCAGGTAGGTGAATTCACTGGCCCTTGATCCAGATCTTTGAGTTGCCCCAGCTGTCAGGGAGTGCGGCTGCCCCACCCAGCTCCGCGCAAAATGCAGATTCGTGAGCAAAATAAATACTATTGCTACTTTAAGCCACTAACTTTTGAGTGTTTTGCTATGCTGCATTAGGTAGCTAGAATAGCAGGGAGGAACAAAAAGCAATCTATACAAATGTTAAACAGTTTATCTCTAATTAAATGTAACAATTCTTTCATTTAGCAACCTTCTGATGTTGAGCCAAGGTCTTTTCTGGGAGAATAAGGCCCACTGGCCAGAACCTTGGCATTAAACATACACATAAAAGCTTTTCTTTTTTTTTTTTAAGAAAAAAAAAGATTTTCAGTGTCAGTTTCTTTAAAGTAAAATGAATGTGTCAAAGCACTTAAAATTTTTTTTTTTACTGCTTTCTTCTGTCCTTTATAGTTATCCTATTCTGACTTAATTCAATGTTTTATTAGGCAGCTCATTTATTTTATCAAGTCTTTCCAAAGCATTCAACCTAGATTTCATAAAAAGAAATCTTTCTTTTTTGTGAATACATTGCATCCAAGTGCGTGTTACTTAGTAGACTGCAGGATAAAATTAACAAGTACAATTTGAATAAACAAATGTATGGTGAGCATGTAGTTCTGCTCATGTGAACAGAAGTATACAAGTTTTCTAAAGAGAAGTCTACTAGCCACTCGTGTTCTTTAAAGCTATAGATATTAGTTGAAAGATTCATCAAAAGAATGAGAACCCCATTAATCTAAGAATCTGTTTAAATGAAGGTTGCTTATGAGTTTCTATTATAACATGTATAAAAGCACTCACATACTGTGAGCACTCATTGAATGTTAGTTTCTCTAACCACTTAAGTCTTAATTTGCCAAAAACTCTGCTTGCAAATCATCTCTGATATCAAATACTAACAGAAGAATTTTTTAAATGTAATCTGTGATAGCCACCCAAATTTTATACTATTTCAGAAAATGCATTCCATTTCTATTTGTGAAAATTCATTTCCCATGTATGAGTTCAGACCGGGTATCTAATATTTTTAAATCAATTGCGGAAAAGAACATACATCATGACTAACTTCTCCAATAGTGTACCTATTGAATGCACTTACCCTTGGAAAACAAATCTGCTAATGCAGCCCTTGGACCCTGCACTTTCTCTAGCCTCAGCCTCATCTTTGTATGATTTTCAATAGGATAGAGACTCCAATGTCCTGGGGCAGGCATTGAATTTTAGGACGAGGTGTGGAATGTACTGTAAGTGTATCATCTTAGAATCTAGTGGTTACTCAGAGCTCTAATCAAAGCATAACCGAGTGATATCACTCCAGTCCTGCCTCTGCCACCCTGCACACTACTCCCAGAGGGACCACACAGACCCTTCACACCACAGGGCACAATTCCCCAATGGTTCCTCAGCACCTGCAGATCAAGTTGGGCCTCTGTAACATGGTTAATGCAGGTCTCCAAGTTAAGGACCCTTACTTTCTTTTCAGCCTCCTTTCTAAACACTCTCATTTACATTAAGGCTCAGGCACACTATGTAGCATAATCAGATTTTGTTCCCAGATTTTGTTCGTGAAACTGCAATACTTGGAGCACCTGGGTGACTCAGATGGCTAAACATCTGCCTTTGGCTCAGGTCATGAACTCCAGGTCCTGGGATCAAGCCCTGTGTCAGGCTCCCAGCTCAGTGGGGAGTCTGCTTCTCCCTCTCCCTCTGTCTCTCCCCCTGCTTGTGCTCTCTCTTTCCATATCTCTCTCTCTCTCTCTCTCTCTCTGTATCTCTCTCAAATGAATAAATAAAATCTTAAAAAAAAAAAAAAACTGCAATTCTTACCCTAAAGTGTTTTCCAAACTGGGGGTCTTAACCAACTAAGAGCTCACAAAATCAATTTAGTGGACTTTAATCACCATTTAAAAAAATTAGAATGAAATGGAATGAATCAAGGTACATTACACATAGTAGATATTGTTTTGGTAAACTTTGGTTTTAGTGGTGTGTGTGTATATGTGTGTGTGTGTACCAGTTTGTAATGTAGTGTATTTTTTATAGCAGATCGTAAAATCAAAATACAGAAAAGCTCATACCTCTTAACCATATGGCATGCAGTTTGTTCTACCTGGAAGGCCGCCTCCATGCAGCACTTCTCTGTCTCTCCAGCGAATTCCAACTTATTGTCCAAGACGCTGCATCTTCTGTGAAGCCTTCGTCAGGTGTTTACAATGTGTTGGGCATAGAGCTCAATACTTAAGATGTTATATGCCATTTTTATGCTCAGAATAAACTTATGAAGTTAGAACTAATAATATCCCCATTTTATAGACAAGTACATGGGAAGCAACAGATGCAGTAAGTAAGTTGCCCAAGGTCACAGAGGCAATGCATGTTCAAACTAGGGTTTGAACCCAAGCCTTTCGATCCAGAGTCCTTGCTCTTAGCCAGTACACTGCAGGGCTTCTTCTGAACACCCCTGGCTGAGCCCAGACATTTCCTTCTCTGCTTCCCTGGCACATGGTTAGAGTCTCTAGGGTGGCACTTTCTACACTATGCTGTATTTACTTGTTTACATGTCTGCCCCCCCCCCCCCCCCACTAAGTGAGAGAATCTACGAAGACATGAACTGTGTCCTGTATCTTTCTTTTGCTTTGGGACCATACATATACATGTGTGTCATATAGAGATGACTTGATAAATATGAAATTATAAGTGGCAATGTGAGAAATTATCAGCATTTCACAGATGAAGAAACTGATACTTATCTAAGAGGAAGCTAAGCCTACTGTTCTTTCTGGCCTCTTCCTGTTATAATAAACCTTTCAACAAAGTTTAGAAGGAGTGATCGCTTTGAATGAAGGCTAGGGAGATCTTCACAGAGCTACGAGAAATTTCATAGATGGATAAAGGCACTACAGGATATGTGACACGTAATATGAAATACAGTTGTTTTTCTTTTTCGTTTTCCATTCATGACCATGCTGTTCATAGGCATGCCTAAGAATCGGGTTTCTCCTAGATGCCATTTTCCTCAGTCCATTCACTCATTCATTCATCCAACACATATTTTTGAGTCAAGCCATGTGGTTTATCTTGGAATACATGGATAATGACATTCAGTTCTTCCCTGAAAGGTGCTAGCAATCTATAATGGAGCTGAGCAAATAAATAGGTGATTACTCTATGGCATTGGCAAGTATCACCTTGCAGTAAAGGGCCAGAACTTCGGAGCTGGTTGGTCCTAGGCTCAAGGCTGGGCTCCACCGTGAAGGACTCCTAACACCTTGAGGGCTTCAAGTGGATTCTGGGAGCTTCAGTTTTCTCATCAACTAGGGCTGCTGTCAGGTAATGTGCATAAAGCACAGGGAGCTCCGAGAGAAGTGGAAATTGCAGGCTGATGACTGAAATAATTTTTGTATGTGGGCCCTCTCACAGGCTTGCTTGACATTCCTCTCTATGTGTTGATTTTTTTTTTTTTAATCCAAAGTATAGGCCCATGATTCTGGGGCACCTGGGTGGCTCAGTCTGTCAGGCATCCAACTTTTGATTTAGGCTCAGATCATGATCTCAGAGCCTTAGGATCCAGCCCCTTGATGGTCCCTGTCCTTGGTAGGGAGTCTGCTTGGGATTCTCCCTCTCTCTCTCTCTCTCCCCCTGCTGCACCCCACCCTCCAACCAGCTCACACAAGTGTGTGCTCTCTCCCTAAAATAAGTAAATCTAAAATATATACATACATACATATATATGTATATATATAATATACATACATATACATAACATACATACATAACATACACACATATATACATATATATGTATATATATATTTTAGATTTACTTATTTTAGGGAGATATGTGTGTGTGTGTGTGCATATATATATATATGTATATATATAGGTTTATGAATCTGAATTCTAATTAGTATTTATTAGGCATCCTCTATGGGAAGAGAGGAAGCCTCTACCATCTTGTGATGCCGGTTTTCTTCCTGGGTTGGGGCCCCAGGTCAATGTCTTCCTTACTTCTCTTGCATTTACCTGCTGAGTACAAGCCACAGTCTCTCTTCTCCTAGACCCAATATCTCCTCTCTTAGTATCCCACCACTTCCACATTCCTACTTAGTATTTATTTTTTTCAAAGCATCTAGCCTCATTATGATACATATTTATAGCTATTTCTATGTCATAATACCTCTTAGCTGACATTCCCAAGTATACCCTTAGAGCTCCTGTGTTTTTATCTACCTCGAACACTAAAGTTTCTGAAGGAGAACTTTTATAGGATTTTGTAGGAATGTGTCTTTTTTTATGAAGAGTACCCTTCTTTGGCCCAACTGTTGAATTTCTCCATAAAAATGAGCACATATATGTCTCATAACAGGATATTTCTAGCTAACTACTATAGAACAGTGAAGGAGAACCACTTCTCCCTAATACCCCTGGTCTGAGTTTGTAGTGCTCTCTGGAACAACTAATGGGAAATGCAAGCTTATGCTTCCTAATAGGAGCAAAAAGGGAACCCATATGCATCAGATTAGCTCATTGTGTTTTTCTGTTGTGTTGGATTCAGTAAGGTTTCATGTATTTTGCAGACATAGATGGGAGTAGAATGAGGGGAAATGGACTTTTCATGGTTATGAAAATGGAATCAACCCAGAAGCACCAGTGATTTTCCTAGGAGTAGTATCCCACGAGTCATGACATCTGAATCATCCAATGTCAGGATCTTGTTTAATTTCATCACATATTTGCAATAGCCTGCTGTCTGCTCCGCTGGGGAATTATAAATTTAAAAAAGTACAAGTTCAGCTATTTGAATTCCTCAGATCATATACTCAGTATTACCACTACTCCAGTATTTTCAAGAAGAGAAAAAGCAAGTAGCTACTTAAATATATCAATATCCCATTAATGTGGTTACTTATAAAACTATAAAACCTATAAACAGTTTAATGGTTTTCCCCTAAATACTTCCTGCAATCTAATGATCTGCATTGTTCTTTTATTTTATGTTGATAGTAAATCTAAGAATACACTTACACTTCTTGAGAACAGAAATGGTGTTTTTCCTCTCCACTATGGGCAGCTCATCTTTAGAAAAGCAATAGACATCTTTATGGCTATTGTGCTTAAAGGAAAATATATAGAAATGGGTACAGGTGGGAGTGTTTATGGAGATGGTTGAGAACAGAGCAGTACAGACACTTCCATGGTTATTATATTCAAGATATTCGGATCCAATGCACGGAAGCCAAGACAGGATTTTGTGTAGCCTCACTTTGTGTAACTTACCGAGCACTTCAACATGCCAGGAATTGTGCTAAAGTTTCCAGATACGTGCCTAATAATGTGAGACTAGCTACTTTGGGGGAATGCTTCACCCCTGCTGGGCAATATGCACCTGATTTATCATATAATCTTATAATTTTGCCTGAAGTTCCCTAGAATCAGAGTCATTAAAAAGAGGACTCTTATGCAAGTGATTGATTGGAAAAGGAGAGTGAAGGAGTAGGACAGGGCAAGGGGAAAGAACTAAGCAAGGATACAGACTCTGGAGCTGATATACAGAGTTTGCCTCGTTTTGAGTCAGTGGCTACAGGAGGAAACCTCCAGAGTGGGGGGCTTCCCGGAAGAAGAGGGTGTTTCTCCAGAGAAGGGTCCAGTCGACACTCAGGACAGCTGGGGGATGGTGCCCAACCCCGGGCACCAACAGCATCTACTACATACTCTTTGGGGTAGCTACTGTCCCCATTTTTTAAATGAGAAAACTAAAGCGCAAGGCATTTAATTTGCCTAGAGTCACTTTTAGGAGATCAGGATTTCAACCCATATCCATCTGACTATAAGCTCTTGACCCTTCTTCCACTGTAAATGCAGTCAGGGTGATGACTTCTAATCGAAGTTGGGTACAGAGTCCAGAGGTAACACGGAGAAGGTGATGAACTTTCCGGAGAGGCAAAGAGTTTGGGGTTGTGTAGAGAAAGAAAGCAAACCCTTCCTGCTCTGTGCATTATATAGAAAAACCAGAAGTCACAAAGACAAGGAAGAAGGATTCTGGTGTATTTTTGCCTGCAGAATCCAATTCCTTTGTGTGCCATAAATATAAATGTATGAGCGTACTAAGCAAATGGTAGGAGTAGAGTATTGTTTCTAAGTAAAAATATACCCTAACTAAATCAAACTGGGAACAGCTTTGCATTTCTTCCCCTGTACTGACCCTCCATGGGTGTTAGAAGTTTAAGTGGCAAATGCCATTGGCCCTATAGCTGATGTGTTCTAAAACTGCCCAGACCAAGAGCCTGGCTAGGGGGCCAACGAAATAAGCAGAGAGGGGGACCAGCCTAGGACTCCCTTCTTACTTGTTATGCTGTCTCTGCTACTTCGTCACTAGGGGACTTAGACAACATGTATGGCTGGGCTTCGTTGTCTCACTTATACAAAGGAAACAAGAGTTGCCCTATTCTCCTGCTTTCTGTGGTCTCAACTGCCATCATTCTTTCTTCCTCTCTGCAATCCCAGATTTTCTCTTCTGTAGGGCTCCGTTCCCCCAGCCTACACTCTAGTTCCTTCCCAACCAGTTGTTACGCTTGTTATGCCATTGTTACGCTTCCCACACATTGACCTTGACAAATATCTCCATTTACATTAAACTCATCTGAAATGGCTTTGACCCTGTCCAGAGCGGTGTGTAATATAGGAATGTGACAGTTTGGGGGGCAACCGAACACATACATCACAATTCTACTTCCCAAACATGATCCAACAGTTCTGAAATGCAGCAGACATCTTTATTTCTGCATTATAGAAACTTTGACTTTATCTCTGGTTAGTGCACTTATTTATAAATTACACAGTCATTTCACAAAGTGCCTCCCTTGTCCCTCCTTGTTCCCGTTTTGAAAGGGTGGGTTTATTTTAAAAGTAATTTTAGTTATCACGGTCTCAGATCACTTTGATCTTGGGTGATAGATGGTAATACCGAGTGATATTAAGAGTATCTGGGTGATCATTCTTTAGGATCTGATCCCTTACCTTCTCAAATACCTGGAGGCAAAAGTAAAGTGTGAGACAGTGGGAATCAGATGCCAACTCTCTGCTCCCTTGATTCAACTCCAGGATGGTGATTAAATGAGTGTTTGCCTTGTTGCAGATCAATTATTTTGAGGACTCAGAATTTCTTGCTGTGTCTTGAATTGTGCTGATGGTTTTTAAGTAGGCTATAAAAATTCCTGCGAATGATTTGTTTAATTATTGTCTTGCTCCTCATTTACATTTTTATCTAAAACTCTGAGAACCGAAATCTGTATTCAATTCCACTTCCTGCAAGCTACAATTTGCCTTGTTGGGAGACATATCTGGACTGTGCTTTATGTATGGAATAATACCAGTCAGGCAGAATTCAATGTCTGTGATGTGGCTATGGTATCTATAGACATAGCTCTTTTTTGCTGATTTCTCTATGGTTTAGGACAATATTCAATGCTATCTAATAGCCATGACTTTTTTTTTCTTTTTCTTTTTTTTTTTTTTTACCTCACTCAAGGAATCATCACAGTCTAAACATGTTCAGACTTGACTTTCTGGATTAGACCTTCTGAGAATAGAGGATTCTATACCCACTACATTACAAGACTGGTTTTTACTGACCCTCCCCTCCGTGATGCACAAATAACCAGATAAAAAGTAACACACATAGCTCATCACAAAGCCTTAGATCTGGAGATACCGTCACTGTCACTTTACACCGCAGAAGCGAACCGTAGCGTGGCATCACGGGAAGAACGCCGAAATCGGCGGGATTTTGCTTTACAAACATTTCTGTGCAGTTCGACACAAGTGCTTTTGAAATTCCGGAGTCTCGGCTGAAATAAAAACTGTGAAGAAGTAAAATTCTGGGGGTGAAAAGCTGCAGTTGCAAAAGAAACAAAGCAAAACATTCCTGAATACTTCTACCCAAACTGCCAAGATTGCTCATGTTGATGAAAATACTATGAGTGTGCACTGGAGTCAGATTTGTAAGAGGGAAAACAGATCATTTCTCCAGCTCCTGTGTGGAGACGGAGTTCCACAGGAGTGAGGTGTCTGCCCAAGGTGTCCGGTGAGTTAGTGGCAGATTTAGGACGAGAAGTAGCAAATCTTGATTCCAAGTCCAATGTTCTTTCACCCTCAAACTGCTATAAATGTGACAAATTATCTTATTAGTTTAGCCTAGTTCAGCATTTCCTCAAGTGTGGGATGTTAATAGGTGTTACATGAAATAATAGTTTCATGGTCAAATGAGTATAGAAAACGCTGTTAAATAAAATTAAACACATTTCTTCATTTCAGGCTTCTCTGAACCTTTAATATGTTAATATATATTGTGACTCTCAAAGAGGGAAATCAAATATACAGCTTTCCTAAACTTATTTGACCATAGAAATCTCTTTTCTGCAGAATAACTCACGGAAGACACTTTGACAGGTTTTGGCCTCACCAGTAAAATGTAATGTCTTTGTACCAGTGAAGGTACGGATAAGAGTTATAGTTCAGCCAAGATGGTTCAAATGGTGAAGCTAACAAAGAGGCTACATCCAGAGATCCAATCTCGGCAGAGTGAAGAAAACCGAAAAAGGATAGTAGAGGCCCCAGGCAGGGGGAAGCATTCCCACTGCACTGAAGAAGCAGGGGCAGGAGACCAGACAGGGTACACTCTAGAATGGAGCTGGGGCTGTTAGTGGGACCTAGCCTCTCAGAGGGATATGCTGCTCCCTGGGCCAGAGTGATAGAGGAGGAAGGGGGTAGGAGGAAATGGGAAGAACTATCCCAGCTACTTTGTCTTTTTCCTCTCTGATCTGTTGCGCCTCCTATTGGTCAAATGTAACCGGAAACCAGCCAGCCGTGTAGCCTGGGCGTGGCTACATTTGCTGTTGTTAGCGTCTAGGTTCAGCCTCTCAAACCCAGAGGTGTGCCATGCACTTATAGGCACTTTGCATATATTGATCATTTCCTTAAATTTCATGAGAATCCCATAATCCCGGAATCATGGCCATTTGCAAATGAGGAAACAGACATAAACTCACATAGGTAATAAGAAATAGGATTCAGCCCCAGGTTCATCTGTCTGCCTTCCATTTTACCACATTGCTGAGCCAGAAAATATCAGACTTTCAATGAAAGCTTAAAGAACTTGCAGAAGGAGTTTTTCATCTTCAATTTCAAGCAATTTCATCTTATCGCTAACACGATTAATCCTCCAACAGAGTGAGTAAGTTTAATTTGTAGGGGTTTTTTTCCCCCTCTGCAGGGACAGGAGACCTTATTTTATTCATCTCTGCAATCCCAGACCTTAACACAGTGCCCAGCCCTGAGTTTGTATTTGTTGAGTGAATGTAAGAATGAATGCATGAGTGAGTGAAGTGTAAATCAGCATTCCAAGGACGTTTTCTCACAGCTCTGTTGGGACAGAGTTGGCCTATCAATCTATTTTTAAATGTTCTGGCTTGTTCGAAATGGGAATTTTTCCATGTTGAGCATCTGTTCATGACTTTTTCTTGGATAGCTATGATACCTCTCTCCTTACAACCCCCAAATACACACACTAAACACACACGTATGGGTGCACACACCCCTCTATTGCCTCTCTGCCTCCATCTCTGTCATGCTAATCCTTTCTGTTCAGAGCCACCAGATGTGTAAAATTAACCTTTATAATGTACCGCAGATAACCACACCCTATGCCAAACCTCTTCTGTTTCCTTCAAAATCCTATACTAGCTCTATGTTGCCCATTAGTTTAATACATATCTGCTAAATTTAAATGAAAAGTCTATTATCCATCCTAAAATTCCAATTTTTCCGTACTCTCACTCCATCAAAACTTAATCCATCAGCTTTTCCAGAATGAACCCTTCCATCAGGCTGGGCTAGAACTTTCTCTCAAAGATGCTATATGGTCATTCTTTCCTCTACACTTTTATCCATGCACGCTCTGCATGCAGTGCCTTTTCTCTTCCTTCCATTGTCTTTTCATTTATTCACCCATTCACTGAGCTCTTATATGCCAGAAACTGTTGTACTGAAGTGGATACCAAGAAAGATTTAACTTGGTCTCTGAGAAGTGCAAAATCTTTCACGGGAACCTGACACACTGAGCAAGAACGCACAGCACAGTGTGCTGACTGCTGCAATAAAGGCGTGAGGCCAGGGGAGAGGGCCAGGGAATCGCAGTCCCAGGAGTTCAGGAACAGTGTCTATTCCAAGTGCCTGATGCATTGTGGGAGTTCAACAAGTATTTGTTGAATGAATGAATGAATGAATGGGTGAAGTAACATTTGAACTAGGGTTTAAAGACTGTCAGCCTATATCTTTCAAGAAAGAGCTTGAGGTCTTCTCCCTGCCTACTCTGAAACAAAATGCTCTTGATGTTCTCAGAACAGTCTGTCAACTTGCTGTCTCGAATTGCTCTGTAGTTCATGCACCCAATAACAATGTAAGCATTAGTAAATTCAAATTATGACTTATAATTTTTTTCATATACCATATATCACTGATCTTGATATACAATAAATACGGAAAAATGGTCAAGGATTCAGCTGAATTGATTCTAGCAGAATTGAAACATTTCTATATATACATCCATTTAGAAAGGATAAGTTTAAATAGTATTTTAGGGTTGATGATGTGAGTTCATCCTAAGAGAGCTTCCTAAGGCAGCGTTAAAAATGACCTGGAGCTCTTGATAAAACATGGATTCTTAGTATATGGGATGGTACCTGAGAGTCTCTATTTCTGAGACGCTCCTAAGAAGTAAAAATACAGCTGGCCCATGGACTACAGTTTGAGTAGCAAGATGTTAGAGGAAAGAGGGACAGAAAATAACACTATTGAATTCATGTTATCTCAGGCACTAGGATGCCTTTGGATGTATTAACTCTGGTTTTCACGTTATATTCATAGACTGGTTACAGGAAGCTTTAAAATATACAAATCCTCAGGACCCACTTCTAGAGATTCTGACTCAGAGGACCTCTGGTGGAAACAAAGAGATCAGTATTTTTAAAAAGCTCCAAGGTGATTCTGATGCAGTCATGTTCTGAATTCTAAGAATGACTTCCAGTGGCCCTTGTCCTGATGCAATTTCCTCCTGAGTGTGGGTGGAACCCAAGAATATGGTGAGCTTGGACTCTTATGGTTATATCACATTATATGACAAAAGATAGATTATCTGGCGAGTCTAATCTAGCTACGAAGCTCTTTAAAAGCAGTGTTTTCTGTGGCTTGTGGCAAAAGAAGCTGAAGAGATTTCAAATGTGAGAAGTCAAGGCACCATTTTGCTAATAAGCAGCAGGTGGAGAGGGTCATAGGAGAATGAAAGCAGAGAGCCTTAGGGACTGAGAGCAGTGCCCTGCCGACAGCCAGCAAGGAAACAGGGACCTTGATCCTACAACCACATGGAACTAAACTCTGCCAACGACCTGAATGAGCCTGGAGGCTGATTCTTCCAGAACCTCCAGATAAGAACCCATCTGGTCTTTGACACCCTGACTTTGGCCTTGTGAGCCCCTAAGTAGAGAACCCAGCCAAGCCTGCTGACTTCTTACCTGCAGAAATACGAGAGGATAAATGGGTGTTGTTTTAAGCTGGTAAATAGATGGTAATTTGTTATGCAGCAGTGGAAAACTAATGCATAAACATTTAGGTTTGGCAGTAGACTACATTAAGGAATGGGATCCTCCCATAGGCTCCGAAGCACAAGTTCATTATTTCCACTTTATGGATGACCAGGTGGGGTCAGAGGACTGAGGTTCTTTTCCCACAGTCTTATACCTAATGTCAGAACTATAGTTTGGAAAAAAATATATGTATATAAATATATATATATATAATATATAATATATATATATGAATACATATATTTGAAGTTCCCTAATGCTCAATAACAGAAAGGAAAAAGATCAAACATATAGGAAATAGGGAGACTGGATGAAGCTGAAGAAGAAAGGCTTCAGTTCAGTAGACATTGAAAAAAATGAGTCCTATTTCTTTAATGTGCCCACGAAAATTGCAAACTCCAGTCTGTTTGCTATATAAGATAGTTGAATGGTTCAAACACGTAAGGGAGGCTTGGGATAGATATTCTTTCAGGCTTAATGTAGCCACAACTCAAGGATAGGAGACGACTGTAGGTAGAGTCAGATCCTCCTGACAGTGGCTCCAAAGGTTGGCAATGTAATCAATATGTCAGGGGGCCCGGAACAATTGTCCGGGCTTTGTCCTTAACCAAGGGTCTTACGTCCCCCTGGCTCACTGGAGATACAGAGAACATTTAGGTAAGTCCCCCACAGTGTTTCATCAACTTCCCAGAACATACCTTTGTGCATAGTGATGTCAGCTGGAATATAAAACACGGAGACTCAATGAAGCTCTGTCCTCTGGCTCTTTAAATCAGGAGTCGTCACTCCTGCCAAAGGTATGAAGTGTGATGTGTGTGCCTACTTCGACCGGTCTTTCCACTGAGGTTCCTTCTCTGCCGTCTCAGACACTGACTAAGGGAAGCCAAGACAAGGGGAAGAGCCACCCCTCCATCCATTCATTCATCCGTTCTGCCCACACACATATATTAAGCTCCTGCTGGGGTGCTCAGTGCGATTCCGAAGCAACTGGGCTTCATCAGACCAGTTTTAGTACAAAACAAAAAGCATCTTCTCCACGGAGAGAGTAAAAATAAAAATCTATCCCTAATTCTGATCCTATCTTTTGAAAAGAGTCTTTAACTATATTAATCTGCTTGCATAGGCAAGTTCCAAAAGTGTGTAATAGAAATTCTACAGAAATCCATCCAAGAATAATTTATGTCGTTCTTCCAAATAGGGCTGCCCTGGCTTCACTCCCCGAATGTTTATTCATGTCAGCCATTCATTGGCTCAAGGAATATACACTGGGTGGCTTCTATGTGCTACCCAGAGAGGCAGAGGTACAAAGGTGAATAAAACAAAGGTTTGCCCTCAAAATCTAGCTCAGGCAATCCCCCCCCCAAATATTAATAATAACAACACATTTTGCATTCAAAATACTCTGATGGAGGGAAACCTACATGCCCAGCCATAAACTCTTGTTCGTGCAAGAATAACCTGAAAACCAGAGGACTGTACAAGTAGGTTTTTCTGCCGGGCTGAGGGTTTTTTTTTTTTTTTTCTTATTTAATCGGCTTGTAAAACCCTCACTTTCCATTTCTGCAGCCACTCCATCAGGAATTTTGATGAACTGGAGGACAGAAAGCCTATCTGTATGTAAAAAAGCTGAGGTATTGCATAGTGCCTTTTGGATTTTTCCTCTGACAAGTGGTTGGCATCTGCTAACAACACTTCTTTTCTTGAGCTTTGTAACGTTGCCAGCCTGAGAGCTGAGCTTTGAAAAAGGAGATGGGACTGTTAACAAACGCCTTTGTTATCTCCGGAATTGATTATTGTACAGTGGTTCGCAGAAAAAAACTTGATGTGTATCTTGTCTCAATATTTACCTGCTCCTCCCAGGAAATATTGTGCTAAGAGCAATTCCCTGCCGTACAACAAATGTCAACTTGCCTAAGATAGCTGGTGTGCCGCTCACCAATCGACTGTCCTTTTCCCCATCTGGGGAACCAGTATGATAAGACCCCAGGAAGAATTTCTCATTAAGCGCTTGGAGATCTTTTGGGTGTGATGGCTGCGTGGAGTGTCTCATATATCTCTTTATCCCCCTTGCTTTCATTTGAGAAATATTTATTTAAACCTTCTATGTGCCAAGCCCTTTTCTGGCCTCTTGGAAAATACTAATGAATGAAAACAAACCTGAATCGAAGGGCCTTCCTGGAGATTAAGTGGGGCGGAGGAGAGGAGCATTCTGCAGGCAATCCCAGTACATGGTGGTAAGGCAAGATTGCACAGTACGTGTGCTACAAGAAGTTAATGTAGTCGAAGATCAAAGACAGCTATTTTGAGAAAGTGATTTTTAAACTGAAACGGGAAGGAGAGGTGAGAGTTAGAAGGAATCCAGGCATTGGGGTGGGGGAGTGTGAGTGAGAAAGAAGCAGTGAAAAACAGGGAGGTGGCATTTTCTAGACAGAGAGGACAACAGTAAAAAGGGGGTTCAGAGGTGAAGGAGGGCATGGCAAATGGCACTGGGCAAGCTGCTAAACTTCTCGAGGGCTCAGTTTCCTCATCTCTGAAATGAGGGAATGGAAAAAAAAATAAAATGGGCAAAACGGTAAAACCCATGTAACAGTGTTGTAGGGATTAACTGGATGGTCCATGGGAATCATTGACATGTATTTCTTGATAGGTCCACATGGACAATAAGCTAGTATTTATTCATTGATTGAGGAACTGAGAAAAATTCAAGATCAGGGTGGCTGGGCTGCCTGTAGTTTTCTCCCAATCTTGTATGCCAGACTTCCTTTACAGCTAGAGTGTAGCCTGTGTTGTACATCTGAAGCTCTCCAATGTATAGATGTAGCAAACATTTGTTGTTTATATGTCTGTATCTGACTCAAAATTATCATTCTTTGCAGACAAGTGCTATGTCTTATTTATTTCTGTATCCACACACATAATGTAGTGCCTGGCACAAAGTAGTTTCTCAATAAATGTTTCATGGATGAGTGAATAAATAGAAGAAGATAGAAGTAATAGAGTAGAGTAGAATAGAATCCTATTAGATCCTGGTGCTAAGCTAAATGCTACAGGAAATTCAAAGAGTAGCTCTTGAATTTAGTCTCTAAGATACTTTTTTAAAAAGATTTTATTTATTTATTTGACAGACAGAGAGCACAAGTAGGCAGAGAGGCAGGCAGAGAGAGAGAGGAGGAAGCAGGCTCCCTGCTGAGCAGAGAGCCCGATGTGGGGCTCCATCCCAGGACCCTGGGATCATGACTTGAGCCAAAGGCAGAGGCTTTAACCCACTGAGCCACCCAGGCACCCCTAAGATACTTTTTAAGGGCTGTTAGAACACTGCTGCCCCAGGAAGACATGAATAGACATTTTTCCAAAGGAGACATCCAGACAGCCAATAGACATTTGAAAAGATATTCAGCATCACATCATCAGGGAAATGCAAATCAAAACCACAATGAGATATCATTTCACACCAGTCAGAATGGTTAAAATCAACAACGCAAGAAATAACACATAGTGGTGAAGATGTGGAGAAAGGGGGGGCCTCCTGCACTGCTGGTGGGAATGCAAACTGGTGCAGCCACTGTAGAAAACAGTATGGAGGTTCCTCAAACAGTAAAAAATAAAATACCCTATAATCTAGCAATTGCATGAATGGTTATTTACCCAAAGAATATAAAAATACTAATTCAGACAAGATCGGGTGTGTTCAAGATGGTACGGCCATAGACCAAAAATACTAATTCAAAGGGATACATGCACCCTGATGTTTATTAGCAGCATTATTTATAATAGCCAAATTATGGAAACAGTCATATATATACATATATACACATATATGTGTGTGTGTGTATATAGTATATGTTATATATGAATATGTTCATATATAATATATTATATATAAAAATATATATAATATATATAATATTACCCAGCCCTAAAAAAGAATGAAATCTTGCCATTTGCAACAACACGGGTAGAGCTAGAGAGTGTTATGCTAAGTGAAATATGTTGGTCTCACTCACATGTGGAATTTAAGAAACCAAACAAATGAGCATAGGGAGAAGAAGAAGGAGGCAAACCAAGAAACGCTTTTAACTATAGAGAACAAGCTGATGGTGACCAGAAGGGAGGTGGGTGGGGGATGGGTGAAACAGGTGATGGGGATTAAGGAGGGCACTTATGATGAGCTTGGGGTGATGTTGGAAGTGTTGAATCACTATGTGGTACACCTGAAACTAATATTAGATTGTATATAAACTACACTGGAATTTAAATAAAAACTTAAAAAAAAAAAAAAGCCTGCTCCCCCAGGCTGCCAGATGTTTGGAATAGCAGAAGAATAAAAAGCTCACTCACCCTAGCACCCTTCCCTCTTGCCTCAGAGCATAAATTTTGGGCATTGCATTTCTTCCCCATGCCTCCCTTGAGAGAAAACTATGCAGCTAAACTCTATTGCTTGACAGTAAATATCCAAGACCCCTCCCAAATATAAATCCCTATTATAATTTCAAGAATTGTATGTACACATTTTTTACAATATGGATATTTTTGAAGATATTTAAAATATGCCCAAACATAGCTACAGCCTTGGCACCTTTGCACATTATAATAAACTATATGTTGTCTCACATGCAATCCACTGTCATTAACTCTGTGCTAAAGAAGGGAAGACTGAGGCTCATCACAGCTATGGGAGCTATCCAGTGTAGCACAATCAGTAAATGGTGCAACTGGTACTCAGGCCCGACTATGTCCTGGGTATGCAAGGACAAGAGGGGATGTTCCCTCTTCATGACTTGGACTTGGTAGAGATATCCATTTTAATTTTATATTCCCTCTAACCTAGCTTTAATGGTTCTCCCTCACTCTTCCATTTATCTGGACCTCACTCTCATTTGGAGGTTCTGTTAAAGTTTTTCATCTTCCAGCAGCCTTCTTGAATCTGTCAGGCCAACTGATTATAGCTCCCCCTGGTCTCTGTTGTTAGGGCCTCCAGCTTTGCATCTCTGGCTTAGGACTTTCAAATACTACATTACATACATAGCTACTTTTTAGTTACATGTTAGGCCATTAGCTTAATAATAAAACCACCAAATATTAGACCCGGGAGTCCCCTTCGTCTGAATTCAGATCTTATCTCCATCACTCCTGGGCTGTGTGTCTATCTGCATGTTCTCTGACTTCTCTGTGCTTCAGCTCCTCATTTAAAAATAGGAACGAATACTACCGTCTCATAGGGGGCAATAAGTTAATACGTGTAAAGCATCTGCAAGTTTAGAGTCGCTGCTAACTCTTTTCTTAGGCCAACATTGAAAGACCTAGAATCCATTCTTCATATAAAGCTGAACTGAGGAAGGAAGGTACTGACATTTTGTTATGTCCATCTCATTTGTGGGCACCCCTCCCTCCACCAGAATCCCTGGAGCTCCATAGATCATCCAGCATTTTTTTGTGGGCTAAAAAACAAAAGGCCTAGAGAGATGAAGTGACTTGTCTAATCACACATGGCTAGTAGGTGGCAAGGAGGTCTGGCTTTGGGCCCGTGTTCTTCTCACTTGCACTAGACATGACTATGTCTGACTGTCGGTTATCTTTATGTATTCCTTCCTCCGCCCCCCAGCCCAAAGCTTTACATGGCTTTATTCATCCACTGAGGATATAAATAAGTTTAGACCAGTCCCAGCACTTATGGAACTCATACTTTGGCAGGAGGGGAGGGGGAGAGAAACATAACATAATTATAGAAGAGAATTAATTTAGTGATAAAAGTATGCAGACAGAACACAGATGAGGAATAATTAATCCAATGTTGAGCAGAATGTGAGGGATGAGTAAGAGGGGTGAGTCAGAGGCAAACTGAGCTGTTGTGGGATTGGGGGCATTCCTGGCAGAGGCACTGCTGGGACAAACCCACAAGGGCAGGGAAGAGCATGACAGCTGTGAAGAACTGCAAGTTCCTCTTCCTGCTAGAGCGTGGAACCCAAGACAGGAAGAGGAGGAGAAGCCAGGGAGAGAAAGTCTGGGGAGGCATACTGGGGGAGCGTTGGTGAAAGGAGTCCCGTGCGCCATGTTGGAACACCTGGGGATTGATGTTGGTTTCCAGAACTACATACTTTAAAGTTGAGAAGGTTGTGTTGGCAGAAAAAAAGAAAAAAAGACCCATGGTTTTGAAAAAGTGTTAAAATCGAGCAATACGAAACATATGTTGGTATCCTCTGAAGTGATGGAAAAGGGAAAATTCTCTCCAACATTAGGCCAGCCCAGAAGTGCTGAGAGTCAACAAAATAAAGACATTGACCAATCGCTCTGTGTGTTGCTGCGGTACAGATCCTCTTTGATAAATGGAGTTTCAGCCATGAGGAGAGTTACCAAATACTGTTCCAAGAGACCTTAGTTAGCAACGCTTGTTTCCACTTCTAACTAAGAACAAGTTTTTCAAATCAGATAAGATGAAAATCCTGTAAAGCTTGATAAAAGACAATTAGTGGATGCGCCAGACTCTGACCAGAGATGGGCACTGACTGCTAGAGATACACCCTCCCCGTGGCCTGCAGGACCTTCCCAGCGAGGCAGGGAGCTGGCTGGGCATGGAAGGGGGAGAGACGGAAAGGACCAGCTCGGCTGAGACAAGGAGTCCTGGCAGCTAAAGTCTATTTATTAGTGTCTCTGCTCCTCCCCTGCTGTTATATTAATATAACGAATTGTTCACAGGTGCGTCAAATGAGGTTTAGACGATCGCTGGGAGCTTTGTTACCCAAACAGGCCAAATTAGGGAGAGCAGATGCGTCAGGCAAACTACAGCCCCTTAGCAGAAGTACAAAGCTTGAATTAATGAAGGTCGGTGCTCACATTTGGCCTTCATGGCTTTCCAGGCAGTGGGATTCAGCCCCCTGTTCAGCTCTTGCTTGCCAAGAAGTACTCTCTATCTTCACTTCTGTGGGGATAGGACAGATGGGGTGAGTGTCCCAAGGAAATTGTCTTCTCCTTCCAAATAATAACGAGAATAAGAAAAACTGATGGCCACATGTACCGGGCCTTACTGTAAGGGTATGCAGGTTTTGTCGCTCAACACGAAGGTTCTAGATCAAAGGAGTGAATGTGCGCTAGCATCATGCTATGTAGTGCTCCCCACATCGTGTGCCCTGTGTGGGCTGCACACCCTGGAGGAAGGAGCACCTTTTTCTAACTGCCCCAAAGATGCAGTCCGCTCAAGAACTGGTGCACTCGAGCCTTTGTGCAGCTTTTCAGAGAGTGATTTTCCCCCCCTAACCCTCAGTGTGGCACATGAGCTAGGCACATGTAGCCCCCCCCCAAATATTATCTATAACCCCAACAACCACCCTGTATGGTGCATATAGTCTTAGGATCCCCATTTTACAGATTAGAAAACTGAGTGCCAGAAAGATGAAGCAACACAGTGAGAGTTATACGTGGCAGAGCAAGGATTTGATCCAAAGCAAGTTCCCATTCCTCTGCTGTCTTAAACCAAAATAAACACATTTTCTTTTTCTTCATCTCTCACTCCAGAGAGAGGGATGAGAAAGGAGAAGGAATACTTCAGCACAGCGGCATGAGAGGGGCTCTGGAGTCAAGAGAGCTAAGTTTGATGTTCAATAGGAAGCTCGCTTTGAGTCCTCTGAATTTCTGTTTCTTCCTGTAAAATGAGAATTGCCCTAGATGACTGATTTCCAAGGTTTCTTCTAGTTTAATGTCCAGGAAGTCCAATGGCCTTTTCTTTCGTTCATTTTTTTTTCCCTGTAGGGGAGTATTAAGACTACATAAACTCCATGCATCCTGGAGGGTGATCTGAGAATACATACCAAAGCCAAAAAAAGAATCATGTGTGTAATTTTATACAATGATTACAATTCTGGAGAATATCCTGAGGAAATTATAAAAAAGAAGAGTTCTGAGTACAAAGCTGTGGCATTTGCTCATTGTGACAAACAGCCAAGACCTAAATGACCCACAACAGGAGAATTGTTTTATAAATTTTAGGGGTACATGTGATGGGATGATTGACCATAATAACATACCAACTGTGATACCTCTCCAAGTAGAAACATGCATATGTCTTTAGGAAATAAAGCTGAGCAAAAAATAGAGAATTTAAAATTGTACATAAACTATATTATAGGCATGAAACACATTTACAGATTGATTGACTGAAAGAGAATACAATATAAAATTATTTATTTTGGTAATGGGTTTATGAGTACTTTACAAAAATTAATTTTATAATATTTAAGTCTCACTATCACTTTGGGCAGTTAAAGATACTTCATCAAAACGTTTTGACTTCTGTATTTCTCTTGGGATTATAAAATTGATACTCATTACATAAAATTTGGAAATTCAAAAGAGTATAAAGAAATGGAAAATATTCAAACTGCACTTATGAGAGGCAACCTATTTTTTTTTAAAAGATTTATTTATGCATCTTAGAAAGAGAGAGAACACAAGCTGGGAAGGAGTAGAGGTAGAGGAAGAGAATCCCAAGGAGATGCCCCAGTGAGTGTGGAGCCCAATGTGGGTGTCGATCTCACCACGACCCAGAGTTCACACCCTGACCCAAAACTAAGTCGGACACTTCCCCAACTGAGCCATCCAGACATCCCACAAGCAACTCTTATACGAGTTTGGTCTTTTTCTAGTTTCTTTAAACATTGATTTTGGTTTTGCCTTGCATAGGTAGATCATTCTGTCTCTATAAATCTGAATCATATTTTGCTTTTAATATTAGTTAACTTTATTTTGTATTTCCCATGTTACTAAAAAAGGTTTATAAATATGTAATATATCATTTAGTCCCCCAGTTATGTCTAACTCTTGTTAGATATTTAGATTATATCCAGTATTTTACTTAATAATCCTGAAATGGTCTTTATAGTTTATAAATCACTGTCCAAATTTTAGATTAGTTGCTTGTGATAGAATCCTAGAATGGGAAAATAAGGAACTCTTCTTTTATTCTTTTATTTTTTTTAAGATTTTATTTATTTATTTGGCAGACAGAGATCACAAGTAGGCAGAGAGGCAGGCAGAGAGAGAGGGGGAAGCAGGCTCCCTGCTGAGCAGAGAGCCCGATGCGGGGCTTGATCCCAAGACCCTGGGATCATGACCTGAGCCGAAGGCAGAGGCTTTAACCCACTGAGCCACCCAGGTGCCCTGGAACTCTTCTTTTAAACCAAAACTTCTCATTCCTGGACCTTATATTCCATGTATTTTGAAGTCAATAAGGATTGGTAATTCATCTTCAAGGATTTTTTAAAAAAGATTTTATTATTTATTTGAGAGAGAGAGAGAATGAGAGAGAGAGGTCAGCAGGAGAAGCAGACTCCCTGCCAAGCAGGGAGCCCAACGTGGGACTTGATTCTAGGACTCCAGGATCATGACCTGAGCCGAAGGCAGTTGCTTAACCAACTGAGACACCCAGGCATCCAAGGATTTTTTCTAATCGAGGTACATAAGTGGCATATTATTTGAGCTCTTATACATCTTCCTTTTGCCTATGCGTGTGAAGATAGCACAGCATAAAAATCTTGGGTTGCAACTTTTTATTCTGAGAACTCTGTGAGCTTTCCTTCATTGTCCTCTGACTTAAAGTATTAAAGAGAAGGCTGAGGCTAATCTGCAGGTGGTCATCTTGAAGGAAATTGGAGTTTTCTGCTTGGTCAAGGAATGCTTATGAGTTTTAAATTTACAATTTAAAATTATACTCTGTATCATTTGATCTAGCAATTTAAGTTCATCAATCTGCCTCATAGGAATAAACAGAAATGTGGTTGTTTATAGTAAAATTTCTAATACAGAAGCTTTTTTTATGTTTCTAATACATAATTCTAATAATTATGTCTGTAATCATGAACATTTAAACTGATTTAAGTGACCAACAAGAAAGCATTAGTTAAATAACTCAGGATATGATAGGCTACTATAAAAATACTTTATAACACTTAAGGGCACTAGGAAATATTTGTGATACATTGTTAATTTAAAAAGAAAGCTACAAAAATATGTATAGTCTGAATACATATGTGCTACATATAAATGTATGTAAATAGACTTCTATATGAAATACCTCCCTGGAAGAAGAATGCAGACACACACACACACACACACACACACACACAAACACCAAAATATTTACCACAATTTATTAGTGAAACAGTGCAAACCACCATTCTTTCCAGGTTCTACATAGGTGTGATTCTGTTGTTAACTGATTTTGCCTAAAATACAGCAAGCTTTTCAAATTTGTGGGCTCAAATTGGTTGTCCTTTTGCTTTTGTTTTACTCTCAGGAAAGTTTTCCTCAGTTATATCTTTGATTATTACTTCTGTTTCAATTGTTCTACTTTGCTCCTCAGACCATCCTGTAAGATTGGAATTTTCTTTGCTGTCTTCCATCTCTACTATCTTTTAATTATTTTGATCTGGTTTTGTCCCTTTTGTCCTCTGAGAGTTTTCCAAATCTGTCTTCTTCATCATAAATCCCATTTTCTCTCAATGTCTTTCTATTCTTCACTACTTCTGCAAAAGCTTTAATTTTGTTTACGTTTTTAGTCTACTCCCATCCTTCTTTCTTGTGGCGTTTGGTTCTGGTTCTGGAGATCACACCAACTTGCATGCCAAATAGATTCCTGAAATTATTTCTTCTGGAGTTCCTGCAGTAGATAATTTTCAGAAGTCTTATGAATACACAATTCCCTTTTCCTTAGTCTATAGCATTTTTTTTTTTTACAGTCCCCATGGTGATTTTGTTGTTTGCCATCTACTCACCCTTCAACAGAAGAGATCTATTCAGACGTACTGTTTGCCAACAAATGTGGTGTGTGGTTTGCCCTTGACCCCAATTTCTGTCCACCGACATGCTGGTCAGATTTCTTTAACAGATCTATGGCAGATGGCAGCTTGATTCTTAGAGTTCTTACCACAATTCTTGTGTCTACCACACATTTGTTTCATGCTGAACTGAAATAGGCTCTTTCCTCTTCACCCTCCTCTCAAAGATCCCTGATGCTCTGATCAAAGTGTACATGACATCCGTGTTCAGGATTCACTGCTACAGGATTCCTTGTGTCCTCCGCTATCTTCTTTAGCAATTCATAGCTTTACTTGTGGAAGTCACGCCTCCTCAGATTCACTGCACTACCATTAACATGATCCTCCTGATTTCTTTTTGTTTGTTTGTTTGCCTTTTAAATTCTGGCAATTCCAGTTTAGAGTGGTTATAAAAAAAAAAAGAATGCTAATATGGAAAGTTAGGAAGAGCACTCTGGGTTCTACTTTTCTCTTTCAAAAGTGGAACCCACTTAGGAAAATGATGTCTGCTCTGTTTTCAAGTTGAAAGTTATTCTTTTAGAATAAAGATAGCTGGGAAGAGCTAAATCACATCCTTTTTAGGATCAGCTGATACAATTGGAACATTGATTGCATTTTCAAACCGTTCAATGCTTGTCATGAATGAGCAATGCTTGAATAATGTGTCACTGTCTTGACAGTGGTTATTGATGGGCTTTTATGAGTTTTTGGATTTTCTGTCTTATTTGGAAGGTTGAGAGAAGATTTCTCCAACTACTTTTTTAATAGTATTTTTAAACCAGAGGCTTCTGATTTTTAAATTTATGTAATAACTTTGTTTTAATATTAAGCATACATGCAAATGTACTGTGGAATTTTTATTTTAACTTTATGATTTGAATTCCAATCCAGCATCCATTTCTGGTGGTCAGATATCTCAAAGCCACTAACATCTACAATCTTTCAAATTATAACTGATTTGATTTCTTGGACTCTGCTAATAGTGAGAGATGCTGTATTTTTTTTTTTCAGTAATGCTTAGCAATTTATTCATGCAAACTGAGTAGTTATAAGCAGATTTGACTGCCTTATATGAGAAACTGTTGAAGAAACTAAATGTTTATCTTAGGAAAGAAGAAAACTAAGAAACCCTTGAGAGCTTTAAAATCTTTCAGTATTTGAAATGCTACAGTGCATAAGAGAATAGCTTACTTTGATAATTCTAGGGAACAGAACTAGTGACAGTAGGTGGATATTATAGGGAAACAAGTTTTAATATTATGTTTTAAGTTCCTCAAGGCCCTGTTTGCTTTTGTTTATTGTACCCACAGCATCAAAAATAATGCCTTGACCACAGAAGGTGCTCAATAAATGTTTATTGAGTAAATGCTGTTAATCATTCTAAAGACATTTTTTGCTAACAACTTCAGGCAAAGAATAGAACATCACTTGACAGTGATGCTTTATAAGGAATTCCTAACTGGAGAGGACAGAGGTACCGAATCAACCTAAGCTTTCTTCCAGCTCTGAGTTCTGTGAGTCTGGGCTCCAGCTGCATGTTAGAATAGAGGGTATTTTCTCTTAATGCAATAATTTATAGGACTGTGAATGGGGTAAGATGGTGGAGCAAAGTCCAAAGCCCACTCTTTAATCCCAGTTTACTTAGCTGGCTATGTCACCTTGGGCCAATTACATTTCTGCGCTGGAGAAATCATGTCCCCTGCAGTAGTTTCGATCTTTGTTACATTGCCTTGATGACGAACACTGATCTGCTAGGTGGTTTTGCACCTACAGATGTCCTTCTTTAATCCATTCTCCACACTGGGGTTTGAAGAACCTTTGTAAAGCCTACTCTTGCCATACCATTCCTCTCTTTGAAACTCTTCCCCATAGCCTAAAGATAAAGTCCAGACTCTCATGTAATGATGAAGAAACAAGAGTCTAGAATCAGATTCTGTACATTTTGTTGCTGTTAATTCCCAGCTATGTGGCTTTGGATAGCCACGTGTGCCTCAGTTTCCTTATCTATAAATTTGGGATTATAAATATTACAACCTCAGGCTCATGGGAATTAAATTATATATACACACTAAATAAGAAGGTAGGTAGGTAGGTAGACAAGAGAGGCAACCAGACAGACCGAAGCATCTGATATATATATATACATAGTAGAATTTGGCTGCTCCATGAACTCATCCATTTCTTCCTATCCAATCTTATCATTGGTACCCCCTAAAACTGCTTGTAGTTTCTGCACATACCAAACAATTGTTCTTATCTTGGAACATGCTTTTCCCTTGACCTGAAATCTCCTTGAATCTTCCTCTGGATTATGATCCCCTTTCATCTTTCAATACCCAGCTCTGCATCTCTCCTTCTTCCCCAATTGTCCTCCCCCCTCCTAGACAATGCCGTCCTCTCTCTCCTTTATATCAATAAATGTTCTTTTCACATATCTTTATTAAAGTACTTGCAACAGACTATTAACATAATTTGATTATATTCTGCCTCTTCTACCAAACTGACCTCTTTGAAGAAAGAGAATTTTTTATTTACTCATTTTAGAATTCCCAGTGTTCAACTTCATTCTTAGGGCATGATAGGCATACAGTAAAGGTTTGTTAAATGAGTAAAAGAATCAACAGATGGATGCCTGGGTGGCTCAGTCAGTTAAGTGCCTGACTTTTGATCTCAGGATCATGAGTTCAAGCCCCACGTTGGAAAAAAAAAAAAAAAAAGAAAAGAATTAAAAATTAAAAATTAAGAAAAATGAACAGAATATCATATACTGGAATCTCTAGCTATAGAAGTGAATTTTCCTCCCACTTACATACCTATCTATCATCCTCAGCACATTATCCTGTAGGTTCATGAGGGTTATCTCATTCCCCCTTATAATTGTACCTACCAAGACAGTTGGGAATTAGTCCTGTGGCTATAAAATGGGGAAGAACAGGAACCACATTTACTATCAGTCTAAGGGTCTAGAAAATAACAGTCAAGACTGGGCACGGTGAGCCTGGCCCACAAGCATCTTGCAAGAGGTTTCCAGTAAGCCTTGTAACTGGTTGGTAGGTGTTCTCTCTTGTGGGCTGCAAGAGACTCCTTCTGTGCAAATCTGGGAGGAGCTGCTTTAGCACCGATTCAAGAACTAGTAGAGTTAAAAAAGATGGTCTCTTCCAAAAGACACCACTTCCTAAACTAACCAGTAAGATTTTGTTTCTCTTCTTCGGTGTGTTTGGAGAAATAAGTCATGTCTGCCATAGGCAGCCATAACTGTTTTTTTATGAGATAAGCTAAAAATACATACAATAGCACATAATGCACTTACATCTTAGGTTGTAATTAATGCAAATTATGCAAGATTCATATACAATGTGATTAGACTTCTCTAGCACATAATTTATGGTTGAATTAACAAAGAAGCTGATTAAATGAGAAAATTGATTTCTGTCGCTTGACTTTTTTTTTTTTTTTTTTTTGGTTATTTTTTTTGTAAGAACAGGTCTGAAGACTCGAAGAAATTAGATTATAAAGTTGGAGTTCAAGGTATTCGTTCTACTCTCTGACCTTCTTCCAGAGCAGAAAGCCTACCAAGGTCCATGATACTTTCTGATAGTATACCGCAGGGCAAGTTTCAGTAAAACAACACGAGGCTCTTGTAACTCCAAAACACAAACGTGTGGATGATTCACTGACAAAACAGAATAGATTTCTTTTCATGGTTTACTGGCCAGGAGCATTTCCTGGAGTCCTATTTGAAAGTATTGTGGCAAATTTTCTCAGATACAAATACAAAAATTTTGTGTATGGTTAAACTTTTTCCTTGCTTCTAATTCCAGTGATGGAACTGAATATGAACCCTGGAATAAGCAATAATTGGAAACCTTTCCCATTTCTTAGAAGAACACCCCCTGTAAACTAACAATCACTATTCATAGACAGAACTTTCATCTCCCAGACAGCAAGACTCTTGATGGCCCAGGCCTGTGTCTTCTTAGCTCCTCTCCCTTCTCTCTAACTCCTTCTCAGGCAATCAAGTCCCAAATTCTACCAGTTTACTTTAACTTCTACAATATTTGTTTCCTTCCACTCTTCCTCCATCCCTTCCTTTCTTCCTTGCTTCCTTCCATCCTTCCTTCTATCCTTCTTCCCTCTCCCCACCGCCCATGTTTATTGAATGCCTACTCTGGGCCAGGCCTTGAAAACACACTGATGCATGCAACAGACAAGATGTTGGTGTCTAGGGGCACCTGGGTGGTTCAGTGGGTTAAAGCCTCTGCCATTGACTCAGGTCATGATCCCCAGGTCCTGGGATCCAACCCTACATAGGGCTCTCTGCTCTGCAGGGAGCCTGCTTCCTCCTCTCTCTCTGCCTGCCTCTCTGCCTACTTGTGATCTCTGTCTGTCAAATAAATAAATAAAATCTTTAAAAAAAAGATATTGGTGTCTATTTACAAGTACATTTTGTACTTTCTTCAGAAGAGCACTGAAATGGTCACATTGCACCCGACAAAGCCTGGGCCATAGAATATTAAGAGCCTGAGAGCAGAAGGAACACTGGCTAGATATGGTGGGTACACAGATTTAGCCTTTCTTGCCTTTGTAAGAGTTGTACATGTCTGAAGTGCTCACGAACATGAGCAACCAAAGTCCAGGGAGGGCATGCCTGCTAGGCTCACGGAGGAGGATAGTATTATTATTATTATTATTATTATTATTCAGTTGGAGCTGAATACCTAGCTCCAACACTTACAAGCCGTGTGACTCGATGCTGGTTGCTTAACTTGTTCAGTTTCCTCATCCCTAGAAAACAGCAGTAGTGCCTACCTTGCAGGGCTGTTGAGAAGATGCTGGGAGATTAGGAACGTGCTTGGCCCAGCATAAAGGCCTGGGAAGTGTTCAGTCCTGACCCACTTTCTCTCTCTTCTTTCTGCAAGTTGACGGCATCTTTCCAGACCAGAAACACTTCTTCAGACTTCTCCTATTGGCAGTAATGCTTGCACTGGTTCCTCAGCTGTCAGCTTGATATTATGGCCAGGAGTAACTGAATTAAGGGCTTCCTGGGAATAGCATTTCAAAACCAAACACTCAGAACACTCTTTCTTGAAATATTCCCCACATTCTGTTTGTTAAACATGGATTATTCTAGCACTTGATAGTCTGGTTCAATTACAGATTTAAAGCCTTCACATCTAAGATAGTGATGTCTTTAGAATGCAAGAGTTTGGGGTGAGGGAGGAGAACTGTGACCTCAATGAAATGTCCATGTCCTTGGAGCAATCATGCTATGTTAGAAGGAGTAGAGGTTTTTGAGCCAGATAGACCAGAATTTGAAATCTTAAAAAAAAATTTTTAAGATTTTTTTTTTAAATTTATTTGACAGAGAAAGATCACAAGTAGCAGAGAGGCAGGCAGAGAGAGAGGAGGAAGCAGGCTCCCCACTGAGCAGAGAGCCCGATGCGGGACTCGATCCCAGGACCCTGAGATCATGACCTGAGCCGAAGGCAGAGGCTTTAACCCACTGAGCCACCCAGGTGCCCGAATTTGAAATCTTATTTCTCCACAAGAGCTGGGGCATTGTGTTGCAAACATTATTTCATTCCCTGAGTTAACTGTAGGAATTGAGGGATGCCTGGGTGGCTCAGCCGGTTAAGTGTCTGCCTTTGGCTGGGATTGTGATCCCAGGGTCTGAGATTGAGTCCCACATCGGGCTCCCTGCTCAGCAGGGAGCCTGCTTCTCCCTCTGCCCCTCTGCCTGCTGCTCTCCCTGCTTGTGCTCTCTCTGTCTCTCTGATGAATAAATGCATAAAATCTTAAAAAAAAAAAAAAGAACAATAAGGATTGGACGGATGGATGGGAGAATCCTGGAGAGTAGATAGTAGCTTTTCCTCTTTCTTGTTTGGGACGCTTAAATTTGGTGGTTGAGCCTCTTCTCCCTTCCTCTGCAAGGTCCTGGCATAATACAGTCTCCATTCACAAAACCTTCATACTCTCAGATGTTCCACAACATTGTCAGGTGAGTAATTAAAAAGTGTGACTCTTTGCATTTTTAGAAGCTAGGACAACCTTCTATAAATCAAAGGCTTTAGTGCTAGAATTTTAATACTGTCAATAGATGAGGAAAGAATGTTGGCTAAGCCAAGATCCTCCTGGTATTCCCTGAAGCCCCCACCAAGGCAGTCTTCTTTCTTCTCATAAGGATATGGTTCAGAGCACAGACTCTGGGTTTTAAATCTTGGGGATGTTACTTACTCACTGCATAGTTTTGAATGAGTTAGTTGATTTCTCTGTGCCATAAATGCATCATTTATGAAATGGAAAGAATGGTCAACAGTGAGAAGTGCTTTATAGGGCTGTTGTCGTGATCGAATGAGTTAGTATATTTAAAATACTTAGGGGCACCCGGGTGGCTCAGTCAGTTAAGTGTCTGACCCTTGATTTCAGACCAGGTCATGATCTCAGGGCCATGAAAGGGAGCCCCACATTGGACTCTGCACTGAGCATGGAGCCCGCTTAAGATTCTCTCTCCCCCTCTCCCTCTGCCCCTCCTCCCAATCTATCTTCCTCTGTCTGAAATAAAATAAAATAAAATAAAATGTTTAGAACAGTGCTTGATGAATAGTATTATTGTTACCCATAAGCATTGTGATATGACAGAAGTAGCACAGGACCTAAACCCAAAGTGTGGATTCAAATCAGAAACCTTTACTTATAAGCTGTCTGACCCTTACTGAAATATGGAAATTCTCTGAGTCTCTGGTTCCTTATACGAAAAATGTGGATAATAACTGATGCCTCATCAGGGCGCCTGGGTGGCTCAGTTGTTTAAAGAGCTGACTTCAGGGGCACCGGGTGGCTCAGTGCATTAAGCCTCTGTCTTTGGCTCAGGTCGTGGTCCCAAGGTCCTGGGATCGAGCCCCACATCAGGCTCTCTGCTCAGCAGAGAGCCTGCTTCCCCCTCTCTCTCTGCCTGCCTCTCTGCCTACTTGTGATCTCTGTCTGTCAAATAAATAAATAAAATCTTTAAAAAAAACAAAACTGCCTTCAGCTCAGGTCATGATCCTGGAGTTCTAGTATCAAGTCCCGCATTGGGCTCCTTGCTCAGCAGGGAGTCTGTTTCTCCCTCTGACGCTTCTCCCTCATGTTCTTCTCTCTCTCCCATTCTCTTTCTCTCAAATAAATAAATAAAATCTTTTAAAGAGTAATGCTGCCTCAGCTACTGGAAAGAGTTATATCCTGGTATACAGAGGGGCTTGTTGGTGCCACCTTAGCTGACAGACGTTACTGTCAGAGGGTCCAAGCTATACCAATGCCTATAAGATCAAAGTAGAAATATACAAAGTTGCTTTAAAACAAAAGAATCACAGGGTGCCTCGATGGCTCTGTCCGTTAAGTGTCTGACTCTTCGTTTCGGTGTTGTGGAATGGAGCCCCACTCTTGGGCTTCACACTCAGCAGGAGTCTGCTTGAGAATTTCTCCCTCTGCCCCCCTCCCACTCTCTCTCTCTCTCTCTCTCTCTTTCTCAAATAAATAAATCTTTAAAGCAACAGAATCACTCTCCTACACCAGAGCAAAGCTGAAATGACACCTTACTAAGCCAAGGGTGGGGATCAATCACAGAAAGACACGAAGAGAGACTAGAGGATAAGATCCATGGTGCTCATCGAAGGATTTCCCAGGAAGGGGACAGGGCCTGGCTCAAGGGCCACCAGCCACCCCCTTACCCCAGTGTTGCCTCTGTCCCTAGGACGGAGATGGAGGGTTCAAGTTGTTTTCATCGCTTACCACCTGGTTGGCTGACGGCAAGTTATTTCATGTCTCTGAAAGAATTTCTGCTTTCTCATTGAAAATCAAACAACCTTCTGATAACGTCACTATCCCAGAACGAAGTGCCCTGCTCTTGCCGCTGTAACAGGTATCACCCATGGGTAGTTCTGTTTCCCACCGTAAAATCTTCAGCGCAAATTCAAAGTGACTTCCTCAGCCTCTTGTGAGGTTTGTTACCATGAGTCAGTACTCCCAAGCTGACTCACTTCGTGGGTATGACAAATTTATTTTACGACTCAAAGTCTCAGGGTCAAATGTTAGTTTAGGATGTAAAATGTAACCAACATAAATGCTACTTCATGAGGCCTATGGGCAGCCAGCCACTTTCTCTTTGGATGATGACACAGAAGAAGGTACTATCTATAGGTGTTTCTGAGAGATGCATGCAATAATGAATGGGGAAAAGGCTTTGTAAACTATCAAGCACTTCATACATATAAAGTGGGACACGGTTTTGAAAGAAAGGATATTGCTAAGGCTTCCACTTCAGGATGCAAGATAGCCTGAATATTCTATATATGATAAACGCCAAAGTCAAGGGACAGTTTAGGAAGAATTCCCGTTGACAATTCCACCATTCCCCCCACCCTAAGAATTTGGCCAGAAAGGGGAGGGGGGGATATAGAAAGAGAAAGAGAGAAACCGTCATTTTTAATATCAAATCCTCCCTGCTGATTCTGTGAAGGCCTGGAAACAGCAGGTAACAATGTATAAGTGACTTTGAATTAAGACTGAACTCACTGTGTCCTTCGCTTCTCCCTCAAATGTGGAATGATTTTCTAAGAATTTAATTATCTAAGAACAGAGCATCAAAGCTGTTAGACCCTTGTTAGTGTTAATTCAAACTTAATGTGCATGAGATTTAGAGATCTTGGATACTAGGAAAATGATTTCAATTTAAATAGCCCTCTTTGTCCTACACATCACAAAACATCTTTTAACATAGGTTTTTTTTTTTGTTTTTTTTTTTTTTTTAATAGAATACTATAACCCAGGTCTCTCCCACTAAAAAAGAGTCTCACTGTGGAGAAATCAGATGTTCTGCAAATCAGCAGTTTGCAATAGAAAGAATACATATGGGCTTTGGTGCCTTAGAAATGTAAGTTCAAATCTTAAAGGTTCACCTTTTTCCCTGTGTCTGTGGGCAGAAGCTTAACTTCTTTGAACCTCAGTAAATTAACCTCTCAGCAAGGACTCAGAGCAGACAAGAGGGCATGTGGGAGAGCCACCAAAATGGGGTGAAGGCAGAGGCATGTCTTGAAGCTGGTGGTCCTGGTGCAGTCTGGGGTCTAGAATTATCTGATCCATCCAAGGCAAGGAGGGGACTTGTGATGAATGTTGGCCTGAGGACAGGATGGGTCCATTGGATTTCATGACCCACAATTAAATCATGGCTAGTAGAAAATGAAACAATACCTCCTTACAAAAACATAACTGCTTAAAAAGCATTATGGTATTTTAAGTGAAACATAGGTCTCGTATGTTAACTGTGGAACAATTGGGCAACAGAAATCAGCCAATCTTACTGGAATACGTTTATTTCAAAAGTGTGAGATAAGCCCTGTGACACAATAATTCCTTTGAAAGGCATAAAGGAATCATCAGTTATTATAAACTGAAACTATGGCTTCAGGTAAATTAAAGTTCATTGTTTTGAAGTCTGAGAGTAGAACTTTATTACTGGACCAACGAAGATGTATGTATGTATAATTACTTTTAAATCAGTGTCCCAGCTTACACTTGCTTCATTCGTCTTTTAGAGGTAATTTGAGGTTTCCAGTGCAGTGTAACAATTTTCCTGCCTTATTAACACCTTAAATATGTCTAGCCTATGATCAATATTACTTTCCCCCCAAATTTGTGGGGTGTTAGGACAGACTTTGTTATCCCCTTTTAATAAACAATAATTTAAATCTTAGAGAGATTAGGGGCCTTTTTCAAAGCCCAAAGTGTAGTGATTGAGCCCAAAGAAGAATCTGAACTTAGTATTCTTTTCATCAAATATATACTCAAAGGACTCACCATAAGCTGGATTATTTAGTGGTAATTTCTCCCCCCTCATAACACCATGATTCCCCTAATTCAAAACCTACTGTACCTTCCTCTTTACCTCTTCTCCATCAAGAGCTTTATTCAAGAACTAATATCCAATGTCAGTCATTTCCACTTAGGTATGAATTCAAGCCAATGTGGCCTCCTCCTTTATTTGGTTGCCTTTCAGTCATTATCTTTCAGCTGAATAATCACAAACATGTTTCTCTTATTTTTTTTAGGATTTTAAAAAATGTATTTATTTGACAGAGAGACAGAACACAAGCAGGGGGAGTGGCAGAGGGAGAGGGAGAAGCAGGCTTCCTGCCAAGCAGGGAGCCCGAAGTGGGGCTCGATCCCAGGACCCTGGGATCATGACCTGAACCGAAGGCAGATGCTTAATGATGGAGCCACCCAGGTGTCCACAAACATGTCTCTCTTACTGAGAGAATTTCAGGAGCATAAGGAGTTTTAACAGTTTGTGTTTAGAGACGTCTACTAGAAGCCCCGAGTGAAACACTGCCTGGGATATATCCGTGAACCTGAATTATAAAATGTCCCTCGCCACAGGATGGTAAGCTTCCTAAAGGAAGGGACCATAGCTGTCCAGTTGGCTTTTGTATTCCCAGTGGTTGGCTACAAAGCCTGTCATATATTTAACACTAAATAATTCTAGAATCAATAAAATCAACCTAACAGATACAGCGAGTCATGTCAAATATATCACATTTTCATAAGCTGAGTAAAAAAAAGAGAGAGAGACACTAAATGACATATTTGAAAAGAATTTCACAGCCATCAGTCAGATTGAAAAAGAATCTCTTAAGGCACCTAAATAATCCACCCTCTGCCTGGGAACAGCTTACGCAGTCAGGTCCCAAAGAAACTAAGATGGTAAAGAAGGGCCTGGGACTCCAGCTGACACGGCGGCCGTAGGGATCCAGTAGAGTTTGTGCTTACTCATGACTTGAATGTGATACCTGCATGTTCTTATATTGCCACAGAAAAGTAGAATCCTGCCTTTGGATTCATGGTTGATCCTATTTCTTACATGAACACATTGCTCCTTTGAAATGCAGGGTTATGGGGCGCCTGGGTGGCTCAGTGGGTTAAAGCCTCTGCCTTTGGCTTAGGTCATAATCCCAGGGTCTTGGAATCAAGCCCCGCATCGGGCTCTCTGCTCAGCAGGGAGACTGCTTCCTCCTCTCTCTCTGCCTGCCTCTCTGCCTACTTGTGATCTCTGTCTGTCAAATAAATAAATAAAATCTTAAAAAAACAAAACAAAACAAAACAAAAAAAGAAATGCAGGGTTATGTAGATGTTAGATGAGGACTGGTTATAACCTGGTGGTGGGGGGAGAGTTGCCCCTTCCCTCCTGAGCCCACCAAAGCCTCCAGACCCCACATGGGAAGGCAAAATGTTTATCTGAGACAAGAGGAGCTGCTGTTGCTCGGGAGGAATCAAACTCCTAGTCAGAGGTTGAGGAAAAAAAAGTTCCTGTGTAAATGAGCCTTAAGGACAGAAGTGGGAAAATAAGGACATAAGCAAAATTTTGGAACATAAAGTACATGAAGCTTACTGATTTAGAACTGGGGACAATGACAGTGTGGAGCTAATTCCTAATCAGTGTTTTCAATGTAGTGTGTGTGGGGGGGTGGCTTGATAGCATGAAGGAATAAGACAGATCAACCTGAGTCCTGTATTGGTTTTTACTTTATGCGACTAAGACCTCAGAATAAATGGAAATACTCTGCTCCTTGAAGGCAAGGATGATATCTAATTTCTTAGACAGCAGTTGTTTTTGTTGTGTCTAATAGATGCTCAATAAATATCTATTGAATTAATTCATTCATCCAAGGAGACAAATCCAGTGATTATTTTTTTAATATAATCGTACAACACTCAAACGTCATTAGCTACAGGTTGGGTTATTTTGAATCTAACTCTTCAAATTGCTGGAGGGTGTTTTTCATATAACTAGTTTATTGCCTCATGGAGAAGAGTAGATGTGTCACTTCTTAAACTGGTTTGCGTTTTCTGTGTTTTGTATTTTATTTTTTCAGAAGGAGAAAAAAAATGATAGCAAACCCTGATTTCAAGGCACACTTCTTTTTTTTTTTATTTTATTTAATTATTTGACAGAGAGAAAAATCACAAGGAGCCAGAGAGAGGAAGGGAAGCAGGCTCCCTGCTGAGCAGAGAGCCTGATGTGGGGCTCAATCCCACGACCCTGGGATCATGACCTGAGCCCAAGGCAGAGGCCCTAACCCACTGAGCCACCAGGTGCCCCTCAAGGCACACTTCTTAAGTGGGTGCAGACAAGTATGAAATAATTAAACACAGTGATTCACATTTTCACCCAGGTGCACCTGTGCACAATGGCCATGACACACAGAGAGGGCTATGTTTACAAACTATTGGCCAACTTAGCATTTGTTGAGAGAATACGTAATGGATCGGCACTGGGGTAACTCAGGAGACTGATAGCAAACCTTCAGATTGACATTTTTACAGAAGTAATAGGAAATACCCTGGAACCCTCTTTGATGTATTTTTAGTGAAGTACAATATGAATTTTTTGTTGTTGTTGTTACTTATTCTCTTTCCCTGTTTTTTGCTTCCTAATTGGTGGTGTGTCTCATTCCAGAAAAGTATTAAGGAAGCACGTTGAGGTATACATGGATTTTGTTGCAATAGTTGCTCCATTCAGGGAATATAGAACAAACTTCCAAAAATGTAGATTAGCTCTTATCATTCTCCACTGACCCCTTCAATGACTCCTCTGGCCACAGCCTAAAGGGGTGCTGCCCGGTGGCCTCTGATGCATGGGGTCCTCTTGATAAGGGATGCCGCAGAGTACACAGGTGCTCACCATGAAGGTCCCGTACGCCAGATTAAAGACCCTGGGTTTTCTCCTCCAGGCACTGGAGAGCTATCAGATGATTTCAAATAAGGGCATGGTATGATCAAACCTGGGCTTCACATTATGGAACCGTCGTACAGTATTTTTCTCTGGGAAGCTGGTTCCTTATTGACCTCTCTGAAAAGAAAGCCCACAGGAGGAGTAAATCTCCCCCTAAAAACCAGTGAAATATACTGAGGCGGTAACAAACCGAGTGCAAGTGTGAGCGCGAATAAAGTTATATCTCATCTGGGCAGTAGCCGCATGGTTGCCTAGAGAGAGAGAAATCTTCACAAGGCTTTCTCTCTTTGGAACTTCTCTGAGAATCTTAACAGGGTGATCAGTGTCACTGGAAAGGAATTAGTTGGAGAAAACCTCTGAGTAGTGAAGAATCTGGAGGGCCAAGTGGCTAAGGGATGAGATGACCTTTGTCATCCATCTAATGGACTCACAAAGTCTTTTTTTGAAGCTGCTGATCACTTCCCCACTCTAAATACCTCTCTCTTGGAGGTGGGGAGGCATTTAAAGCACTCAGTCCTTACCTGTATTATAGTACTTAGGGCACTATTTTATTTCATTTATTAATTTTTAAGTTTATTTATTCAAGTCGTTTCTACACCCAATGTAGGGCTTGAACTCATGACGCCAAGGTCAAGAGTCACATGCTTCACCAACTGAGCCAGGCAGGTGCCCCACTTAGGGCAAGACTTTTTTTTTTTTTAAGATTTTATTTACTTATTTGACAGACAGAGATCACAAGTAGGCAGAGAGGCAGGCAGAGAGAGAGGGGGAGGCAGGCTTCCCGCAGAGCAGAGAGCCCGATGCAGGACTCGATCCCAGGACGCTGAGATCATGACCTGAGCCGAAGACAGAGGTTAGGGCAAGATTTTAAGAAACTACCTGTTTACTTATCTTTCTCTCCCATTGTTCTGTGAGTTACTTGGGAATGGAACTAGTCTTTCGTTTCCTTACCATCAGCGCCTAGCACAGCACATCCTTCACAGGGAAAAAATACTTGGGTTTTGTTTTGTTTTTAGATAAATGAACATACGAATGATTAAAAATATGAACTTTATAAATCAAAACAGACATGGTCGTTCAGAAAAATAGGTTCCAGGGAAGAAGATGTTGTGGACTCCAGTCCCAAGGATACTTAAAGGTATAATGGTTAAAACTTACATAGGTGTGTGTAATTAAAAATTGATCTGCAGCTGGAACTTTGCTAAATGACCTTGGAGAGTCCTCCGACTATGACAGGAGTCTCCAAATTTAGTCACATATAGTAAATCCGAAGGAAAGGACACACCAGGTTCTCACAATCATTGTGCAGTTTTCCTGGCAGGTATAGACGGGTATTCATGGCATGTCTACAGGGAGGATAGAACAACTGGGGACACAGTGACAAAAAAGAGCATGTGTTTGGGAATTAAATGATGTGGCATTAACAGTAGTGGAATTAGAGCCTGAGTAGCTGGATAGCGAATGGGTGAGTGATACACAAAAAGGTCCTGTCAGTTGCCCAAGATCCTACAATTAGACCAGTGAAATGAATCCAGCAATGCTGATGTCCAGAGCTCTATTGTGTGTTCCCACATAGAGGAAGAGGAAGCAAAGGAGTGATTCAAGATACTCCTTTTGTATTGACAGAAACATATGTAGTCTTTTCTGTCATGCATACATAAAATATGAGAAAGCATTAAACCGTAATCATTAGAGACTCCTTGAGTGGAGTTATCCCTAAATCAGAAATTAAGTGGGAAGAACCTTAGTACTCAAGTGCATTGGTTTACTCCATGCATTTTAATATATTTTGGGGTAAATTCTTAAATGAAGAGATAATGCCTGATAAGCCGCTTAAATATTTGAATGCCAATAATGAAATCATAATTAAATCAAGTAAAATGTAATAGTAAATGTCTATCTAATGTTGATATTCCCTCTTGGATTCCTTGGAATTTGAATGGATAAAAATTTTATCTTACAATTCTTGGGATTTAGTTCAACATTTATTTCATTATCAGTGCAGACCTACACATACTAACTAGTTTAATGACAATGAATGCTGGAGTCTTTGACTAAAGACAGCAGCAACATAGCAAATGATTTTAATTAGAATAATGTAATTGTACTTAAGGAAGATACTCTAGTAGATGTTGGTATAGTAATTATATAAATAAATGCAATTTCCTTCAGCCTGAACCTGCTGTGTGACCTCGCATAAGTCAGATAATCTTTCTCAATGCTATAGTTCTTATTTATAAAAGAGAGAACATTGTGTAGTTAAATCTTTGTTTCTCTTGCATATTTAAGCTTTAAAAATTTCATACGCCTCTATTTTTTATAAAATGAATTCAAATTAAATGAAATTTAATAAATAATTTGAGCACCTCGTGTGCTCTGTTCACCGTGGAAAGATCTGATATATAATGCTGGACGTGTATAACTTTTGCTCTATGAAAACTCACTTGTTCATTCAACATGTACTCACCGATCAGCCCCCGGCAGTATACCCAATACAGAATTATCTGTGTCCTAGAAATACAGAAATATTAGTGTCATAGAGCTGCTGTAACAAGTTGCCACAAATTTGGTAACTTAAAACAACAGGTGTTTATTCTCTCATAGTTCTGGAGCCCAAAAGTCTAACATGGAGGTCTCCACACAGCTGGGCTCCCTACGAGGTCTTGAGGGAGGAATCCGTTCCTTGCCTCTCCCAGTTTCTTCTGCCGTCAGCTGTTTCTCAGCGTATTGCCACATCACTCCCGTCTTTGCCCCGCTGGTCACATTGCCTCCTCTTCTCTAAGTCTCCATCGTGTGTGTCTTACGAGGATACTTTTAATTTGATTTAGGACCCACCTGTATAATCCTGGATTATCTTTTTTGTTTTTTTAAAGATTTATTAATTTACATACTAGGGAGAGAGAAAGAATGATCACAAGCAAGGGACGGGGCAGAGAAAAGGAAAGAAGCAGACTTCCTGCGGAGCGCAGAGCCAAATGGGGCTCCATCTCACAACCCTGAGATCACAACTGAGCTGAAATTAAGAGCCAGACACTTAACTGACTGAGCCACCCAGGCACCCTGTCCTGGATTCTCTTCTCATCTCAACATCCTAACTTGAGATACAAAGACAGCAAAGATTTTTTCCAAATAAGGTAACACTCATAGATCTGGGGACTAAGTCATGGACATATATCTTGGGGAGCCATCGTCCAACCCACTACAGTGACCAAACACAAAAATAACAAACAAAAGCATCACTCTACCCTTATGGAGCTTATAGTCTGTGAGGGGAAATAGACATTAAGCCAAAATATTATTATAAAATGTAATTATACTTTATATAGTTATACATTAATAGTTTTATATTGTAATTAGGTCTGTGAAGGGAAATTACAGGTGCCTTGAAAGATTTTAACCAAGGAAACTCATTACGGCCGGGAGTAAGGTCAGACCTCTAAACAAGGGACAGTTAAGCTAGCACTGGTGAATATATAGGAGCTGGGGCCTGGGCAGAAGCTGTTGGCGACATGGGGAGATACCATTCTAAGCAGATAGAACATTACTTGGCAAGGCCTTTGAATGGGGGTTTGTAGAAGTGAATGAAGGCCACTGTTGCTGGAGTATAATGAGCAGGGGCAGAGTGGAGTGAGTTGAGGCTAGGTCAGATCATGGAGGGACTTGAAAGCCTTTATCAAGACTTCTGGAAACTGAAGTACAATGAGGCATCATTGATGTGTTTTAAGTAAGAATATCTGAATTATATTTTTAGAATGTTACTGCAGCTAATATTTGTGTTTCAGGGAAGCAAGAGTAAAAACAGGGCAAAGGATGGTTCTAGGCCAGAGATGGCTGCAGCTGGGTCCAGCGTGATAGCAGGAGAGATGATGGAAGTGAAGGCATTTGAGTTACATGTTGGATGTACATTGACAAGGTTGGGGAAAGGGCTGGCTATAGGACAATGAGGCACAGGGAAGGTACAGTGATGGCTTTCAGTCTGTTGGTGGGACAGGCATTAAACAAATGCCCATAAGAGAGGGATTCTTAATGGGATTCAATAATGGAAATGAGACAAGTGACAGGACCTGGAACCAGACCGAGATGCATGCCTGCCTGTCTTCCTTCCTTCCTTCCTTCCTTCCTTCTCCCTTTCATTCCTCTGTCATCCACTCTCCTGTCTTTTTTCGTAACTTTCAGTTAGATCGAAGTCTAAGCATTCCTAATTATAAAGACTTTCCATCTTTTCATAAGGTGCTCTTTATATGCTTTTGATTGATGATTGTTCAATGGTGGAATTACAACCACATCAGCTGAATCACCCTTGAAATTAGTGCAGTGACAGGTGTCACATACATCTCTCTCTCTCTCTCTCTCTCTCTTTCTCTCTCTGCGGTTTATAAGGAGCTTAGCATCTACTCTAAGAGATTATAGTCCTTATGGGGAATCCCATAACGCATGGTAGAGATCAGGATTTAAGTAGGCACAATATATAAAGGAAGCAGAAGAGAGAATGATGGAGGAAGGCTTCGTTTAAACTAGGTCCTACACATTGGGAAGGATTTCAGTCCATGGGAATGGGGAGGAGTCATCCTGGAGGAAGAAGCAGCCTGAGTGAGGGAATGGAGGCAAGCATGGAGAAGGTGTGGTCAGGAAGAGACCCATCATCTTTGTGGTTTGATTGGGGATATATAGGAGTGCGCTGCTAGAAGAAGATTATAAAATGAATCTAGATGAAACATAGGAAAATGAACTAATTTTATCTTTAACCCCTGAAGTAAATTTCTGATCTATGGGAAATTCCAGAGCCATGTTTGTTGAAAGGCGTTCCTCTCCTTCTCCCAGTCATCACGTCATTGTTGTCATAATCACCATTGCTTAATTTTATGATTGTGTAGCCTTCGCAATTTCTCATTCATGACCTCATTACATTGATGACGTGGTTTGGGCAGAAGTAACAGAAGCTATAAACAATGTTGGCTTAGATGATCAAAAGGATATAGTGGCTCCTGTTATTGTTAATGCAGTGCTGACTTTAGACAGTGACTCCATGATATGACAGGATGAGTTCTTTTTGGTCTCTCTGTTTTGAGCTCTTTGGCTCCAGCTTAATCATAAGACCCTTCCCTTTAGGAGCCTACACTGCTGTGTCCTGGTCTACAGGATGTTTTTTTTTTCTCAGGTCACACGCTCTCATCCAAAGCTGAGGCTGAAGACAGCTTCTGAGAAATCACACACTTCCCCCAATTGGAACTGGGTTTTCAGGAAGGGAGAAATGGTCTGGGTATGGGTGGGATGAGAGCCAAAGAAGGAACTAAAGAGTATCCTTTAGAGAAACATAGGTACTTTTGTTGCCATTTTATAGCTGAGGAATAGAGGTTCACAGTACTGTTGGTTGCACAAAGATGTACTTGTTCCCTTTCTGTAAGAGGATCATTTATGTTGAGACAAAAGAAAAGTTACCTATATATGGGAATTCGGAGGTGAAAGTATATTACTATCCCTTCTGAATAGAAAGGACAGACACGTGTCATGGGTTGTATGACCCTGAACAAGTTATTTAACTTCTCTTTCTTTTACTTGTGTGTGTGTGTGTGTGTGTGTGTGATATGTGTGTGTGTGAATGTGTATATGTGTGAGTGTGTCTGTGTATATGTGTGAGTGTGTGTGTGTATGTATGCTGAAAAATAGAGATGAGAGGAGCACCTACTTCACACGGTTGCTGGAAGGATTAAATAAGGCATTTACAACTACAGGTGACCAAATGACTTTCCCGTTTATTATGTGCCTTATCTTAACAATGTCCAAGAAATTAGCCGAGGGCATCCAGTCTAAGAGATGAAATTCCTGAGGCTTAGTATGGTTATTAGCCAAAGGAAATGCCAAACCAAAGTCTCGTGATTCCAAGTTCTATCTACCTCTCTTTCCACTACACTGTGCTGCTGCTTAATGAGATCCCCAGCTCTCTGTCTTTTCGCCTTGCAGATAACAGGAACCACACTGAAGGAACTACACATGCAAATTATTATTAGCACGAAAACAGGTAATTATTATTTTTTTACATTTGCATCATCACAGATGATCTTTGCATTAGACATCCTTTAGCAATGAATGACTGCACCAGAGGGCTTGTGGTTCATTCAGACAGTCATTAATTTTAAATAAGAAATTCATTTACTGTCACTCATGTTGCTTAAACAATGCGAAGCAAAGAGCGACTACAGAGCCGTCCTAGATTATAAGGGCTGGGATGGAAGCAGGAAATCACCTAGCCCAGCCTTCTGATTTACATATGAGCAAAATGGGGGTCAGCATGAGGAAGGTGACACCATTAATTAGTGGCAGAGCTGAGACTAAACCCATTTTCTTTATTTCTCTACCCATGCCTTGCCATTAAAGCATGAATGGTGGTCATCTGACTCCTATTTAGTTAGGAATTCCCTGATTGTTTAAAACACATTGAGGACATAGGATGGAGAGACACTTAACGTGCTAAAGGTTCCAAAGTGAAGATATATTAAGAATCTTTCATAAATTCCCTTGTGCTATATTAATTTTATCTCATTTATTTCTACAATGTACTTGTGGGGGGAAAAACAGGTATCTGTCTGTACTGAATGGACTCATTTGAGTCCTGCCAGTGTAAAGGTATGAAGGAAAAACATTTTACATTAAAACAGAACAAATTGCTTATGGTAACCATTGCATAATGAAGGAACACAATGAAGAATTACAGTTCAAATTACTTATCAGGTCTCTTCCATTTTCTAAGTTTTTAAAGTAGAAAATTGCACAGTATAATTACAGTAAGTTAATTTGCATTCATATTACAATTCAGTGAGCAATTACATTCTTTTTATTTAAAAAAAAATATTTTATAAAGTGTGATTTCCATCAGTACATTTCCAGGGAAGAGTGGTGACTTTTTCCTTGTGAGGTTTTCATACAAATTCAACCACACAGCCTAGACCTTCCAGGAGAGAGTTTTATATAGCCTTTATCATCTTTCTGGGACAGGAGAGAAGAGAACCATTTGAAGTGTAACTGTGGTTTCTGAGTTTTTTGAGAACTCTTCAAGGAATCATCAACTGTTGGGGTTTCAAAGGACAACTTAAAAGTCTTATTGCTCAAGATTCCATTCCTCCATTCACTTCCACAATCCGAAGCTTGAATTTGTCTATCCCATTTCTGCTAAACCATCATCCAACCTACATTTGATTAACTCCTGTGCCAGGAAGTCCTTTACCTTCTGGTGACACCCACAGCATTGCTGGACAGTACTTTCATTCTGTGTGTATGTGTTGGGGGGGGGGGTACTCTATTTTGGCCTAACCATTGTTGCATTAATGCATTTTAAAAGATACTTAGATGAAACCAGAGAGGGAGACAAACCATAAGAGACTCTTAATCTCAGGAAACAAACTGAGGGTTCCTGGAGGGGATGGGGGTGGGAGGGATGGGGTGGTTGGTGGATGGACATTGGGGAGCGTTGGTGCTGTACTGAGTGCTCTGAATTGGGTAAGACTGATGAATCACAGATCTGTACCCCTGAAACAAATAATACATTATATGTTAATTTTTAAAAAGGGATACTTAAAACACACACACACACACACACTCATTCATTGCTTTGGTTGTGCCTTACATAACATAGAGCACTCTTTTTGTTGAGGTATAACATTGCATTTAGAACATTATCACAAACATCTGTGTTGGGCCATCATGGAGTGGTTCCCGTGAGGACTGTGGGGTCTGATGGGCTGCTCTACTTTCTCTGCACTTGATCTCTTAAAATTTTTTAAAGGATGAAATTAACTTATATTGCAATGCATAGATCTTAAGAGTAATTTGGCCAGTTTTGGCAAATGTATTTGCCTATGTAACCAACACTACATTCAAGAAAGAGTATATTCCATTATTCCAGGAAGTGCCTTGTGCCCCTTTCCAGACAATCCCTCTCCACAGAGGCAGCCAGTGTTCTGATTTTTCTTATCATACATTTAATTTTCCTGTTCTTGATCTTCCTATAGAAGGAACCATAATAATGTTATTGATCTTCTTATAGAAGGAATCATAATAATGTCTGGTTTCTTTCATTCAATATTTTTTAAAGATTGGTCCATGTTGCTGTACTCATGAGTAGTCTATTTTGTTTCTTGCATAGTAGTATTCCACTGTATGACTTATCCTCCTGTGGAAAGACATTTGTGTGGTTTCCATCCTCCTGTGGAAAGACATTTGTGTGGTTTCCACTTGGACCTATTATAAGTATATAACTTTCTAGCATATGCGTTTGTTTGTGTGTATGTGTGTGTATTATGTGTGTGTGTGTGTACTTATTTTATTTCTCAGAGGTAAATACTTAGGAGTGCAACATCTATAAATGCCCAAAGAGTAGATGCATCCTTAACTTGATAAGTTTTCCAACATGGCAACACCATTGTACACTTCCACTGGAAACATATGAGAGTTCTACGTCCTTGCCAAAATTGAATGTTGTCAGGCTTCCAAAATTTTAGCCATTTTAGTGGGTGTGAAGTGATATCTCATTATGGTGTATTTGCATATTCTTTTTTTTTAATTTATTTATTTGTTAGAGAGAGAGAGAGCAAGCAAGCACAGGCAGACAGAGTGGTAGGCAGAGGCAGAGGGAGAAGCAGGCTCCCCGCCGAGCAAGGAGCCCGATGTGGGACTCGATCTCAGGACGCTGGGGATCATGACCTGAGCCGAAGGCAGCTGCTTAACCAACTGAGCCACCCAGGCATCCCATTCGCATATTCTTTATGATCAGAGATGACACACACCTTCTCGTGTGCCTATTGGCTATATTATATATATATATATATATATATATATTTTAGCAAAGTGTCTGTTCAACCATTTTGTTCATTTTGATTAGGTTGCTTATCTTTTTATTATTAATTAATAGGATTTGTTTATGTTTTCTGGATTTAAGCCCTTTGTCAGATATGCATTTTGAATATTTTCTCTGGGCTTGTAGTTTACCATTAATTTCCTTAATACTGTCTTATGATCATCACATGTCTTAAATTTTTATAAAGTCTAATTTATTATATTTTCTCTCATGTTCAATGAATTTTTTTTTCCTAAGAAATCTGTGCATACCTAAAACCTGTGAGGATCCTTTTATAGTTCTTTTCTAGAATCTTTACTATTTTAGTGATTGCATATTGTTCTATACATGGTGGAAGGAAGGGATTGAGGTTAATGTTTTTCCATATCTTTGTCCATTTGTTGCAATACCATACTTTAAAGACTTTTCTTTCCTCAATGCATTGCAATGACACCTTTGTAAAAAAAAAAAAAATATATATATATATATATATATATATATATATATATATATAATTGGCCACATATATGTTGGCCTATTTCTGTTTCTCTATTCTGTTCCATTGATCACTTTATCTATCCCTAATGCTAAGACTGTACTGTCTTGATTATTGTAGCTTTATGGTAATTCTTGAAATAAGGTAGGATAAGCTCTCTAATTTTGCTTTTCTTTCTCAGGATTGTTTTGGCTATTCTAAGTCTCTTTGCATTCTCACATACATTTTAGAATTATCTTGTCAATTTCTTGAAAAAAATGTGGTGGGATTTTTTTGGGATTTGTACTAAATGTGTAGTTAAATTTGGGGGAGAATTGACCTCAGTGTTGAGTTTTGTAAACTGTGAACATAGTATGGTTCTCCATGTATTTGGGTTTTCTTTAACTGTTTTCATCAAAAATTTCTAAGTTTTGGGCAGAAATCTTACATGACTTTTGTTCAATTTACTCCTACTTTGAGACATGTTTTTATAAATAGCATTTAAAATTTTCATTTTTCAATGGTCTAACTATGTAACTTTGGGAATGATTTAACCTGAGTTTATTTTAACCTATAAAATGTAAATTCATGTACTTCTCAGAACAAGGCTAAGTATAAAAATATACAAATAGTTTTTTGTTGTTCTTTAAGTATTAAATTGGATTAACATATAGAAAGTTCATAATACAATACATGGTATATTAGAATTCTTTTGGTCAAAAGTTAAAAAACAAAAAAACTAACTAACCCAAACCGACTTAAGTAATAGAAGGGATATGTTGGCTCATATTGAAAAATCTGGGTGGGGGGATGGTAGTCAGCTTTAGGCATGACTAAACCAACATTCTTCAAGAGTTTCCTCATGCATCTCTATTTTATCACATCGTAGTCTGTGTATTATGTGTGCGTTCTTCTCTGTTCTTCTCTGTTAAGGATTTTCTTTTTATTTTCTTTTTTTTAAAAATTCTTCATTTAAGTAGTAGTTTAGTACTTCATTTGAGTAGTTCACATACACTGCATCACCAGTTCCCTGCTTAGAATTTAGTGATTCTTTAATTGCATATAACACCCAGGGCTCATTCCATCAAGTGCCCTCCTTAATACCCATTGCGCAGTTACCCCCCCCAACCTTCCCTTTAGCAACCCTCAGTTTGTTTCCTAGAGTTCACAGTCTCTTATGGTTTGCCTTCCTCTCTATTTTCACCTTATTTTTCCTTCCTTTGCCTATGTTATCTGTTTTGTTTCCTCAGTTCCACATGAGTGACTGACTTATCTGACTTTGCATAATATCCTCTAGCTCTATCCACATTGTTGCAAATGGCAAGTTTTCATTCTTTTTGATGGCTGCACAATATTCCTTTGTATTTATATCCCACATCTTCTTTATCCCTTCATCCTTTGATGGACATCTAGGCTCTTTGCATATTTTGGCCCTTATGGACGTTGCTGCTATAAATATTGGAGTGCATGTGCCCCTTTGAATCACTATGTTTGTATCCTTTGGGTAAATACCTAGTAGTGCATTTGCTGGGTCATAGAGTAGCTCTATTTTTAAATTTTCGAGGAACCTCCATACTGTTCTCAAGAGTGGCTGCACCGCTTTACATTCCCACCAACAGTGTAAGAGGGTTCCTCTTTCTCCACATCCTCACCAATACCTGTTTTTTTTTCCTGACTTGTTCATTTTAGCCATTCTGACTCGTGTGAGGTGGTATCTCATTGTGGTTTTGATCTGTGTTTTCCTGATCTCTGAAGGCTTTTCTTATGGAATGGGTTCTTAGAGCTACAGGCTTACTGTCTTTCCAGTTTCTGGAACAGCAGTAAGGAGAAAACATTTTCCCTAGTTGCTCTAGCAAAAGTACACAGGTCTATTGGACCATCCCTGAATTGTGGCCAATTGATGTGTTGCACCTGTTTCTCCCTGGAGTTCAAGGTTGGGTCAACTCTCCCCAAACAAAATGGAAACCAAATCACTGAGTGGAGGAAATGGTTCCCTAACAAAATCTGAGTGGAGTTTACCAATGAAGGGGGAATGGCTGCAGAGAGGCCAAAAAACCAAGTATCTGTCATAACTCGAATATTGTAGCCACAAGCTACGTGGCATTGTATCCTTTAGCATTCTGATTCTTCCCTGCTCTCATACTCCATAGGCTCCGGGAACTTGGTCTTTCTGATAGCGTCCAGGCTCCTCCTATTTTCAAGCACTAACATCCACTTACGCTCCATTTTATGAGTGGAAAAAAAAATTGGGATTTGTCAACACACACAAAAAAAACATAAGAGCCTTTTGATGATCGTTTCAGCTCTGCGCTTTGTTTCTACTATGCATTTAGCCAAAAAGAGCAGATTGGTGGCATAAATACAATTGTAGTGCTGCTAGTCCCCTCCACACCCTCCTTGGAGAAATAAAAGGAGGGCTATTTATAGCAACTGTAAACCAGAGTCAAGTTTAGTCATAATACTGCCACACAACCTTTCCCTGGAATCAAGAAAGGCCAGCATCATAAAAGAAAGGAGCTTCTGTTTTGATGAAGACTTACAGAAATTTCTTTTCTTTTTTAACCTTCAGAAGAGAAATAGCAATTGGACATCTTGCTTGAGTCCAGGGTGTGTAAGAAACATATCTGAAATGTGGCTAATGTAAGGATTGCAACATATTTTTTCTTGCTTTTTAAAAAATCTGAGCCCTTTCACAGTAAATTCCAAAGTCCTTAATATGGCAAACAAGACCCTTTAAAATTTGTTTACGTTGCTTCCCTCTATGTAGTTAACTATATCCAACCCCCTCCACCCCCAGTGAGAGAATTTGCCCATTCTCTTTTCTTAGCCTGAAATACCTTTCCCTGCTTCATTTGGTTATTCTGTCATCTTTCGAGATGATATCACTTCCTTCCTGAAGTCTTCCTAACATCCTACTCTGTGTTAAATGCCCCTATCTGATATTCCCCTAGCACGCTGTACTTAACACTACCATAGTATGGATCAGAATGCAGCATAATGATGTATGGCCTTCATGTGCCTCTGAGTTGTTTGAGAACAAGCTTTGTTTGCTTTTTGTTTTCTTTCTTTGCCAACACCAAGCATTGTGCCTGGTATGGAGTAAACAATCAGCAAACACTTTTTGAGTAAAGGAATAGAATCTGAGTGTTAACATGAACTTGAATGAAAGGGCCTATGCAAGGCTCATTTACTTTAGGTATTAACCTTTGAAATTTTGTGCATTCTATATACTAGTATACTTTGAACACATGATGTCTCTAGTAAGCTGGGTGGAAATGTTCCTACTGAGCATTAGTCAAAATTTTATTAATTTGAGAGCTTTATGTATATAGAATATTAGTGTATTCCTGGCATATGCAAGCACTAGAAACTATTTAATAAACAGTGGCTACGTAATAATTTGTGTTTGAAACCCCCAGAGCTTATGGCCCAAATTTATTTATTTATTAGAAAAAATTATAGGAATAAACTTAGTTTTAAATAATATATACTACACAAAATGAGCTACTTTCCATTCCTTTCATAGGAGGAGTAATTTCTGCTAATTGAATTGATGATTTCTGACATTTGGTTTTACTTTTAATCCTGGGTCAGTTTCAAAGAGTAACTCATACAGGCTGCTCCTCTGTGTAGCTCGAGAATCAGGTGCATCGGGATGAATTATGTGAAGTTCAATAAAACTCCTTTGTGCCCATCCACCTGCCCATGCCCTTGCTTTTTTATTCAGTTGACTCACAGCTCCTGAAAGGCAGAGCCCGTTTCTGATTTATCATCATTCCCATTGCGTAGCACAGAGCCCGATTTATAAAAGGAATGCCATAGATGCTTGTTGATTTAAAATGAACTATTTTGGCATTATTCTAGGAGGAGAACCAATGTTTACTAGGTGATTCCTTTGGTGCTAGCTAAGTCTACTGCATTATCTCTCTTAAGACCCGCTGTGATCTCAATAAGAGGTGTCTCATGAAGCAGGTAACACCATAGTAGTAGAGAATGTTGGAGTGCAGAAAGGTGAGTAGCTTGTCGAAGGTGATTCAGGCCCATCAGATTTCAAAGTGGGCAGTCTATCCAGTACATGTTAAAAGCGATATTTCTCTCACTGGGCTGCCATGAAGATTAAATGAGTTAAGGTATGGAAAGCACCCAGCACAGTGCCTGGAACATAATACACAATGCATACATCTTTGCTGTTCTTATTACTTTGCGGTTTCTCAGAGTAGATGGTAAAGAAATGTTTATTGATTTTTTTTTCTTTATGCCACACTTAGTAGAAAGGACATTGTTATGTAAAGAGAAGAAAAACAACACGCTTTTAGGTATGTTCTTTCTTGATATGTTTACTACAAACTCAAAATAGTGCTTCAAGACTTGGTTTGGGGTTTAACCCAGAAGAGTATTAGTGTCTTCACCAAGTCCTTGATGAGCAGCTTGTATGCACTTACTGTCTACATGCTATACTTTCTTCTAGCCTGGACTTGGGAACAGCTGTGGCTTATTGCCCCTGTTGGATGTAATGGGAATTTGCCCAGTTTCTGTAGCTGACCTTATTCAACATTGAATAGAGAGAGAGTTTTACGTGAACCTCTTCATTTCTGTTACTTGGCCAACTCAGCGTCCTGCATTCCCTTCAAAGTCTGTCATCGTAACCCCCCTGGAAAACAGAAGGAGGTGGAAGGGGGAGGCAGTGAATGTTATACGCAGGGTCTTAAAATGCAGGTGAGTGGTTTTGATGTCCTGTGACTGTCCTCAAAGCATTGAGGAACTTCAGTGATTTTTGGTAGTCAATGAAAAGTTAGACCTGTGTTCGATTACCTTAGGTTTGACATTTGTCCCAGATACCTATAGTGCCTAACAGTTTTATACACTCTCTCCTCCTATTTCAACAATGTCTTCTTTGGTTTGTCCTGTTTTCTCTCTATGGAGTTCAGACCCTTGGGGTCTGTCTTTATAGATGAGGATACCGAAGTGGGTTTTTTTTTTTTTTTTTAATAAATCTTAGTAGAGTTGCCTGGTGAGCCTGAATTTCCTAATAAATGAATCGTAAGTGTTTGGTGGCAACTCTTCCCACTTTCTAGAACTTTAGAAAAGTTGGAGAGACTTGAGCCTTTCCCTGGTCCTCGCCTTTAGATGTGCTGGTCACATCCAGAAGTGGCTAGAAACAGTGGTACCAAGGGTGACACCTCCCTCCCACCTTGCTGGGAGTTTCCTCTGATCAGCTGTTCTCCCAAGATTGCATCCTGCCAATGACCTCACCAATTTTTTTGTCTCCATGTAAATTGCTATCTTTTCAGGAGGAGCATGACAGCCTCCCTTTGCTCCAGCTTCCATTTGTACAGAAGCTGTTATTACGGAATAAGTTTAATGGGTCGTGAATTTTGTGCAGAAAGGGAGGGTCTCTCGATGACTTTGTATGTACCAGCTATGGACGTATTGGCTCCACAAGGAGTGCATTAGGCTAAATATTTTTAGCCCATTGACTCTGGGGGTAATAACCCTAAATGCTTCATTAAATTTTCATGGATGAGTGACAGAAGCTATGAGGGGGGGAAAAAAAAACACCCAAATCCGCCACATTAGCTTTATTATTACACAGCTGGAGGACAGGCGTGTGGCCCCTCAAAAGAATAAAAAATCAACTTTTTGAGGAACTGTTGCCTGTCTTTTCTTCCCTTTCTCGGCCCTGTTCCCAATGGGCAGCCCTTGATCAGATTTTTTCTCTCCCCCACAGCTGGCATTCGGGCATCTGGAGACAGGTCATACCACACCAGACATTTACTGGAGTTGAACCCAATCTCAGGGTACATAACTTTCAGACCAACAGTCTTTTCTGCAACTTGGTAGCTTTTTGTAAACTAGGACCAGAAGGAGGGAGCAACTGTTTACAGGCTGGGGCCTTCTCCCGTGCAGGCCGCGTGTTCGAACTGAATCTGCAGATTGTCTTCTCCCGAGCATTCTAAGAACGCGAGTGGGGCGAGCTGACCAGCCCGCATACCTTCAGGGGCTTGAGTCCTTTCCTAGGACTGAGGGCAACGTGAGCGATGCAAGCCTTCTGCAGGGGAGCCTCAGTGGAGACGCGGGGCTGCCTAACCAGGGTTGGCCGCTGGGAGCTAGCGCCCCCTCCCGCGAAGGGGCGAGGGGGCAGCCGGCCCTCGCCGAACCCGCCTCTGGCTTTCACCCGCGGGCACTCTACCCTTGGGAGTGCGTGAGAAGTTCCGAGGCTTGGATAAAAGAGTAGACCCTAGGGGAAAATGAGGCAGGTCGGGAGGGCGCTGTTGCTGGTGGGGATGGTGGCGAAAAACACTGGCTACTTTGTGAAAGCCGAGGCTGGGAGCTTTGACCCTTTCCCTCCCTCACCCGCTCAGCGCGATGCGGCTGGGGAGGGGACCCCCACGCCCTCGGCTCCGCTCGCCTCCGTCCGCACCGGGATGCGGAGTGAGCGCAGGGGCTCCAGAGGCGCGACCGCGGCGCGACCGCGAACCGCGGCGCCCCCGCTCGCTCGTTCGCTCCCTCTGCCGCCTCCACCCCGCCGCCGCCGCGACTCCGCTAAGCTCTCGGAGCGCGCTCAGGCGGTGCGGAAAGCGTCCGGGCGGCAGCGGGGGCGGGCGCCGGAGCCGGAGCCGGAGCGGCGAGGCCCCGGGCGAGGGCACGCCGTGGGCGGGCGGCCGGGCGGCCGGGAGGCAGCGAGGGGAGCCGGCAGGTGAGCTACGTCTCCGGGCGCCCGGCGGGCGCGGGGGCAGACGGGGCGGGGGCCGCGGGAGGAGGCGGGGCTGCGCGCGCGGCGGTCTCCTCCCCCGGCGCTGACGCGGGCCCGTGGCTCCCGGGGAGGATGGACCCTGCGCGGCGCTCGCCGGGGCTTCCCCGGGCTGGAGAGCGCGCCTGAGTGCGGTCGCCCGCCGGGCATGGGGAGCCGCTTCCTGCGCGGCTGCGACAGCGGAGGAGGATGCTGTCCGCGAGCGGAGGTGAGGCGCGGCGGGGGCGAGCGCTGCTCCGAGTTCGGCGCCAGTAGGTGCCGGGGGCAGGGAGGAACTGGGCGCCGGACGCCGCCGCTGGGGCCCCGGGCGCGAAGGAGAGCTCCTGGGGCGCCCGTCGTGGGAGTTGGCTGGGGTGTTGCGGGGATGGCGACTGCAGTTTTCCGCCCGCTCCCTCCTCTTGCTGGGGGAAGAGGAGCGACCTCTCCTCCTTCCTCTCGGCTCTCCCTCACCACCCCCAGTCTCCTTACTTCTGACCGCGCGCGTCTTCTTTCCAGACGTCCTCACCCCAAACACTCGTCTCTCTCTCCGAGACCCCTTGCTCCCTCCTCCCTGCCGCGAACCCGGTTCTATCCACCTCTGAGCCCTCCCTTCCACTCCAAAACCTCCCCATTGCTCCGGAGCCCATCTTCCGGCCTCTCTAGCGGCTTTCCGCGGCCGGACCCTCTTCCTCACTCATCTGTAGAGCTAGGGCTCTGCCCGCAACTGTCGAACAAGCGGGTTTCTCCTATAACCCCTGCCTTTTCGCAAACACCCTCAGAGCTGGACCCCGCGTCTCCCCGGACCCAAGCCGTTCCGGAGTCCTCCGTCGATTCCGTTCTGTGCTGCTCCCCGCTCTGTCCCATTCCCCAGGCTCCCCGCAGCCCCGATGGCTCTCCTCCCTGGCCCGCCCCCTTGGTTTCGGCTCCAGACTGGATGCTGTGCCTGGGAACCAGAGCTCAGGGCTTTTGTTTCTGTTTTTGCTTTCTTTTTCTTTTTTCTTTTTTTCTCCTACTGGGGAAACTTTAAAATCCCCGTGGTTCGGCTTCTAAAAAAGCCCTAACCGGAGGGCTCAACCACCGAGAGAATCTGGACGCAGGGAGACAGAGATGGGGGAGATCGTGTCGCTCGTCGGAAGGGAGCCATGGGATGTGTGTACAAAGTAAATTTCAAAACCGAGGTGGTTGCTGCTGCCGGGACTCTCCTTTCCCGGCTGATTCCGTCCCGCGGAGTATTACTGTGGGAGGGCGCGTCTTTTCTCTGCACTTTTTAAGGCGCCTGTCCCCTCCCCCCCCCGGTGGTGCTGGTGACCGGACAGGGGTGGGGGAAGAGCGAGTCGCCACAAGGGAAATCTGCTTGGAGAGGCTGATGCCACTTGGCTCCTGCGTTGCTTGCTCCCGGACCCGCCAGATTGTGTATGTTTCACTCTAAACTACCCGCCACCCCCAACTGCATCACACAAGTCCTCATTGTTGGGGGTCTGCCTGGGCACTTCCGCCTGGGCTAGGAGAGTCTGAAGGAATGGGATGGGGGTGGGGAGGCCGGGGGCGCTCGGCGAACGGGCGCTGGCTGAAGCCGGAGGCTCGGCCGCGGCGGGCGGAGCGGAGAGCGCCCCGGCGCGGGCATCCGTGCGCTCCGGCGACTGTTGGCGAGCGTGGTTGCGTGCCCGCGTGGGTCGGTGCCTGGTGGGTACGTTTGGAGACCCGGGCAAGTCTGGACTTAGATCCTTTAGGAAGAGCCGCGAGTGGAAAGCTTGCGGAAGCGAGTGCGTCTTTTGCTGTCCCGGTGCCGGGCGGTCGGGCGAGCGGGCGAGCGAGTCCTCCCAGGCGGATGCTACTAAGCCGTTCTAGCGAGTTACCGGGACCGGAGCGAGGATCTGCTCTCGCGTCTCCCGCCCTCCTGCTCCCCTCCTGCTGGCCGGTTCCACGCACTTTCACAGTGTTGATGGTTTTTGAATAAAGGCCTTGTGGGGGTTCCGCTGACACTTCATAACACTTAACATGTTTTCAAGTAATCATATAAATTAAAGGTGGCTTACGTTCAGAACCCCCTAATTATCCGGTTCACGTTTGTACATTTATGTGCCAATTATAGGTCTTCAGGAAATCCATAAAATTATAAACCATTCCCACCCCCTGAATTAGCGCTCATTGTTTTTATTATCTCAACGATGAGTGATTCTGGATGGAATCCTGAATTGAACAGGCAAGAAGATAGATGTGCGGGAGAGTGGGGGGGAGAGGGGGAGGAGAGCTGGGCTGGAGTAGGACACTTAACAGCAATCCCCTCCCCCATCTCTCACTTCCTATCCTGGCAGGGCTTGGTGACAATTCTGGAATCTGAAAGGGATCAAAGATTTTCTTGATTTCCTATTGAGAAGGGCAACCTAATCAGAGCTGTGTAAAAGTCAACTTCTAAGCAATCAGAAATTGTCTGCTGATGTCCTTGATTGAAACCCCAGCATTCAAATGGAGTATTGAAGAACTCGCAGACATAGCTTTTGAAGTGCTATTGTTCTTTCCCATACACAGAGGCCCTCATAAAGGTTTAGGAAGTTCAAAATGCAGTGATTTGAAAGACTGACATTGTAACTATTTGGCGACGCTGAGGGGATCGGCAGGGATGAGAGCAGAGGCCTAGGTGGGAAGTGCAAACGTGTTGCTACAGTCTTCTTGGGAGCAGTGCCGCTATCGAGTGGGAATTCAGTTCTAAGCATCAAGTTGGCAATTAAATCTCTTCCTAAAGCAGATTTAGAGGATGATTTTTACTAGGGTTTTTTTTTTTTTTCTTGGTGGTTTGCTTAAGGTCTGAATAGGCATATCTGAAACATTTAATCATGTTCATTGTATTCAACAATAAAATCTGAATAAAAATTACTTATTGTTGATGAAGCTCATCTCACAAGCTGTTTCACAGTATGTTTCATTTGCAAGACACACCATTGTAGGAGGCTGCAGGGAAGAGATGCCATCACTTATTGTTCTTGTTCTCTTCCCCAGGCCAGAGAGGAATCTGCTGCTTCACTCCCCTCTGCCCTCCAAAGTCATTTCCCTTAAAGGGATGGGGGTTTGGCTTGGTACCTGATAGGACCCTTCCTAAAAATTGCATTTGGTGGATATATGGATGCCTGGAGCCACCCTCCAGGCAGATGAAGAATCTAATTGAAGCAGCATTTCATTTTGATAATTCACTCAAGTCAAACATTTTGGTTTTTGCAGGAATTTAATCCCTCTCTCAAACTAATAAAGCTAACAAAGCAAGAAAATCACAGTTTATATCTTTTAGATGGCACTTTAAAAAATTGCCTACATTGAAGGCTGTTGTCAGGAACTTTCAGTGTTATTTAGGGCTTACTGTGAAGAAGAATGTGCGCTGGGTGAGTTAAGTAATTGAGGATAAATCTTATGACCTCTCAGAACCTCTGTTTTATTATTTGCAAAACAATCACAGTATTATCTACATTGTATGTTCTTCGAGCAATTTGATAGGGAAAACTATCTCACTGGGCCCTTTGACAGATAACAGGACTTCAGGGGAATGGTAACTTTTGGTCACAGGATGGAGTCCTGCTAAGGAGAGGATATTTGGCATCGGAAGGCCAGGATGGAATCCTGACTTTGTGATGTTTGGTAAATCACCTCTTCTATTAATTAAAAAAAAAAAAAGGAATAGTTTACCTTTTTGGAGCACTTACTAAGAGTCAGGTACCCTTTTAAGCACTTTGCATGCATTAGTTTATTTAATCTTTAAATAACCATGAATAATCTTTGAGTAACCATAGGTTGATAGTTGTATTTTCGTTCCCCTTTGATTGATAAAGAAACTGGGGCCCACAGAGATGGTAACTGGTCCAAGGTCACAAAGCCAATAAGGTATAGAACTAGGGTTTATTTATTTATTTATTTAGAGTGAGTGCACATGAGCAGGGAGGGGCAGAGGGCAAGGGAGGAGGAGACAGTCTTAAGCAGGCTCCATTATCAGCATGGAGCCTTATGTGGGCCTCATCTTCACAGTCTGGAGATCATGACCTGAGTCAAGAGTTGACAGGTAACCAACTGAGCCACCCAGGTGCCCCTAGAACTGGGATTTAAATCCAAGCTTTCTGGTTCCTGGGCCTGTGTGGCAGCACACTGCTGCCTCTGTGTGGAGGGGTGATCCCAGCTATCTCTCGTGGTGATTGTAAAACTTGACAGGGAATAATGGAACAGACTTCCGGCAGGAGCAAGTTACAGGTTTTTCCCAAGGTTCATATGCTAAAACAAAATGAGTATTGTGTTATCAACAGGGCATTGGGCTGATGGTAGACATTTTGAACACTTGGGACTTCATGATAGGTATTGGTCAGTATGTTCACATCTGTCTGTGCTGCCAAAGTATTCTTTAAGTAGGCATACAGCATTGCATTACTGCTGTTGTCTGTTACCAACTGTGATAAGCGGAGATTCTTAAAATTAAAAGGTGGCATAACAGGTAGTTAGAAGTCTGGACTTGGGTGCTAAAGCGCTTGAGTTCAGACCCTAGTTCCTCCAGCCCTGCCATCGGTGTGGACTTGACCAACCTCTCTGACTTCTCCATGCTGTAGTGTCCTTGATAATAAAACAACAGTACACACCACCTATGACTGTGGAGACGATTATAGGAATTAACACCAAGTGCTTAGAACAGCAGTGAGCACGTAATGTTACTTAGCTATGTGTTACCCTTCAAACAAAAGCCAGATTCTTCCTTTTCTTAATACAAAGGTCTCTGTCATTGATATCCCAAGGCCTAAGTATCCTAACAGTATCTGTTTTTGTTTTTATTTTTTTCCTAAACAGGAGATAGGGAGAAAGAGATACAGTTCAGGATTTCAGAGAAAGGTTTTATTGTTGTTGGTTTTTGTTTTTGCTTTTTTAGTTTATTGGAAATATTACCTTGAACATTTACCTTCTTTGTGAAGGGAGTTGGGAAGTACACATAATGCTAAACTCTCCATGGAATGGCTCTTTTCAGAAACCGTTTTGGGGAAAATAAAATGACTGATTGATTGGATTCTAGTAGTAGAATAGTCAACTCTCCCCATTTACAGATTGGAAAACAAGTCAGATTGAAGGAAATATATAAACATAATGGCTGAGAGATACCGTTGGAACCCAGAATTCTTGGGCTCCTGTCCACTGCTTTTTCCTCTGGGCCAGATTGCCTCCCATACCAGGATAGAGAAGCAGCCTGAAGTATAAACAAACCTTGAAGCAAGGGGAGTGTTGCCAGACTAGGAGCAGGAGCCAGTCAGATGTTCTGTACTGAAAAATGTGTCCAATAGGAAAAGAAAATCCCTCCTCTTATAAGTACACTTATATCCATGAAAACTGGCACTAAACTCAATCTATGAAATGCATGTCAGGATATGAACCCATGTTAAACACACACACACACACACACACACACACACACACAGCAGTCGATGACTTGAACATCTCCCTTAGGTTGGAGAGCAAATGAACAAATGATTGGGTTTCTTTTTCTGTGAGATGCTCTTTGTGTTTTTCTTCTACTTAGTTCTCAGATATGGGAAGGTTTTGGTTCAGGAATCATAAAACTCCTCCGGCTTCTATTTCATGAAATATGCAGCATATACTGTTGGAGAGAAACTGCCAGCTTGCTTTTATTATTATTATTATTATTATTTTTATTTGAACCCAACATATAACCAATCTACAATGCCAGTGGGGGATTCTCATAAAGAGAAAGGAAAACAGAAATAAAATTTTTGCTGAATAGAACAACTCACAGCCAAAATGATACAAGTTTTGTCATGGCCAAGATGGGTGGTTTAGTTTAGGGGATAAAAATGAGAGGAGGGCAGTCCCAGACAGATGAGACCGTTCAAGGTGAACCCCAGTCCCTGTCGACCACCTACATTGAGGCTTGCAAAATAGTCAACTTGGTATATTGGCTCCAAAATTCCGTTTCTGACTCTCGCTGTTGGTCCGTGTCTCTGGTGCTTGACCGGACAACTGTGATCTGTTGGTCCATCAGTTAGTCTTCCTTTCCCCCTCTTTTCCTCTTCTTGTTTTTCTCTCAGAGTTTGTCTCTCTTTCAGTCTTTGGATCGGTTTGTATCTCTTCTTGTTAGTGTCACTTTTGCTAGTAAAGACTGAAAAGTTACAAATATGTCTTTGAAAAGTTACAAATATGTCTTTGAGACTATCTGGGAAATGGAGGAAGCTAACTCAGGGAATGCACATAGACATTACTTCCATGCCCATTTAACACATACTTGCCTGAGCACCTAGTTTGTGTCTGGCTCTGGCTTTGTGCCTGGCATTATGAACAGTACCATGAGTGAGGGTGCAGTCTCTGCCATCTAGGCACTCTGCCTCATGCATAAATTACTGCCACAGTGTGAGATAACGGTACAGAAAATATCTGCATGGCACTAGAAGCTTCCAGAAGAGTAATTTATTACATCTAAAGAAAGGAAAAGGAAGGGAAGGCTTCAAAGAAGAGATTGCATTTCAGCTGGAAGCTGAAGGTTGACCAAGAATTTCTCAGGTCTTGAAGGCATCCAGACCGGGAGAACTGTGTGGGCAAAGATAGGTGGGCGTGAAGGTTCGTCATTGGTTTGGAGACAGGCAAAGTTGGATGTGGCTGTAGTGTACAATATGTGACTGAAATGGATTATTTTGTAGAGCATTTTCCAGATTGTGTTCCAAGGAACACTAGGGTTCCCCAAGATGGTTATGAGTATTTTAAAAGAAAGAACATACAGAAGGAAAAAAGTTCTGTGCCCCTCAAAGTTTAAAAAGCATTGAAAAACATAACTCACTCTTGCTAAGACATGGTATTTACTGACATATTAAAACTTCAGTAAGAAGTAAAAGCAAGCAAGCAAGGAAGCTTATTGAAATCATTAAGATCTTCTAAACTTACTTGCCAGAGGCCCCCTCATTTCAAGGAGCCCTTTTTAAAAAGTGTCTTATGAGATAGAGTGGGGAATGTGTTTGTAGGTAATCACTTAGGATTTTTACAAAAAGGAGTTGATTTTTTTTTTTTAAAGATTTTGTTTATTTATTTGACAGAGATCACAAGTAGGCAGAGAGGCAGGTAGGGGGGGCAGTTGAGGGCAGGCTCCCTGCTGAGCAGGGAGCCCGATGTGGGGCTCGATCCCAGGACCCTGAGATCATGACCTGAGCTTAAGGCAGAGGCTTTAACCTACTGAGCCATCCAGGTGCCCCAAAAGAAGTTAATTTTATCATAAAAGTAATATGTGTGATTTGAAATGTAGTATAGTATATGTGAGACATACAAAAAAGTGTAAAAATAGAGTAAAAGTATGATTAAAGAAAAAAAAGCAGCACAAAAAAGCTGAGAACACTCAGCTTATGAAATAAAGCCATGTAAATACAGTTGAAGCCTCCTTTCCCTGATCATAGCTCCTTCCCTTCTGCCAGAGGTAACCACCGTCCTAAATTTGGTGTTTATGATTCCATATAGTTCTTTTGAATATTCTTTTTAGAAGACAAAGAATTCCTTTGAATTCTCATTCAGTTTCTAGCTTGTCACTACAGAGATAATAAAGAAATTGTTGTTCTGTCCAGGAATTGTTCTGTTGCTGGAATATAGGACGTTTATAAGCTCTTCAGAAGAGGGAACTATGGATTCTCCTTTTAACAGTATTCGGAATGTAGTAGATGCTCGATAAATTTCTGCTGAATTGAATTTAACTAAATGTGTGCACTCTCATGGGGTATATTAAGTTCACGTGGTAACGAAGATTGGGGAAAAGTAATTATTTTTCATTAACAGTATTGAAATTCTTTGTGATCAGAGATCTTAAAAACTTTTTTTGTTTCATTTTTGTTTTGTTTTGTAATCCGGATCTGTAAGTGAATAGTAACAACTACTGACTATAAGTCCTTTTCATGTTTTCTTGACATCTTTTGGAATCATTAATGATAACTACTTGCCCAAATCTGCCCTATTAAAATAGGTGATTCAGTAAAACAGCTATCTACTTCCATTACAGGAAAAATAACTCCGAGTGCTTTCAATCAAAAAGGATATTTGTAAATTACAATGTAATTAATTACTCAGTACCCAGACACCAAGTACTTTGAAGGTTTATCCTTAGGGCCCCAAGAAATAACTTACTGTCGGTAGCAGGGTGTGACCTTAGGTACAGTCATGCCAACACAAGCATCTCTCTTGATATATGTGAGCGACATCTCCTTGAAAAAGCTCCATCTGAAACGTATGTCGTATTTGGGAGACATTTTCCTTTTATGTTATCCTAGCCTGTATTCCTGAATTACTCCTGTTTACATGTCGGCATGCGGTGAATGTTGGAATATTGCTGAGGGATACATGGTAGAAAGAATGAAAGGATGAATAAAGTGGAAGACCCGTAGTCTGAGTGAGGGGAGACTTTTTTTTTTTGGTACGAAATCGTGGTTGTATGGGAGATGGTAGATTAGCTTTTCCCATGGGGCTGGACGTTGATCATGGCTGACAGTCCACCCCCATGATTTTCTTCCTCTCATTTCACCAGTACTGATTTCTCTCAGTAATTTTGGGAGCAGGAGTAAAATTCCAAGAGATAGAATGAGGATCAGCTTTGGGTTCGAATGACCATCAACAATGCAGACAGCGCAAGGAGGGTCAGGAAGAAATGCGGTAGACTGCCATGCCCACATGATTGCCTACAGATGCCCATGGGCTAGGATGATGGCACATGGCGGGGCTTGTCTTGAATTGGAGGACACATTCTGAGCTGTATTATATGCATGCTCACAAAAGTTCTAAATATAGAACGCAACCATTCAGACATTAAAATTAAACCAGAAGTGCCCGTAATCCAATTGTGGATGAAGTCAAAGATGGGCCAACCATATGCTGAATCTGAGCTCTGATATGTATTGTTAGAACATAGTGAATGCAAAAAGGTTACTGTAATTTATTCCTTTGGGAAACTGAATAGATTTATAGGCTACATAGAAGTTGGAGTCTTGCCAACCTTCTGCTATCTAACTTAGTAATTTTAATGTGGTTGAATTTATCAATCTTTTCTTTTATGGTTAGTACTTTTTATGTCTTGTTTAAGAAAGTCTTTTTTTTAATCCTGATGTCCTAAGGATATTCTCCTTTATTATCTTCTAAAAGTTTCATTGTTTTGCCTTTCACATTAAGTTCTGTAATCCACGTGGAGAGAGAGAGTGTGTGTATGGTGTGAGGTAGCAATTTATTTTATTCCTAATTTTCTTCTGTATAGAAAAGAGTCACCGAGGCACTTGGAGTCAGTTTCTAGGTGTATATTTTGTCTACTCTTTGTTCAGACCACATTTCTTTATTATTATAACTTTATAATAAATCTTGGTGTTTGGCAGGACAGATCCCCGTAATGTCCTTCTTCAGAAATGTCTTGGTGCTTTTTTTTTTTTTTTGGCTTTTTATCTTCATATTCATTTTATACTTTCAAAGTTACACAAAAATACTCTTGAGATTTGATTGGAGTTACATTGAATTTATAGTCTAATTTGGGGAGATGATATCATTATGATACTGAGTCCTTCCAGCCATAAACATGCTACCTCTCTCCATTTTTTTGTTTCTAATGTCTTTCAATACAGATTGTAATTTTCTTCATAAAGTTATGCACTCTTACTAGATTTATTTCTGGGTGCTTTATGTTTCTGTAGTTGCTATTATAAATACTATCTCTAAAAACTGTATTTTCTAATTATGTATTAGTTTTCATCATATCCCACCTGCATTTCTTGCTCTGGATGGTGGGGGAATAGGAAGGGAGGAGAAATAATGGTGCTCACTGACTGCTTACAAAGTGTTAGGTGCCTAGCTCAGTTGGTTAAGCATAGGACTCTTGATTTCAGTTCAGGTCATGATCTCAGGGTTGTGAGATCGAGTCCTGCATCAGGCTCAGTGCTGGGTATGGAACCCACTTAAGAGTCTCTCCCTGCCCCCCCCCAAAAGTACTAGGTGCCTTGCATGCTCTCATTTGATGTCCAGAACAGCCTCCACCCTCCTTCACAGATGGACAGAGCAGGGGATGCCCTTTGTCCCAGTGGCCCAGTGGGAATGCAGAAGTGAGGAATGGAGCTCCGAGGACTCAATCAAACCCCGTAACAGTCAGTCACCTTGTTCCAGTGGCAGGGTCTTTGAAAGATGTCTCTAGTTTTGGAGTGTGCAGGGAAGCAAAGAACTTCACTGGTTAGACACTCTGTTTCATCTGAGTACCAGGACCTGGGGCCAGTCTGGCTCCTGATACACTGGTCTGGCATTTCTGGCCAGCCATAGTCATCTAGCCACCTGAGGGCCAAATTTTGGCCAGTACCTACGGTGTGGTTTGACTTTCCAGGCACATCTCAGGGCAGTGAATGTTGCTGCTACCCCCAGCAGCCACCGGTCTAGAAAAAGGAAAAGGTGTTTTGGGTCATCAAGCTGAGCGGGAATAGAGATCCAGGTCTCCTGTACCCACGTCGGTATTCTTCCCTCCTCCCCACCTTGACTTACCATCCTCAAGTATATTGTGTTGATCATGTGAAAGACTGAAGCATTTTTTTATTTGAGGAATCACTATTATGCATAGACATTATAACATATCTGCAAAAATGGGGACAGCAGGATAGACGTCTACCTATGGTCCAAGGGATGATGATTATTTGCCGATTGCCATCCTTCTCTCTCTGTTGCTGTCTCTCTGTGTCTTTCTCCGGAATTCTTTTTTTTTTTTTTTTAAAGATTTTATTCATTTATTTGACAGAGAGATCACAAGTAGGCAGAGAGGCAGGCAGGGGTGGGGCGGAAGCAGGCTTCCCACTGAGCAGAGAGCCGGATGTGGGATTCTATCCCAGGACCCTGAGACCATGACCCGAGCTGAAGGCAGAGGCTTAACCCACTGAACCACCTAGGCGCCCCTCCAGAATTCTTTATGTTATTTACTCTTTCATAAGCCCACTCCCAGTCACATTTTTCCCATTCAAATATTATTTATATTTTAGGACTTAGAGGAGATACTCATTTCTCTCCGGAAGTTACACCTAGGATATTGGTGTGGATAAAATTTCAAATTTCTCCTCTCTCCTTGCTTATTGGGGTGCCTTTCTCCTTTTTCTCACATTCTGTCATCATGTTTCATTGTATTTTCTGGGGTGAAGATAATACATGTCATACTAACTTAGGTTGATGTAAAAAAGGATGTCATTTTAAGGCAAAATTACGGGACGGAGAAGCTGATCGTTTGGTTACCCTGATATCACTCCATATTTTCTCTTTGCTCTCCATGGGTTCATAGGAGTGAGATCAGATATCATTCTGTATACATTTGACTGCTCCAGATGTTTCAGTGGAGAGAGAAGTCTTGATTCCAGTAGCCATAAGTTAATGTGGCTGGGAAGTGAAGGGGCTGGGAGGAAGGGGGTTGGGAGAATGGACTGACATTGTCCTTTTTTAAAAACAAAAAAAACAAAAAAACATGAGTCATTCAGCATAGGCTCAGCCAAGTTCGATGCCTCCCTGTGCCTGCTTTTCCCAGGCATGTGTATCTTTTCTCAGGCTTCTGGAGCCTCAGACTCTATTAAACACCGTACTTCATTATGTCCTATGTTGTCCGGCTCCATGTCTGTTTCTCTCGATTCCTCTAAAGATTGAGAGTGTCTCAAGGGCCCTCCTGACTTGTCTTCCATGCCTCAGAGGCTTAGCTTTTCAAGGAAGTTCACCCTGGATTCTTGCTCCTTCTGGTTTATAATGCCTGCCACAGTTACTTTGCAGTAGAGAGAAGATTGTCCTGACCCTTTAGTGAAAGTGTTTTGAACCTTGGAAACAAAATAAGGGCTTTCTGTTGTAATTTTAAATGTTTCCTTTTAGGACCAGTCCTTGGCTCCTCTTATGTCCAAACTGTATTTCCTGCTCTGTTCTCTCTCCTTCCCTCCTTTACCTTGCTTCCTTTGTTTTTGTTTTTGTTTTTGTTTTTGTTTTGTCCTTCCCCTTTCATCAAATCAAAGAAATTGCATGAAATCAACAACCCCAAAAGGGCTCCCAACTTAAAGGTTTGTAGTGTGATTTTTGTACAGTTGCTGGAATGTGCTTTATTCCCTCTCTCACGTGTTATTTCTGTGGAGGAGGGAGCATTTGGGGGAATAGTCAGGAGGTGGACCTTATCAGTTCCTTGCCCAGTCCCCTGGTAATGTAGGTATTTTACCTGGGTGATTGTTCCCTTCATGGGTTGTCTGCAGGTGGTTTAAAATTACAACTTAAAGATGGAAGCTCTGCCAACCATTGTGTTTTGTGGGCAGGGGAGAGTGTCTCTGGGTGCTGTCCCTGAGCACACCTCAAAACCCAGCCACACCACTGGGACATCCAAGCGGAATGTAACAATGTTAACAGTAGACACTGTGTCAGTGAGCGCTGTGTCAGGAGACACATACCAGGTAGCTTAATAGAAGGAATTTAATTCAGGAAACTACAGGGGAAATTTTCATAGAATCACACGTGTCTGAAGAGCTGAGAGTGGGATGGAACAGCAGTGGGAAGCTCCTTCTGGGGTTACAGGCACAAAGGGAAGGGGTACTGTTGTTCCCAGAGCCTGGGAATTGGGGCTGCATGGTGGGAGCTGGTCCCACACAGGGCTGGGTGGGATCCATTGAGGAGACTGGGCCACTGCCCAGGATGCCACCTTGAAGCAGAAAGAGAGGGAGAGAGGGAGATAGATACCCTGGTTTCTCCTCCCCCTTCCTTCCTGTCTCCTGCCCGGCATTCCCATTGAGTGACCCTAACTGGAAGTCAGTTGGCCAGGGAGACTGGGAATGGGACTTGGGCTCAGCTTCCTGCCACACCCAGCAGCGCAGGGGAAGGGGCCTGGAGTGGATCAGAGAGAAACAGGCAAAGGACTAGTTCCGATGCCAGGAAGACTAGTCTCTTACAAAAGTGTTCGCTAATATTGCAGAGCTTGGGAATGTGAAGTAAAGCCCTGCTCCTCCTCTTAGTTGCCCTCCCATGCTGTCCCATCCAACCTCCCTTGCCGAACTGTGAGAGGGACCCCTGACATTGAATCTCTATCTTGCCAGGGGTAGCTATGTCCATGCCAAATGCCCTGGTGAGTAGAACAGTGACAGTCCCTTTTCTGCAGTTCCCAAATCTAGAAGACTCTGAAAAGTCCTAGTATTTTTTATAATTCATTGAACGGCAAGACCTGATCTGATCTGAATGGACACGAGACTACTTATGTCTGTTGATCCCCAGGAGTGTGAACAGTCATCCATATGGCTTGAGAGGTATTGATTAACTTGATTACGGAGGGAGGGACCTAGCTAGGGGTAGTCCAGATACCTAAAAGCTAAGTGTGTGACATGAAACATGTGACATACTGCCTTTCTGAACTGCAGAATAAAATCTGCATCCCGAACGCATTAGACCCAGGAAATTTGGATTGTGAACCTGTATTTCAACATGACAGAGGGAGAAGGAGTGGAAACGTGGCCTGATCATAGGCAGCTCTAGGCCAGTACAGCCGTTCCGGGATCACCGAATGCCAGCGGGGTTCCTCGGTAGCCTGGCCTAACAGCCCACTCAGTCTATAGATGGGGAGACTTCGTTGAGGTTGGAGAGCTGGCCCATGTGTTGCAGGGTCACTAAGGGCTTCTCAGTGGAGCTGCTACTACTTGGGTTCCCTTTGCAGTCTGTGCTGCTTTAGGTCTGAAGCTTTGGTGACTTCCAACATTGAAGTGTCAGAATGAAGGAAGCCAGCTGGTGGGTGAACATACAGGTAAATCTGCCCTCCAGCTGTGGTCATCTTATCCTTTTGTAGCATTTCACATAGACACGCACATTTGCACACCCACACGCATGTACTCACACTCATGCACAAACTATTCAGCTTCTGATCTTATCAGACAGACAGGATGGGTGTCACCATCCCCATTTTCCAGACGGTCAGACCAAGGTTTGAGTAATAACTAGGTCCATGGCCGTGGGCAGGTCCCTGAACGCTTGGAGCCTCCACTGGAAAATGAATTCTTACTCATGCTTTTGTTCTAATTGTTCAGCCACAATCAGACCCACAGGGAGAGTGGCAACACAATTAGAACTGTGCCTGGTGCCCATCGACCATCCTTTCTTCCTCACCCCTCCACCTTCAGACAAGTAAAGTAGATTACATGAAGCCACACAGCTATTCCCTTTGAAAGGGCAGGCTTCAATACCACGAAGAGAATTTAGTAGTTGACGGATGACAGACCTCTTCTCTCTGTGCCTCTGCTTGCTTGCTTGCTTGCTTGCTTTCCTGGCTTTAAGAGGAGGGGCTTGAAGAAATGCTGCCATGTGCTAATTTTCTCTTTCTCTCTCAGAAACTGGGTCGCAGTTGGCTGTGACCTTTGTGGCCCATATTGTCCTCACAGACCCTATTGTCTTCACAGATCCAGATACGCACAGGTTGTTATTTTGTTTACTCCAAATCTGACTGGAGAGGAAACAACCAGATCACAAATACAATTTGCTGCAGAGAGCAACTTTATTTCTTGTCAGCACACATGGGACTTTGCTTATCATAATTCACGGTACATGGGCATAATAAAATATTTTCTTTTTCTGAGTATTTTGCAAGATTAATAAGGCTGCATTCTTAGGGAAAGTTTATTAATCCATAACTTATAGAAAACTCCAGAGGAAGAAGATATGAGATATATCCTGTAGGTAAAGACGTCAGCATTGAATTATGCGTCCGTTATTCAGCTAGCTCTCTGCCAGGTGTAGTGCAGGTTGCTGATAGGATAGCAACTCTCCCTTGGATGTGATCTAAACCAGCAGTTGTCTTCATTTTGTTTTCAAATTGGGAGGGTGTGAAAAAGTAGGCGGCAGGCTATTGAGTAATCGCGGTCCTTGGGATGCTGGTCCCTTCCACCCCTTTGGCGGCACTGCAGCGGCATTAGACGCAGAGGCATGCATTTGGACCCTGGCTGCCTTGCCTCAAGCTGTGTGCCCGGGGTCTCTGCTCTCTTAGCAAATGGAGATGGTGTGCTGGTGGCAAGGGTGATAGCAATGATGAGGGTGATGGTGAGGAGGATAGTTACCTCTGTGTCCATTACAAGGGGTAATGGTTTACAGGGAAGTACTCTGTGCTCTGTCCTGTCACTCATTTACCCAGTGTTCATTGCGCCTTTGCAGGGTATTGGCACAACGGTGGGCTCTGTGGAAATGGCCATAAAAGACATGGACTTTCTTCTCAAGATCGAGGATTGGTGTGTGAAGCCCAGATACACAGATGACAACACAGTGGCTAAATAGAACAACAAAAAAAGTAGGATTAGCTGAGGGATGAATTTGCCAGCACCCAGCTAAGTAATTTGAAGGTGAACTGGGGTTTGCTGATGGATCGTTCTTACAGTAAATATGTTTCAGGGATTGTGCTGGGTGAATGTGACAGCAGCTATAGTCTACCAGGGAAGACACAAATCCACAAATGCATGGAGGAGGCACGTTCTAGGTCAGGGGACCATGGTAAAGGTAGAGATGGGCACCTCCATGTGTGGTGAGCCATGAATGAGTTGGTATGAACTCGCCAGAGCTGGGGAAGGAGAGGCCGTGAAGGTAGTACCTGGTTGCCATGTTAGCCTTGAGATTGTGGCTGGTGGTGAAACAGCCTTTTCTTTGTGTGCCCTTCTGGGCAGGTCTCACCCTTCTCCTCTTCCCTGGGGTGAACGGGCAGTCAGTCTAAGGAGAAAAGGGGTTATATTTATTTAGGAGAAATGAGGATGGGTATGTGGCAGGTATGGTGTATTTTAATGGTCTCTCTGTGGCCTCCTGTGATCATACCTGCGAGCCCAGGTGCCTACAAAGACCGCGTAGTTGACATTGCTGAGTGAAACAATCCAGGGGAGGCGTTGGGGGGGCCCTGGGTTAGCTACTATTCAGCTCCAGCCAAGGGTTGCCATAAGAGAGTTCTAGACCAAAGTAGCAAAGTCTTCAGCTTTATTGAGAGAAGTTAGAAATTTTTAAAAAGACGTATTTATTTATTTATTTGCCAGATTGAGAGAGAGAGACAGAGAGCGAGTGAGCGAGCACAGGAGCAGGGAGAGTGGCAAGCAGAGGGAGAAGAACTGAGCAGGGAGCCTCGTACAGGACTCGACCCCAGGACCCTGGGGTCATGACTTTAGCCAAAGACAGATGCTTAACTGACTGAGCCACCCAGGCATCCCAAGAAATCTGTTTTTTAAATGTGAAATCCATCAGTTTAAAAATGTGGCCCGAAATCAGTTACACAACGACAGAAAAATAACATTTGTAGGCTAAAGATAACTGGCCCGTGGGCTGATTTTGACTCATAACCCCCCCCCCCCATTGGTGGATTCTGGCCTATTCTTGATAATTATTATGTTATGACTACATAGATCTCTCTCAGATGGAAGTTCAATAAATATACCAAGGGGTAAGTCGGGCCATTTTTAGTAAGGAAAAGTTTCTGCAAGACAGTTGGATGGTAGGAATTGGTCCTCGTTTATTTCTGTGTGTTTCCTCAATCACCTTTTCTGTTGTTCTTGATTAAATGCTTCTGATACAGGGTAAACCTTCAGTAAAACCGGTGTCCGTGGCAATCCCAGTGTGTTGCTCACTGTTTGCTGGGCAGCCCTGAGGTTTATGTGTGTCTGACTCTACAGCTGCCTTGCTGAAGCCTGTTACGTCCTGCTGCCCAGGCAAGTCCCCGTAGTTAGTAAGTCCAGCGAGTGGGTGTAGTGTCTGTAAATGACAGCGTTCCGTGGCGCGCTCGTTTAGGGTTGAGCCTTGACTCCCAGCCTCTGAAATATGCACATTTCAAACCGGAGTGAGAACACAAGCAACTTAGTAGTTACTGTGGAATTGAGTGAATGTCATAAATATTTATTTATCTTTTTCATAGCTGGCATAAAAATGTTAGGATATAAAAAAGTTGTTCACTATAAAAACAACAGAAAATTCATTGGCTATCCATCTCCTGAATGCGTGTGTCTCTTTGGGTTTTCATTAGCGTCTAGCAATATACTTTGAGAAATTAGATTTGAACAGAAGCTTCAGCAGAATATGAAAGCTCCTGGTGTTCATAATTAACCCGTTTTCAGCACTGATCCATTGCATACAACAGCCTCCTTTTAACCGTGTAGTGGCTGTAAGCAGGTTTAATGTATTTTTCTTCCAGAATTTTTTTTTCTTCAGAAATAATCCCTTGTTTATTGAATTTGGGAAACACACAAGAAATACAAAAGAAAAAAAAAGTCGCTTATAATATTTCTACCCAGAAGCGGTCTCTGTTAATGTTTTGAATTACAGAGATAAACAGGCTAGAGATTGAGGTCAGATGAATATGGGTTTCTATCCAGGCTTCTTCTTTTATGTATTCTTGATAGGTCTTATTTTTCTCACCTATGAAATAGAAATATGGATATTATCTCTTTTATCTGATATTTTCTTGATTAAACCAGATAATGTACATGAAGCACGTAGCTCATTGGTTGGTGCACAGAATGCATTAAAAAATGAGCAATATGCTTATGTCTTCTATTCTTTTGGCTACAAACGTTTTGCTTTATGGAATCCATGTGGTCAATGACCTATTTTCTGTTAAAAAAAAAAAAAAAAAGGACGACTCCCCTTGTTCCCATATCTCTTTAAGAATCACTCTCTAAATATCCTTTTTAACAGATTTCTTTACAGACCTGAATCATTCTTAAACTTTTCCCTTGCATGTTTAAGGTGTTTTTCATCCTTCTTTATTATAAATAATTATTTGATGGATATCTCTCTTCATCAATCTTTGGTGGCAGCTTGATTTTCTGGTTAATATAGTGACTGCATCTCACATGGGAAATGGGCAGGATTCCTGCCAGCATCCTCCATTGGAACTCTTGCCGATGATGGATGGGAATGTTCTGTATCTGCACTGTCCAATATAGTAGCCACTAGCCATGCATGGCTATTGAGCATTTGAAATGCAGCTAGTGTGACTGAGAAACTGATTTTTTTTTTGAATTTTTAACATTATTTACTTTTAGTTTGAATAGCCCTGTGAGCTCACAGCTGCCATATTGTACAGCATGGGCTTATGCTGTTCTGGTTCAAGGAGTAGAGTAGACCTAGGCTGGGGTTTGTTTTTTAGAGAACCTGCAGTGAAACATCTAGCTTTATCTTTTGGCCTTTTCCTTTAATTCTCTGGTACAGGTACTTAAGTACTGGATTTTCCCTTTCTTTGTGTACATTCTTTTTATTTTGATGGAGGGTTGGTAGAGGACATGTCACGTGCCAGCTACCATCTAAACTTAGAACCTGAATTTTAAGTTTTGCTGATGTGAAGACAGTTCAGGTTGTCAGTGACAAGAACGTAGCTTAGTATGACTTCAGTCTAAAGGGGAATTCCTTGGCTTATGTTCTCCATGTCGTTGGCTTTGTTAGTGGGTTCTCCCAAAACGGTGGCAAAGATGGCCGCCAATAGTCTAGGCTTATATCCTACTAGCCTGGGCCCTAGCAGAAGTAGAGAGGACTTTTCCCTCACAGATCCACAGAGTGGCCTAGACCTGGATCTTGGTGAACTTGTTTTCATTCCTGAGTCCGTTCCTGTGGTCACAGGTGGGGAGGTAGGATTCATGTCTGTCGGTCAGCTCTGGGCCCAGGTCTGTATAGAGCTGAGATGAGTTCTCTGGTAAACTACATGGTCTGCCACTGGGTTGGGGAACGTGTTTGTGAGGCAGGCACATGCTGCACAATGGATACTCGCTGCACTGTATCTTTGAAGCATTCTTGGTTACCCCAGTTCTATTCTTAGGAAAGCCGTTTTGTCAGGGGGGAGGGTGGATTTTTTCGTCTTGTGAATTGCTATCCATTGGCATAGCAGGCTTTTATCACTTAATGGGACCATTCCCTTACCCCAAGGAGGGCCAAGTCTTCTGATGATGAAAGCATTGGGGTGTTTAGGTTGTGTCTGGTTTCACTCTGTGTTCTGACAGTATGCTCACAAGCTAATTTCTTCTCCCTGGGAAGTAGGTAACTATACCCCAGAGAGTGAATGAGGTTAAGTAAATCGATGCATCTATTGTGATTATTTTTCATTATGAACAAGGCAAAAGATATATTGCCTAAGCCCCTTCCTACAAGTATCTGAATCAAAGCTGATGGGATTTACGTGTCAGACTTCAGATAATCTAGGAATCTGGTGGAGAGTGGGTACTTCAGTCCCCAGCTGGTGTATTGCAGCAATATCTTGGGACTTATGGGTGTAATTAAACCATCCCTATTAGTAATTACAAAAAGGGACTCACTGCCCTTAAACGTGACTGTAACATATTAGATCTTCATAAAAGCATGAAGCTAGTTATTTCATCAGCAAAATCCATGTAGAAAATATTTTATTAATGTTTCAATTTTCTGATTCAGCCCTTTGTGTAATAAAATATGGTGGCTCAAACAGTTTTCTTTTTACTGTTCTTGCTCGGCCTCGTAAGAGAAGCTGAAATTTTTATAGTACCATTTATGCCAATTTTCCTTTAAACTCTCCAGCATAAAGCATATCAGCAAATTAATATTCCCCGACCATAAGATGAGATTGACCTCCTAGGTATAAGTTCATTTCTTGTCCTAACATCTACTGTACCATGAAATTAGGGGTCTTTTCTTTATCTGTCTATATATTTTTACTTCATTTTCACTGTGGCAGGAGTGGTGGTGGGGAGCTCAGTCCAGATACTGTGTTACCTTAACGTGTTATCAACTTTTACCTAGTCAGTCATTACTCTATAATGACGGAGGCAATGTCATGAACACAGCTCGCTTTTCAGTGCTATTTTATTCCAGATGGAATGAGAGACAAACTGTCTGTACTTAGAGAGAACCTAAAACATGGAGTACAGGCTTGGTGCAACTCTGTGCTCATCTTGGCCGAGTCGCTTGTGCTGAATCGAGTTACCGGCAGGCAGGTAAGAGAAAGGGAGCTCTGATAGGCTGTGCATCAGGGAGACTTAAGATCCTATAGGAACACGTGGGATCTCCTATCAGGTTAGTCAGAAGACCTGCATGTCCTTGAACTACTTACTTGACTTCTTAGGGCCTATCTTTTCTTGACTGAGAAAGAAGGGTTTGGATGAATGATCCCTAAAATCCCTGCCCACAATAACTCTCTGATTTTTATGCAGACCGACACTTTTTGTTCATCTATAGTAATACTGTAATGACTAGTGTCTAGTACGCAGTTATACACATGCTTTCCCCCCCTCTCAAAAGTCTTCCTGGGTTCCCTCATCCTAGGCTCTGTCCTTCTCTGTTCTTACTATACTTTTCACCAATGGTACTGTATATTAGAGTGGATATTTTTTGTGTCTTACTTTCACCCTCGAGGCTGTGAGGTCCTTGAGGGCAAGGGCCTTTTCACCCATGTCTTTTCCATATAGGAAGAGTATTTTGCAACATGACACCCGATCAATATTTGGCAACTGTATGGATAAACTTCGCATTACATTTTAGAGACTGTGCAGGGAAACACAGAAACAAACACCGATAAAAATTTATCCGAAAGGGGACCCCTATATATCTACGGTGAAATTGCTTAGGTCCTTAAACCACGTACAGTAAATTCAGTAGTTTCTCAGGGAGATTTCACTTTAATGTATATGAAATGCCAAATTTTTGCAGTTGAGCGGAGAGGTAAATTATTTGGGGCCGATAATGGAATCCTTTTATACATTTCTGATTATTCAGCGCCTTATGGTAGGGCCATGCTATGTGATTTCCTATCATGTCTGAATGTGGCCTGTGTGGCGGTGAGGTCATTCCAGTGCTTTTAAGAAAGAAGAGAGAGCTTGTACTGTCCTCACTGGTGTTTTAATGTTTTGAGATTGTTTTTGCCTGGGCTCTGGAGGAGCTAGTCTGCAAAGCAAGACAATGTGAATACATCTCCCCAAATCAATGAGAATTGTGCTGTCCTCTAGAAAATTAGGTTTGAGCCACATCAACGTCAGCGCCGCAGACTGAATAAATCCCATTTCGTGATTGCACCATGTATGAATTGTGTAATGTGCCTAGATGGGCACGAGCTATGATTGTTTCTCTTTCCTCAGCATTACGAAATGGTAATGCGGTGGATTCATGGGAGGAGAAGTGTCTCTCATAAACAGCCCAGGCTACATGAGATAGTTTAGGCCCGCACTCGGGAAGTCTCCCAAGTGGACCAGTGTAAGATGTTACTATTAACTAGAGACAACAGGGAAAACACTCTTGGTGACTTGTTTTGAAAAGAAAAGGAAAGGAAAGGGGAAAGGACAGGTACTGGTGTGAAGTCCCCGCATCATCTTGCTTTACGCGGGGTTTTGTGTAATTTGTTGCGATGTGGGAAAAAACCTCTAGTTTGGTACCTCCAGGGGGAGTTCGTGGGCAGGCCAGATGACCTTCCATAACCTTTGTTCCTTTAGCCACTTGAAATAAGTGTCTCCTCCGTGCTCCGCCACCACTGTAGGTGTAGGGGAGGAGGTCTGGCAGGGGTGGGTTGGAGTGTCTAGATAGAACAGCTTCACAGGTCGAAAGCCCACTAATTTTTCCTTCTCTCCACCTCGGGTGTTAAAAATTCACCTGAAAAATAAAGGCTCCTATACCAATGCACTGTTCATTTCGTGCTCGGACCTGCAGACACTCTGTAATGGTGCTTCAGATCGCCAGCAGTTGATACTGGGAGGTGAGCCCTCATAGGGATGAGCCCTTGGAGCTGTGAAACGCTAGCTCCATCTGAAGTTCAGAAGACATGTAATGATAATTCCAAAGGCCCTCTTATCTCCTAATCCACTGGAAACAACCTGTAAGCTGAATTCAGTAAGTGCAGCCCTGTAGTCGGTGAGGACCTGGAGCACTGGGAAAGTAGGTCCGGCATGATAAGCTAGTGCTGTTGGTCTTGGAGCAGTGATCTCTTTCAGTTCAGCTCTGGCTCCCCGTGTCATAGACTCGCCGGGTCCTCATTGCAAGACAGAAACCCTAGCGTTCATTGAATCCATTAGGTCTATTCTGGCTCAGGCTGATGCCTCTCAGTTTTCTGCCTTAAATGTGAATGATCAGTTTTCATCAGCAATAAATTCAGTCCCACGTACTAGCTGTGTGACCTTGGACAAGTCATGGCACTTCCCTCAGCCTCACTGTCCATATCCATAAAATGCGGGCCTGTGAGCTTTGATGTTCTAGGTTATATAGATGGGATTCTGGCACTTAGCACTGTGCTTGCAACATCCGTGAGCTGATGAGAAGCATCTGGGTCCTCTGTACTCCGCAGGTTACTGGGATTCTCAGATCTGGCCTGCCTTTCAAGCATATGCATGGTATTCAAGTAAATATGCCTGTCAGTGCCCTCATTTATTTTAGAAAATGGTAGAAGCCTAGAATCTCAGGTCTGAGTTACTATTAAAATTTTATTTAATTAGAGCAATCTCCTTTTGAGATCAGGAAACTGTGCCATCCGTCCATTCATCATGTTATTCTCTTATTTAATATTTATTAATATTAGGCACCTGGTGTATGCTTGGGGCTATGCACGGTGCTGAGGAAACCAAACAGAGTGAGATGCAGTCCCCATCCACAACCCTCTCCCCATTCCCCACAGAGGAAGAGCACCCGTGAACTACAAACCCGTCGCTCTTCATTGCGCTGCCTTTTGGTTCTGTGTGGCTGGGACGATGGTGCTGGGAGCCAGGGGACCTCCAGTAGAAGAGAAGGTGGGGGGAGAGTTCCTCAGCTCTGGTTCCCGCAACCATTCATCATTTCAAGCTGAAACTAGAGACTGAATTGGAGGGCACAACTGTGACAAGCCTGTTTATCAACAAAAGCCCCACCGGGAGTCGGAGAGCATTTCTTCTGCTGAAGGACTTCCGTATTGGACAAGCACACACTCAGAACCCAAACCCAGCCTCACAGTCCGTGTTCAGAGGAAATAAAGGGCCACATAGAAAATGAAAGCTAAGTGGGCACCCCGCAAGGAGTGGGACAAAACCCAGAAAGTTCTGAAAGGCCTCTGTGTGGCTGGTCCCCAAGCCCAGGCCCGCACCTCCAGGGGTCTGACTGTGGCAGATGGGGTAGCAGTTCGCCCCCGACTTGTAAACGGGGCATGGTCTTGGTTTGCGTTTTCCCATAGAAAAGAAAAACCTTTTATTTTAAAGTCCCAGATGAAAAGACAGCAGTGAAACGAGCCACTTGCGGTTGAGGAGAGGATTATGAGAGGACAGTTAGGATATGGACTGCGACTCAGCAGAGTTTCCAGAAGGGAGAAAAATATCCCCAAACAAACAAAAAATCGTTCTGTCACTTGCATCATTTAAAAACCCATTGCCTGCAGGTTTGTCTTATCTCCCTGGTCCCCAGCCCTGCCTGCTGAGGTCCTTCTCACTGGTCAAGGCTCCCGTCCGTTGCCCTCCCCTCTCAGGCCTCCCTCGACGGTCTCCATCACGTGGATGGCTGTTGTCACCGTGCTCCACAGCCTCAGCCCCAGGCCCCACATTTGAGTTCTTCATGTCCATGTTGGTCGCCTGTGGAAGACCCCGACAGGTGTCCCCAAATATATGGACTGTTGTCTCTTTCTCTCTGCATTTCCTTCCCCTGCTGTGGGCCTGCCTCAAACACTCAACAACATTGACTGAACTTAAATACCTAATATCTCTGGTGAGCTTGGACGATCACATGGAGGTCGCTCACCCTGTAAGTAGTGTCCTCTGGGGGGAGAGGGCGTGTGGTGGGAGAAAGTGGATGAATTATGCCTGCTTGATTGGCAGGTGACACAGCAGCCAGAAAGCCAAGATTAAAAACTGATCTTCACACACGAGAAGGGTTGATTGAGTCAAACATGGTAAAATTTAGGTTTAAATGCGCACTGTTGCCCTTAGATGCAAAGCATTAATATCAAAGCAGAATAGCATGTGCTGAGTATCTGCCTGTTCTTGTGAAGGAGATGGGGGAGGGGGATGATTTAAATTCATACAAGTCTCCAGGAAGCTGCCCAAGTTGTCTGTTCTATCCTGGGGTAGATTTACTGAAGAATTTAGTAGCTAAAGAAGAATTTGGTCTTGGATTCTTGTCTCTGCTCTCTGGAGGACCTGCTGGAAGTTCAAGTACATGAGGACACACCTGCCTCCCGTGCCAGGCAGTGACAGCATAGATGTGGCGTAGACTATGAATGTCAGTGGCCTGGGGACCGATCAGACTGGAGTGTGTCTGGAGGAAGAATGTTGAGTGGTCAAAAAAAGAAAGAAAGAAAGAACTGAAGAAAAAGATTGTCCCTCAAAGAATTAGAAAAGTACTAGAAGCAATCTGAGATATTTATACTTCAAGACACGTGTTTGTTGGCAGGGATGGGTGTGTGGGGGAAGTGTGGAGCATAATCACCGTCTTCCAACATTTTAAAAACTGCTGTGTGGAGTGGGAATTAGAATTCTTCTGTTTGTCATCAAATGAGTGGAGGTTAGAAAAAGCAAGTTTTGGCTCAAGAAATGTCTAAGTGTGAAATGGCTTATGTGAGATATGGCGCTCCCTTTCTCATTTCGTAGGCTCAAAAACTTGAGGGAAAAAGGTACTACAGAGGATTGCCACATTGGATTGGGGGATTGGGTGAAATGATTTTTAAGGATCCTTCTGATTCTAATGTCTTATTTCCATTGAATACGTAATTCCTTTTTGACCCCAGAAAAAGATTTAGAGTATGAAAATAAGATGAACAGTTCACATTTTATTGCATAAAGCGTGTTTATTTACATTATCTCAGGTGAACCCTCTAAGATACACATGTGGAGGAGATATTATTATTGTCATTCTGTACATTAAAAAACCTACAGACTTGTTACAGACTAATGACTTTTTCAAGGTCATTGGAGGAGTTGGGTCCTTGACTTCATAACGAGTGTTTACAGTCTGGTTCTCTGTGAGTAGTTAGACCATCCCTAAGAGGCAGATTCTAATCTTAATTCCATTTCATAGATGAGGAAACCAAGGTATAGAGCGCAAGTCAAGGTCACGTACCTGTGAAGTGGCAGAACCAGTGTTTGAACCAGACGGTGTGATTTCCAAGCTCATATTTTTAACCTCTGTGCTAGCATGCATTTCTATAATTAGCATAATATCTCAGCTGATGAAATGTTAAAATTGTGAAGTCAAAGAGCAATCAATAATTTGTTTTGCATCAACCATTCAAATGATCAGAATACAAAGTTAACAACCCAAAGTATGTTTCTTTTTCCCCCCTGGGACAAACTGTGGTATCCTGGAATCTGTGTCGAAGGTTAACATGAAAAGTTGCGGGGGGGGGGGGCGGGGAGACATACCTTCCCAAAGGACCCCAGAAAATCTGGCCCCTCGCACTCGAAAGTGGTTTGTGATGCAGTTAGACATCACTTACCTGGCTTGTTCAGCATGGAGATGCTAGGTTAAATGGATTTTGCTAAAACCTGCATCTAATGTTTTGAGCATCCAAACTTCTGTGTGCTTCAGCGGACAGCAAGTAGAGCAAGGGCAGCCTAACGTGGTGGCTGAGAGCCCGGGCATTGTATGTTCTGAACGACCCCAGACTTCTGGCTGCTTCTGTTTCTGCTGTGCCTTTGCCTACTCACCTGATAGCTTATTAAAATGCTTCAGGTGCTTTGGCCCAACAAGAAGTGCCCCTAGCTTGCTGTGTTCCTTTAGCTTGTGCTCTGTTTTTCCACAGTTCTTGCTTTCTCTTCCTATGTCTACTGTCCTCTCCCCCACCGCCAGCTTTCCTCTAACCTGCTAGGATCTGTTGGCTCCTTGATTAGTAACGGAAGGTAAAACTGGAAATTGTTAGGAAGAGGAGTTTGGTGTTTCTGTAAAACTGAGTTTAATAGCCTTTGTACTTAAGAAAGGAATGCCAGGGGCGCCTGGGTGGCTCAGTGGGTTAAAGCCTCTGCCTTCGGCTCAGGTCATGGTCCCAGGGTCCTGGGATTGAGCCCGGCATCGGGCTCTCTGCTCAGTAGGGAACCTGCTTCCTCCTCTCTCTCTGCCTGCTTCTCTGCCTACTTGTGATCTCTGTCTGTTAAATAACTAAATAAAATCTTAAAAAAAAAAAAAAAGAAATAAAGGAATGCCATAGATGTGTAGAGAAAAGAGTCTCCAATATGGTAGCCACGGGAGCCCTGTAGCAATTCACATTTCAGCTAATTAAAAGAAAACATCCAATTTCTCAGCCCTACTAGCCACATTTCAGGGGCTCATTTGTGTCCTGTGGCTACTGTCTGGGGTAGGAGAGCTGGTGGATAGCACAGATAGAGATCATTTCCGTCATCACCAAAAGTCCTCTTGGCACTCATTGCTCAAGCGCCTGTGGCATTGAGGCTTGAGGATAAATGGAAGCGGACAGACATGGGTTCCCTGCTGGCTATTTTGTAGTTGAGAAAGGTATTTACTGGCTCCCAATCTCCTCATCTGCAAAATGGAAATAATAAATCGTTACATCTCAGGGCTGGTCTGAAGATTAACTACAGTGTCTTGTAAAACAGCTCTTGGTTTGCAGTACTGGGGTCCAGGGAAATTCATTTCTGGAAGTTACCCGTTGTATATGGCGTCCAGTCTGTCCAGTTTGTGAGGCTGAGGTTTGCAGAGCCTGCTTCCGCAGAAACTGTCCCCCTAGGTACTGAGTCATAATGCAGGAGTTAACATGCATATTAGTTACTATTTGCTCCTCGGATGCACAGAATGGCAAACATAACCTTTTTATTATTTTTTTTAAGATTTTATTTATTTATTTGAGAGAGAGCATGAGAGGGGAGAGGTCAGAGGGAGAAGCAGACTCCCCACTGAGCAGGGACCCTGATGTGGGACTCGATCCCTGGACTCTGGGATCATGATCTGAGCCCAGCGCAGTTGCTCAACCAGCTGAGCCACCCAGGTGCCCCAAACATAATCAATTTTTAAGGAGTAAATGCTTTTTAAGAGAGTATGTAAAATACTTCATATCTATTAGGAAACTTTTTTATAATCTATTTTTTTTTTAAGATTTTATTTGTATGAAAGAGAGAGAGCAGGAGCCAGGGGGGTGGAGGGGCAAAGGGAGGGGGAGAAGCAGATTCCCACTGAGCACTGAGCAGGGAGCCCTACTATATGTGGGGCTCCATCCCAGGACCCTGAGATCGTGACCTGAGCCTAAGGCAACTGCTTAAACAACTGAGCCACCCAGGTGTCCCATTTTTTGTAATCTAAAGACCACATTTCCCAAGCCACCTTCCAAGGAAAATTAGACCCCTTATGGCTTTCTTTTATCAAGTTAGGTTTGGGAAACCCTGCATTTCCTCTTTCCTCTTTCCTTTGAATTTCCTCTTGGAGATTCATAATGTGCAGGTTAAAGGCTCTGAGAAGTCCTGCTGGAAAGCAATTATGTTTAACATTTTTAAACTCAGTGTTTTGAGCTTTCATGGATGTGGCACTCCTCCCTATTCTTATAGAACACTTATTAAATAGTTTTTATAAAAACCATTTTAAAACATATACTGCTCTAAGGGCATTGTCAACCACTGTTTTCCAGAGGCATCTGTAGGAAGGCTTGAAAAGCATTTCCTTCTGCTCTAACCCCTAATTCTAACATAACAAAAGGGATGTGGTGCCCACAGCTCCCTCTATTTTGTAGTTCCTTAAGGAAAGGATAAATCTGAAGCTAGTTCAGGACCTGAAAGTAAACTACTTTGTCAAGGTTTAAGGTTCAGTAAACAGCAATTGAGATCTCTTGTATTTCAGACAAAACTGCAAAGGCTGGTTTTGTTCTTGGAGATGAGAGACTAATGGAAACGTGCTTCCATTGGATGGCCAGCAGGTTTCCAAGACCTCTGTCCTCAGCAATCTGTCCTTGCAGTGTCCTGCCCATCGGGTCTGATGGCGGTCTTAGAGAAAAAGGGAGATGTGATTCAACCAGTGTCAGTGAAGGGATTGCTTTGGATAAAGCTGAACCTGCATTGGCTCTGGTAATGTGATAAGATCTAAGAGAATGGTCTCATCATTGTTCTGTCCCTGCACCACGTGACAAAGCCTGACAGATAGCCTGCTCATACACGCGGCTCACAAGGTGGTGGGACGCTGGGAACTTTAGTCTAGCAGGGAAGGATAATGAGCACATTCTCGAATCAAGTTTCTGGATTATAGATACCTGTGCCTATCTGTCTGGATGGATGTCATCTCTCTCACTCTTTTCAGTCATCTATCTCAGGGGTCAGCAAAGAAAGGAACCAGCTAATAAGTATTTGTGGCCTGGCAGGCCATTTGGTCTCTTCTGCAACAACTCAGATCTGGTGTCGTAGCTCAAAAGCAGCCAGGGACAAGACAGAAATGACTGTGTTCCAGTAAAAGTTGCTAAAACAGGCGGTGGGCCGCATGGGGCCCACGGGCCTGAGTCTGCTCACCTCTTATTTCTCTCTTTGGTTATCAGTGTAAGCACCAGTTTTGGCTGTTTCTGTAATGGTTGCTTGAATCAGATCGTGTGTGTGTGTGTGTGTGTGTGTGTATTCATCTACCTTTAAAAATAATGTGAGGGGTGCATGGGTGGCTCAGTGGGTTAAGTCTCTGCCTTTGCTCAGGTCATGATCTCGGGGTCATGGGATCGAGCCCTGCATCGGGTTCTCTCTCGGCAGGGAGCCTGCTTTCCTCTCTCTCTGCCTGCCTCTCTGCCTCCTTGTGATCTCCGTCTGTCAAATAAATAAATAAAATCTTCAGAAAAAAATGCTTTGAATGCATGGCTAGATGCAGGCTTCAGACGTCTTCTGTGAAGTTATTTCTATCTGCGAGTGTCGACACTCGGGTGTCACGTACGTCTTACATCTCTCTTTGTTTCCCACAGCATCTCTTTGCACATAGTATATGTTTAGTAAATGTTGGTTGCTAGGTAAACAAATGAACTATGAAATACATAGGACTGGTGCTCTTAGAGATTCAAGTGTAACTGTGTCTACAGAAGCATTAGTTAATTGATATTTTTAGTTTGCCTTCCAGGTGCCAAGCCGGGAGCTAGATCTGGAAGATTCGGCCGCTAGCAACAGGACTTGGCAGCTCTTCTTGGTGCTCTCACACAGGATAGAGTCTGTAATAAACACTTGTGAGTTAGCATACTCACATACTCGTTAGTGTCACAGCCTTCCAGAAAACTCTGTCATGAAGATGCTGCAGATGCTTTGGTGACAGCCTCTGCTTTGTCCATACCTCTGAGTGTATTCTGTGTCCCTCTTGCCTCTTAGAGTGTCCCCAGGGCCATGCATAGTGCTGGGGTACTAAATCCTTGCTAATGAATGAATATTCCTGGAACCAAAAACATAGAGCTAGTGTTTATTCTGGAATGAGCTTTAGTTGTGGGCAGGGCAGCTGGGTTCAAACGGCAGCTCTGGGCACGGGCTGGCTATGGTATGGATCAGTTGGGCTTCTCCTGGGCAGCAGAAGAAAAGGCATGGTCAGGGCGCTTGAGTGGCTCAGTCAGTTAAGCGTCTGCCTTCGGCTCAGGTCATGATCCCAGGGTCCTGGGATTGAGTCCACAATGGGCTCCCTGCTTTGTGGGGAGTCTGCTTTTCCCTCTCCCAATCCCCTGCTTGTGTTCCCTCTCTAGCTGTCTCTCTGTCAAATAGATAGATAGATAGATAGATAGATAAAAAGAAAAAGCATGGTCACTGGGAACAAGGTTGAAAGACTTCAACTATTTATGACAAATGATCATATGGGTCCTTTGGGGCTGAGAGCATGCCAGCCAAATGGTCATGGTAGCCATAGGGCGTGCAGACCTAGAAAGAAACACAGCCACTGCGGGAGGAGGAAGGTTGGGAATCTGGAGATCCCCAAAGCAGATTTCCTCCATGCTGTCCGCTGGGACCCTAAGTCAGGTTAAAGTTTGTAGCAAACAAATGTTGGAAGAAGAGAGAAATAGCAAAAGAAAAAGAAGAAAAAAACAACAACCCTAAAACACAAGATAAAAATGCTGAAATCGTGACGGGCTGACAAAATGAACTTAAAAAGCTGGCTTTCTTCTTGGTTTCTCCTTGATTTCTCCTTGTCTCATTCTGGGAGAAAGCTGAAATCGTCTTGGCCTGTCCCTTCCACAGGGAGCATTTGAGAGCAGGAGTAGCTTTATACGGGAGGAGAAAAAGGTTCCCTGCCAGGGCTCTGATTATTCACAGTCCCGGGAGGAGGTCAGGGCAGGGCCCCGGCCTGCAGGATTTTGCACTCCCGAATTCAGGAGCTCCCGGTGATCTTCATATTGGGAGACTAATCGCAGTTATTTTGGTGTCTGACTAGAGCTGATAGAATTGAAATGAGTACCTTTTGCAAAATATTTTTAGCGGCGTTGTCTCACCTAGGCTATGGAGTATCCCTGTGAGGGTAGGTGTTAATATCTCCATTACAGGCAGAAATGGAGGCCCCAGTTAAATGATTTGCCTAAGGCCACACAGCTAATGAGCAACAGAGATAGAGGATGAATCCCATCAGGTCTTCTGATTCAAACTCCGTATCCTTTTCACCACGATGGGCTTCAGAAGGAATGTTAGGGTCTATTTAGGAGGGCCACTCAGGGCCAAAGCCCTCATCGACCGTAATAAGCCCATGAGCAGGTGCAGTACTGACTTTCTAAAGAAAATTTGGTATGTGTGAAGGGCACCACAGCAGTACTGGGGGCTGAAGTTAGCAGCCTTGGTTTTGGGGTTCGCACTCCGGCCCTCTTTTAAAAGCTCTGTGGCTTGGAGCAAATTAATTAACACGTTTGCTTCCTTATCACTTGCTGAGGCATGCATGGGTTAATATATGTAAGGGACTGGTAGGTCTTCTGGAATTGGCTTTTTAAAAATTTTTTTTAAAGATTTTATTTATTTATTTGACAGAGAGAGCTCACAAGTAGGCAGAGAGGCAGGCAGAGAGAGTGAGAGGGAAGCAGGCTCCCCGCTGAGCAGAGAGCCCGAGGCGGGACTCGATCCCAGGACCCTGAGATCATGACTTGAGCCGAAGGAAGCGGCTTAACCCACTGAGCCACCCAGGTGCCCCTGGAATTGGCTTTATTTTTATTGTTGCTGCTATGATGCTGGTTTATGTTAGGCATCTAGGTAGCCAGATGACTGTGTCAAGGGACGTATAGGGCTTCTTAGTCACCATGCATTTCATTTGGGGGGAAACAATTTCAGTGTATTTGATATAGGGAGAGCTCTTGGTCAGGATGTTATCTAAGTAGATGCTCTGTAGTTGCTTGCTCCTTCCCTCGTTTCCTTTTCTCCCATCCTCCTTTCCTCCTCCCCCGTCCTTCATTTTTTGTTGTTGAGTTGAGTCTAGAAGGGTAAGAGTATCAAAGAAACAGGATGATAAGAGCTTATCATCTATGTTATGAGGTTGGAATGGCATTCCCCCCAGAAGAATATTGCAGTAGAGACCAGCATGAACTATGGTGTGTTTTCTACCAAAGTTGCACCCACGTAGGTCCAAAGTGCCCCAGTATTACTGCTCTCCAGTGAGCTGGGGTGGCGGTGGGTGGAGGGATTTGAGCTGGTAGTGGTAGGCTGGGGCCAGATGAGGGAATGCCTTGTGTTCCTTCCTGGAGAGTGTTGGCTTTATGTTGAAAGTCATGAGGAACCATTGGAGTCTTAAGAACTGGGGAATTAATTGATCGATTGGCTTCTTGGAATCAGTCTAGAGTAGAGGGTGTGATGGGCAGATGGAAATTGACAAGAAAAGAGGCAGGGAAGTGGGCTAGGGGATTAGGAGAGAAATCATTAGGACCAGAGCCAAGGCAGCGACGACAGGAATGTGAAGGGAAGATGTGGGTTTGGGGGTACGTAAAACAAGGCTCCAGCCATGTCTTGGTGGTGGAATAGGACAGAGGGTCGACGCATGAATCGATAGTTACCCTGGTGGTGTGAAGGAGAATGTCTCTGAATGTTTTCCTAAAAGAATGACATAAAAAGGAGACCAGCACAGCTGGAACAACTTCAAGGGCCCCGAATAAAAGAAGCAGCAATACAGATCCCAGGGCACGTTTTCAGATCATGGTGTTGAGGCTTCCCAGTGGGTAAGAGGAGGAGACATTTGTGAGAGGGAGCTGTGTTCAGCGAAGACGGGAGATTTGGGGTCATGGATAAGGGAAGTGCTAAAGTTACGAGGGATAAAGAAGAAGAGAAAGAAAACCGGGCAAAGAAATCCAGAAGGGGGAATGAGCTGTGAGAGTAGGAAGCCGAGCTCGCCTCAGAAAGGGCTGCCTTTGTCTGAAGTGCACAGACAGGGAAAGAAAGGGGAGGGAAGAGGAGCTTTCAGAGAAGGGGGTGGCAGCAGAAAGGAAAGTCAATGGAGATAACAGGCCAACCGTAGGTGGGACACGAGTTTCAGAAGGTGGAGAGACACAGGCAAGAGGAGGGAGCATTGAGCTGGGCATAAAGCTGGCGCACGGTCAAAGGCAGCCAGAGAAAGAAGAAGGGGGTACAAAGGAGCCTTGAAGAGTTCAGTGAGATCCCTTCAATACGGGACAGAACGGCCCACACAAGGACAGGGAAGCACAAATAGCTCGAAATGCCAAAGGCCTGTGGGGCTCTGGCAGAGGGGAAGCTAGTTATAATTTTAGCCCAAAGAACAAGGCTGTCTAGGATGATGGAAATGTTCTGGGTGCATAGGGACTGCGAGGTCTGGTCAGGAGCAGCAGAATCCTATATAAGGACTGGCTGCTTGTTTAACAGACATCCGGTGGCTATGGATGTGTGAAAGGAAATCTTTGTTGAAAGATATATGATCTCAAGTTGTATTTATTCGGGAGGGGAAATAACCACATTTATGAATGCCCATGTCCCACAAGGAGAAATGTGTCAGGGAGAATGTCTGCCAGGATACAAGGCCTTAACTGCTTGAGGGAGAAGGGGGGGCATTGGGAGGGGGTTCCAGCAGCTCATTAATATGCTGGCAGAGGAGAGGAAGGAAAACTCCGCAACACTGGTTGAGAGTCTGTGTATGACTGGAGAAGGGCAGGGGCGAGTAGAGCAGGGAGATCATGGGCTTAGTTGAGGACGCCTAATTTCAAATCGGTTTTTTGTCTAGTGAAGTGACCTGGTGTCAGGAATTTGACCTCTGGCCCTTAGTTTCCTCAAAGCTTTACAGTGTTTCTGTGGTGATTAGAAGAGGAATGATGTGTGCGTGCGTGCGTGTGTGCGTGTGTATGTCTGTTGGCAGTGGACGGTGTGATTTCACAGTAGTACATTTTATCACTAAATGTAGAAGTTATGAAGCTCAAAGTCAAAGATGGAACAGTGGGAATTTCCTTGTACATTTTATTTATTATTTTATTTTTTAAAGATTTTATTTATTTATTTGAGAGACAGAGATCACGAGCAGAGGGCAGAGTTAGAGGGAAAAGCAGGGAGCCCAATGTGGGTTTTGATTCCAGGACCCTGGGATCATGACCTGAGCCAAAGGCAGTTGCTTAATGACTGAGCCACCCAGGCGCCCCTATTTATTTATTTTTAAGATTTTGTTTATTTATTTGACAGAGAGAGAGGGGGGCAGGCAGAAGGAGAGGGAGGAGCAGTCTTCTTGCTGAGCAGGGAGCCCGATGCGGGACTCCATCCCAGGACTCTGGGATCACAACCCGAGCTCAAGGCAGACAGTTAACCCGACTGAGGCAACCAGGTGCCCTCCTTGTACATTTCAGATAAGAGAGAATTCTGACACTAGTGCCAACACTGCCACCCCCCACTCCTCCTCCTTGATGCCATCCCCCCAGCCCCAAGCTGCTGCTTTCCACCTGGCATCTTGTCCTCATAATGATTTACAGAGGTGGGTGGTATTGCTTGGAGAGGTTAAGTGACTTGCCCTAGTCTCTTTCCTACTAAGTGGAGGAGCCAGAGTCAAACTTTTGGCAAAACCAAACCTTATTCTGGACTTTACCATGGGGTAGGGGGAGTGGAGAGCTGGATAATACCTTAGGAAGTAGACTGATCCTGCTGATTCCACTGCCAAGATTGCTGTGGGCTTGTCTGCATGAGCCTCCCTGCCCCTCCCTGACCCCAGGCCAGGCCCATGAGAAATTGTATTTGGACTCTTGGAGCAATACAGCCAGAAGGCAGCCCATACAGGCGCTTGTGGACTGAGAGAGCGCAGGATCCTTCCACAGCTGGGTTCTGCTTGAGCTTCAGCTTCTAGGAGGTAAAAAGGGATGCCACTAGTGGCCAGTTTTTGGTTTCCCCTCTTCATTTGAGAACTCAGGTGTGAAGATCATGCTCAGCTATGAAACTGCAAAAGAAAAATACAGATTTAAAAGATTTTTATTTATTCATTTGTCAGAGAGAGTGAGCACAGGCACACAGAGAGGCAGGCAGAGGCAGAGGGAGAAGCAGGCTCCCCGCCGAGCAAGGAGCCCGATGCGGGACTCGATCCCAAGACCCTGGGATCATGACCCGAGCCAAAGGCAGCTGCCTAACCAACTGAGCCACCCAGGCGTCCCAAAAATACAGATTTAAAAAGAGAAGGTGAAGAAGGATGGGACGGCTGTGATGGAGAGGGGAAGGAGCACTCGCGGGAGCAGGGACCCAACCGGACGCATGACCTCTGGCCACTCATGGGGTCTTTGAAGGCTCATGGTGTTCACCTGCAGAGTGAAGCTGTCCATCCATTCACTGGTCATTAGGTCCTTTCCAGGTCTCACAGGCTCTGTGGCCGGATAGTGAGTATAGCACCCATGTCCCTTCCTTTCAGTCTCTGCCTCTTTGTTACCAATATTCCAGAGCTGTCCTTAGGTTCCTGTAGACTCTAGTAAAGCCGATAGGAATTCTGTCCTATCCTTCTTACGGAAATAAACTGGACAGGCCCCTTCTTTCAGGGGGCCGAAGTGGTGGAGAGTGTTGTCCTCTGGTGTCATTACGTCTGTCTGACCCCCTAGCTTGGGAGCTTTTGGAGGGTGAGGACCATGCCTTATTTATCTTCCAATCTCCAGTGTCAAATAGTGCCCTTTACTAGTCTGGTCAAAGAGTGAGTAAATGGATGAGTACCATTCGTACCATTTACGGAGTGCTTCGGACTAAGTAAGGACTCCACATCCATGACCTCATGGAAGCCCCATAAGGACCCAGTGAGATAGGAGCTCCCTGCTCCCATGTTATAGTGTGTTTGCAGACACTGGCCCGCTCAGTCACTCCCCCAAGGCCCCATAGCTAGGGAGGGGGGCACAAACACACTTGGGATCAAAACCTTGGCTATTGTGAACTCTGTCACCCGTGTTCTGAACTCACTGGAATGTGAATCTCTTAAGAGATGACCAAGGACCCATTCACACCTTCCCAAGGGAAGTGATCCGTGAACCATCCGTTCCTTTGGAAGCAAAGTGAAATCAGCAGTGAAATGAAGCACCATTTGGGTGCATTAGGTAGTCTCCATGGCACCCGGCCATTTTGGGGACAACATTAATGGGAAACCCTGCCAGATGGCTACAGTTGACTTGCACTTTGCTCTAGCCCAGTAACTTTTTAGCTGCTTCTCTTTCTAGTCCCCTGCCTGCACGCCTGAATCCCACCCTCATGAAGATGTTTACTCTTTTCTCTGAGTGCCTCATGCTGTCTCTTGCCTCTGGATTCCATACCCGCAGAAATGTAATTACAGGTCTTGGTCTCTGACTCCTCAATGTGGCTGAGTCTCCTTGAAGGCAGGGGCTCCATCTAATTTACCTCCATGCCGCTGAGACCTGGCCAGGGGCTAGCCCGTGCTAGTTGCTAAGTAAATGTTTGCTGAATGGATGCATTACAGATGATCCAAAGGGTGATTTCCTAAGTGCCCCAAACCTGCACACACAAATGGCATATGAAGCTATTTCTGCCACACACGTCTGGTTTTATACAGGCTGAGCCATGCCTCTGACCGTGCAGCTTTCTGAAATATCAAAGAACTGAAGGGACCTAGCCCAAATCCAAGGAAGAATTTTATGTGGAACGTCTAGACTCAAGACTGTCTCTTTTTTCCCTTTTCAAAACATAGTAACTTATTTTATTTGTGTTGATCCCCGATGTTTGGATAACAGCTAATCCATCAGCTCTCCCGAGGTCGGTGGGAGTCCACAGAGGGCTGCAGCCGCCTTGGGAGGGGGTGTCCTGTCACCGCTGCTGATCCCGGGCAGATCTCATTTTATGTGCTGTTCCTCATGGAAGATCTCAGTGGGGCATATCACGTTTTTTTGTAAACCCTCCCTTCTCAAAGGGCAGGTCATAGGGTGAGGGCAGGGCTTACGTTGCTAACATGCTTTATAAACATCCCACACATACATCTTTCCTGATCTTACATTATTATTTTTTTTTAAAGATTTTATTTGTTTATTTTGAAAGAAAGAGATCACAAGCAGGCAGAGAGAGAAGGGGAAGCAGGCTCCCCACCAAGCAGAGAGCCCGATATGGGGCTCAATCCCAGGACCCTGAGACCATGACCCAAGCTGAAGGCAGAGGCTTTAACCCACTGAGCCACCCAGGCGCCCCGCATTATTATTTTTTTAATTAAAAATTTAACTGTGGTAAAATATGCATACCATGAAAGTTACCACCTTAACTGTTTTTTGAGTGTTGGGTATATGCACATTGTTGTGCAACCTATCTCTAGAACTTTCTCTCTCGCAAAACTGAAACTCTGTGCCCATGAAATATCTCCGCATTTCTCACTCCCCCAAGTCATTGGCAACCGCCATTTGAGTTTTTTGTTTTGATGACTGACTGCTCTAGATGGCCTTGTGTAAATGTAATCTTACAGTATTTACTTTTTGGGGACTGGCTTATTTCACTTTAGCCTGTGTCCTCAAGTTTCATCCGTGGTGTAGCCATGTCATAATTCACTTCCTTTTTAAGGCTGAATTTTACACCATTATATGCATACACCACATTTGCTCTTCTCCATTCATCTTTTGGGCATTGGGTTGCTTCTACCTCATATGTTTCCTGTCTATTTGTCGTCTTTGGAGAAATGTCTTTTCAAGTCCTCTGCCCGCTTTTATTTATTTTTTATTTTTTAAAGATTTTATTTATTTATTTGACAGACAGAGATCACAAGTAGGCAGAGAGGCAGGCAAAGAGAGGTGGGGAAGAAGGCTCTCTGCTGAGCAGAGAGCCTGATGCGGGGCTCGATCCCAGGACCCTGAGCCGAAGGCAGAGGCTTTAACCCACTGAGCCACCCAGGCGCCCCATCTCTGCCCACTTTTCATTGGGTTATTTGTTTTCTGTAGTTGAGTTGTAAAATTTCTTTATCTATTGTGGATATTATACCCCTTTATCAGATACATGATTTGCAAATATTTTCTCCCATGCCTTTTTACCTTGTGATGGAGGCCTTTGATTCAAAGAAGTTTTAACTTTTGATGTAGACTAATTTATCTATTTTCACTTTTGTTGCCTGTGCTTTGGGCATTGTGTCCAAGAACCCATTGGCAAATCCAATGTCATGAAGCTTTTCCTCTGTGTTTTCTTCTGAGTTCTTTTTTTTTTTTTTTTTAAGATTTTATTTATTGTCAGAGAGAGAGAGAGAGAGAGTGTGCGAGTGCACGCACAAGCAGGCAGAGGCAGAGAGAGAAGCAGGCTCCCTGCCGAGCAAGGAGCTCCATGTGGGACTTGATCCTAGGGCCCTGGGATCATGACCTGAGCTGAAGGTAGCAGCTTAACTGACTGAGCCACCCAGGTGTCCCCCCTTTGGGGGTTTTATAGTTTTTAGGTTTTACATTTAGGTCTCTGATCCATTTTGAGATGATTTTTTATATAATAGAAGGTAATGGTCCAACCTCATTCTTTTGGGTGTGGATATCCAGTTTTCCTAACACTGTCAGAGAGACTGTCTTTTCCCCATTGAATGCTCTTGTCACTCGTGTCTCAAATCATTTCACTTTCTCCATAAGAGTTTACTTTTGGGCTTTCTGTTGTAAATTTCTGGTCTGTAGGTTTATCTTTGCTCCAGTCCCACACTATTCAGGTTACACTACTGACCTTTATTCTCCGAATAACATGAGGTTTCAGATGCAAGTGCCAGTGAAGCCATCAACACGTTGAGGTTCAAAGGTGGGACAATGACATCTCCGGGTCTCCCAGCCAGTAATTTGCAGAGCTGGGCCTTTGAACTCCTCACTGTGCTACAAAGCCTGTTGCATCCTGGGCCAAGATACTCCACCATCAGGATTAGAGGACCAGACTTGAATAGGCTTTTCTTCATTGAGGAATCATTGCTGTTGGAAGGGGAAAAAGAACTAGTATGTATTAGGACCTCTAAATACATTTTTGACAATTAGTGACTTTATAACTGTTCGGTAACTGCAGCTCTTTCATAACCTTGATTCCATGCATTCCACATTCCTCCCTCCGACCAGCAGCTCGCTCTCTGTAATATACGTTCGTCAATACTACAGTCTCTAACGCTCTGGTACATCTTTAATACTACCGTCTGCCCCCCAGCTGTGGCACTCTTTACCCTCTCCACCTTCCTCTAATTATATTTTTCCCATAGCACTCATAGCCTCTAACAGACTGAACACTGGCTTCTTTTTTTAATGTTTTCTTGTTTTTGTCTGCCCCTGCCCGCTAGAATGTTTACTCCCTGAAGCAGGGCTTTTCCTTTTGGTCACTGGTATATATTTAGTGTGTGTGTGGTAGGTAGCCTAATGACCTCCAGAGGTTCCTGTGCCTTAATTCTCAGACCTCTGGATCCATTACCTCCTGTGGCCAAAGAGACTCTGCAGATAGGATTGAGGTTAAGGGCCCTGAGATGTGGAATTATCCTAGATTACCAAGGTGGGTTCAGTCTAATCACACAAGTCCTTAAAAGCTGAGACCCCTTCTAGGCTTCAGAGAGCCAGAGAGATGACACCAGGAGAAGGACCCAGCCTCCACGTTGCTGGCTTTGCAGATAGCCACCGTCAGGGAATCCTCCCATGGCTTCTAGAAGCTGGAAAAGGCAAGAAAACGGGTTCTTCTCTAGAGGCTTCAGAAAGGAAGACAACCCTTTTAACAGTTTATTTTAACCCAGTGAGAACTTTGTGGGGCCTCGGCAGCACTGGAAATACATTCATGTTGTTTTAAATCACTAAATTTGTGCTAATTTATTGGGGAAGCAATAGAAAACTAATATAGCACTCAATAAATATTTGTTCAAAGAATGAATGAAGGGGCCCCATATCAGTGTTGGGAGTAAGGATTCATCCTCCTTAAGAGGGAACAGTCTCAGCAAGATGAACTGAGTTGACCATTGGCTCTGTGACCCCCAGTTGGCTTCCTGTGTTTCTTGTCTTGCTGTTGTGTGAGAGGATGTTGGTTTGGTATTGACCTTTTCAACCACACACACCAAGCTGCTATATTGGTTCATTCCCAGGTCGGGTGTGCTACAGTGTGGGTGTCTTTTGACTGGAAAAGGGAGAAGAATGAAAGTGTTGTTATGCTCCATATACTTCAGAGACATAATTAAAAATTTCAGTCTCTGCTCTTATATACAGCAAGTAGAAGGGCCACCAAGCAGCTTCTTTGTTGTGACCTACAAGAACCAGCCACCTTTGCCTTCAGCGTCTGATTTGGGGAACCAGATTTGGGAAACTTGCTGGGTCAGGTCATCCCAGGACCAGGGGCTGTTATTAGATCGGGGAAAGCAGTGAGCTGAAAGTTGAATTTCATACCATCAGTCCCCAGACAAATCTCAAAACCAGTGTCCAATTGTTAATATTAAGGGATTGGTACGGGCGGAGGAGCTAAAAAGTCATATTCTTTGAGAATTGCTTGTGCAGACACCACAGATTTATTTCAGTGGATTTTGGAGTCTCTCTGCATGGTAGGCTAGCCAAGGCAGATGGTGTGTGGAGCAGAAAATAGTGGGGAGACTGGTTTCCTCACAAAAATTTTTCAGTGAAAACTTCGCTAGGATGGGCTGGGGATGCTTCCTGGCCTTGAACGAAATAGAGACCATCCATATGAAAGGAGAGCGGAGAGCGAACGCAGCAAGCAATTTGCGTGAGTGATGTATACAACTCCGTGATACAAGGCAGCTTTTAATCTACAGACATTGACACATCATCAGTATTTTAAGAGTAACATCCTCTATATAAAAATACTCAAGAGCCTTATGCTTTATGCTCTGGACTCCAAGATGATTACACTATCTCCATGACTGGTTGTAAGAAGCCTGGATTGATTACCCAAGGCTTGTTTTCTGCATTTCTGTTTCCCTCTCATTTGACAGGTACCAGTATCCATTTATTCCATTATCTTCTGAGTTTGAATTGGAAAAAATAAGCTAAATCAGAGCAGTCTTTCTTGAGTTATAAAACCAACCATGTGAAGATGCTTTGAATGCTGTTGTGCTTGTACATAACTAAGAACCAGCTCCTCGCGGTAATTTTGCAGGTGATTAGCCTGTCGTGTTGAAGCATCCCTTCGGGAATGACAAAGGAACATGAGGTTGTATTTCTTTACAATCAGCAGATTACTCAAGAGAATTTCTCTCTCTTCTCCCCTCCTCTACCCCAACCCCCGAAATCTCTAGAATGAAGGTAATTTAGGAGAGGGGTGAAACTAAGTTTGGAGCAGATATGGGGACTCCTAATCATCACCCTTTACAGGTCAAATGTAATCCGTATACTGTTGTGCACGTGGGAGGGCTGGGGTTTTGAGGAGCACTTCGACTCCACCTCTCTGTTGGGAATGCCCTTTAATTGTGTGTTTGGCAAATTTCTTTTTATTCTGCACATCCTAAAGCAAAGGCTGTCTCCTCTGCGATGCCTTTCTTAATTTTTTTCTAGACACATGCAGGTCTTAGCTCCTGCTGTATCATGTTCATTACCGTGCTTGGCACTGGTCTCTGTGTGTCTCCCCACCAGACTTAGCCCCGAGTGAGCAGAGGGGCTTGGCTGCTTCAGCCTTGAATCCCTGGTGTTGGCTCGTAATGGCAATAATGGTAAACACACTGTCGTTACAATCATCACTGTGTTCCAGGCCTTGTTCTAAGCAGTTTATCTGAATTATCTAAAATGCTGACCACTTTAGGAAGCAGAGAAAGGGGAACCCTCCTACACTGCTGGTGGGAGTGCAAGCTGGTGCAGCTACTCTGGAAAACAGCATGGAGTTTCCTCAAAAAGTTGAAAATAGAGCTACCCTACGACTTAGCAATTGCACTACTGGGTATTTACCCTAAAGATACAAACGTAGTGATCCAAAGGGGCATGTGCACCCCAATGTTTATAGCAGCAATGTCCACAATAGCCAAAGAACCTAGATGTCCATCAACAGATGAATGGATAAAGGAGATGTGGTATATACACACAATGGAATACTATGCAGCCATCAAAAGAAATGAAATCTTTCCATTTGTAATGATGTGGGTAACTAGAGGATATTATGCTAAATGAAATAAGTCTGAGAAAGACAATTATCATATGATATCTCCAATAGGAGGAATTTGAGAGGCAGGGCGGGGCGTCGTGGGGGGTAGGGAGGGAAAAAATGAAACAAGATGGGATCGGGAGGGAGACAAACCATAAAAGACTCTTAATCTCACAAAACAAACTGAGGATTCCCGGGGGGAGAGGGGTAGGGTTAGGGTGGCTGGGTGATGGACATTGGGAAGGTTATGTGCTATGGTGAGTGCTGTGAAGTGTGTAAGCCTGACGATTCACAGACCTGTACCCCTGGGGCAAATAATACATTCTGTGTTAATCAATCAATAAATAAAAGTGCCAACCACTTTCAAGAAAATTATTTAGTAAGTAAAGACCCAAGTGTTAGATACGGTAAAAACAAACAAACAAACAAAACAAAAACAGAGGTGGCAGGTGGCATGTGATTGGTATGTGGCGAACAGTGTGCCGAGCAGCACTGTAAAATGAACAATTATGTTCATGGTAGTAGATGCTATTTACTGGGACCAGCCCACTCTGGGCTAGAGCTGTATTTCTAAAATCCGGGATCAGCTTTCTAGCAACCTCAAGCAAAGATCAAGCCTGGTTGCTTTGGGCCAGCCGAAGCTTTGTTGTCCATTTTCCTACGTCTCGATTTTCCCGTCAAGACAATGGGACTAATAGTATCATTTCAGAGGGTTGTTGTGGGGGATTCACTAAAATGGTGAACAGTGTCTGGCACCTGGCAGGTGCTCAGTGAATATTTGTTTAACAGTACAGTGTAGCTTTGTAAGATGCTTGGCACATACAAACTTGTTGACACAATAACAACAACAACGGCTAGTATTAATCCTTCACTATGTGCCAAGTAGCCTTCTCAGAGCTTCACGTGGATTTATGTAGGAAGTAATGTCGTCACTTACATTTGACAAGTGAAAAAACTGGGATCAGAATGGTGACCTATCTTACCCAACGTAGCAGAGTTTGAAAGCAAGTTCTGTAATGCAAAGCCTTGATGGCTTTCTCCTGCGTCTTAGTTTGCCCGTCTGCAAAATGCTGAGTGTAAATCATGTTCTATATGTGACTTGGAGGTCAGCCCTTATGTAACAAGTGATGCCGAATCTGTCCTCGTTTGCATAATTTGGGAGGAAGTTGTTCCAGCTGGTGAACAAGCAAACAGCATTGTCTGTGTTACCCTGGAGCGCCAGCTCGCTTGAATGACGGAAGCCAGCTTGCCTGTTTCCAACCGTAGGCAGTAGCTCACACGGAGTGATCCAACTATTGCTAGAGCAGCTAAACCATGCCTTGGAGGAGGGGACCCGTTTTACCTTTATTCTAAAAAATATTCCTGACAAACCTGCCTGTGAGCCAGAGTGTTAATTTCACTCCGAGTGCATGATACTTTGTAGCTTCATTAACTACAGTAGTTCATGCTTTAGAACAGGGGAGGAGGCACCGGGAAATCCTCCTTCCTGGCTTCACAGCTCCCAATGCAGTGGGATGTGATTGAATTCACAACGCTTTCTCATGTGCGATTTTAAGGAATCTTCGAGATCAACTACTTCTGAGTGGTTTTGTTGTTTTTTTTTTTGTTTGTTTGTTTGTTTTAAGCAGTGGGAACCTGCTGGAAAAGGAGATTTCACACCTAACTCCCTGTGTATGAAGTCGGTAAAGACTTGGGAGGGCGTCCTTGCCTGTCAGCCCCTCCTTTACTGGGTCTTTCATCCTTAGCATCAGGGGCCCTCTTACTGGGCCCTGAGACAAGTGTCTGAGATTACCCTGGGGCCACCCACTCAAGTCCCAGTTCTCAAGCTCCAGGCGGGCCCCAGCCCCCAAGGTGTGCAGTCCATCTGGGCACAGGGGCGGCCTCTGGGAAGCTGGGTCTTTCCACATTGCTTCTGGTACATTGTTTCATTCCATTACAATTAATTTACAAAGGAAGCTAATCAAAGGTAGGGAGTGCTTAAAGTAGCAACCATTTTAGTAAGCAGTGACATCTTCTCTATTCTCCTTTTGGGTTTATGAAAAAGGCTGTTAAACATATGTTCTTAACCCACCTCCAAGTTGCTGAGACATTCTGTGCCGCGTTGCCAAGTTCTGTACATTACAGTGACTCCTTCTTCTCCCTAATGCATTGCTAAAAATAAGAAAACTCATGCAGAAGCATATGTTGTAGTTTGCCTTTGATTTGGGCACAGATCATCCAAGTGTGGAAACAAAATTGGTTGCTCCCTCCTCCTGATGCACAGATCGGCACATCTGCACTGTACTTAGTGGGGGCAGTTATAACTCCCGTTTTATAAGGCTTGGCAATTTCACGAAGACACTTAATACCCAATATTTCATGTGATGATTATGGGAGACATACAAGGGCCACCACAGTGGGTGGCTTCACTTATACCCATTTCACAGTTGAGAAAGAAACCCAAATGTGAGGCTCCTGTTCCACAGATTTCAAATGAGGTTTTCAACTCCAGAACTCCTCCTGCTCTTGAGCTGACCATCTCCCTCTTGTTTTTAGACAGAAATGGAATATTAGCAGTTTCGTTGTTATTGCCAAGCTCCCCCTTGGGACTGCGAGTGATAATACAGCCACTATCCCCCTTGTTCATCTTTTGGAGGCACTTACCCTCTGGCTGCAGAATTGCAAATGTGAAGTGTCAGTCCCGAATTCTCTTGAGAGATTGGGGGTTTGCACTGGGCATCTCCCCTTTGCCCTGCAGGTTCTGCCTCCGCCTTGCTTTGTGCCTGGGGAGGCTGACTGCCATAATCCCCATAACATCTTGTTCCCTAGAGCCTTCTGATTCCTTTGTCCCGTGGGAACATTGGCAGGAGGACGAGTAAAGTTGGAGAGTTTATTCTCCATCTCCCTCACTGGGGGATCACCACAGGCTGACTGTTTCTCTCCACTGCAGGTCACAGTCCTGTAGGATGGCCCTCTCCACCCAGCCTTTTTTTTTTTTTTTTTTTTTTTTTTTTTTAAAGATTTAATGTATTTATTTGAGAGAGAGAGGGAGACAAGGAGGCAGAGGGAGAGGGAGAAGCAGACTCCCCGCCAAGCAGGGAGCCCGATGGGGGCTCAATCCCAGCACTCCAGGATCATAACCTGAGCTGAAAGCAGATGCTTAACCGACTGAACCACCCAGGCATCCCTAAGCCTCTCTGACTTTTGGTTCTAGCAACCTCTCTTTCTGCCTTCCTTCAGGCCTATGGGGTGCTAACGACTATCCAGTAAAAGGTCCCCATGGTTCCTAGACATGCAGTACTGCAACATCCCCTGTGGCTAACCCTAAAACTCCCCCGCATCTTTGCCAATAGTCCCTTAATCGAGTTTTTCTAAAGCTATGCGGTTGAGGACATTACCTCTGACTTTCCCGGGCCCTGACTGATGGAAGTGTCTTCCATCACATGTTGTCCAATTCTAATGCCTTTCCTTTTGAGTCTTCCGGGTAGTGAGGACTTACTGGAAAAGGTCCTCTGCATTGCCTTGTAGACAGTTCCCTTTCTCTAACTTTCAAATATACCCTTAGCAGGAGCTAGGGATGAAGATTATGTACATGCACCTGGGATTCTCAAATTTTATGTAGGTCAGAATCACCTGGGGAGCTTGTCAGAATTGCCCATTCCTGGGCACCTGGCGCCAAAGAGGCTGATTCTGGAGACCAGGTGTGGGGCTCAGTTATCGTCAGGGTTAACAAATGCTCAGATGAATGTGACATAGGTAGAGCCTGGACCATGTTTGAGAAACAACCTCGTCAGGCCAACAGACTGCGTCTATGTCAGACTCCGTAATGGGATTCATATCTTCCAGTTCGATGAGATTCTGCATGCATGTATGCTCCTGTGTGTTTAACAAGGGAAATTTTGTTGAAAAGAACCATTAAGCAAGACAGTGCTCTCTGTCTTTTCCCTTAATAAAACTGGTCGATGATGGTAATTTCTCAGTAGGCTTTTGTGTTTTGATGAATCTCTTTATCTTCGAACGGTTTTCTGCCTCTCCCTCCACCCATCCATTCATCCACTCATTTGTGAAACATTTATTAAGCATCTACCCTGTCACAGGCACTTTGTTAGGTACTGGAAATACCAAGCCTTCCTCGTCCCTAAGCTGCCCACAAGTAGCTGGAAGCAGACATGTGTTTTGCGCCACCTGTGACAAATAGGATTTTATTTATTCACTCAACAGAGCTGCATCAAGCACCCAGTATCAGCCAGGGTTGTTCTAGGCACTGGGGCTCTATAGTGAATGAAACCATCCAATAGCCCTGCACTGGTGGAGCTCCAATTCTTGCATGAATTCTCTAGTGCTAGACAGTATGGGGAGAAGCAAAGGACGGGACTTTTACCGGCACCTGTGAGAGGCTGGTGGGCATTACGAAGCTGGAACATTATTGGACTGACCCCCATCCGGCAACACCCACATCACTGTGCCATGCCCAGCAGCGTGCAAGGCTAGATTTTCACTGAATGCCCCCGAAGACGGTCGTTGTAAATCTGGGAGAATGGATAAGTGAATCCCAGGGCTGGGAGCAGAAAGGGCTCACGCATGAGTTGCATAGCTCAAGACGGCAGTGTTTGGGAGTCCGTTCTGGTATAGCGGTCAGTTTGGAGAAAATATTTAAGAGAAGCATCGGATGGGTTGGGTGTACGGGGAACACAGGACGGTGAAGCCATAACGTACGAGGAGCAGCTTTTGGGAGGTGCTGAGGTCATAAGAGTGGTGACCTCAGGACATGAGAGCCCTTATAAAAGAGACCCCAGGCACATCCCTCCCTGCTTCTGCCATGGGAAGACAAGCAGCGAAAAGAAGGCTGTCGATGAACTGGAAAGTGGGTCCCACTGGACTCCAGCATCTGCCACCACTTTGATCTTGGACTTTCCCAGTGTCTGGAGCGGTGAGAAATAAACTTCTGTTGTTTATCGGCCGCTCGGTCTGTGATATTTGTGATAGCAGCCCACACAGACTAAGACTGGCCTTTGTCATCAGACTTGAGTTCACATCCCACCTTTGCTACATTCTGGCTCTGTGACCCAAGGCAAGGATATCGCCGCAGTGTCCACCACTCCTTATGATGATGACAATGTCACCTGACGGAGAGCAGCTGTGAGGGTTCAAGGAGATCCTGTGGATCAAGCACTTAGCATAGCACTGAGGACTCCTTGTCACCAAGTCTGTGTAGCTGTGGTAGAGGGAGTCAGTGGGAGGAGAGAGAACCACCTGCTTATGTGGAAGATTCCTTTTAGGGCAACCTCAAGACGAAGGCCACAAGAGTCCCTTTGTCCTTATCAGCTGCCACATGTTCCATTCTGTGACAGCCAGGGAGAGACAGAAGCATCGAGACCTGTAAATCAGGATGACAGAACAGGCCCTAAAGGAAGGCACTATCGTTAGGATTAGGGTTTCTGAAAAGAGGCCTGTGAGCTGGGCCGGGGTGGGGTGCTGAGCCCGGGAGGATTTAGGTAGAGGCTTTCAGCTTTCCAGCTCTGAAGGGTGGGCTCCACCTACAGTCCTGGGATGAGGCAGAGCCCCCCAGGCACCATTACACATGAAATCATCGTTAATAAATACCTATGCACCAGCTGATTTCAGAGCAATTACATCATTGTCTTGGGGAGTGCCACCCAAGTATTTTCTAAAAGACCTGTAAGTGATTGTAACGTGAAACCAGGCATTGAGAGCTTCCGGGGTAGAACCTTTGGGTGGAACGAAGCTGTACTGTTTGATAGGAGAGGCAGAGTGTTGGGATGGGCTGGACATGAGAGAGGAATCCATGGGGTCTCTGGAGACTGGGTCTCTAAGTTCCTTGAAACTGAGACATGTCATTTTTGATTTCCAAAGAATGTATCTCTGAATTTATTCAGCATCATTGGAAAGGTGATGCACTCTGGGATAAATTTCTTTTCTGTCAAATATTAGTAGCGTGGCAATTTGTAAGATAATTTGCTTCTATCAAAACTTACTTTCCAGGTAAGAGATAATACCTTTCTTAATATAGAAGTTTAAAAGAAATTAATAAAGGTTTACATGTTCTTGATTTATTAGTGCATAAGGCATTGAAATTATGAAACTCTGTCCTCTTAGGTGATCTATATTATAATAGCTTCTGACAAAAATGCTTATCTATTCTTAGGACTTTTTTGCTTCTTCTTTTCTTGTTTATTTTCCTGCTAAAACATTTAGCCTTATCATCAATCATAAAATAATCCCCTTGTTCATTTATCCAACAAATGTTTACTAGTAAACAAAGTTTTTTGTTGGTTGGTTGGTTTGTGTGTAATATATTTAGCGTGCGCATAGAATTTTACTGGCTTTTGAAAAAATCACGTCCTTCTTTTGTTCCTTTGGGATATGCTTCCTGGAGGGGTCTGAAATAAGGTTGGAAAAATTATATCCAATTCTTCCTTAATAATCCTTTAAGTATCTTCTGCTGTGCATTTCAGAACGGTGCCACTGATAATGAACTTGAATTGTATAAGAATCTAGCAGTTATGTTCTTGAAATATGTTCGTGCCAATGCCAGTGGCCAGGGGGCCACTGATTTATTCCACTTGGACCAGAATTTCTGATTCCTGGTTTCTTTCCATCCACTCCTGCTAATTGTTTCAGTAAGTAATTTTCCAGTGTGGAAGCAATAGATCATTGATCATCTAAGTAGAGCATAGACAGTTGGGAGGTAGATACATTTAAACATGGTGGCAGTCTTCACCCTGCTTCACCCCATTTTGCACTGTTCACTTTCATTTCCCACCAAATACAGAGGCTTTCCACTGAGGGGTTGGGAGTTGGACCACAACTGCTCCCTTTGAGTGTGCATGGGCGCACAAGCACACATACGCAGATGTGTGCACACACGCACTTTTCTTTTCTCTCTTCCAGGGACTTGTATGTCCCCTTAACTGCTCACTTGGCTTATCAGCCCATTTAGGTGTTGTTAAAATTTTATCACTGTTGAGCATCATTAAGGGATAATGGAAGCTGGTCAGAGGACACGGAGTGTTGAGCAAACAGACCAGCCAGTTAAAGATGTCCGTCGGTGGGTGTTTTGATCTGTTTTTTCAAGGTAGCCATGGAAGGGAAGAGAGAGCTTTTTTCTTTTTTCTTGTAGAGAAGATGAACCAAAAAGTGTAGTGTATATTCATCTTAAAGGTCACATGTATAAGTAGAAAGATTCTTGAGGACATTATCATATTATTACAAGATAATCTCCTACACATACCATGCATGTTGGCACTCTGAAAGCAAAATGATATTTTTGTCTGGGCTCTTCAGTCTTGATAGAAAGAAAAAAAAAAAAAACAGGAACTTAGATGTATTTTCTTCAAGGCAAGGTCTGTGAAAATCCTTTTATGGAGCTTGTGTGCCAAAGCGTGCTGTGTGAAGTCAGCTGGAGGTCATTACCGTTTTTATTAGGTGATTATATTATAACTATGAGTTGGGCCTCAATCATAAGCATATCCTTTATGTGTGTTTCTGAACATTCTGTCTCCAAAGTGCTAAATTCCACATTGGAATATTGATTGTCTGATGCCTGAGTTACAGCCTTCCTCAAATCTTGAATTAGGCCTCAGGGTCCATGTGTCTTTCTGGAGATAAGTCCTTCTTGTAAGTGGGAGATGTGAGGTCTTAAACAGTGGGCCCCACAAGGTGGGAAACCAAAGGCACATTCAAGTACCATTTTCCCCCAGGTGAATCGGGAGGTATTAAACACACCATTTTATGGCATATATAAAGAAATTGTCATAATTTGTAAGTGTCCCTGAATTTCCTCTCGGGTAAAGCAAACATTAATGTATTCCTGCAAATGTTTATTATTTTCATGCAAATCTAACTGCATAGTTTTTCTTCCATTCTTTAGATTTTTTTCTCCCACTTAACCACAGGCTTCTAAATTTTCAAATTCTATAAATAGCCCTGATTTTTAAAGTGTCACCATATTATTTTTAGATTGTTCAAACACACCTTAATCAGGACTTCTCAGTTTCAGTACCTTTGAGATTGTGTGCCTTGCAGGAGGGCTAGCTGCATCCCTGGCTTCTACCTGATAGGCTCCTGAAGCCACCAATTGTAGCATCCTCTAATGTCTTCAGTTGTTATCCCCCGTGGGGGGTCAAAGAGACCCTGATTGAGAATCACTGCCTTCACATGTGTTCAGTCAAGGTCCTTCAGCATTCTAAATACAGAGTGAAGCGAGTCTCATAGTGTTTAAACCAAGAGGCAACGGCAAATGTCAGTGTGACAAATGCTTGTTCACGTAATGACTTCCCCTCTAGGATGTCAGGGGAAGGCAGGGCTGCTAGGTGTTTGCATCCCTGTGACGTGGGACTGCTAGCCCGCTCAGGGGCCCCCAGTAAGTGTTTGTTAGATACAAAAGAGAAACCAACTACCTGTCACTAAATGTGTATTCAGCTTCCATAAATGTATGCTTTTATGTATTTATGTATGTGTGTTTGTAAGTATTATGTACGTATGTATGTTTTCCCATAAAAATACTTACCTGAGAATCTTTGTTACATTCTTTTCTACTTCCGCATCTCAACAGTGGGCACGTAGCTGAGCTTTCAGTAGGCGGAGGTCGGCTGGCTTCCTGGATGTAAAGCGTGTATCGAAATGGTGAACTGACAGGACATCACGGGCCCACGCCGTCACAGATGCATTTTTGGGGTGATGACAGCATCTGCTTTTGGTCGTGGGATCCTCCCCCATCGGGCACCCCGAAAGGCCTGCTTAGGGTTGCCTCCTTTGAAGTTCACATTGGATATACGGGGGGGTCCAGGTTTAGGGAGGCATGTTGGGTCTTTTTGAAGCCACACTGGCAAGAGGGAGAATGTTCTGGTTCATTGAGGGGATGAACGATTCTACTTTATATTTCCCCAGGCTTCGCAGTTGCTACCCAGTTGTGTGGCCACTTCTCGTTCCCAGAGCTCGCCTGGCCGCCCTGCCAGGGCTGTGACTGGTCTTGCTGTGATGGCTCTTTTCTCTAGGCTTGCATTGAAAGTCATAAAAAAAAGTCTGAGGAGAGCAGCCCTTCCCAAGATTTACGCTGAAAGAGCACAAAAGTTGAGTGTTCTTGGAAGGTTTTCGAAGTCACTTTTAAAAACTTTTAGATTTAAATTCATTCTCCAGGCTTTGACCACCACAATAGTGTGAATTTTAAAAGGACTGTAAAAAACATTTACAAGGTACAGTGGATTTCTAGGTCAGGATTCAAAGCTCTGGGAGGAAAGTGGAATTAAAAGGCAGTTCTGTTAAAGTCGCGAAGGACGGCGGAAATGACCTGGTTCAACCTTCTCGGTTTACAGATGAGGAAACTGGAAATCACTGGGAGACTTGTCCAAGGTCAGAGGTTTCCCCTCCCCCCCCTTATCTTTTGAATCTCTCTTTCTGTCTCTCTCATTCTCCACCCCCCTCCCAATAAAATTAGACCCAGAGTTACAAGCACAGATCAACAACGGTTTTCCCAGACCACAAAAACATTGGACCTAGCTATGGTAACTTAAGAATAGTCAAATGCCACTAGTTTCTTTTACTTTATGAGTAAACAGAAATCCAGAGAAGGGTTATTGTGCTATAGAAGTTTTTTGGTTTGTTGTTTTTTTTTTTTTAAAGATTTTATTTATTTATCAGAGAGAGATCACAAGTAGGCAGAAAGGCAGGCAGAGAGAGGAAGGGAAGCAGGCTCCCTGCTGAGCAGAGAGCCCGAAGCAGGGCTCTATCCCAGGACCCTGAGATCATGACCTGAGCCGAAGGCAGAGGCTTTAACCCAATGAGCCACCCAGGCGCCCCAGTTTTTTTTGTTTTTGTTTTTGTTTTTAAAGCCAGTGTCCAGCACATTGGCAGCTTGGATCCCGGTGTTCTTTTTGTTCTGTTATCCTTTTACTAAAGCCTGCAACTTCCTTGTGATTCGACTGTGCACTCTCCCCGTGGTCATCGTTCCTGCATTCGTGAGCTAATACTTCCTGGGCACCAGCTGCATGCTGGGTGACAGGACATGGTGTCTGCCCTCTGCAGCGCCCATTGTGGGAAGCGCGAACAGAAACAAGCAGATGGTGCGAGCTGATTGTAGCCTTGGAGGTAAGAAGTTGGTGCTTTGGGGCGGGGGAGGGGGGTGCTAGCTGTGCGTCATTGAGGTGACACCAGGGAACGTGAGAGTCATTGGTCATTGAAGGTGGAATGTTGTTCCTCACAAGGGCTGAGAGGAAACGCTGAGCCAGGGAGAACACCTGGGAAGCGGGGTCAGCGTCGTGCCACGGACGAACACAGGCCTTGATTCAAGAGCCGGCTCTCTCAGCTGGACGGCCTTCTTAGAAGGCTCAGAGCAGAGCCTTGATTTCATCCAAAGCCCAAACCCAGAGCCCAGGCGTGGCACCTGTGCCATCTCTGGGGGCACAGGACCGTCCTGAGGGTCCAGTGGGCTGAGAACAGTCGATACAGGGGACTGTACATTGTGCAGTGGTGGTTCTGTAAAGGAGTTTTCCTGTGTTCACTTTGCAGCCCACTCATGGGGACGTACGTGTGTGTCACTCATGTCTCCTATGTGCTAGTCTTCTTCTCATGGTGGATGAGTAAACTATGAAAAAGGAAGATGTTTACTAAGAATATTAAGCACGTGGTGTGTGTGGGGGGGGGTGCCTGGGTGGCTCAGTCCTTAAGCATCTGCCTTCGGCTCAGGTCATAATCCCAGGGTCCTGGGATCAAGTCCCCTGTTGCGCTTTTTGCTCAGCAGGAAGCCTGCTTCTTCCTCTCCCTCTGGCTCTCTCCCTGCTCGTGCTCTGTCTCTGACAAATAAATAAATAAAATATTTTTTAAAAAATGAACATTAAACACTTGGGCATATAGAGGGAAAAAAGTATTTTTCTGGCTTTTTGTTTTCCTTTCTTTAAATAATCCCTTGAATTTATTTCGTTTCGGTATTATGTGGGCACCAACTCCAGAGGGAGGGTTGGATCTCCTCCTTGTCCCTCCCTCATCCCGTGCCTTGTTGGGTTTTTACTCCAGCGGATGAAGCTCTGTCTCTGTGCCAACCATTGTGATAAATCCTTACAGCGATCCTGGCAGGGATGAGAAAAGTCAGGGCCTTCAAGAGATTGTCTGACTTGCTGCCAGCAAGGGGAGGAGGCAGGAGGGGACCCCAGGTCTGTGGAGCTCCCACAGCCAAGCTTTAACCATTGAGCAAGACCACTTCAATTTGAGTTAATTCTTTTGAGCCTTCTCTGACACCCCAATGGCACAGAGGTAATATTTACTTTCCTAGAGTCATAAGCGACATCTTCCTGTCCCCCACCCATGTGGAACCTTTCTCTTGGTGTGTTTCCAGTATAACCCTTTTGCTAGACCTGTGAGAAGCAAAAGCGCCTCTGGGGTAAGTTTGCCCAGGTTCGGTAAGGCAGGCAAATGCGTGGCATGATCCTTCGACTGGAACTTCCATGGTCTCTGTAGGTAGGTGCCTCTTGGGATGCATTTGCTGTTTCACTGATGTGATTTTCACTGCAGTCTGCTGAGGTGGATGTTACTGGCTTCAGTGTCTAGAGGAAGAGATGGAAACACGCGAACACGAGACTGATGCGAGTTGTAGAGTCTTTGGGTCACAGGCACCCAACCCCGGCAGCTCTCTGGAAATTCGTGTTGCTGATGTCCCCTAGTGAGGAAGGCACCTAGTTCTGATTGGAAACTGTCTTTCAGACTCTCAGGCTCTTGCTTTTTTCCAGAGTCCCACTTTGTGACCTTTCTGTTGTCATTTTACGTTCCTGGGTTCCATTCTTCCCATCTCTTTCCCCTTTTTCTCTTTCCTGTTCACAGTAACAGGGGAGTTAAGAACGCAGATGCTGGAGCCCACAGCCTGGTCGCAGGTCTGTTGCTCCCCAGCTGTGTGAGGTTGGACAGGTGCCATAGTCCTGCTCAGCCTCGGTTGTCTGTCTTTGAGGCAGGATAGTAACAATACCAACGCTTGGAGATTCTTGTAAAGATTAAATGAGTTAATTTAGGTAGGTCTCATGCTTAGAGCAGTATCTGATTTATGATAAGCCTTTTCTGTATGTATTAGCTACCATAATTATGAGCTGTTATTATTTACTTCTCAAACATTTGGTAAGCCACTGCCGTGTGCCCAACACTGTGCTAGCTAATGGGGTGGATTCCTGGTGTCCCTTTCGGCTCTGATGCTCAGTGATGGATATAAACAACCAGACCCTCCATCAGTGGGGGAAAGCACTGGATGGTTAGCTGCAGGGGACTTTCTGACTGTCTGCTTACAAATCGTTCTGTGCAAAATGAAAAATGCATTTAGCTGTGACTTTCTTTCACCCATCTTGTTCACGTAGGTGGATTGTATTTTACTACCTAATTAAGAGTAATGGGAAAAAATGGAAGGAAACACATTTGGAGCTTATGTGTGGGTTGAAATTTCTTGAGATGGGAAACAAATTCATAAACAGCAGAGACAATAGCGCTACTTAAATGAGAACCTCTGTGGATATCAGGCAATGGAGTAATGCCGTTTTGCTGTTTAGGGCAGGGAGGGGGGGAAGCTTGAACATATTTGCACATATTTGCACATAGCATCCTTGGAGAAAATTGGTCTTGCAAAGAGCAGGATGCATTTGGATATGAAAATTATATGCAGACCACTGTATTAGCATAGTCCTATCTTTCTGTACACCTTTCCACTGCCGCACATATCAGAGATAAATTCCCCGACCTCACACAAACCAGATCAAAAGGGAATAAACTGGAGAGGCTTAGTATATTTCTTTTGGAGCTAGCATGTTTAATACCAGTTTCTCCTTGACTGCATTTTGTAGTATTTGGTCATTCATGCTGGAAGGAACCTGACCTTCAGGGCCAGAGTCTGAACTCCTGCCCTTTTAGTTATAAAGTCCTGGACAACGAGGGGAAAGTAATTGTATCCTCCGTGTACCCAAAGCCTGGTGCCGTGGGAAGTACATGGACCTTACAGTCAAAGTCTCATCTGACACATCGCCCCTCCTCTCTACTCAGCTGCTCAGAACCAGTTTCCTTGTCTGCGAAGCGAGGACCTGCATGCCCTGTGTTGTCAGGCTGTTGTGGGGTTAATAGTGTATCGTGTATTTGGTGGGAATGTAGCACTCCCTTTTCATTATAACCCTGGAGCCTTTTAAGACCTGTTTTCCTATTGTGATACATAGACTATGTCCAAAGAGTTCATGACCCCTATGGGGACAATTAATGAGTAATAATAAACACAAAAGGAAAACCCAGGTAGCTACTCTTCAGGCCCCAAAATAGAATGTTGTGGGTCTCTGGAATCTTCCAAAGGGCTCCTCGTTGACAGTGTCTGCCCTCTCCCCTTCCCAGGTAGCTACCAGCCTGAATTTCATGTTGATCATGTTCTGGATGCCTTTCATTTTGCCTGCTTTTGAACTTTATATAAATGGAATCAGATTGGAGCACCTGGGTGGCTCAGTCGTTAAGCATCTGCCTTCGGCTCAGGTCATGATCTCAGAGTCGTGGGATCGAGGCTCGTGTTGGGCTCCCTGCTCAATGGGGAGCTTGCTTCTCCCTCTTCCACTCTCTCTCTCAAATAAATAAATAAAATCTTTTAAAAAATGGAAACAGATCATACAATATTCTCGTGCTTTTGGTACTCATTGTATTTTTAATTTTTAAGTTTGCTTGATATTGATGCTCATACATATGGTTAACTTTCTCTGCTGTGTCGTGTTCTGTTCTAAGAGCATCCCATTATCTCCTCAAGTTACGGTAGGCATTTGGCTGGTGTCTCCTCTTTTGCTCTTACGGAATATGTTGCTATAAATATTCTTCTACCCCTTTGATTCTTAAGCTGAAAAGGTCTTTATAGACAATGTAGTCTGATACCTTGTCGCTGCCTAGTTGTTTTGTGTAAAAGGCAGCTGAGGCCCGAGAGGGCCAGCAGATTCCCAGGGTTTCCCAGTTAGGAAACGGCAGCGTAGGGCCAGTAACCATGGTCTCTTGCCCCAGTTTGGCTCATTGCTGTGATGAGACCACACATCTGATGGCTTGTCTTTTTATTTTAAACAACTTCCCATGCTACTGGTAACTATAATCTTGGAGTGTTTATTTGGGCTAGCTCTTCATCACTCTTCTAGAAACATACTTGGCATTTAGTGTTGAGGTGATTTCTCCCCATCTCCAAAGCTGGGGCAGTGCTGGCTTCTCTGGGGCCCCGTCCCATTAATGCTGGCCCTGGGCACACCCCATGGCTATGGGCCTGCCGGGAAGCTTCTCCTTCTTCAGCAGTGGGAACCTCTGAGACGTGTTTCAATCAGGAAAGGAATCAAAATAGACCCAAAATGGCCGGGGGGAAAAAACTGCTGAGGAAAGAAGATCTGAATCCTTACGAGGCACTTTCTTAGGAAATGTCCTTTTACTATAAATAGGAATGGATATTCAATTTTAGGCCCCCCTTAAAAAAAAAAAAAAGCCTCTCAAGGACTGAAATTAGATTTGAGGCTGATGGGATGAATATAGGATGGGGTGATTCTGTGCTGTGCTAAGACACGTCTGAAAGTTTAGAGCAGCTGGTGCAATGGAACAGCTGAGCCACAGACAAGTAGCAGCTGATTTTAGCACTTCTTTCTAGATGCCCTGGTTTGTTAACTCTGGCGTTTGGCTCACTTGTAAGCTCTCTTCTGGAAGCCCCTCAGCATCTCAGCATCTCCTCCAGCTCTGCCACCGAGGAGACGGGCACCTGTGGGCCACTTGTTCGTTCCTCTTTCAGGTCCCAGTGTCCTGCGTCCTAACATGGTGGCAGTAGGTCATGTTTATGAAGAGCTTATACTGGGCCGGGCACTGTGCCATGGTCATGGGTCATCTCATTTCATTTCCGCAACACCGCCATGAGGGGAGAACTGTTATGACCCCCATTTTGTGCAGAAATTGCACGCAGAAAATCGAGGTACGGTTAGCCCACCAATCCCCGTGAAATGGGGGATTTGGAATCTTGTTCTGGGAGAGAACTGTCTGGGCCTCCCTCCTTCATCTTTTGATTTGGGAGCTGTTGTATGTTACAGGCACCCCCATTTCTAGACACCCCCTCTACCAGTGACCCTGGCCGTCCCATCATCTGTCAGCCTTGGAGCCACAGGGGAGATTGTGGCCGGGATTCTGAATTCTTGATGGGCATTTTTCTGGAGGGAGTATCCAAGGTTTTTGTCGCCTCGAAGGGGTGTGCCACCTCCGAAAGTTTCAGAACCGCTGACTTTGATCTTAAAGTCGCTAAGACGACAAACCGATGCAACCGGCCATTTGAAGAGAAGGAAATAGATCCAATCGGCTTATGAATGAATAAGCGTTCAAAGGCTCATATTGATTGGTTTTTAATGATCTGGCCAAATATTTTGAAGTCCTGAAATTGCACTGGAAATTCACTGTGTGGAATTTACTGAAGAAACAAAAAGCAGTAACCTATCTCGTGAATTACACAGTATTCAATCCAAATATTTCACCACAGTGTCTTTGCACGGAAAGGTCTCAAAGGAATTGAAAACAGCTTCTCGTATCACTTATTCAGAGATGGTGACAGACACTAGCAGGAAAAGATGAAGGAAAAGGAATTTGGTGTGCTGTAGTTGATGTCATTGAGGAGGTACAGGCGTAACCCCCTCTTAGTAAATTGCAACAGGTGTTAGTTGTTGAATGTTCATGGGAATAAATGTGGACAGTAAATTTACATTTATTGAGCACATACGGCATCAGGCTCTCTTTTAGGGACTCCACCTAGATTAAGTAATATAATGATCAGAATTGCTGTTTAAAGTAGATGGAGAGCTGCCCTTTGTATCTCTGTTGTCTCATCTGTAAAATGGACAGAGTTGAAGGAAAGTATGAGAGCCAGTCTAGAAAATGTCCAATTAATTCTGACAGCAGGTCTCTAATATGGAGCAAATTAATGTATTCATGCTTTAGCATGACCTTCATTATAATTGCTTAACTCTGAGACCGTTGCCTCTCTCTGCAAGGTCCAAGGTGAAGGAATCAGACATTGATTAACTGCCTAATATGGGACAAGTGTCTTTACAAATGTTAGTGGTTCTTCAGTACTATCTCACGCATGTATTTATCACGACGCATCTCTGATTATTGTAAAACTACCTGTATGATTTCCTCTTAGCTTGTAAGTTGTTCATTCACCTGTGTATTGCTGACCTTTTGCTTTAGTAACAAGCCACCCCCCAAATTTCAGTAGTTTTCCAAGCTCTCTGCAGCTCTGCTCAGCTTTATTCCAGGAGTCTTTTTGCTTTGGGAACCCAGGCTCGGGGAGCAGCCTCATCGGAGCCACATGGTCCTCCTGCTGGGGGGCTGAAATGCAGGTGTAACCTGAATGAACAACATAAGTGCATTTTAAGTTTCTGCACATTACAGTGGCCAAAGCTAGTCATGTGCCCAAACCTGACAACGGGGCAGGGAATGTTCCTCGTTTCCCTTGAGGAGCTGGCAGTCACAGTGCAAAGGGCACAGATGAATGCCCATCTCATCGGGAGGGACACAGAGAGCTGGGAACCATAGTCTTGGGCACTACCATCTGAGCGTTCCTAGAACTCCGTTTTCGTTCGAGAGAAAAACGAAGCCCGGAGATGCTGCGTACATACTGGATAACATGATGATGTGATCTGAACTCGTTTTTCTGATTCCACGTACGTGCGCTTTCCCCATCTGGTTTCCAGCGTCATTCCTTTCTGCTCTGACACGCATACTCTGTTCCTGTAACACATGGAGTTTTATGTAATTTGCCCGAGCGACGTGTGCAGTCCCATATCGGTGGCTGAGGACACAACGTTAACATGTGCAGTTGCATTTTCCTCTTCCTGTGCCAGTAAGGGCTTATTTCTTTCTGAAAACTCAGGGCATCTGAAAGCAATATTTCTCTGGGGCTGCTTGGGGAGCTCCCACTGACCATTCTGTGCTACCCTCTGTCTCCATGTCGTCCTTGCCCCTCTGCATTTTAGGTGCGTGGGGACTTTTTTCTTCTCCTGACAACACTGGGAGTTTCTGGAAGCAGAGGGAGAGTGGCTGCTTTTTGCTGATGGGTCCCAATGGTGGGTACAGAGGAGGTGCTGTAAATGTACACAGAGATAATGAACACATGAAGCTTGCTTCCATAGGAATGGCACTTGTCATTGTAGGGGCAGTGATCTTCCGTTCCTTGTACATGTCAAGTCAGGTGGGTTTAAATCATTGCAGAACAAAGGGCCTGGGAAATCCGTCCACTATCATGACTTACATGTGTCCCGTCTGCGCATTGTTCTTTCTTTGAAAACTCAGCCATTTTTCTACAATGTGTTTCCAAAGTGATTTTTATCCCTCTGTTTTCAGGGACAAAATAGGCTCCAATTATTCTCTTTAATTAAGTGGTTTTATTTTATTAATTGTTTCTAACTTACAGAATTCCCTGGAGACCCTTTACATGTTTCCAGATGAAGCCGGGAAGAAAAGCACATTAATTATACACACAAACTCCTTTTGGCGAATTAAGCATGATGCACAGTGAACATGAAATGACTCGCCCTCCTGAGCTATCAATCTTGTCATTAGTGATGGCTTGTATCAGTGGTATTGACACGGGCTTATCCAAATTGGATTCTGCAAAGAGTCATTTTAATTTTGCACAAATGTAAGAAGACAGAGTAGTTTGACATTCCATTTTTTTTAACCCTCTCTTTTGCTGAGTGCCTGGAGCTTTTCTGTTTGTAATACTGATTTAATATTTTATAGTGCTCTCGTGTTTGTAAAACACCAAATGTTACCTGAACAAGCCACAGGGCAATCCCTGGAGAGAGCTGAGTTTCACAGGAGAGGAGATGCAGCCTTTGCAGTTAAAGTTTATGCCTCAAATCAATACAGCCAGAAAGGGGCAGAGCCTTTCGAGTTATTAGTATCTTTTTAACATCTCCAAGCAGGGATATGGGTGCGTTGTGCTGAAGCCCCTTTCCTGTCTATGGGCATCTATTAAGGAAATTCTATTAAGGAAATTCAGATGTGTGTATGTTATATTGTCAATTCAATAAGCATTGTTTGAGCACCTGTTATGTTCTAAGATGTGCCGGTGCAAAAGTGCCACATTTTAAAGAAGATTTTATTTATTTATTCATTGGAGAGAGAAGGAGAGAGAGAGAACTAGCACAAGCCTGGGGAGCATAAGGCAGAGGGAGAAGCAGGCTCCCCACTGAGTAGGGTCCCTGATGCAGGACTCGATCCCAGGACCCTGGGATCTTGACCTGAACCAGAGGCAGATGCTTAATCAACTGAGCCACCCAGGCGCCCTGAGAATACCACATTTTTTAAGACATGTACTATGTGCCAGGCACTCTTCACTGGAGGTTGACTCGGTTCATCTTCATAGTGACCCTGTGAGGTAGGGTCCTTATTGTTCCCAAGGTGTCCTTGAGGCACAGGAGATTAATTGCTCTTTGCAGGTTATGCTGCTAGAATGTGGCGGAGTTGGGGTTCACTCTGGGAAGTTGGTGCTGAAAACCAGGCACTTCCCTCTCCAGCTTACTTCTTCCCCAGCCATGGCGTCCTTCTGTTAAGATGGGGATGGCCTCCTGTGGCAGGCGGTCAGAACATCAGAACCCTATCAGAAGTTGCTGTGGTAGCTTAGCTCTATGATGGCGTCCTGGAAGGGGGGGTGACAGTCCCCGCCCCCCCCCAAGCCTGGATACATGGCTCGAGGAGCCTCACTGGCCACCACTGAGCTTTAGTCCCATAAACCACCGTGTTTGAAGAACACATTACATTCCCGAGTCTTCTGTCTCTCCGAAAGGAGCTTCTTGAGACGTGTAGAATATTCTAGAGAAATTGCTCACCTTCTGACCTAAAGAGAGAATCCCTGGGGTTGATGGTCCAGATTTCTCATGACTCAGAAGCCATTCTTGGATTCCCTAGTGTGTACTGGGTGAAGAAGACCCGGTTCCTTGTTGAGGCATTTCATGCGAGTTCTGCAGGGAATTGGCACTGGGCATGTTGACGTGAAGTGTCCTCTTTGAAGGCCAAGTCTTTCCTCCAAATAAAGCGTTGAGATGATTGAGTTTCGCTGCCTTTCAAAAGACCGTGTTGTTCAGCAGTATTCACGGGATGCCTCCTACGTGCTGAATGGTATTCTGGGTCCAAAGGATAGAGCAGTGGACGAAACCAAACCCCCTGGATCTCAAAATGGAGCTTGCATTTCAGCGGAGGCAGACGGGCGATGAATAAAATTAAATGAATCCAACACCAGACGGGGATGAGAGCAGTGGAGAGAAATAAAGTAGGAAGGGGGGCAGCTGCGTGTGACGTTGTAGTTTTAAACAGTGCGCTGGGACAGGGACCTGCGTGTGTGTTTATGGAGGTTTCATTAAAATCGAGTCACCCCTACCACTTCTGCTTAAGACTTAAGATTTGTCTTCATTTTCTGCATAAAGTTCTTAGGCACAAAGCTTCTCATAACTGGGGCCTGTTGACCTCTCCAGACTCATTTCATACCCCTTCCCCCAGAAACCATGCTTCAGTGGCACTGATCTGCTTACACTTTCGGAAAACACTGCGACCCTTTTTGTCTTGGTGCCACTGTGTGTGTGCTGTGTTTTCTGTGGGCAGCACCCTGCCGCTTCAGCTCAGGAAGCTTGTAGGAACTCCTTCGTGAGTACGCCTCTGTCCATCATAGCACCCTTAATATATCTCACATTATATTGGGGTTGTGTGTGTGTGTGGGGGGGTGCCCCTTTTCAGTAGACTGTGGTTTCTTCCTTGAGGAAATGATTTTCTTTTGTCAGTGCTTAATCGACAGAGAAGGAAGGAAAGGACATAGATAAGTAGGTGGGTAAGAAAGGAGGAGGAAAGACAGGAGGATAATCCAGAAGGCAGCTAGGAAGAGAGAGAAGTTGTGGAGGGAGGAAGGAAGGGAGGGAGGAAAAAGGAGGAGGGGGAAGGAAGAACTATCAAGAGTTCTTTGATCAGGCTTGACAAGGTCAGCATTGTGTTTGAGAGACAACCCTCCGGCCATTGTGGGAGAGAGTTGTTGAATCCCAGCACTCATCCACCCCACGTCCCCTTCAGCAGATCCTTTAAAGTTATACTCTTGGGTAAGACCGAGTTTTCCATGGCCCCTAGGACTTAACTCTGCCTACAGAAGAAAAGACAGGGCCGAGGGAGGAGTATGTGTCCACAAACTTTGCTCACCTGCTACGCCAGGCCATGATCAATCATGGCAGTCTGATTGAGAATTCTAATCACAGCTTTGCTGTCCTTCAGACCCCAGCCACTGACCATTGAGTCACTCCTTTTCATGCCTGCCACCCCTCTGTAGTTATGGTCGCTCTTATGCTTGAGTCTATCATTAGCAGACAAAGCATGATGGATTGGCTAGGGTTCCCTTCATTCTTAGAACCTGGGAAATGCTTCTTTTTTCAGACTCTCAGGGCCCGTGTGGGACATCATCATGAATGAAAGAAGAAAGTAATACAATATTGGATGTGCCCTTTTGCTGCCACTGTGTAGAAAGAGAATGATGCATTATGGGCACTGTAAGTATATGGCGTGCGTCCCAGCCCTGCCCCCCAACCCAGTGGCAGCTGATGCAGAAAATCATTGCTCACAGTCAATGTCCCAACTGAACCTGATGGTTGATGGTTTCATTGAAGATGTCCTACCCTTTTCCAAACCAGAATAGTCAACAGTTTCTAAAACGGAATCTCAAGAAGAAAAATCAACCCCCATGAACTCTTTGGACTTTTGAAATGATCTAAGATGCAAAGGGATTAGGACTGATTGATTTTTATCTTGGAAGTGGGTTCACAGCAGTTCTCCAAACTGTGGCCTCTCTGGATATGAAGCTGTGAGTGTCAGCCTGATACTAGTTTATTTCATTTTTTAATTTGATTCTAGGGCCCTGAGTCTGTATTTAATGTTTCAGTGAGCAAAACAGTTATGTTTGGCTCCAACAAAAGATTGATAGAAGTGATTTTCAGATGTGGAATCAAAACAGAGTGGGGAAAAAAATGTCACGTCTAAATAAAATGCAGTACTTGGAGGCATCATGTGATCTCATAATAAATGAATTCATGGCACAAAGTTGACATACTTTGAAGGAGAATTTCTTTTAAAAATTTGAGGTGATTCATTTTTATGATTAACTGTGGTAAAAACAATTACTAGAGAATTTTTAAGTGAAAGGAAAAGAAGCTTTGAGGTGTTTATAGATAACATCCGATTGCCTTCATTTTTATACTTGGCCTCTTGCAAGCTATGAAGTCATATGTGTGTGAAACTTGGCTGAAGGCCCTGGCGCTCCGGGGGGTGGTCATTCATCCCTGGCTTCATCTGTTATTCATAGTTGGGAAGGGGGGGAGCAGGGAACTGGAGCAGAAGTGGTGAGAAGTCCACCGTGTTCAGACTCTGACAGACCCGAGTTTGAATCGCTCTGTGGGATCTCGAGCAGGTCACCTGACCTTCTGGTGTCTCCCTTTCCATTCCCTAAAATCAGGACAAAATGATGTGGAAATTAATGCTGAGCCCCCAGCATAGAGCCTTGCACATACTCAGTCATGGGTTAAAACAGCAATGGGAGGCATACAGTGTATTCATTTTACCAACATTGATGTGTATTTACTCCGTGGTCTATTTGAAGCTCTGTACTTCATGCTCTACAAAGACTTGTCACAAATCTCACGGATCTTGTAATCTAGAGAGGAGATGTGTGGATTTATAGGGATGGAAAACAAGGGGCAGAATAGGAGTGAACAGAGAGCATCTTCCCAACCTTGTAATCTAGTGTAGTTCCCCGTTCATGGAGCTCTTAGAAATACCTGCTGAAGAAGTTGAGTGGAAAAGATAAGGAATGGGATGGAAGGTAAAAACAACAACAACGAAAACTCTGTGTGTCCATTCTTCCTGTGTAGCATTCTTCAGAGAAGCAGAACCAATAGGATGGGTGTATATATAGAAAGAGATTTATTATAAGGAATTGGCTCATGTAATTATAGAGTCTAGCAAGTCCAAAATTTGCAGTGTTGGCCAGCATGCTGGAGATCCAGGAGAGCCAATGGTGCAGATGAAGTCTGAAGGCCATCTGCTGGAGAATCCTCTCTTCCTTGGAGAATCTAGTTTTTCTGCTCTAACTCGGCCTTCAACTGATTGGGTGAGGCCCACCCACATTATGGAGGACAATCTGCTTACTCAAAGTTCACAATTTAAATGTTAATCTTATCCAGAAATACCCTCCAAGTATAAAATTAACCATCACATATAAAATTAACCATCACATTCTGGAAGTAATTAATTTTAAACAGATGCATTAAAAAGGCTTTAAGTTACTAGAATGTCTGAGTGTAAATCTTACTCCTTCAGCTCCTGTTTGTATTAACCTTTGGGCAAATTATTTAATAAAGGTTAATTATTTAATTCTGTGCCTTGGTTTCGCTGCCTCTAAAATGGGGGTAATAATAGTGGCTTCTCCACAGAGTGGTTGTGACATTTAAGTGAAACAATGCAAGGCATTATTATGAGTGCTCCGTAAACCAGAGCTGTGGTTACTGGTAGTATTAGAGATATACAAGTACTTAAGTATAGGTTCACTCTAATCAAGCCTAAACTCTTCATATGGTTTAAAGACCTGTTTTAGGCAGAAGTGTTTTTAGATTAATATTAACACATTTTTGTGTTGCCATTTAAGTTTTGTTATCCACTGGTCTTAAGTCTTTCACGTGCATTTTCTGATTTAATCTTTATCAGAAGCAATACTGGGTATATTATTGTGCCTATTTCCAGATGACACGTGGAAGCTTAGAGGGGTTACATGATTTGCTCCAGGCCATACAGAGAGGGTCTCCATCCAAAATTCTCCTGGTTCATTTTCCACCTTACTGTGTCTGTGCTGTTGGTTGGGACCGAGCCAACCAGGTCAAGGGTTGCTTCCTCCTTGCATTTGGAAATACGATCATTTCAGGGAGTTCAAATTTGATAGTCTCTGTTTCATGCAAAGGGATTGCAGGTACTCACATTCTATGCATAATGTTGATTTTTTTCTCTACTTTGCTTCATTTCCTTTTTGACTATAGCTAGGCCCCCTTGGAAAATGACAGGTGCAAAACAGACCGCATCTTAACACGCTCGGTAGCCGAGTCGTTACTTCTGAGTAGGGAGGAATGACAAATAAACACGTGTAGGTTTTTATATAAGCTCGGTGTCAGCAGCCTGGGCTCTTTGCAGCTGAATGGCCCCATGAAAGTCAATGATGGCCTTGGCTGAGTTCTGCTTGTTTTTACTCACACCAGGGGTCTAGTAAAACTCAAGTTGGTCCCTGCTCTGGGAAAATCCCATAAAAAGATTGTGTGTGTTCGTGTGTAAGTGATGTTTGTGCACACGTGCACATACATGACGCTTTAGCCTGTTTTCTGTTTCCTGTCTACATCTGCAGCTAACTTGTTATCTTTATCCCTAGTATCACTTTAAAAATTGCTGTACAGGATTCCTGGCAATGCTGTGGTCTTTTATGCCTCTGGGCTTCTGAGTTCTTCCTGTCTTGAGTGTTTAACTCCCTCCTTTATCTGCCCAGCGAACTCCTACTTAGGCTTCAAAACCTGATTTAGATGTTCGCCCTGTGAAAGATAACCCTGCCTTTCCTCTGTGTCCACAAATGAATTCCTTCCTCCTTGCAGCTCCCCTTGGACTTACTAATATGTTTGTTGGCTGTTATGATGATGCTGAAGTATGAGTAGTGTGGAGCCAATACAATGTAGTGGTTAAAATAAAAGTCTTTGGAGTCTGAAAAATCTAAGTTTGGGTCTCAGATCTGCTGTTTACTTGAACAAGCGACACATATTTCTGAAATTGTATTGTTTGTAGACAGCAGATCACGGGGCATCTCTTCAGAATGTTAAGGAGGTAACCGTGAAGCAACTAGCTGAGTACCTGGCCTGTGGTGGGGGTGCAGTAAGTGGGGTGCTGGCCTGGCTCCCTCTGTACCCTGTCTCTTCTGCTTCCTTCCAGCCCTCTGAGGTCAGAGACCTTGTCCTGTATCTCTGGCTCCTGCCATATATGCTCATGGATCTCTAGTAGATGCTAACTGACCTGCATCCATGGAATCATTTTACAAACCCACAGGCTGTGGTTTGCAAAGTTTACCAGAATCGCCCACTGAGGGGACTTGGATTTTATCTTAATGTTCGTGCATGGGACTGCAGCAGCTCTGTCTTTGGAGGCCCCTGATGCCAGATGTTTTGACTTTGTGTGGAGTCCCCGGGAATTTGGGATTTACTTCTCTTTTGTTTCCAAGGTCATTGTCCCTTCTTAGCGCCAGTCAGAGGTACAGACGTGCCTTTGATTGGCTTAGCTGGGCAGGAACTTCGCGGGGCCGCCTAGCTCCCTGAGAAGCAGCTTACAAAGGTGATCTGAGTACAGAGACAAGTTCATTCCTTCAAGTCTCAGGGCCACGTGGGACCTGTGTTGTGCTTTTCCTGTGCGTGTTTCACTACTCAGTTCGTGCGGTCCACCGGGCGTTAGCCCGTGGTTGGTTATTACACAGCTTGGAACCTAGAGGAGAAGTCACCTCTATCAGTGGCTGATGATGGCAAGCGAGGAGGAAGTACAGTGGGATGACATCAAACAGATCTACGTTCGGATCCTGGCTGTGCCCCTTGGAAGCTGGTAGCACCTAAGGGCAGTCCTAAGGCTCTCTGTGCCTTAGCGTCCTCACTGAAATACAAAGAACAAGGAGAAATCTAGTGTCTGCTTCCTAAATATGCTCGTTAAATGACTCGACAGATGTTTAGCTTATCACGAGGCTCAGTGCATGGTAAGTTCTCAACACAGGAGAGCTGATCGGGGCTGTGATTCAAGATGATGTGTCCCCGTGGGCTAAGGGAAGGAGAACTGGGCTCTTGGCCATGTGGCCATTTAGGAATTAGGTCCATTTACAAATATTTGGGCCAATTGCAGCAACCTTCTGCTGTAGAGGCGAAGGATTCTAGGCCTGTCATTTCTTGCCCATGAATAACTGGGTCTGGCTCAGGACGGTTACAAAAGAGTGAGATGCCATCTCCGTGATTGTGAAGGAAAAGAGGCTTCCGCCGGTATTTTAGTCGTAAAAATGTATGTCTTTGTGGCGACCCTTGCACAAAGTACGGACACACGTAGTTCCTTTTTGTTACTACCTTTATTTTTGTTCCCCCCGAGGAGGGAGAATCCTCCCCATCCTGTGCAAGTCGCGGCTGTGGAGCTCCCGCACAGACACTGAAATAATGCATGTTGCTTTTTTCCTGGAAGGGCCCTAAGTGGTACGACTATATGTTAATCATCAGCCCTGAAAGGTGTCATTTAGCAGCGGGGGAAATATGTTACTCGGTGCATTAATGGAAAAGAGATTATTTTCAAACATTTCAAAACCCTGAGGACCCTCTTCAAGGAACTTGCTTTTTTTTTTTTTTTCTCTCGTACCCATTTAGAGCAAAGGTACCGCATCTTTCTGTGATTTAGAGATAAGGCTGTAAGTCTAGCAAAAGAAGCTTAATGTCAGAAAATTAAAGGCAGAAGATAGGATACTCGGTCCTCGTGGGTGCTGCTGTAGGCTGGGCCACAAAAACCCATCACACACACATACACACCCACGTCCACATGCACACGCACACGAGACAAAAAATGTTTGACCCAAAACGTGGTTGTTTTACAAAGAGGCAGGCTCAGAGAGAGATCATTACCGACACCTGATGATTTGGGACGGAAGACGTCTCAGAGCAGAAAAGAGAGGTGAAAACAAAGACAAATGGAACAAAGACAGGTGGTTTCCAAGGACCCAAGGTCACAGCCAAAGAGGGCTTGAAGGGTGCAGGGTCTTTCAAATGGTGGGGAGGGTCAGGGTCGCTTGCCCAGAACTTGAGGGCCTGAAGGTTTCCTGTTCCCAGGAGGGAAGGAAATGGGTCTGAATTTTATGTCGGCCTCCTGGCCTTCCTTACAGATGGGTGGACTTAGAGATGGCTGCCCCAAGAGGCAGAGGGACAGTCGTTGAAGAACAAAGGGGCTAGGCCAGCGGCAGCAGGTCTGGCTGCTTCTCTGGAAAACTTTGGAATGTTACCGGAGAGAGAAGAGAATCCCAAACCACGGGTAACTAAAAGAGGCCTTTCTAGGTGGGAAAGGCCAAGTGACATGGCTCAGGCTTTGTATCATTGCTTTGAGTCAGGCAGGAGGGCGAGAGTTGGCTGCAAATCAGACTGGAGAAGTCGCCGTGGAGAAGGCACACTTGGATAATGTGAGAAAGGCATTCAAGTTGGTTTTCTTGGGGACCAGCTGTGGCGTGGGGAGTTACGTAGGGAAAGGTGTGTCACCGCCCTGAGTCTCAGCTTCACCTGTACAACGGGGAGAGAAAATCCAGTCCCTGTACTTGAGCGCTTACATGAGGTGGTAACTATGGGACCTACACTCCTGGGCCTGACATGTAAATATTGACTTCAGTTATTTTACACCCGTTCTTTCTCTCAGAAGCCATAGATCAGCGGTTGCCTCCTACTTGTAGGGTCGTCTCCTTCCATCGTCAAACCTGGACCCAACTGGCCCCCATCTTCAGCTGTCCCTCTGTCTCCTCTGCTGCTCTTTCAGCCCTGGGGGAGTTCGGCGGACTTCTTACTGGTGGTGTGTTTCCTACAGTAGACAGTGAGCTTCAGGGGTCAGGGAAACGTCTGTACCCATCTCTCACCGACTCGGCAGCACAGGGGCGGCACTCCATACATGGGGAGCACGTCTGCTTATTTCTGTTAGGCTCTTGTTGAGGTGTCACTGGAGGTGAGTTTATATTCCTGGGCTTCCCCGAACGCCCTTGATTGCTACAGGCAGTCGGATCAAAGGGCCAGAGGCTCCACCCAGGAGGGAATCTGAGAAGTTTTCAAGTTTTGTTCATTTCCTTGAGGTTACAATGGAAACAAACAAGGTTTGCTACCATATTGGTGGAGCATTGGAGCCCTGAAGCCCATCCACAGACAGCGGCGTGGGAACCCCTCTTTGTGCCCCGCGTCCCTTGTTTACCTAGAGCTTGTTCTTTTTTGTACTAACTCAGTCACAATAGGATTGGGAAAGCAGATCTGATACTTTAAAAAAAAAAAACAACAAAAAAACTACAGCCTAAAACCAAATTAGAATAGGGCTTTTTGGTTAGCTATGCTATTTTTGTCTCTCGTTAGTGCTGATAATTAGCAGAATTAAGAATGGGCACTTAAATTATGGTTTAGACAACAAAACATCTCTAGGAATGAAATTGCCATTCAGCTTACATTTTCAGGGAGATCTTGAAATCACTGGAATAAAATGAGTCTGAAGGACGCTCTGATGCTGGGGGCTCTGAACTCCGGAGCCCAAGTAGATCATTGAAATAATGATGAAAATCAACAGTGACCACCATTATCTCATTCATTTGTGCAGCAAATTAGAGTTCATAAGGCTATTTCATATCACTAGAATCTTCACAAATTAGAACAGGAAGAGATCATAGAAATCAAATGATGCAACCCCTTCATCTTATGAGTGAGGGTGCTGGGATTTCTTGTTGTTGTTGCTTTAAAACCACTTCAGGGGCGCCTGGGTGGCTCAGTCAGTTTAAGCATCTGACTCTTGATCTCAGCTCAGGTCTCAATTCTGGGGCATGAGTTCCATGCTGGGCTCCGTGCCAGATGTGGAGCCTACCTGAACAAACAAATACACAAAAAAACAGTCCAAATGTCTAGAAGACCACAACTCCTATTACTTTGGGATGGCTCTCCTACGATGGTGTTGTGTTTCATTACACTCATTTCTCATGCATCAGTTTGAACCTGGACCATTTATCTTGTAAATCTAAGTACTAAAACACAGAAGTATAAAAAGCCACCAGAAATCTTGTTTTAATTGAGCCATGACTGTCCTACCACACTGTATTAGCTTTAGGTGCACGGCGTCATGATTTGATCCACGAATACAATATGAAATGATCACCAGAATCGGTTCTGCTAACGTTTACAACACACTCATGTATTTTTCTTTTTTTTTTTTTTTTATTGTGAGGAGTACTTTTAAGATCAGCTTTCTTGCCACTTACAAATAGACCATACAGTGTTCTTGTCTAGCTTCCATGCAATACCTTATATTCCTAGGACTCATTTGTCTTTTGCACACCCAGCAGGCCTGTGTCACAAGGCAGGCAGGGCAGGGGTTCCTGTTCCCGCAGTACCAGCTGAGGAAGTCGAGGGTTAAAGATGAGAAACGTTTGGGTTGTGTAGATGTGGTGGAGTGGACTTGCTTCCGAGCTGCTAACTTTAGGTCCCCTCCCTGCTTTGCGGGGCTCATCTTTGTTGACAGCCTGACCTGCTCAGAGGGGCCTTCTCTCCCATTAACTAAGACTAACCACCCCCTCAACTTCCCGTCTGCCCCATCACTCTCTCTCCTCAACCTGTTTGATGCTGTCACTCTTACTGCTACCCAATGTTCCAGAAGGTCTGCTCTACTTGTGGGTTTTCTCCACCAGAACGTAAGGTGCACGGACCTCTGTTTTATTCACCAGTCGAATCCGAGCACCAGAAACAGTGCCTGGCACAGCATAGGCACTCAATAAATATGTGTTAGAGGGTTGAACGAGCAATTGAAGGAGGTAGATGGCATATATAGAGTCATGTAGAGACTTAAAAAAGCAAAACAGAACAAAACTCACTGTGTTTTGAGAACTTGACATTAGGTCAGGAAAATGGTGTCTCCACTTCCTCTGTTGTTAATTGCAGCTTTTAAGTCCTTCCTCCTACATATCAGAGGGCTTCCCGTGTCCCGTACAGCGTTCCAGGTGCCGGGGAACTGCCGTGACCAAACAGATTAGAGATTCTTGTCAGGGGAGAGCTTCCATTTCCGGGACATTGAGAGGACAATAAATACATTAAATAGATTAAATTTTTAAATAAATGTATAAATAAATTTATAAATGTGCATCTGTACGTGCATTGTAATAATTAAAGTGTGAGCAGAAAAGCGGGGGAGAGCTAAGAAGCCTGGGGGTTTCGTTTGGAGTGAGGTGGCCAGGAAGGTCTTTCTCAGAATTGACGTTTCAATATTTGATGAATGGATGAATATTTAACCATTAATTGTTTGTCGAAAGGATGAATGTTTTCAAATACTAATTGTTTCTGCCTCAAAGTATCTGTCAGTAAAGTTACTTTACTTCAAGTACAATGTACAGAAGGCTTTTGAGCTCTCCTCCCTGTGAAAGCAGGTTGGAGCTGAAATGTTCCCTGGATTCCGTCTCCATCATCTCCCTCCTCTTCCTTCGCTTCTTTGAAATTGGGATGAGTGGCCACCTAGGAGCTGATGGCGGTGAAGCCATGATTTCATGATTTCAGCGTTACTCAGTCCGGTGAAGCCTTTTTGTGAGGCCCAGAGGGTGCAGCCTGGGCCAGCAGCAGCCGTGAGCTCCAGCCTGACGCACCCCTTGTGTTTTTGAGCTGAGCTGTCACCTTGGACCAGTGACCTCTCCCAGCCTCAGGGTTTTTGTTTTTTAAACAGTGGTGATAATGTCTGCACCAGCCCGTTTCTTCTCTTTCTTTTTTTTTTTTTTTTAAGATTTTATTTATTTGTTTGACAGAGATCACAAATAGGCAGAGAGGCAGGCAGAGATAGAGGAGGAAGCAGTCTCCCTGGTGATCAGAGAGCCCGATGCAGGGCTCAATCCCAGTACCCCAGGATCATGACCTGAGCCGAAAGCAGAGGCTTTAGCCCACTGAGCCACTCAGGCACCCCCGACCAGCCCGTTTCTAATGTGCCTGCCAGTTCCTCACCTACAACAGTGGCGCAGCAAATGTTACTCTCTTTCCCCTTTTGCATCAGCTGGGCATTAAAACAGCCCTTGCTCTGCAGGGAGTAGAGTACAATGCAAGGTGGAAAAGTAAGCAGTGCAGTCTTTTCCCATGTAGCACCTCCCCTTCCCCAATTGTGGGGGCTGGATGCACGATAACCATCTCATCCCTTTTAATCAGATTTTCATCATTATGAAGGCTCCGGTAATTACGGTTATTTTTGCCTTACAACTGAACTGCTGTTATTAAAATTCTTTTATTAAATCTTTTTTTTTTTTCTTTCCCATTTGGTAGATGAAAGACGATAGAGTTTCTGAGTCAGATGACCAGGTACCGGATGTCGCTTAGCTATAAGGCCTTATTGTTGAGATGTAGGAATGGCTCGGGAAAGGTAGTGTTGCTGATTCAGGACTTACGGGTAATGCCAGAGCCTGAACAGGAGGCAGCGGCTTTTCCCTGGTCTCTGCTGGCTCTCGCTGACTCCTCTTCATTTACTAGCGGGGCGCTGTTTGCTACACGTTGTGCTGTATGCTGGGTGTTGTGCCTGGAGGTCAGACGGTCTGTGTAGAGGCACCTGGCCGGTTGGAAAGATAGATGCAGCAGGGGGACACAAGTCCCCAAGTCCAACTCAGTGCTGTGTTCATGATATTTTGCCAAAGTGTCGGGCAAGACCTGTGACCCATTCAGAGTCCAGACTAGAGTATCACTAACGTTTGTGATAATGAAGATAATCATCCTGAGGACCATGGGGCTCTAAAGTCATACAGCTGGGCCAGGATCATCAAGGAAGATGGGACTGGGTCACTGCCCTCAGGAGCACACATCCTGCGGGGGTAGCGCGTGATAACAAGTGTCACCGGGCTTCTTACCTGTACGGCTCCATGCAGGGGGTGTTTCATGCACACTGTAAAGTCCTGGCAAAGCTTTATGAGGACCACAGTGTTACACCTGTCTCACGATTGACAGAACAAAGGCTTCAGTGTTTTACCTAATCCTAATCCACCCCAGGCCATGTAGCCTATAGGTGGTTCAGCTGGGAATTAAACTCAGGTGTGTGTTTGTGTCCCAGAGTCGGATCTGGGTGAAGCACAGGTGTTCCTGGGAGGGAATGCCATCTAAACAGGATTGCAAACTGGGACAGACACATCCGTGCACAGTCCCATCATGAACCAATTACACTTCTCTTCTTTTAACCGGAACCTTCTCTCACTCTCCCTTGGTTCATCGGGTGACCATGGGAGCCTTCTCGTTTGAGAGGCTGCTGGGTATGCCTAAACCCATGCCATTTGAGCTAATTGTGTACAATTTAGCATTCCCAAAGCGCTGACAGTCCTCATTCAAACCAAGTGTGAAAGTTTTTAAATTAGCTTTCACAGTTTGATTCACAAGCAGCAAATGCAAAACGGCACAGGATTAATTTTTCCAACCATCACCAGGATGGCATAGCTGAGGGCTATCTTAGCTCATTTCCTTTAACAGAGAAGAGGCTGGGCAGAGGCACTGTTCTTTGGAGAGTGACATTCTAGAAGAGATCTCAGTGCTCTGGTTACAAAAAGAATCAGATATGCAAATTACACAGTGTCTGCATGGGACAGCATGGGTGAGGAGCAGGAACTTTGGAATTGAATGGTCTTGGGTTTGCATGGTGGTTCTGTTGATCTTGAGGTGTGGTGTTCTCGCACACTGGTTGTACGAATTACCCTTCTTTTGCTTTGACTTGCCTCATTGTAAAATGGGGGTAATATTTCCAAGTGTCAAAAGCTTCTGGTGAGGGTAAAAGGATATGTGCTGTGTCATAGCTTAACATTGTGGCTGACATGTCAGAGGGATCTCAGTCAATCAGAGCTGTTGGTATGAGGATCATCCTTGAGCTTTGTTTTCCTGCAAAAATACACTGTCATAGGGAGCTTTCTCTTTAGGTAACATTTATTGAGCATCTGCTATTTGCTGAGTGCCGTGACTGGCATGGGGAACAGGAGGTAACAAAACACAGCCCTGCCATGAGGAAGTCTCAGTGCACAGTCACAGAAGACAACACGGTAATTGTGGTGAGGGCACAGGGAAGGAGCTTCTGATCCACCTTGGATCATGACCACCTTGGTCATAAAAACCTTGGGAAGAAGCAGAATCTCAAAATACACATAGGGAACAGCCAGGGAGGAGGGTTGAAAGTGAGTTCCAGGCAGAGGAAATAGCCCACCGCAAAGGCAAAGAGGTGAGAAAAGCTGCGTTTATTCTGGGAACTTTTAGATGGTTCCAAATGGTTGGAACAAACTAGATATGAGCAAATTAACTTAACCCTGCCTCAATTCCCACATCTGTGAGTGGGCATAATAGTGGTGCCCACTTCCTGGGGCCGTTGTCAAGATAAAATGGGCACGTCAAGGAAAACACTAAAATGATGCTCAGTACGAAGTCCCCAGAGAACATTCTCAGCACCGAGTCGCAGTGAACAGTGTTCCCACAGATTTCATTACCCAAGAGTTACTCAGGAACTTCACAACATAGTGGGTCTTCTATGTTATTGAAAGGGGTTCCTTATACACTGTTCCCCTAAACCTGTTTGACCCATTGGATGGGTGAACATTTCTGTTCTTGGTAATAATCTTTCTCAGGAGTTTTATACTCTAAGGTTTGGGAAGTGCTCTCATTAGATGCAGCAGGCAAGATCTGATCTCTTGTTCTAAAAGAAATTAAACTAGTTGAGGGTCTAACAGCCCTCCCCCCACAAAAGAGAAAATTAAGAAAATTTTCTCCCTGTCTCTCTCTCTTTAGGGACCCATTGTCTTACATTATTTGCCCTCGCTTGGCGTTTGAATAAAAACTCCCATTCAGAGGGGTCTGAATCTGAAAGGTTACCAAGAGTTTCACTTTGTTTATTTTAGTGGGTTTTTGATACCCTGCCAAGCTAATAGTTTTTTTGGTGCAGGTGCCTGTGGGTGTGGAGTGGACAGGTGAAATAGGCACAATGCAGAGCAGTAAGCCCTCTGGCTAGTCTGCCTAGCACTGAAACCAGGGTCCGCCTGCAGAGGATCTCCCAGCGGCCTCCAAGCTTTGCGGCAGTGCATGAGTGCGCGGATCGGGCTGGCTCCGTTGGTCTGAACACAGGGAGGAACCGAGGTGAGAGGACTGGCAGGGGAGGCATCAGACATCCAGCAGGGGGTTCAGCCAATGCACTCCCATCAGACTGCCCCCATCAGAATCTCTGCGCTCACCAGTTGCGTACCCTTGGACAAGTTACTGATTTCCAGGAGCCCCAGTGCCTCATGGCTCAGATGTGGGTCAAGAGCAGCAGCCACCTCATGGAGCTGCTGAGCCTTACCACGTGAAGCTCTTAGAACAGCACCTGGGGAGAGGAAGGGCTAGGTGCCCGTAGCTTCTCCCGGCCCCCGTTTCCTGAGATCTTCCTGCCTAACACACAGAACCACTGAGGAGATGGGAAGAAGTCAAGTGAGTGGGTGCCCAGGGCAGGACTCAGCCCAGAGGGACCTCCGAGTGCCAAGTTCGGGTGCTGGTGGCTTGTTGGGAAGCTTTCCCCATCTCCTGCCTCTGCTGCTGCTTCCTCCGCGCACGCGCTTAGGGTGGTTGTGAGCAATGCACGGTGCAGCGCGTGCCCTCCGTGCAAGGACGCTCTGCAAAGGTTGACTTTCATGGCATCCGGAGCCGGGCTGGCCAGATGTGGCTTGCCTCCTGCAGCGCCCACGGGGGATGGAAGTAAATGTAGATTGCGTCTCCATGTAGCCTGGCAAACGGTTACAGTGGCTGCCTTTCCATGGTGGCCGCAGGAATCAATACAGACTGCTGCCCAGTCAATTCAAGTGCAGTGCATCTGATAGACTTTACGGGCTGTGACCCGCAGACGTGGAGGTTTTCCCCGAGCTGTGGTGGCAGGATGGATTTTCACTGTTCGCTCCTCATTAGACCCAGGGTGCTTATTTTCCAACACAGAACACATGCAAATTGACAACAGGCACATGCTTTTAAATGTAATCAAGAAGAATGAGCTTGTGTCCCAGCATTAATTTGCCTCAGTTCAGTGTGAGGATACCCAGAGTTTTATGATATGTTTTTGTCTGGGGTTTCTTCCTTCTTGGAGAAGGGCTTAGGCTTACGAAGTGGTGTCTTACCTCTTCTTCCATTTTCAAATGAATCAAATAGCGGTGCGTTTGCAGGAACGCCTACCGTGCAAATTCCTTTCCACTTGGGGTAACTTGCAGGATGGGAGGATTTTGTGCCTGCTCTCTGGCACCTTCCAAACATGCCTGAGTGCCCGGCATCGAAATTTCCATCACAGGACAAATCCAGGGAATGAATCCCAAGCACCCTAGACCCCCTAGTAGCTCAGTTTCTACTATCCCTGCAAAGCTCAGAGTACAGCCTCCCTGGTGTTCATTTGAAAATTAATTAAGTGCTACTTCAGAATGCATATCCATTGCTTAAACATTAACACCTTGTGTTGACACTTGACTTTTTGGCACTCAGTGTCGTTTCATCATAACCAGATTGTAAGGGCTGTGATAAGGGGTCACGTCTTAATGTTTAAATTCAACACGTATTTCTAATCATGGTTTTTGAAAACTCATATACGATCTAATATGGCAGTGTGCATCTAGTGTATGCTCAGCAAATACTGGCTGGCATTTGATTAAAAGGTGACTTTTTTAAAAAGGAGACTATTTGTACCTTAACTATAGCAGCTCAACTATTTGTACCTTAACTATAGCAGCTCAATTAATGTGTCAGTCTGAAATCATTGGTCTGTAATCACTTCTTATTCCCGCTTTCCTTTCTTAAGTGTACCCTTAGAAATAGCAATTTAGTAATAAGAATGTAACACAGTACTTTGTTAAAGGCTTTGAAATGGTTTATTCAAAAAAGAAGTCATGTGTTTTCCTAAGTTAGCAGGAAGATGGGCAGAAACATTATGGAGATGGACATGTCATAGGAAGGACAGTGTGTCAGCATTCATTATCCTATTTGGGCAGTGGGGAAACTGAGGCTTAAAAAGCTAATGAGTGCGGTACCTGGCTGGCTTAGTCAGTTAAGCATCCAACTCTTGATTTCAGCTCCGGTCATGATCAAAGGGTGTGAGATCGAGCCCTGCATTGGACTCCATACTGAGCACGGAGCCTGGTTAAGAGTCTCTGTTCCTCCTCCTCTGCCCCTCCCCCTTGCACTGCTTGCATGCTCACTCTTTCTCTTTCTCTCAACAAAATGGTAGTAATTTCACCAAGGTAATATAGCTTCTAAATATTAGAGTTTATTAACTACTTGTAACCATGTATCTCATTTGTATCTTTTAGTAAACTCATATGGGCATTCTTAGTGACTTTATAATTGAGATTGTAAAGGCAAGATGATTTGTCAGCGGCAGGGCCATGACTAGTACACTGGACTGTGGACCTCAAAGACTGCACTTGAACAATATCCCATTATCACTCCTTGAATGACAATCATGTGAAGATTTGCAGACTTAAATGGAATTCCAGCTATATAAGGCTTAAGACAGATACATACCATATATGTGTTCAACCAGGTCCATTTGCCTCATAAGGTTATATTAGATGCTAACTTCTAATTTTTGAAAAGAAATATTATTTTTTTAAAGATTGTATTTATGTGAGAAGAGAGAGAGCTTGAGTGTGTGCATGTGAGTTCATTGGGGAGGGGGGCAGACAGAGAGGGAGAGAGACAAAATCACAAGCAGACTCAGTGCTGAGCATGAAGGCTGACCCGGGGCTCCATCTCACGACCCTAAGATCATGACCTGAGCTGAAATCAAGAGTAGACACTTAACTGACTGAACCATCCTGCTGCCCCAAAATTTTTAGAAGACATTTTACAAAAATAAGTGGGTCTTGTATTCAGTTGCTTGGGTTCGGGCTACCAGATACACACTGAGAATGTAGTGCAAGGAAGGTATTGAAATAGTAAAGGATGCATACCTCTTGTTTTGTATATACACACAGCCACCTTCTACAATAAGAAAGGGGTCTTTGTGTTACAGGATTTAGGTTTTTCAGATAAAACTCAGTTTTTCTGGGGCACCTGGGTGGCTCAGTGGGTTAAAGCCTCTGCCTTCGGCTCGGGTCATGATCCCAGGGTCCTGGGATCGAGCCCCGCATCGGGCTCTCTGCTCAGCGGGGAGCCTGCTTCTCCCTCTCTCTCTGCCTGCCTCTCTGCCTACTTGTGATCTCTGTCTGTCAAATAAATAAATAAAATCTTAAAAAGAAAAACACCTCAGTTTTTCTGAATTGCGACACAAGGAATGCAAGTAAGGAAGGGGGATAGAGAGGAGGAAAAAGAAACATGAACAGGGGGCACCTGGGTGGCTCAGTTGGTTAATTGTCTGCCTTTGGCTCAGGCCATGATCTCAGGGTCCTGGGATCGAGCACCACGTTGGGCTCCCTGCTCAGCAGGGAGTCTGCTTCTCCCTCTCCTCCTGCTCTCTCTCGCTCTCTCTCCTTCAAATAGATGAATGAAATCTTAAAAAAGAAAACCAAAAAACATGAACAGAAAGACCTTGAAGTATTGGAAGTTCCTGGTGGAATATGGGTGCTCCTGCTCTGTTGGAGATACTCATGGGAGCCTAAACAGTGTGAGGAGGCACTTCTGTCTCCACTTACTCATTCCCTCTAATACCCACTAGCACCTGTTCATGCCATTGGCATTGTTCTAGGTCCTGAAGATCCATCAGTAGATCCCGCAGTCCCTGCCATGGTGAGGTTCACAGTGTAGTTGGGAGATTTGCACTATAAGCAAAATTAATGTGCAAGTTACATAGTATATTAGAAAGTTTTGTGGAGAAGAAAATAACGGGAGACAGATTGGGAGCATGGGGGTAGGGTTTGTTATTTTAAATTGGGAAAATGGAAAGTGGCATTTGAGCAAATACGCCAAAGAGGTTGTGGGTGCCTGCTCTTACGGTATCTGAGACAGAGGGAGCAGCAGGTGCAAAGGGCGGGAGCGTGCCATGTGTATTTGAAGAATGACAGGGCAGCCAGTGTGCCTGGAATTGGGCTAGGAAGTGAGAGAATGGTAGCCAAGGAGGTCAGAGAAATTAAGGGAGTTGGGCAGGATGTTCACAGAGAGCTTTATAATATTGTAATGGAATCCGATGCAGTTTTGCAAAAAAAAAAAAAAAAAAAATTGGAGGGGAATCTGGACAGAAACGGAGAATGCCATTGGGAGCTGTTGCAATAATGAACAAGAAAGATGATGGCAGTTTGTTGCAGTGTTAGCCTTGCAGCTGGTGAGAAGTCTGGATTCTAGACAGAGTCGCTCAAGTGCTTTTTGAGTTTGTGCTTATGTACCAGGCACTGAGACACAGGACACTGAATAGTTGCAGAATCTGTGTCATTTAGGAGTGAGAAACACACACTTTCCGCGGGGGGGGTGGTAAGAGGCAGTGCTGTGTTCCAGAAGGAGACAAGCCTTCAGGGCTCTGGTCCCATCCTGCCATGTGCTGGGGGCGGAGGGGGGGAACCTTGAGGGAGGGTCTTCATTTAACTTCTGAGTCTGTTTTCTTAGCTTTAAAATGGGAGGGTGATAGCTGTTTCCTCCTGTACTTACCGCATGTATAAATAACAAATACAAGTTGCTTAGGGAAATTCTCTTAATAAACTGAGGCTACATGGTGAGGTAACATCTAGAGACTTACTGTTCTGATTAAGATCCCAGACTGAGAAACCAGATCCCCTCCAACCCTTGTTAACTGTGTAATTGCAGGCAAATTACTTAACCCCTCCATGCCTCATTTGTAAAATGGAAAAGGTGAACCTACTTATTAAGACTGGTATATGGATTAAGTGGGTTAATATATAAGCCTGTAGAACAATGCCTGACATGCGGTAATTAACACTGGTCCCTAGCATGGTTGTGAGTTCCAAGGAAGTTCTTCAGAATATCCTTAGATCATTAGCGCGTTTGAGCGGCCTTCTACCCATTTCCAGGCCAATTTTTATTTCAACGTTCTGGGAACCCACATTTTGCCTAAATGGCCAAACAGTTTTGGTGAAACCAAATCCATGTGCTTGGTTCTCTGTTCACTCGTCCCGTCCCATCGAGAGTACCGCTTTAATTTCTTCTCGGATTAGTCATGTTTACCAACAGCTTGAAAAGTACATCCCAGCCTTCAGAAAGCAAACGATAATAGCTATAACAAGGTATTAGAGGTTGTATCAACTTGTCGTACTTGAAGTTAATGTGAAAAATGTGGAGGAAAAAATAACAAGGGGAAATTTCGAAAATTGGGCAATGATGGTTAAGCAAAATGACATGTGCATCTCTGAATGTAAATCACAACTGTGTTAATGCCTTGCCGGCTGCCTGCCATCCCGAGGTTTTATCACATCATAATGCACTGATGAGGTATTTCTTTGCTTTTTTAGTTTTTCCACTCGCAGATGCCAACAATGATTATTTGTAATTTCAGAAATAAAGACGCTCCAAAGCAACATCTGTGATTCCATATTTTTCCGTGGAATTCAAAATGCATGTCTTATTCCTATCTGTAACCGGGGAGTATTTGCAGTCAAACATAATTCCTGTATCTTTGATTTAGCTCTGGGCCAGATTGACTAAAAGGTTTTAAAATGGGGCCTGGCGCTCTCAGTATCTGTACTGTGTGGATTCTCGACCTTTTAATCCCCATTTTCTTTAATACAAATAAAAGAGAGTTTATCGGTTGATTCAGATGAGTGGGAGTTTGCCATGTAAATTTCAAGGAATTATGCACTAAATTGCAGTACCCATTTGGGGGCTTAAATATCATTCTCCACTACACAGAACTGGCATGGATTTTATTTTAAATGAAATGGCACACAGTGGCAGGCAATTATTTTTGTTATTGTGTTTCCTACCCTGGCCTCCAGAACCTAAGGACAAAGGAAGGGGATGTTCATTTATAAGTTGACCTCCTGAATTGTTCTTGAAATGCAATTTAATCCTCATATCAAGCAAAGTCTAATGCTGTATTTGCCAGTAAAATAGTCATTTGCATTTTTTATTGACAATACAAATTGTGTTTAATCAGGCAGTCGGCATGTTAGCATTTCCAAATGATTGAAGACCCAGTTTTGTTCAAACTACATCCCATTTTGGGTCAAATGTATTTTGTTCTTTTTAATTATCAGAGCACATAAAGTTGATTTTGAGCAGTATGCTTTTCTTTTTTTTTTTTTAAATTGTCCATGCCCCATATAGCTATATCTGCTCTTCTCCAAAGAAAGCCAGGAAGCCCTAAGTTCTTAAGTTTGCACATTTACAGATGTCAGCCCAACTTAGAAGAATCGTCAGAAAAGATTTCTGCTGAGTAATGTATTTGAGCGTTGAAAAGACTATGGAGAAATGGACGCGGTCTTGGACCACAGATCACGAGGCTGTTTGTTACCAGAAAGACACTGTCCGTTTCCTTATTTATGAACAGGAGGAACAACAACCTCCCTTCCCTTTCTTGAGGATTTTCACAAGGCTTTATCCTTTGAGAGGTGCCGTAGCTAAGGTGGGGGAGAAGCCCAGCTCCCCTTGGCCTACCCAGGTGGCCTCAGGCAGGTTTACTCATCCCTGCCTTACCTTCCTCACCAGGAGAGTGGGAACTGTCCTAGCATTTACTTCCCGTGGCCGTGGTAAGTAAGAGTTAATACATAGAAAGTTTAAAACGATGCCTGGCCTGTGGGAAGTGCTGTTTATGTTTCTCATTATATTATCATCATCCTTCTTAGTATTAATAGCATTCCTGCCCAGGTTTATTGTGTGGATGAGATCAATTCATACTTGTAAAGTACTTACAAGAAACCCTCACACGCAGTAAGTTTTACAAGTGTTGGCCATTATTTGTGTTATTCGGGATCTACCATTTATGAGTGCTCACAGTATGAAAGGCATTAAGTTTAGGGGTCCTTCTAGCAACCTGGGAGAGATAAGGAGTTCTGACTTGACTTTGTGGATGAGGACAAAGACCGAGTGGCTGAGCCCCTTCCGTGGGGGGGGGGGGGCCCTCAGGCAGGACGCGAAAGCGGGGCAGGCTGACTTCACCTCTGTGTTTCCTTCCTCCCGAGATCAGAGGCCACTCCACACAGGTGTCCTCTGAGCAGCATTCCAGGCTCTTCCTCGTACAGGACCACGCAGCTGAGTGTCGCCTCCATACTTACCATGGGGACCTCGGCCAGGGGTCACTACCCCACTCACACCCACCAGGACATTGTCCACTTGATCTTGTTTTCCTTATTTCTAGGGAACAGGAGTCCAAGGCCTGGGGACTCGTTCCTATTTCATTTTCTCTGCAAAGACTTGCTCTGGCTCCGTCCCTCTTCCTACCCTTTTCCAGCCCCATCTCTGTCCCGTGGTTCCCAGTACGATGCGCAGCGCCAGGAGGGTCTCAGGGCAGCGATGCTGACACTGATGGGGTCTTGTTTGTTCTGGAGGAGACACTCAGTGATAATTGAAAATACCAAATTTGTTTACATTGGTCCACATAGATCATAATCATAACAAACATTTTTTGAGAGTTTGCTGTGTGCCAGAATGGTTCTAAGCAGTTAATGCATATTAATTTATCTAATCCCCATAGCCACACCAGGCAGTAGGTACTAATACTATCTGTAGTCTCCAGATAAGTGCCTGGCCCATAGTCTGTAGGGAGCTGGGGCAGCTTGGCGAGGGCAGAACGGGCTGATCTCTCTCTGTGTCATTCTCCTTTCTTCTTGTCTGTGCCCGCGGGGGGCCAGAGCACAACTAGCCACGTCCTGTACCCCTGCAGGTGATATGGGAGAGAGAGGAGGAATACAAAGGGGGAGAAACAGGGGCTTATGGGGCATGTGTGTGTCAGGTCCAGGGTTACAACCTTTACCCCTGTGATCACAGGTGACACTGACAACCCCCTGTCGGGTAAGTATCACCCTTCTCTTGGTGGGGGTGACGGTGAGGAGAATCTGAGCTGTTCAGTGATTTGCTTTGTCTTCCGCTGTCACACAGCAAAGCTGGGATTTGAACCCAGGTCTGTCCAGCTGTGGATCCCAGACTTTTGCTTGCGTTTAAGCTCTTCCCTCTGTCCCTCCCTCTAGGTTTAGGATGATGGGGGCAAACCAAACGGACAAGGTACCTGACCTAAAGAGGCTTACCTTCTAGACAGGGAACCGGTCAGTAAACAAACAGATAAACATATAAGCAGAACATTACAGAAGCGGTGAGAGCCCCTGATCTAGGGTCCTCAGAGAGGATATCTCTGAGGTCCAGCGGAGGTGAAGGAGACAGACACGCAAAGACGTGCAAAGAGCAAGGCAGAGTCCTGGGCAGTTGCTGCAGCAAGGACAGGGCTCCAAAGCAGAGGAAAGCGGGAGCGTGCCTGGTAGGGGGCAGACAGAGGTCCGATCGAGCAGGGCCTCATAGAAGAGAGTAAGGAGTCTAGATATTTTTCTGACTTCCACAAAATTTAGAATAAAATCAGCACCGTGACCCTGGGCCATCCATTTAGAGCTGTGAGTCGGCAGCTTTTAGTCTGTTCAGTGTGTGTAATAATCCCTGCTCTGGGTCCATCTCGGGGATTGTTTGAACATTAGACACAGGGAAATCTAGAGGCACTCTTCAGAGGCTGCAGAGAGGAATGGCTAATTTACCCGACACATTTATCGGAAGACTGACTGTGTAAAAGAAAGGGAGCTGAGCAGTGGAATTCCTGAGTGCCGAGTTTCTGGGTGACGAGTAGTGGTCATAACTGTAGTTGGATGAGAATAATAATAATAGGTGTCCAGTAAGCTCTCACTGTGTGCCTGACTCTAAACTAAGCTCTTTAAATGCCTTATCACTCAATCCTCATGACACTATAGAAGACATAAATACTATGATTTCCTCCATTTGTCAGCCGAGGGACTGAGGCACAGTGAGGTGAAGTCTCTGTATCCACGGGCTTCGTCATGAAACGCCGAAAACTCAATGGCATCTGGCTCGAACAAGCAAGATGTTTCTTTTAATTATATAAAAAGAACCCACCCTGAGAGTAAGTTGGTGCCAATAAATCTGCTTAAGAAAGTCATTAAGAACCCAAGATCCTCTGCCTTTCTGCTTCATCATCTTTACTATGTAGTTTTTGTTCCTCATGAGCCCAAATTAGCTGCTGCAGCTCCAGTTTTTGTATCTGTATTCCAAGTCAGGAGAGAAGAGGGAGAGCCAAAGGAGATGAGCAATTGTGGAAGGGATAAAAGCTTTCAGCTTGTGAGGTTTTGACTTTTGGGGGGAAGGGAAATGTTCATCTACATCTTCTTTGCCTTCAGCTGAGGTATACGATCAAACCTAACTGAGAGGAAAAGGGGGATTCTGGAATTTCACTTTAATTTTTTTTTTAAAGATTTATTTATTTATTTGAGAGAAAGAGATAGGGAGAGAGCCTGAGTAGGGGGAGGGGCAGAGGCAGATGGAGAGGGAGAATCTCCAGCAGACGCCCCGTTGGTGCAGAGCCCAACGCAGGGCTTGATCTCACAACCCTGAGATCATGACCTGAGCCCAAATCCAGAGTCAGATGCTCACTGAACCACCCAGGTGCCCCAGGAATTTCACTTCATATACTTGAGATGCTGCAGGTTATAGAAGAGGGTATTAGAAAGTGTGTTAGTGAGCTAGGCCCCAGTCACACAGTTAGTAAATGATGAAATGTATTTCACCCGTGTCATACCCTTGACCATAATGCCATAGTACCTCCCTACAGGGGAGAGACTCGGGAATCTTGGGCCTGTTATTTAATCTCTCTGTGCCAATAATTTTCATTTGTTAAATAGAAACAATAAAGAGTTTTTAAATAATAGGGTTTGGGGGAAGATAAAGCAAAGTCCTCATAAAGCAATTGTCTGGCAAATAGTTAAGTACACTTAATGTTGGCTGTTCTTAACTGTTACATTGTTACCGTTCTTATTGTTTGCAGTTTCTGTGCCAGCATGAATAGGGAGGGTCAAACAAAATACAACACAGCCTCAGCTTTGTGGGAGCTCACCTGTTCAGACTGTTCATAAATAATAATTTATAGTGTTAAGTTCAGTGCTGGGGTGAGAAGCAGCAGCAGCATAGATGAGGGAGCAGTTGTGATTCCTAGGGGATGAGTGGGAAAAGATGAGTTAGAGTGAGAATCTGGGATGAAAACATGGGTTTTGAACAGAATGATAGACTGTTTAGATGGCCAGCGAGTTGAGGCCGGGTTCCCTAGGAAGAGGGGAGGGAAGGATATTCTTCTTTTTTTTTCTTTTTTTTTTTAAGATTTTATTTATTTATTTGAGAGAGAGAGCACAGGCGGGGGAGTGACAGGCAGAGGAAGAGGGAGAAGCAGGCTCCCCGCTGAACAGGGACCCGGATGTGGGGCTCGATACCAGGAGCCTGGGATCATGACCTGACCGAAAGGCAGACACTTAACCGACTGAGCCACCCCGGTGCCCCAAGGGAGGGATATTCTTGATAGAGGGAACAGCATATGCTTAGCAGTTGCCATGCTACACAGGGTAACTCTGCACAGCCTGTTAGGGAACTGCATGTATTTCCAACACACTGAAAAGTGGTATGAGGGTCAGGGCCAGCCCGGCAGATGTGAACAAGGCTTTCCAAATGCCTCCTTTATGCTGAGCACTGCCCTAAGCCCTAGGGACACAGTGAATCGTGAGAGGCAGCTCCTGCCCTGGGGAAGCACATCACATCACCACTCAGTTTTTCTCCTTTGCTAAATGGGGGCAAAAAATGAAAGAAGCCCAAATTGTGTTAACTGTCTGCTCTGTGACAGAATCAAGGGTAGATGTTTTGTGGACATTGTCTCATTAAACTTCGAGGTCATTATTACCCTGTCCCATTTACGGGTGAGGAAATTGGGCATGGTAAGAGTCAGCAAGTTGTCCAGGATCACCCAGCTGGTACGTGGTGCAGCAAGGATTCCAATTTTACTGATCCCAGAACCTGTGCACCCTGATTGCTGGACTGCTTCCAGAACCCTGGGTGGAATGACTGCGTACATTTACGTGTGTATGCGCGCGCGCATACACACACCCCCACACTCCTCGTGATGAAATGCAGCAACATCCAAGAGCACTTTAGAGCCAAATGCAATATAAACATTAAGAGCTGGGACTTTTATCTTATTTTATTTTTAAGAATAAAGGAAAGGACCTTGTTTACTACTATAGCAAATTTACATAAGCTTGTCAGTTCTCTCTCAGCCAAGCTGATTGGCCAGAGTGGAGCTGTCCAGGTTGCTTAAGTGAAGGAGGATGGCTTCACTATAGTTCAGTGTCTTGGCTGTCACTGAGCCGCCTTCCTAAATATGATCCTTATTGCCCTGCTCACCTCTCTTATAAATACCACAGCAATGAAAGCATAAAACATTAAAAACATCCCCTGGGTGACTGCTATTGCCTTTTGAATTAACACCAGAAATGCTCATCTGAGAGATGTGGTTTAACTCGAGCGATATTTTTTGACGGGTTAATGAATATCATATGTTATACTTTAACCTAATATAACACCATCAATTATTTACTTATTTTTATTGATTCACCTCTTCCAGATTATTTAATAGTAGATTTTTCACTATTTGGAAGATTTAATGCTGAGCACTTAGGCACCTTCTTGCTCTGTTAGGGGAGTGTCCTCTGAATATAGAGTCACGTGTGTATGTATGGGTACATATTATTATTATTATTATTATTATTATTATCATCATCATTGTTATTACTTGTTTTTGCAAGAGACAAATTGTAGACCATCCTGGAATTAATGAACATGATGCATACACCTTGTAAATTAAAGATAACAAAGAACTGAACTACTGATGACACCGGGGAAAGGTTTCAAAGAGTCAGGTAAACAAGCCTGCACAATTAGAGGCACTGTTTAAAAATGCAAAAAGCAGAAAGACAACTCTGGAAAGAGAGACTGTGTTTGAGAACTGCTGCCAATATAAAATACAAGGAGTAGCCCATGGAAGCCTATGTATCAATGACTTTGTAGCCAAGAACTAGAAAGCTTGTGTTGTGGGACACAGTGTGTCTGTTCTCAGGGACCCCTGATGGGCCGACCGGAAGAAGGGAAGACACATCTGGAAGGCAGGCTGCCTGGGATCCACTTCTCTCGGGATACTCATTAGTTTTGTGACCTTGGGATTAATTGGCCTGCGAAGACAAATCTCTTGACGCGTCTAATTCTCTTTACCCTGGACCCTGGCTGCTTTGTGGGGTGTCCTCTTGGGTTGGCTGTGGGTTGTGGAAATGGATACAGTGTATGAATTATAGAATTGCAGACAGGTAGGATACTGGGATGCCAGAAATTGCCTCCTGCAGGGAGATGGAATTTGGGATTCGACATTAATGTGTTGTCGACATTAATAATTTTTCCCAAGGCCCTTGTTTTGACGTCAGCCAATGAGCACTCACCTTAAACTAATATTACTACTAGTAATTTTGTGAAGACTAGCCAAAATGTATCTAGTGATTTATAACTTACAAAGTAATATTTAGATAATTTCATCTCTTGTACCTTACTGGGCTGTTGTTATTTCAAGCAGGTGCCCAGTGTCTGAGTTTTGTCCTTAGTAGTTTTAAGTCAGGGAGGGAAACAAGAATCCTATCTCAGTCTTCAGGCGGAGAAGCTGGTGGAATGCAGAGAGACCCGGTCGTCAGAAGACCCAAGTGTTGAACCCTGGCACCTCCAGCTGTTAGTTTTGTGACCCTAGGCAAGTCGTCTAAACTTCACAAAAGCCTTATTATAGTACATATTTTTAAAACATTTGAAATAAACGTAGTGAAGAAAGTGATATAGGAGAGTGCCTTGGTGGCTCAGTCCATTAAGCGTCCAACTCTTGGTTTTGACTCAGGTCATGATCTTGGGGTTGTGGGATCGAGCCCTGCTTTGAGCTTCATGCTCAGCATGGGGTCTGCTGGAGATTCTCTCTCTCTCTTTCCCTCTCTCTCTGCCCCTCCCCTGCTCATGCTCTCTCTCTAAATCGATAAAAATCTTTTAAAAATGTCAAAAAATTAAAAAAAATGATATGGGCATAGATTTCATTAATATATATGAAAGTTCTCGTTACTAGGGAATATAGTGCCAATGTGTAAGATTCTTCAAGCCTTGGGATGCCAAGTGGCTGGCCTCTAGGAGACCGTGGCCTGCCTTAGCAGTGGACATCTCTGCTCTCTTGCAGTTTGCTTTTTCACCAGCTAATGTGCAGCCTTAGAATTTCTTTCCGGATGAAAAGTCTCATACCATCCTAGCCCTGGCTTAGGTTTTGGATCCAGACCTACCCGCAGCCTCCCTACTTTTCTTCAGAGGTAGGCATTTCTCTTTGCTTCCAGTGCAAGCAGTCTGGCCCAGAAACACGCACAAACCCAGCAGCCACCTCTCAGAAGATAGGCAGCTGTGTCCAATGCTGCTGGTTAGGTAGCAGCTTTGAGAAAGTTCGCCGTGCAGGCTGCAGCCACCGTCATAGGTAGCAGACAACCTGGTAAGGCTGAGATACATGTATCTTTAGACCCAAAAGACTCCATAATGTGTGGTTGGCAGTGATTCGATTCCTTCCCCCAACTGTGAGCTGCTGAGGTCCTTAGAGGCTCCAATTAAAAAAATACATCACAGGGCGCCTGAGTGGCTCAGTGGGTTAAAGCCTCTGCCTTCGGCTCAGGTCATGGTCTCAGGGTCCTGGGATCGAGCCCCGCAACGGACTCTCTGCTCGGCAGGGAGCCTGCTTCCTCCTCTCTCTTTGCCTGCCTCTCTGCCTACTTGTGATCTCTCCCTGTCAAATAAATAAATAAATAAATTCTTTAAAAAAAAAAAAGCATCACTGAAGATTGTTTTTAAACATTCTGAAGGTTATGAGACCTGCATTTCAGATCAGTCGGTCTCCAGCATTCATGGTTTTTACTCTTTCATCTCTTTGGCTTTAAGGAAAGGTAGCCTGGGCAAAGGAAGTGATTTGGCCACTCCCATCTCAGGGGGCCACGAGGGAGCTACCCAGGCCGAAAAGGTTCCCCGTACTCTCCTTCCCGTTCTGCTTCCGTTCCCCGGCAAGCTCAGCACCGTTTTTCTTCCCGTTCACATTTCCCTTCTCTGGCGGAGGCACCGGCGGTGTGTTCGGACACGTGGTACCGTGTTAGTGGTCTCTTAACCTCCTTTTTCCTCCTTCTGCTTTCCATGGTGGAGCTAATCATTTTGGGGTGCTTTATTGCCAGGTTTGGCAGCAGGTCTGAAGAGGCCCCACCTGGAGCCTCTGCAAGATAGTTTTCTTGTGGGTCAGGTAGAGATGCATTCACACCTTCAGAGAAGTTACCAGTGGACTCCCCCTTGCAAGGCCCCTGGTGCTGCAGGAGGCAGGTGTGTGGGGTAAACCCTGGGGAGACCGACCTGCTCTGAGGACCCATACCCGATTCCTCCGTAGGTCTCCCAAGTGGGATCCTGTGCACATAACCCCACCTAGTCTTCCCTGAAAAGAGGGCTCCGTGTGGAGAAAGACAGGGCAGCACTACCTGTTATGGACCAAATGTTTGTGCCCTGTCCCCATTCTGATCTTCATATGGGAAAGCCCTATGCCCTAATGGGATGGTGTTCAGAGATGTGATGTTAGGAGGCGGTGAAGTTCAGCTGGGGCGAAAAGGGTGGGGCCCTCAGAGCAGGACTGGTGCCCTTGTAAGGGGAGGCACCGGAGAGCTTGTTTCCTTTCCACCACGTAAGCACACGACCAGAAAATGCTATCTGCGAGCTAGGAGGAGCATCCTCACCAGAGACTGAATTTGTTGGCACCTTGATCTTGGGCTTTCTAGTCTATGGAACTGTGGGAACTAAGTGTGTGTTGTGTAAGCCACCCAGTCTGTGGTCTGTTGTCGGGGCAGCAGACGAAGTTGCTCTCTAAGAAGCTCTGTCTTTTTAGAGAATGTTGAGCAGAACACCATGCGCCAGCGCGGGGGGTGGGGGGAGAGATGAGGGGGACTCCATCTCAGAGAAAATAGCAAAGGTCATCACAATGCCAGACCAGGGAGAAGTCCAAGTGCTTCTGCCCACAGTGCCTTGGTATCGTAGTCACCAAGGACAACAACAGTCACGCAGCGGATGGAACAATAGTAAACTCACATAGAGAAGAGACAGCGTGATCAGCTCCAACAATGGGCATCCGTCCCTCAGGACTAGTGGGTCCCCTGGTGGCCAAAGCAGAGGAATTGGCTTAGATACACCCCTTTCTGTCTCAGTAGAAGGACCCTGACCCCTCCCCCATGGAGTCTGAAATATTGAAAGCCAGGGGCACCTACCCTTAAACACAACAAAGGAGAACACGTTGACTCTGAAGCAGGAAACTCTTCCCACGGGTGGCGGTAAGCGCAGCACAGACTGTGTGGACCCTGTCTCTTGGTCACAGGTCCGGGGGAGAGGGCTGCGCTGGGGTTGAAGAACCACATACGGACACAAGGCTGCCTCCTGCAACAATCACAGTGTGTGTGGTCACATCAAAGCCTCTGACAGGGCTCAGATTGGAGAGAGAACTTAATCCTGGGGACCTTGAACCTAGAGGTCCTGAAGTTGCCGTCCATAATGATTTGGCCAGTTCATGGGTTGACAAGAGCAAGGTGGACTGAGCAGAGCCTGACATTTTGGATATAAGGGGAAATTATGGAAAGGAATAGAATGGTCACCCTATGGTGTAGTGTTAATTATCCCCACACATTCTGTTGGTGGGCTGAGCTCCCTGAGGGAAGGAAGTGTGTCCTATTCCTTGTGCCCGTGGTTAGCCGAAGTGTAGAGCCCAGAGAAAACTCTGGTAAGTGCCTGCTGAGTAAATGAAGTCATTTGCTGGTGATGATAGATTCAAACCTTTAATGCTGGAAAGAAACCAAGCACTTACTTAGTCTAAATTCATTCTAGAAACAAGGCAACAAAGAGTCAGGGAAAGTGTCTGGTTGAAGATCCGTGGTAAGCTGGTGATGTGGCCCTTGTGTTGTAGATTTGAGAAAGAAGAGTAAGGTCCAATAAATTCTTGATTCCTTCTCTCTTCTAGGGAAGGAGTGTGTTCTCTGGGTGGGGCCCTTGTGGGGATGGGAAGAGGAGGGCGGCCAAAGACATATCCAGCTTAATGAGTTTGCCTGTTGTCTCAGTTTACTTTTGGTAATTCACTTCAACGACTATTATTACCTATTTGCAGCGACTGGCTGGCTCTTAGTTCAGGCTGCTGTATCAAGTATAATAATAAACAACGAGCCGCAGACACTTACAGACAACAGAAATGTATTTCTCACAGTTCTGGAGTCTAGAAGTCCCAAGGGCAGGGTGCTAGCATGGTTCTCAAGGAATCCACCGAAACCCCAGCAGAATTGCACACAGAGCCACCAGAGAGCATCAGGGAGGGGAACACGTACCCATGCCTTGCAGGTGTTGAGGGGGGCAGGCCAGGGGAGGGGACTGTGCAAGTTTTTCACAGGATGCAGAGTGGGGAGCCGTGCCCTGAAGCATAACTGGGATGTTGCTGGGGAGAAGAGACAGTCAAACCAGGGCAAGTCTTGAGCAAAGGCTTAGAGGCTGAGAGGGAGGGTGGGTGTGGGCATGGGGTGGCTATGGGTCAGCAGGAAGGGACAGGAGGGAAGAAAGGACCTTCAGAGTCTCCACATGGAGGCATTCCGGCGGGGGGCGATGCCCATTTCTGAGCCCTCTCCCCTCCAACGCACACTGTTAATGGAATGTTTTTTTATAGACTCCAAGACCCACATTAACACGGTCTACTTTTAATTCATACAATGGGCGAAAATCTCTTGGTTTTATTGACTGCTTCTTTATCTGACTTCACCTAATTGGAAAATAAACAGATCAAATGATACCTTTACTACCAATGAATAATTCATGTTCTCTTTGTCTTTTGTCAGAAAAGAAAGCCGAGCAGATCTGTCTTTAAATTAGGATATCTGGTAGATGAGAGAAAAATGTGAGCGATTAACTCCAAATTGAGTTCAGTGTGAATCTCTGAGAGCCGGAGCCCTCCTCTGTAATGAAGTTTAGATTGGTTCACGGAACGGTTCACCTGGCTCCGGTGGAGCCCAAATTCAGAACATATGAGGGCTATTGACCTGTTAATTTGAAATGTTTTAATCTGCATAAAAATGGATGGTATTAATTGTTTCACATTAACCGGGGCTGACTGTAATGTCCGATTGAATTAGGCTGACTTTTCTCTCTTGTAGCCCTTTGCAGTCTCATTTGCCCCAAACACGGGTAACTCTTCCCCCCCTCCATGCCAACCATCTGAACCGGGGTGGGCTCTCTTGCCCCCAGAGAAACCACCCCACCATCCTCACAGACCACACCACCGGGCTGTGTGAAGCATTCCCCTTTTCTAATTACCCTGGGTCATTTCTCCACCCCATCTCCCTGGCTTACATCATTTCCTTGATAGGTCAAATCTCAGTAAGTAACTTTAACTGCTTACGTCAATCTGGGTTTCAAAGAAAGTATTCAAACTGAAAATCTATTTAAAAAACAAACAAAATGTAATCTTCATTGTCTTACAAACATTCTCTTGAGATCTAACGTGGGTGGCGCACCCTGCTGGACACGGAGGGTATGTGATGCAGTTGAACCTGCTTCTGCCCTTGGCAAGGTCGTGGTCTGGTTCTGGTGATAAGGTTTCAGTGGAGGAAAAGTTAAGTGATAGTTTGAATCAACACTGCAGGGAAGGGCCCAGGCCAGGTATGCTGGTAAATGAGGGAAAGCATCTGCGGGGACCAAGAAGCACTTAAGTTCCCTGAATGTGTATTGAGTTTTGTTTTTCTTTCCCATGATTATGAGGCTATGCCCAGTTCTTTGCTGGGTCTCATATCTTCCCTCTGTATAACTGAATGAAATCGTACATAGCCTGTTCAGGGAAGCCTTCCTCGGCCACCACCACCACCCCCTTGTCGGATTAAGTGCCCTCTTCTGGGCCCTCATAGCTCCTGTCAAACCATCATTGTATTTACCTTACCATTTACTTGTCTCTTTCAATCAGCGGGAATGAAAGGTTCAACTTGCAGCATCAAAGGAAGCAAGGCTGGAGAGGGAATTGAGGGAGAATTAGACGGTGTATCCCAGGCTAGTGCTACTCAACGGTGTGATGTGAGCCAGCAGCATCAGCCTCTCCTGGCAGTGAATTAAAAATGCAAAATCTCATGCTCCACCTCAGACCTATGAACTCAGCCTCTGAATTGTAGCAGAGCCCAGCTGATTCCTATGCATATTAAAACTTAAAAAGAACTTGGCTGGTCCAGGCTACTGCTTCTCGAACTTGGCTGTGCCGTTGGAATCACCTGGGAGTGGGATGTTCGTGGGTTCGTAGGTTCGTGGGTTCCCACCCACGGCAGTTCTGATTCAGTTGGTTGGGGGTGTGGCCAGTTAAAGTCTCCCCCAGATGATGCTCATTTGCAGCCACACGTGTGAACCACCTCGGGCTAGTGTTTCCCCATTGCTATCACTGCCGACACCACGCGGTATCGTCTTTTCATTCATGCGCCTGTCTTCCCTGCCTCTTACATGCAGGGATTCTTTTATGTACTCAGAGACTCTAATACAGTATCTCTCACTGAATAGTTGTTTCTTAAAATGAATGTCAGCAAACCTGAGTGGGGGCCTTTAGTGCCGAATTTGAGGACGGCCTTGGAGCAAACTTACAGAAAAAGACTAGCAATACCTTAGACAAGGAATTGAGGCAGACTGGGAAAAAAAAAAAATCAGAATGTTCTCATTCTGGCCATAGTCAGCGTGTACAGGATATGTTTAGTTGTTGGTGCCCAGATCCCATGGGAACAGGATGGGGTGGGGGACCCAACATGATTTTTTAAAAATTTTATTTATTTATTTGACAGAGATCAAAAGTAGGCAGAGAGATAGGCAGAGAGAGAGAGGGGGAAGCAGGCTCCCTGCTGAGCAGAAAGCCCGGTGGCGGGGCTCGATCCCAGAACCCTGAGATCATGACCCGAGCCGGAGGCAGAGGCCCATCCCACTGAGCCACCCAGGCGCCCCCCAACATGATCTTTTTTTAACAGGAAGAGAGGAAATGTACAAGATTAATGGACTTCAAGCCCTGGGTGATGCAAGAGTGATCATTTGAACACATTTGACCTTTCAAATGTGTTCATGGAAGTTTCTGTATTCACTTGTCCCAGGTATCAGGCTGCTGTACCTCTTGGGTACCACGCTTTGAGAAAGTAGTAGCGTGGTGGGTAATCTAGAAATTGCATCATGGGAGCGGGTGCCTGGGAATGAGTGCCTGGACAGGAGAGGAGGTAGTGAGGACCTGATTGCTTTTTTCAGAAGTGCCTCTTGTGTTGGAACAGAGCAGCACCGTGTTGTGCAGCTCCACAGGACATAACAAGGGCCAGCGGAAGTCATGGAGGCAGGATTTGGCTCAACCTAGGATAGACTTGTGCCAGTGAGAAATGTCCAATAATAGAACCGGCTGCCTAGGGAGATGGTGTGAGCGAGTGAGCTCTCTATCTTTGGAAATGTTCTAGCAGAGCCTGGCTGGCCATCTGTCATGGGTATTGTGGAAATACTCCTGCATTCAGTGGATGAACAAAATTTTGTTGATGATAATAGTAGTAAATGTGACTACTATATCCTGAGTGTCTACGAAGGGCCAGGGACTATGGGAGGCAAGTTAGTAGCCATTATCTTTAATCTTTCTACTCCCTAATGAAAATGACAGTCACCACTTCCATTTTATAGAAGAAATGTGTTCAGAGCTAGGATTTGAATCCTGTGCTTTCTGCCTGGTAAACACAGTCTTTTCAATACACCACCTGCCTTTGATGGTCCCCCTGTCCATGGCTAAGATCCTGTGATGTCCAGTGTATTTAGACACTGGATTTGAAGTGATCTTTAGGCAGGTGTCTATGTGGAAAAGGTCCTGTGGAGAGCTGGACACGAGGACTTGGGAGTTGAGAGGGTGGTCAGGGTGATAGATGGAGCCTTGAGCACATTCTACCAAGAGGTGAGGCCCAGGACGCCTGCGTGGCTCAATTGGTTGAGTGGTTGCCTTCAGCTCAGGTCATCATCTCAGGGGCCCTGGGATCGAGCCCTGCATTGGGCTCCCTGCTCAGCAGAAAGCCTGCTTCTCCCTCTTCCTCTGCTGCTCCCCCTACTTGTGCTCATTGTCTCTCTCTCTAATATAAATAAATAAAATCATTAAAAAAGGGGCATCTGGGTGGCTCAGTGTGTTAAGCCTCTGCCTTCGGCTCAGGTCATGATCCCAGGGTCCTGGGATCGAGCCCCATGTCGGGCTCTCTGCTCAGCGGGGAGCCTGCTTCCTCCTCTCTCTCTCTCTCTCTTTCTCTCTCTGCCTGCTTCTCTGCCTGCTTGTGATTTCTGTCTGTCAAATAAATAAATAAATCTTTTAAAAGAAACATAAAAAAAAATAGAGAGGTGAGGCTCAATACCCTTTGGTCAAGATTCCCAAGGGAGTGAGTGTAAAGAGAAGAGGTCTTGTGGGCCGAGCCCTTCTTGTGTGCCATTGACAATTCAAGCCCAAGGGAATGAGACCTGCTGTTTAAGTAGGAGGGAATGGATTATTAGTGCATGTTGGAAGGCTGATTTTTAATCTCCATAAAATGTGAAGGCTTCTGTAAATTTTCAGATTCCAGATCGAGTTGGTGCAAGTCCAGTGCTGAATTTGGAGTCCGCGCGATTCAGAGGCTCAAGGTATAGCCTCAGCCTCTGAGTTGATACCTGGACATTGCTTCTCTCTAGCTTTGTGTCCTTCCACAAATTACCTTCCTTTGCCTCAGTTTCATCATCATTCAAATGGGGATAACACTAACTACCCCACAAGTTTATCATGAAGCTTAAGTAAAATGATGGACATAAAGTCCTTCAACAGCGGCTGACATGTGGTAAGCACTTGGTGTTTATATTCCGATCAGTTATTAAATCTAAGTAAACCCCAAAGGACCACAAATGGGATAGTTCACTGAGGACACTCACTTGTCTAAGAATTCAGCTTACATTTTTTTTTAATTAAATTGCACAACCGATGATACCTTTAGTTAACCAAACATTTTAGCTTAATATTTCAGTCCATTCTGTTGCAGCTTCTAGCCTGCATCAGTCTGCTTTTCCATTGTAATACTGGGTCTACTATAGAATTGAGGCAGCGTAGAGGAGAGGTGAAAAGAAGGGCTGAGCTAGTCACACTGCCTGGGTTTAAATTCTGTCTTCATCCTTTGCTAGCACTGTGACCTGGGGCGATTTGCTAGTGACTCCAAGGCTCCTTGTCATTCTTACAAAGTGGAGATAGTAGTGATACCTATCTCATTAAGGTTTATTGATCAGATGAGATTACATGGTTAGAGAGCTTGGAACAGTGCCCCAGGACCTCCCACATGGTAAGCATTCAATAAATGGTGATGATAGCCATATCTTGTAAAGCGCAGGAACTTAAAATACCTTGGGGTTCTTACTGTATGTATCGATGTTAATTATATAACCCTGTACTTTGTATGCATAATCTGTGGACAAGTTTCTCTGTTGAGCAAGAGACTTATGGTTTGGGAGATGACCATGCGAGATGGCGGTCTGTGATGCTCCTGAAACTGGAGGCAAGACTTAGAGCTATGCCTGTCTTTTTGGAGAAAGTCTAGGCTTTCGTTAGTCACTGCGTGACCTTATGAAGTTTAAGAAGTGTTAGCAAAGGGGTGCCTGGGTGACTCAGTTGGTTAAGCATCTGCCTTCAGCTCGGGTCATGACCTCAGGGCCCTGGGATCCAGTCCTGAGTTGGGCTCCCTGCTCAGCAGGGAGCCTGCTTCTGCCCCTTCTCCCTGCTTATGCTCACTCTGTCTTTCAAATAAATAAATATAATTTTTAAGAAACAAGTGTTAGCCTAAGAAGCCAGAATGGAGCCCGAGACTGTTAGTAAGAAAAACTGAAAGCATAACCAACAGTGGTTTCAGGAATAAAGTCTTTTTTTTTTTTTTTTTTTTTTAATCTCCTATAGCAAAGAGTCAGAGGTGGGTGGTCCCAAGACCGGTGCAGTAGTTCAAAGATGTTATCGAGGCTCACGTTCTTTCTTTCTGCTCCATGTCACCCTAGATTAATTGTTCCTTGGTCCCCCGAGAGCTGCCATAGGAACAAATACCATACCCTCCTATAACTTCACTGAAAACAGAAAGAAACCAGGGCAGCCAGGATGGACCATAGTGCTTTCATTATTAGTCTTTTTTCTTTTGTCAGTGGTGGTGAAAACAAAAACAAACAACAATTGCCCAGAAGGAACTTCCACAAAGTGAGATACTCCCATCCTAGTTTCTCTTTATTTGCCAGAACGAATCTTATTGCCTCTTCTAGCCGGAATCCAAGGCCAAGAAACCAAGGATCTGGCTTTTCAACATCTCTTAAGGGAGAGGTGGGCAAGGGGAAGGGGCTTGTAGGTTAAAAAGTGTTCTAATGTCAACGCACTAATGAAAATGTGAGGGTGTGGGGGCCGCAGAAAGATCACATAAAGCATTCGAACTTGCGGGGGAGAGACAGTTACTTGGTTAGAAATGGGCAACATCCAGAGAAAGGAGCAGGAGAATTGGGAGGGTTTTCAATGCCTTCAGGTTGCCTTATCCTGTAAGCAGGCATCATTCATCAGTGAGCAATATGGAGGACGTGCCTAGATTCCAAATTTGTGGGTAGAAAAATTGCCACGGAAGAGTCATCCAATTACTCTTGTTTGCAGCTGCTGATTCTGACCCAGATCTGCCCTCCCCCCCCAAACCTCCCGTCCTCAGCTGCTGATACTAGCTCTGGGGAGTGGGACTGTGTGCTCTGTCAGGACAAAGATGCACATTTCCCTTCCCTCCCTGACAGTCTCCAAACAAGCTGTTCCTGGAGAAGGGAGAGAGCACGCTCAGTAGGAACAGGTCCAGTAATTATCAGCCGCCCGAGGGCCTTGCAACACTTCTAGAGAGACAAGGTGATTCAGTAAGATCTGTCACTCCCCCTGAGAGTTTCCCAAGTGGAGGGGCAGGTGGGGATCTCCATCGCTAATGATGTGGAGGCCTTTAACCTGCCCATGTTCCAGGGCATGGGTTGGGGGATGTGGGACAGAAGTGAAACAGGTGGGCATGGAGTCCGCATGGCTGGTGGTGATGGAAGAGCTGTTTTTAATACACGCAGTTGGCAAATCGGGCAACCTTGAGGGGCAAGCAGAGAACCCGTAGAATTGTGATGGTGTGGTCATATCAGAGGGGAAGACACTGTACAAAATCCAAGTCTGGCCCCATCTCCTCAGTCTTTAGAGGCTCAAGAACTGGAAAAACATTCATTTTTTAAAACATATTAATTGACAAAGGTTGAAAGTTTAAGAAGGTATTTATCATTTCAAGTCGAAATGCCCTAAATTACTAAATAATGATTATTTCCAATAGAGAGCAGAAGTATAGAATAAAATCAGTGAAGAAAGCCTTTCTACATCTCCCCGGGCAGCTAGGGAGCACCTTCCAGAGGTAACTGGGACTGATTCTGGAAGGCTGAGTAGGAACTTGCCAGGCTTATAGAGGGACATAAGCAGAGGTCGCCGAGATGAGTTTTTTGTTTGTTTGTTTTGTTTTTAAACGTAGGGCATTGCAGATGGAGGAAAAGCATCTGAAGGGGATAAAGTTGTAAAATGCAATGAGCATCTGATATTTTGTTTACCTAAGACTTCTCTCCCCTTTCTTGGGGGGAAAAAAAAATCCCATCTTCTGGAGATGTCTCTTGGCCACCTCAGTTGCATGGCTGGATTTGAGCTAGCATTCAGCTGCAGCCTCGCCGACCCAACTGGCTGGTCTGGGAGCATCCTCCCTGGGATTTTTGAAAGCTGTATCTAGAGTTTTCAGTCCGCTCACCACTGGTGATACACTGAGAGGTAAGGTGAGAGACTTGTAGATGGCTCTAAGCCTGCCATTTTAAAATACTACCGGCTGTGAGAGACAGAAACCCAGTTTAAGCACGCATAGATGAGAGTGGTATTGATTATAAAATCTGCGTAAGCATAGGCCCCCTGGGTCTCATTTCTGTGTTTACAAAAGCAGACTGGCTGCTTCTGAATGGTGGAAATCAGGATCAACAATGAGTTCCTTATCCCACTTTTCCCTGGGGCTGGGAAGAGGATAGGAGACTAGGAGACAGGGGGGCGGGGATCGAATAACTAAGGAAATATGATAGAATGTTACAACTGGGTGTTTCTCAGAAATGTTTGTGTACCTGTAAATGAGCTGGAAATCTTCCTCTCATGCAGATTTGCATTCCAACAAGCTCCCGTGTGACATTGAGGCTGCAGGTTCAAAGACCGCACTTTGAGTGACAGAGTGCACAAAGGGCACGTCTGAGTTTCGAGGAAGTGGGAAAAGCTGGTGCCAGGTGTGGTGGTGTGGGAAGTGAGTTGTTACTTTCAGTCCAGTGATTAGCATAGGCCCCTGGGGGTGACCTTTGAGCTGACTTGAAAAAAAACCCTTGCAAGGACATGATTTAAAAGAAGTACACTCTTTTCTGTTTTAAGCACATCTGCTCACTATGGCTGGGTAACACATTACCCCCAGACTTTGCACCTTCAAGCAGTGGACATCCGTTCTTCCCGTTTCAGGGGGTGGCCTGAGCTGGGTGCCCTTGCTTGGAATTTCTCACGGGACTGCCGTCAGGGCTTGGCCAGCGCTGCTGCCACCATCTCCAGGCTCGCCTGCGGCAGCCCTGTTTCCAGGTTCACTCCAGTGGCTGCTGGCAGGCCCCAGTTCTTCACGGCCTCCCTCAGTTGGTCCCCACAGGGGCCTCACAGGGGCCTTTCTGCAGGGCAGCTCACAAACGTGGCAGCTGGCTTCCATCAGAGCAGGCGGACGAGAGGGCAAGAGATGGCCAGCAAGAAGCCTGCCAGAGCCCTTCCGTGACCTAATTCACTAAGTGACTTCACTTTCGCCATATTCTAATGATTAGAAATGAGCTGCCAGATCCAGCACACACTCGGGGAGGAGATTCTCAAAGCCATGGATGCTATGAGGCTGGGTGGTGGGGGGCCCTTTTAGGGACTGCCTACCACAGCATCCATTTGCCTTTGACCCCAGAATCGGGTGGCTCGTGCTTTTTCTTAAACAGGTGGTGGTGGCTGCTGGTTTGTCTGGCAAAGAGGATCATGGGAGTTTCTTGGCTCCCAACAGAAACCAGCCTTGGCCCAAATGGTTCCGACTAAGCTAGCGTTGGCTTTGGCTGACCTTCAGCTTTTGAGGTGGGTCCAAACCGGTGTCTTCTTTTCAAGACATCCAGGCAGAGGCTGGTAGGCCACCTGAGGGCCTGTGGGCAGCTGAGCTCTGAGTGACCCCTTGGCCATTTTACTACTGCCGGTAGAATTGCCCTAGGAGCCTGCCAAGGAGACAGATGCTGCTGCTGGAGAAGCACCTTCTGTAGGCTGGCATTTGTCCGGTAATTGCTCTCCAAGAGAAAATAAACTCTTCACGAGAGGGAGAAAGGGAATGGTACCTGGTAGAACCAAGTGCTTCAAAGAAAATGGAAAAGATATTATTAAATTAAATATAAATACTATTAAATTAAAGATATTATTAAACAGTATAGATCTAAAGTTGGGTTCTTTGAAACCATCGACCAACTCAGGAAATGCTTCTTGTTTTCCAGACATAGACCAAAACACCATGGATTGAATTACGTGCAGAGTATGTCTCCTGTTCCCTCCTGTTCCTTTTGCAGTCCTGTTTTTGTTTTTGCTTGTTTGTTTTGCAGTAGTGAGAATCATTGTTTCCTTCTGGCTTAGAGGCTCATGATGCAGTAGAAACCACACTGGCTTAGACTGGCCGTAGGTTCCACCATTTTCCAGTAGGGGATTTCAGCTTTTGTCTACAGTCTCTGTACAGTCCTCTTTACGTCGGGGTAATACTAGTTCTCCCACGAAGTGGTTTTAAAGATTAAGTTAAAGCAACATCAGGAAGATTTCCTTGCCATTTGGTAAATACTTAATAAAGGACGTCTTTAGAGCTGCTCTTCTTCAAAGAACAGCACCGGCTAGAGCTTTTAAATATTCAGTCCTTCAACGTGGATGGGGAAACCAAACATGATAGCGAAGTGTCCCGCTCATCCCTCCAGTCATCCTCCCGGCCACCCATCCAGCCAGTGGTCACGGAGGTGACCACACTGTGACTACACTGTTCTCATCACAGTTGCCATAAGATGAACCATCAGGAAAACTACCTGCCCTTAAGGGCTTAGCTAGACAGTGATCACACATGGTATTGACGTGTTTTAGATGAAATAACTACTGTAAAATGAAGAGAGGTTGAAATGAGAGACTCTGGTAGGAGGGGTGTAGAGAGGCTGCCGTAGGGTGGACGATCTGGGAAGGGCACTTGAAAGAAGTGGCATTTGAGGCGGAGACTGATGAGACAAGAAGGGAGCAAGAAAAGGAACAGTGTGCAAAGACACAGGAGTGCAAAGAACCAAAAGATGGCGGGTGGGCATTTCCCAGACCGGATGGGATATTTATAGTTATGCCGGTTTTGCCATATAGTTATGGCAGAAATTGGCTTAAGCAAATTTGGGGTTTCTGGTCATCGAGGGAAAAGAGGTTTCTTCATCACAGGATCTTACCAAGATTTTAATACACGAATATTCACTGTATTTTCTTCAAGTACTTGAGGACCACTGTGTTAGGAGTACTTTTAGAACTATTTAGCCTTGGGTTGGTTCCATCCTGGCTTCCCTCTGTCTTTCCCTTCATCTGTCCATTCCTTATTTGTAAAGAGCTTTTTTTTTTTTTTTTTTAGATTTTATTTATTTATTTGACAGACAGAAATCACAAGTAGACATAGAGGCAGGCAGAGAGAGGGGGAAGCAGGCTCCCCGCTGAGCAGAGAGCCCGATGCAGGACTCGATCCCAGGACCCTGAGACCATGACCTGAGCCGAAGGCAGAGGCTTTAACCCACTGAGCCACCCAGGCGCTCCATGTAAAGAGCATTCTTAAGGAGTAGAAAGTTCTGCAGGAAACCTTGGGAAATGGCTCAGTGAATCTGTGAGCCTCACATCGTTCCCTGATGGAGAAAAAGGGCTCCTTTTAAGGTTCACAGGGTGAAGGAGCGGTCCCTTCGCCTTTGGGACTGTGTCACACCTGCAAAGCTGCGGACGACACTCCAGGTTAGGTGGAATTCCCAGAGCCTCATGGCCCCAGCTGCAGGTTCCACCCATAGATCCTGAGACCTTGTTTTTTTTTCTTTTTTTTTTTTTTTTTAAGAACTCTTGATATTTTTGTATTTTCAAAAAACTAATAGCAAATAAAGACAATTTTGGTAAAGTTTCTCTTGGGTGGGAAAATATTTCCTTTTAAGCTCATTGTCATTATTCAGGATGTGCGTCTGTTAAACGATGGCTCTGTTCTCACACCTCTAGGGAGATTTTGAGGGGTTGATAAATGAGTAGATCACAGAGGGAGCAAAGTCATGCTTCTTCTTCTTCCGAAAGGCCCATAATCCTGTTTTCGCTGAAGAACTGCAAAGTTACATTTTTTGAGTAGTAGCAATAGTATAATACCCAGAGCCCATGCATGCCCCCTGGACACCAGGCATGTGCCCAGTGCATTCCAGATTAAACCATGAACGCTCAGAACGTGGTGGGAGGAAGGTGCCATCAGCTCCATTGTTTGGTTAAGGAACCATGGCCAACTTGGCTGGTAGCACAACACAGTGCCTCAGGGCTTACAGTACTTCTAGGAGTCCCCCCACCCAAGATGTTTTAATTTCTTTTCAAATCAGAAAAAGGATGAGCTGTAGCCATTGAATAGAATTAACTTTTTTTTTTTTTTAAATGGAGGAAGGGGCTGCAGAGGAAGAAGTACTCAGGGCATCCGGAGGTCACAGTGTGAGGAGTGTGAAAGGGCTTGGGGAAGTTGGAGCTTTTGCTCAGAGTCCCCAGGGCAGACAGGCACAGACCAGGCCTGAACCCCTGTGCTTTCTCACCCATGCCCTGAAGGCTTGTCCTCAGCTGGCTTTACCCACCCTCTCTAACATTTCATCTAAGCATTCTTTCCCCAGAAACAGGAGGCACCTGAGAAATGGGGCCCCGCCTCCTCAATTTTCATGGCCACTGTGCTCCTGGAAAATGAGGCAGAAAGGCACAGAACCTGCTTTTCAGGGGACCTTCCCCCCAGATTGCTGAACAGACGCCCAGTGCCATGCTGGGTCCTGATGAGGGTGAATGCCCTTGCGAGTCAGACTGTGCTGGTCCTGCCTTGATAAAGTGGACAGTTCAGTCCTGCAGAAGGGCCCCTGTTCAGTTAGACCGAGTGTGGACCAGGCCTCTTGGATGCCTCAGATAACGCGCGAGTGGTGAAGCAGGTGGAAAGCAGCGGTGTGGGAGTTCAGACACAGGACTCTGCCCACCAGCCAGTTCTGCCAATTAGCATGTGCGGTGAGTTTGGCCTTCGTTTCCCAGAGCAAGAGTCCAGTGCAAACAGGGGCCCTTTTGCATACAAGGCACAGGGCACCTTCCTCCACCCGCCCATGTGAAGTGGAGTTTTATTAAAGCCTTTGGATATGATTCTGGGTATCACAACAACTCAGTTGGACCCTGAGCGCATTTGTCCGTGCCCTGCTGTCTTTGGCAGAGTTCCTCATCAGGAAGAGCCTTCTGAATTATTATAGAAGGTAATTGCTTAGGTAATATTATAATATGTTCTCTTTTGGAGCCTCACTTTCCCTCCTGGTAAAATGAGACTCGTAGATCATTTCTAAACTCTCTCTTAGCTTTAGATTCTAGCTTCTGACCAACTATCAAGTGGAAGGACTCCCAGGTTAGGGGCTGGGGCTTTGTTGTGGGGATCAAGTGAACTCAGGGATGGACAGGTACTGTGTAAATCTCATCTACCTTTATTTTATTTTATTTATTTTTAAAATAAAGATTTTATTTATTAATTTTAGAGAGAGCATGAGAGAAAGAGAGCACGAAGGGGAGGAGGGGTAGAAGGAGTGGGAGAAGCAGGCTCCATGCTGAGCAGGGAGCCCAATGGGGGGCTCGATCCCAGGACCCTGGGATCATGACCCGAGCCCAAGGCAGATGCTTAACTGTCTGAGTCAGCCAGGCGACCCCCCATTTACCTTTATTTTAATGGGGAATCATAGCTCTCAGTTGCTGAGGAACTAGTGTGAACCAGGGACTTCACATATTTTTTTTTTCTGTAATAATAACACAACAAGATAATGTTATCATTCACATTTTAGGGATGAGACATTTAGGCGGTGAGGTGAGAGGTGAAGCAACAGTCAAGCCTGGGATTTAGCTTGTGAGTTAACCTCACCTCAGTGGTCTCTCTGGTTTTTGTCCTCCTCCTCCTCATCACGCTATTGCTGGCACTGTTTTGTGGTCAACTGAGAAGAAAGTTGGGAAGACGCATAAGCACAGACGATATACCAACACGGTCACGATCTAGTAATCAGCTTGAGCTGAGGTGTCCGCTGGTGATCTTCGCCTGGGTGTAGATGCTATCGGAGAGAAACCGTGTGAGGTGGTCCAGGGAGAAAAGCAACCAGAAAATGTTAGCTTCTGACGAGTTAAACTGAGTCTTGATTTATTGGGAGCAAGGTCCAGTGCCATAAACATGTGCTGATCAGCATAACTGATCTCCTTTCCTCTCCTTCAGGGGGCCTGGAAGCAGGAGGCTTTCCCTTTGAGAAGGAGTCCCCTGTCATTCTGAGATACTTACAGAGAGTTTGAGGTCTTGTCTCTGTCTCTATCTCTCTCTCTTTTTTTTCCCCCTTAAAGTTTGACTCTCTTAAGTCTGGGAGATTTGATGACCTAGATGGCTGCCTCAGTTTCCTTGCAGGATCATACCTCTAGAGCCCAGACTCACTAAGAGAAGCCAGACAGCTGTAATCTTGGCACCCTTGTGTTGGGGAGCGTGCCCATGTGCACTGCCCAACTGTTACGTGGGAGAGAGCACTTTGTTCCACTGTCCCGTGAAACACACTGTGTCATTAGGACAACCACAGCCATCACAAGGCCATGTGGCCCTTCCCATACCGCTTTTCACGTCTAGCCATTGATTTCCTGGGGCCATACCACAAGCAGCTCAGCATTGTAAGGCCTTTGGAATCCCAACGACCTGTGTTCAAATCCTGCTTGTAGCACTGCCTGTGTTTTCCTGAGCAAGACTTACCTCTTCCATTGATTTTTGTCTGTAACATGGAGCTAGAAATATTAAACCCCTGTGGTTGTTGCGTGGAGGAAGACAGACGATGCATGAGAGTCCAGCATTTTGAAATAATCTCAAGGGATGATTAGGGAGTAGGATTAGTGGGGTAGATGAGACGAGATTATTATTGTTCTAATTTGTAAATGGGGAAGTGGAACCTCACAGAAGTTTCAGTTCTCCCAGGGTTGCAGGGCTAGTGACCCAGGAAGCCTCTTCTGAAAAACCAAGCCTTCTGGGCAGAGTTACTGCTAGATTGTCATCTCCTTACGAGCAAAGACCCTGTGGTTCTGTTTCCAGGGTCTGGCTCTGGCCTCCGGCTTTTGCCCTCACCCTTAACTTCTCTTTCTCCTCGCCTCTGTTCCGTGCTAGCCACCTTACTACTCTTGGAAAATACTCATTTCTGCCTCAGGGATTTGGGGCTTGCTCTTCCTGCCCAAAATGTTCTTTCCCCAGATCACTATCTGCATGACACGCACCTTTACCTTCTAAGTTACGCCGTATAATCTCCATTAAGGCATTCCTTTGACTACTCATTTAAAAAACGTATCCCTTTCCAGCACTTCTCATTCCTCTCTCCATACTTACTTTTCTTCACAGCATTTCCCAATATCTGACTTACTCTATACTTATTCCTTTTATGGTCTGCCTTCTTCTGCTAGGACAAAAGCTAGAACCCCAGGACGGAACAGTGCATGGCAGATAGCCAGCAGTCAGTAAATGAAACGACGTGTTGATAGAATGAGTAAAGAAATGCATTTGGAGGAGAGGGGGCCAGTGTTTGAATGCCCTTTGCCCCAATGACATTGGTGGCAGAACACTTAACTGCTTCTCCACATGTGATCGCACTTGCCAAGCCCCTTCTCTGGCAGTCACCGTGACTCCGTAATTGTGATCCCAGCTGCGTACTTTGTCCTTCCTTCTTTGTGGGGTGGCTCTGAGCTCCCACAAGGGCCGGGACAGCTGTCTCCAGGAGCTGTGTTTTGTAACATAACCACAGGGGTAATGTAACATTTAATTTAACTTTTTTTTCCATCTCTGAGTAGAGCTCTTTATTAGAAATTAATTTGCTCAAGTTGTTAGATTTTGTTTGCTTTTATCATGCTGAGGTTATTTCCCCCGGGTGGGGGATGGTTCTCTGAGCTCTTTCCTGCCTGTGCCTCGAGTTCTAGGAAAACACTTCCTAGATGGTTACTCTGAGTAGCTGAGTTTTGGTAAATCATGTTGTGAACAGAGGGCTCCTTCTACGGTGTGTGCAAAAGTCTGACCGTCCCTTAATCCTTTAAAGGTTCCCTTTATGCTTTTTGAAATGTTTCAAAAACAATTTGTTCTTAGAGTAGGAATCCTGTAAAAGTAATGATGTTAGAAATGGTCTAGGAATGGGAGCTATGGCAGTGCTTTCTGTGATATTATGAATGGTGTACACGTTGGTTCACTGTGTCAGAAACGGATGAGGGATCTGGTGACCTGGCTAATTGCTCCATGTGATTCGCTACTGGGTGACTTTGGGCAAACCATCCAGTCTCTCTAAGACCTGTTTCTTCACTGCAAAATGAAGACTCCAGGCTATTGGTTGAGGGGATACCCAAGATCCTGTCCAACTTTAAAATTCTAGGCTGGACACCTAAAGACCTTGAACTTAATTTGGATGCGGCCACTTACAGCCACCGGAGTTCTGGTCGCATATCTGTCTTCTCTGGGGCCCCAGTTTCTTGTCTTTAAAATAACAATCAAGGTTCCTATTTATTTTGTGTCTTTCCAAGGTTATTAAGAGAATTTTATTGGGACACATCTTTTTTAGCTGTAAAATCCTATTAGAAGCGACTAACTTTATTATGATTTCATGGCAACGTGCCAACAAAATGGTGGGATAAAAGTGGAAAGATGAAAAGTCATTGTACATCATATTGACGGTTTTTAAATTGTGCTTTTAAAATATTGGTTTTACATTTCACCTTTGAATTTTTTCCCCCCACCTTATGTCTTAAGTTTTTGACTTGAGCTTGGGGAAGGGATTTGTAGCTTTCATGAAGTTTTTCAAAGGAGTATTTGATATCCCCACTTTTTATAACCCTATGCTTTTTTGTGGGTGTTTCTGCCTGGAATTCCTGGGGGAAGAGATCCTTTCATGCTTCCTCTGATCATATATCCCTTCCTCCCCGGATGGATATTAGCAGGTAATATCTAGAGAGCCACAGGTGTTTGGTGAATGACTGTTTGCAGGACTAGGTGGTTGCCTTCTGGGAACCACCGGTTAATGGGGACCTAATCAAGACCAGCTCACTTTCTATATCCGATCAAAAATCAGGAGTAATTCATTTATCAGTTTGGCTCTTGGAAGCCAATGAGTATTAATTCTGTTACCTTTGTCTTGATCTTTGTATCCTTCAAGAATACTCCTAATTTAGGCTGTAAATTTGAATAACCAGAGGCTGAAGGTCATCATTCCTGGGGAAAGACATCATGATTGGGATCAGTGGCCCCACAGTCCTTGCTCCTGGTGGCGAGGCAAAGATACAGAGATTCAGCTGACGAGGAACAGAGGAGAGGCCTAGAGTCAGCACTTAGAGTAAGAAGTGTGGTCTTGCCAGCTGGGAACCCCCAGGGGTGGGTTGGGACCTGCTCACATACTACCAACAGAGCTTACCCTCTTGCTATCTCCCCTTCCTGGCTCCTTCTCCCCTCCCCAAGATACAATTTTAACCCTAGAGCTGGTAATCTATAAGGAAACATAACACAGAATCAGGAGTCAAGTATTTGCAAGATGCAAAAAAAGACCTTAGCATCCAGAGGACATGGATTCCATCCTCTTTTCCTCCCGTTTTAGCTGGAGAAACCTGTAGCCTGTCTCCTCTCCTCGTCCAGCCATGGTAAAATAGGGATCAAGCAAAGCTGGAGATCCTTTCCTTTGACTGCTGCTGGTTTCTGCTCAGGAGTCTTTTCTTCCCATCAGATGAACCTGGGAGGTGAGTGTGGAGTGGAGGCAGCCCCTTGTTTGGGTCTTAGGCGTCCACCTCCACAGGAAGCTCACACCAGCTTATCATTGCTACCCCAAAGAGAAGGCAAACGGAATTAATGATAAAATGTCAGGAAGGCACTTGAAGGCTTTTAGAAAAACTCACGTGTTACATTCATGTAGGGTGGATGTACAGAACTGCCGCAGTTGCATCAGTAAGCATTTTGTTGTGTTGATTATTAGTCGTAAAGACTTTAACCAGAGTCCATTTCAAAAAATCTTGTTGGGTGTGCTTAAGGAAATGAGCATAACCGTTCTTGTAAAACTTTGTCTAGGAGAAGGCTACCCAGCATCCTCGTACTTGGCAGGCAGAAATTAATCTAAACTGTTTTCCAAATTTACCAAGTGCTTGACTGAATAGACAAGGAGCCCAGGGGTATTTCTTGTGGGAGTGATGAGTTGTGAATCCCAATATGAGATGTGTGTTAAAAAAAAAAAAAATGGGTCTGTTTAAAAGAGGGAAGAGAAGCTTCTGAATATATGGCAAAACAGCTTATTTTTAAACTGAGGAAAAATAGGATTGTAGGGGTTTCAAAGATTCTGTGATGTTATTTATTTCACGGTTTATTTTTGTGGGACTTTTTGGCATCTCATCCATATAGCCAGGGCAAGAGGATATGCGAGAGAAATAGAAGACCGTGCATGGCCTCCGAGCCTTCGTGCTCATGAAGGGACAAGATACAGGTGGATGACAGAAAGATGACTTGTGCGAGGCAGGATGGTTTGGTGGAAATGTGTTGTTCAGAGTCGGGTGTACTCGGGTTCTAAGTGGGACCTGGGCCTGGTGTTTCATCAATTCTGTGCCTCAGTTTCCGCTGCTACAAAATGGGGATGATGCTCCTTGCCTTCCCAGATTGTAAAGATGAATGAGATGAGGCGTGTACAACACTTAGCACAGCCCACAGCACACAGTCGGTTCTGTTTTCCTTTCCCCCTTCACCCATCCATGTTCTGCTGCCACAAGGAGGCAGGAGTTAGGAGGTTCCTGAGGAGTTTTGAAGACAAATATGGGCTGTGGCAACATTTTTCATTGGCGGGCGGGGGGTGGGGGTGGGGGTTCTTCCCTTGGACCTTGCGCTGGCTCTCTTCTGCTTGCCCTTCTAGGTGTCGTCCCTGTTCTTCTCTCCCTGTCCTCCTTCCTCCAGAAGGCTCACTGTGTGGACAGTATCCACGGGCCGCCTGGCCCCCTGGCCTCTTCTCCCCGAAGCCAGCGCTGAGTCCCAGCAGGAGGCCGAGGGGCAGGAAGGAGGGGAGTGAAGTCTTTATGGTCTGTTCTTTTTGGCATTCTTCTGGCACAGTTGACTGGGGCCTGCTATATCCTAGGCTGAAGGTCAGTGCTCCTTTCAAGACAACTTTCTCTACCTTCTATCTGGTTCCGGTCACCTCTCCTTTCTTTCCCCCCCGGTCAGGCCCAGGAGAAGGGAGTAAACAGCTCTGTTCTCCTGTCCATGGGCCACTGCAGTGCCCTGTGGGGTTTCCCTCAAACACAGCTTACCCTTGTGTAAATGATCTCTTTACTGACTTCTCTCGAATGGTCCTTGGTTTTGAGTTTGGCATTGACTGAGTGGTGCGGTGTAGGAGTGCGGGCTGAGCTGGAGGAGGCAAGGAGGTGCGGCATTGGATGACCAAGGCGTGCTCCAGGGTCTGACCCACCTGGTGTGGCTGTAGCCATTGGTCCGAGTGAGGAGGAGCCCCCGAGCTGGGAGTTTGGGGAGGCATGCCAGACGAGAGCCCGAAGGTCAGGTCACGTCAGCATACCCGATTTCATATCCTAGCAGAAAGAGTTTTATTAGGTCATTGTTTCCTGATTCATTTTGACAGGCAGGTATTGCAAAACTAATAGGCATGTAGTATAGGAAATATCAGAAAATTTCCCCTTTTCCTCCCAAAGAATTAAATGCACATGAAATCGTGGGAAGGCAACAATGTGTAATGACTACCTCCTGTAGTACCAGGCAATTTGTGTACATTATCTTAATTATTCTGCTCAGTTTCCCAGCTTTACAGAGACAGAATTTGAGGCTCAAAGACGTCAGGGGATTTGCCCAAGGCCACACATCTGGGACTTCATGGAGCCGTGATTTGAAAACCCAGGCCATGTCTGTGAGACTGTGATGTTCATGTGTTTTTTTGTTTTGTTTTGTTTTTTGTCTTTGTCACAGTATGAATCATGATGTCTTTAAGGGTTCAGGTGAGAGATATTGGTGAGTATTTCTCAGGCTCTTCATGATAGGGCCTCCTAGGAAGGAGATGGGCAGCCTTGTCAGGCCATGCACAGCAGGCAGGAAGGGAGGAGTTTCTTAGCCATGGCCTCCAAGAGAAGGGGGTAAGAGCTCATAACAGGACCCATCCTGGCTCTCTCTCAGGACTGGGTTCTCTTCTTGCCTTTGCACAGGACATCCTTCTCTCCCTGCCATGGGGCGCCCTCAGTGACTGCTTCTACTGAAGATGATCTGTTTCTCTCTCTTAATTATATAGATATTTTTCTACTTGGTGGCTTCTGTTTATCTGTACTTGGGCTCGCTCATCCCGGCTGCTCAGTTGTTCCCTTGCTGCCTCCTGGCTTCTCCCTGTGCGTCTTTTCACTCCTGGTCCCATCACCGCTGGGCAGAATCTGTATTAATGCGATCAGATTCTCGAGAGAGAGAGAATGTGCATATTATCACCTCTATCCGCTTTGGTGCTAACTCTTCGTGCCAGGCCAAGTTGTGGCTGCTTGATCAGCCAGTGGATCATCCTTGGCTGAGGAATCGACTCCTGGTGTAGTCGGCTGGGATTTGGAATAGGGAGTGGACATCTGCGGGCCCATTCCGTCTGCCCCAGTCCATCCTCTGCCCCCCAAAGGTTCGCATCCAGCCCAAACGCAGGCTATGGGCAGGGTGTCTCCGGGGTCTCCTTAGTTCACAGTCTCAAATCTCATCGAGACCTCATCTATTCAAAAGCCCAAATTCTTAGGATCTAAATCACCTAAATTATATTCTGACGATTAGGTCGTGGACATCTTGGGGCAGGGGGCATTTTCCCACCTACCCGCTGCCCTTACCAATGCATGATGAGCATTTTATGTGGCTTATGTCACATGATACCCGCCCTGTATCAGGTGTGTGTATTCTAAGAGTCCTCTCATTTTGCAGTGAATGCATTCAGACTTGGGGGTTCAGTATGGGGCCCAAACTTAGGGACTAGGGAGTGGGATCATGCTTGGCCCTGAAGATGCTTGTACTTCCCAGATGTTGGTGAGCATTCAGACCACCTGGGGAGCTTTTAAGCATCCCAGTGGACAGGTGTCACCTCACACCAGTTGAGTAAGAGTCCCAGGGTGGCAGGCGAGCATCAGTAGTCCCCCAGCCCTTCAGGTGATGCCAGTGTGGGACAAAGTTGGGGAGCCTCTGCTCTGTCCTGCCTCTGTCCTCCGTAGAGGCTGCTGTACCATGGGGAAGGGTGCACACCGTCCGGGAAGCCTTCCCCGTGGGGGGAGTTTGGACTGCCATTCTGAGGAGGATGGAGGGTTTAACAGTGAGGAGGAAATTGCATGGAGAGGAAACAGCTTTCCGTGTTGGTGATTTGCTCAGTATTTGCCAAGTGTGATTGAATTTTTATGTGTCTGTGAGAAGGTTCAAATAAATACATTCACAAATCAGGAAACAAACCAAAAAGAGCTCCTTTGTCAGCACATCCATCCCTATTTACGGCTTCAGGAAAACATAGCCCCACGGTTAGCACTGTTGTGTGTGCTTTTTGTGAGGGAGATAATTGTGGAAATTGGGTTGCTTCCAGTCAAGTGCAGATCCTTTTGTGGAGAAAATTTGAGCCATCCGTGTATCCCATTTTACGGTAATTGAGATTGAACTAGCAAATCATTAGGAAGCAAAGGAAGATGATGGGCCCTTTTTTTTCCCCCTCAAAAGGAAGGTGGTAAAAATGAGGTGTTTGAGAGAGAGAGAAGAAGGAAAATAAGACATGAGGGAGAGGAGAAAGCATGCCACCCCTCTCTTGGCTCTCTGGGTGGGGAGAAGGTGGCACCTGTTGGCACGCATGGGAAGGGCTGCCCCGGGAGGAGCCTACTGACAGCCCCTGTGAGCCGGGCAGCCGGACCACCGCTGGGATGTGCCAGCTTCCAGAGGAGCCCAGCGCCGGGACCACCCAGCAGACGGGGCTGCTCAGGGACGTAGGGCACACCCGCTGGGCTCGCTGTTTACAGGTGGCGGGCCCCTGTGCCTGTCTTTCCCCGTTGTCAACTCTGAAGTTAATGAAGTGTAGCCTGTGGAAAGGAGAGTAAATAACGGCAGGATATATATAGTTCAGGTAAATCAGCACGTGAAGCTGCCAGATGTGGCGTTTGTTTATTTAAAATCCTCTTCACCGGGAGGGCCTCATTAAATACTTGTCTTTTCTTCCTGCAAGACCCCAGGGAATCGGGGGAGGTCCCCGTTCCTCAAACACGCAGTAGAGGGACCAGGGATGACAGAGGAAGGCTTTTGGTTTGCGATGAGCAAATAAACCGTGTGGCCTGCCTCCCCGTTTGGCAAAGGGGGTTAAAGGGAGGAATCACATCCTGGCAAAATGCCCCCGAAGAAGGTGCTCCGTTGGGAGGAGTGCTGGGGAAGAGGAGTGAGCACCGCCTGAGGCCAGTGCCTGGCCCTAGGAGGGTGCGGCAGCCACCAGACCTTGATGCGTCTCTCAGTACTGCCAGCACGGAGCACGGGAGCCGCTGTGCACACAGTAGGTGCGAAGGAAATGTGTGTTGAATTGATTAGATTTCTGGAAACTGTGAATTAATGGCTGTGTGCTGAAGGAATTGGGGTATTTGCTGCTGCTACTGCTGCTGCTGCTGCTGCTTCTTTTTTCCTGAAGATTCATTTATCTAGAACATATTTGGAAAGGAAATTTGAAGAGCCTAAGCTTTTAAACTTACTGGGCCCACTGACGCAGGCTCCCCCGGCTTGCTTCCTTGTTTTCCTGCCTCCAGTCCCGGCGTGATTCCTGGGCTAGCATCATCTTGAAAGGACTTGAACAGTATCAGTCGCTCCCACTAAACCACTGTTAGTGGCCACCTGCCACCTGCCACCTGCCTGGTCGTCGCCCCCCCATCAATGAATAATTTTTGAAGCCTGCACCCTATACCAGGGTATGGATTCTTATGCATAAATTTACATACATGTGCTGTTGATCTGCAAATTTAAGTAATAAGCTCCCCCCCTCCGTTTTTAAAGATAAAAATAGTTTTCAATAGTTATGGCAGAGTGTGAATTTTTCACTCTAGTGGACTTTCTTCAGCACTCCCTGGTCTGCAGGTTCCCCGTTTGAAGACTGTGGGCCCCACTGGATCCATATTTTCCAGATGAAGAAATTGGGGCTCAGAATGGTTAAGTAGCTCACGTGCCTAATGATATATAGATGATCGGTGGGAGAATCGGCATGATTCCATCCTAGCCTCTGGGACAGTTTCCTGCTTTAGGTTCTCACCTCTCATAGTTTTGTAGAATCAAAGGTGAGAATTTGGGGGCACCTGGGTGGCTCAGTGGGTTAAAGCTTCTGCCTTCGGCTCAGGTCATGATCCCAGGGTACTGGGATCGAGCCCCACATCGGGCTCTCTGCTCAGCAGGGAGCCTGCTTCCTCCTCTCTCTCTCTCTGCCTGCCTCTCTGCCTACTTGTGACCTCTGTCTGTCAAGTAAATAAATAAAATCTTAAAAAAAAAAAAAAGTGAGAATTTTAGAGGTTGGCTGAACGTGGGGCCCCAAGTAATGAAAACACTAATGGGATTATTTTAGGTTTATACAGTTGTTTTTTCTGATACTCTTAAAAGTTGATGTAATGACTTTCCATGGTGCAATAAAAACTTAATGAAACTATGTGATCCATTAGTTAAATGAAATGTTCCTAAGTATACATTGTTGCTGTCACATAAATTCCATTAATATTGCTGAAACCTGGTTCTGACTTTTGTTAGCTTTGAATTTGATTAATCAAAGAAACACATTTTGTGTGCCTCCTATCATCCCCTTGCTGAAGGTTGACTGATATCTGAAAAATAACAGTGCTTGCCCTCTGGAACATAGAATTTTATGTTCCCCAAAGTGCTTTCACGTAACTTTCATGTGTTCCCATTCACTTAATTCCATGAGTCATACCCACCACTATCCCATTTTATAGATAAGTAAACTGATAAACCATTTATATTATTAATTTTTTAATTCTAGAAAATTCTTAGAAAAGCCAAACCACCAGATAGCTATAGAGTAAGATCCTTCTTATTTATTTTTCATTTCAGTTAAAAAACAGAAATCATACTCTATTCATAGAGAATTTAAAATGACTTGGGTCACATTGTTTTGACCCTATTTAAAAGCAATACTACTAAATTATGCTTTAGTATTATGCTTACAGCATAAATTAAGGACCACTGGAAATTCCCTGTTCAGTTTTTTTGTAGAGACAATCTGATGTCCATGACACCACACAGGGTTGTTTTTATGAAAATTCCCCTCTCAAAAATGCCCCATTTCTGTTTCAAAGGGGAAAGAAAAGGCTTTATTTGAGCATGAACCTTGTGAAACTCAGAACTGGTCACTGGTCACATTCCCTTCTTTGCTCTGGCCTCTAGGAATCTCATAGACAGCTTTATACCCTCTCTTCTGGAACTTTATACATTTTCCTGGGGCTCTATCCTAGTTTCTCCCCTCACCGTCTTTTCCAATTATTTGTTTCCCTTTACTCACTTTTCCTCATTAACTTATTTTGTTCTGTCACATACAGTGACTTTCTAGAGCGCTTTCTGTAAGCTGAAATTCTTTTTGTTTTTTATTTTCTTATAATGGGAAGTAAACATAACCCAACAAGACACAGAAGGAAGATGAGGTCGCAGGCCAAGAGAGGTCTCTGACCTCTGATATTTTTCCCCTACACATACACTGTCTGGCAAAACTGCCTTGAGTGGGTCTACGGTGGGGTGGTTAATTATGAACTTGGGGGCCTTCACAGTTTTAAAGCCAGTGTATTATTTTGGTGAAGACTGTGTTTGCTGTGGCGATGATGGTCTTTGATCAGTAGTGAGGGTGCATTCTCCCTGACCAGCCTTCTGCTAACTCTCCTGTAACATTTGTTCTTCTCATACCTCCAGCAGCTTTTAATAGATGTTGTCTTTGGGTTCCAGCAAAACATTACCCTTTCCTAATTTTATTGTCCCTGAAGAGAACCCACGTGCAGAATGAGCAAATTTTTGGCATCTTCCAGATGGGCTAGATCAGACCAGGTAGCCCTTGACATATGTTTTAAAAAAGAGAAAAGTCTGATGGGCTAAATCTGTAGCCCCACAGATGGAGAGGAAGAGGATGCCGGGAAGGCTGGCGTTGGCCAAGTAATGAAAGGAGCTTGCAGTGATCTATGGGGCAGGTAGAGGAGAAGTCTTGGTGGCCAAATTCCTGGCACGGAGGGCAAGTATAAAGAGGATGTCCAGAGCTCGGGAAGAAAAAGGCCTGCTCCAAACAACCTTGGTCCGGAGGCTTCTGCCAAGTCAGGCAGTCTGGGCAGATCTGAGGTGAAGTTGGAATTTCTAATAAGAACTGACAGCCATAAACTAATTTTAACCTCAGCTAGCCTTGGGAATTAGAAAGTATGCCATCTAGGGAGCTGGAATGGGTCTGAACTTAAAAGTGAGGCCAGAACTGGCTTTGTGACATACCTTTGTGTGCCAGGGTCTGAGCTGGGATTTCTAAAAACTTTTTTTTTTTTTAAGAATTTAGAAATAACCTCAAAATTACAGGAAAATGTTTAAAAATGATACTTTTAAGAACTATAAAAACTGCCATACCCTTTACTTAGATTCACTTATTGTTAACATTTTTTCCCATGGGCTGTATTATTTGTGTATTCTCTGTGGATATGGATACATACAGACATATGCGTGCATGTACATATATAAGTATATGATACATACAAGTGTATGTAAGGTGCACATATCTTAGTCCTTTATGCTTAATCCATAACCATAAGAACATTATCAAATTGAGTAAATAACACTGATACACTATTTTTACCTAATATGTCATCTATGTTCAAATTTGTCCATTGGTCCAGTAATTCCTTTTATAGTATTTCTTTTTCCTCTAGCACAGGATCTTCTACAGGTGTTGCATTTAGTTGTTATATCTATGTATTTTCTTTACGGATATTTCTCCAGCTTCCCTTTGTCTTTTATTACTGTATTTTTGAAGGATACACTCCCCTCCTCCCCCCTAATTTTTAAATGCATGATGTTACTAGATTCTGGAACAGAATGCTACATGGCAGTGATGTACTCTGCTGAGGGTGTTCCGTCATCTCCATCTGTCCCTGCTTGTTAATGTTCACTTGGAGAACCTAATCGAGGTGTTGTGCAATTTCCCATTGTGGAATCACACATTTTCCCTTTGCAACTATAAGCAATAGGTGGGAAGACACTTGAAGACCAGCAGATGTCTTCTCATCTAAAATTTCCCTGGATTTACCACTTATGGATGGTTCTTGCCTAACTAAGCTTCATTCTGATGACTTCAGAATGTTGGCTTTTTGCCCCACAACCCCTCTGTATATCCCAGATAGTACCTGTTCTACCCTAAGCAAGACAGCCTTCCCTCCTTCCTCCTCTTATCTGTTATCAGTATCGATTCATGGATTGTTGGGTTTTCCCTCCCCCAGTGGTTTATTATTTATTACCATCCTTAAATGACATTGGTGTGTAAATTATTCCAGATTGGGCCAATGACTGCACCTCCGAGATGGCTTCTGTATCCTTGTGACATGCCCCCATCATTTGTGTTTGTCTTGAGCACTTCCTTACTTGCTGGAATAACGAGATATTTCAGGCTCATCTTTCACTGGTTCCACCCCAGCTCTGAAATCAGCCAGTTCTCCAAGAACCCCTGGTGCTTTTTACTGGGGAATGGAAGTAAAAAACCAAAATCCAGGGGTTAGGGATCATGTTGTTCCTTGGGTGTCTTTGCTTCTGGACCCGTTCAGTGGACAGAGCTAGGAGATGTGTGCATATAAATGCATGTGTGTGTACATACATAGACAGATGGATGCATATTTCCTAAATCATGAGTTTGCCAGAAATCTCCCATTTCCAGTCTATCCCCATCGTATTTTTCCTGGCTTCATCCTTTCCATAATTTAATGTCTCCTCTTTCATCGTGAGAACTGGGCTCCCAAGAACATGAAAGAATTTACCCCTTCATTTAATCCTGTAGGACATCTAAAATAGTTTTGTAATTTGCCCCAAACTACCCCCCAAAAAAGCCCAATAAAAGAAGTTTGGAGGTTGTTTGCAGCTCCCCCGGCTGCAGCCCTGCGGAAGACTGAGTGTAAACAGTGAAATTCTGTGTTCATAAATTATTTGGATTAGTTCTCTCTCACCCCTTTAGAGACTGTTTGTGATGTTAATTTGATACAATTGGATTAATTTGTCTCAGTCCACTTCCAGTCTGAACCTTTCCCTCACTTCCCACCTCTGTGCATTTAATTTAATTTTTTTCATGTGTATAGAACAGTGGGCTTCCAAATGGGGGAAATAATGCAAAAAGCTTTACTCAGAAGTATCACCCTTTGCCACATCCTTCCACCCGGTCACCTGGTCATTCCCCTACCCAGATGTCCCTGTGTAGTAAAATGATATCCTGGTGCCCTGCCTTGTTTATTCTGTGTTTCTTTATATAAAGACAAGCAGATGTTTGACTCTTTTCTTTAATCTTCCAAATATTACATCCTTGGGGGTAGTCTTTCCATTTTACCAATGACGAAACAGGCTCTTCATCTGGATGGTTACAAACTCTTGTGCCTTGTTAATAACCTGTTTTGGGTGCTCTATAGTTTGGACAAAGCGATTAAAATGCCTAAGTCCCCAAACACACAAGTAGTGGCATGCAGCTTTTAATCCCAAAGTTTGCCTTTTGGGAAGACTGTGTTTTCATCTGTGTTTTAAGTCCAGGTTATGTTTTTGGGCTGGAATTTGCAGTGTTCCTAGCATATCACCAAGTGACATGCTGGATGTGGGATGTGGCTTGGAGGTTTTCTTGTTTTGTTTCTGTTTAATTTAGGTGAAATGCACACAAAATAAAATTAACATTTTCAGCATGTACAATCCAGGGGTATTTATTATGTTTATGATGTTGTGCAACCACTGCCTCTATCTAGCTCCCAGACCTTTTCAGCACCCCCAAAGGAGATCCTGTGGCCATGAAGCAGTCCCCTCCCCTCTTCCTTGCTTCCCTTAGTACCTTGAAACCGCTGATCTGCTTTCCATCTCTCTATGGCGGTATCTGTTTTGGATCATTCATATAAATGGAATCATACATTGTGTGACCTTTTTGGTTTAACTTCTTTCATTTGGCCCTCCTGTTGTCACAGGCCATCCACATTGTAGCATGTAACAATACCCCACTCCTTTTTATGGCTGAATAGTATTCCCTTGCATGGACAGACCACATTTTGTTTCTCCACTGGCCAGCTGATGGACACCTGGAAGGCTTGGTGGGGAGGGAAGGTGAGAGAAGAGTAGTTTGTACCCTGACCTGTGCTGTGCTACTTAAGAGCCGTGTGACCGTGGACCAGCTACCGACCGGCTTCTGCTTTCCTTTATTTGTTAAATGAAAACTGATAATAAGACCTAACTTTTCAAGTGGTTGAAAGATGGAATAAAAGACGTTCATAGTAGCATATCTGCTAAATAGCAGGCCTGCCTAAATGCTGGCTGTTATACAGTAGGATCTTATGAGGGGGATGGGTGGGGGGGATAGAAAGCACGAGCTTGTGTTACAGTAGGTTTTTTAGTATGTGTTTGTTCTGTTATGGATGCTCAGACCTTTATGGTGCTGCTTCACTTTTAAGGCCTACGTGTTTTCTCTGCTTTGTTGTTTGGTGTGTTTTTTGCCCCCCTCCCCAACAAATGACCCCCACAACCCCTCCCCCCCCCCCCCAAACTCACTGAACACAGGATTTTACATTTAGAAGCAGGGCCCTAGACAGAATGCCTGTAGTGGAATGTTACATAATTCACATTTAGATTTGAAGAGCTCATTATAAAAAACCTGACACACTTCAGGAATATTAAATTACTGCAGATTGTGTGGAGCAAAGAAACATTATTGAAGCATTTCACAATTCTAGGCGAGCCTGAATTTAACTGATAGGGTTTCACAGCTTTTACTGGGGGAAAATGATTTCAGTTGTCACATGGTTCCTGGCCCTTGGGGGACTTTAATCTCCTTAATTACAAAGAAACGAATTTCCTAAATAATTTGGAGTTACTTCACAGCATTTTCCCAACCTCTGGCTTTTGGAAAATTAAAGGGGATGCCAAGACCCGGGCTGTGGTAGCTTCTCTCCTTACTGCGGCTTCCTTATTGAAGTTTTTATTTGAAAAAATGTTGGTTTCCTTTCATTATTGATATCAGGGTGTTCTTCAGAAATGCACAAGCAATGCTTTATAACACTTGAACACAGTCCCAGTTTGTTGAACAAGCAGTGTTGGAGATACCACGGAATGGGAAGAGGTGCTGTATGGTGCTTTATGAAGTTGAAGGGGAAAACACAGCCCAGTTCCCATCCAGTTTTATGTAGGAACTTTTTTTTTTTTAAAGATTTTATTTATTTATTTGACAGAGATCACGAGTAGGCAGAGAGGCAGAGAGAGAGGAGGAAGCAGGCTCCCTGCTGAGCAGCCAAGCAGAGAGCCCAATGCGGGACTCGATCCGAGGACTTTGGGATCATGACCTGAGCTGAAGGCAGAGGCTTTAACTCACTGAGCCACCCAGGCACCCCTATATGGGATCTTTTAAGAAGGCTTGAAATTGGGTAAAATCTATATATTTCAGCTCATTCTGTTATTTATGTTAGGTACCTACTGTATGCAAAACCAGCACGATGGAGAGATCTCAGATTCTTTCTCTTCTTGCAGTGTCTTTACAAGGAAGACTACACCTGCCTTAGTTTCCTCTTCTGTAAAGGGAGAATAACAGTATGGACCGGAAGTCACGCACTGCCACGTGACCTTGAGCTATTAACACAGGAAATGATTGGGGCCTCATCTCTTTTAAGTGCTTTCCAGAAGGGGTACCAGGTACTCTTCCAAGCATGTGACATGTGTGGTCACACTTCATTTCCACAGCGGCTCCCTGTTACCCCCATAACAGAGATGGAGACGCTGAGGCAAGGAAGGGTTGAGTAACTTCCTCAATATCACATTGCATATCAGTGGCTGAAGCTAGGCAGCTGGCCAAAAAGCGGATTGTAGCGTAAGTAGGGAGAAATCCCGTTGAATAGAGAGATCAGAAAACCTTTCTGCCTATGATATTTTGAACTCAACCTTGAAGGGTCAGTTGAATGTCAAGGCAGACTCGAGAAGAAAGATTGAAGAGAAATGTAGCAGTGCAAGTTACAGCTGCAGATGTGAGGAGGTACATAGCCTCCTTACCAGACTTAAGATTTCCTTTTATTAGTTGGGCTGTTCTTTGCCAGTCTCCGTGCCTTTGCACAGCCGATCCTTCTGCCAGAAACAACCATTTATTCATTTATTATACATGGACTTACTGTGTGCCTGTTGGTCCTCTCTCTTATCCAGTTGGCATAAGAATCATTCTTTGAGACCCCACAGTATAGGGCTCCTCCTCTGAGAAGGGTTTTGTTTTTTTTTTTTTTTTTTTTTTTTAAGATTTGATTTATTTATTTGACAGACAGAGATCACAAGTAGGCAGAGAGGCAGGCAGAGAGAGGGGGAAGCAGGCTTCCCGCTGAGCAGAGAGCCCGATGCGGGGCTCCATCCCAGGACCCTGAGATCGTGACCTGAGCCGAAGGCAGAGGCTCAACCCACTGAGCCACCCAAGCGCCCCACCTCTGAGAAGTTTTAGTGACTCTTCCAAGCAAAGGAGAGTCCTTGCTCCTTTTTGTCCCAGTGTACCTGGTGTCTGCGTGTGTGTGTGTTCCGGTTGTGTGTCCTGCAGTCCCTTACCTGCCTTACATCCTTGTTAGACTGAGCACCTGTGAGGACAGGAATAAAGAGTCCACACTCCTAGCCAGGGTGGATGCATGGTAGCTGTCTCTTGATGTGAATGAGCCAGCATTTGGGCCTGGCCTGTCGTAGGTTCTTCATCGCTGGTTGTGGCCGTGAGATGATCAGTATTATTAAAAAATTTAATTATGTCCATGTAGGGCTTTGTGGCTCTGTCATCTCCTTTGGGATGTTGTCTTCTGTCAGAGGGGAGAGGTTGGGAAGTAGGGGTGAGGGCTAGTGGCGTGGTGCAGCTGGATGGCACAAGGGTGGCAGGGAAGGGTCCCGTTTTCTGTGTTTGATTTCACGGGCCCCATTCTAGGAAGACAGTTTTGCATTTTCCTTAGTTGTAGCTTTGGTTCCTATCGTTGAGACATCATTCAGGGCCAGCATCATTTGAAAAAAAAAAAAAATCACTTTTTGACAAGTAGATAAACCAAGTATCTTCTGCTAAGGTGAGAATTTCCCTATTCTCAGGCCTTCCTATATTTTACTAATTTTATTGTCTTTTAAGTATAATTAACACACAGTGTTCTGTTAGTTTCAAGTGTACAGTAGAGTGACTCAGCTGTTCTCAGGGCTCATCACAGTTAAGTGTACTCTTAATCCCCTTCACTTGTTTCACCCACGTCCCTCCCCCAGCTCCCCTCTGGTACCCGCCCCCCTTTGTTCTCTGCATATAAAAGTGTGTTTGTTTGCCTCTCTTCCTCTTTGTTTTGTTTCTTACATTCCACATATGAGTGAAATCACACGGTGTTTGTCTTTCTCTGACGTAGTTCACTCAGCGTTATACCCTCTTGACATTTGTAACAACATGGACAAATCTAGAATGCACAAAGCCTTCCTATAGTTTTACGTGGCTTTTACATTAGACCTAGTTAAGCTCTCCTTAGTTGTCATGATTAAGAGGTTTGGTTTACTGTTCTTTTTGAGCAGAAACTGGCATTCAGAGTCCGCCTTTCTGGATTCAACCATTCTGGGTCTGTGGGATGAGCTCAGAATTGGCTTGCTTTAAAGTTTAAAGTTTAAAGACCCATTTCCAGCAGCTTTATCTTCATTTTCTTTAAAAATGGGATAACTAGTAAAATGTTTATTTTCAACTGAACTCTCCGATGTAACTCTCAGATAGATGGTCACTGGGAAAAATGGTTGACTCGACACAGGAGATACGCTCATTCAATTTAACTGAAATCAAATGAGATAATGTATGTGAACCCGTAGCTGAGGGCAAAGTATAGAGTAAGTGCATAGTAAATACTAGCTGTAATTGAAGTGGTTGTATTATCATTATTATCATTATCCTCTCTTCCCAGCACAGACTCTGGACTTAATAGTACCTAGTAATGTGCGATGCATATTTATTAAAGAAAGAAAGAACAGAATGAGTGGCCGCCTGCTTCTTGTCTTTTGCTCCCCACATTAAATGCTTGTCTGCTCTTATAGCTGAGGAAAAAGCTGACATAAAAATTGGCTGGCTGGAAAGTTTCTCAGCCCCATTTGTCACCTTACCCTTGGAGCCCAATTGTATGTCAACTCTATGTCCCCGCTGATGCCTGGAAGTGAAGGAGAGACCACAGGTCACTTCCCTATGATCTGCCTTCGCCGCCATGGCTCTGATCAAGCTTGGCTGATGGATGGGTGCCCTGTTGTTGGAAATGTCTCCACGGGGTTGCTCAGGAAATACTCCTTTGCTGTATTTTCTGGGTGGCATCGACTGCTTGAAAGCAAGACACGTGGAAAACAAGGAGTTGGGTTTTGTCCTTCTTGGAAATCCAGAGTTTTAAAGAGATCTGTGTCGAGTTACTGTACCTAGGTTGAGAGTCCATGTTTCAGGTAGGCCTGTCATTCCCTTTGCTACAAACCCTGTCAGTGGCTTGATGACATCGAGTGAGCAGTTTTTACACAGAGACCAAGGTTTTCCTGGTTTTGTATGTTTGACAGTCTGTTTTGCCACCCCCCGACTAATTTCTGTTGAACCTCACAAAGGTGATGATTCTGAACGTTCTCTTGGCTTGATTCGCAGCGCTCGGAAGGAGTGAATGAGATGTGCAGCTCGGAGCGTTGTTTCTGAAGGGAGGAGTCGTTGTCTTGAAGAGGAGTCCTCCATGAGCCTGGCCGAGGCCCGGGATCTGTGTGAAGTGGACTAAGGATTTAGTAGGATGTCAACTGAGACAGAACTTCAAGTAGCTGTGAAAACCAGCGCCAAGAAAGACTCCAGAAAGAAAGGTAGGGCTGATTTGTTCCTTTCTTACCGGCTATTTATCTGTGCGGTGTTTTATCTCTGGAATGATTTATAGCACTGTCTTTGTGATGGCATATGTTTTTTAATGGGTGCTAGCATTATTTGCTGTTTTCTGTACTCGTAGTGTATATTTTAATGGCTCTCCATTATGCCTTGGGTAAAATCCAAAATTATTTTCATAACATATAAAACCCTTTCTGGTATGCCTTCTACCCATCCCTCCAGCGAGCAACGTCTCTGCCTAATCCTCCCGCCCCCCTTATCCAACCTTGTTTATCCTCCAGGCATTCTGTCTCTTGGGGTTCACTTTCACAGGTTTCGAAAGTTCTCAAATTCCAGCAGCACCAGAATCACCTGGAAGGCTTGTTAAAACACAGATGCTGGGTCTCATCCCCAGAATTTTCGGGTTCGGGAGGTCTGGGGTAGGGCCCACGCCTGCATTTAGAACAAATTCCGCAATCGTACCGGCGCCATTGTTTCAGAGTCCAGACTTTGGGAACCACTGGACAATTAATCTAGCACGAAATCCTTTGTCACTCCCCGCTTGTTCCTAGGCTGGCTCCCACTTAATCTTCAGGTCAGTCCTTTCCTTCCTCCCCGCACTGGGTTAGTTGTTTTTGTTTGTTTTGCTGCAGGAGCACTTTGTTAGAATCTCATTTTATTCAAAATTTCCCGTGTTTTTGTTTATGTGCTGGACCAAGCATTCCTGCAGAGCCGGACCTCTCATTCACCCTTCAACTCCAACAATTGGAGCATGCTTGACCCCGAGCGGGCACATAGAGACCTGCTAATGAGGACTGGCATGCATAGTATGATAATGAAGTCACTCTCACCCTCTCCGTGTTTTCTGGAGAATTGGGTCCCATGGCTTTATGACCATGCCTTTCAGGATGTTTGTCTCCCAGTTGCAATTAGATGTAAGCGACTTCGTGGTGTGTGTTGTCTTTCTCTCCCTCATCTTCTGAGCTGCACGGAGGAGGATTAATAGACTTCTCTTTCAGGTCTTGAAATCTGTCAATATGGGCTTGCAAACCAGGATGCACTCAGTTGCTTTGTATAGGCAGTGATTTGTTTGAGACACTGCTGTGCCTGCCCCGTCATGTTTCGTGATGGCATTTGTCTGACACTCTATAGGAAACAAGGGACATAAATGTAATACACAGGCAGTTCCCAGACAGCCAAAACCTCGGGAAGGATGGTAAATGTTGCTTTGGATGTTTATTTGAAACACAAATATTTTGGAAGCAGTCTATTTTATTTGCTAAAACTTAATGTAAACCTTGTATTTCATGCATCATGGTCTAAGAATAATAGAGGAAAGCAAGTCAGTGAGAGAGCAGGTCTTGGGAGAACTGCTACATGGAGAAAAAAGATCGCAGAGCATGATAATGCACTAGAATTCAAATGCTTTTTCAGTGAAAACTGACAAGTTATATTTTTGCTTCAGATTTAACCTTTCCACTAAACTTGTGCTCTTGAATGCTTAATGCATTAAAAATTGTATCTTACTGAATATCTTTTCATTCTTAATTTTAACATGCAAAACCAGGAGCATTCTAAAATGAGGATTCAGGTTTTCAGAACATTGGCTTAGTTGAACATTTGGGATGGGAGTATGAAGGTGACTTTTTAGAACCTCCTCATCTTCATGTCTTACAGGACTCTAAAATCAGCATGATATATATATGCAAGGAATATCTCCTAGTGAGTGGCCAATACCACGGAGTCTGGACAGGCAGACCTAGATTCAAATTCTAGCTATGCCAGCTCCGAACTGTGTGACTTTAGAATGTTACTTAACCTCTCTGAGCATCTGTTTTCTCTCCTATAAGTAAGGATATTGTATTAAAGTTCAGAGGCTTACTATGAAGAATAATTGAGATAAGACAGATTAAATACTTAGTATAGTACTTGACATTTATTAAAGGATCAACAAAGAGCCTTTTTTAAAAAAGATTTTATTCATTAATTTCACGGGGGTGGGGGGGAGCAAGCACCAACAGGGGGAGAGGTAGAGGGAGAGGGAAAAGCAGGCTTCCCCCTGAGAAGGGAGCCTGACTCGGGGCTTGATATCAGGACCCTGGGATCGTGACCTGAGTTGAAGATTGATGTTTGACTGAGCCACACAAGTGCCCCAACAAAGAGCCTTTATGTGTGTTTTTCCTCTTCCTTTTCTCTTTTTCCTTCCCTTTTCTCCTTATCCTTCTCTTCTTATTACTTCTTATCTCCTTTCTTCCTGTCATCTCTCTCCATTTCCCTCCTCTCTTCCTTTCTCTTCTCTTCTCCCATTTCTGTACTCTTCTTCTTCTTCTTCTTTTAAAGATTCTATTTATTTATTTGAGCTAGAGAGAGAGAGAGAGACCACGAGTTGGGGGGAGGGAGAGGGAGAATTAGACTCCCTGATGAGCAGGCAGCCCAATGCAGGGCTTGATCTCAGGATCCTGCTGAAGGCAACCGCTTACCCGACTAAGCCAACCACCGCTTACCCGACTAAGCCAACTGCTTACCCGACTAAGCCAACCCACCCAGGTGCCCGTCTGTGCTCTTCTCCTCCTCTTCTTCATTTTCATCATCAGCATTATACTGTTTTCTCTTACCCATTCTAGAACCAAGGGGATCTTAAAAAGTATATAGCTGATTTGACCCAAAGTAAGATTTTACAATTGTTCTTAGCTATGGAGCAGTGATAAACAATGTGCATTCTTGATAGTCTTCTCTGGCTCAAGACATCGTGAAAGCACATACCTACATTCAAAAAGGGAGAGAATGTGCTCATAACAGGATTAATTTATTTCTTACTCTTCAGTTTTCCCTGTGGAACAATAAGTATTCCATTAAGCAAATGTTGCTGACTGAGCCAAAATATGTAGAATTTTAAAAGGAAATGTTAACAGTTTGTTTATTGATCTTGATTCTTGAATATAATAGCATTACTTAAGTTTGTTACCAATTCTTCCAATTCCTCTTTGATTTTCTATGGAGGCAACATAGAACCTCATAAGTAGGTTTATGTCTTCCTCTCTGATCCTTAAGTAATTCTTTTTCTTGTCTTATTGCATTGGCTGGGTCTGTCAGTACAATATTTAGTAACAGGAGGTATTCTTAACTTGATCTTCTATTAATGGAAGTGCTTCTAAGTTTCCTGTAACTGTGATATTTGAATTTTTACTAGAGTTTTTTTTAAATTATTTTTTCTTCATTTATTGTTTTGGAAGTATTTTTTTTTAATAAATCCTGAATTTGGGCATTGAATTTTGTCATATGCTCTTTCTATATTTATTTCAATGATTGTACATATTTTTCCTCTCAGTTTATATCACAGTGGATTTTACTGATAGATTTTTCTAAACTTCATTTCTAAGGTAAATATTACTCTTTCATGATATATTATTTTCTATATATGGATTTGATTTTTTGATATTTTATACTTAGGATTTTGATATCTATATTCATCAGCACGATTGGCATATAACTTTCTTTTCTTGAAGAATCTTTGTGCCTGGTATTAGTTAAAGTTTTTAATTTCATACAGTGATTTTTTTTTTTGGTGCTCAGGAAATAATGATATTTAAGCCCTTTTCTGAAAAAATGGTTTTCTTTTTTAAGTAATTTTATTTGACTTTTTATAAGGTATATGTTCTCTTAACTGAAAATTAAAACAGAAAATTAAGCATGCCTAATCCCATTATTCAAAAATAACTGCTCTGGACTGTTTTCAGGATGTGTGTTTGAGATCAAACTAATTCATGCAGTTTCATGTCCTGCTTTGTTATTTGACATTATATCATAAGTACATTTCTCATATTATTACATGATATTATAGACTAGAGGGGGTGTTTTTGCCCCTTTGGCAAGATTTAGATGGTTCCTGGGGCAGATATTTTATTTCCTAAAAGAGAATACCTGACAAAATGGGTCATCTATCAAGAGGGAGAGTGGCATAAAGAAAAGTTAAGAGGCCCTTTAGAATTTCTCACAAACGTATCACCCGCTTCTTTAACCCAGGCTTTTGAAAGGAAGTCAGAGAGTTTCCAACACAAGTCACCCAGGGGCATATTTCACCATAAAATGCATTTCTCAACAGGCCCTATAGCAGACGTAACTGGAGTATTCACAATTCAAATAAGGAAGACTTGAACGTAGTAAGAAATAAAGTTGTTTTCTTCATTTCATTTTTATTGGATTGTGTCACTACACATGCAGCTTGTCCAACGGTGCCTATTCCAGGAGTGGAGTTGATGGAGGACGGGAATGTAGATTTTCAGGTTCGTTACCTGCCATCAAAGGGGGAGAACAGCTGATGCGATTCTGGTTATTTATAAACGTGGCACCAGGCCACCCAGTGGAAGACTGTGAGAGAGGAAGGGTCCCTGGTGAGCAGGTGCAGAAGTCTTTGGGGACAGTGCTCGGGGATTTCAGTCAGCGCCACCTGGCAGCCGAGGGTGGTAGAAAGAGCACTCACTTTGGAGCCAGACCTGGTTTTGAATTCTAATTCTTTTCCCTCTTGCTGTGTAACCAGAGCTGGGTTATTTAGCCTTTTAGAACCCTGTCTAAATGAATGTGTGTGTGTGCACGTGCTCAAATAATACTTACCAGAAGGGCGGTGGAGGGGGGCATCGTGGGTGAAGGTTCAGTGTGGGAGCCACAGCGTGGCAGCTGCCTGCTTAGCGTTAGTTTTTCTGCCCTTTTCCTTCTGAGATCACAGTTCAGCACTGTCTCCTGATCTTCTAGAAACACCTGCAAATAAACTTACTCACTTTCCGTATATTAGAGTTATGTCCAAGGATCGTTAGTTAGCAAAACAATAATAACAACAAAATACTACCTTATTTGCTCCCTAAAAGATTCGGCCCCAAGCATCCGAGCCCTGATGGGTTGAGGAGAAGTTGGTGGTCATATGGCACAAGCATTAACTTTGGAGCCCCAGCAAGCTGAGTTTTAACCTTGGCTGTGTGCCTTAGTAGCTGTGTGAACTATTGGGAAGTTTCTTTTTTTTTTTTTCTTCTTCTTTTTTTAAATCTTTTTATTTTAAAATTTTATTTATTTATTTGTCAGGCAGAGAGAGAGAGAGCACAAGGAGGGAGAGTGGCAGGTAGAGGGAGAAGCAGGCTCTCCACTGAGCAGGAAGCCCAATGTGGGACTGCATTCTAGGACCCTAGAATCATGGCCTGAGCTGAAGGCAGCTGCTTATCCGACTGAACCATCCAGGCGTCCCTATTGGGAGATGTCTTAAAAATTCTGGTTACTTTTGGTTAAGGAATGGTTTCAGTAATGCCATAGGGGTTCTCATCCTTCACTTGGTCAGTTAGCCCCGGAAACTATCCTATTAACTAGGGCTTACCCCTGAGGAGCTTGTAAAGTGCCATCACATTCATCATCTGATTGGATCCTTGGGACTGGGGTAATTAATTTAAAAAATTCTTATTATGACGCCTGTGGTGCAGAGCTGCTGTTTCCCTGCCTCTGCCTGCTGCTCTTGCCCTGCAGGGAGGCTGCCTGCCATCTGTCAAGACCTTAGCCCCGGGCTCCTGCCTCAGGCCACTTCCGCTTTTCCAGCTTCCGTTTCCTCAGGCACCAAACGGAGGTGGAAATTAGATCTGGGCGACCAAATCTGAAACCTAGAGGAAGCATTAATGAACGAATGAGGTCTTTTGTCCACAAGGATTTAGCCAGCCCCGGTGTGAGCCCTGCCGGCAGTCAGTGTTCTGTGGGGAGAGAGTTTCTGGAAAGGAGACCCTGACTGCAGGCACTTCATGTAGTTGAAGACCTTCCACCTCAGGAGGCCCTTCTGATTTTTTATAGTCTCATCCTTCCTTGAAAAGACCTGTTCTCTGCTTTGCAGCTTTGGTTCATTCTCATCCCATTACTACTCAAAAGTTAATGTTTTGTTTTTACCCCACACTCATATTTGTTCCTTAAAATAAGGCACGTTCCTCATAATAAAAAAATTCTTAAACTCTTTTCACGGCTTTTCTGACTTAAAAGCAAGTGAGTTTTCATCTTCATAAACTCGTAAGACACTATTCTAAAAGAAACTTGAGTAAGTTCTCTAGAAATGGAGAAACAGAAAGGGTTCTAAGGAATTTACATTCGGAGGCTCGCTGGAGCCTCTTGCTCACAGAGGAGCTTCTCCAAAGAAGGACTTGCAACTGGTCACTCCTTTGGGTAGTGGCAGAGGCAGGGCTGGAGGCCAGGAACGTCTCCCGTGGCTGGTGTTCCTCCAGCTCCTCAGACTACAGACAACTTAACCTTCTTGGGATTGCCCTCTTGGCGTGTTTGTTACCTCTTCTTTACACTGAAGACTCCTGGGAGAGGTCATGCCTTAGAAGCAGATGAACTTAAGTTTGATTCAAGACTTGACATGACGTCTGCTTGCGTGTCTCAGGCTAGCTACTCTTTTTGAGCCTCAGCTTCTTCATCCATAAAACAGGGACAAGAGCACCTATCTCAAAGTGCTGTCATGAGGATTACTTGAGTGAATAAACCTACAACACCCGGCACGATTCTCTGTACATAGACCCAGGATGAGGAATTGCCCTTTCCCTCCAGAGCCCCAGCTCCTCTCAGCCCCGAGAGGCAGCATGTCTCCTGGTGCTGTAGGACATCAGGGAATAGTAGAAGGCGCCCTTTCCTCTAGCGGCACCTGGGGCCATCCCTGAGAAGAAGGAGCTGGTTCATCTTCCAATGGATGATTGTTTCAATAATAATGGGCAAGGTGGACAGGAAATACAAAGGAGAACGGACCGTGTTGTTAAGCTATAAATGTTTATTAATAGCCATCATTTGTATTGTGCTTCCTGCATGCAAACCATTTTAGGTAAACTGTCCCCAACGAGCCCAAATCTGACATTGCCCATGGAACGCATGAGAAAGTAACGTTCAGAAAGATCAAGAGACTTGCTCTGGGTCATGTGGTTTGTCTGCATAAGCTGGAAAGCCCTAGGTCTGCCAGACATTAACGTCTGTGTGGTCTTCCCTGAAAACATGCTCTGGGTTTGCCCTGTGCCTTGATGCTGGAGGCTGGTGGTTCCGACAGAATTGCAGGGCGGCTGCACTCTTTTTTTGGCAGGGGAGGCACGGAAGCCGATGAGGCACATCACACAGATTTATGGCACCATTCTGCCTTGGCAGGGTTTTGGATCTTGGTGTGCTAATTGTTCTCTCCTGACTCTGTGATTTGCAGGCTTTGGAAATTCAAAATCCAGGATTTAATTACACGATGACATCAATTTCTCTGAGGTTGATCCATAAAGCTCTGGGGCTGAAGGGCTTGGGAGGGAGGGAATACTGTTTTGGGTCAAGAAGTCCAGTCCTTTATGGTAGGACTGGCTGTCAGATCGTATGATGTGTGGTGGGGAGAGAATTCTGTACTCTCTTCGAGCACATGGTCTTGAATTTATTACAGGACACATCACTCACTGTGGCCATTCCCTGAAGACAAACTCATTTCAGGTTTCATTGGTGACTTAGTTCTGGGCTTCACTTTAACTGGTTCTTTTATAAGAAGTCAGACTTTCTTCAAGCCCTCCTTCACATCCCTTTCTTCCCTGAATGTGTTGTGTAACCCCAGCAGCATACCAAAGAGGATAACACCCCAAGCAAACCCTCTGAGTTTTGGTCCCCGTGTCTTTGTCACTTGGCCTTCTCTTACGCTGAGCCACACCACGCTTCAGTTCCCAGAACTCACCTCTGTGACATCTGTGTGTCAGCTCCTTCTACCTGGGTCATCTTTCCCACCCTGTCTATTCACTTGCCAACTCCTGGTCAGGACCCAACAACCATTTGTCTGAGACACCATCCTTGACGTTTTGAGCTTCATAAGATTCTCGATTAATCGCTGACTGTCAGCCCCCGTGACCTCCTAAATGCCTTCCAAAGCTGTCCATGCTCTCTCTCCTCACTGCTCCTCTCCCAAGGACAGTCCGGGCTGCCCTCATCTGCCATCTGGATTGTTCTGACACCTGAAGTTCTTCACAAACCGAAGGGGTTTGCGGGTTTTCAGTCTTTTCCATCTCCAAGGTGTTCTGGACACTTGGAGATCTAATCACGTCTCCCCTCTGCTTCAGACCCTTCAGGGAGCAGCTCCGAGTGCCCCCAGGGTGACATCCACACTGCTTCTCATGGTGTCCCAGAGGCCGCACCTGGCCTCATGCCTCCTTACCTCTCCCGGTCATATTTCTCCACGCTGTTCTGCAGTGATAGTCCATTCTATGGCACAATTGAATTAATTTCAGTTCCCTGATTATACCATATGATTGTTCATATTAAGGGTTTGGCAAGTCCTGTTTCTTCTCTGAAGTATATGTTTTTCTTTATTTCTTTTCAGAGCTAACTCCACTTATCCTTTAGTTTCAAGTTCAGTATTACTGTCCTCAGAAATGTTTTGGTGCCCCATTACAGCCCACACCCCTGACCCCCAGCTGCAGGTCATGACTCTTCTGCGTGCTCTCAGACATCTCATGTTGCTCACTGTTACGTATTTTTAGTTGTCTTTTTGTTCCTCTATGTCACTCATTAGGCTGAGAGTCCTGTGATGGCAGGGACCGTGCCTGTCTTGTTAATAACCATGTCACTTCTACCACTGAGCACGGTGTTGAAAGATGTAGGTATGCAGCAATGTGGGTGAATGAATAAGCAGGTGAACGAATGAATTTATGACAGAGAGAAGCCTCCTTCAGCTGGATTTCTGAGGGGTTCCCTAGCACCCTGCACGTACTCAAATCACCACACTTGCCATGGTTCTCCTGTTGTTTTTGGCTTATTTTTCTGTCTCCACTGTTAGCCCTGAGTTCCTAGCACAGCACTCAGAACATGGTAAGTACTCAGTAAGTGTTTGTTGAATTGGTGATCATGTGTTGGGGCCGGGGTAGGGGGATATTTTGCACAAGGAGAAAGAAAATGACAAAACACAAGCATCTCCCCTAAATGCTGGCTCTTGAGATTCTTATTATGTCGCCTTGAAAATTCCTACCATTCTGTGAACTACTTCTCCTTTTGTGATGTGTGTCCAATCACGTCTGGTGCCGTAATTTAGCGTGATGTGGGCCATATTGGTAGTAAAGCTATACGATTTGCCATATTAGTTCATCCCACTGCTTCATTAAGCTCAGTGTGCTGCCTGTGGCCGTGGCTGGGCTTGAATTTTGATGTTGGGAAGAACAAAGCCCTTTACATTATCCCTCCAAGTCCCGTGAGTCAGGTAAGGGCACATTCCATTGTAGGGCTGGAGAGTGTTCATCTTTGCAGATAATCAGCACATGCCCCAGAGCGTGGGGTTTTCTTATCCCTGCGGTTTGCTGAGTGAGCAGACGATGTTCCAAGGTGTGCTGGGATTTCAGCAACCCCCTCCTATTGCCGCAAAGCCTCTGGGTTGGTCAGAGTGCGTATGTTGCAAGACTGAGCAATTCTGCACAACCCATCAAGAGAGTACATGGAGATAAAAGACAGAGGAGAGGTTTGCTGGGGGTGAAATGTTGTTTCATTTAAGCTTGAAAACAACCTTTGGACAAGTGTCCCCATGTTAGAAGAGAGGTGACTGAGGCTCAGATGGATGAACGGCTTGCCTGAAGTCCATGCAACGAGGAAGTAAAGGAACCCACTTGCGGCTAGATCTCTCTGATCCCAGGTCCTGTCTACATGCTTCACACTAGACTAAGCTACTCCCTACTGAGTGGTGTGTCTTCTTACCAAATACCGAGTAGGACTTACACTGAAAGACATCTTCTGGCAGAGTCCAGCCGAAAGACTCTTAGGTTGCCATGGCCATACTGAGAGGAGGGAAGGAGGGCAGAATGTGTGATACAGTAAGGAGGGGAGTTGGAAAGGCAGAGGAAGCTCTAGGTCTTCACTCCCCTTCTCTGGCAGGCGGGAGGTTGCCGTACACAAGGGTTCCCGGTGATTGACTAGGAACATTTCCCTTTCTAAGGAGAATGCCAGTTATTCTGTGTTTTCCAAATACAAAAAGGTAAAGACTAGGTGAACTTGAGGGACTTTGTGTGCATTCATCAGAATCCAATTCTAGCTCATAATTTGGAACAAGCACTCCAATTTTGCAAATGCCTCCAAATCGATGAGTCATCCCATTAACCCATTTCACCTCCCAGTAGGCTTCCCTGCATCAGAAATAATCATGACAACGCTGGTGAGGAAGGTAGCTACTGTCTGTCTGCAGTTAGAAAGTGTCAGGTGTTGCATTTGAACGCTTACATGTATTTTCTCCTGAACAAGACCTTCAGGGAGCTCCTCTTTTTAAAACCCCAAGTTTACAGACAAGGAAATGGAAATTAAGGAGGCAGGACAGAGTTCGTGCCATGACTCCTGACCTTATGCTCTGAACAGACCTGTAGTTTTGCCTCACTCATGCATTCAGCAGGCATCCCATGTGCCTTATGTGCACGTGGACCTTCTGAACACATTGACTTGCTTGGCCCTTCCTGCACACGCGTAAGTTTTCTCCAGCTCATTCTCTTCTCTCTCCCTGGGGAAAAAAAATTGCCCAAATCTCTTAGCTCACTGCCAAGGCCTGCCTCATCCTCTGAGACCCAGCTCGGAGAGCACGTCCATGAAGCTCTTTCTCAGCATTCTCTTCCCCCATGAAGCCTTCATTCCCCCATGATTTTCAGCATGTTGGGTTTTTACAAAATTTTTCACCCAGAGAAAGCTTTTCTGTCTTTCTTCCATCAACCCGAAATGCACTTAAATACCTCTCTTCCTTACTAGATTGTGTTGTAAGTAGAGGCGTGATGGCAGAGACTGTTGTTTTGGGCATCGTTATATCCTCTCAGAGCTGGGATGAGGATTTACCGAAGAGTTGTCAGTGTGCAAGATGGGAAATGACATTAATTGCACGACTACTCAGTGCAAGTAGAGAGTATGGTGAGAATACAGGAGTTGATGAGGTCAGTAAAACTCCCATTTTACAGATGAGGAAACATCAACTAAGTTCAGAATATGTCCAAGGTCACCCATCGTGTAAATGGAAGAACATGAATTTTTAAACTTCGCTCTCAGTGATCCAAAGCCCAGGCTCTTTCTGCCATATTTGCTGTTTCCCAGCAGTGGCCGTCAAATAAAACCCCAGTGAAAAGCTCAGTTCCTGGGGGTCTGTGTCCTGTTGGTACGTGGCAGCAAGATTTGCAATTTACTTTTACAAAGAATTTATATATCATCATTGTAGATTCACTTCCCTCAGATTGGGGACTGTCATCACTTGAGTTTTTCCGGTTCCCCTGACTGGTGATACCACTCTAGGGAGAGCTTGCATTCCGATTGTTAAACCAGAGGCAGGAAAAGCCACGCAGGAACTCTCTACACTGGAAGGAGCCCAGCAGATGATGAATAGCAGACCTGAATCTTATCATGTATTTCAGGATGATGTACGGGACTGTTGGAAACTGCCTTTGACAAATGTGCACGGGAAGGGGAATTATCGCCAACAATGAAAAATGTTCTTATTATGTGATCCTAAAAAGGATCAGGACCCCTATCATTGGGAAAATGATCATCCCCGTATCCCTTATTAACAGCGATATGGAAGCATGTGCTAAAGACATTGGACGTTGGGCTGAAGCTGTGATGGATAGCCGTGAGTGCTGGATCACGTTGGACTTATGAAAGGTAGCTTGATGCTTGATAGCAGGTGGGAAATGTGCAACTCGCTAAGGTCGCTTTTAGCCCTTGCTTCGTGAGGCTTTGCAGACTTGTTCCTGCTATCTTAGCCAAGTACCCAGCGGCTTTTGGTCAGGCCCAAAGCTATGATTCAAGAGTAGGAGGTATGTGATACACGTTTGTAGGAAATAAAACCATTTCCATAAGGAGGAGAAGACAGGCATTTTAAATATTTAATCTTACTTTATTTTCACATTTCACATGCTTATGTGGAAACCTGGAGTCATAGAGATTCACCAGCCTACCTGAGGCTAGAAACCGGCAGAGTGCAGATTTGAACCTGAACAGTTTGATTTCAAAGTCTATACACTTTGCAGACCATGGTAATTTTCAATAAATAAGCTCCTGGTTGGAGTTCGGAATAATAGAAATAGAAACAACCGAATGTGTATGTGAAGTGCGTACTGCAGGCCCTAGCACAGGGTAGATGTTGAAGAGATGCGAGTCTTCCTGCCTTTCCTCCTTCCTCTTTCCCTCCTTCTTTCCTTCATTCCATTTTTGAGTGTTTGAGTGTTTTCCAAAACCAGGCAGAATGTTGGCCACAGAAGATTATAAACAAGTCCTGGGCTTAGGGAACTTGAGATCTCTCCCAAAGACAGACAACTAAGAAGCAATTAGAGTTCATTACAGTAAGTTGAAATCCCAGAGCAGAGATAAGCAACCACCCAAGGGCTTCCTAGAGGTTGTGCCATTTAAATAAAGATTCTTGGAGTGCAGATTTATTACTTTTTTCAGTTCAATGGGTGCTTTGTGAAATGTCTTCTATTATTATAGACACTGTCTACCCATTAGATTTAAATCCCTAGTTGTGAAAAATAAATCCTACATTGCCCTCTGGTGAAAGGAAGATCAGCAGATCAGAAATCTTGCTGGGCCAGCCACGGGCTCCCCCCGACTTGACTTCTAGAGTAAAAGGCCTCTCAAGTTGTACACATGTTTTATTCATTTCCTATTACATGTAGGACCAGGCACATAGTATGTGTTCATTAAGCATTTGTAGAACAATAGAGTAGCCTATATTAGATAGGTAATTCTTTGGCTTTTGGCCTGCATTTTCCTAGAATCAGTAATTTATATTCCATTAGTTTTCCTTTGATGTTTTAAAGTAATGATTACTGTGGCTTCTCCTCCTGCTCTCAAAGTTATAGATTGCAGATAGATTTTTGTGTCATTTGCCAATGCTGGTCGATTTTAATGGCTGCTTCGAGCACTGTGTGGGGGATTCTGAAGTCATACCCCGGCTCTGAGCAAGAACTGTTAACATTCAGGCGTATTTTCTTTCACTCTTTTATTTACTTTATTTTTTTATGCACATGAGTGTGTGTACACAAACATGCAAACACATGCATTCTACTTTGATCCTACTGGGTATTTAGTTCTGCATTACTTTTCCACTGAATCTTACCATCTAAGCTGTTCCCATGTCATTATAAATTGTGCAATTATCACTTTACAATGAGCGAGGCGATCTCATTTCCCTGAGCTTTTACTCACAAGCTCTCCTTCCAGGCCCTTATGTCATTGTTGAGATTTTTCAGTGGTTCATTCCTAAATTTGTCAGATCTCACTTGAGCTGTGGCACACAGACTTGCTTTCAGTGGTTGATGATTCATTTCTCTTTTCACCCTTGGACTGATGCAAATGTTTGTCTTCAGTATTTTGTGGCTGAGGGATGAGGCTAACTTGTTTCCCTGCAGCAAGAAGAAAAGGAGACCTTGGGAGTGGGCTCCCCTCTGTGGGCGTGTCCCCAGCAGGGGCCGCCACTCCAGGAGAGCCTTGAAATTCAGATTTGCCAATGGATGCCTCTGGACGCCAGTGATTCTTGCAGTTCACATCTTTTAACCTCAGCTTTATCAACTTTAATATGTTGTCCTGGTGCCTTGATTTTTTGGTTCATCTGTTTTAATGTGATGAAATGTAAAGACGGAGCTCAATCTTGTCCCCTCACAGCGACTGTAGGGGTTTTCAGCTGATCGCCTATCCTCCGTCTGTTAAGGATTCGAATTTTAAGCAGCCAAAAATACATTTTCCTGGTATCTGTCATCAAGTGATTAGTGCAACTATTTAGTTCTGGTCGTCTTTCCTATTCTTGGTAGATTTATTTTCTCTTCTTAGAATTCTACTGCCGCCCTCTCTGTCTGGGAGACTGGAGATGTCATTTAAACATTGCTTATTAGGATTCCAGTATTTGTCTCTCATATACAGTCAGCTAAATCAAAAAGTCAGACAGTGTTTTTAAATTGCAAATTTAAATGACAATTTATAGACCAGGTCTACTGGAAATTTTCTGTCCTTGGCATCCATCACTGCTTGCGTGTACATAGTTTTATGCTCCTCTCTTTCTCTCTCTTTTTATCTTCTTGAGAGCACAGCACACATATCCATCAGAAGGATCAGAACTGCTTGCAGTCCAACAAAAATGCAATAAAGATCTTGAAAGGAAATGAAGACAGACACCACATCCCAGACCTTCTTTAGATACTCGTTCTCTTCCCCCCTCACCCCTGCCTCTTAAAGAGGAAACTTGCATTAGTCACTTTTTTAAAAAAGTATTGAAGCACCTCGTTTAGTTTCAGATAGAATAAACATTCACCAAGGGCCCGAAAAATGCCAAATATTGTTACCTCAATTAATTTGCATGCTAAACCAATGATAATGACACTATTATTAGGAATGGTGTCATAGCTGGTATTTACTGAGCACTTACTATGTACCAGGCACCGTTCTGTGTGTTTCCGGTGCCGTTACTCACTTAAGGTAATCGGATGTTGATTTCTAAAAGAGAAGACTGAAATGCATGGGAGCCGGCTTGCCTGGGGCCCAAAACTTGAGTGACTGGTGGAGCTCCAGCTTCTGATGCAGAACTCTGTCCACCACACTAGCTTCTATTTTTATCTTCAGTGAGAAAACTTGGGGCCTACTCAGTATCTCTATTTTGTAAGAATGACAGATTGAAAAGTCATCACACCATGCTTTACTGAGTTTTAATTTTTAGCAGATTGGGTTAGAAGGGGTGGGGGGCTATAAACCTTGAAATCATTTTCTTCTACCGGTCCATTTTCCCTGGGATCAGAGTAGATTGGCAAAGCATTATGATCTTCCATTTCAGAGCTGAAGTATTATCCATCTCGATGGGGGAAATCATCTCTAAAATCCTCCTGAAGCCAGCTGCTGCAGAGGTTGGTACATATCAGAAAATGTCTGCAGTACCCAGTAACTTCAGTGATGAAAATGAACAGAGTCAAGTCTGCATCTGGAGGCCCATATTTAGTACAGTATATGCCCCCCCCGCCCCCGCATCCATGTTGTGTCCTGTGTCTCCTCTTGTAACAGAGGTAGGAGGTCTGCCTTTCAGCCTGTGCTCATCGGGCTCCAAAGTCAGCAGCAGCTGGGGGTGTCCGGGGCTGGTGGGGTTCCAGTCAGACAGAGGAGGTGATGACAGGGAGAGATGGAAGGACTTTGTCTTGCCTGTGAGAAGACATGGGGAAGGAGCCAGAGGAGGCTAGGGGAGCCATCAGACCACAATGCAGGTTTGGTCCTGAGTGAAAGAGGGAAGGAGGGAGGGATGGAGGGATGGAAGGGAGGAAGGAAGGAAGGGAAGGTAGAAGGAACATCTCAGACTTCAGCAAGGTCATTGCGGAGTCCTTGAGCCAGAGTCACTCATCAGAAGAGGCCCCGCCTCCTGGGAGTATGCTTACTTGAGTATCCCTGCTCGCTCCATCGTTGGCTGGGAGCAGCCTGTGGGAAACATGGTCTTGCTGTAGACATGGAATGGATTTCTGAGTGCAGCAGTTGGGGCTCTTTTCCTTCTTTGCAGCTAGAAGTCTACCAGATGAATTCTCACCACCACCCCCCCGCCACCCTGCACCAAACTGTTAGTCAAGGTACCTAAATCATTCAGCCCTTCTAACTTCTTCAGTTAGGTGGTGCAATGAGCAGTTCAGATTCCTCCCCCCATGTTACCCCATATGGACACATGTTGGTTAAAAGGAGGTGCCAATTGAGATTGGGGCCCTGGATTCTCTGGCCAGTTTGTCTAGCAGTCCTCAGAACATTTTGTCTTTTCGAAGCCTGTGAGGCCTGAAAAGAGGGGATTAAAAGCAGCTGTTGGGTTGGTAGCCCGAGAAGGAAGCCCTCTTTGTACCTTGTGATCTCCCCACACCTCTTTTTGTGTCGCAGGCAAAAGGGGGATGTCCATCCCCTCATGCCCCTGCACCCCCCCCCCCCAATGCCAGGAAGGCCAGAGTGCCTTTTCTGGAACATCGTTCTGATGGCCAGCATGCTAGGGTCTTACTTAAGTAGATTCCATGAAAACGACCAGTAAGGCCCATATTCTTTGGAGCATAGCCTAGTGATTGTGTCACTGTTTTCAGAATTCCAAACTGACCCATCATAGCTCTACCATTTATCAGTGGCAGTTACCTTGGGAACTTCAAGTCCTGTAAGTCTTCATTTCCTTACCTGTAGAATGGGAGTAATGGGACCCATCTCCAAGGGTGAGAATGCAGACCAGATGTAGTCATCTGTATAAGGTCTCCAGATGGCATTAGACATACGTGTGCTAGCTTGCTGCCCTTCTGACTATGGGAGAACCAAAGTTCATGTATTATGGCTGGTTCCTGAGACCTTAAGGCTCGTGGGAGGTGGGCTGGATGAGCCCGTGTGCATGCATCCATCCCTGCCTAGCTCTGTGCCGTAGGTGGTGGGGGATGAGTGGGGGCACTGCACCTGCCCCTTTCGTGCCTTCTAGAAGGTTACAGCTTAGCACTCAGTGTTACTCATTGGTCCTCAAGCACTCCGTGCTACTTTATGCTTCCCTGCTCAGCCTTCACATTGGCCTTCCTCCAGAATAATTTGTTGCTTGGAGCAGACCCCACTCATAAAAGAAGCAATCTGGAAGGCTGGCCTTCTGAGAGCCTTGAGCCGAGCACTGAAAAGCCAGGCACTCATGTATCTTCCTCCCATCTCTTCAGAGCTACTTTGCTTTTTCTAGACTAGCTTCTTGTTTCTCCCTCTCTGCAGTCAGGCTTGCCTTGGTCACTGTGCTGCTCACGTCCAGCTTTACTGGCTTCTGCATTCAAAATCTCAATGAAGACTGAGTCGCAGGGTCCCTATTCCAGTTCTCAGGTGGGGCAAATCTGTAGGCTCATCCCACCTGACAGTGGGCTGTTCAAGAGTTAGAGACCTATGATGGACAGTAGGTGCGAGAGCCCACGCTATGAGCAGTGGGAGGGGATCGCTATGTAAAGTAGTGAGGTGTGGTCTGAACAGACACAACCACCAAAAAGATTAAGATTAGATGTTACTTCCTCCAGGAAGTCTTCCTGGACCCAGCTGAACAAGGATAGGTCGGCTCTCTCCTGGGTTGTTCTGATTCTGGGCACTGGCCTCTGTTGTGCTCTACTTCCCTTAGCCCCACATCTGTCTTCACACCCAGTGGTGCATCCTGAAGGTAGGGACGGGATCTACTTGGTCTTCGCAGACACTGCCAGTGTCCAAAATGCCTGCCACCCAGCAGGTACTCCGTAAATAGTTTGGAGACCTAAGTATCATCTGGGAAACTGACAAATAATTGTACTGCAGAAGAAGTACTTGCCAGTAACAGCACGAAGCATCTGCTTTGCCAGAAAAACAGTTGCCCTCTCTGCTGCACCCTCACGCCCACCCCCAAGGTGCAGTAAACATCCATGGGGACAGAAGCAGGGCTCCGGCGACTGCCTTTCATGTGCAGTCACGCTCCGTGTCTTTGATCCCGATCTCCTTTAGGTATTGAATCCTGAAGGGCCTGCTGCAGCGCCCCACGGAACAGCCATCCGGCACCCCACGTATTAATGCCAATTAGCCTGGGAAAGATGAAAACTTTGGGGACTTAATGAGCTGAGTTGGCACCTGTTCACTCAGCGCTCCAGCCTGCGTCTCTTCAGCTGCTCGCACCAACTGGATGGTGTCAGGTTTGGCCTTTCTGGGGAAAGGCTGACAAAGGCATTTTTACTCTAGTGTTTTCCAACTTTTCCTTTAGTTTTGGGTGGCTGACCTCAAGATTTTTGGAGCCACGGTCTTCAGGAGCCTGGTTTGAGGCCATACCCGTATCCCCACCCACCCCAGACTCCGCCCCATAATGCAGAGGGGCTGAGACTAAGGCCGTGTGTGAATTGGGAAGATAGCGCCCTTGTGACATCCCAAAGCAGCCTTTCCGCTTAGGAGCTGTGTGATAGGGCCGAGCGTGGTGCGTGGCACTAAGCAGCTCTGTGAGTGTTGGTGGAAGGACTGTTGCCCAGCACACGGCTGTGTCACAGCGTGTCTACTCCACGAGCACACCGTGGTGCCCATGGTGGCATGACCGGCACCCTTACCAGTGCCCGTCCATGGTAGCGCCCAAGTAATACCTGTTGCATGAATGAATGAACAAATGATGAGTCGTGATTAGGAGCTCTAGCGGGAGAGAGACCTGGATTGGAATCCCATTGCTAGCACTTCTGTACACTGTGAACACGGGCAGTTTGCTTCCATCTCTCTCCAACCCTGGTCCTTCACCCTTATTGGAAGGACCAGTGCTTCTCATGGTTTTGGGCTTACAAGTAAAGTGCTTACTTAGCCCAGAGTCTGGCACAGAGTAAGTAGTTGTTCTTTTATTATTGATGGAGTAACTAAATAAAGTGCTGGATACCCACATCTCAGTGCCTTCATTTATACAATGAAAATGCTTCTCTGTGCTGTACGGGTTCGTATGAGGAATAATTTGATACTGTGAACAGAGCACGGCCAGGTCTGGGCTCAGAGCTCCATAGATGAGAGGTGATGCCAGCCCCATCAGGAGAAGGCTCGACGGGCTCAGGCAGTGACCATTCAGCTCTCAGGGCCATGACAGGTTTGGAGAGGGGCTCTTCTGTAGCTCCCTGACATGACAGTCATTTGCGTGGTCAGACACACAGGGCTCTGGTCTTCTTTTGCCTTTCACCTTGAAAAAACTCAGGCTTTTCAAAGGGATCCTAGGCTATATTATCAAATTTTCACCTAGCAAGCTGTTCTTTTCAGCAGACTGACTTTTATAATTCTCATGACCAAACGCCAACCCTTCTTTACCCAAACCCCCTTAATCCTTTGATCTTGTCTCAGTCACAAGAAATGATTGTCTGCTACGTCTTGCCATACATGATTTAGGGAGGATTACTGAGCAACGGCAGTCCATCCCTCACCTTCCCCTCCCCCACCAGCAGTCACTTCCTCCTGTGAAATCCTCCTAGATGCCCCAGACCCCGGGAAATATCCTTGGAAAGAAAAGAGCTAGGCAGGGCAGCTGGGGCAGAGGCACAAAGTGTCTCAGAGTAAGAGGTTGAAGGGAATATTCCAGAGGAAGGGAGGACAGGTGTGAGTGTGGACATACTGTTTTGTCAAGTGAAAGAAAGCCTGTTCCTGCGGCTCAAGGTAAGCAGAAGTGCACCTGGGCCTCGTCCCCCCGTCACCCTGCATGTCATCCGGCCTGACTCTCCAGTGAGGTCTCTGAGGTGGCGGGACTGCCACAACAACTCCCGGGTGCTCTTCCAGGACAGAACCACAGGACCTGTGTGGCTTGCCTGTAGTCACAGGGTGAGTGATGGCCTCTTCCAAGACTAGACCCTAGCCTCCTCCAGCAGATCCACTCAGCAAGATGCAGGGCTAAAACGTTCAGTCAGGTCTGGTCCCGTGCCTGTTGCCGTCAGGTTCATTCTCCAGCTGGACACGGCAGAGTGTCCTCTGTAACCCAGGGAGCTGTGCCTTGCAATCCCATTCTCGCCTAGGCTCTCCTGACATTGGGCTTCAGGCAGGGCTCAGCCCGTGGGGGGCACTGGGGGGGGGAGATGGGAAAAGTGGGGCAAAGGGAGATGTGGGGGGCCCTTCTCTTCCTCCCTCTCCTTCTGGTTGTGGTTCTGGCAGTCGCTACATCCTGGGGATCCGGGTCCTGCAGGATGGCTCTTGTCTTGATGGCTGCAGCCCTCCAGGGCAACCTTGCCTCGTTCCAGCCACCTCTCCACAGTCCTGTCTCTCTGCTCTGGGCACTGCTCCTCGTCCTTTTGTGGGTCTGTTCCCAGGGCTGGTGGCAGCTTCCTGCACTCACTAATCCTTGGATCACTTCCTTTTCCCCTGGCTTTTCAGCTCTTCCAACACCATTGTAAGGGTTCCCTGCACTAAATTCCCTCTTTGAATAGCTGGCAAGGGCTCACTTTGTCTGATGGGTCCTTGACTGATCCTTTGTTTGAAAACTGGCTCCCCTAATATGTGAGAACTAGAACTTTGGACCAGCTTCTTAACCTGCAGAGCCTCTTCAGTCCCCTGTGAAAGGGAGATTTTAGATTTAGAGGTTACGTGTGTATAGAAGCTAACCGAGGGCTTGGCACATAGTAGGTGTTTAACGAGTGGTAACTCTTTTATTCCAAGTCACTGAGGAAGAGAGTAAGGCCCTGTCAGGGAAGGAAGCTGGTCTTCTCATTTTCAACTCCTAGCAGGATGCCACACATTTAATAAAGTAAGTAAACTTAATAAAGATATTTACATACATATATATGTGTGTGTGTATATATATATATATATATAGAGAGAGAGAGAGAGAGAGAGAGAGAGAATTCAACAGAAGGGGTTGGATGAATTAAGAGACCACCACTATCATCCCAATAATCCTAGGACTTCGAAGAAAAGATTCAAAGAGGGTTTTTTGAATTTTCTAGTGCAATTCTGTTAATAGTTTCATTTTGGAGGCCCATTTGACGTGTTAATAGCCATAAAGTCAACAAATGGAGAACACTCCAGGAACCTTTGGAAGGTACTTAATTGAAACAGCGCAGGTTGTGTCCTGTGTCCTGTCTGTTTCCTCCGCCCTCCCACAGTGTCTCTTTCTCTCTCTCTTTCTTGGTCCCCATTTCTTCTCTTTCCCCCAGACAAGTTGAAAGCTGAATCCCTTAACAGTTCTCAGCGCTCTTGGCTGCACCCCTGGTGCACACAGACATTTGCCTGCCTCAGAACTCTTGAAGGAGTGGCCAGATGCTGCTCGCTTTGGGGAGGGGAGTTGGAAGGTTTCATTAGTCACACTTGCTAAAAGTGTAAAACCTCTGGTGGGCTTGTTGAACATGGGGAAATCTCAGCATGTAAATATTTATGGATTAAGAATCAAATATTAAATATTTACTTCAGCTTCTTGGAATTATAAATGATTTAATAAAACCTATGGGGAGTTGGAATGGCTTTGGTTCAGAACCAACCCATATATTTAATTGTTTCCCCAACCCCCACCCACTCCCTTATGTCGCAGCAGCATGGCAGAGTGTGGGGTGCCCGTGGAAAAGAAAGAGAGCTTGGCTTTCAAGTTGGGGTTTGGTTCATTCTCCTCATTTTTCCCTTCTGTGTTACAGGATATGTGTTTCAAGTAGGCATTCCTACAGGCCTGTGAGGGTGAAAACCCCACCCTTCGGGGCTGTATTTCTCAGTTGTACCATGAAGCACAACACCTTGGGGGGGCGGTTGTCAAGAAACGCAGGTGCCATTGCCCTCCCAGTGATCCAGTCAGTGGGCATCTCCGCAGGGAGGGCCTGGCACCTGTATGCCTCAGGAGCTTGAGCTAAGAACCATGGGAGGTGTCTCTGAGGCTACTCAGGGGAGAATATTGACAAAGACTTTGCAGTAAGATAGGTTCTGATCTGAATCTCATCTCTGCTGATGAAGAGCTATGTGCCTTGGAGAAACCCTCCTCCGCTCTCAACCTCGGTGTCCTCATCTTTTTTTTTTTTTTTTTAAAGATTATTTATTTATTTATTTGACAGATCACAAGTAGGCAGAGAGGCAGGCAGAGAGAGAAGGGGGAAGCAGGCTTCCCGCTGAGCAGAGAGCCCAATGCAGGGCTTGATCCCAGGACCCTGAGATCATGACGGGAGCCCAAGGCAGAGGCTTAACCCACTGAGCCACCCAGGCGCCCCAGTGTCCTCATTTTTATAGCAGACATTAGAGTGCCTCCGTGGACTAGTTTCCTGAGGGTGCTATAACACATTACCACAAACTTGGTGACCAAAAACAAAACCGGAAGGTTTCCTGGGTGGCTTAGGTGGTAACGTCTGCCTTCAGCTCAGGGCATGATCCCAGGGCCCCGGGATCGAGTCCTGTGTCGGGCTTCTTGCTCAGTGGGGACTCCGCTTCGCGCTCTCTCTCTCTCTCTCACTCTCTCTCTCAGCCTGCTGCTCCCTCTGGTTGTGCTCTCTGTTTCTGTCTCTGACAAATAAAATCTTAAAAAAACAAAAACAAAAACGAGAACAGAAATCCCCTCTCACAGTTCTCACATTCTCTCTGAAAGTCCAAAATGTAGGTGGGTCAGCAGGGCTTCTCCCCCTGTGAAAGCTCCAGAGGAGAATCCGTGTCTGGCCTCTTCCAGCTTCTCATGCTTGCTCGTTGGTGTTTTTTGGTCTGTGGTCACGCCTCTCTCCGCCAGTCTCCTCATCTCCCCGAGTGTGGGTCTTTCTGTCTTCAAATAGCCTTCGCTTCTGTGTGTCTCTTGTAAGGACGCTTGTTACTAGATTTCAGACCCATCCAGATGATCCAGGATGATCTCCTTATCTCAAGATCCTTAACTTATTTATGTCTACAAAGATCTTTTTTTTCCCCCAAATATGGCCATACTCACAGGATCCATGGATAAGGATACAACAGTATCTTTTCAGGGCTACTGTTTAGCCCATTTGAGTATCTCAAGGGCTGATGGTGATATATCACCCACAACAGCTCTCATGGGCTGGTACCCATGCCCTGAGTTTACTTTAGAACAAGTCTACTTTGTGTGATTTGGGGGATGATTGAAATTATATGCCCGCAGAAGCTTATTAACATTTACAAGGTGCTGACACATATTACTCATTGTTTATTTGAACATTATCCCTTCATTCACTATTCATTCCTATGAACAACAGTTTATTAGAGTATCTGTCTATAATGGGCCTGTCACTAGGCAGGCCCTGAGGATATAATCAGATAGATAGATAGATGGATGGATGGATGGATGGATAGATTTCTTGAGAAATGAACTGGATATGAAGATAAAAGGAGAATCTACTATAAGTCCAGTGTGACCAGGACCTCAGTGGATATATTTGCCCGGGATTAGAAGAGCCAGAAATGTGCCCAGGAGATTAGAGGAAGCTTCACAGAAGAGGTTCCATGCAAGCTAGATCATACGAGTTGAAAGGAGTTTATTAAACAAGAGGAAGACGTGCAGGCACCACCTGAGACGCTCCGTGTATTCAAGCATAAGAGATCGTAGTGTTTTGGAAGAATGGTGAGAAAGCGTCCTGGAGCTGCAGGGTTCTCGTAAGGAAGCCGTGGAAGTGAGACAGCTGCGGGAACCAGAAGCCAGCTTTTATTTAATGCCCACAAAGGGGAAAATAGTACTCATCCCATTTTACTGGGAAAGAAAGAGAAATTAGCTTGCCCAGCATCACGTACCTAGTTAAAAGGAGGACTTGTGCCCCGTTTTCTGCCTCCCCTTGTGTCAGAGAGCAACAGGCAGATATCCCTGTGCTCTTCTCCCTTGGTCTGCAGCTGCTGCTTTGCTTGCGTCTTATTCCTCTAATATTGGGAGCTGCCCTTTGATTTCTAGGAGACCTGCCTTGTGCCTAGTGTGTGCCCCTGGCCTTCCTTATGTCTGGCGCCCCACAGGCATCGAGGAAATCTTTGCTAACTGAGTTTTATCACAGGAGAAATCCTGGATCAAGCAGGAGAGCTGGATGAAATTCTTCCCGAAGTCCTCTCTGACCTCAAGCTTCAGACTGAGTTTGCTTACATGGGAGGCTGAGATTTTCTTCTGGAGTCAAAATACATGGATACCGCCCGAAACCTATTGTTACTTATTTCTCTGGGGGCAGGAACGTATTTCCACACACAGCCCGCTCTCTGTCTGCCACATGCTTTTTTATTGGTTTACATGGTTACATCTATTTACGTTTGCCGTCCACATGAGTGCTGCTTTTCATAATTCATAGGAACGTCGCACAAAATTAATCTGCAGTGAGAACTCGAACTTGACTAAAGCCAAGCGCCCTGCCTGCGAATGTCTTTGTTCCTGACAGCATATCCTTTGGAGCCCTTTTCAGTGTCACGTAGGTTCCAAATTCTCCTTAAGGAGAGCCAGATTGAGGAAATCACTAATCTCTGACAGTTGTGTAGATATAATTAAAGATATACAAATTTAAAAATACCTGCTATCTCAAATTACTTCCTAAAAGAACAGGGAGGGGAGAGAGAGAGTTCTATTTAAAATGTCAGATACAGACGCATTAGGCCGGGTAGTCAAAGCACTGTATGTCTGTCACTCATGAAAACTGACAATTAGGTCCATAAATAGATTTTACAGGCTTCCACACAAGAACACACATCCTGCACATCTCAGCCGCATAAAGATGAGGAGCGCGGATGGCAGCCGCTGACTCATGGGAAAGGAGCAGCCATTGGGAGGTGATAGTGAATGAGATGTTTGGAGCAAATCCACTGTGCCTGGAGGCTGGGTGTGGGGCTCAGGGAGGGAGGGAGCGCTCAGCAAGGTGGGAGAAGGGCGTAGCATCCCATCATGGCTCTGCCCCGCAGCACCTACCTGAACTCTGGCCAGTCTCCTCATCTCCCCGAGTGTGGGTCCATTTCCCCATCTACAAAATGAAATAAGTAGCAATCGTCTCAGCTGTTCCTACTTGCATGGGTGGTCGGGGGAGCAGATGAGGTTTGAGCTCACATACGTAAGCTGTTGATCTGTTACTTGACATAGTCAAATGTACACCAGGAAGAGACAGCGCAGGTGATCAGAAAGCGTGTTAAGACTGCATCAGGGAAGCACAGAGAAAATGCCTGAGAGTAAAGCTGGACTTGGCCTCAGCTTTGATAGCGGGAAATCTAGCCAGGTGAGCAAGAGCCTGGGAGGTGGTGGGGACAGGGCTGGGAGGGAGATCCATTGTAAGATCTGCTCTCAAGATCTGAGCTCCATGCTTTGGGGTCCTCTCTAGGTTGAACCCTATTCAAGGCACTTGGCATCTCTGACCCTCAGTCTCCCTCTCCACAAAATAGGTCAGATGATTCTATAATTACTTTCTCCACAGGTCTGATGTAAAATCAGCTAAAATCACATTTAAGTATATGGAAATTGTGGTACCAGCCTGAAGTTTATGATTGAAAATATCATGATCCCATTGGAAAGGATCAGAGAGGCAGGTCTGGGTACCCATCCTCTCTTCTATTATTCATTCATTCATCCACTTACCTTATTCGATAATCCTTTTTAATTTACTTATTTCTTATACTTCTTGTTTATTATTTGTCTTCCATGGATGGCATGTTCCAACTAGGCAGAAATTTTTAGGTCTGTTCTAATCATTGAAATGTCCCAAGTGTCCAGAAGAGCTCCCATCCCCTAGTAGGTGAACAAGAGATATTTGGTGAATTAGGTATGTTGTAGTTTAGGCATTATGATGGGAACAGGTACTGTGGTACCGAGGAAAGACTGTTTTCTTCAAAAAGTTCATAGTTTGTTTGGGGGTTTAGAGGGGAGACATAGGAACCGATGGGTCTAATGTAAAATGTTAAGCACAGCGTGATATGTAGAGAAGTATGCTCCCCAGCTCTTTTATAATGTATGAAAGAGGGTTTTCTCCCAGGCGGGGATTAGCCAGGGTTGGTGCCCTCAGGGAGCTGGTGTTTCTGGTAGCTACAGTTGGCCCCTGGTGGTATAGGGCAGCAACCATGGTATTAGAATGAGGCACACTTGAGTTTGAACACAGACCCCACCACCATCACACGGCTGTGACCTTGAGTAAGTAATCACTCTGAGTCCCCCTTCCTTCTCCTAAAAAGCTTTGTGAAGATTCAGTGAGAAAAACAAATGTAACAAAAACCATTGACACAAAAGCCGGCTCTTCTCGAATGGCTTCCAGTCCACCCGCCATTCCTTTGCCTTTCTCTCCAAACCTGAAAGAAATACAGCTTTTCCAGGTATTTCGTTTGTGAGATACAGTTTTTCTTTCTGTCTCTTATATTACCAGTGAGGTCTAGCATCTTTTTTCCTTCTCCTGCTGTGGCTGCTCCCACCATCCCTACTTCACCTAGAACACCCCCACCACGGCCATCATCGCTCCTATGGCCTCCATCGCTCCTGCACCTTCCCTGTCCTCAGCTTCCCTTGGGAGCAGCCCCCACGCCCTCTGCTATGATTACCACCTCCTGTCCCTGCCACGATCAGCCCTTGTTAATGAGCACTTACTAGTCTAGGCATTGCACAAAGCATTTCGTATTAATCATTTCATTTAATCATCACAGCAATTGAGGAAAAAAGGTGTTATGTCTCATTCGACAGAAGATGAACCTTAGACTCAGTGAGTTCACTCGTTTCCCAGGTCACAATGCTCTTGAGAGCTGGATGCCAGCGAGAGCCGCTCTCTAGTCCGTGATCTCCTTGAAGGAAAAAAAGCCCTCACACTGGCGCATGTGTGGAGCTCACGAAATTCTTACTGCCTGGACAAGGGCACCATGCTCAAGTCTGTGGTGTTGAGACACCTGGGAGGTGGTACTGTATTTCTAGGATCAGAGAGCACGCCGTCTCAGGGACCTCCCCTCTTACACTCTGGCTGGGAGCAGAAGTGTGAGGGTGGTGGGCTCCTGCCCATGGCAGCCAGAGGAAGAGGCTCTGGGTCCTCTTGATCCCATTTTACATTATGGGTTCAGTACCTTACCATGGGGGAAGCCTCGCCCCTGTGGTCAGACTAGATGCAAATGAGCCTCTTAGAGATGCAAATGAATTTCCTACAAAGAGCTCTGGATAAGAGCTGAAAGGATGTGTGTGACTAAAAGCAGGGACTAGTAAAAAAAAAAAAAAAAAAAAAAGGAAAAATTCCTTTGGGGACTTGCCAGCTAATTAGCTACAGCAGCCCTCCTTGGTGGCCAGCCTGCTGATGTGGGCAAACCTGTGGGTTTGGTACTCAGTCTTCATCCTCATGGCCAGCTCTGGGGAGAAGCATCTGGGGCAGGAGCACAGGGCCTGGGCCCAGAGGTTCTTAATCACCTGTGAGAGGGTTGGTGGGAGTTCTAGACGAGAAGCAAAACTTCTCTGGGACTGCTTCGTCTAATCGTTGTATCTGATGTGATTCCAGCCCATCATGCTTGCTTCAGATGTGGTTCTGCCACATAAAGCTGTGTGACCTTGGGTAGGTCATTTTAATCTGTCTGGGCCTCAGTTTCCTCCTGATAGGTGTGATGGGAATAATAATGCTCATGACAAGAGTGGTCGTGAATATTGACAAATAGAAGCTGTGTTGACATCCTTTTCTCCCCTCTCTGACAGTCGTTCCTGGATTCCATCTATTTTAATGGTTCCTTCCTCTGTTTACCTGCTGAAAACCAACCCTCACCCCCAAATCCTTCTCTCTTCCTCTCCCAACCAGTAAACCCACTTGAGGGTAGTGGCGGTGCCTCTTTGATTTCCATTTGCTCAGTGCACGAACTAGATAGGCAAGAGATGGCTAATGAATGAGTTGACTGTTGGTGTCCTCGCCATTCCATACTTAAAGGCTGTGATAACATTTCTGTACCGTGCTTCTGTTCGGAAAAGTATTTTTAACGCTCACTCGTTATGTAATCGGCATAAGCATCTGTGATAATGTTACCATTTTGCAGGTGAGGAAGTTCCAGTTTCCTGAGGTGGGCATGGCTTGTCCAAGGTGACCCTGCTGGTACCTGGCATGGCTCACACTTCATTCACTAGTCAGCTAGTGTTCCCTGGGCACTTCCTGGTGGCCAGTGATCCGGGTCTTTCCTTTTTTTTTTTTTTTTTTTTTAAAGATTTTACATATTTGAGAGAGAGAGAGAGAGAGAGAGAGAGAGAAAGATCACAAGTAGGCAGAGAGGCAGGCAGAGAGAGAGGGGGAAGCAGGCTCCCCGCTGAGCAGAGAGCCCAATGCTGGGCTCGATCCCAGGACCCTGAGATCATGACCTGAGCCAAAGCAGAGGCTTAACCCACTGAGCCACCCAGGTGCCCCAAGGTGGTGCCTTTCTTACTCTCTTCCTTCTTTACAGCTTCCCCTGGGCAGCCACATTCTTCTGGGACCAACACTTCAGCGAGCAGTTCCCAGCTGCTTGGGACGCCCCGTTGTAGATGGGGGCCGCTACCATCATGGAGCTGATGTTCTGTAGTGGAAGCAGAGAGCAGACAGAAATAGCACATTTGTTAAATAAGGAAATTATTGAGAATTTTAGAAGATAATCCCTGATATGGGGGCGGGGGAGGGAAGGGGCTCCGAGACCTTTGGAAGGACTCTTCATCTCTAGCGTCTCTTACTAGAAAAAGAATGTTACTTTGTCATTGATTGTGTCCCTCTCCACACTTTGAGAAAATGTATGCCCGTTCCCCAAGGATTTCAAGATGAAGAATTAAGTCTGTAGGCTGACTGTGTTTCTTGCAGAGTTAGAGGGGGCTGGTGGAGGCTGCAGTGTTTACCAGTGTGTATGAACAGATTAGGAGGGTAGGAACAGTAATCTTAAATACAGCTAACAGTTATTAAACACTTACTACATACCAGCCACTGATCCAAATTCCTTATACATAGCAATTTGTTGAATCCTCACAGTAAGCCCTTCTGATGGTGCTTATCATGGCCTTATTTCATGGAGGGGGAGACTATGGCACAGAGAAGCTAATAACTTGCCCAGGTTCACATAGCAGAAAATGGCAGAGCAAGCCCAGGGTGGTTGTTTCTTGGCTCTTTTAACCATGCTACTATGCTGTAGGGTGAAAACTAGCCCCCCTTTAACCAAAGGAGCTGGCATGATGTGGCCTGAGAACTGCCAGGGTCCTACTGACTGGACGGGCCATGGAGTAATGGGGGGTAGATGTGCAGTGAAATCAGTTCAGATGTGAGAAAAACCAAGAGCACTGGATACCTCGAATCATACTTTTGGCCCATACTTCCCTGTGCCTTGGTTTCCTTATCTGCACCATGGAAGGGGATTGGCTTAGAGGATCATCTAGAGGCCCTTTGCCATGGAGCCTCAGGAACTGGGAGGGCTGTGCCATTTCATCAGCTCTGGACCGTCAGGTCCTAAGTCCTGAGTGCAGACCAACTTAGTTTGAGTTGTGGCTCTCCATTTTGCTAGGAGAGGGCACATGGCTTGAATAAAGAGCTTATATTGAACGATTCGAGCCTCAGTTTCATCGTCTGTTAGATGGGTGCACTGGAAGATAAAATGAGGTCATGTGAGGGGCCTCTGTACTGTACTGCCTCGCTCTCTGGCCCTGGTGGCTTGATCTCATCATAACATTGTGAGGACTCTGAGGACCAGCCACTGGCAGGACAGCAATTAGCAGAGAAAAGAGTTTCTCTTAAAACTGGCTAATAGTTTTCTTTACTACTTCTTGCACACTAGTTTCACTGTGACCCAAGTATATTACAAATTACAGCACCTTCCCACGTGTGCCATTTATTCTTGCTCTGCTCTGCCTCTGCTCACCAGGAACCGGCAGGGCCTCAGACCTCCTAGAACTTTCCCTTGGCTTCTCACCTTTAGGTCTGTGTGCATGTCATTTGCTCAGCCTGTAATGTTCTGTGTCTCTCAAGGCCAACTTAATCCAGCTACTCATTCTGGAATCAGATGCTCTGCTGGCTTACCCCAGTTGAATTACTTTGTTCTCTTCTCTCCTAGGGTATTCTGCTTCCCTCCCCATAGTCCTCATTTCACTGTGCTTTAATCACCTCTTTACTGCTTTGCCTCTTGTCTAAACTGTGAATCTCCTGAGAACAAGGACTGGCTCTGTGTTCATTATCTCCGCAGCCAGTGCTTAATATGTTTTGTTGGCTAAATGGTCCACAAACCGAAAGAGGTCACACCAGGGCTGGGATGCAAAGAGGACCCTACACGGGGAAGGCAGAGACCAAAGGACAGAAAGGTGGCACAGGGAGTTTTGACTCTAGCCTCTGTTACACAACAGCTGAATGTGTATCATCCTCCAGATGTCAATTATCTGTGCTGTGTCGCTCTCCGAGGTGCTGAATCAGAACCATCTCATTAATCCTCACAAACATCTTCTAAGGAAGTGAGAAAGTAGAATTCATTTTTTGTAGCATGAGAAAATGAGACATCAAAGGTGCTGAACCTGCACATTCGGGGGTTGATATAGTTCACTCCTCATCTCCTCGGGAGTCGGTACAAAATACACCCTCCTCACCAGGCCTGCGCCTCCCATTCTCTTCTGACATCCTTCTGACATGTCTCTGCCACCCCCGCCCCACCTCCCACCTTCCCACTCCCATCTATTTATGACTCGCTGTGTCACATTCAGGTTCGCAGATGATTTTAGAAGCGGAGAGTGAGCGAATCCAGTCGAACAATTTAACCAGATTCAAACGGATTTGGATCATTTGCGTAATTGGGCTAGCAGATGGCAAATGTAGTTCAAAGTACAAAAATGTAGAATAATTACAAGGGGAGAAAGCAATGCAGTTTATGGATGAGGGAAGTGATTTGGGAGAAAAGCTCATTGAAATCATTACCTCAGTGTGTTAGAAGGACAAGCAGCACAACTCTGGGTAACAGAGGCAGAGCACATAGAATACTCCGGTGACTTCTTGCTGGATGGAATGCAGGAGAGAGGACCTGTCTTCTAGAAGTAAGAAAGGAAACAATTGGTGGGGAGAAGGATCTGGATCTGGGCAGAAAAGCCATCATGGTCACTTTATGAGTTCACATTTCTCCTGTTCCTGTCTTACTTATGGCCCCTTGGTGAGAATCTGTTTCCCGCAAGTCTCACTTGCCCTTGCTGTAACATGAGCAGGCTGGTGTATACTTTCCTGTTGCACTGAAGAATTTATGAGATCATGGATGTGAAAAATGCATGCAACTTGTTTGGAAACCCATGAAATTCACTCTTATGAATATAATTCTATGTTCACAATGCCCCTCCCCAAAATCCAGTGTTTTCAATGACTGGAAATTGGAAAGGGGTTGTTTGCTAGTGTGATAGACCAAATGATGACCCCTCCCCCAAATATCCTTGTCCTAATCCCCAGAGCCTGTGAATGTTATCTTAGATGAGACATGGCAGATGTGATTAAATTAGGCATCTTGAGGTGCAGAGATTATCCTGAATTATCAAGGTAAGGCCAAAATGTTGTTACAGATGTCCTTTTAAGAGGAAGACTGAGGGCTCTTTGACATAGAAGAAGGAGACTGGAGTGATGTGGCCACCAGCCAAGGAGTTCCACTAGCCGTCAGAAGCTGGGAGAGGCAAGAATAGAATTCCCTCTCTCCAGAGCCTATGGAGGCAGCAGAGCTTTGCTGATAACTTTGATTTTGGCCAAGTGAAACTGAATTTAGACTTCTGGCTTCCAGAACTCTAAGAGAATAAATTTCGGTTGTATTAAGACACCAAGTTTGAAGTAATATGTTATCACAACCGTAGGAGAAGGGAATTTGACCAATAAAGAAGAGATCTGGATGAAGTCCAGGCTCTGGTTTTCCCTTCTGTAGAACCCTGGGTCATCTCTCTTGACCTCTGTTTTTTCATCTTTAAAGTGGAATAATAATAGTATATCCCTTTATATGGATTATTGGGAAGTTGCAAAATAGATAATACACGTACCCTGTCCACCACAGATATATTTAAGAGAAAAAAAAAAAGCGAGGCGTAGTTTTAAGTTTTAAATCAAGCAGTATTTAGTCAGCACTCAGAATTACAGAGAAGCTGACAGGTACAATTTTGGAGTATGAAGGTAATACTCAGTATTAAGGAGGCAGCTGGAGTGTTGGTGGCATCTTGACAGCGTGTCTATAGGAGGCAGGACAATGGCCACCAAAAAGGGCGTCAAGTCTGGCTCCTGCCCTAGAGAAGATTGGGGTTCTAGGAAAGGCAATCCAGCAGAACCTAAGAGCTAGCACCATGACTGAGAGAGGGGGATATCTCAGGCCAGGAAAACAGGATTTTGGTCAAGGACGTCATCCTGGGGATGCCTGATTTCAGGTGTGATTGCCAGTGAAGAAAACTCGGGTAAGACTGCTGGGCCCAGATCCCAAGTTTCTAAGGACATCGTAACATCAGGTCCTAAGATTCTGAATTCACTGATATAAATTCTGCCTCCATCAGAGTGGGTCTAATCCAGGAACAGTGGCTGCTAGGATGTCAGGGATTACTCAAGGCTGCTTTAGAAATTAGGTCACCAAGTCAAAGAAATCTGAGCTGAACCTAGGTGCGTCCAAGGTGCTTTTCAGAATCTGAAAAGACCAATGACATCTAGAAAGTTGTCTAAGATGGGTACAAGTAAGAAGTTCTAGCTAAGACTGTGGATAGAGTCAGGGCCTGATGAACTTGGTGTTTACAAGTGTGGTGCTGACTATGGCACAGCGAGGCTCTGATGGATAAATATGGAAAATGAAGACCAGAAAGATTGAACAACTTGCTTAAAGACTTGGCATGTTAAGGACAGAACTGGACCTAGAAACTTTATCCTTTGCCAGATTCTTAAACTGATCAAACATGACCCTGTTGTAAGGTCTTACAGACTCTTTGCTCTTCAATTTAGAAAGATTTGTTCAAGATCCCATCTCTGTTGTAATCAGTATCCAACATTTAACAACTCCTGTGCTCTATGATTATATGGCAAGTTTTTGACCATCATTTAAGGAAAGAATGTGCAGGGAGAAAGGGAGGATTCTAGGAATAAAAAGTAATTAAACATAATAAGTCTCTTGAGATTAGCCATTAATTTGGATGAGAAATGTAAAATTGCCTTTAAAGTAATAAGGGATAATATCAAGTGATTATAATATCCAGCCTGGGAGGTAACATGCTGGTAACATTGCACAAGGCAGGATAATACATGTGGCAGTTCCCTGATTTTTGTAGAATTAATGATGTTGGTTTCATTTCACTGCTGATTTAAGATACACATTTCATAAATGGCACATTAAGGCAAATGTATCAGAATTGCACCTAAAGAGCTGAATAGCCAGGAAATGGCAGCCCCTTGAACACTGCGGTTTTATGGTATCTTAGATTTAATGCTTAATCAGTATATATTTACTACTGTTTATTTTAATGCCTTGAAATGCCAGTTCATCAGAATTATTGGAAATATTTTGAGAGGGGCCTGGGAGTATCCTGGGGTAAATTCTGATACAGACGGTAAAGTGAAAAAGAGACCAGAATACTCTTAAAAGACTTGGTACTTTTTTAATAGGAGAGCCAGATGTTAGTTCTCATGTCAGAAGTGCTGTGTTGTTTGGGTTTCATAGAAAATATATCTATAAAGTACATAATAAGGTGAGTTAAGGTAGTTTCATAAGCAGGTTTGCCTCAGACTTTATTAACTCAATGAATTATGATGATGGAACCTGCTTCCGAAATAGTGGGTTCTTGGAAAAGCTGAAGCTGTTTCCAGGGAAAAAGCATCCAGTCATTCATGAGCTCATTGCTTCATTCATTCATTCATTCATTCATGCTATTTCATTTATCCGTTCATCACTTGCTTCCTGAGTACCTACCCTGTGCCAGGCACTGTTTTGAGTGTTGGGACTCAGTAGTTTTTAAAAAGTGGTCTCTTACATTCTGTGTTATGGAAACAAGGTACAGTATTGTGTGCTAAGTTTCTTTTAAGTCATTAAGGATTTGACAGTATGCTTAGGTTCTAAGTGAAAAAGCAGAGTGAAAGTTTCTGGTTTTAGTTTTATCTGTGTGTGTGTGTATTTGATAAGAGTGGAGGAATTGGTGATTGCAGTGAAGTGCCCCCATAGTTAATGTGTATGTCTCTGATTTTGCAGATAAAGCATATGTTTTGTTTTCGTTTCTATATTTACATTAAGTTTCCCACAATAAACATTCAGGGCTTCGCCAGAAAAGAAAAGCAAATAAGTAATCAGTGTGGGCACTGATCCCACAACTGAGCAGCATGGGTGAGTTCTGGGTTTTTAGGAGTTCAGCTATGTTATATAGAAAATAGTGTGTGAAACCGTAATCCATTTGGATTCTTTGTTTATTATCCTGAATTTGTCCTTTTAAAGCCAAGAAGTCTTCTGTCTTGTTTGGCATATTCTTCCCCCTAGCAAGAGCAATGATTTCTGACATGATGAAGGGATTTCATGCTAGTGAGGGATTATTAAAAAAATAGCTGCTTTTGGTAATTGATTATTTTGTGTGTGTTACCCCTAATGATACTGTCTGAAGCATGAAATATCTTTTCTCCATTTTTCAGAGCAGCCTCGGTAACCCCCGGTGACACTGGGTTTTCCTCACTGACTTTAATTACTCCACGCCGAGGCTCCTGTTCTGAGTGTGGGTGTGCTTCGCCCACAGTGAAAGGACTGGGCTGATGAACTCCCCCACGAGAGCATCCTGAGCTAGTCACGGAATTTGGAAACCATTAGAAAGCTGGGCGATTTCATTATTCATTCACTTGAAATAATCCCGGGACTGCTTTCAGTGACATGGTTCCTTCAGCAAATAAAGATAAGCCAAATCCCTGGACACTCAAAGAAGGAGAAGATTCTCTAAATTAATTCCAGGCTCAAATAATTCAGTAGTATTTGTAATATTCTGTGCATAAATTGGCAATTTGCTAGAGAGATCAGGAAATGATAAAGGCTTTCTTTCCCCTCCCCCTTCTCATCTTAACAACTGCTGAGGCAGCGATTGGGATAAAAGAAATGTTTTATCTTTAATAAATGTCCTATCAGGTAATGCACTGATTAAGGGTGTCTAAACATGGTGCCCCCCCGCCAAACAGTTATTTTTCATCAGCGAAACTGAAGTATATGCAGACTGGAAGACGGTCTTAATATGTTTTTCAACATATGAAAGATTTATATGAAAGATAAATACATTAACAATATCAAGAAATACAGAAATAACAGTGCTGACTTTCAGGGTTTCTTCTTTTTCGTTTAAAAGTGTTTCACGTGTTTTGTCTCGTGGTGGTTTTGAAAGATCGCTTGCCCTTACGTGCTGATGGTACCACATCTTCAACCCAAACTTCAGCGTGTCTGGTGTCTCTCTCCTCCTCATCCCCAAGGCCCTTTATTGGATTTGGGCTCATACTGGGGAATCTCTGGGAGGGTTGGCTAATCACGCCCCCTCTCCCTGTGCATTTGGAGCCAAATACAAACCAGACACAGGGACCAGATAAAGATAAAATACCCTCACGTTGCTGGCCACGCTGGACTGGAGCATGTGGTTTGGCTGGAAGGCTGGAATCAGGCTGCCTTCTACCAGCCCCTCCTTGACCTGGAGACCTACTTGAGTCAAAATGAGGTCTGTAGAGCTGGAAGTCACCCAGCCCCCCATCCATCACAGAGATAAGGACAGCAGCCCCCTCCCATCTTTTCTGTGTTTCCTCTGCTAACACGCACAAGGAAAGGGCTTGCCTTGGTTGGCTGGACACTAGTGTGCTCACACCCCTCTTGCAGATCCAGAAGTGGAAAAACCGCACATGGGCTGAGCTCTAGTCCTCACAGCTGTTCCCAGTCTCCAGGATCCCATAACTCACTCCTCTTCTTAAGGGAAGCGGCAGGAGGGAGGGAGGAAAGAGCCAATACCACCTTCCCATTGTTTGAAAGAGATGAGGGTCTCCATTTTGTATGGGCTGCCAGCCTTCTCCCTTCAGACTCCATCCGTCTGTCCATCTGCCTGGCCCTCAGCTGTCTGATTTCCTGTGCCTAAAACACAATACTTGTCCCGCCACTCTCCTGCTTCCCAGTCTTTCAGGTTAGCATGGTTTTAAACTCCTTAGTGATATGCCTACCATCTGCTCCCCTATTTCATGGATACACCCCAGTCCCTGTCAACTATTTGTTGATGGCACCTTAAACAGAGCCTACTGTCTCAGCCCTGATCCTTTGCCTCTAATGCAAGCCCCCATTCTTCTGGTTAAGGTGCCCTTCAGCTCAGAGACCAAACGTCTGTATTACTCATCACAGCATTTTCCCACTCGGTGTGTGTATTTCTCTGTCTCTTCAATTAGGTATGTGAGACCTCACATTTGGCATATAGTAGGTACTCGTGAATTTTTGGTTGGCTACGTCAGTGAATGAACATTTGGAAAAAATAGAGCAATAAGCCTTCCATTGAGTCCATCTAAAGAAGGTTCTCTATGTGATTTTTAGGTTTGTTTTGCCTTTTTGTTTTCATGGAAATAAGTTTCTTAATGTCACTTTTCACCATTTTAAAGATTTCTTTAAAATAGTCATGAGTGTTTCCTTTGCTGTGCAAAAGCTTTTGATCTTGATGAAGTCCCAAAAGTTCATTTTCGCTTTTGTCTCCCTTGCCTTTGGAGACGTGTCTGTCAAGAAGTTGCTGTGGCCAGTGTCAAAGAGGTTACTGCCTATGTTCTCCTCTAGGATTTTGATAGATTCCTGCCTCACGTTGAGGTCTTTTATCCATTTCGAGTTTATCTTTGTGTATGGTGTAAGAGAATGGTCGAGTTTCCTTCTTCTATACATAGCTGTCCAGTTTCCCCAGCACCATTTATTAAAGAGACTGTCTTTTTTTCCCACTGGATATTTTTTTCCTGCTTTGTCAAAGATCAGTTGACCATAGAGTTGCAGGTCCATATGTGGCCTCTCTGTTCCGCTGGTCTATGTGTCTGTTTTTGTGCCAGTACCACGCTGTCTTGGTGATCATAGCTTTGTAGTAAAGCTTGAAATCAGGCAACGTGATGCCCCCAGTTTTGTTTTTCTTTTACAACATTTTCTTAGCAATTTGGGGTCTCTTCTGGTTCCATACAAATTTTAGGATTGTTTGTTCCAGCACTTTGAAAAATGCCGGTAGAATTTTGATTGGGATGGCATTGAAAGTATAGATTGCTCTAGGCAGTATAGACATTTTAACAATGTTTATTTTTCTGATCCATGAGCATGGAATGCTCTTCCATCTTTTTGTGTCTTCTTCAACTTCTTTCATGAGCGTTCTGTAGTTCCTCGACTACAGATCCTTTACCTCTTTGGTGAGGTTTATTTCAAGGTATCTTATGGTTCTTGGTGCTATAGTAAATGGAATCGATTCTCTAATTTCCCTTTATGCTGAGTGAATTAAGTCAAGCAGAGTCAGTTATCATATGGTTTCACTTACTTGTGGAGCTAAGAACTAACACGGAAGACACTGGGAGATGGAGAGGAGAAGGGAGTTGGGGTAAATCGGAGGGGGAGACGAACCATGAGAGACTGTGGACTCTGAGAAACAAACTGAGGGTTTTGGAGGGGAATGGGGTGGGGGGATGGGTGAGCCTGCTGGTGGGTATTAAGGAGGGCATGTACTGCATGGAGCACTGGGTGTGATGCATAAACAATGAATCTTGGAACACTGAAAAAATAAAGTTTAAATATCCAAAAAATAAAGGAAAATAGTCATGAGGTTTTTATGATTATCAGTGGAATCAAATAGAATAAGAGCCCTCACTTCATCTAAGGTCCTTCATAGTAAGCTACATGAGTTCTTAATCTAGCACTTAGAGTACGCAGCCTGGTTTTACTCAGCTGTGATTGGATCCTCTCAGCCACAGAATCACATAGGGGACTGTGGGCCATGGGCCAGGTTTGCACAGATAATTAGTCAGCAGTGAATGGAAGTTTTTTTAAGTATAAGGGGAAGGGCAAATGAATGTATCTTTACAGCAGGGATAAATGGAATTTCCCTTTACTAAATCTGCTCTTTTAAGTGATAGAGGACCCTTCTTTGAACTCTTTGCCTCTCTGATACTGGGGAACAATGGCTGTGATAATCTTTAAGGACTTAAAGGGAAAGCAAGACTGCTTGAGGTGTGCCTCACTTTCATCTCTTCTGACTGTTTGTCCGTTCCTGGGCCTGTGGTCTAGGAGGTTTCCATGGAGCCTGCAGGCTGCAGGGCTCCTAGGACCAAGGTCATTCCCTATTAGGGCCTCTGCATCAGCCTGCCCCTCCCAAATCCTCTGATCACATAGAATTCCAGCATTTTCTGTTTCTGAAATCATTGTCTCCAAACAAAGAAAGAAAACTTCTCTCAGCAGGTTTTGTTTGGAAGAAAAGGGTTTCAGGGTCCAGAAGAAAAACATTTTCTTTTTATTTCAATAACCCAGTTAAGAGGGAAGGTTGTTTTTTTTTTTAAATTCTTTTGCTTTGGTTTCTGTTGAAACTGATCTGTTCAAAGTCCTGAAACGAGGAAATCCAGGGGGCAGCACTTATAAGCAGTTGTCTAATGATATCTCTTTTTGTCTCCTCAAGTGTGTGTTTACACTTCTTGCTGGTGGCTGCAGAGTTCTTGACGTCAGTCATTGGCTATATAAAATGCTAAACCTTTAGATTCTTCATTTATAAAATTATTCAGCTCTAGCAGGCTGGATAGTTTTAAAATGTTGGTCTAAAGGAGCCAGCTGGTTATAAGATGAAGCTGTGTACCTCCTCACAAAATAATTCCATCAGGGGCGCCTGGGTGGCTCAGTGGGTTAAGCCTCTGCCTTCAGCTCAGGTCATGATCTCAGAGTCCTGGGATGGAGCCCCGCATTGGGCTCTCTGCTCAGCAGGGAGCCTGCTTCTCCCCCCTTCCTCTCTGCCTGCCTCTCTGTCTACTTGTGATCTCTGTCTGTCAAATAAATAAATAAAATCTTAAAAAAAATAATTCCATCAATTTTGCTATTTCAGTAGCTTCTAAGGACACTTTTGATGAATTGTGAGATCAAGGCAGTGTGGTACCCGGCTTCTCAGGAATGGCCATGTAAGCTGGCAGCCCCAAAGCCATTCTTTCTCTTCTTGCAACAAGACCTTTCACTTCCAAAGATGTTTCAAGTTTACACAGACATTTGACTGTTTAAGCTAGCATATTCTAGCAACTGTCATTCCCAGTAAGATTTGGCGGCTTTCTTTGGTGGCCGGCCCATAGTGACTTACGGCCAACTGCACATCTCAAGGTTTTCATTTAAAATAATATATGATTTTTTTCTGTAAACACAATGATAACACATTTTGTTTTTCCAACCAACTAATGCTATCCCTTCCCTCGGCTCCCCACACATACACAGCGTCACCACACACACAACTTCTGAGCTCTGCTATGGTAAAAAGAGTGTGAACTTTGAAACCAGGAAGACCCATGTTTAAATCCTGGGCCCAAAAAATGCTGCCTGGATGACTTTAGTCAAGTTACCTCACCTTTTTGGGTTTCAGATTTCTCATCTGTAAAATGAGGAATGGAAGTATTCTCCTTAAAGGGATAACATAAAAGTATACATATAGAGCACTTTGTAATTTATTGGGATAGAAAAATTAAATAAAGGTATTTTCTAAAATAATGAATCAGTGAAGAACTGTTGACTGGTGCATGAATCTTAGCTTTGGGCCCAATATTCTATAATGATGAACAAGTACAAGCTATAAAAAGCTATAGATTCTTTCTAGAATGTAAGGAAATAGAAAATCTTGGAAAGATTTGCTGGAATGAGTCTGTTTTAAGTGAACTTTATTGGAACCCAGCTTTTTGTGCTGTGCAATAGGAAAGTCTCAGAAAGAACTCTCTGAGTTTTCCCTTAAAATATTTTAGAATATGGTAAAAGGAAGAAGATAAATATTATAGTTTTTAATATATTTACTGGTCTCCCCTAGGTCCTGACCTCCATACGGAAGTACTTCCTTTGTTTAAGAAATTTTATTTCTTATAGTTGTAGCCTGAATACAAAAGATAATAAAAGTTTATTGGCATAAATAATTACCCTACCAAACGTAGACAGATTGGTGTACTATATTCTGCCAGTTGAGGTGAGGAACTAACATTTGTCTCCATGCAAAATTCCTGCAAACCACATGGTCCATGGCAATGAATTTGATTTATCTGAGCGAGGGCATGGATCTAGTTCAACTGTGCTACCAACTAGTTCTGTGGTCTTGAGCGAGCACTTTTATTTTGACTTCCTTTCCAGTTGAGTTCAGGACAGCAGAAGTTTCCTGTGTTATTGTGTGCCAGTCCTGATTCTGGGCACGAGACCTAAAGGCAAATAAAGTAAAGGCAAATATCTGTACATTCCTAATTATAACATGACAAATGCAAAAGAGAAAATTAATGCAAGATACGCAGAGTAGGATACGTTTTAGATTAAAACATAGATTATCAGAGCAGTGCAAATAGAAGAGGAAATGCCTGGGCACAATTTTCAATGGAGCCAGAAGTTGTCAGATGCAGAAAGCTGAGTTGATGGAGGAGGAAGTGGAAAGAGCACTAGGACATTCTGGGTAGAAGGTTAATGTGTGCAAAGTAAGGAAAAGGCATGGTACATTCAAATCAAATTGTAACTATTTGGTTAAGAGCGTCACGAGAGTGGGGAACGTTGTTTAGTGCAGGGATATATTCCCATCTCCTAGCATAAGACCTGGGACATGGTACTCAATAAACAAATAAATAATGGAGTAAATGAATTGGCATATATTTTTCTCTATCTATCCAAGATCCTTATCAGCATTCAGTTACTATGTTCCTTTGATGATTTGTCTAATTTTCCCAGCTAGACTGTAAGTTCCTCACCAGCACAAAGCTCTTGGAAGGCCTTCTCTAGACACCTGACAATTGAATAATTGATCCAAGCCTGAAGTGCTACTTGAAACCTTTGTGGCAGGTCTGACTTGGTAGTGCCCACATCTATGGATCACGAACTTGACATACCTCTCTTGTTTGAGGGGCAGCAGAAATCAGGTGGGTTAATTCTGAGAATTACCCTGGGAAGTACGATAGCGAAGCCAACACAGCATCTGTAAGAAAAGCAACTGGGTTTCCTAAGGAAGAAGAAAAGTGTTAGGGGCTCGTCGGAGATTAAATAACATCCATACGCCATAATGAGGGCCTGAGCAAGCGCAGAAACCTGTGGTTAAAGAAAATCACAGCTTTTCCACACCCAGCACAACTGTGGGCGTAGGGGACCTTCCTGCTTCATTATTCTGAGGAATAGCATTATCGGGGAATTGCCAAGATTTGAGCGTCTAAATCAATATGTGCTGAGAGTTACCCGGCAAGAAAGCCAGGAACTGTAATACTTTGAACACTGTTTTTAGAGTCAATTTTGAGAAAGTCCACAAATTCAAATTCAAGGACACGTTTTCAGTGCTGGCACTCGTTAGCCGATCCCGTCACGCATTTGTTCTTTTCTCTTTCTTTGCTTTTACAAGTGTAGACTTTAATGAGTCTACGCTGTTTGCCGAGCACTGTGCTTGCTCTGTGGCATGCTCAGTACGTGGACCCTGCCCTAAAGGAGGGTACAGTCGTGTGAGGGGACTTCCAGCCACTCTCAAATGTGTAATCATTCAAGAAAAATTGGGGGTAAACTTCCTGCTCGTGTGATGGTCCCGGGCAAAGGAACCGCTTGGTGAGCATTTCGTTTCTGTGTGGTCATTCAGGAATGCAGACCTAAGGAGTCTCTGCTGTTTTCTACAAGTAGGTCCACGGGATCTTCCTGGGGCTGGTCTCCATTCCAGATGGTTAGAAGAGACAAAGGGAAGAAAGTAACATCCACAGAGGTCTTTCTGGGCCAGGTTCGAAGGTGGCGCTCATCATTTTCACTTGGGTAGAATGCACCTGCCTGCGACAGAGGATGAGAAATGTGATCTGGCTGTGCGCCCCGGGGATTTGGTGGTGGGGGAGAGGCCCTGCAAGTCTCTGCCATCACGGTCTACTACAGAGAACGATAGGTCAGGTTCAGAACTCATGGCAATACAAGAGAAAGGAGAATCAGGTAGATTTATTGACTACGAGGTCAGACGTTTGCTTTATACTTCCCCATGAATTAGAGCATTTTGGTCCTCAAGGCAAAATTTCATGGGTTACATATCATTATCTTCATTTTACAGAGGAAGAAAGGGAGACTCAGAGTGTTGCAAGCAACTTTTGATGGTGCTCATTTGAAGCCATAGATGAAAACTAAACAGAACATTTGCAGTCCCCATGTCCCTAATTTGCAGGGAAATTAATAGTGTTCTCACTGGTCAAAAATAACAATGCAACAAATACCTCTCCAGACAGTTTTCAGCTAGAGATTTGTTCTTGCTCTAGCCTGCCCTCTACCACGTTTTTGGTGATGTATGACTTCCCATAGAAGTTTACGTGGTGATACTCAGCTATAAAGCATGGACCAAAGACTCATCACTCTGTCATTTAGTTGCCCATCTATCCATCTTTCCTTCATTGGTTGGTCCATTCCTTTTTTTTTTTTTCCTCAATCACGTCTAATATTTCCTGTGCCCAGTGAATGTGCCTGGTGCTGTGGTAGGTGTTTAAAACACAAAGAGAGAAACGACGGTGACTTGTCTTGGCAAGCTCACTGTCTAGTCGAGAAATCAGACATGAAAATGGGTGATTAACGTGTAAGGTTTTTAGAGGGTGTGGGACAGAAAATGCAGTTGGACTAAGAGATGGGAGAACCGACTTTGCCAGAGAACAAGAAAGGACCCACAAAAAGGGAATAAACAGATTTGGGCAACTGGAAAGTTTTCCCAGGTTAAAGAATCAACAGTCAGAACATCCCACGTTAAGGAGACAGCACAGATAAAGGAAAAGAGGAATTTGACGTTGGGGTATGTTTAAGATTGGTTAAAAAAAAAAAAAAAGTCAAGTGGAAGGTTACTGCGGGGAATAGGAGGAAACCTGGATGGGTGGGATCTCAGTGTTTTAAGAAAGGCACTCCCCCAAAGCTAATGTGTTTTTTGTGTTTTTTTTTTTTTTCTAGTGCCTCCATGATAAGTCATGCTTTGGTGGAGTTGTCAGGGTGACTCTATGGTGTGGGGGAAGCCATCACTGACACTGTTAATGCCATATAGTAGGCAGAGTCGGGATCCATCTGCCACCAGCGGACCTCTCCGGAGGCCCAAGTGAGGACAGGACCTGAGGGAGGAGTAAACTTGCAGTGCCTCCAAACCCAGCTTGGTCTGGCAGGAAAATCAGACATGCAGAATGGAAGTCCTGGGGGTCAGAGACTGGCTAGATGCAAGACCAGAAGGGTCTGTGAGCAACAGAGCAGGGATAAAGGGGATGGGAAGCCAGGGCTTTGGGTTTGGACATGGTTGACTATCTCTTCCCCATTGCCCCACCTTCTTAACTCCCTCTCCATAAAACATGCACATACAGACACACGCAGAAATGGAGACATAAAATGAGACAATGAGATTCTGGTTATTGGGGGTTTGCTGGATGTTTAGAATTTGATTAGCTTAACTGTAAGGAAAAAGCCACGGGGTTGGGGCAAAAAGTGTTGGGTAGAGCTACTGTGCGCATGACAGTTGGTGGGAGGGATGCTCCATTACCCGCTAATTCTCTATGGATTTTTTCCAAGTACATCTCCGCTGTTCTATTCATTCACAGTGATGTTAGGGACCACTCATAACTACACTGAGTAAGGCAGCCTTTAAGAATGATTCAAATAAAAATAATAATAATAAACGTGTAAGTATTGATCCGTCATGGCTGATCAATCGTATCTTTTCCATTTAGCTAGTGGATAATTAGTGCCGTTAGCAGGCTTGATGGCTCACACATCAGCTGGAGTCCTTCCATCAAGGGGAGCCTCACAGCACCCACGCTGGGACTCTAGCAGCTGGCAGCAACCCATTTCAAGTGAATTCAGCAAGTATTTATTGAGTGTCTACTAAGTATGTGAATCATGCTGCTAGAATAATAGTGATCAGAGGATACCAGTCTGAAATTGTCCTTCCTGGAATTTTTCCATTTGGTTTATTATGCTTGGAACTGTGGCTCTGGGGAGTAACAGATGAGACTGTCTAAAAAAATAGCTCTGCTTAAATGTGCTTTGAAATGCTTAGAGGGTGTTTTGTCTCTTTCATAAATGAAAAGCAGGTTAAAGGTTGCTTAGGAAGTGGTCCATCGATATCGACCTTTATTATTTGGTAAATATTAGGATTTTTAATAACAAGTTACTTCTCAATTATGTAGAGAAATATCCAAAAATTATAAAGCAACCAGCAGGAGGTTACACCTAGACCCAAAGAATTATATGTATGTTGCTCTTATCCTTGTGTATGTGTTTAGTTTTTGTCTTCCTCTTGTTTCTGGTTTTTTTTCCCCCCTTTCTCTTGAGAGGTGAGAATAAGGAAATTAGAAGGGCCAGTAGATTCTGAGATAGTGCCTGTTTCGAACATCTCCTTTAGAAACACGGGCATCAGGGGGCCTGGGTGGCTCAGTGGGTTAAAGCCTCTGCCTTCGGCTCAGGTTATGATCCCAGGGTCCTGGGATCGAGCCCCATATTGGGCTCTCTGCTCAGCGGAGGGCCTGCTTCCTTCTCTCTCTCCCTCTGCCTGCCTCTCTGCCTACTTGTGATCTCTGTCTGTCAAATAAATAAATAAAATCTTTAAAAAAAAATTTAAAAAAAAAGAAAGAAAGAAACATGGGCATCTCCTGTAGCCCCCTGAGATACACGCCCCCCCCCCCCCATCCCTCTGAGAGGGCCTTGACTCTTTCCCACTCTTTGTCTCTTTATGTCTGTGCCCAAGGAAAATCCTTTATTATCCCTTGGCCTAGCATGAGAAGATTAAAGGCAGAAGAGAAACACCTGAAAATACTTTTGTCACCAAGATGCTATGAATTCCTAAAGGGGGAAAAACTGTAAAGATGCTTTTACCTCTTAGAAAACATTCTGGGTAAGTCAGAGGTTGCTTTCTCTAGGACCTTGAAGTCAGGTTTTGAAATACGCCAAGCCGTTGTCCATCACAATCTGATCCATAAATCTATGACCATTTACTTGTGTTGTCTCTTCATAATTAGTACCTAGAAAAGACAAGCTAGCTCCCTCAAACCCAAGACTACATCGTTGTCATTGCCCAAGCAGGCTCTTCTACAAGATGTTCTAGGACTTTAAGATTGAGAAATGTAAGAATTAGGGGAAATTATTTGTGGCTGAAGGCATTAATAGGAAGTATGCGTACAGCTCTTGGAAACCTGGGCTTTCCTGCAGCAGGTGTCAGAATGCAAAGGGATTATTTCAATGGTAGATGGGGCAGAAGGTATAAACAGGGGGTGTTTGATGCCCCACAGGTTAGAGGAATAAGCCCCATGGCACCTTTCCATGATAAAACCCAGCCAAGAGCTCACAGTAAAGGAAGTGTAAGGTTTTAATTCCCCAGACTAGGATCTGGCAAGGGCTAGACTCAGAAGTCTCTAAGTGGGTGGCATTCCCAGTTCAGGGTGAGGAACAGTGTACAGCTGCTAACCAACTTGTACACGACCAAATCCGCAGAAGACTAGTATCTCAGTTACTGTCCAGACCCCACTCTAAGCCCCACAGATACTAGGTATAGGGCAACATGATCAATTCCAGGCCCTCACTGCCGGTGAGGTTCAAGATCATTTTTCTGCGCTGGCTGACAGGCTCCAGACTCAAGATACTGGAACCTAGCTGTTGCCTACAGAGGTGCTAGGTCTGGATTAGAGAGGGACTGGAGAAGGAAGGGGCAGGCTGGCAAAGCCATGATGTTATAGAACAATGTCTTTCTGCATTCCTTATTCCCGCTCTCCCCCTTCCCTCAGTTAAACTGCCTATCAGTGTGTCCCTTTTTGATGCGGTCCCTGTGGTGTGGCAGAAATTGTGTTGACTGATAGTTGACAAGAAAAAGAAAAGCAGCAAAGCTCACTAACACAGTCCACACCTCCCGAGTACCTACTCTGTGCTGGGCACCTTGCTGGGTGTTTTGGATACCATGAGGAATAAGGAATCTCTACCCCATTTCTGTATTCCACCCTCAGTTTTCTTTCTTAGCATATCCACCCTGCTTGTAGATGCATAAATAGCCCGGAGACATGCACGTGTAACCCGTAGTCCACTCTTTCATAGACCCGGATGTGCGGAGCTGGGAAAATCCGCCCCAGGAATGCAAGAAGGGGAGAGGTCTGCCTTTATCTGAAATAGGGCCCTTCCCTGAACAAGAGAAAAATCCCAGAGGGAAGGTTGATAGAATTAACCATGCATTCATTGTAAGAGTGGTCCTTGTGGTTTAATCTGCAATTGTAAGCTCAATTTAATGACTAAAATTTTAATTTCCTTTGTAACATCCTGTCCATCCTTCATTTCCCAAGCCCATCCCCCTCCCCTGATTCTAGCCCATGTTCATCATTCTTGCTTTTTCATTAGTCAAACCGTAAAAATGGAGGCAGCGTTGTCTGGTGGGAGCAACAGAGGGCATACAGCTGGAGGACCTGAGTGTGAGTTGTGGTGCCTTTAATTATTTGGTGACTTTTGTCGACTTCCCATTCTCTGAGCCTTGGTTTTCTTCATGTGTCATGGGGGGTTAATACTGCTGGCATTTTAGGATTGGTGTGTCCAGTTAGATGGTGTGTGGAAACTACTTAAGAATTCAGCTGTTTTCTCCTTAATCCCTGGCACTGTGTAAGGCACACCGTAGGTGATTACTAAATGCGTACAGTGAAACTGTGATTCAGTGTTTGTGTTGTATGAGATTCTAATTGTGTTTTTGAGTGTATTCTTTTTTTTGTTACTTTACTTTTCTTTCTTTCTTTCTTTCTTTCTTTCTTTCTTTCTTTCTTATGTCTTGTCTCTCTAATCAGATTCTCAACCCCTTATGGTGCCTTTTCACTATATTTGTTGTGTCCTCTTTGTTTTCCCTGAGCCAGGTCTGATCACAGGATAGGGCTTTAAGAAATGCTCAGCAAATAGTAATATATTGTTTCTCTTTTCTTTTCCAGCACCAATTAATAAATGCTTGTCATCAGTGTGTATAAAGACATTACTTCTGGGCTCAGTGCGCTTGGAGGGTGGGTACAGTGTGCCACAGACAAATGAAATCTAAAAATGAGTAACGGTTCAATTCCAAATAATCAGGGTCAAGAGACAAGTAAGCTTCTCAAGGATAAAGGCTGTTTCCTTTCTCATCTGTGAATTTCTGGTGGAGGGACTGGCTCGCAACAGGGGCTCCTTAAAATTTGTTGGTTGGATGGATGGATAAATTAATTAGTTAAGTGACAGATGACCTGACAGCCAATAAAAGTCTTTGAGAATCAGAAGGCAGAGAATTTGCTAGTGAAGTGGAATGTTTGCATTTTTATCTGAAGAAGAACCTCATTAATTGATCTGGGTTCTTTCAGAATGAAATAATCTTTTGGGTAAATAAATAGAAAGAAACAAAGAAGAAGAAGCAGAGTTATGGGACTACAGGCAGGGAGAACAGAGCAGGTGGAGCTTGTACTTTTCCTGAAATGCCTTTCTCTTTATAACATTTTTTTATGTCTAAATCGAATCTGTTCTTCAAGATCTATATATAATTCATCTTCACATTGACCCAAAGTGTTTTCCTTACACATGGTAAGTGACGACTAGAATAAATCTGGTTTTCAAATCTCATTCCACCTCTTAGAACCTATGTGTGTTCGAACACTTTGGATAATCTCTGAACCTCTACTTCCTCCTCTGTAAAATGGGCATGAAGATTTGAAACTTACAAGGCTCTTGTTGGGATCAAGCCCATTGTGCTTGAGCAAATATTTCATAAACCATGAAGTACTATTAAACACTAGTTATGTGAGCTATTATTTTTTTCCCACAGTATTTCTTATAGTTAGGGATATTAGAAATAGAAAAGTTATTATTTATTTGATATCAGAAAATTTATAATTAATGCCCTTGCTTAGTTAGTGGTAGAAAATTAGAGTGGCATTCCTAGAGAGGAAGAAAATCTGCCTACTTTGCACAGAGCCCTGATACTGAGAAGAAGTAAAGAAATACCTCCGGGTCATTCAGAAAGCCTCAGAAATGGTTTGTGTTTAACTGTAAAGCTTCCCCCAAGAGAAGATGAATTGTATCCCTGTGTGGAAAGGTTATCTTTCATCTGGACAGTGTCTGCTTCAGCTCAGAAGACCTTCCTTGAATCAGGTCCCAAGCTAGGCATGTCAGGTATACACAGAGAAAAGACATAGTCCCTGTCCTCAGAGAACTCAAATCCAGTGCGTGTCCTCTTAGTAAATAGAGTGTCCAGAAATGTCTTCTCCCGCCCCCGGGATTATCTCCTCTCAAAGAATTGGGAGGCTATAGTACTGGAGAGAAGGATAGGAGAGGGATTATTTGAGCAAATTTTAACTCTGTCTTCTCCAATAACTGTTGTCACTTGCCACATGTGGCAGGCTTACATGTAAATTTAAATTTAAAGTCCAGTTCCTCGGGGTGCCTGGGTGGCTCAGTGGGTTAAAGCCTCTGCCTTCAGCTCAGGTCATGATCTCAGGGTCCTGGGATCGAGCCCCGCATTGGGCTCTCTGCTCAGCGGGGAGCCTGCTTCCCCCTCTCTCTCTGCCTGCCTCTCTGCCTAGTTGTGATCTCGCTCTCTGTCAAATAAATAAATAAAATCTTAAATAAATAAAATAAAATCCAGTTCCTCATTTGGAGCAGCCACATTTCCAGTGCTCTAGGGCTACCTGTGGCCAGTGGCTACCCTGTGAGCACAGAATCTTTCATAATCGTAGAGAGTCCTATGGGGCAGCCCTGGAAATCTGGCTCCTGTGCGATCCCTAGGAGGAGGGACCTGCAGGCCTGGCAGAGAGGTTGAAGTCAGTCTCTAGCCAGCCCTCTGCCCCTGCAGTTTGATTCTTCCTACTCTGGGATCACAGAGATCTCTTCTACTCAAATATCAGGATTTCCCATTCTAAATGAAAAACAGTCCTTGGGGCACCTGGGTGGCTCAGTCTGATAAGCATCTGCCTTCAGCTCAGGTCATGATCCCAGGGTCTTGGCATCGAGTCCCACATTGGGCTCCCTGATCAATGGGGAGCCTGCTTCTTTGCCCCTCCCAATGCTCATACTTTCTCTCTCTCAAATAAATCAAAGATTAAAAAAAATTAAAAAAAGAAAAAAGGAAAGGAAATCAGCCCTTGACTTCCTGTGCCCACCAGGAGCAAAAATAAATAAACCCTAGCATGACATGAAAAGAGCATGGTTATTTGTTCTTCCCGTGCTACTCCTGTCCCATGTCCCAGGTGTGTTCGTGCTCTGCAGATGGTCCCAGTCTATAGCAGTTCAACTTATGATACTCGTGCTGTGGTCCAAGAGTGATGCACATTCAGTAGAAACTGTACTTTGAATTTTTTAAAAAAAGATTTTATTTATTTGACAGAGAGAGAGATCACAAGTAGGCAGAGAGGCAGGCAGGGAGAGGGGGGAAGCAGGCTCCCCGCTGAGCAGAGAGCCAGATGCAGGACTCAATCCCAGGACCCTGGGATCATGACCCGAGCCGAAGGCAGAGGCTTTAACCCACTGAGCCCCCCCAGGCGCCCCTGTACTTTGCAGTTTGTGTCTCCATCTTTTCCCAGGCTAGAGAGAGCGGAACCCACACACTTACAACCATTCTGGACCCAAGCAACTGGTCTGTTTTTTACTCTCGGTATGTCATTCTGCAAATTGCATGAGATAGTCAACATTTGATGATGAAAAAGTCTTCACGGTGGATGATTGTACCCAAGTGTAGGCTGACGTAGGTGCTCTGAGCATGTTGAAGGTAGGTGAGGCGAAGCTGTGATGTACATAAGTTTGGTGTATTCAGTGCGTTTTCACCGTACAATATTTTCATCTTACAATCGGGTATCGGAATGTAACCCCATCGTAAGTCAAGGCAGAGCCGTATCGAATTCGCCATTTTTCAGCCACACCTTGTAGTTTTATTCCTGTAGCCCACTGCCTGCTTCGAAGCCATTCCCTCCTGGCCACGTTCCGTGGACTTTTCCTTCAGGGTGGGGGGTAAATGGCTGCTGGCTGGCCCGCCCTTCCCCATGCTCCTGGAGCTCTCCCGTGGCACTTCTCGTGTCCTGCCTACTGACCTGTTGGCGTGTCTCTTCTCCTGCTCGATGGCAAGCTCCTTGAGAGCAAGAACTTCACTGAGTTGCCTTTGAATCCCCTGCTTCTCATTTAAAAAAGGAGATTGAATGTGACAGGCTGAAAGAATGGATTCCACATGCATGCAGAAAGTGCTGTGCAAACAGGTGAATGAATGCATGCATGAAAGAATGATAGAAAAAATTACAACCTTGGGATGCCTGGGTGGCTTAGTCGGTTAAGCCGCTGCCTTCGGCTCCGGTCATGATCCCAGGATCCTGGGATGGAGTCCTGCATGGGGCTCCTTGCTCGGCAGGGAGCCCGCTTCTCTCTCCGCCTCTGCCTGCCACTCTGCCTGCTTCTGTGCGCGTTCTCTCTCTCTCTCTCTCTTTCTCTCTCACTCTCAATCACTGACAAATAAAATCTTTAAAAAGAAAAAAAAAAAATTACAAACTAGACTCCCTAGGCCAAGTGACAGTTAAAGAGCTTAGCAAAAAGCTTTTGTATCTCCAGTCCAATTCTATCCTCTCCTGTGCTGTAATATTCTGGGTGATCTCTCAACGTCCAGAGTCAAGTACCTTTGAACTTGGGATGTTAACCTAGATACTAGGGCATGGCACCCAAGCGTGAGTTAATCATCTTAAGAAGAATGCAGGTCAGGAGATAAGGAGGCCTGCTGGCTTCTGCTTAGACAGATGTTGCTAACAGGCTCTGTGTATACTCCTAATGAAGTGGGCTATAAATTCTGGGCTCTGCACAATGCAGCAAGGTGGGACGCTGGCATTGTGATGACTCTACATTATTCTGTGAGTTTAGTGTGAGGGGGATTAAAATGCAAGCCATTAAATGGTGCTTGCAATGGTGGATGCAACAGACGTGACTCAGCCACACACAGGGCGATTGTTTCTTAAAAGTCTGGGGTGGAAACCACCCAACTAGGGGCTAAGACAGAGTAGGTTGACCTTTGGCTCTGCTCTCATTTAATGAGAGGCACTGTGTTAAGTCCTTGAAACTTTGTTACCTGTAAAACACACGTAATAATAACTCACCTACCTGATCGGGATGCGGTGACATTTAAACAAGTGGGCTCACCGCCATTTAACCCATAAACTCTGGGAAGAAAGGAGCTAATGTACATCAGGCACCTTCCATGGGCCAAAATCTCTTCAAGGCCCATTAGGTTCTTGTTCGTATTTATTCCCCAACACCATCTTCAATATGTAGATGTGATCCTTACCACAAGAGAGTGTCTTTTGTTTCCAGACCCTACTATCCATTTCTGAGCACAGACTACGTATCACACATTATTCTGGTTAGTTTTATAGGTGTGACTTCTGTAAATCTTTCTACCTACTAAATTAGATAATAATATCCTCCCTTTGACTTACCATGCTAGTGAGGCCCAGAGAGGTTAAGTAACTTGCCTAGAGGCAAACAGGAAATAAATAGCAGAGTGGGAGTCTCACCCTTTATCCCAACGAAGACTCTGAAAACTCTTTGTACTCATTTTGTTGGCTGTAACTATGCTAAGCAGAATGTCTAAAGTGGGCCCCAAAAGATGTTATGCCCTAATCCCCGAAATCTGTGACTATGATGAGGGGCCACACCAGTGATTACATTATGTTAAACTCACAGTTGACATTAAGAAGGGAGATTGCGCCTTTGGGCTCAGTTGAATCACATAAGCCCTGAAAAGCAGAGAGAGAGTCCTCCGTCTGATGGCAGAAGTCAGAGGGATTTGAAGCACGAGGGAGATTCCTGGTGCTGTGGAGGCTTGAAGACGGAGGACCCCCATAGAGGGGATCTGAGCAGCTCTAGGCGTGGTGAGCAGCCCCCACTGATCACTGCAACCACAAAACTGAATTTTGCCGACAACCTGAATACACCAGGAAGTGTCCGGCCCCCAGAGTTCCTGGATGAGAGCGGTGCTGGCCGGCACCTTGACCTTGGCCTGGTGAGACCCTGAGCAGAGAAACCCACTGAGCCTGCCGGGACGCGTAAGCACCGAGCTGTGATCTGATCAAAAGGCATGTGTGTTCAGCTGTCGAATTTGCGATGATGTATTACATCGCATGAAAAAGAATAGAAAGGCTTTATATTAGTTTACATGTGTTAATAACACCTACCTGACAAGATTATTTTATGGACTAAGTTTAAAAAAAAAAAACACAGCATTCAGCACAGTTGTTGACATTTAGGAAGCATGTAAAAAATGTTCCGTCTTATTTGTGCCCATTGTACAGGTAGGGAGACTGAGGCTTCGATGGCTAAATAACATGCCCAGGGCCCTGGAAGAGGCGGGAGTCAGGATCAGAGTAGGCACCAAGGGCTGCTGCTCTTCCCCCGTAGACCAGGCGCTTAGACATGAATGCACATTGGAATTACCTGCAGAACTTGCTAAAATGGGGTTTCTCATGTCCTGATCCCAGTGATTATGATTTAAGGTCTTGGGTGATCTTGAGTAACTGTATACTTAAAAGTATTATGGATGCTTCTGATGTACACGCCCGTAGAGTGACTGCACTAGACTGCGAGTTTCTTGAGCCAGGGGTGTTCTTGTATCTTGTTTGTGCCCACAACAGGACCTGGGACCTACAGTAGAATATATCCATCCTTCCAATGGATTGTCCGGCCTTTACTGTTTCCGCTACAGCGCCATTTACCTTGGAGTCGTTGTTGGTGAACCTACATCCCTACCGTCCTCCCAACTCAATCCACCATTTTGGCGGCTGGCAGTGAGCCCTGCATTTGTTCTGAGAGCTCCCAGAGCTATGAATCAGCTCCCCAGCGCCCGCCCGCCCGCCCACCCCGCTCACATCCAAGTATGTAGTTTCTCTGTCTTTTCTTAGTCCGCGGAGGAGGCATTGCCACTCACCTGACAGCAGTAGGTTTAAAATAAGTTGGTGAAGGATTGGAGCAGAGACTCGAAGCCACGTTGCTGAGCGGGGTGAGCCCTTCCTGAGTGGGCAGAGCTGCTGGAGAAAGGCAGATAAAAGGCCGGCGTGGAGAAGGATCACGCTAACGCAAGTGGGATCCCAGCTTGGAGCACCCGCACGCGGTTTTTCTTTCTCGTCTCGGGGGCGGGTGCCAGTGTCTTTCTGTTTTTCCTACTCAGCTTTATTTTTAAAACCCGCTCACCTTTCTCCAGACAGCCCTCGCGGTTCTACTAGTAAGGTATCTCGTGCACTGAAAACCTTCAGGGAGACAAAGGAAGGCAAGTGAAATTCCTCAGGAGCGTCGGCTGCCTGCTGAACGTTTTACTGGACATGGTCATACTAATGACAGTCCCATTCTAAAAAATTTATATGGCTCCTGCTGTCTTTCCAAAGAAATGGCACTACACTGTCAAATTAGTTTCCACTGCTTCTGGGGGAGCTGCTGACAATGGAATTGAGGACTGAAAAAAACCAAAACCCCCTCCATTCTTTGAATGCCAAGCCATTTGAAATGTCCCTGCATTCATGGCGCCTAATAAATGTCAGCTCACATGTTGCTCATCAGATGGGCGCCATCTGGTGTGCTGGAAAGAGATTTCGATTGGGAATGGCAGAGAAAGTGCCGTTTACTGGCTGTTTGACTTCTGGGTCCCGCTTTCCTCCCTAAAACTGGGAGAGTGTGTTTGGGTAATCTCTAAGGTCCATGTTGTCTGTTAGAGCTCAGACAGTATATTAAGAATGTAAGCTTCACAGGGCAGAGAAACCATCCGTCTTGGTCACTGTTGTGTCCCATCGCATCGCACAAATCTCGGCAGGTAGCTGTGGCATAATAAGTATTTGCTGAATAAATGACGGACTGGCTGACTACACTGACGTCGGTGAAGCGAATGAAGAGATCCTCACTGTGTCTGTTATTGTCTTTTACGCCCATTTTGATGGAGTTTATGCAAAAAAAAAAAAAAAAGACGGCTGATACACTGCGTTTGGAAAGTGTATCAGCTGTGGCAGTGTGGGAGTGATAATGGATTTGTTGCTCTTGGGCTCGTCACACCCCTAGACAATTAGTCTCATTATCACTCTTGCGTGGTATGTAAAAACCCGGGGTAGAGGCCGGACCGTGAATTACATGGCTGATGGGGGATGGTTGGCAATGGCTCCCAAGGGTGCCGAGAGCTCAGAATCCAGAGATTTCAATCTCTGTACCTCAGGTTCAAGCTGTTAAGGGTTGACATCTGGGGAAGTCGTTTCAAGTGAAACAGCAACTCTGCAGGCTTGGGCAGGTGGTGCACAGGCCAGTGGGTGAGAGACTGGGGAAAAGCAACAAAGACGTAGAGGTTTGATATCTGATGTCAGGGAGGAGGCTGAATAGGTTAGAAAGGGTTAGAAACAGATGCTTCATTTCTGGGGTCCTAAAGATGCCGATTTCCCCCAACTAGTATTCATTCTATAAGATGGGTGATAAAGATGAGTAGAGAGGACAAGGGTTTTAAAATTAGAAAAGTGGCGGCTCCTGGGTGGCTCAGTCAGTTAAGCATCCGACTCTTGATTTCCGTTCAAATCATGGTATCAGGGTCATGAAATGGAGCCCTGTGTCGAGCTCTGTGCTCAGTGTTCCGAGCTCAGTGGGGAGTCTGCTGGAGCTTCTCTCTCTCTCCCTCTGTCCCTATCTGCTCCCTCTGTTCTTACCTGCCCCTGCTCCAATACCTAAAGAAATCTTTTAAAAAATGAATTAAAACGAAGTGAATTTGAAAGCTAGGCCATCATTCATTTACTCTATGAATTTACTACATAATGTATTTACTGTTTATATTGAATGGTTTCTTTCTCTGAGTCTTCCTTTCTCTGTCTTTTTTTTTTTTTTTTTAAGATTTTATTTATTTATTTGACAGGCAGAGATCAAAAGTAGGCAGAGAGGCAGGCGGGGGTGTGGTGGGGTGGGGATGCAGGCTTCCTGCTGGGCAGAGAGCCCAATGTGGGTCTCGATTCCAGGACCCTGGGGTCATGACCTGAGCCGAAAGCAGAGGTTTAATCCACTGAGCCACCCAGGCGCCCCCCTTTCTCTGTCTTTAATACACAGTGAATAATAGTGCCTATTTCATAGTGTTATTATGAAGACTAAATTAAGTGTTATGTAAGGTGCCTAGCTCTGTGTCTGGGACACAGCAGATAATCAGTAAGTACTTGTTTTGTTTCTTTCTCATTCCTAGTCAATCATTAAAAATTCATTGAGCACCCAGTCTGGCAGGCACTGGGCTTAATGTAGGGATAGAGACAGGAAAGACAGCCTCCTCTCCTGTGGAGCTCACAGCTGAAGCAGAAGAGCAGTAAAGGAAAGAGTACATGACAGTACGGTAAATCTATATCAGAAATAGAGAAGCATGAACCGTCGGTGTCCGGAAGAGGAAATGCCCAGTTCTGTCTTAGAGAGTTAGGGAAGGCATCCATTGTACTCCAGCTCAAACATTTTGAAGATGTCTCTGCTAACCCAGCTTGGGGAAGGAAAATGTTCTCTAGTATTTTGTATCTTGATGTTTGGGCTCTCCTTTTGGAAATGTCAATTCCACATTTGAGTTATAGGAATCAGGGACTGTTGATTGATGATCCATTGAAAATAGCTATAAGGTCTCACATGTGTCAATTATGTGTGTCAAGTGATGACACTAATAGCTAATATTTATGACAGCTAAGAATAATACTAATAATTATTAATTCATGTTTATTATGTGACAAGCATTTTTCTAAGCTCTTCCATTCATCGTCTTACTTAATTCTCCACAGATTCCCATAACATGCATTTTATTATCCCATAACACTTTTATTATCCCCATTTAACAAAAGAGGAAACTAGACTTTAGAGAAGTTAAGTAACATTTACAAGTCACCAGTTAATAATTAGCAGAGTTGAACTTGAACCTGGTTCTTTCTGTCTGGCTTCAAACCTAATGCTCTATAGGAGAATATTATGTTGCTTCCAGAAATCTCTTTATTTAGAAAGGAGAACTAGGGTGGTTGAGTTTGTTAGCTGCAAATCCAAGTTAGAATATTGGAAATGATGTTCGTTCATTTCTGTACAATTATTTAATTTTAAGGACTATATTTCCTTATCAGGGTGACATTCTTTGTGAAGATTGGATAAGTACACTTGATATCTCTGATGCTATTTAATTCATTTAACATCTGGAGCTGCTGTTTTATTTTCTTATGAAGAGTTAGTAGCTGTAATCTTGAGGGAATGTTTTTACTCCCTCCCTACCCAAATCTCTAATACTGAAAAGTCAACATATGGTTAAAGCAGTCTCTGAGTCATAGCTTACACATTTACAGAGTAATGGTTAGCTTGCAGAAAAGATAATATAGACACTGTCAGAAGGAGAGTTAAAGAGCCCAACTTGAGGTTGCTAGGGAAATAATCCATAATCACGAGAAGGATTATTTGGGTGTTCGTTGAGATCAGAACTGAAGTTCAGACTGCTCTACAATGGTCCAATATATTTCCTGTGTTAAGAAGGGGAAATGTGTGCTTCAGTCAACAAGTCTTGATTACAAAGACCTAGTAAGGATGATGGTGGGAAGGTGCCTAATTCAAACTGTAGTCAGTCTCTGACAAATTTCCCTCCTGATGATTAGGGAGACAGGTTTGGGACATCCAGTCAGGGGCTCTCATTTCCAGTGGAGGCCAAAAGAAAGATTCCTGTTTAAGTTAAAGTGGCCCCATGTGGAAAAATGGCAAATTCACCTTTTCTGACAATGAGAGTAGTGCATGGTGTTGACTCATACATGGGAGCAGAACCTTAACTTTGGGGAGACTTATACAGTTCTACAGATGGCCACCAAAATGTTGAAAAAGACTCACAGCCCAGCAAAACCATCCTGATGTTTTATCATTGCTTTTTAAATTATGAATATTTTAAGCACATAGGTAAGTATAAAGAATAATAGATCTCACTATACCCACTACCCAGTTTCAGGAAAGCTTAATCTTTTTGCGTTATTAATGTCATATTTTTTTCTTAAAGAATTAAAACAGTATAGACACCAGTAAAGCCCTCTGTGGGATTCCTGGTTGAACCCATTCCCTCCTTCTGTAAGTGGAAATTGGTATTTTGAGTTTTGTGTTACACATTTCTTATAGGGTCTTTAAACTCTTACCGCATATTATACATCTGAAGCAAAATGTCCTGGAGGTGATAACGTGTTTTTTTAAAACTTTACAAAAATGCATTCATGTTGAATAGGAACATATCTCTTTACTTTTGGCTCAATATCTTTTGGAGATGTATCCATGTTGATAGAAGTAGCTCTAATTTTTTCATTTTAATGGCCACTTAGTATTTAGTTGAATGAATATAACAATATTTATTTACCCAGTCTTCTGATGATGAGCATTTAGGTAGTTTACAATATGGGGCTGTAACCGAAAAAGCTTATGTAACTATTCCTTTATCTATCCCTTTGGCCTCATGCGAGAGACACTGTTGCAAGATAGAATATCCAGGACCAGATTGTTGGCTCTTACTGCATATGTATCTTCAGTCTTGGTAGATAATTGCCAAATTATACTTTATAGTGGAGTTTTCCAATTTATATACCCACCAGCAGGGTATGAGTTCTCTATGCTCCATATAAAACGCAATAATTAAATCATTTAGTCCTGTTAGGCTTTTAGTTTTTGCCACTCTGGTGGGTATAGAATGATTCCTCATCTTTGTTTTCATTTGCATTTGCCTGAGTACATTCTAGGTTAGGTTATTTTCCTATGTTTATTGGCTGTTCGGGTTTTCTCTCATAGGTTTCAGGCCTTTGCCCTATTTTTGCCCTATTTTGAGTGGTTTTCCTTTTTCTTACTGATACATAGTTCTTACATGTAAATCTTTTCTTGATTACTTTATAAATATTATTGTTACTGTTTTTATAGATGATATAGTAGATTCAGTGCAATCCAGATCAAAATCCTCACTTGGGTGCATGTGTTTGTGTGCAGTTTGACAGATCCCAAAAATCTCTATCAGAATGCAGATGGCCCGGAGCAGTGAAGACTGTTTTGAAGAACAGAGAACAGATATTACACTCCCAGATACTGAGATAGCAGGGTGCCCTGGGAGCCAGGCATTTTTATAGACTCTTTGTTAATAGGATGAAAAGTTAGAAGCATTCCCTTCAATGCATCAGGAATAAGAAGCATTTCTGCGGCTTCTGTTCCAGGTTATGTGCCAGGCGATACGTAATGCTTCCTACCCAGCCATTCACTGTGAGACGTGATGCTCACTCCCGCCACTCACCCCTCATTTTCTCTGCTTTAACAGAGCTGGCCTCTTGCTTCTGCTTCAGTGCATTAAGAACACTCCTATCTCTGTTGCTTTGTAGTAGTTGCTTTCTTTGGCTCCCCATCTTTTTACTCAGCTTTATTACTGTTTATAGCTTATTACCACTGGCCATTGCCAACTTGGTTGTGTGTCTCCCCCATTAGACCCTAGGCTCTGTGATGACCCTCGTTTACATTTATTGCTGAATCACCAGGTCTAGATTAGTGCCAGGCATGTCCTATGTTCTTTTTTTTTTTTTTTTTTTTAAGATTTTATTTATTTATTTGACAGACAGAGATCACAAGTAGGCAGAGAGCCAGGCGGGGGCGGGGTGGGGGGGAGAAGAAGGCTCCCTGCTGAGCAGAGAGCCCGATGCAGGGCTTGATCCCAGGACCCTGGGATCATGACCTGAGCTGAAGGCAGGGGCTTTAACCCGCTGAGCCACTCAGGCGCCCCACATGTCCTATGTTCTAACTATATTTGTGGAGTGAATGAATGATTAAATCTATACTACACTTTGAAATCTTGTCTAGATGAAGTGATATATTTCAACTCCACTAAGGCTTAGGATGTCAATGTATTTTGCATCTAAAGCACGGAATGGTTTCTTGGCAATATGGACTCTATTTAAGAGTATGGGCTTTCGATTTAACAGCAAGTGGGTTTAAATCATTCTTGTTCTACCACCTACACTTACTTGGGGTGTGACTATCGACTTAACCTTTCGAAGCCTGTTCACTCCCTTGTAAACACTGACATAATCTTACCACTCTTGAGTAACAAGATTGGCTTGGCTCTGTTGAGGATCATTTGAGATGAGGGAGTGCGCATGGGAACAAGGAAACAGTGCCAGAGATGAGTACAGCCTAGATCAGAGCTGGGGCAGTGGACGGGCTGTGAAACAATTTGATTCCACATGGGTTTTAAAGACAGAGCCTGATTGGGAGTTTGGCTCTGGTGCATGAGAGAAAGAGCAATTCAGAATGTCTCCAAGGACTTGGGGATGAGAAGCTGGTATGACACTGAAAGAAGCAAAGGTTGGGAAAATACTAGTTGGGACATTCAGTTTGAGACAAAGGGTAGATGCCAAGTGTCATTGTGAAGTCAGCAGGTGGATAAAGGAATGTGGAGTTCAGGAGAGTGGTATCTGCAGCAAATGGCAATTTGAGAGACTTTGTCAAGGAGATGCCACTAGAGGCCATCAGCATAGAGGAGAGAACCTACATAATGACTTTGGGTGGAGAAGAGGAGAGTTTTGAGGTCTGAGCAGTGAGGTATCTCAACATTTAGTAGTTGGGGAGAAGTGAAGGAGACCGAATAGAAGTGGCCACTGAGGGCTGAAAAATTCCAGAAGAGTGAGAGGCCAAGAGGAGAAGGGTTTCCAGGAAGTGGGAGTGACCACATGTGTCCATTGCTGCTGGCCTGAGGGTAAGATGAGGACTAGGAGTTGATCAATATTAGACCACATGTCCGTAGCCTTGTACATTATATTAACAAGGTATGGTGGAACTTGACCCAGGAATCTTCTGAAAATTCCTCTTGTAAAAAAGAAAAACTAAAACAAAACGCTCATCATTTCCTCCCCACTGATCTTCTTAAAATGTTAATGAATTGTGATTTTAAGAGGATTGATTTGCATCCGGACATTGGAGAATTTGCTCTCACTTAGCTGTGCTTTTTGTTTTAAAGACTATTTTTTGGAGCAGGTTTAGGCTTACGAGGAAATTGAGAGAAAGGTACAGACTTACAGCCACACACGCATGACCTCTGCCATTATCAGTGTCACTCACCGAAATGTGCATTTTTACCAAAGATGAACCTGTTCTGACACCTCACCCGCAGTCCATAGTTTACCTGAGGGTCCACTCTTGGTTTTGCCCGTTCTGTGGGTCTGGACAAATGTCTGACATACATCCCTCTTTATAATATCCTAGAGGGTACTTTCACTGCCCTAAATATCCCTTCCTCTGCCTGTATCTGTCTCCCCTGCCCCCCAACACATACCCTGAACCCCACTGAGCTTTCTGTTGTCTCTGTAGCTTTGCTGTATGAATGGAATCAGACACCCTGTGGCCTTTCAGACCAGCTTCTTTCACTTAGTCCTACGCATTTCAGGTTCATTCCCTTTTAACTGAAAAACACTCCATGACTTTGATGTACCGCAGTTTATTCATCCATTCACCTACCGAGGGACATCTTGGTTGGTTCCACGTGCTGGCAATTTTGAGTAAAGTGATATAAACATCATGTGTAGGTTTTTTGTGTGGACATAAATTTTCAACGCCTTTGAGAGGTTGCTGGATCAGATGGTAAGTGTCTGTTTCATTTTGTGAGAAATCTTCAAACTGTCTTCCAAAGTGGCTGTGCCATTTTGGGTTCCCACCAGCAGTAAATGAGGGTGCCTGTTGCCCCACGTCTTTGCCAGCATTTGGTGTTGTCAGTGTTCCAGATCTGGGGCATTCTGGTGGTTGTATAGGAGTATCTCGTTGTTTAATTTGCCTTTCCCCGACGGCATACATGGAGTACCTTCTCACGTGTGGCATTTGCCATCTGTGTCTGTCTTCTTTCGTGACACGTCTTTAGCCCATTTTGGTAGCTATGCTCTTTAGGAACGCATCTCACTAGCCCCATCTTTATCATCAGTTACACACTCTTCTACCCCAACTGTTTGACTTTATTTATAGTGAAATGGCCTGTCATCATCTCTAGCCTGTGTCATAAGCTCCTTGGGGGCAGGAACTGTGGCTGACACATCTGTCTCCTGCATACCTCCCACCTGCTGATGTGGCTGGCTGTTGAAGAAGGTTTGGTTGGACGGACCTGAGCAGGCTAGTTGTGAGGGGTGTGCTGTATCCTTGGTGGTAAGGATGGGTGGGGCAGAGTGGACTCTGGGATTCCCTTTCGACACCAGTTCTCCGATACCAACTGGGTCAGTTCATTTAGCACAGACGCCACAAGTGAAGAGCTCAGTCCTACAGACGGCCCCCACTTCAGACCCCAGGTATCCCCAAGCAATCCACACTTCTGCCTTGCTGACTATAGATGTAGGGGTTCCCATGACCCCTCAGGTTCAGAATTTGCTAGAACACATCACAGGACTCAGGAGAGCAGTATAACTGTGATTGTCTTTTTATTATAAACGATCCCAATGAATAGCCAGTTGAAGAGATACCTAGAGCAGCAAGATGGCGGATGGGAGGGTGCAGGAGCTTCCATCCCTGTGGAGTTAGCACATCGATATGTTTATCACCCAGGAGTCTCACTGTTCCCAGTTTTCATTGAGGCTTCATTACACAAGCATGATTGATGACATCAATGGCCACATGATTGAACCCCATCTCCCCAGAGGCCAGGGGGCCCAGCTGAAATCTCCAGCCTTCTAATCGTATGCTCTGCCTTTGTGGTGACCAGTCCCATCCTGAAACTATCCCAGGGCCCTGCAGGAGTCGCCTGGTCAGCATAATGGAAGACTCTTATTACTCAGGGAATTCCAAGGGATTTTGAATTCTGTACCAGGAACTGGGGATAAAAACCAAATATATATTTTTTATTATGCCCCAGCGATGATGATAAACAGGACCCGGGGAAGTGCCTGAGCTCCAGATGTGCCCTGAAGGGAGATGTTTTCCAGAGGAATACAGAGGACCCTGATGTGACTCAGGCGGGCGCTGATGACCAGGGCAGCCCGACTGCTGGGCGGTGTTGGGCGGGATATGCGTGGGACTGACTAGTTAGCTGGCAGTGTCTTGACTCAGACTGGTTTACCCTTTGGAAGCAAGCCTTCCACCGCTGCCAAAAGGAACTAGGTTGGAAACTAGGCTGGCCCTGTTCTCCAGAGGGGTTGATAAGTTGCTCGTGATGGGATATAATCAAAGATGGCAGCAGAACTCGGGAGGTCACCAGGGAAGACGAGGGGGGAGAGTAAGAGGAGCAGCTTTTTTGAAGTTCTCAAACCATGGCCAAGTTCTTTACACATTCCACAGCCGTCCCTGGAGGTAATGATTCAGTACCAGTCTCCATAAACTTATTGAATTGCTCCTAGTGGCAGGCACTGTATCAGGTAGGCCCTGGGGATAAGACTGAGTAAGCAGGCAGGTGGCGCCTCCCTCTTCCGGAACTTTCAGTCTGGTTGGGGATAATTACGGCCTGGCGAGAACAGTAAAATGTTCTAAGCACAATGCAGGGAACCTTGCTATGCATGGAAGCACGGTAGTATTATAAGAATCAGAGAAAAGTAGGTTAGCTAAGCCACATACTAATAAGGAGTGGAACCAAGAATTGAACCTGGGTTTTTCCTTTTTTTTTCCCTTTAAGATTTTCTTTCTTTCTTTATTTATTTGACAGAGAGAAAGAAAGAGAGAGCCCAAGCAGGGGGAGCAGCAGAGGGAGAGGGAGATGCAGGCTCCCCGCTGAGCAAGGAGCCTAATGTGGGGCTCGATCCCAGAATGCAGGCATTGTGACCTGAGCCACCCAGGCATCTCGAACCCAGGTTTTTCTGACTCCAAAGCCAGTTCTTTACACAGTATTAACACTGCCTAACCTGAAGGAACATGGTAGGGTGAGGAGGAGGGATGTCCGTTGTTCATGGCTCACCCACGCCAGGAGCTGTGGAGCTGGGATAACTTCAGCACCGCCCAGTGGGTGGGGTGTGATGGGCAGGGCGACCCAGCGGAGCCCGGGGAGCGTCCTGAAGTACCTCTGTGTTGGCTGCTAAGTAGGATCAGCCCCGCAGAACCCACTGAAGACCTCTACAGGGTTCCTACAACTCCTCCCATAGCACAGGTGCTGCTGCATCATCCGCCTGCCCCTGCCGGGTGCCTCCCCAGGCAGCACATCCCCGGACGGGCTTGGCTTCCATCCACACTGCTAGCAAGGACATGCGTGCCCTGACGGACTCTTGCCTCTGTCTGCTTAGTGAGTGCCTAGCTCTGCCAAGCAGACAGGGCTCTAGTCTGGTCACTCGTAGCTCAAAGAGAAAGTAGCAGACATGGGACTACAGTGACCCGCTGTCAGTGTCTAAGCCAGCAAAGCAAGTTTCCAACTTCCGGGGAAGGACATGAGCCATGTGGTCCTGGCAGATCCTGTAACTGTGGACAGAAGTCTTGCAGTTACCATGTAAAACACCCTCTTCTGTAACACCTGCTATTTTGAAACCTCCGTTTTCAGCTCTTCTTTCTTTTAAAAATAAAATCAATTCTCAGGGCACCTGGGAATTGGTTAAGCACCTGCTTCGGCTCAGGTCATGATTCTAGGGTCCTGGGATTGAGCCCCAAGTCGGGCTCCCTGCTGAGCAGGGAGTCTGCTTCTCCCTCTCTTGGCCTCTCCTGCTGCTCATGCTTTCTCTCTTTCAAATGAAATAAATCTTTAAAAAATAAAAATAAAATCCATCCTGGAAGTGGTCACAGAATGTGCTTTTGTAACCTCTGCTGTCCTAGATGGCGTTTATTCCGCGTGGCCCCTTGGTGGCTTCTCCCTTTGCTTCTCTGACAAATGACTGCATGGACCATCCTCTGCACAGCCCCTGCCTTTGCTTTCTTGCCAGCGGAAGCCTGAGAGAGATATCTGGGGCACAGAGGAGTTACGTGAGGGGTTCTGCATATGGCAGCTGTCGGGGATCTCCTCCTGCAGGAGCTTTCAAAGGAAGGACCAGGGGATTTTAGCCTGCTAGGAGTAGCTCTGCAAGGCTACACAGGGAAGCCAGGCACCTGACTTAATGCCCCTGGAAGTGTCTGGTTTGGGGCAGCCCCTCCCGGACTCAGGATTTACATGGCTTAGGTACAAGTCACTGCTGTTAATAATAAAAGATGATCAGTTGTAAATTCTTCTGAAAAGAAAAGTCAGACTGGAGATAGGATTATTCCTCTCATTAACTGCCATGATACTTGACTCTCTTACTTCTTAAGGGGGGAAACAGGGAATAGAGTTCCAACAAATGTGCAGGGCAGTGAGCTGAATTATATATACACCTGTGAGAACAGGTTGCCCAGGGGAACGCCTTCCCCCTGCCAGTCTCTCGAGAAGCAGACCGTGTGAGCCTGGGCTGTGGTGGATGGAATCCAGATCACTTAGCATGGCATACCAGCCCCCCGCCTGGGCCCTCCTCTCTAGATGGATCTCTGCCAGTCCTTCATTCACTTTCTGCACCCCAGGCATACCGACCACGAGCTGGCAGTGCGCCCAGCCTACTCGGCTCACCTGCTCCTGGACCGCATCACCAGAAGCTCACCGGGCCCTGTGCCCCACTCTCTTGGAGGACTGAGCTCAGCCCGGCTCCCGCTGACAGCTCGGTATCCGTGACCTTCTCCACCCTAACACTGTCCCTGTTTCTCTCTGTCACAACACCTGGGACTGTGATATTGTTCACTACATCGATGTTCCTTAGCATAGAACTAGAATTTTCTATCCCTAGTAGCAGAGACTTTTCATGTATTTGGGAGGAGGACAGAAAGGAGAGGGGAAAGCACGGACAGGCCAAGGTGTCCTGTGTGTCTGGCTCTGTCACAGCTTTGCTGAGTCATCGCAGGCAACGTTCTTCACTCCTTCACCCTTTCTTTATTCCGTTAGAAAAGAAAGGGGAAAAAAAGGAACAACAACAGCAGTAATAATACTTTTCTTATTGATTTGTTATAAGGAGTAATGAGAAAACATTTGTAAAGGGCCTAACAAGGTTTGGCCCTTGGAAAGCATTAAGTAAATGCTGGTTCCTGGCCTGTTTCTCCCCAGGGGTCACTTTGGGCAAAGCAAAATGAAGAGAAATTGATGTGAAAGGAAATAGGAAAGGTAATCTGTAAAACAAAAATCGAAGTTTAACCACTGCCCGTGTTAGGGTAGACCATTTCTGTCCTTGAACTATGAAGTGGGGGGCGGGGGTCATGCTGCGGGTGGGAGACAGTAATTGGGGCATTTTGTGACAGGAGAGGAAAAGATAACGCACTTTTTGCATATCCTCCTCTGGGAAAATTGACCACAGGTGTTGTCTCTGTTTCTTAAGGCTGAGCAAAGGAGGGTGTGGTTCTCCAGAAAGCACAGATCCGTATCCTTGTCATCCTCAAAGGTCTTACCTCACTTATTAGCTCGGGGGGCAGGGCATGGAGATTTAGGATTTCCTATAAATTGTGGATTCAAGCCCCGTGTGGGCTAGACAGTCTGATGCTAGAGCATCATTATTTTCTGAAAATATCACTCAGTATGGGTAAAAGAAATGTCTCTGCTGTTACGGAGCAGGTGACCTCGGGCCCGTCTTGCAGCTTCTCGAAACTTCGGTTTCCCCGGCTGTACAGTGGATCCCATTACTACCCATGTGTGGTATCAGATTACTAGAAAGGATCACACTCCAGGATGGGTGGGAAGGCTTTTGGGAAATCTGTGTGTTGTGCAGTCATCAGTCCTGGTTGTCATGGTGACCATCCATCCATCCCCACCTCAGGCCTCACCCCACCCAGCCCCATGGGGGATTTTTGTCTTGGATTTTGGGATAAAACAGTGCAGCTGAATATCTGATTTATAGCTCAGGACACACAATCTGTGCATGCTATTACACTCGTGTCCTTGAAAGATCCTCCTGGCTTTCGAGAAGGATTAGCACTGTGATGCAGCCCAGAGGAGCCCCTCACGAGAACTTTTGGGTCCATGAAGAGCAACATGTCATCACCCAGCTGCACGTGTTCTCAGGTGTGGCAGCCTGAAAACCGGACAGCTGTTCCTCCCAGCCTGAAATCAGGGTCGGTCCACTTGGGCCTCACATGCATGTGCAGACAACCATTCTAGGCCCTCTGAGATCTTCCCTCAAGGAACTCGTGGTATGGTGCGTTCCTTAGCTATCGCTGCACCATAACTACCACACTCAGTGGTTTGACACGGCACGCTGATGATCTGGCACTTCCCATGGGTCGGAGGTCTGGCCTCAGTTTAGCACAGTCCTCTTCTTGGGGTCTCACAAAGCTCCAAGGCTTTGACTGGGCTGTGGTCCTTTCTGGAGCCCGAGTTCCCCTGCAAGCATCGGGGGTCACCAGCAGAATGGCGTTCCTGTGGTCGGAGGACCGAGGTTCCTGTCGTCTTGCGGACTGTCATCCCGGGCTGCACTCAGCTCCTCTAGCCCTTGCTGCTTCCTGCCATTGGTCCGCTCACCCCATGGCAGCGTCCTTCCTCACATTCAGTGGGAGACTCTTACCTTCAGGCTGCGAAGAGGGAGGCAGAGAATTTGTGTGGTCATGTGAGTGGGCGGCCAACCCGTCATCTTTGCCATATTCTGCTGACTAGAAACAAATCCCCCGACCTGCTGGCTCTTGGAGGGGAGGGAATGATACAAGGGTGTCACCTGAGGGTGGCTCGGCCACGGAGGGTACTGGAGACACACAGGGCGTTACGCCAAGTAAGGAGATTTTAAAGGACCAGTTTGCCTAACCTGAACTGGTCTGCTTAGAAATGAGAAAAATAAGAAAAAACACTGTAGGGTTTATAAAGCCACACTGGTTGAGTGTAAAGGCTATATCTTTTATTTTTGAGGGGATCCTTCTGTGTTTTCATGTTGAAATGATTTTCTTTTATAAAATGACAATGATAATGGATATATTTTTAAAAAGTATTCTTGGTTGGTCAGGTATAAAGACAGACAGCAGCCCTGTTATGGTCCCTGTGAGTTTCATTGTTTATCTATTTATCTATCAGAATTTCACTGATCCATTAAAGTCCCCAATCCAAACCAATCTGACATACTCACTTCCCAATCACCGTCCCCTCTAGGGGAGCCGACCCTTTTACATCAGTGAGATCGAAGACAGAAAGCTCCGCATGGTTCCCTCAGCTTATTCCCTGGCCAGGAATTTTTTCTCAGGGCCTGTCCCCAGCATGCAGAGTTTTACTGTACAATTTTTTTTTTTTCCCTGTCCAGCTCCAGGCCAGAACAGGCGTCTCTGATCCAGTTCGATAGGGCCCTCCCCCGCACCTCTGTCAGCATCAGAGAGAGAGCGATGGGGACGAAGGCTCTGGCACCTCTGCTCTCTGCCGGATCTGCTTTGGGAAGGCAGCACTTCTCCTCCTGCCCCCCATGTTAGCACACACCCCTCTTCACGACTCGTTGTCTTTGTTTTGTAGTCACTGTGAACACAGAGCGGGCTGTGCAAGGTGCTAAAATGTGGGTTAGGGAAGCAAAAAGGAAGGAAAAGATGACTTCACCTGGGATGACAAGCACAGAAGATTACTTACAAGAGATGTTACCTGAGCAGCGTTTTACAAACGAGGTGGGATTTTACGCAGCCGATTAGCGAAGTGGGTGTCGGAGGTCATTGCGGGTGTTGAAGCCAGATGGTGCAAAACTCGGGAACAGTCTTTCTCCTGCGTGCCTTTGCCCACTCTGTGTCTTCTGTCCTCATGCCTTTCCCTGGTCTAGTCCCGTTGATGGACACTGTAATCGACTCTCCTGAGGCAGCTCAGACAACACATCAGGACACCCTCCTTTGCATCCGGAGCACGGGGTCATGCTGTCCCATGTCTGTAATTACAGTCTCCCTTGCTAGACTGAGCTCCTAGGGGCCAAGGTCCATTATTTGTGTTTTCACCCCCAGTGCCTGGCCGTGCCTGACACCCGTACCCAGGTCTGGATGAGTGAATGATGGACGTAGGGGGATTAGGCCCTTGCAACTTGAGTGTAAGCTCTCAAAGGAGACGTAGCCAGGTATGGGGGCCTGGGGGTGGCAGATGTGATCAGACCTCAAGGGTTTCAGTGTAATCAGTCATTTTCTTCCTCAGCCAGAAGCGTCACTGTCCCCGAACAAGATGGTGACACCATTACATCTCTGACTTAGGGTGAATCATTTTATCAGGAGAGTAAAACAGGACCTCGAGCCTGCACCTTCTATGGCTCCATGAGTCCACGAAGGGAAGCTGGAGGTTTGCCAAAGAGCATCTGCTCTCTGTCCCTCTCACCTGCTCCCCTTCTCTGGCTGCTTTGGGTTTCAATGCTGGGTTTCTGTGTTTTCAGGGCATTTCTTCATGTTCTCCTTTTGGGCGATGATACAGATGGGAGGCAGCTCAGGGTCTTGTTGAACCACTAGGGACATGCCGCTCCCGGCCTGCGCTTCACCCATCCACTGCCTGGTTTTGCTTGGTCCCTTCTGGCACACTGACTTTCCCACAGGCGTCCTGGGGTTGAGCAAGAAGCCCTCGAGTGAAGATCAGACTCCTTAATGCCCTTCCACGTAGAACTGAAAAAAACAGAGATTTTGATTTAAATATTGCTATCTTCCAGGAGCTTTAAAAGCCTTTAGGATACTGGGTCATTTTAAGCATTGTGAAGGAAATAATGCATATTTCAGGAGGAAAGTGTGATGTCTCCTTACTGAAGGCTAGCTTTCTCGCTTAGATATTCTGCCAGTAGGGGTTATCTGGGTCAGCCCGAGAAGGCCAGTTTTGTAAGCTATGAAATAGAGGCAAACCCACCCGAAATCCAAATGCTCAGCTCGTGGTGGAGTGGGGAGTGCCAACATCGTGCCAGACACCAAGGCCCTGGGTAGGCCAATACATATCTGTTGAATGAATGAATGGATTTCTGCTGGAGCCTCTCTAAGGAGGAAAGCAGAAGAGACCCTGGTTTTCAAATGAAGAACTTAGAAGTAAAAACCCCAGGCCTGCTGTATGCCAAGTACTCTTGGTGCATGGGCAGTTTCCAAAACATTTCTGATTCCCTGTTTTCTCATATGAAAAATGAGAAAAATAAAATGTTTTACAAGGTTATATTACAGGGAAATGTATATGAAAGTACCTTGTCATCTATGAAGTGAGATATAAATAAAAGGGCCGATTATAAACATACTCACTGTATCTTATTATCTCACACTTTATTATGGGTATTTCTGAATATGCCTTTTTCCCCAAACTAGATTTAAAGTCCCTAGAGGCCAGGGACCTTGTTTCTGAGCCTAAACCCATGGTGACCATCTCACCCAGAGCTCAGAGTGGCAGTGTGTCATCTAATAAGAACATGTTTTACATCTAGGGAAATTAAAGAGAAAATTTGAAAATACCTCCATCCTGGGAGATCTGGGACATACCCATAACTCTTTGTGTCCCTGAGGGGGCCTGGCATAGTGCCATAATCTAAATGAAGATTGGTGGAATTACAGTATTATATAATTGTACAAAAGTGCCACATTTCTTGACTCCCTGGTATGCCCCAGACACCATGCTGGAGACCTTACCTACATGTAATCCTTGCAGCAATCCCTCAGAAAAGAAATATCCACTCTGTTTTATAGCTGAAGTATCTGAATGGATCAGAAAGGGTAAGGAACCTTCCCAAGGTCACACAGTGGGTAAACCAAAGAATAAAAGCTAAGCCAGCGTATTTGAGTTTTAAAGGTCCTTGTTCCTCCCCTGGCTTCTCTAAGGGTTACAGCTCTCCCATGCAAAGGGCAGTGGGAGTGTATAAAATGCTAAGAATGGGTCAAGGACATCTGTTTCTGGAATTAATTCTGCCTAGTTCCTTTCCATCTCCCAGCTCTGGTCTGACTTACCTGGTTTTCCGATCAGATGGGTCCTGCACTTAGATCTCAGAGGGGTCTTGGAGTCTTTTGTGGACACATGCTGATCGCAAACAGGGGAGAGCATTTCACCCACCTGCCCTTTTTGAAGACAGCGGCCAGTCTGGGCTTGGCCTTGTCCAAAAAGGGACTTCCTGAAATACACAGACACTACCCAGTACGAGTCTGAATTTGGGCAGAAAAAAGAAAGTAGGGAAGAAACCAAGTGTCTGCCTGGGTCTAGTTGGGGATGAATACTAGAGAAGGAAGGAGGCGATTTTTTACTTTCAGTGATCGTTGTGTTTCCATCAGGAGTGGGATGACCTTCTCAGAAAGGTGATAGAACCCTGATTAGAGACCGTCAGAGCTGACTAGACACTGGATTAATGGGGATTTGATAGATTTCTATAAAGAGCGCTTGAAGGCAGAATTCACGGGCCGACACAAAGACATTTTTCCAAACTTCAAAGACTGTGCACGGAGAGAGTTTCTGGCCCTAGGAGGCTGATATTGGACATAATTCAGGGTGCAGAGCATGCAGGTAAAGTTACCACGGGTAAGGCGGGAAGTCTTGGAAGGTGCTTTTGTTTCCTTTTCTCCTGCATTCCAAGGACAGCATCAAATATGGAAACAGTTGGTTTGTTCTAGCAGGTCCCGATGGGGAACAAATGGTTCTTTGTTTTTATTAAGCCTCTACTTGCAGATTCTTCCCTGATTGCCTTTACTTTCCATCTGATTTGGAAAACATTGCTTTTTCCCTGCATTTTTCACATCAAGTTAATATCATGCATCTGTCACAGTGTGGGAAGCCGTAAGCCTGCTGCTCAGGATCAAACCCCAAACGTAGCAGTCTCGGTGGGCTAAATGGACCCTCACAGGGCAAACCTGTGTGGGGAGAGAGCCTGTGACAGGGTCCTGAGAAATCAGAGATACGCAAGTGATTATTTACTTCATTGTCTCCCAGTCTGAAATCCTGCATTTCCTGTGATACGCAAATATAATGAATCCCCAAATATAATGAATCCCCAAAACGATGTTCACATTTTCACCATGCTTTGTTGTTGTTCTTGTTGTTTGAAGCCCAAACAGAAATCATGCTCTCTCCTTTTTTTTTTTTTTAAGATTTTATTTATTTATTTGACAGACAGAGATCACAAGTAGGCAGAGAGGCAGACGGGGCGGGGGCAGAGGGAAGCAGACTCCCCGCTGAGCAGAGAGCCTAATATGGGGCTCGATTCCAGGACCCTGAGATCATGACCCGAGCCGAAGGCAGAAGATCAACCCACCGAGCCACCCAGGCACCCCATGCTCTCTCCTTCTTAGGCTGCTTTGCTTTGAAGTGAAATTTCTCAGCTCCCCGTGGCCACCCCAGATGACTCTTGCTTGCCCCGGTGAAGAAAACTAGGAAAAGAAATTATGCGTTAGTTAAGTGCAGTGTGACAGACAGGATCTCTCCTCTGTCGGGCTCTTTCTGATCTCCCTCAACCAAAGGGTAATCAGAGGTTCTGGAACACTCTCTCCCAAGTGACCCCATTATACGTTGTGTCCGTCTGTGTTAACAGCTTTTTGCACATCTTGTTTCCCCCACTACACTGTAGCTACTGAGGACAGAAACTAGTCACTCTGAGCCCCCAGGGTCTAGCACAGGGCTTGTCAATAGTCCTGGCTCAGTGAATGGTGGAAGTTTATAGAGAGGGAGGATCAGAGATATATGTAAGTCAACTGTGTGTATGTGTGTGTGTGTGTGTGTGTGTGAGAGAGAGAGAGAGAGAGAGAGAGAGAGAGAGAGAGGGAGGGAGGGAGAGAAGGGGAATTTATAAGGAATTAGCTCGTGAGCTTACAGAGTCTGAGAAGTCCCACGATCTGTAAGCTGGAGTCCCAAGAAAGCTGGTGGTGTCACACCAGTCTGAGTCCGAGGACTCAGGAGTGCTTATGCTGTAAGTCCCAGTCCAAGGGCAGGAGAAGACCAATGTCCCAGCTCAAGCAGGCAGAGAAGGAGAGAGAATGCCTTGCCTTCCTTGCTCCACAGTTTTGCTCTGTTCAGGCTGTCCTTGGACTGGAGGAGACCCACCTGCCTTCCAGAGGGCGGTCTGCTTTCTTCAGGCTACTGATTGAAAAGCTGATCTCTTCCTGAAACATGAGAACAGACATACCTAGAAATAATGTTTATCCCAGTATCTGGGTCCCCTGTGTCCTAGTCAAGCTGACACATAAAATGAACCATCACTATAAGCAAAAGAAAGGAAAAGGTTAGTGAAATCCTGCAAGGGCTTCTGGGTTAGTGGGGCCATCTCATTTTCTTTCTTTTTTTTTTTTTTAATTTATTTATTTGACAGAGATCACAAGTAAGGAGAAAGGCAGGCAGAGAGAGAGGAAGGGAAGCAGGCTCCCTGCTGAGCAGAGAGCCCCATGTGGGGCTTGATCCCAGGACCCTGGGATCATGACCTGAGCCGAAGGCAGAGGCTTTAACCCACTGAGCCACCCAGGCGCCCCGCCACCTCATTTTCTAAGTGAAGCAACAGGGTCTCATAGAGCTTACCTACCTGGAAGATCATGCTACCTAAGCTTTGTTCTGTAGGTGTTAAGGGCTTCCCGCTTCCTCTCGTATTTGCTACCTAAGGCAGGAAGGATGGAAGGAGGAGGAAAGTGTACTAATGCAACAGTGTTTTCTTGTTCCTCCTCCTTCTGGATCTGCCCAGAGCCCAGAGGTCACGACCCTGTCCTTCATGACCACTATCTGACCTCTGTATCTATGCTGACCAGTATAGTCTCCACTAGCCATATGCAACTATTGAGCACCTAATGTGTGGCTAGTCAAAATGGAGAGGTGCTGTAAATGTAAACTACACACCAGATTTCTACATCTTACAACAGCAACAATAAAATGTGAAATAGGTCACCGATAATTTCTTATATTGATCACATGTTGAAATGATACTACTTTGGATACATCAGGTTCCACTAAATGCATTTGTAAAAGTCTACCTGTTTCTTTTCACCTTTTTAAATGTGGCTACAAGAACATTTCAAATTCTCTCTCGAGCTTGCTTCCTCTTTCTTCTGGACAGCGCTGCCCTAGGTCATCCATCTCAGGCCCTTGGTGTCTCAAGCTTCGACTCGTCTCTCACCTGATACCCCTCCTGTCCTCTCATTCTCCAGCTTGTGGTAACCCCCTCCTCCCACATATCAGTGGCCAGATCCATAGGCCCCCAGGGTTCCTGTCTCTGTGTCTTATAGCTCAGAGCAGGCTGGCAGAAGGTGATGTGAGTTTGAGGTTGGATCTAGCCTTGAGTCTAAACTCTGCCACCGATTAGCCACTGAACCTTGGGAAGGTCAGCGCTCCTCCTTGAATGATGGATTCCTCTTGTTTAAAATGAAAGTCACAGGACTCCTGGGTGACTCAGTCAGTTAAGCATCCAACTCTTGATTTCAGCTCCCATTCTGATCTTACGGTTGTTGAGAGCAAGCCCTGCATCGGGCTCCCTGCTCAGGGCAGAGTCTGCTTGAGATTCTCTCTCACTCTCTTTCTGCCCCTCCTGCTCACTCTCTCTCTCTCAAATAAATAAATCTTTAATAAAATAAAATGAAGTGAAGTGAAGTGAAATAAAATGGAAGTAACAATAATAGCCACCTTCTCTCATAGAGGATAAAAATCGGAGTCCGTGTGACTGTGCTTTGTAAGTAACAAAATAGTGTGTACCTGTTAATATTAGCAGTAATTATGTTTTAGTTTTTCTATCATACTCATTTATGGTCATTATTCAACCCCTGCCTACAGCCCCCTGAACTTAGACCACTTAGTTCACTTTACTGAGCATCTGGTCATCAGTAAAGTAAGAGGATGGACTGGGCATCCCTCAACACAGAGGACATTAGTTTGGGAAGCAAACCACAAAATCTTAACTTGCCCTTCAGATCATTTCATGTGTCTTCTCTGGGGCAGCCTGGATAGAGGACTCCTTGTACTAATGGTCATGATCACAATGGAAAAAAAAAAAACAAAACTGTGTAAGTATATACATGATAAAATCAAAACCTTATATAGCTCTGAGAATTTAATTTTTGCATACAACATTTTTTTTGGCGATAGGAAGCTTTATTTTTACTCTCAAACTGCTCGCTGCTCAGAGACGGCTGAAGTCCTTATAAGTACTCCACATCCACGCACAGCAGAGTGAAATTTAATGCCCCCACCCCCACTTCAGAGAAAGGGAGATCGCACTTCATATTTTGGGAGACACCCAAAGGTTGTCTGGCACTTTGGTGGTCCTGAAACAATTTGGTCTGATTTCTTGCTGGCTTCGGATACTGAAAGCCTTGTCAAGTTGATGGCTCAAACCCCTGTGGCTGAGGGTAGGACAGAAGGTAGGCTGGGACATGATTTGGAATGGATGGACAGAGCACGTGCTCCAGCTCTTGTCAACAGAGGGAGTTTGTCCTGGGTGGACATGGCAGCCGCCCGAGTGCTCAGGCTGGGTAGATGCTGCTTTGGTGGCCCTCATCTGCCCATGATACCACTCTGGAACCACAGCTGGGTCTCTTTCTGGGCTCCTCCATGGAGTCACTGGTGTGGATGACCTTCCTGCTGATGGAGACCTTGTAGTCTCCCCAGATGGTGTTGGGAGTGGCCGCGTCCAACCTGGTGTATTATATCTTGGCCTTTGAGGTGTGGGCCATGCTGAGGCCTTCCCAGACCACGGGTGCTCTCTGGTGCCTGCAGACCCTCATCTCTACCAGCTTGAAGAGCCACTGATGCACCCCATCTAGTTTTGCCACCACCAGGGTCCACTCCTGGGTCTAGATGGGCCCGCCTGATCTGGAAGTGGGCTTGGCTTTGGGCCCTAGGCCAGGGGCTGAGTGCAGAGAGGAGAGCACCCTGACCAGCAGAGCCCGCAGGGGGATGGGAGGGAGGGTCGGAGGGCCACTTAAGACATTGTTGATTTGACATTTCCACCATACTTTGAAGCAAGTCTTTGTGTAAGTAACCCTAGTTTGCAGATGACTAAAGGGAGACACCTGATGGTGAGTGATGCCTCGGGGTTACCTGTATGTAAGGTGGGAGCCAGGATGTAAACACAAGCTCTCACCCTCTCCTGTACATCACGTTATATCTGATGCAATGAGAAGAGAAACAAATGTCCTTTTAGCTAGTTGCCTTGTCAGTTCCACCTCTCTTAACACCTTGGCCTCTGTGCAGGGTCTCCCTCAAGAAGGTCCTCAGGGTTCCCCCAGTTGTCAGCACAGTACCGCACTTGGAAGGCTGCAGCTTTTTTCCTCCAAAAGATCCCTCACTGAAGAGCCTAAAAGAACTCTGAGTGTTTTCATTGACTTTTCTGATCTTCCAACTCAAGTTAAAAGCATCATTTTGCTTCACTGTCAGTCAATTTCACTTTTGTGAGAATTTTAAAGATGTATAAGCCCCTAAGGTGACAGTCCCAGCCTGATGCTGTCACGCTGAGCTGTGTCATATTGAATTCTGTCACTGAAGAGAAACAAAATGAAATGCACCCAGGTGTAAAATTCCAGGCCTTGTTCATTCTTATCAATACCAGATTAGAATGGCAGAGTCTAATATTATGAAATTGATATGATGAAGATTGATGTTTTAACTTTAATGGGCTGGTAGCAAAATGTGTCATTTGTATATTCATGTATTCATATACATGCACAGACTGTGAAAAGGATTTCCTTTGGCCCCATTTAAAAAATTTTTTTAACTATTTTTTTAATTGGTAATTAGACTTGTTGAAATATACTTACTCCCTTGTTAGCCTAAAAATAAAAGAAACAGTTATTTCATCAGCAGAATGGGTTTATGTGGAAAGAGCAGAGACTTGCAACTTGAGACACAGGAGCTAGGGCAAAACCATAGGCAAGTCTGGAGAACAGAAGAGAGGATCTTTTATGACCAAAAGGGGAAGTTGAGAGAGACTGTTATAAACAAAAAGTCCATTGGATTAAACCAGAATTCCAAAGTATACTGGCTTTTCATTGGTTGAGTTGTGATGATCTCATTGGCTGGGCTGTTGCTGGGCAAGAAGAAAAATCTTCCTCTCTTGAGGTTCCCCTTGGGAACTCAAATTACCTTGATTGCTGCTGAGGTCTCTTAGCGGTAGTATGCGAGAGCGCCCCCTTCTGGCCTCCCGACTATGTTTAGAATGAGGTTTCTTTTTTTTAAAGATTGTATTTATTTGACAGAGAGAGACAGCAAGAGAGGGAATACAAGCAGGGGAATGAGAGAGTGAGAAGCAGACTTTCGGCTAGCAGGGAGCCCAATGTGGGGCTCAGTCCTAGGACCCTGGGATCATGACCTGAGCTGAAGGCAGATGCGTAAGGACGGAGCCACACAGACCCCCCTAGAATGAGGTTTCCTTTATTCAGTGTCACATTATCCTTTGCCATCCTTTTGAAAGCCAGTGAATTTGTTTGCAACCACATGGTGTTTTCATCAAATAGTGATGCGCCTTTGGTTTGAGATGAACTTTCATATGCATGTGTGTATATGTGTGTGCCTTTGTTTGCGTATATATTCTTACAGTGTTCTTCAAAATGCAGACTATTTTTTGAGACAGCAAATTAACAAACGGAGCCTTTGGTGTATCACGCATGAGACACAGTAGTCTAGGAGCCATGAGGCTTTTATAACACTTACTAAGTAATTGCTATCCCTCAATCTCTGCCCCCCTGCCCACCCCAACAAGTGGGATAAGCAAGCTCCTGCTCATTTCACCTACAAGACACAGTCTGTAATGTTTTATTTATTACTTAGAGTTTTATCATTATCTAGTCCAGTAGTTCATTCTCAAGTGTTTCATGGCAGAAAAATATCAGATGACCGTCCTTTCCTATTGTCCTTTTCAAGTATGGTTTGGTTATGTTTTAACATCATAGCCACAGACACTGTTCTCTCAGATAGTAATGGAAGTGCTATGTCTTTAAATTATACAATAATGACTCTAGCAACACAATGCTTATTAATATTAATACTAGTGCTAATGAGAGCAGCTACCATAGGTCAAGTTTTTAAGCGCCGGTTCAGATATTTTTTTTTGTTTTTTTTTTTTTTACCTTTCCATTAAATCTTCACAGTAATCCTAAAAGTTAGACATTATTATCTCAGTTCTCTTAATGAGGAAACCAAGGCTAAAGGAGGTTAAGTCATTTGGCTAAGGTCACACCATTTGTAAGAAGCTAAACGGAAATTTCAGTTTGGGTCTCTTTAGTCCAAGTGATGAGAATTTTCTGTAATCCTATAAATACCTTTTCTTATGAAATTGTGTTGTGCTTCCATTCCAATAGACCAGGCGTGTTGAGAGAGTGTCTGGTATGTGCGAGGGGAAGGTAGAGGATGCAGGCTTAAAGACCAGAGGAGAGGAACAACAGAGAGCCATTGAATTAAACAACGGTAAGAGAGCAGTAGTATTGTGATCTAGGTATTATCCACATTGGTTTCTCCCTAGTGTTATGCACGTGGGTTTCTCGCACTTTGCAGTTGCTGGTTATCCAGTAACAGTAGTCAAAGTTCAAGAGCAGATTAAGGTCAAATAAAGCAGCAAAATGTTAGCTGTCAGATCTGTTCAGCTCAGTGATGGGAGATGTGAGTTATATTACAGGGTGGTCCTCTTTGCTCGCAAAACAAAGGTGTGAAGTAGAATTGAAGCTGACCGCCAGGCATCCATCTTCTCTTGTGATTAGGTAAAGGGCATTATTGACCACAACAAGCACACCCTGCTGTGGAGGGACAGTTGTCAGTAGAAGCTTTTATGACCGCTAATACCTAACCAGCTTCAATGCAAAGTACAAACTTCCCCCAGTTCATTTGACTGTGTTTACAGCAGAGGGAGAACATGTGTTTAAACAGAAATAAAACAAAACAAAACAGTGTGTTTATAGCATAAGATTTGGGTTGGGCTTTCTGAGTGTTGCTTAAAAATATGGATGTTCAGTAAATGCTGGTCCAGTGAATAAAAACCCAGTCCAGAGACACTGAGTACAGTAACGCCAGTTCCGGGCGGAATCCCTCAGAACTCTCATCCTGGGCATCCCCTTGGTTCATTCTGCCATTTATCTCCTAGTCTCTTATTCAGCTTGCTCTGTTCAGTTAGCAGCCGTGGGACACTCACTCTCTGCCAGGCCCTGGGTGATGTGCTGGGCATCAGGGGGGTAGTTTCCCAGGGTTCTTCCATCTTGAGCTCACCTTCTCAAGGGAGGACTTAGCAGTTGAATTGTTTTTCCTGTATGGCCCCAGCAATACCCTGTGACCCTGTGCATTCCTCTCCAAAACACAAGGTGAACTCAGAATTCTTGGTAGCCTTAATGAACCTACCCTGTGTAACCCTCCAGCTCACTGAATTGCAGTCCTGCCTAGGTGAGGACATGGCTTTAGAATCAAGCAGTCCAAGATTTGAATCTCTCTCTTGCCACATTTGAGCTCTCCATCTTTAGCTCTTGACTCGTCTGGGCCTCAGTTTCCTCATTTGTAAAATGGGGATGAAAATTAATAAAGAGGGATATCATGAAAACTAGAAAAAGGAAATGCAGTGAAGTCACTTGTCACAGTACCTGCCTTTAAAGAGCACTCAGGTAAGAGTGGACTCATCATCTTAAGGAAATGTGCCTAGTGTTTATCATGTGCCAGATTCTGTTCTGGAGGCTTCCACTACAGAGATGCCAGTGGTTGTAGTGTATAATGCTATCAGTAAGTGGTGTTAGAGGACGGACGCCTAAGGAGATGGCTCCTGCAGGGTAAGGAGGAGTAGGCAGGGGAGAACGTCACCAAGATTGTTGTTGCTGGCTAAGGGAACAATGTGGTCCATGGCATCTAGACAAAAGGCCTCATGAGGGCCTGACCATGTCATTCTCTGCCATTCCAGTGCCAGTTGCCCAGACCTCCATTTCTGTGCAGACTTCTGTGGAACTGAGGAAGGCCATTCTGCTGCTCAGTATTGTTGACATCTCTCGGGAGCAGCCTCGGACCAGCGACTCTGGGAGTTAGTGTATAAATACGACAGCTCCTTCACCCTTTGGGTCGGATCATTCTAAGGTTCTATGTTTATCTTGCTTTATATTTTTGGCATTTGGGTGTAATCCCTTTTCATCAGCTACCTTCCCTTTCTTTGATCACCTCTTCACTCCCCTGATGGGGCTTCCTGCCTCTCCCATGTCACTTACTTGCCCTGGAATTCTCATTTTAGGGTCTGTTGGAGGGCAACAGTATTTTCCTGGCTTGGTTTCCAGGAAGGTCATGTGTTTGTCTCAATGTCTTTGACCTTTGTAGACACTTTCTCACATGACCTGACAAAGTCAGCCATCAATGTGCTTCAAACTGTGATTTTACTGAACTTTGAAGAATCAAGCCCTTTAAGACATAAATACGTACATCTTTCCCGAGACTCAAAGCTTTGCCTGAGGAAATAAAAGTCTAACAAATGCATGTTAGGCTCCATTTGGAAAGAGAGAGGCTGTAAAATAATTCATTAAATTGTGTTTATAAATGGACATACAGTTTTTTCTGCTTTTCCTTTGGGGACAACTCATGAACTGAAGAAACCAAACTTTTATCCATCTGTATTTCCATGATATCTGTGGAGCAAATAGCATTTCTTAATAAAAATAAGAATGGCTGGACACCTGGGTGGCTCACTTGGTTGGGCGTTTGACTTCCGGTTTCGGCTGAGGTCATGATCTCGGGGTCATGGGATGGAGCTGAGTCAGTCTGTGCACTGGGCGTGGGGCCTGTTTCAGATTCTCTCTCTCCTTCTCCCTCTGCCCCAACCCCCTGCTCACGTGCATGCGTACACTCTCTCTTATAAATAAGTCTATAAAAAAATAATACGTATGGCTGTCGTTAGAGAGCCCCGTGTGTGTCAGACATCTTACACACAGAATGCCACTGAGTCGTTGCAGTGCCTGTATCTGATCCAGGAGACTCACTGGAGTCAAAGGAGAGGCTTTCTGACTTTGGTAAACATCTGCACGTTTCCCTGTTTCTACTCCCTGCCTCTTGATAGAGTCCCTTGCTTGGGACTCCGTTTGGAGCTGTAGACATGGCCCGGTGGAAGAACCACAATGACCAGGGTTTCAGAAGCAAGACAAACAGTGTGAAAGTCAGACCTGAGCTTTGACACCCTGTTTTGAGGTAAAGAAAGACCCAGGAGCCCCACAGGCTGACACACAAGGTCAGCCATTTGTTTTGTGAGAGGAACCACACATGGGAAGAGACGGGTCTGGGAGCTGAAATTTTAACTTGAGTACAAAGGAGTGGTAACAATAGGCATGATGACGTTGAAGTCTCTTGCCTTTTTTCATAGGCTCTTAGACTGTACCCATGTCACAGGTCTTACTGACAAGGCAGCTGAAGTTAGGAACCCAGGGAGCTGGAAATAGAACCCACATCTTTTGACAGCGAAGCCTGGCTGGTCTCTGCTTAGACGGAGGTACCGTTTCTCCAGGCTGGAGAAAGGGTGCTGATGGAAGAGCGTATTTCCTACTGCTTTGCCTCTGGTTCCCTTAGCTAAGCATCTCTTCCTTTCCCTCTCCCTCCTCCCCTCTCCCAGCCTCCCCCTGCTTTCTCCCAAAGCCTTTCTAACAAGCTCTTAGTTACCTAAATTAGAGAACAAAACCCGCTTCCTGCTAACCCCTTTGGACTTCAATTAAAGACATATTCAAATGCGTTCCATGCTCCAGAGCCATCAGCACTAAATAGCACATAAGCACTTTTGCAGGGCTTAATGTAAACTTGTTGAAAAATGTACATTATTTTTCATTGACTTTAAATTGGATAAATGCTCATTGAAAAGAATAAAGTGAATTGGTATTGGAGAGAGCATTAAGAGAGAGAAAGAGAAGTGCCAATAAAGACATGTGGTTTCTAAATGGAGAGCCACTAATTTCTCTTTGCACAGCCATTTGGTCTGTGCTGTTTGGGTGTACTTGGAGACATCGTACATATTAATGAAATTAGGTTGTAAGCCAGCGTGCGGGAGACACAAGCCTGGTGCAAACACCTTGGCTTTGAGATCAGGCAGTGTCAGGTCAGGCACTTTGTCACTGTGTGACCTTGAGGAAGGGGCTCTGGCTCTTCCAGGGCTCAGAGGTCACATCTGTAAGGGCAGAGGGGTAATACCTAGCTTCTGGGGGGCTGTGAACTTCAGACGAAGAAGTGTGTGGACGTGTCCTGTGGTTTCTGACAAACTGGAGATGCACAGTTGCTCTGTTTCCAGATAAGCAAGCAGCTGATGTCTTAGGCAAAAGACTCTGACTTTGGGGTGATAAGGGGAGAACCTTCCTACCCCACTCCCTGCTTGCCCCTTGACTCAGCCTGGTGAGGATAGGGACTGTGCCGCTTTTGTTTTCTACTCTCCTCGATGCCTACAGTGATTTCGCTTTCTAGGCACTCTGCCTCTCCTTAGACGGTGACACAAATTCTCCTTTGTGTTGGGTGTAGGGGACATCGCACCCACCCCCACCGCCCTGTGCTTTACAGTAACGGAGGGATGCCGCAGCAGTAAGAGAATACACGAAGGGTCCTGATGCCTTCAGAGAGGGGTTTCTTTCCTCTGACATTCCATTAACACCCTCAAATGGGTGGGCTTTAATTTCCCACCAAGCAGCCTTATTTTCAAAAGGTGAGGAGCTCATATGAGAAACTGTTTCAACCATCGTTTTCCCTCTGCATGGAAAGCTCTTTAAAATTAGTGTTGCCATTTGTATTTTCGTAGGGCTGGGGATTGAAGAATTACTGCCATTTTTCAAAGCCCTCCTAGGCATGGATTTGATCACAATGAATGAAAATCTACTTCGGTGAAAAGCGCATGACAAGAATAAGTAGCATGTTGACCTTAATCACAAATGCTAATTCAGCTTTTATTTGCTGCCTGCGTATTCCACGAAATTCTTTACCTACGTCTTTCCTGATCTACAGAGACAATTCCGGCCAAGCCTCTATCGATCTGCACCATACATAGAAGGAAACTTCATTTTTAAAATTTATTTTTAAAATAAAATTTTATTTTTAAATAAAAAGCCTTCATTTTTAAAATTTATTATTATTATTTTTTAGATAGAAACTGAGGCCTTAGGAAGCTGGGATGGCTTCCCTGTGATCATGTGGTCAAAGAAGTGCCCAGGTCAAGAATCAGACTCTGGTGATTCCAAGTCTAGGTCTTTCCCCTTAATGTTGCAGGTCAGGCTAATCTTACAGACCAGATAATAACCAACACTAGGCATGTCTCTAGGCTGTTGTTTTCATTTCTTGTTCTGTGGAACCTTCAGTCTATGGAGGTGCCTCAGGAGTCAGGAGGTCAAGAGAGAGCCTAAGTCAGTGGCACCCAGTGCCCCCTACTTCTCTTTAACTGTGTTTTACCGTTTTTTAGATTTGTTTTTCCAAGTGCTTCTCAGAGCACTAAAGCCGTGCTCTGCGAAGTCAAGCCAAATCTAGCAAGGCATGTCTCCATGTCTATACTAATTGTCCAGAACCAGAACAGGTTGCATAATGTCCTTCATCAAACAGGCATTGAAACGCAGAGATGAGAAACACCAGTGTGGGCTTGGGTTGGAATGGAGACCATGCATCCACTTGCAAAAGCCACTGAACACAGTGAACTCTGCCACTGATGAATCCCTCGAGGGCCTTAATTCGCTGTCAGATGGAAGATGTGCGAAGATCCCACTGGTAGTTGGTTCTTGGTCACCTTCGCTTTCACTTGGACACTTGGGCCTGGGTGTCCTTCTGCTGCCATTGACATAGTCGTGTGTGCCACTGACAATAGGAACATGGGCAGCAAGGTGACAACCAGTCTCTGGAGTGACTGGTTCCCATCTCACCAAGGCCTCTTGGCTCTGGTCTCAGGCAGCGGGTCCCCACTCGGATCAGCCGTGCACCTGTACATCAAGCCCCAGGTTTAACTTCCCTTGCCTGGAGGGAACTTGCAGTCCGGTAGGAAGAGACAGATGCCCGTGCAAAGCTTAGGGGAGAAGGAGAGAAGAGGGGAATGGGAAGTGAGAGGGGACTGCCAGGATTAATAAACGTTTACCTCACGGAGAAAGAAGGATGAGATCTGGAACTGTTTGATTTTTTCCAAATCTTGGAATTGTCAGCAGTTTTGGGGCAAGTGATTCTGTGTGGCTCTGACTAGGGGAGATGAGGCTCTTTCCTTGAGCTCCTTTGTAACCACTGTTTCTTGTGTCTGAATCCATCCCTACATTACCCCCCCAGTCTGGTCCTCCCCATTTCACCCACTTCGCAGACAGATGGCAACTTTAACCCCCTTTCCTTCCAGAGCCCCTCCTACGGGCCATCCTGATATGCATGTGCTTGAATTGATTGCCTTCCTGACCTCCCTCTTTGTAGTGGAAGATCATAGTAAGCAAGGACTGTGCCTGGGGAATGAGTGAATGACAGAAGACAGAGCTCTGAAAGTGGGTTAAAGTTAGCTATGGGAAGCCTGGATTTTGGACGTCAGCCTCAAAGCAATAGAGTGTTTCTGAACTTAGTAACGGAGGGGAATTACACGATCTGATTTATTAAAAAAAATATAGTACCAGTGTGATATCTTAATCACAGGGCCTCAATGAAGATGAAATAAAATAATGGATAAATATAAAAAAAAAAATTTCCAAACTGTAAAGTGCTTATCCAAATGGAGGGTGTAGCTAAGATATTTTTTCTTTTTGAAGTCTGCTGTTCAGAATTAGTATTTCAGTGAATGAAAGCACCCCTCTTCAATTTCCAATCCTGATTCAACTGGTAATTCAGTGGTTAATTCCACTTCATCCCCAGTGAATGCAGGTAGAGGGATCCTACTTATAGACCTGGCCTCTCTTTGCATTTCAATGGGTTCCCAAGCAGAACTGCCAAATTCCCGTGCGCTATTAAAATGGGCAGCACACCAACAAAAATCTATCCTCATCAAAAATTCAGAAAAATTAAATAAAAAGATGTAAGGCCACATTTTCAAAGGATTCAGCCTGACCCCCTTGTATTTTTTTGTGTATGCAGAGTATATTTTTTCGCACCTGCAGGCATAGTCTCTATAAGCCAACTATAGCCTCCAAATTGCCAATGCTTAAAAAAAAAAAAAAATCTGCCTTTCAAATTCAGCCCAGAAACCCAGTAGTGAAACCAGGATGGGTGAAGGGCTGCCTAAAACTATTTATAGGAATATTGGGGGAGATAATTACTACCTTGTGGCTTGTTCTGAAATACCTCTGTTTGGCAGAAGTATGTGTACTGCACATCAGATGGAAGGGACTCCTCAAAGATGGCAGATTACTTTAAGTTGTGACAGTGGCAGCCTGAATGCCTTCCTTTTCCTTAACCTCATTTTCCCGTCAGTCTGTCCAAGATGCTTTGGAAATTCCCACTGCCGTCACTCATGCATTCCTCTTTCATCTTAAGTTTCATTGAATTACCTTATCGAGTATCTTCCAGGTCTCGGGCTCTGTGCTAGGCTCTGGATTCAGCGGTGAATTCAGAGGCCATCCCTGTTCTCGTGCCTCTTCCAACTGAGTGTGGAAGACAGCCCGCCAATGGTCATTGAGATAATTCATGGCAATCAGGATAAGAGTTTTCGGAGAAAATGCAAGTCTCTCTACCAAGGACGTTGCCGTGAGGGCAGGGAGTTTTGTCTGTCTACGATGAAGTTCCATTTCTCTAACAGTGCTGGCATGGCTTTTTCATGAATTTGGAAGCCTAGGGTATATTCTCAGAGGATATATGAGAGGGTCCTAATGCAGGTGGAAAAGTCCAGGCAAGTGGGCTTGCCCAGGGAAGTGACACATAGGGTGAGACTGAGAGTGACATCAAGTCAGCTGGTTAAGGAAGGGCACACAGAAGGGATGGAGAGTGGTCTGGAAGAGGAAAGAGTTTGTGAGAAAACCCCACAGGAAGGTGGCCGTGTGCCCTTGAGGCACTGAGCGATGGCTGGAGTCCTCAAGAAGGGTGAAGAGTGAATCTGCAGGCGGAGGCAGGAGCCGGGTCACGTGGCATGTTGAAGGTAACAGCCAACATGAGAAAGAACGAAAGGCTTCGGGTCTGGGATAGTCCTGCTGCCAGACTGCTTCATGGTGGCATCATGTGCACTGGGAGTGGCTCCTGGGAGGATTTGCACGTTGATAGAAACCATCCTTTGGCAAAGACTGCAGACACACTCTCACCCCGAGGCTCCAAGAAAGCGTGGTATGTGCACAGTGAGTGTGTTTAGACTACAGTGGGTGAATGAGTGCTTATTCATGCCCACTGTGAAGGCCTACTGTGTGCCAAGTAGGAAGGGGGTCTCATTTACAAAGGTACAGAAATGTGACAACAAGGGGGTGGTGCTCTGCAGTGTTTTCAGTGGCTTTGGTTTAGGACCCCAGTCCTTGTTCTCACGTGGTTATGTGGCCTTGAGAGAGTCCCTAAGCCGCCTGAATTCAGTGTGGGAGATGCAGCTAGCTAGCCCTGTGGCAGTCTCACAGTCTCTCTCCGTGTTTATTCACTCAACAAACGTTTACCGCATGCCTGTCTGTACCTGGCCCTCGGCGAAGTACTAAGGATGCTGTGATCAGTTAAGACATGAAGAAGAATTTCTTGCCTTGCCCACCTACTCAGCTAGTTTGTTTGGATGATATGAGACTATGTAGGAAGATGTTTTGGAAACTGAAAAGTGATGTATTATAAACATGAGTTGTTTTTATTCTACAACCTTGCCTATTTATTGACCATCGCCTGTAAGCATTAGCTTATAAAATTACCCGTGAAAGGGCACCTGGGTGGCTCAGTCAGTTAAGCATCTGCCTTAGGCTTGGGTCATGATCCTGGGGTCCTGGGATCAATCCCTGAGTCGGGCTCCCTGCTCAGCAGGAAGTCTGCTTCTCACTTTCTCTCTGCAACCTCCCCCTTCTTGCACTCTGTCTTTTTTTGTTGTTGTTGTTGTTGTTTTTAAATAAACATATAATGTATTTTTATCCCCAGGGTTACAGGTCTGTGAATCGCCAGGTGTACACACTTCACAGCACTCACCATAGCTCTCTGTCTTAAAAAAGAAAAAAATTACCAGTGAAATCACTTGTGGACCTGGTCAAATGCAATTATAAAAATTTTAGCTAGCTTTTATTTTTGTTCTTAGTAAGTTCCAGGCACTGTCCTAAGCTTTGCACATATGAACTCTTTTCATCCTGACCACACCCCTGTGAAGAAACGGAGGCCCAAAAAGCACTTGCCCCAAAGTAGACTGGGGGAAGCAGCAGACTCAGATCCAAACCCAGGCACCTGGCCTCCACGGCACGTGTTGAAAACCACCGCAGAACACATAGCACCAAGGCTAGATTGTTATTTCCCTGTGAGACCCATCCTGGATTGCTTCCTCTCTTCCCTGTCACCGACTAGATTGTCTGTTACCTGAAGGCTGAGATGATGTTGACTTTTACCCACTGTGCCTAGAACAGTGCCTGGTCTATAGTATGTGTTCACTAAACACACACTGGGTGAATGCTTTCTAACAGCTTCAGCACTATTTGATGCAAACAGATTGAGATCAGGATGGGGTGCAGTAGAACTACAATTCTGAAATGCCTAAAGGTAGTGAAGCAGGGTGGAGGGAAGGGGACAGAGTCACCAGTAATTTCCAATCCACTAGGGGACAGTCTTCAGAAAGAGGTTGGGTTCTTTGCCTAAAGTCCTTCTGGTGATCTAATATGAAAAAATGACTCAATTAAATAAAATATTGGTTGATTTGCAGAGCCCTGTTACAACTATAGCATTGACTGTGATGAATACTGGGAGACCGAGATCTCTTGGCCCCCTGCCCAAAAGTTGCAGGTGCGCTCACAGGTTTGGGTGACCTGCCCGTAGTCACACAGCTTGCTGATAGCAGAGGCAGGATGAGAAACCCAAGGTTTTGGCTCAGAAAATGAAGCGATGGTTTATTCCCACCAGTTTTAAAACTGTAGTTTTAGGTTGTGCCTCCTGTGTTTGCCCAGTTTTTAAACTTCGATTTGATTTGGAGGTTAGTTCGGTAATTAATGTGGGGACTGAGAGAAGGACAAGACACAGCACCGGGCTTCTCTGTCTGGTTCCCATTGGTTACTCACGTCCTTGGAGAATTGAGGCCATCATATTATTCTCCTGCTTTAACCCTTCTGCTGGCTGCTCATGTCTGCGGGAAGATGTCCACAGTCACGTATGGGAAGACATTTCACATTCTTACTCCTGCCTCCCTGCCCACCAGGTCCTACTCAAAGCACTCCAGTGTGCGCATTACCCTCACTCTGCCCTCCCCAGCCCTGCTCAGCTCCTGCTCAGACGTGACCTCCTCCAGGAAGCCATCCTAAAGTTCCCCTCCTTAGCTTTTCAGGCTAATAACCTTCCCTGTTTCCTCTCTACCACACGGTGCTTGCCTGAAGGTAGTACCTGATGTGAACTTTTTGAGAGAAGGTTCCATCTGGGTTCTTCTGTGAATTCAGAGTGGATTTCCGTATATGGCCCACCCTAGGTGCAGAGAACACATAAGTAACAAATTGATGAATCTGCTGGAAGGTCAGTTATGATTGGGTTCTCCTTGTGTCTCTTTTCCTTCTCTGGGGGACTTTGGGTTAGGGGGCTTACCTTGAATCTCTTGTGTGTTTTCCACTCATTGAGCCCTGATGCTCAACCCAACCAGACCTTCCTTCTGAAGACCCTGCACTTCCCCTTGAGAAGCCTTGGGGGACCCTAGATGGCAGCCTGGGCAAATTTGAATCCCTTAGCCCTGCTTGGTCCTGGGCTAGACACCTTTCAAGTGCATTTATGTTACTTATTCTTTCAAACCGTCCTGCAAGAGACTGGCCATTCTCCCCACTTGACAGGCAAGGAAACGTGGGCTTGGAGACATGAGATGCTAGACTCAAGGTCACGGAGCTGATCATGAAACTGGTCATGGAGCTGTGACCGGGCCTCGGACTTTTGACTCCAAATTCCTTTTCCCTTTTTGTCACTTTGGAATCTCTAGTCGCAGCAGTTTTATTCCACAAACACCCATGGTTGCTACGTCAATAACCCATGATTTCATGACGGTCAGGGTTGTTCTTGTACCAAGAAGAGGTGAAGAAATGACCCACGCGTAGCCCATCACCCTTCTCTTCCTGCTCACCTCTGGCCGGCCTGCAGTGATGCTTCCCAGCTGTCCCTGTAATGGTGGCTGCTGGGCCATCTCAGGGAGGCCACTTCTCTCCAAGCCTTGAAGAGAAGGTGCCAAAGCACCCCTTCCCTCGAGGTTGTGGTACAGTCCACCGGAGCAGCCCCTGGGTAGCTGACCTCAAGCTCCAGGTAGTTCCTGCTGTCCCATTCCTTGCTGAGGGGCCCTATATATGGATTTTTTAAAGGATACCTCTTTGTTTATCCCTCTTTAAAAAAACAAAAAACAAACCAAAAAAACCCCAAGAGTTAAAATTTTTACTTTGCCAAGAGAAGAAATTTTTTTCTTTTAAAGATTTATTTATTTATTTATTTGCCAGAGAGAGAGAGAGAGGTCACAAGTAGGCAGAGAGGCAGGCAGAGAGACAGAGGAGGAAGCAGTCTCCCCGCTGAGCAGAGAGCCCAATGCTGGGCTCGATCCCAGGACCCTGGGATCATGACCTGAGCTGAAGGCAGAGGCTTTAACCCACTGAGCCACCCAGGCACCCCAAAAGAAGAAATTTTTTAAAAGAAATTTTAAAAGGAGCCCCACCTTTATGATGCCATTTCAGAATAGACGCATTAACGAGGTAACGAGGAAGCTAAGCAGAGGCTCCCATGGGCGGATGGGGACTCGGGTATGGCGGTGGCTTCCTGGACAGGGGCCAGTCTCACTAATGGTAATCCTAGAAGGTCTTTCCCGTTCCCCAGTCTCAGTCCTCATCTGGGCAGGGGTAGTCTCTCATCCACACAGCTGCCAGAGACTTTCTCTTTTAAAACAAATGTTCATTAGACCATTGCCCCACTTAGTGTCCTTCTGGGGACTCCCACGACACACACAGCCTGTGACAGAGTACTGACCTTGGCAGGCAGACCCTTGGCAACTGGGCCCAACAGATGCTCTTGTCTTTTCCCATACCTCCCACACTCTGGCACCCTGTGCTTCCTTCTTTCTCCCCAGTGCAGCCTGCTTTTCCATGGGTCAGCACTCTCACCACTGAATCTTCTGTCTTGCCTTTGTCTTTTCTCTCTCTCTCTCTCTAAGAATTTATGTATTTATTTGAGAGAGATCACAAGTAGGCAGAGAGGCAGGCAGAAAGAGGGGGGAAGCAGGCTTCCTGCTGAGTAGAGGGGGCAATGTGGGGCTTGATCCCAGGACCCTGAGACCATGACCTGAGCCGAAAGCAGATGCTTAACCCACTGAGCCACCCAGGCACCCCCCTCTCTCTTGACTTTGAAATACCTCATCTCCTCCTTCAGATTCCAGCTGACACATTGCTACCTCTGGGAACATTTCCTTCATTCCCATAGGAAAATGGATGCTCAAGTCTGTGTGTGTGTGTGTGTGTGTGTTGGGCCAGAACATGGATGGATAGGACATTCCAGGTAGAGGGAACAGAGAGTGCAAAAGGGAAGGAGCTTGGGGTACTTGGAAGGACTAAGAGAATGCTAACATCCCTAGTGTTTTCCTAGCAAGAGATCCAGCTCTAAACTTACAACCTTAGGGGCCATGCACAGCATTTGTGGATTCTATTCTAAATAGAGAAGGAAGGTCTTGAGAGGTTTCAGTATAGTCTATTGAATTATCTTGCTTTAGGACCGTGTCTGTCTTCCCTGCTGGACAGTGCATTCCTTGAGACCAGCGTCTCTCCTTCTCTCTCCTTCAGCTCCACATCCCTTGCTCTGGAACATGGTGCGTGTTAGTGACTGTTTAGTATTTAGTAGAAAGGATACAAGGGAGGAGGGATGTTTTAATGAACCCAAGTCTGCTACAAGTTGCTTACATCCCCTTCTCATTTCTTCCAAATCATATTTTAATATCCTTCCACCTACTGGTGTAGGTTTGGCAGACAGAGTTTATGGGAAAAGCAAGTTTTCATTTATTGTAGTTTATGTTTATTGTACGTACTATATCCTCATTATTTTATGTGCAAAGAATGTTTCTTACGCGATACTCTTTGGGGAGATAATATGCAAAGAGATCTTCTATTTCATTTTTACTAACACCCACTGCAGTTTGCTAAATCATCACCTTCAAACCATAGTTTAATTTAATCTGCTTTATTGCTTTCCAAAGCATTTCCCATGAGTAAGAGTACATTCCTTCCCTGCGTTTTAGAAATAACTGACTCGAAAATATACAAGTAGAGTTAAACAGGTGTTTTGTTCCCTTCAGCATTTTGGAGTCTGTGTGTCTGTCTCCTATGTCTGAAGAATGGAACTTTCTGACTCGAGAAGAGGAAGATATCCAAAGGGGATGTAAAACCCCCTGCTGTAGTCTGTGGAGTTGCAGTTAGATAAATTTGGCTCTACTAGTAATTAACAGTGTGAGATCTTGGATGAATAAATATTTTAAAGGCTTAGCTCCCCTATTTGTAAGATGAGGATGGCTGAACCTAGTTCCTGTTAGGGTTTTACATCAGTTTTTATTTTTTTTTATTTTTATTTTTTTAAGATTTTATTTGTTTATTTGACAGACAGAGATCACAAGTAGGCAGAGAGGCAGGCAGAGAGAGAGGGGGAAGCAGGCTCCCTGCTGAGCAGAGAGCCTGATGTGGGACTTGATCCCAGGACCCTGAAATCATGACCTGAGCCGAAGGCAGAGGCTTAACCCACTGAGCCACCCAGGCGCCCCTACATCAGTTTTTAAAAAGAAATTGCATAAAGTGTTTGGCAAAGGTGTAACACATGGTAAGTGTTAAAGAAGCTGTTATTGTTAATAGTGAAAATGATAATTTTTACCATATGGCTTCAGTTAAGCTTCTGGGCTTTCTGTGCCTCGATGTCCTCATCTCTAAAACGGGGATGATGATAGCTGTCTACATAATAGGTTTGTGGTATGGGTCGGATCAGCCAGTGCTTATGGAGTGCTGAGGAGTTGGCCTGGCCTGTGGTAGGTAACTCCTCAGTAAATGTTAGCTTCTCTTTTTATTAATACCAGTTATTATCATGTGTGGTTTCTCCCTGCTTTCAAACACGAGATAAAAGTGAAATTTTAGACTACATAAAGGCTCTGTTTTGCCCAGGCAAAAAGGACTCTCTTCAGAGATCAATGATTCCTTACTTACTGTGAGGTACCTGCAAATCAGAAATATTTACAGTTCCTGATTTATCTGAACACTTGCCTTTGTTGTGAGAACTGTAATATCTTAGAGCCTCCATGGCCAGTTAGCTGGGTTGACCCGGTTGAAAAAAGCCCACTGACTCACAGTTCAAAAACTACCTTAATTAAACAAAATTGTCTAGATCAGTGTTGGGCTAAGACTGAGAGTTATTAAACCCCTTTAATTAACAAAAGCTTGTCCTCATTATCTTGTTCAGGACTTCATCAAATGATCAAAAAATGTTTGCTAAGCTCCCTGACTTGCCACGTGCCCACCTGCTCCCTTCATCACTGCGTGACCGTTTTCTCCTGCCATGTGACAAACAGAGAGAGAAAGGAGACGTTTGCTGAGATGGGAGCTTCTCAGCCTCAGCTCCAGCGCGGGACGTGGTATTGTGAAGAGTACAGGAGCACTGAGCTAGTGCCGATAAAAATGGGCCCCTCTTTCAATAGAGAATTCACACTCCATGTGCCAGAAATGGTTTTGAGATAGCTTTATTGTGTGGTGACTAAGATAACACAATAAAAATAAATAGGTACATACATACATACATGCATACATAAAAATAGCTTTATGGAGGTATAACTCTTCCCTCGGTCAAGGTAACTCAACACCCATCACTTCCCTAAGTTTCTTTGTCCCTTCATCATCCCTCCCTCCTGGGCCTTCCTTCCTGTCCTCAGGTAACAACCCATCTGCTTTCTGGCTCTGTAGATTAGAAATCATTTTCTAGAATTTCCTAGAACTTCATTTTCTAGAATCTATGAATTCATATCACATGTACTGTTTGTTGTTGTTGTTGTTGTTGTTGTTTTTGTCTGGCTTACTTGACTTGGCAAAATCACCTTCTAATAGAGTTATGAAGCCACACTACCCACCTACAAAGTTGAGTACTTGGGTTGTTTCCAGTAACAAACACCAATTACCTAGTGTTTGTTTTTTTTTTGTTTGTTTGTTTGTAAGGATTCCATGGGTGAGTCTCTTTAAACCCTCACAACAACCCTTTATTGTGGCTCAGTGCCCATTTAGGAGATACCCTGACTTAAAGACTACTTCTCTCCACCTTGCTAGTGGCTGAAGGCAGCTCAGGTTCTGATGACAGCCTGACTCTGATTTCAGAGGGCACGGGCTTCAGTCCCACACTGCGGTGCCTCCTTCGTAAGACTTTGCACAAGTTACTTAACTGCTTTTCACCTTAGTTTCTTTGCTGCAAAGTGGAAATGGGATGGTAGGAGGCCAGCTCACTCTGGAGAGAAATAAATAAGCGGGTGCATTTTAGTGCTCAGCCCTGCACAGGTGAAGTACTCAATGAACATGAGATCTCTTTATTACTGTTAATGTATTGCGGTTCTTTAATAATAGACATTGAACAAAAGCAGAAAAAGTCCCCTTCCGTAGTAAACAGACTGTTAGTATCCATGGACGCCCTATGTTGAGGAGTGTTCTAAGTGGTGAGAGCATGAAAAAGAGAATAGAAGGTCATGGTGAATCTCATGCTGCTGTTTTGACCCAGCAGATGATTGGCTGGCCTCTACCAGACTCGGTAAACATTTGATGAATCAATGTGGGGTGGATGCCGGAATGAACATGTTTGTTGACAGTAGCACCCCCATGATTCAGAGAGAGAAAGAAGCCCAAATCAAGCAAGAGTGTAGTATCCCCCCACATTCCATTGAAGGTACAACCTGGAAGGGTTTTTTCTAGTCATTAGTTATTTTCTATTCATTATGCAAAGACCTAAAACCCTAGCAGTTATTATACTTTCCACTGTTACTAATTATTAGATGTACCAGTAGGCACCTTGATGATAATAAGCCTCTCGTCCTGCCATCTGTCTATTGACAAAGCCTTAGGGTATTGTACTGATTGCATCTTGAGTGGTAGTCACTAGGTCAGCAATGGATGTAGCCAAGTTCCATGGTTTCCTGATGACTGGCTGGTAGATGGGCTTCGACCACATTGTCCATGGAAACACGTTCTCTGCGGGCTCACAACTGCCACCAGCACCAAGGCCAGTGGGTTTCGGATGGGATGAGAATTTGAACCTGGCACTGAGACATTGATATATGCTTGTGGGGCTGGCTCCGTTGGAGGAAGGAATTGGGCACACCTAAAATGATATATATTTTTTTTCTTAACAAACACCCAGAGAGAGAAAGGGGTTTTTCCAGCGTGACACAGCATGTAAGAAAGAGCCATGTCTGGCCATCACAGAGCAGTATTGCTCTTGCCTCTTGCATCGCTCATCAAAGCCTCTCCTTTTATCACTGTCTTTGAGGCATCAGGAATATAGTCACTGGTATTGTGATGGCGTTTCGTGGTGACAGATGGTAGCTACTCTTGTGATGAGCATAGCCCAATGTATACAGTTGTAGCATCACTATATATTACACCTGGAGCTCGTGTAACATTGTGGGTCAACTGTACTGCAGTTAAAACATAAAATACGGTACTTAACTGCCCCAAAAATGAAGGAGACCATCCTTATGGTGGGAAGCACTTTGCACATATTGGTTATAGTCGATGCTGGTTTCTTCTCTAATTGCCTTTTCTGCTCTTCTATAAGGTCATGGTTCTCAGAATGCAGTCCCTGGACCAGAAGATCAGTCCCATCTGGAAACTGGTTAGGATCTGAAATTCTCAGGCCTCTACCCCACACCTGCTGAACCGGGGACTCTGGGAAGGGGGTTAACAGTCTATTCCTTAATAGTCCTCCGGCCGGTTCTGATACCCACTCCATCAGGTTCGAGAACCACTGTTCTAAAGTGGCCTCCCTTTGGGGTCTGCTCCTGCTTCCAGATATTGAGCAGGGATGGACACTGATTTGAGCCTTAAGCTCCAGGCTCCTACCCCTCCCCTGACACAATTCTATCCAGTTCTGGCATCAGCTGCTATGCGATCCTGAGGATCCTGTGGCATCCCTCAGGCTATCACGGGCCATTTTGGTGATTTGTTACTGTTGAGGTGTTCTGTTCTGTTTTGTTTTCCCTTTGCTATTCTCTGCCAACAAATGTTGAAACACTTCTGACGGCCGGCCAGGTACTTCTGTTTTGGACAAGTGTCCTTGTCTTTTTAATCGCCCTTCTGCTTACCTCCTTGCAATGCCTGTGCCCATCCCTCCAGTCTTCCCTCCAGATGGCTGGTGGGTGAGCCTAATTCTCATCAGTGACAATGTGGTGGTGACTTTGTATCTTGACATCATGACCTGCCTGCCCTTTTACTGTCAGAGATGACAGGGGGCTCAGGAAAGCAGGTGGCAAGAGCTTGGGAGAATCTATTAGGGTTAGTGATTCCTGCAAAACCATTTGCTCCAGACAAGATTGCTTACAAATAACTCTGTCTCAACCAGGCAGGGTCTGTTATCCACTAATTATTTTTGGATTAGGAAGGGCTAACAGGACTTGGCCTTGGAAGGTCAGAATGATTTGAGTAGATAACTAGGTTGCTCCATTCCCTGAGGAAAAGAAGGACCCTGCACTTTGATTGAAGGGAAACCATGTTCCTATTTTTCTCTGATAAATGTTGATAAAGGACTATAGTTATATGATTTTCCAAATGTCGACGGTTAGGTCTTGTGGTCAAACCACTTGGAGGATGAAGCACGTATGGCATCAGCCCCAGCGTTCTCATGGGAGAAGAGTAGGTTGCTCGGGTAGGAGAGGAGCTGGGAAGACCCAAGATTAGGAGGCCACAATCCATCTTCCAGATGAGCAGTAGTGAGAGCTGTGGCATGGGGGGTGGGGGGCGGGGTCAAGGGAAGTCCCACAGGCTCGATCAGAATTTCCGTCCCCCCAACTCTCACCCCTCCTTGGAACGGAGACTTTAGGCAAGTTATTTCACTTTTTTGAGGCTGCCATTTGCTGATCTCTAAACCAAAGGAAAATAAATAACACTATCTGTGCCATCATTGCAAAGATCTAACTGAGAAAATTTTTTAAAATTTATTTTAGCTATAGTATTGGTACATAGGAAATACTCAACAAATGTTAGCTCTATTTTTCCTGAAGTGGTGGTAATGAGTTAATGTGGGGGAAGCAGTGAGTAAAGTCTCGGACTGTACCCCAGAATTCTAACTCAAGCTGGTGGAATAGATTTTGGTTATGAGAGAAACAAAATTGAAGAAAATCCAAAGACCAGAAAGGAGCAAGGAAAAGCAATGTTGATGCCATAAAAAAGCACTGGGGCTTTGACTGTCTCTCTGGAGATCACACACACACACACACACACACACACACACTCTTCTTTGAAGATGACATCAGATCAGTGAGGTGTGAGACTCTCCAAATGACAGCTCTCTGTGCCTCTTCTCAGGGTCATTATGAAACACTCTCCAATTAGCTGTGAACCCACTTCTGGTCTTCCTTATTTTCATTTTTTCTGGAACACTTTTTTTTTTTTTTTTTCTCCTCAAAGCACCATTTATCATTTCTTCCCCCACCCCTGCCTTCCCCTGTAGATTGTACATACTGAGCTGTTACCATATAGTGATGACTCAGGATGAAAATTTCAAAATCAGAGCATCATTGGTTAAGACATTTAGTTGGTAAGGAGCCAGACAGATTTTGAGTAGATCCCGGCTCTACCATTTATTGGGCAAATCATTTTTTGCAAGTCAGTCTATCTTTTAGCCTTCATTTTGTAAAAGTTAGGGATAAAAACATGTTTTTACGTATCTAAGTGCCACATAGTTATAGAGTCTTTCTTGACGTCCCGAGCTGGGGTTAGAAATGCTGCCTCTATGTTCTCATAGACTCGCCTTTCAAGGGGTTTTGCATATTTGCTTAGAATTGTCGATATTCTGTCACCATTGGATGTCTCTGTGGTGTATCACTGTATCCCCAGCTTCTTTCGGGGTGTCCAGCGTGTAGTAGATGCTTAGTAAAATCCAGATGAGTTGAAATTGCTTTACCCTTCCCCTCACACTTACCTGTTAGTCATCTACAGTCTCAAGAAGTGCCCATGGAAAGATGCCTTCTCTACACAGTTCTACTAACGACAGCCCCTTCAATTCGTGGTCCACTTCGTTGTTCCCAGAGCCCTTCCATGTCTGTGACCTCACTGACAGTGTATAGGTTGGGGCTCATGTAGCCAAACAGGGCTGAGAGCGGGTCTCAGAGAAGAGACATCTGGTCTCCATACTCACAATTTGTAGGTCAAGGAACTGGGATCTGAACACAAACTGGCATAACTCCACAGCCCATGTTCTTTGGACCCATATTACTCCATCTTTTGATTTCTGTCTCCGGGTTTGCTCCTAAATTTACCTCCGTTGATTCTCCTGCCAGTATTCTTTACCCCTTCTGTATCAGTTGCATGGACCACATTGCTGTATGCATGCACGGTGTAGGAACTCTAGCTCACCCTAAGCAGGCAAGGTGCTCTCTGACTCAGAGATCGGAAGACCCACCTATTTCTGCAGAGATAAATACAGTCAATCGTAGAAGTATGGTGTTTTTTTTTTGTTTGTTTTTTGGAAGTGGCCACGGAGGCACCCGAGTTAACGAAGGACTTTTTTCCTTTCCAAATATGGTTTTGTACTTAGTAAAATCCAGATGAGACTCTCCAAATGACAGCTCTCCATGCCTCGCCGACTGCTCAAACTTTTTTCAGAAATTAAAGGTTTTATTCTCTACCAAATGTTCCTTGGAAGTGTTTCTGTGGTACTCCCCAGCCTTGGCTTGGAGATGTCAAGGACACGACAGGGAAGCACTGAGGGTAATTAACCCCCAGGAAGTATAAGGTCTAAACAGGGGCCATGTGGCCCAGATTTCCCAAAAAGTTCCCAGTTTTCAGAATCCTGTGCTAGAAACTCACAAACACATTTATATCTTTGGTGCATATACTTTTCCAGAATCTTATGCAACTTGCCCCATAAAATCTGATGCTTTATAAGTAAGATACTGTGTTTTTTAACCCCTACTTTCTTACAAAGATGATGGGGGGCTGGTTCTGGAGATATTTACATTATAAGGAAGGTTATTTAAATAACTACAGTGAAAACAAGGTAGTAAATGATAGATAAAATCATGCAACAAGGTCCTTTTCCTTTGGTGTGATAAACAATTGATTCTGAGCTTCCTCATAGTCAAAGGAAAAAAGACCAAAAAAAACCCAGTTTCAAGATTCACAGTGTCTCTAGGAAACAAACAATTTGGTGCGGAGAGGCCCAGAGAGTATGCACTGCATTTAAAGTATATTTTAAAATTGTATGTATAATATGAAGTTTTTATACTACTCTAACTTAAAAAGTGGAAGATTGACATCCTGGGATCTTTTGGATCACACCTTTTGCGGGGGAAGGTGACAGCAGCCATCAAAATGTGGCATTCCTGTATAAAATGAAAATCAGGCAGCTTTGAGCTAAGCTTCTAGAAATTTTCAAGGCCTCTTCAATCAACAGTCTGTTATTCAGTTAAAGAGCATATATTTTTCCTTATGTAATTGAAACAGAATAATTTCCCACCACAACACCCTAAGACTTCTGGCCAGCCTTCCCTTGGAATACAGTATGTCTACTCCACTAATGAAACTTTGCTAATTATAAGATTCCTGAAGTTGGGTCCTGGAAGAAAAATGTTTTGCACACTTTACAAATAATATGGCTCTGTGGGGTGAATGCTGACTCTTGCAATTCAGGTTTTGGCTTATTTGGATATTCATAAGGGTCCCTCTTTGCTGATTATGTCAGCACAACCTCTTTATTGAATTATGGATTGGGTGTTTAATCAAGGCCTGGGCCTTATTATTAGCCATGTAGCATTCCATTGTTGCAGCGGAAAATGGAATGTGTAAAACCTGCCTCACATGGAAATCTATTGGCTCACTAATAAATAATGTTTTACGATACACTCTTTCATATCCCTATAGTCCTTATCTGCCAGAGAAGTGAGAGTAAATGAACTCACCTCACCTCTGGTGGACGGGACAACACTTCTGTTAGAGGGCTGGTGGGCTGGACACCATGAGGGTTCTCAGGAGTTTGCTTTTCCTGTATTAATCCTGTACTCGAGAGCTGCGGCTCTTTTTAGAGAAATACTTATATATAGGAGAGAAAATTTGTATTTTTTTTTAAGATTTTATTTATTTATTTGACAGGCGGAGATCGCAGAGAAGCAGGCAGAGAGAGGAGGAAGCAGGCTCCCTGCTGAGTAGAGAGCCCGATGCGGGGCTCGATCCCAGTACCCTGAGATCATGACCTGAGCCGAAGGCAGAGGCTTTAACCCACTGAGCCACCCAGCCTCCCCGAAAATTTGTATTCTGATGTAATTGCTCATGTGAGGGAGTTTGATTTAGTCTAGTGATTCCTACCGTTTGTTTCACCTTAAACTTTCCTAGAACACCAAATCCCCCATCCCTCCCCTGGGGACTTGGATTCACCTGGTCTGGGTGGTCCCAGGTGATAGCTCCCAGTGGCTGAGACAGAAGATCACTGAGTTGTGCTCTCAGAGGAACAGTTCCTTTCTTTAATGGCCGGGAGCTGAGAGTCCCAGCTCCACACTATATCTTTGAGGATGAAAGTCTTCCATGATTCCTTCTTCTGGAATCTGCTATTTGGGGATGCCCAAATGCTTGGGCATTTGTGGTGGCACAGGGGAAAGGGCTCAACTTGGAGTTCCTGAAATACAGGCTTGTGTCCTGGTACTTTTCTAGCTGAGAGACCCTGGGGAATCTACCTCAGTCTCTGGAGAAAAATCAGGAACCTTGCTTTATCATGAACTTGGAATCACTTACATGGGAGACAGTATCATAATTTCGATGCCTGAAAACCACCTTCGAGCTGTGTTAATACTAGTGAGTATAGGGTGACTCATTGCTAGGGAGAGGACAATTTTTACTTCCCTAGGGTGTTGTGAAGGTTTAGATAAGTGATGTTACGAAGGGTCCTTCATGTGAGAGGTTGTTCGTAAAGGTTTGTTCTATTCTCATTCTCCACCCCTCTTAGGATTCCTTCTTTTATCTTTCTCTACATTCCTCTGGTAGAAGTCTTGAAGATTTTCATGCGAAGCGGTGCATTAGATCCTCCTTTCTCTGAGCCCAGGTATCCAAGCCAGAGGCACGTTGATCTTAACGAGTCTCCAGATTCTGACCTCCTCTGCCCGCTGACAGTTCATACCTGGGTCTTTGGGCCGCTAGATTTTCTGTTCTCTGCATTCTCCTTCTACACCCAGTGTTGTAGCCCTAACATAAAGTTACAGAGTAGCATGATACATGTCAGGAGAGAGGGATTGTCCAGTGTTATGGGATTGCAAGGGAGGTCCCTAACTTGGTAGGGGGTGGAAATATTGAGCCTCCAAAGACTTCCTCAGAGATACACCATCTCACTCAGGTTCTAGAGGTTTAGTTGGAGTTGGCCAGGCGTAGAGAGGGAAAAGTGTTTGGGGCAGAGGAACAGTATGGGCAAGGACCCAGGGATGGGCAGGGGCTTGGTGGGCTGAGATGATCTGGATTATAGGAGCCCCAGGAGTGGGACCGAATGCTGGGATCGTTCCTCTCCTCTTTAAAGATGTATCTATTTATTTTAGAGAAAGCATGAAGGAGAGTGAGGAGGGGCAGAGGGAGACTGAGAGAGAGAATCTCAAGCAGACTCCCCACTGAGGACAGAGCCCAGCTCACCTCAGGGCTCTATCCCAGGACCACGAGATCATGACCCCAGCCGATATCAGGAGTCAGACACTCAACAGATTGAGCCACCGGGGTGCCCCACTGGGACAGTTTCTGAATGAGAGCCAGTAAGCTGACAAATATTTTGATGCCCTCTTACCTGTCTTTGCGCCTTGTGCATCTGGTACGTCACATGTGCTGAGTTATGTTGTTAGATTAGTGCTTTCTCAGGGCTTAGTGGGTGGGAATGTGGGGAGAAGCTGTCCTTGAGTGGGTAGTTTTGAAATGGGCCATGAAGAAGGGTGGCTGGGAGTTTAATGAGCACAGGTGTGTGTGTGCATGTGCACGCGTGTGGTGAGGTATGGTGCCAGGCCCAGTGGAGCCCATGACCCAAGTTTGGTCACACGGGGGAGGAGGATTTCAAAAAGAGTAAACTTCCGATGGTGGTGAGGGTAAATGGAAATGCCCTCACCATGTGGAATCAGCTAGCCGAGTCTGACTTATTTTTGGTAACTTTTCATTTTTTATTATGTGACCTGTAATTCTTGGGGTTTGTCAGACTAAGGATATGCGGCTTTATCCTATAGGAAGATTTAGATGAATTTAAAGCAGAGAGCAGGGGTGAGGTAGGAGTGGCATGATCAGATCGTCATTTCAAGATGATACTCTTGCAGCAGAGGGAGAATGAATTGGAGGAGGTCAAGAATGGATACATTGTAACCTCTGAACTGTTTTCTCATCTAATTCAAGGACTCTCTTTTCTCCAAAACATGTTATAAGCTTCTGCCTGAATCAGATAATCCTAACATTCCCTGTGGTTCCCCAAAGAATTCTCACCCATATTCTCCTGTGTTAGGTCAGAGGGGACAGTCTCCCCTAGTAGCAAGCACCCACCCCTCTTAACCAAAGGGGATGCCTACATGTGGGGAGGCAGGGTCCCTGGTGCTTTCTCTACTTCTGTTTATGTGGTAGGCTCTTAGCTCCTTTTGGAAAAGTTTTCTTGATTTTTTTAAGGAATGCTAAGAAAAAGTGGAGATCAGAGTAAGGTAATCTGTCCTTAGATAGATCCCTCCCCCTATCCTCTTAGACCTGAGCCCTCTATGCCTCCTCCTCCATGAAACCTACCCCCTTTCTCCTTTCCTTGCTTTCACCACATTCCCTTAGCCCTTTGTTGACTTTAATGCTCCTAATTTGACATTGCTATGAGAGCACTGCCTCTTTACTCTTGGCAATTTCCAATCTCTGAGGGGAGGGATTAGTTACTCACTTTTCTATCGTTTTTTCCTACACAGTGGAGTGATTGATGCACAGAAGGTTTTATGTCTCTAGGTGAGCTGGTCCATAGCTCCCCCATTATTAGGAACAACTGTAGTTACGGTCTTGGGATACATGCACCCAGCTGCTCAGTGGGCATCTCCGTCAGAAGGTGCCCCGGGTGAGAGGTAAACATGCCCAGACCTCCTTTTTAATCTGTTTCACATTCCAGGAGATGGTCACTTTGCACCCATGCATTTTCTCTGCCCATCACCCTCGGGGCTGATTCTCCCTCTCGTTGTGCGTCATATTGGTTCTCTCGCTCCAGCTCCTGCTTGTTCTCCACCTTTTTGCATCTGTCCATCCAGACAGACTTGTGCCCCAGTTTCACTGTGTGTGTGTCTCACAATATCTAAGCCTTGCCCTGCTTAGCCAGGTCACCCCCATCCTGCAGCCTTCCTGAAACCCAGACCGTTCACATTTGCCCAACTCTGGACAGCTCCCTGTCATCTTGGGACTCCTCCTGATCATGGCCCTGCGTCCCTCTCCAGGGAGGAAGTGCTCATTACCCTGACAGCTAAGTACTCTAGCAGTTGGCACTGTATCATCCGAGATGAAATACCACCAGGGCTTGCTCATAGAACTTTCCATGATGACGGAGATGTTCTGTGTCTGTGCTCTCTGATAGAGTAGCTCTTAGCCGCATATGCTTGTCGAGGCCTGGAAGTGTGGTTGGTGTGACTGAAGAACCACATTTTCATTGTACTTATTTTTAATTCATTTACGTTTAAGGGCTGTAGGTACTAGTGTCTACCACATTGGACAGTCTAGTGCTAGACCCGAGTATGCTCTGCCTTCCTGTATCTCTCTGTTTCTTGGCTCAGGTGTTTCTCTGTTTCCTGAGTGCTCATTCCTGCTTTCTTTTAAAACAAAACAAAACAAAACAAAACAAACCAGAAAACCACGAAACACCTTCTATTGATCCTGTAGAATCAGCTCAACTCCCCAGCTCCCAAGCCTTTCACGATCTTAAGGCTGAATCTGGTGCTGCTTCAGCCTGGTCTGCACCCCCACCATGGGGCTCCTAATTCTCTTTACTGTTGCATCTCACCGTCTCTTGCCTCAGCCTTTTTATTTCCCTTTCCTTCTCCCTGTGAGACACCAGGATCCCCCAGAGTAGGGCGCATCTCTCCTCCTGCTACTCCCATCAGCACAGCCCAGTGCCTGCTGGTCCCTGCATGGCCGGGGACTGGGATACAGTGTTGGGGACAGATAGTTCTGCATTCCAGTCCTGTTTCTGCTGCTCACCCGCTCTGCAGCTCTGGCCGAGTCCACCCAGCTGAGCCTTAGTTTTCTTTGCCTGTAGATGTGGCATTTTAATTCCTTCATTGCTCAAGTGGTTATGAGAATTACTGATAATCTACATCAAGTACCTGGGGCATGGCGGCCCTCAGTAATTGGTCGCTGCTGTTATTAGATGTTCTACAAATGTTTGAGCCTTTACTACTACAATCCCTCAGGTACTTGAGGGCTGGCCGGTATGTTGATTAGCAACGTAACATTCACTCTTTACAATAACCCTAAGAAGGCAATTAGTACTCAGTGGATAGTTGAAGTTACACTCCACAGCCAGGAAGTGACTTGGCTGGGATGGCTGGGACTCCCACCCACGTTTGCCCAAGCGCAGAGCCCCCGCTAGGCTTCCTAGCCGCTGCGCTCACGCGGACTTGTATTTAATTCCAGGAAGCGTGGCACATATTCAATTACAGCTGATCGCAAGGAGAGATCACTTGTAACCCAGCCGACGGAGATATCCTGAGCTAGGTGATCTGGGAGACTGCGCATTGCAGTCCTTGTATGATGCTTCCATTCCCCGTTTGCAGTTTTTAGGTAAAGAGATAAGGAAACATTTAATCCATTCCCTCAATTAGGTTGTGTAATAGATTGTCATGGGCATTATCAAGAGAAGGGTTCAATGCTAGTGTTGTGAAGTGCATTGATCAGCTGGTCTCTGAAGTCTCATTGATTATCAAGTCTGTGCAAAGCAGAAAGGCTTGCCCATATCTGATGCTTGGAAAAACTAAAGTTCCGTTTTTGAAGGCAGCTCACAGGACCCTCCAGTCGGGGCCTCACTCTCCTCATCTATGTGGTGAGCCTTGATTTTGAGAAGACTCAGCTGCAGGCTGGACCCTGGGCATTATTACTGACACCCCTGGGGACCCTGTCCCTCCAGCGTCTCTGTGTTTTGTGATCACCTCTCTTTCCTGCCTCATTTACTGAGTGTCCACTCCATGTAGGGCACTGGGTTACCAGCTCTGAAAAGACAGCTCTCACTGAGATAGGGTTGGACGTTCGACCTCTGACTAGAGGACAAAGATAAAATGCCTACACCCACGATCTCAGCTGACACGGGAGGTAAGTGGCACTTGCCACAGGTAAGAAGAGCCTTAGTGATTCACTCACTCCTCACCTCAACCCAAGGCGTTAGAGTTGAGGAAACAGACACATGAGAGATTATGTGCCCTGCCCAAATCACACAGCCAGAAAGTGTGAGAACTAGGATTTGAACCCAGGCTGTCCAGCTTCAGTCTTTGCTTATGGACCCACAGTGCTCTCCTGCCTCTCCCTTTCTGGATGGACAGTTAGGCTATGAGGTCCCATGGCATAAGTGGTATGGGGGCTTTCCACATTGGTCTACACCACAGATTACCCATTTAGCCTTGCTGGGCCTGAATCCCTAAAAGAGTGTCCCAGAAAATGATATGCCTCCCCCAAAAAAGGCTCTAAATGATGAGGCCGGATAAGGGAGCATCCTAAATGTTGAAGGAGTGCCAGGTTTGGGCATCCCTACAAGGAGAAAACAATGCACCAGTGCTAGGGCAGTACAAGGGAAGGAGGGAAATAAAGGACAGTACACAGGAAAGAGGGAAATAAAGACTCATTGTTCTGCAGGAGTGGGGTGGGGAGAAGGTGTGAGGAGTGGCCTGTGTTTGAAGTGTGCATGAAAAGATGGGAGGGTCGTCAGCTGGGTGCTCTCCCTTGGGAATGAATGGGATCACACCTGGAAGGTTACAGACTCTTGGGAGAGAGACAGAGACACAGAGAGAGATACCCCATTTCACTGGAAGTGTATGTAGAGAGTCTGGTGACATAATTTGTCGCTGTTACCCAGGACCACAATTAGTATAAAATACCTTATCCTAGATGATGTCATTTTGTGGCCTTCTCCAGATTGCTACAGAAACTCTTTGGCCACTTTCCACAAATCTTGAAATCTCCAAGTTCTGCCTTTTGGTTTTAAGCCCTTGCTTAGTATGGCTGAAAAACAAAACGGCATGGATTGCTGACACACCACAGCAGGGAATAGTAACATTGGTGGTGCAGCTGTTTTTTTTTTTTTTTTTTTTTAAGATTTTATTTATTTATTTGACAGACAGAGATCACAACTAGGCAGAGAGGCAGGCAGAGAGGGAGAGAGGAGGGAAGCAGGCTCCTTGCCGAGCAGAGAGCCAGATGCGGGGCTCCATCCCAGGACCCTGAGATCATGACCTGAGCCGAAGGCAGAGGCTTTAACCCACTGAGCCACCCAGGTGCCCCGGTGGTGCAGCTGTTTTAACCCACAGTGGGTACACAGGCAGGGAAATAGCCAAATTGGTGGGGAGCGGGGGGGGGGGTGGTAGTGAAAATTGTTACTTGCCAAATAAGGTCTGGGTCAAAACTAGGCATGAAAAGGGAGTGTGAAGAGCTTAACCAGGAGAGAGGGCAGGTGGAGACTAGGAGCAGGAGGACAAAGCACCTGTCCCCTGGTGTCCTATGCTGTGTTCTGTCCTCTAAGACTGTCCAGACCAGATCAAGTTTGCAAACAGTCATTCTGGGAGTCTGTGGACGAGCAGGAGTGGAGCTGGAGAGCCTGGGAGGAGGGTTAGCATTTCAGCTAGGATGTGACTGGCATGTGCTAAAGAGGGGGTTCTGGCAGGTCCCTGTTTCCTTGTTTTCCTCCCTTTCTTCCCCCCCAACCCCTCCTCCAACTAGCATAAAATGAACACAGAAAAGGAAGACCTATTCTAAAACACCAGAACTGGTTTGTGAAGATTGGCATGCTGCTGTAATTCTCTGGTTGACAGATTAATATCCTAAGGGTCAGTGTTTACCATCTGTCCCAACGCTTTTCTTGTTTAAATAGTATTTTTCCTTACTACATGTAAAAACAAGCCATTGCAAATTACTATAAACTTACAAGAAACCAAAACCTCATACTGCCCACCCAGCCCCCTCCTCTCTCTCTCTCTCTCTCTCTCACTCGCATACACTTCAATTTAATAGCTAAACATTGTCTCAGGTACACAAAAATGTTTCAAGTATTTTTTTTTAAAGATTTCATTGTTTCCTCCCCCCACCTCCCGGCCTTTAAAGCAGATAGAGTTGAGGATTCAAGGTGATTTATTTTGATGATTTCAGTAATAAAACTCAAGGGGAAAATTGGTTCATAGTGAATACAGCCACTTTTCATTAAATGCAGCTAAGGGCCCAAGAATGGTTCTACGGTGGAGCCTGGATCTGCCGTTTGAATCAGGGACAAATATACAATTTGCATCTGACATAAATTCTCCTAGGGTCGTGTTAAGAATGCAGCAGGCAAGGAATGAAAATGAAATTGACTTCTCACCTATTGTTGTCCCTCTCTGAGCTCTGCTCCTCTAGAAGTCATTAATGGCTGCAGGTACAAAGGCAGAGATGTAGCCCTTTGGGCTTTCCCCAGTCGCAGAGATCTTTAGCACGTTGCTGCTTTAGGCCTTGATCCACCAGCCACCTTGGCTGCTCTAGGATCTCCTTTAAATAAAAGCAGCGGGGGCCTCTTTGAGCGCCACAGCCCGGAACAGCAGCCCCACATCATTAAACAGGGTGTCTGGGCCTTGCTTCTAATCCCCCCCAAGCTCCAGGTTGCCTGTTTGCCGTGTGGTGTCTGAATATGGAATTTCAGGATTTCTAAATGAGGTTGAAATCATCACTCTTCTTCCCCAAATTAAAAAAAAAATTATTTCTCCTCCATTAAAAGCAACCTAAGAGAGTTAATTGCTTTAGGTTAAAGAAAATCTTTACATTGTTATATTTCATGCCTCGTTCTCAGCTATGACTTGTCTGCAGGAGGTGGGAAGGGGGCTGGGAGCGCCTGTCCTTCTTTTGCACCTAACAGTTTGTCACACACTACGTCAGGTGCGTCATACATAGGATCGCATACCTTGTTCTTTTCCACTTTTTTTTAAAATTGTGTAACATAATAAAGATACTGAGAATAGCGGAAAATGAATAAAATGTCGGGGGACAGCCCAATGAATGATTGTAAAATGAACACCTATAAAACACATACCCAAATCAGGATCTTAGAACACAACTCATGCCCCTGACATTTCCCCACGTCCCTTCTCAGTCATCATCCCGTCCTCCCTTCTAACAGAAACCATCCTGTCTTTAATGCTACTTAATACTTCCTTGCTCTTAGGTATAAAGAAATGAGCAAATAGTTTCGATTTGCTGGATCTGGAATTTCAGTTAAATGCAAGCACACGGTGTGTATTCTGTTGTGTTTCTCTCCTGCACAATGAGGATCATTATGATTCACGTCATTGCATATAATAAAATAATTTTTAGTTCACTTATTTTTACTGAAATACAGTTTTCCATCATATGAACATGCCACAATTTTTACTGATTCTATGACATCTGGATTTGGAACTCTTAGAACAGTGCTACTATCACCAGCTTTTAAAAAATAATTTTTTTAAACATGTATTCAGATACACATAAGCATGAATTTAGGTGGGCTGGGACCGCAGGGTCAGAGAATGTGTATATTACCACAGTGTCCAGTCCCAGCGATGGTGAGTTCATGTTGTTCCATGCCCTGTTCAACGCTTATTATTTCAGACTTTCCTTTTTTTTTTTTTTTTTTTTACCCATGATCATTTTTATTCCTCTAATATTCTCCTAAGGAAAGTAATCAGAACCCTATTGTATGAACGAGGAAGCTATATTCTCAATTTTTAAAAAAGGTGCTGTAAAACATTAAGGAAATGTAAGAAGGATCAAGACCATGACTGAATGTCAAGGAAGACCAAACACTCGCATTGTTTAATAGCCACATGGTAAGTTTACATATAATCTGTGACACCCAAACACCTGATCTGTCTTGTATTTTATTGCTTTGGAGGTGAATGGCTTTGGGGAAAAAAAAAATCTTTGGATGGCTTGTGCTTTGGTCAGGATAAGAAAATAAACTAATAAAACAAAACTAAAACAAAATAAAAATAATAACAATAATACCTCTGCCTTTCCTTTTATGGAATGCGGAGGAGATTCCATAAGTTGGAATTTTTCCGTGGCTGTGTACTTGAGTTCTTGAGTCATGTGAGAAAAAGCAAAGGCTTCTTCGGTGTGCGGAGGTCTTGGGAGATTTTATTGTCGCTTCGAGGCCTGGATGTCTACTGCCCAGTCCTAAATGGATATTGTAGACAAAGTTCTCCTGTGAAAGATAAATCAGCTTTCTTCATCCTGTCCTTACCCCCTCGTTACTTGTGCATGTTTCCCTCTGAGGTCTCTTATCTTCAAGGTAGGAGGTCTCACCTTGCATGGTGAGCTCTCTTGCAAATCTTTGCCCATAAACAGAAGGATCCAGATTTGACTAGATCTCTTTGTACTCAGTCCCTCCCCAGGTTAGTGAGGTAGAACAAATAGTCACAGTGGTACATACGTTAGGTATCACCTGTCAAAGAAAGGGTGTGTTCTACCACCAGATGCAGATTATTGTCAAGGGATTTTTGTTTAATATAGAAGAACATTCATCTGCAACACCGGTTAATGTTGAAACTAAAATGTCTGCCCTCCAAGGGGACCCAAGAGTACTCTTACCCTAACATACATCCTCTTGTCTGACTCTCACAACAATCTCAAGAAGTATATAGTATCCTAACTACATTACAGATGGGGAAAGTTTGCTTTAGAAAGGTTAAGTAACTTGCCCCAAATCACACAGCCAGAATGTGACAAAGTCTGCATTCAAAGCCAGGTCTGCCTCTATTGCCCTAAACTGCTATGCTATAATGCTTCCAATCAGAGAGAAAAAAAAATCAAGCAGGAAAATCCAACCTACTCATAATAGCCTAGAATCTGACTTTGCTGCAAATGAAGCTTTCCTGGGGTTGTCATTCTTCCGGTTTCATGTCCGGTATTTGATACTTTCCATTGTCCACAAACATTTGAAAGAATTCCAATGGCAGAGAGCAAGCACCTGCATCATTTGGAATTTGTATAGGACGGCTGCACTCTATGAATCTCTAGGTTGGGCCATCATTACGCTATTTGGGGCCGTATGATTTCAGTGCAGATATGCTATGCAAATGGTTAATATTTTTCCAGTGTTCACCAAAGAGCTAAATGCAAAGGCTATAGTTGTAAATTGGATGTAATTTTTCGTGGTGATATAAATATGACTCTATTTGAAGTGGGTTGAATTAGAAAACTCATGAATAAATACTTTGACATAATCAGAATTATATAGCAAGGAGCTGACCTACTTTGCAGAAAGACTCCCCCAGAGTTCCTTGGCTAATAGTATGTTAACCCAACAGAGAAATCTTCTGCTAATAGCACTCGGCAGAGAAGATTGGAGCCCATAGTTGGTCAGGTAATCAAAAAAAAAAAAGTTATTTCAAGTCTGGAATCATAAAAAATCTATTTATGCCTTCTTTTAAATTTTATTTCAACTAAAATATATAATAAATGTACATCAATTTATTGATCTTTTGATGTCAGTATAAGGACTTTTTCTTGGCCTTGGAGTATGCTTTTGCTAATAGAAATGCTGTGTACTCTTCTAACGAAATCCATACCCGTAAAACGTATCTTCTGTCATTTCTAGTTTGGGTTTCTGTAAAGTGGCATGAGGATATAAAAACACTTGTAGAGCAACTCGAATGCAGAATCCTTCTGGGTCCACGTCTTTTCTACTTCCTTTATTTGGTACAACTTTCTATTAACAACTTGATCTTTTTGACTGCTTCCAGACATTGAACTCCGTTTTCCTAGAAATAGCAGCTCCCTTTCTTCTTGTACTCATGTTTCACTGATACATGTAACGTTTAGTAATTACTTCTTTCTGATAACAAGTACAACTCTCATAAGTAGGTGTGGGAACGAATGTATGGGATTCTTTTTAAACATCTGACTAACAGTATGAAACAGAAAGAAATCAAGGAGCCTCCTTGGCACCCGGGTTCAGAATGGGGCCAGGAGAAGATGGTGAGAAGGGTTAGGGCAGCCCGTTGACTCACACATTCTCTCTTGTACCTGCCCTATGGAGAGATGCTGGGAGTGTGAAATAAAGTAAGGCGTGTACATAAAGTGACAAGCATTAGTAAGTAACGAGGACATAGTAAGATCTCAGAAATTTGTAGCTTAAATTTTTTCCTTGTTTCTCCCATCAATTCAGTCAATACATTTTTATTGGATTGTTATCCATGGTTTACATCTTTAGTTGTTTTTTTGTTTTTGTTTTTGTTTTTGTATTTTAACCAGATGATGAGCCTGCTGGAGATAAAGGGCTTGTCATAGTCAGACTACTCTGTCTCCATTATATTGTGTAGCATCTGGTAGGGCCTTAGGGAATGTGTTTTAATCCATTGTGGTCGGGCAGAGCTTGGGATTGTTCTTAGGGGAGGGTAGGAGACCTGTGTCTGGGGTCAGGATCCCAAGAGCAGGTCCTAGGGACTGATGCATGGAAAGGCACCAAGTCTTAGAGTCCAGTGGTGGGATCCTGATGGAGATTGTGGGGCCAAAGGTCTAAGGCAGACCAACTTTCTCAGGCACTTCTCCGGAATTTCCTTCCATTTTGGGGGGGGTCAGACCATCCTGCTAGCTGAAATCAATGTATCAAACTTCTTTTGCAGAGATGGCTACCCAACAAGAAAATGCTTGCAGAAGGAACCAAACATGATTTCATTCCTAGGAACTTCTTTCCTTACCCTTTCCTTTTCTTTTCTTTTCTAATTCCAGTAGATTTAACATGGCCTATTATCTTAGTCTCAGGTGTACGATGCAGTGATTCAACACTCAACACTTCAACATGCACATGGCGCCCATCGCAAGTGCAGGCCTTCGTCCCCATCCCCTAGTTCACCCATCCCCCCCAAGCCTGGAAATTTCTGAAGGGCAGTGACCACATCCTACTCATTTTTAGATCTAAATCTATGAGAAGACAGATTAGAGATTTAATCTGGTAATTCCATGAAATTCCAGACTCTAAACTCAAACCACTGAGAACCTCACAGCCTCCTGTGTGGACCGAAATTATCGCAGCCCTTCCTTGCTGGTGAATAAAAAATATGCTGTTCCAGTCATTGGCAACTCTGTTAATAGGAATCAAATTCCCTTTTTTCTAAACCTTATCTAAAAAGTAAAATGTTGTTTGGACCCTACGCCAAGCAACAAAGAAACGAAATGGCCTTTATGAAATGTCGAGAGGAAGACCATTTTTGCTTCAGCGTGCTTTAATTTGAGAAAGCTGCCTAGCGTGAGCCACGGAACGTACTCTCCTCTCTCATCTGCTTCTCTGTCTGGCAATTAGACTCTCTCTCTCCACCTCAGGGCTGGTTCTGGCTTTAATAACCCCATGATTTGCTAGTCACACTGTTTCAGGGGGAAGTGACTGGTACCACGGGCCATGTGCTTCTGATCACTGTGCCTGTGACATGCAGTCCTGCTTTCTGATGTGGGGGCTCATTATGAAGCCATGATACTTGGGGCCAGCCATCAGTGGCAGCGGGCAGACCTGGTCACCAGGTGGTTTACCACTGCCGCCGAAGGTGACGTAATGCGGAGAGCACAGAGCGTGTCCCTGGGGGTAGTTTTCCGCCTTAGCCCATCCATCCTACCTGGGCAGGTTGGTCAGGTCATTGTACCTTGCTGAGCCTCCACTTCCCCATCAGTAGAAAGCGAAGCATAATGCATGGGGCTTTCTCTTGGAATTGTTTTGAGGATTAAATAAGGCAGCACTGATAAACACATGTGTTACATTTGGAGTTATGTTCCCACCACCCTTGCCCCATCCAGAAAATGAAAGGGTGGATTGGAGTCCTAACTCCTGGTCCCTCAGATTGGGACCTTACTTGGAAATAGGGTCCTTGCAGATATAATTGGTTAGAATGAGATCAGTAGGCTGGGCCTGAACCCACCATGCCTGGGGTCCTCACAAAATGGGGAAATGAGTCTGGAGACAGACAGCCAGGGGACGGTACTTGAGGATGACAGCAGAGGTTGGCGTGGTACATCTGTAAGCCTAGGAACGTCACAGATTGCTGGCAAAAGCCGGCCAGGTGGCCTGGAACAGATTCCCTCTCACAGAACCTCAGAAAGAGCCAACCCAGCTGACTCCTTGATCTTGAACTTTAAGAGCTGTTAAGACTACCTGTTTCTGTTGTCTAAAGCCACTCCCTGTGTGGTGCTCTGTTCCAAGAGCCCTGGGAGACAAACGCACACCTGTGGGTCTGTTGCAGTTCTTCACCTCTCTTCCGCTTTGTCCTTCCTCCTCCCATGGCCCCCTTTAAATATATTCAGAAGAGCGGGCTGCCGAACCCTCTGGGGAGACAGAGGGCTAGGTGTGCAGCATGTCCATTTCTGATCTTCCAGAGAGCACGTGCAAGACGTGTCCGCATCTCTATGATTTGCAATATGTATTTTTTTCCTCCTCGGGGTAGTGCCTACAGTAATCTTCTGCACACACATCCTCGAGGGGAAGATTTGACAGTCAGAACTGCCTAGGGAGGCGGACCTGAAAAGGAACAGCAGATATAAACATGTTGCCATTCTTGTCATTTGGAAACAACTTTTTTTTTTTTTTTTTAAGACGTCTCGGAGACTGGGAAAGAGAGGGATTCTTTCCTTCTAGACTTCCTCTTTTCTCCTGTAGCAGGAAAAGGCACCCGCAGGTGTGGTGGAGACAGTAGGAGGGAGGGTGGGAGGCCTTCCCTGCAAACACCCCTCAGTGATTTTGCATCGGTTTAAGTGAGCACAAACCACCTCGATTCGTCATTCATATAAATTAAGCAGTTTTAAAATGGAGAATGGAGTCCCTTTCGGGTTCATGCCCAAAGTTGTGTCTCAGTGCTTTGCTGGCGTTTCCTTGAAATCGGCCCTATTGGGTCCAGTTTTGCTTTCTGTTTGATGTTCTATGGAGAAACCCCCGCCTGGCCAGACAATAGAATCAGCATCCCTGGGCTCAGTGGCTTTATTGTAAAGAAATTCAGGCTCTGGGAACTAGCAACACTGTATCCTGTGCCTCACAGGAGAGTTTTCCAACCAGGGTGCAAAACACAGCCCTCTCTTTCCTACCGATCCATACTGAACCCTTTACCTTGATCTGAGAACCTAGAATCTCAGCTCCTTCAAGTGGTCCAGGCGGCAGTGAGGGAGCCAGGACCCCGCCGAGCGAGCCGCCTGCTGCAAAATTCCAGCAGAGAGGGGATTTTTGAAGTATCAAAAGCCTCACACCTGTGGGTGATTTCCATGCAGAGCCCGAGAGCAAAAGTAGCCAACCCATGACCTCTCCAAAACTCACGTAGATACTAGCCCTTTAAGGAATAGAACCATGCCTTTTGTTTTCCTAGGCATTGCAGGAATACAAAGAAGCTGAGGTATGTGTAGGTTTGGGACAGGAAAGAGACAATGGGGTCATATCAGAGGGCACTGAAGCCGGACTCTTCGAAGCTGGAAATGTAGTCCTGCACCTGCCGGGTTACTTGGTGGGAAAATGTATCAAAGCCCTTGCACCTGCCAGAATCCTGGTTTCTTTATGTGTAAATAGGTGAATAATGAGTACCTGCGATCGGGCTGTTGTCAGGATTTTGTGCAGTAGTGTACGTGACTATGCCTTGCCCTTCTGTGTTTATTTGTCAGTCTGTTTTCTTCCCCATCCATCCCATTTATTGAATGATTCCTATGTGCTAGCTCTTAGCTGAGGGTACTCTGTCCGCTAATCACGCACTAATGTGTGTGTGCTCCCCGTGGGGGGCAAGGTGTTGCTAGTGGTTAAAAATCCCATTACTTGAGTTCACATTGAGTCCGGCTGTCTGTGTGACCTTGGTCAAGCCCCTTTACCTCTGGAAGCCTTGGCTTCCTCTTCCAGGAACGGGGGATGACAGGATCTATGGGACGGGATTTTTGTGAGGAATAAATGAGATGATGGTTGCAAAATGTTTACCCAGAGTCTGGCACATAGTAAGTGCTCCACAAATATTAGCAAGCATACTAAAAAGAACCCATTGAAGAGTAAGTTTCTCTGTAACTTCTGAAGGGACCCACAGACCTGTGAGGTTGTCTGATGACTCCGTCTGTGACTGGATTTCAGCCATGTTAGAAAAATGCATTTTTTAAAAAGATTTTATTTATTTATTTGACAGACAGAGATCACAAGCAGACAGAGAGGCAGGCAGAGAGCCTGATGCAGGGGCTCGATCCCAGGACCCTGGGATCATGACCTGAGCCAAAGGCAGAGGCTTTAACCCACTGAGCCATCCCAGGTGCCCCAGAAAAATGCATTTTGTAAATTAGTTGATTTCCATGGTTTAAGGTATGTGTCCCTGTTTCAATTTTTTAATCCTTATTTATTCAGAACCTTGTTGGTGTGAGCTAAAAAGAAAGGGGCATTGGGTAATGTCTGGGCATGGAATTAATAGACTGAGGGAGAGAGATCAAGGGGAAAATAGCATTATGGAAGTGAATCACTTAAAAGAGAACTGGGAGGCAAGACCCAAAATTCTGGACGGGTGGGCAGAAGGTGGAAACAGGAAGGTGACGGGTACAGCACTGACCTGGCTGACGGGTCAGAGAAGCTCTTGTTCCTGACAGAGAAAACAGTGTGGGGAGAATACACAGATGTGCAGACATGTAGGCTATCTATATCATGAAACCTGAGTTTCGTCGGCCTTCCTTTGGCTGATGCACAGAGCACGTGTTGGGGAAAATGGGAGTGAGGAAGAAGAAATTCATTTTCTCTCCAATCAAAAAGGCTGAGATCTTCACGAGGACACGAGATTTGTCTGTCAAGTTCATTCCTAGCTCCCCAGTGCTTAGCAAGTCCGTGCACAAACATGTTTGATGAAATATCAAATAAATGGATGAGAAGTTTCTGTTCCCGTTTGGTTTGGAGGAAAAGTGAAACCCGTGAAGACTCTGACTGAAGGAATGACACGATAAGCATGTACTGTCAAAGGGGAAATCTTGTGGTTCTCTAGCAAATGAATTGGAGTAGGGAGAAATTGGAAACAGGTATATTGATAGACCGGGGAATTTTCTCGGTGAGGTAGGAGGATCAGAAGTGTGTGACAGTGAGGACATTTTAGAAACACTCTTTGCAATTCTTAGAATGTATGTGAAAGGCACTGTAAGGCAAAGGGCAGAAATCAAAAGTCTCTAGAAAACTTCTCCCCGGGGTGAAGGGTAGACTACCTATGGCATGTATTTATTTAACAAATGTTACCTGCACTGTGCTGGGCACTCTTCTAGACACAGAAGACTTAGTGATAAATAAGAATCCCACTGGATGGGTGCCTGGGTGGCCCATTCAGTTAAGCATCCAACTCTTCGTTTCGGCTCAGGTCCTGATGTCAGGGTCATGAGATCGAGCCCTGCGTCTGGCTCCATTCAGTGCAGAATTTGTTTGGGACTCTCTCTCCCTCTGCCTCTGACCCTCCCAGGCCATGCACCTGCCGTCGCTCGCTCTCCCCCGCCCCCCACCCCCTCGTCTCAAATAAATAAATAAATCTTAAAAAAAAAAAAAAAGACTCACACTTGGTGCATCAGGCCTGGAAATGACTGCTCATTGTACTGGGTGCTTTGCTCAGGTGGCTCTAAGGTACTGTTAGGTTATTATCACTACACTGTCTCATGGCCTGGTGAGGCTGCCCAGGATGGGGAGGGTGTGAGGGGTGGCAGTGGGCTGGGCCTTGAGAGACAAGGCTGGTTGGAGTAAAGGAGAAATTGCTCACCTCCGTTCTGTCCCTCTGTCCCTACTAAATGTTGGTCACTGTAAGAAATTCAGGTGCTGGCATCTAGAAGACGGGTGGGAATGTGGGTTTGGAGCTTGGGAGGGGTGCGGGAAGTAAATAGGATGACTCCAGTGTCATCTCAAAGAAGGTGAAGGAAGCAGAAGACCGTGGACAGAACATCAGAGAATACCTCCATGTAGGATTCAGAAAGCAAAGGCTGACCGAGTCAGAAAAGCAGGAGAACCATGAGAGTGACAGAGGCACGAGAAGGGCAGCTTCTTCAAGAAGGAGGAGGCAGTGAGATAGGCACCTACATGGAGGCAGGACTGTTCGGGTTGGTGAGTCCTTAAGGACTTTACCTTTGTGAAAGCATGTCTTATCATTAACTCTCCTGGTGGCCTTTGCTGTGGCTGTCTCAGTCTTAGCGAATTTGGAACCAGATTTTCCAGTCTGTGGACTGTCAGTGTCCTGGTTGCTTCTGAGCTTCTGCACGTCTCATTTCACTCCCTGAGACAGGGAGTGAAAGAATGGTCTTACCCCACCCGGAATCCCCTTAACTTCAATCAGACTCATGCACTCCCTCCATGACATGGCTCTGACCATGTTATAATCACGTCCCTGACCAAAGACATCCTTAACGCCCCCGGAGAAACACTAGGCTGGCTTTCAGAACCCTCCAAAGTCTGAGCCCAGACTGCGCGGGTGGTGGAGTGTGGTAGAAAGAGCACGGGGTTTGGGGTCACACAGGCACATCTGTCTTCAGACCTCACTGCTCCCCGGGCCTCGAGGTTCATCTGTCTTGGACAGCTCGTGCCCTTCCCCCTCACTGCCGAATCTCAGCTGCTTCTCTGCACATGGACATCATTGGAGTGTGCCTTGTACCATTCCTAGCTCATGAGGGATGCCCAGTAATGTGGGACAGTCACCACTGAACAGAGTTCAATAAAGGCCCATTTCCAACAGGTTTAATGACCTTGATTTTGCCTTGAATGGTCTTCCATGCCCCCCACTTCATGTAAATTGTGTTTATCATTGGAGACCTGGCTTCAGCCTCACCTCCTCCTGAAAATCCCCTCTGGGGACCTTGTTTCTCTCCTCCCAACCCCTAGGACACTGCCTAGTATAATATATAAGCTAGTTTTGCCTGAGCTGACCTGGGCCATGACTTCTATTGTTCCTGACTTGTTTTCCTACCTTGATTTCTTGTTTCCCTTTTCAGAGGTTTATGTATTACTTCCCCGACTTGATTGTAAATTCCTTGAGGGTAGAGAATGGCCTTATAATTTATTGCACCTAGAATTTGTAGCTCTTTTTTTTTTCCTTTCTTTCTTTTTTCTTTTTATCTTTCAGTTCTTTGGAGGACATGGTTTAGTAGCGAAAACACATTATTGAGAGTTGTGGGTTTGAAATAATCGACAGGCAAATGAAGATTGTGTGACATGGAAGAAGTTACTTTTCTACTGTGAACAATACTTTCCTCATCTTTAAAACTGAAAAAAATATAATACTACCTCCCTCTTAGGGTCACTGATGGCATTTACACTGCATAATTGATCCTTAATTCTGGTGCCCTTCCCCTGACCTTAGTGAACAGGTGTACAATAATGAATATTTCCATTTTGTCAGGATTCCTATAAAAGATTTGCTCTAGATTCCTTTGCATCACTTAGTACCCCGTCGGAATGTCCCCTCGTCCATGCAGCCATCCCTGTCTCATCCATCAGAATGCAGTGATTGATTTTTGGAGCTGTCTTTGCACATGGGTGACACCTTCCTTAATGAAGCATTCCCTTTTATGAAAATGTCTTCCTTCCACTGGACTGGGGACCTCTTAAAGGGAACAATTCCGTCTTATTTGTCTCCTCAAGGGAGCAACTTAGGTAGAGTGGAAGACACACAGAGAGGTGGAAACAAAGCTGAGTGGATCCTGGATGAATCACATCTCATTGGCTCTGTGAACTCTGGGCAGGTTCCTTAACCTCATCTGCACAAAGTGAGGTCCTAAGAGATAGGGCTGGTGAATGGGCTAAAGGAAAAGTAATGTATATGAAAATGTCTATCGCAATACTGAGAGCGTTAGTAGGTGTTTAATAAATAGTAGCACTAGCCACTGGTACCATGTCAGTCACATAAAAGATGCTGATAAAATGTTGAGTGAATTAAAAGGTATTTAATTATCTATTTATTTGACAGTGAGAGAGAGAGCGAGAGCACAAATAGGCAGAGTAGCAAGCAGAGGGGGAGGGAGAAGCAGGTTCCCCGCTGAGCAGGGACCCTGATATGGGACTCCATCCCAGGACCCTCGGACCAGGACCAAAACCAAAGACAGACACTTACCTGTCTGAGCCACCCAGACGCCTCTAAAGTTAAAGAGATTTAATGCTTATTTGTTTTCCATTGACCTGTTACATCCTAGGATTGCTGACTATCCAAATTTGTTACATAGTCTTCCTGGAATTTTACTACAGCTTTCAGAAGCTTTAAGAGCAGGCTTGCGACTACACTGAGATCTCTGGAGGGGAGGTGCTTTGTTGAAATCAGCAAGGCTCTGCAGGTATACATGCTTTTGTTATCTGATCAAAAAGACCTGTCTGTATTTTTTTGTTGGTATGAAAGGGACGAAAAGAAGTTGTTTAGGAAATAATTCACTCTTGCATGTTAAATTCACTGAAAGCTAAGCCATTCAAGGAGATGAGCCTCAAAAATTAGACTGTCTGAGGTCTGAGATCTTAGTGATGAAAATTGGAGGGATATCATCTAAACCCCATTCTTTCTTTTTTTGTGGGTTTTATTAGCAGATAGGAAGTTGGGGAGTGGGGGAAATTGGGATAAAGCACCCAGCCAATTGGGTGCAGCCATGAACATCCCTCCTCTTCAGCAAACATTCAGTAACTGTCTCTCCTCTATCTGGCAGTGGGCAAGGAGCCAGATAGACAGAAATTCACATCCATTATTAATGAAAGTCTTCTAGTTACAAGGAATAGAAGTCAGCTTGAATGGACTTAAATATGACAGAGGGACATATCAATAAGGGCCCAGAGGTGTCTCGTGGAATTTTAGGAAGAACATGTGTGAGCTGAGCCTCTGCAAGGATGACGCAGAGTTGGACTCACTAAGGACTCCAGCAATACTTTGTCTCTGTGGTCACTTCTTCTAGAATGTCTTTCCCTTTTGCCCTTTTTCCATAAGATTGACTTTCTCTTACTCAAGCAGGAAAAGAGGGTGCCCCAGAAATTCTGTGGTCTTGTGTTGAGATTCTGGTCACAAAGACAAAGTGACTCCCCTCTCTGCTTCAATTCTCAATTCCCAAGGGTAGGTCTCTAACCATCACAGCTTGGACCTAGTGTCCCTATCCAGTTTGATTAAGAGAGGCCTGAGGGTGGGGTCATATTGTATAAACGTGGCCACAGTGAGGATGCTGCTATGTGGGAGAGGGCAGTGGGCTGGGGCTCAGTCCCTGAGACTGGGCACACAATTCAGGAGGTGTCATCTCTGGGTGAATGAGACAAGGTCCCACCTCTCACTTTGTCGGAGAGATAGAAGCAATATCAAATCAATAAACAAGTAAAACCAGACACCAAAAACGTGCCCCTTTCCTATGAGGAAAATCACACTGGGAAGAAGCCAGGGCTTTTCAGCAGGGACATGGTTCAGTCTGAGCTCTGGTGCTCAATGTAAACCAGAGGGAGAGGCACTCAGTTTGTGGAGCAGCTGTGTGCTGGCCACTTCCTTATTTCATTCCCACACTTCAAGGTAGGTCTTGTCTATTTCATATCGTAAATAAAGAGATGACAGGGACTGAGCAAGGTCAGGCTCCCTGATGGCAGAGCAGGCATTCCGAGGTTGCCTGTCTCCATTCCTGAATCCCACATGCCCTGCACACAGCAGGGATGTGAAAGTCACCAGGTTCCACCGGCTTTGTGGCCATCACTGATTAGGACGATGGTGTATCAGGAAGGGACTCTGCCTTCCACTCAGGTCCTGAAGCCGAAATCCACTGTTGTACTTGCTTCCTCCCTTTTCCTGCCTCATGCACGGACAGACTATGGGGAAACTATATCTGCCTTTCCTCCCAGGTCTGTTTTGATGCTGCGCCCCCCTCCTTCCTGTCTGTAGCCCTCATTCTCATCCCATCTCGCAGCCGAACTACACAATGACTCTGGCTTCAACTGTGTCACACCCTTTGGCCGCAGAACCATCAGAGAAGTTTTCACAATACGTGAGTCATGTGCCTGCCTGATGGCCCCCAAAGGCTCTCGCTCGCACTTGAAGCCAAATCCCATACACCTTGCCCTGCCTCCTAAAGCAGCATGGGAAGAACCCCTATCTCTCTATTCGCAGCCACGTCCCATCTCCTCCTCCCCCTCGATTTCTCCAGTCCCGTCACACTGGCTTCTCTCTGTTTTGTAAACAGACCAAACACATTCCCTCCTGGCTCACGACTGCCCTTTTCTCGTTGTTCTGTCTCCTTTCAAATGTCATTTCTATAGAAGTGCCTTTGTGGGCCAGCCTTTCTAAATGAATCCTTCCCCCCACCCCGTCTCCGTCACTCTTCATTTCATCAGACTGTTTTTTCATCTCCGTAACACTTTTCCCTATCTGGAATGATCTTGTTCATTATTTATTTACTGACTTACTATCTTCCTTCCCCTTTTAGATCAGAAGCTCTAGGCGAGCAGGAACTTGCTTTTCTCCCTGTGGTTCATGACGGTACCTGGGTCCCCTGCGGCCAGTGCTACATAGGAGGCATTCGACACATGTTTGTGGCATGGATGAGTATTTGGCATACTCTGTTAGAGACCCAGGGGTGTCAGGGCTGGGCCCGTGCCCTTGCATTCATTACTAGCGATGTCGGGGGGCACTTAGTCACTGTCTCTTCTGGCACATTCCACTTAAAACCTCCATCACTGAGATTTATCTCTGAGTTTAATCAAATGTAATTTATATTGCAGCCTTCTCAGTAAATAATTGATTTGCCCTCTCTGTTGTCTTCATCACAAATACTTCTTTGTACTCTAAAGAAATAATTTAATCAGTCGATAGTATACACAGCCCTCTTGTTTAGAAGGCAGATGGAAGATAAAGCATGAGCCTTGCTTGCAACCAGAATATACCAGGACCAAAATAATCTCCCTTAAAAAATAGTCTGCAAACAAGTTGGCAACAGAGACACCCAATTAAATCCTCTTGTTTTTTTTCCTAATGGAGATGACCCCATGGAAGTTGTAGCTGCCGCAGAAGGAAGTTCTTGGCCAATTGCCGGCTGCGTGTGAAAATAGAAACCCTTGTCCATCTGTGGTTTAATTAACCTCTGTCTGGGTCCGAGAGCAGGCTTTCACATTCCAAGTGTTCATGCACGTTGGGTGAGAGCTCCAAACTGGGGGTTCGGCTGCCGTGGGCTGCACTATGACCCCAGCTCGCCTAATAAATCCCATTCTCCTGCTTCTCTCTCCTCTGCTCCCAGTCACCCGGCTTCCCGTGGGCAACAGGACCTGAGTTTACAAGGATTCTTTTGTAATCCAAATCGTACAAACAACTTTCCTTTGCCCTCCCATGCTTCTTCCAAAGAAAAACACCAGGAGAGGTAAAGTTTGCATTTGTTTTCACGCATTTGTCTATTTTGAGCCCGCACTTTTCTGGAGTGGAAGAGGAGGAGGGGAAAATAATGAAGCATCAATCCTGATACTCTACGGAGGCATCCTCACAGGGAAGAATCCATCCCTCTACTGCTTTAGGAGGGGTTTTCCATATCGTATTTGTTTGCACTGTTTTTAACTGAAACATCGTTGGTAACTGTCTGATGATGAGGGGGATTGGTTAGATGAATTATGATATGTCTATGGTGTGATGGGATATTATGCAGCCACTAAGAATCATGTTACAAAAAATATCGGTATGGAAGAAAAGGTATAATGTGCTGCCAAATGGAAGAAGCAAGCAGCAGGCTTAGAGCATGAAAACATTTTTGAGAAGTGGATGTTCGTGTGTGTGTATACACTTAGGAAAAAGTTTGGAAGAGCAACTACTCCAGTGAAGCCATTGATACTCCCCCCCCCACCCCGCGGGAGGTATGCTGGGTGACTTTCCCCCCTTTTTTCCCTCTCCTGCATTTTCCAAGTTATAAGGTTTGAGCATGCTTCACTTTGTAACTAGAAAGGGGAAAAACAAAACCCAAAAAAACCAGTTGTTTTAAAGAATGGAAATAGAAAAGGTTTAAAAATGTATGTGTTATTTTTTATCAGAAAACAAGATTGTCTTCACTTGTCATCTGCTTTCAGGGTTTTGTAAATGCCTAGTGTCTGCTGTGATGTGTATTTGCTGCAGTGGTGGTGGGGGTGGAGGGGGGCGTCTCGGGACTTTCAGAAAAGCAAACCCCACAGTACCTCCCAGATCCGGTAGTAGTGAGGATGCCCTGGGTCGCTGGTCACTCCACTCATTTCTGCAGACTCACTTGCCCGGGATGGCCGGGGAATATTCGATACATTTGACGGGGCCTTTGCCATGCATTTGGTGAGAGGGAGTTAGCCCTGGATGTACCTTCTCGAACAGGCTTCATCTCACAGAATGTCAGCATCACTGTACATTATGTGAGCTTTGGATGATGCCTCCGAGCCTTCCTTCTGTCACCCTTGGGCTGTTGTGGGCAGGTACATGGTGGCTTGCCGCTCCACATCATGACCCCCTTGTCTTGCAGAGTACTCTCACTCAGATGCATTCATTTTGTGTGGGGCTTTGATCAGGTTTCCAGGAAACCAATGGCAGACTCAGAGGTCTCATCAGGGAATGCCCCAGAATCAGCGCCAATGGGGAGTGCAGGTGGCGGGACTGGGCAGAGCCAGGAGGTGGGCTGCGGATGTAGCCGCAGCCAGGACCTCAGCTGACCCCACGTTACCCAGGGAGCTGTGCCTTGCCCTTCAGCATTGTCCCAAATCTGCACATTGAGGCCGGGGGCTTCAACTTTTATACCCACATGTATAATCCCCCCTGTTGATTGGATGTGAGCTCCCAGGGCCCCAGGGAGTGAGGTGAGAGTCACTCCATTGTCTTTCCCACATATACAGGAGGAGTACGTGTTACCAAATTTGTGTTTGTTTTTCTCCTGTTACTCTGTCCTTTATTACAGGAGGGTCTCAGCCAAGAACCTATAAGGATAGAGAAAATTAGGATTTTTTTTTCTCTCCCCCAACACCCTAGTTGAAGGAAAACATCATTTCTGATACCATCACATGACAAAAACCAGAACCTTGGGTCATTCAAATGCTCAAAGAAATACTAAAATCTGTACTTAAATGCTTCTGAAGAACATTTAGGCTTTTAAAAGTTATAGAGCAGTTTAGTTACACAGACCTGCGGAAGTTTGTTAGTGTTACAGATCAAAACACACCAGGGAGTGAAGTGAGGGCGATAGGACTCTTTTTGGTGGAAGGCGATTTCTTTTCTTTTCTTTTCTTTTTTTTTTTTTTTTTTTTAGTATTTTATTTATTTATTTGACAGAGAGATCACAAGTAGGCAGAGAGAGACAGGGAGGCAGGCTCCCCGCTGAGTAGAGAGCCAGATGCGGGCTTTGATCCCAGGACCCTGAGATCACGACCTGAGCTGAAGGCAGAGGCTTAACCCACTGAGCCACCCAGGCGCCCTTGGAAGGCGATTTCTGAGAGACGCTCACCCCAGAGCCTTCCTAGGCCAGTGTGTCGCCTGGGGGAGATGAGCCTTCAGACCCGAAACTGGGTGTGGGAGACACACCTCATAGCCTGGAGTCCACAGGAAAGGGATGAAAATATTGTCAACATGAGATACTGGCCAGGAGCTGCCCAGCTGTGCTGGGTGCTTCAAATACACGATTGCATTGACAGTAATCGTACAAGGAGAGTGTTGCTGTCCTCCTTCGCAGGGAGAAGAAGTGACTTGCTCTAGGCTGAAAGGCTTCCGAATGTCAAAGCCAGCTGAGAACGCCCATCTGGATGCTGTTCTTCCCCCTTCCTTGCCCCGCCCCGCCCCAGCCCCTTTGGTATTTTATTTGAACCCTCTGCCTTCCTCCATGCAGCGTGGCTCCCCTAATAGGACACTTTTGGTTGCAAATGACAGAAAAAAAAAAAAAAAATGCTGGGGCTGTGGCTTCAGACCAGCCCTCCGCCTCCCTCCATGCTCCTGCTTCTTACCCAGCCCAAATCTTCAGAATCTCCTCCTTGAAACTTCTTTGGATTAAGTCCACGTGCTCTTTGGCACTCCTGACTCTGCCCTGTCCTAGCTCTCCCGGGCCGGTCTTCACCCTCTCAGAGCCTCTGCGCTCTCATCTGTAAGAAGAGGCTAACGACGCATGCCTCGCTCAGCTGTTGTGAGGAATGAAAGCGTGATCGAGAAGGATGTGCGTATCCTTTAAAACCTGGTCCGTGCTTTGGTCTGACACTCGTGGCAACACACGCTAGTTTAGCTTGCCCCCTGACCTACAGGAAGAAGACACAAGTGCCACCATAAACCATTCACAAAGCCAGTCGTGTGTGCTGTCCGCAGGCTCTCGGGAAGCTGGTGTGGACCAATACAACTGTGGACGGGAAGCTAGACTGGGTGGTCCCGGACAGGCCCGCGTTAGCAGGACACGCCAGGCTCCTCGGTCTCCACAGGGGATTACAGATATCTTTAGGTTTCTGTGTTTGCCCACAGGGAGAAAAACAGAAACAGGAAGAAGTCCTAGTAGACCTTAAATAAAAAGGAAATGAAAGAAAGACCAACTATCTGAGCGTAAGGATTGGGTCACTCATATGAGGGTCACCAAAGGTCCCTGCTTTACACTTCACTTGTTCCTAGTCTGACTCAGCCTCAGAATCCTAGGCCAGTCTTCGAAAATGCAGATTCCCCGTCTCTCCAGTTAGAATCTTTGGAATCTTAGTACTTGGCTTTGCCAGGGAAGATGCCAGTGGATTCCACATGCTCTTTAGAGAGAGCCCTTTTCAGAAGTCCCAGTGAAGAACATCTCTTTAAGGGAATGTGTGCATGAATAATAGGTTGAATATTATTTTGGCTCTTTAATTAGTTTACCTTTTAGCAGTAATGACAGCAGCCATGTTCATAAAAGCACATTTTAACAGCCCCCTAAGTGTGTTGTTCCCCTTATTCTGCTCGCTACCCAGCTAGTTAATTACACAAAATCAGCATTCTCTCCTACGCAGCCAGTATACATAATTGTTTGTCCATTGCAAATCAACACCTGGATAATTGCATGATAGAATTCTAAATAAAATAAGTTATCTCTGCTGCTGGGCTCTGAAATTCCCCCGAAAATCTGTTCTTAAATTGGACAACCTAACAGACAATAGAGCTCTTTCGGCAATGGGCAGGATCTTGTCGGACAGGCAGCGGGAGAAAAAAACCTCTTTGAAATGTTCTTATCATCAAGATGGATGGCCTGGTGATTCAGATAGATATGCAGAAGGAGGGAGGGTGTCTCAGTTTGGGTATTGTGTTAATAATTCATAAGGTGATCTCCCGATTGCCTTCAGGAAGGAACATCCTGTTCCTAATTGCACCCTTATTCCCAGGCAACCAAAAGTATTTCCCAAACAGCTGGGACCATCACTCCTACTGCAATAGGCTTTGCTATGGTTAGCTTTGGGCCACTGGTGCTTAATGTGAAATATATTATTTGGGGAGGAGGAAAGTAATAAATATTTACTGAATGACTGTGTTGTGCCAGGGAGTGTGCTAAGAGTAAAATGTGTGTTGTTTTATATAATCCTTCTAACTGTCCTAGAGAGCAGTGCCGTTAACGACAGTGTTCTGCGGATGGAGAAGCGAACACTCAGAGAAGCGAAATAACCTTCCCCGTATTAGACACACATGAAGTCGCAGAGCTCCTGGAAGGCCATTGGACTCCAAAGAGTTAGGCACGGTACCCCTCACTGGTCGTGTGACCTTGTGCCGATGACCTCACTTCCCTGTGCCCCCGCCCCCGCCCCCCCCCTCCAGGTATTGTGAGTCCTCAGTAAGACAGATTTTGAAACTGGAACAGGCTTGTCTTCAGGGACCATCCCAGCTTTCTACTCTTCCTTCCAAATCCTGGCCCCCGTTATATGGACTAAATGTTGGTGTCTTCCTGCCTGGCCCCCAGCCACCCAAGAAAATTCATACCTGGAAGCCCTAACCCCCAGTGTGATGGTACTGGAAGTAGAGCCTTTGGGAGGTAATTAGGTTTAGATTAAGTCATGAGCCTCTACCCGCTATGGGATTAGTGCCCTTATACGAAGAGGAAGAGAGGCCGCACACGTACTCTGTCTACCGTGGGAAGACACAGCAATCTGCAAACCAGGAAGGAAGCTCTCACCCAGAACAGAATCAGCCAGCACCTTGGTCTTGGACTTTCGACCCCCCAAACTGTTGTTCAAGCCCCCACCCTATGGGATTTTTGTTGCAGCAGCCCGAGCTGACTGAGACACTTCCTGAGACCTTTCAGTATCCATCTAAACCTACCAAGTGAGCACTCAGCTCACTGGGAGGAATTTGTTGAAGTTGACCTCTGCCAGACAGGGAAATACTGTTACCTATCAGAAGTTAAAAAAGAACTCACAGGGGCGCCTGGGTGGCTCAGTGGGTTAAAGCCTCTGCCTTCGGCTCGGGTCATGATCCCAGGGTCCTGGGATCGAGCCCCACATCGGGCTCTCTGCTCAGCAGGGAGCCTGCTTCCCTTCCTCTCTCTCTCTCTCTCTGCCCACCTCTCTGCCTACTTGTGATCTCTGCCTGTCAAATAAATAAATAAAATCTTTAAAAAAAAAAAAAAAGAACTCACAGCCAGGCTGAGCACAGCAAAACACTCAGCTTGGCTCTTGTGTGTGTTCCTGCGGCCGGGCTCATTACAATCCGTGATGAGTCAGGGGGATAAAGGGAAAATAACCTTGGGTGTGACATAGCTTTTATTTGGCCATTAGCAGTCTTCAACGAACAGCCCAAAGTGGGAGGCCGTGTGTTATTCTCGCGGATTCTGTGGGCTCTCTACTCAGTGTCATAAAAAAATGCTAATTGCCTGCTTCCTCTGGACCCTGACTTCTGATAGGGGTGCTTGTTAGTTGAAGCTTCTGCAAGGTCACTCCCCGTGTGGGACCATCACATCACCGGCAGCGCCTTCTACTCCAAGACAGGGTCTCGGTGTTCTTCCTGACAGCCGCTTTGAGGACTGTTCAGAACAGGGGACTTTGCTCGGTGCCCCCTGGGGACTGCTGCAATTTAAATTCCGAGGAGAGGCATTTCCTGGGTTGTCAGGGGAGCAGGTTTGTGATGAGGTTGAGAAAGACTCTTCCGTAATGGCTCAACGCAAAGGCAACGTTAAAATAACCGTGGGTGTGACATTGACTTTATCCCATTAGGGATTTTATTCCTTGGAGACTAAGTGAATTACACTGACAGAATGGATTTGAAATAGGGTCTGTATGGAAGGGGTGTTTAGTGACCCCTTACACTTCCCCATAGTGATTCTGATTCTGGGAGTCTACTTGCCTCTTTTGAGTAAAGAAGTAAATTCATTCATTTATTCAGTTATTCAGTAGACCTGGGCACTGCCGGTCCACTCTGTGCCAGGCACCATGCTAGGTTCAGAAACCAGAGATGAATCAGTTCAGCCCCCACCCCAGTGGAGCTCAAGTGCAGAGAAGGAGGCATGAGGACAAAGTCAGTGAGGTGCCACAGATGCCGTGACAGGTGCTGTGAGGGAATAGTGTGCTAGAAAAATGCTGTGCCCTGGTGCCTTGGTCAACAATTCCATCATAGCTCCCTACATTCTGGAATTTACAGACTAAGCAGAAGTCTGGATTTAAACAGATTATGACAAATGAGATTGAGTCCTCGGGAGAATGCAAGGGGGGAGTATCAGGAGAATATTATGGAGGCATTTCAGAGGGGACCTCCCAGATAGACCCTTGGGATCAGAGGAGCCCTGGGCACATCGTACTGTGCTGAGACCTCAGGTGTGGAGTGGGGAGGGGTGTGTGGAGATGGAGAGGGACAGGGCAAGGCAGTGCCTTCCAGGCCCAGACAACAGCGGGGCAGAGCTGTAGAACATAGCCTGCCTTGCATGCATGAGCTCCGATTGCCAGTCACTGTCCTATGTTGCTGTCTATGTGTCATTTCTCTGACCTACACAGTGACCCAATATGGGAACAATGGTTATTAGCTACTCTTCAGAGAAGAAAGACACTGTGGCAGACATGGAAGGATCTTACCCAACACAACACAATGAGGACAATGGGTGGGAGAGCTGGGACCAGAATGCTGCAGATCCTTGGAATCCAGAGCTCTTGCTCTGTGCCGTTGAACCCTGTTGCCTCCCAGTGGAAGATCTCAGGTCTTGGCCTGGGACGAGAGAGATTCTGTTCCTAGCTCAGCTTGCAGTAATTTTAGTTACCTCTTTGGCTTTGGTTTCTTCATTCGTAGAATGATGGTAATGCCTATTTCCGGTAGCCCTGGAGGAGTAAGGGGGAAAGGTCTGAGAAGGTCAGGCACAGTGTATGTGTTTATAGGATACTTGTCTTTAAGAGTAAGAGAGCTGCCAGTTTGTTGCAGGCTCCATAAGGTGTCTACTCAAATAGCTGTGACACAAAGTAAGACGTGGCAAGTGCCCTAACCGAATACGGAGTAAGGTCGACCGATGCCAAAGAGCTTAACGGCTAAAAGCACGACCTTTGTCATAACACCTGGGCTCAAACTCAGGCTGTCAGATTTGACTATGTCATGTTTTCTTCCTTTTTATTATTTTTCTAAGATTTTTTTTTTTAAAGCAATCTCTACGCCCAGGGTGGGGCTTGAACTCACAGTCCCAAGATCAAGAGTTGTACGCTCTTCTGACTGAGCTAGCCAGGTGCCCTGATGATGTCGGATTTGAATAGTTTCTTCCAAGAAGATATATGCCAAGGAACAGTGAGCACAAGAAAAGATGCTCAACATCATTAGTCCTGAGGAAAACACAAAACAAAACTCTGATATCACTGAACACTCATAAGGCTGGCTAAAGCGAAAAAGACAAAAGTATTTGTCTAAAGACAAACAGAAATATTGGCAAGAAAATCTGGTAGAGAAACTGAAATCCTCATACTTTGCAAGCGGGATTATAAACTGGTTATAGTCACTTTGGAAAAACACTAATACTTTCTCAGAAATTTAAACATAGAGTTACCATATGACCCAGGATTATACCTAGGAGAGAAGGGGTACTCGGGGAGAAATGGTGTGATACTAAGAATCGGCAAATCCATAGACAGCAAATGGACTAGTGGTTGCCTAGGTTGGTTTCGGGGAGATGGGGAGTCACTGCTGATGGGTGCAGGGCTTATTTTGCGAGTGATGAAAATGTTATGCAGTTAGCTAGCGATGATGGCTGTACGACTCTATGAATGTCCTAAAACCAGTGAATTCTATTCCTGAGAAGAGGGAATTGAATGGTATGGGAATTATATCTCAGTAAAGCTGTTATTTTAAAAATTCTGGTTCTGCTGTTGGTGTTGGTCATTGACATCATCTTCCACAAAATAGGGCAGGTGACAGAGTCTAACTTAAAGAGCAGCGGGGAGGACTACATGAGAGGTTGCACGGAAAATCTTGGCACAGTGACTGGTAGAGTGAATGGTCGAGAATTGAGAGTGACAGTGTTGGTGATTTTCCTGAAGCACGTGTCTTTTCTTTTGTCCATCCTGAAGCGTAGGGTCAGTGGGGCTTTCAGCAAAACAGGCTGGGGATTCATGATGACTTGGGACGCATGAACACTGACCCTATGCTACTACCCTCACATTGTATGTGTCTCTGATGGAACAGCCTTATGGCTCCGATGTCTGTTATTTATTTCTTTACTAATATAACTGAGACCTTGCTCAAGATGTGCTCATGAAAAATTACCCTTTTAATGGTGGAGCATTTAATGAGAAACCAGATTATCTACTGCGTAAGTGCCCTTCATACAAATTAGCTTGGCCCTGGGTCCTAATCTAAATTGGGCTCCCTACTTTCCTCTAAATGGCCTAATATTTTCTTATTAATCTCTGCCCTCGTTCACCTGAACTGGCTCTGCCTCCTTATAAAGTGTCCTCCTTGGTAGAGCTCTGTGCCTTGACAAATGTTTCTTAAGGCTGGCTTTGTGTATGACCCATGGACATTTTCTGGGACATGATGTGGAGGCTGGAAGCTGTTTGTTCCATTTTCAAATTGTCTCTCTAGTGGAGTTTTAATGCTGTCAGTGTATTAGGTATCTACAGATCTGGGCCAGGTGAGTTTTGGTACCATATAAAGATGAGGAAGTCAGAGAGAATGAGAAGCAATTCATCCTCGTGGTTAAGAGCACAAGCTTAAAACATAGGACACCTGCAAACCAGAAGTCTGGGCTTTGGCTCAGATAGATCTGGGTTCAGGTCACACTGAGCAGTTTTTGACAAGTTACTTGGCCTCTCAGATGTTCAGTTTAGACCGTCATTTATAAAACCCTGAATGACCACACCTACATCTAGGGTTATTTCTGGGGCTAAACAAGTTGGTATAGACAATGTGCTTTGAACAGACCCTAATAAATGCTTCCTGTACGTAGAGCTTGGAGAAGCCCCACACAGTGAAAGGGATTTGATTAGTGACTGAAATACTTTCGTGAGTTTAAGAGGCAGAGATGGTATTTGGGACCCATATCCTTCCCAAGAGCCAGAGCCAGCCCTAGGCCATCCCCACCCAACTTTGCACGATCATGCAGAGAGCGGTGACCTGTAGGACCACAGCTGTGGTGTTGAGCTAGATGTCTGCACAGGATGTATCATGGCAAGTGTCTTCTTTGTTCTTAGCTTTAGTCTCTGACATCCACCCTCACAGAACCCTGAGGCTGAATTTTTACATTGATTATAGGTTCTGACTAATCATCCCTGTGTTATATCTGCTTTGTGGAATATGATTCAATGGCTTGACTATACCAGGAGTCAGCAAGGGTACAGTGGGATAAAGCACCAGCTGGAAATGAGGAGTTGGACTCTGCAGACATTTCTCCTTTGTGCCCTCCCTCCCTCAGCATCGTATCTTCTATGTGCTTCTTTACTGGGCTGGTAATAGTGGCGACAGCCGCCATTTTCTGAGAACTTAGCTTACGTGAATCCATGCTTTGCACATACTCTCTCCTGTAAGTTACTATTCACCAGAAATCTGAACGTAGATATTGTCTCCAAATTTGACAGATGAGGAAACTGAGGCTCAGCAGACGGTTTAGTTGGTTTTCAAGTGAGAAAGCCATGACTTGAAATGAGGATGTCCACCAAAGCTGCCGCCTTCTTACACAACTAGCGAAGCGCGTTGCGCATTTTAATTTCCCATCGCCAAAATCTCAAGCTTGTAGGGGCACAGACTTTGTCTCCTACGTCTGTTGCAGTGAGTTATAGCATCTGGCACGGAGGGGACCCTCAATGAGGGACGACCGGATAAATAAATGAACTGCAGGTTAATGTTTTTTCAGTTAGAAAGCATTATGGAGTGTTAACTATTGTTGCTGGTTTTCCTCTGTTTTCAGCTCCAGTAAATCTCAGCCACATTATAGAAAGGCCTTAGTTTGCACATCACATAGGTAAAGGGAAGTAGGCTGAGTTCTCTCTCGTGCACTCAGCTTGTTCTGCCCCATGATGGCAGGCTTGATGGAGGAGGTGTTGGAAGTTCAAGTTCATGATGTTCTGGGACATGAGCATCAGAAGACAAGAGTACCCCAGGTTTTAAGAACCATGGTTGCAAAGTTTATGAAAGTTTGATGATATTAGAAATTTTAAATTCCTGTGCATTCTTCTTTTTTTCTGACTGGGTGAACTTGGGACAAGCTCCTTGAATTCTGTGACGTTTGTACTCTTTGTCTAGAAAATGGATGTGGTTAAGGTTTTACGAAGAGTGGGGATCAAGTTTACAAAACATCTCCCAAGAAACACTCAGCTCACAGAAACTTTACTGTCCTTATTTTATGCGGATGTATTTGAATGTCTGGTTGACACATCCTAGCAAAATATTATGTTAATAATTACCGAGAAAGGCTGTTGCAGGATATGGGCTGACCATACCAAGTAGCCTCTTTCTACACACACACGAGTTAGCAGAAGAGATATTGTAAAACCATTTTTTGATAATTGTCCCTGGGTCATTACTTGATACAAAGCAATTACTCTGGAGTCTCACTATAAAACAGCCCCTGGAACTGGGTGTAAGAAGGTCTTGGACCCTGGCCAAAGTCATATGAAATGCTGGAAATGCCAAAGAGGCTCGGTGCTAATTCTGCTCTAACAAGAATGTCAGACCTGAACTCTTAGTAGGTGGTGATTATTTGTTGAGTACCTGGTGTGTATCAAGCTCTGTTTTGGGCGCTTTACACATGTTGTCTGATTTAATTATCTTAATGCCCCGTTGGGGTTGGTTATTTTTAACTCGTTTTTGGTTTTTTGCTTGTTTGTTTGTTTTGTTTTTTGTTTTTCTTGCCTGAGAAAACAGAGGATCTGAGAAAACTAATTTTCCTCTGGATTTAAAAGGATAGAATCAGAATTTTTTAATTTAAATTTTGTTTTAAATTTTTACATTGAAATTGAAATTGAAATTTAAAAGGATAGAATCAGCCTTCTTTCCTACTCCACCCAGTGGTTTGACTTTCTTAGAAACCAGAGAAGGAAGCTCAGCCCTGGGGATATTTAAAGACAATGGGACCTGCATACCTACATGCCTGAATCCTGCTTTTCTCTGTTTTTAGGTCAGGATCGCAGTGAAGCCACTTTGATAAAGAGATTTAAAGGTGAAGGGGTCCGGTACAAGGCCAAGCTGATCGGGATTGATGAGGTTTCTGCGGCTCGGGGAGACAAGTTATGTCAAGATTCCATGATGAAACTCAAGGTGCTGTGCAAACATTTTACTTTCATTATGGGGGAAGGGAGTGATTATGATCATTATGGTAAAACTTTTTACTTATTCACTTATTAGTAAATTACATGGTTCACTGATGAATCGCTGCATGTATTCATTGGGAAGAGATTTCAGTCGTTAAGAAAATGTTTATTGAGCACCTACTATGTGGAGATATTTTGCTGGGGTCCGGTTTTGTGACTTCTGAGCATATCACCTTTTAGTCAATGTTATCTTCGTTGTGCAATACCTACAAAAAGAAAAGTAAAACTGTCAAATTTTATAGTCCCTCAGATTTTATGAATCTTCGCCCCTCTGTTATTTTTGAGTACATTTCAAATATTTTACCATATGAGAAATATGGTAAAAGATGCTGTGTTAAGATAAAAACTAATTTTATTCATTCTTATCATTCCTTTTAATGTTTCCAAACACTATGTAAAAGAAAAATATTTTTTAAAGTAATATGTAATGAGATTGTGGGATTTGGAGATATCACAGAGAGGTTTCTGATAGTAAATGCTATAAAGAAGGCCTTTTTATTGAGAAATTGAAGAAAGAAGTTGGAAAAAAATTAATATAAACAATAAAATTATGTTATTAAATGGCCTTTTAAAACATATGAAAAAGAGCATCGTTTGTTCCCAAATTCTTTTTTTTTTTTTTTAAGATTTTATTTATTTATTTGACAGAGAGAGATCACAAGTAGGCAGAGAGAGAGGGGGAAGCAGGCTTCCCTCTGAGCAGAGAGCCTGATGCGCAGGGCTCGATCCCAGGACCCTGAGATCATGGCTTGAGCTGAAGGCAGAGGCTTAACCCATTGAGCCATCCAGGCACCCCGTTGTTCCCACATTCTGGTCTTCATATAGTCTACATTTCTTTCTTTTAAAAAGTGATTTAAAGTATTGAAAAAAACAAATGAGTGAGCAGGAAGTCTACAAAATACCTTATGCATTTAGCACATATAATATAAATATCTTCCCGATTATAGAATTCACAAAATGTTCTTTGTGAAATATTTTGAAAATACAGAAAAATATAAGGAGAAAAATGAAAATCACCCATGACACACAAAGAAGATCAGTTTCAACAATTTTATGTATAACTTATGAACTGTCTTTGTATTTTTATGTATATGATACAAATTATAAACACATGTAATATAATTGGAATTACTATTTATATAGTCTTATATCCTTTTTTTTTCTCACCTACTATTATGGTATGAGAATTTTTTTTCATATCTTCAAAGAGTCCCTCAGGACACAACTTGGTTGGTGTATTTATTTTTTTACGTGTAAGAAAAGAGGAACAAAAGAAAAAAAATATATGTATATATATGCAAGGCTGGCCAAGTGCTTCTAGCTACAAACCGGGACAGTATTTGTAAAACACTCTCTATGTTACCTTTTCTTTCCTATTTGCTTAATAAATCAGAGCTATTATTTTTATTTATGCTATACAAATTGTCTCAGCAGTTTAACATGGATATCAGATGCTGAGTGTCCTTGTAGTATGGCTGTAGGAATCATCATTTTTAAAAAATCTTAATTTTTTTTAATTTTTAAAAGATTTTATTTATTTATTTGAGACAGAGAGAGAGAGAGAGAGTGAGCATGGTCTGGGGGGACTGGGAGAGAGAATCCGAAGCAGATTCTGTGCTGAGTGCAAAGCCCAACTCGGGGCTCTGTCCCATGACTGTGAGATCGTGACCTGAGTGGAAACCAGGAGTCAACCACTTAACTGACTGAGCCACCCAGGCACCCAAAAATATTAATCTTCCAAATAGTATACCCATTATTTTTTTAGCTCTTACATAACCAAGCTTTGTTTTAATAGTTATGTATCTATTATAAGGTATATTAGAAAAAGGTTTTAAAGATACCCATATCATGATTTCACAGATTATCACCTTGCAAAAGGTTAGTGTTTTCTTCCTTCCTTCCTTCCCTTTCTTCTTTTCTTTCTTTCTTTCTTTCTTCTTTCTAATTAAGCAATGTTATGCGATTTTAGAGCACTCTACTAATGAGCTCTCTTCTGCTAAGCTCCAGTCTGATTGATAAGTAGATAACAAAGTCTGAGAGGAGGAATTCTAAAGTCCAGCCTTATGACTGATACATGCTGGAATGAAGGACGTGACCAGGGTGCATGCCGCAGTGGGCATCCTTGAAAGAGACGGACTGCCGCCCTTGGTCTGTAGAGCAGTTGGATAACTGCATCCCTTCCTGTTCCCGCCAGCCCCCGTTTGGCCCCCGAGCAGGACCTGTGATTCATGCATGAGGTCAGACCAGAGGGCAGCATCTCTAGCAGTGGGCACGTTGCAGAGAGAACCCAAAACACACTGAGCCCGGAGTCCTCAGCCTCCCTCCAGACTCCTATCAGATAGAGCCATGCCTTCTCGCACAAGGAGACCCCACTCAGGGATAGGGATGAAGGCCAGGATCTTCATTTTTGCTGAAGGTCTTACTGAGTATGAGGCCAGGCAAATAGAGATTGGCTCCTGACAAATATTTATTAACGGACATCAAGAAAAATCTCCCAACAGCCTGGTTCTCACCCAGAGCCACAAGTAGGTCTACTGAGGAACTGATGCTTCTTCTCCCGGCCTCCTGGTAGAGAGCCACTCACCAGGCACGTGTCGCAGAGCACCCCGTCGGCCAGCTCCCTTCGTGGAAGCGCTGAGGTCTAAGGGGCTTGGAGCAGGAGTCAGCCTGTGCTCGCTGAAGCTTCTCCGTCTGCCTTCACGGTGACTCAAGCTAGCTGGCCCAGGCCTGGCAATGATTACTGACTTGGAGCGTGTGCGTGTGTTACCTGCCGTGAGGTGCCCCATCTGTCACCCCTCAGAACTGTGAGGTCCCCAAAGCCCTGAGAATTTGTCCTGCCATGACACACTCCTGTCAGATGCACGGAGCTCGTGGAGGGGTTCTTGGTTCCCAGACAATTGTGTTTCATTATTTGCAAATCGCTGAGAAGAATGTTGACATTTCAGCTCCCAGTGGTTTTTCTTTAGGAAACAGAAACATAAATGATCGATTCTCCATTTGGCCACCTGCCCAGGAAAGAAAGAGGCAGAGAGGTACAAAATGCCTGTTAAACCTTGCGAAAGGGTGCACTTGTTCACTTTAGGCCATATGAGAAATAAAAAGAAAATCCGCTTTCCTTTGCTAGACTCTTTGAGGCTGGTACCTTTTCCTGTTTTAGAGAGTTTTCTTCTGGATTGTAAAGATTTAAGAGGGGAAATCATATTCCAAGTATGAGTGGGCTGTTGCCTGTCCTCCAGCAAAACACCATTATCATTGTGTTTTAATTTAGAGTCAGCATAAGCATCTTCCCATCTATCATCTCTTTTGCTCTTGTGAGATAGATATTATCCTCTGTTTTATAAATAAGACAGCTGAGGTTCATAGAAGTTAAAGGATTTGTCCCAGAACCTTCATTTAACCTGTGTTAAGCCCAGAATTTCAAACCTTGGTCTCCAGATGTCCAGTGTCTGATAAGACATAGTTTAATGCTTAATTATATTCTTTTTTGTATCTCCGTTTAATTTATCTTGGTTGCCCAATGAGATTTTAAGCCTTTACTGGTAAGTTACTACCTAGTACCCACACATCATTGACTTACAAAGTAGTCAGCTTTCAGAGTCCTTGGGCAAAACGGTGGTGTTTGAAACTCCAGGAGGGGATGAGCTCTCCCAGAGACGGTGCCTGGAGGGCTAATTTCAGAGCTGTAAATATGTCAGCCGGGGTCCTCTAAGAAGCAGAGCCTACCCTGGCTAGGTGAGATGAGGACGCTTTAATGAAAGAGCCACTTAAAAAGGGTAGGTAAGGGGTGCCTGGGTGGCTCAGTGGGTTAAAGCCTCTGCCTTTGGCTCAGGTCATGATCCCTGGGTCCTGGGATCGAGCCCCGCATCGGGTTCTCTGCTCGGCAGGGAGCCTGCTTCCCTTCCTCTCTCTCTTTCTGCCTGCCTTTCTGCCTACTTGTGATCTCTGTCTGTCAAATTAAAAAAAAAAAAAAAAAAAAAAAAAAAAAAGAAAGGGTAGGTAAGGTTAAGTAAGGGATCTAGGGATGGTGACGCTCTCAGGAACCTGCAACAGTAGAAAGCAGCCACCACCCTGGGAGAAAATATATTTACTGATACCTACAGAGAGCAGGAGTGAGGAGGAAGCCCACTCCCTCACCAAGCAAAAATATAGGCACTGCCAGAGCTGTAGGACAAGGAAGGAGAGGATGTGTTTAGAATACACTGAGCTCTCTCCCCAACCACCCTCTGATCTCCCGCCCATCTTGCACTGGTGGAACCCAAATGGAATCCAGAGGTCAGGAAGCCCAGCAGGGAATGAAGTCTACAGGGGCCAGGCTCTGGGCACAAAGCAGAGGAGAGGAGAATATTTAAATTCTTTTTTTTTTTTTCTTTTAACTGGGAAAAGTGAAATTTGTGGTTAGTTTTTTTCCAAGTCTTCTATAGCTAATAATTGGGATGGTTGGAATTAGAGACCAGTTTTTTGTTGTTGTTGTTTTTTAATCATAGAATGTTCTGGAATAGCACTGTAGGTTTTCAGCCATCTATGCCCGAATTCTGTTGTGTTTTCCTACCTGCTTTTCAGGATCCACTGAGATCACAGCCATCCCACTATGTGCATGCACTGTGCGGGGTAGGGTTTCTCAGAGCCCTCTCCTGTGCTTCCCCTTATCTCATCCTCAGGGGACCCGTAGCTGGACAGGGCAGCCTGTTAATCCTGCCTGACGCATCTGACCCTTTGTGTGTCACTTCCTTCATGGGGATGTTTGTGTCCACCTTTGCACAAGCGTCTGGCACACGGCACTGCTTCATAGTATGAATGTTAGTACCCGTAATAATGATAACTGTTACTCACCCAGCTCTCCCGACATGTGACACACTGTGCTAAGTGCTGTATGCGTGTAACTGTTTTCAATATCTGAACACCCTTATGAGGTAGGAAATGTGATTATTTTCGTTTAAACTTCCCCTTCACTGTGGAGTCTGGGAGTCGATGGTTCCACCTGGCTGTTTGCAGAACATTTTTGACATATCTATAGTATATTGTGTAGTCATTTGTTTCTTTTTTTTTTTCTTTAATCTATGTTTTCCTCAAAAAAAGCTCTTAAGCAAGGTTATAATAGAAGGAAGCCCAACATAGGAATTTGAAAGATCGCCGTTTGACTTTTCTCTCTGTCTTATTAGTTCCTTGAGGTTTCAGGAGGTCACTTCAGCCCCTGGCCTTATGTTTCCTTATATGTAAACTAAAGGAGATGATTTTTTACTCTCTAGGATTAGGGCACGGGCTACATTATATGACAGGGGAGAGAACTTGTAGCACGTAAGAGTAGGTCCCCAAGTAAATGCTTGACTGTATTTTCCAGATTTCCAGCAGTGACTTAGGTGGCTAACATGAGGCACAGAGACCCGAAAGGCACCTACTGTCACATCTTCTGACCACCCCTACCTCCCCCCTACAGTCCGAGCTGTCTCCTGGACCTCTGCTGGTTCTGCATCCCGGCAGTGAATAATCTTGTGGGGAGATGAGACCATGAGGCATGCCGTCTGCTGGAAACTTGCATGGCCTTAGTGCAATTTTTCAGAGCTTGACTCGGGGTCCTGTCTCACAGGAGAAACATGCTTGATAAAATTAGAGTTTTATTTCCCCAAAGACAGCCCTGCACGGATAGTCCTTCCCTCTTTCATTTGTCATGGAAAGCCACCCCCTGCAGCCCCAAGCAGAAATGTTCTTGGAACGCATGTGTGGGCTCTTTCCATCCTGTCCGTCCCCTTTTGTGTACAGCTGCATTCTGCTGTTAGAGGCGGCAGTGATTCAGGGAGCAGAGGACTGTGAGGACTGTTTCCGGGACAGAGACGTTGGAGCCGCTCTCCTTGATTGGAGGTGCCGCCCTCTCCCCACCAAGGACTGTGATGTTCTCTCCTAAGAGGAGTTAAATAAGAAGGAAGGACTCCCCGCTCCTTTGACACAGTCCCTCCAGTTCTTCCATTTACGACGGAGCTACTTCTCGTTCTCTTTCTGTGTTACGTCTGGAGATCTGAAGTTGGAGGTCCAGCCACAGATAGGTAGCCTCATCAGGTGTTTGATTCCAAATCCAGCCGAGAACCCAGCATTCAAGGTGAAGATTCCCAGGGTTCAGAGTCCGGCGGGCCCACTCCCTGAGGCAGGGAGAGTCACTTCCCCTTTCAAGTGCCTGCTTGAGGCTGCGCTCCAGTCTCAATACTGGGCACATAGGATGGTTAAAACAGAGTTCCAGGCACAAATGAGCTTTTGTTCCACTGGGCAAAGGCAGACGGTCACCAGATGAACCAATAAGTATGTCAGATGGCAGTAAGGACCCGTGAGGAAAAGGGAACCAAGGAGGTGCAAAGGGGGCGGGGTTCGGAGACCGTGTCCCCAAAAAGATGGCTTTAGAAATAAGAATTAGGGGCGCCTGGGTGGCTCAGTTGTTAAGCATCTGCCTTTGGCTCAGGTCATGATCCCAGGGTGCTGGGATCGGGCCCTACCTGGGGCTCCCTGCTCACTGGGAAGCCTGCTTCTCCCTCTCCCACTCCCCCTCTTGTGTTCCCTCTCTGGCTGTCTCTCTCTGTCAAATAAATAAATAAAATCTTAAAAAAAAAAAATAAGAATTACGCCCCAGGGCTGCAAAAACCTACTTTGGCCATTCTCCCCATGTTCCTTAGAATCTCCCCTCAGTGAATTCACGGGAAAGCAAGTTGCACATTGAGGACTCTAGAAACCTCCGGTTAAGCAGGACAGTGACAGAGACAGAGGACTTAGCTTTGGAGGGTGAGTCACTCTCTTCAACTATTGAGAGGACAGGCAGTGCCGGAGGGTTCTCTGGTCACTGAGCGGCAGTCCTAAGGGACTGAAAGAGCAACGCTGGGAAGGGTTCCCCAGAGAGGTTTTTGGCTTGCTGGAAAGAAGCCACCACGGGAAGGATTAGGTGCCCCCTGCAGCGGAAGTCTGGAGAGCTGAGTTGTAGGCTTAGCTCTCTGCCAGCCCCCTATGCCGCCTCAGCACGGCCGACCCCTACCTCACAGACATCACTTTCCTCACTTGTCAGCAGGAAATGTGGAAGACTTTCTCTAGCTTTGACATTCTGTGTGTCTGCAAGGGTGTAATTGGCACTCAAGAATGAATGGGTGACTCAGGAGGGAGTGGATTTCCTGCTAGTAGGTCCCCAGAAGGGCACCAAAGCACAGAGTTTTAGGGACAGTCATTCATTTACTAGAAGAAGTTAACTTTTGTGACATCCCTGTAGTGCTGCAGGCACCGTACTGGGTACTTGGTATAAATTTTCATTTAATTCTCTCCCCAAGCAAAGATAGTGTTTACACTTGAGGAAGTGGCAGTGAGAATTAAGTCATTTGCTGAAGATCATGGCAAGCCAGGAGCATAAACCAGGCGTCCGGATTGCACAGAGCATTTCTGGTACCCACATGAGGATAACCAAATAGCCTCAAAGGGGTGCCCTGTCCCTGTGCCTTCTGGTCACCCCTGTTGTGAATACCGCTGCTTCTCTGACACTGGAGTCGTGGAGCATGCTCTTCTGACGCGAGCACAGATGACTTTTATCTCCCGGAAACATGACGTCATGCTGGTTTTCAACTTTTCTACTCCTAGAAGCCCGGAACTATAACTGCTAGTGATTGGACTTGATCTTGCACTCAGGGCTGTCTGGTAGCGATGACGGGGTCAGAAGCCCCAAAACACTTAATGCCGATCTCTTGTCCTCACCCTCTGCGTGACACCCTCATAGGAAGTCCGTGCTTCCCTGTCACTGGCCACCACAAAAGATAGTTTAAAAAGCAAGTGTCTTCGCCCTTAACTTACATCATGTCAACTGTGGGAGATCTCTGGATAGCACATTCATCCTGCAAGAATGACAAGAGTGCCTCTTCCCTCCAGGGACTGTCCTGGGCACCTGGGATAGAGCAGCGAGCGGAGCGACACCCCTGCCATTTGTGATGTTTGCCTTCTAACTGACTTGGATACGTAGCTTTTGTTTATAAAAAGTTTGGAAAAGTGGGGAGACAGGGGCATTGATCAGTGGGATGTGTTTGCTAGGTACCTTCCTACCGAAAAGGATAAAGGAAAACAGAAAACTTGTATGGGTAAAAAACTGCAAACCGTAAGCATGTAACTCTGGTGATCGTATTTTTTCCAGACAAAAGGAGACATGCAGTCTGGCCATGGTTTTTATTTTCTTTCTACTCTCTAAAATCGATTACAGTGAAAACTGTCTCCAGAAGTAAAGATAAAATCACATTTAGGAATATATTCTGTGACTCCTCTTTATTTAATAGGTTGAAACCATATACAGTATGAAGCCCAGCAACATATTATTAATAAGAGGATCATATTGTATGTATCTTAGGGTCTTGGATTCTGAGCCGATATCTAGGCATAAAGGAGACGTTCTGTAAATCTTAGGTAGTCATGTGAATCAGTGTTCAGGTGTCTGTTGATACAGTGTTAGAGATAATGTTAGGGTACCCGTTACCCTAAAATATCAAGAAGAGACCAGCACACCGGGGAGGGAAGCATGGAAGGAGTGAGTGTGAGAGAGAGCAGTGTGCGTGATTGGTGGTATTGGTGGGTGGTATCTAACTGCCACCGGGACTGGGGGGAATCTTCAAATGTACACTCTCAAGTAAAAACCATGTCCTTCTTTCAACAGGGCGTTGTTGCTGGCGCGCGTTCCAAAGGAGAACACAAACAGAAAATCTTTTTAACCATCTCCTTTGGAGGTATCAAAATCTTTGACGAGAAGACGGGGGTAAGTAAAAGAATCACATGGCATTATGAAATTGAATCCATTGACAGATGTGCCCTTAAAAGCCTCTCCTCTCTGGGCAGGAATATCAAACAAGCATAAAAACACATAAAGTGACTGACAAACTTGATCAACTGTGATCGTCCATCAAAGGGAGGCTCTTCCCTGACTTGGCCACAGTATTTCTAACGGTGTGATTGTGATAAAAGTGTCACACAGGCCGGGAACCTAACGGGAGACTGATGAGCTTTGAAGCACAGTGGGTAATGTGACAGCTGAAGTTAAATTTCTTTGTGTGTTGGCAACTTTAATGACATGCATCCTAGAGGGAGACGCATGAATGTCTTTTGACTTGGTCAAAGCCTCCAGAGTCTCCTGAGTTTAGCCTGTGCCACCTTGCAATTGCTGTAATCGCAAAGAATGGAGTTTTCAATCTTGGGAAAATCTGTCACCGCATGACCAGGAAATGTCAGGGCTGATGTGTTTGTTGAACCTGCCAAGGAAGTGGTTTGTGTTTTTATCAACCCCCCAGCAGCAATTAGCTCGCACACTCATCCCCAGGGCTGCCCTGACATTGGTGGTGTCCTGTTCACTGACAATAAGGGAAAAACAGAAAAATGTTCTACGCTCTGTTTGGTCCAGAGAGCAGGAGTCGGATGGACGTGGTTTTTCCCTTTTACTCCTTCCATGTTTTACAGCTTATAAAATACTTTACATATATCACCTCCCTTGCACTTCCCAAGTTAATTTTCAAATGTTGTAGGTGCCAGACTCAACCGGCAAAGTTACTCACCCTTAGTCATTTTGCATTATATTTTCTCCCCTTTATTCTGACTCCTATTGGGATCCCACATGGGTAGGAAGATGATAATTTAACGGTAAAAATGGGTTTTGAAGAGAAGTTAGTTTGGAATAATTAGTAATAGGATAGATATTTGTCTGCCCAGATTCATAGCAGCATTATTCACAGTGACCAAAAGGTAGAAACCATCAGCGGATGAGTGGATACAGAAAATGTGGTGCCTGCCCCCAATGGTATATCAGTCCACAGAAAAAGGAAGAACGTTCTGACCCATGCTACTACATGAAGGAAACTTGAAGACATGCAAGTGAAATAAGCCAGTTATAAAAAGGCAAATTCTGTAGGATTCCACTTCTGTGACATATCTAGAGAAATGAAATTCAGAGAGACAAAAGTGGAATGGTGGTGGTGAGGGCCTGTGGCAGGGGTTGGGGGGGGGTGCATGTGACAAAGAGTGAGTGTTTAGTGAGTATAGAGTTACCATTTGGGAAGAAGAAAATGGCGCTTGTGATGGATTGGGGGAGGATCACTGTACAACACTGTCCATGCACTTTATACCCCTGAACTCAATGCCAAGAAATACTTAGAATGGTAAATTTTTAGTTATGTGAAGTTTACCATTATAAAAAAGCTCATGGTGATAACACCCCTTCATGGGGTACCTACTGTGTACTAACGTGCATATCAGTCATGTTACATACATGATTCAGTTTTGCCCTCACAGTAGTCTTATGGGAAAAATAATAATAACAATTAATTCATCAAGCACATAATATGTTCCAGGCATTATTGTGAACCCTTTGTAAATACCAACTCTGTTAACCCTCACGTCAGCCCTGGGAGGTAGATGGCGGTACCCTTTCCAGTTTATAGCTGGAGATACCGAGGAGAGAAACGTAGTCATAATTTATTGAAAGTAAGTGGTGGTTGGAGACAGGATTAAAATCCAGGTTAGTCTGACTCGTGGGTCTTCTCATTCAACCTTGATGCCTGTTATCTCTCAGGATAAGTGACCTTGCCAAGGTTATCAAGTAAGTAGGAGGCAGAACTGGGATTTGGCCTCCCGTTGGCCCAAATCATTGTCAGGGCAGTTGAGCTCTCTATTGTCGAGAGAGGTGGGCCTACCTGGGGATGCTTTGGGAGAAGGGAGTTTAGAATAAGGGCACGAGCACCGGGAATAAAGGAGCTTGAACACCACAAGAAATAAGAGCCTAATGAAAGCCTCCCTGCTTTAATAAAAGGACCGTTTCTGAAACTGGGGAAGTTTGTCCTTCTCTTGGGGAGACTACGATTTGGAGACCTGTGTTCGGTCTTGAACCTCAAACTTGAGAAAGGACAAATCAAAGAGTGTCCTGATGAGGGGAGGCCCAAGTTTGTCCTTCTCTTGGGGAGACTACGATTTGGAGACCTGTGTTCGGTCTTGAACCTCAAACTTGAGAAAGGCAAATCAAAGAGTGTCCTGATGAGGGGAGGCCAAGACCACTGGAGGACTAGAAACTATGTTGAACCCAGACTTCTCAGCACAGGTGTAGCCTCCTGAGCTGCACACAGGAGGCAGAGAGGTGTGGGCTTGTAGAAACTGGTAGGATGTCATTGGTTCCCTTAACATCTTAACTGGAGGGAGACCAGTAATGTGGATTGAGCCTAACCAAGAGATTTATATGCCCAAATACTATGTCATCGTCTCTCTGGTCTACCTGCCACCATGACAGCTGATATAACCGAAGGAGTAGGAGTGAGGTGGCATATCAGATCCTTTATCTTGTCCAGGGGCCATGTTTTTGGGCACTGCTGTTCCATTATGTAACCCACCGTCAGATAAGCTGTGCCCAGGGGATCATTAAAATCCCCATCACCGAATTATAACTCATGAGGGGAGGTAGTTTGTATTAACTGAGATCTAAATCCTCAGCCTGGCCCCAAAGAAAGATACCACCAAACTCTCTCATGCTATTTTTGATTCTTCAGGTGGACAGAAAAGAGAACAACAGTAAAATCATTATTTTAGCTCAAAGCATTTGACTTTGGGGAGGGGGGAGAGTCTGATCCCTGGTGGAGAATCCGGGAGAAGGCAGAGTTAGAGGTTTTCTGTTTGGCTTACTTCACTCTAGTTCTGTTTGATTCACATTAGGCCCTGGTAGCATCTGGCTTCTGCAACCTGAGCTTGTTAATATGTCTCGACACAAATCTAGAGAAAGCTAGTAGAGGGGTTGAATATGTAAAAGCCTGAAGCAGAGACAGCAGAGGGCAGGACACCCCCTATTAATAGCGTTCATCTCTCCCAAGAGTTGTGTGGTAGCAGAAGGAGCTGACTTGTTCTGTGTGACCCAACAGATAGTACCAAGATCGGGTGATACAAGTTTCTTTGAAGCAGTATGGGTTTATGAGGAGGAGGAATTTTCTACCAGTTAGATGGACCACCTTCTGTGCTAGTGAGTTCCCCATCACTTAGGAGTGTCCAAGCAGCAACCACATGATGGAAAAATTCTGGAAGGAAGTCAAGTAGAGGATGAAGTATTGAACAAAGTCACATCGAAGTTGTATCCTGACTTAAAAATCTGTTTCTTCCTTAAAGTCATCCCTGTTGATGTGATTTATCTTCAAACAGATGGGGGTTTTTCAGCCTCCATTGGAGTTTATGAGCAGCAACAGTTTACTAAACCTTTGTTGTCGCCCAGCAGGGGACCAGCTGAATTGTGCAGGATAAGAGTTTAAGTGAAGTATTTTGTCCAACATATCAAGGAAATGGAAAGCTGGGTTTTTGTCATTTGGAATGACAAATTTTAGTTGTTTATCATATCTCAAGTATTCTCAAGCTTGACTGTGGTTTTTTTTTTTTTTTCAAACCAAAAAAAGAAACATTTGCAGAACGTGACAATAGCTAGAATTTTAAAATCCAAAAGCTGTCAAAAATGTTTTGATCCCAATTAAAGAGACCCTTTGCAGCAATTTACACCTTGTCTGGAATTTCAAAGGGTTCTTGATCCCAATCCTTACATGAGTAAATTCTGTTTTATTATTAGCATATTGCAGGGGATAAATCAATACTGAAAAGCTGTTCATATTTTCAGATAGCTGGATATTGATAATGTGTCAGAGGGATCAGTGAGAATGCAGAAAATGTCATATATAAACTCATTGTTACTGGTAATAGTAGGAGCTGTAGCAAATCAGGAGTGGATGTAATTTCATATCAATGTCATTAGGTCCTCAAATCAGACAGGAGTGAAGTCATCTTCCTTGTGCAGATAAAGAAACTGAGATTTTGGGAGCATCTCCCTCTAACTTGGCTGTAGACTCAGAACAAACCTTCAATTTCAAATCTTCTGTCTTTCCGGGGAAACTCATTGACTTCTCTCTTGATGTACAGTTTTATTGCATAGAATTGCTATAGTTTTTTGCCTTTAAAAAAATCATAAATATTGCAGGGCCCTAAAAATAAGTCTGTTTCTCAAGACAGAGGGCGGGAGTCTGCATCTTTTCAAGATGATGTGATATCTCGTTGCCATAATCACATGTAAATACTGCTTGTGCATTTGGTTTCGCCAGCCCTGATTTGGTACTGCTGTATGTACCCTCTGAAGTACGTTACAATTCTGGGAAGTAGGTGCTATTGTTACCATCATTTCACAGCTGAGAAAACTGAAATCCAAATTAAGTCCCACAGTAAATTAAGTAGCCAGAGCTGAGAGTCAACCCCAGGCAGTCTGGTCCAGAAGCCTTGCTGCTAGTCAGATAGCACTCATATAACTTACCTGCTTTATAGTCTGTTTGGATGCTCTAATAAAAATACCATAGAGGATTCAGCTTATAAATAACAAACATTTCTTTCGAACAGTTCTGGAGCTGGGGGGTCAGATATCATGGGCCCAGCAAATTCGTTTGTCTGGGGAGGGAGAGGGAGAGCCCACTTCCTTATAGTAGGTGCCTTCCTGCTGCTTGTCCTCACAGGGTGGAAGGGGTCAGGATGCTTTCTAGAGCCTCTATTATCCCGACACTAATCCCATTCAAAAAGGGCTCCACTCTTGTGACCTAATTACCTCCCCAAGGCCCCACCTCCTAATACCATCCCCTTGAGGGCTAGAATTTCAACATGTGAATTTGGAGGGGGGGGGAGACATAAACATTCAGACCTTAGGAATGCCAAATTTTATAAATGATGTGCTTTTATATATACTAGAGCAGACTCAGTATTCTCTGTTTTATTGTCACCATTACTCATTTTCATGCTGATGACCTTTCCTGAGGGAAGGTACAAGGAGTGGAGTTAGCACTGGAACTGTCTTGTGGATGGAATGTTGGCCGTGTAACCGGTATGTGGTTGGGCAAGAGCAGATCGGATGCCCCTTCTGTGCCACATGATGCCCCGTTTCCCTGGGGACTCAAAGAGGAATGAGCCGTGGTCCTTGCCCCTGAGCTGTTCACAGTCTGGTATCACCAGACTCACAAAGCGAACTGACAGTTGCAAAGATCCAGGTGTGAATGGAGTTGTCAGGACTCAGGGATTAAGACCAAGCTTTGCCTAGTATATTCAGGAATTTTCCACAGAAAAGGGCACACTGACATGGCAGTGGAGGAGTGAGCTAGAGAGAAACAGATAAGCAAGTCAGGGAAGAAAAAACACTATTTCCAAATGCACAGAGGTTTTAAAGAGAAAGATCTGTGTGTTCATTCTTCTCTGCAGAAAGTATTTCTTGAGCACTTCTGTAAACATGCAGATGAGCAAGGCCGTATCTTTTTGTTTGTCACTGTTTTCTATCTAGTTAGCACAATGACTTCCACATAGTAGGTGCTCAGTAACACTGCACAAAAAATAAATTGACTTAGTGATTAAGAATCAGCAAATGTACACAGAATTACTAGGGCATAGCAGGGAGGAGGTGCAGAGCGGCCCAGGATTGAACGTTATCTCTCATCATAGAGGACTAATGATGTTTTAAATGCAATGGTTGCTCGTAAATTTCAGGGCTAATTTAATAATGTACTCTTCAGTGAAAACCAGATGTCCCTTTTCTTGTATCCCATGAAAGACAGGACTGTGCTTCCTTCAGTTTGAACTGGATATTTTGAGTGGGGCTTGAGGAGAGCAGTTCAGGGAGAGGAAGGAAAGTGGGCCTAGGGAGGGGAGACAGGGAAGAAGATAAAGGGGCCGTAGAGCAGAGTGCTGGGACCTGGGAGTCTCTGGGGCATCCCCATCAGGCTGGGAACCACTGAAACATGACACACAGTTCTCCCAAGACTACTTATGAACTAGCCTGTAAGCAGGACAGTGTGGTTTCCACTGTGTTCTTGTGTGTCCTGTCTCATTGGCCACCAGCAGTTCTGGAGAGTTTTACTGTTGTCTTTTACAAATGAGTCTACTAAAGGTACAGGGGGCATGAGTGGCTTGCCCAAAGCTATTATGTGTAACATGTGTAAGAATGGAATTCAAGTTCACATTTTATAGCGCCTGAGCTTGATTCTCTACTTCATTGGTTCTTTCCTTGTACTGGGTGTTTTGGAACTTTATATCGGCAATATGTGGTTACAGCTTTTGGGGGAAAGGGTCCTAATGCACCTGTTCATTTATTCGGGACCAAGGATGCTAGACATGCTATGGAGTATAGAGTGTTTCCTGTGCTATACAACTTTCACATGTCTCACTAGACATTCATGTAGATTAACAAACCTCTTTATAATGAACTGAATCTAAAACCTAACTCTGCATACAAGCAAAGTATATCCATAATACTGAATTTTCAAGAAATGCAACTGAACTATAAGAGGGAAGTACTTGGTTTTGTCAGATGCCTATTAAGAGCTGTTCACCATTTTGGAAATCCATACCATGTGATACTCTTCAGATTTGAGTTACCGATGTGGTGCTGGTTTGCCAGTTTCATGGTACCTGTCATGTTCGGTGTAACTTGACTCATTTGACCCTTCCTTAAAAATATCAGATGATGCAGGAAAGAGCATTCGCGGTATTGAACTGAATACTTCTTAAACCCAAATTTATTCATTATAAGAAAATGGAAACGTGTAACAGTGTCCTTATGTTCTTCTGTTGTAGTTGTAACTAAGCGTTTATATGTAGACATTCACATTATTTTTTTGTTCGAAATCACCTGTTATTTCTTTATGTTATAATTAGGACATTTTGATGTGCTTGAACTTTATGTTTGTGGGTAGATTATATGATCATTTGTAGGCAATAAGGGAAGACTTACAAAATATTTGCTATAAAAAGAAGGTGTTTGATTAGAAAAGATTAAGAATACCTGTTTAGATCAGGCCACAATTTTTATTAGTTCATTCATTCATTCATTCATTCACTCATTCATTCATTCTACAAGTGCTTTTTAAGTGAAATGGGCATTCTAGTTGGTGGATAGGGATGAATCAGCCTGAAACCATTCCTTTGTTGAACTTCTGGTATTGGAGGTAAGACATATATAAATAACTAAAAACTCAAGGCAAGAATAATTAATATAGTAAGAGAAAGGTGAAAATTATAAGAGTTTAAAAAATTATTTCTTCTATCTGAAAAAATATGGAATGATTTAGGAAGAAAGAGCTAAACCTTGAAAAATGGATAAGATGTGAAGTTGGGGGTATTGGAAGACCAGTGTCCAGGCAAAGGGAATTATTGGAAGTGTTTACTAAGCCTGTATAGTGGGAAAGTCATGAAGGAGGGCAGGCATGAGAAAAAGTGAGATGTCTATTATTCTGAATCTGAGGATAGGTAATAGCTATCGATGTGAGAGAAAACAGAGAAGATAGGCAGGGGCCAGATCATAAAGCCCAGAATGTCAGACGGAAGGTTTTGGTTGAACCATGCCCATTATAGCTCAGATACTATTCAATGTACAGAGAAGTAGTTACAATGACTATAAGGCCACCCTTATATTAGTTCTTAAGATGCCTTTGTGCAAATCAGGAGCAGGTCCTTTTCTTTAAGAGTCATTGCCTTTTGTTGGAGAATTCTTGTGATACATTTTTGATGACTATTGTGTGTCTCATTCCCATGAAAGCTGTGCAGTGTATACCCTGCCCAACTGTATGTGGCAGACGTCTGGGTATCATCAATGGATGAGCAGAAGGCTGGAGCTACGACATCTTGTCATTTGCTGTACAAACTACACACTGCCCAGCTTTTATGATTTTTCTCAAGGCAGCCCCTCCACCCTGAATGTCCTTTGCCCTGTTTTACACAGTAAATACTTCATTTTTCACGGTCTTGTAATGTCCACAGTAATACCAACAGTTAAATTTATTAAGACCTTTCTCGGGCAAAGTGCTTCCTTCGACCAAGTGCTTTACGCATTTCTTCCTGCCTACAGGATTCATGTCGAGTCTTTCAGAATCCACAGCCCACATTCCTCGCCAGTCTGATACAGGCACCAGAGAGTGGATGGAGTGGAAGGAACATGGACTCAAGATCCAGACTATCATGTATTTACTCTTGATCAGTTGCATAATTGTACAATAATTTTTCTTAAAGACCTTGTGCCTCCTTTACTCATCTTTAAGATGGGAATAATAAAAGTACCTATGTCTTAGGGATGGGGCAAGATTAAATGAGGATTTAATCCCTTAAGACTTAGAATAGTGCCTGGTATGTACAAAGCTCTAGATGGCAAATGATTTTATATCATTACCTATATTGTCCCTCTTTGGTACAGACCTTCTTATGTCCTCTTAGCAGAATGAAGAAATCCTTTTGTAATGTTCCTGCAGCATCCTCTGCTCTCCTTCATCATAGCAGACCGACACTCTCCACGAGGTGCCTTGACTCACCCGTTGCTGTATCTGCAGGGTCTCTCATAGGCCCTGGCATGTGGCAGAAATGCTAGTTGGACACTGAAGGAAGGAGGGAAGGCAATCAGGGAGCAGTAGAACAAAAGAGAAGGAAGAAAGGTACAAGGAAATACTGAATAAGTCAATTTATAATGAAATGCTGATCATCTGGGCCAGATCTTAGAGCCAAAAATGCTCATTTTGCCATGCAGGCATTGTTCCGGGAAAGAACGATGTACGTGGTTCAGAGTTAACCCAGCTCTGGGATGTCCTGGGTGGAAGGTGCCTTGTGCAGTGACTAACCTACTCATTTGCAAATGAAGAAACCTAGAACCTAAAAAGAAGTGATGGCTGACTCCTCTCCCCCTCCTCCACCCCCTGCAAATCACAAGTGAGGGGCCCAGGATTGAACACCCCTCAGGGCTCCCCCAAGTCACTCTCTGATGCTCACAAAACAGGAAATGGGCAGCTTCTTCTTCCATCCCTGGGCCTCCTTATTTTGCCTTTCTCTCCTACAGTCTGTTCCTTCTCTGCTGTCTCCACTCTCTCTCCTTGCCTCCCAGGCTCCCTGGCGCCTGACAGCAGCCCCAGATCCATTTTAATATCAAAGAGGCTGAACATCTAAGGGGGAAAAATTGGGTCTCTGTATGTTTAGTGTCTTGTTGGATGATACTGGATTTTAATTTATCACAATAAAGAATCAATTTATATAGCTCAAAACCAACATATTTTTAGAAATTGGTACTATGAGGAAGCTGCCTTGGGAAGATCATTTTGACAGGGTGTAATTCATGATTGTGGGGGAGGGTGGCGGGAAGGATGTCCTATTACTCTGGAAAGTGAAACCGTAAATGTTTTCAACCAGATCTGGTAAATCAGAAATGTAATATCTTTCCCTTAATGAATCATTTTTATCAATTTTGGTCTTTCAGGAGGTAAAGAGGTAATGTTTTCTTTGCTAGCTGCTTTGACATGCTAGGTCTCATTTCTTTCAATCCCCTAAGGACTCAACCAAGGAAGTATTATTACTCCCATTAAACAGATGAGAAAACTGAGACCCCGAGAGGTGAGGGGACTTGCCCAAGGCCAAATATCCAACCAGTTACCCAGCTGGGAACTGCCGCCCACCATGGCACAGTGGCCAGGCCCATGTTCTTTCTGGTTCCCGGTGGTGGCATCTCTCCCCTTCAAGGGTCAAGTGGCCAGTCTTTGCTCTCCAGCAGGGAAGTCAACCTGTATTTAGGGATGTCATCACGCAGACCGGCCCTGTCACGGAACATTTATCAGCTACACTTTGGACTTCTGAAGGGGTTCGTGAGCCAATGGTCTCAAAGCCGCAGAGCCTAAATAAGCCGGGTGACCTTGGGCATGGTTCATCTGCTCGCTCCCTGGGACTCCATTTCCTCAACTGATGGTCATTCCCCAGATTTTTTTATTATAGGTCCAGAAAGCAAACATGGTGGGCCAGCATGGGCTCTGACAACGATTTCATTTTGCCATTGGACCATGAGGGCCACCTCACACAACATGCAAACAAAGGCATTTGGCTGAGTTCCCATAAAACTTTTTTTGTCAAAATATGTATCTAGTTCGTGAGCCGGACTTCACTGGCTCCGTCCTGGATGAACATTAAGGAGTCTCCTCACTTTCTCATTCTGTGCTCTGATGAGCGCAGTGGGAGAGCAGCTGAGCCCAAGCTGAAGATCTCAGGTTCTTCCTCTCTTGGCCCTCTGTTCCCTGCCCATTCACGGCTGACTTTTGGGATGGATGCAGAAGTGGGTTTTGGTTTGTTTTTGATAAACTTTGAAGCTAAATATTCAGCTCTGAGGAATTGTATTACTTATTTCTACCCTTTGTTGAAGAAGAATTGCCAGACACTGTGCAAAGTGCTTCCCATAGACTTTTCTCATTGAATTCTCGCATCTGTTAGTTATAGAGTATTATCCTCACTTCCCAGAGGAGGTGATTAGGATTCAGGGATCTTGGGTCACTTCACCAGGACTACTCTGAAATTTTCATCCATTTCTTCATTCAACCAATATTCATTGAGTACCTACTGTGTGCCCGGGAGTAGTCTCAGGGATGTGCATACTCGGGTGAATGGAAGGCAGGTCCCTGCCTTGTAGAGTTTACCTTCTAATGTGGGAAGACAGAGAGAAAACAATAGACACACATAAATCCTATACTCTGTTAGAGAGTCGTCCGTGCTATGGAAAAGGAAAAAGTAAAACAAGGTCAGGGCATTTCTCCACTGTACTTTCTTTGTCCTTGCAAAGGGGCCTGTGACATATGTGCATTCTAAATCACAAATATTAACATGCTCTGGGAGCTTCCCGTAGTTTTAAGGGTCAGCTAAGTAATGGAGAAAGACACTTCTAGAAATTCTCATGCAAATACCAGAGGCCGTTAGACTTGATAAATCAGAGCTGTCTGTTTGGGTGTCTCCGCTTTTATTTAGAAGGTGGATGGCTTTCCGTGGGGTCTGCTGTTGGTAGTTTTTCTCTCTCACGCGTTGCTTTTAAATTTTAATTTAAAACACATTTCCGTGACTCTGCCATGGTTATTTAATGGTTACTTCTGTCTTTATGAAGATGCTCCTTACCACAGCCATTTGTATCGAAATGATGATAGTGAAAGTAGGCACAGAGCTGATATGATGGTTCTTCACGCTTCTCTGGAGCCCTTCTCAGCGGCAGCCTGAGAGTCAGGTACAGTCAAGGAATGTGTGTCCTCGAAAGTCAGAGAGATTGGGTAAAGGTGAGAGCGCAGTCTGACCTCCCCATCTCGGTGGGGAGACAGATGTGCTGTGGAGAACGTGTGGGCTAGACGACCAGTGGCACAGAAGGGGCTTGGGCTCTGCTGGGAGGGCCTGGATTTGAACCCTCACTCAAAGAAGAACAGGTTGCATTGTAACCACGGAAACAAGAGCAACAACAATGGAGACCCAAAGAAGGCTAACGCTGTTGTTCCTGATGTTGTTGTACGTGCTTCAGACACATCTCATTCCATACTTTCGTGAAGCAGTGACTCTGTTCGTAGCTCAGTGTTCTCCTTCGAAGTCAGCCGTCGTGAGCTGGCCAGTCTTGATAGCCAGCCCATAAGAGAGGTGTTACCTCTTGTTTGTGGGGCGCCTGGGTGGCTCAGTGGGTTAAAGCCTCTGCCTTTGGCTCAGGTCATGATCCAGGGGTCCTGGGATCGAGCCTCGCATTGGGCTCTCTGCTCAGCAAGGAGCCTGCTTCCACCTCTTGTTTGTGAAAAATGACACAGAGGTTCAGAAAGGTGCCGTGAGTTGCCGCACTGTCTCAGATAGTAAAAGGCGCCCTGCACGACATGTTATGTCGTACCACCCCGGGCTGTTGGCCAAACTAAGGAAACTGGTGTGTGAGTGTGAATGGTCTCCCATGGATGGCTAGCTGGCATCTTGAGCAAAATGCTTCAATGTTCCGTGATACCCTGGTTTATTTCTCATCATTTGTGCTGTAGTTACTGAGTGAGTGTGTGTGTGTGTGTGTGTGTGTGTGTGTGTGTGTGGCATTAATGAGGTGCATTATTATACATTACTATATCTTATAGTCACTATTTTCCTGCACCTTTCCCCACTTTTCCATGGAGCAGGAGCAATCGTGCTAAGCTGGGAAGGCATTTGCAATCCCTGATTACTTGCAGATGTGGGAAGTAGGAAGAATGAGAATTTTAAACAAAACAAAAACACTAGACTGAGTCATTTGAAGGCAGGGTCCATGATTTGGCCACTCTTGTATCTCTGGCCTCAAGGCACAGGTAAGCTCCCAGCAGATGTTTACAGAATTGCACTAGATTCCCCGTTAAGTCAGACAGCCTGTGATTCACCTGCTTGTCTAGCTGTGTCTCTCTAAAACCACTGGCCGTAGTGGGTCGTCTCTAAATTCTGCCGGCAGTTTTCTAGCTGAGAGAGAAAAGGGGAGCTCTGTCTATTCTGGTGTTGGGCTTCATTGATAGAACACATTTTGCTCAGGCCATGTCTGTCCTTCCTAGGGCTCCTCGAATTCTAGGTGAATAGTAGGTTACATAAAATGTGCTAAAATTTGCATGTAGGGCATTAAATCTCACCTTCTGGTATTATTATAAATGACCTTAATGCCAAGATGCCTTGTTTCCCCCCATTTTTCTTTCTTTCCCCTGACCTAATATACCTTTATCTTGCTCATCCCTGTTCTCCAGTGCTCATATGCATGTAAATAAGTCACTTTATGTCTATTGCCATGTTCATTTCCAAGGACATTATCAAGCACCCATTGTAGAAGATATAAAGTATAACCTGCTGTAAAAGAAGTAAAACACACCTGAGGGGAGGGGAGGATCTAACTGCGGAAATGGAAAGGAACAAACATTTATTGAGCACCTACTGTGTCTCTACCCTCTACTAATATTATAATCCAGGTTCCTGGAGGACAGCAGCTCTTACCTTCTTCTACCCGTCCTATGCCCTGCCAGAGCAGGGAGTCCTCCCCAAGAGAGGGAGTCCCTTCAAGGACCCGTAGGGTCTGCACCTCTGAATTTTGATGCCAGGCACCCTGGGTCCTGGAGCATGTGCAAGCGTGTTTTGCTCCAAAGGATGAGAGAGAGAAGGTTAGCCTAGCCAAGGTGGGAGGTGATGGAGTGCTGCGAGGGAGTCTATGTACTGAGCGAATTACACACACCGTCTCATCCAGTCCTCACATTAACGCTGTGTTACTAGCCCCACTCTGCTGGCTGGAGCCATGAACACCGGGGCTGGGGAAGGACAGAGGTTCCTTAGGCACCAAGGACAGAGACCAATGACTTCCCAGGTCTGACTCGGGCCTGGGGCCTCAAGGTCTGTCTGACGACCCCCCATCAGACCCAGCACATGGCCCTTTCTGCCGTCAGAAGCTTCCGCACTGTAGTTCCAGCTTTGCATTCTCTTGGGAATTCCACTGGCGCTCATCGTCCTCCAGCTGCCTCTGTCCCATAGCTCAGGGATCTGCCTGCCAGAACGGATCTGACTTCTTAAACTTTGAATTTAGAATTAAACTTAAATTTAGAAAACCAGGAGATGGCAGATGTGTAAGAAATTACCAGGGAAGCATGGCCTCCATATTTAAGAACACAATGCCTGCACCTCCAGAGACAGAGGTCTGAATTTTTCATGATGTCTAAGGGATACAGATGTTATTTTGAAATTATGTATTTAAAAACTTGGAAGATAAAGATGGCACTGGCATCACCTAAACACCGGACAGTCACTGCCACACCGGGCAAGGGGAGATACTGCCTCCTGTCTGTGAACGGGTTCGAGGAAAGTGTCTGAGACCCAGGTGCACAGTCTGGTAGGTTTCAGCCACGTGTATGGAGGCGTAAAGTCACGCCGTGCTAGTGGACGGAGCCCGATCCTCCTTTGTACTTAATGCGTCTTCTACTTATAAAAACAGTGTATATTTATTGTAGAACATCTACGATATATAGAAAAGCTGCAGAGAAAAGAATGGAAATTATCTGAAGTACCACCACTTAGAAACAAACCCAGGCAATATTTTAGTGCCTATCCCGCCAGGGCTCTTTACGCAAATACGACTTTTTGTCAAAACCAAAATTTTCCTGCTTTGTAACCTCCTTTTCTGCTTCTATGCATCTTCTCTTTCATTAAATATTTCTCTAACATTCTCAGTCACTCTAAGGCATTCTAGCATCTGTGTGCAACATAGTTTAATAAGCACTGTTTTGTTAGTGTCTGCATCTTTGGGCTTGTCTTTGTATATACATCTGTGATGATTTCCTCTAGTCACATATCAGAACCACTGGCTCAACATGTATGTATATTATTAAGGCTTTGATTTTTTTTTTTTTTTTTGGTCAAATTTTCTAGAAATTTGTACTACCAGATATACAAATACTGACCATTTCACTACATGTTTTGAGCATGTTATGATTTATTTTTTTTAAGTTTTTAAAATTTATTTGTGAGAGAGAAAAAGAGAGCATGAGCAGGTAACAGGGGGCAGAAAGAGAGGGAGAAGCAGACTACCCGCTAAGCAGGGAGCCTGATGCGGGACTCGATCCCAGCATCCTGGGATCATGACCTGAGCAGAAGACAGACGTTTAACTGACTGAGCCACCCAGGTGCCCCTCATTTATTTTAAAATAGAAATTTGTAAGCTTTTTGATATTGAACTTTAGATGTAATACCTCTGTCTTGATTTCATTACCCATTCAGGATGATCATCATAGGGCAGCAATGTAATTGCAGAGTCTATATTTTACACTGATGAGACTAATGCTCCTTTGGCTTTACCTGCAGATCGGAATGATGCCAAAAGGCCTTGAGAGTTGGCTCAAATTGGACTTCTCATAGGGGTTGGTTTATCCATCCTCAAGCTGTTGACTGGATCACAATTATGCTCTTGGTCCTACGCTTTCTCTGGCCTGTGTACAGGGCAATATTATCAATTCCCCACGTATGCATAAATGTCACCAAAAGGAGAAAACTTGAGCGTCTTCACAATTATAATGTGAGATTTCTGATCTTTGACTTTCAAGCACGGTAAAATATATGTGTCTGTTCATCCTTACCCATAAGGCTCTCCAGCCTGGGGCAAGCTGTTTCACCACTCTGAGCCTGAGTGTCCTCCATCCCAAATGGAGATGGGGATGACTTTGGCCTTCCGAAGTCTATTGCAGTAAGTCAGGGAAAGCAAATGCATGTTAACGTGCTTTACAAATGAGCGCTCCTTGATGACGTGCATGATTTTTGTTCCAAGAGAAGAATAAAGTTGGCATTCAGCAAATGTTCATGAGTGAATAAACTTCTCCTTGGGTGTTTTCCATTCTAATAATTTGTGTAATCTATGGAGAACAGGTTTATGGAGCTAAGGAAGGAAGCCTAGGTCTGTCCAAAGTCAGAATCATTGAGACCTGAAATAATGAGATTTTTCCTTTTTGCTTCCTCTGAATAGCTCCAGTGCCCCCATGGCGCTCATCACTTCAGTTTCCTGCCCACAGTGCGTATACTCCTGCCTCTCAGATAAGGTCTTTCTAGAGAACCGAATGTGCCTATACCTCTTGGGGCCATTTCTGTAGCCTCAGAGAACTTTCTCCACAAATCTGTCTTTGCTTTTATCTCTTTTTATGGAACTATGTGAGTATCATTGGGAGAGTTAAAGTTAACTGTTCCAGGGTGTATAAAATTCAGCCTTAAAAAACAGAGCTTCCGTCGACACCTTGGAGGAGTCCTCTGTTTTTCTTTTCCTGATATCCTCATCTGTAAGAATTAAATTCTTCTAACAGACATTTACCACACGCGCACTGTGTCCCAGACATTGGCATGCCAAGGTGGGTCCAAGAAGCCCCCTTCCTCCACAGGACTCAGGATGTAGCGGCCGAGGGAACAAGCAGTTAGATGACAGTGTGATATCACCTCACGTTCATCCGCGTGTGCGTCTGTATTAATGCCCTGAAAAGGAAAACAAACAGAATCATACTCCTTAAGCGAGCAGATGGTATTTAACCGATCCATACTGGGAACGTTGGTGAAACAGAGATATGACACAGAGATCCTGAGCAGGGACCAGCATCCCAGAAGCTGTCTTTGGTAGAGAGTAAACCCACTCAGCTTGGTGTCCCACTGACTCCCACAACCAAAGGGGAAACCACTGTCAGGTCAAACTGCATCTGTCTCTCTTGTCCTTTGTGTTTTGGTTTTATTGGGTTTTTCTGCCAAGAACTTTCCCTGGTCTCCCCTCAACCCACTCATTGTTTGCCTCATCCTTTATTTAGTTGACTCTAGCTTATCATTCTGGCCACTCTGCTCAGGTGCCTTCTTCTCAGAAATTTCTTCATAACCTACCAACCTAGGCTAGATAGCATTTGTCTGTACTTTCAGGCATCTGCCACTGGTGATAATTATTAAAACGTGATTTACAAAAGGTAGAAAAAGCTCAAGTGTCCATTGATTAAGGAATGGTAAACAAAGTATGTCGTGTCCATACAGTGGAATGTTATTCAGTCTTAAAAAGGGAAAGAGATTCCGACTCATGTTATGAAGTGCATGAACCTTGAAGATATTATGCCAAGTGAAATAGACCTGTCACAAAAGGGCAAATATTTCATGATTCCTCTTTTATGAGATTCCTAGAGTAATCACATTGATTGAGAGAGAAAGCAGTATGGTGGTTGCCAGGAGCTAGGGTGGGGGATGGAGAGCACATGTCAGTAAGTGCAGAGTTTCAGGACACCCGGATGGCTCAGTCAGTTAAGCGTCTGCCTTTGGCTCAGGTCGTGATCCTGAGGTCCTGGGATCGAGCCCCACATCAGGCTCTCTGATCATCAGGGTGTCTGTTTCTCCTCCCTCTGCCCCTTCCCTCTGTTCATGCTCTCTCTCACTCTCTCAAATAAATAAATGAAATCTTAAAAAAATAATAATAATAAGTTGCAGAGTTTCAGTTGGGAACAATGTAAAAGTTGTACAGTAGTATAAATGTTCTTAATGCCACTGACCTGTACACTTAAAAATGGTTAAAATGGTAGTTTTTATGTTACATGTATTTTACATATACATATACGTATATGTTATGTATATTTTATCACAATAAAAAATATGTTATAATTGGCTATGTTATGACAGTGTACCTTCCAATACCTTATGCCCCCTTGAGAGCAGAGGCCATGAGTTTTCATCATTGTGTTCTTAGTACTAAGCACAAACCCCACAGACAGGAGTTACTCACTTTAAAAAAAAGTTGAAAGAGGGGCACCTGAGTGTCTCAGTTGGATGAATGCCTGACTCTTGGTTTCCACCCAGGTCATAATCTCAGGGTCACGAGATGGAGTCCTGCATGGGGCTCTACGCTCAGTGGGGACTCTGCTTCTCTCCCTCTGCCCCTCCCCCCACTCAGGCTGTCTCTGTCTCTCTCAAATAAATAAACCTTAAAAAAACAAAAGTGAATGAGTGAATAAATGTAGAAATTGTCTGTTGTTCCCATTATCAGGCTGATATACCCTAATTTTCTAGACGGGAAAACTCAGAGGGGACTGCTTACCTTACTAGGACCACACAGCTCATAGCCGTCCATGTCAGGACTGAGACCCAGATGCCGTCGACCCCAGTCCATAAACATCCTTCTCTTCGTGCCAGCCTTTATTTGCCATCAGTGTCTACACACAGTCTGTAGGACCAGAGAAGGTCAATGGAGAAGTGTGAAGTCGAAATGCCTTGTCTTCAATCAAAAATGATTGTAGAAGCAGAAAAGAAGGTAGAAGAGGAAGAGGAGAAATAGAGCCTATAGAAAACTTCCCTGGGATACAGTCACTTTTCATTTGCTTTTTACTTTTTCCAGTGTCTTGCCATGTAACCAAAAGAATTGGAATGGGGAGATTGATTAAGCAATCAGTGGTTTCCCAAGGGCCGTACCAGAATCCCAGTCTCTTTGGTAATTTAACCAGGAAGGGGGTTTTGCTGGAGGGAAGAGCCCACACGGTTAGGGATGGGCACGGTGATTTAATGGGCCTCTTTCTGCCCTAATTGCTAATCTTCCTTGTGGGAACCCCCTTCTCGTGCTACATTAAAGACTCCATTAATTTGTTTATATATAAATTCAAGCCACTTGAGTTCTGTCACACTTCTGAGAGGCTCCCCTTCAAGAGTCCCTGGCTTGTACCACCCATTAGGATTTACTGATAAGAGAGATGCATTATACGTTTTATTACCTTGTCTGTGGAGCACATGTAACAACTATAAAGCATATTCGTGTGTAGTATGAATAACTGTCAGGGTAATTGATAAAGTAGTTTGTAATAAAGGTAGCCAGGATGGCATTCCTAGATGCTGAGGTCTTTAAGTGCTCAAGGGGTAGGGGGGAGGGGAGAGGCACTAAATAAATCCAGTCTTTCAGAATCTGCTGGCATTCAAAAAAAAAAAAAAAAATAGCCAACCAGAATCCTTAGGCATGCATTTCACTTTCAAGTGTAATTATTTTATGTTGCAATTCATATCTGCTGGCACATTGGAATCAACTCCAATAAAGCAATGTCATAAATCTTGCATTGTTTGGCTTAAGCACGTGTTGGCCCACGTGTTAGCTCTGGAAGAGGTCTCGGAGGAGGCTGCCCCTGTGTGTAAATAATTTAAGAATATCAAAAGGCTGGGAGGGATGTTGATCCCGTTAAGATGAATGTTCCACCAGCAGCCGCTCTGCTTGTATATGGTATTCACAGAAATGTCAGTCTGTCATCCTTGGTGGATGCATTGTAGCCAGCCATTGCGATAATATCAGTGACAACAGCCACTGACCTGTCAGTTACCGGGCTTCCCTTTGTGCCAGCATCCCATGTGTACTAGCTAGTATCTTCGAAACCAGACTACGTGGGAGGCATTTCCAGCTGTGTCCTCTAGGCCGTGCCATTTAACTTCTCTAGAAGTCGTTCTACATTATTCATTTGGAAATGGAAATAATTCTGACCACATTCACAAACCTCACGGAGCCATTGAGAGGGTTAAATGAGGTAATGCATGTAAAGTGCCTAGAACAGTGCCTGGCACACAGTACGTGCTCGAGAGCATCAGCTGACCTTAGCATTTTCACTTGACAGATAAGGAAACCAGTCCTGGCGAAATGAAGACGCTTGCCCAAGGGGACAGTTGGAAGAGTTGAATCTGGGTCTTTTTCATTCCAGGGTCTAAATTCATTCTACCCTTGCTGCCTGTCTGCTGCATGGTTTCCATGTTAGCCTCACACATTGGTCCTTGTTCTGACTTTTGAGCGTACAAGGAGGGAGCTCTGTCTCTTCTACAGCCCTGCTAGTTTTGCAGCTTTTCCAAAACTGAGGGAGGCGATGGTGCAGCCTTCCTCGGTAGTCTTCCACCTCCTCCTGGAATCTGTTAGTACCTGCGTATGTTGTGTCTTGTCCAAATGTGAATTAATGTGGCCCCTTTGGACTTCCGTTCTTTCTTTGCAGTATGATCTCTGTACCCCCCTCCCACACACACACTTATCTATCTGTTGGTATTTTTATAGTGGCTCCACACTCTTACTAGAGAGTCTGTTTGATGACTGACCATTGCTGACCTCAGCCATGGCCATAGATTTTTCTTCTACAGCTATTTTGCAATTGGACTGCTCTCGTTAGCTGGGGAAAAAAGCACTAGAGAAGGAGTCAGATCCAGGATAGAAGCCTTTACCTCTATCCTATTTGCCTTTACTTCTGTGGCTTGGATCACAAGATAAATGCCAACTCTTTCTCTGTCTGCCTGAGTATTTCCGCCATTGTGCTGGGGGATTTTGGATCTGCCAAGCCAGCAGAGCTGCAGGTCCCAGGGTGAGGCACTGAGAGCATGGCAGGACTGACCTCTCATCCCCCTTGCCCTAAGCCATCTTGAGAATCCTGCCATCTTCGTGAGGCTTTTACCACTAGTGCTGGAAGGGCAGCAGACTGCAATATTTGGGACAGAGCTTCAGCGTGAAGATACTAGTAAAACAGCTTAGAAGCAGAACCAGGGCTTGGAACCAGTGAAGAGTCAGTGGGGAAAATTCAGGTTTGGCACTGGTTCCACCTGTGAGCTGTATGGCCTTGGCTGATGATACAAAGGCTCTGGAGCTCGATGCTCTCAATTTGTAAGTCCTAATGTATCCTGTGACGCACAGAGGATTTGTATTAGACTGTGCATGTCAGAAGTGCCTTGGAAACTGCAGCATGCCTGGCAAAATGTTAATAGCTACACAGGTGGAAAGGGAATGGCCTTCGGAAGCAAAGGTAGAAATTCCTGGTGCAGCTCTACGACTGACCAGCTGCGTGATCTTGGGCCCAGACCCTCCCTGAGCCTCATTTTTTTCCTCTGTGAAATTGGCAAAACTATCTTAAGTCTGCACACCTGTTTCACAGAGAGGTCCTCAGGCTCCAATATGATGTCCGTTACAAGTTGTCTGTTTCAAAATTGAACGCTATGCACTCTGCAAATGTTAGCCCCCGTCTCTAGGACAGGGATGACCAAGCAGCAAAGTAGCTCATCTTTGTCCCTGCGAATCCAAAGGGCACCTTTGTAAAAGCAGCACATCTTCCCAGGGAGAAACCCTTACTTTTCACTGCACAATTTTCAGCCATCTCAGCCACACGGATCTTCTCACTTACTTTAGCCGGAGAAGGAGAAGAGAGAGGAAACAGAAGTCAAAGCCAGGAATCATCGGGCTTTTTCCACACAGGTACAAATTACAAAAACCGTGGCTGTCTTCGCCTCTCATTTTCCTGTCTGCTGGACAATGTTTGCACAGTGCTGGGATGTAGTCACTAAGATCTCTATTCAGGATAAATGCTAGTTCTGCTTTGTACCGAAAGATATATGCCAGGACATAAAAAGAATTCTCTCCATGGTGTTCCTTTTAATTCATAGCGGTTGTAGAGAGCTGTAAAAAGCCACCTAATTACTTCTTCTTGCTGTATATTTCAGAGATTATAGGTATCTTAGTAGATTTGAGGCAAGTCGGGTATTAAAGGCACTGGGCTATAATCTTTTTTTTTTTTTTTAACCCCACCTTTGTAACCATCACTTGGGTCTGTGGAAGAGAATATGGGCCCCAGAAACCATTTTCATCCTTGGATTCCCTTTATCCTTATATGAGTGGGTGAGACACGGAGGTGTCCTCTCTGCTCCTATTGGCATCCCTTCGGCCACTTGTAAAATGAGGGCAATTCCTGGACTAGCTTCTAGAGAAGCATGCCATTCCTGTAGGCGGTGTGACTGAAGGACCCTGTGAGGGTTTTCTGAGCTAGCTTTGTGCAAGTCCCAGCACACCCAGGTGAGACTGTGTCCCTGAACAGCTCTTGACCCTAGTCTGCTAAGCCGTGGAATATGCACGTATCCTTGCCATGTTCCTGATACCTTAGATCATGTACAGACGGGGGAAAGAGCTAGAATCCCCATGGACCAGCTGAGCTCTGGAGGCAGGACCTGCTGTTTCTGTGTCAATTTTTGCTCCTGAACAAAACTCCCCATGGCCTCTGTGGGTCTTCTCCTTCGTTTGATAATCAAGCTCTTTAAAAAGAGGCCCCAGCTCAGATTCAGATTCAGATCCCTTCCTTACAAACACCGTAGCCCTTTAGGAAGTGTGCACGCATGCCCTCATCACCCAAAGCAAGGCCAGGCTTTCCACAAGTCAGGCTCCATTCATTTTTAAGAGGCCAGCCCAAAGAAAACCCCTAGCCGATGTGGCTTCTTCTGCCCATCCCGACTGAAAGCCCTGTCTTTCCTTCCTGAAGACCCAAGAAGCTTCAGGTTCTCCTTCTAGGACTGTGCTGTCCAGGAGAGTAGCCTTTAGCAAATGTGACTAGATAAATTTAAATTAGTTAAAATTTAAGAGCACAGTTCCTCAGTCACACCAGGCACATGTCAAGTGCTCAAAAACCACATGTGGCTAGTGACTACCTATGAAATAAGACACACACACACATAGATGGATAGGTAGATACAGATCTGTCTCTGCCCCCACTTCCTGGCATAGAGCTCCTGAAACCTTTGTAATTTCCCAAGTGTTAAGAACACTAGGAACATCTTTTGTTCTAATATTTGATCTTTGGTTCCTGACATAGATTCCAAATTTCTTGGAATTTCCTGGATGATGGAGTGTCTTTTGTGCTAATGAGGTGATTTTTGATGGGCTCCTGGACAGCTTCAGGATGGGGGCTGGGCACCAGAAAGACCGTGCCGTGACGAGGAGCTTGGACCTTTCAACCCCACCCTCCTCTCCTACCAATGGGAGAGGCGCTAGAGATTGAGTTAATGATCAGTCATGCCTGTGTGATGAAGACTCCCTAAAAAGTACAGGGTTTGGAGAGCTCCCAGGTTGGTGGGCATGTGGAGGTCCAGGAAGAGTGGCTTGCTCAGGGAGGGCGTGGGAATTTGCACCCCTTCCCCCATACCTTGCCCTATGCATCTCTTCCATCTGGATGTTTCCGGGTTACATACTTACCTAATAAGGGAGTGATATAATAAGTAAACTACTTTTCTGAGTCCCATAAGCCGCTCTAGTAAATGAAACCTGAGGAGGGGTCATGGGGACCCTGATTTGTAGCCAGTTGTCGGAAGCACAGGTAACAACCCAGACTTGCTGTCAGCATCTGAAGTCAGGGGGCAGTCTTCTGGGACGGAGCCCCTCACCTGGGGGATCTGACGCTATCTCCAGGTAAATACTCAGAAATTGAATTAAATTATAGGACACTCAGCTGGTGTTGTGGAGAATTGCTTGGTTGGGGGGAAACAGTCACACATTGGGTGCTAGAAGTGTAATGAGGCTTGTGGTGTGCGAGTAAAAGAGACACACAGGAGGAGGGTTTCTTGTATCTGACCATTCTGGACAGTGCAGATCTAGAACGTTCATAGAAAGTTCTACCAGATCTGGCTGAGATGAAAATCCCCCCCCCCATTAAGTACCTACTCTGTGTCAACCCCATGCTAGGTACTTTCTAATCCCCAAAGCCCCATGATTTAACACATGAGAAACCTGCGGCTTAGGGGCCGTAACCTGACCAAGGACACATAGCTCATAAATCATCGCCAAGCTAGGACTGGACCCTGTGTCAGTCTGCTCTGAAATCCACTGTCCGAACCACTGTTCCACGCTGACCGCTGATGATCTGTGCTCTGCGGGAGATGCAGGTCTCGCCTGTGTTACTGTGGAGCACCGGGTGGGAGCCGGCAAGGAGAGGGTGAGCGGCAGGATGGGGTTTGGCCGGTGCCGGCGCTAGGGTGCGCTGAGCGTGATGCTGGTTGTGCACCTTGTCTGTGTTCCTCCATTGGGTACTCTCCGGGCATCGATCACATGCAGTTCTGCCAATAAGCCCATCCTATACTTTTTTTTATATCCACTTTATAGATGAAAAACAAAAAGAAGAAATTTAGCAACATGGCCGTCAGTAAGTAGGAGAGCCCAAACAAGAACCCAGGTGGTCTGGACTCCGTAGCCCCTGTCGTGTCCACTGGGTCTTGCTGTTTTGACTTTCCTTCGTCTGATTCCGGTCTCACTCCCAGCAGAAGGGTTCTCGGCCTCTGCTCCAACATGGAGGACCTCAGTGAATTTTCTGCTTGCTTTGGGAGAGTAAACAGAGCAAAATATCTGAGTGGAGTGGTTGCTTCTGAGCGTAGGCGCTTCTGTGGTCCCTGGAGAGCCGGCCCTGGGTAAAGGCTCGCCCTCGCCCTCTGCTCCTCAAGTGCTAATCGATGCAGCAAATACACCTGATTGACTTCTTGTCGGAGCCTCATTTCGCAACAAAGGACAACATCTTCTGTAATTTGAAAACTGATTACAGACCTGCAGTCCTGGTTTGCTTTTTTTTTTTTTTTTTTTTAACACAAATGGAGCCTCTCTTTAAGAGCGAGCAAAAGCTTATCCAGTTGATTCGATACGTTTCCGAGGAGGTTTCTTTGCCAACCCACGCTAAAGAATCTACTCAGTTACAGTAACTGATCTTGAAGATACAGCAAAGGAGAAAAGAGCACCATCTGCATTCCATTTCCATGCATTAGGAATCCAGGCCGAATAAAGGAGATGTACTGTCATAAACAGTATTTATCCCATTTTCTTGTGTATCTGTAGTGGTCTGTTAACAAATTCTAACTTTAGAGTTGGTGTAGCTGAAATCCCAAATAGCAAACGGCTGGGAGGATAGATGAGAACCCCGTGAGTGGTCCTGAGCTCTACATTCCTATTTTGGTCAGGGAAGGGAATTTAAACAAGGATCACCAAGGCAGGGAGACCAGGTCAGTTTCCATAGAAACGACTCCTTACAGTGACTCTGAGGCATCACCCAAAGCAGTGGGGAATGTTGCAGCCTCTAGCTGAAATCCACTCTCTGAGTGTGCGCATTTGGAATTCCTCGCCTTGGTCCTCAGATACTCGTCATGAGTGGTCGTGCTTGTGAGAAAGAGCACGTGGCTCCGGAACACAAGAGGTTAGGATCTGTGTCTGTGTTATACCCCTATTGGTGAAGAGAACGGGCTCTAAAATCGAACCAAAGAGGCTCCCGTCCTGGATCCAGAGCCAGGGTCTGCAGAGGACAGTGGCCGGCAGGCGGAGTCCTGCTCGCTGCCTCTTCCTGGAGAGTCACAAGCTAATAAGAGCTTTTGCAGTTTCTAATGGTTGAGAAAAAATTAAAAGAATAAATCACATTATACGATGTATTAAAAAAAAAAGTCTATGAAATCTAAATTCCGTTATCTGTAAATAAAAGTTCACTGCAATAGGACCCCGCTGATTGGTTTCCATGTTGTCTCTGGCTGAAGTTAGAGCAGAGACCGTGTGGCCCCCAAAGCTGAAAATATTAGCTGTCTGGTCCTCTGTAGAAAAAGTTTTCTGACCCCCTCTCTAGATTCTAGACCCCTGATCTAAAAGGTAAGACTAGGGGTGCCTGGGTGGCTCAGTCGGTGAACTGTCCAACTCTTGATTTTGGCTCAGTTCATGATCTCCGGGTCATGAGATCGAACCCACATCGGGCTCCGCACTCAGCATGGAGTCTGTTTCTCTCTCTCTCTCTCTCCCCTTCACCCTCTGTCCACCCCCTCACCCCCGCCCCTGGTTAAACTTGCTCGCATGCACATGTGCACTCTCTCTCTTTCTAAATCTTTAAAAGAAAAAGGTAAAATTACTGCTTTGTAAAATTACTGCTCAGTTTCCTCATTTTGAGAAGAAGGGTGATTAATAGTCCCATCACAAGGAGGTTGTGCAGATTGAGTGTGGTCATAAATGTCGGTCATGGAGCCCAGTTCCTGCACACAGTAGACACACAATAATTGCCAGTTGATGAGCGCATGACTACAGTCAGGTCATTTAAACTCTGATTCTCAATGACTTCATCTGTGAGTTGGAGCTCATATTACCTACCCCACAGGATTTTTCAAAGGATTCATGGGGTAGCCTGTCCATAACAACAGTACTGGACAATTTTTATTTAGCACTTACTTGACACATGTGGAAACTGAGACAAAAAATGTTTAAGTGACTTGCCAGCCCACCCTGGCAGTAAGTGACAGAACTGGGCTGTGAAACAGGTCATATCCAGAGCCCACCGCTCTCAATAACTCTGTTACTTGACAGAGCACTGGACAGGGCTGTGGGCACTGGACAGGCTGAGTCTCCATTTTCTTCTTCCTCCTCCTCCTCCCTGCTCCCACATTGGCATATTCTTCATGCCCGTGTTTGACTCTACTGTCATTCTATCTTGTATTGTCGCTAGTTGCTGCCATTGTTGTCTCAAGCATTCATTTATAAATGTATTATAATTGACGAAATGTGTATTTTTCATCCTTGGAACCCTGTTGTCTAGCTTGGCCCACTATTGGTGCCGAGTTCGTGTTTGCTAATTGAATGAATGAATGAGTGAGCAAAAAATGGATTTTTTGATAGTGTGTGTATATTTTATTACACTAAGTGCGTGTGGCTTCTTCGGGTGGGTGTGTATTGTAAAGCATTCGGCATACAGCTGACCTGAGCGCTGACATGTGCAAAGGAACTCAGGAGGAGCCTATGTCTGACTGGCCCCTTGAGCCTACAAGAGATTTAAGAACACATATTAGCCTCCTTGTTGAAAAAGATCTTTTCAAGTTTGCCTCCACGTCTGTTTGGCAGTTTCATTCATAGGTGCTCTTTGAAAGCCCAGTGGTATTTTTCAGGCAGAAGATGGCATTAGGAACTGGTAGGCAAGCCCTCGGATCACCCCCTCTTGGTGATGGCTCACCCACTGGGCTTCAGCAGAACAGCTGAGTAAGCAGTCTTGTGGGTACAGACTGGCTCAGGATGGTCTGGCCCGGAGCTTCACAGTGGGGGTGACCGCAGCCCCTCCTCGGCTGCGCCTCTTTGGCGTTCTGTCTGACACAGGTCCCTGAGGCTGTTCTGTGCTTTGCCCCTCCCAGACTGGAAGCAAACTCAGACGGTGGAAAGGAATGCTGAAATTAAGCAGATAATTTCACTTCCTACCTGAGCCCCTAGAGTAAAAGAAAGCGTAACAGCAAGAATGTCATAATGACATCACAGACTCTTAGGGGGTGGAAGCTTTTAATTTACCCCGAAGTGTTTAATGGGAGTATCACTACCCATTCTGGACAGATGTTGAAACTGAGGTTTCAGAGGTAGTGATTGTACATGGGCAGTGTTCCAGAGCCTGGAGCAGAATTTAAGTTTTTTGACTCCTGATCCTCTAACCCAGCCTCACCACAAATGCCTCCTACATTTGAGGTGGAGATGATTCAGTCATTTCTCTATTGGACAACTATTTATCGATCACCTAGAACAAGCACTGAGGATTCAGCCTCCGAGTGAATAAGACAGATGAGGCCATGTCCCTTATTACCTTCTGTTTTATTGGGAGAGTCAGGCAATAACCATGGAAGTAAATAAATTCAGTAATTTCAGATTGTGATAAGTACTGTGATTTTTTTTTTTTTTTAAATGAGAGTAATGTGGTAGGGAGTGACTGGCGCGGGTACCAGATTAAGATAGGAGGGGTCAGGGCAGGTCTGTGATGACGGGACCCTTCAGCCAAGACTTGAGCTGTAGAAGAAGGTGTGAGGAGAAGACGGGAGGGAAGAGCGTTGGGGGTGGATGGGGACTTGTACTCACGGGTAGGAATGACACAGGTGACACACTGGCAGCCGAGTCCCAGCCCTGACGGGGAACGAGGACCGTGCTGTCAGTTCCAGGGGGGCTCAGCGTTCAGATTGGCCAGCTTCCCCTTCCTCTTGCTCTCAATTCCATTTCTCCCCGTCGCCCCCACCCAAAGCCTGCCTGTCTCAGCTCTTCTTTCGGACGCCTGCTACGGCTGCAGTCCCAGCCCCTGGGCTTCCTTCTCCCACGCCCTTTATCTGCACTTCCCGTTTTCATCTCCTATGCATCTCCTTCTCTGTGTTGCCTAGATTTCTGCCCGTTCATTAAGACTGGGGCCTAGTGCTCGCTTCGGCAGCACATATACTAAGACTGGGGCCTAGTGTCGTCCTCGAGATCAGGGCACTGGAGTCAGGGTAGACACTGAGTCCCAGCTTTCTAAGGTGTGATTTGAGGCAACTGCTCGATCTCCCTAGAACTCCTCACCCCTAAGTGGGCCCAACTACAGTGTCTGTAGCAGAGGTTTGCTCAGAGCTGAAAAGAAAATGATAACCATAAAGCACTTAGTTCATTGTAAGCACTCAATAGACACAAATTAATCGTTGTCATTTTAATGTCAAATTAATGGTTATCACATGCCTCCTAGCCAGCTGTTCACATGCCTTTATTAGTCTCCAGTGGGGGGCTGTGTCTGGGCAGCCTTTGTACCTGCCTGGCCTACCCCACTCCGTGAAACAGAAGTAGTGCTCAGGACGTGTTTGTTGTGAATGGGTGAAATCTTCCTTTTGTCTGCAGACGGAAACACTACAGTGGTATAGGACTTCAGTACCCGAAGGGACCTTAGCTGTTACTGAACGAATTCAGCTCCTTAATTTAAACAAAAGGAAACAGAGGCCAACAGGGGGTTAAAGAGTTGAGCCCAGCGTTACAACACCCATGGGTGATGGATCTGAGAACGGCACCTGGTTTCCTCCAGGACAGCCATGTACTCCACTAGGAGGAGGTTACTGATAGCTCCTGTTCTCCAGGATGAGCCCATATTTAGAAGACGTTGTCCCATTAGAAAACTCCTTTCTCTTGCACATGTTAGCCTAGTTTTTATTTGGAAATGGTGGCAGGGACGGGTCCTGTTCATTTTTTTTCACCCCTAGCAGAGCACAGACCTTTGGATGGAACAGATGCTCTACACACAGGTCATAAGTGACTGGACACGTGTGGCCGCCTCACCGAGAGCTCATGTGTGTCAAAGTGTCTGTGGGCAAACTAACCTTGAATTCAGCCTCAACATGGAATTGGGAATTGTGCCTCCTGTGTCCCAGAGTGACTTCGATAGTCTCAGCTTGCCCCAGCCCCATGGCCCATCTGATGAGGGAAGCAGTACATTTCCGCCTCCCTGGGAGGTAATATGCATTGATCCCTCCATGATTTGAAAGCTCGTGAGCATTTAAATGACACCTGGGGTTATTGATCTCAGAAGCACAGCAGACTGCATTTAGAAATCACTTAATGGGCTAGGATTCATGTTCATACTTACTCCTATTCAACCAATACCAAGGAACACCTACTATGTGCCAGGTCCTCTCTCCCATCCCCAGTGGGTGTAAATGAAAAATAGTGACATCTTCCTCATAGGGTTTGTTGCAAGGAGGGCTGAGTGAGACAATGAATGTGGAGCATGAAACACAATGCTGGGCACATTTTGGGGGGGAGGGGAGGAGAGGGAATGCCCAGCACACTCTAATTCCTCAAAATACTAACTAGGAGTTACCAAATTTGTGCGTTCACAAAAATAGGATGGTGACTACGACGGTGAGGGAGAAGCAGTGGCTACGGTATACTTTAAATTGTCACATTGCAAAGCTGCTTCTCTTCCTTATTTTTTCAACTTAACCTTACCATGAAATCACCTTATCTATAAATCAGGGATGGCGGAGACGGTGATGCCTAAAATCCTTCCTAGCCCCATGACAGCCTGACCACCTCTGTGTCGACAGAGCCCTGCCCCCATGAGACTCCAATAGAATTGGTCATTCTTCCTCTGTTCTTTGTCCTCCTGTTTTTACTCATCTTTTTTTTTTTTTTATAATGTCCCATTTACCTGGGTCTCACCCTCTATCATTCTGAGTTTTGAGAGGGACAACAGGGTCTGACCCATCTTGGTTTCCACTGAATTTAACACATGGCAGGTACCAAGCAAAGGAAGGAGGAGTAAATGCGTCTCTTTATCCCATTACTAACTTTACGCCTTTAAACGTATCTCACTTTTTTGACCATTCAGTCAAAAGGAAGCTGCTCTGGGGGCAAGTGGATGGCTCAGTCGGTTGAGCATCTGCTTTAGGCTTAGGTCATGACCCCAGGGTCCTGGGATAGAGCCCCTTGTCCAGCTCCCTGCTCAGCAGGAAGCCTGCTTCTCCCTCTCCTCCCAGCTCATGCTCTCTGTTTCTATCTCTGTGGCTATCTCTGTCTCTCTCAAGTAAGTAAATAAAATATTTAAGGGGAAAAAAAAAGGAAGCTACCCTGTATGTCTCAGGCACTTTAATATCTTGGAAGGCCTCGTAAGATATAAGTAAAAATTCAAATTTTTATGATCTCTAATCCTTCGTGGGCCTCCCTAGACAAGGAACAGAGCAGAAGCTCCACCCCACCAACTGTATCACTTTGGGATTGATCCAGACCCACATACATCAAAGGTTGGTTATGCTTGTTGCTTATGAAAGAGCCGTACACCCTGTGGAACACAGGAAATGACCTAAAATTTGTGATGAAGCATTTAAATTGGGCAAACAGAACACTCGCTCCTCCCAACCCCTGTGTAGAGATGGACTTAATGAGCCCGTGTCTAGTTGAGATTAAAGGAGCTCAAAATCCCTCCCCTCAAACGTTCAGTACAAAGAGAGAATATGGAGGGGGGGGAATAAACGAACAGGAAGAGAGATTTCCAAACATCAAATAAAATAGCAGACGCTCCATGTGTCATCTAAGATCTTGTTTCAGTTTTAGAAAAGGTTAACCCAATGTGATGATGGTTGGCTAAGAGAAGGGGAAGCCCAGTGTGGTAGGACGTGAGCGCCTACTAGGGGCCACAGAAGACATGACAGACCAGCAGGGGAAAGGGAAGGACTGGTTTCAGTCTCCGCATTTGACAGATCAGGACACAGAAGCTAAAGTGGTTACGAGTTCTGCCTGAGGTCACCCAAACCAGGAAGCATCTCAGCCTCAATTCACCCAGGTGTCCCAGCTCCACACGCAGGCTGTCCTCTCCCAAGCCAGTCCAACAGGAGCATGAGGGATAGGACCTGAACCCGCTGGGCTCCCAAGCCCCATGTATGCCCTGGAAGGAGATAGGACCACTCGTAAAATTAGAATATGAAAATAGAAAAGGAAAGGAAACTTTAAGGAAAATCAAAGTAGCCCAGTGAGATCACGCTGGGTTTGGGAGGCTGTCCTTGCCCAGACTGTTTAATTGGCGTTGTATTTTGAGGGTTAGATTAAAGGAAGAAGAAAAAAGACAGTGTTCAACCTGATTTACATGAAAATGAGAAAAAGGGAAGAAAGTGGGGTATTAAAATGTGTGAGTTGAATCCTTAGATCTCTGCATTGCGAGTGATGCTCGGTAGAACTTTTAAATTGGCTACATTGCTTTAATTGAAATATAGAATTGTAATAACACAGTGTGACAGGCACCTACTGAGGGGGGACTGTGGCCGCTCCCACCTCTCCCTGGAGCAGCAAACAACAAGGGGAAGGAAAAAAAATACACACCGAGAAGCACTTGAAAGGGCTTTGTTCTTTTCCAGGCTCTTTGAGGTTTGCTTTTTGAAAAATGCAATTTTTCCCCCACATTCGCTCCAGGGTCCAATTAATCCATACCACCCCACCCCCATTCCCAGCATGTTCTTGCCATAAAGGTATTTTGCATCAATTAGGGTGTTTGTTGTATACCGGATGAAGGAAAAGAATTTGCAAAATATCCAGATGTGCCCACAAAGACCCCAAATCTGTTGGTAGCCCGAACCAAACTGATAAGTGGGATGGGCATCTCGCTCCCCGCTGAGGGTTCCCTTCCGTCTCGGCATGGCTGTGATCATTTTCAAGTGTACACAGGTGGGGAAGTTTATTGCAAGGGTACTTGACTTAGAGGCAGCCTCAGGAGATGGGCTCAGGCATCAAGGAAAGATGTTCGGGAGGGCAGACAGCGATGTGATCTAGGACTGGTGGGTAGACTGCCAGTTCTGTCTCTGACCTGACCTACCAAATCCTGGCTCACCCCTTTTAGCAGGATTCACTACAGTTAGGACCATCCCCGACTTGCTCCCCTACTCCCCACCCAGCATTCTCCCAACTTTTGCTCCATTGCGTCACATGCTCATGACCTCAGAATCTCAACCTTCTCCTCTTCCCATTTCCTAACCTGTATCTCAACTAAATGCCATGATGTCCAAGTGTCTGGGTGAAGTCATCGCCAGCCCCAACCTAGAGGTGCAGGCAATGCATTAGCTCTATTCTCTGTCTTTCCCTATCAGTCTGACGCCTGAAACACAGGTCGCCTGAAGTATGCAGCTTTCCTCAGCCTTAGCGCATGGATTCCATGAACAGCTCTCCCTGCCCTAGCTCCCAGCACACCTTGTCTTGGTGTCAGCCCCCTTTAGAGCTAAAATTAGCGAAAGTTCTTGGGAAGTTTTAAATTGGCAGTTAGAGATGATAGTGGTGTTCCTCTTTAACTATTTGTAGGAAAGGACTAATTCTCTTCCAGTCCATCGAGGACCAAGATATGGTTCTCCAGTGCAGGGCACACTTTTTGCCCCATGGAACAGACCACGTGGGCTCCGCAGTGATGCGTCTCATCCTTGCCCTGCTCAGCAGGACGGGTCTCCTGAACACACCTTGCATGTTGTACCCACATTGCCACAGGAGTTTCTAAACCACCATTTTCATACTTACCACAGATCAGTAATCATTTACAGACCCATTTCCAGCCTGCAGACCTCAGTGTGCATGTTGGGGACATTATTAACTTCTCCCTGTCCAGGGCAGTGCCGCTTGTGAGGTGAGAGAGCCTGCACCCTCTGGGGCCCCCTGCCTCTGGCACTACTGTTCATCCATTTGCACAAGCCAGACCCTTAGCCCCGCATCTACCTGGGAGAAGTGTGCTCCAGTCAGCCTCCGGCCCGGCTCTCACCTTCCCTCCCCCCACCCGCCATCATGTTATCTCAGCCCCTCCTCTCACCTGGACTACTGGAGGGGCCTCCTACCTGGTCTTTCTGCAGCCTCTCTGGACCCATTCAGTCCTTTCTGCACAATCAAGCCCCAGTGACCTCTTCCATAGAGAGCCAGTTTCTCTTCTGCTTAAAGCCGTTGGTGACTTCTCTTGCTCTTCTGCTCACCAGCTTGGCCCATGGGGGTACCCAGTGCCTGCCACTTCCGTAGGTCCCCCTGTCCCCACTCGCTGCTCCCCAGCATGCCTGACTCTCCTGTAGTTCCCTATAAGCCCTCTGCCTCCTCACCCTGGGCCCCCTCAGGGCCGCTGCCCCTGCTGTCTTTCTGGATTCCGCGGTTCTCCCCACAATCCTAGCACAGAGCTACTCTACTCCAGGCTCTGTTCTGGGAAATTTGCAAAGGGTGATCTCATTGAATCCTCACATCCCCGAGATACGATTAACCCTATTTTTTGAAATGAGAAAGCTGAAGCTCGGAAAGGGAGAGCAATACTGAGGGTGGGACATGTAGCTGATTAGGGAGATCCACACCCAGCTTGTCAATCCAGGGGGGCCTGGAAAACCTTTTTGCGTTGAGGTTTAGGGAACTGTGCAGTATGCCTAGACAAGCCTCCTCACCACAGTGAGGCCTTCCCTCCTGGGTTTCCTTGCATTTCACTTTCTTAAGGCCACCCCCCTCCAGCTGACCCTCCTTCTTCCCTTTTAGCGGCTCATCTCATTTAGGAGATAATGTTAGCATCCAGCTGTTAGCACCTGGGGATTCAGTATTAGGCAGAGCCTTTAGAACAACTAAAAATAGCCCTATTTTATCCATTTTCTCTGGAAAGGCCTCAGTTCATGGGCTTCTGAGACCCGGTCATAATTGCAGTGGCCCTCATCTCCCCTGCTTGGGTGCTGCCATTTCAAGGAGAGAGCTCCCATCTGGGGCGTGGTCATCTGCAGCACCAGACAGAAAGCTACCGAGCAGACAATTTCCACAAGAGCCCTAGGCATATTCTGGCCTCTTAACACATGTGAATATGCAGTTAAAAATCCATTTACATGAATAAATGAGCTATTCAGGAGATAAAAACCATTTTTTCCCATTTAAAATAAGAGAAAGAGGCCCCTGAACTTTGCAACTTCTTGATATCCTATACTTTGTGTCACGGGCCTCCGCTGGAAGCAAGAACAGCTCTGAAAAAAAAAGGAGAATAAAAGCCTCCTTGATGAAGATAGTTGAACGGGCAATGGCAATTGGAAAAATTCATATGCTGTAATTATAGATTTTTGTTTGTTTTAAATCCTGGCGCTCAATCTGTGAGCTCAGTTTAATAATAAAATACTAGCATTATGTATGCAAGTGCAAATTTGGTATCGTGTCAGTCAATTCCAAACACTATTTACAGAATGGAATCATTACAGTGCATTAATATAATGAAGACAGCAGTGTAGCCTATTTCAAAATAATGTTCTTAAAACCTCACCACAGAATGGTATCTGTAGCCCTTCTCAAGAGTTTAAGCTAAACTTAAGCCATCTTAACAGGCTTTGAGCTTTGTTACTGAACTAATGTGGTCTTGGGTTCTGCTGTTAGCCATGTGTATGGCAATTTTTTATGATGGCAGAGAGTAGAGGAGTGAGAAGAGGTTGGGGGGAGGCAGAGAGAGAGAGAGAGATAGAAGCATCCCTGAAGGGAAGATCCTCTGGCCACGGTTTTCTGTAGGCATGCTTCTTTCACTGCAAAAATCATAGCGCTTTGGTATTTGATGGATTACCTGTCTATTACCTCACTAGATGCGGAACTCACTGAGAACAGGGCCCTTGTTTGTTTATCTTGGAAATAGCGGGTGATGTGGCATAGTGATTAAACACACTGGCTCTGGAGCCAGATAGCCGGGATTCAAATTGCATACTAGCTTGGTGGCTTTGCACAGGTCTCTGTGCCTTAGTTGTCTAGCTCAGAGAGTTGTTGTGGGTGTTAAGTAAGTGGAACCCTAGAAAGATGCCTGGCATATAGAAAATGCTCACTGAATGTCAGCTATTATCGTCATGTCTGTGCTCCTCGTGCCCTCTTCGGTGACGGGCGTGTAGAGTAGATGACCAATCAATGTGGGAGGGGTGGAAGGAAGAATGGATGGGTGAGTGAATAAACAGCATGCCTGTAACCCACAGTGCGCATTGCTTATCTGAATCTATAGCGGTCTGTGTATTTCAATGGCTCTGCCAGAATCCAGGCCTCTCCTTTGTTAGAACTTGAGGCTGCCCGAAGATGATTGGACTTGGTTCAGATAGCTATCGGGAGAGACAAAGAGGTTTGCACATCAGGGACTAAAGTTGAGCCTTTGCGAATGTGCAAAACTGAGAATTGATGCAGAAGTCATTATTAACTCACACATTTAACAGGATGTTTGCCTTTCAACAAAGGGTGACTAATTAATGTAGCAGTTGATTATGTAGCTCCCTTAATTTGTTACTGGTTCTCAAACACCAAAGTAATTACATCATCAAAGGAGGGGGACATTTGCTAGAAAGTCAGTGTTTAGAAGAGATTCAAGAAAGAATTGACTGGGGTTCAAAATCCTGCTCAGACATAGGCTCGGACATAGGTTGAGTCTGACTTGGCATCAGCATACAAGTCCCTGAGTGGAAGGCAGACCCTGAGCCATGGCAAGGGTGAGAATGATGGGGTGGGCATGGCGAGTAGATGGGGAGGGGTTGGGGGCAGGGCTCTTGAGATCCTGATTCTGCTGCTGACCACCTCTGGAAACAGGGCTCCTCATAGCATCTTCCTCATGGCAAGGTAGGAGGGATTAAAGTTTGAACCGGGTCTGGTCTATGATAGGGGCTGAACGTCACTTAGTAGTTCATGATCTACCTTCTGCTTTTCTCTCCAGCCTCACACCCTAACATTCCCCACCTGACCCCCATAGATCTTATTTCTCAGCCCATGCCTACTTGTCCCGGCCCCTGGGGCCCAGAGATTCAGTCCCTGGGCACCCGACCGCCCTCACCCTCACCCCAGCTTGGCAAACTATTACTCATCCTGCAGATCCTAATGGAACCCAGTCTTTGCTCAAAGCATCTGCCTCTGCCAGAGAGAATTGGGCCCTCCTTCCCCTGTGCCACTTTGTTCCTTGAATACAGTATGTTTCCATGATTTTCAGATTTTTTTTCTTACATTTTAACGTCTCTGCGAAAAGGATTGGCTTACGGTTTATGGCACTTTAGATTCAGTGCAGAACAGCCCCTCCATTCTAGTTCATTCCATGGCTAGTACCATCATCTGCGTGTGTCGGCACCCTGAGGATAGAGACCATGGTGTATTACCTTTGTGCTCCCCAGCGCCTAGACAAAGCACTCAGTCAGTGCCACCGAACAGTTAGAAGAATAAATGAACAGTTTAGCTAGGTGTCTGGTTCTGTTGAGTAGCAGGATGTCTTCAGCTATGTGCTAACCTTTGAAAAGTAACAACAACAGCAACAATGTAGCACTTTCTACGTGCCAGGCACCATCAAAGCCACTTCGTCTTCATGAGAGTCTGATGAGCTTGCTTCTATTTTTATCTTTATTTCATTTCACCTTTTATCTTCAGTTCACGTCATCTTCATTTTCATCTTCGTCTCACTCCTGAAGAAACTTAGGTTAGAGAGGTTAAGCAGCATGCCCAAGTCCCTGGAGCGGATGATGATGGAGCTGGGATTTGAACCCAGGTAGTCTGGCTCCAGAGCCTGCAAATCTGCCTCTTCACCGTTGACCTTGTATTTCTTGTGAATGACTGGTTTAAAACGCTGCAGCCAGCAGCCAGAGTCTTTACTACTACATCATTCACTGGCTGCCTAGACAACCTGTATAATCCAGTCAAGACAGGTGCCAGATACATTTTTTGCTCATTATCATTCCTCTGCCTGGAACTGTATCTGCCTTTTATTTATCCTCAGTTGAAATACAAAACTGGATTCGAAGTCCATCCCATTCCAACACTTCCCACCCTATAGGGAACTCCCTTTCCTTCTAACACAATATCTATAGCAGCCTTTGAAGACTATTTATGGACCGATTTATGCATGTACAATGTACCTGTGTCAGAGTTGATGATATATGGGCTTGTGTTAACCCCTTTTCACCATAGGGTACCAACTACTTGGGAGAGGGGCAAGTCTTAAATATCTTTAGGGTCCTCCAAAATTCTTCCTATTCCAGAGCCCCAGAAGGAATAAGGATGAAATAAATAGATGCTGATAGAGGATACATGATAGATGGATTTCTCGTGGGAAACTACACCTGTAGTGTACAACCCACTATATTGACATTGTATTCATGCATCATTCAAAATGTGTGAGTACTCGTAGTGTTCTCAAAACTGAGCTAATTACTATTATCCCTACAGCTACTAATACTAATAATAGCAGCTGATATTTATTGAGCACTTAGTTTTTCTCAGACATTGTGCTATGCAACATATGCATCATTTCTTTTTTTTTTTAAGATTTTATTTATTTATCTGACAGAGAGAGAGAGAAAGCCCAAGTAGGCAGAGCAGCAGGCACAGGGAGAAGGAAAAGCAGGCTCCCCGCTGAGCAGGGAGCCCGATGCGGGGCTCGATCCCAGGACCCTGGGATCATGACCTGAGCTGAAGGCAGCTGCTTAACTGACTGAGCCACTCAGGTGCCCCTGCATCATTTCTTTTAACCCCACAACAACCCTATTATCTTTAGTTTATGAGTGACAAAACTGAAGCCTGGAGATATTGAATATTATGTCCTACAAACACCGTGAGCACAAGGACTTTGTTTTTATTCATTTTTGTGTCCACCCCCACAGTTCTGGCCCTTATGAGGTCCTCAGTGAATATTTGTCAACTGTATAAACACATGAACCAATGAGTCAGTCCATTTTCTAAATGGCGGTGTGGCCCCAGAGTCATAACCTTTATACTACCCTGAATCCCCCCAACCCAATTTTATAGAGGAAGATACTTAGACTATGAGAAATAAAATCACTGTCCCAGCCCATGCAATAGAGAAATAGCTGAAATGAAAAGATGCCCACGTCTACCCCACTGTCCTTGTTAAAGAATGTTTAGCCCAAAGATAATTGTACCACGTGAGTTATCTCTAAGGTGGAGTTAGAATGTATCCTTTTTCGTTTCTCAAATAATATGATCCACAGGGCAGGCAACATTAGATATAGATAGTATATAAACCTAAGATTTGCCCCAAATGTTGCGGATTATTATTTCGGTTTTCTGAACGGGCCCCCTGATTGCTTAATGTCTGATAGAACATCCATCCTTAACTTGCAATCCCCGATTTGTCTTCTCACATCTTAAACAAGGAACAAGCCATAATTTATGCATGATAAATCAGAGTCTTTTATATGATACAGTTTGAATTTTTTTCCGCTGTGGCTTATAAAATGTTTTTATAGGATGTTAGAGGTCAAAGAGACAGGAAAGGGGTGTGTCCCAGCAAATCACTTCCTAGTCCTCCAGACACAGTGGGCCCCAGGAAGATGGTCATGGGTTCTGGGAACTGTTTCCAGAGAGACCCAAGTTCAAATTCCAGTTGAATCCTTATGATTTTTGTGATCTTGGTCAAGAATTTTAAGCCGGTTAAGTCTCAGTTTCCTCATTTTAAAAATTGGAATTTTAATAGTAGCCTGCATAGTTGTAAGGATTAGATATTATAGAAAAAAACCACCACACTGGTAATAAGTGGCCAGTAATTAGAGGTGAGCTATCATTTCAAAAAGCCTGAGAGAAACTCTATTTACCTTTAATAAAGCTGAAAAGAATAATCAAGTGGAGGGGCGCCTGGGTGGCTCAGCCATTAAGTGTCTGCCTTCAGCTCAGGTCGTGTTCCCAGGGTACCAAGATCGAGCCCCACATCAGGCTCTCTGCTCAGTGGGAAGCCTGCTTTTCCCTCTCCCACTCCCCACTTGTGTTCCCTCTCTCAGTGTCTCCCGCTCTGTCAAATAAATAAATAATTAAAAAAAAAAGAATAATTTTTCCTACATTAAGTTAGAGTTATATCGGCTCCTTGAAGTCATATTCTATAGCTTATTCAAGGAAAAGGGCTCCAAAGGATGGTTAACCATGTCTTTGATAAATAAATGAAAAAGTAGACAGCGGTGAACTAAAAGTCATTTGATGACATTTCTCAAAACCTGGAGCACGTGGAAGCGTCCATGGCTGGCATGGCCTGTAGGTGTTCTACGACCCCCAGCTATGGGAGAGACATGTGTCACCCCCCCGCAGAGCCGGGGCTCCTCTGAATCTCCAGCTCCTGCCTCTAGGAGCCGTGGGACTGCATCTGGCTATGAACTGAGGTGATCGCCAAGTTCTAAGCCAAGTTCATGAGCACCAGGAGCAGCCCTCCAGTTCTTTCTTCTCCTGCCTTGACAACTATAAGACTACGGGTTGGGATCTGGAAGCAAAGCCAGTGTGACTGAGCCTCAGAGCCCCTGCCAACCCAGGCTGGACGTGTAGCTTGAATCAAAGATGAACGTGGGTGGTAATAAATAAGCCATTGAGCTCTCATGGTTTCACGAAGCCCATGTTAATATATTAAGCCATAGGTCTTACAGGGTACACTTTATCAGGAAGTGTTACAAATTTTAATTTCCATGGGTGAAAAAAAACACATCCTTGTCCGTTTTTAATTCTTATATTAGTTTACCCATCCATACAGTCATCTGCCTATATATTCAACAAACATTTTTAACACCTATTAATTGCTCAATCCTCGTCTGTGTGTTAAGGATATAGTCATTTAAAAGACCCCATCACCCCTACCCTCACGGGCCCAGGATCCTGCTGGAGAAACAGACAAGAAATATCTGTGATTATAATACAACATGATGAGGGCTGTGATAGGTAAGGGAAGTGTTACGGGACCCCAAAAGATGGTCTCCGTTTGGGCTGGAGGGGATGCTTGGTGTTTGAGCCGAGACCTGGTGGAGGAATCAGGTTCTATTTGTTCAACAAATGATTATTAGTCAGCTACCACAGCCAGCTTACAGACACTGGGGATCTGGTGATAAGCAAGGCAGGTAGGATGAAATATGAGGACACAAGGAAGTGAGGAAATTAATTTCAGAGTAGTAAGTATTCTGAAGCCCAGGGTAGAGGATGATGCAATAGGGATTAACTGAAAAGAGGGTACTTTAGCTGGGGTGGTTAGGGAAGGGTCCCGTGAGGAGGTGACCATGGATGGAGTTTACCAGGACCCAGTGGGTTGAAGGCCCTGAGGAGACACAGTAGAACACGGAGCCCTCAGGGTCGATGGGTTGTGGAACAGAAATACACAGCCTTGATTTTGTGTCAATATTGCTGGGACACTCAATTTTTCTATTGCTAAATTTAACTTTTCTTTCAGTTCCTTTGCCTAAAATGGGGAGTTTAAATATATCTCCTGTGGTGGAGGTGTGTATTATTGGACGTGCGTATTTTTATTTTAGGCATTTCAGAAAGCAGTACTCTGAGAAGAGTAGTAAGCAGAAAGCTTTTTAAGCAGAGGTTGGAACAGGAAATTGTACTCGGTGCATTTGGAGAACCCGCAGGTCCTGAGGTTAGAAAGTTCTGGGTATGAATCCCCGCCACAACACTCCCCAGCTCAGCTCGCTGGTGTTCGGCAGATGACAACCTCCCTCTACTTGAGTTTCCTCATGAATTAGCTGGGGATGGTAATAATAAGCACCCATCCCACAGGCCAGTGAGGGAACTTGAAATGAGATCGTACGTGGGAGTTCTAGCATGGTGAGCGGCGCACAGAAAACACCAAGTCAACACGCGGTCACCAGTGTCAGCTGTCACTGGTCCGGTGGCCCTCCTCCTCATCTGTGTCTTTATTATCATCGTCACTGTATTTATTTTGGCGGCAGGCAGGATTCCTCCTATCTTTGCAATGATTTTTATGAAAGATTTGCTTGCATTTAACAAATTACATTAGACTCTTGGCGCCAGTGTGCCAAGTCCCAGGTTCCTATCCTGGCAGTTGAGGCCCTTTTCCATTGATTTTCAACCAGAGTGGGTCCGCCTCACCTCTCCTTATTATTATCCGGCTCTCACCTCTCACCCCCGGAGTCTTCTCCTTATTAGTTACCTCCATGCCTTTACTCAAACAGGTCTCCACCCAACACAGTGTTCTGTTTCTTGACCATCATAAAATACGTACTCCTTCACTTCTACTCTGTGCCAGCCACTAGGGTGGGTCCTTTTCATACACCATCCCATCAAGCCTCACCTCTGAAAAAGCAGCTGAGAAGAGAGGAGGGACATTTCCTGCCAAATCCAGGCAGGTAGGAAGTAGCGGAGGAGGAGGGCTGCTGGTAACCACGCCCACCCACTCAGTCCTGCAGGACGGGACCGAAGACCTACTTCTGCATCTTCCTGATCCAGGGTAAGGTGTGCACAGCCTCATGGGCCTCCGTCCACGTTGCCATAAGTAGGAAGATTGAGCCCAGGACGGATGAACCAGGGGCAGAGGGACAAACCAGCAGAGCACTCTGAGGAGATGGACTCTAGTCTCGGTGAGTCCCACCCAGCGTGAGGAGCCACTGGAGGCTCGCGCCGAATCTTCTCCGCTCGGGATGGGATCCCGCCCTGGGTCCTGGTCTCACTGAGCCATGCAGGGTAGACCCAATTCATGGGTCCAAGAGTTTTCTCCGAGCTGACTGACTCACCCCAGCCCGAAGGAGAGTGTGAATTTTAGTAGATGGAGAAACTATAGTTCAGTTGTGGAAATGTGTAGCCAAAGAAGGGCTTGTCATAGGAAGCTCTCAGGAGGTCAGATGTGAGGCGGATCAGGATATAGAGCACAAACAATTCCAGGCAAGTGACTGAGGTAGGAGGCTGGCCACAGTGTGTGCCAGGGTGGCTGGAAGGTACTATTCCGTGACACAGAAATCGGGCACACTTACTCTCCCAGAAACCAAATCCGTAAAGCCCCATCATGGCCTGACTCCCAAACAGCCTGCCCTCGTGGGAATTAACAGCGGGTGATCCTCATGTGGTCTGGGGATGAAGGCCAGCCTTGAGCCCAGGCAGTGATGAGGCCCTCCAGGGGATGACTGAGGTCTACCCACAGGACTTGCTCTCTGTTACCAGCTTTGGAAACACTTTAGGAGACATAAAGGTGACAAACTAAAATCCTGCTTATCGTAAGAAGGTGAATTTGCCACGGTCCCCCTAGGGATGGGGCTGGCCTATTTCAGTAAGACTGGATCCAAGGTTCCCTGCTTCTAACCGTCACCACTCCAACCTCCAGCCCTCTGATGGCTGAAGCAGATCTAAGAAGCAGATCTCCACGTCTGCATGTGAAAGGACATAGGTGTTTGCATCCTGCCATTAGAACTGCTCAGACTTGTGTGGAAGGGAGAATGTTGTGAAGCTTGGCCAGCCAAGGTTGAGCTCTGTCCCTTCCTTTGGAAGTAGCTGACTTGCGGGGTCCCTGCCTGACAGCAGGGACTCAGGAAGTACCACTGAAGGGATGGAGAGTTCCTGAACACAGGGAAAAAAAGAAGCTGCACTCAGTTAAAAAGAAAAGAAAAAAGAAAGGAAAAATATAAGTTTTAAAGGTGTCAACTCCAAGGTATTTCGTGCGTGAGCCCACCTGACATTCCAGGCCCTCTTCTAGGCACAAAGAAATCATTTCCTTTGACTCACAGCCATAAAGGTGTGCAATTTATTATCTGCATTTTACAGACCAGGAAACTGAGGAAGTGAGAAGTGCAGTCATGGCCTGGGGTCCTACTGATTATTTGAAGACTGCAATTTACTCGCTACCACCATTTATTAGAAACTTACTATGAGCCCGATACCATGTTTTATAGGCAGTATCCATTTCATATGCAGCATCGCCCCAGTCACGCTGCAACGAAAGTGTTACAGTGACCCCCTTTTGTAGATGAGGAGACTAAGGCTCGGTCTCATGGTGCATGTTAGGCGAGCACAGGCACAAAATGATTTCGAGGCCTGGATCCCAGGTGTTAGTCTGGGCTGGGTTCTCTGCGCATGAGAATTTTGGCCTCGTGGGTTGGTACCTGTTGTTTCTGGTGCTGAGAAGGCTGAGCCAGCAAGAGAACCACACCTTTGGACCAGGAGAACCTCTCTCTCCACTATGCAAGGTGTCCAGGCTCTGAATCTGGTGTACAAACTCTGTGATACAGAGAGGGACTCAGTGGGGAGCCACCTACCTCGGCCTGAACCTCTCTGTCGCTTCATGTCCTCTGTGCTGCTTACCAGAAGCTTCAGGAGCAAGCCGGAGAAAGAATAACTGGGACGTGGGGTCCAGACCTCTTTTTCCTTTCTTCTGCAAATGACATGAGTAAAGCCCTGTCCACCCCATCTTGGTCACTCCTTCCTGAATAAGAAGAAATATACTACTTCATTTTGTGTCTGAAAAAGAAAGATCCAGGGAGGACTGATTGATTTTTAAGGCTAGGGAACTCAACTGTATCATTTCTAATTGTTTCTCTTCATTCTCAGAATGCAGGCACTAGGATTTACCCCTACCCCTATACCAGTCAAAGGCATCCCCCATGGGTTCCCCTGTCACCCTGTACTTCCCTCTCAGGGCACCTAAGACACCACGTTGCTGGTTTTCATGCAGGGCTCCCCACTAGACCTTGAACTCAGGATGAGTGGGGGCCATGTCTGTTTCAGCATTGTGTCCCTAGGATGCAGTACCGTGCTTGAAACATAGGAATTATTCAATGGATAATTTTGTTGAATGAAGACATAGGTGTATACACTGGCCATAACAATATTCCCCAAGGGTATGTCCTTACAATGGCATGGTTCCCCCAGGTGCATGTCCTTGTTCTGGGCTGGGATAGAGGGAATCAGCCTGGGTCCTTTTCTGCACTGATCCCATGTTCCAGGGGGAGAGGAATCTAAGTTAGAGTCGTCTTGATTCAGCTGGAAGAGTCAGGCCTGGGTTCAAATGGTAACTCTTTCCTCTCCTAACTAGGTAGTGTTGGGCCAGTTACAGGGTCCTCTCAAACACAGAATGACATTCTACAATAAGAGAATGTGACTGTTCTTAAAGAAAGAAAACCCAAGCAAATAAACATCCAGTACTTACATAATGTTGACTAGGAGCCAGGCACTATTAAGTGTAGGGAATACCATAATAAACTGAATACTCACACCTCCAGGAGGTCTAGGTACTCTGGTGGCACTGATTTTACAGATGAGTAAACGGGGGCACAGGAAGGCTATACACTTGCCAACGTCACATTCCTGGTAAGTGGCAAAGTCAGGATTTGCATCCAGGCAGTCTTGGTCCATTGTCTGTATTCTTAACCTCCACAGTTCAGATGATACCAGTGATACTGGAAGAGCCCACATTTAGGGTTTAGAAGGTCCTTGAGGGTGCTGATGTCAGATCTGCTGCTTCCTGGATGTGACTTTGTGCAGATGACTTAGCCTCTCTGGGCTATGTAACATCCTCATTTTATCCTAGGGATAATAAAACAAGATAATGAGTGAGATAATAAATTAGATAGAGCTTCAAAAGCTATAAAGCTCTTCGCACGTGTAAGTATGAAGTGGTTATTAACTGTTGGATGCCAGAGAGCCTTGAATGATATAATGAGGTGCTCGCTTTATAGGCTACAGGCTGTGAAAGCATTGGGAACTTTGTATCAAAAAATTTTTATTGGGATGGAGGGATGGATGGATGGAAGGAGGGGAAGAAGGAAGGAAAGAGTTAATCAGTGTTTCAGAAGACAGAGTTCAAGTAGAAGACCCTTATGGAAGGAAATGTTTAAGAAGCAATATATTACCATGCTCTTGGATTTAGGAATTAGACCATCGGGTGGGAGTAGGGGTCCAATCTCAGAACTTGCACCTTCTGGCTCTTCGTAACTTTACCTGTCTGTGCCTCAGTGTTCTCCTCTGTCAAATGAATGAGAATAAAGACTTCCTTTTTGGCTTGTAATGATAATTAAATTTGATTCTATAAGAAGAGCGTCATGCTTGCAAAAGACGCTCTAAAGTGTCTGCTCCCCATCCGCTCTGGACAAATCCCTTGATGTTTCCCCCAGTATCCACATGATACAAAATTGCTAGCTGCCTACCTTGGGGAATTAATTTCCTAAAGTAGGGAGAGGGCATCCAGAGTAAACACTCTGCATTTTCATCCTGTTGCTTACCTGCTTGCAGGTGCAAGCAGGGAGGGAGGGAAACGTTCCCTTCAGCAGGGGTCTTTGTTCTGCTGCAATTAAAGGCGCCTCGCTAATCCTTCTGCTTCCCAGATGCTCTGGGAGCGGCTATATTTTTAGCTCATCTCTTTTATATGCTTCACTCCAAAGACATCTTATTATTCATTTCAAAACTTGACAACTCCTATCACTTTGTCCCGCCGTTCCATTCTCATACACAAAGGGAGCACGAAATATAGCAGTCTCCAGCCAAGTTTTGCTTCTGCTCGCTTGAGTGCAGAGTGGCAAGGCTCTCTGCTGGCCCTGTCACGCGTGGACTGGCCCGGGGCATCTGCTGCGTGTCCTGAGCTCTCCCGCCGGTGCTCATCTGCCCCAGAGTGTAGACCGTGCAGGGACGTGTGTGTGCGCTTGCCCTCCAGGGTGCCGCAGACACTGCCATCCAGACACAACCCAGCGGCCCCAGTGCAATCCCGGGACCAGCCTGATGAGTGGGCAGCGGTGAATAACAGCAAGGATGAGCAAACCCAGCATTAAGCTGTTGACTCAACAAACGTTAATGAAGCCTTGACTGTGCACCGGGATGTGTGCTAGGAGAGGGCACACACTCTGCATGAACAGAGGAGAGATCCCCTGGTGGGAGACGCTCTGAACGGCTCGGAAGTAACAGATCACATTTAGGAAGCACTTGCTGTGTTCTGGGCACCAAGCTGAGCATACCATGAATGTTCATTCACGGAATTCCCACGACAGCTGTGGGAAGGGGAGACAGTTGTTCCCAATATACAGGAGAGAAAGCAGAGTCATGGAAAGGGTTGCAACCTGTGAATCAAGAGGCCAGGCTTTGAGCACTGGCCCCCGAGCCTGTGTTCCTAATAAACACTCTCCTGTATGGGCTCTCCCCGATCTCCACCCAGACTGCCTCCAGTTCCAGCATCAGAATACAGGAGAGAGCGTGCATCACCCACTTAGCCCAGGGCCTCGGCTGCACACTGTAGGGAGAGATTGTGATCACCTGTACAAGTGTCCAGACACGTACACCATGGACCATAAAGTGCTGAACACAGATTATACTCAGTAACTCTGGACAGCAGAGCTGAGAGCTCTGTTCCAACTTACCCAGGGGTGACTGGGCATTTTTTAAATTTTTTTAATTTAGAGAGCGTGTATGAGTTAGGGGAAGGACAGAGGGAGAGGGAGAAAGAGAATCCCAAGCAGACTCTGCCCCGAGCACAAAGCCTGATGCAGGGCTTGATCCTACAACCTTGAGATCATGACCTGAGGCAGAATCGAGAGCAGGACCCTTAACTGACTGAGCCACATGGGTGCCCTATGACTGGGCATTTTAAAGGGAGAATGAAGGAGGGGGAATAGCGGAAGTTTCCTGGAGTCAGATCAGAGTAAACTTGTAAAAATTGCAAAATGTGGGGAGAGGAGCTGTCGGAGCACGGGAAACCTATTTGGGTTTGCAGGCTGGTGCTTTACCCAAGCTTAGGCTCCTACCCTCCCGCAGCTGCTGGGAGCCGGGGGCCCCATCTTCAGGTGCTGGATGGAACAAACAGTAAATTCTTTTGGTAGCCTCAAGTTTTCTCAGGCAGGTACTTCAAGCAGGGTCATCCTTGGGATCCAGCCCTGAGCTGTCTGAAGCTACAGGCATACCACATTTTATTGTGATTCATGTTATTGCAATATACAGCTCCTGTGTTTTTTACAAATTGGAGCTCTGCAGCGACCCTGCATCAAGCAAGGCTATCGGCATCATTTTTCCCAAAAGCATTTGCTCATTTTGTGTCTCTTTGTCACATTTTGGTAATTCTCGTAATATTTCAGACCTTTCTATTATTATATTTGTTATGGTGATCTGGGATCTCGGATACGTGATGGTACTATTGTCCCTGTTTTGGGGTGCCGCTAACCGTGCCCACGTAAGGTGGCAAACTTAATCAGTACGGTGTGTGTTCTGCCTGCTCCACCAACCCCCCACCCTGTCTCTCTCCCTCTCCTCCGGCCTCCCTTTTCCCTGAGACTCAGCAGTACCGAACCTGGGCCGATTAATAATCCTCCCAATGGCTTACGTGTACACGGGAAAGGAAGAGCTGTGTGTCTCTCACTGTAAATAGAAGCTAGGAGCGACTAAGCTTAGTGAGGAAGGCTGGAAATCTGAGACAGGCTGAAACCGAGGCCTCTTGTGTTGGTTAGCCAAGCTGTGAAAGCGAAGGACGAGTTCCTGCAGGAAACTGAGAGCGCTGCTCCGGGGGACACACGGAGGATAAGAAAGTAGAACAGCCTTACTGCCAATGTGGAGAGTGTGTGAGCGGCCTGGATAGAAGAGCAAACCGGCCACCACATCCTCGTCAGCCAAAGCCTGACCCCGAGCGAGGCCCGAGCTCTCCTGCATTCTTTGAAGGCTGAGGGAGGTAACGAAGCTGCAGAAGGAAAGTTGGAAGCAGCAGAGGTGGGTTCGTGAGGTTTAGGGAAAGAAGCCGCCTCCATAACGTAGAAGGACAAGGTGAAGCAGCCAGTGCCGGTGTAGACGCTGCAGCAGGTGATCCGAAAGCTCCAGCTCGGATCATTCGTGAAGGTGAATGCACTGAACAACAGATGTTCAGTGTAGACGGAGCAGCCTTCTGTTGGGAGAAGATGCCGTGTGAGACGTCCACAGCTACAGAGAAGTCAGTGCCTGGCCTCAAAGCCTCAAAGCCTGGGCTGACTCTCGTGGGAGGGGCTCATGCAGCTCGTGACTTTATGTTAAAGCCGGTGCCCATTTGCCATTCATAAAGCCCCAGGACCCTCAAGAATTATGCTAAATCTATACTTTTGTGCTCTGTAAACAGAACAACAAAGCCTGGATGACAGCGTATCTGTTCATAACATAATTTACGAAATATTTTAAGCCTCCTGTTGAGACGTCCTCAGAAAAAAAGATTCCTTTCAAAATATTCCTGCTCACTGACAATACGTCTGGTCACCCAAGAGCCCTGATGGAGATGGATGAGGTGAGTGTTCGCATGCCTCTCACACAGCATCCGTTCTGCAGCCCATGGATCACAGAGTCATTTCAGCCTTCTGATTAAGAAATTAAGTTCATAAGGCTGACACTGCCATAGTGATTCCTCTGGTGGCTCTGGGCAAAGTGAAATAAAAACCTTCCAGAAAGGATTCACCATCCTAGAACATCTGTGATTCATGGGAAGAGGTCAGGATAGCAACATGAGCAGGAGTTTGGAAGAAGTTGATCCCAACCCTCATGGGCGACTCTGAGGGGTCAGGACGTCAGGGAGGAAGTGACTGCAGATGGGGTGGAAGGAGCAAGAGAACAGGAAGCGGAGGCTGAAGGTGGGACTGTGCGGCCGCCATCTCAGGGTAACACTTGAGGGTGAGCAGTTGCTTCTTACAGATGAACAAAGAAGGTGGTTTCCCAGGAGGGAATCTACTCCCAGTGAAGATGCCGTGAAGGTGGTTGAAATGACACCAGAGGATTCGCAACATCACAGAAACTTGGTTCATGTAGCAGCAGCAGGGTCTCAGAGAATTGACTCCAATTTTGAAAGAAGTTCTACTGTGGGTAAAATGCTATCCAATGGCATCGCGTGCTGCAGAGAAATCGTTCGTGGAAGGAAGAGTCAATCGATGCAGCCAGCTTGCTGGTGGTCTAATTCTAAGGAATTGCTGCAGCCACTCCAGCCTTCAGCCATCACCGCCCTGATCAGTCGGCAGCCATCGGCATCGAGGCAGGACCCTCCCCCAGTAAAAAGATTGTGACTCGCTGAAAGCTCAGATGATGGTTAATATTCTTTAGCAATAAAGTCCTTTTTAATGAAGGTATGTGCATTGTCTTTTTAGACATACTTTTATCACACACTTAATAGATCGCTGTATAACTTTTATATGCACTGGGAAGCCAAAATTTCATTTGACTCACTTTATTGTGATAATCGCCTTATTGCGGTGGTCTGGAACGGAACCTGCACTAGCTCCTAGATATGTCTGTATGTTAGTGTTCAAGTCTCTTAAGCAAAGATTGAAGCTTTGCCAAGAAGCCATGTCAGGGGAACCTGGCTGGTGTTTGGTGCGCAAGACTGTGTCGTTGGTGCGTGTCACTTTCTGTCACTGGTCTGTGTGATCCCTGTGCCCGCTCTGCTGGGTGGGCAAGCCATTGGCATTCTTAGTCAGGTTCATGAATGGGCACCCAGAGACGTTAAAGCTAGGTGTGTCAATATTAGGTCGTTGCAAATGGGCATCACAGGTGTTCTGCACACAGGGACAGCAGACGAGGGACTCGGGAGGCAGACGGGATGGGGAGCTAACCCAGTTGGGAAAGGTAAGCTGTGGGGCATCCCAGGAGCAAGGGCTTCAGTGCCACATCCCTGAGTCTTAGTTGAATCCTCAAAAGGACACGATGAACCTCCACACGTGGGCCCCGGTCTATCTGTCCTTTGCATTGCACTGGGAAGTTGCTCTAGAAAACATGAGCAAAAGGGAGATACGGATGACCTCACACCCAAACCTCTGAACACCCGGCCTTAGAACCCCTCACCATCTCTGGAGGTTCCCTGATTTTGCTCTGGAATTTGTACCTTGGAATGTACTCCCCTTTCTACCTTGTAACTCCACATCTTTTGTGAATTTGCCCTCATGCCTCCTCTTCCTGGCAGCCTGCCCTCATTGCATGCTTCCTTAGTATCTCCCTCTCTCTGAGAGTGTGCCGCACCCCACGCAATCGTCTTTGGCACCTGGCTGTATCCTCCAGACCATGTGTTCTGGCAGGACAGGCACTGCCTGGCCATGTATGGGAATTTCCTACGCCCCCTGCCTCCGGGCCCAGCGCACCACGGGCCTTCGGTGACCGCTCTCGGGAAGGACCGTGCGGGCAGGAATCCAGATGGCTCAGCTCTGCGCCCAGCCTGCTCTCTGGCCCTCACAGATCCCCTGTCTTTGACACCTGCCAAGCACCTGACAGGTCACCCTGTGGGAAACATCCTGCGGTTTCCCAAAGCTACCAGCATGGCTAAGGGAACAAAGGCACATCACCATGACCACTGCCACCACTAGCACTCTCATTCAATGTTTCATATGACCAAATCCCCGACCCCTAGTGCCAGGGAGATTAGAATGAACTTCTGTGGGTCATGCATTATGGGCCAGGGAGCAGGGATTGTGGTGGGAGGGTAATGGAGGGGGCCCATCTGTGGCCCTTAGACATTCTGCCAGACCATGTCCAGTCCAGAAAGCCCAGGGCAGCAGGTGGTTGACCAGGTAGAGTCGCAGTCTTGCCAGGGCCCTGTTCGTGGTCCCTGTCCAATGGCCGCCAGCTGGGGGAGTCTGCTCGGCTTGCTGTCCTTTCCTAGCCTGAAGGAGGACTCAGTGTGCAACCAGCTGATTGCTGAAATTCACAGCAGAGTTGAGTAGAAAGGAGCTTACAGTTCTGGGCACCCCAGTTTTTTATTTTTTATTTATTTTTTATTTATTTTAAAGATTTTATTTATTTATTTGACAGACAAAGATCACAAGTAGGCAGAGAGGCAGGCAGAGAGAGAGGAAGGGAAGCAGGCTCCCCGCCGAGCAGAGAGCCCGACGCGGAGCTCGATCCCAGGACCCCAGGATCATGACCCGAGCTGAAGGCAGAGGCTTTAACCCACTGAGCCACCCAGGCACCTCCTGGGCACCCCAGTTTTTTAAAGTGGCCTTCGGGGTCCTTCCCTTCACCCCTGCCTACTTTTCCCGTGCTTTTGCTCTCTGCCTCGCACTTCCCGGCCTATTGATCCCAAACTGATCACAGTTCCCTCTCCATCACCTGCTGTTTTATGGCTTCACATCTCTTTGTTATCCATCAGGACGGAACGTCATAATACCAACCACCACCCAGTCACTAATTTTTACCTAGTCAGGCTCCTACTAATCACTGTCAACTCAGGCCAATTCCGACCCTGCTGTTACTCCCATGATGGCGTGGACACACTACTCACTCATTCATTCCGCAGATCATCCCTGAGCCTCCAGTAAGTATCAGACACTTTGTCCAGTGCTGGGGATGCACAGATGAGCCGGGAACTGACACGGGCACTGCTCTCCTAGTCTTCACTGTCTAAGGGAGATGACTCAGGTATATCACATTAACCAGGTAATCCTGAAAGTGAAGGGGTTATTCTAGACCGTGGTATTATGGGTTAAGAAGAAAGGGAGTGTGTTTTTGTTTTTGTTTTTTTAAACATTAAATAAAGACACCTGACTCCCTATCTCGCCAGAGACGAGGAGCTCCTCCAGGGCAGGGATCTTGCCAGCTCTGTCATTATGTCCCCAGCACCCAGCACGGCACCTGACTCTGTTTCTGGCTCCAGGGAGATGCCCATTGCTGGAATTGAGTCATGGAGATGAGTCAGAGCTGGGCCAGCAGCTCATGGTATTTGATGCAGGAAGCACTGAGTCACGGAGCCAGGGCTCCCTACATCCACTCTCACTTGCGTACAGCTGTCTCCAAGTCTAGCACACAGACACATGCCAGAAGGCAGGGGAAGAAGGGATCAGTGAGCAGAGAGCTGGGCAGAACCCGATGCTCACAGCTCTTAAGGAGACACCTGATGGAGTGAAATGGGCATGAACTTGGCCATCCCACCAACTTCTCGCACCAGCTCTGAACCTCACCATTGATTGCACACCGATTGGACAAGTGGCTTCATCCCTCTGAGCCCTAGTTTTCTCGTCTCAGTGGGAAAATGAGAGAGCCAAGGGTTAGAAATGTATTAGTTCATGTCAATTTCCCCCCTAAAATTTTTTTTTTAAAGATTTTATTTATTTATTTGATAGACAGAGATCACAAGTAGGCAGAGAGGCAGGCAGAGAGAGAGGAAGAAGCAGGCTCCCTGCTGAGCAGAGAGCCCGATGCGGGACTCGATCCCAGGACCCTGAGATCACGACCTGAGCAGAAGGCAGAGGCTTAACCCACTGAGCCACCCAGGCGTCCCCCCCACTAAAATTTTAAGGTGAGTTGAAGGAGCCGGCTACAGGGGTGGTGCCCAGTGCATTTCCAGTGAAGGGGGCAATTTCGTACTAATTTCTTTTCCTGACAGCTCATTCTCCAAGGCAACAGCCTAACAAGTCACGGGGCCAATTAGTGTTAGAGAACCAACGGATCCTGGTGCTCGGAGCTCAGCCCACCACCTCAGTAGTTTGGCGGTGTATTTGGGGAGATGCTGCACAGTACCTTCCCATAATTGGGAAGTAATTGGACAGGTGCCGCTGTAAGTTGCACAGTGGTGCACTACCCTCGGCTCCTGTTTTAAGTAGCAAGGCCTCGCAGCAACAGGGGACCTGAAGGGCTTGCTCTCCTGCCTAGAAAAGCATGAACAAAGCTAGCAGGAACCAGGCCTGCCCCCTCGTTCTACAGATGGGAAAATTTGGGCTTACAGAGGGAGCAGGTGGGGCTGGATACTGAAGATTTTGTGGTTTCACCCCTGTATTCTCTTGGCAACCCCCTCAGACACAACGGTGTGGAGAAGACTGGCTGTATTCCTTTCCTAGGGCAGCTACAACAAATAACCATAGCTGAGAGGCTCATGCAACAGAAATGAATTCTCTCATTGCTCAAGAGTCTGCAAGTCCAAGGTCAAGATTTGGACAAGGTGGATTCCTTGTGAGGACTCTGGCAGAGGATCCGTCCCAGGCCCGTCTTCTAGCTTCTGGTGGTTTGCTAACAATCTTTGGTGTCCCCTGGCTTTTAGACACACAACCCCAGTCTCTGACTTCATACTTTCAGGGTCTTCCTCCCATGCACGTGTCTTGTCCAGATTTCCCCTTTTCACACTGCTCTGCCGTATTGAATCAGAGGCACACTATTCTAATATTACCTAATTTTAGGTAATTACACCTGTAGGGGGTTCCTGGGTGGCGCAGTCGGTTAAGCGTCTGCCTTCAGCTCAGGTCATGATCTTGGGGTCCTGGGATCAAGTCCCATGTTGGGCTCTATGCTCAGCGGGGAGTCTACTTCTCCCTTTCCCTCTGCCTCCTCCCCCCTGCTCAAGCTTTCTCTCTCTCAAATAAATAAATAAAAATCTTTTTTAAAAATGAAAGTAATTATGCCTATAATAACACCGTTTCCCAATAAAGCCACATTCTGAAGTCCCAAAGTTCAGGACTTAACCATGAATTCTGGGAGGACACAATTCAGCATGTGAGAATGACAAGCAAGTTGGATCACAGAATCTTGGAGCTGGAGAGGAAGCACCATTTCTTAAGTACCACTAGGTGCTGGGTGGGATACTAGGAATTTCAGCAGAATGATCTATTTTACTTCTCTCACCCAGTCTAATGGCATTCTGGATGAGCGTGCCAAGGTTCAGAGAAGCAAGGTGATCTGTCCCAGTTGGCACAAACAGTCCATGACAGATCTAGATTTCAGAGGCTGACCTGTGGCTGTCCAAAATCATGTGTTGCTTCAGCACCCAAGTGTCTTTGTAAAATGGATCTTAGAAAACATATGCACCACCACCACCACCAGTTACCCACCTCAACTTGCAAACGAAGGTGCCAGGACCTGAAATCCAGCTGTCTCACTCTGAATCTAGTGTTCTTTCCATTGGCTGCACTGTATTTAGTCAATACCCTTTTTAAAAGTTTCTGTCTGGCATGCGGGACTTCATTGTGACCAAAGCAGAGGTTAATTTCAGATTGGTTATAACACAAAAAGTAATTTTCCATTAAATATAATGACCTCGTTTCTGCAGTGACTTGTAGCAAAACATGCTGTTTCATTTCCATTCATCCGCCCTCATTTACCTACTTGCTACGATAATTTTACACTATAAGCTAAAATGTTGAAATCATTGGTTATATTACTAAACACCTACAATGGTTATTAGGCTTCTTCATGCAGAAAGAAACAGAAATAAAAATAAGAATTTTAGGAGAATGAGAATATGAGCAGTTAAAGTACATTCAAAGCTGTATTCAGTGCACAGAGGCTGTGGGGCCTGGAGCCATACCTAGCAGTAATCTAGGGTTGGTCTACCTTATCTGCAGTGAGACCCCGGGTTAGTTATGTTGGGTCCATTATCAAAGGAACGAGACTGAGACAAAGTGAAAGTTATGCAAAGCCTTATTCTATGCCAAGCATTAGAAGTCAGACTGACTGGCCAGGGCCGCCTCCAAAGAGAGCAACCCTCCTTGGTCTTACAGGCTAGTTTTTATAGGGCACAACCGCAGACCTCTACATATGTGGCTTTGGCTGATTGGATGTCTTTTACCTGTCTGGCCTTATTTTAGGTGTGTGTTTTAGCAATGGTTACCCGGAACCGATTTCACTAATTGTTGAGGTATTTATTAAATAGCAAAATGGCTACCTAGGCAACAAAATGGCTACCTAGGCAACATGGAGTCACTCTGGCTAAGCACGCCCAGGCAGGCCCTAGGGGTTTAACAGATTTTAACGTGAAATCGGCCCCAACAAGGTATACAACCTCTCTGTGTCTCAGTTACTTCAGCAGCAAACAGGAAGAAATGATATGGAAGGTAGTTGTATGGAGTGGAATAAAGGAACCTTGCATACATAGGGTGCCCCGGCATGGTGCCTAGCACCGAGAAAGCACTCAGAATGGAACCTTTTCTCTTTAATATAATGAAAATAAAATCTGAATTCTTATGCATAATCTTCTAAGTTTTTCCCCCCAGAGTTTCAGAAGTATAAATTGTGCCTATATTTCTCCAACCTGAACTTTTAAAAGTGTTGTTGTTGAAAATGGATGTAGTGGTTGGTGTTTATGCTTGGCCATGGGAATTCAGGGAGCAAAGGGAGCTAGCCGACTTGTTGAGGTGGGTAACTGGTGGTGGTGGTGGTGGTACATATGGTTTCTAAGATCCATTTTACAAAGACACTTGGGTGCTGAAGCAACACATGATTTTGGACAGCCATAGGTCAGCCTCTGAAATCTCAAATTTGTAAGCACTTCAGAGCACGCTAAACGGCCCCTTACATTTGGACCTGTGGTTGGTTGGGGCGGACTTGATAGAGGCGTTTTGTCTGCAGCCTACTTGCAGTGAAGCTCTTGAAACGTTCAGTGCCTTAGTTTTTCCTGTTCTCAGAGAAAGGGAGAGAGAGTGGGAGGTAGAGAAAGAGGCACACTAGGATCTTGTGTTTGTCTCTGACATCCCCTCATGAAAACGTTCAAGCAAACAGAGCGTTTCACCTTTTGCCGTATTTGCTTTCTCGGACTCTCTCTCTAGACAGGTTAGAAAGCAACAGATGACTAGAGAGCTAGGTAATAAGTTGCCACAGTAGGTGTGCTCATTGCTCCTGGGCCCTTTCGGCACACGGTGGTAGGAGTCTAGTTTTAAAGTCTTGTATTCATATTGATATTTCCAAATTCACATTTAAAATTATCAGGTTATTTCTTAACTTTTCTATTTGTATCTCATTCTTCTTTCACTGAAAAGCTTGCTTTCTAGTAATGGTATTTTTCTGTATTTGTTTTATCCTAATACGTGCCCAAAGCAAATTCAAAATTGCACTTCTAGTATTAAGGACTACTGTGAGCCAGGCAGAGACTTGAGTGTCACTGAGACTTGCTTAAAGCCCAAGTGTGAAGTGTCTGCCATCTCCCCGATAAACCGTTAGATACTTCAAGTGATCTTCCTCATTTCTTCCCTATGAAGGCTCGAGCATTCCCATTATACAGGTGAAGAAACTGAGGCTCAGTGACGTAAGGTGACTTGCCCGTGGCCACGAAGCCGAGATTCAGATCCCACCCTCACACAACACACCATTTGGAAATGGGAACAGGGACAGCGCAGTGTGCAAACCACTCAGTCTTTAGCGGACAAGGAGACCCTTCCCTTCCACACACGTACCCCTGGGCTGGCTTTTGAGAGCCCAGACTGTTCCTTGGTCATTCCCGAGTGCCTGGCCCCAGAGGGTTTTGGGGGACGAATGTGGATTGACTAGCAGAGGACAGCGAGTCCAAGGCGCCACCAATGGTCACTACGGGGAAGCCCTATCCTTAGTCATGGGATGCTGAAATCTGGCGGAACCGCAGGGTTAGGAAACTCGTGTTTCACACGAGTGAAGCCAGTTTTCCTGTTTCAGGTGGTTTTCATATCTCTGGAGCAGAAATCTATGTTGTCGCTTTGGTGATTGCTAATTAATGAGGCACACCTGGCTCCACTTTGCCTGTTAGACAAATTTAGGCCCAAATCATAGGTCTAGGATGCTCTCAGCTAGTTAACTAGCTCATCTCCCTATTTTTAGGCAAGGACTTTACTCACATCTTTCTGGAGCCACGTGTTTATTTTTTGGGTGTGTGTGTGTGCTAGTTTTTATTTAAATTCCAGTTAGTTAACATACTGTATGGTATTAGTTTCAGGTGTACCTTATAGCGATTCAACACTTCCATGCCGCCCCTGGAGCTCATCACAGCAAATGCCCCCGTAAATCCCCATCACCTATTTAAACCACCCCCCCCAGCCACCCACCTCCCATCTGGAAACCACCCGTTCGTTCTCTACAGTTAAGAGTCCGTGTCTTGGTTTGCCTCTGTCTCTTTTACTCCTCTTTGCTCATTTGCTTTGTTTCTTAAATTCACACCTGAGTGAAATCATATGGTCTTTGTCTTCCTCCGACTGACTTCACCCTAGCATTTATCCACATTGTTGCAAACGGCAAGATTTCATTCTTTTTACGGCTGAATAATAGTCCATTGTTTGTAGACTGTACCTTCTCTTTCCATTCATCAATGAATGACCCTTGAGCTGCTTCCATAATTTGGCTATCGTGGCTGATGCAGAGCTGCGTGTTGATCACATACGTTATGAGAGCTCCTAAAAAGCTGTGTGTCACAGCTGTTGTGCTGTTAGAAAATTTAAAAAAAAAGAAGTGTCCAGACAAAATAGGACATAAGTACTTACTGAAAACAACCTCCTCATTTTAACAGCTAAGGAAGGAAAACCTTGGTGAAGAAGACAGTCCTAGAGCCAGTGGGTTTGAGTGGGGGGCTCAGGGAGAGAACTTGGACTCAGGATCCTCCTGCTGACGGACTCATTCATTCAAATGATTCATTTAACACTATGTGCCTGCAGGCTCATAGAGACAGGAAGTAGAAGGTGGTTGCCAGGGGCTGGGGGAGGAGAGGAGTTGGGTAGTGTTTAATGGTATAAACGGTCAGCTTGGGAAGACGAGGAAGTCTAGAGATGGATGGGGTGGTGCAGAGCATTGGGACTATACTTAATGCCGAGGAACCGGACACTTAAAAATGATTGCAACGGTCAATTGATGTTACGTCTGCTTTACCACCATAAAGAGTATATATGTACTGCTTGCTTACTGAGTGTCAGGCACTGTGTTTGATGCTCAGAATAAGATGAGGGAAAGAAGATCCTGTTTCTGTTACCCTGGAGCCATTAGGTGTGTGTTTCCGTATCCAGATGACACACTCCACGACTGCCCCCCCATGGAAGGGTCCAGGAAGCCAAGAGGACTTAGAGCATGGGAAGCGGGTCCACACTTTGAAGTCAGAGAAGCTTTAGAGGAGAACAGACTTACCTATGCTGAGATGTGAAGGAGGAGAAGGAGTTGAGCACTGTAGGCAGACAGAGTGGCTGGTACACAACCTTGAGGTGGGAGGGTGGTGCTTTTGAGAATCTGAGTGATGGGCAGGGTGATGGGAAGCAAGGGGGGCTGTGGTGAGAGACCCTGGGGAGGTGGACCAAAGCCCTGGCAAAGATTTTGTTCTTTATCTGAAGAGCCGTGGGCAACCTTTGATGTGGTTTCAGTTCGAGATAGCCTTGATCAAATTTGCCAGTTTTCTCTCAGCCCCTTCATCTGTGGTGGGACAATTAGAGCAGAGAGCAGCAGAAGAGGACAACTGGGGACCGAGGTTACTGCCCTGATCTAGGCTGGAAGTAGCAGCCGCGACCTGGTTCTGATAGTGGAGAGGGAGAGGAATGGACAGAGTGAACGATATTGGGGGATGTGCTTGACAAGTCCTGGTTGTGGGGCCCAGGCCGGTGGGCTCAACGACGACTCTAGAAATGTAGAGATGGCATTGCACGCATTGTTTCCTGAGTCCAAGTCAGAAAGAAGCATCTTACGTTGTGTCTTCATTTTAATACTTATTAATATTTCATTACATATAGAATGCTTAGTACTTATGTAATTGGTACAATTTTTTTTAAAAGTTAGTATAAATAAGCAAAAAGTCAGATTCTAAAAATCACTGTAGTAATTCCACCACTTGAGACAACTCTTGTGAAGATGGTGCTGGACGTACTTCTAGACTTTTTATACACATATGTAGATATGCATATTTTTTTCCAAAAATAGGATCATATTAAACATACTGTTTTGTAAGTTTTTTTTAATTCAGTGGGATGTTGTGAGTATGTTCCCATGTCCAAAATGCACACATTCCCCAGATGATTTCCAGTGACCGCGTATTATTTCATCGTACAGCACAAAGCAGCTCCTACGACAGGTCAGCACTCAGCATTTCGAGTATTTCTAATTTTTCACGATTTGAACAGCCCTGCAGGGAATATCTTGTGTCCAAGCCTTTGCCCTACACACATCTTAACGTTATTTACAGATAATTGAATCCCTAGGAGAAGAATCACGGGTCAAAGTTTATGCATGTCTTTAAGGCTTTGAAATATACAGCCAGTCTGCCCTCCAGAAAAGTTGCACCAAATCACACTCCCACAAATAATAAAAATAACCATAATGGCCAACATCTACACAGCCCTTACTACATGCCTCACACTGTTGCAAGCCCTTTCCATCTCCTAAGTCATCAATCCTCCTAACAGGACTGTGAGAGAGTTATTATTATGACTTGCATTGAACACTTACAAAACCAGTGCTTCCCCACACTTCTGTCTACACTGGGTATTTCCTTTTTTTTTCTTTTCTTTTTTTCCATTCTAGTGGGTAGGATATGATATCTCATTTATATCTGGTATGTTTTATATGAATTAATTTAATATTTCCAACAACCTTTAAGTTTCTCTGTCATTCTTCATATCATACAAAAAAAAAGAAAATAAGGCTCGGAAAGTCAGAATGAGCTGCCCAGAGCTACCCAACTGGGAAATGATAATGCTTAGATTCTGGCTCCAGAGTTCATATCCTTCCCTCTACTATCACGCTGCCTCTTCGGCTAGAGACTAGGATATTTGGAAACGTGGTTTTCGTCCTTGAATAAAACCTTCCAGAAGATTTCAGGATGGGAACTCAAGGAAGAATACACTCTGACCGGCTCTGTGGAGCATTTGATGATGGGGTACTTGGAGGGTGGTACAGAGGTTGCTTCCCAGCCTCGTTGGCACTGCGATGCAGCAAAGGCATCCAAAAATATGTTAGAAAAGAGAAAGGCCTTTATAATGAGCCTGGGCCTGCCTTTGTCTTGTGAGGTTTTAACTACTGTAATTGCCTGTAGTGTGAAGTAGTGTATTTTTCATGCATCTATTTTTATTCTGTGTCTCTCTGCGTATCTGCTTTTTTGTTTTGTTTTGTTTTTCTGTTAACTCACTTGAATCCTGGTGGGTAGTCCTCCCTTGAATAGTATTGCCTCGGGGAAGCGTGCACTCCCATGCACGCACACGCATGCACACACAAGTACTATGAAGGCGAAATGGGATGGAATTTATTCTTTAAAAGAAAAGCGAGTGGCAAAGTCTGAGCAGATGACTTTGCAATCCATACTGTATTTAATTGGTTGTATTGAACCATACTGCAAATTAAGTCTCCTCTGTAATTTACCCTGTCAAATGGTAACCCTCCAAACAATTTGATACCTCATTTAAACATTGGTAAATGGCTCATGGAGATGATAAGGGGGAAAAAAAAAAGAAGATTTAATGATGAGCAGATAAGAAAGCCTCTGTTCCCAGAACGAATCCTCTGCGAGGATGTCGTGAATTAACCCGTGCCATCATTCCCTGAGCATTTATTGAGCAACTACCTTGTGCAGCCAGTTCCTTCAGTTGGCTTGGTTCTTCCTTCCTTCCTTACACTTCCTTCCTTACACTCCTCGTCATTTAGCACTTACTGTTCAAAAGGGACAGTGTTATGAGCTGGGATGAGACCAAGAAGGTAACATCCCCAAAGGAGAGAGAAAACAGGTGCATGGATATGTCTCTAGGTGTCCTGTTCTCAGGCCCTAGGGACCTTTGCAAGTTCAGTTCTTTCTGCCTAGAATGGCCTTTGCCCGATTTTTCTCTCTGCCTAGAATGGCCTTCCCCGCTTTCCTGGGAACTTCCCCTTCCCCTTCCCCTCCGAGATCCAGTTCAAGCCCAGCTCCTTTGTCAAGTCTCCCCTGATGCCCTTCCCCATCCCTGCACCAAGCCAGGGTCACACCCCATGCGCGCCTTTAATATAAGCTCGTCTTACTCTCTCATGGTTGTTGGTTTCTTTGCCTACCTGTCCTATGTGATTGCAAGGTCCTCGAGGCAGGGCCTGTGTTGTAATCCCCAGGTGGCTACAGTGTCGAGCAGGAGACGGGGCACCTACCAGCTACTCAGTAAGGACACACAGTTTGAATAACTAGATGAAGGGGTAAACAGGAAGCAAGATGAATACATGTGAGGTGTCCTGGATAAAGGAGCAAATACGGTGCCATGAGAGCGAGGACAGGAATCATCACGGAGGGGAAGGGGGCGTCAGGGAAGGTTCCTCGGACGAGGGCGCTATTAGAGCTAGGCTTCCAGCCTATGTATGGGTTAGTCACGAGGAGTCACAAAAGCACGGGTGAGAGGATGAAGAGGGCCTTCGGCAGAGAAGACACTGTGAACAGTGGCATGGAGGTGGGGGCAAGTACAGAACCCAGAGGGGCAGTCCTCAATCTGTCCACAGCCTGGGTCACCGGAAGTTTAGTCGGGGGAGGAAGGTCAGACGGGACCAAGGGGGCTCATCTGCAGTCTGTCCTCAGAATTCTTCAGTAACAACTCTCTTGCCCAGAATAATGAGGAGGGTTCACAATGGGAGAAACGGACAAAGCTGTGGCAGCAAATGCTGGGTTATTAAACACTATTTCTAAAACCAAATACCTGCTTTGATTTTTCGTAGTACTTTAGTATCTAGACCATTTTACTAAGACTAAAAAAAAAACCAAAAACCAAAACAAAAAACCCACAAACCTGTTTTCCAAAGGAAGCGTGGAAGAAGCATGACCAGACTCTGCCTCTCCTCTCCTCTCCCCTCCCCTTCTGGTCCAGTATTCTTTCCTCATTGCAGAACAACTCATGCTGCCCCCCAGGAGGTCCCCGCAGAAACCCTTCGGGGATGAGGCAGTCTTCATTTCCCATGACGAAGGGCCTCGCCATGCCTTTCCAGCCTGACGGCTCAGGCTGGAAACCACAAACAGCCACAAGCTCCCAAGTGCTCGCTCCCAGAACATGCTGTCTTGACCTTTTTCTTTGAGATCCTTAAAGCAAAGTGGCCTTTAGCCCAAACCTTCTGATTTATGACCCTCTCTGACCTCCAATACGTGCCAGAAGCCAGAATTGCTTCGGCTCTGCCTCCTGGCCAGCTGTCCTCCTTCCTCGTCCCAGCCTCTCAGGGATCACAGCTTCGTTGTTGGACTGGGAAGTCCAGAAGCTGAGGAACGGAGCCCCTGATCCTACATCGTCTTGCTTTCTCTGTTCCGTGGCTTGTCAACCTTTGTAGAGGAAGCGGGGGCTGCCTTTAAGACTGGTCCCGCCAGAACTCTCTGACCCTCAGTCTTTCCATAAACTCATTCGAACAGTATGAGGTTCAGGGTTCCTCTGGCTTTGATGATGCCGATAAAATCTGCTTGAAAACATGGAGAAATTTTGAGCCTCAGTGAACAAGTATTTGCAAGATTCTCCGAGTTGCCAGGATGGATGCCACTAATACGACCATATGGGTTATCGGAATTCGGACGTATCTGTACTATGTCTGCATAGCTGAGGTTGGAGAAAGTGGAGACATATCCCCTCAATGATTCTTCATTTCCAAATAAATGAGCCACTTTCACAGTCATCCTTTTTAACATGTCATAAAATTAACTATGGGAAAAGATAATGTTACAGATCTCTTTAGGCCCTTCAAGCATGCACAGAGCTACACTTGGCGAGGCAATATTAGGTATCATCAGGCGTTAAAAATGTTTTGATTTTAAAACACTTAATGAGGATTCCCGGATAAATTAATGCCCCTCCATCTGCTGTCTTGCATCGTAGGTGATATTTTATCCTTGCACGATCATCTCCAAATCTCATTCCACCAGGAAGACTTCTAATCACAGTTTAATTTTAGAGCAATATTCTACTTGGCAATCAATAAGCTTCTGTCATCAAACTTTGATTTAATAGGAGATGCGGATAACGTTGTCCACGTTACGCAGAGAGAGGAACACTTTCTGGAGAGGGGAGAGAGGGAGGATGTCTATGTCTCCCACTTTCCCCTGCCGCATACCATTCTAGTTCATAGAAGCCTATAAATCAGTACCCTGTGTTGCGTGAATATTAGTCTCGTCAGTTTTACATCATTAACACCATGAAGAAGCCACCGCCCTTTACACAGCTTTCCTCCACCAGCTAAGTACATCCTCTTAATAAAGGGAGAGTAAATGGATTCTGAGTCTGTTACTAACAAACATTTCCTTCCTCACCAACTTTATCTGGGTCGGGATTCATGAGAGTTATACGGTTGTCTTATGGCCGATTAGGGGCGAGGGTGGCCAGACAGGGATTCCGCCCTCCAAACATGATGTCCATTGGGCAGTGGGCAACGTGACAAGGCAACAACCTAAAGAGAGGGTCCCAAGAGTAGTCAGAGAGGTTAGTGAGTGATCAGAACCTAGAAACTTAGGGTGCAGCAGCAAATTCCATGGCAGAAATGATTCGTGAATTTAGAATCCTAGAAAGATGGGAGCACCTGGGATTCTAGCAGAAATCCTAGAAAGATGGCACCAGTCTAGAGACCTAGGAAGATGGTAGCAGTCAGCATTTTGGAAGGTCAGGGCCAGTGTCCAGAGCTAAGGTGCTGGCCACCACGTGCCCACTGACCTGAGAGGCTAGCCATGTGGTTCAAGGTCCTAATGGCTGAAGGATCTGGGGTGAACCTTCTGGAACATCTACTCCAGTGACTCCCACTGCTTTTATAATGAAGTCCCCTTTGTGGTACATGTTTCCCTCCCTCCATGGACTCAGTGGCAGCGAAGAATTTTGTCCACCAAAAAAAATGTATTTATAGTTATTTGGTTTCCTATTTGAATTATTCAAACCCATAACTAAAGCACTAAAGAGAATCCTCCCAAAGATGAACTAAGGAGTCCAACAGTAACTTGATGCAATTCTAAAATGAACTTGGCATTTTCATTCGCATGCGCAACGGAATGTGTTGTCTTAGTTAAGGATAGTTACACATTTCTGTTTCGCTTTTTGAAATGCTGAAAATTGCTTAGGACTTCTTTTTATTACCTTTAGTGACCCAAGGAGATGCTGGGCTTTGGGTTAGGAGCCACTGATCTGGTACAAACTTCTCATTGGATAAAAGAATTGACAAAGTTCTGGAGAGGTACAGTGAGTGCCTTCTGTTCACACAGTGGCTAGAATTCAAGCCTCGTAATACCTAATATAATAAAAAAGACCCCTTATATAAGGACTTGAAGCGCATCATAAAATGCCCAGTTGCCGATGTAAGCCTATACACAGGGTACTGTTCACTGAGGATTGCTTTAAGTAGGTTTAATGCAGGAAGATGGTCACAAAGATGGTCATCGCCAAGGATAGCCAGCATTATTTGTGGAGGCTTCGGCAATAAAGGCGGGAAGATCAGTTTCAGAAGATTTCCAAAGTACTGGTCAACTACCCCAATTTACTCTTGAGGTCAGCAGCTATGGGTCAAACACAGCACAAGGTCTGAGGATGACAGAGTTGAGGAAGATGGAGTCTGGTGGGGAAGACAGATAAGGAATCAGGCAAATCTATCAGAGAAGGAAGGTTTTTGAAGGCAAGAGCGCGGGGGCCGTGTGTGAGGAATCGGCTAGGAATTTGGGCATCGGTAGAGACTGAAGTTCTTTTTCTTTTTTTTAAGATTTTATCTATTTGTTTGACAGACAGAAACACAGTGAGAGAGGGAACACAAGCAGGGGAGTGGGAGAAGCAGGTCTCTCGCTGAGCAGGGAGCTCCCCCACCCCCGAGTCCCAACATGGGGCTCAATCCCAGGACCCTGACATCATGACCTGAGCCTAAGGCAGACGCTTAACGACGGAGCCACCCAGGTGCCTCAAGACTGAAGTTCTGTGGAATTCTATATTATTTCTGCAGGGAGAGGGAGAGCAGGCCTTGTTCAGGGGAGGTTTTGCAGAGGTGGTGCTATTCAGATGTCTTTTTTTAAAGATTTTTTTTTTTTAATTTATTTGAGAGACACAGAGAGAGAGAAAGAGGTGAGCAGAGGGAGAAGGAGAAGCAGACTCCCCGCTGAGCTGGGAGCCCCAGGCAAGGCTCAATCCCAGGACCCTGGCATCACCACCTGAGCCAAAGACACCTGCTTAAACCACTGAGCCACCTGGGTGCCCCTCAAATACCCTTTCAGAAAGGACCAGGATTCAGGCAAATGGATAAAAGAATAGGCATTGCCCACAGAGCAGCCAGCCCCTGAGAAGTCTCAGAATGAAGGGAGTCCACCTGTAGCCAAGATAGTGACTCTGGATAAGACAGAAAAAGGTGTTCGTTCCTCAAGATACTCTGTCACCATCTCTCCACCAAGGGCTGCACCTGTACGCATTGGCGGTCCTGTGACTTTGAACGCGACCCTCCCCTCCCCCCCCCCCACCTCCGCAGTCTCTGCACAGGGCACTCGTCCTGCACCACATGCAGAGGTCCTGGTGTGGGAGTGTATTAAATATCCCTCCCGAGCTCCAACTGGGCTGTGTCCTGAAGCCAGCGGCAGCGGGAGCCTGCCCCGCCGAATTGCGGCGACGGGCGGGCCCCGGCAAGCCAGGAGGGAGCCACTGCCACAGACGCGCCTTCAGCGAATGAGCAGTCCTGTTTATCTCTCCGGTCACGGCGCGGAGACCACGGAGGGAAGCCTCCATCTCTCAAGGGCAGGCGCGGCTCTTTTTCCTTCCATCTGGACCCAACAGCTTTCCCAAAGCCCTTCGGGCCTGTTCACACGTAGCAGAAACACATCTCTTATTGATCAACAGCTCGAAGGGAAAGTCCCGTGAAATATGCTCTTCCTTTTGTCTCCGACAGGCCCTTCAGCATCATCATGCTGTTCACGAAATTTCCTACATCGCAAAGGACATCACAGATCACCGGGCCTTTGGATACGTTTGCGGGAAGGAAGGGAATCACAGATTTGTTGCCATAAAAACAGCCCAGGCGGTGAGTATCCCCATCCGAGGAGGGCGCCTCTCCTCGTAGCTATAGGGGACGGCGTGTCCAGGCGTGCTGTGGGTCTTTGAAGGCCGCCTCTGATGTAGGACGAGGCCATGCTGATGCTCAGGCTCCCATCTCCAGAGCATAAATAGCCTCGGAGCAAGGAAACGGCGGGCTTAGGCCCCATCCTGTCTTCTTGTTGTTTTCCTAATGTGTATTTCGTAATGACTAATTATTTCCCTTTCTGACGAAGCTGGATGGAGGCACTGCTATACAAATAAGTTTCCTTGTGTTCATAGCCTCGTTTAAAAAGAAAATAAGAGAAAACAAATAGCTGTTTTGCATAAGGCCTACCCTAATTTCATTGTATTTGAAATTACTAATAAATAAAAGCAATGCCTTTTATGCTTATGATTATTATGAATTTGCAAATATAATTAGTTGAAGAAATGAACTTTAGCCTAGATGCAATTTGCTAAACCAATATAAACAAGGTAGAATTAATTAAAGATGGAATGCTTTCAGTTTAATAGGAATAGGAAGGGCTGCGGGTTGTAGCAGGCAAAAGAAAAAACCAACAAAACGGGCCGCTCAGACTCAGGACTGTTCCCTTACTCATGTGCTTTATCCCCCCTTTTACTCCAGGCTGAACCTGTTATTCTGGACTTGAGAGATCTCTTTCAACTTATTTATGAATTGAAGCAAAGAGAAGAGTTGGAAAAAAAGGCACAAAAGGATAAGCAGTGCGAACAAGCTGTGTATCAGGTATACCTGTGAATTTATCGGAGTGCCAGAGAAGACTGGGACTTAAAATAAACAGATGTGAAAACTGACAGTCAGGGCTTGTCCTCCTGCTGCCAAGGAGAAATAAACAAAGATGAAAGGTTCCCGTGTAAATTACAGGCACCAAAAGCAAGCCGTTAGAGATGATCTTTTATTCTCTGAAATTCTGGACATGTGCGTGAGAGTGAAATTTTGAATTCCGAGGAAGATTTCAGGGCAGGTGGGGGGTGGTGGAGTGACGAGAAGGGACACAATTGCTTTTTTTTTTTGCTGTTGTTAAGGGTAGGGGTAGGGGGGCTGCAAGGGTTTTCATTTCTCCTCTGTGGGTTGTTTTCTACCTGAAATGACCCAGCAGCCTTTCCTCCCCAGAGCTGGTTTCTCGACTATCCTGTAATTTCTGAATGCAATCTCATACCTCTCCCTTTATTTATATCCTCTGCTTTTCAACCTCCCTTGACTCGCTCTGCTGTAGACAATTTTGGAAGAGGATGTTGAAGATCCTGTGTACCAGGTAATTTCTGAAAACCATCGGGGTTTTTAGGATCCAGAGTGGCAAGGCCCGTGTTACAGACAGTTGGTCAGAGCCCCAAAGAGCACCCTGACCTCAGAGCCTGGAGAGGGACCAAGACTAGTTTCGAGGCTGAGGGCTGCCAGCCCCTCGGGGGGTGGATTTCTATAGAAAATGAACAGAAGTTTGGTCGGCCTCAGTTACATGGGATCTGGAGTTGCGCTTCTCCCTTCTTAACCCTGCATTGGCCCCTCCACAGTCTATAAATATTTGATCCCAGAGCTGGATGTTTTCGGGATATTCCTGAATATTCCAAGGTCATGAGGAGGCTTCTCTGAGTTAGGAACTGGGGCCGGGGACTGAGTTTTGGCGACTTTGGGGTATAAGCGCAAAGGGCAGTTTGTATGTTTTGGGAAGGCGGTGAGGGCAAGTCTCTGGCCCCTCTGATGAGCCGGCTCATGCCATGGGGGCTGTTGGGAGGAGGGTAAGGGCGATCGTAGAGACAGCCCAGCCCACAGTTTTCCCTGAACTCTGCAAGGTCACTGCCCCAGCAGGGCCGGAGAGATGACTTGTCTAGGATCCAAGTATGTGCTCTGTACAAATAGATGCAGAAAGAAGGGAAGAGGAGGCCTCCCACCACCAACCCCAACCCCCACCCCCCACTGACTCATGCTTATTCCCAAGGAGAGAAAGGAGCCGATAAATGGACTCATTGGACGTAAAACCCTGAACTTGTATTTCTAACCGGACACACCTGGGTTCTATGTGTGTTTGAAGTAGGAATATCTAGCCTAAGTGGCTTTTAACAAAAGCCAAAGATGTGCTTAACAGCATGGCCTCACACTAGAACACTGAGGGCGAGGATTTGTCTAGAATATGAGCTCGGCCCCTGCTAACGGACAGCACAGAGAATGAAGAGTATTGCCCTGTTTGAAATGGCCCAGTCCTTTAGAGTCTGAAACACGCACAAGGGAAAAAAAACAACAACACTGATTTTCAGTACTTAAAACTAAGGATGTAAAATCAGGTGATGTTTATGGGATGGGGAGATTTGGGGTTTCTGAGCACTTAAGGGTCGAGTTAGGGCGTTGGTCTTGAGGGAAGCGAAGGGAGGCTATCACTGTAGCCCAGATTATGAAGCTGGGCCCCTAGATGTTCCTAGGAGACGTCATTTGCACTCAGCAGTGCGGCCCACGCAGACATTACTGAGATCCAGTGTCACTGAATAAAGAGGCCACATCTCCAGAAAGATACGCAGGGGTCCCATGCCTTTGCTGCTGTTTGACTGGCCCTCAGAGCCTCGCTGTCTTCCTTAGCAAAGGCAGGAGTGTGCAAAGCACGTGTCGCGTTTTCAGTGATACACTTGCCCCTGGAAGGTGTGTTCTGTTGCGACTGTTTCTTTAATGCTCACTGTGATTTGTATCCTGAATTCCAAATGCCTTTTTTTTTTTTTCCTCTCTCTTCTTCCTCTCTGACCTTTTCTCTCTGGCCGATCCGTAATAGTACATTGTGTTTGAGGCTGGACACGAGCCAATCCGTGATCCTGAAACGGAAGAAAACATTTATCAGGTATAAAATCACTTCTCTCTCCTTCCATTGCCCCACTGCCTCTGGCTGTTGCACGGAGGGGTCCGCAGAACCTGGGGCGCTGCCCTCATAGGGTCACTCCGTGTCCTCAGTCATCCAGGCTTGGCCAAATACCTTCCTCTGAGTTGGCTTTTACAGATTGACCAGTAGTTTCTACACCTTGCTGTGCAAATGTTCAATGGCCCATTGAGTGCAGTGTTCTGATTGCTAATGGATCTTCACTATTTTCAATAGACTCCAGAATCAAACATTTCCATTGGGATAAAGTAATCCATTGGAGGGTTGCTGTCCCTGATAAAGGAGGGTCCTTCATTTCTCCAAAAACGGTGCACATCAAATTTCTTTAAAAATCCAACTGCACTCCTGAAAATCAAGGACAAATTCAAAAACGCTGTTGCAAAACAGCACTGGGAATATTAACCGAATAAAAGAAAAGTACAGCTCAAGGTTTTACCCCTCCTAAAGGGAAGGTAAATTAATATTCTTAAATGTCTGCTCATGTGAAGAGCACTGCACACGCTTTGTGATTCATTTGGTTCTGACAAACATGCTATATAAAGTAGGTATTAAATCCCACTTTTACAAGGGGAAACTGAGACTCAGAGATGTTGAGGAGCTTCCCGGGGGCTGCCTAGCTCCTTAGAGCTGAGATCAGACCCAGTGTGAGTGAAGGCAAAACTCACACGTCCTCCCCCCATGCCTTTCCATCAAAGAGTTTGAGAAATTGCACCATAGCAACACATCAAACAAATATGACAGCTTCCAATTTTTCACTAATTAGAATTTTAGCCTTAATTTGAAATATAAACATTATGGAGGAAGGAAAAAATTTAATGTATTTAATAAGTGATTTTAATTTTCTTAATTTACTCAGTTGTGTGGTCTGCTTTTCTGCCTTGGGCATGCATTACTTGTGTAATAAAAGTAAGACAGATTTTCAGTTTCTGTCTAATGCACAGAATTCTAAACGACCAAAGTATCACATCAGCTCTGCCGACAGCTCAGTTTCAGCCAGTCCTATGGAATAATAATCGAAGTACTTCTCTCTACTGGGTCTGTCTGGATGGGATGCAAGTGGGAGGTTGTGGCTCTGTTTAAAATCATCGCTCACAAAGTTTCCGATCTTTACACAGAGGACTTGCATATTTGTTCTCGGTGTCAGATTTTAAATTACTACAATCTCGTGGTGTCTGAATGTGGGGCCAAAGGAGCCATTAACCAGTCATCCTCTGAAGAAAAAATACCTTTTAAGACAAAATTAGGCTCTTCAGTGCAGGGTTTCTGAATTCCGACTGAGCAGTAGTTGGCGGGGCTCCCGCTGTGCCCTGTGGGGGGGACCGTTGGGGGTGTGGGACATCCTGTGTGCAGGAAGGACCGGTTTAGGCTGGCAGAGAGCTGGGCTCTGGTTCTGGGGCTGAGTGATGGTGGGCAAGACACTTGCCCTCTCTGAGACTCCCTTTCCCCAGTGATAAGGTAGGGGAGTAATTTCTCCATAACCCATTCTTGGCATGAGAAGGAAGCAAGACCGTGAGAAGGATGTACAGAAGAGACTCTGTCCTGGGTCACACGGTGTGTGGATTCAGGATCTTAGTCCAGGTACCAACTCAGCCATTCATCCAGCTTGTCAAGTTCCTTTCCTTCTCTGAGCCTCAGTGTACTCATCTGTAAAATGAGCAGATAAGACCAAAGGATCTCTTAGGCCCTTTGCTGCTTTTTGCAACTCGGGCCTCATCACAGGACAGTGATTCTTTAGAGATACACGTTGGCTTGCTTTACAAGGCGACAAGATATTTGGAGGTGGTGTGTGTGTGAGCGTGTGTATGTATGTGTGTGCGTGCACGCACGTGTGATGTATAGCTATTTAACACTTTTTGAGTGCTGACTTCCGGCCAGCTCTGTGAATGGGGTTTACATGCAATATCTAATCTCACAAGTGGCTTGAACCATTCCCACCTTACAGCCAAAACAGTGGGGCTCACACAGATAAGGTGTCTTGCCCAAGGTCACAGAGCTAAGAGAGGTGGCACCCTCAAGGCACAGCCAGGTCCCTCTGACCTTGGTAAATAGATAAATCCCGAGGTTCTTTTCGGCTCAGAATACCCATGATTGGATTCTGTGTAGGTTTCAAGTCACTATCTAAAAATCACACTTGTGTTTTAACAGTCCTGACCTCCGGATCTTCCCGTCTGTCCATCATGAGCAGGAAGGTACCATTTAAGGAAATGAATATTTTATCACCCTCTGTTCTCCTCGCTTGCTTTGCCAGTCAGCTGAGCCCCAATTTGCTTAAGGAGAGATAAGCTCGTGGACCTGAAGATAAGGCTGGGCTTTTAAGGAGCTGTGATTAGGAGCCTGGCTCCTCTTTGTGTTCTAAGAACCTAGGAGTGTCCCATAATCCTTCCTCCTGAGTAGATGGCCCTGCTTTCTTCTTCTTCAGCTTGGCCCAGGGGGGTCTCAGATTTTCATCTGTTCTGTTTTCCGGAAGGAGGCAGACCTTATCACTGGGGCGGACGAGGCACCAGGGGCCTACTCCTTGAGTCGTTTTGTGGCCTTGGATGAAGTCCATCACTTCTGTACCTCGGTCTCCTGGGCTGTAAAATGAGGGATGCTATGTCATCTGCTTCTAGAAGTGACGTGAAGGTGTAAAGCACTGGGTACATAGTAGGTTCTGTGTAAATGTTCATTCCCTTTGCTTCCTAAGAATGTCATCAGTATCCAACGCTCTTCAAGATGTCTCACGATGATGTATTAAATGCAGTAGAACCTGACTCGCCTGCCGCCTCCTGTCGGAGAGCCTAGCGGAAAGTTGCCACCTCGCCTGATTGCTACTAACAACTCCCGCGTGAGGGAGAGAGAGACTCTTGAGTAAATGTAACCTCTCTTTGAGGATCAGTAGTCTCATTTCCCAAACTGGATTAAGAATAATAATGGTCTTCCTTTTTTGCATGCATCAGAAAAAGTTTTCTGTCATCTTTTTAAAAACAACACAGAACCTTGAGACACAAGGGTTTTTATGCCTCACTTAACGTTGACCCTTGCAATAACTCAGGAGGATAAGAATAGCTACGATGACTATCGTTTTAAACCATAAGAAAATCAAGTCCTCCGATTCAAGGGCCGGGCCCAAGGCCAGAGCCTCCACTTCTAAACCCGGCATTCTGTAGCGAGTTAACAACTTCCTGCACCAGCAAGACGGCGGCCTTCCACACGGGCATTTTTCACGTTCTTTGGTTTGAAAAATCATTTTTAATTGCCCGTGATGTATCAAGTATTGTTGTTTTAAGATGATGAGCCTCTGCTCTTACATCACTCAACCCTTAAACTGCTTCTCTAACACTATTAGGATGTTACTGAGCCGAAAGCGTCTTCTGTGCTTATGGTGGTTCCCGTATAACTTCCACAGTAATTCCACATCTGTTAACTCCTTCATTCAAATCGCAGTTCTGTACGGAGCACCTAGTGTGTGCCAGGCACGTAGAGATGGAATGGACTGCGGCATGGTCCCGACCCTCCGGGACTTTCTAGGCACCCCCTTGCATGCCTCCGACAGCTAGTTGAGAAGACTAAGGTTCAGAGAACAAAGGGACCCTCTCAGATCACACTGCTGGTGGCAGAGCCGGAATCAGGAACCAGCTCTCCTGCTTTCGTTTGGTTCAGAACTGTTCTCACTCGCTCTGCAGTGTCATGTTAGGAGATGGTCTACAGGCAGATGGGACCAGGCAGGCAGCGAGGAGAAAAGGGACCAGTCTCTCTCTGGTCTTCATCCCTCAGGCACTGCTGCCAGTGTTCTGCCCTTAGCACAGGCCTGGTAAATGTTTGGTGCTTCAACATTGCGTAACCGGTATTTACCGATGGGGAAACAGCTAGTGAACTATCCGCCCCGCCCCAGCTTAGAACTGCAGTGTGGTTTGACAGCTCCCGTATAAGATACAGCACATTTTATGCTCACGGGAGTAGCCCGATTTCTTTCCCACCTCCCCTGAATAAGACAAGCTCCATTCCATCAGGGGCCATACCCAGCTTGTTCTCCATCATTGTCCCGGGCAATGCACAGAGCATGACGCGTAATGGGCTCTTGGCCGCTTTGATTTTTTTTAGTGGAAGATTGTACCAGAGGTTACAGAGGGTGCAGAGGAAGGCTTCCACCAGGTATGGAGCCAGGCGAGGCTCCCAAGAAGACATCCCAGCAGACATAAATCTTAAAGGACAAACAGGCAGATTGATATATCACCCATGGGAGAGCCGAGCAGCCAAGCTTTTTCAATTATGCACAGTTTGGGTTTATCCGTCCTGCCGCTTCTCCTCCATTTGCAGGGATAATTGAGAGTCAGCCGTGGTTCAGCTTGCTAAGTGCCCATAGTGAGCCGTGAATTACGGGGCACAGAAATGCTGTTCATTTGGCTCAGAAAAGGGTGAGCTAGTAAAAATACAAATGTGGGCTGGTAATTTATTGGCCCTTGTTAGCAAGGGCTTGGTACACATTCTTAGAGGATTCTTTTCAGATGGAGGCCCGTGATCAGGAGCAAAGAAACTATATTCTTCATTGGCAACCAGCGAGCTGAGGTTTGCAGGAGCAGCTCAGGAAGTGCATCTCCATGCTCCCTCGTTGTCCTCTTTTCTGCAAGAATGTGCACAACCTTCTGAGAGTATGGAAGTGATGTCCAAGGAAAAGATGCCATCAGAACAGCTACAGAGGTGGGGTGGGGATGGGGACGGGGGTGAGATGCAGCTCTGTGTACAGGGGAGTAGTTAAAAGGCAGAGCGCCAGGACTCCGACTCTGGCAGCCCCGCTCACCTGCAGGAGCCCCTCTGGGCTTCCTTCTCCTCCTCTGCACCACGGAGGCAGTTGTCATCCTTACCCAGCTGACTGGTCCCAAGGATTACATGAGAATACGTGTAAACACAAACATTCAGAACAGTGCCTAGCATGCAGAAGGCACCCTGTCCATGTGAGTTCATGCCGTCAGTCATAAATGTCTCATCTGGCAGCCAGAAAGAGCTGGGTTTGAATTTCATCACTTAACTAGCTTGGAAGCTTCAGAAGAGTTTCCCTAACCTCTCTGAGCCTCTCTTTCTACTGTGTAAAGTGAAGATTCTGATATCAAGTTCTTAGGATTATTATAAGGCTTTTAAGTTGAGCTGATGAGAGTTCAGGTAGAAAGGGGGACTTGAGGAAGGAGCCAAAATTCCTCCTCCTTCTCGTCAGTGGTAGAGTTGGCTGGTCCAAGCCTAAGAGATACTTTTTCTGTTTCCTCACTGTTGCCCACATTTCTGATGATACATTTACCCTGAAGACATTTACCCAATGCCTACTGAGCTGTAGGCACCATGCTGGCTCTTAAGGAGCTCCCGATCTGATGGAAAGGGACACAGACTAGCAGACAGTTGTAAAGTAACTATAGGCTGAGGCGTCCGTTGGAGGTGTGAGCTGCACTGTGTTGGGAAGCACGAGTGATTGCTTGCAAGCCGGAAGGTTTAGGTGTAAAGCCCTCGATTGACTCATTAGAAAAGTATTCAACGTATCTATGGTTGTTGGTATTACAGAATACGTTCTTATACTTACATGAGGTGTCGGGGTGAAAGAAGCTACCATCCTAACACTTCACAGGATTATAGCTCCCAGTAGTTTGTATTTACCTTTTCCTTTCTCCTTTGATCCCCACAATAACCCACCTGAGAAGCAGAGCCAAGAGCACCCATCATATAACCGTGAAGCCCAGAGGAGCTAAGTAGCCTGCTCAGGGCGGTGCAGTTACCAAGTGGCCCAGTAGTGAGACCAGACCGATGAGTCAGAGGAGGGAGGGAGGGAAGATGTAGATACATTTTCAAAAGCAGCTGAAATTTCCGGATTCTCGTCTTACACATTTCATGCCACTGATGGCCCCTTTTCTTGGAAAAAACATTTGTGACTATCACACGGCTTGTCTACGATCCCAGCAGAAGCCATTCTTGATACGGAGACCTCGGTATTTGCCATATTTTAAATAACCTGGCTCTCAGTCTTTGCGCCAAGCAACTTAAACACAGCCACACACTCATTTTAATCACTTGGCATGAGTCAGAGCACCTGGGTCCCATTTCTGTTCTTGGTGAAATGAGGATTATTTCTGCCACCACGGGACCTCTGAGGTCTCCGCAGCCCCCTGTTCTGTGATTCTGGGAGGAGCCCAGTGGCAGAGAGCCCCTGCAAACATTTATGAAGTGGTTCACACGCTCCTCCCTCACCCAGCTGTCCCCAGGGAAGGAGCCTGGCCTGCTGTCCCTACTATCCCAGCAGCCCCTTTGATTTGTGACCCTTAGGCCTCAGGGGCCATTCTCTTCCACACCCAGCCAGCTCGGAGTTGAAGTGGGGTTGCTTTGTTCTTCGAAAGTGGAATAGCAAAGTGTTTTGACGGTGCCGAATTTGATTTTTCCTCAGGTTCCCACCAGCCAAAAGAAGGAAGGTGTTTATGATGTGCCAAAAAGTCAACCTGTAAGTGTAAGTACACCTTCTCTCTTCTGCCAGGTTCGCATAACCTGCCTTCTTAGGGAACTGTGTCTACCAGCTAAGGAAAGGAACCCCTCTAATGGATGCAAGTGTCACAACGGGTAGAACTCTGCCGGGGTCTCCATGCTGAGGACTCCTCAGTGAGTCGGAGGGAAGGAGGCATAAAACAGAAATGGTGGGCCTGAGGAAGGGGTGCCAGTCTGGACCAGGGTCTGGCCCCATGAGCGGCAGGGAGTTGAATTGTGCAAACCACTATGTCTGAAAGCCTCAAGGTCTCAGGTGTGTGATGCCAAAAGTCTCCCACCAAAGACTTCATTATATCTAATAAGATGGGAGCAGTATCTTGATCCTGGGATGAGGGTCAGCCATCCAGTTTGAAAGGGGCTTACAAGTCTCAGAGGGACAGTCGGAGAGGTGGCCAGGGCCTTTGGGGTATATGCGGGTCCGACCAGTGGACAGACCACTATAAAAAAGGCCATGTATAGTGCAAAGAACTCTCCGCTACCTCTAGACACCAGCAGCTGGAGGGACCCCTGTGAACGAGAAGTCGAAAGCTCTGTGACACTGCCTCATGGCACTGCTAGGCCAGGCCTGTGTTTATGACCTCCGGTTGGCACTCAGAAGGTAGCTTCTGTCCACAACTCGGGAGCACCGGGAAACTTGTCTTCAGGGGAATGTGTGACTTGGCCATGGCCCTTGTAAAAAGAACTAGGGTGTTTAGTCACTGTTGTTCTCAGCTTAATAATGGATAGAAAAAGCACGGGCTGTGAAGACAGACCCTTAGAAATTCCAGCTCGGACCCTAATAGGACGGTTGTGAGGCTGAATGATGCTATCTGGGACATTGGTTTTGGTCCTGGGCCCCACCCTGTGAGAGACGTGGAAGGCACCCCTGCATGTTTCAAGGTCAGATCGATAGGGCAGTTTGAATCCCCATTCCCAGGGAGGCCGCAGAAGGACCTAGAAATGCTTGGCCTAGAGAAAAAAAGCCATAAACTTGGAGATGGGAGCACCAAGGGCCACTGGATGGAAGAGGGAATCCGCTGTTCTGTGTTGGCCAGCTCATAGAACTGAGACCAGTGAGGGGTCCTACAAGAGAGCCACCTTCAGCCCAGAGGGAGAGTGACCTTCCTGAATGGTGGGTCAGAGCTGTTAAGGGTAGAAATGCTGGCATATAAGGAAGTGAGCTCCCCATCACTGGAGCTATGTGAGCAGAGGCTAGAAGATGACTGGTTAGAAAGACTATGGGGGATTCAAGTGTGGAGTGGGTGGAGGGTGAAGATGAGCTCTGTTGTCCCTTCCAAACCTGAGCTGCTGTCCTCTCGAGTTGAAAGTCTTTATGGGTTCCTACCCTCCGCTGCCCCCACTCCCCTTTTACCTGGTGAAATTTCTTCCTGTCGATGTCCATTCCTTACCCACTATCTTGCAACTGCTTCCAGTAGTTAGATTTTGCGAAAAAGCATATCTGAATGCACGGCCTTCTCAAAAACTTGAATCTACAATATAGTAGAGAACGTGCACCACAATGCTGCTTGGAGAAAGAGTTGTGTTTCTCCCTGAGGCCTTTGCATTTGTCAAATCTCCTTGTCACCTAGACACTGGTCTGTTTCCGTATTTCCATTTGGTTCAGCAGCTCCCATCACACAGCTCCCCACAATTCAATTTGTGTCGGCCTAAATTGCCTCACTTGCCCCTAACAGGTTTAGATATGTGAGGAAACATGCTCCATTTGCCACCTTGGTTTTTGTGAATTTATTAACAGTCTGACCATACCATCTCCGTGCTTAGTAGCTTAAAAAAAAAAAAAAAAAAATCCAAGCTCCTTAGCCTGCCGTACACAGCAGTCTGATGCCGGCCTCGGCCCGTACCTCTGGTCTACTGAACCCCTCCCTGCCCATCCTGCTCTCCTGCACTCTGCAGCCTCCTCAAGGAGCCATGTCCTCCCCTAAAATCCCAGCTTAGCTTCAGGCCCTGGGGGCTCAGGGAGACATTCTGGTCTTCTGCTCTATCCAGTTTCCACAGATCACCCTCCCTCTGTGCTCCACTCCTTAACATTCCTCTGTTTTAACAGCACTTAGCACACAGCGTTGAAACTCTTCTTGCCCATCACTTCCAGGAGCCTCCCCAGGTCCCTGAACTACGAGAAGCAAGCCCAGGGCTCAGCACATAGAAGCTGGGCATGACACAGCCATGGTAGGGATGTTTCATAAACATACAAATGACTCTGCCCTATAGAAGAAATTGATGAAAATCCTGCTTTCTTTTAAAGGGAATTAATTTCCTGTTTTTCTGATGCTGAAAGAGGCATTAAGTAAAGATGCTAAGGTTTTTCTTGGGAACTGTCTGGGCTGCCTGAGTGGCCTGCAGAAGCTCCCAGCCCTCTGTTCCCAACAGAGTCCTAAAAGCATCTGGGTGATTCTGGCTTTTCCATAAACATTTTCCACATTTTTAAAAGCCAAAGAGAGGTTGCAAGTCAGAAGCACCAAGGCAGGTGGCTTGCATTTGGAACCTCAACTCCTGCTTTTACAACCTGTGGGACTTCTCATAATTTCCCTTGTTTCTGTGCTTCATTGTTCTCATCTACCAAAAAGAGTAACTGAACCCAACTTACTAAACGGTTTTGAAGAGAAGATAGCGTATGCGTTGGAAACTTGATCCCACTTGCCTAAACTTCTTAGAGGTCCTTTAAATATCCCACATCCCTCCCTGTTCTGGGGCCTTCCTGTCCTCCAGGCTTGCCTCTATGGACCTGCCTCTCTGGTGAGTGCGTACTCCCTAGGATGCCTCTGTGCTCTGAATATCCCAGCTTGCTGTTTGCTCCTTCACTACCTGCTCCTTAGCCAGAAGCACAAGTAAACCAAAGACAACCAAATTGTGCTTAGTAAGCAGCTTCCAGGCCGTTTGGGGCCTTCCACAGGTTTCCCACAAGAAGGGAACCTGCCCTGTGGTCTTTGCTCTAGATACCCCCGGGTTTCTTCTTCCTTGGGTCCAGGTCTGCCCAGAGCCGAGTAGGAGACTCAGTATGAGGCAGTCACTGGGGCAAACCACGAATCAGCCCCAGCAGAAATGGCCTGATCTTCAGCATCAGACCTGGTGGCTATGCTCTCATATGGGCCACCTACCAATGGTCTTTGAGTATCGTTTTACATCTCTAAACCTCAGTGTCATCATCTGTAAAGAGAAAGTAGTGCCTGCCTTGTAGCTTTGTTTGGAGGATTAAAGGAGACCTTTATGTAAAACCCTTAACAGGGGATATGGATTAGATTAAATGAGAACATTTCAGAGTGTTGCCCTTACAAGTAATGTGCCAGCAAAGCAGGGGATTGCGAGTGTGCTAGGTAATTGCACACCTCCTCTGGGAAGCCTTCTTTGCCCCAGAGTAATAAACCACCCCGCACACTACACCAGGAGACCTCTTTGCTCCTCTTTGCCATGACCATAATCACAATGCATTGTTGCTTTTTCTTAATGAATCCACATGAGCCATTGACTCTGATTTTCTTAAAGGTCTTGGCTTTGGGGTTAGTAGCAGTACCTGCCTTAGAATGTTTGTGTTAAACACTAAATGAGCTGAAGGATGTGACTCCGCACGGGGGTTGGCACAGAGTAGGGATTAAACAGCGTGAGCTATTCTATTCTATTTGCTTCTCTTACTTTTCTGTGAGCTCCTTGAGGACAGGAATCACTTTTATTCATCACTCTCTCTAAAGTTAGTCTTCTGGAGAGTTGGGATCTCTTTGAGCTTTTGATAGTAGACCCTTTCCCCATGAAAAAACAAAACAGAACCAAAAAACCCACATGGGTGCGCATGGAAATTTTTGTGGGCCATGGAGCCAGTGGGATCTTTGACTGCAGCTCTAAAACATCTGTCATAGAGCTTAGTCCCTGGCACATTGTCACCTTACATGGTCAGAGATCCCCTCACCAAGGTGTGACGTTAAGGTGTATTGCATGCTGGAGTCTGGCTCTGAAGTTCGAGTTCATTGCATTTCTTGGGGGTCGTACCTACCTCAATGCTTCAAGTTATAGGACCGCAGTTTTGTCTTGATGAGCTGGGCTGCAGGTCCAGAGAGAAAGCTGATTCCCTCTCTTCACTCTCCTCCCCCAGCTTCGTACATCCATGCTCTAGTTTACCCCACCAGACCCCATAACCATGGGGTGCTGAACTGTACCTGCACTTTCCTTGTCCTTGTTCCCCTTTCACAGATAATATGCTGGGATGCTTTTGTTAACTTGTTTTGATCCAGACCTATCATGCTCCCTTCTTCTAGCAGATTTGCTCTTAAGGTCATGCCATGCTCCCCTCCACCCTTTCCTAGGATTCAGAACCAGGAGAAGGGTTATTCCCACTCACTCCCACAAATACACATTTCCTCTCTGCCTAGTCAAGGCAGCTGGCAGATTTGTACACAGTCTTGTTTATGTTTGTTTGTTTGTTTGCTTGTTTATGCCTGGGTCTCTGAACTCCCATAGCACAGATGCTGACAGATAGGGCGTGTTAGCCGGCTAGAGAGACAGGGAGGAAGGAGGTTTCACTTGGGCAGAACCTTGAAGGATGAACAGGACGTTGTAGGCCAAGTGCCTTCTGGGCATATCACTGAGGTCCTTGGGCTCCTGAGTTTCCACTGCCTCTACTTAGCAGCTCTTAGAACGGATGAATTTATCATCAATCTCCTCAAAGAAACAAGGGACATGAAGGCAGTCTTCCTTTCTGCCAGCTGATAATGCTGCTCATGTTCTTTAGACAAACGTCCTTGCCTCTCTGGGGCTGTCAGGAATGTGCAGTCCTGAGTGCAGAGGAAGGTGTCTGCTAAGCTGCCCATTACCACATCCATTATTCAGTGCTTTTTGCACTCTGTTAGCCTTTGAACATGATTCTGGTTCTGCAGGGGGACCTCAAGTGGAACAGCACATTCCCAGGTTGCAAAAGTGCCTCTTTCAGACCCTGTTATGCCCCACAACCCTGAACTTGGTTGAGACTTAACCTTCATGGTCAACTGTTTCAATGACAGACCTAAACCGTAGCGTGCCTCCTGTCATTGTCACGTGAGAAACACCCAGCTCCTGTCTTCTCCCTTCCCCTCCTTCCCACCTCGTGTAACATGCTTAAGGCTGAAAAAGAACCCTTCGCCCCCTAATTGTCCAGTTTAAAACCCTATGTAGTTGTACTGAACATAACAGGCTTTCTAATTATCAGTATTAACCAGCCAATGGATTCTAGCTGAACTTTCTTTGGCCTTCAAAAGAGAGACTCCAAAGTTTGACATAGTAGTAAACAGGAGGGACACACACATTGTCAAATTGATAAGCTACCATCAACATTCTTTTTTTTGGGGGGGGGGGGTTGGAAACATGAATTCAGAAATTTGAAGGAATGATCGGACTCCCCCTGAGCTGCCTTCCTCACTTTGGGCGTGATCTGTGCCAGTCACTTCGAGTTTCCGAGACTCATTTTTCTGTTCTGCAAAGTAGAAATGACTACCATCCTCTACCAACATCTCAGGGCTTTTGTGAGACTCAGGAAGCAACGTGAGAGCATTTTCTGTGAGGATGAGGGGTTGCTTTCATGGACTCCAGGGACGAAAAGATGGAGGGATAGTGTGTGTTAGTTGCCTCCAGTTGTTTTATAGGCTCTTCTAGGATTACAAGAAAGGCTCAAGTTTTATAACAAGAGAGGGCACATCTGGGCTCCATATAAGGAAAAAAAAATGAGACCATCTGAGCTGATTTTTCAGAGGACAGGATAGTTCTTGGAGTAGTGAGGTCCCTAGGAGCATTAAAGCAGCAGGTGAATGTTTCTGTAGGGTCCTCGTGCTATGAAGGTGAGTGCAGGAATGGATCTTAGAATTATGCATCTGTCTTCATGTTCAGTTGCCCCTTCATGTTTATTACATCTGGTATTTACCTCATCATCTTGCTCCCACTTTCTCAGCTGCCAAGCCAGATACCCCAGAGGCCCCATTTCCATCTCCATCCTCCTCTTCCTGGCTTTCATTGCACAGCAGTAAGTGGTGGCATTGCCCTATGAAGTCACTGCTCTGGCTGGAAACAAGTTTACCAAGCATCGTAATCAAGGCACCACACTAAACAAGCATTAGGCACAGAGCTGGTACTTAGAAGATTGGTTCCTCCTTTGTTTCCTTCTGGAGAGCTTGACATCTGTACTCTCCGTCTGACTGGTGTGTCTTGAAAAGGAGCCATGCTGGGAGAAACTGCTAGAAACCCCAGTATCCGGATCTCCAGTCCAGGCCTCCCTTCATTCCCTTTCTCTGTGTCATAGCACCAGGCCACTGGGCACGCATACTGAGAGTCTACGGGAACTTGGCTGGGGGAAAAAGCAGGTTGACTTTATGGAGCACGTGCTGTGAGCCACACGTAGCCTGGACCGTGGTTCCAGCCTGTCTTGTTCGGATCACAGCTGGGAGATCAGTTACACATATGGAAGCTGAGGCTTCCAAAGGTCACATCGCTTGCCCACAGTTACAAAGCTGGTAAGAGACAGAGCCAGGAGATGAACCTTTCGTTGTTCCAACTCAGGAACCCACACAACATCCACTAAAACCTATTGCCTTTAGGACTAAAGAAAATGCCAAGCCCCCATCTCCTCTTCCTCACTGTAGACAGAAATAGTACTCAGGCTGGTTTCTGACTTCCATTATTCATTGCTGCTGAGGCCAGTCCCTGGAGAGGCTGTGAACACCCCTTTCCCCCTTTAACGCGAGTTCCATGAGGCATGCCTGTGTCTGACTCGTTCCAGACTCCTCACACTGCCTGTGCACTGTTTTCTTCATCCTGATGTTGAAAAAAATAATTGGGAACCCCAAAGAAGAAATCCCAATGAAAGCTGCCACCCTCTGAAAATCAGGAGCTGCTCATTTGGCCTTCCCTGCCTCCCACCCGCCAAACGCCTGTGTTTCTGTACAAGACCCCTGTCCCCCAACGATCAGTATTCAGTTGATAGTGCTTGCCCTAGATTTTTTAAAAAGCTATTTTGTTTATTCATTTAATAGAGTGAGCAAGTGAGAGAGCACAGCCAGGGGGAGCAGCAGAGGGTGAGGGAGAAGCAGGCTTTCAGCTGAGCAAGGAGCCCCATGTGGGGCTCGATCCCAGGACCCTGGGATCATGACCTGAGCGGAAGGCTTAACCCACTGAGCCACCCAGGCGCCCCTTCCTTGCCCTGGATTTAATTCAGTTTCCCTGCTGCAAATGTAGGAAGAGTCAATCCATTGATGTGAAGCATTGCCGAAATTCTCTGGACAACTGTTCCTAACCACCCCCCCACCCCCGCCCATCCCCATCTTTCATGGAAAATAAATTTCATGGAAAATAAATTTCCATTCACAATTCAGCAGTTGGTTTTTCCTTTAGTTTGAAATCTGGATCAAGATGTTTCATAATTGAATTAAATCTAGTCTGAGCATTTGTCAGTTTCACTTCCTCATTAAGCACCACATTGTAGAGAAATGATAGTTATCGGAATGCAGTTAACATAGATGTCACACGAGAGGAGGTCTTCCTGAGCTGGGGAGAGGGATCTGAATCTGCATATTCCCACGAAGGAGAAAGAAGTTGGCCCCATCTTACGTTTCTCAGGCAGGCTTTCTTATCGCAGCACTTAGCAAAACCATCCTGAGATAGAATCCAAAATTCCTAGAGTCTCAGAGTTAAGGAGAATGTGAAAAGCTGCTGGTTTAGCCTCCCCACTGGTGCAGGAATCCCTCCAGAACACTTGTGGTGAGTGCCAATGAACATGCCTGACTCTGGCCTCGGCCCCGTGCCTGCAGTCCCAGACCTTCAGGACTTGTAATCCCTCCGCTCAGGTGCTGAAGAGTCCTTCTTTTCTGAGTTCCCTTACAACTTCTGTTCACTTATTGATTCCTTCATTCATCCCTTTGGCAAATACCTACTAAGGACCTCCTACCTGCCAGAAAGTGCCCTACTCAGTAGAGATAGAGAGATGAATAAGGCTGACCGCTTGAGAATCTTAATGGTCTCAGGAAGGGAGACTTATGCAAATAATTGCAATCGATGTAATCCAGGCAGTAAGAGGCCTTCTAGAAGATGCTATGGGAGCACAGTGGGGAGGCAGCACACTTTGCCCGAGGGAGTTCACAAGGTCTTCACCCAGGAGGTAGAGTGTTAAAAGATGAGGGGAACTTGGCACTAGAGGAAGGTGGAACAGTATTCAGGAAGAAGGAGCTGAATGTTTAAAGGCACTGAAATGTGGGAAAACACACCATATCCCAGGGGCTGAGGACGAGTGGGGTGGTGGGACCGCAGGATGCCTTCCAGAGAGCAGGAGACTAGGTGCCGGGGGAACCCAGCACTCATGAGAGAAGGGCCTGGAATGTGGTGCTCAGACACGGGGATTGGCTGGGAAGCCACTGATGTTCTCAGGTGTGGAGTGATGCGATTCTCACCGTCACTTTGGTGGCCTGCGGCAGGTGGCTTAAGCCGTTGGAGAGACTGTTAAGAAGCTAATGGGATTAACTCTGTGTATCTATCAGGATGAAGTCAGGAAAACAGAGCCCACAGGAGGTAATTTAATAGAGGGAATTTAATGTGGAGAAATTGTTACGAAGGTGTTAGAAGAGCCGCAGAGCCAAACAGAAGACAGTGGGGCAACCCAAATTAGTAAGAGTCAGAAGTTGCTACCATCCCCAGGGCTGGAAGGACAGAGGGGCCCAGGCTGCCAGCAGGCCCTGTGGCTATAGAGGGAGCTGTCCAGCAGGAGCGAGGCCTTGGCCAGCCCAGAGGGACCGGACGCCTGGTGGAAACTGAAACCATGCACTTGACTCCCACTGCTAGAATCCTGCCTGAGGAGAGCCAGCAAGAAATTCAGTGCTTCTCCCTTCCTTCCACCATCCAGCATCCAACTACCATCTCCTGTTGGCCAAGTCTAAGAGGAAATAGGTTGGCAAGGGAGCTCAGGCAATGGAGCGGACAGGGATCAGCCCCCTGTCATACCACAGGGAGGGCAGGAATGGGTCTGAGGGCAAAGAGATCAAGGGATTGACAAGTAAGGACTACTGTGGGTCTAGACTGAGGGTGAGACCCTGCAGACCGGGAGAGGCACGGAGGTAGGGAGGTGTGTAAATTTGAGCGAATGATGGGGTAGATCTGGAAAGATCTTGCTGATATGGGGGGTGCAACACATGATGTCTAAGCTACCTCCAAAGTGGCCAGCTTGGGGAGGTCATGAACCAGGCAATAGGGCCCAAATGCTGGGTCTCCTCTCCTCCGGCACTGTCATTTACATCCGTGCTATTTTATGTCTCTGGGTTCTAGGAGTGTTTGTAAGGTCAGCCTTTCCATCCTCTGTCTTCACGTTCTTGCCAAAGACGGTAGTCATCCCTTTCATCCCCTTCTCTATTCTCAGTCCCTGACTCGCATTTTGGTGGTGTCACATTATCACTTAGAATGATATTTGGCTCTTTCTTCACAGTTTGGAAAACCGGGCTGTCATGAATGGAATCAAGCAGAGTTGTAGACAGCTCGCTGTTAAATCATTCCTGAAACTTGTTTTCTACAAATGCAAATGTGGAAGGGGATAAGTGCTTGCATAAGCAGTCGCCTGGCGTCCCGTTTGCTCAGTTGTGTGTTGGCAGTAATCATGTCTGGACAAAACAGGGATCGCTCCATTGCTGTGTGCAGATACCTGCCACTGGGCCCCTAGAGGAATGGTCTTCAAGCTTTTAATAAAACCCCAGGACTTTTATTCAACTGAAATATCCCAGTAGCTTTATATGTAAACAGATCTAAGGGGAGTTGTGGCTGAAGCAGGGCTGGAGCCTCAAGGCCTACCTACCTGGAATCCTTTACTGAAGGACAGAAGCTTCTAAAAAGGAAGCGATCCAGAAAGAGGGTAATGTGAAAACCACTGTCCAAAAAATCCACTAGTTAATTCCATGGGTGGGAGAAATGGGGTGTTCAGAGGAAAAGATCCTTCATGTTCTTTTCCATTGGGGTCTTTGTTATTCTATAATTGAATTCGTGAACACAGACCACGAGCCTCCTCTTTGAGAGAGAGGAAAGCAGCAGAAAGAACACACAATTTGAGGTTAATCAGAGATTTGTGCTTCTTAGCTGTACAATTAGGCGGGGTGCTTTATCTTTTGGATTGTTCCGAGTGACCGTTAGCAACATGGGCAGAGCACATGGCAGTCAACTTGGAATTACAGTTAGAGGTGTGAGCCTTTCAGCCCTGCTACTTAGGCCTTACATTTTCCTCCCTCAATTACAAGTTGTGTGAACCTGGGTGGTCTGTTCACTCGTAAAATGTGAGTACTGACTATGGTGCCTACCTCATAGAATTCTTCTGAGGACTGAATAAGGGGGTGTGTGTATAACATATAGATCAGCACCTGGCACATAGTAAGTGCTCAATAAATGTTAGCCGTAATTATTATTATGAGCTATTATGGCCATGGGACTATACCAGGTGCTTCGAGAGACAGGAGAAGGAGTCAGACCCAGCCCAATCACTAGGGCGCTTGTGGTCTATGGGCGGGAATAACTTTGGGATATAAAGGAGGGGCTAGAATGCCTTTTTTTTTTTTTTTAATCTTATGTTAGTCACCATACAGTATGTCATTAGTTTTTGATGTAGTGTTCCAAGATTCATTGTTTGCCTATAATACCCAGTGCTCCATGCAATACATACCCTTCTTAATACCCATCATCGGGCTACCCCATCCCCCTACCCCCTCCCCTCTAAAACTCTCAGTTTCTCATAGTTCATAGTCTCTCATGGTTCATCTCACCCTCCGATTCCCCTCTCCTTCATTTTTCCTTTCCTTCTCCTAATGTCCTCCATGCTATTCCTTACATTCCACAAATAAGTGAAACCATATGATAAATGACTTTATCTGCTTGACTTATTTCACTCAGCTTAATCTCCTCTAGTTTCATCCATGTTGATGCTAAAGTTGGGTATTCATCCTTTCTGATGGCTGAGTAATATTCCATTGTATACATGGACCACATCTTCTTTATCTGTTCTTCTGTTGAAGGGCATCTTTGTTCTTTCCACAGTTTGGCGACTGTGGCCATTGCTGCTATGAACATTAGGGTACAGATGGCCCTTCTTTTCACTATATCTTTATCTTTGGGGTAAATACCCAATAGTGCAATTGCTGGGTCATAGGTAGCTCTATTTTTAACTTTATAAAGAATCTCCAGTTTTCCAAAGTAGCTGCACCAACTTGTGTAAGTTGGTACCCACCAACAGTGTCAGAGGGTTCCCCTTTCTCCACATTCTTGCCTACATTTGTTGTTTCTTGCCTTGTCAATTTTTGCCATTCTAACTGGTGTAAGGCGGTATCTCACTATGTTTTGATTTGAATTTCCCTGATGGCTAGTGACAATGAACATTTTTTTCATATGTCTGTTAGCCATTTGTATGTCTTCTTTGGAGAAGTGTCTCCTCATGTCTTCCGCCCATTTTTTTACTTGATTATTTGGGGGTTTTGTGGTTGTTGAGTTTGAGAAGCTCTTTATAGATCTTGAATATCAGCCCTTTGTCTGTAGTGTCATTTGAAAATATCTTCTTCCATTCCATGGGTTGCCACTTTGTTTTGTTGACTGTTTCCTTTGCTGTGCAGAAGCTTTTTATCTTGTTGAAGTCCCAAAAGTTCATTTTGCTTTTGTTTCCCTTGCTTTTGGAAACCTGTCTTGAAAGAAGTTGCTGTGGCCGATGTCAAAGAGGTCACTACCTATGTTCTTCTGTAGAATTTTGATGGATTCCTGTCTCACATTGAGGTCTTTCATCCATTTAGAGTTTATTTTTGTGTATGGAGTAAGCGAATGGTCAAGTTTCATTCTTCTGTATATAACTGTCCAATTTTCCCAGCACCATTTATTGAAGAGACTGTCTTTTTTCCATTGGATATTTTTTCCTGCCTTGTCGAAGAGTGTTTGACCATAGAGTGTGTTTAATTCTCCATGGCTAAGCAAAGTCAACAGGATCAGTTGTAACCTGAGAGCCTGGGGTAGAGCTGAACCTGCAAGAGAGTTTCTTGCTAAGAAACTTGGATAAGGAACATTTGTCACTACCAAAGCAAGGGACAGTGGCACTTAATGCATGACCGCAGGATTCTTCCAAGCAACCATGAGAAGTAGGTCTCTCCTCTACTATGAAGGATATTAGAGATCAGAGGAGTTAAATCACTTAGCATGGCTAGAAGAGGCATCACTAAGAGTCTAAGCCAGTTCTCTCTGAGCTTAAATCTAAGGTGACCTAGTTTATCATCCAAACTGGGTTACTTTGGAAAGCAAAAGGGGTCTGCTGTTAACAATGCCATCAGCAGAGCAGGCATGAACAGGAGCTGTTTTTAAGCTAACCAGAGTATAGGGCCACCCTACCCAAAGCCAGTGAACGTCCTTCCCAACCGGGCCAACCTGTCTTGAAGACCAGAACACATGGGATTTCAAACAGAAGTCAGGAGGAGTCTGTCCCTCTTGTTCTTGGCACTCTGCACCAATTGTTACCTGGGCTGAAGCAACCACAGTACTGGCCACAAGGTAGAGGCGCCCTGACACCCTTCAGTGGGTATAAATCAGATTATTTGGAGATGTGTTACATGGTGAAAAAATGTGGTCCAGCGGTATCTGTTAACTGCTGCTGCTGTGAGTCCATCATTATTCCTCTAATACAGACCATTAACATTCAGAGAACCTTAACTACAGCATCTCTAATGAGCACAGCTATAATATACCGTTTCCCCATAAATATCCATTGACGCTGACACTCATTCTCTCTTGGTACAGTAATTTAGCTTTTCTGGATAAATCATCACGCGGAGGCCCTTTCTCTCTCCCTAACTGCCGTTATTAGTGGTTACAGAAGGATAATGAACAAACTCGAGTTGTAAAAAAGGAGAAAGAGATGAATGATCATGGAGAATTCAGAAATACATGTTGGTGACCGCCCTACCCCCAAACATACAAAACCTGTTTTAGCCATGACTTAGAAAGGAGGCAAGAAAAGAACATTTGCTGAGCACTTGGTGGGGGCCAGGGAGCGTGGGTGTTGCTTGGCAAAGCTGTAGCTGGTTCAGTGACTTACAAAGACACGTTGTCTGAACGGCCATTTGTGATACTTATAAAAACACAACTTCCTTGGCCCCACCCCCAGATCTGCTTTGGTCAAGCTCATTTGCATGTGTGCGTGTGCACATGTGTGTGTGTGTAAAGGGAGACTGAGAAAGCTCCCCCACTGGATTCTCATATTCCACTAAGTTTATCTAGTTTAATTAACATGGAAGCTGTGATTGTCTCCATTTTATGGAGAAGAAGACTGAGGTTGAGATGCTAGGGGGAGAGGGCAATAAGGTCTGGTTCTGAAGGCGGCATCCCTCGCTCCTGACTTGTACATAAAGAATGGCTCCTGTGAAGGTGACATTGACTCCCATGTGACACACTCTCCCCGCCCCACCTCCTCTTGCCCGCCTCACCGTGTTTCTCTCTGGCGGGTTAGCAGCTGTCCCGGTCTCCGTTACTCCTCCTTCCCACCCTTGTGTGCTGTCAGCCCAATACTCCAGCTTCATTCCCGATTTCTTGTATTTTTCCACCTCCTTGTCTCTCTGGCTATTTATCTGTTGTTCTTTCCGTAGACATCTAGAAATTTCCAACCCCTTGACCCCCAGTCGTCCTTACTTGCAATGTGATCTGGCCAGGGCCCTCTAGAGAAGATCGGGGTGGGCTGTAGCAGGGCGGGCTCCTAAACTGCCCACTGTGGATTCTCCTTCCAGAAACCTTAACTTTCTCCCTGGTCTTAAATCACAGATTGTCTGACACCTTTTGTTCCCCTCAGCGTAGCTTAATAGTTAAGAGCACATATTCCAAAGTTAGCCCACTTTGGTGAAAATTGTAGCTCTACTATTTACTAGCCATATGACCTTGAGCAAGTTAAGTAATCCTTCTGTGCCTCAGTTTACTCTCTGAAAATGAGGAGAGCAATAGCACCTACATTTGTTGGAATAATTAAAGGAATTAACATGTAAATATTAATTAAATTATTAATATATTAGTTAATATATTTAATTAAATATATATGTCTGTACACACAGATGGAAGTTCCATCTAAACAGTAACCGTTATTATTATTGTCTTGCATGACTCCTGCCTGGCCAAGAAGGAATGAGGTCTTAATATTAAAACCATCCCTTCTACTTCAGACCAGAATGGACTGTCCGGGATACATTCTAGAGATAGAATGACCATTTCTTTTTTTTTTTTTTTTAAGATTTTATTTATTTATTTGACAGAGAGAGGGGGTGCAGCAAGAGGGCATGCAAGCAGGGGGAGTGGAAAAAGGAGAAGCAGGCTTCCTGCTGAGTAGGGAGCCCGATGGAGGGCTTGATCCCAGAACCTTGCAATCATGACCTGAGCCGAAGGCAGACACTTGATGACTAAGCCACCCAGGCACCCCAGAATTACCATCTCTTAATGAATGAGTGGATGTCACGGTGGGGGAGAGAGATGAATCAAAAGTGAATTATCCATTTGGGGGTTTTAGAGATCTATCAAAACCAGAAAAAGTGATCTCAGCAATTGATGACCTAATCAAGGATATATGGACCAGTTTAGATGAAAAAGGTCTTTCATAGAGCAGACATAGCCAACATACAGGCAAAGAGGGTCTCTGCCTGGGAGGTCCGTGCCGGATCTCATGAAATATGCCATCTTCTTGCCCTAGCTTCCTGGTCTTCAGAGAGAGGGTGTCCAGCACCAGAAAACAGGCAGGGAAAGCAGCAGAGACCAGACCAGGGACATCAGAGTAGCAAGCCTGGAGTTCCCTTGTCCCTGTAGTAGCATGCACAAAGTGTCCCTGTTGTGATTGCATAGTTTCTGCAATCCTGGAAGGTACCTCCTAGAACTAGTCTCTGCTCACTTATGCATTCTTCCGTTCAGGCATTCATTCCTTCACCCATTCCACAAATATCGTCTGGTGTCCACTGTGCGTCAAGTGCTGTGCTAGGCCCAGGTGCTATACAAGCCAGCCCATGTCCCAGCCCTTGCCCAGCTCACATTCCCCCAGGGAAGGCTGCCAGCAAATAAGTTAAAAGGCAGAGCATGAACGCAAGCCACAAAACCAAATGAGATGATGTGATAAGAAGTGGGGAGCTGCTCTTCTAACAAGGGAAGTGGTCACAGGAGGCCTCCTTAGTGAGGTGTCACCTACCTGAGATGAGAACTGAATTATGAGAAGAAACCAGTAGTACAGGGACAGGGAAAAGCAAGGATAAGGGCATGCCCCGGTGCTCCTCAAGGAACAGAGGGAAGCCCGGTGTTGGCCAGAGCACAGCAGGAAAGGGGGAGAGCGGGAGATGAGTTCAGACACCGGGATGGGGAGCAGCTGGGATGGACAGTCCTACAGGCAATGGTGGAGAGTTTGGATTTTATTCCAAGTGTAATGGGAGACATGGAGGATTTTAGGCACGGAAGTGAACCTGATCTGATTTAGTGCCACTGTGGCTGCTATATTGGAGATGAACTTAAGGAGCAAGAGTGAAAACAGAAGTCTAGGCCAAAGAGAATGCAGTGGAAGGGGTGCGGAGAGGCAGGCAGAACTGAGGTAGCTTCTGGAGAGAGCAATTTTTAATGAATGGTTGGACGTCAGGGTATGGGAAAGGAGGGATCAAGAGTAGCTTCTGGAGAGAGTCAGCAATTTTTAATGAGTGGTTGGATATCAGGGCATGGGAGGGGAGGGATCAAGAGTACATGCGAGGGCTCGAACATCTAAGTGCTAGTTGGTGGCCTTTACAGAAATCAGAAGGCAAGGAAAGAACAGGTTGGGGGAGATCCAGAGTTCTTTGGACATCGTAAGCTTGAGAGGCCGAACAGTACAGGATAGGATCTCTTCACCAATTTCTAGCAACTGAGGGGGAGGGTAATAAGATCAGATATTGGCTCAACTTCAGGTAATGAGGAATGTCACAGAACGACTACCACCCTTCAGCCACCGATGGATCTCAATAATGGGAAAGACTTGAAGAATTCAGATGAAAATGCCATATAGATATTAGAAGGGCCAGAAGGATAACATATCTCTGTTTTTGTAACTTTCTTCTGGGATATCTCCCTAACATTTCTTTGAAATCAGAACAAGGGCCATTTACCCTGATTGCAAAGCTTCAGTGGGTCAAGTGACAGAGTGGATGTGTCATCCTTCTAGAGTTTATAATAGTAAATGCCAAGTCTGTGAGTGAGCAAGTGTGTGTGTATGTGTGTGCATACATGTGCACACACATTCATGCCGAGCATTTGGAAACACCATATGGACTACCATACCCTCCGCTTAGTAAGTCATACTATAACCAAGTTTCTTTCTGCTCAGTTTCCTATTCTCTTATATAAACATGTTCATCCACTCAGTCATTCTGGTTTGTTTTTTTTTAATTTGCCAATTCAATATAATTTCCTTTAGTGTGCCAGTCACTGGGCTATCTAGATATTAGGAATGCAAAAATGAGTAAGATACAGTGTCCCATTAAAGGAACTTAGTCTCTACAAGGTCATACGTCTGTAGTGGAGAAGAGAGAATCAACCATTGTGAATGGACGTATGTGATGCTGGGGGAGGATCATCTAACCCCTCATGGGGACCTTGGAGAAAGGCTTGGAAGAAGTAACTAGTCCCTAGTCTCTAGGGATGTGTTGTAGTTCTCCTGATGAACAAGGATGGGAAAGGCAGCCAGTCATAGGGAGTAGCTTGTACCAAAACCTGAAGGTGAGAAATATACTGAGAGACCTGTTAGGAGGACATGTGAAATTATGACGCAAAGTTACAAACTATTTGTAGGTTGGGCAATCAATCAGAGACAGTTGAGGATAGTGCTCTTCTGCATTTCCTGACTTCTGATCTTTAGGCTGCTGTCCAAGTCTGTTCTCTTGGTCAACATTGCCTCATGCGATCTTCAGAGGTCTGTGAAGGGCATTTCGCTCACCGTTTTACATGTGAGCAAGCTGGGCTTTCCTTGGGGCCTTAGTTTCCTTGCGGTAAAGTATGTGCTAGGTTTCTCTGCTCTGATTTACTGTCTCCTCTTAGTCTGTACAATTGGGAGGGGAATCATGATACGGATTTGGAGGTCCTCACTAGACACCAGGGGCCACGCCAGCGAAGCTACTCCCTGAAGCCTTATCCGAGCTAATCTTCGCCATTCTTCACGCTCCAACCTGAATTGCACCCCTCCAGTTGGCCTAGCTTGACTGTCACAGCTCAGAGAAGGGACAGTATCTCCGCCTGTGCAATGTTGGCCCAATACCTTGCTCATCGTGGGCACTCAGGAAGTTTATTATAAACGAATGCCTTGAGGACCCAATTCAGGAACGAAGGAGTGACTAAGGAAATGAATATGCCCGAGCATATAAAATCTGCGTTCTTCTAGAGAAGAAAAAGAAAAGCATTTTGCCCGGAACGGCTGTCAGAGCAGCAGGCGAAGCCCTCCTGACTATTTTTTTCCTCTGCTGTGACATCTTTCCATTTGTGACATCCTCTAATGTGCTCCGTACTCAGCCTGAGCCTCGGCTACTGTCGCTTGATTTCCACTCCACTCAGTATTTCTTGTTACCGTCCGGGTGCCATCTGGATCCCAGGAGTGGCCTCTCCAGGAGACACAGCAGCGAAGAAAAGAGAGGGCTGACTCTCAGAGAAGGTCCCCTGCCCTCCTCCCACCAGTGTGTGGGGATCCTGTCATCCCGCTGACAGGAGCCGATTTCACATTACTGTGATTCTAATTCACTCCCTTTTCAAAGGACTGAACTGATGCCAAGTCTTGTTAGGAGTTTTGAAAAATCCTCGAGTTTTTGCTAATGTAGAACCAGAATAATAGATTTTTTTTTAAAGGAGAGGCAATAAAGGAAGAGATCATTAAAAATAAGTAATTACAAGCTTTTGGGAAGTTGTTCCCCAGCAGCCTCCCGTCTTCTCTGCACCTCTTCACCTGTGCATGTGTGTTCGCTCGCTGACGACTGCTCAAGGAGCAGAGCCATCTTGCCTCCTGACAAAGGAGCTGAAGGAAGAAAGGGGGACTCCACAGTCTAAAATTCTCCTTGTCAAAGGGCAGCGCACTGGGGTGAGGTCATGGGTTGGGACCAGGATCTGGAGGCTCAGAGGCTTCTAGGAGTGTGAAAGCATGAACTTCCTGCCAGTGCTCTTGTAGAAACTCAGTGGCCAGGCTGGTGTTCTCAACCCATCACGGGCCCCATTTTGGCTACCACCATAGAAATACCTCTACCATCATGTCTCTTTCTCATCACTGCCTCGTGATAACAACACTGATACTCTCAGACCCCTCAGGACGGAGTTGGACCCCGTGTGTTTCACAGTGGAGACAACAGTAGTGGGAACCACAGGCATGAGCCGTGTCGTCACCCTGAACCAAGCACTCTACACTGAAGGCTCGGTCTGATAATTATCCTAGGATAATTGTCTGTTTTCTCTTCCATCTCCCTCAAGTGAGGTTAGGTCAAGGACTGTGTCTTACCGTAGTTGCTCAGTAAATGGATGTGGGTGGATTAGCAAAAGGCTCTCACAGTCGTGACAGATGTCCCTGTCACCACCACTGTCACCCACGTACCGGCACTGCCGTGGTGTAGGCCTCATGTTCCACATCTCCTACCCCCATCACTGTTCCTGAGATCAAACGTACTTAGCTCTGAGTATCTTTTTGGGTAATCCACCCTCTGCCCGCAAATCGTGCCACCAGTTCCATCCTTACGTTTTGGGAGTTTTTTGTTTTGTTTTTTCAAGAAAATAATGGCTATGTTGTAGAAAACTGGGATGTGAAAATGTGGAGCTGCCAACTGGATTCTAAACTTGGGATGGAGAAGAAGAGTAGAGAAGAAAAGGGCATGTGGTGGGAGGGGTGGATGATGGGGCTGACCCCCAGAGTGGTCCAGCCTCACCAGCTAGAGAGGTATGGGCACAGGAGTCTGCCGTGTCGGTGTACCTGCTGTGAGAGGGCCACGTCACTCCTTCAGCTTCTCCAGGTGACTTTGCCCCTTCCCCTGGGATCATTGTTTCCTAGCCCTTTGCAGTGGCCTGGATTCTGTCTGCTCTCCCCTACCAAGTGAATATCCCCTAGTTATCTTCCTCCCTCCCTCCCTCCCTCCTTCCCTCTTCCTTCCTCCCTCTGTCCCTCTCTCCCTCCTTCCTTCCTGCTTCTTTCCTCCCACCTCCCTCTCTCCCTCTGTCCTCCCTCTTCTTTCCTTTCCTTTCTCCCCCTCCCTCCCCACCTCTTTCTCCCCTCCCCCTCCCTTTCTTCCCTTTCTGTAATTTGGGGAGGGGAAATGCCATCCACTGAGATTTTAGTCAGCCAGTTACTGTGCTAATCATCTTCCTACACCACAGCCTTCTTGCTGCTTCCTCTCAGCAGCCTACCGAGGAGAAAACTGAGGTTCAGAGTGAGGAAGGAATTTCTCCAAGGAAGGGCCAATGATGAAGCAGCAGTTCGAACTGATTCTGCATCAGACGTCCCTCTTTCCATTCCCCCAACTTGCCCAGCCTAAAAACATCAAACTTCTCACCTAGAAATTTCTATTATTTTCAAATGCAAGCAAATTGGTTTTCTTAACATTTGATTGAAGTTGGGAAGCGCAAGAGTTCAGAGTCAGATTCCCGAGCCACAGCAGCCCCCTGGTCATCCACAGTTAGCCTGGGCACCGTAGCACCCAGACCTTCCAAGGGGTGTCTGCCTTTCTCCTGCCACCTGAATGAACAAAGCACTAACAAATTTTTTTTACCTCCAGTCCCCATCCTGATTTTCCCCTTGCATAGTCAGAAAGACCATTTCAAACTGAATGTCCACTGAGGATGAGTGGATTAAGAAAATGTGGTAGAGGGGCACCTGCGTGGCTCAGTCTGTGAAGCGTCTGCCTTCAGCTCAGGTCCTGATCTCGGGGTCCTAGGACTGAGTCCTGCATCGGGCTCCCTGCTCAGCGGGAAGCCTGCTTCTCCCTCTGTTTCTGCCCTTTTCCCCATGCCTCCAGCTCATGTGTTTTCTCTCTCTCTCCCTCTCAGCTCTCTCTCTCTCAAATAAATAAAATTTTTTTTATATATGGTAGATCCATACAATAGAATATTATTCAGCCTTTAAAGGGAATTCCTGTAAAGCCTTCCATTTGTGACAGCTTGGCTGAACCTTGAGGACGTTACATCTAGGTCAAAGAAGCCAATTGCAAAGGACAAATACCACATGATACCACTTATCTGAGTCTATGAGATAGCCGAACACAGAGGCAGAGGGTAGAAAGTGGTTGCAAGGGGCTGGGGGGAGGGGAATGTAGGGTGCTGCTTTTCACCAGCAGAAGTTTTAGTTCTGCGAGATGACAAAGCCTAGAGACGTGCATTACACCTGTAGTTAATGGCACCATATAGTACTCTCTAGAATTTGTTGAGATGATAGATCTTACGTTAAGTGTTCTTGCCACAGTAAAAAGAGGTGGTGGGTGAGGGGGAGCGGGCATATAGAGGTGGTTCCATGGACCAACTTAATTTTTAGGAAGCCAGTTGTAAATATTTCACTGTCCTTGGGGCGCCAGGGTGGCTCAGTGGGTTAAAGCCTCTGCCTTCGGCTCAGGTCATGATCCCAGGGTCCTGGGATCGAGCCCCGCATAGGGCTCTCTGCTCCGTGGAGAGCCTGCTTTCTCCTCTCTCTCTGCCTGCCTCTCTGCGTACTGGTGATCTCTGTCTGTCAAATAAATAAATAAAATCTTAAAAAAAAAAAAATTTCACTGTCCAAGGATTTTCAGATATATGGCCCTTGAAGATGTTAACTTTCATTATAGGGTCTAAGTATTTCCCTCCCCCTCTAACTTTCTGGACAACCTCTGGGACCCTCCTGAAATGGCAGCAGGGGAAAGGAGGGCCACCACCGGCTAGAATGAGGCCCAACTTTGAGTAACTACAGGCAGCTTTTCAGTCATTACAGAGACATGTACTCCAAGCAGCACTGATTGCTCTGTGAGATTGAGACATTGGGTCCAGGAAGACCATTCAGCCCCGGATCTCAGTGGGCCTGGAAAATTCAGGCATTAAACAGGACTCCATTCTATTGTAATGATGATGAGGCCTCATGGACTTCCTTTGAAACATGAATCTTAATTTCCTTTAAAAAGCCCCACAAATATCCAGCACGGGCTTAGCTCAGCCATGAAAAAAATCTTTTATACCAGAAGAAGGTGGCTGTTTTTGCAAACTGAGTTTGTTTTTGTGGTACTGTCTAGATAGTGCAACGAATTCTGAGAATTCTCCCATAGAAACTTTTCAATCAATACCAAAGTTGGATATTCTTTAAAAGAACAGGAGGAGACTGTATAAGGAAGCAAAATGTCCCCTATTCAGAAAATTCTCAGTCGACTGGAATTTGTTTTTTTTAAATATATATTCCTTAGAACTGAACTGTCAAAGTTAGCCACTAGCTACATATTGGCTATTTAAATTGAAATTAATTAAAGTTAAATAATTCTTTAAGGATTTTATTTATTTATTTGACTGACAAAGATCACAAGCAGGCAGAGAGGAGTGGGGGGAGCAGGTTCCCTGCTGAGCAGAGAGCCCGATGCGGGTCTCAGTCCCAGGACCCCAGGATCATGACCTGAGCCAAAGGCAGAGGCTTTAACCCACTGAGCCACCCAGGCGCCCCCTAAATAATTTTTTTTTAAGATTTTATTTATTTTAGAGCAAGAGAGAGCGAGTGCCATCAGGGAGAGAGGCAGAGAGGGAGAGAGTATCTGAAGCAAACTCCGTACTGAGTGCAGAGCCTGACATGGGACTTGATCCCACAACTGTGGGACCATGACCAGAGCCGAAACTATGAATCAGATGCTTAACCACCTGAACCACCGAGGCACCCCAAAAGTAAATAAAACTTAGAGCCATATTTGACGTGCTCCATAAACACATGGAACCACATGGGCTGCCATCTTGGATATTACAGACATAGAACTTCCCATCGCACCGAAAGTTCTACGGGGCAGTGGTGCTCTTGGAAGAAATAATTTATTACATTTTCCAGTCCCTATCTCAACTCCACCACCGTCCCCACTGTGTTCTTCGTTCGCCAGTTTTTCCAGTCTCTCTCTTCCAGAAGGCAGGAAAGCAGCTATTTACTCTTGGCTAACGGTGATAGAAAGCTCAACTCCTAGATACCACAGAGGGAATTAGTCTTCATTAGCATGTGTCTTCCATGTTAGATCACTCACCAGGGAAAGGTACGTACATTCGAGTGCCTGGAATCACTAGGTGCCTTAATCGGACCCACTTTGGTGTAGTTACAAATCACCTAATGTTTCTCCTGAGCTTTCTAAGTGGATAATTGAGTTCATTCTGCTGCAGTATTGGCCTCACTTCTGAGTTGAGGTCTAGATGCCCTGCACCCTCCCTGCCCTGCTCCTGTTCCGCTCCCAAACTGCAATGATTGTATATCCTGGCTCTGCTCTGGGCTTCGGAAGAGCGAGGTCTGTGTGTTACTCATCTTTGTGTCTCCCGTGCCTCGCCAGAGTTTGGCATGTGAAAAGCACTTAGTGAATGTTTGTGGAAGAAATTAATTAATCCATTACATGATCAATCAAGATGTCTTCAGTTTTCCCAATAGGACTTTCACTAATTATTCCTACAGTGCATTCATTCCCCAGCACAGTGATTCTGAAGTTTGGCTGCACATTGGAATCACCTGGGGATCTCTTAGAACCTACCGATGCCTGGACCCCACCCCAAACCCAGACAGCCCAAATCTCTGAGAGTGGGGCTTAGGCATCAGTTTGGCAAAGGATCCCACCCAAGCATTACACTGTGCAGCCCGGGATGAGATCACCACGGGATTCTGATTTGGCAGCCATGATACATTTTCATCCTCTGTGACGCATTCACCCACTGCCCACCTCATCCACTGTCACGTTCGCTGTAAGATGAACAGGAGTCTCGTAGTTAGTTGGTTTAATTATGGGACTACAGTGTCCCCCCTCTGCTCTCAGAGACTCTGGGAAGATGGACTCCCTGCGGAAGCTTTCTTTCAATGTCTTCATGAGCATTCAGGCTAGAACTGTCTCGAAATGACACAAGAGAATCTCTTCTGTTAAACCCTCGCTGGAAATGTACCTGATGAGTAAATTTGAGGTCATACCGAGTCTTGAGAAGCAGAATACAAAGGTGTATGCATCCCATCATAATACATGTGATAAACATATCTATAAGGGGAAAAAGAAGACTTGAAAAAAATGAATGAACAAAAACTCTTAGTAGTAATTGTGGGTAAAGCATGCTGGGGATTGGCGGGGGCGGGGGGTCGGGCGGGGTACTAGGGAATAGTTTCCAGGTCCTGACCATGAGACTCAACAGGGAGGAAGTGCCCTGATGGCAGGGTCTCCCCACTGGCTGGATCAAATGCACGGGGTGTCCCTGAAGCTTGCTCCCAACAGGAGGATGGGGGTCCATAGAATGACCGAGCCAGGATTAAAAGAAGAAGGTCACCACCAGCACCGGGAACAAGAGGTGTGGCCTGGAGGGTGATTGGGCAAGACTGTGGCCAGAAGGGAGCCGTGAGGAATAAGACAGGAATAAGGAATAAGACAGGAATAAGGACGGACTGAGGGGTTCAGGGCTCAAGGCCAGGAAGTACGGGGCAACCTTTTACGTGGGGTCTGGTCTATCCTCTCAAGCAGGGGTAGTTTCTAAAGAGGGGCCTCCCAGAGGGTTTTTTTCTTTCTCTTGATTTTTCCAAATATCATCTAATAGTAATTTTCTAATATTAAAAAATGTGTGCCTGTGCATTCCAAAAGTGTACCAAATGAGATGAGAAGATACTGGGAATCTCTGCTATTTATTGAGCACCTACTATGTGCCAAGCACCAGACAAGACCTCACACACATACAACTCAGTTAATCCTCTCAAACCTGACTCAGCGTTAGCTTTATCACCTGCACTTTAAAGGTGAGGAAACAGGCTGACTAGCCTGTTGTCCAGGATCCTTCAGACCGTATGTGGCACAGTCGGGGTTTGGTCCCCATCTGTGTGACTCCAGAGAGGTGCCTTTGTTCACACGCCCAGACCACACTTCGTCCGAGTGGACGGAAATGGCCTCCTCCCACCACAACCCCACTCCTCACCAAAGGCCACCCCCTCTGTCACCGGGGAAGTGACAACTCACACCAACGCTGGTTATCCTCACACATTTTCATTATGTGGTGGGGGGTTTTATGAGACTCTACCACAGGCTGTTTTTCAAATTTATTTAATTCATCCATCATGCTCTGAAGCCATTTGCTTTTTTATATTGGACAGATGTAATGAGATTTTGGACACTAAAAAATGTTTTTATTAAAAGTTATGACCCAGAGCTAGTTGGTAGGGGCTGTGCCATAAATCCCCAGAAGTGTGGGAATTTATAAAGGATAGTAGCGACATAACCTTAACCTTTCAGGCCACACCATAGATTACAGGATCACTTAGGCTAATATGGCCTCCCCCGCTGTCCCCACCACTGGCCAAATAGAATCATCATAATATAATAATTTATGTGGTTAGCTGATGTGATTATTCTTACTCTCCTCTGTGCCACAGTTGACTCCCGGTGAGCTGGACCTGGTAGAAGTAGGCAGTTGAGAACAGACTTGGTGGGGGGGGGCGGGGGCCGAAGGCCCTGCTGTGGCGGGCGTGGGCACGTTAGTTCTGCCACTCTGTGACTAGGGCTGACTATCCTCACACAGTCACCTTTCCTCCAGAGGGGGGCAGAAGTGATGACGGGGGATGGTTTCTCCTGTCCTTCATCGCCAACAGGAAGCTCTCCTCAAAAGCAGGAAATGATTGCCACTATTCCTGTTCACACGTAATAATTCCATTTTAATGTCAATATCGTCAGGTTCATATTAATGTTGCGCTGCTTGGAAATCATCCAAAAAATAATCAGCTGGGGCATATTGACCGAATCATGATGATGAAAAAACATATATAATAGGTATTATGTGCATTATTGATAATATATATTATCAGTGTAACTTTGGTAGTTAACATTTGTTAAGCAGGGTGTCAGACGGTGAGCACAATATAACAGAAGACTGAAAGGGAATCACAGTAGAGAAGTTTCTTACACGTCCTAGGTGTACAGAGCACACCTCAAGAGGTCACCAGGAAAGTCAGGGCACCTAGGGAAAGCACAAGCGGAGAAAGTATGGCAGGACCTGAGGCGTGTGCCTTTATTAGGGCCCACAAGTGAAGTGCTTCAGGGTCCCCGGACTAAGGCCAGATTGGTCAAATCACACCAAAAAGAGCAGGGTTTTGGTAAGCTCCACAGGGGTCTTATCTAAGGGGCACATGGGGGAAGCAGGGGGAGATTGCTAATCACAAAGTCTTTGGGGAAGTCATATTAGGTGTTTGTAATTACTTGTGACTCTGCAAGTGGTTTATCTAGAGCCTACTCATGGGCAGGGCTGGTGTCCATTCAGGGCCCCTGAAGTTAGCCCAGACACATCAATGGATGCCGATCCAGCAATACCGAGTCGTTTAGTGAAACCCTCAACAATTACGAGCAATAAAATACAAAACTACAAAATTAGATTCGGTCAACTGCCAGCTACTTTAAAAATATGCATATAGGGGTGCCTGGGAGGCTTAGTGGGTTAAAGCCTCTACCTTCGGCTCAGGTCATGATCTCGGGGTCCTGGGATCAAGCCTGGCATTGGGCTCTCTGCTTAGCAGGAAGCCTGCTTCCCCCTCTCTCTCTGCCTGCCTCTCTGCCTACTTGTGATCTCTGTCTGTCAAATAAGTAAATAAAATCTTAAAAAAAATATGTATCTATATATACATACATACATATATATATATTTGACAGAGGCACAGCAAGAGAGGGAACACAAGCAAGAGGAGTGGGAGAGGGAGAAGCAGGCTTCCTGCTGAGCAGGGAGCCTGTGCAGGGCTAGATCCCAGGACCCCAGGATCATGACCCGAGCCAAAGGCAGCCATTTAATGAGTGAGTCCCCCAGGCACCCCTCGTTCATATATTTTTGAGCATTGCTAGGTGCCAGATCCTCTGAGAGTGGCCAGGATTTGGGAACAAATACAGCATAGTCCTGCTTCCAGAAGCACAGTGTAACCGGCACAGTGATGTGCTATTACTCTGATGATTTCTGGCTCAGAGGATCAAGGGGACCTTCATGGAAGAGGTGGCCATCCACCTGGGTTTGAGAGATTTGGTGCTTCACGCTTGCAGAGATAAAAAGAGCGTTTCCAGCAGAGGGGCCAGCATGCATAAGTGCCCTCACAAAGCAGCTGTTCACAGACTGCTCCAAAGAGTTAAGAGTTTGGCCAAAACACATGATACTATTTTTTTCCTTTTAAGGCAAAAATCTTGAGTGTCAATAAACACCATGCTCTTATCTGGTGCCACTGTCGAGGCAGGCTGGGTAATGTCTGGAATTGCGGGAAGATAGACTTGAAACCTACAAACTTACCACTATGGATTTCCTCCGATCAGGCCCGTGTTTTTTCATCTTCTGCTGGGAACACGTGGGCCACAGCTCCTGCCCAGGGAGACCGTGGGAGTGGAAAGCATAGATCCCATCATCATTAAACCCATAAATCCATGCCATTTGTGTGTCCGACTCTTCATCCTCATTCATCATCCCTTACCCTTTCAGAACGGTCACCCGTTTGAGGATTTTGAAGAACGGTTTGCCGCCGCCACCCCGGTAAGAACGAGAGGGCCCTGTCTGGTTAACTGTTCCTGGCCATTATCCCATTGTTCATTTCATGCTCATGAGTCATGCCTTGTGGTTACAGAACAGAAACCTGCCGATGGACTTTGATGAGATTTTGGAGGCAACGAAGGTAAGGCCTCCAGGCTCTTGGTGAATGAGGGTCGCTATGGTCATTCTCATGCATTCCATGTTCTACGCATCCAGCCTGCGTGAATGGCAGGTGGTAGCTGTGCTCTCGTGGGCGCCTAGTCTAATGTTCATGGGCAGATTATTGGTGAGCCCTGTGATGAGGTCAGAGAGGATGTGTGTGTGAGTACACGTGTGTGTTGAGATTGTACATTGGAGAGGAATTGACCTCGTGACATTCAACAAATATTTTTTCAAGCTCCCAGCATGTCCCAGGCATTCCGATAGCTGCTAGACGTTCGGTAGAGCAGGAGGACACAGACACTGTCCTCAAGGGGCTTACAGTGTCCCCATGCACCAGTGCACAGCATGGGAAAGATGAGGTAGGTTAGTCTACTGTAGTGTAATATGACAGTACCCCGGAGGGTTCGGGCGCATAAGCAGAATGTGCTGAGTGCTCATAAGTGAAGAAAAACCAAGCAAGGTGGCCATGCCGTTGGTATACCCCGGACCAGATGTACTGGTTTGTAGCCAGTGTTTATTCAGATCGGTCGATACACAGGCCAGTGAATATTATCACGTCCAACAGGAGGGTGTTTGGTCTAGGACAGGATTTCTCAACCTTGACTGCAAATTAGCATCACCAGGAGAGCTTTTAAAGTCGCAGGTACTAGGCTATACTTTCAAACCCACTCATTCAGAGTCTCTAGGAGTGGAAAACAGACATTAGTCTTCCCCCACAGGTGCATCCAAGGTCGAGAACTGCTGATCCGAGTATCATATAAGCTGTTCTGGACAGTGCCATGGGGTGCAAACTGAGTTAGGAAACACTTAGAGAAAGAAAGAAAAAAAAGTCCTCTAATTTCTGTCTCGAAGGATGGGTGGGAAAGGCAATTGGGGAAAGAATAAATGTTCTTGGTAGGAGGAGGAACATGTGCAAAGGCCCTGAGATGGCCCCTCCGGTTGTAACCCTGTGTCTGTCTTCTCCATTACGCTGCCTTGATCCTGTCGACAAGTCTGACTTTCCATCAAGCAGCCAGCCCGTGAGAGTAGGAACAGGAACAGGCTCTTGTCCCCTGTTCTTGGTACAGCAGCTGATGCACGCTAGGGTTCCCATACTTTTCCTACACGAAGGAGCTCCTGATGCCAAAACATAAAGAGCGGGCCTGTGACAATGTGTTTTGGGGGTCAGCCAAGGACATCTCTGTCTCCATCTGTAGCACTTTCAGGATTTCTCTGCAGGAGGGGGCCTCAGAGTCCGCCTGCAGCTATCTAGTTGAAAGAAGGACCAGGGCACTAATCTCAAAACAGCAGTGGCACAGTACTCTAAATATTATTCGAAAACCATCACTTGTTCACGTCAAAAAATGGCTGTGAAGGGGCTGGCCCGAGGGAGAGATCGAGGACTTTCTTCCTCAACAGCCAAGCTATCCTTCTCCCCTTCACTGGACGGGGCAGCTTCCAGTATCCCTCTGCTTGCCCTGGGAGATGCCCAGGGCCTAAAGCAGGCAGAATCTGCCATCAGGAGCCTCATCACTACCTGCAGAGGTCTGGAGAGCTGGTAGTGGAAAGGGCAGTAGGCACCTGACCTTCCAGTTGAGTTCTTCAGATGGGTGTCCATCACGGCAGACCCTTTAGGAACCCTAGCTTCCGGTTAGAGAATATGGTGGCTACACACCCACCATCTAGGAAGGCTAACTAGGGCTTGTGAAGGGATAGATAAACGAGGTATTGTTTGGCCTTTGGGTCAAGCCCAGCTTCTTCTGGCCCACCAGCCATCGGTAAGTCGTGTCACCTCTTGGTCTCTGCTCACTATGCAAAGGAAGGCTTGAGAGAAAGCTATGCCGCCAGTGAGCTCAGTGAGCATCAGACATGATGATAATGTATTAGAAAATGTATTACACACTATAAAATGTTTTACAAATGTGAATGGTTACTTTTAATTCTCTTGAGGCCATTAAAGTGATTAATTACAACAGTATTATCGGACGGAACATAGTTTGTTGGGTTACAAATGAAAGCACTAGGGCTAACATGGTGGGGGGAGTGGTGTGAAAATAGATATTATTCCAGATTCTCAAACATATATGCTTATTAGAATTATTTTTAATTTTATGGCTTAAGAATCCCCCTTTTTCTATAAAATTTAATTAACTCTAGTTTCTATTTAAACAGCAAATCCAATGGAATGAAGTAACAATCTATGTTTTCTGCCTCTGCATGTTTTTCTCGTTTAATCCTTGACTGAAAATCATCTGGCAAGAGGAAAGTCTATATCTCAAGAATGAAGGTTATTTTAAAAGTTGTGCTTAAGGAGAAAATTAGCTGATAAATTATATTTATGATGTTAGTAAAAGTGTGACACAAGTTCAACACATTTGAAATGTAAATTGTGTGACTTAATTATTAACTTCATTTTATTATTTTCCTACCACTGAAAATAGTTGTAGGCCATTTTAAAAGCATTGAGTCCCAATTGCAAGGAAGCCTAGAAGCTTCATGTTAATTGATTAAATAGAAGTATTCCTTAATAGTAATCAGGAAGAGAGAGCATAAGGATTGCCATAGTTTCACCAAATAACATAAAATGTTGTAAACGTGGTCAAGACTCTTCCCTAAGACAAGAGAGTATCTAGAGTCTAGCCAAGTCTGGTCCCACTGGGACCTCACTTACCCTGTCCACTTTGCGGGCCTCCTTCCTGCTCCCCCACTTTCATACCCATTACAAATTGCTTTTCTGTGCACCTGCTCAACTCTTCCAGGCCTCTCTCCTTTCTGCTGTGTCCTGGCTTGCACCAGGCTGGATTGTCCTTCCTCCTCTTGTTTGCCCGGCTAACTCCTCTTCATCTTCAGAATTCAGATCAGGTCTGTTCTCCTTTAGCAAACCCTCCTTAAGGGGCGCCTGGGTGGCTTCGTGGGTTAAGCCTCTGCCTTTGGCTTGGGTCATGATCCCAGGGTCCTGGAATCGAGCCCCACGTCGGGCTCTGCTCAGCGGGGAGCCTGCTTCTCCCTCTCCCTCTGCCCCTGCTCTCTCTCTCTCTCTCTCTCTCTCTCGTACTCTCTCTTTTTCTCTAAAAAATGAGTAAAACCTTTAAAAAATAAATAAAACCCTCCTTAAGTTTCTTTGCCAAAAGCCGGCGGACTCCCTTTCTCTGTCCTCCCATAGAGACCTCTGTCGCCATCCCTGCCACATTGCCTTGAAATTGCCAACTTCTGTGGATCATCCCACCAGCCTGCAAGCTCCCGCAGGCTGGGGCTTGGCGTGTCTCAGTATTCTGTTCACCCAGAACACCTCCCAGGTGTTCTGTGTGTATGGAAAAAGCATTGTGTAGTTGGGAAGGAAATTAATATGTGTGTAGGGCCCTCCTGTGTGCCCAGCACCGTTACTCAGTCTGAAAGCTGAAGGGGAAGAATTTAAAGTTCATTAACTGAGCTAAACTTCTTTCAGCAAAAAGAGCCTTTTGTGCCTTTTTAACCAGGCTTAGACAAACTTCAAAGGAAGTGCTGTTATTAATATTGTCAATAAATCTGAAGGAGGAGGTATTATCATCTTTACTGCCCAGGTGTGGGGACTGTAGCCCCAAGGAGTTGCAGAGGTGTGGGACCTTCTCCAGTGCCCGTAGCTCGCTCACTCATCAGAAGGAGAGCATAATCCTTTTTTGGCACTAATTCTAGCAATCTAGCCATGCCTGGTTACTGTAGAATTCAGGGGCAGGGGTCCCTGGAGGGCAGGCAGGCAGACTTTCCAGCCCTTTCTATTGATTAATATTTTTAGGGTCGCCCAATCACAAGCTGTCACTTAAAATCCAGAGGTGAGACAGAAGAGTTTTCTCCCCAGTGGGCAGATTTCATACAAAGCATATGATCATATATTTAAGGCAGGCCATTTGGTTCCTAGCCATAGATTCCCTGCGGTCTCTGAAGCTCGAAGTGTATGCAAATTAATTTCTAAGTGTATCTTAAAGGCTTTCTTCTGCTGCTCTGGCTGGCCTTCCTCAGACAGTCCTGTATGATGGATGGGGATAGAGAGGATACAGTGTCTGCAGTCGTGAAGTTCCTAGCAGTGATTAATAGTGTATATACTGGGCTGTTTGTGATGCCCTTCCTGGTATTAAATGATATGTTTTCTTTTCCTCCAATGGCATATTTTATCCTGAAGACTGACTCTTTCAGAGACTGTCATTTGACTACATGCTCCGTAGGTGGAACATTCCAGTCCTGGCCTGGGTGACTTTGAGGTCACTTCTGTGAGACTCAGTTGGTTCATCTGTAAAAATGGGGATGATGATCCTTTCCTCTCAGGTTCATGGTCTTGGGAGCATTTGCTGTGAGAAATGGCTATAAAGTGTCACGTCTCACTGTATCTGGCATGTGGAAGGCACTTTGTACGTGTGTGTGCACACAGAGAAGAAAAGCTGTGAGGGAATCGCCCTCTTGCCTTTATCTCCTGGAGAAGAGAGAGAACACTGCCCTTGATGGCAAGTCAGCGCGAAGCAGGGTGATGGGTTATGGGAGGTGGATAAGCCCGAATTTCCTTACTAAGCCCAGATATGCTGCCAGACACACCGAAGTGAGAATTGATTCTGGCTGCCTCCCAGGTGTTGTCTTTAGCATCAGGAGGCAATGGCAATGACCAGCTGGGCTTATTGTGTATATAGTCATGATGATAAAGAAACAAGGGTCCTCATGTCATATGGTTTTAAAGCAGTGCCCAGCAGCCTTGACTTCCCTTGTGGTAACATCACTCTTTTTTTGTCTTTTCAGGCTGTGACCCAATTAGAACTTTTTGGGGACATGTCCACCCCTCCTGATATAACCTCTCCCCCCGTAAGTATGCACTGCAGCTCAGCCCTCCATCCCACCCCTTTCCTTCTCCAGCAGCATGGTGGCAAGAACGTGGGCTTTGGGCCAAAGAGGGCTGCTGGTGGGTTTTACCTCGGCCTCTTGCAAGCTGTGTGATTTGGGCAAATTAACCAGCTATTCTAAACCTTGGTTTCCTCTGCTGCTTTTTAAAGGAGTTATGGTACCTGCTTTTGTTTCGAGAAGTAAGTGAAACCATGCATCAGCAGTTACAGGACCCCCCCGGGTACTTGCTTTTCTGCTGGGCAGTGCAGAAAGACCTAAACGGGATGAGGTCCTTGCTTGCAAGGACCATGTGGTCTAGTTGGGAATATGGGCAAGAAATTCAACAAGACCACAGGCATGATGGGCCATTTGTCGGCCCCCACCCAGAGCCCACCCAGCCAGATGTTCATCCCAGGAAAGGAAGCATCTTCTCCCCCCAGTATCTTCTGCCTTGTCCCGCCTCCTGCCTTCTTTCCGTCCTCTCTCCCTCTTCGTTTTATCTCCTCCTTCCTCCCTTGCCCCCCGGCCACCCAGCTGAGCTGAGCTTCTCATGAGGCTTTGGATTCCCAGGTGGAGTTGCAGCCAGGGTATCTATCCCATTGCTTGTCATTGTAAGACACTGCTTGCAGAGGGACAGAGATTGCAGGGAACCCTAGTTGAAAAATGAAAAGAAGAAAAAAGAATGAAACCCAAAGGAAAATTGAAACCCAATGCTTTAAGAGCTGGTTGCATTCAAAGGCCACAGAAAAGAAGAGAATGGAGATGGTCCCTCCAGGTCCTCCCCTGCTCACTCCCTGGAGGCGGGGAGGCACATAGAGAGCAGGGAGCTGCACCTGTACCTGCAGAAGCTGCTGGGAAGTGGGGGGGTGGTGGGCACAGCTCCTCTGGGCTTTGCAGGGTCCTGCAGACCTAGAGATGGTGTTCGGGTCCATTGGCGAGATGCGCCTCGCAGAGGAAAAGCTGTAACCTCACCCCTGGGAACAGATGGCATGAGGCTCTACTGCTCACAGCTGCCGCCAGGGGCTCTAGACACAGCTGCCCTGCTCCCGACACCGATGTCCTGAGCAGAAAGCAGCTCCTGTCTCCGGGGAAGCTGGGGCGGCTCTAACCAGTCTCCTCCTCTCCTCTGTCACGGGGGTGACAGCTGCATCTTGGGCACTTAGAAACTCCAGCTATGGAGCTAGAGAGGCCTGAAGAGACCTTCTGACCCATCCCCTTCATTTTACAGATGAGCAAACTGAGGCCCAGAGAGGGCAATGGGGTTCCCCCAGGGTCACACGGGGAAAACAGAACAGCGTCGATTGTGTTTAAAAGTGCTTAACGCAGCAGCGCACGGCTGTGTTTCTGGCCCTGAACCCAAGTGCAGTCCAAATGGGTATTTAATAAACCCCAGAACAATACCATTCCTCCCGCAGGCTGGTGGTCTAAAAATGGCCTTGTCTAATTGCCATGGTTTCGGGATTAATTGTTTGCCCCAGTCTATTCCAAGGGGAAAAGAACAATAAGGATATTATGACATTAAATAGACATACTTTGTAGGCAGAAGGCTGCTGTGAATGGGTGTGGGCCTTTACAAACCTGAGTACTGATGCTTAGGGTTGAGCATCAAGGATACCCCTCATTATCCCTCCCATCTGTCTGATTTATTTCGGTACCCTTCACCTGACTCACCAGTTCCTGCAACAGACCTCTCTCGGATCCCAGCGTGGGCTGGGCATGTTGCATTCCCTGATCCTCAGGCTTTGGGTTTTTATCATCTACCTGAAAATATTTCTTTTTCTTTGTACGTAAAGATTCAGGCAGAATTCTGGGAGGCACCAGGAGACGAGGGTCTCTGCTCTAGTCGCTAAGCTGTGTTGGTGCACTTAGGCTCTTTATTTACATCTTACGTGACAAACCCTGAGCTAGGCGCACAGTAGGTCCTGTGCAGGTATGTGTCAATTTCAGCTGACCACCTCTAAAGGCTGAAAGCCACATATCGTGGCATAATTTGATGGCCAGAATAGCACCCCTAAGGGGTAGGGGCTCAAACCAAAGAGTTGTGATACTGGTCGCTATTTGCTGAGCACCTGCTAATGTGCCTCAGCCTGGTACTAAGTGATATAAATGCATGATCTCCCTTCATGATCACAGCTGCTCCAAAGGTAGGTATCACGTCTCCTGTTCTACGGTCAGTGTCTACAGCCAGCTCATGGGCTGCCCACCACATCTATGGCTTGGACTGTGGCTGGCTTCGGCAGCACCCGCCCCCATCCTTTACTTCCTGCACCTGCTGCCTCCCATCCTGGATGAGTGCTGAGCCAGGTCTCCCAGCAGCCTCATACGCCCTCTGCCTCTCTCTGTCCGACAGACTCCTGCAACTCCAGGTGATGCCTTTATCCCGTCTTCATCTCAGACACTCCCGGCGAGTGCAGACATGTTTAGTTCTGTACCTTTCGGCACTGCTGCTGTACCCTCAGGTAAGCTGTCCTCCACCTGCTTCCCTTCCTTCAGCCTCCGCCCGCCAGGGGAGAGAAAGGGTTGACTTGAACCAGCTGTCCAATTATGCCAGACACCTGTAGAGCCACCAGCCTCTCCTCGTGACTCTTCAGATGACGTGGAGAAGCCACCACTGGGAGGTGGGGGAGTGTTTACAAATCTGTGGGACGCTGTAGGCTGGGATTCGGGCGTGTCTTTCACCTGGAAAGGTCAAGATTCTAGGGCACTCAGTACACGGCTTCAGGGAGCCCAGGCCACACCTGACCATGCCACATTCAGTGCAAGTTCATTTCCTTCTGTCCATCTCAGCCAGAGGGAGGGAGGATGGCAAGTGGGGGACAGGAGCCCTCCACAGACCTCTGGAGATCTGACTGATAGGACGTGTCTGCCTTCTTTGGTAGAGACTCAAGAATGGGGAGGTTCTCGGTGCAAAGTGGGATGCTAAGGGGAGAGAGCAGATTGCTAACAGTGAATTGGGAAAGTGATGGGGCTCTTAGTGATTTTGAAGGTTTTTGTTCGGAGTTCCAAGCATCTGTTAAAATATATATATTACTTTTACAGCAGGGTAAATACATATATATTTACTCTATTTTTATATATATTTTTTCTTTATTTACATGTGTATTATTTATATATATTCACATATATATAAACACAAACACACATAGTGACAGTATTGCAGGTGAGATATGACTTGGTGGGATCTGAGATATCTTAACTTGTTTCCATGGCATCAGGCACTCCACATAGCCACTCTGCTTGGGATGCGGCCACAGGTAGTATTCTGCTCTTTACATACATGAGAGCCTTAAAGACTATTTTCTTTCTTTAGCTACATATTTGAAAATCTGTGGCTTCATCTTTCTATCTTATTCTTATATACAGCCAGGGGAGCCTGAATATTTTCTTTTTACAATTTTATGTGTGGATTTATTTGAGGGAGAGAGAGTGTGCACATGCAAGCAGGGGGAGGGGGGCAGAGGGAGAGAATCATCAGGCAGACTGCCTGCTGAGCGTGGTGTCTGACGATGTGGGGCTCAGTCTCACAACACCCAAGATCGGGACCTGAGCTGAAATCAGGAGTCCCCAGTGCTTAACCAATTGAGTCACCCAGGTGCCCCGAGCCTGAATATTTTCAATTACACATCTTCTGGCATTTTTTTCTATAAAAAATTAATTTTCATTACATAGTGTTAGAAGCAAATTCTTGCCACCAAATATGAACCTTGCTGTTATTTGAAGTGAAGTAAAAATTCGTACTCTATTCTGAAGTAGTTAAAATTATTCCCCACGAGCCCAGAGATCATTAAGAATTTTCAGAAGCAACAGAGATTGGTAGCCATTGGCTCTAACACTTGAGAATCTGCAAGAAACCCAGACATTTCATTGCTAAGCTTCCCAGTCAGATCTGTTTTACCCATCCCTAAAATGGCACAGTGGTGATGACTAGTCTTCCTTACCTAAGATGGATATTAAAATTTCCTTGAGAATAGTGTGATAGAATACGGTCTTTTAAAGAAAAATATCAGGGGGTCCTGGGTGGCTCGGTCGTTAGGCACCTGCCTTCGGCTCAGGTCATGATCCCCAGGTCATGATCCCAGGGTCCTGGGATCGAGCCCTCGTCAGGCTCCCTGCTCGGTGGGGAGCCTGCTTCTGACTCCCCCGCTCTCCCCCTGCTTGTGTTCCCTCTTTGGCTGTATCTCTCTCTGCCAAATAAATAAAAAAATCTTTAAAAAAAAATGAAGAATAACAGTTTTCTTTCAGAAATGTATCACCTTCCTGTGTTGAGACTACCCATGCTTTGCCCTCATTATCTGACCCGTGAAGATGTCCTGGGACAGGTCATGGGAACTCGAGACCCCAAACTTACCAACTTGCCGACATGTTCCTTCCATAAGTATTCACTGAGTGCCCACACGAGTCGGGCCCTGTTCTAGGTACCTGGGATGTGTCCATGAATACAACAGACATGGGTCCTGCCTTCAGAGAGCTTCCCTTCTACTGGGGAGACAGGCAACAACATAAAAATAACTAATTTCTGTAATAGGTCCGCAAACGGTAAGTGGTGTGGCCAGAAGAAAATGCAGAATGGAGTGCGGGGGCTTCGGCACAGGTGGAGGACAAGTGTAAATGGAGATTGTGGTCAGGAGGGACTCGTGCCAAGGTGAGGTGTGAGCAGACGAGAAGGGGTGAGGCAGGAAGCCAGGAAGGTGTCTAGGTGAAGCGTACTCTAGGCAAGGAGTCTCCATTACCTTCTCTGTAAATGCGGGTGACACAGTCACGTGGCTCCCGGCCCTAATGTGAGTAAAAGCACCCAAGGACCCGCCCACGCCGCTCACACCACCACTCTGGACCTTCTCCTGAGCCTGGGCCACATCGGGACTTGAAGACCTGGGTTTCAATCTTGCTACTTGACCGGCTGTGTTGCAAACTACGGACAAAAGCCACTTCATGTCCAGATTCAGTTTCTTTAGCCGCTAAAGAAAAAAATCGGTAGATTACCGGTAGATTACCTCCACAACCTCTGTGTTTAGAATGGAAGTGTAAAGTTAATTTCAGTGAGCACATTTTTGCTTCCCCAAGTGCCTGCTTCTGCATCAGTTAGGCTGAGGAACAAAAGTAGACTTCAGGGGGTGGTCAGCTAGCAGCCTTTTCCTCCTTGAACAGGCCCTAAAAATCTCTGCAGACACTAAGGCACCATCTACCTGTTCCCAGTTGTCGAGCCAGGGACACGAACAGCGGTACTGATGGACCCCTGGGGGATTTTGCATCCAGTGTGCTGGGTTTGAATCTGGGCTTGTCTATGGAGATTTTAAACTCCTGAGCAAATTACTTAACCTGCCAGAGCCAGAGTTTCTGAATCTTCTTTTTTTTTAAGGATTTTATTTATTTACTTGACAGAGAGAGATCACAAGCAGGCAGAGAGGCAGGCGGGAGCGGGGGGGAGCAGGCTCCCTGCTGAGCAGAGAGCCCTATGCGGGGCTGGATCCCAGGACCCTGAGATCATGATGTGAGCCAAAGGCAGAGGCTTTAACCCACTGAGCCACCCAGGCGCCCCCAGAGTTTCTGAATCTTTATAAATGAATCAAAAATAATACTTCCCTTGCAACAATATCGTGAGAATTAAATGAGAAAACAAAGTGAAGCACCTTGAAATTTGCTGGCACCCCGTAGAGGCTTCCGTCAGCAAAGGCAGCTCTTGTTGCTACTGTTATTATTATCATGACTCTTATTTTTAAAGTAGAAGAAAATGTCTTGTCTGACCTATATTTTTTTTCCTTTAACCTTTCTGGAATATTTAGAAAAACACCCATATAATGAAGTTTAGATCTTTGGCCTCTTAACTGCGCATGGCAGAGCTGGCCTGGGGGTTTAGAGAATGTACTGTGATTAAATACGGACGCTGCCAGTAGCCAACTGTGTCATGCTCCGCCGAATCTCTTCTGAGCCTCAGGGAGCTTATCTGTAAAATGGGGATGGTCATTCCACCGCATAGAGCTAGTCTGACGACTACATGAGTTAATACACATAGTGGAACATTTAAAACAGTGCCTGGCAGTGTTTCTGTAAGTAAGCAGTCAACAGATGTTTGCTAGCTTGTCCGTTAGGAACACTGGCTCTGCCCCACCCCATCTCCCCCACCGTGCCCTGTGGTCGCTGCCTCAAGCCATCCTCTCCGCCCGCTGCAGTATCTCAGACACAGAGTAAAGAAATACGGATACCAACTACACAGAGGCTTGTTAGGAGGATCAGTGTCAAAAATGTAAGCTCCACGAGGGCAAGGAATTTTTTTTTTTAATGTTTTGTTCTTCACTGCATCTCCAGAGACTGAAATAGTGCTTCACACCCAGTAGGGCTCTTTTCGAGCGAATGAATGAATGGGTGGATGGGTGGATGGATGGGATCACGTAAATAAGCATTACCATACAAATTCTGCATATGTGTTGGGGGAGTCCCTTAAATGTCAGTGTTTTTCTCACATTTTAGTCTACTTTTTAAAATTCAGATAATAAGGTATCCCCAGGTGCAAGCATCTGGTTATAAACTGCAATTTCCAAGCCTCCTTCAAGATCTAACTGCGAGGCAGTAATGCAGGTGTTCCCTTTCACTTCACAGCGAGGAGATTTATGATTGATCTGAACTCCGTGGCATAAACAGATGCTCTGTGGCACCTCCTCCCTCCACTGTCGAACGTTAATGAGTCAATGTTACCAAGCTGCTAAGTGGCTTCTGTGGCAGCCACCAAGTGGCTTGTCTTGTCCAGTGCTGCCACAGGCGGCTACCAGGGGGTCCCATCAGGCATGTCCAATGCCACATGGCCAGAGAACCTGAGCTCACAGGTCTGGGGAGAGCCCAGGCTGCAGAGACCCCACCCCCACCCCAGGAAAAAGCGAGTGAGACCTGCAAGGTCCCAAACATGATACCCAATTACCCTGTGCTGCTTTTTTTTTTTTTCCTTTTGGATATTGTACTTGGGTCTGAAGCAGATGGCATGAAGCCAGGGAGACATGTTAATAGCTCTCTCCAGAAAAGTGTGCACAGCCCATCTGTTGGTTCCTTGTGGGGGGGAAAAAAAAGACAGTGGGAATGAAAAACCTGCCACCAACAGTAGAATCATCAGAGATCACAGCACTTACCGATCTTGGAGTTTAATTGTTCACTTGGCCAAGTGCAGAGAAGGCATTGATTCTGATATGACTCATTCACCTTTACAGAGAGACTTTCTCCAGGCTCAGGCGTTTATGGAGCAGCTGAGTAGTGTCCCAGACGGCGCTAGACACAGAGGACAGGGAAAGAGAAAATAAAGCGTTCCTACTAGCAGGTGGTTACTTGTCTAATAGGGAAGACAGAATAACAGGACAGTTACAATTCAGTGTGACACGTGCCATCAGAGAGATGAACACTGGGGTCTGCAGAAGCCCAGAGAAGGAGAACCAATGGAGTCCAGAGGGCAGGGAAGGCGCCCAGCAGAGGTGACGCTGAGCTAATTCTCAGGGAGTCAGTAAGGCATAGCCACGTGAAGTAGGGGTGGCTTTCCAGGCAGAAGTACGAGCAGAGATGGAGAGAGTGGGGGGGGGGCGATGTGAGGGGTGTCTGTGTGTGTAGCTGCTGCCCTAGGGAATGGTGCCAGTGAAAATGGCATGGAGAGCTGGGAAGGGGCCTGATCCCTGAAGTCTCTGAAGTCACGCTAGGGCATCTAGACGTTATACTCCCGGCAGTGAAGCACTCTGTTTGCATTTTGGAGCAGTCCTGCGATGGCATCCAGTGGGGCCGAGTGGAAGCAGAGTGAAAGATAGCCTGGCTGGAGGCTGAGACCTTCCATTCCCGTCACCAAAATAGGCGTATAGATTGAGGTCACTGAAAGATCCGTGTCCACCCCGTCAGACCCAGTGCCCCCCTTTTAGGACAGATATTTATAAAGTTTCCTTTAAATTCTTGAAATGAAATTCATAGATAATATAACTTAACCCCCAGTTTTTTAGAAGTCGATACGATGCCATCATTATGCTTCAAAGAGGAAATTTATAAAAGCCCATTTATAATAAAAAGACATCGATTTCAATAAGGAAAATACCCAGGTGCAACCAAACTAGAGGTCCTCCAAAGTGGTCAGAGGTGTAGACCTATCTTCAGAGTCCCCGCAGGTACAGACTGACCCAAGAATGCTGTGTCCGCTCAACACCATGGGAAATATTTCTTTCGAGAACCACAACATTCCCAAATGGTGAACAACTCTTGGCCATGTTCCAAACAAAAATAAAATACAGTCTGCCCTCAAGGCACACAGTTGTTACAGTCCTGGAAAACTAAGTGCACTCAAACTATGCATAGAAACTTTGAATTTCTAGGTAATTCAAAGTCCTACCCATACTTAAATAATCGTAGACAGAACATGGGGGAATTCTTTGTTGTGCATGTTGGTCTCACCCATTACAGGATATCAGGTAACCAAGCTCTCCGCCTTTTAAGTGCGGGTAGTGTCTCCCTCTAGCAAGTTATCCAGACAGCCAAAATACACCCCACTAATGTCCTGATCACCGTCCCCCCTCCATTGAGAACCACTGGGCCCCATCAAAGCGAATCAAAAAATGAGAAAAGCAGTTACAGAGTGCTGAGTCTGAGTAGGTGGGCTCAAGTCACTGCCTTATTATGTGGCGTGTGGGGTGAGAGGCAATGCACGCCCCTCCCCCGTCTGAAGTGCCAGCACCAAGGCTTCTTCACCCCTTACTCCCGTGCACTAGAGCTGCGTGGTCGCGGAAGGATATGGTCTGTTTGGCATGGCCGGCATACTGCTGACTTCCACAGGAAGCCCGGGTGCCCTGTCTCCTCCTCTCTGGAACCTGCTGTCACCTCACAAGGAAGTGGCGGGACGTGGAATGTTGTCCCCACTCCTTAGCCATCAGTCGAGGGCCAGGGGATCTGAGGCTGGAGCCTGAGTAAGGCAGTCCTCATGAGTGAGGTTTTTCTGGGGTCTCCAGAATCCCTGACATCACCCACGACACGACCAGTGCCTCAGTGCCTGCCTGCCTTCCCTCTGGAAGTTGCTAGGATACTCTGCACCTGCTTTCCTTCCCTGGCCTCACTGCCGTACACCTGCAAACTCCTTCTGACAGCCATGAAAAGGCTGGTTTTGGGAAGTCAGGTCAAGCCAGCTTCTCCCTCCTCTGCCTGGCCTGGGCATCTGTGTCCTGGGCTCAACTGCACAGGCATGTGGCCGCAGCGCCCTCTGAGAAGGGCAGGGGTCACTGGAAGCACCTGGGAGTTTCTGTGGCTCGCCCACAGTTAGCTGCAACCTGAGGTGGGCGACCAGACCAGACCAGATGTATTTAACCATGCGAAGTTGGCCATCCGAGTGAGGCAGTATCATGTGGAGGGAAGAACGCTAGCTAGCTAGCTCCGGAGACGGGTGACCTCAGTTCAGGTCCTGATCCCCCTTCATGCTGGCTGCGTGACCCCAAGCACAGACTGTCCCTCTCTGGTCACCAGTTTCCTTATCTGTGGAGTGGGGACGGTAATACCTACCCTGCAGGGATTTTGTGAGGATGTGAAATACCTAATACTGAACCTAGAAGTTAGAGGCATGTAGCAAGTGAAAAAAATTGTGTTACTGTTGCTACTGTGAAAAGTGTTACTTGTGCTTTTTTAAAAATGATTATTTTCTCACCTGAAAGGAATTAGTACCGCCAACAATTAACATGGTAACATATATGAGTAGATCCCCTGCAGTTGCGCAGTACCCAACCTAGGCCACTGTACGAGGGGCTCCTGCGTTAGTGGACAGTCACCTAAAATTGGCATAGTACAATACAGAAATAACATATATCTGGAGCTACCATTTATTGCTTGGCTGCTATATACCAAGCAAGGTATTAAGTACCTTCTGGGCTCTCTCTGATTCAAATCCCACTAACTGCTAACATTTACTGAATGCTCATTCTGTGTCAGGTGCAAAACTCCACATCAAATATGTCATCTCCATTTACCTTTAAACCAAGCCCCTGAGGTAGACGGTATTTTCTGCCCATTTTACAGATAAGGAGGCAGAGCTTGGGAGAACTTGTGGAGCTCTCCCTAAATTCCAGAGATATGAAGCATCAGTCTGAGTGTTAACCTAGGCCTCAAAAACCCCAACACTCCTAATTCTTCTTCCTTTGGCACACAGCTTCGGTGCTTAAAATGACGATCTTATAACCTGGCTTTCTAACAAAGAGCCTGACTTTTAGAGAGCTTACGCTATCAGTCTGGCAAGAAGGGGAGGCAGGATTCAAACCCATGTGTGCCCGATTCCTAGTCCTCTGCCTTTTCCACCAAGACACACCAGCTCCTGAGTCTGTGTGGGGTTAGAAAACTTTAATGATTGTAGCAATATCATCATTATCTCTCAGATATACGTCTGGCTTGTTCACTCACCACATTCCAGTTTCCGCCTACAAATCAACTCCTTCAAAAGGTTTCCCCTGACCATTGCTCTAGAAGGAATGCTCCATGAGAGCCGGGACTTTTGTCTTATTCATCCTTGTCCATGGTCTGTAGCACAGAGCCTGACACGTAATAGTGGCTCAGTATCTTTCTGCCGATCCCTTGAATCCATGAGTTCTTCTTTCCCAGGTGCCTGACTCTCATTTTTCACCCTTCCAGGTTATGTTGCAATGGGCGCCGTCCTCCCATCCTTCTGGGGCCAGCAGCCCCTCGTCCAACAGCAGATCGCCATGGGTGCTCAGCCACCAGTCGCTCAGGTGATGCCGGGGGCTCAGCCCATCGCATGGGGCCAGCCGGGTCTCTTCCCTGCCACTCAGCAGCCCTGGCCAACTGTGGCCGGGCAGTTTCCGCCAGCCGCCTTCATGCCCACACAAACTGTTATGCCTTTGCCAGCCGCCATGTTCCAAGGTCCCCTCACCCCCCTTGCAACCGTCCCAACCACGGGTGACTCCACCAGGTCAAGTCCACAGACCGAGAAGCCCAGACAGAAAATGGGGAAGGAAATGTTTAAGGATTTCCAGATGGCCCAGCCTCCACCCGTGCCCTCCCGCAAACCCGACCAACCCTCCCTCACCTGTACCTCAGAGGCCTTCTCCAGTTACTTCAACAAAGTCGGGGTGGCACAGGATACAGATGACTGTGATGACTTTGACATCTCCCAGTTGAATTTGACCCCTGTGACTTCTACCACGCCATCAACCAATTCACGTGAGTGCCCTTCTTTGGAGACATAAACCCACTGAGAGTGATGCCTTGTTTCTGGAGTCAGAGAACTCATCTCATTCACATTCAGCACACCTCCTTGTTTATATTACTATGAATAATAGTAATAGCTACAAAGTATACATACCTTCTTCGGATACATTGTTTTTACTACTTTTATACTCGTAACAATGCTTATTACAGGTTTTGTTAGACCTGTTTGGTTAATAATGAAAGTGAGGTTCAAGGACGAGGAGAGCAGTAGATTTAAATACAAACCTGTTTTTTTTCTACCAGTCACTCTGCTGCTTATGTTTTTGTTAATTTGCTCATCCATCTACCCATTCTTTCATTACCCCTCCTTTATGATACACAGATTTTGGTATGGGTTATTGAAATGGAAATGAATGGTGAAAATGAATTTCAAGAGTCGAGGGAACAAGGACAAAAAAATTAGAAAACGTAGGGGAGAGACAGAGCAGCCGTAAGGTCTCACCCAACTCAGTGGAGCTGAAGCCAGATTTTGGCTCCAGGCTTTGGGTAGTCAAAGAGGAAAAATGGCAGTGAGGCAGAAAGCTCTAGACCGCGAACCCTGAGAACAGATTCATCACTTCCTAGTCTTGTGCCTGTAGGCAAGTCATTTCTGCAAGCCTCAATTTCCTCATCTATCTTAGGCTAAGGGATAGTAAAAGGATTCCGTGGTACGTGAAACACTGTGTACCTCACTGACTTTAAAACATTGTTGTCACCATTATAATTGCATATTGAGTGATGCTGTGCAGAATTCCTGGACCAGGATTCCAGCCTTGGCTCTTCTACTATAAGCAGTGTCTTTGGGCAAATGTGTGACTTTTCTTAACCTCAGCTGTGTCATGGGTAAAAGGCCTGCTTTGGCTTGGACAGGCAGTGTGCCTCCTTCTAATTCAGGCATTCAGTGATTCTGTCCTAGCTTGCTTTTCCATTGCAAGCATCCAGAAACCGTAACCACACAGCCAATCAGAACCCAGATATACTTGAGCACACATATGCTTGGAAAGATATCTAGTAATTCAGCTCGGGCCTTGACGCTTGATAGGAAAGAGAAAAGTCTCATGGAACAATGAGTTTGGCATTTTCATTACTGTCACAGATGATAGGGTTCACTGCTTGGCCAATAGCAAGAATCGTCAAAAAATCTAATGTTAACACAATTAGGTAGTGTCATTTCAGCCAGGTTCGGAAGGCAGTTCTGAAAAGGAATGCCTTCTACGTGTATAAATGAGCTACTCCCACTCAGGCCATGTGATCTCCACAGTGGGGGCATCTCTATTAGCTCTAAGTCACAGGGTTTCAGTGAAGAGTAATGAATAAAAAATGAAATGCTGGGAGAATGAGAGCCACGCATAAATAAGCATCTTTTGAAAACAAGTGTCTCTTGAAATGGGCTTGCATGCCAGCTACAAATAAAGGGGAAGTTTCAGTTCCTTGAGGACAGGAAATGGGTCCAAACCATTCACACACTTCTCATGATGCTAGCGTAGCATCTAGTGCATGGAGACATTTGGGAGAAGTCACAGAGATGGAAATGAACAGAACAAAGACCCCTCAGCCACTGTCGTGTCTCAGAGCATGGTTTCATAACCTGGGCTTTATTGATATTTGGGGCCAGATAATTCTTTGTTGTGGGGTGTGCACTGTACTTGTAGAATGTTGACCAAACTACCTGCCCCCTGCCCATGAGATGCCAGAAGCACACATCCTCTCTCCCTTGTCCTGAGAGTCAAAAATGACCCCAGATTTTGCCAGATGCCCCCTAGGATTTGAGCTGCCCCAAATTTAGAACCACTCTTTTAGATTATACAGATATCCTAGAAAAAACTTCTAAAGGCTAAAACACTTGCATAAATGAACCCCTAATTATAATTCTGATTGATTTAATCTGATAGGTAGGACCAGTACAACCTCTCTCAGATTGGCAGCTCAGCCCGGGTTCTCAGCCTTCAGGAAGCAACAAGCCACTTCAAACCCAATTTGAAATCTGGTTACGTTAACACTTATTCAACAGCTGTCAAGCACTGAGGTGTTCTCATACTGCTTATCTCACTTAAACCCACTAGTATGAGTCTGTTCCCTAATCATCTCACAAAACAAAACAGACTTCCTTTTATCCAAGAGCGTCACCTTCAGAATGTTTTGAGTGGAGCAAAGGCCAATGTCTAGTAGAAGTAGATCTCACAGCTGGCTGGACAGTGTAGACAGAGCTCTGTTAAATCTCAGCACACCTGTTCCATGGCCCTGTTGGCCCTGAAAAAGCCCCTTCACCTCTCAGAGGTGCAGTTTCTTCATCAGGAAAGAATAGGTCCAACACCATTTTGCCATATTTGCATTAGAGAACACAGTGAATACAGAATGCCAAGCAAATAACATTGTTCTTCTAAATATAGATCCATCAAGGCAAAAGGTACTCACCAAGTTTGATAATCACTTGCTGTCTGATAAGCAGCCAGATTTTGGAAATTCTGGGCAATGATGGCGGGGGAGGGGGCCTTATCAGTGCCATTCGAAATTTAGCTACTAAATCAAGCCTCACCACCTCCTCACTTGGGGCTGAGCCAGTGACTGGCGTTTTCAGAGCCAAATTAGAAATTATTGAACGAAGAATAGCTTCAAATGGCGTATTTGTTATAACCTCTGGACCAAATGAGAGGAGGAACATGTGGGAAGGCTAGGACAGAAGACTCATGTCCTTATGGAGTGAGGCGTAAAGCTGCCAGCAGTTCCCTCCCATTTTCCCACATCATGGAGGCACTCTTCATTCAACACATGTTCAACACCCGCCTACCATGTGTAAGGATACGGGGCCTGCCTCAACCAGTCACCAACTACGGGACCTTGAGCAATTTCACGACCTCACTTCCCTTAGCTGTGAAACTGGACTCACTCTTACCTCAAAGAGGCTTTATGTGGGTTAGAGATTGACGGCAGCTGAAGGTGCTCAAAACGTGCATCGCTATCCTCTGATCTATTTATTCTTACTGAAGTACGTGTATGATGTTAAGGGAGAGAGAAGAAAGAAAAATTGGTTCAGTGGTTCTCACTTTGAGTGTGTAGAAATAAGAGTTTCTGAGCCTGTCGGTCTGGGGCGGGAGTCCAAGGCGGCATCTGTAACAAGTTCCTGGATGTGCTGATGTTGCTGATCCAAGGGCCATTCCTAGAGAACCACTGCCTGCCCCAACCGTGTGCACCCACTCCTTCCCATCAAGTGTCCAATAGGATGGGATCAATATGTACAGAGGAGATGTTCGGGATAGAAAGCAGAGTGCTGGACTTGACTTGATCATAACCAGATCCCTGAGGTCTCGGTGGGAGGTACTCAGGCGCAGCCAGACACCTAATGATGTTCCCTCTTTGTGCCTGGTCTCTGTGTAGCTCCAACCCCAGCCCCTCGACAGAGCTCTCCGTCCAAATCATCTGCGTCCCATGCCAGCGATCCCACCACGGATGACATCTTCGAAGAGGGCTTTGAAAGTCCCAGCAAGAGCGAAGGGCAAGAAGCTGTAAGTGGCCAGTCTGTTCTTTCTGGGTCTGCTTTTCCTTAAAATTAAAACCGCTGTATGTGAAATGGACAGTGGCCCAGGAAACCCGCATAGGAAAGAATGCTGGCTCAGAGTCTCAGGTTCTAAGTGGGGCCCTAGGGGGGGTTTTCTTTGATGATCAAATGAGCAGCTGAAAAACGTTGTCCTTTCGTGAGTCGCTCAGCACGGCCCTGCATGGGTGGGTGTGGCGTCCTCCAACTGCTGTTGCTGCCTCCTTTTAAAATAACCGATTATATGTATGCATGAAATTATGCCCAGCTGTCTTCTGCTTTCCGTTGTTGAAAAGACCAAAAAAAAAAAAAGTGTTATCTTCTTGTGTTCTAGCCTGATGGATCACAGGCCTCATCCAACAGTGATCCATTTGGGGAGCCCAGTGGGGAGCCCAGTGGTGATAATATAAGTCCACAGGCCGGTAGCTAGATAGCACAGGTCTGGGTAGGTATCTGTTCTTTTTATCTACTTCACCCTTAAGCTCTCAGCTTTCCCCTCGGCTTGTCCCTCCATTTCTGAAGTCACCTCCCCGATGTTCGCTCCGTCTCTCCTTGCCTGAGCCCATCCCCGATGTTCGCACCATCTCTCCTTGCCTGCTGTTTGCCATCTTGTGTTTCCTCATGGATGCATGACCTTTGACATATACTGCTAGGTAGGGGTAGGGGTGAGGAGTGGGGAATGGTCATATTTTATTAATGATACGTGCTGAGTGGATGGTGGTGATAGAATGAGGCACGGTCCCCATTCCTCAACGTGAATTCAATTTCAGAAAGCATCAGCCTTCCAAGATGGACACAGTCCCCCCCACCCCGATTCCTTTCTCACTGGGATGTGATCCAAAGGCTTTCATCTTTTAAGCAAAGCGTCACTGCATTTGCCTACACTCCACAGATCTAAAGAGGTCACCAATCAAACATCCTGAGAAGCCAGGCTAAGAAGCAAAACCAAGCAGTGCTTAAAATTAGATGGCTAGAGATGTACCATCACGGTAGCCCGGGCACCCCCTCACCCTTCCTAATGTAAAAGTGAAATTCAGAGCTCAAAGATGTGTAGCATTTGCTTGAGGCTCTGCTGTTTGCACCTGTGCTGCAGCGTATGGCTCACCACCGAACCACTTCAGATCCCATCAGCCGCTACTTTGAAAGAAGTGTACTCACATACACTAGAAGTGGCTTTTGGCACTTGAATTTCAATACCTCTGATTTGATCAAAAGAAAGAGGAGCTGATGAAGCAAACCTTCTCGGGAGACAAAAGTACACCTCGTTCCCCAGGCATGATTCCGGAGGTCACTCCTTGACAAATGTGTTCAATTTTCAGATACTTTCCTAGTTTTCCATAAATGTGTAGGACTGCAAGGCTCTACCCACAGAGCTCCCCTTCTTTAGTCCTGAACAGCGTGGTCAGAGCCATTAAAATGGTAAATAGTTTTCACCGTTCATAAATGGATTCTGAGTCTGCCTTGAAATCATTCTCAGTTCACATGGAAGTTATTTTGACAGATCCTGAAAGCTAGTACAGTGTTTGGAAAGTGTATTTTGCTAATAGATTTTATGATTAAAGAACTTAACATACTGTATATTTTGCCACGTTTTCTATCAATACAACAGCATATAGTAACACATCACGCCATGCAAAGCCACGTACGACCCCTCTAAAAATTCTGTCTTGCAAAGCTATTTGGGAAGCTGGTGAATTAAAGACAAAGTCAATGTTCCAGAAAAGAGAAGAGCTGGGGATTATGGGTGGACGCCTTGGAAAGATTCCCCAAGAGGTTTTCTACCCCTTGTGTATGTTTTATTTCACGTGCTCAACCTTGTCTTGAAAAATCTGATGAATGAACTAGAGGTGACAAGAGCCATTCATCAGTATAACGGCTAACATCATCCTAAAATTGAAGTTCTTCTAGAAAACAAAGATGACTTACACCATTTGCAGATCAATGTATCAAACCCTTGTCTTTATGAGTCTGTTCAGCTGGAGACAAACAAGCCCAACTCTTTCTTGGGGCCTCAGGCTGTCCTGTGGCAGAGTTGTAAATGGACAGACCATGGGGCAGTAGGAAGAGCTCGGAAATTGGAACTTGGATCCAAATTCCAATTTGCCCAGGAAATATTGAATTTCCTGGAACTTGGATCCAGATTCCAATTTGCCCAGGAAATCTTGGGCAAGAACTATAATTTCTTTTGATTCTTGGTTTCTTCATCTGCTAGAAGAGGCTTATATCATCTGCTAGATTAGCAGAGATAGTAATTCAGTCTCTAGGAGGGAGATAGACACTCAGCCCTCAGCTCAAAACTCCTTAAAAATCTGGGCGCTGGAGGGAAACTGAGTTTAGAATTGTAAACCCTAATGAGATTTCATAGTAATTGTCTATCTTATTTTTGAAAATAAGGATAAAAACAGTGTCCCCTCAGAGGGTTATTGTTTGGACAAAATGAGGTGAGCACAACATCTGGCACATAGAAAGCCCCCAACAGATCTTAGCTATCATCAGCCCTAGCATCACTGTCATCATCCTACATGCTCACTACATGTTCCCTGGTACCTTAGATTTTATATATTTTGCCTTGATATGGAATGCATTATACCATGAGGACCCAGGTCATTGGCTGGGATCTTTTGCTCTCTATTTCCTATCTTCAGATAATTAATTTGCAACATGCCTCCGGATAGAGATGGCATCTCCATGTAGAAATGCCAGAAGGCTGCTGGATTTTATCTGGAGGTCGTTTTCAATATGCCTTAAAACAGTTTCAGAGGAAAAATAAAGTAGGAAAAGAAAATTTTGATAACTAAGCTCTCTAATCAGAATGATCCCCGTGAGGGTCTCACAGACCACCTCTCCATTCCAAAAAATGAGCGGTCTCCAGTTGACCTATAAGTCACAATCAATAGCTCCCACCCCAAAAGGGCTGAACTGTAATCTAAAATGAAACAGTTTTCTCCCTTTGAACACTTAGCTTAGCAATATCAACGATTGCCTCTCAAGAATCCCATGCCAACAGGCTGATGCCAGTCTTGCAGACATATCCCCAAAGACCCCCCCGCCCACCCACTCCAAGGGAAGTCCAAATGAGCCTTCCTGGACCCTTCTATCTCTAGCAACCCAAGCCACGTTTGACCCTCCCGCCTCAGTCACATTCACTCCTCCACCCAACTGGGGATCTCCTGACTGCAATTCCTTAGTGCCTCTCCAGACATTTAAAGAAGGGATACCATGCAGAGAAAGCCACATCCGTGGCTCTCTTTCCCCCTTTGTCTTCATACAGCCAGAAAGCAGGAGTCTTGTTCTTATCACCCTAGCATTTTATCCCAGCTGCTTTTTATTAGAAATACCCACACAGGGGCACCTGGGTGGCTCAGTGGGTTAAAGCGTCTGCCTTCAGCTCAGGTCATGATCCCAGGGCCCTGAGATCGAGCCCCGCATCGGGCTCTCTGCTCAACAGGGAGCCTGCTTCCTCCTCTCTCTCTCTGCCTCTCTGCCTACTTGTGATCTCTTTCTGTCAAATAAATAAATAAAATCTTAAAAAAAAAAAAAAAAAAGATACCCACACAATGCTTAGTAGGTGGGGGGGGGGGGGCATCTATCGATAAGTGAAAGCCATCTCGCACTATAGCAAGAGGGAACAAATAAATGGCCTCCGTCTTCACTGGTGGAAGCTGCAGGACCAATCTCACACAGCATTTCTGTTTTCGCAATACAGGGAAATATCTTCAATTATTTTGTTTTCTACCCCCTACCCTCCCGTCTGGGAGAATCACGTGTCTTTGAAAGACTGGGTCAATAGGGGCAGAAAAAAAGAACCAAAATAATATTGTAATGGCTGGTGTGGGAATGGCAGGTAATTTATACTTCACCGACGTGTTGCTGGAGCAATTTTAAGGGCGAAATGTTAGCTTTTGAGGAGATGAAAGAAAAATGAAAACATTTATTTGGTTAAATGGCTAAGTAAATAAACTGCCTATCAGACTTGCCCAGCTGTCAAGTCAAAGTAGCATCTGTAACAATGGGGAATTGTTTGGTTTGTCTCCCTTAGTAACAATGGATATTGCCATAAATAATATGTCGCTGTCATGTTTTTAATACCGATCTTCGTGGCAGGAACCCAAGACGTAGGAAATATTACCTGATGGATTTCTGGTGTTCGAGGGAAAAGAAGGCTGAACTTCAGATGCTTTAGGACGAAGAATCTACAAAAACAAAAACAAAATCTTTTTAAAAAGAGAGAAAAAATGCACGGAGTCGGGGACTTAGGTCTAGATTATTATGGTTTTAAAGCAGGTGACCTTAGGCAAGCACGTAACCCCTTTATACCCTGGTCCCTCACATGGATGCATGTGGATAATTAATTATAACAGCTCCTTCCCCAGGCTGTTCCAGAATCAGAAATCATGAATATGAAAGTGCTTTATAAGCTTTGAAAGCAGAATACATGTATTTGGAATTATTGTTGCTATTTCGGTTTTAAATAGAATGAAGGAACAGAGCCTTAAATCAGAGAATGGCAAATAAAACAAACAAACAAACAAAAATAAAACAGAAAATAATCTGTCTCTTGGACATAGTGCTCAGAGCCAAGTCCAATCCAAGGTGTTGGGATTTGTGCAGTCAGGGGATAGGAAGGGCCCAGCTGAGGGCCTGGTCAGCCAGGACGGTGAGGTGGGCTTGGTGCCCAGAAATATTTAAAAGATGAAATCAAGAGAAGGTTAAGACTGAGGGGAAATGGGAAGTGAGGATGAGGACATAACCTAGGACGAGCCCCACATTCCTGATCTGGGAATCTAGGGGGTGCCGAGTCACCATGCTAAACAGCACAGGACGGCATGCTTGACCGGAGAGAGGGCGGTTTACTTCCGAACTCAAGTGGCACTTGCGATGCCCATGAGACACCCAAGTAGCGATGCAGGAGGCTGCTGGATTTTATCTGGAGGTCAAAGGAGAAAACCAGACTGGGCACAGCAAGCTTTCAATACGGTTTTAAGCCACTAGCAGAGTGGGCACAAGCAGGATATGCTGATCATTTAGCCCAGAGGTCAGCAGACTCTTTGTAACTATCTATGCCTTGTGGGCCAGGTCTCCGTTGCAGTGAATCTACTCCACCGTGAGAGAAAGAAAGCAGCAAAAGACAGTGCGTGAAGGAATGGATGTGGTTCAGTTCCAGTAATACTTAAAATACTTTACTAAATTAATCATTAAAAACAGAGAGCCACCAAAATTAGCTGACCTCTGACTTAGATCCCACTCGCTGTTTCTAGAATCACTCTGCAGAAGGCAATCACCATGCCTTTCATTTACTGCCACTAACAAAATAGATCTTAAAATTACTAGCATATTTATAACACTTTTGATAAACATCACCTAATTCAATCCTCCAGGGAACCCACTTAAATATTTTTATCATTCCCATTTCACAGATAGGACAGGTGAGGTGGAGGGGTTAATGGCTTTCTGAAATCATAAGATTCACTCATAATGGGGCTAGGATTTGAATCTGCACCCGGATTAAATAACTCAAGAGCTCTCAGCCAAACCAGAATACGGGGGTTTTAGCAGCTTCACTTCAACTTAACAGCTCTGTGACTTGAGGCAGATGGCTTCATTTCCAACCTTTGGTCTTCTTTTCTGTAAAGCAATTCCCATATGCCCTCCCGGCTGACATTCTCGGGCCTCCTAACCTGCCTGGGTCACCGGGTCAGAGCATGAAAGAACCAATCCGCAAACAAGATCTTCTGCAGCACCCCTCCCTCCAGCTGTCCTTATTCCAACAAAGGACAGGACAGAGGACTGTTCAATATGCTGGCTTGATTAGGGTTCTAGACATTATTGGCCTGAGACCGAGGGCCCCCTCCTGACGACCAGGAGTTTACTTTGGACGGCACCCTTGCTTACAGCAGAGAACTGGCGTCAGCAACCTCAGTGTCTCATCTGCTGTGTGACAGGGTCAAGAAAGATGATGCATGTGTTCAAAGCAAGTAATCAGTGTCCATCATTGTTGGAGAAATGCAGAATTGATCAGAACATATGCAGGACCCCCACCCCCCGCCCTAGGACTCAGATTCTGCTTCTCTGGATTCACCAAGTGGGTTTCAGCACCCCAAGACCTCAGGAAGCAAGTGCACTTGGCAGCAGTGTCAGCACTGGCTTTAAATCCATCCTATGTTTGAAAGACTTTCCTATCCTGAAAGGCCGACCTTCAGGCCGAAAGTGATCATAGAGTGTTGTGGGGTTTTGCTTTTCCTTTTTATCCAAAGACTCCCAGCACTTGTTAAAATCTTTGATGTCATTTGAGCTTATTTATTACTTGTCACAATCCTTCGGGGTAGATATTACAAGCCCCATTTTACGGATTAAGAAACTGAGGCCCAGATAAAATTTTTGCCTAAGTTCATGCAGGAAGTTAGGATTGCTGGGCTCTTCCTGTCTCTGAGACCCCTGTGTTTTTGATGACTGTCTTCATGTCTTCAGGTAAAACTTTTAAGTTCTTTATTTCAGCCTCATGTCCGCTCTCTGGCTGTACCACTGGCTTTTATGTTTGTGAGGACAGGACATGTAAAACCCCACAGAACCAGGCCACGGTGTTGGGCCTCGTGGTTGCCTGGGCAGGGTGTTGCTGAGGGACTCGAGCTTTGGCTGCCCTGTGGCTCCAGTCGGAACCCTGGCTTGGCTAGATGTTGCTCTGCCCCCCAAGCATAGACGGGCTCGCTCGGCAAGCAGGTTGCATGGCGCCCTTTGCTCTCACATCGGAGACCACCTTTCTCAGCATGCCACGGCTTCTCTCCGCTAAACATTTTTTCACGGGACGTATCTTTGATAGCTGTGGCCCAGGTTTCCCAAAACACACATAATAGGATTGAAAGGGGCGCAGAGGACTAAGCTTAATTTAGGTGCCTTTAAAAGGGGGGCTCATTATAAGGCAGGATAGGAAACTATTTGCTTCCACCCATCAACCCAAAAAGGTGGGGCCACCTGGGTGGGGGAAGTGAGGAAGCACAGAAGTGGGAGGCTCTACCCTGGGCTGCTGCCCCCACCACCACCCCGTTTCTGATGCAACTTTAAGAAAAACAGCTCTTGAGTCTGGGGCCTCACTTTCTTCCTGCAAGGAAGAAGGGTCAGGCTGAGGGCTCTTCTTGATCTGATGTTCTACAAGAGGGAGCACGTGGTAGTGGAGAGGACACTGGGCTTAAGGACACCTGGATACGTTTCCCTGAAACTCTAGGAAAGGACAAATCTAATCTGTAGTGGTCAAAACCAGATCAGCGGTTGCTGGTGCCAGAGTGAGAGGTTGACTAAGAAGGACACAGGGAAGGTTCCGGAAGTTCTGTAGCTTGAGTGTGGTGAGGAGGGCCACACGGTGTATATGCTTGTCAAAACTCATCAAACTGTACACTTAAAATGAGAACGTTGTGTTGTATGCAATCATACCTCAATGAAACTGATTTTAAAATGAGAATAGGAGAAGTCATAGAAACGGAAGGTAAATCAGAGTTTCCCAGGGGTTGGGGCTGTGGGGGAATGGGGAGATACTGCTTAATGAGTACAGTCTGGGGTGATGAAAGTGTTGTCCAACATTGAAAACATAATTAACGGCACTGGACTGGACACTTAAAAATGATTAAAATGCCAAATGCTATGCCGTTATATATTATACTGCAATAAAAAAGAAAGCTAAAAAAAAATTATAACAAACCTGGTTACATCCAGCTCTGCACTGTGCAGGCTGAGTGACCTTGGGCAAGTCACCAAGCTTGGAAGAGGTTTCCTTCTTTGCTCTAAGTAGAGATAGGAATATCCAGTGTACAGTCTCCGTGTGACACCCAAGTGAGATCGTGTATGTGAGATAAGAATGACCTGACAGACTGCCAGTTCTTCTGTAAATAGAAGCTTTTATTACCCTAATTCTGATTCTACACGGCTCCTGTACATGAGACTGTAATTCATACTGGAAATAGTCTGCAAACATGTGGAAGTCTCTTATCCACAGAGCGGTGCGACCAGTTTCTTTAGATTAACTCCACATTCTTTCTGCACCATGTCCCTGGGTACCCCAGCGCCATTATTACACTTCCTAACAGAGCCCAGGGGCAAGTGCTCTTAGGTGCTGTGAAGGAGAAGCCACCTTTAGGGGATCGTCAGGCCTGGAACCGTCTTCTGCAAAGGAAGGATAAAACCACATACCCATTATGTACATTGGGGAGGGTATGTGCTATGGTGAGTGCTGTGAAGTGTGTAAGCCTGATGATTCACAGACCTGTACCCCTGGGGTTCATAATACATTATATGTTAATAAAAATAATTTAAAAAAAAACTATTAAAATTTAAACAAACAAGAAAAACATATACCCAGGCGAAAAGGAACTCACCTTTCTGTAGCAGGCTCTGGGCTAGATAATAGATGTATATTTTCTTCTTCAATCCTTACCACAGCTCTCAAAGAGAGGATAACCTCATTTTACTAGGGAAAAATCTGGAACTTAGAGGAGTTAAGTAACCTACACAGAGTCCCTCAGTCCTAGACTCCTTCAGTGCCCTGTATAGACCTCTGTCTGCACTGCATCATCTGATCTTCTAGTACGTTCCACACAGTGAGCTCCACCATGCCCTAGTTCTGAGGGAGAACAGAGTAGCCCACATCACCTGCAGAGTCCAGGAAGCCTTTATATAGGAGCTGGGTCTGAAAGTTGAACTCCCGTTGCAGTATAAAGGGAGTCTCCTAAGGCACAAGGAACTGCCTGAACAGAGTCTCAGAGCCAGGAAATTCCTGTCATGTGAGGTGACCGGAAGGTGGGGCATAGGAGAGAGAAAGGAAGCCGATGATGCTGGCCATGTTGGAAAGTACACCTGTCGTGTACCATCCCAAGGGGATTGCATTTTCCTTGGGGTAATAAGGAGTCAGGATGGTTGTTTTCGAGAAGGAGAATGGTATGACCAGATCCATTTCAAAAAGATCATTCTGCCAGAGGCATAAAGACATTGAAGAAAAAAAGAAGAAAAAAAACACGATTTAGGTGACTGAAGGTTGAGCTTTGATTCACGCTCTAGAAGGGGCATTTTTATTAGCTCTAATGGACTATGAGATGAATGGGTCTCACGTGCCCAGCTAAAGAGATTTGAGTTTACCCTGTGGGTGATGGTGAGCCTCTGAAGGATTTGAAGGAGGCCAGAGATGTGGTCAAAGCTGCCAGAAGAAAACAAAAAATATCAACAGGGTGCTGTGTATTATGATTCCATTTAGGCTTTTGGAATATTGAAAATAGCCTGAAGACGCCATCACGACCTTGCCAGAAGCCAGGTCAGAAATTTCTGGATCCAATGATTTCTTACTCCCCTCCAGGCCTGACAGTCTAAGATTCTGTAACAGGGAAGGTAAAGCTATTGCCAAAACGTATAATGCATCACGGTGTCAGACTTTGGGATTATCTGCTGCTTGGGGTTTTCCACACCACTGCTCCCCTTCATTAGTGGGGATAATTGAGAGTTGACTACAGTCCTTACTGCTGTTGTGATGGGTATTTGAAGCTGAATTCCGGCAAGCAGGAGATGTGTGAATATTTATCTCAGCTGCAGAAAGTTAATGCAGTGTGGCATTAATTACCCTGTCTGAGCCTGCTGTCTTCTTCTGTTTTTAGGTGTCATTCTCAGTTGAATAAATTAGTTTGCAGAATTAGAAGAGAGCAAACTATAGGGTGAGATCAAGGCAGCCTGACTTCTTAGGGTATCCAAAAAGAAGAGTGGGCTGAGCAGTTCTACCCAAGAAAGATAAAGATACATCCTCTAGCCTGGCGCAGGCAGACCACATTTCTGCTCCCCTGAACTTGTACTTGACATCACTACTCTACCTTGGCTCCACCCAGCCCCACCTGCAGAACACAAACACACAGTATCACGGTGGGCATTGGCCTTGAAACAGGGATTTGAAACATTTCAAGGCATTGGCAGGGATCAAGTGTATAATAACTCAACTTGCTATAGATTTTGCTAGATTAGATTTTGAGAGAAAAAAGGCAAACTGCAATGTATTTAGGACAAAGTGACCAGAACAGTGAAGAAAGTAGAAACTATCATAGTCATTCGTGAATCCAACCAACCTTCATTGAGCACTTACTATGCTGGGGCATCTTATATGGACAAGCAGAAGGGCCTGCCAAGCAGTAACCCAGAGGTGGGATATGGAATAATGGGCTTCCATATTTTCTGTCATCAGGCATTTGAGCGAAGGATTGCACATACTTTTTACATTCCCAAGAGTAGTATGAAGTCTCACGGGTGGAAAGTTTGGAGGAACAAATCGGTGTTCTGGGTAGTCTGTTCTCTTACAGAATAGGAGGCCTCAAAGGGTAGGAAGATGCTTTTCCCTGGAAAAATCATCATGATGTGGTCCAGGAGAAGTCATCTTGGGCTGGATGGCAGGAGTCTTGGATTCAATCCATGACATGGTTTCTAAGTAACCTTTGGCTCTAGAGAAACAAAAACTCCTTTCTCTAGGCTTCAGATTCTTCATCTGTAAAATGATGGATCTGGACAAAATTATCTCCTAGTCCATTCTTACTTTATAATAAAAGCAAGCAGTATGATCTATTAAATGCATGAAGTGCAGCAGATGACCTTAAGATCACACCCCTTCTCTGACCTTCAATTGTTATCTGCAAAATGAGACAGATAGAATAAAAGCCACTCCCAGGACCATTAGGCAGATAAAATAAGACACGAGGGTGCTTTGTAAACTCAGAAGCACTCTGCAACGCTACAGACCGAATGATCAGTCTTTCCTTTTATGTGACAATTGTTATAATAGACTAGAAAAAGCACTGGGCCCCACTTTCGGATCTCATGTCCGAAACTCACGAGCTGTAGGACCGTGAAAAAATTACTTAACTTCTCTGTATGTGATTTCCCATTTGCAAAGGAGATAAAGCGTCTGTTTGCTATGGCTGCTGTGATGAGTTAAAAAGGCAATGTACTTGAAGATAGCTAGCATGGTGCCAGATACATGGTCAGGGCTCCCAGAATCTCAGTTCAATCTGATGGTTCAAGAAAATAAGCAAATAGAAAGGATCTATACTCACATGGCAAGATGCAGGCCAATAGAGAAGCATGACAGAATGAAGACGTCACCGTGTCCATTTAATTCTGGCACAAATATCCAAGAGTGACAGCAACAGGTCAGTTTGAAAGAAGGGCCTATGTATGCTTAAGACCAGAGTCCTGGTCTGATCTGCTTGGACAGCACATCTTTGGCCATTTCAACATGAAGAAGTCTGGAGTAGTTCCAGCAGGGCTGAACACCATTTCCCATCTCCCTTTGGACTGAGGGTTTGCCTTATCCTGTACTGGTGAAAATCCCGGTGTCTATCTCAGGATAGCCAGTTCCACGGGTACAAGCAAATGATGGGCCAACCCTGAAGTGGGAGATTGGTTGGAAACCAGTCCCGGAAGCTCTTAACTAAGAGCTAACATCCTAATTGCTGCTTCTTTCACTCCAGAGTGTGCCTTGTCCTCACTGCTTGTGGAAACCAAAGAGCCATTTGAAATAGAATTTCAGCGGTTTCAAGTAGACATTCATAAAGCTATGTTGGAGAAACGTGCACTTGACTCAGGATGATTGTTACCATTTTCTGAAGACTTGTTACCGCCAAGCACTGTGCTAGATGCTTTACATGTGTTATCTCTAATTCTCCCCAAGAACCCCATAGGAAGAACAGTATTGTTCCCATTTAATGGTTGGGAAAACTGAGGCCTAGAAAGGCCAAGTATCCTGCCCACACTGCTTGCCCAGTTCTCTCAGGTATACCATGCTTTTTTCCCTCACTGGGAAACCAGTCTCAGTTTGAAAACCAAAGCAAAACTGGGTGAGTAGTCATTCTTGATGATTAAAACAAGTTGCCAGAATGACATGCATCATGATCACATAATCTGAAAATTACCTAAGGTCATCCATCATAAACTGTCATCTTTCTGTTCTTATCCCAAACCCTCCTTCCCTCGCTGTCTCAGAAAATCCTATCTGGAAAAGGGTGGGTCTCACTTTGTCCCTCTGTCCCCAGGAGCTGGAGCCTCTCTATGCGCAGATCAACAGACCTAAGAAGTAGCATCGAGGTGAGCTCACGGCCAGTGCTTCAAGACTGGCATGGACATCAGCATCGCGACAGGCTCTCTTGTATTCTTCCACCTCACCTCATCTCACGACGAAATTCATGATTGCCCAACGGGACTCATTTGGAAGAGGGAACTAAGAGTTTTTGGCAACCAATGGCAGATAACTATGGCAGCACAAAAAAAAAATCAGAAAAGTATAAAAAAATTATACCCAACATTCAATCACAAATCAAGCAAATCATGCTTACCCAACAAATATTCTGAGCTCTTTTAGTGTGGGTTTAAGATGACCCAGTACGTGAAATCATAATTCTCTTTTTATTTCTTGACCTGTTGACCGCTGTAAAGACATCAAATGTGGAGTGACAGGCCTCAGAGAGTGACAACAGGGTTGGCACTGACTTCTTTTAGACAAAAGCAAGAGGTCCTCCGTGACTACAGTATCCTCATCCATATACCTTTTGACATATGACGATGTCTTTTCATCACTCCACAGGGCCTGGTCTGCCATTTTTTTCCCCTCTCCTTTGTCATGTTTGAAAATTAATGGGTGTAAAAATTTTTGTATTGCTTTTGACTTTTTTTAGTTAGGGTGAGGAAATCTAACTGGAAAAGAAAAGCCTCATATGAAATGAATTTACTTGAAAATCACAAGACAAATAAATGGTTATTCTTTATGATCAAGAATGTTGCCAAAACAACCCTTTAGCTATTCTGCATCCTGGCGAAGAAAGATAGCTTTCGGTTGGAACCTTCATTCTGTGAGTAGGAAAGGACATTGGATCCCATTGATGAGAAGGATGGAAAATGCATCTGGTTTTCTCAGAAGCTCTAAACTCTAAGTACAATAAAATGATATTTTTTATTTTTCCGATATCTTGCTGCTGTGATGCTATGCAGACAAGTGTCTTCTTCACGTGCCATTTTCAAAGAAAAGTCATTTGCCAAATAATTCTGGTACAATCCTGGTAATGTGGTTTTGGATCTTAAAACTGACCTTCTAGCGGAACAATGGTGACATGAATATTCAGAATAACAAACTGATTCCGGGATCACAATGGTTCATCTCTATCTCTTTTTGTACATCAGAAAATTCAAATGGGATTTTTATTTTATAACTTGAAAGAAAAAAAAAAAACCTTACCATTAAACTCTTTAAATATTTAAGGGAAATGGCTTTAAGGAGTTCTAATGAAAAAAAAATTGCCAGTTTTTTTTTTTTTTTGTAAATATAAATGTTAATGAAAATGCTTTTTAATAATGCCATTACACTGTAGAGAAGGTAGCAGATTGAGTGCAGGATGTGACAAACTTGATGGATGGGGCTCCCTCTCCAGATGTTATTGTGGAGCATATGGGAGGAAGCTGGAGTTCAGGGACAGCTGGCAGGAGCATGTGGCCGATCAGCAGCTAGTGAACAGGAAGGGAGCACGTGACCCCACCGTCGACTCCAGCCTTTCCACAGGAGTACCCGCCGTCGGCGGAAACAAGAAAACGTTCACATTCTGAAGGCCTGGCCTTCAGATTCTGAAACTCCCTCCCACATCTTCACTCCCATCCACCACCCCCCCATAGAGATCGCTGGACTGTTTGTATGTGAAACAGAAGAGTTTAAGCTTCCTTTTTTTTACACTTATGAGACAAAAAGTGCAGTGTTCAGTTTGTATGTTTAGCACATAATTTTCATAAAGAATCTATATATTTTTGCCCTACAGAGAATTGTTCTACAGGTCACGTGTGTTTTCCTGATGTTCCTATGCAGTTCCAGTATGTCGAATTTAGTGGTTTAACACTAAGGAGAAAGCGTTAGAGGACCATGTGACTAGCTGGATTTGGGGTTACCTGTTATTACTTGGTTTTCAAATTGGGAAAGTGGAATTCTTTTGACGCTGATCTGATTGACTTAAATAGGCCTGTGTACTGTAGCTCTTCCTACCGATAGAAAGTAAAGTGATTGGAAAGAAGGTATACTTGTTGACAAAGAGAAAATCGAAATCAAGGTGATCATTACTGCTTGAGGCCCAAATTGTATACCGTCAGGTCACTGGAACATGATTTTCTTTTTTTTTCCCCAGTTAGGTCGACTGACCAAATGTCCCTAAGAATCTATGTCAATGTCATCTTAACGTGGAAGGTCCAAAGAACCAGAAAAGTGAGAAGGGCCATTTATCCCCCGCTATAACTGTCACCTGTTGGTCCATGTGATTTCTCCAGGAATGTGCATCCATTTTATAATTAAGTCATCCTTTCACAGGAAGGGGACAATGGGAGAGGTGTGATGACCATGAGAGTCGTCCTGAAACTGGTTCGATTCTGTTTGCTGGGGATTGGGTAGGATAGGCTGTTCCCCTGAGGGAAATGGCTTCCGCTGCTCTGCTGTCCGTGGTTCCGATTCTGACCAAGTGGTGCTATATCTTCTCCCTCACGGTGGCTGTCTGGAGTTTGTCTTGCAGCATCACACCATTATACCGATTCTTTGGGTGGCTCGTGACACATTCCGAGTGAATGCTGACTGATGTTGCTGTTTCGGATACACCGTCTGGAGTTAATTTCCCAGCAGAAAGTGACAGCCCAGTGGACTTGTCATCAGTCATTGAATGCGACTGGACGTGTAACTTGACTCTGGACTTAACAAAGATGCCCGTGTGATGCATGAAAGTGAGGGAAATAAACTCGAGATTTTTTAACTGCCATCCTTGTGATCATTGGCAGAATTCTGAGTTTTAACAAGTGCTGTTGTGTGAGCTCAGAATCACCATATCCTATCCCAAGAGTACAGTGGAATTCCCAAGTAACAGCTGAGGAGCCAGTACCAAAAGGCCATGGGGAGTCTGCCCAGTTCCGGTTAGATCGATAGAAAAATCTGTGTGTACAACTGTTAATTCCTCATCCTTCACTAGCACTAAATTTGTCACTTTAAATTTTGAAACCAGGGAAACGCCACCTGTCATTCTGTCCCCATGACCCGTAGCTCTTTGATCTTCCCGTGCCACCAGACTTCCTTTATGATCCGTACTCATCCCAGTGTCTACTGAAACCCCATTATGTCATGTACCGGGCACCTTCTTTTAAAAAAAAAATGTTTACTCTGTGGGTTTGGTTCATTTCAATTTCTGCGTTCTGACACATATTTTTTTAATAAAGATGAGAAAGAGAAAATGACTGTTTGCAGTACATTTCTAGACCTACTTTAACTTTACCTCAGATGACAGTTTGTTAACATATATGGACACATTATTTTTAACTTTATGTACAATACATTCAACAACAGTGAAATTTTTAGAAATTTTCCATTAATTTCTGTAACACGCCATGTATAACTGTTAACAAATAAACATGTTTGAGAACAACAGCTTAGCCTGGTGTTATTCCACGAGTTTCTACTAGATACTTTGGCAAAGGATTGGAAGATGAAATCGCTTCTCTGTAAGCTTCCGTCTGACCGGGCAAAGGCCTCAGTCTTCCTGGCACTGGGCCAGAAAGAGAAAGCTTCATGGAGTAGTTAGATCAGCTCATCTTCCATTGACTTCAGACACTTGCTATGCTTGGAGAAGAATTACAGTGAAGAATGAGGAGAATGTGATCAGAAAGCCACACCCTGTATAGTTGTGTTGTTTGGACTTCCAGGTAGCACCAGTCTTCCAAAACTGGGAAAGACCCCAGGACTAGATCTGTGAGTTGTATCTTCCTCTAAAAAACACCTGCTAAACTGTTGGTTTGAACACCAAGGTTAATCTTCACCCTCCAAGAGTGTGCCTTCATTCGATGCAAGGTCGTCTGCTTTAAGGGACCCAAAGAAGCCTATATCTTCTTTCATATTCCCCCACATACTCCACATCAAAAAAAAAAAAAAATGAGACAACAAAGACCCCCCCAAAAATAGTTTGAAACTGGACCTTGACTTTTATGTATATTGAAGAACAAAGGATAAAAGTGTATATGTGTATATATGTATATTTATGCATGTATGTGTGATTGTGTATGTGTGAGATTTTTATTTAATTTTATAACTAAATTAGTTTGTCTTTCCAATAATTATGCAGATTACAGATTGCAATTAGATCACCGAGTTGCCAAAAAAACCACCCCTGTCTAGGAATGGTTATGTTCATGATTGCATAGACACATGTTCTCAGTGTGACCTCATTATATAGAAAGTATTAGCAGAAGTTTTGGCCACATTGAGAAAATGAGGGGATGGGCCAAAATTCCAATAAAATAAATTTGAGGCAAATAGAAGAAGCAACTTTTATACAGTAGAAAATGCTCACTCCTGGATCAAATTGCTAGAAAATGTTACACAAGCTCTTCTGAATAAGAGTGGCTTACACTTTTTTTTTTTTAAAGATTTTATTTATTTATTTGTCAGAGAGATAGAGTACAGGCAGGCAGAGGCAGAGGGAGAAGCAGGCTCCCCGCGGAGCAAGGGGCCCGATGTGGGACTCGATCCCAGGATGTCGGTATCATGACCCGAGCCAAAGGCAACTGCTCAACCGACTGAGCCACCCAGGCATCTCAAGTGGCTTATACTTTTTGAGCAACTAATAATGTGCCTGGGAGGGGCTATATGCTTTTTGTCCATTGCCTCAGTTACTTTTCTAAACAACATGGGTAGGTAGGTGTCTTCCCAAATTAGAGATTTAAAAAGACACAAAGAGATTGAATAACTTCCCCAGCTAGCAAATGGTAGTTGAGGTTTGACTTTTGAGTCTGCTTACTCAACATAGTTGATTTTAATCGTAAAGAATAGTTGGATATTCACTCATTTAAATAGTTCTGCACAAACAGTATTGACTTTCTCTCCCAGAACTTCAGTTGATCTTTGGTAATAAGTTAAATTTCTAAGTTCCTCCGGTTTAATGTAAAAATAGAAATCCATTTGATGTTACCATCTTAAGTATGTGGCTAAATACATAATTTCTTTTTTAATTGCACTTTTGAAAGGGTATGTGTCTGAAGGATAAAGAATATACCTTTTGGTCCTACTAGTTTCAGTTTAGCTGAAACCAAGCCCTGGTGATTTATTTTTCCAGTGTAAATGAATCCTAAAGAAGCGACAAATTAAAAGGTGTCCTATTTAACTGCTAGGCGGATGCCAAAATAAATCAGGCAGACATATCTGCTTTCATTCTGTGCTGGAGAGCAAACCCTTGTTGTTTTGACAGTAACTGTTTTTTTGTTTTACTGAGAATGACAGTAGGAAAAACGCCTAGAATAAAAACAGGTTTCATTGAAATCAACCTTCAAAGCTTTGAAAGCTTTTAAAAGGTATTTAAATTCAAAGGAAATGTGAGCAATGGTGCCTGAAAGATTAGGGAGAGGGAAAAAAAAAAAAACCTAAGCAGATCTAAATGGCTTTTAAGCCATTTAGTGACCAGTCCTCAGTATTTCTGTGAAAATATGAATTATCACTGCCACTCTTGTGTTCCTACTCGGTGTCACTCCTGTTCTAACTCTGATCTCTAAATCTTTATGCAATTGAAGAAACAATGCGGTCCTCATTTTACAGCCTAGGAAACAAACTCAGTGACGTTCTGGAGAAGGTATCAATGAACAGAGCCAAAGAGCTCACCCAGAGGCCGTCATAGTGCCCAGGATCCGATTCCCAGATCCCTCCTGTAGTTCGTGGGTGCTTCTGTCTGCAGGGTGTCTGTGACATTGAAATGCCCATGCACCCCCTATAAAATACTTGGGGTCTTTCTGCATCCAATTCTTAGTAAGGACTACTCAATTAGAAAAATCACACTGTGCATTACCCTGACTGATTCCAGACAGAAATTGATTCTTAAGCAAAGTGACTGTAGTTGTTTTAAAACAAAGGGGAAAATTCGGTTTTATTCCCAAGAGCAGTAATGGCTCTAACCCAATCCAATGAATATTTAATTTCAAAACAAAACCCTGGCCTTCACTTTATCTTCCAAGGTATGGAGATCTAAAGAGGGAAGCTTTTTGAACAGGATTTCTGTGCATCTTTTGCTGGAGAATATTAATGACTGCCAAGTGGAAAACGTCTAAATATTCTTGCGAGACCACAGCCTCCGGTGACTTGGGCCTTTAATCTTCTGAACACCTCTCACCACCTCTGTCACTCACACTGGGGTCGCAGGCTGGAGGGGGAAACAAGCAGGTGGGGTTGTAGATGGAATCCTTGGCAGTCCTGGCTGGGACACTGTCCACAAGAAAAGTGCTAAACTCCTCTTCTTCACACTCTACTCTTAACAGTTCTGCTGTGTCTCCCCTTTCGGGGTGTGGGGAACCCTAAAATCTGTCCCATTTCAGATCATATGCCACTGACACTCACTTATTGCTCAGGGCCAAGAGCTCAAGAATGCAATAACTTAATCGTGAAAGGAAAGTTGTCCCTTTTACCTGTCTTGTTCCCTTCATAGAAGGAGAAAGAGAGGGGATCCACGCTCACACAGTCCCATGTGTATACTTTTGGGATAAAGCAGCATCATAATGTAAACTAAAAAGAAAGGAAGCTTTACTCAATGGTGCCCACGTTCATCAGAAGAGAGGCAGATGATACCAAAGGCAAACAGATAGATAGTGTCCTGAGTTGTTGTTTTGGGTTTTTTTTCTCTCTATTGAGCACTAAACTAAGACAACACCAGAGAAGTAGAGATTTGACGGAATCTCCGCCCTTTGCTTATCATTCGTCTCTTTTGTCACATAAATGGAGCAAACCCTCTTTACTAAGGGACTGATACAAAGCAGCTTCCTGAGAGCGGACTCTGAATTCCAAAAGTCTTGGTTTGGGTTCTGGCTGCACAAGTTGCCCGTTGTCTGACCTCACACAAGTCACCTGAGCTCTCTAAAATTCAGCTCACTCACATGTAAAATTGAGACAAGAATGTCTACCTCATTGGGCTATTATGAGAAATAAATTTGATAATTCCATACCTGGAACATAGTAAATGCTCAGTGCACATCACCTATTATTAATATCAAAGACAGTCTGATAGCTATTGTGTATTTTTGTGCTTAATTCTTTGACTTTATCCTTTATCCTTTCACATCTCCCAGCACAGCATCTCTGCTAAGTGTGCAGAATGGCAGTGAGTGATTATTATCTCTATTTTATTGTCAAAGAAAGGCAAAGAAGCATACACATACCTTCTTTGAAATTTTTTCACTGGCAAAACTTAAAGCAAAACGTACCATGGATTTATTCATGTAACAAGGAGTTATTAAACACCTGCTGTGTGCCAGGTCCTGTGATAGGCACTGGAGATTCAGAAATTTCTCTTAAATGCATACATGCCTGTCCCTGCTTCCAGAAGCTCAAAATCTGATGGGGAAAATAGGTTAATAGATAAGTGAATTATAGTAGGGTTAGCACTGGCATAAAGGCACATGCTAACATTATGGGAGTGGTCAGACAAGGCTATCCAAAAGTACTGATTGTGGAATTGGGTCAGGAGATGAATAGGGGTTCACCCAGAGGACTTGGCAGCAGAGGGGAGGTGTTGGCGGAACTGGCCGGGGCAATGAGCATGATGTGCCTGCAGTGGCTATAAATGAGGGGAGAAAATGACTCACTATTAAAGCTGTTGAAAAACACAAGGGAAAAAAATACAGTTTCTCAATTCATATTTCAATGCTAGAATAATAAAACATCAAAAAAGTAGTGCAAATTATAGCCTAATCTTTCTAATCAAATTCCTAAATTAAATATTAACAAATTAAACACAGCTGTAAACCATGACTAAATAAAGTCAGTTCTTGGAATGCAATTAATAGGTCAAGAGAAACTGTCTCATCTTAGTGGATGCCAAAAAGGCATCTGATAAAATTCATTATCCTCTTCAGTTGGAAACTGAATTAAAGAATTCCCTTCACATGGGAAAGAACATCTATGTCAAACCAGCAGCGAGTATGAAATGTAACAGTGAAACTTGAAGGCATTCCATTAAAATCGAATGGAAGTCAAAACTGTCAGCTGTCACCTCTATTATTTAACATTATGCTGAAATTTGAGGCAGTGCAAGCACCAATATAAGAAAAAGAAATCGAGAATTCAAAATGAGAAAAATTAGCAGTGTTTACAGATTATATCTACTTTTTAAAAAAGATTTTATTTATTTGAGAGACAGCAAAAGTGAGAGAGATCACAGAGGGAGAGGGAGAAGCAGATTCGCCAGTTAAGTGGAGAGCCCAATGCAAAGCTCGATCCCAGCACCCTGAGATCATGACCTGAGCCAAAGGCAGATGCTTAACCCACTGAGCCACCCAGATGCCCCCAGATTATATTTTATAATGAGAAATATCTATCAGAAGCTGTATGAACTAATAAGAGAATTAAGATGGTTAGTTTAAGTATATAAAAATATTTTCTATGTTGTTATAAATAACCTTTTAGAACACTTAATGGCATAAATAGATTCCATTAATTATAGCCATAAAAATAAGATACTCGAGAATAATTTTAATACTGTAGGTGTAAGATCTAGATTAAAAACTTTACAAAGTTATAAAACTCTGTCAAAGGGCATAAAGTAATTAAACGAATTGAGGAAAGAAGTTTCAACATTATAAAAATGTCACTTCTCCCTGATTACAAGTCGTCCCTGATTTATGATGGTTCAACTTCTAATTTTTCAACTTTTACTATGGTGTGAAAGCAGCACACATTCAGTAGAAACCATACTTTGAGGTTTAATTTTTTTTAAAGACTTGTTATTTATTTATTTATTTATTTTAGAGATAGAGAGCATGAAAGAGGGGAGGGACAGAGGGAGAGAATCTTCAAGCAAACTCCTGGCTGAGCACAGAGCTTGACCCAGGGTTCAGTCTCACAGCCCATGAGATCATGGCCTGAAGAGAAACCAAGAGACAGACGCTTGACCCACTAAGCCACCCAGGTGCCCCATTTGAGGTTTGATCTTTTTCCTGGGCTAGCGATATGTAGTAAAATACTCTCTCCTGATTCTGGACAGGTCCCAGGCAGCCACACAATCACGAGAGTAAATAATTGATGCACTTAAAACCACCCTGTTTTTCACATTCAGTATGGTATTTAATAAATTGCTGGAGATAGTGAACATATTATTACAAAATAGGCTTTGTGGTAGATGATTTTGCCCAACTGTAGGCTAACGTAAGTGTTTGAGTGCATGTAAGGTAGGCAAAGCTAAGCTGTGCTATTCAGTAGGTTAAGTGTATTAAAGGCATTTTGACTTACTATATTTTCAACCTAAAATGAGTTCAGAACATAGCCCCATTGTATGTGAGGAAGATCTGTAATTTATAGAACTGCAATTCCAATCTATCTCCAGTCACATATTCATGTTCAATCATATTCTGACGCGGATCTGAAGGAGAAAAGCTAATGAGAATATTCAAAAAAAATTAATGAGAAGAAATTTATACTATCAAGAAGATCTCAAAACATAAAGATAAAATAATTTAAAATTATTGTTGAAGGACAAAAAGTAGAATGATCAATGAAACAGAATATAGGATAAAAAAGCCCAAGAAATTATAATTAATTAATATGTAATTGAAAGTATTCAGATCAGTTGGGCTGAAGACTATTCAAATAAATGGAACTGGGATAATAAAGACTACTAAAAAAAGTTAGATTCCACCTCATACCATATTGCTAATGAAATTCCATATAAATGAAATATCAAATGTATATAGACATGAAAGTGTTTGGGAAAACATTAATATTAATATAGGGGTAAGAGAGCTATCATAAGTATGCAGAAAATTAAAAAATGAAAATACAGATAGATTTAACTTCATAAAAATTTATACTTATGTAAAAAAATGCCATAAAGAACATTAAAAGACTTTAGAAAATAAGGAAAATATTTATAGTATACATTATAAACAGAGCTTTATTGTCCTGACTATACAGAAAGTTCCTAAAACTTATAGAAAGAGTTTATAGAAACACTGGTAAACAATATGAACAAATAATTCCTAAGGGAGAACTACAAAGGGCCCATAAACAATAGCTAGATACAGAGAGAAACTAAATGTTTCAGTAGGGAGCCCATTAACTGGATGATGGTATTATGCAGCATTTTTTTTAAAAATGAAGCAAGTCTAAATATATGAAAAAATGTCAAATATACATAAGAAGATTGGGTTTGGTAAGTTCCTGTTTCTATTAAAATATAAGAAGTATGCATGTAGGTGCTTATGTATCCATAGAAAATATTTATTCAGGAAACTGCTCATTCATTTAATATATATTGAGTGCCTGCTATGTGCTAGGCATTGTTCTGTATGCTGGGGAAGCCACGCCCTCACCCTCATCTAGCAATGTTAGGTGCATGCTAACCTGGGGGGAGGGCAGCAGGGGGGCTGGGGGGAACTTAAGGGGAAGAAGACAAATTTCTCATCTAAACCTAATTGCACTTTTTAAAATGTTATATTACTAAACACTTTACGTTTCCAATATTGCTAATCGCCAAAAAGTATGTTTTAAATGCATACATTTTTGTAATAAAAGAAATTCAAATTAAGTCAGGTTCATTGTTGGCTATCAAATTGAAGGCTACCAATCACCTAAAAAGGTGATTGGTAAGGGTATGAGGAAACAGACACCCTCAAATACTTGGAGTGCTTAATTCAAAGATATTTTTAAATCAAAATCAACATGGTAATTCCGTGCCTGAAACTGGAATTTTTAAGATGGGAATTCCCATGGTAGTGAACGAATGTGTATGAAGATGTTCTTCACTTTTGTAATATATAAGGGAGAAATACTGGAACTCTAAATCACCAGCGCTATGAGACTGTAAATGTTATGTATGCCCAATGGGATGCTGTTCCCAAATGATCGGTGATAAGCTCCTTGAAGACAGGAGCCATATTTCTCATCTTCAACATCAGTAATTAAAAGTTTATGAATATGGACTGTGCAGTCATTAAAATAATGTGTAGAACCTGTATTTTGTCCTAGGGTTTCCCATGCCACTTTTTTTTATTAACAATTCAATATAACAGAGTGTAAAATCATCTATACATTATGATTCTAATTTGGTTGTATAAGTATATGCATTTGCATACATTCATTTAAAAAAAAAACCTACAAAAACCCAGGTAGTAAGACTACATATGACTTCCATTTTATCCTTTGTGCTGAATGTTTTTGTTTTATTTTACATTTTCGCAATGATGAATATCTCTTACCTTTTTAAGCATAAAGAAATAAATTTTAAGAAACAAGGAGACAAAATGTGTTAAAAGCAGGCATCACCATAATGGATACTATTAGGTGAGCTATTATTGTTTTGTTTCAGAGACAGAGAGAGAGGGCAGAGGGAGAGAGAGAATCTTAAGCAGACTCCATGCCCAGTGAGGAGCTCAATCTCTTGACCCTAAGATCATGACCTCAGCCGAAATCAAGAGTCAGACCTTAACCAACTGAGCCACCCAGGCACCCCATTTGTTGAATTTTTACCTTGTGCCAGATACCGTGTGAAATGCTTTACTTAAATGAGTCCATCATCCTCACTAAAGCTCTGAGGTTTAAATTCCTATTGTTTGCGTCTTTCAAATGATGACGGTAGGTTTAAAAAGAAAGCACCCAGGTCACAGAAGCAGCTGTTGAAAGAGCTGAGATTCACACCCAGAGTCTGACTCCAGACCTCGAGCTCTTAGTGATACCAGCTTGACTCTAGTACGGAAAGTACCCACTGGACTTTTCAGAGGTGGCTTGGTGATGTTGGACAATATGGAGGAAGAAGAGGGTTTGGAATCAACACAACTAAGTCAAACACATAAGCAATTTTTCACTCTATGCTTCACATCACCCTAATGAAGTAGTTGCTAGCAATCTGTTCATCCTGTTCTCAAAGGAAGCTGATCTTTGGACAAGGTTTGAATGACTCATGATCATCCTCTGAACAGGTTCAAAGAAGCCATAAGGAAGACCAGCCCTCTTGCCCTGCATGCATTCTTTGAAAAGGTAAGAACAGTTTGGGGAGGACTGGGCCAATGCACATGTTGCCAGCCATGAGTGTTAACACAGCACGCACAAAATTCCACTGTGAAATCCCTAAGAGATTTTAGAGATGGCAACAGTGGGTGAGTTGGAAGAGGGCCCAGAGGTTTCTATTCCCAAGCAGCCACCATCTGCCTTTCTTCTCACGGCTATCCTAGTCCTACCACCACCTGCCTCCCCCCACCTCAAAAAGCCATGCCATGATCAAGGGAAAACATCTAAGTCGATCTATGGAACCTATAATTTATGATTTACAGTTTCTAACAACATTCTCTTTCTTTAGCATATACTCTTTATTTTAGTAAATATAAAAATGAAAAACACAGTAAAGATAAAATATGTAACTATAAAGCTTTCCTAAGCTTGCGTCTAACCTATGCTCACTGCCACCCTGTTTTGCTGTTTGTTTTTTGAATATGACAATAATTTTAACATTATGGAGAAAACTAACTCTTGACCATGCCCTTCCATCCTTGATCCTTTCCCAGAGAAAACCACTTATTCATTCAGCCTACTCTTCTAGACTCTTCTAGGTATTTATACTCACAAATGTTGACTATAGAAACACATAGTTTTATCTCATAGGTGTTTGCTTTTTAAGTATGTAAATAGTATGCTATGCCTGTAACTTGTTTTTCTTCACTGAGCCATGGATTTGGAATATCACCTTTCATGTACACCTAGATGAATATTGATAAGTGCATACGTATGTGTGTGTGTGGGAAACTGAGGCACAGTGTTCCTACAGTAAAGCACACAAGTCTTCAATATATGACTCAAGTCCCAGCTGCTCAGATCTGTCACCTAGTAGCCCTATGACATTGGGTGAGTTAACTTCTCTGAGCTACCATATTGTCATCTGTACAATAGAGATGGGAATATCATTCTAATGAGGAACAAATGAGCTGATATCTGTCAAGGGCCTAGCATATGCCAAATCTACATTCATGCCTGTTAAGTATTAATGAAGCACCTGAAGTCACGGTGAGGAGCAAAGGTCAATTTGTTCTCGCAGCCCTCCCTGGCTGCTGGTGCTCCTTATGCTCCATTAAAAATCCTCTCTCGGAAGCAGGAGTGGTGACCAAGCTCACCCTTCCCATGGGAAGCAGGAAGTGACTTGAAAATCAACTATGGAGTGAGCCAGTGTGACCTCTTCTACCCTCCTCCCGAGGCTCTGCCTGGGTCACCCCATGTGGCTGGCTTCTCAGCCTTACCCCTTCTTACAACCCCAGTGGGCTTCTCCATTGCAAGGAAGAATAAGGTGGGTATAGCAGACCAGCCTTTACAGGAGAATTCTGACAATTCTCCTTGAGCACATATGTCCTTCCGTCCCTTCTCCATCCTGCTACCGCAGCAGGATATGCCTTCTGAGTGGTCACCTTGTCTTTCCTTCTAAACAATGTCTGATACATATTCAGCGCGGCTCTGCCCATTGACTCCAGTCTTCTAAGAGCTTCCGTGGCTCCATGTTGTCTGTAGGAGTAAGTCCGGATGAGTCAAATATTTCCACCCAGCCTTTCAAAGAGACAGAGAAGAATTACCATAAGCAGTAAGGTTTCTGGAATTTCAGCATGAAGTTATACCCTGAGCAGTTGCTGAGGCTCCTCCTCAGATGTCCCAGAAGCCTCCTCAGCACCACCCTGCTGGGCACTCAGCCTATTCTGACCACAGAGGCCGTTTATTAGGGGTTTGGAGCTGGCTTTGCTGTCCAGTCAGAATGGATCCCCTCAACCCCTTCCTGGTCGGGTCCTGGCCGCAAGAACCCAGTGCCAGTAGTGGGTTTTTAGTTCCAATATTTGATGCCTACACCAGTGCTGCAAAGAGACTGGAGTCCCGCCAGGGTGACAGCCGGCCTGCTTTGTGTCCTGACATGCTTACCCGACCCAAGCCTCTGATCCCCACCCCCGGGAGACAGGATCCCATCCTGTCAGGATGGAGGGCTGCTTCAGGTCTCTCCTCAGTCCCCCAGAAATCTCCCTCCGACTCATTACTGAGCTAGGGCAGACCCAGTTGTCCGCTTCCCCTAGATGTGGTAATTTGACCTTGGCCATCAGCCCCTTCCAGCTCCTCACCCTTGAATGTCTAGCCCAGGAGTCTTTTCCTTGGCCAGATCGTTAGTCATCTCTGCCATCCGTGTTTCCCCCTTTACCCCAGCCCTTCTTCCTCACTCCTCCTTATGATCAAGTCTTTTTCGTAGACACCGGTATTGGGGCAAGGGTTAGCCTACCCACATTTTTGTTTTGTTTCCGCACAGCTCTCTCAGATGAGTGTTCTTCACTAGCATTTTATAAAGGCAGAAGCTGAAATTCAGGATCAGGAAACACCCCTCCTGATACATAGAGCAACCAGGATTTGAACACTGCCCCCACAGGCTCTTCCTATCTATGCCTCCCGGAGAAAGTGAGAGTGAGGTGACTGTCTTTCCCCTTCACCCACCTGGCTTTCAGGAGGCTCCTTGGCCATGGTTGGCTCTGACACCTTTCTCCAGTTCGTTCCCATTTACCTGAACAGAGGCTGGGAAGAGCTTAGCTAGTATCTGTTACACTCATATGTGAGATTCACCACTAACAACGCCAGGTTCTCTCAGTGGAAACATCTGGCTTATGGATCATGAGGAAAAGGTTTTATCAGACTCTGCACAAGCTTACCAAAAAAAAATATTCTACAAAGCCATCCATGCTCTACCCTGATAGCGTTTTAGGTAGAGCAAGGATTGCATTTTGCAAATGGTGCTCTAATTTGCAAACCAAGTGCTGCGCTGGAAACCATCATCTCAAGAAAAATGTGCTGTAGCAAGTCTGCTTAGCAGAATCCTCACAGATTCATTCTCCACTAGAAGAAAGCTGACATTGCCAGAGACACAAAGAAAGTGGCCAATGAAAGTATCTCTTTAATTGTGCCAATTTCAAGTTAATTTCATTTTGTGGATGCTAGTGCTATCCGAAGAAATAGGGAGGAGTGTGGCAGGGGGAGTTTGTGAGGCTGAAAACTACAGGAGGGAGCCTTTATCAAGAAAGCAAGAGACAGATTGAGAAGAGCCTCACGATCACACAGGAAAGCTTGGGTACAAAATGTCAGGAGGAAGAGTCAGACACTCCAGAGCAGGGGTGAGCAGAGGGCAGAATGTGGACAGAAACAGCTGTCAAAGTCAGAGTACAAAGTGTTGGGTTCAGAATCAGGGGCATACGGCAGCTCAGCACACGTGAGGGACAGAGCAGTGTTCCTGAAGGAACATCAGCCGGCCTCTGTGACCCACTTTGGAAATAGTACATTGGGGGATCAGTGGGGAATATGTTTTCATGGACAGTTTAGATGATGTGGGGACGTGGCTTTGCTCTTCTACTAGACTGTAAAGCTGGTGGAGTAGGGCGTGCGAGCAGGAGCCATGGCATGTTAATTCCATTGCCCTATACATAGCAAAGCCCAGCACATAGTAGGTGAGCAGCAAAGGATACCAAAGAAGCAGGACCGAGAGAAAGGCACAGGACCGAAGTAGGAGTCCTGAAGTTAATGTGCAATTCTGTGTCTGCGTCACCGGCTAGCCTCGGGTCAATCACTGTAGCTCTCTGAGCCCCAGATTCTAAATTAAGCGCAGAGGTTGGATGATGAATGTAATGTGTTTCCATGTTATACAATAGTCCTAGTCTCTGGAGAAATCTGTCAGTGGACAACAAAGGCTGTTTTGATAGGGTTGTTACCATTCTTACCAACAAGGCAGTATCAAAGCCGGACTTCTCTATAAGTGCTCCGGGTATCAAGTGAATAAAGACATGTTCCTCCCCTTAAAAGAGTGAACAGGTAGAGGAAGGTGCAGGAACAAGTAGCTAAGGGATTCCAATCCAGTGTCCCAAAACCTGTCCTAGAGATAGGGCTGTGGGGCCAGAAGAGGAAATGGTTTCTTTTCTTGGGCTAGTCAGGGAAGGCTTTGCAAAGGAGATGACCTTGGAGGTGGATCTTGAAAAAAATGGACCTGAGTTCCCAGACAGAGAATGAAGTTCTGAATAGAAAGTCCATCAGACAGAAGACGTGACCTGGACCACGTAACACCAGTCAGGACCTTTACGGTTTATCAGGGAGACCCAGGATTCAAGCCAGAATATAAAGCATTTTCTCATAGAAGGAAGGGAAGGGAGGGGTAAGAAAATGTCCTTTGATGCCGTGGGCACATTTGTTTTTGTCTTACCTACATTGTTGAGTAACCTTCAAGAGCTGATAAAGTCATGAAAGAGCATGACAGTGAATTTCAGTTCTGGTGCACTAAAGCCATAGAATGTGAGTTCTGGAAAAAAACTTAAAAATCAGCCAAACTAACATTTCCTAACATGAGCATTTCTTCTTTCTTTTGTGCATCCTTCTCCTGCGCCGCCTTCTTCCTCGCCCTCATTTTTGAGATTAGAAAATGGGGGGCTGGAATTTAAATAGTTTGTTTTTGTTGTTGTTCATTTTGTTTTTGTTTTTATTTTTGTTTTTTAGTTTCCAGCTAAATTTGGGCTGGGAAACACAAATTATAGGTGAACGCTCTCAATTTAAACAGGAGAAAGCTGGTGCCCGATTAAAGGAACTTACTTTCTCAAGGCCTCAGAAGTAGTGAGTGGCAGGGCTGGGAAGAAAGCCTCAGACTCTCCACTTTCTTGGCTCAAGGCAAGGATCCTCATAACTTCTCCAAGCTGCAGGGAGAGCATCTGCACGCCCCATCAGCCTTTCACAATGGAGGACACTAGTACGGGGAGGATGCGTCCAGGGTCTGGAACTCTACCACTGTAGGCCAATTCCCAGACCAATGGTTGGAATCCTGCTCTAGAAAGATTCCAGGGTATTGTTACCTATCTCATGGCTCTTTTTTTTTTTTAAGGTTTTATTTATTCATCTGACAGAGAGAGACAGCAAGAGAGGGAACACAAGCAGGGTGAGTGGGAGAGGGAGAAGCAGGCTCCCCGCTGAGCAGGGATCCTGACGCGTGGCTCCATCCCAGGACCCCGGGACCATGACCTGAGCCAAAGACAGACACTTAATGAATGAACCACCCATGCAACCCCCGTGGCTCTTGTTCTTTATCCTTTGTTTTTTACCCAGCGCCCACAGAAACTACCCAGGTGTTCACCGGAAGAGCCTTTGGTTTATCGTCATTCCCTGGGAGTTTAAAAGTTAGGGAAAGAAATGAGAGAGAGGGAAAGAAAAACCAGACCCTAGTTTCTGTCCAGCAGAGGAGAACTGAGGTTTGGCATAAAGCCCTCGGCTAAAATCCTACCTTTATTTTATAATTAATATTACCATCATTTTAATAGTAATAGCTAACATGTATTGATCTTCTGCTATGTGTCAGGTGCTATGCAAGTGGTTTACCCACAGCACCTTTAATCCTTACAAAGTCCCAGGAAGGTTTCATCATCTCTGTTTTGTTTGTGAAGAAAGGAATGGGCCATGGCTTGCTTAAACCCCTCAGCCAATGGTGAGTGCTGTGAAGTGTGTACACTTGGCGATTCACAGACCTGTACCCCTGGGGCTAATAATACATTATACGTTAATAAAAAAATTATTTTAATTAAAAAAAAAAACAACCCTCAGCCAAAGTTACCCAGTGAGCAACTTGGCTGCGTCAGGATTTGAGTACAGAGGCCCCCGACTCCAAACCTTATTTTTAAGAATGGTGTGACCTTGAGCGATGCAGGTTCCTCATCTGTGACACAGTGGGTAATGATAAAAATTCATGTGGTGGAAAGACTCACAGAACAAATAAATCAAAATAAATACAATAACTCCTACCTATCAGGACTGCTGTCGGAATTAAATGAGTTGATATGGGAAAGTGCTTTGTAAACTGCAATACACCATACACATTTTACCATTATTATTATTTTAAAAAAATATGGCTGCTCCCATACAATAAAGCAGTCCGCGGCATATATTTATGACAACATGCCAAGGAAACAATTTCCATTCTGATGGGTTGCCTCCCTATCATGTTATTAAAAGGTTAAGGAAAATGAACAACGGAGGATTAAGATTAGATCTTTCACACATGAAACCACAAAATCAATAGAGCCCTGGTAATCCATCCGGTGATAGGAGGAAATATACCCGAGGCACCAGGAACGATTACTCAGAGAAATGTCAACAGGTATTGACAAGAAATCTGGCAAGACAGCCTTGGCCTGGGCGTAGCCGCTGCCTCCCTCACTCTAGCGCCCTCCTGGCAACCGGAGCCTCAGACTCGCCTTCTGGAAGGCGGAGCCCTGAGGGGATTGGGGGAGAGGGGGTGCTTTTCCTTCTCCCAAAGTTCTGCAGAGTTGGTTTTTCTGCAACTGGGTCAGAGACACTTGGGAAAAATGACAGCCTGAGAAGCCCCGTGGGGACCATGTGATTACACCTTTTCGTGGTTGCTGTGAAGCCCAGTTTTTGAAACCTGCTGTGATTATCCTGACACTTTCATGGTCATTATCACTTTCATTCTTATTCAGTATTCAGAGGATAGCAGCGCTCTTCCCAGACACCTGTGGGATTCAGGTCCATGGCTGGAAACTCAAAGCAGCAAGTTCTCTCCAGAGGGGTTCTTCTTCCTGCCCAGCTGCTAAGGGATGCCTGGAGATCGAAGGAGAAGACAGAGTTCTGGTGAGTGCTGTGGTCAGGTTTTCTCTCTAGTCTGAGATTTGGCTGAGTCGCCGATTGAAGTCTGACCCCAGGGTACCCTAGGGTGGCATGACCTGTTGATTGACCTGCGTGGCTGTAGGATTCCACATCTGCGTGAGCCCCCTCGCACTGTCCTGGTCATGCATAGGTTGTCGGAGATGGTAATTGAGTGATGGTTCTAGTAGGAACAGCAGCAGCACATACTGAATGCCTCCTGCGCGTCAAACACCGCAAAGGAAATTTACACAGATTGCCTCAATCCTTTCAACCCCCGTTCAAGTACTGTCCTCTCTGCTTTATGATGGAGATGGCCAGAGAGGTAAGGAAAGCTGTCCACAGTCACATAACCAGTGAGTGACAGATCTGAGATTCCAGCTGAGACTGTTGTGCCTTCGACGGCCACCCTTTGCCTGCTCTTTGGCACTGCCTCTCAAGAGTACAGATCCTCAGAACAGAAGCAAGTGCTGTGACTGGGCTTCATACCTGGGCAGAACTGACCTCTCAGCAAAGAGACAGCAAAGCGCACGTGTTCATGGGCAGTGGAAGTAACAGGAACAGACGCCAAAAAGAGCAGAGGTTCAGAGCAGATTGGAGAGGCCTGGGATGATTCTCGAGGGCTTGGGAAGGAGCCCCGCTTCCGAGGACTGCATTGGAAGGACAGGGCAGACTTGGGGGCCTGCTTATTAACCCTTAGAGCCCACTTGCCGACTGTCCTCCCAGCCTCTGGGAACACAGGCTGTTGGATGTAGGGATACAAGACAACCGAGGCACTTGCTCTGCAAGCCTGTGAACACAAGACAGCTGGTGGCCAGCCTCTTTATGGCTTTGTGTCCCCTGGGCCCCATATCTAGTAGCTGGGCTCCAGGCCTCACCTACTTTCAAGTTTCTGAGGGAATCCAGGGGACTCTGGCTTGAATGCCCAGACAGGTTTGTCCCGCCTGGATCTGCAAAGCCCAGGTGTCCTGTCCATAGGACGTTTCATACAAACTGTGCAGCTGAGAACCTGAGACTCAGAAGGGACATGCATGGGGGCATGCAGGTGGCAGGAATGAGTTCTGAGCCCCATCCTCTAGTGCAAATCCCGGGACTTTCGCTCCCCCTCTACTCTGCCTCATAGAAGAATCTCAAAGCTGGGGCTGGCCTCTAGGCATTGAATGGAACTCCACATCTGGAAAGGGCCCCCTGGCTGTCCCTTTCACATGTCTCCAGGGAAGTCCTTGGAGTTCAACATCAGGGTCTAGAGAGGGGAGGCCTGGGGACTGGGGTAAACCCCTACACTTGATGTAGAAGCTGAATATAATAATGACTCATTCGTATAAAAGGTACTCATCATGTGCCATGAATTGTTCTAAATGTTCTACATAATGTTAACGCATTCACCTTCAGAAGGGCCCTTTGAGGGAGACACTAGCCCCATTTTCCAGACAGGAAAACTGAAGGGAAGGAGCATAGCTAGTAGGTGCCAAAGCCCACTGCCATAGACTGAACGTCTGTGCCCCCATCGCCCCAAAAAAGTGATGTGCTGAAAGCTAATCTTCAGTGTGTTGGTACTTGGAGCTGGAGCCTTTGGGGCATGATGAGGTCATGAAGGCAGGGCCTTCTGGAATGCGATTAGTGCCCTTACAAAGGAGACCCCAGCGTGTTCCCTCATCCTTCCATCATGTGAGGACCCATGAAGCTGGAAAAGGGCGGCGTGTGATCCAAGAAGGAGGCCCCCATCAGATGCTGAGCCTGCTAACACTTGATCTCAGACTTCCAGCCTCCAGAACTGGGAGAAAGAAATTTCTGTTTTTTCTTAGCTGCACAGCCTGTGTTATCTTGGTTTGAGCAGCCCAAGTAGACCAAGACCCCTGATGCCCCACTTTTGCCTCATGCAGCTCTCTTGCAGAGTCTGTGCCTCCCACTGCCCCACGGGGCCCTTCTCAGGAGACGGGGAATTCCCCCACCCCTGGCTCACGTGTCGGGACTGTGACATCAACGGCCGGGGTCCTGGGAGCGTCTGAGGAGGGACAGTCGCACACCTCAGTGAATGTAGCTATTCAAATGTGGGTCCGGAGCTAACAGACTCATGTACTCAGGATGCATAGACACTTGCAAAGCAGTATCTGAAATCATAATCAAAGCTGTCTATCTACATTCACATAGGATTCCTAAAATATCTTGTTTGTACATCAAACGAACATTAAAAAAAAAAAAATGTGTTGGGTTAGTGAGCCAGTATGACCTAGATACCCAGACGATTAAGCCTTGACATCGACCCTGGTGTTTATCAGCCCCGTGCAGGCAGCCGAGCTCACGAGGCCAGGCTTTTCCTGTTCCGTAAACGCTGCAAGGTTGCGTGCCAGCTGTGTGCGGACAGGTATTCCTGGCCCCTTCTGAAAAGAGGGCTGCTATTCTGCGTTTGCCCCTCTGCGTGCCAAAATCTTCACTTCGATGGGCAGATACGGTGGCCCATCTAAGTCAAATATCTAGCTGGGAAGATGTATAAATTGGAAATTATGAAATTAACAATATGAATGCTAACAGTAATGATAGTAAGAGTTAACATTTATCAAAATCCTGTTCTGTGTGGCTCTGTGCTAATAAGCACCTTGGCAGAAAAGGGAGGTAGCTTGACACAAGGCCACTTACCTGGTGAGGAGAAGAGGCAGACTTTCCACGTTCTCTGCTCTTAACACGGATTGAACGGGAGCCTAGGATCCCATGTCTTGTCTACTACACAGTTCAGCCAAAATATGTAGAAATGACGATGGGGATGCTAGGCTGGGGTTCTGGTGCTGGAACAGACATCTTCCTCAGCGAGGGGTCCGGTCTCTGTCCGGGGAGGACCAGGTCTCCTGCTTTGATTTACTTTTAATCTGTTGATGCACTTCTGAATGTCCCTGCTCTTCTCCCCCGTGCTCTGTCTCAGGATTGGCATCATTTCCATGGATTGGGGTCCTTAAACCCTTTGAAGGAATATCTTGGCCTTTACACCTACTGATTCTCAAAAGCCAGCCTAAGTCCTGATTCCAAATGAGGCTGGAGATGGTGCTTCCCTGTGGGTGCTGTTACACTGGTGTATTTAGATCTTGGTTCCAAAAGCTCTGCCTATTTCTAGGAGCTGTATTTTTTTTTTTTCAGCAACAGTAGTTAAAGAAAGGTACTTCCAGACTCTTTTGGGGAGAAAGAGGCTCTTCCTGATTAAGACTTTTGTTTTACAAAAAAACCTCATTTTTAAAAGATTTTATTTATTTGAAAGAGAGAGGGAGAGAGAGAGAAGCAGAGGGAGAGGGAGAAGCAGACTGTGCTGGGCAGGGAGCCCAATGCAGAACTTGATCTTGGGACCCTGGGATCCTGACTTGAGCTGAAAGCAGATGCTTAACTGACTGACCCATCCAGATGCCCCCAAAACCCACCTCATTAAACAACGTCACTTCCTGAATATGGTAGCTGGTCTCCAGAATGGTTCCCAATGAATCACCCCTCCCTGTATTCATGCCCGTGTACAGCTCCCCACACTGAATCTGGGCTAGCCCTGTGGCTCACTTTAACCGGTAGAATGTGATGAAAGCAGCGTCACACAGCGTCACACCCAGCTCCAGGGTAAAGCCTCAAGAAGGTCTGGCAGCTTCTGCTTTTATGCCCTTGAGAGCCCTGAGCTGCCACAGAAGAGGTCCGGCCAGGTGGTAGAGAGGCCTTGCCGAGTAGCCGCCTGGGTAGGCAGAGGCCCTGAGGAGGACCAAGGGCACAGTCACCCTGACCCAGCCAGCCCTGAGCCGTCCAGCTTCCCAGCCGAGTCAACAAACATCTGAGTGGTCATCGCCACCACCCCTGTTGTGCCGCCATCAACTTTTTGCCCTAGATTCACAGTAAAGTAATTGATATTTTCAGCCACGAGTGTTGGGGTTGTTTTGTGTGGCGATACTGGAGAGCAGAAATGCCCTGTGACCCTGTCACTTCAGCAACTCAGAAGTCTGACAGCTCAGCCACTTCCCCCTTTGGCTTAGGGCTTCCAAGCGCAAGGAAATTTCCCAGAGTTCCTTCCCTCCACCTCCAGCCCCCACCCCCACAATGTCATCAGGAAAGTCTCCTTTACGATTTCAAGTTACTCAAGTCATCATGACAGGTGGAGGCGTGACTCCTTACGTGTGTTTCCTCAATGAAGCCGGAAGCTGCACGAGAGCCGGGAGCCAAGAGCTGTATGACCTCTGCGTCTCCCACTTGGGCACGGTCGGCAGCAAAAAATCTAGACATCCGAGCGAATACCGGTATTGGTGTGAAGTCCGGAGTAGCCGAGGCATAGAGATTGAGAAGTCATTCATTCGCCGGGCTGAGGAGTTTGCGCGTGACCCACTAGGGAGTGAATGAACAGATGAGCGGGGTGGCTGAAGTGTCCTATTTGCCACAGTTAATCCATAATATCAATGCAACTACATAATCCATCAGGTTGTCCAAAGTCCCCCAGGTAATTAGTTGTCTGGCACGTTGCCAGGTGGAATCCCATTTCCCCGCCTCACGTGTTTCTAGCATTCCTGGAAACATCTGATGCAGAAAATGAGCACTCAACGTTTTATTTTTAAAGAATCGCCTGCACTTGAATATCACGACATTTACAGAAACGGGCTGCTCCGAGTTGAGCTCGAGATGTTTCCTTGCCTGTGCCAAGGAGACCAACGGGTGATGTGAGGTCAGTAAAAGGTCCTAAGACGGCGGGAACTCAAAAAAAGGTGTTTACAAGAAAACATGATGTGCTGTGCTCCAATAATAAACAGGCAATGATGGATAGACCCTGAGAACCACAGGTGACCTGTCACTCACCCACCTTGCCCACTGTGGCTTCATGGTCCATGCCTGAAAGCTTTCCCTGGTTTAGGAACTCTACTAAGAGCATGATTTTCACCACTGTCATGGCTCCCCTGTCTTCTGCGGTGTCTTCTTTATCCCTCTCCTCACACAGACTGCGGGGTCCTCTCTGATCAGCACTCTGGTCAGTGTCCCGGAGCCAAGGGACAGGCCCACTCTAGGCCCTCAGTCACCAGCACCAAATCAAATGACACCTAAAGGGCTCTCTCCCTGGTCTTCCCAGTTGTATTTGGCAACGGCCTCCCAAATGACAGAGGCAAAGCCTGCAAAATCAGTTCTCACAGCATGCTGGCCATCCCTCACCTAGGAGCACACTGCCGGCCTCTTCTGCTGACCTCTCTTTATAGTGCTGGCCATCGTCCTCAGTGCTGCTCAGCTGTTCTTGGTACTCTTTCTTCCTTGTCGTGAACTGCGTGCTGCGTACTTAGTGCCGTGTACCTGTGCCTCCCGACTTACAACCAGAGCGAAGTCTGTATCTGAACTTCAGACCGTATGCTATATGCATATGCCTGTATGACAGGAGAAACAGGGCACCTGCACATCTCTCTGCAGAAATACATATCCATACTTGCATAAAAAATACACATGATAGAGAGCATAGAATTCCCGTATCTGTCAACACAAAGGACAGACAAGACCCTGGAAGAGACCGTGAGCCACCCCTGCTAAGAGGATGCCGTCTCTCTGCTCCCACTAGTGCTGTGTCATACCGTGGGCTGCTTGGACAAGTGTCTGGAGCCCCGACTCCTCCAGCGAATGCTGGCACATTCCTTGGAGTAGGAAAGAAGATGGTGAGGAGGGTGTATCTGTGTAGATAGTGCTAGCCGCTGTCACAGGGAGACGCAGGAATGTCTGCAGCTGGAACGCAGGAGAAGTCTAATTCTCATGGAGGCGTGTTGTGCTGAGCAGGGAGTGCAAAGGACTCGGCTCCACATGGTGACACAGAAGCCCAGGCTGCCAGCTGCTCTGCCCTCTAGACACCAGCTTCCAAGGTCACCCTGGAGTCCCCATTCAGCAGGCAGACTCGGGGAAGAGAAGGTCGGGTGGCACATGGGAAGGAGTAATGGCACACCTCGCTTCACTTCTCCCTGTATTCCACGTGACTTTCGTCCCAGGGCCAACTCGAATCACCGGGGGTGCCTTGCAGGAAGGGGCGGGGACCCCAGAACAGTTATTCCATTTGCCACAAAGTAAGGAGACTCTTCATTCATTTTGCTGGCTCTTTTTTCCCCTTCTTATTCCTCCCCTTTGGAAATGGAGGTCTTCCTTTCTCCTTTGGGTTATTTCCCCCACTTAGTCCTCCAGAGACCTTGCTGCCTGTGCAACCTGCCCACCTTCTTCCTGGCCCAGTTTTGAACTGCAGCAGTGCCCACACCCTGTCCTGGGAAAGGACCTCCAGTGCACATAGCCTCCTCCAGCGAGGCTGTCATCGCAGCTATTCTGCCACGGGCTTTTTGAAATCAGGCTCCCAGGGCCTAAGGAAAAGCCTGCAAGTGAAAATTCCAGAGATCAGGGGATCCCAGACACTGACTAGGACTCTGGAACAGTAGGACGCCCCCAGGGGTCCAGGGAAAGTGAACCCGGAAGGCATTTTAATCCACAGGACCCTGAGGGACGAAGAAGGAAATGGGTGGCATGGGGGCTGTGTCCCTGTGAGCAGATGCCAGGCTCAGCCTTGGGGACTTTATAGACCTTCCTTAACACAGAACCATAATCTCAGTCATAATGACCCCACCCGTGCTGAGCAGCACTGTCCACAAAGCCCTTTACAAATAGCATGTAATTTCCTTCTCTGGACAGCAGAACGCAGACAATAGATGCTTGCCCTCCTCCCTGACGGCTGCTGTTGCCCGGGGTCAGCCCCCAGCTCCCTCAGCAGATGGTCAGAACCACCTCCCAGCCAGGCTCTCTGCTCCAGTTCCCTCCCTGAAATCCATCCTCCGCACCGCAGCCAGAAGCAAGAGTAATCTTCCTCCCAAAGAGAACTGTGCCCTTCCCTCCCCTCCCAGAACCCTTCAGTAGCTTCCCTGGGCACTTAGGATACAAATCCATACAATTAGCACTGCCCATGTGGCCCTCTGTGCCTGACTCCCGCCGGCCTCCAGTCCCATCGCCTCCTGCCGCTCAGGCTGAGCTCTGTGCTCCCACGACACCATGTGGCAGACGGCTCCTTGAACCCTTGTGTCTTGAATTTGCTGGCCCTTCTCCCTGGGAGAGCAAGTGCCCTCCTTTGGTTTGCTGAATCGTCCTCACCCCTGAAGGGCCAGCTCAAACATCACTTCCAAGAAGTCTTTCCCTCTGACCACACACATGCACGCCCCCACACTCACACGCACACACATGCACACACTCATCCACACACACTGTCCCACGCCCATGCATGCACACATTTGTGCCCACATTATACACGCGGGGCTCAAGCACCACTTTCATCGCACTGTGCCGTCCTGATGTATTACTGTGTCTGTTTCTCTCGCCGCGCTGTCAGCTCTTATGGGGAAGGTTTATTACATATTCATCTTTCTACCCGGGCACCTAGCATTGTGCCTGACATGTAGTAGGCTTGCAATAAATGATTATTGAAGCATTATTTCAACAAGCCTGCATTTTAAACTAGGGAAACTACTGCTCGGAGGGCTTAAGGGATTTGTCCAGGATATAAACTCATAAATGGGAGAAATGAAATGCTAATCTACGTCTGGCTGATGCCTCCGACACTTGCAACTGCTCCACACTCCCTCCAAAGGGAACACATGATTCTGGGAGCTGAAAAAGTTATGTCTCTTGAGGGAATTTTGCCTTTTTGTCTCGTTTTTACTTCTTTAGAATCTCGGATTTGTTTGTTTGTTTGTTTTTTAATCTGAGGAGACCTGTGGACTTTTTCCTCAGAAAATGTATATGCCCACCAAATTTGGTGAAACAGAGGGGTACTGTCAATCAGAATAGGGTAGCTATTGCTGCAGTAACATACAAACCACACAATGTCATTGATGTAACACAAGAAAATTTTAATTCTCAGTCCTAAAGTTCCCTGTGAGGCCGCAGGGCTCCTCTCCACCCAGCTCCCTCCATCATAAGACACTTACCTCAACACATGCTTCCAAATCACAAGGACAGGAGAAGAGAGAAATGAAGAAGGCACATTGGTTTTTAACAGCTTTTGTGTGAAAGTCACCTGTCTGTGGCAGACTGCAGAATAGCCACAAATTCCTTCCAAGCTTGTCACTGCAAAGTGACTCTGCTCTTCCTCCAATCGACAGGTATGATCTTTGTCTCTGTCTCTTGAGTGTGGATTTGGCCATCGCTTTGGTGAATGGGACATTAAGAAATATAATTCAAGCAGAAGCTTAGAAGTCACTGTGCCTTGGCGTCTGTCCTTTCTTGCTACTCTTTGGAACCATGAGATCACCATGAAGAAGGCTGAATTAGTCTATCTGGAGACCTGTGGCTCCTTGACCCCATCATGTCAGTCAACATCCAGCACCGGTAAACAGAATGGAGGAATCCTCAAGCGGGTAAGGCCATCCTGTGTCAGGCCAGCCCCCTGCCAACACACCAGCTGGCTGAGGTTGCATGAGTGAACCCAGCAAGACCAGCAGAACCAGCCAACTTAGCCCAGACCTACTTGATGACCCAAAGAATTTTGAGCTAGTAAATGACCATCGCTTTATGGCACTAAGTTTAGGATTACTTGTCATGCAGCAAAAGCTAACTAATACAAAAATGGGTACAGGGCTGGGGGGTAGAATACTGCCATGATAAAACCTAAAACATGTGGAATTGATGATGGGAATAGAGGATAGGAAATTAGTTATCAAAGACTGAAAAAAGTGATGTCTTTTTAGTGGATCTATAGACCTAAAACTGTGGATTTTTTTTCATAATCATTTTTGAAAGCTCTCTCTTGCTCAGAGAAGAGAGCTACAGCCAGAGAGTGGTGAGCTATGGCCATCGTGCTGAGCCTGAATCCATCCTGGAACCTCCTAAGAGGAGGACAAAGCCTTGGAATTACAAACAGAAGAATTTGGGAATCAGGGGGAAAAAATTGTATATGCCCATAGATTTGCTACTTAGCAACCTTGGAATCAGTTATGGAACCCCATCTCAGAGACATGAAAGATGACACTTAGTTTTTAGCATATTGTCAAGCTCAAACAAGATGATATATGGAAAAACTGTTAGATTCTAATAACTGCCCATGAAAAACACATTTTATCATTGAGACCTGAGGCCACTGTCCTTCTGGCCTGACAGCAGGTGAGCCACACCTGAAACCACCAGGGGGCGCCATGAGGTTGGAATGCCCGGAGACCAGTTGGAGCCAGCCAATAACCAAAGAACCCCAGGAGAGTCACTTGGGAAGGCTTTCTTGAGAAAGTGACATTAGTATGAAACATAAGTAATGAGTCCTGTTTAGCCGGGTGGCACCCGTTCTGGGTGGAAGAAACAGTATGCACAAAAAAGTCTGGCAAGAGAGCACCCGAGTCATTCAAGTAACTGCTCTCTACGACGTGCAGGTTCCTCTACGAGCCCAATAGGTTGAGGAGTGGAAGGGAAGCCTTATCTTATGAGGATGTGATTTCTCTTAAATGAAGGCAGGCACAGGAGAGGACATGGATCTTTCTTTAAATGCAATTTTCTGCTTGTTTACCAATGATTAACTACCACAATCAATTGTGGCAAAGTTCAGGTCACTGCATCCTTTGGGACAACAGCGAAATAGTGCCTGGTGCTTGGGGTAATGATAACTGGGATGCGTCCAGGAGGAGGGTCTGACAGCAGGGTTTGTGTTCTGTGTTCTGGACCCAATTAACGGGAAGGCATGGCCGCCCTCTGTGGCTTTGCCTCCGTCCCCTCACTGCTCTTCCTCGTCTGCTTTTCCAGCCCCAGCTGGGTTCCTATGGCAGATGGTCCAGGAGGGGCAGCAGGCTGGTCCTCTTGAGTACACCAGCCTGTGTCAAGAGGGAGGTGAAAGGCTTAAGGCTTTATACATTCAAACCTCAAAACCTTATGAAGTAGGTATTCATGAATTATTATCCCCGTTTTTCAGATTAGAGGACAGTCTTAGAGAAATTGCGTAGCTCGTGTAAGGAGACAAGTGCAGTCTTTCTCCCAGCCCACCCTCAACCTGCCTGCTGCCTGGCCCGCCCCAAGTGCCCTCGTCTACACCTGCAGCATTAGTGGCAACAGGTGGGTCACCCACCATGTTTATCCAGTCCTTCATGGGCTGCAGATTGGTTTCGTAAATGCCAGCTCAGTCAGTGCCGTTTGGACTTTAATCTGTCGATTCTGAGGAGTCAGGGATGGTTTTCAGGGAGCTGTGTTCAAGAGCTTGGTCATTTGCACATTGCCTCCAAGTGTGTGCTGGGCTGCTCCCCACCCCGCCCGCCCATGCCAGTGCTCCTCACCACCCGCAGGGCAGGTGCCTAGCTGAGAGGTGCCCCTGATCCTGGGTCCACGATAAAGCTGAAAACCTGAAGACACCCATCCAACATGGGGTCACGGGGCCTCTGGGAGTCATTTCTGAAGGTGTTAAGATGCACTTTTGCTTGGATTGGACCATTTGCAAGAGAGCCTTGGGAGACGTTTTCCTTTAATCCCATTTAAGGGGGAGGCGACATAGAAAGGACAGGGCAATTGGCGCATTCTTCAGAATAATAAAGAGTCCGAGGTAAACACCCATCGAGGCTCAAATCAAGCGTTGGTTCACCATACAGGAGTGGCACCTGCCTTTGCTGTGTTCAACCTTAGAGGGAAGACAGTGAGTCTCCCTGCCCTGTGATGTGGGCGAGGTGGTTTGTGAAGGGGCGTGGTGTTGATGGAACTCTCTCCAGGTTGCTACCAACTGTGCTTGTGTAGGGTTCCTAGCAAATATGGGAGACATGGGTAAAGTCGACCAGTACTAGTCATCTACCGCACTTCCCAACGAGTTCAGGGAAGCTCTGTTTCCCCCTAATTACAGTGAAGCTCCACGTAGGTTATGTAATGGCAACACCACATATTTGGATGATTATGCTCTTCCAGTTATCATTTTTAGAATGCCTACTTGGAATCAGAGACAGTCAATAAAAATACCAGTTGGCTCATAGAAAAGGCACCAAGAATGTGCCAGGCACTGTTCAAAGTGTTGTAAAGATTAAGATTTATTTAGTCTCTGCAACAACCTTGTGAGTTGGGTACTATTATTATTCTCATTTTATAGATGAGGTTGAGTCAGGCTCAGAGAGGTTAATGATTGGCCATGCACGGCTCACACAGCTAGCGAAACACACAGAGACCGTTGCAACCGAGGCAGACAGGTTCTAGAGCTCTTACAGCCTCTTGCGGGCTTGGCTGGCCTCCCGACACTGCCTTCCACTTGGCAGTTAGAGCTCACATCTCTGAGGGTTGAACAAGGGCCCGCTCTGCTCACTTCTGTTACTTTACTTAAACCTACCCACTTTGCAAGTGAGGAAACTGAGGCATGGAGGTAAAGTGACTTGCCCAAGGGGACAAAGCGAGCAAGTGGCAGAGAAAGGATTGAATGAACCCAGCATTCCAGACCTCAAGCCCATAGCCTTCACTAAACAGCATGTCCTCTTGATTGATCCCCACTTAGAATTTTCCACTGTTCTCCCTGGTGTGCAGAGTTATAGGTAAGTACCCATCCGTGCAAAGTCTAAGGCATTTCCCGGTCACTGCTGGCTTTCTGTTGACTTTGCTGAACTGTTTGCTCTATGGGGACAGAAGCTGACGGCAGTGCTCCCTGGGCAGACCTTTCGTGGACCCAGGAGTCCCAGGGGAGCTCGGTCACAGACTGAAAATGAAGACATCTGGGCCGCAGGCGTGGAGGGCCCTGGCAGAGCTGGTTCTTCTCTGTGCTGCTCTGGGTGCTGTCGGTTTGCCTGGATCCAGGTAAGTGGTGGTTACAAATGATTCCCCAATCAGTAACGTGACAGGGAGTATCATGCTGACCGCCTCTTTGTTGTGGGCCTATGGAATAAGGAACAGCTCTTGAAGCAATTTGCGTGCATTTGATAAACTAAGATCAACAACTGTCTTCAGATTATTGTGGAACCAAGCATCTGACTTCAACACATGTTCCCACAAGAAACTGACATGTTTAAATGTGTTTTGTCATGCTGAGAAGAATGGGACACTTGTTCTGTGTTCTGAACAAAGGCCCGGTGTGATTCTTTATGCAAAAGAAGGTTTGTTATGTGTGGAAAAAAGAGTCAATTCACGTCAAAGATTTTAATTTATGAGAGGGATCCACTGTACCTGCTCATCAACCCAAATTCTTTGGGCTCTCGGGTGTTGTCACGCTGTCTCTCTCTCTCTCTCTCTCTCTCACACACACACACACACACACACACACACTCGGTATGTTCCCAGCAGATAAATGCTAACTGATTTATTTCATCATTTTTTGTATTGTTAGTAGGATATAAAACAGGCTAAAGAAAATATCTGAGTGAAAGCTCAGACTTGGGCTCTAGTGAAGAAAGTGCCAGTGACCTGGCCATGGGGGAGGGGGGTCCTCCCCATACAAAATGCTCCCCTACGTCATGGTAGGGTCCTTCCCTACCACGAATGCTGAAACACTCAGATATCCCAGGTCACTTCGCGAGCAACCGTCTGCGAAGAAGGACTGTTAGGGTCATTCCTTTTGTTTACTCCATAAATGTTGTCTGAGTACAACCTCCCAATACCCAGTGGGTACTGGGGCTCTGTTGAGCCCCCAGCTGTCACTGGGCACCACCCCTGAGACCAGGATGGCGAGTATTTACTACACACTGGGTACTCAACAAATTGGTAATATTATGATTATTAAGATTATCAAGAATCTCAACTCGGCCCCAAGAAGAACCAAGCTGCCAAGGCCTGCCTTATGTGCACACACTATGCATATGCAGAGAAGGCAAAAAGACCCATGGAACTGTGTGTGGGATGCAGGGTGTAAGGGGCACATAGCAACCCTTTGCATAGCAGTGACCCCTCTACAAGGCTCCTTGTCAGGCTCTGAGGATAGAGATGAGTCAGACACAGAGTTCGTGTTCCCAGGGAGAAAGCCAAGCGGTGAGCACATGCTGTGTGTACTGTTGCAAGAAATGAAACAGGGAGCGGTGGGAAGCAAGAGAGGGAGTGACCAGCTCTACTGGGCATGCAGGGGGTCTGGAAAGGCTTCTAGAAGAGATGGTGTTTGAGCTGAATCTTGCTATAGCAATAGGTGTTTGCCAAATGGCCAAGGGGGTGAAGGATGTTCCGGACGGAGGAATCACCATAGACAAAGGCACAGAAGTAAGAGAAACCTGGTGTGTTCCTGAAGCTTCAAGTCTGTTTCAGGAGGCCTTGAGCACAGGCCAAAGTGGGGTGCTGCCAAAGACAGTATCAAGTGGGAGTAAAGCAGGATCAGGGCAGGGAGGCGCTGAAGAGCCCTGGGGTGCCATCCCAGGAGCTTGAACCTTACCCTCTAGGCAATGGGGAGCCATTGAAGGGTTCTAAGCCAAGGAGCAACACCATCGTATTTATGTATTTAATTAGCAATAATCGCGCCTTGGATAATCCTCATTGGCTACGATACTGCCACTGCGCAAAGCTCGTATTTATGTATTTAAAGTTCACTCTGACGAAGGAAGTGGAGGTAGGAGTGGGTAAGTACAACGCCTTGTTCAGTCCTCCAGCCCTGTCCGGAGATGGGTGTTAATCTCTATCCACGCTATGCAGAATAGCAAAATAGCCTCAAAGAGAAGAAGAGACGCCCTCAGGTCTCATCAGTCTCAAACCCATGCCTGGATCCAGGTTTGGTGTTCCGGCGTCTCCCCATGATTTCCCCTGGGATGTCCCGAGCACAGCATGGATTCGAATTCCACGCCTGCAGTGGAAGAAGAGCCTTCAGCTCTGGAGCTGGAGAAGCTGAGAGCTCCCTCCTGTTAGTTGAGGAAGGTTTTTGTCTTTAGTTCTTATAATCAAGTCAGATGGAATCATCACGTTGTCAGAAGACCCGTTGTTGATGTATTGCCCCTGTGGGCCAGGCGCTTAGAAACATTAGTTCTAATCCCCCACATCTATTTGAGGTAAGTGCTATTGTTTACGGTTCTACAGAGACGGAAGCCAAGACGGGGAGATAGTGTAATTCACGAGGCTACTCACTTCATCTGGAACAGAACATGGATTAACATCCAAGTTTTTTTTTTCCCCCTGGTTCTGGGGCTCCTGGGTATCCCTGCTCCGTCCTGCCTGTCACACACGTGATCCCCTCCCGAGCTGCACTGTGTCGCTAACTTGCTGGGTCCCTGGGCCATTTCTCTATCGCTGGACCACACGTTTGTTGCCTTCAGATGTTGCTTTAAATTTCATGGCTACAACCGCCACTGACAGAGACAGGAGAAATTGAAAACCTGCCACCCAGAAGCTGTCCCTTGTAGCAAGGAGGAAGGATGCCAGTTGTGGAGGGGATGAGGCTGCCTAACAAATTGTGTGTGACAAGAAAGTTGTTGTGTCAGGGGATTTCTACGGAAAGCCAAAATATATTGACACACCCCATCTATATAAGCTGATGGCTTGCAATTTACTGCTGACCTAATCCTGCCTTACTCGATGGATCCATCTTTATTTTGATCAGAGACTCTGGTTAGAAAGAGACGAGGAAGACAGGGACCTGTGAAATACGTCCTGATGTTGGCCATAGCCTTCTATACACCTCGAGGAAAGGTGCGTCCCTGCCATGCCTTATGTAAAGGGATATGTTCCAAGGGCTTGGAGAAGGGTGTTTTTTGCAGCATTGTTTGCAACTGCAAAACACTGATCAATGCAAATGTCCTTCAAAAAGAAAAAGAATAAATTGGATGCAATTTATGCCCTTTGATGGAAGATCTAGGTAAAAGAAATGAATTAGCTCTCTTTATGAATCTGCAGGTATTGAGCTCAGACCTAGAGTGTTGGCTGGCAAAAGCAACTTGCACAGTAATATACATGGTATGAGGAAAGCAGTGCTATGTGTTGCGCATACGTATGCATATGTAAAAATATCTAAAGGACTCGAGGGATACATGGAAATTCCTGACAGCAGTTTCTTCTGCAAAGGAGGAGAAGGAAATGGAACTAGGGCTGGCATCACATGCAGACGCGAAATGTATAGGGTTATTTTTTTATTTAAAAAAAAAAAGAAAAGACTAGGGGCGCCTGGTTGGACTGGTTGGTTGAGCATCCGACTCTTGATTTCGGCTCAGGTTGTGATCTCAGGGTCGTGAGATGGAGGCCTGGGTCGGGCTCTGTGCTCTGTGCAGAGTCTGCTTGAGATTCTCCCTGTTCTCTCCCTCTGCCCCTCCTTCGCTCATGTTCTCGCTTTCTCTCGAATAAATAAATAAATAAGACTTGAAGGTAATACTCCAAAACATTAGTAATTAGCAGTCTTGGGCCGTGAGTATGTGAATGTTTTTTATTTTACTTTTATACTTATCTGGGCATGTTTAAGTGTTCAACACTAAAAAAAAACACATTTTGAATGACAGAGTCAATTCAGTGGGTCAAAAGGGCCATCCGGTTTGTTTCTGTAAAAATCCACAGGCGTGAAAGGAACGTGCTGTATCCCTACACAGAGGCTGGGATGTACAGATGTGACTTAATGCCAGCCTTTCTTTCAGATTTGCATTCTGCAGTACTAATAACCCACACGCATCTTAACCGATGTAACTGACAAGCATACAATTTATTCAGCTGATTACTTCATTAGGTTGCCACCTCCATAATGAAAATGGGGTGCAAAATGGAGAGATCTGGAGGGTATCACCACTTTTTAACCAAGTCCCTTCTGTAAACGATCGTCTTGCCTATTAACGGGCTTTGAAATCTTAGAGAGGAAAATAATGGTGATGCTTAATAGTGTGTGTTTATGCATTTCTTATCTGCTCAGTCTCAACTGTGGCCCAGAATTGGGTTGATAGTTGCTGAAAACACTGTTAACGGCGTCTGAATTGGAACAGGAAAGGGGTACCCTGCCGAGCTGTCAAATATATACTTAGGAGAAGCTGAATCACAGACAATATTGTTTGTCAAACCTGGGCAGATTAGTAGGTAAGAGTGCATTCTGAGCCCCCCCACTGGTATGAGGCATCCTGCCTCAAGTAACCGTTTTAAAGCATCCACCTGTGGTTTCCAGGAGAGTCTTTGACCTTTCGTTAAAGATCCAACTTTACTAGGCAATTGATTTTTGCTGGTCTCTGGGGCAGTTGTGGAGATGGATTTCACTGTAGTTAATATTATCCTCTTTTTAGGACTTTTGCCAAGTGAGAATGTATTGTTAATGACCTTGTCTGGAGTGATGTACTATGTATTTGAGTCGGTGGAAACTATGTGACGCTCTCCCTAATGACTCAATCTTGGACGTGGGGTTGGAAGAAGCCCTGCATAGAGAAGGAGGGCACCAGTGGAGTGGGTGCTGACCTGGTTCCTTAGTGGGCAGCATGGGGAAATGCATACAGAGGCTCTAGAGTCAAACCGTGAGCTCAGACCCCACGGGCATTTCGCTCATCTGTACAAGTGGCAATGTCTTCTCACATTGCTGTGAGATCTCAGGGGGTCAAATACCTCTCACAGGGCTTGACATGTCCTGGGTGCTCAGCAAATCTGTTTTCTTTCTCATCTCTCATGCCTTGAAAAGAAACACAGATTACCATGGATCTTACCTTGTTATACACTCTTTTTGGTGGAAGAAAATTAAAATCATAATATACCTATCATGTTATACATGGGGGAAATGGGATGCCTAGACAGATTCACTGATGTGTTCTTTTATTCACCCTTTTACTGAATGTCCCACCAAATGCCAAGAACTCAAGAAAAAGTGTTGCCTTACCTTCTAGACATATTTCAGGTCTTCTGTCACTTGACTGTTCTGCAGATGTGACACTGTCTGGCTCCCTCCCCACCCCCCACCATGGCCTCACTGACATCCCCACTCACGGCTCTGCACTACCCATGCTCGGGACTGGAAGGGCACCCGACTTTCTTGGTCTGCTGGTGGTGTTGATGTTCCCCAAGGACTTATCTCTGGCCTGCCTCTCCTCTCAAGAACAGTCTTATCCTTTGCCATAGCTTTGCATGATCAGATCTGTATCTCTGGTGAAAATCTCTCTTTTGTATACGAAACCCACATGAGAACTAATTGCTGAATTCTCGACATAGGTGTTCCATGAGCACCTGGACCTTATCCACATCTTCTCCGACAAACTCTTCTGCTCCTGTGTTCCCCTCTCATGCACACAATCACACTGGAAACAAGCATCAGCCCAAACCCCTTCCTCTGTAACCACTTCCTCTCACTTTCTATTTATTTCACCTGAGCAGGGTCTCATATACCTGACCTCTCCATGTGTTCTCCCCTAGACACTGCCAGAGGTCAGGCTCACATCACTCCTCAGTGCCACTGCCCGGGCCTCCTACATGCTTGTCCTACATCCAGGCTCTCCCCACCCCTGCCCAGTCTCCACACTGGGCAGGGGTGGGGAGAGCTCTGGCCATGGAGCCCGTGTACTTAAAAATGCTGCCTACTGGATAAAGTCCCAAACAGCTAAGACATGACATGTGTCTCTCTTTTCCTATCCTAAGACAAACTGTGAATTCCAGAAGGCAGAACCTGTGTTCTATATTTCCCTGGGTCCCCAGTAGCACAGTACCCTGAATGTTGTTGGTTCTCAGCAAATGTTTCATGGACTCTTAAAGACCATCAAGTCCAGGGCACCCAGGTGGCTCAGTTGGTTAAGCATCTAACTCTTGACTTCGGCTCAGCTCATGATCTCAGGGTTGTGAGACTAAGGTGGGCATTCTGATCTGTGCTCAGCATGGAGTCTGCTTAAGATTCTCTCTCTCTCTCTCTCTCTCTCTCTCCCCCTATGTTCCTTCCCCTTCCTCTCTCTTTTAAAAAGAAAAAAAAAAGAAGAAGAAGAAAAGAAAGGGAGAGAATGAAGGAAAGGGAAGGAGGGAGGAAAAGACCATCCAGTCCAACCTCTCCTTTCCCAGGGGATAATGCAAAGGTGCACAGTGAGGGGGAACACTAAAGTCCCGTATCCAGCTGTGGTTTTATTTCTTGTATATCTATAGCAGGTTAGAGTTTATAAAGTGCTTTCACATGTACTGTCTTAGATAACCATAGAAATAGCCTTGCAAGATAGGCATGACTCTCCCATTATAGAGATGAGAAAAGTGAAAGTCACACAGGTGGAGATAGCAGACCAAGATGTCCCTGCTGCTGACGGACCGCCTTCTGCTCTGAGTTCAGTTCTCTTCCAGCCATAGCTAGCCAAAGTGCAGGGCACTCAAGTGTTCAGTAACTGTTTGCTGGATGAATTAGCCAGCAATTCAATGATATCACTTCAATGATAAACGAGTAGCCGCGCACAATTGAGCACATACGTGTTTTTGGAGTGGGGGGGAGGTGGCGGTATGTTTACTCAATTCTCTTCTGACCCTGTCCTCTTGTGATGACCCCCTAGAGGTGAAAGGCCACACTGTCTGGAGTCGAACGCAGTCAACGAGAGTCTTGCCAAGAGCCGACAGACGCGGAGTGTGGGTGTCGTGCCGATGCCTCTTGATTGTGAACTCTCCAGCTGGTCCTCCTGGACCTCGTGTGATCCCTGTCAGAAGAAAAGGGTAAGTACCCTGGCCTCGGGGGAGCGCTAAGCTTCCAGAACCCCTAATCCTCAGCAAGACTGGCTGAGGCAGTGCTGACAGTGCCTGGAACATAGTAGGACCTCGATAAGTGCTGGCTTATTTAGTGAATGCGTTAGTTTCCTCTGCGCTGCCTTTCTTGGGTCCTTTCTTCAACCTTCCAGTTATTCTCCTGGCACAGCTCTCCTTGCTCGTGTTAGCAGCCTCCTAGTCAGACTTCCTGCCCCAGCTTTGCTCTTTCGATCCATCTTCGTGGCGCAACCAGGGGAGCTATCAAAACAGCAGAACACTCGTCTCTCTCTGACCATTTCTCATTCTTTCTCTGCCTTTATTCATGCTGTTGTGACCCTTCCCACTGCCATCACTGGCCAACACCTACTCAAACTCTACTTACAAGCCACCTCTTCTGAGACCTTCCTTGACTTCTCAGCCCACTGCACGGTTAGATGGGCAACCTTCCATGAGCCGTAATAGCTCCCTGTTCTTCCTGTCATTTACTTTTCCTTAATTATTTACCTTTCTGTGAAATGGTGAGCCGTTGAAGGTTTATCCAATTCTGTATCTTCAGGGTAGTCCCAATTTCTGGAACATTTTAGGTGCCCCATAAATCTGTGATGTTGGATCTCATGATATTTTCTGACAACTCTGTAAAGAAGGGGAAGACAGCTGTGACGCTTTCCGTGAGGGAGGTGGGCAAACGGAGACTCAGAGACGGTGGTTCATCAGGTTCACCTGGTAATAAGTAACCAGCCTTGAACTCAGGCTTCTGTCTCCTTGTCTAGTGTTCTCCCACCAAAATAAATATAATAATAATAATAATAATAATAATAATAAACCACAAGGTCTCTGTAGTATTTGTTCTTCAGGCTCCCCTGTCCTAAGAGGGCTGATCCAGGATCCCAGGTCTGAGCAGAGCACACTTGTCAGAGAAAAGAGAATGGCTGCCATTTCCCCAACTCCTCAGAACATCAAAGCAGCCATGGGCTAAGACCCTAATGAAGCTGTAAAAGTGGGTCCAAGATATTTACACAGTTAACTGGATCTTTATGGAGAGCCATGTAGGAACCTTCAGTTCCCAAAGTGAGCTTTATTGCTGAAGTTATCAACATCGATCCAATTATCTGTAGAATTGCTTCATCTGCACCATAAACCAGGACGACTCAGCATGAGTCAGCCAGCCAGCCAGCCAGAACTCTTCGCTCGGAGTTCGCTATGCACTTGCCCGCAGTGGGTGACATCACTCTCTGCGGGGTCACTGGCTGGCGGCTTATCAAAACCTTTCAACCAGAATTTCGAGATGTCTCCCTTCCATCATTTCTGCACTCCTCAAACCCATTTTGTCTTTGGAGCCTGGGGCTGGTCTTCTAGTTATCTTCTTTGCAGACCTCATCTCTGTCCTGCCAGCCTCTGTCTTCCAGGAAGAAGGACCCTCTGGAAATGCAAAGGGACATGGGTGAATGATTGTCTGTATTTTGCTGGGTGGCGGAGATTGGATTTCCAGATGCCATACAAGTAATAACTGTGGTTGGTGAACACAACATTCTTCCAAGGGGCTGCTATCCTGGTTTGTATCCTTTTGTTGCACCAAACTCTTACCTACAACTAAGATTTGAAAGCCACTAACTATACTAATTTTCCCCCCATAACTGTTTCTCATTGCCTCATAATAAAACACTAAATCTAACCTAATTGAAGCTTGGGAGGCCCTGCATGACCTGCCCCCCTGCCTATATCTCCCCCCAGCTCTGGCCATCTGCCCTCATATACTCGTCTCTCCAGCCATGATGAACTTCTTTTTGTTTTCTGGATGAGGCACACTCTAGTCTCTCAGGTTTGGTATAGCAGTTTTCTCTACCCAGATGACTCTTCTCCACCCTCCTCACACCACCTCTTCCTGTTTGCCTGACATCTCTACTCATCTTTTGGGTCTCAGCTTAGTTGTGATTTCACTGTCTCCTGAGTTTGCATCGGGTGCCCCCTGTCAACTTACAGAGCACTCTGTCCCTCAGTCATGGCGGCCATTGCACTGTGTTGTCACTGCCTGGTGCTCACCATCATTACCACCACCATCTGCGATGACCTCCTTGAGGGCAGGCTAGAGGGAAGGACTATGATTAAAAACAAATAAGCATTTATGGAATGAGTAAGTCATGGGGATGAAAGGTAGAGCATAGGGAGTATAGTCAGTTGTATTGTTATAGTGTTGTATAGTGACTGATGGTGCCTGGTGGTATGGTGACTGACTCACACTTACGGTGAGCATAACATAATGTACAGAGTTGTGGAGTCACTATGTTATACACCTAAACACCAATGAGTAATGCTGTCAACTATACTTCAATTGAAAAAAAAGGAAGGCAAGGGTGAACACCTACCCTTTTCAACATTGGGTGGCTCAATTAATGTTCTGGAAATGCAGTATTTTTGGAATAAGCAAACAGGAAGTTAGAGAAATATGGACTGCTAAAAATTATCAATAATAATAAAGAAAAATAAGCACAAGAAACCGTGTGCCAACTATGTACCAGACAATATCATGAGATTGCATATAGAAATCATATATGTAATTGAAACTCTGTAACTGTACATTTAGGTAATTCGTTACCCCTATTTTGTAGATTAACAAATTGAGAGCACAGAGATAAAGTAACTTGCCAACATCACGTCACTCCAAGGTATCAGAGTCAGGTGCACCTGCTTTTTCATTTATAAGATATGGAATAAACAAGAATACGTGAATCGACCTATTGGCTTGAAACAGTCAAGCAAAGCCAATTGCAACATGGACCCTTGAGTGTATCCCTCAGTTCCTGAGGTCCCCGAGGCTCTGCCCTTGGTTCACCTTGCTCCTCTCTGCCATAGTATAGACATGTCTACTTGCTCCGGCCATCTCAGTTCTACGGGGAACCGTGTAACTTCTCTGACAAGGAAGTTGAAGACTGTGTTACCAGCAGACCATGCAGAAGTCAAGTGCGTTGTGAAGGCTTTGTGTGTGCACAGACAGGTATAACGGGCTGCAAGAGTTGGGGGGGGGGATCTAGCAAATGAGGTGATGACACCTGATGATGGGGGCACTGGCCATTACCTAGTGCTCAAGGTCAGGGTCATGTGTCAGGCCGAGAGGCCTCCTTGATCTCCCTTTACGGGTGTTATTTCACAAAAACAGCCCTATAAAGTAGGTGTTGATATTATTTCCATTTAATGAATTAGGAACTTGAGACTTGGGGAAGTTACTTGTTCAAGATCAGACCGCACGTAAGTAGAAGAGCTGCGATTAGAAATTGGAGAATGCAAATTACATCCATTGACATGAAGGACACCAAAAGTGTATGTGCTGAAATCAGTAATCCTGAGTCAAGTCTTCTTCTGACTTTGTGACCTATGAGAAGTCATTTAATTTTTCTGCATGTTGGTCCTCTCAATAGAAAACTGGAAGTGGCGTTAACACTTATAAGCATGCTCTAAGCAATAGTCAGTAAATTTTTTTGATTAAGGGAAAGAAGGAGAAAAAGCACAGATGGATGGACAGAGGGAAGGACGGAGCATACAAATGAATAATCATCTGCTGTGAAACTAAGTAAACACTCGTCTTTCCAACTCACTTATCTCATGAATTCAAGCAAACCTATGCCTCTCTATTTTTCCAAGTCTCCAGCAAAAATATGAGTATTTTGACCCAAATTATCTCGATGGGAGTTGCAGCTCTCCACATTCACTATACCCATGTGGACTGTGCTTCGGGGGTTTTTAAGAAAGAGTTAGAGATTTTTAGAGCTATTTCCAGGGCTTATTGCAAATGCAGAATTCTATGTAATAAATCTGAAAGATTTTACAGCGTGTCCATGGACTCATTATGGCCAGTGTTCCATGATTCTGACCACAGCCATAATGGTTATTCAGGTAGGCTTTAGTTTAAGTGCCTTGTAAGAAACATTTGAAGAGCAGATTGACATTCTGCTTTTAATATTGGTTAAAAACGATCAGACACATCTAAGGAAAGAGGGTCACCTGTCTTACAGGCTTTATCTCACAAGAATATACAAATAAGAGAAAGAGTCAAATTGGGGGTGGGGGGGAAGGGAAGCATTTGAAGGAAGAAAAGTGTTACAAATGTTGAACATAGAGTCCAGATATTTTTGGAGTTTAAACATAAATGGCTGTGGTGTTGAAGGCAGTGCTATTTAGTGGGAAGCATTTGTGATTAGAGAGTTACCGTTTCTAATCCTGCTGTAAATGTTTACCAGTCTTGTGCATGTGGCCCACCAAAACAATAAGAAGAGTAATCACACTTACCTAGAACTTACCATGAGCCTCTACTCTTCCTCTTACTCATTTAACCCCCCAACAACCCTGGGAGGGTAGGTATGATGACTTCTCCATTTTACAGGTAAGCAAACTGGGGCAAGGAGGTCAGGTAAACTGTGGAAGGTCACACAGCTAGCACTACTTGTAGGACCCACCAAACCCACCTCACCTCGCCAGCCTCAGGGAGAGAAGTCTAGACTTCCCTCCTGTCTGGCCATTTCAATCCCAGCCATGCAGACACTTTCCCTTTCTCCTCCCTTAATAACCTCCCATTCAAGAGCATTTAGAAGTGCAACACTGGCTTTTTGAGGGGGGGGGGGATACACTGTTAATGCCATTACTGATCCACCATGATACACGAGGACTAATTAAAATGGCCTTAAAGGTCCAGCAAAATGTCTGGCACATAGTAGGTGCTCACACCGTGTTTGTTCCCATCTTGGCAGCCACAGGACTATGGGTAATGCCCTTTCTCCTTCCAGGGAGGTGTGTAAACCGCAGACTTCTCTGCAACGGGGACAATGACTGTGGAGACCAGTCTGATGAAGCAAACTGTAAGAAGATTTATAAAAAATGTCAGCATGAAATGGAGCAGTACTGGGCGATTGGCCGTCTGGCCAGTGGGTAGGTTACTATCCTCCTGTTATGTAGATGGGAAGGCACGGAATTAAGTGTAAGTCTGGAGGGGAGGATGGGAGCGGATATTAACAAGATTCTTTCCTTTCTGAAAAAAGATTGTAGTGGAAGTGGACGTTTGTAGCTGCTCTCTGAAGAAGGCTCCAGCGAGCTCCAGGAGCATGTCCCAGGGACACATAGAGGCCACACAGAGGGCTGGGTTAGGAGCATAGGTGAGGAACAGTAGCTGTGCATGAAGACCATATGGGCTTTATGCCAGGGCTGGGGATGAACGTTTATTTAACACTTACTATGTGACTGTGTTAGGTGCTTTCTAAGTATTACTTCCGAAACCTACTGACAACTTGCAGGGGAGACATTTTGTGTGTGTGTGGTTTGTTTTTTTTTCTTAAGATTTATTTATTTACTTCAGAGAGAGAGAGCACAGGCTGGGGAGAGGGGAAGAGAGAGAGGGAGAGAGAGGGGGAGAGAGAGACTCTTAAGCAGACTCCGTGTGGAACCCAATGTTAGGCTCAATCTCATGACCCTGAGACTGGGACCCGAGGCAAAACAGGAGTCAGACACTCGACCCACTGCACCCCCCAGGTGCCCTGACAACTTGCAGGGGAGGTTTTATCTCTTTCTGTATCTCTAGGTCCAGCATAGGTTCTGGTCCAGAGGTTAGGTTCCTAGGTAGTTAGTGAAGAAATGGGTCTTCAGTCAGTCAGGGTTTCAAGCTTCTGGGGACCTCTGAGTTGATCAGTCCTCTGGAGATCAGAGAAGCAAGGTCAGAAAGGACCAAAGTAGCCTGGTGTTAGCCCTCCCTTTCTGCCACATTCTACAGCTCTTAGCCTCCAGGAGGAAGAGTGAGAGCCTCCCCTCACACGCACTAGAAATCATTGTATATGAGGCAGCATGGGGAAAATGGTAACCCCGAGTGGAATTCACCTTCTTAAGCAAAAATAAAATCTCACTGCTTAAAGGTTGCCATTAGAGAGAGAGAGAGAGAGAGAGAGTCTCCTACAGATAAGACCTGCTCTCAGCACCATCTTATAAGCTAGTTATTATAATCCATACCTCCTCAGTAAGGAAACTGAGGCCTGGAAAAGGTAAGGGAGTTCCTGGGGGTCACATGACTGAGAGGGTGATGGAGCAGACATTCCAAGCCAGGAGGAGAGCCACAACGGACCGTATAGGAGGGGACAGAATGACAGCTCACTGGCCATGGGACCTCAGGTGAGGCGCACCTCTATGTGGGACTTTGGTTTTGCCATCCGGAGAAGGAAATCAACAATACCCTTCTCTCAAGTTCTGTGAGGATCAAATAAGCTCATGGGATGGTAGCAGACGAGTGAGAGGCAGCTCGTGCGGGGGGAAGGATGCTGGCTGGCAGTGAGACCTCGGCAGGTTAGTTACCTCGCTTTCCTCCTCTGTGAAATGGGAATCATCATCACCATCACTGTCTCGTAAGGATCAATCCTTATAAGGAGCCAATATGTGTAAGCTGACTATAATGGCTGCCTCCACGAAGTAAGCACCACACTGTACTGATTAAATAAAATATAGACATTATTACAATACACGAAACTCTGTTACAGGAAAGAGAGCCCAAGAAAATTCTGTTAGGACCAGAACCGAGGCCAGTGCACAGAGCTGAGAGAAGACAGAGCTCTCAGTAGTAATCAGAGCTGGTCAGGAATGAAGCCTGCCTTCAGAGGCACTGAGAAACAAGGCTACAGACTGGATTTTCATCTCTTCTAAACTGACATAATGACATCTGCCCCAGGCTTGGCGGGACGCTCTGTAAGGTGATCCGTACGTAGCATCACCCACTGCTGTGTCTGTTTCTAGTTAGCTCCTCAGTAAATGATGATTGTTTGGTGTCTTGTGATGGAGATCGTACAAAATTTAAGACAGAAACCACCACCCTCAAGGGCACTCAAGGTACCATGCTGTCTTGGCGATCACAGCTTTGTATTATAGCTTGAAATCAGGCAACATGCCCCCAGCTTTGTTTTTCTTTTTCAACATTTCCTTAGCGATTCGGGGTTTTTTCTGGTTTCATACAAATTTTAGGATTATTTGTTTCAGCATTTTGAAAAATGCCGTTGGTATTTTGACTGGGATGGCATTGAAAGTATAGATTGCTCTGGGCAGCGTAGACATTTTAACAAGTTTATTCTTCCGATCCATGAGCATGGAATGTTTTCCCATCTTTTTCTGTCTTCTTCAATTTCTTTCATGAGCGTTCTGTAGTTCCTTGAGTATAGGTCCTTTACCTCTTTGGATAGGTTTATTCCAAGGTATCTTATGGTTTTTGGTGCTTTTATAAATGGGATTGATTCTCTGATTTCTCTTTCTGCAGTTTCATTCTTAGTGTATAAGAAAGCAACTGCTTTCTGTGCATTGATTTTGTATCCTGCCACATTACTGAATTGCTGTATGAGTTCTAATAATTTTGGGATGGAGATTTTTGGGTTTTCCATATAGAGTACCAACCAGATCATTTGTGAAGAGAAAGAGTTTGGCTTCTTCTTTGCCAATTTGAATATATTTTATTTCTTTTTGTTGTCTGACTGCTGTTGCTAGGACTTCTAGTACTATGTTGAACACCAGTGGTGGGAGTGGGCATCCCTGTCGTGTTCCTGATCTCAGTGGGAAGGCTCTTAGCTTTTTCCCATTGAGAAAGATATTTTCTGTGGGTTTTTCATAGATGGATTTTATGAAGTTGAGGAATGTTCTCTCTGTCCCTATAATCTGAAGAGTTTTAATCAGGAAAGGATCCTGTATTTTGTCAAATGCTTTTTCTATATCAATTGAGAGGACCAGGTAGTTCTTGTCTCCTCCTCTTCTCTTATTTGTGTTTTTTGTCACATTGATTGATTTGCAAATGTTGAGCCACCCTTGCATCCCAGGGATAAATCCCACCTGGTCGAGATGGATAATCCTTTTAATGTACTGTTGGAACCTATTAGCTAGGCTCTTGTCGAGAATTTTGGCATCCATATTCATCAGGGATATTGGTCTGAAATTTTCCTTTTTGATAAAAAGCTTCTGCACAGCAAAGGAAACAGTCAACAAAACAAAGAGGCAACCCACAGAATGGGAGAAGATATTTGCAAATGACACTACAGACAAAGGCTGATATCCAAGATCTATAAAGAACTTCTCAAACTCAACACCCAAAAAGCAGATAATCAAGTCAAAAAATGGTCAGAAGACATGAACAGACACTTCTCCAAAGAAGACATACAAATGGCTAACAGACACACAGGAAAATGTTCATCATCATTAGCCTTCAGGAAAATTCAAATCAAAACCACATTGAGACACCACCTTATACCTGTTAGAATGACAAAAATCAGCAAGGCAAGAAAAAACAGATGTTGGAGAAGCTGTGGAGAAAGGGGAACCCTCTTACACTGTTGGTGGGAATGCAAATTGGTGCAGTCACTTTGGAAAAACAGTGTGGAGATTCCTCAAAAAATTAAAAATAGAGCTACCCTATGTCCCAGCAATTGCTCTACTGGGTATTTACCCTAAAGATACAGATGTAGTGAAAAAAAGGGACACATGCACCCCAGTGTTCATAGCAGCAATGTCCACAATAGAAAGAATGGAGACTCCCTTCAACAGAAGAATGAATAAAGAAGATGTGGTCCATATATACAATGGAATATTAATCAGTCATCAGAAAGGATGAATATATCAACATGGGTGGGACTGGAGGAGATTGTGCTAAATGAAATAAGTCAAGCAGAGTAAGTCAGTTATCATATGGTTTCACTTCCTTGTGGAACATAAGGAATAGCATGGAGGACATTGGGAGAAGGAAGGGAGGAATGAAGGGGGAGATATCAGGGTGGGAGACAAACCATGAGAGACTGTGGACTCCAGGAAACAAACTGAGGGTTTTAGAAGGGAGAAGCATGAGGGTATGGGTAAGCCTGGTGATGGATTTTAAGGAGGGCATGGAATGCATGGAATACTGGATGTTATATGCAAAAAATGAATCATGGAACACCACATCAAAAACTAATGATGTACTGTATGGTGACTAATATAACATAATAAAAAAGCACTCAATATAGTGGGACAACAGATACACAAATAATATCAAATATTTATCATGGGTTGGGCAGTGTTGAACACCTAACAAACACGGGCATATGTAATCCTCACAACAGCATGAAGCAGGAATTGTCCTTGTGTGCATTTTTAAAAATTAACATACAAAGTATTTGCCCCAGGAGTACAGGTCTGTGATTCATCAGTCTTACACAATTCACAGCACTCACCATAGCACATACCCTCCCCAATGACCATCATCCAGCTACTCTATCCTCTCCCCACCCCCCAGCAACCCTCAAAGTTTCTTTCCTGAGATTAAGAATCGTATAGTTTGTCTCCCTCTCTGGTTTCATCTTGTTTCATTTTTCCCTCCCTTCCTCTATGATCCTCTGTCTTATTTCTCAAATTCCTCATATCAGAAAGATCATATGATAATTTTCTTTCTCTGATTGACTTATTTTGCTTAGCATAATACCCTCTAGTTCCATACACATCGTTGCAAATGGCAATATTTCAGTTTTTTGATGGCTGCATAGTATTCCATTATATGTATGCATGTGTGTGTGTGTGTGTGTGTGTGTGTGTGTGTGTGTGTATACATTCCACATCTTCTTTATCCATTCATCTGTCATCTAGGCTCTTTCCATTGTTTGGCTAATGTGGACACTGCTGCTGTAAACATTTGGATGCATGTTCCCCTTCAGATCACTACATTTGTAACTTTAGGGTAAATATCCATAGTGTAATTTCTGGGTTGCAGGGTAGCTCTATTTTCAACTTTTTGAGGAACCTCCATACTGTTTTCCAGAGTGCCTGTACCAGCCTGCATTCCCACCAACATTCCTTTCTCCGCATCCTTGTCAACATCTGTCAATTCCCGACTTGTTAAGTTTAGCTGTTCTGACTGATGCGAGGTGGTATCTCACTGTGGTTTTGATTTGTATTTCCCTGATGCTGAGGGATGTTGAGCACTTTTTCATGTGTCTGTTGGCCATTTGGATGTCTTCTTTGCAGGAAACCAAGGTACAGAGAGGTTAGCTGGTTTGCCTGAGGTCACATTGCTAGGAAATGACAGAACAGGGATTTGACCCCAGGTATCTGACCCCAGAGTCCCTGTTCTTACCTATTTTGCTTAACCATTCTCATATGGAAAGTATACATGTACAGAGTGATGCCTGCTTGAGGGGATAGGCACAGGGTCTTAGGAAGGCCTCCAGCTTTAGCACAGCCAGTGCTGGTCGAGGCTTCCCATGAGGCAACAACAGAGCTCAATCTTGAAAGACAAGTAAGAGATAAAACACTGAGCAGCTGGAAGGGCATTCTGGGCACAGGGAACAGCAGCTCCACAACAGAGAAGGAGCAGAGCAGATTGAAGGAACAGCAAGCTTCTCCCAGTGACTGGGAATGGGGTATATGATCATGGTCTGGAAGGGCCATGGATGAAGCCAGAAAGCTGGTTTGGACCACCTGCCGAGGACCTTGAATGCTATACCAAGGAGTTTGGGTTTCCTTCATTAGAGTCTGCCAGTGAAGATGACACAGTCTGATGACCCTAACCTCTCTCCCCTTTCCATGCCTTCCCTGCAGGATAAATCTGTTCACCAACAGATTTGAGGGCCCGGTCCTGGATCACAGGTATTACGCTGGTGGATGCTCCCCCCATTACATACTGAACACGAGATTCAGGAAGCCCTACAATGTGGAAAGCTACACCCCACAGGTATGTGAGAGCCAGGAAGCCCCTGCAGGGCAGTGGAGGGAGCACATACAAAGGAGCCAGCCAGCCGGGAACCGAGGCCCGGCCCTGTGGCTTGCTAGCTGGGGGCGTGTGGATGCATCCCTCTTTCTCTTTGAGCTTTCATTCTTTATGCGTACAATGGACAGTTCCCTTCCTCAGGACAGAGTGGCCAGGCTGGCGTGCCACATGCGGTCATGGCAAGAGTTGCAGGAGCTGAAGTGGGCGAGCAACAGTCGCAGAGCTGGCAGGGAAGACGGAAGTAAGGCTGCGGATTTGGAGTCTCGTAGACCTGGTGGCTCCGCAGGAGGGCAGCTGAGTCAGCCTACGTGCTCTGAGCCTCCGTTTCCCCCTCTTTCAGTGGGGGGCTGGGAAGGTTCCACCCCACAGGGAGAGGATTAGTGAGACTCCATGAGTCACTGCGGAACACACACAGTAAGCACGTGGCTTCCTGGGGAGAGGGAGTGTGCTCAGCACGTGTAAACTGCTTTCTTGCAGTTACTGCCCTCACCTATTGGAACCAGGCATTCTGCTAAGGTTTTGAAGTCATAACATGCTCCGTCCATCTAAGCCTGTGTTCCTACAGACATGCCAGCTTCAAAGCAGAGCTCGCAGACAGTGGGAGGTTGGGACAGGCTCTGACCACAGCGGGCATGCATGCGCACACGCACACACATGCACACGCACGTGCACACATGCACACACGCACACACACACACACTGGAGATCAAGGGAAGGACGTAGGTTCCAGGCCTGGCTCTGCCCCGTCCCAGTCTTACTTCAGGTGGAGCTCCTTCTCCACACTGGGCCCCAGCTTCCTTGTCTGTAAGATAAGCAGGCTGGACTGCATATGAGAGAGTAATTGAGGAGAGTTTCTACTTTTATTATTTTTTTTGAAGATTTTATTTATTTATTTGACACAGAGAGAGAGAAATCAAAAGTAGGCAGAGAGGCAGGCAGAGAGAGAGGGGGAAGCAGGCTCCCTGCTGAGCAGAGAGCCCGATGTGGGGCTCGATCCCAGGACCCTGCGACCATGACCTGAACCGAAGGCAGAGGCTTAACCCACTGAGCCACCAGGCACCCGAGTTTCTACTTTTAAAATTATGCAGTCCTGAGGGTTAGGTTACTACTTCCTCCTCCTCTTCTTCTCCCCACACATACTTACTGGCCGAAAAAGAGACATGGACAAGCACAGCCTGGCCCACCATGCCCACTGCCACCCACATGGTCTCTGCTTTCAAGGGAGGATCTCAGAGCAGCCATTTATCATCCTGGTTAAAGTAGCCCCCAACCTGCCAGGACACATGTCATAAGTCTCCTCCCTGCAGAGCCCATGTTTTCTGAGGGCCGTATCGGGCGAAGTATGTGTTTTTCCCATGTAGACTCCATCCCCAGAGCAAGCCCAGTGGGAGGAACAGCCATCGTCTCTGTGTTACACATGAAGAACCTGAGGCATATGGAAGTCAAGTTGGTCACCCAAAGTTGCTCAGCTGGAAAACATGTTCTACCTCAGGCCACGCTGGGAATCCCTTCCTCAGCAGCTGAGTGTTTACGCAACCAGAAGCTGATGTTTTGGGGGTTGGAGTCCACTGGGGACGGGTCCCTCCAAGGCCATCCAGGCAGTGTCTTTGGCAGCTCCCCTATGCACAGAACAATGAGCACTGATTTTTGAGCAAACGGCTCTTCTATGTTCTCTGGAAGGCATTTTCCCACTGTGTCACTTCATCCCCACCTTTGACCAGACTTTGTCAGCTGTCGGCTGCTCTCTCCTTACAGCCTCCTCACTGGCCTGTCTCTCTGACCCCAGATTCATCCCTTCCAGTCCAACCCCTGTGCTCTCCCAAAGGGAACTTCTAGAGGCTCAGCTATGCCCCTGTTAGCTCATCTTTGGATCGAGTCCAAATTTCAGAGCAAGTAATGCAGACACCTCAACATTTTGATGCCAGCACATTCCCTCACAACACCTGTCCCTTTGCCTCACTGTTGCATCTTCTGGGTCGACCACACCAGAATCCCAGCACTTTGTAGAATACATCCTGTTCTTTTCCACCTATGTGCCTTTGCCTAAGCCATGTCCCCGAGCCCCCAGGTGAACCCAAGTCAAGCCCCCACCTGAGTTTCGCCCATAGTCTGTCTCTCCTCCTGGATTGGGAGCCATGGGGCTAGAGAACACAGTCAGCCTTGAGGTTTCCGTATCCAGAGCCTCTAGTCGAGAGCCTTACCATAAGAATATATTCTTATACCGTAAGAATACAAAGGGTATCTGTTGACTTGTATGGAACTGATGTGAGTCAAATGAAATAGGAAACATTTTCTTTTTTCCTCCTTTAGACCCAAGGCAAATATGAATTTGCACTGACAGAGTATGAATCGTACTCAGATTTTGAAAAAAACATCACAGAGACCGGAGAAAGCAAGTTTAGTTTCAGCTTTGGTTTTAAAGTACCTGGAATAGTTGAACTTGGTATGAACTTCAAAGATGATAATAACAAACAATTTATTAGAAGAATCAAACGATTCTCTCACACTGTAAGTACCCTTTGTTGCCCTTTAATTTCTGTATATCCATTTGAATTTTCATGCCCGGATGTGTCTGTATTCCCCATTACTACCAGGCCTAGCAACAAGTTGTATTTTTGATATCCTGAAAATCTTCTCACAAACAAACAAACAAACAAACAAACCCAGCAAGGTCTTACATGAACTTACTTTTTAGAAAAGCCAGGCAGTGGTCTGTAAGTATTTTCTTCTATATTTGTGTTCTCTCACTTTCTAATGAGCTCTATCCCATGGTTTTCCTTTTTTTAAAAGATTTATTCATTTAAGAGAGAGAGAGAGCACACAGGGAGGGAGAGGAGCAGGCAGACTCCCCACTGAACGTGGAGTCCAACGCAGGGCTCTATCCCAGGACCCGGAGATCATGTCCTGAGCTCAACGGACTGAACCACCCAGGCTCCCCTCCCCGGGTTTTCATTAAGCTTGAGATTGTAGCTTTTCCAGACCAGATGATCTCTGGAGGTGTTTCAGCCCCCAGCACTTTAACTTTAACTCCTAAACGTTCTGCAGAAGCTCTCTCCAGAATGTCAGCCCAGACCTCTTCTTTGACTTCTCGGAGCATTTGGTGGGGTCAACCGCGCCGTTGCACACCTGCCCCTCCTGCGAGTTTGCTGCTCCTTATTGCTTCCCTTTCTGGGTTCTAATCTCCCCACCTGCTCTTTATTTAGTCCCTCAACCACACTGGGGGATGACGTCTTCCATTCACCTCCCCTACCCCCATCCCCACCCCCCACCACCAGGGCAAGCCGCACCCCTTCCTCACTGTTTCTGACCTTCCTGTTATGCTCTGACCTGCACCGCGCACTCTTACAGGCATCATTACCTGAATTACTCATGGACACTCCAGAGCAAGCTCTTCCTCCCCCATTTTCTCCATTAAGTAGCATTTGTTTCCTTCCAATTTCCTAGGTGAAGCATTGCAGAATCATGGTTTGCTCTCTCTCTTCTCTTCATTTCCACATTATTGGCCACCAAATACTTCAGTGTCACTCTCCCATATTTCTTTTTTTTTTAAGATTATTTACTTATTTATTGGACAGAGATAGACACAGCGAGAGAGGGAACACAAGCCTCCAAGGGAGTGGGAGAGGGAGAAGCAGGCTTCCCACTGTGCAGGAAGCCCGATACGGGGCTCGATCCCAGGACCCCGGGATCATGACCTGAGCCGAAGGCAGACACTTAACGAAGGCAGACACTTAACAACTGAGCCACCCAGGCGCTCCGACTCTCCAATATTTCTCAATCTAACTCTGATTATATCTTAACTAGCCTGGACCCTGGCACCTCTTGCTTGGTCCCCTTGAGGGGTGTCCTTCTCCTGACTTCCCCTTCAGATGTATGTGCTGCCAGAAAGACGTTTCTACGATACTAATCTAATCCTGTCACCTGCTCCTTCTTGCCTGTAAGATGAGGGTCAGAGCCTGTGAGTTGGTGGAAGAGGAGTAATTGGACCAGGAAGTAATGGGATATGATGTCGGAGAAGCAGGTGACAGGCAGCCTTGGGGAACCTCGAATTCCTCAACAAAGAAGGTGCATTTTATTCTCTAGTCCCCGAGTGTTTTCAACATGAGCATGATATGTTAGAAAATGGATCTGACTGGGCCATGGAAGAGATCAAGTCACCTGTGAAGCTTCATATGAGGAAAAAGTGGTGAGGGGAGCTCAGAAAGGTCTCTGCTGCTGAAATACCGACTAATAGAAAATGAGGAGTAAACATTAACGAGATTGTTACAGTCTTTGCATGTTTTTCCTTATCTTCTAGGCTCTGATCCACTTGGGGGCACAGGCTGTTTCTTTTATCTTTGGACTTAGGATGGCACTATTTCCGCTTAAGACGGAAATAGAGTGATGAAGGGTGGGACTGATGAGAAGGAACGTACTTCATTGGGGAGTAAAAGAAGGGTGCCATCCGTTTACTCCTTTTCTCCTGCTCCCCACCGCCCCTCCCGCGCCCACCTCCCTGATTCAAACAGCCAGTTACAGTGTGCTTACAGTGTTCTGGGTGTTAGAGTAGACTTGCGGCCTGGAGACAGATCCACCCTCATTCTTGCCTTCAAGCTCACAGTCTAGGAGAAGAGGCAAACGTGTATGCAAGTAACTAATGATTAATATATGTATCAGTTGTAATACAGGAGGGTACGTGCTCTGAAGGAAACAGAAACAAAATGCAGTGCTGTCCTGGAGAATGGAGTGCATGTCTGGGAAATTCAGGGATGGTGTCACACGGGCAGCAGCTGCTAAGCAGTTGCTTAAAAATATAAGTAGATGGGCATCCGGCAGAAAAGGGAGGGAAGAGCATTTAAGGCAGAAGGAATAGCATGTGCAAAATTGTGTTGTGAAGAGAATGGCAGAGAGGAGCAGTGAGAAGTTGGACTGATGCTGATGTAGGGTGTGGTGGTGGGAAATAGGAAGGTATGGGGAGGCGCACTCACTACCAGGGGACAGAGTGGGAGTTCCTATGTTCACAGTAAGGGAGCGGATTTTATTCTGGAGACAATAATAGAGAGCCAATGCGGGGTTTTGTTTTAAGTCCAGAGGTACATCCTAACCCAGGCGTACCTTGAAGATACTGCAGGCTTGGTTCCAAACCACTGCATGTCACAGTAAATTGAGTTAAGCGAATCTTTTGGTTTCCCAGTGCACACACGAGTTATGTTCACACAATACTGCCGTCTCTTAAGTGTGCAATAGCATTATGTCTAAAATAACGATGGACATACCTTAATTAAAAATACTGCTAAAAACACTAACCGTCATCTGAGCTTTCAGCAAGTCATCGTTACTGATGACCATACCAAAAAATAATAATAAAGAAGATGTTGAAGTATTGCAAGAACTACCAGCATGGGACACAGAGATACAAAGTGAGTAAACGCTGTTGGAGAATGGTGCCGATAGCTTTGCTTGATACAGGTTGCCACAAACCTTCAGTTTATAAAAAACATAGTATCTATGAAGGGCGATGAGACAAGGCATGTGTGGAATACTCCCAGAGTTTTAAGACGTCAGCTCTGATTGGAGCAGGGAAGGCAGGCTAGAGAAAGAAGGGAGATCGTGGGAAGGCTTTTATCAACACCCGAGGAAACCTACAGCATTGAGAAAAATCACAGAGCACTGCTTCACTTGGAAGGGTAAGGAAGAAGGGAGAGTCGTGAGTCTCTGGGATAGGACTAGAACGAGGTGAGTGTCAGGTAGGGAGCAATGAGGAGCCCGGGTGGTTGGCACCACGGGAGCTGGCATGGCCTTCTAGAACTGATAGGTCAAACTGGCTGTAAGTTTTAAGACTGGGGCAGAAGGTGCCTCGTGAACGTTACCCACTCTCTCACATCGTCCTCCATCTACACATCAGCGTAGGAACCTCTCACCTCGGATCCCTCATATCTTCTGGCTGCCTGCACTTCACCAAGCGTCACCCTCTTTCAGTCTGGCCCCCACAGCGGGGGGCCCCAAATATTTCCTGTAAAGGGCCAGATAGTAAATATTTTAGGCTTTGTAGGACCCTAGGGTCTCTGTCACAACTACTTACCGCTCTGCCATTGGGGGGTGACAGCAACTGTGGAGAGGGCATGAATGAAAGGGCATGGCTGCATTCCAGTAAGACTCCATTCATAACCCCAGTCACGTGATTTGGGGTGCAGGCTGTAGTTTGTTGTCTCGTCGTACACTACAGTGTCTCGCCTTCCTAAAACGCCTCTTTGACTTGCTCTTGAGAGGCCTTTCTTCAGAATCTGAAAAGCATAAACAAAGAGGCTGCCTTGGCAGGCAGGTAGACCCCACTTCCCCCCAGAGTGGTCCTGGGTGCCCTTGCTGCTCCCCTCCATGTCTGCCTCTGGCCGCCGACCCTTCTCGTTGCCGCTTTGCCGCTCTGAGGGGGTGAGTTAAGAGCAAGCTCTCCCATGCTGAAAGGACATCGAAATATTTATGAGAAATGAACCCTTGTCAAACAGGCCCACCTTCCCCCAAGTATCCTCAAGGAATCGTAAGAGTGATGACCCCAGGCCAAGAACGTCGGATGGCATTTGCAAAGTTCATCTTCTCGTTCCAGATTCCTAATTTTAAAGGTCTGGTTTTCCCATGTCGGTCTTTCATTTAGAAAAGCTCATTTCTGCACGCGCGCTCTGACCTTGAAGTAGCCCATTACAGGCTGAAAGCCAGAAACCTCATGCTCCATTACGAGTTCCTTCAGAGAGTCAAGCTGCTGCCCCTGGAGTATAGTTACGGGGAGTACAGAGATCTCTTCCGTGATTTCGGGACCCACTACATCACAGAGGCTGTGCTGGGGGGCATTTACGAATACACACTCATCATGAAAAAGGAAGCCATGGAGAAAGCAGGTACACAGCCCCGGGGACTGAGGTTTTCCTGCTGGGGCCCATGTGAGCTCTGCAAGGTGGTAGGGAGAGGCTTCTCTTAGTTGGTGGGAGAAGAGGTGCAGACTCTGCTTCTAGTTCACTTCTCCCTCTCTGCCTATAGTTTCACTAGCAGATCTCCCTTTTTTCATAACCTGTTCCTGTGGGTCCTCTTCTACCCAACCCTCTGTCTGGGTGGTCCTCTTTTCTGTAACTACTGTCTCTAGACAGCATCACCCAAGCTCATGACTTTAGATGTCTCCAACATGTGGAAACACCACCCCCCCCCCCGATGTCTATTTCCACCCTGGCCCTCTTCCCTGCACCCAAGAGCTTACATCCAAATGACTCCTTGACGTCACCATTGAGATGTCCAACATCCAGCCCCACCTTACCGTGTCCCAAAAGTCAACTTTTGCTTTTCTTTCCCAAATTTGTGTCTTCCATAGTCACCCACATCTCAGAATGGTTTTACCATCCAACCAGTGGCTCAAGCCAAAGACCTAGGAGTCAACCTTGACTGTATTTCCTTCCTTCTAGTCGATTAGCAAGTCCCATCAGTAAGTTTGAGGTGAAACCCAGGATTCTGCATTTCGAACAAGTGTGACATGATGTCAGTGCTGCGCATCCATAAGCCACATTTTAAGTAGCAAGTTCATAGATTATTACACTAGGCTCCAAACTAATATTCACCTCCCATTGCCCTCCTGAAGTCTCTTCTCCCTACATGTATAATTACAGGACTTTCGAACAATGGCAGGCCTAAGGTGTGACTCATGCTTCCCAATCCCATGTTCTTTCCTCCAACATGGTACTTGACAGCTGAGCTGCCCTGGGTCACACAGTTCACAAGGGCAGGCAGAGCCAGGGTTTGGTTAAAAGTCCATTGTACTTGCAGGAGGACACGTGGTATATGATGTATGTAAATTTAAGCCAGCGTGGCCCCAGTCCCACAAGGGTCAAAGAGAGCGTCCTCCATCCCACTGGTTTCCAATGCACTTTTCATATTTCCGCAAATATGATCCTGATACAACATTGGTCACACTTACTTGACCACAGAAGCACTTTTTCTTGTAATACTTACGAGTACAAAAATTACAAGAGATATTATCAAGAGATTTGTATTTCAAGGAAGGTGTCTGGGGGAATACTGATGTACCCTAACACCACTAGAACAGCCCAGGCATAGACTTGCCCTCCTCTCCTTGCCTGGTCTCCAAGTGCCGACAAGTCACACCCAAATTCTCAGCAAGCCCAGGAGGGGAGGATGCCTTGCAGAGAATTAGGGAGGAGCAAGTGGGAAATGAGTCAAAAATGAAGAAATAGGAGAAATTGGCCCCTTCTCTTTGCCAGGTCCTAGACTGACACTTTAAATGTATCACCTCAATTTGTTAATGAGCAAGCTCTCTCTTCTACAGCCAAGCGTAAAGAAGAGAGGGTGAGCAGAAGGGGGACAGATGGTGGCAACCTCAATTCATAGAATCAGTCCCTAGAGGGTTGCTATCAGGAGCCACAATTTTAGAAAGCGACTAAGCGCTTCTGCTCTTTGGAGAGTGGCAAAGAGCCTCAGAGCCTCCGAGGACCCTGAGGGGAAGTTGCTGTCCATCTCTCATGAGGTCTCCGTGCTGATGTTAGCCTCTCCCTGCATTGAGGTCACCAAGCTAGCCGCCCTTTTATCTGAACCTGAGTCTGTGGGGGCCCCATGACATCCAGGAAGGACAAGGCCTTTGGAATTGACAGCAGAAGGGACAGGGTGAATTACCTCTAGGTCACAGGCCTTTTTCGTGCTTCCTTCAGATTACTCTCTTAAGGATGTCCAAGCCTGTGCCCAGATGGGTTTTAGAGTCGGCGCTGCTGTGAAGGCGGTCTATGTCAAGCTCGGTGTGTCAGTGGACATATGCCAGGGTATTCTGAAAGAAATAGGAGGTAAGTGGTAGGCGTATGTGACTTCCGTGATCATCGTCTTTCCCTTCCTCGCATCCCGCAAACTGAGTCACTCTCTAAGCCAAACACCAGATATTCTAAGACATTTCAATTAAAATAATGATTCATTCAGTAAAAACTTATTCAGCTCCTATGATATGCTGGACATACAAAAATGAATAAAATTGTATTCCTATCCCCAGGGCGCTCACACAAAGTGGGTGAACACTTAAAGAAACAATGGCGAGGCGGCAGTAAGCACCAAACCCGGTCTGAAGCATCAGGACAGGCTTCCTAAGGGAGGGAGCTTTGGGATTGCCACTTGAGGAATAAAGCAGGAACTTTGTTTTTAAGGCAGGAGGAAAATGACAATGGAAATTGACTCGGGGGGGGGGGGGCTGAGAGTTGGCTTATCTGGAGGTTGGAGGCAGGGGTGGCGGGCCAGGTAGAGGAGGTGAGGGAGCAGGTGAGGAGACTAGCCCTTACCTGAGACAAGGGTGGGACAGAGACTAAAAGAGCATCTGAAGACGTAAGTCATGTAGCAGAGCCCACACAGCAGGGGAGAACAGATTGGGGGTTGGCGTAGGATCCAGGATGTAACGCCGCGTGTCCAGGAGCAGGAGACCTGGAGGTCATTCAAGGGAACCGGGAATCAGCACAGCAGGTGGAGTAGGGTAGACAGGCGGAACGGCAAGGACTTAGTCCGTGACCTCTGCCGCACCCCGAGGAGCAAGCCTCCGCCGGCTCTACTTACTGAGCTTCTATCTGGGATGGAACGTGGAGAAAGAGTTCCCCAGCTGAAACAAAACAGAACAACAAAAGTGTAACTGCTGGTCTAGGATAATCGCTTGCACTGGTGACTGATGTCTGGTTGATACTGTTTATTGGCTCATTCGGGGGGGGGGGGCGGTGGCTGGGTTGGAAGAGATGTCCGGCCAGAGACGCATGCGTAGAACACAGATGCTCTTGAAAAAAGACTTACGGGGCGCCCAGCTGGCTCGGTAAGTGGGCCTTGCCCCTCTTGTTCTCGGGCTTGTAAGTTCGAGCCCCACGTTGGGTAGAGAGATGACTTGAAACTAAAATCTTGAAAAAAAAATTAAAGAATTAAGAAGGCTTGTAAAGTAACCCCCTTCCCCACCCACCGCCCTGCATGGGTCCCTTGATGGAACATTTCCCAGGACCCTGGAACCCTTGCCAACTACAGATGCTCCGTCCCTTTTGGTGAAAACACCATCCTCACTTCTGTGTTAAACACACCCTTCCTGTCTTAATAGTTTTACTGCGATATGTATCCCTGACCAATACAGCTTAGTGTTGCTTGTTTTGGTTTTATTTTGTTTTAAAGATTTTATTTATTTATTTGGCACAGAGAGAGAGAGAGAGAGAGAGAGAGCGCGCACAAGCAAGAGAAGCAGCAGAGGGAGAGGGAGAAGCAGGCTCCCTGTGGAGCAGGGAACCTGGTGCAAGACTTGATCCCAGGATCCTGGGATCATGACCTGAGCCCAAGGCAGACGCTTCACCAACTGAGCCACCCAGACACCCCTGTTGCCTGTTTTTGAACTTTATATGGATGGGATGTGATCTTTTCAGTTCTGGGTGTTGGTTGTCTTTTTTTTCCCATTCATCATCATGTTTTTGTGTATAATGATAGTTAGTCTCCGTTGCTGCATAGTATTTTACTGTATGAATACAACACTTTGTCCATGCCACTGTTGGATTTGGGTCGCTTCCTGTTTCGAAGAAGTACAGTCACTGGGGCTTTGAACTTTCTTCCACAGCCGTCTGGTACACACATGCAAGGGTTCCCAGGGCGTGCACCACGACTGGGATTGTTGGGTTGTAGACTGCGTATTTTTTCTGGACTAGTTCCAGCAAAACTGTTTTCTGCAATGCTTGTACCACTGTGCACCCCTGTCAGCAGTGTGCAAGACTCCCTGTCCGTGGTCCTCAGGTGTGGCAGGCTCAGGGCTGAATGGTCCCTTGACACCACCTCTTTTGGCATTGGGTCCATGGACAGATGAGAATAGGAAGATTGAATGATATGCTTGAGGGCTTTCTGGGAAACTCCACGAGAAGTCAAAATAATAACCATTTCCTAGTAGACACTCTTTAGTGGGTATCTATCACATATGAAGCCCAGCCTTTACAAATATTCCCGCCTCTGTTATCCCATACACAGAAGCACTATATATAGCTAGAGCTCTGCAGCATTACCTGGATAAACCTTTTCACCCTTAATGCCCCAAATTTCTTATTTGCAAGTAAGTGAGTTAATACATGTACAACAATTAGACTACAGGCTGACACATGAATGATCACTAACTCATCTCCCTGTCGACCTATGTACCTATCTATGACCCATCTATCCATATATATGTATACATATTTATACACGTGTGTATATATTTATCGGTCCATCAGCTCTCTATCTTCCATAGACTCAGTGACATTTATAGATGTCCCTTCCTTGTCCTGCCCCCAACTTAGGTCCAAAAGATTGAGAGAGCTGCTTTTTGCCCCTTGCGCCATGACTTCCTCTACTGGTAGGAAGCCACCTGGTCCACCGGCACCTGTGGGATGCGTTAAATAAATACTGTGGTAATTAGGTAATTGATTGGGTGGCAGTAAATTCCAAGGTGCTGAAGTGGGTCCCTTGACATGCCAGGTCTCTGTGTCCATTCCAGACAGAAACAAGAGAAACACCATGGTGGAAGACTTGGTGGTCCTTGTGCGAGGAGGGGCCAGTGAGCACATCACCACTCTGGCCTACAAGGAGCTCCCGACAGCAGAGCTGATGCAGGAGTGGGGAGACGCGGTGCAGTACAACCCAGAGGTCATCAAAATTAAGGTACAGCTGGGGACGCCTGGGTGGCTCAGTCGGTTAAGCATCTGTCTTCAGCTCAGTTCATAATCTCAGGGTCCTGGATCGAGCCCCACATTGGGCTCCCTGCTCAGTGGGGATCCTGCTTCTCCCTCTCCCAGCTGCTCCCCCTGCTTGTTCTCTCTCTCACACTCTCTCTCTCTCTCTCTCTCTGACAAATAAATAAATAAAGTCTTTAAGAAAAAATGCCCGGGGCTTGGGATACAGAGCTCAATAAGACCCATTCCCTAATCTCGAGGCACACGCATTAGAGTGGATAATCCATCTGGATTGGACCAGTAACAATATACTGTTCAGTACCAGCTAGAGACCCTTGAGTCCCTCCCACTCAGGCCACCCAAGTTGCTAAAGGAAACTCACCATCGGCTTCTAATTCCAGGCCTCTGAAATTGATAGGGTTTCCATTTCAGCAGAGAACCGCCCTTTCCATTATTTATTTTAGCTTTCATTCATTCAACCAACAAATAGTTGTTAAGTTCCTGCGATGTGACAGGAATTAAGACACTGGAGGAGAACACAGGAAGCTCTGAGGACGAAGCCTGTGGCACGTGCCGAGCTGTAGGACACATCCAGGCACAGGCGTCTTATGGGACGGGGTGGTACCTCACGGTGATCGCTGAGGTTTCGAGCACCTTCTACATCCATGACGCTCTGCCAGGGGCTTTAGGAGCATTATCTCATTGAATCCTCATGTCTCTGTGGATTGCATACGCTGATTTCCATTTTGTGGTGGATGAAATTCAAGGTCACAGAGGTTGAGTCTGTCTGTGGCTGCTGGAAAGCCTCTGTGAGGTCTGGACCCGAGACTTTGACTTCTTCCCTCCCCTCCAGGCTTTGCTGTGGGTTTGGTGAATAACAACGAATGATCCCAACTACCTGTTACCCACATAGGAGCAGTTTTGCAGCCTTAAGCTAAGAAGACATTTGCTCGAACAAGACTGTCATACACATCAGCAGTTGTGGGTCCTTGCCTATGGGGACTTCTGCACAGGGTCCACGTTCCGTCCTCGGCCAAGCTCTTCTTGCTGTTGTCTGTACAGTCACTGGTTGTCTGGCATCCACCACATCCCAGCCCCACGTTGCTCCCGGAGGTTTAGTCTTGCCACCAAGGAGGGGTGATGAGAGACTGGAGCTCCTGACAGGAAGCTCTGTAGTTCCCAACCCTGGCAGCTTCCCACAGTGTTTTTACTTGTATGTCGAATGTACAGTTTCTGCAGAACAAGAAGTCTGCCGTTCAGATCCTCTCCTCGGCCATGTGCTCAGTAGTGACACTTAGGGTATAGCCGCTAACAAGCACCGAGGAGGAGAAAGTCAGCCATAGGTTGTAGGCAGCTCGAGAGAAATCTGGGATTGGCTGAGGTTGTGGTGACATTGCTTGGTATCACAGATGGGCGTGGGAGTGAACAGAGTTCAAGGGAAAAGTAGATCCCTGGGCTTTACATGTCACTTATATTTGACTTGCATCTTTTCCCTAAAACTGAGAATTAATGGAGTTTTCTTTGGTTATCCACCTAAATAGGTTGGGTGTGCCAGACTGGGCATTGGGAACGTCAGGTGCCAAGCATGTGATGTGATTATGGGGTTGGGGGCGGAAGGGAGAGAGAGAGGGAGGGAGGAAGAGAGGTAGGGCGGGACAGCATGCTAAACACCTCAGTCAGACTGGTGCGTTACCCTCAGAGGGGCCGCGCTCTACGGAAGGCTAGTGGCTTCCCAGCCTGCGTGTGATACAGTGGAAAGTATCACAGCCACTATCAGTGCAGTGCTGGGAAGGGCTGTGTGGGCAGCCGGGGAGAAAGACTCAGAGATGTGTTCAGGAGCTGGAGAGGAGAGATGACTGGAGGCTCTTAAAACCTTCCTTTGTAAGTCCCGGACCTGAATTAGAAACGTACGATCTGGGCATCCCACTCTTGCACACACTCTTTCTGGCAGGAGAAAACTGCAGACGCCTTCATATTATCCCCCCATAATTCTCTGTGGAGTCAGCTCACCAGGTGGAGCAGCGATTACTTTCCAGGACAGCAGAGGCCACTGGGTCAGCAATTCCTAGACACAAGAGTGTTGGCCGGGGCTTACAGCCATAAACCATGCTTGAAAGATCAAGACCCGAAACACGATTCCTGTAGGAGCCGGGTGGACGGGGAAGAAGTACACAGAGGAGCTCATTCCCACTGTTTACTGGTAAAAATCCATCCTCAGAGAAATGGCTCTTTGCTCAAAGAGCTAAGAAAAAATAGCAGTGACACATAAAGAGAGTCCCGAACACCAAAGGTTGAAATTACGTTCAAGACGTAGAAGAAGAGCCTCCATCAGAAAGTGGGAAAATAGAAGTCAATGGCCTTTGCTTTGTGTTTATAAGAAGATTTAAGAAAATGAACTAAGGAAGTCAAAAATGGAAGCTGAGCTATTGAGCCCTCATCAGATGAGAAAGGTAATGGCTGACTGTAGGAAGCCCCAGGGACAGTGGCAGATGAAAGGCTACATTAGAAACTGTAAAGAACAGAATGGACATGGCAGAAAATGGAGTCAGTGATGTGGAACACACTGTAAAAATGTTCTTACGTAGAAGCAAAAGACCAAGAGATGAAAGCAATGACGTAAGAGAAATATGATGGAAAGAGAGTACAGAAGGAGACATCAAAAACCCAAGGACTTCTTCCTGAGAAAGCGGCATGATAAGAAAGTGAAGAGTTGACAGATTTGGTAAGTGAAGTGGCAGGACTCCAGTTAAATTTGAGTTTCGGACAAATAATGGGTAACATTTTACTAAAAGCATCCCCCAAATATTTCATGGGACATCCTTGTACTATACAAATATTTGTTGTTTATCTAAAATTCAAATTTAGCTGGGCATTTTTTATTTGACTGGCAACCCTAGTCACCTACTCTACCATCCATGTACATTTCTATCAGTAGTCAGGGCGGCTGAGTTGTGGTCTAAGGTCCAGGCTGGTGGAGAAACCATCGTATAGAACTCGGGCATTGCCCAGGGTAGAAGGAAATGATATAGTTATGAGTGATGCACATGTAGAGGTCAGGAAGGACTTGGTTATGCTGCAGTAAAAATGAGAAGTCCCAAATCTTAGTGCCTTAGTACATCAAAAGTTTATTTCTCAATCACACAACATGTCCAAAGCATATTAAGGAGGGGGTTATTGGCAGTGCACCTCAGGGACCCAGGTGATGGAGGATTTATGTGATCATGTGCTCCCAAGATCACCGCAGCAGTGGTAAGGAAGGGGAAATGTCATCTTACTCAGTCCTAAAAGCTTCACTCTGGAAAAGACCCTCCCTCTGCTCACTCGCCACTGCTCAAAACAAGTCATGTTGCAAACCTGCCCTTCAGGAGGTCAGGGGATCGTAACCCTGCTAGGTACCCTGAAAGAAAACCAACAGATCAGCTGGTAACCAGTGATAATCACACCTTCCTAATGGTGTGATTATCTAAAGCAACGTACTCAAAGATTCTCTAAAGACAAATGATTCTGACCGAGAGAAGGTTTAAAATACAGATGTTGTGGTCAACTTGCCTGGTAAGAAAATGTCACACTTAGGCTGCTGGATCTCACCCCCCAAATAAATTGTGAATTTCAAATAAGGAAACCATGAGTATAAGTAAATGACAGCTAACACGCCAAAAAAACAATTTTGCCACAAGTGAAATCCTTAATGTACAAGGAGTGATACAATTTGTAGGAAAGACATCTCAAAGGAAATAGACAACTTCCAGAACTATGATGGTGAATATATAGGCAAAATGTTTCACTTTTCTAGGAATAAAAAAATGAAAATCAAACTAACAACATGTTTTACCCATCAAATTGACAATGATTAAAAATCTATAATACTCGATGTCACTGAGAGTGATGAGATGGACACATTTATAAAATGAGATGAGAATAGAAGTTGATACAAGAGTTTAGGCAAAGAGTGTAACTATCTATATCCAAAACATTAGAAATGTTTATAGCTTTTGATCCAATAACCTCAAATGCAATGATCAACTAAAGGCATCATTTTAAAAGTTGGCAAAGATGTATATATAAAAAGATACCATCTTTTATGTTATTTGTAGTAGCAAAAGAAAAGAAGAAAAAGGAAACAAAAACCTAGTAACAAGAGAAGAGATGAATACCTTGTAGTTCATCTGTACAACAGGGTTCTAAGCGGCCCTAAAAAAAAAAATCATTTTATCAAAGAATATTGAGTGGCATGGGAAAATGCTCGTAACAGGGTATTAAGTGGGGTAAGTGGAAAACACAACAGCACTTCTCTTATGCCACCAAACTGTTTTAAATACCTGCCCATTTATCCAAAAATATACATTGACAGGACACAAACCACAATGCTAACAGTTCGAATCCTTTTCTGCCACTCACTGACTGTGTGACTCTGGTCTATCTGTTTAACTTTCCTGTGCCTCAGCCTTTTCCTCTGTAAAATGGGGCTACAGAAAACCACCTTCCTCATGGGATTGTTGTAAAGATTAAGTTAGATCATGTATGTATTTAGTTAAGCACCTAATAACTGCTGCCAATACAATAATTAAGTGTTATCATTAAGAATGGTGATCACCTGGGGCACCTGGGTGGCTCAGTCAGTTAAGCGTCTGACTCTTGATTTTGGCTCAGGTCATGATCTCAGAGCCATGAGATCCAGCCCTATATCGGGCTCCATGATGGGCGTGGAGTCTGCTTAAGGATTTTCTCTCTCTCTCCCTCTCCCTCCGCCCCTTGCCCCCCGGCTCTCCTTCTCTTGCTCTCTCTCTATCAATCAATAAATAAAATAAAGAAAAAGAATAATGGTGATTACCAGGGTTTATTACAGGGAACTGTGAAATTTAATAGATAGTGAGCACCATCCCTTTGCTACAATATGATAAATAAAATTTTCACAAGGGCAAGTGTACTTAGAACCCTATGGTCAATGTGAGGAGGTAAGACTGTATATTTGGGGGAGAAAGGAGAGAGAGAGGAAGAAGAGGAGAAAAGAGAGAGAAAGAAAGATGGGCGGGGGTAGGGCCAGCAAATGAAAGAAGGGACGATTACACCCTACTACAGTAGAACAAAAAGGGAGGTGTGGGATCCAGGAGTCGCTACTGCGTCCTAAGGCAAACCGCAGTCTGCAAACTTTGGACACCAGCACAGAAACAGGAAATAGGAATAATCAAGCCATTTTTGTCAATAATTATCATGAACTAGTAAGAAAAACAAAAGCTTTGGTTCAGATTCCTGGCAATGACGTTGTCCAAGTCACGTAGCCTCATCTGAAAGCAGCGCTAACCGTTGCTACCTCGTGAGGACAGAGTCAGATCACGTCAACCCCCAGCCCCAGCTGCTGGCGCGCAGTACACGTCGGAGGTTTATTCCGGTTCTGCCTCTGACTTGCTCTCTCTCCTGGAGCCAATCTCAGTGCTCGTAGGAGAATGCCTGGGGGGTTAAGGGCAGCCTTTCACGGTGCTCAGGCGGTGAATGCAGATTGTCGCAGGAGCTCACGCTGGTGAACAGCAAACTCCCCACTTCCCTCCCATCCCCCCCCCCACATGTGGCCAGCAGGCTGGACTGTTTCGCAAACCGCCTCTGGATCAATTCATTGACCACAAAACGGTGAGACAATGGGACCACCAAGGGGCCTTGCTTTGCCCACTGGAGCGAAGGTCAGCATCAGATGCATTAAGAAATGGAAGCAATTTTCTTCCCACTGGAGGCTTCTATTAGGCATGATTGCCTGCATTTAGACAGACCCTAAACTCTCCAGCGCAGGATTAGGGGAGGATCACAAACGAAATCTGGAGAGGAACCTGGCCCTGGAGCTGAAACTAGGGGCAAGAGGCTCCGTAATATTTTTAACTACTTCTTTGCACTTTGCCTCAGACTTTTCCTAGCCCATCGGCACCACCACACTGGTCTGTGGCTTCCGCTTGTGAAAACACTGCCATGCCCACGGGAGACCAGCAGTGCTCTCTCTGCGTCTAGGTCCCTGCTGTCCACCCCCTCTCCTCCTGGTCAGTTGCTGTTGCTCTGGTGAGGCCTCCCATCCCCCATTCATTGGCCCATCCACTTTTTTTTTTTTTTTAAGATTTTATTTATAGATTTGAGAGAGAGAGAACACACATGAGCAGGCGGGAGCCCAATGTGGGACTCGATCCCAGGACCCTGAGTTCATGACCTGAGCTAAAGGCAGACACTTAACCAACTGAGCCACCCAGGTGTCTCGCCCACCCACTTTTATTAGCTGTTCTCACAACCCTTGGGGCTGGACCCCAGAGATACAGAGCTGAGAGCATAGAGCCCTGATCTCCAGCAGCTTATCTTCTAATTCAAGAAGGAGAAAGGGAGATTTCAACTCATTAAAAAAATGAATGACTGCAAAGGAGCAAAGAAATAGAATTTGTATCCGTTGAACACTGGGTTGTATGCTGAGCACTTCATGATGGGAAGGTGTTCTGCGAACTTTGGAGCTCAGGGAAAGGCTTCATGATAGTGGCTCTTGCACAGCGTGAATGCTTTTGCCAGTTTTGGTGGGGGAGGCGATGTTGGGACAAAGCTATAATAGTTTCAAAGAGTGTCTTGAAAATCACCTCCTCTTCCCCACCGAAGACAGATTAACTGCCTGCTTCTCCCCCCGCATTCCAAGTTTGTACTCAGCCCTGTAACTGCTGTGCTGTAAGCACCTGCTACTATGTCTCTCTCTCTCTCTCTCTCTCTCTCTCTCTCTGGGGATTCCTGTGGATTTCATCTTACTCATTACTTACGCTTAATGCTTGGCACTTGGGAGGTATTCAGTAAGAGTTGACCTGAACTTGAAGGAGTTTATTGGTGAATATGTGGTGGATTGGGACATCCATCTACACACTGGGGCATCCATCCAGTGCCAGATGAATCCACTTGTCTCCAGGCACCAACTCCTTGCTCATTCCTGTGGAACCTTGCTTCTGCCTTCTATCTGATGAACGTTTTCTGTTGAAATGCCTGCCTTTCTGCTCCCCAGACAGAGCCTCTGTATGAACTGGTGACGGCCACAGACTTTGCCTTCTCCAGCACAATAAAGCAGAACATGAAGCAGGCTCTGGAGGAGTTCCAGAAGGAAGTCAGCCCTTGCCACTGTGCTCCCTGCCAAGGGAATGGAGTCCCTGTCCTGAAAGGTACTATTTCCCCGCAGCTGGCGTCCCTGTGGACGACATCATCTGGAGGGGTCTGTGCCGGGGCCAGAACACATCATCAAATCTGCATACCCTCCAGGGTATCTCAAGAAGAGTTTTAGGTCAATCCCTAGTCCTCTTCAGAGGCCCCAACGACTGCCACAAAGCCCTCTTCATTTTCTCAGAGGGAAAAAATAGCCCCCCAGGCATTTGGAGCCTCTTAAACTGAGTTTCTCCACCCTGATCAGGCATTAGAACTCCCTGAGACCTGCAGAGCTACTGACGTTCAGGCCCCCACGTGGATCATATGAGTCTCGAGAAGGCCCCTCGTCAGGATGGGTAAGGCTTCTCCAGGTAGTTCTAATCTGCAGCCCGGCTAGGACTCACACCTGCCGAAGTCCCCACCTCCTGGGAGCACAATGAGGTGGGATGGGACCCAGGGGCCCCCTGGGCTCAGGTGCAGTTCCTGGGTGGAGAGCACAATGTCCCTCTAAGGCAGTCTCAGCCCGGGCTGCAGGGGAGAATCCTGGGCTCAACCCAGAACACTTAAAGTGAATCACTGGGATTGGCCTTTGAAAAAGCCCGCCAGGTGATTGCCCTGTGGAGTCGGGGCCGAGAAGCCAATCTACAGCTGAATTCACTAGCCCACGGGATCCATGACTTCACGAGCTTACAAACTAGTGGGAGGGCTAGAGCTGAGCAAAGAGTTACACTGAAGTATACCGAGAATTAGAACAAGAGTCAGTCTATCTCCCAAGAAGTCAAAATAGGCAGCTAGGTCGTGCTCCTCCGGCCACCTGAATACCTAAGGTCCAGCAGCATAAAACCGAAGGACCAGGCTGAGAAGGTGCCATCTGCAATGAAGGGGTGGGGATGGACTTGGGGCAATTCTCTGGGCCAAAGAAGAGGCCCTGGGCTCTGCATGTCCTGACCTACACGTGGTGAGGAGATTGGGGAGAGAGGGGGTAGAAGGAATGACAGCAAGGATGGGCCACTTGAACTTGATTCCTAACTTTAAGGGTCATATCTGGGGCCACTGTAATGGGCAGAGCAAATTTGCGGTTGGCTGAGGCAGGGGTTCTTATGCTCCTGCGTTGATGGCTGAGGAAAGGTCCAGTCCAGCAGGAAGCCAAAATAAGGTATCCAGAGCAACTGGGCACAGCAGATCCCCACCCAGCCGCCTGGAGTTAGGACGGAGCCAACTCAACAAAGGGGACCCGGGAGAAGACTCCCTCCCAACAGACCGAGGAGTCTGTGTCGAGCTTCTTGGACAGGGTGGATGGGAGCAAAGCAGAGATAAGTGAGAGCCTAAGGTTGGGAAGTTCTGCCATCAGAATGGGGACCCCCAAGTGGAGAGTGGTCAGCAAGAGGTGGGGTCAGCCCATCAGCTCAAGGTCTGGATCTAGAGTTGCTGAAATCTCCATGCCTTTGTGTGAAATTTGGACCTAGAAATTGGAACCCACCTGAAGATGTGCACTGGTGTGAGGGAGACTATGAAGCCAGAGACTGGGGTGCTCCTGGGCCTGACTTAGGATGATCCTGTGAAGGGATTCTGTGTGACCCAGATGAGAGTAACTCCCAGGTGACAAGTTACAGGTTAGCATACGGAATAACTTCCAAAGGGTCAGAATTGGCCAAAGGCAGGATGAGATTTCTAAGGACGGTGAGTTCCCCATCACTAGGAGTGGTCAAGCGGAGGCTGGACAATTAAATGCGTGGGGGTGAAATTGAGCACCCATGACCAGTGACCCCAGTGACCTGTAATGTAGCTTCTAGCACTGGAAACTTACAAGGCTGGGTCAAATGTCGGCTCAGAGTAATTTTCCTCCGGAACGCTGTGTGATTCCTCATGATGGTAATAAACACCCTTCGTGAGCAAAAGGCCCTCAAGGAAGGAGTAGGTATTCTTGGCCCTGAACCTTCTTCTCTGAAACCATTCGACTAAACTATTTTAATCTAATGCAGTGTCACCACTGTAATGAGGAGGACTGAACTCGGGAGTTCTGTTTCACAAGGTGTGAGTCAGGTTCTCTCGGCATTGTCTTTCCAGAATCACGCTGTGAGTGCATCTGTCCTATCGGAGTCCACGGCACAGCCTGCGAGGTCACCCATGAGAAAGGTAAGCAATCTTTGAGAATTGGTCAAAAAAGGGAAATCTAGGGAATTCCAGGGGATAATTCAAAAGGGCATAAAGAGCACTGGGGATGTCAGGTTGGGAGCTGGGTACTATGAAATTTCCATCCTGGCTAGTGATTTTATAATTCATTGTTTTCACACCTAAAAGTGCTTTGTGTCATAGGACTATCAATGCATGGCATTTGCAAGTTATTTCTTTGACTCATTCTGGAATGCTTACCTTACTTTTTTTTTTTTTAACTGAACTCCTATTCAGCCCTCAAAATCCAGCACAGATGCCCCTTTTTTGTAGAAGTTCTAACTCTCCACCTCTGAGTAAAATTAGTTAATTCCTCCCATGCACTCCTATAGCACTTTAAACATATGCCAATTATAGCTCTTAGCATACTATGTTTTGGATTGTGTCTGTCTGACTCCCCTCTGTGTGTAAGCAGAGATCATGTTCCATTTATCTCTGTGTCCCCATGGCCCAGCATAGTTGCTGCTCAGTGGTAGGGGCTGAATTAAAAAACAGAAGACTAGGCTATCATTAAGGTCCTTTCCAGCTCTCAAATTCTTTGGCCAGTTTATTATCTGAGTTCTCTTCATGCTCCCAGCCCTGACTCCTCCTTCCCTTCCCTTCCTTTTCTTTTTGGTGATACCATTAAAAAAGGAAACAATGCATCAGTAAAAACAATGTACTACTATGTATTGGGAACCTTGCTGAGTGCTCAGACTCAGCGTGGGTTCAGGTTTCACGTCTGTCATTCAGTAACTGTGACCTTGAGCAACTGTGACTGCTTGGTGCCTCAGTTTCCTCATCTGTAAAATGGGGATGATGGAATTAACTACCTACTAGAGCTGTCTTGAGTTTCACCTGAAACCTATATAAAGCCCTTGGGATGATGCCTAATACATTGTAAGGGCAAAATAATTGTTGGTTAGTTTGTCTTAGAGCAAAATGAACTGTATCACTTTGTATTTGACATACATTAGATCCTTTGGGCCTCGCCATAACATCACAAAGTAGGTACTATCGATATCCCCATTTTACAGATGAAGAAACTGAGGTGCTTTATGGATCACTAATGAACTTGCCCAGTGATCACACTGTAAGAGCAAGACCACAGGTTCAGGTCCAGTGTGCTTGCCACAGCCTTTGCTCTTGACTCCTGCCTGCACTATTCTCCCCAGTGAAATGCTAGGATTGTTCTTACCCACCCCACCCCCTGCCACCACATTGCAACCAGGCCCCACACAGTGCTATGCCCCCAGCGGGTAGTGCACAACCACAGGATTTCTCGTGGTTGGAGGAGACCCTGGACACCTCCTACTGGAAACTTCTCATTTTATGAGTGGGCAGGCCCAGAAATGCTAAGCAATGCATGGGGAAGGATAACTGCCCATCAGAGACTCCGCCAGATGCCTGATATATTGTGGTGGAGAGAATCAGTTACTTGTCAGTGTCATCAACAACCGAAAAAATCCTCAAGGGGAAGGTAAATATCGGGAAGGGGAGAGTGCTGTGTCTGTTATTACTTCATATAACACATGATGCTCACCGATCACAGAGTTCCTAGTTTATACATTGACAAGAAGCAAACCTCCCAGCATCCTGTCACTAAGAAGTGACTAAGCTGAGAGCCAGTCATGCAACAGACATTTACCAAGGCCTCCTATGTGCCAGTTTAGGTGTGAGGGTTCAGTGGTGAGCAAATCAGGTAGAGATCCCGCCATCATCGAGACTGCTGTTCAGCAAAAAAAAAGACCTACATCATTTGAATTGTCCCAGAAACACATTCAAAGTTTTAGTTGTATCTGCTATAAAATGGCTGGCGAGAGCTTAAAATAGGAAGAACTGGTGGGGAGTTAGAGGTCAGGGCAGTTTCCCTGCAGAAACAACATCTACCTGAGATCTGAAGGCCGAATGTGATTGACCAGATGAATAGAGGAGGAAAGAGTATTCCGGACCAGGGAAACAACATCTGCAAAGGCCCTGTGGCAGAAGGGAGCGTGGCAAGTACCATGGTGTGCAAGAAAGAGAGCTCACTGAAGGGAGGATTTGAGAGCCGACTCCCAAAGCCTTTTGGCTTATACCCCCCACCCCTCCATAGGGCACCAGGTGTAACAAGGGCTAATCAGTGTTCACTGACCCTCTTTCTTCTAGACGTCCCCATTGACGGGAGGTGGAATTGCTGGTCAGACTGGTCTCCATGTTCTGGAGGACATAAAACAAGACAAAGGCAGTGCAACAATCCACCTCCTCAAAATGGAGGCAACCCCTGCGTGGGCCATGCTTCAGAAACACTTAAATGTTAAGGAAGAAGTGCTTCTTCCTACCATGGACTGCCCCCTGCGAGAGCTCTGAGCCCTTAGGAACTCAGGCCCAGTTACCTCAGCCCAAGGGTAGAGGGCGATGCCATTCAGGGGGGTTGAAATAAAGATGTTATTTGCAAGACGTACATGGATTGAACCAAGGGTGAGTTAACCATGAACTACAGGTCTCTTAAGGGCGTAAGAATCTCGGTCATGCTCTCTTTGCTCATCTGTCTACTTTTGTTCCATTCACGTGCACTACCAGCCAGGAACTGTTAGGAGCTGTTCGCACGGAAGTCCTTCCGTCTAGCAGTGATTGGCGTAGAGTAGGTGCCCAGTAATGAATCAGTGAGTAGATATGAAGTTGTTCCTCCCTTAAGGACTCCACGGACTCATTCAGTGACAATGGCAGTGAATATGTATTGAATGAGGACAACATCCGCGATGGGGCTCAGTGTGTTCATTCATTCCAGCCTCACGACGGCCATACAAGGCCAATGCATATCAGGCCCATCCAACAGCCTCGGCAGCTGGGGTTTAGAGCAGTTACGTGGCTAGTCCGGGGCTGCGCGGTTAGGAAGTGGCGAGCTGAGCTGCAGACTGGGTGCTTGGGCTCCAGAGGGTTAGACTTTTACTGTCGTGTTGTCTTCCCCTCAGTAGTTGGACATTTACTGATGAATTTTTTAGGAACTAATATGTAGAAGAACGTGGGGTGTGTGTGTGGTATTGACAGCCTCTACCCACTGCGTCCTGAGGACAGTGGATCCTGGTTCCTCTGCTCCCTTTGATGCTGAGCAAAGGAAAGGCGAGGTTATGCATGTCAGAAGCAGGAGCTGAGTGATTGTGATATGAGTAGGTGCCCAGAGAAGGTCCTGAGCTGGAGAAGAGAGCAAGGGAAATTAATCACTGAATGAGAGACAGAAGGGGGGAGGGAAGGAGGAAAGAGGAAAGGAAGATGTAGTGGCTGGAAGAGGAAACATACCAAGGTGAAGTTCAACTTGATGGCTCCGGGCCAATGTGCAATGCAGACCTTCCCCTACCTCTGTACGTTCCACTTTGCTCACTCCTGCTTTTGTCCAAATCCCACCTGGGTGAGGGGGCTGCTTGAGGAGGGAGAAAAAGAGGGCAGTTAGCTGATCTTTGGTTACTAAAATCCAAAATATTTTTGATTTTTTAGATTGAGTTGAGTGATCCTTCAGGCTTTAGGGCTCTCGTTCATTCCATCACCTCGAAACAGCCCATTGGATTTTGTTTGCTCTTGGATGCTCCCCATCTGGTTGCAGAACTTCATGTGAATTTGTTGAAATCAAACTGACGGTGGGGGAGGGGAAGTGGTTGAAGGTGAACCGGTTAATTTTGTTCATTTTCAACCAATTTGTTCTCTGCCGCATCATCGGCTTCCGTTTGCCTCTGGGATAGGTGCTGGGGCCTGAGACCTTCACACGTCCACCACACCAGGGCTTGGGCCACCGCCACCTGCCAGTGTGGCCTGCTCAGCCATTTGGGATGGAGTCAATAGAACCACCAGGGGAAGGAGCCGATTCAGATGGCTGGGGGTTGGGGCAGCAAGTGTGCTGGTTCTCGGGCTGCCCTCGCCCATCCCCATGGCCCTCCCGCTGAGTCGCGGGGCCAGGGGGCCCTTGTTTGCCCTGATATTATTGCTTTGCCGTCTGCTGTTATTTCAACAGGCTAATCCAATAATGTTTTATCTCTTTCATTATACCGAAGCCGTATAATTTTCTTGAGTTATCATCTATCTTCTTTTAAGTTTCCCCAGAGACGGGGAAGAGTGGTTCTGTCTTGGGTTGATGGGAGGCTCCCAGGAAGCCTGCACGGGCACGTCGAAGCCAGCTCCGCCAAATTAAATTCCGAATCTCAATCACAGCCACCGCTTCTAATGGGAAATTTAAGTTGATTATGGAGATGACAGCCCAGGTTCACGTTTATTGCATTTAGCAGAAATTGTTTATCCTATTAAATACGGTCTTGAAGGAGAAACAATTGAGTTTTGGAGCCCCGGTGAATACCCAGGTGAGGCCCAGGTACTGCTAAACTGTGTAATAATTATATTCTTATTTGTGGGCTGAACTTCCCCTCGTGGCTCTTTTTGCAAACAAACCCATTTAGGAGGAGGCTGAAACACGGCGTTAAGAATTAAGCAGGATAAACGCAGGCTGGGGTTTTGGCACATCTCGGCGACCGTAGCTTGCACTGGCGTGCCTGGGAGGGGACTGCAGGGTCCGTGGGGTGCAGTCCAGGCAGGGTAGTTTGGCAATGGTCCTGGAGGCTCGAACACGCCACGAGAAACCTGGATGAGGGAGGGTTTTGCATCTAGGAGCGTGAACCTCTGAAATGCCATGGGCTCCACCCTGTGCTTGATGGCATGGGAGGGGGTCTCTCCCTCTCTGCTTCCTCCCTGTGTGACCTTGGGCTAATCACATAACCTCCGCAGGAATAATAATTATTATAATGCTTTTAACAGTAGTAATAATAGTAACAGCTGCCGATTAGTGAGCTCGGTCTATGGAGTCTTTTAACCGAAATGAGCTCAGTTCTTTATCTGAATAGGACGGGGGAGAGATATTCATATAGTTATGGGGTGACTCGTGGAGAAAGCTCCACGGGGAAACACGGTCCTTACTGCGAATGGGCTCACTGTGCAAATCTAGGTGGGATGCCAAGGCTGGGGGAAAAGGCCCCTGCTGGCAGAGAATCCCGAGGAAAATGCTATCTTTGTTTTAAAGAAGAGAACTTTGGCCTGTTCCCAGGCGCTGATTTGAAAAGCTCTCAGGAGAAGGGTGGGCCCACGGCAGAAAGCCCTTGGGACACCAGCCAGGTCTCCCTGGGGACCTCCTGATTAGTGTCTTGATGGAGAAATATTTTGTTTTACAGATCGAAGATGTCCTTAATGACATGATGTCTACTTGCCAGTGTCTCTGGGCTCTGAGGACATTGTGTTATAATTTACTCATTTACCATCTCCTCTTCCTTCTCACGTTTCATGTCCTGGAGGAGGGCTAGTGTCTACTGCACTTATATGTCTCAAGAACCTAGCATCCTGTTTGGCACAGCGGGCGACAGCAAATAATTGTTGCACGTACAAAAAGGAACATGAGAGGCCTAAGGGCAGAACCTTTGCAGGCCGGTGAGAAGCTCGAGTGAATTAGTGGCACATGATGGTAGCACCATGAAATCTGGGGTACAGCAACCCTGAGTAAGAGGGGCAACGCCCATAGCAGGGGCTGGGGGAGGCACCTTCAGCCAGCTTTGTGGGCAGCATTATGAACAAGAGTAAAAGGAAAGAGAGAAAAACAACCAGTGTCAGGTGGGGGCTGATGGTACTTGGGGAGGGGTGTTGGGGACACCTCCTAGGGACCACCAGAAATCCTCAGGGAAACATTACAGAGGAAGAGAGCAGGAAACCCTGCAACCATTGGTGGTGGGAAACTGAGAAGCGTGTTCACAAATGGACGCCCAGTCTACGGCCATACCACCCTGAACGCGCCCGATCTCGTCTGATCTCGGAAGCTAAGCAGGGTTGGGCCTGGTTAGTACTTGGATGGGAGACAAATGGACGCCCAAAGCAAGGCCCCAGAGGATTAAGGGCCAGCCCAGTCTGTGGCAGAGATAGGAAAGGAATGAAGAACCCCTTCCCCCCTCAAATGTTGTCTCCTGGCATTCTGCTTCCACCTTCTTTATTCATCTGCTGGTTCACTCGAAACCTGGAATGCCCACCTCAGAATGCAGTCCCTGGAATGGGACACCGTAAGCCTTGGAGATTCCCTCTTTATTGAATGCCGCCGCCAAGAAATCAGATTTTTTTGTACAGCGTTTTCCTCCTGGAGTTCTCTTTCTTGAACGGCAGGCCAGATTCCATGCTGAGGTAATCAGAAATGTAGGGTTTACCGAGCCATCCAGGGAACATCACAACCTCCTGGGCTGACCTGGAAACCTGGATGAAGAGAAGCCAAGTGGCGGGTTCTTAGGAGCAGGTGCTTTGGGGCCACGTGGCCTGTGTTTGCGACATTGTCTGGCTTTGTGGCTTGTTAGCTTTGTGGCTTTATACAAGCGTCGTACCCATCTGTGCCTTTATTTCTCCATCTGTAAGAAGGGGATGGTTACAGTAGCGACCTCCTGGGTTTGGGGAGCACACCAAAGCTGATTCACCGACGTTGTTTCTGGGGATTCTCAAAACATCAACAAGAACAGTGGTTTGTTGGTGTTTGCCGGTTTGTTTTGAAAAGTCATTTAAGACTACTTTAAAAACATTTCAGTGCTAAACCCACTATAACCATGAGAACAAAAAAGACATAAAATAGCTTAGCTCCTAGGAGATGTCTTCATAAAGGACATGGAAGGCTTTTCTAGCCCAAGCTCTGGGTTATTAAGGGAAAATGTAACAGCATAATAACTAATATTTGCAGAGGGCATTACCAGCTACAAAGAACTTTCACACACCTAATCCAGCTTAATCCTCTCAATGGCTACAAGAGGAAGGATTTATTATCTGCCTTTGACAGGTGATGAGAAGGCGCCTGGGAGAGACTGAGCCATTTGCCCAAGACCACACAACAGGAAAGGGGCAGCCCTGCCTCAGTCCCAGGGCTGCACCCTAGTCTCCTGCTACAGCAGAAGCAGATCCAGCGCGATTATACAGCCGGTGCCTGCCCACCTGCCCCCTTGTATAGAGGAGGCAGAGAGAGGACCCCGGTCTTACACCTCTGCAGCAGGGAGGCCGAGCTGTTTCAAAGGGCTTACAGGCGGATGGATAGAGGTGTAGGACCCAAGGCCACCACTTCCTAGCAGAGTGGTCTTAATCAAGCCACGGATCCCCTTTGTGCCTCGGTATCCCCATCAGAATATGGGGCCGGTCGTCCTCGCAGCACAGTGTGATGATTGAATGACATGACATATGCAGACGGACGGCTGTCACCCCAAGAGCCTGGCACGTGGTGGCTGCTCGACTGCCTCTCCACTCTTGGGTGCTAAACGATCCAACCCTCTCTACCATCTGCCTCTTCTCACCCGGCTAGCATCTGTCTCTTTCGGGGCATGTAGATTGCATTATACAGAAAGGAAAAGGAGAAGAAACGGGGATTGTATTTACAGTGGGAAATCCTTGGAGGATTGTCAAAGGGAGGCAAGTGGCTGGCGTGACATTCACCTCTGTGCAGGAGACCGCCCCAGAGCCCGGGCGCTGCCATTATCGGCGGCGGCACCCACCAGTTATCTCGCGTCTCCACCTTGCAACCCCAGGTGTTCCTTCATCCATCACCTGCCCTCGTCCAGGGTCTACTCCCCCTTCCCCCTGCCACCTCCTGCCTGACGGGCCTCCTTGTTAATAAGCCAGTTTGTTCATATCCTGAAAACTATCTGATTCTGGCCCCTTTTACCCCAAACACCATCCATCCATCAACTTCTCACTCTACATGCTTGGTTAGGAAAATGGGAATGGGGAGGGAAGCAAATAATAAAACTTCTTAGCTGCTATCTCTAAGGAAATAGAATGGATAGATAGATCCATCAGACATGTATCCTAGCACTGGACAGCCAAGTCCATTTGTTACAAACTGGTTAGGCGGGAGGATTTATCTCACATTTTAAGCTGTTAATATAGAAGGGAAACAGTTTCCTTTATCTCTCCCAGGGGAGTTGGGGGGGGGAACCCGAGACCACTGATGCAGAATTTTTAACTTGATTTGATGGGCTTTCCTTCACAAATGTGGAAAAGGTGGTCTCTCTCTCTTCTAAGTTTACACAGCCTCTTGGAAGCGGGTGGGCTGTCCTCTGATGCACCAGGAAGACTGCAGGATTGGGAAGTTCTGTGAAAATATCTTCCGTGGGGTTCTCTCTCACAAATCCCTGACCCCGCATGCTAAAGCTGCTTCAGACCCTTTGTTTCTAGCATAGAGGGACCCAGAGAGAGAACAGCAGCCCACAAACTTTTACCAGGAAGCTCCTATGTGCTGGGTGTTCTGCTAGGTACTGGGGCTCCAAACGTGAGGATAAGTTTCTGTCTGCTCTGCAAAAGTCACTAGGTGTGGGAGACAGACAAGTAAGCTACGGTGATAGACTGGAAAGTGCTGGAATACAGAGCCATATGAAGGAGTGGCACCTGACGAAGTATGGGCTAACTGGAGGGGTCAAGGTTGACACCTAACCTCTTGCCTAAAGATTACTGGCAAAGAGCTAAGAGAAGAGGGAACTGGCAGGCAGGGCCCTTCTGGGTAGTATGTGCAAAGGTCTGGCGGGGACAAAAAGCCTGACCTGTTTGAGGAACTAAACTGGAAATCACTCATTCAACAAATATTTTTTTTTTAATTTTGTATTTATTTTCAGCGTAACAGTATTCATTGTTTTTTCACCACACCCAGTGCTCCATGCAATCTGTGCCCTCCCTAATACCCACCACCTGGTTCCCCCACCCTCCCACCCCGCCCCTTCAAAACCCTCAGGTTGTTTTTCAGAGTCCATAGTCTCTCATGGTTCACCTCCCCTTCCAATTTCCCTCAACTCCCTTCTCCTCTCCATCTACCCTTGTCCTCTATATTATTTGTTATGCTCCACCAATAAGTGAAACCATATGATACTTGACTTTCTCTGTTTGACTTATTTCACTCAGCATAATCTCTTCCAGTCCTGTCCATGTTGCTACAAAAGTTGGGTATTCGTCCTTTCTGATGGAGGCATAATACTCCATAGTGTATATGGACCACATCTTCCTTATCCATTCATCTGTTGAAGGGCATCTTGGTTCTTTCCACAGTTTGGCGACCGTGGCCATTGCTGCTATAAACATTGGGGTACAGATGGCCCTTCTTTTCACTACATCTGTATCTTTGGGGTAAATACCCAGCAGTGCAATTGCAGGGTCATAGGGAAGATCTATTTTTAATTTCCTGAGGAATCTCCACACTGTTCTCCAAAGTGGCTGCACCAGTTTGCATTCCCACCAACAGTGTAAGAGGGTTCCCCTTTCTCCACATCCTCTCCAACACACGTTGTTTCCTGTCTTGCTAATTTTGGCCATTCTAACTGGTGTAAGGTGGTATCTCAATGTGGTTTTGATTTGAATCTCCCTGATGGCTAGTGATGATGAACATTTTTTCATGTGTCTGATAGCCATTTGTATGTCTTCATTGGAGAAGTGTCTGTTCATGTCTTCTGCCCATTTTTTAATATGATTGTCTGTTTTGTGTGTGTTGAGTTTGAGGAGTTCTTTATAGATCCTGGATATCAACCTTTTATCTGTACTGTCATTTGCAAATATCTTCTCCCATTCCGTGGGTTGCCTCTTTGTTTTGATGACTGTTTCTTTTGCTGTGCAGAAGCTTTTTATCTTGATGAAGTCAACAAATATTTTTTGACCCTCTATAAGGCACTGGGGATCTAGCCATGAAAAAGTTTGCATATTAACAGGGGGAGGCACACCTAGAAAAATAGAAGAATAAATGAATCTATAATCTCAGTGCTAAGTTCCATACAAGAAAACTAAGTGGGAGTAAGGCCCTTGGAGGGGTAATATTTGAGCAGAGACTTGAATGAAACAAGTGTGTGAGCCTTGGATGAGCTCATTTAGAAGATGAGCATTTCAGGCAGAAGGGTCCGTAGATGCGAAGGTCCTGAGGCTTGACATGTGTGAGGAACCACAAACAGCCTTTCATGGCTAGAGCAACATGACTGAGGGAAGGAATGAACAGAAGGAAATGGAAGTCAGAGAGCCAAAGGTAGACACACAGGGCTTTGTACATCCTGCCAGGGCAATAGATTTTTAGTACGAGTGGCTCATAGAACCTAAAAAAGAAGCTGAAGTTGGACTGGCACATTGGCATCCAATTCTAGAGAACCTTGTGAATCCAATTAAAAACCTTGGGTTTTCTAGCAATGGCCGTGGGGTGTTGAACCACCAGGAGCACCTGAGGTGAGCAGGAAAGTGGCATCTACAGAAGTTTCCCCAGTTCCAAGCACCAGCTACCCTTAGGAACGTCTTGGGGACCAGACCAAAGATCTGAACTCAGTAGTCCCCAGCCTGAGAAGGACCAGCACTCAAACCCAAGAGCCGAGCGGTGACTCACCACCCACACCACCTGATCCCATCTGCTTCCTCTGTGGTATCCTGCCCCTTCTCTGCCTTTCCTTCTTTGTCTAACCCCCACTCATTTCCTAGATGCCAGTCCATCCTCCCCTCCTCTGGGATGTTCTCCCTGCTCCCCGAGCTGGGGTAGCTACCCTCCGGGGTTCCTGCTGGCATGGGACCTCTTGCCATCTCCAGCCCCCACATTCTCATAGGGTCAGAACCACGTCTGACTCATCTCTGTGTCTCTGGTACCTGGCACAGGAGCTCCCCAAGGGGCTTTGCCCATTCCCCAAGTGAAGGGGAAGCAGTCCCCATTGCCTTTGTGGAAGAGAGGTGTCCTTCCGCTAATCTACATCACAGCCCCTTCCTGTCACGACCCCCAGGAGCTTCGTTCTGCCATCTCTCATTTCCGCAGCGTGGTTTTTGAAGCCTGCCCTTTCTCTGTGTCCATTCTCTTCACCCTAAAGGCAAATAGAGTTCAGAAGAGATTCATTGAGTGAACTCTTTAGATCTTCCTCTATCTCAAAGAAGAAAAAAAGCAAAAAAGCCTCTCCTTATTGCTTTCCCTTCTGTCGTTAATTTACTTTCCAAAAGACACCTTGTCAAGCTGAAGATTATATCTTTAAGCCGTGTTTTTACACCCGCTACCTACAAAGCCTTAGATTATAGGTCTCCTGAAAGGACCTGAGGGAGAATATGTTTGACGAGCTTTATGCCTTTGCTTGGCAAGAGAGCCAGGCATTCTCGAAGAAGGAAGGGTACTGATCTGGAGAAGGGTTGCTGCTTCTGAAACTGTCCCTGCCACTGTATTGTGATTTCTGAAACTGCTGGGGAGGCAGCACCGTTGGAGGAACGAGGCAGATGCTGGCGCTGGTTCCCTGGCTCTGGCGACAGGAAGACAACGGCATGGCTCGGGTGGTGATTGGGGCTTACAGGTGATCCAAGCAGTTGCTTAACCCCAAAATTCTCATCTCCCACCTAGATGACTAGCTTTATCCCTCAAAGACCTTCCTCGCCCCTGCCCTTTTGTTTTGTCACATGCTTGTTCCCATGAACACGTGATGACTCCCCCGTGCTCAAGGGTTCTCTGCCTTGGCTGCTTTCTTCTTGTTTTTTTTTTTTTTTTTTTTTTTTTTTTTAAGATTTTATTTATTTATTTATTTATCAGCCATAGGGAGAAAGAGCACAAGCAGGCAGAGTGGCAGGCAGAGGGAGAAGCAGACTTCCTGCTGAGAAAGGAGCCCGATGTGGGACTCGCTCCCAGGACCCTGGGATCATGACCCAAGCCAAAGGCAGCAGCTTAACCAACTGAGCCACCCAGGCATCCCTTCTTCTTGTTTTATTGAAGTATAGTTGATAATAGCTTTAAAGCTCCCAATATCTGGCTTGTACCTCCAGACATTTGGACTTCATGGGTCTGGGGTATAACCTCTGGACATCAAGGTTTTTTAAAACTCCCCGCCCAGGGACACCTGGGTGGCTCAGTGGGCTAAGCCTCTGCCTTCGGCTCAGGTCATGATCTCAGGGTCCTGGGATTGGGCCCTGTATCGGGCTCTCTGCTCAGCAGGGAGTCTGCTCCCCTCCCACCAACTGCCTGCCTCTCTGCCTATGATCTGTCTGTCAAATAAATAAAATCTTAAAAAAATAAAATAAAATAAAATAAATAAATAAAACTCCCCGCCCAATTCTACTGTGCAGGTGAGTTTGAGAACTACCGCTTTCATGAAGACCGAGCTTGAATGTCCTCTGTAAATTGCGCACTCGACCTCCCCCAGTTACTAGCATGTAACTACCACTCCCTAGTAAATAATGAATGGAAATTAATTACATATGTAAATTAACTTTTAAAGATAAAGCAAATTAATGACAGAATGAGAAGGAGTAAAGAAGTCGTCTTCTTTCAGATGGAAGATCTAATGAGTTCAGAAATGAAACTTACAAACTATGTTTTAATTAATAATAGTTACAATAGTAATAATAAGGGTGATGCTAATAATTCCATGTGCCACAGGCACTGTGCTGTTTTATATGACATATTTACTTTCACCTTCTTCCCCACTCTCCATTCCTAACACGTGCACCTGCACGTCCCCCCTCCAAGGTTCTTTCTCACATTCAAATTTTGTTATGTGCTGAATTTCTGTCTTAAAGGCCTCCTCCTTCTTTGCCTAGTTTAAAAACCTTCAAGGTCCGGATCAAGCCCCATTCCAAATATAAAATGCACACACACAAGGAAAGGTAAATCTCTCTCCCACCTGGCCTCCTTTGACACTTACTTTGGCATTAACTCAGCAATTAATTCCCTGTGTCCCTAAAACCCCTTCTCGTTTCATATCTTTATGTCTTATGATTACCATAAAAAGACTGAGGATTCTGGGAAGACAGGGAACATGAATATATATCAATCAACAGATTTTTTTTTGTCTCTATTGGAAATGCAGAGTCCACCACCAAGGAGCTCCCAACCTATAGGATAAACTTAGAGGTAAACAGAAACGTCAGTGAAACACAACACGTTCTCTATTTGAGCCATGACTGGAGTGCTGTGGGGATACCAAGGCAGGCTGGTGCTACTGGCTTTCCCACAGGTGACAGGGAAAGTACACTGATCAGCATTGGTTGGCCCTTCTGGATCCATGCTCCAGTCTTGGAAGTTGACCCATTTGGACCACATGTCTGAACTGACTCTTGAGTTCAGCCCCTTACTTCATCCAAAGACGCTTGTTAGGTCCCTCCCAATTCAAGGCACAGGGCTGGCCTCTCCAGATACAGCCCTACAGCAAACAAAGCTGATCTCTCACAATTACCGTCCCAGGGGAGAAAAGTCATAAATAGTAACAGGGCATAATGGCAGTCGGCAATGAAGGAAGAGGGTAGTGTGCCGTGAGATGATAACTGAGGGAAATCTGTTGTTTGTGGTAAGAACTTAACCAAGAGAGATTAAGTGAGGGAATAAAGGAAAATACTGTTGAATCCGGGTGAAGGAAAATTGAAGAAACTCAAGTCAGTCTTCATTTTTTTTCTCATTATTTTAGTGCACCTGCTTATTCTGTCAACTAGGAATGGTTCTACGAATGAACAAATATTGTACTCAAAGAACTGAAACAATTCTCATCATACTTTGTTTTATTGGCCATTGATGGTTTCAACCGCACCTGCTGGCCTCATACCTTTAACGTCCCATAAATCCCTCTAAGGCATGGATTGAGATTTCTCCCTTGGTGTTTCGGTTTTCTGGATGATCTGAAGTGCTGTAAGCAGGACCCAGCCCCTAGTTAACCCCCAGCACCCAGTTGTCTAATGACTAGAGTAATAGGACGGTTAGTGGCTTGTAGATGGTGCAGGCTGGTCCTGGGCTCAGGAGTTGGCAGGACAGAGAAAAAGTTCATGTCGATTTGCATTTTCCCTCAGCTGAAGGAAGTCTTTATCCAGCAGTCGGTGCAGGGGGTGACATCAACGGCGTCGGTGCGCAGAGGCCCTCAGCAAGCCCGGATCTGCACTTTCCCCCCCGGACATGAAGCGCCTCCGTTCTGGGGTGCGGGGTTGTTGCACTCTCTCCTCCTCTCCTGGGTGCCTGCTCTGCAGGCGGACCAGGAGCTCCAGCAGCTCCAGTGACCATTCGCCTTGGCTCCTGCACAGATAATTTTCCAGGGGTGGAGGAGGTTCTCCTACAAGAAGGAGCTGGGACTATCAGGAGGGCGGCCCATCCCATGGCCCTGGAGTGGTCGGCAATCTCTCCTTGGGGAGATGCCTGGTGCAGCCAACCCAGACCTCTGTGCTCGCCACCTTGCACTTAATTTGAAACTCTGGATAGAGTGAGAAGAGGCCACTGAGAGCAGTTCGATGGAAGATAGATAGGCAAGTGAGCCGGGAAGGCGTGCTCCTCCAGAAGAATGGCACGGAGCCGCTGGAGGGTGTGTAGAGCAGGGACCACCACCCGGCCGGGGGTTCACAGACAAGGGCTAGCCTGACAGCCCAGTAGAGAGGTTTGCTGGGCTTTTGTGAGGGTTGGCAAAGCAGTCCCCCTCCAACTCTGATGATGGGGCCACAGTGGGTGACAGAAGCTCTGCGTAGAACATGAGAACATAGGCACTGATCATGGGATGCCCCTGGAAATCCAGCTCATGCACCCCCCTGGCCTGGAGCTGCTGCCTCCTACTGGCTCTGTGCCTTAGGGAAGACCCTCTCTCAGCCTGAGTTTTCACCTCTGTAAATGAAACGGCTGGACTAATCTGGTGGGGTTCTCCATCATTTTTTTCATTACTGTTTCTCCCCCACACCACCCCCTGCCTGCTCCGTAAATGAAATCTCATACGAGCCCCAATATGGCAGCCAGATGAAAGTCGGGCTGTTTTATTTGAAGCTGGGGTGTCTGTCAGGTTTGCTCTGCTCCCCTGGGGCATCCCCTAAGACTGCTGGTTTCCTCAGATCTCAGTGTGAATATCACTGGATTAGATTATCTTCAGGTCCCTTCCAGCTCTGTAATTATACTCCCTGGTGGGACAGCCACAGCGGACGTCTATGTCTCTATTTTTCTCACTTCCGTGACTTGGTCCCCATAAGCAAAGGTTTGCAGGGAAAATCCTTAGGGACCAATGTCAGTGGGTCTCTATGGTAGCTGGCTTCCCAGTCTTAGATTTCCTTACCAAATTAATCTTTGTCAGGCTGAACTTCAGTCTGGTGTCCCCAAGGCTACCTGATGTCCACACAGTGCTTGTAACAAGGTTAATGGGATACCTATGTGCTGCCTGAAATTGACTGAAAGTAGTCTTGCAGGAGAAATGGGCTGTGAGGAGGAGGACCCATCCTTTGTGCCCTGCCATCACCCCCAGATCTTTGGCATCATGTCCCCCTTCCCCAGGGCCCATTGTGTGTACATATGACTCAGCATGGCCACAACTGAGCCCAGCACTGGACCATTGAAGAGGCATAACTAGGTAACCCACATTCCCTATTACTTTCTATCTCTGTGGTCTCGGATAGGGATCCAAGGAATCCAAGCAAGTCACTGGGACTGCGGGCCCATGCCGTAAGTGTAATTAGTAAGGCAGGACTCTTTAAGTCAGGATAGACTGATAAGCATGTTCTGGGACATAGCTTCCCTTTCCCCTTCCCAAAAGAATAGTCAATGCAATCATCTCAGGCCCTCTGCCCCCATCTCTGAAACTCCCCGACTCTTATGATGTACATCAGTAGAACGTAAGATAAGAGCTTGGGTCCTGGCATGGGTCCAACCCCCTGGGTCCAAATCCTGCCTCTGACAGTCGCCAGCTGGATGGCTTTGAGCAAGGTATGTCTCCTTCCTCCTACCCCAACTTGTCATCTGTGAATTGGGGCTAATAATGGTACTTATAACATTTTTGAGGGAAGATATGAGTTTATGCACAGGGAGTGTTGAGATAGTGCTGGCTCAGAATAAGGATGTTATTCTTTCTGTTCACTGGCCTGTGGTCCCTCTGGAAAAGCTGCCTGGACAGTGGGGAGAATGAGGGCTGAAACCCAGCCCACACTTTGCCTGAAAAGTCAAGAAATCCCAGGACCCAGGAACTGGTATCTGTCAGCCCTGAGAAGTTTCTTTGTTTCTTCCCCATTTACCCATCCATTATGCAGTGCCTTTATTCAGTTTCCATGAGGAAACTGTGCCAGTCTTTGCCCTGGTAATGAGCCTACTTGTTTTTTATTCTCTGCACCCTCCTCATAAGGACCTTGGGATTCACTCACCATCTTGGCTCACCCTTCTCAGAATTCCTCCTACAAGATACAAGGCAGCTCTTTGGGATTTAATTAATTAATCCCTTCAACCAGCAAAGGAGGGTTTTAGGCAAGGCATCAAACCAAGATAGACCCTCTCTTGGTGGAGTGATCTCTTCCTCTTACATATTATAATAGAGCCTCCCACGTGTGGTAGTGTCACATCAACACAGCCTGTGAGGAAGGTGCTGATACTATCCCCACTTTTCAGGGAATTCTGGGATGAAAGTTGGCAACATTGGTATTCAAAAGCCTATCTGCCAACAGAGCTCTGCCATCTTGCTTCCCATTGAGAACTACGCCCCCAGTGAGGAAATTATAACCCATCATCGCCTCATCTTAAAACAAGGCTCCCACCCCATCTACTGTGGACATCAACAGTTTCTTATATGGACCTAAGAGTAATACCTTACATATACCTATCCAGACTTTCTTTTTTTTCCCTTTACATTACCTTCATTGCACTTGCCAGTGGAGATGGATCTATGTATTAGTTGGGCAACCCATGGGTTGTTGTCATCATTCCATGCACGACATAGGCAGCTTTGTATGTGCAGAAAATTGAAAGCTTAGGGATTTGAGCTAAATTCTTGGAGTAGAGATTCTTGAAGCTCCAAGGAAATTTAAATGAGTGAGATGAGCCCCAGAAAAAAGAAATGGTTTACCGGTGTCTCACAGGAAGTTAGTGAAGTGGTTGGGACACACATCTAAGTCCTCAGACTTGTTCATCTGTGAAGGATATGGATTCCTAATCCTTGTGTGAGGGCTTTCCTCCCTGGGACCAGTCAGTTCATGCTATACCACAGTACTTTGAAACCTGACTTGCTCCAGCCCTTTTGAGTTTTGGCCATAGTTCTGAGTACTTTAATGCCAACTATTTAACTCTTGTCATGAGTTGGATTGTGTGCCCCCAAAGGTAGGTTCAAGTCCAAACACCCTTGCCCTGTAAATGTGACCTTATTTGGAAATAGGGCCTTTGCAGTTAATATCATCTTAAAATGAGGTCATGATGGAGTAGGGTGGGTCCTAATCCAATGACTTGCTTCTTTATAAGAAGAGAAAACACAGATGGATAGTGGAGAACACCGTGTGAAGACGGGGCAGAGACTGGGGTGGCGCATCTATAAGCCAAGGCCTGCCAGGGATGGCCAACAACCACCAGAAGCTAGGAGAGAAGCCTAGAATAGATCTACCTTCAGAGCCCCTGGAGGAAAGCAGCCAATATACCTGAAGTTTGGACTTCTAACTTCCAGAAGTTTCAGATAGTAAATTTCTGTTGCTTCAAGCCACACAATCTGTGGTAATTTGTTACTGCAACCCTAGGAAACTAATATATCCCTCCAGAAATGAATCCTACTGTCCATACATACCTTGGCAAACAACAGATCTCATCTGAGAGAGGGTCTTGATAGCAGGAAGAAAGCAGAAGAACCATTAAAGAGGGGAGGAGGAGTCAGCCATAAAGCAAGAGGTCACGGAAAAAAGAGGCTGGGAACCCCAAGGTCTTTTCTGTGCTGGCCCCCCTGAGCTGGGCCAGGTTTGCAACTGAGCAAGGATGCATGGGCCTTACCCTCTTGCTCCATTTTCTCACAGGCAGAGCCCTTGCGACCCAGGGGGCACTGGCACTTGCAGCTGGTGCCCTGGAGGATGGGCTCCCCGTTATTGAAGCAGGGCCCACAGCGGCAGGCGTTGAATTCCATCAGGTACTGGTCCAAGGCCAGCTGCAAGTTCCGGCGTTTGGTCTCCAGGGGCCCCAGGGTAGTGTGCCTCAGCACCTCATGGATGGGCTGCATCTGTGGGTGCGAAAAGAACAGAGAGCCTCTTCCTGGGCCTCCAGCTTCCCAGAGCCCAGGCGCTGGCCATCAAGCCTCTGGAAGGCCTGCTATGTGCCAGGCACCAAACTAGACACTCATCTCTACCCCACTGCATTGGATCCTCACTGCCACCTAACTCCAGAGACTCTGAGTGTTTGAGTGACTTGCTCAGGATCACATAATTAAGTGTAAGAGCTGCTCTGGACATGGGCCTGCTTAGCTCTGAAAGCTGTGGTCCCCCAATCCCAGAGGAAGAGAGCTCTGCAGCAATCTATGCCAACTCTTCAGCCCCCCTCCTGCACTTTTAGGAGGCAGAGAGAGGGTAAAGTATTATGTGTATTTATGTGTATTTTTTCTTTTTTCTTTTTTTTTTAATTTTTTTAAAGATTTTATTTATTTATTTGACAGACAGAGATCACAAGTAGGCAGAGAGGCAGCCAGAGAAGGGTGGGGGGAAGCAGGCTCCCTGCTGAGCAGAGAGCCCGATGTGGGGCTCGATCCCAGGACCCTGAGATCATGACCTGAGCTGAAGGCAGAGGCTTTAACCCACTGAGCCACCCAGGCGCCCCTATGTGGTTTTTTCTCCTTGATTGCTAACCTTCAATGCAAGAATTATTAAAGTCCTTGATAGGTAGCTGTGGGGGCAGTGCTGGACACTTCTCCTATTGGTATCAGCTTGGAGAGGTGTGGCAGAAGGGGGTCACTTGCGTTTGAGGCCACCACCTGCCCGTTCCAGGAATGACTATAACCCAGGGTTTCCCAACCTCAGGAGGACTGCACTTCTGGCTGGATAATTCTTTGATGGTGGGGGAGGGCCGTCCCAAGGATCGTAGGATGTTTAGAAATATCCCAGGCCTCTACCCACTAGATTCTGGTAATAACTTCCGGTTGTGAAAACAGAAACTGTCTCCTGACATCGCCACCTGTCCCCTGTGGGGTGAAATCGATCCCAGATTGGGAAACAGTAAATGTGGTAGAGAGCCATGAATCTGGAACCAGAAAATCCAGCTTTGAATCTCAGCTCTACGAGTCCCAGCTATGCGATCTGTCCGGTTACACAGGAGCCTGCCTTCTTTGTCTCTAAAATGAGAACAATCCTCTTGCCTTACTTTTACTATCACAGAGTAAAAGTTTAAAAAATGCTGCTCCCATCCTAGTTATGTGGTCTTTCCTGTCTATCTCTAAACCTCAGCCTCATTTTCTATAAGATGGGAACAGTAACCTACTTCCTTGAATTCTTATGAGGATCTAAAGAAGTAATGAATGAGAAACCATTGCGGAACGGAAGAACAATATAAAGTAAAGCACCATTTTTATTCGTTAGATGTGATGATGGGGGGAAAAGACGAAATCCTCCAAATTGCATGTCCATAGGGTTGTCTTTGGCATGCTTTTAAGGCTATATATTTTAACTCATAGTCATACAATGAAAGCTCCTTTACTGATTTCTCATTTTATAGGACAGTAACCCAAAACCCTGAGATGGGAGTGATTTGCCAAGGTCACAGGGCAATTCAGAGATAAGACTGAGCCACACTTGGGCAATCTCTTTTTTCTGGAATCAAGAGTCAATAGAGGGCACATGGCACTAGCCTTGAGTGGGTTCCTGGAAATGTGTACAGAAAGACCCGTGACCTTGGCTTGTGGTCACAGGTTGCAGCAGAGGTCACCAGCCATGTCATTTCAGAACTGGCTGGGCTGCTAGCCAAGGGCAGATGACCACTTACTGGAAGCTCAGAAAATTTGGTCCCGTTATTAGGAAGTTAGTGCAGGATGTGCTGCCCTCTGACCCTCGTTACAGATAACTCTTAATTCCAGGGAAGGTAGGACCATTGGGCAACTTGCCTGTGACCTTCCAGTAGGGTTCAGCACTCAGTCTCCTGCCTCTTACTCCTCACTCCCAGAACCCACAGGAAGTGGGAAGGAAGCATTCCTTAGGAAGGGCAGGTAGGAACTTAAAGGAGGGAGGAAGGGTGGAGAAAAAGAATCTTAGAGCTTGAAAAGATATTGGCCATGGTTTTGTTCCCATTTTATAGATAAGAACACAGATTCAGAGAAGGCAAGTGGTATGATATGAGCAACTCAATATAACCTAACACATAATAATATATAACATAGCAAAACATCATAACATAACATGATTCCCATATTCACTCAGTCTAAGGACCTGCCAAAACCCAGTACTGCTAAGCTAAAGGGACATGCAAGTGAGTAAGCCATTGTCTCCACTCTGAGCGTCAGGTTCCGAATAACCCTGGTTGGTCTCCTTGCCCATTGTCTGTCTGTCTGTCTCTTTCTCTCCCCCCAGCCCTTCAATGCATCCTTCATATATCTGTAAGCATCCTTTTTTAAAAACACAGCTAGAGCTGTGTCACCTTCCTGCTCTGCAATCTGTCACCACCTTAATGCATCAAATCCAAACTATTCAGGGGGCAGCCTGTGATGTGAAGAGACCATGGGTATTAGAATCTATTGGACACAACTCAAGTTTGGCTCTGTCATTTACCAGCTATGGTATCTGTCCAGCTTCCTTAGCTTCCATCAACGTATCTCTTCAAGTGACACTCACTAAGTACCCACTACTCTTTCCCTAACCTTGTGATGTAACATTTTATTATCCCCATGTTGTAGAGCAGGGAACTAGGGCTCAGAAAATAAAGTAACTTGTCCAAGGTTGTACACTGAAAAGGTGGTGAGCCATGATCCAAATTATGTCTTTCTCATCCCAAATTTAGGCCCTTTTCCCCAAAGACAATATTTGGGCTTCTCCAAATCATTAATATCAGACTTCCCCTTGGAGGCTTTGCTCAAGGCAAACACAGAGTTCACCTCTTGCCCATGAAAGTTTATATATTGCCCCTGATATCAATTTTACACTTTTTGCCCAAATGACTAATAGCTTGATGATAGCAATTTTCAGACCCTATGTGAATTACAGGTGCGTGAAAATAGTCCCTTACTTATTGGAGAAGAAATGAAATCAGGGTTAATCCATCTGACCTCTTTCTTCATGGAGAGCAGGGTATTATAATAGACTTTTAGGTTCAACTGTTGGTATATATTTTAAGAAGAGGAATGTATCTATACCTGGGGATTTTAAATATACTCAGGAAATGGACAAGAGTCAAGAGAAAATGGGCAAGAAAACAATAATATTTTGTTTTAAAGCCCCAAAATACAATTCTTTCCTTAATGGACTACCCTTGCCTATGAACAGTAATAGTTCGACAACTGGTGGAAGAGTCCGTTTCCTTTGCACTTTGAGTACAATCTCACTGCCTTTGTGAAGTTAGGGATTTGAGGCAGGGTTTCTCAACTTCAGCACTATTGACGTTTGGGGCCAGACATTTCTTTGTTGTGGGGGCTGTCCTGTGCGTTGAGAGATGTTTAGCATCACCCCTGGTCTCTACTCAGTAGATGCCAATAGCACCTTCCTAGCTGTAACAACCAAGAACCTCTCCAGACAATGCCATATTTCCCTGGGGAGCGAAGTACCCACCCCCCCCCACCATGGTTGAGAACCATGGCTTTAAGGAGGGTGCTAGGATAGAGGGGTGTGAGAACAGATTGTGAGGTCTAAAGGTCTGAAATCCAGGCAGCTACACATGAGCCCTATGACTATAAATGGCTCACTGCTCTCTTAAAGCCTCAGGTCCCTAATCCTTTCCATGGGAAGACTCACATCTGGACCAGAGGTTCATTGTGATGAGGAGATGAGATCCCTTAGAGCAAAGACAGCAAATACAGCTGGGGAGCACAGCTCATTCTTATATGGCCTTTGAGCTAAGAATGGCTATTTCATTTGTAAAAGTTTGTAAAAAAGAAGGAGAGGAATTTGTATGACAGAGATTGTATGTGGCCCACAAAGGCAAAAATACTTATTATCAGCTCCTTTACAGAAAAAGTTTGTGAACCCCTACTTGAACAAATGTGATTTTAAAGTCTTTCCTATATAAATACAAGTTCCTATTTTTTCATGTGGCCTAATCCTGAAGAAATTCTGGGACTACTGGTGTAAAACTAGGCTCTGCCCAGATATTAAGCTTCTGCTCCCAGTGGTCCTGTGGCCCCGGGGTTTGAAGTCACCCACTCCCTACAGTCAGGCGTGGGGAAGGCCACCAGATCACTGTGCCGTTACATTTAATCTTGTTCTTTGATGGGCTCATAATAAGAAATATGAAATGATCTGGTCTGCTTCACTTTCATTCCTCATGGACGTAGAGTTTCTTCAAGTGCGAAAAGACTTACCTCAAAATCAATAACAACAGGATTATACTTTAATGACCTCCCCCAGGAACGATATGTAATGGTGCTACTGTTTTCAGACAAGCCACTGCCCCAGCCAGAACTGCCACCTCGCACCCGAGAAATGATGTTTTCCACACCCATGGCCGTCAAGTTGTTTTCTGCCATCAAAGAAGATAACTGCATTAGTTCATTTTCCAAAAAACCAAAGGACTGATTGGCAAGCCCCACTAATGAGATCTGGGACAGAGTTCCTGTACCCCCCCTTAGAGCTGTCTCCCACACTTCTACCTTGCTCCATTAACTCAGGACAAAGCAGAAGAGAGGGACCAGAGCCTAGAAATAGACCCATCCTCTGAGTTAGAGCAGATATTGGGATGAAAGCCTAGCCCTGACCAGCATGGCGGAGGGAGAGGATGGGAATGTGGAGGATTCATTCACGCATGCATTTATTCATTCATATGCCCAGGGCGTACTACCTGTCTAGTAGGCTCAATTAAATATCATTGGTGCTAAAAAAAAAATAATGATTTATCATAGGTGCGGCAACAGGTATCTCTGTGGGGCTCAGAAGGGGCATGGAGAAAGATCTACAGTAGAGGAAGGAAGGTGGTCAGGGTGAAAGGTGAGTTGTCTAGAAAAGTGAATGAATTTTTGGAGGTAAATGGAGAGAGGAGGGAAGGACGTCACAAAGAAATCATTTAACTTAAGGCCCTGGAGCATGAGTAGTCTAACACAATGGTAGTAACTTGAACCTGTTTTTTGTCTACTTCATCCACTATATTGTAAACTGTTTCATCATCCCTGTACCCTCGGTATCTCCCACCTGAAAAGAAAAATACCCTGTACATTTGATGAATGAATGCATGCATAAGTACTCACACTAACTTGTTCAGGAAATGCCACAAAATATGCGTGCAGTCTTTCTCTAATAATTGTTCCTTGATCTTGGTAACTATGTTCTTCTCTCTCAGAAGACTTGTCTCCTCCCTCTGGACTATAAACTGAGAGGCCTTCATCTCAACAGTCAACTACCCAGGTTCTGTCTACACATTCCTTTTTTTTTTTTTTTTTTTACACATTTCTTTTATCCCAGTTCTTTCTTAGATCTTTATCTAGTGCTCGAAATCTAGAAGGGGGCACTTTCCAAAATCACATCTTTCTAAGATGACCTTAGCCCATGGTGCATTCAAAATAGAGCCACAATCAGTCATTGGTTTGGGGTATTTAGTACCTAGACAGCACGACCATTGACTGAAATGGAATCCGCTGAGGGGGAAAATCATGTCCGTGCCCTGAGTGTGTGTCTGAGAAAAATCTATCTTCTCTTTGGGAGACCCAGTACTCAATACTTACGCTCATTGCCACGTCCGGATTTTGCACAGAGGCCCCCTGATAACTTTCCTCCAATTTTTAAATGGTCTGAATAGTCATATTCAATGCCCACAAAACCTCCAAAGCATGACTTGATATCTGTGATGGTAAGACCTGCAACAGGGAGACAGAGACACAAAATGCTGAGACGCTTTAAGACCATGAATGTGGTTCATCTCCCACTCCTGTTTCTCTCCCTTCATTTTTCCCTTCTTCCAATGGGATATGAAGCATGAGAGACGATGGACTCCGGGAATCAAGCTGAGGGTTTCTTTTGTTTGTTTGTTTAGGTGGGGGGGGGCAGGTGATGGGTGAGCCTGCTGATGGGTATTAAAGAGGGCATGGATTGCATGGGGCACTGGATGTTATACGCAAACAATGAATTATGGAACATTACGTCAAACACTAGTGATGTACTGTGTGGTGACTAATGTAACACAATTAAAAAGAAATAAAATCTATTTTGATAACTCCACCAAAAAACCCAAAAAAGACAGTGACTATGGAACAACTCCCTCACAGCAGTTATAGCTAGCTTCAATTTTGGAGTCCAAGAGATCTAGGTGGAGATCCCAGTCCTTTAACCCAAGTTCAGTGTTCTCTTGTATGAGGTTCAAACCCAAATAATTCTTGGAATGAGAAGGAATGTATACTGCACGTACTAGTTGCTCAAAAGCGCTGGTTTCCTTTCCTTTGCACATACTCCTTGAGGCTCCTTGAGGCAGGGATTCTGCCTCATCCATCTCCATATAATCCTTGCACAGAACCTGGCCTGTGATTGGCACCATCTTCACTCCGCCATTTTGCATACAGTACCCCTTCCTTTCTCCCTTTTTACCATTGTTCCAAGGTCTACTCAAGCTCTAGTTCAAATACCATGTTCTCTATGAAGCAGATTTGGATCAGAATACTTCCTTCTTTCCTCAGAGCTACCAATGTGTTTTGTCCAGGCATGAGCAATCATATTTGCACAATTCTTTTTTGCCCAGGTCCTCTTTGTACCCCAGAAAGGCCAGAGTGCTGTTAGATGATGGGGTCTCCATGGACAGTCTGCCTGCCTTCTGGCCCCATAATAACTGAGTCCACATTAGCTATCCCCATATTTGTCTACATCTGGGGGCCCTTGGAGGAACCTGAATCTTGTAGATGAGGAGCATAATTCTCAAAGCAGTAAAGACATTTTGTCGCAATCCCTCACTTTGTAAGTGAACAGAGCTGGGTTTCCAGCCCTTCACTGGGCTGGTAAGGTAAGGCTAGAAAAATCAACTAGAGCAGGGTACTGACCATTGCTACAGAGTCCAGCTTTATCTGCAGCTCGGGTTTTCTGAAGGTTATGAACTGGGGTTTGTATTTTTTGAAATGTCATTACTTTTTAAAATTTAAATTCAATTAGCGAACACATAGTACATCATTAGTTTCAGATGCAGTGTTCAACAATTCATCGGTTGCATACAACACCCAGTGCTCATCACATCACATGCCCTCCTTAATGCCCATCACCCAGTTACTGCATCTCCCACCCACCTCCCCTTCGGCAACTCCGTTTGTTTCCCATAGTTCAGAATCTCCCATGGTTTGTCTCCGTCTCTGATTTCTTCCCATCTAGTTTGCCCTCCCTTCCCTTATGGTCTTCTGCACTGTTTCTTATATTCTACACATGGGTGAAACCATATGATAATCATCTTTCTCTGATTTACTTATTTTGCTCAGCATAATGCCCTCCAGTTCCATCCATGTCAATGTAAATGGCTAAGTATTCACCATTTCTGATGGATGAATGATATTCCATGTATCTATATACCACATCTTCTTTACCCATTCATCTGTTGAAGAACATCTCGGCTTCTTCCACAGTTTGGCTATTGTGGACATTGTTGCTGTGAATAGGTACCCCTTCGGAATCACTACATCTGTATGTTTGGGGTAAGTACCTAGTAGTGCAATTGCTGGGTCATAGGGTACTCTATTTTTCATGTTTTGAGGAGCCGCCATACTGTTTTCTGGAGTGGCTGCACCAGCTTACATTCCCACCAACAGTGTAAGAGGGTTCCCCTTTCTCCACATCTTCTCCAACACTTGTTGTTTCCTGTCTTGTTAATTTTTGCCATTCTGACTGGTGTGAGGTACTTTTAACTTCAATTATACAATAATTATTACCAGCCCTTGTACTATTATGGCAACCACAAGGGAAAAATAATTTTCATTGATTATTCAATTGAGCCTTGGATTATATCTAATATTTTCAAGGAAGTATCAAGTAACCAAGTTACTAGTCTGTGTCCCCATCAAACTACAAACTCTGTGAGGTCAAAGATTTGTGCCTTATTCACTACTTTCTTGTCAGCATGGCAGTACAGTGTCTCCTGTGGAGGAGGCACTCAGTAACCATTTTCAGAATAAGTGATTGATGAATAAAACAAGTGAGCGAATAAATATATACCAGGAGTCCTGTGGCACAGGCTCCTGACAGAAAAAAATTTCAGAAGTCAGGAATCCTGAATTCAAATTCCAGTCACTTGGATAAATGGATGAAGAGGTTGTGGTGTGTGTGTGTGTGTGTGTGTGTGTGTGTGTGACTATTATGTGTATATGGTTATTATACATTATACATATATATGATTATTCAGCCTTAAAAAAAAAAAGAGATGTGCCATTTGCGAGAGCATGGATGAACCTGGAGGACATCATGCTAGCATGAAGTAAACCAGACACAAGAAGGAGAAAATGGCATGATCTCACTTATATGTAGCATCTAAAAATGCCAAGTAAATATATGGGAGCAAAGAGTAGAAAGGCAGTTGCCAGGGGTGCAGAGGTGAGGGGGCGTGGGGGGAGACGCTGGTCAAACAGGACAAAGTTGCAGTTTTGTAAGATGAATAAGTAGAGACGTTTGATGTGCAGCCTGATGAAGACAGTTCATCATATCACGGGGAATACTGAACGCTTGTAAAGAATGTAGATTCCCATATACATTGGAAAAGGGAACTGTGTGAGAACATATGTTAACTAGTTTCACTGTAGTCATCATTTCCCTTTGTATACGTATATCAAATCATCGTGTTGTACACTTTCACTGTGTACCCATGTTCTGGTTTTAAAAAGCAGAACTAAACAAATCCCAGGCACAGGCACGCTGTATGAGTTGAGAAAACTCCTGTGGTCACACTGGGCTGCAGTTTTCCTGTTTATGGAGAGAGGGGCTGGATTTGTCCGTCTCCAGGCCCCTCTGAGCTGCTACCCGCTGCCCCCAACCTGTGCCCCTGCGCCTGCATCTCTGAATCACTCCTGAGCTGGGAACGCCTGGGAGGCAGGACGCTGTGAGGCTGTGAGCACCAACACTCAGCACTGAGCCTGGGGCTTCTCCTGGCACTTCTGTTTGAGTACTTTTAATTGTTAATGCATTACTAATTGAGGAAGATTTAGCATATTTAATTGTTTTGGTTAAAAAATACTTTGCCGGTGATAAACAAAAGTGGGGAAAAGCATTCACAGGTAGAAGCCAGTGTGATTACAAGGGGAATGGTGGTGGAGGGCTGCTGGCTTATGGTGACAGAGCAGGCTGATTACAGGGGTGAGGGGTTGCTGGAGGGCACCTCCAGGGCCCTTATGCTCACGAGGGTCTGCCACAGCCTGTCGATTTGAGCAGGACCACTTGAGTGCAAAGATTTGCCTTCCAAGAACACCAAAGTTGGGTACCAGCCAGCAAGGGAAGGTCTGCGACTTCAGAATCCTCAGATGTAAGAGGGCTGAGAGCATCCTTGGACACCCAGCCCACCTTTCTCATTCTTAGATGAGATGCCTTTGGTTCATATAGGTGAATTATCTTACCTAAGGTCACACTGCTAAGAAACAGTGGAGCTGAGATTCAAACTCAAGCCCATCTTGCTTAGAAGCCTGTGATATTTTCATTTCATCATTTTCATTTGGATGCTATCACATCCAACTAAAGAATTCTGCTCTCAGAAAAATTTAGTGAACGCTGACTGGGTACCATCCCCATCACATTGTGTTAGGCAGTGCAGACACTGTGAACTAAATAGGAATATGATGAAAATCTGAATAAGCAAGGTCTTGTCCTTGAGAAGCTAGCAGGGTTTGGGTACATACTAAACAAAAACTAAGGTGCACCCCAAGAGTCACATGTTTCTATATAGGAGGGTTAGGAGAGGGTCTCGCATCAGAAGCTGTGGGGGGGGTGAGGTGGGACGCCGATCAGAGCTGTCTGTGAGGACCCGTGGGAAACCAAGGCCAGTGAGCTTGGTGGGGGGTGGGCATAGGAGGTCAAATGCCATGCCAAAATCCAAGACTTGAAACTGGTACTGAAAGCTAAGACACAGAACCATACACGTCTTGCTTCATCCATCTAGTAAAGAGCAGAGGAGGGAGAGGGGAGAGAGAACAGAGAACGGTCTGGAGCAATTGTGTGGCACTTGCCCAGATGAGTGTGTGGCCTGAGTGGTGGAGTGACTATACCAGCTGACCTTTGAACAACACTGGGGTTCGAGATGCTGACCCGCCACACGGCTGAAAATCTAAGTATAACTTTTCACTCCCCCCAAACTTAACGACTCATAGCCTACTATTGACAGGAGGCCTTACAGTTAACATAAACAGTGGATTAACACATATTTTGTATATTATATGTATTATATACCATGTTCTGACAATAAAGTAAGCTAGAAAAACTGGCATTATGAAAATCATAAGAGAAAATACATTTACAGTACTGTACTGTATTTATTGGAAAAAATCCACATATAAGTGGGCCTACATGGTTCAAATCCATGTTCATAAGTCACGTGTATTTATAGAACCAAACAATGATCAGCCATGGCTCCACCCCACGCCATCAAGGCTGGGTTCCTTAGATGTCAGCTTGGACCATGTCATACCGACATTTGTTTCGGGGTCTTGAACTCAGTGAACTCTGGAGTTGAGGTTCCCAAACCCGGCTACACAGTGAGATCATCTGTAGTGCTTATAAAAAATACAGGTTCCTGTGTCCCATCTCTATGAGTCCTAATGCTCTATTTCTGAGCCATCAGCAATCTTTATTTAAACAGATGACCCAGATGATTCCTTGTCAGTGCATCTGGGACCAGATATTGAGTAGCATGGTTCTACAGAGAACTCTGGTGGCTTGTACCAGAGCACCAGCCTCGGCCCTGTCTCAGTCAATGCCTTGGATATGGACTCAGCAGGCAGGCTCATCTTATCCACCCATAAGAGGTAACTAGGAAAAGCCAAGGATCATTCAGGTAAAGAACCGGGATTGAAAAAGCCCTCAAAAGGTTTGGAAGGATAGACAGACCAAGCATAGCAAAATGAGGCTCAGTTGGGAAAGCTGTAACTTCCTTCCCTGGGGAGAAAATACCATGCATGAACACAGTAGGGAATGGGCACAGCTTAGAAAGCAAGAGAAAAGGCTGTGGAGTTTTGGATAACTTCCAGCTCAGGAAGACAATGAAACCAGGTGAAAAACCAGGGGAAAATTATAATCAATAAAGTAAAGGAGGGGATAATCCGTGTGTGTGTGTGTGTGTGTGTGTGTGTGTGTGTGTGTAGCTTAGATAAACCCAGAATCTGATACAAAGTTCTGGAGTCCACATTTTTAAAAGGAAATAAGGAAAGACGACTTTCGCTCAACATTGTTTAGACTTAAAAAAGAAGGAAATCCGGCCATATGCAAGAACATACATGAATGTTGAGGACATTGTGCTAAAAGAAATAAATAAGGAAGGACAAACATGCATGATTCCACTTATAGGAGGTATATAAAATAGTCCAACTATCAGAGTATAGAATAGTGGTTGGCAGGAGGTGGGAGAGGGGAAGTGAATTGCTAATCAATGGGCATAAAGTCTCAATTATGTAAGGTCCAACATTGTCTCTATAGTTAAGACTGTATTGTACACTTAAAAATTTGTGGAAAGAGTAGATGTCACGTTAAGTGTTCTTTTCAAAAAATTATTTATTTATTTGAGAGAGAGAGAATGCATGTGCAAACAGGGGGAGGGGATGGAGGGAGAGAGAGAGAGACTCTCAAGCAGATGCCCCACCAAGCACAAAGCCTTAAGGGGGCTCGATCTCAGGACCCTGAGATCACAACCTGAGTTGAAACCAAGACTTGGATGTTTAACCAACTGTGCCACCCAGGCGGCCCTCATGTTAAGGGTTCTTATCACAGTAAGACTAAAGAGTGAAAAAAGCAAGTAGGGAATGATTGGGGAAGAGCAGCATGAGGGTGAAGAAATTCAAAACCATATCCTTTGGGAATGTTTGAGGGAATGAGGATGTTCACCTGAACAAGAGAGGAAAGTTCTCTCTCTAAGAGAGAGCTGTAGAACTAGATTCAGCTCTCCAGAGGATTGTCTTGAGGAAGAGGAGTTAGGCTTACTTGTGTGGTTGCAAGAACTAGGACCCAGAGGGCAGAAGCTACAGGAAGACCGATTTAAGCTCAGCATAAAATAAATCTTCATGATGGTCACAGGCCAAGGAAATCTGAATTGTTTCATAGAGGCAGTGAGTTCCCCATCCTGGGAGGGTACCAAGGAGAGACTAACTATTTGCTTGTACGGGGAATAGTGGAAGAGTTTGAAGAGTTGACCCGTGGTCTCTTAAGGTTTCTTCTAAAGCCATGATTCTGAAACTTTAAGAACACACCAGAACACCTGGAGAACATTTGAAACAAGTGTGATAAGTACTTAATGATGTGTGCCAGGCATAAGGAATAAAGGATGAAGAAAGAAAAGAAATAAGGATGAAGAGCATTTGCTCTTCGTGAGCTCAGAGGCAAGCGTGAAGAAGTGGAAGAGAACAAACACTGCCCTGTTCGAGGAGAGGTGTGAAAGAGGCCAGCATAGTCAGAGGAGCCTTCCTTGGAGGTCAGACGAGGGATATCAGAGGCAAGTCTGAAAGGATGAGCAGGGATTAGCCAGATAAAGAGGGCACATTGGGAGCAGAGGGAGACCTTGTGGAGGTCTTGTATCTCTAGCAACAAGATTCTGCTCAGAAAGGCCAACCTGACCTAAACTCAAGAGTACAAAAGAGGGAGAGGGCAATCAGTGGGGCAAGTACTGGGAGCCCTTGGGTTCCTTCCCACTCTAGTCTGAACCTGAGAAGAACTGCTGGGATGTCCAACTGGCAGGCCAGGAACCCAGAGGACATGTCTCTGGCCACCGTGTCTACTGCTTGGGGTCTTCCACGGTCTTGGCAGTGGTACAGGTGTGAGAGCTGTTCTCACCCTTCTTTGGAGAGGCTGCATCAGTGTGGCTCAGAGGCAGAACCAGGAAGCTTGACTTCCGAGGTGCCAGAAGGCAACAAGTCTGTCACTCCTTAGATGAAAAGCACCAGGTGGAAAACAGCAGGTGTAATACATTATTTATCTTTTTGCAACAAACAAATGTCATTCAGGTTGCTGTGATCTATTTGCTTTGTTGCTTTGCTGTATTGGTTGCCTCCAAAGACAGCTTCAGAAGGAAAGGGAAAGACTCATATAGCCTATTTCATGCCATAACATTGGAAAAGATGATTGTTGAGCTTGGAAATGTAGGCTAACTTCACCTGCTCCCTCTAGGCTGCTGTTTATCCAGTAAAACTCATGCTTCTTCCCAACCGCCCAAGAACAACAGTGTAAGTACCTCTGTGCCTTTCATATGCTGTTTCCTCTCCCACTCAGTTCTAGAAAGCCTTCCTTCTCTCCCAAGGGCCGAAGTCTGTGTCCCCACAGAATCCTTGTGTGTCCCCCGGAGTATCCCTCTGCTCCCCTCCAGCATAGTATTTAGCAAACCTTAGCAATTGTCAGTTTCTTGGTCTGTTCTTCCAATTATCCTACAAACTTATAAAATTGCCTCTTGGGTTTACAGGTCTTGGCACAGAGCCTGGCATGTGACAAGCCCCCAGGAGTGCTCAGGGATGGGCTGATTCCACCCAATCTAGACAATGCCTCTAAAATGTTTCAGTAGTCACAGATCTCCTTTTTGGCTAATGATACAAATCATATCTTTGTAATATCTCACACTTGATTAGGAGATGATATTTTATAAAGCATTTTCATCTGTATTATCTCATTGGAGGCTCCCAACAGTCTTAGGGAGCCAGGAGGATTTATCTATTTAAGAAAAAGCCATAATTATGGTGGTTAAGAATATGAACTCTGGAGTCAGGGTTTTACATTCACTAGTAGTATTGGATGAGTTACCTGAACCTCCTTGGGCCTTATTTTCCCCATTTGTAAAATGGGAGCGATAGTTTCCCTACATGGGTCCCAGAAAACAGTGTGGGACACAATTAAGTGTTCAATGAATCTTCACTATTATTGTGAAGTTGCTTGCCCAAAATGCCATAACAAACAGGCCCAAGAGTCAGGGTCGATGTACGGTGTGTTACACCCGAAGATAGTACATGCTTTAAGGCATCACAGCAGCATTAACTGTGCACAGAAATGCTCCTCGTGTGGCACAGGAACAGTGGCCTTCCCCAGCCCCAGGTTCCATGATCACCCCATTGCACAAGGCTGCTCAGAGAAAGGAATCCATGCTCCCAATGGGCAATGTTGGGACTGTAGTCTCAGGTTTCCCTCCTGATTACTAACAGGTATCTTCAGAGACTCTGGCCCTTCTGGACGATTTTGGCCATACACATCTATTCAAATGGCGGGCTAATGGAGCCATGACGATAGTCAGTAGAGCAGAGATTCTCAGTCCCTCTGGGATGGAGACTGCCTAAGCCAAATTCACATCTGCATACTTACTATCTGGGCAAATTGTCTAATCTCTGTATTCTACAGGATTCTCATCCATAAGGTGGCGGCTTTTGTGGTACCTACCTCATAGGGTCGTCTGTGGTGGTTAAGTGAGTTAAGCTGTAGTGTGTACAATGCTTGGGTTGATGCCTGGCTCAGAACCAGCAGTGATGGTCAAGTATTACTGTTATGACTACTGCCCTGAATGCGACAGCATCCATAGACTGGGCTACTGGTCCCTGATGCTGAGCGTGGAAAATCACGGAACAATGGAGCCTAAGGAGTTTGTCAAAACAGATATATTTTTAAAAGGTTTTTTTTATTTACCTGACAGAAAGAGAGAAAGCACACAAATGGGGGGAGGGGCAGAGGGAGAGGGAGAAGAAGGATCCCCACTGAGCAGGGAGCTAGATGCAGGGCTCAATCCCAGGACCCTGAGATCATGACCTGAGCTGAAGGCAGACACTTAACTGAGACATCCAGGCGTCCCAAAAATCAGATTTTCTTAATCCACATTTCTGGAGTGTGCCATGAATAAGTGAAGATTGAGAAAACACCCACATTTGATAAGTACCTATTATGTGCTAGGTAAATCTTTCCCATGTGCTATCCCGTTTCGTATTCACACATTTCTCCATAACAGGTACAATTTTTCCCATTTTTGAGATGACTGAACAGAGCCTTAAATAGTTGAAGTCACTTGCCCAAAATGATAGAATAAGTAAATAGAACCGGGATTGAACCAAAGTCTATGTCCAAAGCCCATCTCCTCCATGCCACATGATGTCACCTATGGGAGAGAGGCTAAGTGTGGCTCTGGGGGTAATTTTGATATGATCACACCTTTTCTCCTTTAAGGCTGGGGCTGAGGTGGAAATTCAAAATCAGGGCAAGATCAGGAGAATGGTGTCGAGAGTGTCTCAGTTCCATGTGTATGTAAATGACTTAGGGGGGATGGGGACAAAGCCAAGACATCAGGAGTCTGTCAGTCAATCAATACCATCCATCATTGTGAAGTCTGGTTGTCATGGTAACTGGGGATAAAGCCTGGAGCCTGTTAGAATCTAGTGCCTGTCTGTTCAGGGTGACTGGTTGGTTAGCAGGCACAGCAAAAGACCCTCTGGGCCAGGCCAGACTGCTTAGCCATAAATATAAGACCTTTCACAATCAGATTCTGGCCCAGCTTACCCTCTGCACTGTCCAGTCCAGCCCGACTCTTTAGAAATCTACCCCGACTCTGCAGAGTGTCAGAAAGCTCCAGAGAGGGCCCAGCATAAATGGCTTGGATTCTGAGCCTCTCTTGCTAGGAAGATGCTGAGCCTTTACTGTGGACCAGCCTCCGCCTATGTGCAAGACTCTGGGATCACCTCATCAACAAGATGCATGACGGAAACAGACAGCTGCAAAGTGTGATATATCTAGCTGAATCCCAGGTGCACTGAAGTACCTAAGAAGCCTCCCAACCCAAAACTATAGAGACAGAAAAGCTGCCTGGAAGGGTCCTATCTAAGCAGAGACCAAAGATGGATAAGCGCTAGCCAGGTGGAGAAAAAAAGGGTATGGGGAGGGGAGCAGAAATCCAGGTAGAAGAAACAGCACATTCATTCTTAGAAAGCCCCAGGGAGGAGGGTGCGATTAAGTGGAGGGACCACAAAAGCATAGCACAGCACAGCCCAGTGCTGAGTAATGGGGCTAGAGGGCTGGGCAGGGCCAGAGCATGCTCCCTTGAATACTGACCATCTTATCCAGGGCCAGGAACCCTCCTGTTCTCAATAGTCACCTCCGCTTGGCTCCAGCAACTTGCCATGCTGGAAACTGCATTCTCTCTGTGGCTCTCTGGAGCCCAACACTGACGCCATTTCCAAGTTACTGATATTATCACTCTTCCTGCTATAACTCAGCCACAGGATTGCTCTCATTAACACACTGGCCTCAGGGGCAAGTCCTCCACAACAGAGTGCGACCTTTGGGTGAACCTGGACACTTGTCTCCTACCATTCACCCTCACCCATTGCTGCTTCAGTCACGCTCACGAGACCCTCCACCCAGAAAGCCCTAGCTCCCTTCTCTGTTAGGCAAGCTCCTACTCCTAAATTTTGGAGGTTCAGGTTTGAATGTCTTTGGAGTCTAGAAAAAGGGAGGGCAGGAAAGGGAGGGTTGCTTTCTCCCTTGTGCTTCTACTGTATTTCTTTTCATTTGAGCATTTTTCACACTGTATTTTTCTTAGTCCCCAACTAACTGTACATTTCTCCAGGGCGTGGAGCTGTGTCTTTCATCTCTTGATCATGGGTTCTCGTTGACTGGACGCGTGGTTGGAAGGATGGATGGATGGATGGGTGGGTGTGTGGAGATTAGATTAGGAGAAGGGTTCTCCTCAGAGATTAAGTATTTCCTACCTCCTATTTTGGATCAGAAGGAAAAATGTTGTTTTCTACTCAGCACCTTTCTGAAAGGGAATTATAAGCAAGCAACAGCAATAATACATAAATGTGGTAGAAAACATGAGAATCTGAGGGACTTAAATTACACATTCATCCTACCCCAGTGGCTACACGTACACAACTTAATCATCTGGGCTGCCTTGTCTCATTCTCTTATAGGAATAAAACATGCACAGCCCACATTCCCTTGTCCCCCATCCGCTGCCACTGACAGACATCACTAATTGATCACAGCACTGTCCTGGGTCATAATCCTTCTAGCATCTGCTATTGAAATCAGCTGCCATTACTGGCTTAGACTATTTTTCTGGCCATTAAGGCTCTGAGGTTCACTTCTTTGAGTGCCGTACATGCCAGCACACTGTGCTTGTTCCCGGCCCCATGATTGTACCTAAGCTTCAGAACACACAACCACAAGCTGGGCAGGGGAACCCTTCACAATTCTGCCAGTAACAGTTCCTGATCAGCAGGTCAAAGTGATCCCAAACTGTGTTTAGGAAAGAGTATTGAATATAATCCTCTCCTAGTAATTTTTAAAACCTGATTTAAACAATTTCAAAGCCATCACAACCTGTTTATTGTTTTAAAAAAGTGAAAAAATAAAAATAAGGTAAATGAAATAAAATATCCAGATGGACCCCAAGAAGCATGGAACTGGGAGTTAGAAGTCCTCATGTTGGACCTCACCCTGCTCCTAGACAATGGTTTCACCTTGGACATCACATTATACCTCTTAGTGCCTGGTTTTCTCTGTTTGTAAAATGGGGACTGCCATAAGACAGTTCAAAGCATTGCCAAGAGGCACGAGTGAGATGATATTCATGGCAGCACTTGGTGCTGTCTGCCACAGAGCTCAGTTGAACTCCCATCTCTCATTGCCATTTGGATAAACTGTCTCAATAGATGAGACTTTCCAGGCCTGTCTTGGCAATGATTACTTACATCTCCCTTTAACTTTCTACCTTGTCTGCCTTCCTATGATGGTTACTTTTATGGGTTGATTTGACCAGGCCATGGTTGTGTCCAGATATTGAGTTAAACATTATTCTGGGTGTTTCTGGGAAGGTGTTTTTGAATGAGATCAACGTTTACTCAGTAGACTGAGTAAAGCAGATTGTTCTCCCTAATGTGGGCGGGCCTCACCTAATCAGTAGACATCCCAAATAGAACAAAAAGGTTGACCGTCTCCTGAGTAAGAAAGAACTCTTGCTATCTGACTGCCTTCAAGGTGGGACTTCAGCTTTTTTCCTGCCTTTGACTCATACTGAAACATCAGCTCCTCCTGGGTCTCAAGCCTACCAACCTTTGGAGGAAATAAACTGTCAACTCTCCTGAGTCTCCAGCTTGCCATTTGCAGATCTGGGGACTTGTCAGACTCCATAATTATGTGAGCAAATTCCTTAGAATAAATTTCTATCTTGTATTGTTCTCTGAAACCAGTTAGTTAGAACTTCAACTTATAAACCTCCTAAAGACTTCCTTATGGCTACTTGTGATTTTTCCTTTATTTAAAGTAATGAGGTATGTATCTATAGTCAATGGAATATACTAGATGGTATTTTTAATGCTTTCTTTACTACCCTGAAAACTAAGCAATACTCGTTACTCCATGATCCAGCCCACATACATCCAGATAAAACAAGTTTCAATATTTCATCGTACTTTGAAGCACTCGGATATTTCCCACCCTGTTTTACTCTGTTTTGTTTTGTTAAATGCTCATTGTGACCCACTAACTTTCTTTTACAATCTACTACTGGGCTATGACCTGAAGTTTGAAAAATCCTAGGAAAAATATCTCTGAGACATTATAGCAAGTTGGTTAATATCACAGGTCCCTGGGTTTGACCCCTGGCTCCACCAGTGAATAGCACCATGACCTTGAGCAAGTTATTTAACATCACAGAGCTTCAGTTCTTAATTTGTAAATTGGGGATTATAGGATCTTCTTCCCAGGTCTTTCCTGAGGATTAAATGAGACAGTATGCTTAAAGTGTTTAACTCAATATCTGCCACACAGTAAAATGCTCAGTAAATGTTGACTGTCTTGTCACCTCTGCTAGAGCCTGAGCCTCTCGTATATGGTATCAGAATGAATGATAGAATGTGTGAGAAAACGTGGGGTGGGGGGGATAAACATTTGGACAATATACAAACTCTATGCCAGAAAATGTTGATTCAATACTGACTGAATCCTGTTGATTGATTTGCTTAGGCTTTTTGGATCTCAGCTTTCTCTCCATAAAATTGGGGAAAATACTAATACACTTCCTCATAAGGTATTATGAAGATTATCTGGAATATTAGATGTGAGTATTTTACCAATATCAGGAGTTATTATACATAAATATATTTTATTAAAACCAAATATTTCAGGGACGCCTGGGTGGCTCAGTGGGTTAAGCCTCTGCCTTCAGTTCAGGTCATGATCTCAGGGTCCTGGGATCGAGCCCCGCATCGGGCTCCCTCCTCAGCGGGGAGCCTGCTTCCCCCTCTATCTCTGCCTGCTGCTCTGCCTGCTTGTGACCTCTCTGTGTCAAATAAATAAATAAAATCTTTAAAAACAAAACAAAACAAATATTTCAGTTAGCTCTAAGTACAATGAAGTTTAAAAATTAACTCATTTTAGGTGGCAACCAATTTGGTTGTATACACAATAAATCATTCCAGACTATAATTAGATGATTATGACAAAGAGAAGCACTGTTACCTTCTATACACCCTCGATGAGAGGAACCATGTGGTATCTAGACAGCGCTTACCATGTTTGTGTGCTTAATAAATGTTTGTTGAATGAAAAACTGAAGGAATGAGTAAGTGAAGGAAGGGAGGAGGCAGGGAGGAGGAGCATATGGAATTATAATTGACATCAACTTCAATGCTCACTTTGGCATCACATGTACTAGAATTGACTTGAACTTTAGTGAGTTTTAATTGTGTTTCTGTGGCTTTTTCTACTCTGTGAGTTAGGTGGTAGACCAGCTGGTCCAGGGTCCCTAGCCGGAAGGGGACGATCAGTGGCAGGCAGAATGTACTGTGCTCTTGCCGGAAGGGTCTTTCCCAGGGTCATTGTTATCTGGCTTCCATCAAAGGGAGGAATGATGGAACACAGGCACTGATTTGGGCCGAGTTGTTAACACTTTGAAAGATAGTGATGAGAATTCAAAGTGACCTTGATGAATGGGAGAAGCAGTCCCTCCAAAACAGGATGAAGTACCAGGGATATAAATGAATGCCCTTGATCAAAAAAATGGGCAGGTGGGGGAGAAGGCATGATTGCTGAGGCTCCAAATCTACAGCAAAAACATTGGCCACTGCAGGCTGGACACAATGATAATGATTTCCTTTCTGTTTGAACAGTGTTTCAGAGCTGACCAATTGCAGGGCCTATGAGACAGGCTATCTTATCCTTACTTTACAGATGACAGGGCAGTTAACATTATAGGGTTAATAACTGAAAAGCTGGGAACAACAAAAAGCATGTGGTAAAAAAACCACCATAGTACAACAACTACAGGTAATGTCTTTTAACTCTTACTATATGCCAAGTGCTGGGCCACATGCTCACATAAATAGTTTCATTTCATGTTCACAAGAATCCTATAAAGTAGGTACTGTCACTGTCTCATCTAAAAGAACAGAAAACTAAGGCACGAGGAGGATAATGAATTTGCCTGAAGGTCACTTGGCTAATAAATGGTGGAGATGAGATTTGAATCCAGGTAAAGTTTCTGAAACAGAAACTCTTCCAACAATTAATATTTATCGGGTGCTTGTTAGAGGCTGAGCACCGTATTAAATATTTTCTGTGCATATGTTCATGCATTCCTTATAACTATTCTGTGAGATAAATGCCATGAATACTTCCAGCTTAACAGGGTAAGAAATTGAGACTTAAAATGACTAGATAACCTGCCCATGATCACATAGCTAGTAAGTAACAGAGCCCATGTGTTCAACCATGGTGCTACGCTACTATTATCCTGCATTTGAGGGGGGATGAATATCTAAATACTTACACGGAAGATGCAGTTAGAATTTCGCTCCAACAAACCTTGATTATCATTTCTACTGAGTCCTGAAAAACTGAGGTTTAGAGAAGTTGTGTATCCTGATCAAGGTCATGTAGCTACTAACTGGTGGAACCAAGATGTACACCCAGATGTGTCTGATTCCCAAGTTTAGGTTCCTTGTTACCATGACACTAGCATGTGTTTTCCTTCTGTAGTCCTTGATCACATGACTTTACGACTTATTGACCCCACCTGGAATCTGTAATAGTAACTACTTGGTCACATAGTAACTCCTTGATCACATGACTTTACGACTTACTGACCTCAACTGGAATCTATAATAGTAACTACTGTTTGGACGGTGTGGACGGTGTTTTACTTATCACAGTGCTTTTAAAAAATACTATCCAGGGTAATTCTTCTAACAGCCTTTAGAGTAGTTTATTGTCCTATATTAGTGATGGGAAAACTGAGACTCTGAGACATAAAGTATTAGCTTTCAGATGACAGTGCCTACATGAAAAGCAAAGTTCTCAGTTGGAAAAAATATTTTTACTTTCACGCTGTCTGCTTTCATAGGTCCAGACAGTGCTGCTAGTTTCCTTCACAGGCAAAACATCAACGAAGTCATTTTCCTTAAGGTCTTTGCAGAGTCTTGCAATATGGCCAAAATCCATATAATCATGAACCTTAGAGTCTTGAGGACCATTCATTTACTTTCTATTGCATGCATGGTTTCCATTACAGCATCCATGATAAAAGTATCCAATCAGATTTACTTAGATTCTTAGATGTTGATAAGACACTCTATTTCCTGTTACATTTTGAGAGACAAAGGGCACAGAAGCTGAAATAGATGTGTTAGGACCTATCTACATTAGCTACAAAACAGGAGTCCAGAGCGGACCACTACCATGTTTGTTCCAAAGGTGTTTATGGAATATCCACTAATCTCTGATACTTTTCTCATTTTACATGTCAACATGGATAGAGAGAACTGACAGAGAAAATATGGCATAACCCAGTGAGCAATGTCATGGGGCTGGCAAGGACGACCCAGAGCGTAGGTACTGAGGAGGTGACTAAGGAGACGTGTGAAGAGAGAGGAAGTCAGAATTATTCCCAGATTGTGAGTCTGGAAAAAGGCAGCTTGGATAAGAGGTGAGAAGCCTGGACTATAACTCAAAATAACTCCTGTATTTTTCACTTACTAATGATAGAACTTTTCAGCCTCATTTCCTTCATCTGTGGAAGTAAGGAAGCCTCTTCTTGCACAGATCTTGGGAAGATTAAGAAGATACACAAACAGCCAAAGACATGAAAAGATGCTCAATATCAGCCATCATCAGGGAAATGCAAATCAAAATCACGGTGAGAAATCACCTCGCACCTGTTAGGACATCTATTATCTAAAAGTTAAGTGATCACAGATGTGGGTGAGGATGTGGAATAAAGGGAAACCTGTGTGCTGTTGGTGGGAACTCGTACAGCCACCATGGAAAACAGAACGGAGGCGCCTCAAGAAATTAAAACAGAACTACCTATACGATCCATCAATTCAACTTTTGCGAACACATGCAAAGGACATGAAATCGTTATCTAGAAAAGATATCTGTACTCTCATGCTCATAGAAGCATTATTCAGATTAGCCAAAATATGGGAACAGTGTAAGTCAACGGATGAATGGATAGAGAAAATGTGGTGCAGATACACAATGGAATATTACCCAGCCTTTAAAAAGGAGATCCTGTTCTTTGTGACAACACAGATGGAAGACATTATAATAAGTGAAATAAGGCAGACATAGACAGACAAATACTGCATGGAGGAGCCAAAAAAAAAAAATCAGCTTCATAGAAACCAAGAGTAAAAAAGTGATTACCGGAGCTGAGGGTGGGAGAAGTAAGAAGACGTTGTTGAAAGGGCACAGACTTTTAATTATAAGGTGACCAAGTTCTGATGTATAACATGGTGACTGTCGTTGATAACACTGTATCATATCGTTGAAATTCGCTAAGAGAATCAGACTTAAAAGTTCTCATCAAAAAAGGGTAAATATGCTATGCAAAAACGATATGGGGTTTCCTCAAAAAATAGAGTTACCACATGATCCAGCAACTCCACAACTCAGTATCTATACAAAGAAAATGGAAATACTAATTGAAAAAGATAGAGGCACCCTTATGTCTTCTTGATAATAGCCATTCTGACAGTTGTAAGGTCATATGTCATTGTGGTTTTGACTTGCATTTCCCTAATAATTAGTGATGGCAAACATCTTTTCATGTGCTTGTTGGTCATCTGTATGTCTTCTCTAGAAAAGCGTTTTCAGGTTTTCTACCCACTTTTTAATTGACTTGTTTATTTCCTTGTTCTTAAGTGGTATCAGTACTTTATCTAGCTTGGATATGAACCCCTTATCAGATATATTCTTTGCAAATATTTTCTCCCATTTAGTAGGTTACCTTTTCATTTTGTCAATGGTTCTTCACCGTGCTGAAGCTTTTTAGTTTGGCCTAGTCCCAATTGTTCATTTTTGCATTTGTTTCCCTTGCCTTTGGAATCAGAGCCCCCCAAAATTGCCAAGACCAATTGCTTCTTGCCTATATTTTCTTCTAAGTGTCTTATGGTTCAGGTCTTACATTCAAATCTTTAAACCGTTTGAGCTGATTTTTGTATATAGTGTAAAACAGTGGTCCAGTTTTTCCAATACTGTTTATTAAAGAGAATTTTCTTTCTCCATTGGGTATTCTTGCTTCCTCTGTCATAAATTAATTGTCCATTTATGTGTGGGTTCATTCTAGGCTCTTTGTTCTGTTCTGTTGATCAGTGAGTCTTTTTTATGTCAATACCATGCTGTTCTGATTACTTTATCTTTGTAGTATAGCTTGAAACTAGGGAGTGCTATGCCCCCAGCTTTGTTCTTCTTTCTCAAGAATGTTTTGACTATTTGAGGTCTTCTGTGGTTCTACACAATTTTTAGAATCATTTGTTCTAGTTCTCTGAAAAAAGATGTCATTGGAATTTTGATAGGGATTGCATTGTACCTGTAGATTGCTTCAGGTAGTATGGACCTTTTAACAATATTCTTTGAAATCCGTGAGCACAGAATATCTTTCCATTTATTTGTATCTTCTTCAATTTCTTTCATCAGTGTCCTGCCATTTCAGAGACTTTTACAAGACCTGTACACTAAAAACTATAAGGCATCCTTTTATTTTTGATGCATGGTTTCATGCTGCCTTTGAGGGAGAAGCATTTTATCTAAAGGATACATTAGAAGGAAACAGCCTTGTAAATCCTCTGGGATGAACCCAGAGAGGATCTGAGGCAAATCCAAGGACAAAAGATTCCTCCAGAGCTAACCAGCCAGTGTGTTCACTTAAATCGCTCCATACCAAGCTCATCTCTTTGAGGACATGCATGTACACCACACGGTGTGTTTCTTAGAAACAAACACTTTAGAGAATATAAATATTATTATTTGATATGGATCAAAGATACACAGAAAAAGACAGTAACAAAGAGGACAGACAGAGAGAGAAATAAAATCACCTGAAGAGAGAGGAGAGATGGAGGATGACAGAGACAAAGAAGAAACTAGACAAATATGAAACATGGAGAGAAGGGTGTTCATGATTCTATTTGTCAAAGGGAAAGAAGGTAGATATTTTTGTTCTTTGTAGGTTAATATGTAAATGGAATTCTGATTTATTAGCGGTCTCCAGCAGATGAGGTGATGATTAGCACATTTCCATATTTATAGAAAAGCAACACTAACTTTCCAGATTTATAGAAAATCAGCTCTTCACAAATAGCAAATTGTGCTATTATCGACATATGGTTTTCTATAAACAGAGCTGAGGTAATTATCCCTGGGACAATTTGTTGGTGGGCTCCTTTTGAATATTAACCACATTGGAAGCCCATCTCTGCCTCACAGATTTTAACGAGGAGGGGCCATGAGACACCCCAGACAATTAATTAGTAATCCAACACCAAAGACAGAGCCCAAATGAAAGGCTCTATCCAGGACCACATGGTGGAAAGACCATAGGTCCAGGGTTCTGACGCCAGCTTCCTGCAACCCTGGGCAAAGTAATTAACCTCCCTGAGGAGCCCCAGCATTTATGGGCTAAAACTGGGATAATACCAACCTCCAAGTGTTGTCAAGGAAACGAAATGAGAATGTACACAACAGCACCGGAATCTAGTAGGTCCTCAACAAATGTTAACTGTGCTTCATTCCTTACATTTTTGGATGATTCTTTAAAAAGTTGATAGAAGTTTTTCAAACTCCTTTTTTATATTGACCTATCATCAATAGTTTTGTGTCATGACTCCATATGGGTATAGCTGGAAAAGATTCCTTGAAGCGATAACTTATATTCACTACCTATAAGTCTTTATGATATTCTCTAGTCTCTTCTTTGTTGTTGTTGGGTAAAATGTTGTTAGTGATCCATACATTGATTTTACGACCTGCTGTTAGGAAGGAGGTACTCTGCTGCCGGAGGGTGGGGACCATGTTTGAATTTGCTCACCATCGTATCTCCAACGCAAATACATAATAGAGACTCGAGAGATACTTGATTTATAAAGAAATGGATACATGGATAGATGGATGAATTAACAAATGACCCAACCAGGAATCTAAATGAATGCCCCCTTTCAAACTCCGTGTCTTGTTTTATACACTCGCTACGCACTTAGTGCTGTGCTGAGAGTTAAAGAGATAAAGAAGTGTCAGACCTAATCCTTGCTTTCAAAGATCTTGCTATCTAGATGAGAAAAATATTATAATTTGGAAAATTTTCTTTTGAAGATTAAAGAGTGTGGAATTTATGAGAATGTGCTAAAGGAAAGAAATGGACAGCCTGGGCTGGTGCAGTCAGGGAACCTTCTTGAAACTGGGAATTTGCTTTGAAATAGGTATCGATTTCTCAGCCTTCGACTCACTCATTGACTAGGTCAGTCATTCTCAAACCGTAGTGAGCACCAAAATCACCGGGAGGGCTTGTTAAAATACAGACCCCTGGGTCCTCCGCCAGTTTCTGATTTAGTAGGTTTGGGATGGGGTCCTGAGAATTTACATTTCTAACAGATTTCCTGATCCTGACACTGCAGTTAAAATCCACACTTTGAGAATCACCTTTCTAGCCATTTGGCATAAGACCATGAAAGCTCCTGATGCCATGGTAGGGAGTTTAACCATTCTGCATTTTAGGCAAAGGAGAGATATCATTGTATCCATAAAGTACAAAGATCATTCTGGGAGCAGTTTTGAGACTGGATTGCAGAGGTGGGCCCTCCCCTAGATCTAAGAGCCAAAGCAGTGGTAAGTGATAGGTGGGAACCCAGCCTAGCCCTGTAAGAGTGAACAAGGAGGAAAGGGGCAGGGTAAGGGCTGCTCTGGAGCCAGAACTGAAGGCTCTTTGAGATCTGCAGGGTAAAGGAAGGGGAGGGATCTGGGATGACTCCAGGTTTCTAGCATCACGGACCGATTATACAGCTTTTCCGTTAACTAAGAATCTATATTTGTAAGTTTTAACATTTTAAATAACAAAACCCCAAATACCATTTGTTATCAAGAAGGTAACAGTAGTGTAGTTGAAAACACGTAGTTTTGGGGAGCCAGACAAGTCTGAGTTCAAATCTTGTTTGTGATACTTCCTAGTTAGTCTCTGCGCCCTTCTGGACCTCAGTTCCCCATAGAGAGTAATACTCTCAACTGGGATGGCTACTACAACATACTTCTTGGTTCTTCTCCCCCTGTTCTGTCCCCAGTCCAATGCCACCTCCACATATCTCCCTTCTGTAATTGCAGCACTGCACTATGCCACCTTCTACACAAGTATTATGCCTGTTACCTTACACTGATGTCCCCCAGGAGATCACGCACAGCTCATACTCAGTGCTTGGAAAACTGCAAACCACATCCTGACGTACACATTGGCCGCTGTTTGCATAAAGCTTCTGTTCTACTTACCAAATGATTCATTTTCTCTCTGTTAATTACCAGGATATATTCATAAATGCCGCCCATCGATCCAGACGTTATGTAATGAGTGCCGTAGTCATTGATGAACTTGGCATACATGCCGTAATTGTACCTCTGGGAGCTCCATTAATGACTGAAGCATGCCTTCATCCAGCATAATATTGTCCCTCCTCATCTTAAATTGAGCAGTCTGCACCTTTGTGGAAATTCTCATGAAGCTATATGTCTGCCAGCAACCACCACCATGGAATAAGGGAAAAGAAGAAAGAGAGGCCACGTTTTACTACATAACATAATGTGAAAGGTAGCATTTAGTAGCTGTGGGAAATATATATATTTACATATAAACCATGAGCATAAATACATTATTAGTAGTCTGTTTTACAAGCATCTGTGAAACACCAGGGTGTGCCTGGCTGCCTTTCCCATGCCTGTGTCTCTGTTCTCACTGCCCCTGTTCAGGTGCCCTTCTCCTCAGCTCTCATCTGGGTTGGTCCCTGCAGTGTGGTTCATGGTGCTGTTCACTCTGTCTGGCCCCAGTCCATTGTCACCTCCACACATCTCCCTGCTCTAATTTACAGGCACTGTATGAAGCACCTCCCACGCAAGTATTCGGTATCCAGTTACAATTATGATTAGAGTATTTGTTAGTGACATGGGCAGGAAGTGCCACTTATCCATTGATGTAACTTACTAAACAAATACGTGTAGTCACTTGCATTGTGCTAGGAGCAGAGAACGTGATCTTGAATGAGAGAGAGGTCCCTACCATGATGGATCTTACGTTCTAGTGGGAGTCTTGTACTGTTAAGGAATAAAGTAAAGCAGGCTTCCGAGATAGTAAAAAAGGGGGCAGGACTTGGGTCATATTGGGTTGATTTAAGAGGAAGGGGATTGGGGCACCTGGGTGGCTCAGTCACTTAAGTGTCTGACTCTTGGTTTTGGCTCAGGTCATGGTCTTAGGGTCGTGAGATTGAAACCCACGTCAGGCTCCACGCTGGAAGTGGAGTCTGCTTAAGATTCTCTCTCTTTTCCTCTGTCCTTTCCCTGCTCAGGCTCTCTTGTGCGTGCATTCTCTCTCTCTCAAAACAAAAACAAAAACAAAAACAAAAATGATTAAAAGGAAGAGGATTGTGTATGGGCATTATTTCCAAGTAAACCTTAATCCCAAGGGATAGTGAAATTTTGAAAAGACCATCTGCCTTGAAAAAAGTCCCCATGACCATGTGATAGCCAGATCTCAGAACAATACTTTCCCTTCAGAGTGACAGTTAACGTGTGGCAAAGCTCCAGAATGTAATTTATATTGTTAAATAAGTTAACTTTGGTAAATCCTTCATTACCATCATCCAGAATAATTTTGGAGCCCCAACTAAATCCACAGTGCTGGTATCAATATTGTTGCGGCTTTTTGGTAAACTCTGAATCAATTCAGTATATGTTACTCTGGCTCCTGGCGATTTCTCCATCCTCATTACTCCCTACGTCTCCTTCCCACACTATGCATCAGCTGGCTGAAGGCCTTGCAGTCCCGTTAGTGTGAGGCAATCTGTCATCTCCAGGCTTTTGCACACTACTGTTTCCCAGGCCCACTGACTCCCACCTCTCTTCATCAGGACAACCTGTACTAGTTTTTAGACCCCAGTTTAGGTGGATGGATGTCCCTTCCTCAAGGAAGCATTGCCTGGTTGCTCAGATTAATAAGGAGTTAGTGGTGAACATTTGATGAATCAATGAATGATGGACGGAGCATACCAGTCTTCCAATCTGTCCCGAAAAGCAAGGCTTGCTTCCGAATTCTTCCCAACCTAGTTTACATGGCCTGGCTGTTTCTCTTTAAGACATTACTATTCTAAGTATTTCCCTGTTTGCTCCAGGTAACCATGAAAAGAATGGGGTGAGGTGATAAGAGTTCTCCTCTTATCATTCAATTTTATTCCCTTTGTGATGATTCTATGTGCAAAAGCATAATAAGAAAAACAAACATGATTACCACTGATCAGACATTTCCAATTACCCAAGCAAATGCAGGTTCAATTACTACTGTACTTTTTAATGCAATTAAGGTAATACATGTTCCGTGTAGATTGTGGAATACTGTTTGACACCGGCATTATGCTGTAATACCTTCTCATTATACTTGTCTAACTGATCCAAGAACGAAGAGTCTCGTGACCCAGATGCACCCACGTCCACGGTCACAGGACTGCCTGCGGGGCCCACACCTACAGTCACTCCGACCGACACTGACATGTCATTTTTTACTTTAGAAAGTAGGTCACGTGCATCATCGTGTATCTCTGAGGAGAGTCTGGTGTCTGCCAGGGCCTGAAAAGGAGCAAACAGATATTAGCTTTGTACACACAGTTATATTCTGATTTGTGCTTAATATTTAAATCTTTGCTCTGTAAAATATCACAAAGCAGATTATCATCGGTAATTACGTTAAAAGGCTACTCCAGGCATCCGACTGGTGCTCACTCACTAAAATGCCAAAAATACGGCAGTTAGTTTAGGTATCGCTTAGTGGCAGTGCTGAAACATTTATTTAAATACGCACACACACACTCATGATTCTGATAAAATGCTGTATTATTCTGGGTAAGGATTTTTTCCAACTGATTCATCCTTCCTGTAGAGAAAGTCGCCCATCTCTGCAATGGAGGCATCCAGAAAGCCATATCTGGGTGCGGATCTGGGAGGAAAGGGGCAAGGAAGCCGAGCCGGTGGGGGGGTGCTCTAGGCAGACTTATGCTCTCATGTTGCCCCATATGTGGGATTCCTTCATTCCAGGCAGGCAGTAGGATTGTATGTCTCTGCCAGCTTGGACTGAGGCATGGTCCTGTGCCTGGCCTGAGCTGAGAAAGCAAGGGTTAAGCACACGAGTGGTTTGCTTGGCCATCACAAGAGCATGTGTCGAGATGGAGCCTAATTAGTTTGGGTCCCAAGTGTCTGTGATGATGAGCTCCCCTTCCACCTTGGGACGGATGCATAGCATAGGACACTGTTGCTTTAAAGCGCTGAGATTTTTGGAATCCTTTGTTGTGCAGCATAGCCTCATCTGTCTTGCTGGACACGTAATCCCCAGACCATCCTCGAGCTTATGGGAATGGCGATGTCTGTGTCTTCCTCCTACGCTTACTATAGACTTGATGATAGTAGTGGAAGCCCAGTGGGTGGTGTGGGGACTCCATAAACCTGGCCTTGGCCTTCTCTTGAGAAAACTGGGGGAGGGGGAGTATGACTAATAATTGCCCAGAATCCTTGAATCCTACCATCTCTCTGTAAAGATAGAATGCATATGACTACATGCGTATAGTGTATATAATCTGTCTTCCCTTCTAAACGACATAGAGCTGGGCTCTGCCGAGCTAGATCTGGGTTTGAATCTTGTCTCTGCCACTTAGTGCAGTCGACCTTTTGGCCTGACACTTTATCCCTCTAATTCTCTGGGTCTTTTTCCTTTCTAAATGGGGAAGTGATAATCTCTACCTCCTTGTATTGTTGTGAGATTAAATGAGAGGATTCGCGTGGAAGTATACGACCTGGGGCATGGTGAGCACCCAGGGATGTCTGTGTGGACATCTCACCCAGAGGGGGAGGGATACGGAAAGGAATGGTTGGGAGCGGGCTCTGGAGCTGGTCATGAGCTATGGGGTGCTCCGAGTGTCCAGGAAACCACAGAATTTTAGAGATGGAGAGGATTTAGGTATCATCGCATCTTGCAAACACTTCTCAACTGCAGAACCCATTCTGTAAACAAAATCCCATATGGAAAACCAAGATAGGAAAGTTATCAGAGAAAGACAAATACCATGTGCAGCATACAGGAAAAAAGAGACAAAACAAGATTCTTAAATATGGAGAACAAACAGGTGGTTACCAGAGGGAAGGTGGGGGAGGATGTGAAGAGAATTACGAGTGCACTTATCATGATGGGCACAAGGTGTTGTATGGAGTGGTTGAATCACTATATTGTACACCTGAAACTAACACTGTATGTTAACTGTACTGGAATTTTTAAAAGAAAGAAAGAAAGAAGGAAGGAAGGAAGGAAAGGAAGGAAGGAAGGAAGGAAGGAAGGAAGGAAGGAAGGAACCAAAAAAAGAAAAGAAAGATGACCAGTGGGCAGCTGCCCTTGATGAGACGGGGACCTTGGGCTCAGAACCCTGCCCAGCTACCTCCTGTCCTGACCCCCAATTTATACAGAGGGAAACTGGGCCCAGGGAGGGACAGGGAGATGCTCAAGGTCTCAAATACTTCTATTCTAACAAAGCACAACTGGAAATAGGTCTTCTGACTAGCAGAGAACTGGACTTCGAATCTGTTTCATTGATTATGGAATGGAGCCAAGATGTGGCAGGTGGGCGGCCACACTTCTGTTCTGCCTCTTGTCAGCCCTGCCCTTGCCTGTCAGTGTCCTTCAGCACGGAGCACGTGTGGGGGCACACGGAAAGGGAGCTTCAGCCACCAGCAAGCTCTGGGGAAGTAGCATCTCCAGAAGCTAGGAGTCCATGTCCAGCAACAGTCCTCTCTCCCTCCCCGCCCCACCTTACAGTGACCTGTGAGCGCCCTGTGCAGACTTACCTCAAAGTGGTACATGAGGATGTTGTAGGGTTTCCGGAAGTACTTCTCATCCTCTCCGTAGTAAAGATGCTCACAAGCGGGGTCATATCGAAGCTCCCTCCATTCCCCATTGTAGACTATCTCACACTGGCCCCCAAAATACCTGGCGTCATACACGCTCTGGGCTTCTTCCTGGATCAGGATATTGTACCTGAATCGAAAAGGCAGGCAGCTTCTGGGAAAGAACACTGGAAAGGCAAAGATGGCATCCTTTGGAAGATGTTACTGCTGGTCTGAGCCGTGGCTTCTCAAGCTGTGTTCTGCAGACCCCTAGGGCTCCTCAAAGTACCTTAAACTCCATTTTGGGTAACACTGGAAACCTGAGTGGGCTCAGCCAGGCCCCCAGCTTCCCTTTGACCAAAGCAGCAGGCAGCTCCATCAGCACCTAGAACAGTGCTCCCATGAGAAGCTACTCTTAAAAGTGTGTTGTGCGAGTTACAGAGGAATGAATATGAATATGCATCATTATCCAAAATCCAAGCACAGAGCCCAACAGCCGGAGCCCATTTCCCAGCTCTGCCACACCTAGCTGTGTGACCTTGGGCAAATCATTTCACCTCTCTGTGCCTCAGTTTAGTCATTTGTAAGAAGCAGTTAATGCTATTGCCTTCAGAGAGTTAAATGCAAGTTCAACATGGAAAGGAACCAGAAAGCTCTTAGTATATATTAAGTACTGAATAAATGTTGCCGTTGCTGTTTTTGTTTGTACTGTTTCAGAAAAAGGCTCCGTGGGTGAAAAAAAAAAAAAAAAAAAAGTTTAACATATCGACTCTCAGCGCTAAGGTGAAAAGCTAATCCACAGAAAGGCCATTGTCTCCAGGACAGCATGGAATGGCAGAGGGTGCAATTTGAAAATCATGGAGACTCCTGTTCAATTTCTAGCTCAGTCACGTACTAGCTGTGTGAGTCTGGGCAGATTCCAGATGCATTCTGAAGCTCGTTTTCTGCATTTGAAGAAGAGAAATAATAAAGCTACTTCTTGTGGGTTTTGTGACATCTAAATGAGAGTATTAAAGTAAAATGGAAGTGAAGATGTAGTACAGATTAGGCACTCCAGAAATGATACTTCCTCTCCCCTAGCCCCGTACTCTTCCAGAAACACTTTCACTTGCTTCCCCCTCTGGGGTATTTCATATCCATCTGCCCAAGAATTGCGTTTTGGGCTATAGATGGTTGAATGGTATTTAGGCACAAACAGTGTCACACAGGTGAAATACAGCTTTAATATTAGAAAAAAAGAGAAGGTTAACTAAACAAAAGCATTTTGATTTGGTTAAGAGATCCAAGGCCTAACAATCAAAGCCTCTTATGGTATCGATAATAAAATGATTGCTTGTCTCTGCCTCTCAAACTCCTATTCAGCCTTTAAAACCCAACTTAAACATTGCCCTCTCTGTCTGACCCTTCTTTGATTATCCTGGACAGACAGTTGTTCCTTCCTCTGTATTTACATGGCATTCAGTGATTACCTTTGGCATAGCATCTGTCATATTTGTTCCTTCCTTCCATGAAAAGGCACAAAGGCAGAAGATGAGCAGGGGGTTAACTATGAATAAAACCTGCCTTTGAAGGAATAAATGGATAATTATAGAGCGCCTGACATATAGTACAAATTCAAGGTATGTTACCTTTCTTCTTCACCTCTTCTCTCCGTCTCTTTCTTCATATTAATGGAAGTGATGTAGTAATAGCTATGGTGAATTGAATACACACTCTACCAGACATTTAGCATACATTAACTTGCAACCTCATGACAATCTTACAAATGCAGAAATTGAAGCTCAGAAAAAATTAGGTAATTTGCCTATAGTCACAGCTAAATTTTCTTTGACACTAAAATCTGGGTTCCTTCCTTTTACTTTGCCCCTTACTTTTCTGTCTTTCTGCCCATTGAACATGTTTCTACCTTTGGGTTATAAATACTGGCTCTCTGGTGGGCGAAACAAAAAGTCAAAGGAATAATTAGTCCTAAGATTACACTCTAACCTCTAAGCATAAAAGGTTATTAAGCCTAGGTACTCTTAGTAAAGCTGATTGCAGAACCCACCAGATTGAAAATGAAAAGATATAGAGAAATTCCACTTTTTGGAAATCTATGCAGAAATACTCGCATGTACAATGATAACATACAAGGATGTTCACTGCAGCATTGTTTATAAGAGGAAAAAATGGGGAAAATCTAATTATCCTTCAATAGGAAGCAGTCAAATAAATTTTCATGTAGTTATACCTTGGGAGAAGAGTCAGCAATTTCTTTTTAAATAAAGGACCAGATATTAAATATGTTAGGCTTTACAGGCCATAGGCCTTTGTTGCAAATACTCAACTCCCATCATTGCAGGGTGAAAGCTGTATCCCAATAAAACTTTAATTACAAAAACAGACAACAGGCTAAATTTGGCCTTGAGGCCATAGTTTACTGACCCCTGTTATAGAACACTGTGTTGCTTAGAAAAAGAATAGAAAATGTAGAAGGAAATCTTCAAAATATATTATTAAGTTGGGGTGCCTGGGTGGCTCAGTGGTTTAAGCCTCTGCCTTCAGCTCGGGTCATGATCTCAGGGTCCTGGGATCGAGCCCCGCATCGAGCTCTCTGCTCAGCAGGACCCTGCTTCCCCCTCTCTCTGTCTGCCTCTCTGCCTAGCTCTGATTTCTCTCTGTCAAATAAATAAAATCTTTAAAAAATATATATATATATTATTAAGTTAAAAAAAAGCAAGTTATGTACCATATGTGTAGTATGATCCCATTTATGTAAAATAGACTTATGCCTATCATGCACAATATCTATGGGCATATCTTCTATACAATATATATTGTCAGTGCATCGTTTACATGATCTGAAAGTCCTATACCAAGCTATTGACAGGGGTCAGTTCCAGGGAGAGAAGTGGGGGGCATGACTGAATGGAGTACAGGTTGGGGATGGCGAAGGAAGACTTTCGTTTTTTCCTCAAACATGTATTCTTTTTTAAAAGAAGAATTTATTCATTTATTTGACAGAGAGTGCACAAGCAAAGGGAGTGGTAGGCAGAGGAAGAGGGAGAAGCAGCTTCCCCACTAACCTGGGAGCCCAATGTGGGACTTGATCCCAGGACCCTGGCATCATGACCTGAGCTGAAGGCAGGAGCTTAACCAACTGAGCCACCCAGATGCCCAACGTGTATTAATTCCATAGCAATAAATAAAAATCTAAAAACTAGAACATGCTTAAATGAAAAAAAAAAAAAAAAAAGACACCAGGAAAGGCTTCTGAGATCGTGAGCAGAATGAAAAACTGCCAAGTGTCAGCTATTGGGAGTGGAGATGGGACCATCCTGCTGGTCAAAGCACACTCAGGAAGTATATTTCAATGCTCCTTTGACTCACGTGAGAGCAAGGTCATGGTCTGCGATCTTTTTGCCCATAAAGAGGGAATTCTTTTTCTCAAGTTAACACCTCACTATTTTATACTTCTATTCTGTTTAGCCCACATTCACTTTAAAAATAAACAAAATCCCCTTTTATTAGTATTAGGGGCTGAATTGTGTCCCCTTAACATTTAGATGTGGAAGTCTGGGACCCCAAAGCTTGAGAATTTGACTGTATTTTGGTGAGATGGTCTCTATGTAGGAATTGAGTTAAAATGGGACCACTACTGGGCCTTAATCTAATATGCTCATGTCCTTATAAGAAAAGATTAGGGAGCACCTGGGGGGCTCAGTCAGTTAAGCAGCTGACTCTGGATTTTGGCTCAGGTCATGATCTCAGAGTCCTGGGATTGAGTCTCCACGCTGGGCTTCACATTCAACGGGGAGTCTGCTTAAGGATTCTCTCTCTTCTTCTGCCCTACCTCTGCTTGCACACACACACTCTCTCTCTCTAAAATAAATAAACCTTTTTTAAAAAAGAAGATGATGATGATGAAGAAGAGGGGTGCTTGGGCGGAGCCCTGCATAGGGCTCTGTGCTCAGAGAGGAATCTGCTTGAGATTCTCTCTCTCCCTCTCCCTCTGCCCCTCCCCCTGCTCTCTCCCTCTTAAATAAATAAAATCCTTAAAAAACAAAGAGAGATTAGGACCCAGACACCCACAGAAGGAAGGATAAGCCAAGGAGAATGGCCTCAGAAGAAGCCAACCTACCACCACCTTGACCTCAGACTTCCAGCCTCGAGAACTACGAGAAATCAATTTCTGTTGCTTGTAAGCCACCCAGTATGTGGTATTTTGTAATAGTCACCCAAGAGATAGTCACCCGAGTGGACCAGTATCCCACCTCAGGGAGACCATGGGAGCTGCCTCACCAGACACATGGCACTAAGATCTTCTTCTGTCCTCAAAATAATACTTGTGATTGAAGGGCAACCATTCCCTGCTCCCAAACAACCTGAGGGCAGGACTCACCCCAAGGCCGCTTTCTCTGATCCTGGAATCAGGTCATACAGGGTGCAGTCAAATTCAGGGACCCTGACATCTTCACAGTCATCCTCGTCAGAGCCGTCAAGGCAGTCATTGTCTCCGTTACACACCAGGTGGCGTTTCAGGCAGCGACCTGAGAGAAGAGAGGCTGTAGATGCTTCCAGAGCCTCCCAGACTCTCGCTCTCCAGGTGACCTGCATCCATAGTCACCAAATCCATCCCACTTCTGAAACAGCCCCTGACCCCTTTCCACAATCATCTCTCCATCCTCGCTGCCTCTTCCTTCCAGCCTGTCTGTCTCCCAGCTGTAGCCCTGCCCCCAGCTCAGGCTCTGCAGCAGGCTCCTCTCGAAAACTCATCCTCCACGTGGCATCTCCTGTGATCTCTCTAAAATGTCAGCATGGCCATGTCATCCCCCTGCCCCATAGCCTTCTGTAGCTCCCATTCCCATTCTTCCAAATGCTGCAGTCTGGTCCCCAGTACCCTACTGGGCCCATCCCCCCCTCTCTTCCCAGAGCCCTGACCTGCAATCATTCTGCATCTATTGCCAGTCCCTAAATCCCTGGGTGTGTTTGCACATTCTTGTTCTTAGCAAATTCATTGCTGCTTTCTAAGTCTCAGTTCAAGTGCTATTTTAAAGCCTGTTCTGACTTCCCCAACAGATCAGGGCATCCCCTGCCAGTGAGGGTCATTGGACCGTGGGCCTGTGCCCATTACACTGCCTATCACCCAGTATTGCCACTGACTTTCTGTAGGTCTCCCTCCCAAAGAGACGAGGAGTACCTCGAGGTCAGGCACATTATCTTTTCATATCTGGGTCACCAGCAGTTAGCACCCTGCCTGGCACATACATGCCCAGTCAATATTTATTCAATGAATGGGTGACTGAGTGAATTGTACCTTTTCTAAACAAGTCAACATATATTCCAACACACTCACATCAAAATTACTTGGGCTACTGGGTTGTCTTAAAATGCAGATCCCTGAACCCCATTCCAAACCTACAGAATGACAACTTCCAGGGAAGGGCTGAGCAGTCAGCCCTTTAACAAGCTCCTGGGTGACTGTTTTTCACATTTGGTCTGGTGGGGCACAGCTGTTATCCCACTGGATGCCACTCACCTGTCTCCTTACACAGGAAATCCTCTCCACACTGTGCTCGACTTACACAAGCTGTGGGACTGTGACAGCTGATTTGATCCCAGATGTCGCCACTGCACATGGTTCCCCCAAACTTGTTGGGCTGCAGGAGGCTCCGGTGTCGGTACTAAATTGGATTTCGAAGCAGACACTTTCATTGTCTATCAATCAAACAAGATTTGTGCTGGCGGATCTCAGCTCAACATAAGGACTAACTGACTAATGATTGAGAGCTGCCTAAAAAGCTGTCTTCTGAGGGGATGAGTGTTCCTAAATGGTGGCGTTCAGTCAGAGGGGGCAGGAATATTGAATAGGGCCTCCAAAGATCAAATGGAAGCCTTGTTAGGAAGGACCTTCTCCCCCCACCTTCAACCAGTTGGTACCTATCCATCTTTCATGACTCAATAGTGCACCCCCTCTACATATTCTAGAGTTCCGTGTGCCTCCTTCTCCTCTCACTTGTCAAATAAGGTTGTTTTTATCCCTGGTCTACTTACTTACTTACCTTTCTCATTAGTTTAAGAAAAGTTTGCATATAAGAGGAGGAGTGGTGAAAGGAGGACCTTGTCTTACTTGGTTTCATACCCTTGACACTTGATCTATGGTCTATGCAGGAGGCACCTTTATAAGCTGTTCATTGATTTCCCTCTGTACCATTTCTTCTGGTCATGGCATCCTCTCTTTCCTTGGGACACATCTCATATGGTTCCGGTGGGGATGATCTCACCCCCCAAGTCATGGGAATGCGTGGGTTTGAACCAGGTCGGGCCAACCAGAGCACCATATCTGCCAAATTGCAATGATTGGTTTAGGGCTTGGTTCATAACTCAACCTTAGAGCAATAATTATTCTCCCTGAAGATTTTCTTTCAGAACTATTGGAAAAGATCATTTCTTTTTGCTGAAGTTGCTGGGAACTGTGGGCATCAAGTGGTCATCTAGCCTACTATGTAGAAAGAGCCCATCCAAGAGATAAAGACAACATCTGAATCCCTGGGTCCAGCTTTGATTGCATACGAACAAATACCTGTTCAAAGAAGAACAGGAAGAATAAAAATGCATACCAATCTTGGAGCTCTCTGGTTTCATGATACTGCTTTCTATATGGTGTACACCTTCGGGCACTAGTTTAGAAGGAGGAAGTTGAACACTAAGATATTTGGAGAAGTATGAGGTTCCATTCCCACCTTCAAGTAGCTTAAAGTCTACTTGAGGAGATAAAATAGATAGTAATAGGAAACATGCTGTGTGGAGAGTTCCATGTCGAGTGTCCTCAAAGGGAATTTGCAGCTCTATATTTTCTGCCGCTTCTTGCCTTGGCTCAGCCCACAAGCTCCTCCTTCAAGACTGTTCATAACTGAGCGGGAAAGTAACAGTTTGAGCAATAAAGAAAGTGGATTCTTAGCCCAATACACCCACCCGCTGTTCCTTCCTCCCTCCCTCCCTTCCTTCCTTCCTTCCTTCCTTCCGTCTTTTCTTCCTTCTTTTCTTTCTTTCTTCCCTTTCTTTCCTTCTCTTCTTTCTTTTTCTTTCTTGTTTTGTATAGTTGGTGCACAATATTAAATTAATTTCAGTTGTACAACAGAGTGATTCAACTTCTCTATGTTTTAATATGTTCATGAGCATAGCTACAATCTGTCACCATACAATGCTATTACAGTACCATTGACTATATTCCCAATATTGTACTTTTCACTCCTATGACCTACTTATTCCATAACTGGAAACCTGTATCTCTCACTCCCCTTACCATTTTGCCCATTTCCTCCACTCCCAACCCTCTGGCAACCATCAATTTTTTCTCTGTACTTATAGGTTTGGCCTGCTTTTTGTTTGTTTGTTTATTCCTGAATTTATTTCTTGCTGGCTGTATAAAGTATCAGTGCCTGGTACTTTGTGTCTCAGTTTCCAAATCTGTAGAATGAAGTGGTCGACTGAGGCAACCTCACTAATTACAGTTACTAATGATTCTTTCACTTGTGTCCTGTAGATACAAGAGCATAAGCATGAGAATTTAGACTGACTGGGTTCAGACCCCAGAGTCACTTACCAAGTCACCAAGAGCAAACCATTTACATTTTCTGAGTTCCTGTTTTCTAATGTCAAGTGGATGTGATGACCCCACACTTTGAAAGGGTGTTGTGAGAACTGAGTGAGAGAAGGTGTGAGGAAAGCACCCAGCCCCATGGCTGGCATTTTATTGGTGCTCACTAAACAGAAGTGGTGTCTGCATCATTATCAATGGAGTCTTTTCCAGCTGATTCCACTGGGTGCGTGTAGAACAGGGCAACTTTGCCCTCTCTTTCCTCTTGCCTACTTCTGTCTCCACGATTTCTCATTAGTGAAGAGACAGAAAGGTCTGCCAAAAAAAGGGGAAGAGCAAACCTGTCTGTTTGCCTTTCCTGCCTCCCCGTTAATAAGATTGTAAACTCAATGGGAAGAGATTATAATTAACGATCAGTTTGGGAATATTAGGATATTTTCATTCTCTTCCCACATCTTGCCAAGATGAGGGCTCAGCATACCAAGGTAGAGCCAAGTCTTCTCACTCTTCATAAAGTTCACCAGAGTTTTAAGACCTGCAATTACCAGTATGACAGTGATGGTAGCTACCATTTTTTGAGTGCCTACTAATGGCTGGACACTTCACATTCTTTATCTCATTTAATCCTCACAAGTTGAGGAGGTTAAGCGTCATTCTGAATCCCATTTTAAGCTGGGTTGGAATGCCAGTTCTGCTACTTACTCTCTGTGTGTCACTGAGTAAATGACTTAACATCTCTGACCCTCCATTTTCTCATCTGTGGAAGGAGAGATCTGAGAGTCTTGAGGAGACTAGTGATAAGGCATGTAAAGAAGTCAGCACATTGGCCTGATTCCTGGAATGAACTCACTAATACTAGCTATAACATCAGCATCATTTTTGTAGCCAGCTGTTGGGATACTCCAGAAAGACTTATGGTTGAATGGGGGGGATTGGATTACATGGCCTCTAATGTCATTTACAACTCTCCACAGGGTTCATGGGGAGGCAGTGGAGTGAAATGGTCAGGCACATGGGCATTTGGGGATCAGACTGACCAAGTATTAAGTCTAGGCTGTGCCTCCTTCTTTATGGGTAACCTAACCAAAGGGACAATGGTTTCTATCTATCACAGTTGGCTATGAAAGTCAACTAAGACGATTTATTAAAACAGGAGCACAGTGCCTGGTTTATAGAAATCATTTAATAAATGGTAACTATAAATGCCATCATCATCCTTCTTGTGGTTTCTGTATTGGAATGTTGGTGCAGACACGAGGTTCATTCCCAACAACTCTCCATTTTCTGGGTTATTATCAAATAATGAAGACATTGCTCTGCAGAGAGGCTGGTGCAACTACTCCCTTAGGGACTTCTCCGTGCTGGTGCCTCTGTTGGTATCATTAAGACATAATTTTCTTTTCTAGCTAGTCGATAATGTTTCTCTCCAGAAATGCACATCTTTGTTTGGGTGATTTTGAGAGAAGGGGAAAAAACATATTAATAAGAAGAAATTAGGGGTGGTCTTTTGCTTAAGTAATTAACAGAATTTAATGGTTTTAAGGATTATTTTAGAGACACATGTGCTTTTTTGAGTCATGAAAGGAGTAATTCAATTCTGATTTAAATAGTAAGCCATTCACCTGTGTTATCTATGTAAACTGCAACACATGAGGAAAAAAATATATCATTTAGATGTATAGTAAGTTAAATAATGGCCATGCAAAGAAATCAAGTCCTCGTCTTTGAAAGTTGTAAATGTTACCTTATTTGGGAGAAAGGATCTTTTGCAGATATTATCAAGGTTTTTGAAATGAAGAGATTATACTGGATTACCCAGGTAGGCCCTAAATGTCATCGCAGTGTCCCTATAAGGGGAAGGCAGAGGGAGATTTAACACAGACATACAAAGGAGACCCACGGAAGAGGAGGAGGCAATATGGCCACAGAGGCAGAGATTGGGGCATGGAGACTGGCCACAAGGCAAAGATCGCCAATGGCCACCAGAAGCCAGAAGAGGCAAAGAACAGATTCTCCCTTGCAGAGCTTTCAGAGGGAGTGTGGCCCTGCCAGACTTAGGCCTCCAGAACTGTGAGAGAACACATTTGTTGTTTTAAGCAACCCAGTTTGTGGCAATTTGTTACAGCAGATTCAGAAAACTAACATAGGCTATCAAAGCAAGATGAGATTTTGGGAGCTAGATAATTTTGCACAGTGCAGTCTAGGATTCCTTGGTGTATCTCAGAAACAGGAGAGGCAGAATAAATAATATCATGCTTAGGAGCTGAATAGACTAGGTCCAAATTGTGTTTCCATTTGTAATGATTTTGAATTCCATGAGATTCTGAACAACTCATCAGACCTTCACAGAGTAGTCCAGCCTCTAGCTGGGGAGTGGGCCTGGAGGCAGGAGAACAACCAGCACGCTCTGTACTGCAGAAGCTCAAGGTGAGGGAAGAGCAGGTCTTGATTTGGGCAGTGGGAGTGGGTTGGAGATTGAACATTTATTGTATGCCAGGTGCATGAAAAAAGAGCCCATTGCATACCTTACTCATTTAATACTCATAATAACTCTATGCTAGGAGTACCACTACTGTTTCCATTTATAGATAAGGAATCATAATACATATATCAAAATACATGTCCAAAGTAACACAGCAAAGAAGGTGCAAAGCCAGAATCTAAACTGAAGAATCAGAGCCTGAACCCTTGGCCTTGACAGTAATGTGCCAATACATGCGGTTTAGGCAGTGGTCTACCAACTGGGAGAGATGGGAGCCTGGAGGTGCCTCACCCTGGATTCATCCAGTGAAAGCACGTGTTGTCTGTAGAGATTTTAAAACAGTGATAAAACAGAATGGAAGTTGTTCTGCCTTTTATCATCACCCTGAGCCAGTGATCCTGAACAAGGTCAACTTGAATACCCCCCTCTCTAGCACAGCAGAGTCCTCCCCAAGTCCCTCTTCCCTTGAGATGCCACTGGCTTTAGTGGTCAATTTGGACTATTCAAAACCATGTCGGTGGGCAAGATAGACTCATGTCTGTTCATTGGGTGTGTCAGTCTTTTCAATCCGTGAAAACAGAATCCTCAGGGACATTCTCGGGTTCATCTCAGCTCCCCACGGGTCATTAGTCCCTCTCGATGACCATCCCTGGAGGGCAACAGACTGACCACGACCCAGAGAGGCCAGAGGGATCCGTGTGCCCGAGTCTGAATGGCCACCTCTCTGCCCACAAGCCATAGTGTACATGTCTTTGGCAGTCTCGCCCAATAATGGCTTATAAACAAAAACAGAAAAAGTTCCACCATCCATGTGCCCATGGCTTCCAAATACCTATTTCTAGACCTGATTTCTCCCCAGGCTTCTAAATTTATAGACCTGTTTATCTCCATTTAAATGCCTAGTATGCCATTCAAATATTACACGGCCCCAAACTGGTCACGAATGTCTTACCTTTTTGTCCTGGCATGGAAGGCAGTCCGTCCACTCTGACCAGTGGCTGAGTTGGCAGCTAATGGCTCTGGGGCTGGAGTTCTGAACAGCCCGGCTTACTCTCCTAGAGACAGGGGAGACCTATGCTTCAATTTTTAAAATTTTTATTATGGTGATTTTTAGTTTTGTTATGAATTGAAAAAGATCTTTCAATGTGAAGGTATCTTATTAATATGAAAACAGATTCATTTTTCCCCAGCTTTGTTGAGGTATACATGACAAGAATTGTATATATTTTAGATGTATGATGTTATGGTTTGATATACATTGTGAAATGATTACTGCAAGCAAACTAATTAATACAGCTATTCACTCACATAGTTGTGTGTGTATGTGTGTGTGTGTGTGTGTGTGTTGAGATATAGAGATCTCTCTTAGCTAATGTCAAGTACACAGTACAGTACTATTAATCATAGTCACCATATTATACATTAGGTCCCCTGAACTTATTCATTTATAACTGAATATTTTTATAATTTGACCAACCCCTCCCCATGTCCCCCTTTGTGGCCATCATTCTATTCTCTAGTTTTATGAGTCACACTTTTTTAGGTTCCACATATAAGAGAGATCATGCGATATTGGCTTTCCCTGTCAGTCTTATTTCAATTATATAATGTCCTCCAGGTTCATCCATGTTGTTGCAAATGGCAGGAATTCCTTCTTCTTTAAAACCAATCAGATGTTGAATTTTTTAATCTTTTAAAAGTTTAAAAAAATTTTAAAATTCAAGTATAATTAACGTACAGTATTATATTAGTTTTAGGTATACAATATAATGATTCATTAATTCTATACATTACTCAGGGCTCATCAAGATAAATGTACTTTTAATCCCCTTTAGCTGTTTCTCCCCTCTTCCCCACCAGCTCCCCTCTGGCAATCACAAGTTTCTGGTCTGTATTTAAGAGTTTATTATTTTCCCTTTTCCTCTTTTTTTTTCCTTTCTGTTCATTTGTTTCGTTTCTTAAGTTTCACATATCAGTGAAATCAAATGTATTTGTCTTTCTCTGTCTGGCTTATTTCACTTAGCATTGTATTCTCTAGATCCATCCTTGTTGTTGCAAATGCAAGATTTTATTCTTTTTTATGGCCAAGTAATATTCCAATATAGACACATGACATCATTATCCATTTACCTATTGATGGCCACTTGAGTTGCTTCCATAGCTAGGCTGTTGTCAATAATGCTGCAATAAAAACAGGGGTGCCTATATCTTTTAAAATTACTGTTCTCATATTCTTTGGGTAAATACCCAGTAGTGGAATTACGGGATCATACGGTAATTCTGTTTTTAACTTTTTGAGAAACCTCCAGACTGTTTTCCACAGTGGCTACACCAGCTTGCATTCCCACCAACAGTGCACAAGGGTTCCTTTTTCTCCACATCCTCACTGACACGTGTTGTTTCTTGTGTTTTTTATTTTAGTCATTCTGACAGCTGAGAGGTGATATCTCATCATGGTTTTGATTTGCATTTCCCTGTTGATTAGTGATGTTGAGCACCTTTTCATGAGCCTGTCTGTCTTCTTTGGAAAAATGTCTATTCATATCCTCTGTCCATTTTTAATTGCATTATTTAGTTTCTTGATGTTGAGTTGGTGTTGGATATTAACCCTTTATCCAATGTATCATTTACAAATATCTTCTCCTATTCAGTAGATTGGCTTTTTGTTTTCTTGATAGCTTCCTTCACCGTGCAAACGCTTTTTACTTCGGTGTGGTCCCAGTAGTTTCATTTTGCTTTTGTTTCTCTTGCCAAGAGAGACATATCTAGAAAAATGTTTCTACAGATGTTGTCAAAGAGACCGCTGCCTATTTTTTTCTTCTAGGAATTTTATGGTTTCAGGTCTGGCATTTAGGTCTTTCATCCATTTGAGTTTATTTTTGTGTATGGTCTAAGAAAGTAGTCCAGTTTTACTCTTTTGCCTGTAGCTGTCCAGCTTTCTTAGCAGCATTCATGAAGAGACTGTCTTTTTTCCATTGTATATTCTTGTCTCCTTGGTTGTAGATTAATTGAGCATAAATGCATGGGTTTATTTCTGGGCTTTCTTTTCTGTTCTGTTAATATAAGTGTCCATTTTTGTGCCAGTACCACACTGTTTTGATTACTGTAGCTTTTAGTGTATCTTGACATCTGGGATTATGATATCTCCAGTTTTGTTTCTTGTTCAGGATTTGTTGGGCTATTTGGGGTCTTTTGTGGTTCCATAGAAATTTTAGGATTATTTGTTCTAGTTCTGTGAAAAATTTATCTTTTGTATTTTGGTAGGGATTGCATTTAATCTATAGGTTGCTCTGGATAGTATGGACATTTTAACAATACATTTAACAATTTGACAATACTGTATGCAGGTGTGATGCTGGTGGGTTTATATAAATTATCTCTTTTAATTATCTCTTAATTTTAATAGGTTTCTGGTAGAGTCTTCAGGGTGTTCTATGTATAGTATCATGTCATCTGAAAATAGTGACAGTTTTACTTCTTTCTTACCAATTTGGATATGCTTTATTTCTTTCTCATCAGATTGCTGTGACTAGAACTTCCAGGACTACGTTGAATAAAAGCGGTGAGAGTGAACATCCTTGTCTTGTTCCTGGTCTTAGAGAAACAGCTCTCTGTTTTCACCAGTGAGTATGTTAGCTGTGGGCTTGTCATATATGACCTTTAGTATGTTGAGGTACGTTCCCTCTAAACCTACTTTTTGAGAGTTTTTATCATTAATAGATATTGAATTTCATCAAATTCTTTTTCTATATCTATTGAGATGATCATAGGATTTTTATCTTTCATTTTATTAATGTGGTATATCATGTTGATTGATTTGTGAATATTAAACCATTCTTATGTCTTTGGAATAAATCCCACTAGATCACGCTGAATGATCCTTATAATGTGTTGGTGGATGTGGTTTGCTAATATTTTGTTGAGGATTTTTGCATCTGTGTTCATCAGAGATGGTTTGTACTTTTCTTCTTATGTGCTGCCTTAGCTTTTTGGTATCAGAGTAAGGCTGGCCTTATAGAATGTATTTGGAAGCTTTCCTTCCTTTTCTATTTTTTGAACTAGTTTGAGGAGAATACGTATTAACTCTTCTTTAATAGTTTGGTGGGATTCATCTGTGAATCTGTCTGGTCCTGGACTTCTGTTTGTTGGAATTTTCTGATTACTGGTTCCATTTTGTTAGTAATAATCAGTCTGTTCAGATTTTGTTTGTTCCTGATTCAGTTTTGGAAGATTGTCGATTTCTAGGAATTTACCTATTTCTGCTGGGTGTCTCAATTTGTTGTCATATAATTTTTTGTAGTAGTCTTTTATAATCCTTTGTATTTCTGTGGTGTCAGTTCTCTTCTTTCACTTTGGATTTTATCTATTTTGGGTCTTTTTCTTGATGAGTCCAGCTAAAAATTTACCGATTTTGTTTATCTTTTCAAAGAATCAGGGGAACTAACAATTGTTTTTGAAGAGTCAGAGTAGCAGAAATCCCAGTGGTTAACAAGATGGGGTTTGGGGTGAGAGGACTAACTTTGAATCTTGCCACCTGCTGACTTGGAAATCTGGTTACTTAACATCTCTTAGCTACAGCTTTCCCATCTATGGGAAATTTTTAACTATGCTAAAAACAACATTACCTGATGGAGTTATTGACAATATGTTAAAACACTTACGAAGTATTTGTTAAAGGTTGGATTTTGTTATTACAAACATGTTCCATGAATTACCTCATCATTTAATTCTCTGTAATGATCCTAGGAGGCAAATATCATTAGCCCCATTTACATATAAGAAAGCTGAGATTCCTAAGAGCTAAGTAATCCCAGAAGTCATAACCCAAGGGTGACAAAGGCAGAATTTGACCAAGTTGGTTTGATGGCAGAGCCCATGTTCATTTCCTCATCATGCTGCTCCTTCTTCATTTCACAGACCAGCCAACAGAACTGAGAGAGTGAGAGCCTTGCCCAGGATAGCACAGGTAGAAGGTAGAAACTGGTCTTTCTCCAAGACCATGTTCTTCCTGTTACCCCATGCTGCCTCTTCGGAGGTTGAAGAGCTTGTCCAGGTCACACAGAGTGAGGTGGACAAGCCACAAGCTTGCCTGGCTCCAAGCCTGAGCTTCTTCCCACAACATCATTGCTGCGACCGCAGTGTTGGAGCATGGTCAGCCCACTGAGCAAAGATTGTAGGAAGACTGTCTGTTACCTCCAGTATTACCATAATTTCAGAGAGCAAGGCAGCCTCTGTTGTGACGAATGGCATGATTATCACCCTAGCGTAGGAAAAAGGGTGCTTCACATCTCATACTAGTTATTCCATGAGTCACTAGTTGTGATGAATGATGACACCCACGTTGAAACCCAAGACAAGAAGCCATGGGGAAAGCAATGTTCATCTTTAACACTGGTTTTCAAACTTGGGTCCCAGGACTCTTGTACACTCTAATATACCACGGAGGACTCCAAAGAGCCTTTGTTTAAGTGGGCTGCATCTACTGATACTCACGACAGTCAAAATCAGAACAGAAACTTTAGCAATATGTATATATTGATCTATAGATAGATACATATTTAGCAATATGTATCTATTTTGATTTTAATACCAAACCTATTACATGTTACAATATATGCCATAATTTTATTTGAAAACAGATTTCCTTGACAAATAATTAGTGAAAAGTATGTCATTAGTCTTCATGTTTGCAACTGTGTTTAATGTTTGACTTAGTAGAATGCAGTTTGAGTCTCATTTCTGCTTCTTCAATCTGTTGCTTTATGTTGCTTTTGTTGAGGTCTTTGAAGAAAATCAACCTCTTAGATGTATATAGTTGAAAATGTTACATAGTTGAGGGGAATTTTAACAGTCTTTTCAGATCACTGTGGGTATTCTTCTTTGATACCACACCACAACTTTGACAAGTGGTAATTTTTTGAATGTTAGTTACAATATGGAATCTGAAATCATGTCAATGAATTTTTTTGCACCCTCTTACATCAAAGTCCACCGGTCTATGTGTATTTTGAATGGATCTGGCACTCCTACATGATTTTTGTAACACCAGGCATTGGAAATTTGGAAAACAATGGTTCACTATGCATATCTTAACAATGTTAACACATTTCACTCTCCAATATAAATTAGTCAAATTTGTTAATATCACCAGTGATCTCACCAAGCTCAGTGGGTATGTTTTCCAAAATTTTAATTTTTGTTTAAAGCTCAAAAATTTTATCATTGATAACAAATGCTATTATTTGGTTTCCCTGAAGCAATGGGCTCCCTGTTCATTTTTGAGACAATGTCTGCCAAATAAGTAAGCCTGAATAACAATAGCTTGGCAGCTATTTTGTCAAGAAAAAACAATGTTCAAGGGGAAAAATGGCTAATTGCTTTTTCTTAAGACAACCATCATACTTCAGACAACAGAAGTTCATAATGCATCCTCCCCATTTTGTCACATAGAATATTTAAATAACTTGTATTCTAAGATTGAGGCATTTTTCTCAGAGATTGAACTTTACTAACATTCATGATTTTTACTGTTGCAAGAGGGACTTTTTAAAGTCAGACTTAACTTCTTTCCTGTGAGTTTGATATCACTGCCTTGATTTGTACCAAGACCACAGTATTTTTATCTGCCATAACTTTTGCACCATCCGTGAAAGCATTGACACAGTGGAAATGGCAAATGTCTCAGTGTTACTATGATATTGTTGTGAACCCACAGAGCCCCTCTGAAAAGATCCTCGGGACTCCCTGGGATCTGCAGACCACAGTTTAAGAAACGCTGATCTATAAAATGATGTTGGTATGTAATACCAGTGCTACTGTCCCTCCAAAAGCTTCAGTGCTCACAAACTTCCTCTCTATTCCAATTCCTTCCATCACCCTGGGAAACCCTGTCAGCCCCATAAATGAGTTATTCAACACTTGCCCCTCAGTCACTCCTTTTCCTTGCCTCCAGGAACATTTTTCCTCACTCCACTATCTTCTATGGTCAATCCTGGTCCTTCTCACTTGCTAAAACAGCTTCTTCTCCAAATCACTAGTCCGTGAGTCATCTGTGAATGGTTATTTGGGGGTCCTTCTCCTTCTGTATTATATGTTCAAGGATTCCCAGTTCACTTTCATTTGAACTTCTTTGGGACTTTTACCCTCGTGACACCTAAGCTTTCTATAAATAATATCCCCTTCTATTTTCATTTCCCTTTGCAACTAGTTTTGAGTCTATGATCTATCATTTTAAAATCATAGTTATGTTATAAATTTCTGGACTCTACTGCTCCTTTAATCATGCCTACCTCTAAAACCCAATCCTGAGCAAATCCAACTCTCCCTCTTTATCTGGTTAACGCCTAGGTATCTTCCAATGTCATCCTCAAGTTCATTTCCCTAGGGAAATATTTTTCCTCCTCTCATCTGGTTTGATCAGTCTCTGCACATCTTCTCAACATTTAATTATCACCCTTGTAATATTTGTCTAATTTCTGTCTTCACCAGATTGTAAGCTCTATGAAGGCAGATACTCTCTGTATGTTTGTTTACTGTTCCTATCAGGATGCCAGACCCAACAAAAGTGTTCAGTGAATATTTAGGAAAGGGAAAATAAAAAAGAATGAAAGGAGGAAAGCAGGGAGGGTGAGGGACAAAAAGGGAAGAGAGGAGGGAAGGGGGAGAGAAGGAGAGGAAGGAAGGAAAGAAAGAAAAGAAGAGAAAGAATGAGACCAATTTACAGGAAATAGAGTGACATTGTTTAGAGACTTACTTGAACCCAATCTAGGGTTAGAAGCTAATTAATTAATTCTGATAACTAGACGTTCAAATGGCTCAAGATTCTGTCTATGTGTCATTTTCCCGATAGACCGTCCTAAGAATAAAAGTTTGAAGTATAGGGACATGGAGAAAGACAGGGTTCTAATCATCAAAAGAAGGGTAGAAGATACATGGTGAAGGTTTGGGAACAGAAAATGACTCCAGGATTAGTTTTGCATCTCACTATGGAATTGTCAAGATAATGTCAATGTAAGCCCACAGAGACTGCATGATGATGTCAAAGTGAAAAGAAACAGTATTAATGGATGGATGCAGAAGCCTAGACAGAGCAGGACTGTGTTGCTGTAGTTTTTAAAAGCTTTGTGACATGATGTCTAGACAGAAGCACACATAGTAATGCTATCACTGAAGCAAGAGTACAGAAAGTATGCAAGGACCATTCATTAAGTCATTATAGGGCTCCAGCCTTTTAGCCAATATCAATATGTCCAGCATTTTCTCATATCATTCCAATGAATCTTTACATGGAGTTTATTTTTTGCTTATTATCAAAGTAATACATTCTCTTTAAAGAGAACATAAAAGAAAAAAATGCCTCCAACCCTCCCACAATTAATATTTTGTTATATTTCCTTCCGCTCCAGTTTCATAATATAATTGAGGTCATACTGAGTATTACATTTTACATCCTGATTTTCCACTTAATACCATAGCAGAAATGTAAAGTATTTATGATGACTACACATGGTTCCACTCGTCTAACAGCAAAAAATTAGATTATTGATCACCCAGTGTTTCCATATTCTAAGTTCCTTCCTGAAGATACTTCCTATAGAATGGGATGGTTGGGATGAAGGATACAGGTGATTTTAAGGCTTATGACACTATGGCCAATGGCTTTCCAGAAGAATTATATCTTTTTTTTTTTTTCATTTACTTAGGAAGCCATGGATAAATCTGTGATCTAGTAAAGCTCAGCAAATAGTTTTAAAGCATCACCAAAAAATAAAAGAATAAGAAAAGCATCTCCTAACTGCCGAGAATCTACTCATGCAATAACACATTTAATACAGAGCACTGAGAGTCAGGAGTTTTTTATTATAATTTTTAGTTTATATCTACTTTGTTACACTACAATGAGCAAGTTTCTTTACCTAACCAGCTTTTAGGTTTTTTTGTTTTGTTTTGTTTTTTAATCTATAGAATCACCACAAGTCAATATAGTACTATGGCAGGATTTCTCAAAGTGGGCTCTGGGGAGTGCTCAACCTGGGGCTGGGAAGGAAGAGAAGAAAACTTACGTGGTCAAATTTGGATAAATTGCATATAACATGCTACTCTTAGAAATATAAAATGCAACATATTAAAGGCCCTGAGAAGTTCTGCATTCTAAATTTGCACAACCCAGAATTTCCCCAATTTTTTGAATACATCATTTCTTGTTTCATGTAACATCTGTAAGATTGTGTAATGTAAGTTAGGGCATACTGATCTAACACAAAGTGGTTTGGATTCCACCAAGAATGTTTTACAATCCAGTTTCTGCTACCTACTGAACTTTGATTTCCTTATAAGTGAAAATAGGATACTAATAACTTGTGAGACTGTTTTGAATATGGGCTAAGATCATGAATATAAAGCCCCAAGCACAAGCCCAATGTACATGTCAGTTCCTTCTCTCTAACCTTCTCAACCCCATACATGCTCATCAAAACTCTCCATCTTTATCAAAATGGTATTGAATGCCTACACTGTATAGGGCTGTGAATTAGTGACAAGCTACCCATTTGACTTTTTAAAGAGGGTGGCACAGAAGGCAAAGGGCCTAAAATCTGGAGTTGAACATGCAATCTCTGAGTCAAATGCTTGACCCTGCAAAGTGGCTACCTCAGCAATAGAGATCACATAATAATTAATTGTCTAAAAGGTTAGAAGGCCTAACCCTGATTATTGCCAGGGGATCATCCTAATAAGTTGGCTCAGCTTATATTTAAGACTGATTGTCACTAATTATATCATCTTGAAGTAGATTCATTCAGTTATTACATGGAAATTACATCATGAAACTGAGGTATTTTATTTTATTTTTTTAAAGATTTTATTTATTATTTGACAGACAGAGATCACAAATAGGCAGAGAGGCAGGCAGAGAGAGGAGGAAGCAGGCTCCCTGCTGGGCAGAGAGCCCGATGCAGGGCTCGATCCCAGAACCCCGGGATCATGACCTGAGCCGAAGGCAGAGGCTTTAACCCACTGAGCCACCCAGGCGCCCCCAAAACTGAGGTATTTTAAATTGACTTTGAAAGTTGGCTGAGTCTCTGGTGACCTCCATGTTGCTAAATCCAGTGGAAAGTTTTTTTACTTGGTCTTACTTTCCTCTTTTAGCCATCGTTCCCTTCTTGATATTGGCCTGTCTTAGACAGCTTCAGCACCACACTTCCTGCCTCCCTCCTGACCTCTCTGGCCAGTTCTTTTTGAGTTCTCTACGAACTAGAATGCCTCAGGGTGTGGTACTGCCTTTCTTTTCTCTTTCTGCTTCTCTCACTCTTAGGAAGGTGAGACCATTTCCTGGGCTTCCCATGACTTTATGCTAATGCTTCCTCACTTTATATCTTCAACCTAGACCACTCCATTGAAATCCTGTTTTCTTTATCCAACTGGTGCATGTTAGATCTCCACCAAGTCAGTGCCTCTGAGGCGTGGCAAACTTTCAATGGCTCCAAATCTCAACTTTTAATTTTCTTCTTCTTTTTTTTTTAAAGATTTTATTTATTTATTTGACAGAGAGAGAGATCACAAGTAGGCAGAGAGGCAGACAGAAGGGGTTGGGGGGAAACAGTCTCCCTGCTGAGCAGAGAGCCTGATGCAGGGCTCCATCCCAGGACCCTGAGATCATGACCTGAGCCGAAGGCAGAGGCTTAACCCACTGAGACACCCAGGTGCCCCTTAACTCTTAATTTTCTTCTAACCAGCTTCTCTCTCTGTTTTACCCACATCCAAAAGTGGAACCACCGTAATACACAGTTGCTTAAGCCAGATACCTGGCCATGGTCTTTAACTACCTCCTTCCCCTAATCTCTATATCCAATCCTCTAGAAATTTCTGTCATTTTACTTTCAAGATATAAGTCAAATATCTTCCCTTCTGTCTCCCTCTACTGCTACGACTCTAATTTAAGGTACCATTATCTCTCAACCAGATCACTGCTATGGCCTCCTGTGGGACCTCCCACTGCAGCTTCCTCCCATTCCTTCTCTGCACAGCCACCAGGATGATTTTTTTTTAAATTAGAAATCAGATAATCCTTGCCCCCCATTATAAGGCCCTCCAGGTTTTTTGGCTGGCTGGTTGGTTGGTTTTTAGTACACAGATTCTTCATCATGGTCCCAAGGTCCCCTGTGATCTGGTCTCTGTGCACATCTTGGACATCATTTCAGGGAACAATCCCCTGCTCTCATGCTGTTCCCATCCTTCAGGGCCAGGAGCATGATGAGCCACTTCCCACTGGAAGGTCTTCAACCAGGCTGATCTCTCCATTCTCCCTTATTCTTCACATGGCTTCTCCTTACTGTCCTACATCCCTCAGCTTAAATCCCACCTCTAGAGAAAACCTACCAGCCACCCTGTCCTTGTATTACTATAATATCCTCTATCAAAAGGCCTTATTAGTTTCCTTCATAGTACTTATCATAGTTTTTTACTGTAATGTTTTGTTTACATGTTTATCGACTCCATCACTACACTGTAAATTCCATGAGGGTAGGAACATTATCTGTCTAGCACCTAGCATACCTGGAGTATGTACTGAATGAATAAATGGAAAACAAATGAATGGATGGATGAAATGAACAAATGAAAAGTATCTTCTATGTTCTGGGTACATACAGAATTCCACATAGAACTTCTGGTTCTAGGCACATGCCAGGTTTTCCTGCAGTGTGTTCATAATGCTGTTACCTCTGCATGGAATAATCACACCTCATTCATCTGGCTGAAACTTCCCAGTTCAGTTAAGCCTCTCTTCCTCTAGGTAGCTTTCTTTGACCTGCCTGCCCTATGTTAACATCATGCCATATAATAGAGCTTCTCATACTTTATATCCATCCCTACACTGCACGTTCTACAAGGCAGAGGTCACAACTATATTGTTTGCAGGCCAGTGCTAAGTGTAGTACTTTGCATATGGTAGGAACTCAGAACAAATGTTGGATATAAATATATTGCCTCATTCACTTTTATATTATCTCATTTAAATAATATAAGAACCCTGTGGGGTGGGAGCTATTACACCCATTTGATAGGTAATTAAAACAGAGTCATAGGGATATGAAATAAACTTGCTTAAAGGTATATAGGTAGTAAAATGACAAAGCAAGGATTTAAATGAAGGTTGTTGGACACTAAACATATGCACTGTATTAGCATTCCAAGATACACTATGAAGGATTTCTGACAAAATGGAAAGAGAGTAATAAAAATAATATTTAAAAGCTTACCATGTGCCATTTTTGTGCTAAGTACTTAGTATGAATTCTCCTAACTCCTGAGAAGCACTCAGTGAAATATTGTATCTCTGTTTTATAGACGGGAAAGTTGAGTCTTAGTTTAACTTGCCCAAATTCTGGAGCCACTAAGTGGTGAAGCCAAGACGTAAACCCAGGTTGATCTCCCTCCAAATCCCATACCTGATGCCACTTGAAGTATAGTTAACGATTAGTTAACCTGAACAAAAGTGTCCACATTCACACTGCTCGCTTCTGAGTCACACCCACTACTCTGACCATTCAAATTAGTTAAAAATGCACATAGCTTGAATACATACTGATTTCCAGTTATCTGGACAACCTTTGAAAATTGTCACATGGCCTTAGCCCAGGGTATTTTGGTAAATACACTCTGAAGCCTGGTGAAATAAATAAAACAGAGAAGGATCATGATTTATACTTCTCAGAGTCCACAACCTCTGTGTCCTATTTAATAAAACAGAGGTCATCCTCCATGTTTGAGGTTCTCACTCATGTTTCCATCAGTCCTTCTAAAGGAATTTTGTTCATTCTCCATCAATGGAAATTTTTGGTTGAAAATGTTATATTTGCATTACTTATCAAAATGAAGACTTTTTTTGGTCTTTTTTTCTGGTGGGTGAGGGTAGCAGGAATGGTGGAGATAATAGCCATCCGGCAATTATAAGACCTGACTGTTCCACTAGGTGGCCAAGGGATTTAGAACCTGTAAGACTGCTTTCCTTCCTCTCTGGCTCTGGTCCTCAATCAGGGGATAATACTTAAAACAAATCTTAGGGGGACATGATGAGGCTTAATTGGCCAGTATTCTTAAAATGCCTGGCAGAGAGGTCTGGTTGTTATGTAACATGCTCCTTCTCTCTCTCTCTGGGGCTCAAGTTTTGTTCCTTGCCACACGAGTGGATGGATTAAACTGGATGTTGTCTGTGTCAATCCTAATTCCAAAGGTCTGTGATGTAGAAATGATGGAAGCAGCAGACAAGAACGTTAGAAGAGTTACTGCACATATATCCACGTATGGAAGGAGACTCATGAACATGATGATAAGTGAAAGACACAAAAGAAGACCAAGGAAACTTTTAAAGCTGAAAATCATTACACAGAAATGAAAAAACTCATTGAATGGCTTAACAACAGATTAAATACTGCAGAAGAAAAGATTAGCAAACTTGAAGAAACAGTGACAGAAGCTATCCAAAATGGAACAAAAAGATAAACAGACTGCCAGCAACAACAACAAGAGTAGAGCCTCAGTGGGCTGTGATATTGAGCAGTCTAACCTATCTACGACTGTACTATCAGAAAGAAAAGAGATTATGGGGCAGAGAACATATTTAAATTAATAATGGCAAAACTTTTTTACAAATTTGCTGAGAACTGTAAACCTATAGAACCATACCAAGGTGCATCATAATCAAATTGCTGGAAATCAATAATAGAGAGAAAATTATAAAAGCAGTCAATTTTTTAAAAATGACATATTGCACAAAGAGGAAAGCAGATTTTTTCCTCAGAGACTATGCAAACCGAAGATAATGGAATGACATATTTAAAGTGATGTGATACAGGCAAAATAAAGACAACTTTAGGCCACTGAAACTGGAGAATTCATCAGCAAAAGTCATTCTGCATTGCAAGAAATGTCAGAGGAAGTTACTCAGTGAGAATAAAAATATCAGAAGCTGTATCATATTATTTGAAAGTAGGCTGTGATAAATTAGGGATATATATTGTAAATCTAAGAACAATAACAACAGCAACAAGAAAGCAGAATAGTTAATCATTTGGAACTAGAAAAAATATTAAATCTAAAAGATAAAAACCAGAATTAAAGAACAAATGGGACACATAGAAAGCAAATAAAAATGTAATAAGCAAATGCAGAGTTATCAGTAATTACAATTTATATAAATGGTATAAATACTGTGATTAAAAGACAGTGATTGTTAGACTAGATACTGAAGCAAAATTCATCTATGGGCTATCTACATGAAGCATACCTTAAAGTATGAAGAGTCAGATAAGTCAAAATAAAATAGTAGAAAAAACTCACCATGCAAACAATAATCATAAGAAAGCAAGAATAGTTATACTAATAATAGACTGCAGAACAAAACCAATTGCTATGGATAATGAGAGCCTTTCATAATGATAAGGAGGCAAGTCATCAAGAAGACATAATTATTCTAAATATAGATAGATGATAGGTAGGTAGATAGATAGATAAACAGATTTTGAAAACACGTGAAGCATAAACTGCTTCTTTTTGCTTTCAGGAACTGAGAGGAGAAATAGACAAATCCACAAAGATAGCTAGAGACTGCAACATCCCTCCCTCAGTAATAAATAGAACAAGGAGATGAAAACTTGAGCAACATTAACAACCAGCTTGATTTAATGACTTAGCACTACACCCAACAACACAGGAATACACGCTTTTGAGTGCACACAATATATTCACTAAGAGATCATATATTCTTTACCATAGAACAATCTCAAGAAATTAGAAGGACTGAAAATTGTTTAAACATTTTTTTTATCTGATGCACACTATTTTATTTAAGAATGTGATTTTCTTTCTTTTTTTTTTTTTTGTAAAGATTTTATTTATTTATTTGACAGAGAAAGAGAGATCACAAGCAGGCAGAGAGGCAGGCGGGGGGTGGGGGGAAGCAGGCTCCCTGCTGAGCAGAGAGCCCAATGTGGGGCTCGATCCCAGGACCCTGAGACCATGACCTGAGCCAAAGGCAGAGGCTTAACCCACTGAGCCACCCAGACACCCCGATTTTCTTTAATTTTCATGCAATCATTTTATACATAAGTTGAAATTTATGTTACAAATAACATGAACATGCATATATTACATTTTTTTAGAATTAGATTATTTCTTGCCCAACATCATTTAATATTTGGAATTTTTAAAATTATTATTTTTTATTATGTTGTATTAGTCACCATACAGTACATCACTAGTTTTTGATGGAGTGTTCCAAGATTCATTGTTTACATATAACATCCAGTGCTCCATGCAATACATGTCCTCCTTAAGTTGTTTAAACTTTTTAAGGCAACACACATGCTAAAATGTATTATTTATATAAAAGATGTAATGAAGATCTATTGATACTTGAGACTGGATATTACAACTGATTTTCATCATCACGATTTTATTTTATTTTCTTAAAGATTTATTATTTATTTGCCAGAGAGAGAGTGAGAGAGAGAGAGAGAGAGAGCACAAGTCGGGGAGCAGCAGGCAGAGGGGGAAGAAGAAGCAGGCTCCCACTGAGCAAGGAGCCCAGGGCAAGACTCGATCCCAGGACTCTGGGATCATGACATGAGCTGAAGGCAGACCACTTAACTGACTGAGCCACCTAGGTATCCTTCATCACCATTATTTTTAAATGTTTTTCTCAATCCCATATTTCTATTTGGGGTTGATAATAAGCAAATGGTAAAGAAGAGCTCATAAAAATAAAAATGTACCATAAATTTAAAAATTAAAAAAAATTTTAATTTAAGTGTACCATTGAAAACATAAATGTATATCATCTGTTTTTCTCACTATTAGGTTTCATATAAGATTTTTTGGGGGGGCAAAAAGTGTGACACTTAAGTTTTATAAATGTTTGAAAGCACTAACCAAACTTCCTGTTCCATGCCAACTGGCACATTATACGTTTATTCTATCTAATTTTTGTCAACCATCTGAGAGAATGGAAAGACCAAAATATGACAATAACAATCACACAACACCACTGGCAGTAGCTTCCACTGAATGCTTGCTAAGTACCAGGCATTGTCTTAGGTACTTTCATCCATTTGTTTCTCTGAATTTCCTTCCATTTTACAGCTCAGAACACTTACGTAACTTGCCTGAGATCAAACCAACAGTCAATGCCAGGGCCATAATTCTAACCCAGTAAAATCATTTCACCATGTAATCTTCCATTTTCAAAGCCCGGGTCAGATAAACTGGCATTAGACACATAAGACCTCATGATTTCCTACTTCAGCATTTTGTGAAGTATTTAATTGGTTCTCTTTTGCCTTGACTTCAAATTTGCCTCTTCGCTGGTCTGTCTTCTTTGATAAGTTCATCAAACATCAAGAAGCTTTGTTCATTTTCAAAAAGGATTACAATGATAAGTTTTATAATTAAGAGTATCTCAGCAGAGATTTCCTTTACCACTGTTCTCTTGCCTTTATCTTGTAATTATTAGAGGTGAATTTTCTGATTTTTCAAAAGTGTATTTGCTTTAAATACAAGTCGCAAATGAACTGCTTGTAAAAAATGCCTTTCCCCCTCCTGATCTGTTACGTAAAGGAAATCTCTCTTGCTCTAGCATTTAAAAGCAATAATGATTCAAAATTAAATCACCCAACAAGAACTTGAATAAAATAGCTCAACTTAAAATCTTCAGTGTTTGGGAGACAAGGACTGCTTTCAAACTACCCCAAAGCTAAAATAAGGGGCTGTTTAAGCACCATAACATATTTGATGTTAAGATATAAAAACCTGAAGCCAGGCTGGACAATTCAAGGAAATGAAATGAGCAAAATTGCAATGTACCTATGAAAATATCACTTCTATTCATTACCCTACAGCAAAAGGTAAACTCATTTTAAGAATGAAATGACCCAGCATCTCTATAGTCTCTCGCCTTTCGCAAGATGATGTTATTAACATTACCTAATTGTATCTCCCCTCAAACACTATGAGATGGGAATTTTCAAGATTCACAAACAGATGAGTAGAGGTTAGATGCCTGACATTATTCAAGAGAATTATTATTTATTAAACCGAGTATACTTTATATCTGGGAACTTATTTCATATTCATCAGCTCTTATAGACGAGACATTATTTTTCTCATTTCCAGCTAGGGAACCTGAAGCTCAAAGAGATTAATTGGTGCCCTCCAGATTGCCCAACTATCGAGTATTAGATCTCCGATTAGATTAGACTGAGTGATTTGTATCTAAGTCCATCAGACTCCAAGGACATGCTCTTTTCACTGCCCTGCACTCCTTCACTGGATTGGTAATAATATGAAAGACATCACATTCCATCCTAAAATCACCTGTTGCAAACATGAAAGTGTCTTAGTGCCCCACTCAGTGATCCCTAGGTACAAATCTTGCAGAATTATGATCAACTCACCGGTTCACCTTCTCCTGAATGGTTACCCCAGCCTGACAAGTCATCAAAGACAAGATGAAGAAAGCGGCAGCAAACATCTCATCCACCCTATGTTACTTAGAATGAATAAAATTATTCAGAGAGCTGGAGTCAAAGATGTCTTCAGACTGGGACCAGCAAGATCAATGTAATGTTTGGAACCAACAGAACTCGCTCAATTCTCATTGAGATGTGGTTAATTAGTGACTAGGGTATTGATTAGCCAAACACCCTAAAATCTCAGACACCAAAGGCCACTGTCCTTCAGACCTTTTGAAAAATAATATCCATATGGTTGAGGAAAGGAGGATTTGCAACCAATACCAGTCTAGCAAAGAGATCTTATTTTCAGAATGAGGCAAAGCCAAATTAAGAGAGAGTCACAGAATTCACTCGGTCTTTCTGAGTGGCTCTTGGAACTACTAAAGTCAGATCGATTTGCTTTTTAAGACTGAAACAAGGCTAACACTGGTGTATCAGCTTGGTCATAAACAGCTGCCCAAATGTAGAAAATGCTAATAGTTACATAAAGGTTCTACAATGTGCTGCCAAACATCGGGAGCCTGAGAGCTGTTGTAAATGAATGGACTTTCTGCTTTTCATCCAGATATTAGATATGAAGACCCAGCATATTTGTGTCTTGAGGGGACCAGATGTCTTCCATAGACATCTCCAGAAACATTCTTTAGAATTACAGTGACAGCTACACAGCTGCACCAATGATCTCATACCTACATACATTCTCTTACTCTTCCAGACATATTCATAAATTAATTAAATAAGTAGAGATGGAGAGACAGGAATAACTGAACATGTGGCAGGCCTGTCATATGTCTTATTTTACTGAGCCCTCACAAGTTGATGATAGAGGAATGATTAATTTCATTTTGCAGTTGAAGAAATGATGGTTCAGAGAAGTTAAGTAACTTGCCCAAAGGATGTACAGCCATCTTGATCTCTTTGGGAATTTTTAAATTCTCTCATTAGCAGGATGAACTAGTAGTATCATTATTCATCTCAAATAAAGTTATGAAAAATTTTAATGAACACCTTGTATGCTCAAGAAATATTTAATTGTGGAGATTTTTTTTTAAGATTTTATTTATTTATTTGTCAGAGAGAGAGAGGGAGAGAGAGTGAGCGAGCATAGGCAGAGGCAGAGGGAGAAGCAGGCTCCCTGCCAAGCAAGGAGCCCGATGTGGGACTCGATCCCAGGACGCTGGGATCATGACATGAGCCGAAGGCAGCTGCTTAACCAACTGAGCCACCCAGGCATCCCTAATTGTGGAGATTTTAATAAGGCACTCAGTTGGTTTTGCCTCTATCTTTTCAGACATTTAGGCAAGCATTTGACAGATGTGGAGACTGTTATGGGTCCTAAATAAACCCCTGAGGTCCCTGATTTCCGTGTCTTTCTCGCATATGCGAAGGAATTTTTGAGTGATGTGAAAAGAAAATCAGAGGCCCACTAGGAGTCTGTAACAGTGGTGTCAATGAGGAGTGATTTTGCCCTTGAGAGGACCTTTGGTAACATCCAGAAACATTTATGGTTGTCACAACTTTGCAGGTTGTGCTCCTGGCACGCAGTGGGTGCTAAACATCCTACAAAGCATGGGACAGCACCCCACCCCCGGACCCAACGAGTGATTATCTGGCCCCAAATGTCAATAGTGTCAAAGTTGAGGAATACTGCCCGGCAAAAAAGCTGGTCTGCTTTCCCCTGATGCCTGGGATTCTGGTGAATTCATTTTCTTCTTTTTACATGTAGATAACATCATCTTTCTTCCCAACCAGCTCCTTCTTGAGATTTCCCCGATGGCTTTTCTCTTCACCCAAGACTTTAGTGGCCTTCAGGGATCTTCCTTAACCACTGCTCACCTCTCTCACTCTGCACCCCTCAACATGGTCCCTTAAATTCTGTCATATTTCCTCTGCAATGTTTTTCCTCCAAAGCTTCTCTCCTTCATTCTTACCCTTGGATCCATTTCATGGCCTGGGCTCTTCCTGAAACTATCACAACAGACTCCTAGTGGGCCTCTGTTTTTCTTCTCAGACTAGACCTGCCTGTGCATTACCAATGGACTCATCAACAAGAAGACAGCTCCTGACAACCTAAATCTCCTGCCCAGAAACCTCCAGTGGCTCCCCCATCATCTATCTAATTAGAAGTCCAAATTCCTCCACACATGGGTCCAAAGCCATCTTTGCAACCTTCATCAACCACCACCACCCTCAAATTATTCCTGACATTCTAAGCTAGATTCTCCTGACCTTCCTCACACTTTCTCACTGCTGTGACTTCGCCCAAGCTGGACCCTTACCTGGACTACCTTTATCCATCCTCTTGTATCCTTCTGCCAAGTGTCTTCTCAAATAGCATGCCCACCACGGATCCTTGACTGATGGTCCCATCTGGAAGGTAACTCCACGTTATCTTAGAACCTTGCAAATATATACCAGCATTTTCCAGTTTTGACTCATACTATGTTTTTCTAGGAGCATGGGGTACATCTCAGTCATGAAAGTTTCTCTAGGGTAAATCCTATGTCTGATCCTTCTCTGTAATCACCCATATAACTTAACACTGAATCTTTAATAAGAAATAGTATTTGATTGAGTGAGTCTGTGAATCAACTAAAGAGAGTTTATTATTCACAATGCTTCCAGGTGTATTTTCTCATTTAATCTTCAAAATAATCTTGTGAGATAAATATTATCCTCAAGAGAATCCTGACAGAGATAGTGATTAAGAGGGAAAACAGAAACAAGGTAGATAGAGTATCAAGCCCTGTACCTGCCACTTTACATGGTTTTTCAATAATCTTTTTCAATCTATTTAATCTTCACAGTGATCTTCCAAGGCCTGTAGTCATGGTGCTATTTTGAAAATGAGGATATTGAGTTCAGCCTGCTGTCACACAACTGGTGAGTCTCAGAGTCATGGATTGATAATCTTTCCAACTTCAAAACCTGAGACCATTTTTGGGTCTGGTCATATAACTACCACGTGGCATATCAGGACAGGGCTTGGGTCTTCCAGCTATCTAGGTCCTGTTCTCTGTCCATTATGCCTTAGCTCTGAGAATGAGTATCATTTCCCAGGGATGAAGAACGCAAACCAGAGTGAATGGAGGGATAATCACAGAATAGAAGCAAGAGAGAAGCTAAGTCAAATGGGATGGTGTCCTGCCTCTATGACTCCATGTGTATGTGTGTGTGTGTGTGATGATCTTCTGCCCCTTCGCTGGAGAAACCTACAAAATATTCAACACAACACCAGGCACAATGTCTGCAGACGGTGGGTGAGCAGCCCCAGTCCACTGGCTTCCCTTCCCTGACCTCCTCTCTCCATCCGTGGTGAGACCCAATGTCTGTGATGTTTGTTTTCCCTCCTGATCCTTTCATCAGGCCAGGCTGGGGCTGCAGCCAGCAGGCAGTGGTGGGTTTTCAGCTGGAAATGAAGTGGGGCTGGTTTAAGTAATTGATCTCAAGCAGAGGCTGTATAAGGGATGGGCTAATGGGTGCCTCCTGCTTCCCATTTCATGTCCAAGCTCTGCATTTGCATTTAATGGGTGGGATGAGAAGGAGCCCATTAGCATAAAAATGCAAGACCTTTCCTCAGGTTGGAAGCAGCTCACACCAAATCTGGGTGGTCCTTTGGGAAATGCACGAGTGTCCATTTTACACCTGAGCCAGTTCTCCAGGCTCTATCATTGGCTCCGCTTTCTTCTCTGTGATGCCTTCCCCCACAGCAGGGTGTGAGCCGTACCTCACCTCCATTCCCCCTGAACCCTGGCCACAGCTCCCACCTGGGATTTCTTTCTTTCTTTTTTTTTTTCCAAAGATTTTATCTATTTGTTTGACAGAGATCCCAAGTAGGCAGAGCAGCAGACAGAGAGAGAGGGGAAAGCAGGCTCCCTGCTGAGCAGAGAGGCCAATGCGGGGCTCTATCCCAGGACCCTGAGATCTTGACCTGAGCCCAAGGCAGAGGCTTAACCCACTGAGCCACCCAGGCACCCCCCACCTGGGATTGCTATGAACGCCTGGGGACAGGGCTGTGCTGGCCCAGAGTCCATGTGCAGCAGATGTAAGAGTCTGTGAACAGAACTAGCTTTCCACAGCAGGCCGGCCCCACGTGCCCCAGGAGCAGGCAGTGAGGGACTGCCATGTGTGCACAGATATCAGAGACAGTTCAATGCTCCATTCCTGCCAGCATCCCACTGAGCGATCCGGATACTTTCTATTCCCCCACTACACTGGGAGCTTCAGGAGGACAGGGGCTGGTTTTAAATGACTTGTACCCCAGGGCTGGCACTTAGTAGATATTCCTTACTTGGGTTTTATGAAGCCCACGAGGAAAACTGCAGCTTTCAAGTACAGCATACCTGGATTGAAATCCAAGTGCTACCATCGATCAACTGTGCCACTTTGGACACTCTGCCTTAATTACCCCTCCTGTATAATGGGTTTGATGGTTTCATATATGCAAAAATAACAAATATATATATATATATATATATATATATATATATATTGCACACACATCATACCTAACAAATATTCATTATGGATGCCCTTTCTCTTTGTAATCCCCTTACTTCCTGCCCTCTCTGTCACGGCCTGTGCTCCATAAACACCCTCCCGGGACCATCCAGGAGCTTGTTCTCAGCTGGTGCTCGTGACGCCATCTGAGGAATTGGTAATGGAGGGAGGGTCACTGAGAGGTGGACGCAGTAGACATTCATGTGTGCCATTTTCCTATACATTTTAGGCATCTTTATGCTAGTCAGCCAGGTATTTACTGCTTAACTGGTGCTTCATAAAGATACTGTGACCTCTCAGCCTCAAACCACCGGTGACCAAGCGGACTGGTCCGTCAGAACATAAGCGCTGGGGGGCTGACCAAGCCCGTCTCGTTCACCATCCTATAACAAAGTAGCTGCACATTCTAAGCAATCAGGTATTACATTGGCTCTGTTGAGGGTTGGCGTTAGGTACAGGGAAGGGCACGAAGAGAACGCAGCCCTGCACCCCCGTCACAGTGCACGCCCCAGACTGAGTACCATGGAGATCAGCAGGGACCACGCGGGGAACATCCAGAAACAGCTGCTTCCTGCGGTTTGGGCTTTGAAGGAGGCAGGTGGGCAGGTAGAAGTGTCTGCAGACAGAGGAAGGAAGGAAACAGCATGAGCAAAACCACGAAGATGCAAAAGGGACACCGTCAGCCATCTGGCGAGCAAAAGGACAAAGACCCGGTTGCTTGCTTGCTTGCTTTTTTTTTTTTTTTTTTGGCCAAGATGATTTAAGTTCATTCCATTGCTGAGGATGTGGAGGAGCTGCTGAACAGACTGAGGCAGCAGAGCCCCGTGATCTGCCTGTACTTGGCACTCTGGGGGGCACACTCTGGGGCAGGATGGAGAGGAAACAGGGAAACCAGCTTGGAGACGACTCCCAGACACTGGAACTCCATGCACCAGACACGCGAGGGCAAACGCTGGAGGACCAAAGGGAACAGTGGGAATCCGGAAGCTCCCCCGTCAGGCCTCGGATCCGCGCGCTGGCCTCACCAGGATCACACCGCATGACCTTGGGACGGTCACTTGACTTCTCCGGCTCTCGGTGTCCACACCTGCGGGCCGGCTCCTCTCCACTGCCCCCTGCAGGCTGAAATCGTGTGCACGGAGAGCCCCATCTAAGCCGCTCCCCCTAGAGCTGCAGCACTAGGAAACAAACAGATAGCTATTTCCAAACCAGTCAAGTCTCTCTTAATACTTTTATTCAGGACTTGTCTTCCCAGGAGACACTCCGGGCTGTCAGTCTGTAATTAGACTTTCTCCCGCTCGGAAAGCCGGGCTGTGCGGAGCGAGAGACGGAGCCGGATTAGCCCACTGTAAACAAATGTGGTCAGTCCCCTTCTCGCCAGTCTCAGTTCCAGCTGAGTGGATTTCTGCAGCTCCTGGGTGAATGTTAATGCCTCCAACGTACACGGTTGCAAGAAAAGAATCGCGTGTGCCTCCCTTTCTCGAGAATGCTTCCCGAGCATCTCTGTGACGCAGCGTGGGGCACGGGGGGGCAGCCAGCAGTGCAAAGAACTTAAAGAGCCTAAGGCAGGAGATGGGCACCTGTGTTTCAAGGCAAGCTCAGCCACTAATTTCCTCTGTAACCTTGCAAAAGTCACTTCAGCTCTCTGAGCCTCAGGTATCTCAACTGTAAAATGAGGCTGAGAACACCTGCCTCGCAGGCCTGCTGGAAAGTGTAATTGAGATAATGTACATGAGAGCTTTTGGTAAAGCTCTGCGGGCAAGGGGCCAGTGTCAAGGATGGCGGGCTCAGCTTTCCAGCGCCAAGGAGCAGGGGGTCGGGGTAGGTACAGAGCAAGCGGGAGGGCCAGGTTCCAAATTCTCACCAGCATCAGAGTTCTAGAGGATGGGGCAAGGGGACAGAACCAATGCCCCCCTGAACTGCCCTCTGATGAAGATTGTCATGAAATCAGATGCAGGTTTTCCCCCATGGGAGCAGAAGAAAGAGTGTTACTGTTCACGAGCATTTGCTCTTCTTGTAATCTTGACAATGGCTTTAGAAGAGAATTCTTATACCCACTCCACAGATGAGGAGGCTGAGACCAGAAAAAGAAGATGGGAGGGAGAGAAGATTTGAGGCCAAGTTGCTCTGACATTTAGCCTGCTGAGGCTCCCTGTTTCTCAAATTACAAGCAGATTAGAACCGGCTTTAAGTGGGGGCCAGATATGTTGTAGGTCATTACCACAAATTAAACAATTGGGGGAGCATCACTAATATTTTCACAGGGCATCAAGGAGATTGAGTCCATGTCATGAACCATAAGCATCATGAAGGCAGGGGCTGTACTTGCTGCAATATCCCAGGACCAGCAACACTGCTGGGAACAGAGCAAGCACTCCGTAAATACTTGTTAAATGAAGACACCACCTCTATGAGGCTTACTGTCATCCCCTGGGTTTTTCTGGGTGATCACAAACAGTAAGAAAGGAAAAGCAAGTCCTTCGTGTAAATTGCCTGCAGAATTTGTATGCATTTGTTCCACTGAGCGTTTCCATTTCTATTGCTGTGTAACAAACCACCACAAAAATCAGTGGCTAGAGACACCGTGGGTTTATTATTTCTCAGGATTCTGCAGGAGATCACTTATGGATGGGGCTGCATTCAGCCGAGAGCTCAGCTGGGGCTGGCATGCACATGATGGTGTTTCATCACACAGTAGTCTAACCTAGACTTCTTCCCAGCCTATCCTATGACTTCCCAGAGAGAATGCTTCTGCTTCTATCACACTTGCTAATGTCCCATTGGCAAAGCAAGTCGCATGGCCAAACCCAGATCAGTATGGGAGGGGACCACACAAGGGCGTGCATATCTGGAAGTAAGGTTCATAGAGATCAGTTTGTCACATGGATCTTCATGAGCTACACTTAGTAATGAGCTTAAATACATAAAGCAGTTAGAAAGGTGTCTGGCACTTAGTTTGTACTACTGGGGTATTAGGGATAGCTAAACATGATTAATACCTAATTATAGTATATTACCATAATTATTATTAAGTTCCTTACTGGGACTGCCTTTATTTTTTGGAAAATGAAACGAGAGCCCCGTGCTAGGGATGCTTTGGTGTACCCTTCAAACTCTGAGCATATTAACCCTCTGTATTTCTGAAGCTCCACAACTGTGTTTGAGCAGCTGGGTCAGCAGCGAAAATGAAGATGAATCCCTCTTTCTCCTCTTCCCCTGAGCCCTTCATTTTTACATGGTTTCCCTAAACCTGGGTATACTTTTTGCTTGTTCCTAAAAGTGATGTTGGAATATAAAGGAGAATTACTCATCTCTGTAAGAATCCATTCACTCAATCAGCATTTTCCTAAGCCCATCATGGTAATGTCCTTCCCTTTTCCAGGGATACATTTATACATTTGGAGGTGGATGTGGGATCCAGTTCTGGCAGATGAGATGTGGATGAGCTGCAAATCTGTTGGGTAACTTCTGAGGAAGACTGTCTCCCTTGATCCAGAGAAAAAGGTATGCCTTGTGTCCCTTCCTACTTTTGGACATGGTTGCATGAGGGCATAACACTTGGAGATTCCTTTTACACCTGTTGTCATATCATGACAAGAATATGCTCTGGATAACCCTCTAGTCCCAGAAGGAAAGAGACCTATGGACTGAAAAACTCAGACAGCCTAGAGACCTTCAACTTGAAACAGAATTGTTCCATCAGATCCAGACTCACTCTCGCTGTCACGGCTTGAAGCAGAGCTTGGGGATGGGTGTTATGCAGCATTATGTAACAACAGCTAACCAATACAGCATCACATCCCCCAGTCTGCTGTCAACTGAGCTGCAGCATCGAAGGTGTCCACCCAGGACCACCCTCGTATGGAAGACAACATAAGAGAAATTTTGAGAGAGATTGCCCTTGGCCTTCGGGAACCAGAGCAGCCCATGCAAGCAAGGTTGAGTAAGAGCCATAGAGTGGTGTGGTTGGGACCAGGAAGTTAAAATACTGGATTGAGTCTACCCTAATTGCTGAAACTGGCCGAAAAGCTACAAATCCACCAATAAGATGTAAGAAACTCTATCTAAACAGCTTAGCCGAAGGCAGTGACAGGAAAATAGGTAAAACTCTATATCTGGTTTATACCCTTCATCCCAATTGTTCAGTAATTCTGCTCCACTTAGAAATTCTCTCCCTTTAAAAATCAGTGTTGCCTTTAACAGGGCAATGCCAGTCTATGCTCTTTCCTCTAGACCATATCTAAAATTATGGACCTTGGTCTCAATATGGCTCCCTTTTTGTTTCCATTGTATTTCCTTGTTTTGTATCAGTCTGTTGCTCATATACCTCGCTTTTGCAAGAGAAATCTTTCAAAGGATGTTTGACTCTATACATAATTTCAACCTTGTCTTATAGAAACTTTCAAGGAATATTATGAATTTATTCAAGTGTGATCAACACTGTTACTGCTAAAATTAAAATGATTCAAGGCAGAGGTAGAAGCTACCATGTCCTGAGCACTTTCTACAAGCCTAGGTCTATAGAGGTGCTCTGTGTGCCATTTATCCAGTCTCATACCCTTCGATTAGGTGGGTATGATTGCCCCATGTTCTTCCAGTAATAATACAGCAACATCTGTTTGGCTCTGCCTCTGCATTGGATATTGAATGGAGCCCTTTGCATGCCTTGTCTCGGTGCCTTCCCACAACCCCGTCCACTGGAATGGTAATTTTCCCATTTGTTAGAAGAGAAGGTTGATCTAGTGGGTGAAGGGGCTTTCTCACACCACCCAGTCAAGAAGTCATAGTGTCAGGATCTGAACTGGTCTGCCAGTTTCTAAACCCCTGTTCCTTCTGCTTCATGATTGTCTCCCAGAAGCAGAAGCCATGTTGCTATTCCTGCTACACCGACCTTTTGTCCCCAGTTGAGACCGGCTTGTGTGTCTACTCCACAAATCTTTTCTAGCACCAAAAAGTTGGAAGGCAAGATTTGAGTGGCATCCCAGGTAGATGAAATCTGGTGACCACAGGGCAAAGGGAAGCACAAAAAGAAAGGAAAAGTCCAATGACTTTTAGCTAATGTCTAACTAGCAGCTCCCTCACTTAGCTTCTCCCTGGGAGACAAGACCGCCACAGCCTCCAGGCAGAGGGGACCCTACCCTGCTGATGGTGGGCCTTTGGGGAGCAGCCAAGGGGTGTTAGCCAAAGAAACACGGACATTATTCTTTCATTCACAAAATTTAGAGTTTACAAGTACCTCGTATATATTTTGCATTCACTGTATATGTCCTTGTATATAGTCTTGCAGCCATTCTGTGAAATAAACTTCATTATGCCCAAACTATTGGCATAGCTCAGATTTCAAATTCAGCTCTCCTTTATTAGAGACCAAGAATATGCCAGGGAACTTTCTGGGCATTTTCTAGTATAAGACCTCATTTAAATCTCACCAAGCACCTATGAAGTAGAGGTTATTATTCTCATCTTGAAGGAAAGGAAATTACGGATTTGGGTGATGATGTGACACATTCACCGCTGCCCTTACAATCAGTGTGTTTGAGCCCAGGCCATCATTCATCAGACCTGTGCTCAGTCCACAGCACGAGGACATGGCCGGCAGGCTCTGACCGGCAGCCTGGCTTCCACTGAGCTCTGCTGTGCTGATGGCTTGAGTCTGTCTGTCTCACTGTTGTATGTGGAAGTGGATGACTTGTCTGTAGTTGACAGGACTTCTGAGCAAGAGAGAGATATATGTGAGGAACTGGATCCAAGGAGCCCCATGACACCTCAGCCAGATTAGGTGGCGAGGCCCTGAACATTGAGCCCGAACCTAACACCATAATGGGGTGAGACCTTGGGGGGATATTGGGAGGTGCTGGGTGAAATTAGTAAAGAATTACGTAAAAAATGTAAATAATTTGCTGCCAGTGGGCAGAACTGTGCCATGGCTGTTTTTAAACCTGACTCCAACTTGTTGATAGTCTTCCCTTAGGAGTAGAAGTCTCTGTCCCCTCCCACCAATTCTGGACTCTGAGACTGCTTGACCAATGGACTACAATGAAGGGGGGCTGTGTTAGTTTCAGGGCTAAGATTTTTTTTTTAAGATTTTATTTATTTTAAGATCACAAGCAGGCAGAGAGGCAGGCAGAGGGAGAGAGGGGGAGGCAGGCTCCCTGCTGAGCAGAGAGCTCGATGCGGGGTTTGATCCCAGGACCCTGAGATCATGACCTGAGCCATCCAGGTGCCCACTGAGCCACCCAGGTGCTCCACAGGGCTAGGATTTAATGAATGGACAGTTTTCACTTCCTGTCTTTTGGGTCACTTACCCTTGAACTTAGCCACCACACGGTGAGGAAACCCAAGCCACACTGTAGGGAGACCCACATGGAGGGGAGCGGACAGGCAGCTTTGCTAGTGCTGGAAGTGAGCTGTCTGGGAAGAGGTCCCCAGATGAGCCAGCTCGGCTGGCACAGCATGGAACGGGGGTCTTGGCTGATCCCTGACCAAACTGCAGATTCATAAACAAAATAAATTATTGTTATAGTTCTACACCACTGTGTTTTGGGATGCTTAGATACATAGCAATGGACAATTGGAAGAGAGATGAGCCTGATTATCTGTGGAGTCTCTACTATATGCCAAGGCCATACCGTTGACAATCACTTTGCATTCTTTTTTTTTTTTAAAGATTTTTATTTATTTGACAGACAGAGATCACAAGTAGGCAGAGAGGCAGAGAGAGAGGAGGAAGCAGGCTCCCCGCTGAGCAGAGAGCCCAATGCGGGGCTCGATCCCAGGACTCTGGGATCATGACCTGAGCCGAAGGCAGAGGCTTTAACCCACTGAGCCACCCAGGCGCCCCATCACTTTGCATTCTCACAGCAATGCACTTAAACAGATGAAGAAACCAAGGATCAGGAGGGATACAAGGCTCGCTTGAGACGCCGTGTCTAGTGAGTGGATCAACATGGATCTGAATTCAATCTGGATAAATTCTCCAATCCCCTGAACCGTGGGGCAGCAAGGTAGAGACAACCGCCCTCCAGCTCCTGGTCACCTGTTAGCCTTTTTCTATGAGGATCCTTCAAGGACCTAAGTATACAAGAAGTGTACAACCCATTCTGTTTTTAGGCTGCATGATGCTTATTTGGGAATAGTAAATGCATCCAGGTTTGAATTCGTGGCACAGTTCCAAGCAGTGTCCCCCCTACCCCCGCCAGGGTAGGGGATCAGTTAAGCAACTGTCCGGCTGGGCTCATCACTTAACTTCCCTCATCCTCAGCTTCTCCGTCTGTAAGATAAGGACACAAACACCATCAGCCTCATTGGGTTGTTGCAAGGATCGAATGAGGAAATATTGGTAAATGACTCAACACAGTACCTTGCCCCAAGTAGATACTCAAGACATCCCATATTCCTAATATTGAGGACTCAGAGAGAAGGCTTTTCTTCACGCATTCCTCCTGACCCTAAAGAGAATGCTCCGTAGGGTCGTGATGAGACAGATGCATCCCACCCCTGAGCCTCATTTATTTTAACCTCCTCGAAGACTTAGCCCTTGTGCCTCCACTCCCGCAGCCCCTCCGGCCAAGAAAAAAGCTCAAACCACAGCCCGTAAGCTTTGCTCACAAATTCCTCCTTCACGACTGACTGAGCCCCGATACTGGAAAGAAACATTCTGTTGAATCATGTAAATCCCCACTCATCTCCAAATTGGGTGCTGGAGTGCCTCGGGGAAGTGATTTTACAACCTCACTGACTTCAGCCAAGGTAGACTCCAATTGCTCTTGCAAGATAATTCAGCCTGCGTCTGGCAGCAAGACCACGCAGGGGCTCTGTCCCTTCTCCCCTGGACTGAAGGGGAACAGTTTCTTCCTTAGGGAGGCAGAGGAGGGAGATCTTAAACCTCCCCCCCATCCCCCCCTGAAGCCCTCTCCAGATGGCACAGGTGGAATTCAGAGACTCATCACTAGCTCACACTCTCACTTGAACAAAGGATCTTGGATACGGGCAGGGGTGGGGAGGGCCATCTTGAGAGATGGCATCTGCAGTATGAGGTCAAGGTTGCCTGCGCTTTCCCTGACAACCTCCTGGATTTCAGAGGCAGGGTACTGCTATGATTCAGCTATCCCCACGTCCCCACGTGGGAAAATGCTTTCCAATCTGCTGTGCCTCTGGGGAGAACTGTGCTCTTTTCTTGTACCCTTGCCTTTTAAAAAAAATTTTATTTTCAAATGTAGGCCTTGCAATAGATCATTCCACCCACAGCCAATGGAGTTGCACGTAGTACACACCCAGCCCTGTCTATCCCAAGATGCCATGGCTGTGTGGTCACAGACAGCACAATTCCTCAGGCTGGTTTGCAAGACGACTGTCCTTCCAGTGGCCCAAATCCCACTGCAAATATTAGAAAACAGGTCAGCAGCTCCACCCGTAATCATAATCATCGTCATAAAAATCACTATCTGTTTTTGAGAGCTTCATCTCCAAGGGCTTAATAACCACCATGTCATGTGTTTGTTGCTTCGGCTCCAAAAGGTAGGTCTTATTGTCTGTATTTCATGTATGCAGAAAGAGGTTCAATAACCAAGTTATTTGTCTAAGGCCACACAGCTAATATGTGGCAGAGTTAGAATGTTTTTACTGAAGGATAATTGACATACAACGTTGTATTAGTTTTAAGTGTACAACATGGTAGTTCAATATTCATATACATTATGTGATGATCACCACAATGCACAGTTGTTACAATATTATTGACTGTATCTTTGATGCTGTACAGTATGTCCCCGCGACTTACTTATCTCATAACTGTAAGTCTGTGCCTCTTAATCTCATTCACCTATTTCACCCATCCTTCCCATCCTCCTCCTCTCCGGTAACCACCAACCTGTTCTCCGTATCTATGAGTCTGTTTCTGGTTTTGTTTGTTTGTTTACTTGTTTTTTTAGATATCACATAGAAGTGAAATCATATGATTTTTGTCTTTCTCTGTCTGCCTTATTTCACTTAGCAGAATACCCTCTAGGTCCATCTATATTGAAACAAATGGCAAGATTTTGCTCTTATTTATGGCTAAGTAATGTTCCATTGTGTATATATTCTCCATCTTCTTTATCCATTCATCTGTCAGTGAATCCTTGCATTGCTTCCATATCTTGGCTCTTGTAAATAACGCTACAGTGACCAGAGGGGTGCATATGACTTTTTGAGTTCATGTTTTCGTGTTCTTTGGAAAAATACTTAGAAGTAGAATTGCTTGCTCATATGGTGATTCTGTTGTTTTTATTTTTTGAGGAACTGCCATACTGTTTTCCACAGTGGCTACCCCAGTGTACAAAGGTTCCTTTTTCGCCACATCCTCTCCAGCATTGTTATTTCTTGTGGTTTTGAACAGAGGTGAGGTGATTTCTCATTGCGGTTTTAATTTGCATTTCCCTGATGGGTTGCGATGTTGAGCATCTTTTCATGCATCTGTTGACCATCTGGATGTCTTCTCTGGCAAAGACAGAGTCAGAATTTCAGGTCTTCCATCGTTGACCATTGCTAACTGTCTGGGGAAAGTTTTCTGATGGCTATCCACACTCTAGAAGAACTAGAACATGCTATCCAGACTGGTTGAGCCTTCCCCAGCCACGCTCAGCAGAAAGATCTCCAACCATGGCTCACTTTCTCCATGTCCTGAGACGGTTCAGAGCAGGCTCTGTCCTCACCAGCAGATGGTATTCATCATCTGTCTTGTAACCCCCAGCTCACTTTCTGGTGTGCTTGGGGACCAAGGACCTCACCAAACCCAAATGCCTACTACTTTGGCCCCGGCTGCATTCCCCCGGCTTTCTAGGTCCTGCTCGCAAGACTATAGGTGGATCAGAAGAATTTCTGAGAGGATTGACCCATGATAGAGACTCCCAGGAGTTTCAAGGGACCAGAATCCACAGACACAAATCATTCACAATGTCTTACGAAGAGCATACATGATTTCCAGTGTCTTCCTTGTCCACTGTCCTCTTCTAAAGGCAGTGGCCCTGCCCGCACACAGCATGACCCCTGAGCTGCCATGTTCAGCATTTGACTCCTTGGTAGCTCTCAGCTGTGCTAAGTGAGGACACGTGACCCAGGGCCAGCTATAATGTGGTCAATATGAAAAGCTCTGTCCAGAGAGGGGTGAGCCAGCCAAACAGATTTCTATTCAGGGAAACTGAATGGAAAGATGTAAGGAAAATATAGTTATTTGTAGCAGAAACCAAGGCTGGTTGGCTGCCCAGAAAAAAGCTATCAGGTAGAATAGAGACCCTGAATAAATTAATATGATGTAGAGATAAAAATTATGACAGTATGAAAACACAAGTAAGCAGAGGCTCTGAGGAGGACCAAGGCATGTGAGGAAACCAGTTGTTGGTGGGAAGAGAAGCAGAGAGAAGGTAGCACTTGCATAGAGCTAAGCGCTGGGATGGAGAGCCGCTGAGCCTTTCTGCCCTGGATCCAGGTGCCTCGACTGGGAGTCCTGGTCACACTCTGGTTCCTGCTCTTGGACTCTCTGTATAGCTCCTTCTCACTCATTGCCAAGGGCATCCTTATGGTGACACCTGTCCCTCCTTCTTCCTTCCAGTGCTGTCTATATAAGTCTCTTTTCATTACTGCTAAGAGGGTGTTACTAAGACTTCCATCTCCACACACTTGTAGTTGTGTGGGGGAATGGGCTTATTTGTATTTTATGGACTCTGACCTTCATGGATGCTACACTGTATCCACAGGCATTTGGAGGAACATAGGGGGCTACAGGTGTGGTCTGCCAGTAGTCAAGTGGCGAGGAGATGGTGTTCGGTAGTTTTCTTGGTTTCGTCTTGGCTTCCAACGTATGCGTTTGTTCCTGTTTTTTTTAATTCTACTTTTACTTTTGGTGCTTTCACATTTGATATCTCCTGATAAGCTCCTTTCTAAAACATGAAAAGTCAGAGCCCTGGTGGAAAACAGAATTCCCCTCAGGTGACTCAAAAGGAGAGTCTTGAACATGGGTCCTTTCATGGAGGTCTGGATGAGGTGGATGGAATGACCAAGGGATGGATGGTGAGGCGCCCAGAGATTAGCAAGAGCAGGACGCCATTATTGTCCAGATGGTTGGAGGAATGGGTGAGGAAAGATAAAGACTGGAGCCTGGGGGGCTTTCCTTCTAGGGCCGTCGGTTTTGTCCCCACGGCGGAGTGCTAACTTGACCCCCAGCGGTCTGGCGCTCCCCGAGATGCCGTCGTTCATCCTGGGCCCAAGCCCTCGTGCTTCAACATCTCCAGATACTAGCTGAGCCTCTGGACTTGATCAGCTCCCGTTGTTCTGCTTTCCACACTACTGGGGGAAAGGTGACTAAGTGGTCACTGCAGCTGGTGGAGAGCTCAGGGTTTGTGTGTTCTCCTTCCCGCTCTCCGCTGCTTTGTTCCCCGTCCTTGAGAAAACACTTCTCAGCTCGGTGAAGTGCCCAGTTCTCTGGAGAACACACGCCTCCTCCAAGGGCCTGCCTGTTTCCGTGCTAAGGGGTTCAGCGACACAACGTCCCCATACAGGGGGACCCTTCTGTCCCCCACTCCTCATTCCTGCTGTGGCTGCCACAGAGTAAATCCTCAGGAATCCAGGCCCACGGATGCAGAATTTCTGAAGATGTGGACTCAGACTCAGTTTGAATTTATTTGTTGCAGTCTTTAGGCAAAGGAGAACAGATAAGAGGATAAAGCTATTTATTGACCGGCCATGATAGGCTAGGTGCTCGTGTGCACCATTTCATTTCATCTTGATGTTCATTCTGTGAGATGAGTACTGTAGAAATAGAATACCAGAGAGGTTAATTGGCCCAAACTCTCACATTTAATGCTCCACAGAGGCAAGATTCAGGCTTGGGCTCTCTGGAGCCAAACCCCTCCAAGCCCCTCACTCGTCCCATTATATCATACTGCTGTTTGGCAAAAAAAAAAAAAAAAAAGTGCTGATCGTTGGACTGGTTGGGGAGGGCCCAAAGGCTCTTTCTCACACAGCAACCTGGCTTATGAAAGCTCCATCGTATCGTATGTCTGTGGAGCTGAAAATCATAAAACTATACTTCCTAGGGGTCCCTGGGTGGCTCAGTGGGTTAAAGCCTCTGCCTTCGGCTCAGGTCATGATCCCAAGGTCCTAGGATCGAGCCCCTGCATCGGGCTCTCTCTTTTTAGCAGGGAGCCTGCTTCCTCCCCTCTCTCTCTCTGCCTACCTCTCTGCCTACTTGTGGTCTCTGTCTGTCAAATAAATAAATAAAATCTTTTTTTTTTAAAAAAACTATACTTCCTAAAATAATTTTATAATGTTCATCATTCAGTTGTTTGGACAAGATCATTCTGACTCACCTACCTTGTGCTGGGGAAAGGATAAGGATTCACATTTACTGTGATAGCACGCACACCCAGGCACGCACACACACACACACATGTGCACATGCACACACACACCCCCTTCTCCAGCCACCTCCCCCGCGCCCATCAAATTCCACTGCCTCCAGGCAAATATCTCCTGCCCACCAGGGCCAGAATTCACATTCTCTGATTTGAGTTTTAAAGACAGAGATTTACACAGGATTACAGTCTTTTTTTTTTTTTTTTTTTTGGGGGGGGGGGTTGTGGTTGCTTCCAATTTCCATTGTCTGAATCATAGCCATGGAATAAATTGAATCTTTTTCTAACATAGAATATATTACTCTTGAAATAGTAGGAAATGTTGATAATTGCCTTTTATTGGACTCACAAATAATTTATAAGTTGGTCCAGTTTGAAAAAAAAATATATATATCTTGGTCTTTTATTTCTTTGGCTTCTTCCTTGAGGCTAGAAGCAACCTCTAAAAATAGCTGTTTGTGCGGGGGTGGGCCTAGCGCTCCGCCTGGTGGCCATTGTGTGGCATTGCGGGCTCGGTAACGGGACCTGAAGTTGCAGGCCCAGCGTTTGAATAATTCTCTCTCCCCTAAGTACACAGAGAAATTTGATTTATTCTTCACAGTCATGTCTGCATTACAGAGCACTTCTCCTTATAAAGTCCATCTGCTTTGAGGATAAGTAAATGATCAATCCCTCATATACATTATCATGCAGTGAACATTTCTGTGAGTTAGTAACAGCTTCTGTGGTTCTACCAAATGTCAGGGAGGCTGGGGGTTTCTTTTTCCCTTAAGAAGAAACTGAGAAAAAAAATACAAATTGATCTTTGCATAAGCAGGGTAGCTACTTACTAAGGGTATTAAAGAAACACGAATGTGTGTAGGACGGGGGTACGGCGGGGGAAGGGGGAGCAGAAGAAAGAGAAGCCCATGGAAATGCCATGCTTAGCTTAGAATCCTGGCTCTACTTACAAGCTGTGGCAGGCAGCATCCTAACATGGCCCTCCGTGGGGGTACGGACACCCTCCCTCTTCCCCTGGGCACGCAGGAAGGCTACCTCCCAGCCCCTCTTGCAGCTAGGAGCTGTTTGACTGAGTTCTATGGGAAGGGATGGGCCTTGCCCCTAAAGCAACTGTAGTCATTTTTCATACACTTCCCATCTCTGTGTCCACACCACGGGAAACATAGTAATCCAGGATGTCAGAGTCACACCAGAGAAGTGAGCCAAATCCATGACTCATCACATAAAGGACACTTGTCCAGGAGAGTCACCCGCTTCTCTTCAAACTAGGATGTGAGCAAGAATACACTTATATCTGCCAAGCCACTGAGATGGGAGGGCCATTTGTTACAGCAACCAGTGTTAATCACCCTATTAAAGCAAGTCTTAGCCACAGTTTCCTCACCCAAAAACAGGGACGTGCAGAAGATTCGGTGAAACAATGTATGTGAAAACCTTTGGCTAACGTGGGATCAATAAATGCGGGTTAAAAGCAATTGTGTCTTGGGGCGCCTGGGTGGCTCAGTGGGCTAAAGCCTCTGCCTTCGGCTCAGGTCATGATCCCAGGGTCCTAGAATCAAGCCCCATATCGGGCTCTCTGCTCAGGGGGGAGCCTGCTTCCTCTTCTCTCTCTGCCTGTCTCTCTGCCTACTTGTGCTCTCTGCCTGTCTCTCTGCCTACTTGTGCTCTCTGTCTGTCAAATAAATAAATAAAATCTTAAAAAAAAAAAAAAAGCAATTGTGTCTCACATAAGCAACATTTTCATTCTGAAAAAAATACTTTTCTTGGTATCCCGCAGGTTCCTGATGCAGGAGAAAGAAGGCCGGACTCCAACAGGCCAGCCAAGTGGAGATTTTACAGGCTCCCAGAGCTGGAAACTTCAAGGGTAGGTTAAAGCGTAGGGCTGGTTGAATCCAGCCAGCCGCTTGAGGATGACTCAACTCCTTCTTCTTCTGCCTGGTACGTTTCATTCCAAACCTGACTCTGCTAATGGTCCAAGATGGTGGTCAGTCGCCCCTGCTACTACCACTGTCCATTCCTAGCTTACTCTGGGAGCAAGAAGAAATCTCTTCCCACTACTCTAACGAAGCATCTTCCGACTTCTCTGATTCCGCTGGTTTGCATCACATGCTCACCCTGGAATCAATTACTTTGTTGGGTGGAAAACATGCTGATAACCTGCCTATCAGGACCCACGCCTAGAGCCGAAGCTGGGATCGGCTTTCCTCGAATCACATAATCTGCTGGGGAAAGAATGAGAGCACGCTTTTTTTTTTTTTTTTAAAGGATTTTTTAAGCAGAGGAAAGGAGGAGCAGGGGGTCATGAATGTTAGGTAAGCTTCCAAAACTGTGGTCGCAACGGTGATGTTTATTTCCCTTAAGGCAAAAAACAAGTTGTACGCGTGCATGGTAAGTGTTACTTTCAGCGATCGAACCTTTCAGAAATCTGTAAGTTAACTGGACATTATGGTTTTCGACTTCCTAACGTCTGACGATGAGTTCCCTAAAATATCCTCAGATATTGACTTCTTGAAATATGCTCAGATATTGACTTCCTGTCTTTCTTGACAGTGCAGTGTTAAAAAAAATAAGTCTCGTAAGGATAATTTACTTTCTCACTCTTCTTTCTTTTCCCCCTCTTTGTTTCTTTGTGAATTCCTTTGATTTCTTGCAAGCATTTTAGGAAGCATAAGACTCTATACAATTGGGAGGAATTATTCTTTTCGTTGGCTCTTCATGCCTAAAGTAAATCATATGATACATAATCATAAAATAATGAGACAGATTTCAGAACTGACTACGTAGCTGTTTGAATGTGTGCTGCTTTTCTGAGCAGTCACCTAAAGATACACTTTTCAAATTTCAGTGATGCAGCTGTAGCTCAAATAGTATTGATTACACCTCAATTTTAACCAAAAAAGTGCAGCGACTTGATCGACCCATGCTATGTATCCAATTCAGTTCTCAGTCCCTTATAAGACCTTCAACAAAATGAATCTATCTTCCAAGCAAAGATTTGTCTTTTCAAATGACATAGCTTGGGATCAGAAGATAATTGTTACTGGAGGATTGCACACATATTCTGAATAAACAGTAAAGAGTGAATACTAAGGAGAGTGCGTGAGATTTACTTGGTGGTTCTGCTCATGCCAGCGCCTACCCTGACCTCCTCCCGGCTTTTGTGTCAGATTTCTGTCTCATTCAAGACCCAGCTCATCTCTCATTTCCAAAATTGTTCTTAATCCTTTGCTGCCACAATAAAAGGGCTTTGTTGCTCTTTCTTTTCTGATCTTGTTGTTTAAAAAAAAAAGTCCATTATAACACCTACTTTTTCCTCTTATACTATTTTCATTTATCACATCTGCTTGGCCTAGGACAGATTCCCCACAGATCCAGTGTTCACCCCAGCCCAGCTTTTTGCTGTGTGGCAGAATGTCCTGACCCCTGCAGGCTGCATGGCTCAGGCTCCTGGGTCAGCGGGCTGTGCCTGGATTTGGCCAGTGGGAGATACTGACAGGAGACTGAAGGACAGGAGGAAGGAAGAAGCCTGCATATTTCGTCCCTTCTCTAGAAGCCCCAGGAGCTATACGTGCTCGTGGCCTGTTCTCTCCTCCAGTGGTTCTAATCTCCTCTGGGTGGTCCCAGCTTCTGGGCCCTGGTGATAGCACCTCTGCTTTGTCCCTCCAACCTAGTGGCTTCCAGTTGTTTCTAATCCTCCAATTGTTGTGGCGACTGTTTCCTCAGAGTCACCATCTTGGTTCCGCACTCCTCCAACCCTGATGTAACCAAGCCTCTGCACGAAACCCCCTCTGTTTCAAATGTTCAGAGTGATTTCTGTGGTCCTAACTGGACCCTGACTAACACATCAGCTCTTCTCCCCCACGTAACAGTTGAGGATGGTTGATTTCAGGTATAACCCATGAATGGAGAGAGAGCCATGTTTACATGTCATACACAGTTTTTTTATATGTCTGCTTTCTGAGATATTTTCATGGCTCTTCCTGTCTATCTCTTTTTCCTCCCATGGCCAAAACTATCTTTTTCCAAGCTCTATCCACTTTTCCTAGCTGGATTTCCCAACCTCAGAGTCCTGGTCCAAGTTTCCCCATACTCAGGTCCTACATGGCATCTGCATTACTGACAGATGGTGAAGACATTGGGTCCAGAGTGAAATCATCAAGATTAGAACAGTTGCAGAATCCAAAAGCCGAGGTTGTTGGCCGCTACACACAGGACAACGGTGAAGGATTCATTATCTTTCCACTCTTCAGGTCTGATATATGACTTAAGCCAGAGCCAGGCCAATTTACAATTATTCCCAGAGCCCAGTGCAATTTGCAGATAAAAGGAGGATGCACATTTGTGGCCAAAGTGGAAGATGTGGGTATTGGACCGGGTGCTAAAATGCTCCCCAGTGTGTGAGACCAGCCCACAGCCTGATGGTCTCCACATTGCTGCCCAGAGCATTACTTTATTTCCACAATCTGGAAGCTAGGTGAATACAAAATAGCATTTTCAACGATCTAGGAATGGCTGGGGGTTAAAGTTTCTGCTCCAGTGAAGAAGATGGTCTTCACTGAAGAGGATGGTCTGCCCACCTTTCTGCCGCCTCCCGCCCCACACATCTCTCGGCTCACCTTGACCCCTCCTGGGCTTGGCCATAAATGAGGTTGAGCAGCTATCGAGAAGACCCTTAGTACTAATGCAGGAAAAGGAAAATACAATTTCTCGAAATCTCACCTGAGAGGTAACACATTTATTGTGTTTTGCACTGAGTTGGATGCAGAGGATTAGAATGAGTACGAACCAACTCTTGCTCTGCTGTCTACTGCTGAGAGACAAACACAGACGGAGGGACAAAGGCAGGTTGATGGGCTGAGCCAAAACCCAGATGTTCTGCATGACTTTAACATCTCTGAGTCTCAGCTTTCTCATCTCTAAAGGGGGATTTGGTGCCTGCCTCATAGATTGTTGTGAGTGTCACAACAATTTGGTGCCTGCCACATAGATTGTTGTGAGTGAGCTTAAGCAAAGAAAGTTCTTCATACCTTGTCTGATGCAATGTGAACCCAAGGACACTGATGTCGTCATGGGAGGCCCCCTCCATGATGGCGGTAGTGAGACTCCGCCAATTGCTTCATGGGCTCTGGACATTGCAAGGAGGAACCAGGGCTGGAAAGGAAGACCATGGGGGTATCAAGTGGTGACTGTGGCTGACAGCCTGCTTGGTGGGCACCTAGGGAACCCCCTTTGAACATGCTCAGAACTCCTGGGAGCATGAGGAGTTTATAAAGCATTCAGAGATATTATCACACGGACCTAAGCAGGACTAGTTGTGTGGTCACGGTCGGGTTACGAGATCAATGATGCAGGAATTATGAGAACAGAGGCTTGAGTAAATCCCCTGGCCTGCAATTGTCAGGAAAGGCTCAAGGCCAACGATCACCTGCACTAGTTCTGAAAGGTTAGGGGGAACGCATGGGTGGATGGCAGGCATGCCAGGGCACAGCATTCCAGGCCGAGGAAATGGGAGAGGCAAGTGTCCAGAGGCAAGAAATGGCAGTGCGAGCCCAAGAATGAAGAAATTCAGTATGGCAGGTGTGTAGGGAGTCAAGTGACAGAAGCTAAGGCTGGAGAAGCTCCCCGGGGCTAACCAAGTCTGAAGAGCCTTGTGAGTCCTGGGACAGAGTCTGGGCTTTTCCCTGCAGCATGAGAGAGTCAGAGGAGGTTTTTAGTGGTAGAGAACATGGTCAGATTTGTCTTGGGAAGGATCTCTCGGGTAACATTAAGAAGGCTGATTTGGTGTCAGGTGGGAGATTGGAGGCAGGGGCACCACAACCCTCAACGGACCACCCGCTCCTAGAGGCAACAGGGAAGCAAAGTGATCGAACAGAGGTTTCGGAGTAGTCTGGCCATCTCCTGAGGTGAAGCTAGACTAGAATTGCGTTGATGGCAAGAACTATACCTCTTCTGTGCCAGAGAAGGTCAGGTGCCTCACAGAACGGGCGCGGAGTAAAGACTTGCTGAAGATCCCAGGATGAAACACAGCCGGCTGCATTTGGGAAGTGAAGTTGAAGGATTGATGGGTGTTGGGAAAGTCCAAGGTTCGTTTGGGGAAATAGATGAGCTTGGTTTAGGAGATCAAGTCGTTGGTTCAGTTTTGGTTGTGCTCGAGTCTGAAGCATCTCTGGAAACCACACGTGAGCAGTCCAGCGGTAGTTCTGTGGACACACGCTGTGAGTCCTCACCACAGAGAACACATCCTAGCTCAACACACTGAGTAGGTACTCGATAAATATTCATTGGCTCAGCGAATGAGTGAATGGGTCTGGAGTTCAGGAAGGACCTAGACTCCTTGAACACCTTCTACAAAGCAGGGACCCTTGTCCTACTATTCCCTGCCGTTTTCCTTTGTGGTACTCACAGGTGTGAGTGATCATATAAGGGCTCACCGGTGTAATGCCTGACTCCCTAACTGTTTCCCTAACTGTACTCGTTAGCTACGTCTTGGCCTAACCGAGCCCATGATAGAGATTAGGTAAACAGTTGTTGAATCAGTGAAGGGCTAGGCACGTGGACGTGTGCATGGGCAGGATGGAGATAGAAGCCAAGAGAATCAATAGGGCACAACAAGCTGGTGACGGGATCAGGCGTGGGGCTTCCATGTTCCAAGTGACGTGTTTGTTACAGTCGTCTTCAAATGTCACGTCCCCCGTCCGCCTCCTCCATGTGCCGCATCCCCAGAGTCCAACCTGGAGACAATTCTCTCGAGTCCCTCTCTGAGTGGCTGTTCTGTCATCCGTGAAAGGGGGATTTATTGCGTACCCTTCCCCGCTTTACTAGACGGCTGGGAGCATTAATGAGCTCATTCCGTTCAACAAATGTTTACGTAGGTGGTTAAATGCCACAGTGATAAATACCTTAGAATAAAGTCCTTGACCTCCACACTCCATCCCACTTGGCTTGGAACAGCATCCTCTGCTCTGGGAGGCAGTGGGAAAGAAGATCTCTTTGACACTCATCACCTCCCTTCCCGGGAAGCCCTTCATTTCAATACGAAAGACCCTCACTCATCCTGCAGCCGGAACAAGGGCCAAATGGCCTGTTCCGTCCAGCACTGCGTTCAGAGCTGACCGAGATCTGTCCCACCTGGGCTGTGCTAGTGGGTCCTGACTACATCCTGCCTCCTTGCAAGCTGTTGCCCCAGCTCCTGGCAGCTTGCAGCCTGAGCTGCTGTCCACTCTGGCAATGGGGCTCTCAAGCACAGAAAGTAGACCCTAAAAGCCCAAAAGGATGCACAGCACCAATGCCTGCTATTGGGACAATGAAGGGTCAGGGACAGCGACTCCTGCAAACAGAGACCATGCTTCTTAAAATTTTTATCTCCTTGAAGGGCCCACTTAGACTTTATTGTTGATGGCAGCTCTTTGTACAAGCTATTCTCTCCCTCTGGACTACCTTACCCCCGAGGACTTCAGGACGAATATCCAGCCTTGTTCCCATGATGAAGCCTGTCTTTACCATCTGGGCAGACACAGACACCTCCTCTTCTATGGACAGGAAAGAGGGGACCCATCCAGGGTTTACCGAGTGTCAGTTAGGTGTTGATGACTCTGTGTGATTCTTCATGTACCTTCTACCCGTTTCATACACAGAACCATCGGCAAGGTGGAGTTTGCTGGCCCCATTTTACAGATTGGAAAGCTGAGGGTCGAAGACACATGTTGCTTGGTCAAATATATATCTAGTGAATGGTGGAGCCAGGATTGGTCAAAAATCATAGATACGCAGTGTCGACACTCTTTCTCCGTATTTCTAATTGCGCGCTACTTGTGTGGTTTAGTGAGGGTCTCAGGGCAAATATCCTCTTCTGAGGTTCCTGCCAAAGGGGAAGAGGAGAAGTAGACAATTGAGCAGGTCTTGAGGGAACATTCATTCCTTCTTCCACAGCCCATGGACAAGAACGTGGTCACAGAGCCAAGTCCAGTCACAAGGGAGGTTGGAAAATAGTCTTATCATATACCTAAGAACTGGGACTTGGTGAGCGCAAAACATTTTTCTCTCCCCATCTTACCTCCCTTGATAAAATAGCCTCCAGAAGCCTGGTGAGGAGAGGTAGCTGTGCCTCGGTGAGCCTGAGGCTCCCATAAGCTCTCCTCCATCTTGTCAGCCCCGTGGAGTCTCTCAGGAACCCGTGCTGTGGCCAGGCTGACCTCAGAGGCTGCTGTTCTCCTTCCGTCTTTATCTAAAAGTCCATCTTAAAGGTGGGCCAAGCTACTTCCTTTTTCACTCTGCCAGAGCTGAGGTTAAATGTCTCATTATATTAGATTTTACCAAAGATCAGCTAATGATACATGAGGAACAGACAGAGTAAGCTACAGTTGCTAATTTGCTTATTATTTTAGGATTTTTTTTAAAGATTTTATTTATTTATTTGAGAGAGAGAGCCTGCACAAGCAGGGATCAGGGGGCAGGGGGAGAGGGAGAAGCAGACTCCCCATTAAGCAAGGAGCTGGACCTAGGGCTCGATCCCAAGACCCCGGAATCATAACCCGAACCAAAGGTAGATGCTTAACCGACTGAGCCACCCAGGCACCCCCACTAATTTGCTTATTTTTTTTAATAGAGTTTATGCATCCTCAGCTTGAATCTTCTGTAAGACCTCCTACCTGCCACACTCCTGTCCTGCAGCCCCAGCTGAGAGACCCCTGACCCCGACTACACAGGAATGCCCGCACACATGTCTTAAGCCTAAAAAGCATAGGCATGATATTTACAAGGGAGCAGTTAGAGAAGGGGATATACCCATGGGTGCAGGAAAGAAGCTATGCCTCCCTTACTCCCTGCAAGGAAAGTGGTTCTAACTCTTCTACTTAAATAGAGCTTTCAGACACATAGGAAATCAGCTCCCCAAATCAGGATTCATAAGTCACATTCCAGTTGGCCTGGAGATTTCCTGGGGAGACCTACCTGTCCTCTGTCCTAGTACTCTGAGCCTCCAGGCACTGCAGTCATATAGTATTTCTGTGCCTTCAAATCTAGACCCAAGCAAACAAGAGCCAAAGACAGAGAGAGAGAGAGTTCCCTGCTTGAACTTCCCATCTGAGGACCCACTTTTCTGAATGATGGGACATGAAAGTGGTTGCTCTTGGGGATGATCCCATACTTCCAGGCGAGCCCCGTCTCCTTCCCACAGGGGAGCAGCCTTCCTTCGATCTCAACAAAATAAGCATATCAGAAAGCATCTTAATAATTCATCTGGGTGACGCATACATAATGTAATGGCATTAGTGGAAAAGCCGGTTCCCTTACAAGAAACTAAAGTGTTGCTACATCCCCAGCTCCAGACACAGGACCTGGCACAGAGTAGGTGCTCAGATCCTTGGTTCAAAGGCTGTTAAAAGGAAAGCAGCTTGCCTTGGTCATGTTTGCTTAGCATCCTTTAAGAGAGCTCTTACTAAATCACAATATTCGATTAATACGATTACTTAGACAAGCACAGAATTGAGATGGGAGCTTCCTTCAAGGTGAAAGAAAAACCAGCTGGACTATAGTTTTCATAAACTGGTAAAAAGGAAAGAGACCTTTTCTTGAGCTCACATACCTCCCGAGATAATTTTAGGGATTTTATCCTTAAATAATTTGCCTTCCAGTAACTGTATACCTTGCAGTAATCATCCCTTGTCTTTGTGCTGTTTTTCTACCCCTTCCTAGACTTCCTATCCGCTCTGTCCTGTGTGCGGCTATCCCTTTCAGTTTCAACAATCCTACTGTACTTGACCTTGTGTTTCCCACTCCCTCAAGTCCTTCCGGGGGCAGCACGGAGTGGAGGAAGGAGCAGTAGATGAGGGCAGGACAGATCGGAGCAGAGAATCAGACCCGTACTCTGCGTGGCCAGGGTGTCTGCCTTGGCCATCCGCCTTGACCGTCCTGAGCTCCCTCATTTCCACTCATCAGCTGGGGCTGACATCGGTGATCTCACCCCGTGGGCATGAGGAGTACAGGAAAATACATGCAGACCGTGTACCTTGTCACACAACAGACTCTCCATAAATTTAAGTTCCTCTCCTCCTTCCTTCTCCTTTTGAAAATAGTCAGGAGATAAATTGTACGTAAATAAATTACACGTTTTACACTGGAAATGCTCAGAAATGATCAATGTAACCAATAATAATTTTAATATTAATAATAGGTTACTTCGGCAGTGCTGCCCTAATTCTGACCATCAATCTACGTGCTCCAGCTCTGCCGTCATAATAACACATAGTGGCCGCAGTTTACCCTAGAAAGAGCTGAGTGCCCATAATTTCCCATTTCCAGATATCTTTTAAATCCTCCTTTTCTACATCAGAGTATTCTGCTACAAACCACTACTTGTGGGGCAAAGTGTAGGCAATGTTTTTGCCAAGAAATGAATGACACATGTGATGGAAATACTGCAAAGCCACAAGCAGCACCTGAGACCCAACATAAAGTTGGGAAGCATCAAGAATGTGCTGGAAACACGGAGATCTGTGGCTCAGCAGACTAAGCAAACGGACCTCATTGGAGAGGATGGCACACCATCACCATTCCCAGGAGAAGCAAACCGAAACCAGGCCCTTGAAAGACAGAAATGTCTAGAAGTGTCTGCTAAGTTTCAGCCCAAGGATCTGCTGAGCTTTCTGCTGACTTCTTTCAAATTGAGTTTGGGGAAAATGACTGGAAGAACCCTTCAGGCTTCTAGATTTGTGTGTTTATTATTCTGTATTTCTCAAACATGTAAATGGGGTGGGGATGGGCTCCGGAGTCAGACCACCTGGGCTGGAATGTTTGTCCTTCCACTTGCTAACTGCATTTCCCAAAATCGGGGATGAACTCCAATGTGCCTCTATTGCCTCAGCTGGACAACGGGTGTCATGAGAAGGACTTCGAGAGGAGGCTGGGGCACGGTCCTCGGCGGGCCGTAGACAAGTCAGTCGGTTATTTCCTATCCATGATGAAGTGAGGGGCACGGGGAGAGTCCTCCTGGTCTGAAGCCAGAGGCAGGCCACCAAAGCCCCTTGTGTCTATAGTAAGATCTTTCTCTTCTTTATTCAATTTAATTCTTTATTCCTATGGTGTAATTCCTATGGTGTAATTCCTATGGTGTTCGGTCTGTCTAAACTCAGACCGAACCCCTGATTTCACAGCCAGAGCCCCCCCGACCACATCTGTACCTTGTCACTGCCTTTCCTGCCCCCATCCTCCCACGACATGTGTACAAGCTCCTGCGTCGAGCTGGAGGCAAGGACCTGCCACCAAGGGATGGGGACCATGAGCAGAATGGGATCCTTAGAGGGCAATAAAACAAGGCGACATCTGTACCCCCATGCATTGCATGTGCATGGTGACAGTGACACAGCCACCATGAACTGAGGACAGAGGGAGGGGAACAGGCATTGTTGGTGCCTATTTCATGCTCGGCAAGGTGGAGATACTCATGTAGCCCATGAACCCTCGGGCCAACACTGCCAGCCCTCTTACCTGGTTTTGCAGATAAGGACTGTACATCTCAGAGATGGCTGTTAACATCCCCAAGGCCAATAGTGAGGGGGAAACAGAGTCTAGCACGTGGAGGATCATGAGTCACTAACAGGAGATCCTGTGAGGTTCCATGAGTCATGGTTCTTAGGCCTGCTTGCAAAACATTCCAAACAACTACCATTATCTGGTGTCTCCTACATCCTATCCCCTACCATTGGAGCTTGTCCTGAACCAAACCCAAACAGCACAGAGCTCGCCGTCCTTCCAGGTGCAAGGAGGTGAGAACCCTCCCAACCCACTCTCCACCCCTACCCCGTGCTCCCCTTCCCCCCTTCAACCTCCACTTTTGTAGGCCTGTCTGAAGCCATTGGGGGATCCTCTGAGTAGGAGCAAAGGGAATTTGACAGCCCCCAAGGTCAGCTGCTCTGGGGAGGAGGTGCCTTATTCTCTTGAGAGCTCCCTCCATCATTGATAGCAGTTACAAATGTATGCAAGACCTCGTTGCCTTGAACTGCAGTGAGAGGCAAAGCTAGAGTCTTTGGCCTGTGCTGCGTGGAGGAGTGGGGCCTCCAGTCTGATTGTGAGGGGAGCAGCAGCGTGGATCAAAGAGAGTCACGCAGTCAATACGGTGAGGTGTGCTGACCGTTGATTTTTTTAATTTAGTGTCACATCATGGCTCAGAAAAGAATGGAAAGGAGCAGTGCGATCACACCCATAGTAAAAGTGATTCTCATTTTGAGAAATTTGTATTTTAGGATCTGGGTATGCATGTGTCTGTGCATGGGGTCATGACACAGAAGATTTGTCTTCTTACAAGTCATTAATTATTAAAACAAATCTGCAAAGCTTACTTAAAATCCATATTCCCAGGCCCTAGACTAGAACTGATTCTTATCTGCCCTGGGAGCTTGGAACCTGTGTTTTTCCTAGATCCCCAGGTCCCGGTGGTGATCAGCCAGCCACGAGAAACACCTGGGAGAGGTCGTGGCCCACGAGTGGGCTTTCCTCACCTGCCTTCTACCTCCTCTTCCCAGACAGCTTCCCACTCGAGCTGAGCCCTAACAAGGTAGGAGAAGTCACAGAGACCTGGCTTGGAGTAGCTCAGGCTGGTGCCCTGCTGGCTTCCAACCCCAGGACAGCCCTGAGCTCTTAAGAACTGGGAAATGAGACTTGGGTTTCCAGCACCAACTGTCCAAAACACAAAAGCAAAAAACAAAACAAAACAAAACAAAACCAAAAACAAAACCAAAAACCCTTCCCTGACAACCCCCACCCCCAACACATGCACCAGAAAAACAAAACCACTTTATAGTCAGCCAGACCTAGGTTCAGGCCCTGATTCTGGGGACCACAGGCCAGTTATAGGATTTCTCTGAGCCCCAGTATCCTCACCATTTAAACGAGAATAATAGCTTCTCCCAAGGGTGTGGCAGGATTTAATATAAGAACATGTCCACAGGCTTAGATAGGGTCAGCCCCCAGATAGGTGCTGTGTTATAGCAGCTCCCTTTCTGGCCCCCACTGTACTGTCCTGCAAGCTTAGGGACGCTCTGTCCCCTGTGGGAGCCTTAGGTGAAGTTAAGTAGCCATCTGAGGGGCGGGGCGGGGCCAAGGCTGTTGTTCACGAGATTACATTGTCCAGCCTGAGCATTTTGTTCTAACAGGAGTCCTGCCACCCCCTTCTTCAGCAGCTCCCCCGTGCCTCGGGCACAAAGTAAACTCCTCCAGAGAGTGACTGTTGGACCGGCCTGGGGTAGAGCCGCTTGCTGCAAAGGGCGGGTTTGGTGGGTCCTAGGCAAGAGAGGACCCCTTCCCTGCTGCAGCTGTCCTGCAAAGTTTGGCAGATGGAGTCTGGACGGCGCCCAGCCAGTGCTGGGAAAGCTCCAGCCCCCAGAGAGGGAGGAGCCGCTCCCCAGGTGGGGCAGGTAGGGCACCTGAGCTCAGGTGTGTCTGTGGCTCTGGGAGGTGATTGCTTCCAGGCGGGTGCCGGCAAACCAAAGTGGACTCTTGGCCCCAGGATACAGCTCTGGGAAACTGCGTTTGTTTCACAGACTCTGCCTCGGAGGAAGGCCATGGAAGGGGTAAGGCCAGTCAGTTCGATCTCGGCTTTCTCTGTGTCCTTGCTAGTGCCTGCCCACAGCTGTAGGAAAGGGTTCCCTCTGCTTCCTGGAGGGGAGCATACACAGGTGCTGCTTGTGCGGTGCAAGGTGGTTCACCCTGGCCTTGCTCCAGGGTGAGGGGACTTGGGGGGGGTGGCTGTGAACGGTGTGCCCCCTGCCACCTCCGGGGGTGAGGGAGCTAGAGGCTCTGGGGAGTGGTGGCATGAGGGGTCCTAACTCTGTCCTTCCCCCGCTGGGTTTCAAACCTATCCCCCCAGCCTGGGGCTATGTGCCTATTGGCTTTTCTCTGTTTGTTTGCCCTTGTGGGCCCTGTTGGTCCCCCTGGTGATCAGCGGCTTTCCCGGTCAGAGGGCCGGGCTCCCTGGTGCTCTTCAGTGGCTGTGGCTTTATTGAGAGCTCTGTTCCTCATTAGCTGTGCGGTCTGGGGCAAGTGAGTTCATCCTCCTGCGTCCCCTGCGTTCCTTGCTCATAAAATAGGATGACTATTAGAGTAACTAGTTGGTGAGATTATGGAAGTGCTTGTAAAAATAGAGATGATCGTGGGCCGGTGCCCAGTGCCAAGCCAGGTGGACCTGCGTTCCTGCACGGCAGTGCACCGTTGGCATGGTTGCAGAATTCCTCAGCGGAATGCCCTCCTCTCTTTCCTTCTCCAAGTCTCTACTCCCCTCTTTTCCCTTCTTCAAAGTCCATTTCTTTCCAAGGTGGGGGGCAGGGAAGGTGTTTTGCTTTCATATGTTCTTTGCTAGACATTTGGAGTCAAGTCGTTTTCTCCAGTGAATCATCCGGCTTCCCTCCCCAAGGTTTGGTTTGAAGTGGGGGGAGGGGACACATCTCCTCTGTCAGCCATCAGAAAACAGCTCCCTTTTGTCCCGCCCAGGGCAGAAGACCCGTCTCCCTGGCTGATCAGTCCAATCAGCTGAGTTTGGAGAAGAGGGAGCAAGGGCAGGCTGGTATTCCATCTCCCTTCTGATTCTCTCTCCCCCTAACTTGTGGTTCAGCAACGGCTGAGAAACTCCTCCTTGATGCAGAAATGTCAGGCTGGATGGAGTTAGTGTGGTTGTAAGAAAGAGAAAGTGACATATTTTGCCCTCTCTGATCTACCGAGGTGTGCACTGGCATCCATTAGAGTCTATCTACATGTCAGCACAGTGAGGTCAGTGCCATTTGCCCCATTTTGGTGGTTGTTGCTGTTTGGTTTTTGCCAGGGGAGGAAACTGATGATGGTCAGAATGTCACTTGCCCCGCATCCCACAGCCAGTCCGTAGCAGCCCTGGAACAGGAGGGGGTTGGTCAGCAACAAATACAAGCGCCAGCTGTAAGCCAGGGATCGCAGGCCGGGATTCCAACAGGCCAACAAGCAGAATGTTAGGCAATTGAGAAAAAAAAAATACAAAAGGGCATGTTAGCTAATGTAGTGATGCAACTTTTTCTGCTCATGCAAAGGAAAAAAATATCAGAGCAATATGGGTCATTTCTCATCTTGGAGGATTTTGTTTTGTTTTTAAGAAGTTGACAAAATATTCATCAGTGCCACCTGTGTGTACCAAGCCCCTGCACTGTCAGGGCCTGATTCAGGTGTTGCAGATGAAGCCATGAGCCAACCAAAAATGCTGCCTTTATAAAACCTAGCAGAGGAAACAACAATTTTTATATATATATTTTTAAATCCTACACATATATATGAAATATATATTTAAATATACATAAATATATGTTATATACAACATACATTATGTAATATATAATATATATTATACAATATACATACATTATACATAAAATACACATTATGCACATATATTAGGTCAAATGGCCATGACTGCAATGTAGAAATGCAAAACAGGGAAGGGTTTAAGGATGTTGAGACAGTAGGTAAGGCTATTTTATTTGTTTTAAAGATTTATTTGTTTTAGAGAGAGAGTGTACATGAGTAGGGGGAGGGGGAGAGGAATAGGGAGAGAGAATCTTCAGCAGAACCCCTAACCCCCAACTGAGTACAGATCCCAATGTGGGGCTCGATCTCCCCATCCTGAGATCATGACCTGAGGTGAAATCAAGAGTCAGATGCTTAACCAACTAAGCCCCCCAGGTTCACCCAGGGTAAGGCCATTTTAAATGGGATCGTTTTGAGAAAGGCATCCACAGGTGACATTTGAGCAGAAACTGAAGGTAGGGAGTTGGCCATGTGAGTGTCTTAGGGGAAAATATTCTACAGAGAGAGAACAGTAAATGCAAAGGCCCTGAGGAAGAAGCAGCTTGTCAGTGTGTTCAGGGGTAGCAAAATGTCCTGAATGGCTGGCCTGGAGGAAGCAGAGAGTGGTCAGATCATGCAGGGCCCTGGAACTTCCGATTTTCCTCTGAGAGCGGGAGCTCCATCTCAATGTTGTGAGTGCTGTAATGGAATGGTCCAGCTTGGATTTTAAAAGAACCACCTGGCTGTTGTTTTGAAGATAGATGAGAGGGAGAAGAGCAGGCTCTGGCTGAGCTGTGTGAGGAGGTGATTGCCCTCCTCCAAGCAAGAGGGCGTGGTGATGCAAGCCAGGGTCTTCACAATAAAGGTGGCCAGAAATGCTCATATCAGGGGTACAGCACCAAAGTAGGGTCAGAAGGATTTACTGTAAATTTATCAGTAAATAAAAAATATATATTTATATATAATATATATAAATATATAATTATATATTATATATAAGTATATATATTATATATATAAATATATATTTATATATAATTTATAATTTATATATAATTTTATATATATTATATAATTTATATATAAATTTATATATATAATTTAAGCACCCAGAAAGGTTAAGGAGTCTTCTTCCAGAGCTGTCATGAAGGGATGCCTCTGTGATCAACCCCGCCACAAAGATTTGTACTTATGCACTGGTTCTTGGCAAGAGAGAACCACAGTGTGTTTTTTTGTTTTTTAAGATTTTATTTATTTATTTATTATTTATTTATTTGGCAAAGTCAACAAGTATGCAGAGAAGCAGGCTCCCTGCTGAGCACAGAGCCCGATTCGGGGCTCGATCCCAGGACCCTGGGATCATGACCTGAGCCAAAGGCAGAGGCTTTAACCCACTGAGCCACCCAGGCGCCCCTACCACAGCATTTTGAACTGGGAATGCTTTTCAGTCAGGATGCTTACCAAATGGCACTTGAGTTTTGATGAATGAGCATTGGAGTTGTAGTTGAAAGACTTGTATCGATGTTTACCTCTGCCTCTTATTAGTCAAGTGATTTCAAGCAAGTCCTTGAATAATAAAAGGTAGGAGCTGGGAGATTTCTCAAAGCCCAAGCAGACTAACAACTCCCATTTCAGAGATGGGGAAGCTTGGGGCCCACGGGGAAACGTGGTCACACCCATGGTGACCACTTCCTCACTGTGCCACACATACAGTGAATGCTCCGTGACCGTTCTCCTTGGTTTTGAGGGGTCGGTCACAGAAGCCATCTAGTCACTCTAGTCTTGCAAGGAAGAATGTCAAGAACACAGACAATTTGGGTATTAAGTGAAAAGCAGAGTGATGAAGAAATCTAAGTTTTGACAGGAAGCACCCAAAATGGATGCCTAACCCAAAGTGGGGTTCATCCCAGGCTCATTAGAAAAATTGGTGAGAGATGGGGGGACGAGAGATGGGGAGGAGGAGGGAAGGGGAGATGAGGGAGGGTAGATGGGGAGAGGGAGGGAGACAGAGACAGGAAGACACAAAGACAGGGAGAGACAGAGACAAAGAGAACAGAGCCAGAACCAAATTCCCAGAGGGCCAGATATTCCAAGACTGAATAGCATATTCTCTGTATCCTCTAAGCCAAGAGCGCCCTGGAGGGACTTCACCTCCAAGGTGGGAAGAGTGAACTAAATGTCACCCTCGAAGTTTCCTTGCACTCTGACATTCTGGCACCACAGGGCTGTCTCAGAGTCACAGTGGCTTATTTTTGACAGAGCTGAGTCTAGAACCCGGTTCTGAATGCCTGTAGAACTCCTTAGCAAGCCCTCAAGCGCAACTTCAGAGGGTTTTTATTTTGTTTTTGTTTTTTGTTTTTTTCCTGAATAATCTGATTTTTAATGAGTAAGTCACAAGACAGGGTATGTGTTAAGAGAAGAAAAGAAATGAAAAGAAAAGTGGCGCAGCCCATGGAGAGGGATAGTACTGGAAAGGGCTGTCTCCTGTTAAGAGCTTGTTCTGGGGAGAGCAGCGTGCACTGGGGATTAAGATCAGATTGCCAGGATGAGGTTTCTTGTGAGTTCCAGAAGAATCTCTGCAAAGGGGAATAGGGAAGCTCACTCAGTTAGTCACAGTTCTGAAAAACTGGCCCCATCACTCCTGTCTGTGCAAAGAACTACCACCCGGTCCCCTTGAACTCTGTTGTTGAGTCCTTGACAGTGAGGTGTTAAGGGACGCACACAAGTGCAGGGCTGGTGTTACTCAACAGCACAGACCCCAGAACTGAGTGACCTTCCCACTGAGTCCAGTCCCCCCTGCTCCAAATCATGTGCCCTCATCTGTCTGCTAGAGATGGTTCTAACAGGTGAATCGATCCTGCTGCTCCCTTGCTGGATCCCCTTTGGTACTTCCCCTCTGTCTGGGGGGTACAGTCCAAGCCCGGTAGCCTGCCTGACCTCACCAAGATGCTCCCACTCCATCCTCCTGCCCCTCCACCGGTCCCTTGTGCCCCAGTCTGGCGTCTCCCTTGTACACGTTTCTCTCCAGAATGCTGATTTCCCCTCTAAGACTCTACACCACTGTCACCTCCCTGAGAAACCTGCCCCAGCCCCTTGGTCACAAATGGTCTCTCCTCACCTTGCAAGAGCTCAGCCCTTGGAGCAGACCCCAAGCCAGGTCTGGAGCTCCCAGAGAGCAGGGACTAGGTTTTGCTCACAGAGGCAGCAAGGCATGGACCCTGAGCAGCCCGACTGGTCTCTGTTTCTGGCTCTGCCATTTACTAGCTGTTTGGCCTCGAGCAAGTTACTGAATTGCTCTGTGGCCCCATTACCTCACTTGTAGAGGGACATAATGGTATTGACTTCTTAGCTGTCAACTGGGTTTAAATAAGTTAATACATATCAAGAGCTTGAACAGCTCCAAAAGGCAAGTAATTCCACACACTAAAATAACAGTAAGTTATCGTCATAATGAACTGCTATGTCTTGAATTGTGTCCCATCCTCCAAAATCCATACCTTGAAATAAGCTCACTTCAGAAGTGAGCTTATTTGGAGATTGTGTCTGTGCAGAGGTAAGTTAAATTGAGGTTATTAGGGCAGGTCTCCTCCAACACGGCTGCTGTCCTTATGAATAGGATGAGTATGGACACAGAGAAAGACCCAGAGGGAAGACGAGGAGGAATCCATACAAGCCATGGAGAAGGGCCTGGCAGGCCTTCCCTCGAAGCCCTCAGAAGGAACCAACCCTGCCCACAGCAGGGTCTGGGCCACCTTCTAGTCTCCAAAACTGTGAGGCAGTCAACTTCTGTCTCTCCAGCCTCATAGTCTGCTGTACCTTGTTAGGGCAGGCCCACCACACTCCTACATGGAGCTTCTCAGCTAATTAAATAAGAGGTAATGGGGATACTCTGTAGCCTCCCCTTACCAATCCGGGAGGTGTTTTGTACCATGTTGTTATTTTGACCGCTCTGAAAACAGCAGCTGTGCTTAGCTCTGTGGAGAAGAAATCTGAGAAGTATTTATTACCACTCGGCGTGGGAGAGGGATGGAAGGGTTCTGGGGACCATGGTCACGATTCCTCCCTGATCACTGACTCGTGGATTTGGTTTTTTCCCATCTGTAAAAATCTCAAGAAGCAGACTCTGGGGACGGTTTTTAAAGATTAACCCTAAGCTTCTCTGAGGAAGTACCAAATACAAAAAAGTTACAAATACTGTGCTCCAGAAACAATAAGCAATTTTTGGATCCTAATACTGGAAAAACTCCCAAGTTTTACTTATTGTTCTTCCCTATTGCTATGAATACTACTGTTTCCATCTCCATTTCCTAGTTGAGACAGAATCAGGAATTAAACTCCTACTTGACTCCAGAGACCCAATTCTTTACCTAATTATTGGTGCGTTATTTCATTTAAACCTCACAGGACACATGAGCTAGAGATGATCCTCATTTTAGAGGAAGAAACAAGTTCTTTAGGGTTGCATGATTTCATCATCATTATTAATGGTAGCAGCTGACCCTGATTGTTTCTATATGTTAGGCATAATTCTAAGAGCTTTATATGTATTAACTCACAGCAGCACTAGAGTAAGCACTGCTGTTGGGAGACCCAGAGAGGATGTGTAACTTGCTGAAGGACACACAGCCAGTCAGTGATGACCCTGGGATTCCAGCCCAGTGCTGGAGGTTTCAAGGACACTTTCTGCAAGAGTTCCTCTTCCCCCAGAACCTCCTGGATAGTGGTATTGTGCTGCCAAAAGTACAGAGCTAGCTAAAAATGGAGAGGCACCTAAGGCACCAAAGCCATGAAACCCAAGAACACAATTTGCCTCTGAGTGTCCGCTTGGGAGGATAAAACAACCCACAGGTAGAATGACCTAGTCAAACTGTTCTTGCTGTCCCTTAAGACTCTTTTTCAGAAAAAGCGCCCTCCCTTCATGCCATGCATTCACAATGAAAACCTATGAGAACCTTCCCAGTCAACACTGTAAGCTACCAACAGGTGAAGGTGTTCTTCACCTCAGGGGCTATAAACCTCCCATAGCTTTACTGCTGCTGAGGAAGTACTTAACTGACTTTTAGCTTCACAAGGCTAATGTGGGAAAACATATTCAAATTTTAGACTCCCTGTTGGGAACGTTTGCCATAAAACTCTGTGTTCTGCCCCAACCCAGGAACGCAGTGTGGCCCCGGGGGGGCTGTGAGGAATCCCACACATTGCTAGAAGGAATCTCACTTCTTGCCCTTCCATACCCGCAGCACTGGGTGAGAGAGGGTCCTATCCTCGCAGAGGAAGCTGTGTAGTACAGGTTAGGTGCATGGACAGGGCTTCCACAATTCCAAGTTTAGGCTCCACTTCTTGGGACATGAACCATATGATTTCCTGTCTGAAATGTTAGAGCGCCAATACATGGGTATATCTTATTAAGATCATTCAAAGGTTTACAGGAAATGCCTTTATCTCATACAGTTCTCACACCAGACAGGTAAGAAAAGTCCTGTTTCAGGAACCAATCTTGGTCCTGGCAGCATGTCCCTGTGACTTGGGGCAAGTCTCCAGAATCTTCATCTGTAAGATGATGGGTTGAATCAGAGGGTCATCAAGCACCACTCTGAGCGCTGACGTTGAAAGATTTTATACCTGCTGTCACAGGAGATGTGTGGCTCATGGGGAGGTCAAGAAGATGAGCGATGCTTGTTTTATTTGCTGGTAAACCCAAGGTTTTACTCCAGGTAGAATTTGAGACAACTTTTGGCTTAATTATCTCCATGTTTGTTTATGCTTCCCTGGCTAGTGAGATCAAAATGTAGTCTGATGGTCCTGAGGGTCTAAGAGCCCCAAGTCAAACATTCGTTCAAATTCTAGCTCCGTGACTTTCAAGCCATGTATTGAGTCACTGAATGGAGAGCCCTGAGTAAGCATAAAGAAGCAGAACACCCTCCAGCTCCCGCTGGGCTGTTAAAGTGTGTGTGTGTGTGTATGTGTGTGTGTGTGTGTGTGTGTGTGTACACGAATGTGTGCATGCACGAGGGCAACCTTTAGGTTAAATCACGGAGATTAGAGGTTGCTAGGTTACAACAAAACCTAACCTAACCACTGTATGCCGCGAAGTATTGTTTACAGAGCAAGTATGTTAGTTTCCTATCGCTGCTGTGAAAAATGACCACAAAGTTGATAACTTAAAGCACCATAAATTCATTCTCTTACAGTTCGGGAGGTTAGGAGACTCCAAAAGGTCCGTAGCGCTGCGCTCTTGGAGGCTGTTGGAAGGAATCGTTTTCCTTGTCTTTTTCAGTTCAGAAGTCACTCACATTCATGGGTCTGTGACCCCTTCCCCAGCAGCAGAGCACCATCTCTTCTCTCTGACTTCTGCTTCCATCCTTACATCTTCTAAGACTCTGATCTGCCCCCCCCTTCCTTATAATTACACTGTCCCCACTAGGTGCTCCAGGAGAGTCTCCCCCGTTGAAAGCTTTAACACCATCACATTTCCAGATCTCCTTTACCATATAAGGTAATCTAACCCGAGTTCTGGGGATTAGGGCAAGGACATCTTCTGGAGGAGGCATTATTTAGCCTCCCACATTTATAGACTATCATGACCATCATTCACCCCAAAGCATGTGGCATATGCTTTTATTTTTCAGAGCATGTGCCACATTTGTTTAAAAAAAAAAAAGTACATAAATAGCTATTTAATTTCTCCCATTCCAGATCATAAATTCCATAGGAAGAGACCATGCTTATTAGTCACTGTTCTCTCTGGTGATGGTTTAAATCGTTAATAACAATGATGACAATGGATAGCACTGTAGAGGCTAGGCCCTGTGCTTAGCTCTTCCTATGAATAATTTAATTTAATCTGCACAGGGGTGCCTGGGTGGCTCAGTAGGTTAAGCATCTGACTTTGGCTCAGGCCATGATCTCAGGGTCCTGGGATCAAACCCCACATTGGGCTCCCTGCTCAGTGGGGAGTCTACTTCTCCCTCTGCCTCTGTGCTCTCTCCCTCACTCTCAAATATATAAATCTTTTAAAAAAATTTTAATCTGCACAGCAGTCTGGCAAGGAGATGGAACATTATTGTTCCTGTTTTCAGTTGGAGAGACTAAGCCTAAGTAGGTTTAAGGAACCAGCCCCCAAGGCCACACAACTACGAAGTGGTCAGTCCAGTAGCTGAACCCAAACCTCTGACCCCAGAGAGCTTTCTTTTAACAGGTAACGTACTTGAGGCCTAGGAAGTAAAACATGATTTAGACCTCCCTCAGATGGCTCAGAGTTTAAAAGGAAAAATGTACAAAAATAATATGGTGTGATAACTTTAATGTAATATGAACAGTAATGTCCGTATGTTTAAGTAACTGACAGAGCTGAGAGAAAGAATGTTATAAGAATGTTTTCACTCAGCTTTCAGTCAGAGAAGGCTTTCATAAGGGAGATCATTTTCTCTCCCAGTTTTAAAAGATGAAAAGTGTGGCACCTGGGTGACTTAGCCATTAAGCATCTGCCTTCAGCTCAGGTTATGATCCCAGGATCCTGGGATCGAGCCCTGCATTGGGCTCCCTACTCTGAGGGAAGCCTGCTTCTCCCCCAACCCCTCTCCTTGCTTGTGTTCCCTCTCTCGCTGTGTCTCTGTCTGACAAATAAATAAAATCTTAAAAAATAAAAATAAAAGATGAAAAGAGTTCACCAAGCAAGAGACGATGGAGAGGGCAAGGCATTCCAGGTACAGAGAATAGTATATGTGAAGAAACCTAAGCACGGAAACAGCAGGGCATGTCCGGGGCCACAGGGATGGGGCAGAAGAGAGACGTGGAGAGTCCCATGCCTCTGCTGAGGACTTCATGCTCCACACAGCACTGGACAAGTACAGGGGTGCAGAGTGGCTGGCAGAAAGGATACACTTGGGGCCAAGTTCACTAAGCCCTTCTTTTCCTCACGTGGCTCATGAGCCAGTGGGTATGTGGTTAGAGAATTGCTTAGTTTCAAAGTTTGAGATAATTACATAGAATCATTATATTGAGCCCTGCTTTAAACCACTCCCCTCTTCCTCCCTTCCCCCCACCAAATCCCAGCTCCCATGAGATTTACTCATCCATTCATGAATTATGTATCCTTTAAGTACTCTCCATGTGGTAGGTGCTGCATGAGACACTGAAATCCAAACTCCTTCACTTTGGTAAACCAGTTCCGAGGGTTAATCAAGCTTCCCATCTGGAAAATTCTTATGTTGTCCGGCATTTATACATATTTAAGATAATGTCTTCAATCTGTGTTGGATTCTGTTTTTGTTTTTCTCATTGTTTTTTTTTTCTGTTCAAAGTTTTGTCATATTTGATATCCGTAAGAGCCTTGTGAGGTAGACAGTACAAATACAATTATTTATATTTGAAATATTACCAAAAAATAATTGGATTTTATATCTTCAATTCATCAACAAAGATTTTCACTAATGTTCTCAGGTCATGATAAGTTCTGCAAGAAATAATTTCTGTACAGTTGTATAAGATTGAGGCTAATGAATTTCACATATGCATGTTTATGTAAAATTGCTTATGTAAATTATGTAATTATGTAAAATTGTTTCCTCTGACAAGCTAAACTCAGTGATTTCTAATCCTTACCACAAGTTTTCAAAACCAGAAGGTATCCCATTCTATAAATGAGCAAATTGAGGCTCTGAGAAGCTGAGATGGGCTCTCCAAGATCACAGAGTGATAGAGCAGATATTCAGACCCTGAGTTGATTCCAGTATTATTTATATTTTCATTTTAGCCTCAGTGAGCCAAAGGCTTATATACTCTTCTTGAGGACCGAAGGTTACACATCTTACAAATAAGAAAGCTAGAGTTCCTCTTCATTTTTCTTTCTTCTCTCAAAGCTAAGTAATTGCCCATGTTTTTTTTTTTTCTTTTTGCCAGCATCCTGATGTTAAAGCCTTATTATTTCTTCTTGTCAATTCACACAGAGGAATCTCATTTAATGTTCCATGAAGCCATGCATTCTCATCAGCAGAGCCTGACTCAGTCTGCCCTTCAAGTATTTTGGCTGTTTGCAGCAAGCTAGTAACAAGCTAAGTAACAAAGTCTGACCCGACACCCATAAGATCAAATCAAGACCATATACATCTAGTTGCCTTTGTCATTTTTTTTCCTTGCTGGGGTCCCCTTTGGTATTTTCCAGATTTAGCTGACAATAAGCTAAGAGAAGCCTCCAGGAATGAGTGCAAAATTGGGTGCATGAGTTAAAGGACAGCAGAACTAAATGCATGAAAGGATGGGCCTTGTGTTGCTGTCCATTGTTCTGAACTAGTATTGTTGACTTGGCTGAGTACAAGGTGGGAAAATGGGGTGGGTAATAAGGGAGAGAGGGCAATTTCATAGGATCATTTCACAAAATGAGTAGGACCAAGCAGTAGATTGGAGTGTAAGCTCCAAGAAAACCTATAGATATTGTGTGTCGGAAGAAGAGGAAGGTCAAAACGGAAGTATTTCTATTATTGGAGACTAAAATGACCACCTACCAGAACAGATACAATCTGTTTTATCTGTTGTTTCCCATCTGAACCCACCAGGCCAATTAATTCTGTGCATATTTCCTAAGTGTGTCCCCCTGTCACAGATAAGCATTTCATCATTGTCAGAATCACCATGATAATTGTGATCATCATCCTTATCCTTGTCTCTCTCCTCCTCTTCCTCCTCTTCCTTTGTCTCCTTATCCATATCCCAATGGTCTTCATCAAAATTCCATTCCTGTGGGCCTCCTTCATGCCAGGCACCCGGCCGGCACAGATGTCATGGCAGTCCTAGGATGTGAAGAGTTGTGTGCCCATTTTCTTCATCAGGAAATAGCAGACAGTGAACTGAAATAGCTTTGTCAAGGAGACAGAGCCTGAATTCATAGAGCTAGGATTCCGATCTAAGACTTTTCAACCTCAGAACCAATGTTCTTAATCCCATTGCCACTCTTGAAGTAGCTCTTTGTCTAGGGAGGAAGGGGATGTATAAAATACAGGAGAAATGCAGGACATCTTGGAGCACAGGGGAATCACCACCTCTTGCTGCATATCTGATGGATGGCTTCCTCAAGGAGTTGCAACCGAGCCCAGTAAAGCAAGACAAACATTTTTCATACAATGGAAAGGGAGAAGAGCTCTCAAGGCAGTGGGCGAAATGTGTGCAAAGGCACGGGGGCATGCAGTCCTCCAACAAATACTTCCTGTTTCCTCTGCTCCGGGTACCATGTTAGGAAACCCAAGGATGAACAGAAAACAGAAGAGTGCATCCAGTGTGGGGCATGAACTAGGGGGGATAAAATGGAAGCTTCAAGAACCATCAGTATCTAGAGGGATGATGGGAGGAAAAAAAGCTATTAATAATATTCTTGTATGATGCTTTACGATGCACCTTTACTTGCCTAGATCGTGACCTATTACATAGTAGGCACTCAATTAGTTACTGAATGAATAATCTCTGTTGACCTTTAAAACAATGGATTTGCGGGGCGCCTGGGTGGCTCAGTGGGTTAAAGCCTCTGCCTTCGGCTCAGGTCATGGTCTCAGGGTCCTGGGATCGAGCCCCATGTTGGGCTCTCTGCTCAGCGGGGAGCCTGCTTTCTCCTCTCTCTCTGCCTGCTTCTCTGCCTACTTGTGATCTCTGTCAAATAAATAAATAAAAATCTTAAAAAACAAAACAAAAAACAATGGATTTGCTTGTAATTCCATGAGGACAGAGAACACTCACTCATCCCAACCCCACTTGAATCTGCAGTGGGGCTCCTGAGTCCCACAACTCCAGGGGAAGCAGGTGACATGGTCGTCCATGTGACCACAGTGTGACTAGTGTCCCTACAGATGTACAGCATGGGGGAGCAGGGTCAGATCTGGTTTAGAAGATTAACATTTGTGGACTGAATAAGCCACTGAATGAAGCCGGCAGGAAGGACGGCGAGACAGAGATCGCTGTTACCAGTTAACTCTGCTGTGAATCAGTATCTTTTCCCCACTGGGTGGAAAAGAGACCCACAGTGCCTGCCTCAACACCCCCAGCTAGTGAGGGCAGGAGCCAAAGGGGACCCCGGAGCTCTCCTGGTCAGTGCTTTTCTACCACAGCACAAAGTTTCTCTGGGACTTCCATCAGTTTGTAGTTCCCTCCAAGAGGCCGAGGGGGCTGCTTTTCTGGGAAACAGCTGGACTGCAAGAGGGTGGCCTTGGCCCCACACAGCTGGCAGTCTCCCAAGACTACGGTGACAGCGACGGTGAGCTGGTTCCGGACCCTCAGGGACAGCATGGGACTGATTGGTGCTGTAAAACTCTCTTGCAAGTGGCTCTGGCTTCTCTCGTTCTTTGAGTAAAGAAGATTCTGAGGTTTAGTGAGTGGATTAGCCTAATACATATTCAGAAAGCACAAAGACTTTTGAGCCTCAATTTTGGCTGAATAAATTTTGTCACAGATAAAAAGGCCTTGCCTCCCAAACGCTCTTCGGCTACATTTTTTTTGACTGCTGGCAGGCAACAACTGGGGCTGTGTTGGTGTATTCGTAGGAGCTAGGGGAGTGAGGTCAGAAGGTCTAGTTGGCCAGTTATTAGCTCTCTAGCTGTAGGCAAGCAACTGAGTCCCCCCAGCTTTAGTGTCTTCATCTGTGAAAGGAAGCCACTCACTTCTCCATTGCCGGAGGAAAAAGAGTAGACAAAATGGTGCATGAAAAGGGACTAACCCAATGTGGTAATATAGAGCTTGAATTTTGGACTCAGACCTCATTTTAAAATCCAAATTTACCAATTAGTAACGATGCAATTTCAACTAGAAACAATAACAACAATAATAATGAGGGTAATGGTAGTTAGCTAGCATTTGTAGAAAATATACTATGTACCAAGCACTGTGCTAAATAAAGCTTAACATGGTTTACCCAAATACACAGGCAACAATAGTATAAATACTGTTACTGTTGCCATGTTATTGACAAGAGCTGAGGTAAGGCAAGTAAGGCTCAGGTTGAAGGTGAAAAGGCCAGGATCTGAACACTGACTCTGAAGTCTACACCATGGCTTATTAAGCTCTAAGCTAAACTGCTTGCTCTCCAGGCCTCCGTTTTCTTACCTATAAAATGGGGCTAGTAACACCTGCCGACCAGGCTGTTAGGAGAATCTGAGCTTCTGTCCAGAAAGCACAGATTACAGCAGTACAAGCTCAGTGAATGGGGTGGTGGGTGTGGTAGGGGGACGCTAATGATCCGTAACAATGATGACAAGGGCCCCCCACATTCAGAGATGACGCCCATTACTGGTATTGGACAAGGAAGTTGCTGAACAGACAGGAGACCAGACAGAAGCTGCTTTCTCTTATTTAAAAAACCAAAATGAGGGGCATCTGGGGGGCTCAGTCGTTTAAGCATCCAGTTCTTGATCTCAGCTTAGGTCTTGATCCCAGGGTCCTGAGTCCAAGCCCTGCACTGGGTTCCAGGCTGGATGTGGAACCTACGTAAAGGAAAGAAAAACATCTAACACCTGTAAAACTGTCCCACTTGCCTTTGGGATGGTGTCTTTGAATTCTTTGATTGTTGCTTCATGCAACTGGGACTTTAACATGAAAAACAAACCTAAGAAATTAAAATGGCCCTGCTGGCTAAGGGGTTTCCATCATAAGCTGGAGTGGGGTGAAGGCAGTAAAGTAGCTCAACAAAGTTCTCCAGCCCTTCACTTTTCAGCTTTCAGTAAATTGCACTTTAAATAAAACTGTCATGAACCCCGAGGACACCGAGTGGCCATTCCGTCTGGAGCCCGAGAGGGAAATGCAGAGGGCAGGAAGCCCCTTCAAATGACACTGTATTCAACTTATTCCAACTTGCTGGCAGCAGGTTTCAAGGGAAGCCTCCTGGTTCTTGCCCCAAGTGGCAGCGCCAAACCGAGCAGAAGGGAATGTGATGGGAGGCCAGTAATGGGGTAGCTCGAAGAGGGGCCGGTGTGCAGAGATCGTCCATTCTGACCTGAGGACCTTATCCTCTGTCTGCTAACCAGGTCCAACGGGAGCCCTTTTGCTGAGAGCTGCATTTTGAACTTAGCATCTGAGAATGTATAACCCAGCTTTCCTCGGAGACCCTTACCCCCACCATAAAATGCCATTGGTCAGCAACATTTTCAAATCTTAAAGCAATATGGAACCCACTGTGGTTTTTTGTTTGTTTTTGAGATATTGAGGATTTTCTAAATACCCCCTTCCCTTTTGTTTCCACTGTGCTTGAGGGTTTAGTGTCTTGATTGAGGGAATTTGGAAGCTGTAGAATACCGATTACTAATTCACCCTCTCCCTGTACATTCTGTGACGGTGTTTTGAACCAGAAAATGTGAATGTGTGTTGAAAAGTCTTTTTTTAATGGCTTGTGGGGCCTTTCAGGTGGAGCCCGATTCTCTCCTTCCCCATCTCACCGTCTAGCCACAGGCCCACTTGGGAAGCCCATACTTGCCACCCTCTCTCCGGCCTCAGGTCTCACAAATGTCTCCTACCTGTCGTGCGCCCCCACCTGTTTTCCACATCTGGCTTTCTCTGGGAAGGTCTCTGTGCCCCCCCAAGCCCAGTTCGGTTTCCCCCACTGCCTGCACCCAGTGCTGTCCTGTCACAGCCGTTATTGTCTGTTTCCTTGTCTGGCTTTTCCGTAAGACTGTGGACCCCATCATGCCAAGGCCTATGTGTCTCACTCATTTGCATGACTCGTTGTAGGCACAGAGCAAATGATTGCTGGATCCATTTGGGAGTGAGTGAATGAAGACTTGTCCCAGGAGAAAAGGTGTGCCATAGCAGAGTTCATTTTAATGTCCCTGACCCCTGTCCTCGGTGCCACACGAAACCGCTTGGGCGTCATACTAGCCACCTGGATGAGGCTGCAGGGGATCCTCTCTGCAGCTTCTCTTTAAACCTAAAGTTACTGCAAAGAAAGAGGTTTATTCAAAACAACAATGACAATAAAAAATAACAAAACAGAACCACTCAGGCTTTGGGCATCAGGGCTGAGTTCTCTAACCTTAGCTCAGACACTCATTAACCATATAGAATGTTGATGCAAAAGGAACCAACCTTGTTAAAAATTTTAAAGCAAAAGGAAAAAAGGTGCATTTGAGCCCAAGTTAGGATAGCCCAGGATACTCAATCTTAACAAAGAAGAGGAAGCGCCAAGGAAGGAACACTTGGTGCAAGGTTATTGATGTGTCTTGTTTTTGTTTGTTTTTACATAAAGAGTTACAAATCATCCTGACCAAAGATATTCCAGAAAGTTACAGACTTCATGCTTTCAGCATGTGCAAGGCTATATGACTTTAATCCTCTGGGAATCAGGGAGCTTTTCTCTTATCTTTATGTTTGGAATGTTCCTTTTTGGTTATTTTTTTAACGAAGCAGATGTACAGCGTGAGTCAGGGCAGAAATAGAGCCCATGCTTTGAGGTTTTGCGGAGTCATTTTAACCTTGGTAAATGTTCAAGTATAGCCACCCTAGGGGCTCAGGAGCGAGGCCCATAAACATGAAAAGTTGAAAATATCCTTTCCTTTATCAGACCTAAGCAAACCGGATCTTGGGTTTCGTCCTGCTCTGTGGGGGCGCAGCTCTGAAGCCCATGGTAAGGACAGGCAGTAATCGAGATGGAGTCTGCACATTGCTGTGCACGAGGTTTGGAAAGATGCTAACATAATAAGATGTAGCACACTCCGGGTTCAGCGCACTTTTCATATTCTTTTATCAAGCACTTCTTCTAATTTCTCCACCATTCCCTCTGCCCATAAATGCATCCAGTGCTTTCTCATCAACTCAGTTCAATTCAAAAATATTGTCATCTACATGCCGTGGACCTAGGTGTAGTGACAGAAACGTGAGTGGGAAAGAATGCAGTCTGGTCCACACCCGGGGGATAGCCATATAAGTGGGGTTTGGGGAAGGCAGACCATGGATGATTAAATGAAGAGCTCTATAGAGAAGGGAGCAGGTATTGTTAGCCCAGCCTGAGTACTGGAAAAAGCTCCTGGGAGGGGTTGATAGCTCAGCCGAATCTCTGAAGATGAATAAGTTTAGCCAGGCAACTAGGTATGGAAAAGGCATTTCAGGAAGAGGGAACAGCAGGAGCAAATGCACAGGGGCCAGTCAGTTTTACTGAAGGGGTGAGCTAGAGGCGGGAAGCGGTGGGAGCTGAAGCTGGAGATGGAGGCAGGAAAAGATCAAGGGGCCTTATGTGTATGGCAACAGACTAATTTGCCATCAAGATGATGGGGGCCCATCCAAAGGTTTTAACAGAGGAGGATGGGCTCCAATCAGCCTTTTAGATACATCCTTCGCATGGATTTCATCTGTAGGTTTCTTCAGATAGCCCTTTGTTTGTTTTCATTGTTGTTTGTTTGTTTTTCTTTTTTTAATTTAATTTTATTTTTTCAGTGTTCCAAGATACATTGTTTATGCACCACACCCAGTGCCCCGTGCAATATGTGCCCTCCTTAATACCCACCTCCAGTCTCACCCATGCCCCCGCACTCCCCACCCCTCCATAACCTTTGAAAGAACATTCCCTCTAGGGCATTACTCCCAGAAATCCATTCATTTGTTTTATTCAGTGCTAGTTTGGCAAATATTGAGTACTTACTAAGAGTAAATGTTCATTCTGGGGCCCATGAGCTCTGCAAAGATAAGTGTGTTTTTCTACCTGCCTTCAAAGAGTTCACGGACTGTTGGGGGAAGATGGGGGCATCTACTTGAGTAATTGCAGTGGGACCTGGGAAGTGGTGAGAGGCATGCGGCTGTAAGAGATATGCCGCTGAGGCGCTGTAAGACACGTTTCCCAGTCCATTCCTTGGACCGGGTGCTGAGCTAACCATACAGTAGGCCCTCCAGGTGATTCAGGAAATAGGGACTCCCCGGGGATTCTCTTTCAAGGGGGCAGGTTCAGAAATTCCCAGGACATTCCAAGGCACAGCCAGACCCAAGAATATTACCAAATGAGGTCTGAGAAGGGTGACATTTTAGGCTACAGGAGAGACTAGCCAGGGAAGAAGTATTGAGGCCCAGGGATTCATTTGGTGGAACCAGCGATCTTCTAGAGCCGGGGTACCGGAAGAGGCAAGTGGGTGAGAGACGGGATGGTGATCCAAGAGTTGGGTCCTTGAAATTGATGTACTGGAGATGGTCCACTTATTGATAATGACAAAGACTAAGATGGATGCATGCTGAATGGCGGCTGAGACGGGGGAGAGACAAGATCATTAGGAATGAAACCATCCTGTTGGGAAGGTTATCTATATGGATTCTAAATCTGTTCACTGTCCTGGGAGTGGTACTAGCGGGAAAGGAGTGTGATGGGCGCTAAAAACTTCAGTAAATGAAGGATAGTGGCCAGGAATATTAGAGACCTCTCCAGTAGGGAGCAGTGGGTTTGGTGGGTATACCATTAGTAGGAGTTGGTGTCTGTGAAGAAGAAATGATGCAGAAGCCACAGCGAGGAGCTAAGAGAACACTTCATCACCCCTCCTCCCCCAACACCCTGGCTCAGGGGTAGAGGGTGTAGAAAACTAAAACCATGCTTGGGAGAGCATCAGGGGAAGCTGGGTCTGGAGGGGAGGTGTGAGTTTGAGTTAGAGCAAAGAGGTGGAGAACATTAGCGATTTTGCTAACCACTGACTGAGTTTCACACAGTTACATGGAAGTGTTGGGAGGGGAGGGAAGGGTGAGAAATGGGCTCCATTGGGGGCATTAAAGAGGCATATGGGAGATGGGGCTCTTTGTTAATGGACTAACTTGGCTTTCTGGTGATGACCAGGGTAACAGAGGTGGGAGGCATGGTGGCTGTTGCTTTAGGGAAGCAGGAGTCCTTGGTTTACCAGTGCCCACTAGTAAGAAGTGGGGGCTTCAGGCAGCTCTAACAGTGATTCAGGGGGTGTTGTGGGGAGGGGGGCTTGGTGGTTTTATTAGGACCACGCAGGACATAGGGGGCTGCTCAGAAAGTCAGCAGTGGGCATCGTCACAGTTGGACAAGGAGGGATTTTACGGGTAGCCTGGGGAGCTCTAGATCTTTCCTTCCTGACATGCAGGGTGGAGGTCACCACTAGAGGAGAAGCAGGCTTACCAAGAACACCTGTCAGGGGCCAGACGCTCATGAGGCTTTGAGAGGCCTGGGAACTGAAACCTGATAGGTGGTGGGCATCATTAGCCCCATTCTACAGATGCAGAGAGATTCAGTAGTTTGCTCAGAGTCACACATCTAGCAGAGCTGGGACTCCTGCCCATATATAAACGGAAGAATGAAAAGTACTAATTTGGCCTGATAGGAAATGGGGTAGGAAATTATTGATTCTTACACCTTTACGAGGGAAGATTATAACGTTTCTATCCTGTGTCTGTTCAGAGGGCGGGTGGGAGGATTCAGACAGTCCTTCTCTGCTCTCTTGTTCCCACCCCTTCCTTGGGGGCTTTGGAATTAATCACTGGTACCAGGAACATAGGCCGTTTTGCCATCATTATAGCTCTTGTAGTAGTGAAGGTTGGATCGAAGCTCTTTTATTCATGAAGGATGACTCAGATGCTATTCTTAATCGACTTTTCTTTCTTTCCATCTTAGGAAAGGTTTGATAGCTATTACTGCCTCTTTTTCTGCGCTCATAATTTCTTAGCTTCTGCTGCCTTTCTCTGGGCTTTGGATTTTGAGTCTGCATTTTTCCTTAAGGCTCTTTCATTTGCTTATCAGGGGAAGAATGTGCAGTGTATGGTAAACACTGGCCATGGATGCTGCCATTGTCCAGCCCTCCAGGAAGACAATATTCAGCAATTTGCAGACATTCAGAAATGAGTCACTTTTTTGTCCTTAAATCAAGAAAAATGCATCGAAACAGTGTCTCCTCTCTGTGGAACTTATTTTGTGTATATTTTATGACAGAGACTGCCAAGACAGGAAACTCCAGGGAGGGTGTAGCAGCTTTCTGTACTCTTTTCTAACCCGGGAGTCAGAACGTGGGATTCTCATTTGCAGATCTATTTTGAAAGGGTGTAGCACGGAATTGTATTTTGTTGCCTGGTTCTACATCTTCGTATCACCTTTAAATTATGTTAAGTCAGAACTACCTTGAAAATGCAAGACACACAGTCACGACATCCTAGAACATTAAGAAATTTTTAAAATCCCATTAGAGCTTTGCATTAGATCCAATGTTTTGCTCATCTCTGTATAAATAACAAAATGCCTTGAGAAAGTGTATCACTTTTTGGATTTACTTATTTATTTATTTATGGAGAGAGTGTTTTAAAGGCAAACGCAGATTGGTTCCTGGAATTATTATTTGTTTTTTAAGAAATATGATTAGAGGTACATTTGTTATATCATTTCTAAAGTAAGTGTGACATAGGCAAAACTGATTATGAAATGTCTCTGAGATAACAGAAGAATTGTAAATTAGAGGTTAATTTATAAAGCATATTAGCAGAAGAGGGAAGAACAGTTCTACAACCAAACAGACTTGGATTCAGATTCCTAACTTCTAACTCTGTAAACTAGGGCAAGTTTCTCAATTTCTGTGTACCTATCCACCCATCTGTAAAATGGGGCAATAACAATAGCTCTGTAGGGTTACTGTAGAGATTATACATAAGAGTCGTTAATAAGGATGATAGGGATAGGAGAAAAAGTATAGTTATCAATTCTCTGAAACTGGCAAAGTAGAAAAAGACTTCCCAGGAAGCTAATAGTACAGTATGTATATTCTTTTGATCAAATATTAGTTTGTTTCTAAAAAAAATTTTTTTGCAAAAAAAAAAAATTCTGAAGACACCAACAAATTCTTGGCTTTAAGGAGTCCAGGATATAGCATGGGTTCTGGACCCAGATTGTGTGAGTTTGAATCCCAGCTTTGACCATTCCTTGCTGTGAACTTGGACAGGTTTTGTGGGCTTTCAGTGCCTCAATATTCTGGTCTGTATCTTAGGAAAACATTGGGCTAGACATAAGGCTTAAATGAGTTAAGTGCTTAGAATAGAGCCTGGCACATGGTAACGTCATATTAAGTGTGTGTGTGTGTGTGTGTGCACGCATGTGTGTGAGAACTAGGCATAAATGCCTACTTTTGTTATCGTTTCTTAGATTTGTATAAAATAAATATTGAATGAGAGACATGTGTCTGATGGAGTCTTGTCCCCTAGTTGGGCTAAATATATTCATGTAAATATAATAATACTGCATTTAAAGAACCAACATTCAGGCTTGTAACTTTCACACTGGCCTCCCCATGTGTCTAAAATAGCAATATCTTTGTATCTTGGCTGGTTGCTACCTCCTTGGTCAATTTCCATATCAAAGAGATAAACCCTTTGTGTTTAGAGGACACCCCTATCTTTTATCTCAGGTTGTTCCCACAACATCTCTGAGATTGTTTTGGCCTTTGCCTCCCTGATGAGGTATTTGAAGTGCTCCCAGTCTAGATCTCAAGTGCCCAGGCTGTCTTCAGGGCTGTTTTCAGGGTCATCTTCTGCTGTTACAGCAACTAGAGAATTTGTTTCTGTGAGCCTTCTAAGCTGCCCTTAGCAAAAAAAAAAAAAAAAAAACCAAAAAAATTCTGTATAGTTACAGCTCATGAATTACATGAACCTGCTAATTTTTCTAAGTGTTCATTCACCAATTAATTCACCAAACATTTTGTGAGGCCCAGCGCTAGTAATGGGGGTACAAAGATAAATAAGCCACTGTCCCCATCTTGAAGGGTTGTTGAAGGATTTGTCCATCAAGGATTCATTCATTCACCAAATTTTTACTGAGCACCTGCTATGGGCCAAATATGCTTCCAGGCACTGGTGTTAAGGCACTGAACGGTCCTGACAAGGCTCCTGTCCTCAGGGAGCTTACAACCTGATGGAGGGAGATAAGCCGTAGGTCGGGTGCTGATAGGTGCTATGAGGAAAAACCAGAATGTATTGCTCAGTGTTTTTTGTTGGATACAACCAAATATGGTGTTACCAGTTTGAGCAGAAAGGGGTTTATGATAGGTTATTTTAGGAATTTCCAGAGGGGCTGGGGAGGAGCTTATATGCTGTGGGTAAGGGAGAAGTCCCACATCTATATGGGATTATTCCAGTAGGAACACATTTGGGATGCTTCCCTCTGCCCAACATAGGAGCATCTCTAGCTGCTCTCCAGAGATCTGCTCTCCTGTGAGCTGCAATCCCCTCCCCCGCTCATCCCCCACTCCTCCCTGAATGCCTCTGCTTGACAGAGTTCTAGCCGAAAGAGCTCCTGGGAAGTGTAGTTCTTAGCATTCCAGGATCTGGCTTAGGGGAAGATTCGCTAGAAAGAAAAATTAATCAAAACCTTCCGTTGACCCCAAATCCCATTCTAATTATCCCCTCTCCTTCTTTGGTCATGCCAGCTTCCTAAAAGCAAAAAAGTTAGTCATTTATTTTTCCCTCCCCTCCCTTCACTCTGGGGGCCCCCTGCACTTTGGCTGCTGCAGTGACATTCTTTGGCGATGTCCCTGTAATGGTTTCCAACTTGACCGAGTCCACCAGACATCTTTCCATCTTTATCTTCTTCTTTTTTTTTTTTTTTTTTAAGATTTTATTTATTTATTTGACAGAGAGAGTGAGAGAGCACAAGCAGGGCAAACAGTGGGGAGAGAGACAGAGAAGTGGACTGAGCTGGGAACCCAATGCGGGGCTTGATCCTAGGACCCTGGGATCATGACCTGAGCCGAAGGCAGGTGCCTAACTATCTGAGTCACCCAGGCACCCACCCCCCATCTTTATCTTCTTAGAACCTCTCTGCTACACCACTGCTAGGCACTCATTTCTCATTAATACTGTCCACCCCTTCTCTTACTCTCTTGATTAACTCCAACCTCTTTGTGTCTGCTCAGACTTTTTTCTTGCCCTCTGCCGTTGTCCCTTGGCTCTGATGCCAGGACAGATTCTCCTAAGTGATCCCATCTAGCCCTGTGGTCTCGACAACCACACAGAATAGCCAGAGTTAAAATTTAGTGGGCACCTATTATTGCCTTCTGATTGCTTTATGAGTACTTAATAATTGAATCCTCCTAACAGTTGTATTCATTTCCAGCATAGTTCTGCTGTACCAAGTGACCACAAATTGAGTAGTTTAAAACAGAACAAGATTATCATCTTACTGTTGTCTAAAATCAAGGCATTGGCAGGACAGTATTCCTTCTGGAGACTCTAGGGAAGAACCTGTTTCCTTGCCTTTTCCAGCTCCTGGAGGTTACCTGCATTATGGCTTCTGGACCCTTCCTCCGTCTTCCAAACCAGCACACAGCATCTTCAACCCCCATTCCCTCATCTTTGTTTCATTGACCCACCTCCTTGTCTCTTGCATCCCACTTGTAAGGGCCCTTCTGATTACATTGGGCCCACCCAGATAGTCGAGGATCATCTTCCCATCTGAAGATTCTTAACTTAATTATGCCCACAGAGTCCCTTCTGGCTTGCAAGGTGACATTAACAGATTTCAGGAGTTAGGATGTGGCCTTCTTTAAGGGGCCATCACTCTACCGACCACAACAACCCTATGAAGTAGGGTATCGTCACTAACCCAGAGAAGGCAACAAATGCAGAGATATTAGGTCACTTGCTCAGTGTCCTAAAGACAATTAACGGCAGGACAGGAACTTAAACTTAGGCAGCTGGACTCCAAGGTTCATATTTTTAAGCTTTGTGCTCACCAAGAAATAAATAACTACCAATTTAAATTTCTAACCCCCCAAAGATTCCCATACATAACTAACTACCTGTTAGATGGCTTCCCTAAGAAGGTAAACCACATTCAGAACTGGGCTGATCATCTTTCCCCAGTACTTTTATCTTCTTTCTGTCCTTAGTCTTAGTTTCAGGGACCAACATCCATCTTCTCTCCCAATTTAGAAACCCGGGATCATCCTGGAGTCCTCCCTCCCCTCTCTGGGTCTGGCTCATACCACCCCCTGCACATTTCTCTTCTCCATTCCTACCAACACTGCCAAGTCCCATCTTTCATCATTTGTACTTGGCCCTTCGAGTTGTCTCCTAATTTGTTCCTGGTCTCTAATATGCATGAAGTTTAAGTCAAAGTCTGTCCTAGCCCTGTGTCAAACTCATCAGTAGCTCTACATCAACTCTGAAGATTAAGCCCAATTACTTTATGGAGACTTGCCCTTGACTTTCTTCTCCAGCCTTCCATTCTGAACACTGGGGCTTCAGCAACATGGGCTTGCTTATTCCGGTCTACACCATGCTGCTTCACACTGCCAAGCCTTCTCTGTTTCTGCTCTTCTTGATGTCGGGGTCACCTTTCCTGCCACCTTCACTTACCTGCCTCTTCCAGCTGAGTCATCTTTAGGGAGCCTTCTCTGCACCCCCACTGGCCTCATGACCCATTCTCCATGTTCTCACAGATGTCACACTGTGTATCTGATAACTGTCTCTCCTATAGGAAAGTGATCAGGTTGTGTCTTCTCCTTCGTTCCACTAGCTCTGGAAGTTCAGGAACACTTAAGCATCATGGTAACCCTCATACCTGGACATAGCAGGAAACCAATGAACAATTTGAGGTGACGTGAGTTAAACTGTGAATAAGCAGGAAAGTGCTAATTTCAGAATTTGGGAGAGAGATGGGCTTTCCAGGCAGAAGAAATAGTACACTCAAAGGCCCAGGCATGAAAAAGCAGAATAGGTGGGAGAACATGGCTAATTCAATGAGGCCAGAAGGAAGAAAGCATGTTGGGGAAGGGCCAGCTATCATGGCCGAAATGAACAGAGTTGGGATTTGGAAGGGCATTATGTGTAAGCAAAAGAGTTTACATTGATGTGAAAGCTTTGGGGAAGCCACATTGAAGAACTTCAAACAAGGGACAGACCTGATCAGATGTGTGTTTTTTAATCCACTTTGTCTAATAGCTGGGTAAGTGGTGGATTGGAGGGACCCAGAGTAGAAGCAGACAGACAACGAGGAGACCACGGGTCATTGCAATGCATGAGGAGGACTCAGAGGCAGGGACCATGGCATGAAGAAGTGACAGGCTAGCGGGCTCCTTAAGAGTTGACATCAGTGGGGCGCCTGAATGGTTCATTTGGCTAAGTGACCTTATCATCATTATATTCCTTTCAATCATCCTTACATTCCCTTAAAAATATTAACTGCTGAGCACATCACACCTATGTGATGGCTGCTGTAAAAATACTATGTTACGAGAAGGTAGAGCAGTTGGAATACTATGTACTGTTAGGAGTAATGTGAGATGGTACAGCTGTTATGGGAAACAGTATGGTGGTTGCTCAAAAATAAATGAACATGGAATTACCATATGACTCAGTAATTCTACTTCTGGGCAAACACCCAAAAGCATTGGAAGCAGAGTTTCAAAGAAAGATTTGCATATCCATCTTCATAAGAGTGTTATTTAAAATACCTAAAAGGTGGAAGCAAGACAAGCCTCCACCAATAGATGAATGGATAAGCAAATTGTGGTAGATTAGATAGATAGATCTAATAGGTAGATACATACAAATGTAGGAAAATATATAAAAATACTATTATTCAGCCTTAAAAAGGAGAAAATTTTGCCACATGCCACAACATGAATGAACCTTGAGGACAGTATTCTAAGAGAAATAAGCCAGACACAAAAAGACAATTATTATATGATTCCATTTATATGAGGTACTTGGAGTAGTCAAAATCATAGAGACAGAGGGGTGCCTGGGTGGCTCAGTTTTTAAGCTGCTGCCTTCGGTTCAGGTCATGATCTCAGGGTCCAAGGATTGAGCTCCACATCGGGCTCCCTACTCAGTGGGGAGTCTGCTTCTCCTCTCCTACTCCCCCTGCTTGTATTTCCTTTCTTGCTCTCTCTCTCTCTCTCTCTCTCTCTGTCAAATAAATAAATAGAATCTTTAAAAAAAAATCATAGAGACAGAAAGTAGAATGGTGGTTGCTGGGGGTAGACAGTAGGGAGAGTGGAGAATTATTGTGTAATGGCTGTGGAGGTTTTTTTTGCAAGACAAAAAGTTTTCTGGATATTTGCAACAATGTGAGTGCCCTTAACACCACTGAATTGTATGCATAAAATGGTTAAGATGGTGAATTTTAGATTAGGCATATCTTAACCACAGTTTTAAAAGTATGGACCACTGAGGTATGCATAGCTCTTTGCCTTGATCCTTATAATAACCTTGAATGGTTAGAATGGTTCCATTTTATAGTGAGGAAAAGAAGGCTCAGGGAAGTAAAGTGAATTGCCCAAGGTGCATAACTAGAAAATGGGGAAGCAGAGCCTCATGCTTGGATCTCCTGCTTCCATGCCCAATGCTGGCTTCCCTCACATCAGGGGAGAGAAAGGATAGTTGAATTAATTTGACCTCTGGTTGAAATACATGCAAGAAATCTAGACTTAGCTATTCATGGAGGGAAAAATACTATAAGTGTGTGTGTGTGTGTGTGTGTGTGTGTGTGTGTGTGTGTGTGTGTGTTTGAGCAAGAGGTGGGGAAGGGCGGGCAGGCGGACTGGGAGAGAGAGCATATAAGAAAGCTCCCAGACACCTGCTTCATGCTTCTTCAATTTCCCTCCCTCCCTGGATCTTCAGAGCACAGGTGTGAGTCAACTGTAAACACGGTGAGAAAAGGTCACCCGGCATTCCCTCAGATGACAAAATGAGAAGTGACTGGTGTGGATTGTCTGTCTACATGAAACTCAGCCCTGTAAGACGACCAGGAGAAGACAGTCGCTCTCTTCGAAATGGCTCTATTAGCTGTCCTCACACTCTACCTCCACCCCTTCCTAGCTCCTGGGGAGACGAAGGATGACAAAATGTGCTTACGAAACTAAATCAGACTTAGTAAGAGAAAAGGGGAGCAGCAGGAACAGCTCTGAGCAGGAGTCAGGCACAATCCTACTTGCCCAGACCACCAACTCCCTGTGTAAGTCCGGGCACATCTGTCCTCAGCCCCAAGGGTTGGGCTGCTATTCCTACCACCATTTTCCATTACTGAATTCATACTAAATTTAGAAGGTAGAGCACACTCTCCCAAGGGGAGTCAAAAATACAAAAAGGATCAGCTAGCCTCTTCAAAATAGCTCTAGTTCATCACGGGCTTACTGGCATTGTGATTGACCCTTCGCATATATTAGCCCTAACCCTTCTACTACTTGAAAACTGTTTATCATGAGACTGCACTGAGAGGTATTATCATATCTCCCAGAGAATTTGCCTAGATGATAAAGAACAGAGTCAGTATTTGTCTAGTTCCAAAGTTAAATTCAACAGCCAAGTTATATAGAGCTATGGAAGCATGAGGAGACAGGGAAGAAGTTAGCTCTACCTGTCAACCCCCCGGGAAAATCTGCATGGAGAAAGGTGGGCACCAAAGTTGCAAGAAACCAATCGACAAGGAGACAGAGGGTGCATTTTGTGAAGTAAGAACACTTAAGCAAAGTCAGGTTGGTGGAGAATACAGATTTCTAGAAAATGGTAAATAATCCTGTTTGGTTTAAGGGTAGTTGTGTTGGGCTGTGATTGGAGACAGGAACTCCACAAGATGATGAAGAACTTTGAATGCTGTACTAAGAGGGTTAGAACTTACTTTTTTTTTTTTTAAAGATTTTATTTATTTATTTGACAGAGAGAGATCACAAGTAGGCAGAGAGGCAGACAGATAGAGGAGGAAGCAGGCCCCCCGCTGAGCAGAGAGCCAGATGCGGGGCTCGATCCCAGGACCCCGGGATCATGACCTGAGCTGAAGGCAGAGGCTTTAACTCACTGAGCCACCCAGGAGCCCCTAGAACTTACTTTTTTAAAAGATACTAATACATTTATTTTTTTTTAAATTTTGTTGTTATGTTACAACAAAATTTTTAAAAAATGTATTAGTGTATTATTGTATATTATTGTAATATATATGTGTATAGTGTAATATTGTGTATTAATGTATGTTAGTCACCATACAATACATCATTAGTTTTTGATGTAGTGTTCTGTGATTCATTGTTTGCGTATAACACCCAGTGCTCCATGCAATCCGTGCCCTCCTTAATGCCCATCACCGGGCTCACCCATCCCCCCACCCCCCTCCCCTCTAAAACCCTCAGTGTGTTTCTTGGAGTCCACAGTCTCTCATGGTTTGTCTCCCCCTCTGATTTCCCTCACTTCACTTTTCCTTTCCTTCTCCTAATGTCCTCCATGCTGTTCCTTGTGTAGAACTTACTTGTGTAGGCAATAAGTCACCATCAAAAATTTTTATCAAGGGATTTATCTGCAATGATCAATATTGTCTCCTTTATAAGTATTTGTTACATGTTGTGAAGAAGTTAAACATATCGGAAGTGTTTATTTTTGTTGTATCTTACATAGGCCATTGCATCACCAGCCAACAGCACCTACCAGGTGAGTGATGGATGGTGTTGCACCTGCGCCGAGAACCCCTTAGGTGCACGATGATGTCAGCTAACCACACCGTTTTTTCCCTAGAATATTAAGACTTTTTTTTTTTTCTCTGATGATTTAGGAAGGGTTAAGAAACTTCAAGGAACTTCGAGCCAAATTTCAGAAGTTTGATATGCCATTGCCTCCAGGACCTATTAAATTCTCAGCGGGTGTTTCTCAAAAGGGTGACATTGGAAACACACAGTCAACAAGAATTTTGGCCAATGGGAAACCCCTCTCATCCAACCACAGTTCACTCCCACTACGTTCTAGTGCTGAATCCCAGCTTCTTAAAGACCAGGAAACAAAGCTGGCCCAGAGGAGTGAGATTCAGAAATGTTCAAATTCCCCAGGACCTCTGGAAAGGTCTCCTGGTCCTGCAGTAAATTCCCAGAAAAGTTCTCCACTGTTAGACAGGAACCCGTCAAATGCTGAGATAACCAACAAGAGGAGAGTCACAGTGAATGATAGCTTCAAAGATAAGCTCTGGAATTGGGAGAAGTTTTCATCTCAGAAAAGTGAGTCGTCTTCAGCCTCTCTCCTTGCCAGGTGCGCTTGCAGGATCTGCCATGCAGAGGAGCAGAAAAGCAGAGGGCTTCCTCCAAAGGAACCCAAGATAATGCTGGAAATAAAAGGAACACAGACCTTGCCTTCCCAGAGGCACTTGGTGGCTCAAAGAGAATCACTTACCTTTCCTGAAGATCCCAATTTTCTACTTTTTCAACGTGGCAGGAAGAGCCTAGAAAACCCTTTTCCTGAGAAGAGCCCAGTGAAGGGCTCCTGCCAGCTTGTCTCTGAGAGTGAACTTGCCAGTCAGGCCCCAGGTGAGATGTAATCCCTGTGGCCCCAGGGGAGGGGCCACTGCATTTTTCTAATTTAGAGCCTGCTGATGGTCGTGTATGATCTGGGTGAATTTTGCTCCAAATGCCAGAGCAGGCTTGGGTAAAGTGCTTACTCTCCTGGAATTCTATTGAAAGGCAGTTTGGGCAAGCTTGGGTTCGAATCCTAGCTCCGATTCTCACAACATGAGTGAACTTGGGCAGTCTACTTTATTTCTTACAGCCTGTTCTGCTGTCCTGTAAATTGGATGTATCACCAATCTGCCCCAGCTTACGGTAAACAGCACAACCATCCTCCTAGTTGCTCAGGCCAAACACCTGGAGCCATGCTCTATTCCTCTCCCCCCCTCATTTTTTGCATCCACTCCATCAGCAAGCTCCTTGTTCTACTACCAAAATGTGTTCTGTATCCCTCCACTTTGGTCCATTTCTGCCCTCTGTCCTATCTATACCGCTGTCCTCTCTCACCCGGACCACAGTGGTGCAGCTGGTTTATTTGCTTCCAGCCTCTTGCCCCTTCCTACCCTATTCTCCTCCTAGCAGTCACAATGATCCTCTAAAGCACAAATAAGGTCACACCACTCCCCTGCTCAAATTCAAATCAAGCCATCTTACACCAGCTGATGCCATCTGGCCCTTCCTACCTCTCTTACCTTCTCTATCACATTGGCCTTCTTGCTTTTCCCTAGATAAACCAAGCTAGTTCCACCCCAGGGCCTTTGCACTTGCTGATCACTCTGCCTGGCACATGTTTTCCCCAGGTGTTTGATATCTCTCTCCCTCACTTCATCGTGACCTCTACTGAGGATCACCTGTCATGAGTGGAAGTTGTAAGTTGCCAGCTAAAATAACCACCCCACCCCCCTGAGTCTCTGTCTCTTTATGTTGCTTCAGTTTTTTTCTTTATAGCCCATCCTTACCCAGTATATTGTTTCATATCTGTTTGTTTACCTTGGTGAAATGTAAGTTATATAAGGATAAAAACTGCCTTCTTGGGGCGCCTGGGTGGCTCATTGGGTTAAGCCTCTGCCTTCAGCTCGGGTCATGGTCTCAGGGTCCTGGGATCGAGCCCCACATCGGGCTCCCTGCTCAGTAGGGAGCCTGCTTACCTCTCTCTTTCTGCCTGTCTCTCTGCCTACTTGTGATCTCTGTCTGTCAAATAAAAAAATAAAATCTTAAAAAAAAAACACACAAAACTGCCTTCTTTATCACCATATCCCCAGCACCTAAAAGACCAAGGCCAGGTTCAATAGGTCCTCAAAAACTATTTATTAAGAATACCTGAATGAATGGGTGGACAGATGGGTGGGAGGAGGGATCTCCTGCTTACAACCATGTATGGCTTCTCTCCATATTTGGAACAGAATCTAAACTACTGACTACTGATTTCACGGCTCTGCACCTTCTGGGCCCTGCTTAGGCATCTCACTTACTGCTTCCTGTCTCCTTGCTCACGAGGGGACACACTTGGTCTCTTGATATTCCGTGAAGAGACTTTGTGATGCTCAGAACATTTCCATTTGCTGTTCCTCTTCCCAGAAGAGGAGCTTTCTGTAGCTATGTTGAGGTCTAAGTTCACATGACACTTTCTCAGATAATCCTTCTCTAACCTCTTTATCTGAACACCACTGCTTCACCGTCTGCAGTTGACAGTGTTTCCTATCAGCCAGTTTTCTTTCTTTCAGGGAACTGACAGGTCTCTGTAATGACCTGGTTTGTGTGTGTGTTTCTCATCAGTCTCCTCCTATTAGAATGAACATTCCCGAGGGCAAGGCTCTGTCCATTCTTTTGTTTGTTTGTTCTTGTTCTTAACTCTATACCCAGCTTCTAGAACAATGCCTGGACTTTAGTAGATAAATTGTTACTGATGAAGGGATAGGAGAGAAGGATGAATGGGAGGAGGGAAAGAAGGATGGGTTGCCTGCCTGACAGAGCTGTTGAGGGGATTAAATGAGATGACCCATGTCCATCTCCTAGCACAGCACCTGGTAAAAAATTAGAAACCAAATTAGTAAGGGATCATTCATTCAGTTTCACTACATCGTCTCCTTAATTTGATAAAGACTGGAATTTCTGACACCATAACTTCTAATTAAAACCTAAGAAGAGAGGAGCTTGGTCCTGACTACTGTAACCCCTGCTGGATGGGCAAGAAGGAAGCTTCCCTCCCTGCCTCTCCCCACTCCTGGCTCCCGGAGGGCAGCAGGGCTCTGAGGAATTTGAACTGAGGAACTTGTAAAACACTGGCCAATGTCTTTATTTTTGGCCCAGATGGTCCATGCAGTATTACATGAACCCCAAATCAAGGTGTTTGGATCATATAAGGTTTTGTGCTATTTTCAGTGTAAGAGGAAGATATGATGTTCGTATATAATATTGGAATTTCTGTTGGAGTTTGGCTTCTGAGTACAGAAGGATGAAATGTATGAAATTGAGACTGTCCTGGAAAATTCCAGGACACAAAACCACAAAATCCACATGTGCCACGTACCTCAAAGTTAGCCTCGAAGCTTGTCCCAGGCTATGAGTCCTGGAAACCAGAGATCAACTCATCCTCCTCTTCAGATCCCCCATGTAATTTGTATGTCCTCAATGCTTGAAGCATCCTTTCGGGGAATAGTCACCATCCCTTTCCTCGGAAGTGGGCACCGTGCTTGATGCTGGCAGCCATCACTCGATGGAGGATGGACTCGCCCCTCTAATATGCCACAACCCTGATAGAGAGGTGTTAATGATATGTCGTCATGGAGGTACCTAACAGAAAGTGATTAATTCTCATCTTGAGTTTGAAATGAATGAAAGCTTCCCAGAGGAGGTGTCATTGGAGCAGGGTCTTAAAGAATGAGTCAGAGCTTTCTAAGACAGAAGCGAGGGAACATTCCAGAACCAAGAAGGGCATGAACAAAGTCTTAGATATATGATGGCTTTTAAAATCCAGTTTGGAGAACTGAGAAGCCATTGGTGTGAGTGAAAGATATTGGGGCTTAAGGTTGGGAAAGTAAGATGGTAAAGTGTGGTAAGAGAAGGATCTGGAAATGTGGATTGGGGTCACATAGTATTTACATGCCAGAGGCTGGAGTACATACATGGACGTCATGCCAAGGAAGACAGGCTTCAGCCTCTGGGCAGCAGACTGGTGACATGATCAGCCTTGTGTTTTTATCAGGGCACTTTGGCCAGTAGGAGGAGAATAGATTAGAGGGGAGAGAGACTGAGGCAGGGACTGGTCAGTTTCATCTGAGAAACCACAAAATGGAAATAGTAATAACCTGCTTTTCTTTTCTTATCCAGGCTCAGAGAAACAGTCTGTTGATAAGCATCAACAACTTCTCAAAACGAAACCACTGCCTTCCATCGAGTCCCTGGGGCCTCCTCCCCCAAAGCCTCCGAAACCCCCAGTTGTGAATCTCCAGGCCTTCCAGAGGCAGGCAGCTGCAATTTCTAAGACCCACACAGAAGGTAAGGAAATGCACCAGCCAGCGAGTGCGAGTCACAGCCCCAATGCCCGTGTCCCCACTATTACCTCCCTCTCCGTGTCAACTCCCAGGTGATAATGCCCAACTGCTTTTCCACGGGACCGGACATCCATCACTGGTTATTTCATGTAGAGGCTGTGGCAGCTTGCCCGTGAAATGACAAATCTGAGGGAATTGGCCCCTTATCGCTCCCGGGCCAGCCTGCTTCCCCTGAGAGCATTGCATTTGATCACTGGGAATCTGTCCAAGAGGAAGAAAAAGAAAAGTAGTCGAGCAGGGAGCAGGCAGCTTTTGTGTTTCCTACAAAGCCTGTGTTGTCAACACAATTGGTGCAGTAGAAGAGGGGAGGGAGTGGGAAGGGAGGAAAGGCAGTGTGAACTTGACCTGTGATCTTAATGGGGGTCCCTCAGGTCTCTGATTGGCCTTTAGTAATTAGTTGAAGGGCCCCCACTCCCGCCCCCACTGGCCCTTTCCAGAAACTGAAGCTTCCTTGCAAGTCCTTTTTCTGTGCTCTTTTTGTGTCCTCCTCTGCAACTTAAAGGAACACCTTCTCCTTCCCTCTCCACCAGCACTGTGCTCTGATCTTGTGGACACTTCAAATGCCTTTGCTTGTTTGCTCTAATGAAACATGAGGGGAGCACACACTTTGGGGTCCTCTGTAAGTGCTAACATTGATCTTACTGGGGCCACGAGTGCCTGCAGATGGTATGCTCAGAGAGCTAAGGCCGTCTTGCATTGTTCTTTTTTTATTTTTTTAAGATTTTATTTATTTATTTGACAGACAGAGATCACAAATAGAGAGGCAGGCAGGTGCGGGGGAAGCAGGATCCCTGCTGAGCAGAGAGCCCAATGTGGGGCTCAATCCCAGGACCCTGAGATCATGACCTGAGCTGAAGGCAGAGGTTTAACCCACTGAGCAACCGAGGTGCCCCTGCATTGTTCTTTTTTTTTTTTTTTTGAAATAATTAATAAAACTACTAACATTTATTGAGCATTTACCTCATTCTGGCCATTATTCTAAGTGGTTATTGAATCAAATGCCAAAGAGTTGAACTATGCTCAAGTTTTAATACATGCATATTTGGATTCTCACAACAGCCTGTGCAGAAGGTAAAGCAGGTCACATAATCCTCAAATCTTCATCCTAAACTCAGAATTCCCGTAATACCCTAAGCTGACTCACATTACATGGCCCAACCAGGATTCAAGCCCAGACCTTTTATTCTAAGTCTGAATATTTTCTCACACACTACACTGTCTTTCCACCAAGAAAAAGCTTGCATTTCATCTACCTTTTCCTTTGTTTGTGCTCTTTCCTCAGTTTTAGAGAAGTGGTTTGGCAAAAGATTAGGTTGACTTAGTAGATCAGGTGCTGATTATAGGAGGGCCTGGAGCTTCACTCACACTGGAAGAGATTATGCTGAGTGAAATAAGTCAAACAGAGAGAGTCAAGTATCATATGGTTTCACTTATTTGTGGAGCATAACAAATAACATGGAGGACAAGGGGAGATGGAGAGGAGAAGGGAGTCAAGGGAAATTGGAAGGGGAGGTGAACCATGAGAGACTACGGACTCTGAAAAACAACCTGAGGGTTTTTAAGGGGCAGGGGGTGGGAGGTTGGGGGAACCAGGTGGTGGGTATTAGGGAGGGCACAGATTGCATGGAGCACTGGGTGTGGTGCAAAAACAATGAATACTGTTATGCTGAAAATTAAAAAAAAAAAAAAGAAGAGAGTGAGAATATGTTGGCTAACTGAACATAATAAGGAAAAAAATAATTTAAAAGAAAAAGAAGAGAGGGAGAAGTCTAAAGTCAACATTTTCTATAAATTAATTTCACACCATGAATTGCAGAATTTGTAAGTAAAATAGAACCTCACAGAATCCCCATTTAATTGTCTTGCCCACATTTACACAATAAGTGCCAGACTTAGAACTAGAACCCCAAAATGCTTGGATCCAAAGTTATTGGCCTTTCCACTATACAATGACGCTTTCTATTTTCTTCAAATTTGGAGACAATTCGCTTCTCCTCATTCCACAGGAGAACTCTATTAAGAGTGCATTGTTCTTTTGACCGCTTCAAACAACCTCATGGTTGTTAAATTCCTTGAACTCACTCGGTGGTTCTCACACTTCAGCCTGCACCAGAATCACCTAGAGGATTTGTCAAAACACAGATCCCAGGACCCCATTCCCAGAGTTTCTGATTTATTTGGTCTGGATTGGCTGCCTAAGAATTTGCCTTTTTAACAATTTCCCCAGGGGGATGCTGATGCTCTCTGGTCCAGGAACCACACATGAAGAACCACTGCTGCAAAACATCTAAAGTGTTATCCTAAAAGAAATTCTATATAAAGAAATAGAGTTCTGGCTGCCACCTTGCGTCCACTTATGCATGCACCTAATCTCAGTTGGTTTGACTGAGACCCCTGAGTGCCAACTCTAGTCCCATTTCCGCTCCACCAAGATAAGATAAACTATCATGAACCAGGAGAAACGCACCAGACTGCAAGCCCAGGTGCGCATTGGTAGAAAAGGAACAGCTGGCTGGAAGAAGATGGCTCATAGAATGGCGACAGCAGATGATAAAACCTTAGTTCTCTCTCTCTTTCTTTTGTTTAAAGATTTTATTTATATATTTGAGAGAGAGAGCATGAGAGAGCATGAGTGGGGTGGGGCAGGGGCAGAAGGAGAAGCAGACTCCCCACTGGACAGGGAGCCCGATGAGAGACTCAATCCCAGGACCCTGGAATCATGATCTGAGCTGAAGGCAGAGGCTTAACCGACTGAGCCGCCCAGGGACCCAAACCTTAGTTCTCCTTATAGAAGTTAGGGGTAAACAATATCTCTGGTATTGAAGAAGTGAGTAAGTTCACAACCAAGGAACCATGATCCCTTCCCACAACCCGAAAGTCCAGGCATGGGAGCAGCGAACGCTTTCACCATCACAGGCCACGCTGAGAGGAAGCAGCTGACAGGGCTGCTACCCAGTGTCTTAAACCAGCTTAGTGCAGAGGGTCCGACTAGTCAAAGAAGACCGGCTGAAGCTCTGGCCACACAATGCATGGATGGGACCGCACCACTTGCTACCGGAGAGGAGGAGGGGGACGAGGAGGAAGAGGAAGAAGTTCCAGATCTTGTGGAGAATTTTGACAAAGCTTCCAAGAGTGAAGCAAACGGAATTAAGTCAATTTCTGAAGAAGATGGAACTTGAAGAGGTGACTGGAGCTGCTGTTTTATATGATGACTGCTTTTTAAAATTTTGTTCATGGATCTGATGGCCTCTAGATCTCTAGTATTTTTAAGCTCAGCCCCTTGGACACAGCAGCACTTTCCAGTTTTTGCTTAAACACTATTCATTCTTTGAGGCTCATTAAACTGAAGAAGCCTGGGAAGTTTGAAACAAGGTTCATGAAGTTCTTTACCTGGTTGAAAAAGAAGAAGAAGAAGAGAAGAAAAAGAAAAGAAAATGAAAGAGCTCTCTTATAAGTATACTTTAATAATAGTTTGGATACCTCCCTAACGGAGAAGACTAAGTATGATTTTTATAAACATTAAATAATTCAGACCTCAAACCCTCTTTCTGAAAGCAAAGAAGGTTGTCAGAGAACATAGAACAAAGCACCAAGTCTTCTGTAATAAAATGGCCTTTGTAAATCCCAGCCCTCCCCCACCACTAGCTACTTAAGTTTGCACATGTTACTTACTGAGCCTCATTGTCCTTATCTGTAAAATGGGGATGAGAGTAACACTCCTCTCTCAGGATTTTTGTGAGGATAAATGAGATGAATCACGGAAAGGGTTTAAACAGTGCTGGGCACACCAGGAAGCGCTCAGTAAATGCACGGTTATCGGTTATCATTATGGGAAGCTTGTGTTGAGCAGCTATGCTCTCCTTCCTTGCCCTGGACCCTGTGATAGACACAAGAGTTAAAGAGAGAAACCCCACACCAGTTCTGGTGCTCCAGAAGGTCAAAGTCTAATCCGAAAGCTCAAGATCGTCTTCATAAAGAAGCACCATATGGTGTGGGTGAGCACTGCACTGCGGGATGGAAGGAGGGTCCCCTAGGTGCCGGGGGGTGGGGGGGCACCAGTGAGTCACCACTCCTCATTTTGTCTCTGGGGTCAGGGCATTGCACAAACAAAGGCTGCTTTCATCAGGCTGCCGCCTACACCCCTTTTCACTCTACCTCTTGCTCTTACAGCAGCTGTGGAAGAGGACTGCCTGCCTCCAGAGAGGTGAGTACCTGTTTATTTGTTGTGGGGGAGCACAGCGTGTGGAGCATTGACAGGCTGCTTAGCCAGCCTGAGAGCAGGCAAAAAGCCCAAGCCAGGTGTCTGCCTATCTCAGAAGGGTTGCAGGAAGAACAGATTTATAAGCAACAAACTGCAACTTTTGTTTTAGAGGCGAGATTAAATAAACTCCTTTTAACTGCTGTGCTGACATTAAGTTGCAAAGATGGTCCTCTGAGGTACTTTTATTTATTATACAGCCGGGTTTGGTAAATTGAAACATCAGCTTCCATAGTAATAAATCGAATTAGAGGCCACAGAATGCCGTGGGCAGCTGGTGCGACATTAGAACCTGATAATGGGACAAAGGACCTTCTGTTTTTGCTGTACTTGTTCTGAGAATTTTGCCATGGAACCATCAGGTCGTTAATTCACTCAACCAAATACTATCTCTTGAGCCCTTTGATGTGTCATGCATTAAACTGGCTACTTTTTACACATTTCTCACTTCCTTTTCTCAAGGCTGGAAAGTTGCTGCTGCTGTCCTTATTTTGTAACTACAGACACATGGGCTCAGAAAGTTTGGCCACTTGCAGAACCATGATTCCAATCCAAGTATCCCTAAACTATTTTTTTCTATTGACTATAAGGGAAACTTAAGATTGTGTAAGTTTGAGGTATACAAGGTGTTAGTTTACTGCATTTACAAATCACAGTATGATTACTACGGTAGTGTTAGCTAACCCCTTGATCACCTCACATAATTCTCATTTCTTTTTTGTGTTGAGAACAGTTAAGATCTAATCTCTCAGCAAACTTAAAATTTATAATACATTATATTTTTTTGCCATAATCACTCTTTGTACATTAGATCTCCAGAACTTACTTATCTACTACTACTTAAACAATATCTCTCCAGTTCACCCACCCCTCAGCCTCTGGTAACTATGATTTACTCTGTTTTTATAAGGTTTGTTTTTTTTTTTTAGATTTTGTGTGTAAGTGATACCATACAGTAATTGTTTTTCTGTGTCTGACTTATCTCACTTAGTGTAATGTCACCAAGGTCCACCCATGTTGTCACAGATGGTAGGATTTTCTTCTTTCTCGTGGCTAAATAACTTTCTGTTGTATATATTCTTCACATCTTCTTTATCCATTCATCTGTTGATGGGCGCTTAGGTTGTTTCCATATCTTGGCTCTTGTGAATAAATGCTGCCATATTAACATGAGTGTAGTGGTCTCTCTTTGAGATGCTGATTTCATTTTCTTCAGATACATACCCAGGAGTGCTGGGTCATGCAACAGTTCAACTCTTAATGGAACCTCTCTACTCTTTTCTGTAGTGACTGTACTAACAGGTATGCCCAAATTGTTTTGATTGTATCATGTCCCCTCCCTCACAAAGATGTTCCTTTTCTCAAGAAGGTCAGCCTTCAAAGAAGTAAGCATAAAAACAAATAATCCTATTATTTACTAAATTATTATAATAGTAGAGTGTGTTTAGTTTTCTAATAGAGGAAAGTGTAAGATTTAGAGGTTGCACAAATAGGGGAGTGATCGCCTGTCCTTGGACAGGCCAGTGAAGTGTTGATAGAAAATGTATCTGTTATCTTTTGCTCCAATCATACCACATAATAAGCAACAAAATATCAATAGCACACAGCAGGAGTGTGGGGTCTGCGGAGGCTGAGCTCTGCTGGTATTGCTAGAATGTTGCAGACTACCCAGGCAGTTTTGCTGATATGGACCAGGGTTTCTCATGTGTAGGAGGATCAGCCTGTAGCCAGCTGATCTAGGATTGCCTTGGCTGGCACAAGGGGGGCAACATGACTTAGCAACAGCTGTCTCACCCTCCAGCAAGTTACCTGAGGAATGATCTACAGCCACAGCTGACAAGCAAGACAATCCCCATTGCACAAATACTTTTTCAACTCTGCCATGTCACATTTGCTAACATCCTATTGGTTAAAGCAAGTCACACGGCCCAGTTTTGGAGTGGAAGGATGCCAAACCTTTACCTATACGGGGGCAGGGATCCAGGAAGGAAACATTTGCAGGGAGTACCAAGGATAGACATGTGCTGGGTGACATAGGGAGGGGCGCTGTAGGCAGAGGCGGGAGGTGTAAGGAAGCAGGTCCCCACAGGGAAAATCAGAAATAGCTAAGTAGACTTGGTGTGGAAAGGGTGATATGAATGGAGAGAAAAGCTATCACAGAGGAAGACAGGAACCAAATATTGGAGGTTCTTGTCCACCAAGGACTAGATACAATAATCTTGTTCCCCAAGGGACTGACCGAGTGGTGTTGGGCATGGTTCATGTGTCCCAGGATCTCCTAGTTTAGTCGCCCATTCAGAAGAATAAAATGACAGCACAGCGTGGGTCACTGAAGCCACATGCTATGTGCAATTACGTGAAAGAGAAAATTTAGACAGCTAAGGCAATGATTTGCACTGTTCACTCAATGAACATGGGCCCCCCAGGGTGACAGTTTGAGTGGACAATGTAATTCTGCTGTGCTCTGAGCCAGTCTCGGTTCCCTCAGGACACACATTCTGTGGGCCTCTCAGCATGACTACTTGTGTGCTGCGATTGTAGTGTATGACTAGATCGGTACTCTTCTTACCGTTTGGCTCAACTAAGCTGACTTCTTCTCCGGCCCTTTACTCAAAGACAGCTGTCTGTCTCCACATGGAGGACAAACTCGCTTGACAGGCAAGTATTGGGAAACAGTGACGAGTCTCCAATATGACAGCTTCTTCCTAAGGGTTGTGGAAGGGCAGTTGGACTGTTGTGTCCTTTCACACTGGCTCTAGAACCTAACCATCATCGGAAATGAGGTTCGTTGTACCTCTGATATGATACGGGCCGTAGTGTTGTCAGAGTACAAAGCAAAACAGACCAAGAGGGAGCCGGGATACTTAGGGGTGGCTTCATGGAGATGAAAGATCTTCAGATGTCTTTTGTGTGATGGGTCTGAATTAGTAGTTTTACTTATTCCCTTTTGTGAGACTGTGCGGTAGGTGAGGGCAGGACATGGTTCCCGTAAAGAATTACATTCCTGACTTATCATTGGTTAATGGATGATGGATGGACCAATGGATGTTTAGTGCAGAGATAGACCATGACTGAAAGCAAGGTGGTAGTAAAAAGTGGAGGACAAACAGACACGAAGTATTCTGATGTGGAAGAATAAGAGAGAAGGTTGGATCCTAATGTTAATTAGGTACCATGCTGAATAGTTAGGACCACGAGCTTGCATGAGGTAGTTTAAACGAGTAAATGCCACGATGCTGAGCAGCCTTAGAAACAACTTCCATGGAAACCAGTGCTTGTTTGGAAAGAACATCGCCCGTGTTCATGGTATTAATCTTCAGTACAGATACCAGATTAGAAACAGAATACATCGGGTCTCGTTACTGGAGGGGGACCTGGCAAGTATTAACAAGTCTGGGGTTTTTCATCTGAGCCCTACCACTTCACACCTATGTAACCTTGAACAAATGCCTTAACCTCTGCAAACCTTAGTTTCCACTTATGTAAAATGGGAGGCTGATAGGACCTAAGTCATACAGTTGTGGTGATACTAAATGCAACAATGATTATAAAGGGTCGAGTGCACAACTGAGCATGTGGAAAGTGTTCCATAAAGCTTGCTTAGTTTCCTATAACCCCTCTAAAGGCAGGAATCCATGCTCAGAACCTTAATCTCTTCTAAAATCCTTGGAGGAGGAGCTCATTCCTTGAACAATAAGAGATATGAGGTTGGATCCTAAAGTTAATTAGGTACCACGCTGAGGAGTTGGGCCTGTAGCTTGTAATGATGAGTTAGCTTAAACTAGTAATGTATTTGTCCTGTTGAGGCACATTTTATTCGTTCAACATATATTTTTTTAAAAATTCAATTAGCCAACACAGTGTATCATTAGTTTCAGAGGCAGTGTTCAACAATTCATCAGATATGCATTCAACGTGTATTTACTGACAATGTACTATATGTCAAGGCCTCTTATGTACACTGAGAATATAGCAGGGCACACATGCACACTTACGGGCACACATGCATTTGTTTTATCTATTCAAACGTCCCAATTGAACTGGGACCCAAAACTGGCATCCCTACCCTAGACTCCCATCTGTCCAAGATCTGCTCATTGGTTGAGTAGACAGGGTCTTTACCCTTCCTTACCTGGCGGTTCTTAAAACATCTAGGGACTGCATTCTGTTAAGTAAAACTGTCATCATTTTCAACCACTATTCCCCAAATATGTTTTATGTTTTTGCCACATTTTTATGGATATATGTTTATAATCATCTTGTCAGAAACTCAGTGCATTTACAGTAGCCACTTTCACCTTTGAACCTCTTCACATCCTGTATTAAATATGAGAAGCAGCACTGTGTCCTGCAACAAGTACAGGTCTAGAGTCAGACTCCCATAGAGCCAGACCCCTCCTCTATGCCTATGACAGCTCAGAGCTTTGATATACACATCTGTGAAGTGGACACAATAGTTCTTCCTTGATTGTCATGAAGACGAAATGAGATAAATTGCATAAAGCATGGAGTGTACGGAAGATGCTCGGTGAGTCTTGGTGTCCTCAACCCTTGACCTCTCCATCCCTTGTTGTCTCTGGAATAAATATCTCGTTAGTTCCCAACAGTGCAATGACTCTTTGGAGATTCTTCTTTGTCATCACTCTTTCATGCAAACCATGCTGGCTGGCATCCCTCTTGAATAAGCAGCCCCTACTTATGTGAGCAAAGCAGGTTAGTCCCAGGGCGGCAATTAGCGCTGGGTCTCTGTCAGTACTTAGCAGAGTCGGCTAATATTTTATTCATTAGCTATAAATATGGCTTTTCTCCCATTAAGCAGTGTCAGAGGCTAGTCCTGACTCAGGAAATCTCTGACTCAGACACTAAGGAGGGAAGAGCCTCCTTATTTCAGAAGAGAAGACTCCTACAGATTCTCAGACGAGGATCCTTGGGTGGGTCCCAGGAGTCCACCATTTTCTCTCCTGAACTTTTTAATTTTGGGTCTCATCTTTATGATAGTCTTTAAAAGATAATATAAGTTTATTTTGAGTCTTTCAGATGATCTCTTTCGACCTAATATTTTGGAACACGCTTTTGTATTTGTGTTTTTGATATTTCTACTCCCTGCAGAGTGAAAAACACAGATGCCTCCCCGGGCTGGGTGGATTATGTGACTCTGTCTAGAACCCACATTAGACAATGGGAAGGAGAGATCCTGTGGAAATGGGAAGAAATGCCTTACCTAAGGCATTCAATTAAAATATTGATAATAGGGGTGCCTGGGTGGCTCAGTGGGTTAAAGCCTCTGCCTTCGGCTCAGGTCATGGTCCCAGGGTCCTGGGATCGAGCCCCGCATCGGGCTCTCTGCTCAGCAGGTAGCCTGCTTCCCCCTCTCTTTCTGCCTGCCTCTCTGCCTACTTGTGATCTCTGTCTGTCAAATAAATTTTTTAAAAATCTAAAAAAAAAAATAATGATAATAGCAGAACAGCTACACTGTGGTAAAACAAAATGCATTTCTTATCTTCACTTGAATAGTGGTAAGTGCTATAAAGAGAGTGTTTTAAAGAGCCTTCAGATAGAAACTGGGGACAGGGAGCGGGATAAAGGAAGTGTAGGATGATCAGGAAAGGCCTGAGGTGGTGACCTGTGAGTTGAGACCTGCGTGATGAGGCCCCAATCATGAAAGGTCTAGGAGATGGACATTCCAGGAGAGGGACCAGCTGGAGCAGTGTCTCAGGGGAGAACAGTGTCAGCACATTGAGGTAACTAGAAAGGAGGGGGACAATAGCTAAGCACAGTGCACTGATGGAATGGTGGTTGTACTGAGAGCCGTGGAATCTGGAGGCTGTTCTCTAAATATGTTGGGAAACTACAGGAGTTTTAAGCCAGGGAGTAACGTGAGCTGACATTTATTTTGTAAAGATCACTTTGGAGGCTGCACAAAAAAAATGAGTGTGGAAACAGGTAGAAACAGCTTTAGAAGCCATTGCAACAACAAAACGGTAACAATAAATATAGTGATCCGCACTCATATTGATGATCTTCTAAGCACTTTAAATATAGGGCTCCAGGGGCACCTGGGTGGCTCAGTGGGTTAAAGCCTCTGCCTTCGGCTCGGGTCATGATCCCAGGTCCTGGGATCGAGCCCCGCATCGGGCTCTCTGCTCGGCGGGGAGCCTGCTTCCTCCTCTCTCTCTGCCTGCCTCTCTGCATACTTGTGATCTCTGTCTGTCAAATAAATAAATAAAATCTTTAAAAAAAAAAAATATAGGGCTCCATTCATGGCAATCCTAAGAGGTAGGGGATATTCTAATTTTATAGATGAGGAAACTGAGTCACAAAGAGGTTTAATCTCTTAATTTGGACAAGGTGGTAGAAATAGAGGGGGTTTTGTTGTTGTTGTTGTTGTTTAGAAAAAGAAGGGACTCAAGTTGTATTTTGGAGGACATGCAGTGATTGTGGGATCAGCTGTGGAGAATGAGACAGGTGGGCAAGAGAGGACTGTAAGACCCTTTCCAGGTGCTTTGCTGTTGCCATCATTGTTGGCTTCAGCACGTGTGGAATGTTTGGTACATGGTCAGTGCTCAGTATAAGACTGACCCTCCCTGAAAACTATTTGGGATTGCTTTTTACTTAAAACAAGCATGTCTTACATGTGCGTGTAGGACCAGAAGCTCTTAGGACTAGTTTTTAATTTGTTTGGGCCAACAGCGTTCTTTCGTAAATGGCTGCATTTCAGGTAGTCAAGACTGGTATACACCAGCTCTGACTGACCAACAGCAAAACAGGTTCCTCATGATGGTATCTGGGAGGTGGAGGTGGGCCATCACATCCCAGTGTGCCAAACTCAATCACTACGGGGCAAGAAGGAAGACCAGGGATTTTTAAAGCCTGTGCCTTATGAAGTTTTAGACCCAGAATATTCAGGTGGCTTCAGCTCAAGCCACTTGAGTAAATTCTTATTACCCCTTTTGAATCGGCTTCCAGAAACACAACAAGGCTACTGTTTGGCCTGTCTTTCCAAGGGCGGTGGCGGCCAGAATGGTACATTTATTTGGGGGTTTTCTTTCATATTTTCGAGGATTCTTCCTTTAAAAAGTTACCTTCCTTTAAAAAGTTCACCTAGATTCTGTGTATTGAACACTTACCATAGACAAAGCCTTGTTCTCTATACTTAATGTCCACTCTCTCATTTTCAAACTCCCAACCACAACCACCCCATGAAGGCTAGTGGACGCTCTGACCATAGAGTCGGGTTAAGGAACCCAACCTGATGCCTCTGGGCCATCACCCTTGAGGAGTCTGACCTGGTCAGTGTGGCTCTAGAGCTTCACTTCTCGCCCCCCACTGCAAACTGCCTTCCTGAGGATTCACATTGGGGCTTTGCCTACAACAAAGGTGGGCAGGGTTTACCAGACTCCTGGTCTGCTCTACAAGTTGAGCCGAGACATTCTTGAATACCTCTCCTGCCTTAGGATTTCCTTTTCTGTCTGCAGAGACATCTGTGTGAGGGAGCCTGGCCAGGTTAGAGCTAAAGCATCAAAGCATTTGGAGCCAATTCTCAGCTTTTCTCTTCTGTTGCATTCACATGACAAGCTGGAAAGACTCATGAGTTAGGAAGAAACCAGGCAGTAATGTTGCAGACTTGGAGCCTCTTTTGGTACATAGGTTTAGTCAGAAAGGTTGACTGGAAACTAATCTTTGACTATGGGCATGGGCTAGGCATTGCTTGGCCCTTTCCGTCTGTTAGACTCATTTTAGCCCCATGATCATCTGTGGAGGGCAAAAATAATATTCCCATTTTGTAGAGGAGAAAGCAGGGGCTCAGAGAGGTTTCATGACTTGCCTTAAAGTATATGATAGTACAGAGCTAATCGAGGATGTGAACTCAGGACTGGGAGTTTGTAAGAATTTTCAACTGCACTGTCCTGTCTCAGAATTTTCCCAACATGGGAGATTTTTGGAGGTTATCTGTTAGATTCTAAATTCCATGATTGTCTGTCTCTCTCACCTTTCTCACTTACCAGAAAGTAGATGTGCAAATAGTAATTATTTAATGATGAAGTAAGTAATGGACCAATTGAGTGGCAGATTGAGGGAGAAGGATAGACAAATAAAATGATACCACCTTCCATGAACTTTTATATAAATAAAGCATTTCTAGGCTCTGTCATCTGTGTATGTTGCATTGACCTGCATGTCCAGTATCATGTCCTTTAATATGAAACAACGACAAATAATCAGGACAATCTGAGCTCTTCATTTGCCCTTGTGTGTCACGGAAGGGCTCTTGTCTTGTGAAGATGTGGACTCCCGTGAGAGCTTCTCTGTCCTCTGCTCCTCCTCAGTCTGGGTCAACTCCGAGTGACCCTACCACGAAGCTCATCCTTATTATTCTAGCCGCCCCGTAAGGCACTCCCCTCTCGTGCCCCATTCTGTAGTTATTTACTCAAACTAATCATTGAGCACTTCACCTCCATTTTACATTTAGAATAAAATTCAGAAACCCCAAACTCCTTACCAGGGCCAAGAGGGCCTACAGGTTCTGGTTACTCTGTGCTCTCTCCCCGGTTCACTGCCTTCAGCCCCCTGGCTGGCCTTTTGGCCTCTCCTCAAACACAGCAAGCACGTTCGTACCAAGCACCCATGTTGGCTGCTTCCTGGGAAGGAAAGAGAGTGATCTCCTCCCAAATCTTTAGCTGATGGCTCCTTCTCATCGTGCAGGATTCGTTCAGTCTGTGAGCTAGTCAGTGAACGTTTATTGAGCCCAGCTATGTGCCAGACATGGTTCTAGATGCTGATAAAGCAACAGAAAGCGAAGTCTCTGCCCTCGTGAATATACCTTTTAGTTGGGAAGAAGGACAGAGAAGCAAATAATGATAAAATGTAAGGCAATGGTAAATGCTTACATGTCTACTTCCTCAACCACACCCGTGTCTCCTGTCCCAAGGCAACATCTGTTCCATGCAGAGGCCTGCTTAGCTCTTCTGTTAGCACTTACTAATGCTTCGAGTAATAATTATTCTGGCTTATTTTCTTGGTTATTCTACACCATGAGAGTCTTGAGTTCAAGGACCTTGTCTATTATTTGCTTTTATATTGTGGAACCGTGTTTGGCACTGAGGAGGAGCTCAGTGAAAATGTTCATGATACGATATCATCTGTCTGTGTAGGAGTTTTTAGTGTCAACGTGAGTGTCAGAGGGGGTTCTAGACAATCGGGAGCCTATAGTGTGCCAGGCATTGTATTTGTCAACAGGGGCCCAACATTGAATGATCTATAAGATCGCAGAGCAAAAGAAAAAAAATTAGGGGCACCTGGGTGACTCAGTCGGTTAAGTGGCCGCCTTCAGCCAAGGTCATGATCCCGGGGTCCTGGGATCAAGCCCCGCATCAGGTTCCTTGCTCAGCAGGAGCCGGCTTCTCCCTCTCCCTCTGCCTGCCGTTCCCCCTGCTTGTTCTCTCTCTCTCAGATAAATAACACCTTTTTAAAAAAGAAAATTAAAGTAATAAAAAGTAATGAAATGATTTAAAGATGAGGACAACTACTAAGTATAATATAAAGCAAAAGGTTATATAGTTACAGATGGTGGGGAAGAGGGCTATTTGGAAAAGGAAGTAGAAGGACTTTCTTGAAGGCAACCTATAAGGGGAGACCTCATGGTTGAAAAAGAGCTGGGCATACAGAGTCATTCCAGGTGGCAGGAAGAGCCTTTGCAAAGTCCTCGAGGTAGGAGAGAGTATGGCATCCTTGCAAGACAGATGGGAGGCCAGTGTGGTCAGAGTGTCATGGGGGAGGAGAAGAATGGTTGGACAGGAGTTTGGAGAGGTTGCTTGAAGTAAGATAATGAAGGGGAGACACTTGATGGTTTTGTTGCTGTTTTTCATTAAGAGTCATAGGAAGGGCGTGCCTGGGTGGCTCGGTCAGTTAGGCATCTGACTCTTGATCTCAGCTCAGATCTTGATCTCAGGGTTGTGAGATGGAGTCCTGTGCTGGGCTCCATGCTGGGCATGAAGCCTGCTTAAAAAAAAAGAATCCTAGGAAGCCTCAGAAGAGTCTTAAGCAGGATTGTGACAAGGTTCAGATCCTCTTTTTAAAAGATCATGCTGACCACTTTGTAGAGATGTAGATAATAGAATATAGAAGGAACAAAGAGAATGACACTTACTTTGTATTTTAAAGAAAAAGTCAAAGTTGGTGAAGAGGCCATTGGTGGTAAGGATCTGACAAGCAGAAGAGTCACATATATGGAAACTGAGGGGCGGGAGGCATCCTGGTGTGTTCAGGAACCATCATCTGACATGTTTAGAATGGATGGTGGCGGGGTGGGTGTGGGGCAGTGCAGCATGGAATAGTTCATTAAGTGTTGGCTGAATTAGATGGCACTTTGTGTACCTAACTGTGTATGATTATGTACAATCTGTTTTTGTTACTTCCCAGCTTCTCGGGTGTCCCCCTCCCCCACCTTCCTGTCTAAATTAGACATTCTTTGAAAGCAGGGAGAGGATCTGCCACCTCTTACCAGCTGCATAACTGAAGTTTGCTTAAATGGAATGCTTTTGCAACCCTTGAGAATTAGAAGATCTGGGGAGTATGTTGTAAAGGGTTAAGAGCATAGACTTTGGGTCAGATGACCTCAGATTCCCATTTTGAGCTCTGCACATGAGCTGTGTGATCTTAGGAAAGTAATTTAATATCTCTGGGCCTCCCATTTCCTCACATGGGGGATGGTGCCATCAATAAATCCTACCTCCTAGGGTTGCTTCGAGGGTTGAGATGAATATCTTTAACTCCACGGGGTGCCCGGCAGTGTTGTCAACACTTGATAAATGGCTGCTCTTCGTTGTTTGTTGGGAGGAGCGGGTTTGTCTGTAACAAGGTCTAGTGCACAAAAGGGCTGGAGTCCGCAGACAGGCCTCCGACTTGAAGTCTGCCGCTAGCTCCGAGGATGACCTGCTCTCCCTCTCAGTGAAACGGGTGGGGTTGGATGTTGTGGCCACCTCAAAGAGACACCCTGAAATTTGACATGCTGATATGTTACAAGCTGACCTTACTACTGAAAATGAGGGCTTAAGGTTATTTTTTTTTCAGGCTACAGAAGTGGCCAGTAGTTAAGACTCTGCTTTAGCGGTGGCATTACAGAAGTCAGAGTGCTTTAAGAAAGTCATGCATGCCTAAGGGGCTCCTGGGTGGCTCAGCTGGGTAGGCAGCCAACTCTTGATTCAGCTCAGGGTCATGAGATCGAGCCTGGCATTGGGCTCTGTGCTCAGTAGGGAGGCAGCTTCAGGATTCTCTCTCTCTTCCTCTCCATCTGCCCCTCCCCTGCTCGTGTGTGCTCACTCATTCTCTCAAATAATTTTTTTTAAAAAACGGAAAGAAATAACATTTAATTTGCACACCTTGTGGCCAGTCAGGTTAACACATAAAATTATCACAGGCATCATAGTTTTGTGGCCCTTTATAGGAAGAATGGGGTTCTATATTCATAGATTAAAAACAAATACCTTGTCTTTAGAGTGATGTTGGGGGCATTGAATTTGTTGTTTGTTGCAGCTGTTGTTGAAACCAAAGGAGAATTAGGAAGGTCATCAAACATGTACTAGTAAGGTTGAGCTTACACACACACATGCATGTGCATATATATGTAACTCTACAGACACACATATGTATATATAGACATTTAAACCACATGTATCAGGGTGCCTGGGTGGCTCAGTGGGTTAAGCCTCTGCCTTGGGCTCAGGTCATGATCCCAGGGTCCTGGGATCAAGCCCCACATCGGGCTCTCTGCTCAGTGTGGAGCCTGCTTCCCCCTCTCTCTGCCTGCCTCTCTGCCTGCTTGTGCTCTCTTTTCCTTTCTGTCGAATAAATAAATAAATCTTTAAAAAAAAAACACACATGCATCATATACAGAGCTATGTATGCACAAACGTGCTTGTGTGTGTTCTGTTGAAATGGAGGAAGTGGTTGAGGTAGGGACAGTTGAGCACCAGTGGTAGGAGTGTGGAGTAGCAGAAGTAGTAGAAGAAGAAATGTAGAGGACAGGGTTTCAACAGCTTGTGAAAGAAGAGTGTCCTTAAAAATGTATCGTGTATTTTTGTGAACCTGGCATAAACACATTCCAAGATCCATTGTAGCATCTAGTCATAGTCTTTTTTAAAAAGTCTCATCAGCAGTCACTTAACTCAAGAGGAGGAGTTCTTAAGGTGAAGCCCTGTGGGCAGAGTGGTCTTACCAAAAGTTATTTACTGGAGATGGAACTTGCCCAGTTTGGGATGTTGAATAATTGACAAATCAGATGGTCTTCTACTTCCTTGTCACCTGGCACCAGTGGAATGTCACAGAGAGCCACGCCTGGCTAAGCTACTCCTGTTCTTATCTGCAAAATGGATGGCCCACTGAAAGGGGAAGTGAAAGAAGCTGGGCTTTCAATTTTGCTTTACCTCCCTAGTAAAATAAATACAAAAGTGTACCTAACAGGTTTTGCTGTTCAGGTCTCAGTTTTTCCACCTAATAGAAGCTCTTCTTTAGATCTTCCAAAGCCTTCTTGCCCTAGAAATTTTCATCTTACCCTATTGTCATGTGGCGCAGGAGAAGATGAGATGGAATATGTCTCACTGAGATTGTTGTCAGGCATTGACCACATGTTAATGGAGTTATTCCTTCGCTAAACCACAGTGAGCCAATGAAGAAATTAAGGCTCTGAAATCTTAAATGACTGCCTGAGACCCACACAGCCAGTAAGAGATGGATGTGACGAGTCTAAGTACGGCCCCTAACACATGGCAAACCTTCCACAATTGTAGCTAATAGCGTGGTGGATCGTTTCACCATTCCACCGAGTGAACAGGTGTTGGAATGAGCTGTGTGAGCCGCTCCTCGAGAACTTACGGCCTCACGGAGGTTGACTAGATTATTTTCCAAAAGAAGGCTGTGGTCTAGGGATTGACATGGCAAGTAGAAACAACTATCAGAGGAGGTCACAAGCCCATGATTCAACCAGAGACCCCACTGTTCAAAAACTGATTTTGAAGATAGGATTCCAAGAACTCAAACACAATTAGAAAATTTCTTTTGTAAATCATCTGTGACACTAAGCCCACATTTACAGAGCTGCTGTTTCTTCTCAAACATACATAACATTAAAGATATTGTTAAGAGACAATGTACTACTTAAGTTATTAAAGGTTTTCTGTGAGAAAGTCAGAAAAGAGAGAAAGTTGATGCTATGTCTGTAATAAAAATAACTTTCCAAAATGCATATTTTAAAAAAAACTTTTTCAGTTTGGTATAATTGACATGTAATGTTATATCATTTTTAGGCGTGCATCATAATGATTATTTGTATATATGTTATAAAATGGTCACAATAAGTCTATTAATGTTTGTTACTGTACATAGTTAAAATTTCCTTTTTGTGATGAGATCTTCTAAGCTCTACTATCTTAGCAACTTTCAGAGATGTAATATAGTATTAACTGTAATCAATATGGTATACATTATATCCCCATGATTTATTTATAACTGGAAGTATGTACCTTTGACCATCACCCTTTACCCATTTCTCCAAACTCCACCCCACACCTTTGTCAACCGTCATTCTTTTGCTCTCCGTATCAATGAGTTGGGTGCTTGCTTTCTTTTCTTTTCTTTTCTTTCTTTCTTTTTTTTTTTTTAGATGACACATATAAGTGAGTCAGATGGTGTTTGCCTTTCTATATCTGCTTATTTTACCTAGCATAATGCTCTCAAGGCCCATCCATGTTGTTACAAATGGCAAAGTTCCTTTTTTTTTATGGCTGAATGGGTGTGTATGTGTGTATTCATTGTATGTATGTACCACATTTCCTTAACCATCCATCAGTGGACATTTAGGTTGCTTCTCTATCTTTGCAGTTTTAAATAATGGTACAATGAGCATGAGGGTGCTCGTATATCTTTTTGAGTTGGTGCTTTCTGGTCCTTCAGATAAGAACTCAGAAGTGAAATTGCTGGATCATATGGTTGTTCTATTTTTAACTTATTGTGGAACCTCCATTTTGTTTTCTGTAACAACTACATCAATTTACATTCTCATGTAACAGCTCACAAGTGTTCCCTTTTCTCCACATTGCATTAACATTTTTTATTTCTTGTCTTTTTGGTAATAGTTATTCTAACTGGTATAAGGTGATATCTCTTTGTGGTTTTGATTTGCATTTTCCTGATTAGTGATGTTAAGCATCTTTTAAAGTACCTATTGGCCATCTCTATGTCTTCTCTGGGAAAAAAAAGTCTATTCAGATAGTATGCCCATTTCTTAATTGGGTGTTTTTGCGGTTTATTGAGTTGTAGAAGTTCTTTATATATTTTGGATAATGACCACTTATCACAGATCTGATTTGTAAATATTCTCTCCCATTAGTAGGTTGCTTTTTTATTTTGTTGATGGTTTTCTTCACTGTGCAAGATTATCTTTTCAGAGAATCAGATCTTACATTTATTGGTCTTGTCTGTTGTCTTTTCATTTCATTTATTTCTTCTTTGATCTTTGTAATTTCCTTCCTTCTATTGAGTTTGAGTTTCATTTGCTCTTCTTTTTCTAGTTTCTTGAGGGGTAGTGCTGGGTTGTTCATCTGAGACTTTTCTTGTTTCTTGAGGTAGTCATTTATCTCTATGAACTTTCCTCTTAGAACTGCTTTTGCTGGGGCGCCTGGGTGGCTCAGTGGGTTAAGCCGCTGCCTTCGGCTCGGGTCGTGGTCTCAGGGTCCTGGGATTGAGCCCCGCATTGGGCTCCTTGCTCAGTGGGGAGCCTGCTTCTCTCTCTGCCTCTGTTTGCCTCTCTGCCTGCTTGTGCTCTCTGTCTCTTTCTCTGTCAAATAAATAAATAAAATCTTAAAAAAAAAAAAAACTGCTTTTGCTGCATCCCATAAGTTTAAGTATGTTGTAGTTCCATTTTCATGTCCTTCAAGGTATTTTTTGATTTCTCTTTTCATCTTTGACAAGTAACATGTTGTTTAATCTCTATAAAAATATATTTATGAATTTTCTGGTTTTCTTTTTGCAGTTTCTGGTTTTATACCATTGTGGTCCGAAAAGATCCTTGATATGATTTCAATATTCTTCAATTTGTTAAGACTTGTTTTGTGGCTTAACATGTGATCTATCCTGGAGAATGTTCTATTCACACTTGAGAAAAACGTATATTCTGCTGCTTTTGAGTGGAATGTTCTTATGTATCAGTTAAGTCCATCTGGTCTAATGTGTCATTTAAGGCTGATGATTCCTTATTGATTTTCTGTTTGAATGATCTATCCATTGGTGGAATTGGGCTATTAAATTCCCTTACTAGTATTGTATTACTGTCTGTTTCTTCCTTTAGGTCTGTTAATATATACTATGTATATTAAGGTGCTCCTGTGTTGGGTACATAAATATTTACAAATGTTGTATCTTCTTATTGGATCGGCCTCTTTATCACTATGTAATGCTTTGTCTCTTATTACAGTCTTTGTTTTAAAGTCTATTTTGTCTAATGTAAGTATAGCTACCCCAACTTTCTTTTGGTTTTCATTTGCATGGAATATCTTTTTCCAACCCTCACTTTCAGTCTGTGTGTCCTTAAATCAGAATCTTAGTCTCTTATAGGTAGCATATAGGTGGGTCTTCTTTTCTCACTCATTCAGTCACTCTTTGTCTTTTGATAAGAGAATTTCACCCATTTACATTTAAGTAATTATCGATAAGTTTTTCTTGCCATTTTGTTAATTGTTTTTTCAGTGTTCTATAGTTTCCCCTTTTCCTTTATTCCCCTTCTTTCTCTTTCCCTTTATGGTTTAATGACTTTCTTTAGAGGTATGCTTAGATCCCCCCCTTTTTTTTTGTATATACAATAGGTTTTTGCTTTGTGGTTACCAAAGGGCTTACATATAACAATTTAGATTTATAAATTGTTTTAGATTGTTTTTAACATTGGTTTTATGTGATTAATCCATTACCTTATTATATATTTACCTTTACCATATAGTTACCTTTACCTATATTTTTATGTATTTTCTTATTACTAATTAGTGCCCTTTCTTTTCACATGAAGAAGTTCCTTTAACATTTTTGGTAAAGTTGGTTAGGTGGTGATGAACTCTTTTACGTTTTGCTGGTTTGGAAAATTCTATCTTCCCTTCAGTTCTTAACATTAACTTTGCCAGGTGGAATATTCCTGGTTGAAGTTTTTTTCTTCCAGCACTTTGAATAAATCATGCCATTCTGTTCTGGCCTACAAAGTTTCTACTGAAGAAATCTCATAGTTTTATATGTGTTTCCTTGTATGTAACAAATTGCTTTTTTCTTCCTGCTTACAGCATTCTCTTTTTCCTTAATTTTCAACATGTTAATTATAACATGTCTTTGTGTGAGTCTCCTTGGGCTTATTTCATTTGGAGCTCTCTAGTCTTCCTGAGTGTGTGTGTGTGTGTGTGTGTGTGTGTGTGTTTTCTCCAGGTTAGAGAAAGTTTCAGTAATTATTTCTTTCTGACCCTTTCTCTCTTTTCTCCTGGGAACCCTATAATGTGAACATTAGTCAGCTTGATGTTGTCCTATTAGTCCTTTAAGCTTTCTTCACTTTTCTTCATTCTTTTTATTTTTTACTTCTCTGATTGAGTTCCAGTGTCTTGTTTTTGAGGTCACTGATCCTTTGTCTTGCTTCTTCCGCTCTACTCTTGAACCCCTTTACTGTACTTTTCAGCTCAGTTATTGTATTCTTCAGCTTTGTGACTTCCATTGGTACTATTTATATTTCTCCTTGTTGAAGTTCTTCCTGAGTTCATCCATTCTTCTCCTAAGTTCAGTAAACATCTTTATGACCATTACTTTGAACTTTTTATTAGTTAGATTGTTTATCTCTATTCCATGAAGGTTTTTTCCCATGACTTTATCTTGTGAGGTTTTTTGTTTTTTGTTTTTTGTGGTTTTTTTTGGAACATATTCCTCTGTTCCTTCATTTTGCTTGACTCTCTGTGTTGGTTTCTGTATAGTAGATGAAACAGCCACCTCACCCAGTCTTGAAGGAGTGGCCTTGTGTAGGAAATAAACCTTATCATTCACGGCCCTAGCTCTTGGTATTCTCAAACTTTTCTGATCTTCCAAGCAGCCTATTATATTTTTATATTTTTAATAGCTCCCAGTAGTGAGGCTATGCCAAGAACTGTCAGTGTCCCAAAGGAGAGAGCTTCAGTCAGCACCCAGATTCAGGCTGATTAGGAGCCAGACCCTCTGGCAGAAGCTTTCAGAGTATGCAAATATCTACAGTCTTGTATGGCTACATACATAAGCCCCACTGACTACCAGAGCTAGGCAATCTGGATGTGGTCCCTGGGTGACAGTCAGAACAATCTGGGCTCCAGATGAGTGTATAAGCTCCTTTCTGGAAGACGCCTGTGAGTAGTAGCAAGGCAGAGGGAGAGTACAAAGATGGTGGCCACTGGCCTATGTTCCCTGAGAGCCCCTCAATAGGCCTCTAGATACGTGGCACACCTAAATCCTGTCCCTCAGGGTGAAACTCCAGTATAAGCAAATGGGCCTCTTTTAGAGAATGACTGGGTTTGTGTTTCAGTCGGATGTTTATATAATACTCTAGGGGTGACAGTCTGCCAAGAACTGTCTCTCCAATTGTTCAGTTCTGTGGGACACAGGTACTAAGCCCCTCTGGCTACCAGAATCAAGTGATCAAGGAGTATTTTCTGGATAACATCCACAAAAACCATGGCACTAGACTAAAAACCAGGGCATCAGGTATGTGTAATAGTTCCCCTCTGAGAGATACTCGCATGCCTGGAGCACAGCAGAGCAAGACTGAGAAGATAGTACCCACCCTCCAAGGTGTTTGGAAGGGATCACAGTCACCCATTAGATGTGTGTCAAAACATTTTTTTAAATATTATAATTTCTGTCTTCCAATATAATAATATTGCTAGCACACTTTATTGGAATGCTTATGTGCAGAGAGCAAATATTTCATTCAATATCCACAATACACTTTAAATTAGATTTTATTATTACTGTTTTATAGAGTAGGAAACTGAGATTAAGGTATTTATTCAGTACTTTATAATTAGAAAGTAAAAGAGCTAAGATTCAAGTTTATATCTGTCTGACCCCAAGTTCCAAGTTTGTCTATAATTCTGTGCTGCCTCCCAATAATGTGTATAGTCCTGGAAACAGACTATAGACAGAAATTTTAATAAATGTGGAAACAAAAAAATTGACAGAAAGATTTATTTAAATCATAGTTATTTCTTCTCTACAATCCAAGTTCTTTATATTGACCCAGGCTGTATTAAATCATAGCAGATTTCAGATCTGGTTTTAATGGACCAGGAAGAGGATAAAAGATATTCTCAGGTATAAAAAAGGAGGTTTAAATACATCCACAATATCTTTTTTCATTTTTAACGTTAATCCTGGGACTACCCCTCTGTAAAGACAATTGATCTGAAAGATGCTTTTATATTCAGTTGAAATTCTTTTTGATCATCTAAAGTCAGATACTTATTCATTTCTGACAAAAGTAGTCCAAGAAATTGATTAGACATATTCTTTCAATTTTTCCACAAATTGTTTCTTATTAATAAAGTTAATTTACCATAGACCTGATGAGATTGTTAGGTCATTGGAGCATGAGATACATGGCATAGTCTATAATTTAAGAAAGTTTCTCTCGATTACTTTATGATAGGGGAGGGAAACAAAATAGAGGAGAAATTACTGATGCATTAGAGTTCATAATTTTTCCTTTTCAGCAAAATGAACTATTCATACATCTTTAGAGAATATGATTTTAAAAAAATCTGAAAATACCCAAGTTGGTCAAATGAGGGAAAACAATTGGATAGAATGTGCTTGTAATAATAAATGGGGAAGGGGGGGGGGACAAGAAAAGAGAGAACTCCAGACTCTTCATTGTCTGTAACTGCAAGTAGACAAATATGCCAATAAATGGAAAAAATCAGGAAGAATACCAAAATACTAAGACCTCACTTTTGTTAAGGTAGGAAGATCACAGGTGATTCTTTTCTTTTCTCTCCTATGCTCCACATTTAGTGAAATAGTGATTTTCCATTTGCTACAAATACAAATGAAGTCCCCTTCGTTTCACTCCCTAATCTCATTCTCCTCCCTCCGAACAGCAAATTGTAATATGGATATAAGAATGTATCCGTTTAGTGTATATCTTATACTTTAACTACAAATTCGTATTAATGATACAGTATTTTACATTTTTTAATAAATGGCATCTTATTAACCTATTATATGATTTTTCTCAGAGTTGTGTTTTCATATTCTATCTACATTGATGCATGAGTCTAGTTTATTCCATATAATTGCATATTGTAGACATTCCATCATATGAACATAACACATTTCATGTGTTCCTTTACCGAGGGACATTCCAGTTGTTTTGAATGTTCACCCTTTCAAATGATGCTATAATAATCAGCTCATATATGTGTAACCAGGTTTCCCTAGGTTATTTTCTTAGAAATAAATCTCCCAAACAATAGTAAACAACTTCAGTTTTACTCTATATTGAAAAACTATTTTCCAAAATGGTTGTGTCAGTTTATGTTCTCCAGCTAGTGTGAAGTTCCAGTTTCTCAGTATTCTTGCCAAATGAGATATTATTTTCAAACTTTGGGATTCTTAAATTGGCAGGTGTGAACTAATTCTCATTGTCTTCATTCCATTTCCCTGCTTACTACATGGTTGTGAATTTATTTTTAATTTTTTTGGTGTGAATTTATTTTTATGAGCTATTCAAAATTTCTCTCCTATGATGTCTGTAATATCCATTTGTCCAATTTTCTATGAGTTTCTTTTTTTCCTATTGCAGAAGTTTCCAGTGGAGTTGAGATATTAACTCTTTGTTAGAGTTCACAATTAAGTATGATATTTGTTGGAGATTAATCTAGTTAAGAGAGTTAGTGTGGAATTTTTTTTTGTATTTATTAAAATAATCTGGTTTTCTCTTATGTGTAAGTGTAAGTAATTAATTGTAAGTAAGTAATTGCAATGGTAGATTTTCTGATGCCATCATTGATATCTTGGAATAAATTTTAGTTTTTCTTGGGTTAATTTTATTACTGATTAACTCATTTTTTTTTAGCATTTAGTGGGTTTGGGCTAAATGTTTTAAGTGAGATTGGGCTATATTTTTTTCTTTTCGGTCATGTTGTGGTTTTCATATCAAAATCATACTGCCCTCTTAAAATAGTAGGGTAGCTTTTCTCTTTTTCTCTTCTCTGAAACTACTTATTCAAACTTGCCCATTAAACTATTTGGTGGAGGAGAAAGAGGGATAGATTGAGAGTGAAGGTAAGTGGGAGGTAGAGTAGATGTGTATACTATTGATTCAGGCTCATTAATGTTTTATTGGCCTATCAGCCTTTGTATGTAGTTCTTTAATTGGAGTAATTTTATATTTATAAGTTTGCCAGTTTTATATGAACATAACACATTTCATGTATTCCTTTACTGAGGGACATTCCAAATTTTCAAATTTATTAGCAGAAAGCTCATCGTAACATTTTCTTAGGTTTCTGAAAACCTAAATCTATGTCCAGTTTTGTTGTCTTCCTTATCTATAATTTGTGTGTATGTGTGTATATGCACACATGTGTGTACCTCCTCTCATTTTCTTGATCAGTCATGCTGAAATATGGTCTAATATTAATAAACTGACCTAAGATTTCTTTTGTTTAGTATTTCGTTTGCATCTCTTTTTCCATTCATTTATAAAGGAGCTTTGGTTTGATTGGTGCTTTTTGGCAGCATTAACTAGATTTTAATAACATGCAGATACTACTTTATTAAAGTAATCTATCTGCATTTATTGTGATTCTTGATCTATTTGAATTTTTGTCATACTTTATGTTTTAAATATATTACAAATTTTTTTACATGTATATTTTTTCCTTTTCTGCCTTCTTTAAGTTTTCTCATTCCATAGTTTCCTTCTACCAGCTGAGAAGTTAAACACTCTATTTCTATTCTTTTTAGCGGTTACAGTTAAATTTTGACATCCAATTAACTAAGTTTAATGTTAATCAAAATCCTTCTCTTGCTCTTAAATGATACAAAGCTGTGAGAATAACGCTTATAGCCCTCTCCCACTATTTTTCATATCATTATTTAATATTTTTAATTCCATCTTATTTTTAAACTTCTGCAAGTTAGTCATTTTTACAGTTGATATGTGCTTATATTTACCAATAGCTTTATTAATTTATTTGATCACCATTTCTTTTTTTAATTAAAATATAATTAACACACAGAGTCTTATTAGTTTCAGGTACACAATATACTGATTCAACAATTCTATGTTATTGAGTGCTCACCACAATAAGTGTAGTCACCATCTCTCACCATACTGTTATTACAATATTATTAACTATATTTCCTATGCTGTACTTTTCATCTCCATGACCTATTTATTTATAACTGGAAGTTTGTACTTCTTAATCCCTTTCACCCTTAATCCCTTTCACCTGTTTTACCCATTCTCCTGCTAACCATCCCTCTGGTAACCACCAGTTTGTTCTCTGTATTTATGAGTCTGTTTCCTCTTTGTTTGTACATTTGTTGTTTTTTAGATGCCACACTTAAGTGAAATCATATGGTATTTGTCTTTGTCTTTGACTTATTTCACTTAGCATTATACCCTCTGGGTCCATCCATGTTGCCACAAATGGCAAGATTGCATTCCTTTTTTATAGGTAAGTAATGTTCCATTGTGTATATATACCACTTGTTCTTTATCCATTCATCTACTGATGACACTTGAGCTGCTTTCATGACTTGGTTATTTTAAATAATGCTGCAATAAACATAAGGGTGTGTATACCTTTTCAAATTAGTGTTTTCATTTTCCTTGAGTAAATACCTAGTGGTGGAATTAATGGATTGTCTTGGAATTCTATTTTTAATTTTTTGAGGGACCCCTATACCGTTTTCCACACTGATCATACCAATTTACATTTCCACCAACAGTACATGAGGGTTCCTTTTTCTCTACATCCTTGCAAACACTTATTATTTCTTGGCTTTTTGGTTCTAGCCATTCTGACAGGTATAAAGTAATATATCATCATGGTTTTAATTTGCATTTCCCTGATGATGAGTGATGTGGAACATCTTTTCACATGTCTGTTGGCCATCTGTATGTCTTCTCTGAAAAAATGTCTATTCAGGTCCTTGGCCTATTTTTTTTTAAGACTTTATTTATTTGTTTGAGAGAGAGAGCACAAATGAGAGAGCAGAAGCAGGGGGACCAGCAGCAGTACTCTATCCCAGGACCCTGAGATCATGACCTATTCTGAGGAGAAATGCTTAACCAACTGAGCCACCCAGGCACCCCTCTCTGCCCAATTTTAAATTGGATTATTTTTCCAGTGTTGAGGTATTTTGGATATTAACCCTTATCAGATATGTCATTTGCATATATCTTCTCCCGGCCTTTTTGTTTTGTTGATGGTTTCCTTTGTTGTGCAAAAGCATTTAATTTTGATGCAGCAACATAGTTTATTTTTGCTTTTCTCTTGCCTGAGGAGACCTATCCATAAATATATTGCTAAGGCCAATATCAAAGGGATACTGTCCATGTTTTCTTCTAGGAGTTTTATGGTTTCGGGTCTCACATTTAGGTCTTTAATCCATTTGAGTTTATTTTTGTGTATGTTGTGAGCAAGTTGTCCAGTTTCATTCTTTTGTATGCAGCTGTCCAGTTTTCCTAGCACCATTTGTTGAATAGATTGTCTTTTCCCCATTGTATATTCTTGCCTCCTTTGTCCTTGATTAACTATGTAAGCATGGGTTTATTTCTGGCCTTTCTATCTTGTTCTATTGATCTAGGTGTCTAATTTTGTGCCAGCACCACATTTTCTTGATTATTATAGCTTTATTGTATATCTTGAAATTGGGGATTGTGATACCTTTAGCTTTAGTCTTGTTAAGATTGCTTTGGATATTTGAGGTCTGTTATGATTCCATATAAATTTTATCATTTACATATTTTATATGCTATAAATATTTTACATGCATTATGTTAATTTATAAACAATTATTCTAATTCTATAGAAAACACTATTGGTCTTTTGATAGAGATTGTGTTGAAACTAGATTGCTTTGTGTAGTATGAACATTTTAACAATATGAATTCTGCCAACCTATGAGCATAGTGTATCTTTCCATTTGTCTTATCTTCTATCTTTTTCATCAGTGTTTTATAGTTTTCAGGTACAGGTCTTCATTTCCTTGGTTGAATTTATTCCTAGGCTTATTCTTTTTGGTACAATTGTAAATGGAATTATTAATTTCTCTTTCTGCTGTGTCATTATTAGCATCTAGAAATGCAACAGATATCTGTATACTTATTTTGTATCCTGCAACTTCACTGAACCATTTATCAGTTTGAATAGTTTCTTGGTGGAATCTTTGGGGTTTTCTATATATAGTATCATGTCCTCTGCAAATAATTATAGTTTTAGTCCTTTGTTACCAATTTAGATTGCCTTTTATTTCTTTTTCTTACCTGATTGCTGTGGTTAGGATTTCCACTATTGTGTTGAATAAACGTAGTTAAAGAAGACATTCTTGTCTTCTTCCTGATCTTAGAGGAAAAGTTTCAGCTTTTCACTTTTGAATATAATGTTAGCTATTTTTCATATGTGGCCTTTATATGTTCGGGTCTGTTACCCTCTAAACCCACTTTGTTGAGATTTTTTTTTGTCATAAATAGATGTATGTTTTCTTTTCTTATTTTTTGGATGTATTTTTTCAAATGCTCTTTTATTTTGCTTCTTTTGAAATGATCATAAGGTCTTTATCCTTTCTCTTATTAAGGTGAGGTATCACACTGATTGATTTGCAAATATTGAACCACACTTGCATCCTGGAATAAATCTTACTTGATCTTGATTTTTTTTAAAGTGTATTGTTGAATTTGGTTTGTTAGTATTTTGTTGAGTATTTTTGGTATATCAGAGATATGGGCCTATAGTTTTCTTTTTTTGTAGTGTCTTTGTTTGGTTTTGGTATCAGAGTCAAGCTGACCTCATAGAATGAAATTGGAAGTTTACTTTCTCTTCTATTTTTTTGTTATAGTTTGAGAAAAAATAGATATTAACTCTTCTTTAAATATTTGGTAGAATTTACCCTGAAACTATCTGATCTTAGACTTCTGTTTTTTGGGAGTTTTTTGATTACTGATTCAATATTGATTACTGACTACTAGTAATCAGCCTGTTCAACTTTTGTAATTCATCCTAATTTAGTTTCTGAAGATGACATATATCTAGGACCTTATCCATTCCTTCTAGTTGTCCAATTTTTTTGTCATAAAATTGTTCATAATGGTCTCTTATCATCCATTGTATTTCTGTACTGTCAGATCTTACTCCTCCATTTCTGATTATATTTACTTAACTCCTCCAGTTTTCTTGAGAAACTTGGCTAAAGGCTTATCAATTTTGTTTATCATTTTGAAGAACTGGCTTCTTGGTTCATCAGTTTGTTTTTTTTTTTAAAGATTTTATTTATTGATTTGACAGACAGATCACAAGTAGGCAGAGAGGCAGGCAGAGAGAGAGGGGGAAGCAGGCTCCCCGCCGAGCAGAGAGCCCGACGCCGGGCTTGATCCCAGGACTCTGAGATCATGACCTGAGCCAAAGGCAGAGGCTTTAACCCACTGAGCCACCCAGGTGCCCCATCATCAGTCTTTTTTATTGTGTTTGTTTGTTTGTCTCAAGTTCATTTATTTCTGCTCTAATCTTTATTATTTCCTTCCTTCTACTAGCTTTGTGCTTTGTTTGTTGTTTTCCTAAATTTTCTAGGTGTAAATTTAGGTCATTTATTTGAGATTTTTCTTGTTTCTTGAAGTAGGCTTCTATTGCTGCATCCTAAAGATTTTGGACCATTGTGTTTCATTTCCATTTATCTCTGTGTATTTTTTTCCCCCCTTTATTTCTTGTTTGACTCATTCAATGTTTAGGAGCATACTACATAGCCTCCTATAGTGTTCCTTCCAGATTTTTTCTTAAAATTGATTTGTAGTTTTATATGGTTGTGGTTCAAAAAGATCCTTGGTATGATTTCAGTTTTCTTAAATTTATTGAGACTTCTTTTGTGGCCTACTGTGATCTGTCCTAGAGAATGTTCCATGTGTACTCGAAAAGAGTTGTATTCTCCTGTTGTTGGATGAATATTCTGTATATATATTTTAGGTCCATTGGGTCTAATGTGTGCTTCAAAACTACTATTTCCTTGTTAATTTTCTGTCTGTAGGATTTATCCATTGATGCAAGTGGGTGCTGAAGTCCCCTATTATTGTATTACTGTCAATTTCTACATTTAAGTCTGTTAATATTTGTTTTATTTATTTAGGTGCTCCAATGTTGGGTGCATAGATATCTATAATTGTTATATCCTCTTGTTGGGTTGATCCTCTTATCATTATGTAGTGCCTTTCTTTGTCTTTTGCTAGTCTTTGTTTTAAAGTTTATTTTGTCTCATATAGGTATTGCGGCCCTGGCTTCTTTTTTCTTTTTTCCCCACTTTCATTTAAATGGTTTATGTTTTCTAGACCTTCACTTTCAGTCTGTATGTGTCTTTAGAACTAAAATGAATCTCTTATAGACAGTATATACATGGGTATATTTCTTGTAAATCTGGTTTAGTGATGATGAACTCCTTTAACTTTTGTTTGAGAAATTTTTTGCCTCTCCTATTCTGAATGAGAACCTTGATGGGTATGTTATTTTTGGTTGCAGGATTTTTCTTTTCTTCAGTAGTTTGATATATCATCCCATTCTTTTTGACCTATAAAATACCTGCTGGAAAATCAGCTAATAGTCTTATGGGGTTTCCCTTGTATGTAAATCTTTTCTCTTGTTGCCTTTAAAATTCTCTCCTTATTATCACTTTTTGCCACTTTAATTATTATGTGTCTTGGTGTAGACCTCCTTGGGTTAATTTTGCTGGAGTGTCTCTTTGCCTTCTGGATCTGGATTTCTGTATACTTCCCCAGATTCAGGAAGTTTGTAGCTATTATTTCTTCAAATAAGTTTTTGCGTCTACTTTTCTCTTCCCTACTCCTTCTGGGACCCCTATAACGTGAATGTTTTTGCACTGGATTATGGCACTGAGTTTCCTTAATCTACTTCCCATTTTTAATTTTTTTTTCTTTTTGCCATGCAGCTTGGGTGCTTTCTTTCACCCTCTCTTACAGGTTGCTGATCTTTTCTTTTATGTCCTCTAATCTGTTGTGGATTTCCTCTCATGTATTTTTTAAGGAGGTGAAGGACAGAAGGAGAGGGAGAAAGGGAATCCTAAGCAGGCTCTGTGCCCAGTCTGAAGCCCACCGTGGGGCTCAATCTCACAATCCTGAGATCAAGACCTGAGCTGAAATCAAGAGTCAGACATTTAAGCAACTGAAACACCCTGTCCCTCCTCTCATGTATTTCTCATGTAGTTCGGTTATTGAATTCTTCATCTTTGACTGGTTCTTTTTTATATATATTTTACCTCTTTATTGAAGTTCTCACTGAAACCATCCACTCTTTTCTCAAGTCCAGTGAATGTCTTTATGACCATTACTTTGAATTCTTTATCAGACATACTGTTTATCTCAGTTTCATTTAGCTCTTTTGCTGTGATTTTTGTCTTATTCTTATATCTGGGACATATTTCTCTGTCTCATTTTATCTAACTCCCTATGTTTGTTTCTGTATATTAAGGAGGTCAGCTACATCTCCTGGTCTTAAAAGTAGTGGCCTTGTGTACAAGAGGTCCTATCATATCCTATAGCACAATCCCTCTGGGCCACGAGAACCAGGCATTCCAGGGGTGTCCCCCTTATGGGCTGTGTGGGCCTCACTGTTGTATCTGAGCTGTGATTGCCTTCAGACCAGCTGGTTGCAATGACCCACTTTCCCTATTGTGAGCACACCCTCAAGGTTTGGTCACTGAGCTGTTGAGAGCCCTGTCTGTCTTCCCCACTGTTAACTTCTCTTTTAATATTTTGCATCTCTTCATTTCTCCATGCTACATTCTGGGTGTCTTCCTTAGATCTAAGTAATTCCCCAATTCTCTCTTCTGCTGTCTAATCTATTTTTCAACCTCTATATTAATTTTTTTATTATAAGAACTAATGATTTCTGTACTCTTTTCTCTTGTCCCTAAATCTATGTTCTTCTTCCACACTCTTGAAAGTGTTTTTTGTTTGTTTGTTTGTTTTGTTTTTTACCTAATGGATTTCATTTTTTTCTTTTAACATTTAAAAAATAGTTATTTTAAAGTCATTTTCATGTCATTCTGTTACTGAGTCCTGTCATTTTGTTATATCATCTGACTATGTGTGGTAGCTCATCTCTATGTGGTTTGCTTTTCTTCTTTTACTATAAGCTTGTTTTAAGTGGAAATTGTTTCTTTTGCCTACCGTACATGTCTTGAGTTGTAGAAGCAGCTTTACAGAATGATTTCGGATTTACTTTACAGTGGTTAGATTACAAGCACCATTTTGTCTCTGTGTCTCTGAAATACATAGTATACATTTAGAGCCCCACCTGTACTTGGCTTTCAAGTTCCTGATTTCTCATGGGCGATTCTTTTAGCTCCAGCAGTCATAGCTGTATATTAAGCTTCCCTGTTATTCCCTGGGAAAGTGTACACATATCTTTTACAATTTGTTTTACAGATGAAATGGCATTTTGTGACTGAACTTTATGCTGATAGCTTGGTTCTAGCTTCCCATTCAGATAAGGCCTGTGGCTCAGAATTAACTCCTGACTCAAAGTAAATCCTCAGCCATCCAGTCATTAAGATTTTTCTTTATCTGTCTCACTTTTCCTTTGCATGTAATTCTCACTTACATGTTTAGTTGTGCTTTCCTCCCTATATCTGGCACCTGGAGACTTTATTGATTTCTAGATGAGTTATGTATTTTTCATATAATTCTTTGTGTTGTTGTATTTTTCAGAATTTCTATATGTTTAGAGTAGGGGCAATGTCTTCCATATCTGTTTAAATCACCACATTTGTCAGACATACTGCTTCTCTAATGAAGAAAAAAATACAAAAAGTTTTAAAATATGTTTAAAGCAATGTTTTATTTTAAGTAACCTTTTTCTCCATGCTTCTCAGTGCTGAATTTGAAGAGCCACATAATTATGAGGCAACAATTTCATATCTGAAACACTCTGGCAACTCCATTAACCTGTGCACCGCAAAAGAAATTGCTGATTGTAAGTCTGCTAAGCCAATTAATATTGTAACCCTGTGTGGAATGAAAATGTGGCAAAAATGGTATTTTCCCTCTAGCTAACTATAAGTTTAAAAATTCAAAGCCATGCGGCTCTACCATCTCATTTCTTTTTTTTTTTTCCCCCTGCCTGGTTTCTTAAAAATATAAATAAATCCAGTTGGGCATCAATGCTATCTCACAACTCCTAGTGCTGCCTTCTCTCTACCTCTTCTATTCTCTCCTTCACCAATCTACTTAGATGCCTTGCCTTCTGTAGATATGTGGGAGGGAAAATCAAGATACGATAATCCATTTTTCTTCCTTCTCCTATAGAAACTTCATCTCTCTTCTTGTGGTGTCTTTCTTGAACTCCCCTGGTAACTCCATGTGTGGAGAGGGAGATAACAGACTATGAGAATTAGGTCCCTCTGTTTAGTCTGAATAGGAGCAGAGAATTCATTTAATGGATCTGACCACTGGTTCAGAGCTAAATCTTCCCACCTCTAGTATTGCCGACAAAGCTCAGACCTTTCTATGAAGAAAAGAAACCCTGTCAGGTAAGAAAATGAAGAAGCAGGGACTCATAACATTTCTACAGTTTCTGTGTCCTCGTTGTGCCTGTAGGATCAGCTGGTTCTCTGCGAAAGGCATGAACATTTGTGCTGGAATAAACATTAGTATTTTGTGAACATATACTATGGGTCACAGTTCTGTAGTAGGTTCTCTGTGTGCATCCCTGCTGATACAGCAGTTTTATTAGCCCACTTTTTGAGACAAGAAACTGAGGGCCAGAGATGTTGAGTTGTACAAGGTCACACAAGGAATATATGGTAGAGACATAATATGAAATAGGCTCAGACTGCCTCTAAGATGCATACTGTTTTCACAGTTTTATGCTGCTTCCCATTCAAGGATATTTTGCTTCCCTGGAGGGAGGGTTAGAGAGAGATCATCTGATTTAGCTTCTTTATTGTATGGAGAAAAAGCCCGAGAGTCTGGGAGAAGTCATTTGCCTCGGAATACATACATAAAAGGTTTATGAGGTAGGAGTTAGGATCCATTGAAATTTCCCTCCCCTCCCCAAGGCAATAAAGGGTTGAAGAACTACTGGAAAATCTCCCTCTCTCTTTCTCTTAGGCTAGGCAAAGTCTAGATTCTCCCATATGGCTTATAAAATTCTAGTCATAAGACAAGCAACTCCTTTCCCTTCTTACCCCCATAAGGCAATATTGTTCCATTCTTGGAGCATCTAGGCACCTGCATCAGAATATGGTTTCTCAAATTCTAACACTTAAAATACAAATCATCTGGGGATCTTGTTTAACATATTCTGGTTCAGTAGCTGTGTGGTTGGGCCTGAGAGTCTCAATTTCTAACAACTTCCCTGGTGGTGCTGATGTCGCTGGTTTATAAACCAGCCTTTGACTAGAAAGGCCATGGGCCCTATTTGGACTAAATTCCAACTGCATGCCTTTCTGCAAAGGGTTCATAGGGCTATATAGATGCCCTTGTTGGAGCCTATACCTTCCCTCTCTGGATATAGGAGACCCCCAGAACGCTCCCTCCCAAGTCATGCTTGGGTCTCTTCCCTAAGTCCCAGGACAGACTGGGCTGCAGAGAGAGTAGTTTATGGGGGGTGGTGTGCATGGGATTTGGACCTATGCAAGGCCCCTTTTCATGTAGGATGAAGCTGAGGATTAAAAGTGGGAAGCTGGACCAGAGGCCTGTATTTGTTCTTCCCAGGCCATAAATGCTCAAAGTGGCCTGCCAGGGGAAATCACCTAAGGTACCCAAAGAAGGAGCTACTAACTCAAGCCTCTCTTCAGTCTTTCACTGAGGGATTCTTTGTGTACTTCATAAAGAGGCAAGTGTCTTTGGCTGAAAGAGAAAGAGCTCAGAAAATAAGCCATTGATGCAACTGAGAATAACAGAGTATGGAGTAGCGGAAAGGGAGGAAGGTGGGAGACAGGTGAGGGTGGTGAGGGTGTCCCTTGCCAGAGAGAACATTTTGGTGGGAGATAGAAATAGATGTACCAGGGCTAAAGAAACTGAAGTACTACAGCCTGGCATCAAAAGGATCCTGCTACATGTCCCCACCCCTTTCCTTCTTCCTCTTTAAAGGACCAAGATGCAGTTAGAAAAAACAAAAACAACGAACAAACAAGAAGGGGTTGAGCTATTTTTCCCCCCACTTGTATTTATTCACTTGACTCTTTCTTCATTTATCTTCCAATTATCTTTATACCACTTAGTAGATGAATAACATCTGAACCTCAGTGTCTTCATCTGAAAAATGGGTATAATATCACCTTCATGGCATTGTTCTGAGAGTTTGATAAAACAATACCTTTAAATTCAAGTGGAATTCTGCTTCTGGAAGGATGGAACATGTATACTGTCCCTTATTCCCTCTGCTAAGTACAACTAGAACTGTCAGATATCATATGTGAAACAAACATAAGAAAACTGGGAGACTCTGAAAAGTTAGAAATAAGAAGGTATAGCAGCTAGAGACCTAGGAACCCAAGTAAGAATAGGTGAGTTCCTTGGGTTTTCTTCTTGCCTCATCTATCCCAGACTTGGAGCCAAAGAAGCCGGCAATCCAGAAACACCAGTGGGTACAAACAGAAACATCTCCAGTGAAAGACTGTTCTCTCTAGTCTAAGAACCAGAAAGGGGGCAGTCTAGAAAAACAAAAAGCCTTAGACAATAACTGTTTTGCTCTAGCCAAACATCACAGTAAAAACTATGGCTCTACCCCACCAGCCAGTGATGAGTGAGGATCCTAGACACCCACCCTTATCAGGCTGCAGTTATGCACCCCAACCCTTGGCTGAGGTGGTGCAGAGAAAGCTATGTCAGAAGCTTGGACTTTCAACCCTTCCAGGAGTAACAAAACTCCACCTATAATGAAGACCTCATGAGGAGCTAGTATTCCTGTCTCCCATCCAACAAAAGTACCCTTCTCCTCTCTGTTGGGCTGTTATTAGAGAAGACCCATTGGAGAGTCAGGACTTTCACAACTACCCAGCAGTAAGTAGGGTAAATGAGGAGCAAAAACAAGCACTCCTACCACTAGGATATTATCAGCAAAAGCTGAGTGGGGAACTGGAGTGCCCACCCTTGACCAGGAGCAGTGAGGAGCCTTGCCCTCAGTTGGATATTGGAAGGCCAAGAAGTGGAGAACCTAGATGTGTACCCTCAGCTGACAGAAAAAAGTCATCCCATTTCTATCACCAGAAAAGCCAACTAAAACAGACGTTTAAATAATATCCAGTCTCATAACATAATACTTAAAATGCCCAGGTTTCAACAGAAAATTACTCATCATACCACAAATCAAGAAAGTCTAAACTTGAATGAAAAGAGATAATCAATAGATGACAACATTGAGACAACTGAAATATTAGCATGTTCTGAGAGACAATTTAAAGCAGCTGTTAAGACTTCAGTGAACAATTATGAACATGATTGAAACACACAAAGAATAGTTTCACTCTATTTTTAGAAGAAATGGGATACCTCTGCAAAGAAATGGAAGATGTAAAGAAAAAGAAATAGAAACTTAAAAGTGAAGAACACAATAAGAAAAATTAAAAGCTCACTGGATGGACTCAACAGCAAAATGGGGAGAATAGAAGAATTCATAAACTTGAAAGAAATGATAGAAATTACCCAATCTGAACAATAAGGAGAAAACTGGTCAGGGGAAAACAATGAACAGAGCTTCAAGGACCTGTGGGACTATAATGAAAGTCTTAAATTGTAGTACTGGAAAGAAAGGGGAAAGAGGATGCTACTGAAAGTACTTGAAGAAATTGAAAACTTTCTTAATTTGGTAAAAGACATTAAACAAAAAATTGAAGAAGCCAAGAAAATCCCAAACAGGATAACCCAATCCACACAAAAACATAATCAAACTTCTAAAAATAAAAATAAAAAGTAAAATCTTGAAAGCAGCAAAAGAAATGATATATTACCTATAGGTGAAAAACAATTTAAATGACTGAATTTCTCATTGGAAACCATGAAAGCCAGAAGAAAGTGGCACAACATTTTTCAAGTACAAGAAGAAAAGAACTATCAATCCAGAATCCTATTACCAGTGAAAATATCCTTCAAGATTGAAGGGGAAATCAAGATATTCTAAGATGAAGGAAAACTAAGAAAATTTGTTCTAGCAGACCAATCCTAAAAGAATGGCTAAAGGAAGATTTCTAGACAGAAAATAAATGATAAAAGGAAGTACCTTGGACCTTCACTTCAGGAGAAAGAAAAAATGGAAAGAATACAAATATGAGTGTGACATATTTTCTTTCCTTTGATTTTTTAAAATTATGTTTGATAGTTGAAGCAAAAATTCTTAACATTATCTGATATAGTTCTAAATGTGTATAAGAGAAATACACAAGACCATTATAAGGAAAGTGTTAAGGGACATAGAGGGAAATAAGGTTTCTATACTTCACATGAACTGATAAAATGTCCATACCAGTAGACTGTGATGGTACATGTATATGTAGTGTAATCCCTAGAGGAACCACTGAAACAGCTATACAGTGAGATCTTTAAAAAATATAAAACAAAAACTATAGGTAAATATAAAATAATTCTAAAAAATGTTCAAGTAACCCACAAGAAGGCAGGAAATATATAACAGAGAAGCCAAAAAAACCCAAACAGAAAATAAAAAATAAAGGGCAGACTTAAGCTCTAATATATCAGTAATTACATTAATTAAATTACATGTAAATTGCCTAAATATGCCAATTAAAAGAGAGAGATTGGAAGATGTAAATTTAATCTAAAGAATATTGGTGTGACTATATTAATAACTGATAAAGTAAATTTCAGAGCAAAGAAAATTACAAGAGATGCAGAGGGACATTATGTAATGATAATAGGGTCAATCCATCAAGAAGACAAAACAATCTTAAGTGTGTGTGCACCAAGCTCCAGAGCTGTAATATATGTGAAGCACAAACTGAAAGAAAAAAATAGACAAATGGACTCATAGTTTGAGACTTTAACACCCCTCTGTCCACATTGACAGAACACCTACTCAGAAAATCAGCAAGGATACAGAAGAATTCAGCAACACCATCAGTAACAGGATCTAATTGATATCTATAGAAGGTGCACCAGGAGCAGAATACATATACTTTCGAGCATCCATAAACATATACAAGATTGACCTTATTCTAGGCCTTACAACAGTGCATTTTGAAAAACTGAAATCATAGTGTGTTTTTTACCACAATGTAATCAGGCTAGAAATCAGTAACCAAAGGATAACAGAAAACTCTCTAAACACTTAGAAACAAAAGCACACGCTTCTAAAAGGAAATCAAAATACATATTGAACTGAACAAAAATGAAAACATATAAAAATCCTTGGGACAGAGCCTAAGGAATGCAGAAGATAAATTAATAGCACTAAATGCTTACATTAAAGAGGAAAATCTTTAAATCTAAGATCCTACCTCAAGAACATAAGAATAGAAAATTACAGAATAGAATAGAATAGAAAAATAAATCTAAAGCAAGTGGAAGGGAGGAAAGAATAAAGATTAAGAAAATAAATAAAATTAAAAACAGAAAAGTGTAGAGAAAATCAATGAAAGCAAAAGCTTGTTCTTTGAAAAGATCAATAAAATTGACAAACCTCTAGCAAGACTAACAAAGAAACAGAAAGAAGACACAAATGAACAATATCAAGAATGAAACAAAGATATCATTACAAACTTTGCACACTTCAAAAGGACAATAAGAGGATATTATGAATAAATCTACACGTCTTAATTTGACAACTTAAAGATGGAACAATTCCTCAAAAACTCAGATTACCTCAAATCACTCAATATAAATCATTTGGATAGCCCTGTAACTGTTAAGGACACTGAATCTATAATTTTAAAACTAAAGCAAACAAACAACAACAACAAAAACCCTAAAACACTGTATGTTAACTATACTGGAATTAAAATTTATAAATAAATTAATTAACAGAAAATAGAACTCTGAAAAAGACCATCTCAAAGTCCTGGGAGATTTCACTGGAGAATTCTGCCAAATGTTTAAAAATGAATTAACACTAATTCTGTACAATCTTTCCAAGAAAAATGGAAGAGTAGGAAACCCTTACTGATTCAAGAAGCTGGTATTACCCTGATAGCAAACCAGACAGAGACAGTGCAGATTAACACCCTTCAGGAGCAAAGTCACAAAAATCCTTTGCAAAATATTAGCAAATAGAATTCAGCAAGACATAAAATGGAATTATACCACAACAGAATGCTGTTTATTCCAGGGATGCAGAGCTAGTTCAATATTCAAAGATCACTCAAAAAAATCAGTCAATGAACTCTTTATTGAAAGGCTAAAGAAGAAAAATCACACAATCATATCAATCCATGCAGGAAAAGCATTTGACAAATTTAATACCCATTTATGATTTAAAAAAAAACCCTCAGAAAAATAGGAATAGAGGGCAACTTTCTCACTTGAAAAAAAGAGCATTTGCAAACAAACAAATAAAAACTAATAGCTAATATGCTTAATGGAGAAATATTGAATACTTTCCCTGGAGACTGGGAACTAGGTGGGATGGTCACTTGTTTTTTTGTTTTTTGTTTTTTGTTTTTTTTAAGATTTCATTTATTTATTTGACAGAGAGAAACAGCAATAAAGGGAATACAAGCAGGAGGAGTGGGAGAGGAAGAAGCAGGCTTCGTGCTGAGCAGGGAGCCTGACAGGGGGCTCAATCCCAGGACCCTGGGATCGTGACCTGAGCAGAAAGCAGACACTTAATGATCGAGCCACCCAGGTGCCCCAAGGATGTCCACTCTTACCACTCCTATTCAACATAGTGCTGGAACTTCTAGCCAGTGTAGTAAGTTAAGAAAAGGAAATCAAATGAATACAAATCAAAGAATTAAACTGTCCTTATTTGCAGATGACAGGATTGTCTAGGTAGAAAATCCCAGGGAATTTACAAAAAAAAAAAAAAAAATCTTAGAACTAACAAATGAGTTCAACAAGGTCACAGGATACAAAATAGAATTTTAAAATCCTATTTCTATATGCTAGCAATGAACACACTAAAATCAGAAAATACTGTAACATTCACAAAAGCTAAAGAAAGAGAAATTGTTGCAAGACTTAAATTAACAAAATGTAAGACTTAAATTTGAAAACTACAAATTGCTGATGAAATAATTCAAAGGAAACCTCCATAAATAGGGGAGATATACCATGTTTATGGATTGGAAAATTGCAAAAAAAAAAAATATATTCTCCCTTACAAAATTGCAAAAGGGAATTTAATGGAGGAAACATTGACTTTCATGATGTTGGAGCAGTTGGATATCCATAAATAAAAATCATTCAATCCATCAATCAACCTTAAGGTAAGTCTCACATCTTCTACAAAGATTAACTCAAAGGGAATCGTTCCTCACCCACCAAGGGTGAGGAATCTAAGTACTACCTTTCTGGAGGAGAGGGGGAGAGGGAGGGAGGAAAACAAGGGGAAAGATGAAGTGGTTGGCTTTCATTGTCACCGTTGTACACGAGATTGTCCCTTAAACAATGCCAGGAAAACAAAGACCGTCCCTTTAGGAGTGCATAGTTCAGCATGGGTGCCTTTCTGAGGCATTGCCCTTTTATATAGAATGTGAGTAAGCAGGATTTAGGCTGTTCTGGAAGTTCTGCAGAATTGTCCTCAGAGGTCATCTAGACCACCCATTCAGACTGTGCTTCCTAGGCCCTAGGATGGTCCTGAGGGGTACTGGAGACTTTGAGCATGACATCAACCAGAGAAGTTCTGTGTGTGCCCATGGGCAATATTCCACTCAAATGAATGATTCCGTAGCTGGGAGGAAGTTTGAAAGCCATTTGTTAATGGAGTGACTTTGGGCAAGTTACTTCACTCTTTGGGCATCTGCCTCCTCATCGGTGAAATACCAGTGTCAGTAGTGATCACTGAGTGAATTAAGTGAGGTCATACATTTAAACACTTAGCACAGTTCCTAGTATTTATAAGTATAAAAAATGTTTGTTGCTTTTTATTATTGTTTTTATATTATTAGTAACAGTGCTCTCACCTCCTAGTTTTCCAAGGTCACACAACGAGTTAGTACTTGGAGAAAAAGTCTGCAAGCTGTGGTCATGTTATGGGGCCAGCAGTTGGAGGGTACTGAGGACCATCTTGCGATGAGTGTCCTTTTCCCCCAGCGGGAACAAAGCTCGTCAGTGGAGAGAATGGGCTCCAGTGCTGTGGGTCATATCCTCCAGATATGATTCCCTGTCCTTTCCTGACCCCATGGGGTAGAGTCCTTTGTCTTTTATATTTCTTCCATGGGAGCAAGTTGTGATGGCAAAACTTTGGAGAACGTCTGGTTTGTTAAAACATCATAATCAAGTTATGAATGCATTATTAATTCAGTGTGTATTTTTGTGTAGTAGCCTTGACAAGTAAGCTTCCTCTGAGCCTTGGTTTCCCCATTTCTAAGAATAATATTTCCCCTCTCTCCAGGTGACAGTGAGAAGCAAAAAGATCATGATGTGTTATTTCTTTGTAACACAAAGAATGATACATCAATTGAGGGAGGGAGATTATCATTCTTAAAATTGGAAAAGAAATCCATATTTGGAATGGACATGGAGCAAACTGCATCATAAGCAAATATTCATTGTGTGTTAGTAGCTAAACAAAGGTTTTAAAGTAAAATGGCAAAATAATATTTTGATTCAAAAATCAGTAAAAATAAAAGTATACAATGGCTCCAGTTGAAGTGCATAGTATGAATCATCCACAGAGAATTTTAGGTCTTTGTGTCAAGCAATCACGTACAGGCAGTGCCTAAAGAAAACCTAGGATTTCATTTGTTTTATCAATGGATTTTATGTGTAGAATAATAATGACCTTGAAATGCAACGTGGCTGGTTCACTTAGTTAAGCATCTGACTCTTGGTCTCAGCTCAGGTGTTGATCTCAGGGTCATGAGATTGGGCTCTTCTTCGGGCCCCACAGTGGGCTTGGAGCCTACTTAAAAAAAATGCAACATGTTTCTTGGTCACTTTTCTAAACTAAAGCTTCAGGAACCTAGCAGCAAGAAAGAGAAGAAAAACAGGGGGAGTCCTACTTATTATGCATGCATATTCATTAACCGTAGGGGGAAACTTTCAGAGATGACATTTCAGCAAAAAAAAATCAAATAAGTAATTTTATCAAAAACCCATCACTTTCTAGACAATATCCGGTGCTCTGCTAGGCATGTCCCATTTTTTTACATCATCTCCTTTAATCTCCCCATTAACTGTGTAAGGCAGGTACTAATTGACTGCATTTCTCAAGTGAGCAAACTGAGACTCTAGGAAATGAAGTAATTTGTCTGCAATCCCTCAGGTAGGAAGTGGCAGGACTGGGCTCTGAACCCACGTTCTTGCCACTACTTGTGTTTGTTATTAATGAAGGTTAGTGTCACATCATTCAATAAAATCCACAGAATGATCAGGAAAAAATCCAAAAGGAATTCAAACCTCAGTTGGTGGCCAGTCTCCTCTTTTCAAGCTGTGCTCGGGAAACAAAACAGTCAAGGAACAAAAACACTTATGAGTGTGCTGTGGAGTTCATTTTGTTGAAGTGGGAACTAGGCTTTTTTTTTCCCCTTTTTCCTTTTCTTTTCTTTCTTTCTTTTTTTTTTTTTTTTTGGAGGGGGGCTTTTTTCCTCTCCTTTCCCTCTCATGTTCCCTTTCTGATTGCAAACCACTAAATTTCAGTGCTGTCTCTTCAGCATGGAGTATGTATATCTATTTACTGAAACAGGAAACTGAAAATTGTTTCACATGTTTTCACTGACCATACATTCCATCCTGGAAATCCCCACAGAGATAAAAGCCATGGTCAGTGACCCGAGAACTCCCCACGCAGACAAAGCCTCACACCACTCCGTGTTCCGGAGGCTGAGAAAACTGAACTCTGCCGTCCTGCATAATTGCTTGAATCCTGGGTGCTGTAAGAAATGGGTGAATAAACAGCCTCTGACATCATTTTTTTCATGTTTATTTTAGCAACTTATGAAGTCGAAATTGAAGAACCCCGAAAGGTATTGTTCCCTCTTTTTACCAACTTCATAACTATAACAGGTATGCAGAACTGACGGTAGAGTTGTTTCTTTTAGGAACCAGGAGGGAGGTCTTTGTTTTCGGTTTTCTCCCGATTCCTGAGGCTTTTCCAAGACTCCAGCTGCTAAGATTCTGTCGCCTGTAATAACAGAGATAGAAAACGTGGTGTGGGGGGGAGGGAGAAGCTGGCCCTAATCCATTCCCGGCCCGTTATCTGTGGCGAACAGCATCAGCTGGACTTTAATAACGGTCCCTTCAGAGAGAGGAGTGCTGTGGCCCAAGCCAAATTTGTACCTCCTGCGCTTTCGGGAGGACGGCCCGCCCTCTGAAGGCACATTTTCTGGCTCCTGGTGGGCACAGTGCAAGGTGCCCCCCTGGAGCCACTTGATTAGAGCCCAAGCAGAGTCCCTACTGGCCCCAGTCCCAGCACCTGACCCTGTGATCTCGAACCTCCATTTCCTCACCTGTAAGATAGAATAGTAGAAGTATCCACATCTGGGTCATTGTGGAAATGAGAGTGAGGTAAATTCAGGGAACCCGTGCGAAGGTAAATGCCCGCACCTCTCCCAGGCATTTTGCCTCTCTGGGCTCCTGCTGGGTCTTCTGGAAAATGGCGTCTTCTCCATGAGGGCAGGAAGCAGATGCCCTGTGGTGACCACATTTGCTGTAGTAGATGCTCAATAAATAAGGGAGTTTGTACTTGTTTCACTGAGTTGCTGAGAGAACTCAAAGTAGCTAAGCTCCCAGTACAGAGCCTGGCACACAGTAGGACCTCACCTCGTGTTGTAACTGGGTCCATGAAGGTTCACTTGTTTCTCACAATGTTCATTTAGTCCAGATCTTTCATCTTTCTGCTTGTTTTCTTACACCTACTGGAAAGGCCTGTTCATTTGTGGTACACTTTCTAGCTAGAAAACTATAAATTATTATTCTTATTAATGAAAGTGGAAACATTCTATTAAAATGCTTCAATTATCTGGCAATATCTCCAAAATAATAAACTTTTCTGCACAAGTAAACTCTGTAAATAACTAGAGTTTATCCCATTCAAAAGAAAAAAAAACATAAAAGTATTTTTAACTTGTTTTAAAAACATTTATTTATTTGAGAGAGAGAGAGATGGTGGGGGGAGAGAGAATCTCCAGCAGACTCCTTTAAAATTTAGAAATATGTTTTTAAATTTTAAATCTTAACTTTCAGACATGTATTGCCTTCATCTCAGTATTCTTGTCTCAGCAAATGAGATCTGATCTTACCCTGTCTTCATGACAAGGAATCCTCTGGAACATAAGGGATTGAATGGCTACAGTTCACGGTCTTCTTTATAAGACGCTCCTAGTCCCTTAGGGTGCCTGGGTGGTTCATTCGGTTAAGTGTCTGACTTCGGCTCAGGTCATGATCTCAGGGTCCTGGGATCGAGCCCCGCATCGGGCTCTCTGCTCAGCGGAGAGCCTGCTTCTCCCTCTCCCTCTGCCTGCCTCTCAGCCTACTTGTGCTAAATCTTAAAAAAAGATAAACAAAGATGATGTTAGGCTTTTGTTAGGTGTTCAGAGTTAGCTGTCTTCCCACCAAACCCCAAGTCTGTCTGCTGTCATTGTTTCCTGTTCTCTGACAGTTTCGATTTCTCTGTCATTATCTTTGTGTTGAGCAGGGAGTCTTTCACATGGAAAATTCTGTACCAAGACCTTGTTGTATGTCAGGCACTCATGCAAAAATGCGGCACTTCATCCTCCATGTTCCCGGTGAGCTAGTATCACAACTTGCCTCTTACAGGTGAGGACTGGAGGCTCAGAGAGGTTCAGCAACCTGTCAGTAATGTAGCAGGGGTCCATCTGACCTGTCACTCTACCATCCACGTTGTTAGAATTATACGGGAGATAAGAACCAGTCGTCCCTGAATGAAGGCCTTCGGGGCCCTCCTCAAAGGACAAATGAGCTTTTAGGCTGTTCTCGGTCACAGCATGTTCAAGGCTTAGCTATTTTCTGTTTTCTTCAACGTTGTTGTCTAGTTTCAAAATAATGAATCAGATCTGTGTGATGACTGAATCAATGAGCTATGTTGTGGTCACTGGGACATAATCTTAACGGGGCCAAATCTAGATCATCTGGCAGTGAATTTGGGATCAGGGGGTGTGTGACCAGCCAGGGAGAATTCCCAGCATGACTTACACATTTGTCTTACCACTTCTGCCCACTGAAACATTGCTCTGATAGCCCAAGTGTGTATTTCCCCAAATGATGGAAAGCTTTATTCTGCAAACACATTCCTGGAAAAGCACGCAGAAAACAATTCATTCTTCTAAGTTAGATTATACGTTCCCTCCGGCATGCTGCTTTTCCTTTTCCACCTACCTTCAGTTCCACCGGCCAGGGTTTCTGGAAATTTCTGTTGTCAGTGTCTACCTTTGCTCTGTCCTGAGACCTCATCTGCCTGGTCTTCTGGTCAAGTCTCTAATGATCTGTAATCACACATCAAAGGCATGGTTTGGATTGATTTATGAAAATGACCATTTCCCTCTTTACTTTCAGCCCTGGAAGAATGGTCTCCATCAAGAACTTAGGTGAGTTTTATCTTCAAATGGAAAAGCATTAATCCAACCTCTGTTGACTGAACCAGTTTTCTTAGATGGGTCAGCTATGCTTGCAGAGACTGAGCTGGTTCAGTTTCCCCAGTGCCTGGTAAAGTGCCTGGTACAGAGAAGGTACTCAAGGGTCCTGCCTGGCCTTTCCCTCCTCCCTTGTTCTAGCCTACACCACCATCATGGGTAAACACTTACTGAGTCTCCAGCATGGGCCAGCCACTTGCTAACCACTGGGGGGAGTAGCAGTGATGGCGACCCGGCCGCTACCCTCAGGGGCTCCTGGCCTATGGGAATCATACAGTCAAATAGGCATATAACCATCATGTGACTGCCAAAGAACTTAGTTTCCAAAATGCACCATGCTGTTTCAAATCTCTGTGCCTTTGCTGCCTTAATTCATTAATTCACTCCAACTTAATGATCCGGTAAATATCTAATGACCATCAAACATTCCCACCTGTAAGAAGCCTTCCTAATTCCCCTCCTTCAAAGAGAAGTAGCCAGACCCTCCCACCCACCCCCACCAAGGTACACAAGTTTGCACTAACCTCACTGCATGTCATTTGTTTGCTAAGGTGCCAGTTCATCCTGACTCTCCTTCCCTTCCCTGCTTCTTGTATGTGAGCTCCTTGTGAGAAGGGCCTGTGTTTCTCGTTCTTGGTGTTCCTGACACCTCTCATACTTCTGGGTCCAAAGCAGGGCCTTGGCAAGGTTGTGCTCTGACCCCCCTCTTCAGGGTCTGTGTCTATCATTCTTCCCCTGGAGTTACTTTTAATGCATTAGAGGAAACATGGTTGGTGAAGTCTAGAGAAACGAGTATCAGAATTCCCTGGCTGAGGTTAAACACCTAAGCAGTGGATCAAGGGGGAAACCATGTTTCATGTCTGTCCTTGAGTTCTGGTCTGCCTCGATTCTTGCCCCCCATAGCTACCCTCTAGCATCTAGCATGGTGCTGGGCGCTTGGGAGGTACACGTCACATGGTTAATTCAGTGTTTATTGAGCTTTTACTCTCTTCAGATGCTGCTAGATTCTGAGATACAAAAATGAATAGAATATATTCTCTGCCCTTGGTTCCAGATGGGCATGGAGGCTAGAATGGATGGGGGAAAGGGAGTATTTGGAGGAGGGGAAATGACCATCTAAGTAGGAAGTTACAATATAATCACTGCTAAGTAGTTGTAGGAACACAGAGATGAGACTCTGGGCATACTGTCTCGAAGAGTTGACAGCTGAATTCAATCTTGAAAGACCTATAGGAATTGGCCAGGTGAAAATGTCGTAATGATTGTTCCAGGCATAAGGAAAAGTATGAGCAAAGACATGAGGTCGGTCAAGGACTCCCCAAACAGGGCTCATGCATGAGCATGAAGTGCAGTGTGGAAGCAGAAGGAACAAAGCCATGGGGAGTATGCAGAGCTGGGTCCAGGGGGGCCTGCACCCCCTAATTTACCATTTAGACCATCCCCATCCAATGGAACTGTAAGGCAAAGCACAGATGTCATTTAAAATTTTTCTGGTAGCCAAATGTTAAAAAGTAAAAAGGAAACCCAGCTTTTCCATCAACTTGGACGGGACTGGAGGAGATTATGCTAAATGAAATAAATCAAGCAAAGAAAGTCAGTTATCGTATGGTTTCACTTATTTGTGGAACACAAGGAATAGCATGCAGGACATTAGGAGACAGAAGAGAAAAATGAGGGGGAACAGAGAGGGAGACAAACCATGAGAGACTGTGGACTCTGAGAAACAAACTGAGGGTTTTGGGGGGGGATGGGTGAGCCTGTGATGGGTATTAAGGAGGGCACGGATTGCATGGAGCACTGGGGGTTATATGCACACAGTGAATCGTGGAACACTACATCAAAAACTAATGACATACTATATGGTGACTAACATAACATTAAATTAAATTTAAAAATGTGAAAAGAAACAGGTGAAATTATATGTTTTATTAATCCCCGTATAACCAAAATATTGTCATTTTGACATGTAAACAATATAATAACTATTACTGAGGTATTTTATAGCCTTTTTTCTCTAATTCTTCAAGACCCAAATATATGTTATAGCTCAGTCTGGACCGGATACATTACAAATGCACGATATCCATACATGGACAGTGGCCGCAGGTGGAGAGCACAGATTTAGACTTTATATTCTAGGTCAGAGGGAGCCACAAAGAGTTTCAAAGCAGAGATAACGTACTCCATCCCCTCATAGTATCCCTAGAAGTCACCATATTGAATTTAATTTGGTAATTACTTATGGAGATCCAGTTATAAGTTACTGGACAAGACCTGACAAGTTAAGATGGATTACCAAGGGCATGTACATCAACAAGCAGCTAATGTTGTAGGAGAAATACCAACAATGTGCAATGAGGAATAAGAACTGGGTAATTCTAACACAGCAAATGTTTCCATGAAGACAAGGATCCCAACAATTATTGCAGGTCCATTATGTGCTCTGAACAATGCTAGGCTTTCCACATTTTTCTCACATTTCATTCTCCTGGCAACCATGGACATTGGCATTGTGACCTTTCATTTATGAATGAGAAAATACGATTTATTTTTTTTTATGAAAGGTTAATCGTGGACTTTCAGAAAGAGGGATCTATAGTGGAGATTAGAAGCCAGCCCTCCCTCACCGCCCCTGATCATCATGGAACAAGCAGATGGCCTTACTGGTGGGCACAGTGCTCAGTAATTACGTGAATGAATGAAACTCCTGACAACTCTTTCCATTGTCTTTCAGAACAGTACTGTCTCTGGTGCTTTTCCTCCCTTGTTGACCTCCTCTTCTGAGTTTCTTTGAGGGCTCCTTTTTTTCTGCCTTCTGTATGAATGACTTTCCGTTCTGTGCCAGAACAGAAGTCCTCATCTGGGGGTTGATGACTCCTCAGCATTCTCTCCTTGGACCTCAGGTTTCTCAAGACACTGTCCACCTTGTCTCTCTCTCATACTCCGTCCAATGCAGCTGATGTCTATATGGTGGTGCGTGGTGGTCCTTCATTTCCTTAGGGAAGACTATCTGAGTACCACCCTGTGCCAGGCCCCATGCTATTGCTGCTCTAGATCACACAGCATTGGTGCTGGGAATACATATAGAAATAGCGGAGCTCCGCCGCTTTATAACTTGATTGTTCATTTACAAGGCAAAGTGGAAGAACTGGAGGCCGATCCATAAACAGTGCTTTATAATACAAATAGAATGACAAAGTGTTGGGGCAGCCGATAAGAAGGTATGACTGGGAGAATCAGGGAAGGATTCTCAGAAGTAAGATGATTCAGACAAATTGAGAAGGGTTTGATGTTCTCCAGCAAGATGCAGAAGGCATGTCTGTCAAGAGAAATGCAACTAAAAAGGGAGAGTTGCTCGAACCAGGATGGTTGGTTTGGGCAATGTGAGTCTAGAGCAAAAGTGGAGGGAAGGAGCAGAAGGAGGTGGGGTTGGAAAGAAAGGTTGCGACCACATCACCGTGAGTTTATATTTTAGCCTACAGGCAATGGGGAGTTCCTAGGAGATTTTAAGCAGGGATTCCTTCTGGCATTGATTGGAGTGGGTAGAAACTCGGTGAAATAATCTAATGGGTGACCTGATCCTCATCTTAGAAGAAGGTAGGGAGAGAAGAGGAATTATTCAGTTGTTTACATTCACTTTTTCCATTCATTTCTTTTAGGATTGGGTAGTACACTATGATCTAAACACTCTAAACCTCACTTTTCCCTTGTTATCTCCTCACATCTAAGCCCTAAACATGAAGATGAAGATGAAGATAAAAAGGAGAAGGAAAAAGATCCATGTGAAGTAGAACCTCAAAAACCAGAAAAAGATCTACCTTCAAGTCATCTTTTCAAGGTATCAGTGTTCTAGGGTTCAGGGCCAAACAGTAAAAGTTCAGGGATGTCATGGGAGTAGTTCATGGAGTGACTTTTTAGAGCCTGAGGCAGCAGCTCTCTATAGACAGCGTCAGAAGACCCTGGGGTGTTGGGTGTTTTCTCAAAGAAATGAACTTGACAGTAACCCTGAGCTCTAGCCTCAGGTGTCCATTTATTAGCCATAAAGCAGGCCTTAGGGGTGGGGCTGGGTCTAGTATGAGTTCAGCAAGGCATCCAGAGGGCAAAACATAGACACTCATTCGGGTGTTGCATCCTCCAATTGAACAACCCCAGAAGGAGGGCCTCCTTAAGGTGTGTGCTGGAGGGCCCTACTTAGAAGAACAACTTACCTTTGAGCTCAGTCATTTCATCTGTAATAGAAGAACAAATCATCCCTACTCAATTACCATCCCCAGTCCCACCCAGATTCTGTCTGGTTTATGTTGATAAGATAATGTATGTGAAAGCGCTTTGTAGACCATGACATACCATAAAAATGTAAGGTATTCTTAATTATTACTTATTAGTAAATACTGTATGCATGTGTATACTCCTATCCAATTGGCATTGTCCCCCTCAAAACAGCTAGGGTGGTCAGAGGCTTAAATTATCGATATCACCAGTGCTGCTACTAATGCTCAGAACATTCCGAAAACCTATTTGAGATATGCCTATCGTAGAATATCAGATTGCTCCAGTCCCAGCTGCAGGGCTTGGAAAAATTAAGCAGCTTGGTGGTGGTGTGGGCCTGAACTGGTGGGTAGGCCCACAGGGTTCAGGGCCAAGGCTGTGTGTTTATAGAGTTCCACAAAACAGCATAATTCAAGGAAGAATTAAGTCAGTAATTGTGGAAGAAGGGGACCAGAGTTAGGGAAGGGGCATTGCATCCTGAGGCCAGAGAGAGGACAAGGCCATAAGTGGGTGATGGGGCCAGAGATCAGAAAGGGGTTATCAGGAGCATGAGAAAGACAATGGGGAAGTCACGGTTATGGACATTGACCATGAAAGAGCAAAAGCAGGGATATGTTCTTTATCAGTGCTGGCCATTTGACAAGAGCCAGGTATGGGGTCAGGCTGCCACCAAAGGGACATATTCCTGCTTTTGTGATGTGGATTTGAGTTTTGGAAATTGTTGTAGGTGATTTGGATTATGTTAGGTAAAAGGAGTGGGTGGTGTAGCTGGGCAGTGCTTTTTGGGGTCAGGTGTAAATGGTACATCAGTAGATACAAATTCAAACTGACCCTAGGAAGCATTCCCAAGGACAGGCCAAGGGGAACCCACACACGGCCTTATTAGGGGCCACAGTGAAGGAAGGCAGTCACTGCATTTGTGTGAAACTCTGACTTATTACTTTGTCATTTTTCCCCGTTAAAAAATTCATTCTTGGCTGTGTGACTTGAAAAAACGCCCCTCCTTTTAGTTTGTCCAGACCACACCAAGAGCTCAGGAAATCCCATACTTTATAACTGTTAAGTACTTCGGCTTCTTCTGACTGCTTTCAGATGTATTGTCATAGTCAATGCACCTGTCCAACTTGCCATCAGAAGGACAATAATCTCCTCTCCTATCCACCATCTGATAAATAGCCAGAAAGGGGGTAATTCTCCTTGGTTTCTGGTGTCTATTCCTGGAAATCCATCCAGAGCTTTCTGAAATGCACATCTGCTCAGATCGCTGCCTGGGGCTCAGTGAGGCCCCCATTGAACCTTGCACACGAGACCCTGCATTACTCAGCCTCATTCTGTCACATCTTTCTCACCTCGTCTTTTCAACCTGTCCCTTCCAGTCTTCCTTCAGCATCAGCTTCCGTACACCTGTCTGAGGACCCTAACTTCTCCAGATACCCATGTGTTTGCTCGTGCTGATTTGTCCCTTTATCCCCTTTGTCAATCTCTTCCTTTCATTTTAAAGTACTCTTTAATAAGATCTGCTTTGGAAGTCTTCCTCCACCCTGTGGACCTCCCCTCCTCCGTTTCTGTCTCAGTGAACAACACAGCTGCAAATGGCCCTTGCCACGTGGTACCTTAATGTTTGTGTGTCTTGTCTCCATGATCAGTGTGTAGGCCACCATGCCCATGGTGTCTCTCTATCTCCGGAACTCAGCATTCATGTCTTACCAACACTGCAGGGAGGGAAAGGGAAAGGAAGTACAGAGGAACAGAACGGCAGGGGGCCAGAAGAAATATCAGGCAAAAGGAACACAGCATCCCTTGGTGGTCAAGAGCACAGGGCTCAAATTCTGCCTTAGTAGACCACTGGCTAGGAGACCAGAGGGTTTGGAGACCTGTTATTTAACCTTTCAAAACTCTTTATCATGTGGACTAGTGATATTTTCCCAGTGGGGGGTCCTGGCGATGAGGTGAGATAAGATATTTGAAGAACCTTCTCTGTTACATGCTGTGGCCTCCTGTGGGGCTGCCTCCCCTGGGCATTCCATGGCCATTCAGAGGTGAGCCAAAGACTTGGTGTGCATCCTTGTGAAACTTTGTCTAGGGGGACTGCATTCAGTACCACAATAAATCCTTGCTATCTGTGAAGCATGAATGACGGAAGAAAAGCACAAGTAAGTGGGAAATGGAGCAGGTAAGTCAGAGCTCTATAGCACTCTCCCTATTGCATGTATTTAGGGGGCCATGCGTGGAGGGATGCTGGGAAGAAAGCAGGTGATGAAAGTCCTCGGAGGCCGCAGGAGCATGCTGCCCAGGAAGCAGGGCCCTGTGAGCGATGCCACCCAGACAAAGGTTTGCCTCCAAGACCCGAAGCTGGCCAGGCACTCCCTAGGCCACTGTAAGTTGCCTTTCTTCCTGGTTCTGTTCACCGTCATCACATGATTTACAAGTTGTGGGTGTCTAAGATGTTACTTTCTTTTATAAATATTTATTGAACATTTATTATGTGCTAGGAAACTTACCCTCATGGGGCAGTTGTGCAGTCATGGAAAGAGCACTGGATTTAGAAGTAGAAGACCAGAGAGGAATAGGTATTGGGTACACAAAGAAAAGAGATATCCACTCCAGCCCAATAAACCATGGCAGACCACTGACATTTCGTGTGTTACAAACCAGTTATAAGAAGAATAAACATGCAGTGATCATAAGATGAACTCCAGGTCCCTTAAAATATGCTTCTGGGCTAAATGGCCACATCCTTGCCTCACAGGTCCTTCCCTGTATACTCTGCTGTATTCTGCATATCCTGTTTTAAGTGTTTATATGTCCCTGTTATTTCGCCTGATCTCTGTCTGGAATTCTCTACCTGCTGATGTCCTAGGCATCCTTTAAGTTCTATCTCAGAAGACACTTCTTCTGAGGTCTCCCTTACCTCTGTCCATCCTCCTCTTCCCTGCTCCCCAGGGACCACAATTCCCCACTCTTTCTGTTTCTGTGGCACTAAAACAGCAACCAAGTGACCGCATCTCCATATTAGGCTTTACAGTTAAGCATTTCTGGGACCAAGGCCCCCTATATACTAAGCCCATCATCTTAGGAAACTTACAGGGTTTCATGTACAAATGGGGTTGATATTATTTTCCAGGGCTATTTGTCAATGTTTGTAAAGTGTATATTTCATGTGATCACTAACTGTTAGTTATTTATTTATTTAGTTATTTATTTCCTTCTCTAAAAATAAATAACTGTTAGTTATTTATTTATTTAGTTATTTATTTCCTTCTCTAAAAAAAGTATAGCATACCTTACATTATAATACATGGGGTATGTGTTTGTCTCCCATGGTACATGGTGGGCACCATGTGATCAGAGACCATTTGGTATTTTTCTCTGTATTTCTGCAACCTGGCCCAGTGTCTGGCACACTGGAGATCCCCCAATGAAACTTAGTTAAAGAAAGAAGTAAAAGAATAAATCCAACTTCAGTGAAACTACGGTAGATTTGACAACATGAATTATTCTCTTGACTAAGAAAAGTAAAGAATAAATTTTTGGAAAATGTATTAAAGCATCACAGAACAGATGTAAAAAGAAAGCATCCATATACTCACAGGAACCAGGAACCCTGGAAGGTGAGTGCCAGAGCTACTCTTGCCCTAGGGGTTTTTACTGAGATCTGAATCTCTTGAGCTCCTGTTTTGACTGTGTGATATGCAGAGGACAGGAGCTATATCCCAGGGTCTGCCCCAAGTGAGTTTATAATTGGGAACTCCTGTATGAAGTCAGGACCTCACAGGATTATGTCTACAGAGAATGAATAAGACTGTGCCTATAGTAAAAAATACTATATTGTGTACTTATAAATTCGTTACAAAAAGATTTCAAGTGTTCTGAACACAATACAAATTTCTTCAAAAATAAATGGAAAAGGGAGAAAAAGACATTTTGATACTAATGACACATGAGAAAGCACAAAAGTGGCATAAAATAAAAAACCATGCCTTAAATTGAGAAGTAGGTAGACTTAATCTGGAATACAGGGAAACAAACAAACAAACAAACCAGAAGTGAGAAGAAGACCAGCTGAAGTGAACTGAAGAGTTACAGGAGAGCCTTGAATATGGGGCTGAAAGCTATTTTCATGCAATTATTTACTGTCCATGAGGAGTCACTATAGATTTAAAGATTATACCATGAGGAAAATAGTCCAAAAAGGATTATTCTGAGTAATCTGTACATGCTGCTAAAGCACAATGGGAGTTGCTGAGTTCATTAATAGTTCTTTGCAGTACTTGTTTGAGTAGCACAAAATGTTTAGTCAAGGAGAATGGGCATAAAATCAGAAAGTTTTGAGAAGAAAAAAATACAATAGAGTGTCTTTCTATACTTCTTCTATGCAAATAGGCCTCTTGGAAAAATGAATGAAATAAAAGTATCACTTCTGGTTGAAAAAAATTAACACAACATAAACCCTTGTAGTCAAAGGAAACTTGGTGCTAGGCGAAGAAAAAAGAATGATTACCATAAGCTGATCCTCATGTCCACCAGCAATTCAAATCCCTACCACTATGTGTGTGGTCCAAAAGAAGGCTAATGTAATCTAACATGGTATCTTGGTAGCTCTTGGTAGCACTCCCAGACAACTGGTAGAAGCAAAAAAAATCCTCTTTGATGGAACAAACTTCTATCCCAGGTTTAAATAATTCCACAATATATACTTCTAAAAATTAACAGTTCATAGACAAAAATTACTAAACACACAAGCAAACAAGTCACAGTGACTGAAAACCAGTGGAACAACAGACTCTAGGAGCCAACCTGCAAGATGGTACAGATATTAGAATTATTAAACACAAAGCATAGTATTTAATATATTTCAAAAATTAAAAAATATGAAGGAATAAACAGATTTGAAAAAGATAAATAATTTGATAAATTGATATAGAAAGAAGTGAATTAATTATACATCAGATTAGGCACAGGTGAAGAAATTAAGGAATGAGAAGATAAATCTAGAGAAATTATCCAAAATATATTCCACAGAGGAAACGATAGGAAAGAATGAAAGAGAGGATAAGAATCCTCAAGGATAACCCTCTTACGCTGTTGGTGGGAATGCAAGTTGGTGCAGCCACTTTGGAGAACAGTGTGGAGACTCCTCAAGAAATTAAAAATAGAGCTTCCCTATGACCCTGCAATTGCACTACTGGGTATTTACCCCAAAGATACAGATGTAGTGAAAAGAAGGGCCATCTGTACCCCAATGTTTATAGCAGCCATGGCCACAGTTGCCAAACTGTGGAAAGAACCAAGATGCCCTTCAACAGATGAATGGATAAGGAAGATGTGGTCCATATACACTGTCACTATAGAGTATTATGCCTCCATCAGAAAGGATGAATACCCAACTTTTGTAGCAACATGGACGGGACAGGAAGAGATTATGCTGAGTGAAATAAGTCAAGCAGAGAGAGTCAATTATCATATGGTTTCACTTATTTGTGGAACATAACAAATAACATGGAAGACAAGGGGAGATGGAGAGGAGAAGGGAGTTGAGGGAAATTGGAAGGGGAGGTGAACCATGAGAGACTATGGACTCTGAAAAACAACCTGAGGGTTTTGAAGGGGCAGGGAATGGGAGGTTGGGGGAACTAGATGGTGGGTATTAGGGAGGGCACGGATTGCATGGAGCACTGGGTGTGGTGCAAAAACAATGAATACTGTTACGCTGAAAAGAAATAAAAAATTTAAAAAAAAAAGAATCCTCAAGGATAAAAGGAGAAGACTTAAAATAGCACCAAATCAGAGTTCTACAAAAGGATCCTAGAAAGAGTGGAAAGGAGGAAAAAAAATAAAGAGATAATGCCTGATAATTTTTTAGAATTGTTGAAAAATATCAATTTGTACATCCAGAAGCCCTTAAGTTCTCAAGCAGCATAAATAAAAGAACTCCACACCTAGTTATACCTTAAGGAAATAGAAGGATATTGAAGAATAAGAAAATATCTTAAAATATCTTAAGAGCAGACAAAGGAAAAGGCCAGTCACCCAGAAAGAAACAAGCAGGCTGATTGCTGAGTTCTCAAAAACAAGAGTGTATAACTTGAATACAATGCTGCTGAAAGATATTGAATGTCTACCCAGATTTGTATAACTAGTGAAAATGCATGTCAGGAATAGAGGAAAAAATGTGGTATTTGCAAACAAATAAAAAGAGATTTTAATCACAAAATAAAACCTTCTGATGGAGATTCTAAAGCGTTTAGTTCAGGCAGAAAGAAGATGATCCCAGATGGAGAATTTTGGATACAAGAAAGAATAGCAAAAGTGTCAACCGAATAAAACAATAACATCAAACTGTGGAGAGGGGAAAAAATATTGAGCATTAATAGCACATACTTTGGGAAGGTAACTCAAAGCATTCTAAGGTCTTTAATTGTGAGTAACAATAGTGATTTATGCTAGCTTTAGAAGAGTAGCTAGAATATATTCATCCAAAGATACCAGAGTGAAAAGCAAGGCACAGAGTGGGAGGAGTTACTTGATTTATACATATATTTGACGAAGGACTCCAATATGGAATATATAAATCTTCTATAAACATCACTGTATCCAGAAAACACAAAGTAGAAATCAGAAATAGAAATTGAGAGACATTGGGAAAAGAAGAGGTACTTCATTCAAGAAGAGATTCAAAAGGTAAATACATTATGGAGGAGCTGTTCACCTTCATTAAGTCTCTGGGAAATGCAAATGAAACCTACAATGTGATATCACTACCCGCCCACCCAAATGGCTAAAATAAAAACCACTAAAAATATCAAGTCTTTGTGAAGTTATGGAAGAACTAGAACTCTCCTACATGGCTGGGACTGTAACTGGGGTAATCGCTTTGGAAAACTGTCTGGCAGTATCTATTAAAGCCCAGCATATGCATATCCTATGACTAGCAACCCCATGCCTATTCTTATACCCAATAGAAATGCATACTTCAATTTACCAAGACATATACAAGATGTTCACAGCAGAACTTTTTATAATAACCTCAAACTGGAAACCATCCACATGTCCATCTAAAGTAGAAAGGATAAATGTAGCATGTTCACACAATGGAATCGTTACGGGAATGAACAAATTACAGCCATACGCAACAGCACGGATGAATGTCACATAGTTTTGAAGAGAAGTAGGCAACACCAAGAGAACATTCTGAATCATTCTATTAACATGAAGTTCAGAAATGAGCAGAACTGACCTCTGATATTGGGCGGTACAATGGTGGCTCCCCTTGTGGGAGGGAACAAGGACTAGAACAGAGCATGGGAAGGGCTCAGGGGCACTGGCAGTGTTAGGTTTTTAGATGAATATGTTAGATTTGGGAAAATCCATTGAGCTTGACCCTTAAGATTTGTGCTTTTTCCTGTATGTTACCATTAAAATTTGAAACACAGTAAGATACTGGGCTCTCTGCTCAGCAGGGAGCCTGCTTCCCTTCCTCTCTCTCTGCCTGCCTCTCTGCCTTCCTGTGATCTCTGTCAAATAAAATAAAATAAAATAAAATAAAATAAAATAAAATAAAACAAAACATACTAGGATAACTATTAAAAGATAGCACATATTCCTTCCAAACAAACAGAAAACAAAGAAGAAAGAGGAAGATGAGGGGGAAAAATAGAACATACAAAAAGTATGTAATGAAATAGCAGGTGTAAAATTTAATATATCAGTAAACATTATTAACTCAATACATGAAACACTCTAGTTAGAAGATGGACGCATTCAAATCATCCAGTATTAAAAAATATGGGAGTGCCTTTTATGTGCCGGGCCCTGTTCTAGGTGCTGGGGTTATAACGGTAGACAAAACTGACCAATATACCTATGCTTATGAAGGTTGCACTCTGATCAGAGGAGACAGATGGTAAATATGTAAATAATGAAATACCCACTCTGTGGAATGGTATGGTAGTAAATGTTATGGAAAAATATAACATGAGGAAAGAGAATCAAGCAAGTGGAGGCAGTAGCAGTTGCAATTTTAAAGTGTTCACAGGTGACTCCAAAGATGTCAAGTAGATGAGAGCCAAGTGTGTCTAGCGTAAGAATGTTGTGGGGAGAGGGGAGAAGGCATGCAAATACCTGAGGCAGGAACCTCCCAGATGTGGGGACAGAAGAGCAGGAAGACTGTGCAGCTGGAGCAGGGTGTAGTAGGAGATGAGGTCAGAGACATGACAAGGGGCGGGCCAAATAGCTCGGGGGCTCCTGTAGACCGTCCCAAGAGCTCTGGCATTTCCTCTGACAGATTTTTAAGAATGAATGAGAGGTTTTGAGCACAAGAATAGAATGATCGGATTGTATTTAAAGAATCATCCTGGCTGAAGTCATGAAAGAAGAAGTGCGGAGGGATAAATCAGGGACCCGTTAGGAGCTCATTGCAGTAACGTGAGAGAGATGATGGGAGCCTGGAGGAACACACGTGGTAGACTTGAGATGCGTTTGGATTCAGGATAGCATTTGGAAGTAGAGAAGGGACTCAGAGATGTCTCTGTGTTTGGGACCCGAACAACTGAAAGGACAGGTTGCCACTTTTTATTGAGATGCAGTTGACTTCAGGAAAAGCAGATTTGCAGAGAGAAACTGTCAGTTTGGTTTGGAGCATAATGTGTTTAGACAACCAAATGGGAGTGGTGTGAAGGCTGATGGAGTATCTAGAATTCGTGAAAGATGTCTAAGTTAGAGATTTAAATTTGGGAGTTGTCTGTGTTTTTAAAAAGATGCCATAAACTTTTACATATGCTGCAGCCAAAAGGAAGGATTAAGAAAGAAAAAAAAAATGTCTTGAACTAGGAATGAAACACCTGGGTGTTTAGCATCTCTGCTTTGTGCTGAAGAAATTTACTGGTAACTCCTTAAGGAAAAGGAGCACTTTATGGGGTAATAAGGAGGTGACATGCTTGAGACGGTTCAGGGTCTACATGCTAACTGACTTCTAATCAGGGGATAAAACCTTGTTGCTTGGTTCATTTAATTGACACAAGGCAATTTGCTTATTGCTTATTTCTCAGATATATCCCTTCTTTCTGATTAATAGTTCATGTGTGAAAATGGTTCTGAATCAATATTCAAAATATTAACCCATGCCAATTGATAAAAGTGTGGCAGTTTTATGGTTATGACAAGTTTACAGCTCTGTGAAATAAACCAGCACCTGCAACTAGCTACTTGGGCCAACAATCCCTGTACATTTTTCAACCTGGCACACCATCTTCTGGCTAATTCCCTCACTAAGAAACAGGAAATGTTAACATGTTCAATCAACTCCTCTAAGAAATTTGAAGAAAAAAATGCCACAAAACTGGATGAGTTCATCTAGATTTAAAGAGAGAGAAGAGGCACCTGGGTGGCTCTATCAGTTGGGCATCTGACTCTCGGTTTTGACTCAAGTTCTGATCTCAGTGTCATGGGAATGAGCCCTACATCATTGGACTTTGCCCTCAGTGGGGAATCTGCTTGAGATTCTCTCTCCCTCTTCCTCTGCCCCTCCCCACAATGCATGCAGATGTGCTCTGTCTCTCTCAAATAAATAAATAACTGTAGAAAAAAGTAGAAAATCCAGGGCTGTACCCTGGAGGATCTCACTGTCTGAGGTCAGAGATTAGAGAAGAGCCATCCAAAAAATTTACTGGTGGGGAAGGGGGAGGGGGAGGGTAGCTGGGTTATGGACATTGGCAAGGGTATGTGCTATGGTGAATGCTGTGAAATGTGTAAGCCTGATGATTTACAGACCTGTACCTCTGGGGCAAATAATACATTATATGTTAATAAAAATAATTTTAAAAAATTACTGGTCACTAGGCTAGCACTCTTCATAAATACATATTCATCCTTGCCACAGTCCTGTAAGAGTTGGTGTTATTATTGTCCCAACTTCAGAGAACCATAACTGAGTCTCTGCAAGGTGAAGCGGTGTACCAAAGAAGCGTACATACCAAGATCATAACCCAGTTTCAGCGTATGAAATCTGCTTTTCCTATTCTCGCCTCCACCGCCATGGCATATGCGAATGCATTTATGGTAGCAGTTGTTGAGCTACTCTTCGGGACTTTCTCTATTTTCTTTACAGGTGGCTATGTGGAGGCCTTGGGAGTCACTACAGAAATGCCAGGTGAGGGGGCCTGTAAGCCTCACTCCAACTCAGAGGAGACATATGATGACGTTGAGTACCCCGGGAGAGCAGGGTAAGTGTGGTGAGACTAGAGATGACTGTGGCAAGACTGAAGGTAGGACACAACAGGTTAATGGTCTTTGCATTCTTTCTCCTTGCAGACCACAGTCAGACCTTTCTAACTCATTTGCTTCTGATAATGGTAAGTATAAGAAGACATTTGGAACTGTCAGTAGGAATTGCTGAGTGCTTCTGCGGCTGATTAGTGTAAGGTGTCTCTTATCTATATATACTTTCAATAATGCCAGTCGGGCGGGGCGATGATAAGCTGGGTAGGAGAAGTGGTCCAAGGTATGTGTTAACAAATGCACTTAGAATCATGAAGGTGAAGACGCTAATAATGGGGCTCTTGTGGCAATAAATCAACTTCACTGTGAAATGTCCTCCTTCCTGACTGCTTCACAGTGCAGGTCTGATTATAGGAATGTTTATTTTTTTAATTTAAATTTGGTTAGCTAATATAGAGTGTAATATTGGTTTCAGAGGTATGATTCAGTGGTTCATCACTTACATCCAACACCCAGTGCTCATTATAATAAATGCCCTCCTTAATCCCCATTACCCTTCTAGCCCCTCCCATACCCACTTCCCTCAATCAACCCTCAGTTTGTTCTCTATTATGAAGAGTCACTTATGGGTTGTTTCCCTCTCTCCTTTGTTTCTTTTCCCCTTCCCATATGTTCATCTGTTTTCTTTCTTAAATTCCAGGAACGTTGCTTACTTAACACAGAATCATGGTTTCCCAATACTTTTAAGATCAACTTTTGCATGGTCTAGAGCCTTGAGTGGTTTGCCTCTACTTGCCATTGAGCACTCTTCACACCATACTCAGTCTTCACCCTCGAGATCCATTCATGCCTTCTTCCTTTTTGCTTCTCTGACTTGCCAAGCTCCACCACAGGGTGTTCTCATGCGCTCCTCCTTCTTCCCTCCCCTGGGCCCCTTTGCCTACGTGACTCTTAATGTTTCCTCTGATCCCAACTCCTTCGTTATTGCCCCAGGGAATACTGCCCTTGTATACAGTCTCATCAGTCTCCTAGTACCTAGGCCCTCCCTCTTAGTACTTTACAGTTATAATTTTGTATGTATGGGATTCTTCCATTAATAACTATCTTCCCTCCTGGATTGTTACTTTCTTCATGCTTACTACTTTCTAGCCCTTAGCATAATGCTAGGCACATCTGAGACACACCAAAACTACCTACTGAATGTGAATGGATAAAGAAATAATAAAGGAGGGATAATCAAATGCCGCTCTGGTTGCTTTTGTCTTCCTTAGAATGTCAGAATTTTAGATGGTAAAACAACCTCAGAGATCATGAAATCCAGTACGTCATTTTAGAAAGGAATTAAGGCATGGAGAAGTTAAGTGACTCTCCTCAGCTCACTATGTGTGAGTCACATTGTAAACTTGAAAATCCTCCATTGCCGGGTAGCCTCAAAGTGTATCTATATACTTTAAGCTCATGCGTTGGGCTAGGGGACAGATTATTCAAGATGCCTTCTTTTTCTCCATTATTGCCCCAACCTTCAACACAGTGTGTGATGTTTAATAGACTCTGAATGTTCTATATGAAATATGCAAAGGACGAGAGTAGAAGGATAAAATGTGTTAATAAACCCACTTTCTTTTACTACATCAGATCAGACTTGGAATCAGGTGGAAGCAAATATGAATTTTCATTTTGTACATACTTTTATAGAGGTTTAATTATTTCTTACCATATGCTTATTAAAAACAAAAAACAAAAAACATGTGCTTGACATCATACCTAGCACCTGGTAGGTATCCAGTAATTTCTTATGAAATATGAATCTGAACTATTGTCATTATAATAAATGAAAATCATTTTTTTAATTTCAGAAGAAAATAATGAAGAAATGTATGAAGAGGTCTATAAAACAAAGAGCAACTACCCAAAAATAGAGTGAGTTTCTGTCTTTCTCAGCTTTGTAGCTAATGGTATTTCCCTGTTTGTGTAAGAAAACCAGAGTTGAAGAAACAAACCCCCTTCCTTGACCCTATCATCCTTAGGGAGGATTTGCATCAAGAGGAAAGATAAGATATTTTAATACTATATTGTGATGAATAAGAGACTTGTGATTATATATAATCATATGCTATAATTTTTAATTATATTGCTTCCTCTTTTGAGAAAATGTCCACTTCTCAAAGTACAAGGCTTTCATATAGTGTTAGGACATGAGTGAGAAAGGTGAAGTAAACATCAGTAAAACTTGCTTCAGTTCTATCATAGCAGTTCTAGGAAGAAATTAATGGTTATGACTTAACTTGTGTCTTTGCAAGTCAATAAGACTGTCTCCAGGATTTGGGCTTAATTTAATATCTAGGAATTCCATGTTATCAGGAATACTTGTTCAAATGGGCATTATTCATCAATTTTAGTTAGTGGGGGCACTTTGTGGAAAATGAGAGAGCAATGGTCAAAAGCAAGAAAGATGAGGGTTAAAGGGAAGAGTAGGGATCCATACTGGGTGGGATGCTGTGGGTGTATCATTCCCTCTCCCTACCCTTGAAAAACCCTGAGAGCATATCTGGAAGAATTTTAATACTTAACTGGGCAGTAAATATACCACCATTGTTGTGACATCATTCAATAAATTAAAGGTCAATGACGTAGATTTCAGGAGCTAGGAATTTCAAAACATATTTCCAGTATAGTTTATAAACTATGCTTCCCTAACTCATCTTCTCTAAAGGGAAGACCTTGCTTTGTATCCTCAAAATAGAGACCATTTGGGGTAGATGAAAGTTTGTACTGAAGTATAATTCCCTTCAAAGCTGGCTGGTATGTGTCATTTCATATTGGTACCTAAACAAAGAAGAAGAGCCTGGATGTTGATAAGGCATTTCCTGTCTCTTCCTGGAGTGAGGTGTGTTCTGGGATGAGCTTCTTCCATCTCCAGGACTCTCTGAAATGTCATGTTATTTATATCCTCTGATTCCTCTTAGTTTAGATGGAAAAGAAGCACTGAAAAGACTGCGGAAATTCTTCAAGAAGGAAAAGGATAGATTTAAAATGAAGAAAAACAAGTTGAAAGAAAACGTAAGGTAAAAAGTCCTTTTGACTTTTTTTTTCCAGGGGAGACCTAGCTGTGCTAACCTGGTAGTTTTATATCCTGTTCTCAGAAACAGAGCAGAGGGTATCTGAAACTAAAACCAAAGGCCCTAGTTAACACCTGCCTCCTTCTTTCCTATTTGTGAGTGAACCATACTAATAAGACAGTGACCACATCCTTTCACAAAAAAAAAAAAAAAAAAAAAAATTGATTAATAAGTGGTTGTAAACAAGGATAGAAGGAAAGTCTTAGGCAAAGTCTAGACAGTAAATTTTTCCTATCACCTTTGGCATATATTCCTGGTAGCACTAACTATTATTAATTGTATCCTTTTATGCCTTCTTAGCCCAACAAGTTCCAGTGGTTTTCTTTTCTTTTTTTTTTTTTTAAAGATTTTATTTATTTATTTGTCAGAGAGAGAGAGAAGGAGAGAGAGAGAGAGAGAGAGAGAGAGAGTGAGCACAGGCAGACAGAGGCAGAGGGAGAAGCGGCTCCCTGCGGAGCAAGGAGCCGATGTGGGACTCGATCGCAGGATGCTGGGATCATGACCTGAGCCGAAGGCAGCCGCTTAACCAACTGAGCCACCCAGGCATCCCTTCCAGTGGTTTTCATTGTCTACACTTTGTATTCTAATTGGCCTCTCTGGAGTGAGGCAGTGTGTATAGAGGGGAGATGAACTTTCCAGCCAAGTGGTTCATGTATCTCAAGGTCTTAGACCTGGAGAGGACCCTCCCAGATCTCCCCAGCTAATTACCAACATTTGAGAAGGCTGCAGATTTACTAGCAGTAGAGATGGGAAGCCTGAATTCTGGGTTCTAGTTTCAGCTCTGCCATTTTTCATTGTGCAGTCAGGGGCAAATCATGATCCAGCCCACATTTCCTCTTGCATACAAGGGAGACTCAGAGGTACTTCTCTAATATGTAGAAATGGATAGATCTGTTTTATGAGGCAGGGGATGATAAAATAATTTCCCCAGTGTCATCAGGCATACTGGCATGGGACTGTTACTCTACCCTGAAGTTCTTGTCAATTATAAAACCTCAAAGTTACATGATTTTAAGTCCAACTGTCTGCTGGATCTAGATCTACCAAGAGAGCCAAAAGAACATGAGGTTCATAAATTATAGTCCTGACCATGGAAATAGAGCTGCAGTGGTCAATAAGAACTATGCACAAAGGCATTCTCTGGGCCTAACAGGTTAGATGCTTCTGACAAAAAATTATGATGTCTGTGGTCCCTTAGAAATTTGATCCAAGTGAGGAGCACCTGGATGGTGTAGTCAGTTAAGTGTCCGGCTCTTGGTATCAGCTCAGATCATGATCTTGGGGTCATGGAATCAAGGCCCACATTGGGTTCTGCACTTACCATGGAGTCTGCATGGAGTCCCCCAAAGGGACTCTCTCTCCCTCTGCCTCCACCCACTCACACTCTCTCTGAAATAAATAAATAAATCTTTAAAAAATTGATCTAGGTGAGAATGCTAATATTTTTAAATGCAAATCTGATTTCCTTTTTCTTAGAACTATTCAGTGAATCCTTAAAACCTTAGGACAAATATCCAGTACCTTCCCATGGCAAGTAAATACTTTTTGGCAGCTCCCTTCTTATCTGTGCAGTTTTATCTCTCACTCAGATTTCCACGCTCTACCTGCCATCATATTGTATGCCTCTTGCCTTCCACCAGGACATTCCTTTGGTCTTAAATGCACCTGCCCTCCTCCAACCTCCTTTGATTAGACTAGAAAGTTGTAGTCTTCCCTTAAAATATGGCCAAATAGTATCCCTTCTGGGACACCTTCCCTGAACCTCCCTACCCAAACCTGGATCTCCTGTTTCTCCTGTGTATCTCCCTAACATCTAGAGCATGTCTTACAATATCTATTAATACTCTGAGAAACTCTTTTTCTGAAAGTCAGAGAGCCTCAGGGTAACAAGAGAAATCCATATTATCTAGTCCAACCCAGTACACAAGCTTCTCTGCAAACTTCCTAAAAAACCAAGTACCTGTGCCTGCACACCTCTATAAAAGACAAGTTACCACCTGCAGAAAAAGATGTTTCATCTTTAGGAAGGTCTATTAAGATTTTTTTCCCATAAATTTTAGCAAACTCTGCCTCTCTGCCTTAATTGTTTCATTTAATAACATGTAGCTATAACAAGACAGGAAAGAAATTTCATTATCTTCTGTTGAGCCTTTTGATTGAGGGCTCCTCTTTTGAACACCAACTCCTGTTGATTACTTTGCCTTCAGAGGGAAGTTGTAACCATGGGAATGTGACATTTAAAAAGAGTAAGGTTCTTCCAAAACCAAAATGAAACAAAACAAAAAAAGAGTAAGGCTCTCTACCCTCTCTTTGTCTCAGACACACACACTGCCTATTAGGATAGTCATTAAATGGCTTGATTTAGGATAAATAAGTCAAGAATTAAATGCCACCAGCCTTAGCTACGCTACAAATTTTACACAGGAGTTAGTTGTTAAACCTGATCTCACTCCCTGTCCTCCAGATGCACTGACTTCCTTGCTTTTCTTTTAAGGACCAAGCACACCTCTGCCTTAAGGTCTCTGCCTTTGCTTTCCCAGAACACTCTTACTCAGATAACCATGTGGCTCACTCCCCTACTCCCTTCAGGATTCTGCTCAAGTCAACTTACCAGTAAAGCCTTCCCTGACCATATTCTGAAAAATGGCAAACCAACCTCCAACTGCAGCTCTCCTGCCCCCTTATCTTGTTCTACTTTTTTCAATTGTATTTATCTCCTCGCATGACCCAACGTAAATTTCCTTGTTTTGTCTGCTTCACCCTACCGGAATCCATAAGGGCAGGGATATTGACTGTTTGGTCCATTGCTAGATCTCCAACATGAAGAACCATGCCTGGGACATGATAGGTACTCAATAAATGGCTATTGAATGAACAAATGACCTAAAGGAAGGAAATATTCTAGATTTTTTGTAGCCTGAATTTCTAGGTTTAAATAGGAGCTACAACCACCCTGGCCCAACTGAAACAGTGTTAAGAAAGGCTCCATTGATCAAGGAGCCCTTGAGTGGAGAGGCCAAGGATATGTGCTAACTAGGCCTTGAGAACAAGGAGGGTGAAGTGCTTCACATGGGTTCTCTGTCCAATCTTCACAATGACCCCATGAGATAGAAACTCTTCTCTCCATTTCACAGATGAAAAATGAAGGCTTTGAAAAGTTATGTGACTTGCACAGGGTAAGTGGCAGAACTGAGAGTCGGATTCAGCTCTCTAACTCCAGGGACCAGGTGCTGCTTCTCCTCTATTCTGACAGCACCCAGTCTGGTCATATAGTTACCGACATCAGGACCAGTGAGCACCCTCAGCTCCTTGGCCAGGCATATCCACTTATGTACACCTCACCCAGCTCTAATATTCACCCTGTGAGATAGAGCTGGTATGCACTTTAAAAATGAAGAAACCAAGGCTTGCATAAAGGTTAGCTGGTTTTTCCCAAAAGTGCTGTTTCTTTGGACAATCCCGTATTGTGTTCTTATCACAGTGTTGTACTAATTTACTTTAGGTCTCCCTTATTAAACACTAAGCTACTTCAGGGTAGAAACTTGGTCTGATCATTTTGTATACACAACACATGGGCCTGGACCATGGTCAATGTCCCCTTAATACCTGTAGTGCTAAACTTAAATTAATTGCTTAAAATACACGAATTTTTTTCTACCACACCATACTTCCTTCCATCTCCTTAACTGTGTAACCAGTCTACTTGGGCCAAATGTCCTCTCCCACTTAGCAATCTGCTATCTTCCATTTCTCCCTGTCTTGGAACTCTGCTCTCAAGATATTCTTTTGGCTTAACCATATACAAAGACAGGGTCCTGTGTCTGCAGAGGGTAGTTCTCTTTCACCATATTTATCCCACAGGGGATATCCAGATGCACCTCAAGATATCGTGGGTTGGGTTCTAGACCACTACAGCAAAGCAGATGTTACAATCAACTGAATCAGATTTTTTAATTTCCCAATTCATAGAAAAGTTGTATTTACACTATAGTGTGGTCTATTAAGTGAGAACAATGTCTAAAAAATGTACATACCTTAATTAAAAAAGTAATCTAGTGAGTCATAATCACTGATCACAGATCACCACAACAAATATAATAAAAGTGAAAATGTTTGAAATATTGTGAGAATTACCAAAACATAACAGAGACACAAAGTAAGAAAATGCTGTTGGAAAAATAGTGCTGATAGATTTGCTTGATGTAGGGTTGTCATAACCCTTCCATTTATACAAACCACAGTTTATGTATGAAATGCGGTACAACCAAGTATAATAAAACGAGGCATGACTGTATTTGGTAGGCATCTGGAAAGGCTAGAAGGCAGAAACAGGATCTTGTGGATGGACAAAGGCAGAGCCTGAGGTTGTCTAGTTAGGAAAGGGAAGCAGATAATGGGTGGTCCTGGGGATACATAAGCTCATTTTTAAATGGTGGTTTGGAATTGAGGGGAAGGTTAATCAGAACAAAGCTGTAGGGAAGTTTTACTTCACATCTTTGCCTAGACACACCTGCATCAAGAAACCTAGTCATCAATAGGTTACTTGAGATGGATCAACTAATCTCTCTGAACCTGGTTTTTTTCTGTAACCCTTTTGTGTCTTTTGTCAATCTACAGTGCATTTTCAATTTCGCTGCCTGATTTAGGTAAGTGACATCCACTAATTGCTGGTACAAAACTACTCAGCATTGGCATATTCAGGGGCAAGGAGAGAGAAGGAGCCATTCTTCCTTCATTCTACATTTAATGAAAAATTGATACATAAAAATCAAAGATGTTTTACACAACCTTATTACTTACTTTGAAGAAGATGAATAACAAGTAACGTTTCTTAAATAACTACTGTATACCAGGCCTCTTAAAATCCCAGAAAAATAGGTATAATCTTTTCAGGGAGGCTTAGACCCACATCCATACTTTAGTGATCTGAGATTTGTACCCAAATCTCTCTGATTACAAAGTTTGTGCATTTTACAGTATACCACATAGCCTTTTGAAGGAATTGACAGCCAAATCACCCTAATTAAGACATAATAAGCTGGGCAGGATCATGTTGCAGTACACATACTAATTGCATCAAGGATGGGTCATTGGAATATTCTTTGCTTCAATATGAAAACAGTAGTTCACAAATTAGCATATTGCCTGATATACAGTATGATCTCAATACATGTTCAGTTAGTTGAATCTGTCAATAAAAGAGGGCTGAGTTGTTTCTCGGTTTTTGTTTTTGAGCTCTAGCCGTGATGGTACTTTGAGTTCTCTCTGATTAGGCAATTCAAATGTATATTATATTTCAGAAATATGAGTTGGCTGTACTAAACAAATGAAGGTTATATAAATAAACCTGGTAAAATCACAGGTCTCCCCAAATTCCCTTGGTCCAAATAAAAATCTAAAAAGCCAACTTAGGTATGCATTAATGTCCACAATAGCCAAACTATGGAAAGAACCTAGATGTCCATCAACTGATGAATGGATAAAGAAGATATGGTATATATATACAATGGAATACTATGCAGCCATCAAAAGAAATGAAATCTTGCCATTTGCAACAACATGGATGGAACTAGAGGGTACTATGCTTAGAAAAATAAGTCAATCAGAGAAAGACAATCATCATATGATCTCCCTGATATGAGGAAGTTGAGAGGCATCGTGGGGGGCTTGGGGGGTAGGAAAAGAAAAATGAAACAAGATGGGATCGGGAGGGAGACAAACCATAAGGGACTCTTAATCTCACGAAACAAACGAGGGTTGCTGGGGGGAGGAGGGGTAGGGAGAGGATGGTGTGGTTATGGACATTGGGGAAGGTATGTGCTATGGTGAGTGCTGTGAAGTGTGTAAACCTGGCGATTCACAGACCTGTACCCCTGGGGCTAATAATACATTTGTGTTAATAATAAAAAAAAACAGGTGTGCATTGTACTGCCACCCAAATTTATGAATAATCAAATATGAATTATGAATTATTATGCAAGAAGTTTCTCAGACTCAAGTGGTGAATCACTTAAATAAACATTATGGATTCTGGGGCACTGGGTAGCTTAGTTAAATGTCTGACTCTTGGTTTCAGCTCAGATCATGATCTCAGGGTTGTGAGATAGAGCCTTGTTTTGGGCTCCACAATTGGACATGGATCCTGCTTAACCTCTCTCTCTCTCCCTCACCCTCTGCCCCACCCCCACCTGTTTAAAAAAAATTATGGAATTCTCTGTCGAGCCCCAGGAATGTGAATATCCTAAACTGAAAATGTCTAATTGTGATTATGCACTAAAATTCAATTTTATGCAAGATTATTATAGAAGAGCAGTTGCCTATGGTTTGAAAGAAAAAAAAAATGGAAGAAAAATCTACATGAATATTCTACTTAAACTGTCTTTTTCCCAGGAATTAGGAAAAGCCCTCTTACTATTCTAGAAGTAGAATATCTTTGTCCAGCTCCAGGATGATGGGAACCTACTCTAAAAATGGTCCTTTCAGCAATGCATATTTTCTGAAAATCTGCATGAAATTAAGTTGATATAAATATATGTCTGTGTTTGAGATATTAGGGCATGCCACTATTTTTTAATCTCTCATTTAAATTTCTTCTCAAATGGAGATTGTTTTTGTTCTTTGATCCTTCCAGTCTATCTGCATTCTATGATAAGATTTTGATAAAGCAGTTGTGGGGATACACCTGGATAATTGGGTTTTGTGGATAATTTGTAAAGTGAGGGATTGTATAAACCACACCTAATGACTATTTTGGTCCTGTCTTGAACCCAGAACTTAGGTCTCAGGAAGCTATCATCTATGATAATGTGGACATAAATGAAAAAGAGTCAAGGTAAGTCATTTTACCTCATTGGTCATCCCTACTGATATGCAACGCATTTTCCAATGCTTTGTTAAATATGGTCAGAGGGCCACCTTTTCAGAGACTTAGAGACTGGATGAAAAGTCAGCTTGTGATACAACATAGACAGTTAGTAGTCTGAATCACCTAACATTTGTAGGTGATTCAGAAGTTACTGGAGCTTTTCAATCTGTTTCATATCTTCGAATCTAGAGGCTTGGAACTCATTTCAATGTAAAACACCGTTATTTAGTAGCCTCTTACATACAAAGCAGCCTGGAGGATAGCAAGCCCTGTCTGACAGATCCTCTGGTCTCAAATATGAAATAACTATAACATACCGAGAAACTGTCCTGAAACTCGATGCCCTCTCTCTAGCTATTTGTTATCTGTGCTTTCTATCTCAACTAAATGACTAAAAATAAAGGTCCCTTGTGCACATTTTTTATTCATATAGGGTTCTAAATTTTTTGCACTTATAAACACTATTGCTATAAATATTTTTACTAATCTCTTCTATGACTATGTCTAAGAATTTGTCTAGGAGATACTTAAGGGAAGGGAAATGCAAATTATGTAGAGAAGGCAAATTTATAAGAAAAATGCCAAATGGATTTTCCAGGTTGTTATACCAATTTACACCCTTCCCAACCATTTCTAAGGGGAGTATTGATCCTCCTTCTCACCAATACTTAGCACAGAGGAAATTCTTAATTTTCATCAATTTAGTAGGTATAAAATACTAAGTGTTGATCCCCTTTTAGTATGTTTATTCACCATTCATATCTTTCCTTCTGTAGGCCTGTTGACACTTTTTTCCTATTTTCCTATTGGGCTGATGGTCTTCTTATTTATTTGTAGATTTTTTTTTTAATGTATTCTAGATACCATTCCTTTGCCAGTTACATATGTTGCAGACACCTTCTTGTACATTGTAACTTGACTTTGCAATGTTCTTCCTAGTCTTCTAATGAATAGAAATTCTTAAGTTTAATGTATTTGAATTTATCAATTGAGTGTTGCTTTTAAAATCTTTTAAAGAAATCTTCATCCTAAGATCATATGATATCCTCCTGTATTTTCTTCTAAAACTGCTAAAGTTTTTGCCTTTTATATTTAAACCTTAGACCTATCTGGAATTGATTTTTGTGTTTTCATACTAGCTAGCAATCCAATTAAAATTTTCTACCATATGGATAAATGTCCTGCATGATTAATTGACTAGTCCCACCTTTCCCCATGGAGGTACAATGCGATCTTTGTCATACTAAGTTTCCATATGTCTGAAGGTCTGTGTCCACACTCCCTGTTCTATTGTCCTTTCCATCTTAATTGCATGGTGCTCTAAAACATAATAAGATATTAGTAAGTACTAAATAATAAGTACTAAAGTAATAAGATATAGAAGTATGGATAAGATACTAGTACACTGAGAGAGTAGTTGATATTAGTGCTCTGACATGTTCTAAGATGTAATTTATGCCTAGTGTGTGGTCAATTTTTATAAACATTCTTTGAACATTTTAGAAAAACATCTCTAATTGGTACAATGATCAACTGATGTTCTTTAAATCATTCTCTTGTTAAAAATCTATTTATTTGTGCATTTTAAGATGCTTTACCCATCAGTATTTGAAAGAAATGGGTTGAAATCTTAAATAAACATGGTAGATGGGTCAGTTTCTCCACAAATGTGGCTACTTTGCATGTCACACCTTGGTAGGTAGATATTAGATTGAGAAACCTAACCAGCTGTAGATGATGGCCACTAGATATTCCAGACCTCTGCTTTCATTTCCTTTTGTTCATTAGAATGTCTCCTAGAGAGTTAGCAAGGGAAGGAAGAAGATGGGATCTTGAAAAGGACACTGGTACAATTTCTACAACCATGGCATCCATGGGACTTGTAGTATATCCTCTTAATTCTCTGAACCTTAGTTTCCTAACCTATGATTTGGTAATAAAAATCCTCAGGTAGTGAAAAGAAGGACCATTTGTACCCCAATGTTCATAGCAGCAATGGCCATAGTTGCCGAACTGTGGAAAGAGCCAAGATGCCCTTCAACAGACGAATAGATTAAGAAGATATGGTCCATATATACAATGGAATATTATGTCTCCATCAGAAAGAACAAATACCCAACTTTTGTATCAACATGGACGGGACTGGAGGAGATTATGCTGAGTGAAATAAGTCAAGCAGAGAGAGTCAATTATCGTATGGTTTCACTTACTTGTGGGGCATAAGGAATAACACAGAGGACATTGGGAGAAGGAGGGGAGAAGTGAGTTGGGGGAAATCGAAGGGGGAGATGAACCATGAGAGACTGTGGACTCTGAGAAACAAACTGAAGGTTTTGGAGGGGAGGGGGGATGGTGGGTTGGGTGAGCCTGGTGGTGGGTATTAAGGAGGGCACGTATTGCATGGAGCACTGGGTGTGGTGCATAAACAATGAACTTGGAACACTGAAAAAAAATTACACTATTAAAAAAAATGCCAGCATAAAACTTGACATGTAGGTGCTCAAAAAGTATTACTTCCTTCTATACTACCCTCTCCCCTCTCTGCATCATTTTTTAATGATCTTGTTAAAATGTTTTTTGTTACTGAGAATTCCAAACAGAAAATTCCATAGAATCTTATAATGAACTCATATATATACCCAATACCCAGCTTTAAAAATTACTAGTTTGTGACGAACCTTGTTTACACTGTCACCTACCTCCCCATCTCCAGTATTTTTTAAATTAACATAAAGTATTTTACTAGTTTCAGTATAGGGATTAGTACAATACAGGGATTCAACAATTTTGTATATTACATCATTTTCATGTACTCTTATTCCCCTTCACCATTTCACCCATTCCCCCCACCAACCTTCTCTCTGGATTCTGATGGGTGTGAGGTGGCATTTCAGTGTGGTTTTGGTTTGCATTTCCCTAATGATGAAAGATGTTGAGAATCTTTTCATGTGTCAGTATGTCTTCTTAGGAGAACTGTTCATTCTTCTGCCCATTTTTTAATTGGATTATTTAGATTTTTTTTTTTTTTTTGGTGTTGACCTTTGTGAGTTCTTTATATATTTTGGATACTAACCCTTTATCAGTTATGTCATTTACAAATATTTTATCCCATTCAATAGGCTGCATTTTGGTTTTGTTGTTTCCTTTGTTATGCAGAAGCTTTTAATTTTGATGTAGTCCCAATAGTTTATTTTTGCTTTTATTTCCCTTGCCTCAGGAGACATAACTAGAAAAATGTTGCTAGAGCCAATGTCAGAGAAATTGCTACCTGTTCTTTCTTCCAGAGTTTTTACTGTTTCAAGTCTCAAGTTTATGTCTTTAACTTTATTTTTTCAGTGTTCCAAGATTCATTGTTTATGCACCACACCCAGTGCTCCATGCAATACGTGCCCTCCTTAATACCCACCACCAGGCTCACCCAACCCACCATCCCCCCTCCCCTCCATAGCCCTCAGTTTGTTTCTCAGAGTCCACAGTCTCTCATGGTTCATCTCCCTCTCCAATTTCCCCCAACTCACTTCTCCCCTCCTTCTCCCAATGTCCTCTGTGTTATTCCTTATGCCCCACAAGTAAGTGAAACCATACGATAATTGACTCTCTCTGCTTGACTTATTTCACTCAGCATAATCTCCTCTAGTCCCGTCCATGTTGATACAAAAGTTGGGCATTTGTTTTTTCTGATGGAGACATAATATTCCATTGTATATATGGACCATATCTTCTTAATCTATTCGTCTGTTGAAGGGCATCTTGGCTCTTTCCACAGTTCAGCGACTGTGGCCACTGCTGCTATGAATATTGGGGTACAGATGGCCCTTCTTTTCTCTACATCTGTATCTTTGGGGTAAATACCCAATAGTGCAATTGCAGGGTCTTGGGTAGCTGTATTTTTAATTGCTTAAGGAATCTCCACACTTTTCCAAGTGGCTGCACTAACTTGCATTCTCACCAACAATGTAAGAGAGTTCCCCTTTCTCCATAACCTCTTCAACACTTGTTGTTTACTATCTTGTTAATTTTGGCCATTCTAACTGGTGTAAGCTTGTATCTCCATGTGGTTTTGATTTGAATCTGCCTGATGGCTAATGATGATGAACATTTTTTCATGTGTCTGTTAGTCATTTGTATGTCTTCTTTGGAAAAGTGTCTGTTCGTGTCTTCTGCCCGTTTTTTGACGTGATTATCTGTTTTGTGTGTGTTGAGTTTGAGGAGTTCTTTATAGATCTTGGATATCAGCCCTTTGTCTGTAGTGTCATTTGCGAATATCTTCTTCCATTCCATGGGTTGCCTCTTTGTTTTGTTGACTGTTTCCTTTGCTGTGCAGAAGCTTTTGATCTTGATGAAGTCCCAAAAGTTCATTTTTGCTTTTGTTTCTTTTGCCTTTGGAGACATGTCTTTAAAGATGTTGCTGTGGCCGATGTCCTCATACTATTTTGAGTTTATTTCTGTGTGTAGTATAAGTGGTCCAGTTTCATTCTTTTGCATGTAGTTATCTGGTTTTCTCAATACCATTTGTTAAATACACTTTCCCCCTTGCATATTTTTGCTTCCTTGTCAAAGATTAATTGACCATATAATTATTAGTTTATTTCTGGATTTTTTAGATTTATTTATTTTCTAGATTTATTTCTGGATTTTTTTTAATTGATCTATGTCTAGTTTGTGCCACTACCATACTGTTTTGCTTTCTATAGCTTTGTAGTATATCTTGAAATCTGAGATTGTGATGACTCCAGTTTGTTCATCTTTTTAAAGATTTCTTTGCCTATTCAGGGTCCTTTGTGGTTCCATACAAAGTTAAGGATTGTCTGTTCTAATTCTGTGAAAAACGATATTGATATTTTGATAGGAACTGCATTAAATTTCTAAATTTCTTTGGGTGGCTTGGATGCTTTAACTATATTGGTTATGCCAATACATGAGCATGGGATACCCTTCCATTCATTTGTGTCATCTTCAATTTCTTTCATCAGTATTTTGTGATCTCAAATTATAGGTCTTTCATCTCCTTGGTTAAGTTTATTCCTAGATTATTTTTTGTGCGATTATAAATGGGATTGCTTTCTTAATTTCTCATTCTGCTGGTTCATTATTAGTGTATAGAGATGTAACAGATTTCTTTATATTTATTTTATGTTCTGCAACCTTACTGAATTCATTTATCTGTTCTAGTAGTTTTTTTTGGTGGAGTCTTTGGGTTTTCTGTATAGAGAATCAGATCACCTGCAAATAGTGAAAGTTTTGCTATTTACCAATTTGGATGCTTTTTATTCCTTTTTTCTTCTCTGATTGCCATGGCTAGGATTGCCAGTACTATGTTGAATAAAAGTGATGAGAATGGACATATATGCCTTATTTCTGATCCTAGGAGGAAAGCTCTGTTTTCACTAGTGAGGATGATGTTAGTTGTGGGTTTTTTTCAGTTATGGCCTTTATTATGTTGAGGTATGTTCCCTCTAAACCAAATTTGTTGAGAGTTTTTATCATGCACAGATGTTGTAGTTTGTCAGATTTTTTTTTCTGCATCTATTAAAATTATCATATGGTTCTTATCCTTTCTCTTGTTGATGTGATATATCATGTTGATTGATTTGTGAATATTGAACCACATTTGTATCCCAGGAACAAATCCCACTTGATCATGGTGAGTGATTTTTTAAATGTATTGTTGGATTTGGTTTGATACTGTTTTGCTGAGGATTTTTGTATCTATGTTCATCAGAGATACTGGCCTGTAGTTCTCTTTTTTCGATGTGTCTTTATCTGGTTTTGGAGTAAGGATAATGCTGACCTCATAGAATGAATTTAGAAGCTTTCCTTCCTCTTCTATTTTTTGGAATAACTTGAGAAGAATGGGTATTAAATCTTCTTTGAAAGTTTGATAAAATTTACCTGTGAAGTTTTCTGTTCCTGGGCTTTGTTTCTTGGGAATTTTTTGATTATTGATTCAATTTCATTGCTGGTAATCAGTCTGTTCAAATTTTCTATTTATTCCTGATTCAGTTTTGGTAGGTTATATGTTTTCATAATATTCTCTTATAATCCTTTCCATTTCTGTGGTGTCTGTTGTTATTTTGCCTCTTTTTTTTTTCTGATTTTGTTTGAGTCTTCTCTTTTATGTGAGTCTAGCTAGAAGTTCTTATCAATTTCATTGATCTTTTCAAAGAAGCAGCTCCTGGTTTCATCGATCTGTTTTATTATTTTTAATTTCTATGTTATTTCTGCTCTGATCTTATTTCTTTCTACTGGTTTGGGTTTTCTTTGTCCTTTTTCTAGCTTCTTCAGGTGTAAGGTTGGGTCATTTGAGATTTTTGCTTCTTAAAGTAGACCTGTGTGGCTATAGACTTCCCTCTTAGAATAGTTTTTGCTGCATCCCAAAGATTTGAAACCCTTGTGTTTTCATTTTCATTTCTCTCCATATAGCTCTTGATTTCCTCTTTGGTTTCTTGGTCGACCCATTCATTGTTTAGTAGTATGTTACTTAACCTTTATGTATGCGTGTTCTTTTTAGATTTTTTTCTTATAGTTGATTTCTAGTTTCATAGTGTCATGATCAGAAGACACATGGTATGACTGATTTTTTTTTTTAATTTATTGAGGCTTGTTTTGTGACCTAATATGTGACCTATTCCAGAGAATGTTCCTTGTGCACTTGAAAAGAATTATATTCTGCTGTTTTAGGATGGAATGTTCTTAGATCCATCTGATCCAATGTATCATTCAAAGCCACAGTGTCCTTGTTGATTCTGTTTAGATGATCTGTCCATTGATGTAAGTGGGATGTTAAAGTCCCCTACCATTATATTACTGTCAGTTACTTTTTTTACATTTGTTATTACCTTTTTCATGTATGTGAGTGCTCCCATGTTGGATGTATAAATATTTACAGTTGTTATATCTTCTTGTTGAATCATTCCCTTGAGTATATATTATCTTTTTTTGTCTCTTGTTACAGTTTTTGTTTTAAAGTTTATTTTTTGTGATAAAAGCATTGCTAGCATGACTTTCTTTTCACTTCCATTTGCATAAAAAATGCCTTTCCATCCCTTTATGATCAATCTGCAGGTGTCTTGAAGTTTAAAGTATCTCTTGTTGGCAGCATATAAATGGGTCTTGCTTTTTTATCTATTCTGTCACCCTGTGTCTTTTGATTGGAGTGTTTAGTCCATTTACATTAAAAGTAATTTCTGATAGGTATATATTTATTAGCATTTTGTTACTTGTTCTGTGGTTGTTTTGGTAGTTTTTCTCTGTTCTTCTCTTGCTCTCTCGTCTCACAGTTTGCTGGTTTATTTAATGATAGATTTAGATTCCTTTCTCTTTATTCTTTGCATTATCTATTATTGGTTTTTTATATATGGTTACCATTAGATTTATATATAACATCTTCTGCATATAGATGTCTATTATAAGTTAATGTTTGCTTAAGTTTGAACCCATTCTTTACTCCCCTTCTCCCCACATTTTAGGTATATGATGTCATACCTTATATCCTCTTATTTTGTGAATCCCTTGACTGATTTTTATAGATATTTTTACTGCTTTTATGCTTCCTATTTTTCTTACTCCTATATAAAATCTTTCCTTTCCACTCAAAGAATCTTCTTTAATCTTTCTTGTAAAATTGATTTTGTGGTCATGAATTTCTTTAACTTTTGTCTGGGAAACTCTTCATCTCTCCTTCTATTCTGGATGATAGCCTTGCTGGATAGAGTATTCTTGATGGCAGGGTTCCAGGGGGTTTTGTTTTGTTGTTGTTGTTGTTGTTGTTTTCTTCCAGCACTTCTCTGGCCTGCAAAATTTCTGCTGAAAAATCAGCTGATAGTCTTATGGAGTTTCACTTGTATGTAACTGTTTTCTTTTCTCTTGCTGCTTTTAAAATTCTCTCATCACTACTTTTTGCCATTTTAATCAGTATGTGTCTTGGTGTGGACCTCCTAGGGTGATTTTGTTGGGAACTTGCTGTACCTCCTGGCTCTGAATGTGTTTCCTTCTCCTTCTCCGGATTCTGGAATTTTTCAGCTATCATTTCTTCAAATAAATTTTCAGCCTTCTCTGGATTCTGAAATTTTTCAGCTATCATTTCTTCAAATAAATTTTCAGCCCCCTTTTCTTTCTCTTCTCCTTCTGGGATCCCTATAAATTGAATGTTAATGAATCTGATGGTGTCACTGAATTCCTTAAGTCTCTTTCCATTTTTGTTGTTGTTGTTGGTGGTGGTGGTCTCTCTCCTATTCAGGTTAATTCCTTTGCATTACTTTGTCCTCCAGGTCTCTAATCAGTTATTCCACTTACTCTAGTTAACCCTTTATTCCATCTAATGTATTTTTAAAAATATTTTATTTATTTATTTGAGAGAGAGAGCATGAGCCAGGGGAGGAACAGAGACAGAATCTCAAGTAGACTCTACACTGAGCAGAGAGCTTGAAGTGGGGCTGGCTCTCACCACCTACGAGATCATGACTTGAGCCAAAACCAAGAGTATGACGCTTAACCAACTGAGCCACCCAGGTGCCCCCCCATCTAGTGTATTTTTAACTTCAGTTATTGAGTTCTTCATCTCTGATTTTTTTTTGTCTTGTTTTCTATCTCTTTGTAAAGGGTCTCACTGAGGTCTTCCACTCTTTTCTCTAGTCTAGTATCTTTATGACCATTACTTTAAATTCCCTACCATGCATATTACTTATCTCCATTTTGCTTAGGTCTGTTGCTATGATTTTGTCCAGTTCTTTCATTTTGGACAATTCCTCTGTCTCCTACATTGTCTAACTCTTTGTGTGTTTATGTGTTACAAAAGTCACCTACATCTCCTGTTTTTGAAAGTAGGAGCTTTATGAAGAAGTCCTATAGTGTCCTGCAGTGTAGTGTCCCCTGTTCACCAGAACCTGGTGCTTCTGGAATCTCTCCTATGTGTGTTGTGTGGCTCTTGCTGTTGCGGCTGAGCCACATTGGCCTTCAGTCATCTGCAATGGCTCTCTAACCTGTTGCAGGCAGGGTTTGGTCCCTGTGTTACTAGTGGGCCAGTCTGGAACTGCCTTGGGCTTGAGATGACTCAGACCAGGTATTTGCCAGAGGTGTAGTAGCACTGAACTGCAGGGCAGTTTCCCTGTGTTGTTCCCTAAGAAGCTTTCATTGGTGGATGGGGCCAGCAGCCAGACCAGATGTCTGCCCCCAGGCCACTGCTGGAGCCACAGTCCGACCCACGTGTATGACTATCTTTCCCTCTCCTGGAACAGGAATCGCCCTGCAGTGGTGCTGGACCCTGCCGGGGCTGCTTGCACACTGCCAGGCTTCAGCCAAGTGCATATGGGAGGGGCATGTTCATAGGAGAAGACAAGGGTAGGTGCAGTGCCAGCAAGGTCTCCCACCATGTACTATGGGAGGGGACCTGCAACCTCTAGGGTGAGGTTGGAGGGGGTGGATCCCCAGAAGTGCATGGGGGCAGATGAGTGGTGTTAGCAAGCTAGGTGGAGAGTGTTCACAGCACTGGTTCCCAGTGGTGTCAAGGCTAGGGGCAGGGGAGGAAATGATGCCTGCCTGCTCCTTTGTTTCTGGAGAAGATTCTTATCCCTCCAGTGCCTGTTCAGATATTGATAAACAACTCTCCCTCCTGCTTGCCCCAGGCATTTTTCAAACTGCTGCTTCTAGCCTGTATCTCCTTGGAGCTGTTTGTTTTGCTTTCTTTTTAAGGGCAAGGACTCCACTTACTCTAGTCCTTTTGGTTCTCCCAGATTGAGCCTGCTGATTTTTGAAGTTCCAGGTGTTAAGCCCCACTGATTTTAAGAACTCATGAAATTTAGCCCCTCTGGTTTTTAAAGCCAAATATTGGGGTGTGGGTTCACCTTCCCTATGCCTGGAGTGTCTCTTTCTTTTCTCCATGCCTACAGCATCCCTCCCTCCTGTGTACAGTCCTAAGGGTCTGTTTAGCTCCCTACAGTGACTCTGACCTTCCTACACTCTTCAGTATGGCTTTTTTTTTACGTTTAGCTGTGAAGTCTGTTCTGCCAGTCTTCAAATCAGGTTCTGGGTTATTTACAATGATGTAGATGTTATCTAAGTTGTATCCATGGGACAAGGTGAGCTTAGGGTCTTCCTACTCTGCCATCTTCCCCAGCTCCTCCCTCTATCCTTTTCTGCTAGTGCTAAACACTAGATTTGTCTGATTTCAAGGTAATGGTTAATATTATTCATGTTTTAGAGGCAAAGACACTGAGGTTCAGGAGGGGAAATGTGATTATAAGCAGGTTGATCTCTTGCTTCTGGTTTCAAATTTGGATCACCACACAAACTATGGTCTATGGGCCAAAACAGCTGGCCACTTGTTTTCATAAATACAGTCACAATAGGAGAGTTTAGTAGTTACCACAAAGATGATACATTGCAAAGCTTAAGATATTTACAACCTGATCTTGACATGGATTATCCAAATATACTTCTAGGTGATGTTTTAACTTTTTTTTTTTTTAAAACCTTATTGTCCAAAAAGTACTGATGTTTCCATAAAAGTTTCAGTTAAATATTTACTTGCTCAAAATGTTTTCCTCCTTAGAGATGAAAATAAACTAAAAACTTGGAAATCCAAGTTTTTGATGGCAAAGGAAAAGAAAGAGAGAAAAGGTGCTGAAGAATCTGAAAGGTAGGAGCACAGGTATACTTAGATTACTGCTAATCTGCTGAAATTTATACCTCTTAGAGCTGTGTGACTTTAGGCAAGTCATTAAATTTGATTGTCAAGTTCCTCATCTATAAAATACACCTACATCACTATAGTTGAGAGGATTAAAAGAAAAAAAATGAAAATGTAAAGTGCCACACACATTTCTCTTGTCATCATCCAGACTTTGGTAGATAGGGAGTAAGGAAAGATTTCAAGCCAGCCATTATCAAATGATGAAAAAACTTTGTCTTCTTTTAGGCTGTATGAACTTTTCCCCTATAGATGGAACTTAAATAATACACCAATTGGAACTTAAACTTTGAGAAATACGATCATATAACAAGACTAATTTCCCTAAAACACGATTTTAGTTATGACTATATTAGTGTTAGAATTTAAAAAAGAATGTTTTATCAACTCATGATCGAACCTTCATTCTTGTGATTCAAGTTCCCAGCTGGCTGTTGTGGGAGGTGCTGTTTTTACTGTCTCAGGTGGTTACTATGTGATCTGTGCTCTGGAGCACAGGGCACAGGATCTGAGATACTTTTAACAGTTGTCTTGGGGAAATCCTTGTTTAAATAGCCATTGAACTGGGAACACTGTGTGGTCCGTCTGCTCTGGGAAACCTGTTTAGAAAAGTTGTAAAGGGGAAGCCCAAAAGAAAGCAGACATCTGTCTATAACATATTTAAACACAGAGGGTGGCACAGGATGGCCTTTCCCATAACCTTATTTTCTTTGGGCTTAGACTTCATGTAATTTACTTTCCCCAAGTTCAAAAGATGTAGACTACAAAAGCATCTCTCCACCTTAAACTTCATAATTTTATATAGCATACCAAAACAGAATTTCAAGAGAGAAAATATCCGTGAAATTTTTGACACTTCTCCACAAAAAAAAAAAAATTTAGTATTTCAATTACACCTACGTCTTTCAGGAAACAATTTTCTAGTGCTTTTTTTCTTACAACAAACTGATATAGTTTGCTTTTACTTTCAACTGGATAAATTTTAAAATATGGTAAATTTTAAAATGTGATATTGGCATTATCATATTCCTGTAGATTGTTATATCAATTTTGAGTGCTTTTTGTTCCTTTTAAAATGTTTTTTTTTTTTAAGATTTTATTTATTTATTTGACAGAGATCACAAGTAGGCAGAGAGGCAGGCAGAGAAGGGGGGGAAACAGGCTCCCCACAAAGCAGAGAGCCTGACGTGGGGCTCAATCCTAGGACCTGGGATCATGACCTGAGCCAAAGGCAGAGGCTTTAACCCACTAAGCTACCCAGGTGCCCCTTAAAATGGTTTCTGCCATAACTTGTTCCACCAGTAAGAAATGCATTCTATGTTAGTTCAACCCTTTTATAATCCTTTTATGAAACAAAAATGACAAATTTTCAGAGAAGTTGGAGAAGGATATCCCAGGTACAAAGGCATAGAAACAACAGCCCACTTTCTAAGATGTTCTAACATAGACGTGTCTGTGTGTGTGTGTGAGAGAGAGAGAGAGAGAGAGAGAAGCTTGAAAAGTAGATTGGGGCTAGCTTTTAAAAATGCAGTGTGTACCACGCTAAGGAATTTGACTTTATCTCGTGGGCACTAGAGACAAAGTTTTAAGCAAAAGCGTGACATCAATTACATTTTAGAAAGATGACTCTGGAGGCAAGTATGCAGATGGATTTGAGGAAGGAGAGGCAAGAGGAAAATGGTATCTCAGGTAAGAAGTGAAAATGTGGCAGTGGCTATAATCTTGGGACAGAACGAAAAAGATGTAGGAGACACTTCTGAATAAAACTAACAGGACTTGTTTTTTCCCTTCTGTCAATATATTGAACTGCTACAAAAGCACTAACCCCCATGTGAAGAATAGGAGGGAGGAAAAGGGAGGATTAAGAGTGTAATCAGCCTCTGCTGTAGGGTTATCTATCAACTTTTAAGTGCTGACAATTTTGCACTTATTTTGTGATATCTTACTTTACTTTCTTAATCTGAATCTTCTCCAGAACCATTCAGCAAACAGAACAGTTCTCTGATTGAAATACAAAGATTTATGATTTTTTGAACAAGCTAATTATACTTTGAATCCTGATTCAGAGGAGTTTTTTGTTTAACTTAAATTGCTTAACCAATTTTATTTTATCCCTAATTATTATTATCTTGGTATAAAAAAAACCCCACATTTTTACTTTAAGATTTCATTTATTTATTTGAGAAAGAAAGCACGAGCAGGGTGGGTGGAGAGGTAGAGGAGAAGCAGACTCCCTGCTCCACAGGGGGCCAGATGTGGGGCTTGATCCCGGGACACTGGAATCATGACCTGAGCTGAAGGCAGATGATTAACTGAGCCACCCAGGTGCCCGCACAGCCTCTTTAATTATTACTTACCCCGTTCAACTGTTCTGACACTCTACTGGAAATATATGTTATGTACATAATCATCTACAAATACATACACACACACACACACACATATGTATATGTGTATATATATGTGTTTTTATATAAAAGTATGTACATACAAAATTATACCTGAATTTATCCTGAAGTAGCATGAGTTTACAGATTTGGGAACTTAAGAGTTTTATGATGGTACATTTAACCTGACCTGCATATTTCTTGCCACTCTATCTTCTAGAAATTTCTTCCGAACCAAGAAGCAAAACTTAGAAAAGATGAGAATGGAAAAAGAAGAAAAACATTTTAGAGAACAATTTGAGGTATGTTCTCCTCTGAAGGTAAAAGTTATAAACAGAAATTCCTAGCTTTTAATATTACTAAAGATCCTACAAGTGTTGCACCTCTGCCTCTGGGATAGATAGGACCCATAACTAAACAGCTGATAACGTTTTTTCCTGATGCATTCTTATATTATCATGCCTTTATACCTGCTATCCCCTCTGCCTGGAAAAACTAAGTTATTCTTAAGGCTCTGTTCAACTGTCACCCACTCTTCTTGGGAAAGTAATTAAGCACATTTTATCTGTTATACATGTATCTGTTCTAACACTGGTCTGTTATAACACAGCCTGTGTATGTGTGTGTATTCTGAGCTAAACTCAAGTACTGTCTGAGTAAAGATTTTGTCTCATTCAAGTTTGCTCCCTACCTCCCGACATATCTGGACACATAGAGTTCAGTAGTGACTGAACGACGAGATAAACAAATGAAACAAGTGAATGAAGGAAGCAGTATCTGAAGCTTCTTGACTTCTTATTATGAATCCATGGAGTATTTCCTCAATTCCAAGGTTCAAACAGTCCTTCCTTATAATTTTATATACTGTCACCATGAGAATTAAGAAACATATTGAATAGCTCCCAGATCCCAGACACTGGATTGAGAGAGAGAATGTGGACATCCTGCTCACAGAATTTCTCCACGTCACTACTACTCCCCATTACGAAATGGGTCAAGATTAGGCTTCTTAATATGACATAAAAAGCTCTTCATTTCATAACTTCTTGTCTTTCAGGTTTCATTTCCTGCTGTTCTTCACCTTGCACTTCAGGCTTTGGCAACAAACTCTTCAGTTCTGTCCCTTCTATGAACATCCACTTCAGTCCCTGTCCTGCTACTCCCTTCCTCCAAGCATTTACTTGGTCTGCTCCAACTATCTGGTGATACTCTGACTACTTTTCCCCATCTGACTAGCTTTCATTCACTTATCAACACCCATCAAGGCATCTCCTCTCCTCCAGGAAGACTGACCCACACTTGCTCATTAAGGAAATTCCTCTTCCTCTATATACCTCTATATCTGAGCTTATCACAAGCATTAACATTATGGCAATTATGTGTTCACCAATTAAACTATGAGCTCTTGGAGGACAGGGTTATCTTATCTTTATATCCATGTGCAGAGCAGAATAAAATTACCTTTGTAAATGTCCAAAAATGTTTTTGGACTGAACTAAAAAAGAATATACACAAATCCCTCATAATCATTAATAACTCTTGCTTTGGACCAAAGCTGATTAGAGCTGTTATATCTAGAAACCATGATATAAAATTATTTACTGCAACTGTGATGTTATTAACCGAAAAACATTAGTGTAACAATTACTTGCTGAATTGACCTTACATTCCATTTAGTGCTTTTCTCATTTTGTGATTGTCTCATATCTCATGTGTATGATTCCATTCTTCCTTATTACCTGTGGTGACTTTTCCTTATATATCATTAGAAAAACTATGCCACATTAGTAATTTTATTCAGCTCAAATCACAAAAGTTTAGTGCCTCGTTTGTGCTAGGTATTAAGAGTACAAGGTTGAATAAAACTGTCTTCCATTTTCATTTTAAGATAATATGTTTATTAAATATTGTAATAGGAGTATATATAAAGTGTAGTTAAACAGAAAATTATACATTGCTGTTGTTTAAGCCTTCATGAGAAGTGGTTTAAGAGGAAAAAAGTGTTTTGGGCAGAGAAAACCACATGAGCATTGGCCGGTACGTATAAAAGGTAGCTGGTATATTCAGGACCATCATGTAGCTTGATGTGACTTCATAATGGAACAGAAATGGGAGCATGGGAAATGACCATATGCCAAAGAACCTGAATGTCAAGCTGAGAAATGTGGATCTTATCATGAAAGCAATGAAGAATCTTTAGAATTTGACAAAAAGCAAAATGACCTGATTAATTTTCATTTTAAGAAATCACTGTATTCATAATGAACAATGGCCTGGAAAAGGGTAAGAAATCAACCAGTGAGGAAGCTATCACTTTGTTAGACAAAGGAAAAATCTATCTTGTGGATCAGATCCCATTTGGTATAGAATGATGTATTTTATCATTCAAACTCCGCACACTTCTGAGAGTGGAAGAAGGCATACCTAATCCTAAGTATGTGTAGAGACACTAGATATAAGCAGACTGTCCTGAGCAGAGGGAGATGTCTGGCCACCCTAATTTGGTTAAGTATACATCTGTAAATATAAGCTTTGTATTGTGGAACTTTTTCTGAGTCAAAAGATATCAGTCCATTAGAAGGTGATATACCTAGAGTTGTATAGGCTGGCTAGTTTATCATACAGAAGAAAACCTCCTTTAAGGTCATAAATTGAATTTCTCATCAGTTTTTTCATGCCTGTCTCTGACGCCAGGAGAGTGGGAATTGCCCCCTATACCTACTACTTTATATATAAGCCCACCCAGAGAGGAAGAGTAGAAAGAGGGCCACTTAGAAATGCTAAGTATGTAAGGACATTATAAACTCTAAAGCGCTATACACAAGGAGGTTTTTTTCTTTCCCTCTTTTTTAAACTTCCCCATTCCTGAGTGGGGTGGTATCCTTATTACTGGAACACTTAACATCCATGAAAATTAACTTATAACCATGTTATAAATATCTCATCCACTGGAATTCATTCTAGTACAACTAGATAGGAAGTATGAAAACACTTTGAAAATATGACTGTGCCAAATTAAATGTAAGATTGTAGCATTTTACTATTTTCCTAATCCTTTAGAGGTTATTTAATATTTAGTATTTTGAGTTTGAGGTTACTATCTTACATCCTCCATTAATTTTGTTAGAATAAAAACTGCACACAGTCTGATTAGTAATTTCTTCTTTCAGTATGACAAAGAGATTACTGTCATCAACACAGCAGTGGCATGTTCCAGTAATTCAAGGAATGGAATATTCGATTTGGCAATAACCCCTGGAGAAGAACTACAAGTCATTGATACCACTGAAGAAAATCTAGTGATTTGTCGCAATTCCAAAGGCAAATGTAAGTTGCTGGCTTATCACCCATAAAATCTGTCACTGTTTAAAAGAAAAATCTCAAAGCATTCTTGCAGCATTCTGGCTATAACTTTCAGATTAGTAATGGTGATTTTTGTTTCTACAGATGGATATGTACTGATTGAACATCTAGATTTCAAGTAAGTGGTTTGCTTTTATACTACAAATCATGAATTCTAAAAAACTTAATACACTGTTGTGTACATTAGTATCAAAGAAAGACTACTGAATTTACTTTAATTTAGCAAGTTTTAAGGATTACTTTGAAAGAGACTTTATTCTTGTCTCCTGAGTACATTATGACTTCTCTACAGAGTATAATCAAACTGGGTAAGAAATCTGCCACTCACTACTCCACTGGCCTCTACTTTTCTGTCTTCTCAGGCATCAAGGCTGGTCACCTTAGGAAGATCAAGCTCCAGTGGCAGAGGCTGCACTAGTAAGGACTAGTCTGAGAGCTCAGACCTGCCTCACCTCAGGTTCAGTTGGCATGTCAAATGGGATGGGGGATCTGTGGAAATGGAGAAGAGAAAAACAAACCCTCCACATTCAGATGTTGGTTTTACTCCTAAATGGTTATCTTTCAATGTCTATGTCAGTCCCTTGTTTCACTGCTGACTCAAGAGAGTGTGAAACACCGTGTGTTAGCATTTGAGCATCTATTTAATGAGCCATAGCCCAAGTTGGAAATCATGCCTTATAGCCCCTAGGCAGCTGTGCAGATGGTTAGTTTGCTTCTAATATTAGCACATGAATGTTTATAATTTCCAGAAGATATTGTGCATTTAAATTGGGTGCAATTTACTTCTGAGAAGTAAATAGTGTAACCAAGGTCTTTAAAATACTCAGATTTAAGGTATAATCTTAAAATGTAATTATGGGGGCATCTGGGTGGCTCAGTGGGTTAAGCCGCTGCCTTCAGCTCGGGTCATGATCTCAGGGTCCTAGGATCGAGCCCCACATCGTGCTCTCTGCTTAGCGGGGAGCCTGCTTCCCCCTCTCTCTCTGCCTACTTGTGATCTCTGTCTGTCAAATAAATAAATAAAATCTTTAAAAAAATGTAATTATGGCTCAGTCTATAAGTATCCTTCTCCTTAATCAAAAATATCAATGCTGTTCAATATTGGCTCCTTTTGGGAACAGCATGCTAAAAAGTAATTTATTCCTAAACGAAGAGCCTAAATATATTTAACACAATTTAAATAATATACATACGCTGTCAATTTAAAACATCCTATTGTCCAAAGTAAGAAAAATAATGCTATGCCTGAACACCTAAGAAAAAATGAGATGGAGCTGTAAATAACTGCCTAGTCAGGAGATACATTCTACGGGGGCATACGGCCGTTTTAAAAAATGTTGGCATTTTCAACACTGAAAAACTGAACAATTTTGCTCCGTTGTGTTTTGTTTTTTGTTTTTTTTTTTAAGATTTGTATATTTTAGAGAGAGAGCACAAGTGGGAGAGGGAGAAAAATCTCCAACAGACTCCACGCTCAGCATGGAGCCTGACGCAGAGTTCTATCTCACAACCCTGAGATCACAATCTGAGCTGAAACCGAGTCAGATGCTTAACCAACGAGCCATACAGGCACCCCTTTGCTCTGTTCTTTAGCCTTCAAGGGATGGAATCAGTCCCATGACTTCATTCTTTATACTGTGAGACTTTTAAAAAATTTTTCTTAAATTCCATTAACATACAGTGTATTAGTTTCAGAGGCAGAGTTTAGTGATTCATCGGCTGTATATAATACTCAGTGCTCATTACAGCACATGCCCTCCTTAATGCTATCATTCCACCCACCTCCCCTCCAGCAAGCCTCAGTTTGTTTTCTGTAAACAGTCTCTTAGGGTTTGCTATGAGACTATTTTTTAAGTTTCTAGGTAATTTTATCTTTTTCATGTTCCAAATGGTACTCACCAATAAAAGCCAAGCAACAGAAGTATTCATAGAGGAAAGGGGAATATGGCAGAATACAAGAACTCTAGGCTCGTTTCATCCCATGAATACATCAACCTAAATACCCCAGAAATCCATCTGAAGACCAGTGGACAAATTCCACAACTAAAGGTAGAGAAGAGGCCACATCAAAGAAGGTAGAAAGTATGGAAACACAGTTTGGGAGAGAAATGGATCATGGCCTCTGGTGGGAAGGGAGTCACAGTTGTCTGTTGTCAAAAAATGCAAGATGAATTCCCAGAGCAAGTGGCTTGGAATGGGAGTGGGGCCAAATTCCAGCAGGGCTTAAAGCCTGGAGTTTTAAAGGTCAGTGTGCTTGGCTCTGAGAGAGCATGGAGGACACTGGGGCTGCTCTTGGAGAAAGGGCAAGACAGATAGCTCAGGAACAGTGTGGAAACAGCCATCTGAAGAGCACCTGGGGCACACAGGAGGGAGGTTAGTTGCTTAGCTCTAAGCTTGTCTCAGGAGAGCATTCAGGGCAAGACCCCTCCAGGAACAAAGGAACTGACAGGGCCATTTCCCTCCCCCACCCCTCAGCATAAGCACAGAGCCACCTGCAGGAACCAGCACAGCTCCATACTCACTACCTAACTTGCTTACACCAAGTCCTCCCCACCTACCAAAGCTTGGAAGAACTACTTTTCCTAGTCTGCTGGCCTCAGTAGGGTGGCAAGCCTCATCCCCCAGAAGACCAGCCCAATCCCCTGGCAACACCCCATCTCCCAACCTGGGAGTTTTGTGAGACCTCAGTTCCAGTGGCAACAGTGACAGGTCTCATTTCAGCCCAGGGCCACAGCCCACATACAGGCAAAGAGAACCTCTGCAGACAACTGGCCTGAAGATAAACCAGCCAGAGTTCTGGAGACACTCCCAGAAGTGCCAGGCCTGGGGAACAGGGGATACTACACTGCAGGACACTACAGAACTTCTTCCTAAAGCTATTACCCTCAAGAACAGGAGATGTAACTGACTTTCTTAATACAGAAACAGGCATAGAGACTTAGACAAAATGATTAGAAGAATTTGTCCCAAATAAAAGGACAAGCCATGGTTGGAAATCTAAGCAGAAGAGATACAAGTAACATGCCTGATAGAGAATTTAAAGCAAAAATCATCAGGATACAGGACTTGAGAAAAGAGTGGAGGACATCAGTGAGATCCTTAACACAGAGATAAGGAATAACACCGAAGGGATAAAGGATTCAATAAATGAAATGAGAAATAGGCGTGGTGGAGTGCGCAGCAGGCTGGAGGAAGCCGAGGAACGTATTAATGACCTAGAAGACAGAGTCAGGGAAAGTAATCAAGCGGACTACAAGAAAAAATATACAAAACAAGAACAGACTTAGGGAATTTAATGATTCTATCAAACATAGTAACAGTCATATTATAGGAGTCACAGAAGAAAGAGAAAAGGAGGTAGAGAATTTGACGAAATAGCTGAAAACTTCCTTAATCTGGGGAAGGAAATAGGCACAGAGAACCACCAACAAAGGCAGATCTATATCAAGACATAATGTAATTAAAACTCTTAAAAGCAGCAAGACAAAAGACTTACATACAATGGAAACCCCATGAGGCTATCAGTGGATTTTTTTCACAAAACTTTCAATATATCATGCCATTCTCTTCTGGTTTGCAAAATGCTGAATGGGAAAAATCTGCAGCCAACAATACTCTAACCAGCAAGGCTATCATTCAGAATAGAGGAGTTTCCCAAACACTAAAGGAGTTCATGACCACTAAATCAGCCCTGCAAGAAATATTAAAGGGGACTCTTTGAGCAGAAAGACTAAAATAACAGTATGAAGGTAGGAAACACAAAAAAGGCAAAAATGAATATTTTTGTGAAAAACTGGTCAAGAAATTCACAAAATAGAAGGATGTACAACAGGACACCAAATACCTAAAACATGGGGAGGAAAGGAGTAAAGAATGGGTTCAAACTTTAAATGACCATCAACTTAATGTAGACCCCCTTTGCAGATATTACATACAAAACTAATGGTTACCACAAATCAAAAACAACTAATAATATGCAAAAAATAAAAGAAATACAAATATATCACCATACTTCAAGTTATATTACAAATCTGTAGTATAACAAAACAGTAACAAAAACTGACACCAAAACAGATACATAAATAGACAACACAAAAGACTCCAGCAAAAGTTTGCTAGTACTGCTACAGGAATTCAGCAAAGTCACAGGATATAAAATCTATACACAGAGGCCAGTTTTATTTCTATACACTACCAATGATGCAAAAAAAGAGAAATCCAAGGAATCCATCCTATTTAACAACTGCACCAAAAAACCAAAGAGGTAAAGGAACTCTGAAAACTATAGAACACTTATGAATGACATTGAGGAAGACACAAAGAAATGGAAAAACATTCCATGTTCATGAATTGGAAGAACAAATATTGTTAAAATGTCTATGCTACCCACAGCAATCTACACATTCAATGCAATCCTTATCAAAATACCATCACCTTTTTTTCACAAAGCTGTAACAAACAATCCTAAAATTTGTATGGAACCGGAAAAGACCCTGAATAGCCAAAGGAATGTTGAAAACCAAAGCGGAGGCATCATAATTCTGTACTTCAAGCTGTATTACAAAGTTGTCATCATCAGGACAGTATTGTACTGGCACAAAAACAGACACATAGATCAATGGAACAGAAAATTGAGCCCAGAAATGGACCCTCAACTATATGGTCAACTAATCTTGACAAAGCAGGAAAGAATGTCCAATGGAAAAAAGTCTCTTCAACAAATAGTGCTGGGACAACTGGACAGCCAAATGCGAAGAATGAAATTGGACCACTTTCCTACACCATACACAAAAATAAACTCAAAATGGACAAAAGACCTAAATGTGAGAAAGGAATCCATCAAAATCCTAGAGGAGAACACAGGCAGCTACCTCTTTGACCTCAGCCACAGCAACTTCTTGGTAGACATGTCTCCAAACGCAAGAGAAACAAAAGCAAAAATGAACAATTGGGACTCCATCAAGATAAAAAAGCTACACACATTCAATGCAAAGAAAATAGTCAACAGAACTAAAAGGCAACCTACAGAATGGGAAAAGATATATGCAAATGTCTTATCAGATAAAGGGCTAGTATCCAGAAATCTATAAAGAACTTATTAACAACTTATTGCCAACACCCAAAAACCAAAAAATCCAGTCAAGATATGAGCAGAAGGCCTAAACAGACATTTCTCCAAATAAGACATACAAATGGCCAACAGACAAATGAAAAAATGCTCCATATTACCCAGCATCAGGGAAACAAAATCAAAACCACTATAGGAAAAAAAACCCACATACACACACACAATGAGCTACCCCCTCACATCAGTCAGAATGGCTAAAAATGACTAACTCAGGAAGTGACAGATGTCAGCAAGGCTGTGGAGAAAGGGGAACCCTCTTATACTGTTGATAGGAATGCAAACTGGTACAGCCATTATGGAGGTTCCTCAAAAAGTTAAAAATAGAACTACCCTATGACCTAGCAATTGCACTACCAGGTATTTAACCAAAGGATACAAACATAGTGATTTGATAGGGCACATATAACTCAACCTTTGTAGCAGCAAAATCCACAATAGCTAACCTATGGAAAGAGCCCAGACGTCCATTGATGGATGAATGGATAAACATATGGTCTATATATACAATGGAACATTACTCAGCCATCAAGAATGAAATTTCATCAAAGAATGAAATCTTTCCATTTGCAACAATGTGGATGGAACCAGAGGATATTATGCTAAGTGAAATAAGTCAGGCAGAGAAAGACAAATGCCAGATGACTTCATTCAGGTGGAATTAAAAACAAAACAAAACAGATGAACACAGGGGAAGGGAAGGAAAAATAAAATAAGATGAAAATAGAAAGGGAGGCAAACCATAAGAGATACTGAACTATAGGAAACAAACTGAGGGTTGTTGGAAGGGAGGGGTGGTGCACGGGGAAAGGGATAATTGAGAGACAAGCATTAAGGAGGGCACTCAGTATGTTGTATGCAACTGAAGTTGTTGTATGCAACTGATGAGTCACTGAATTCTACCCCTAAAACTAATAATACGATATATGTTAAATAAATTGAATTTTAATAAAGAATAAAGAAACAGACACATAGATCAGTGGAACAGAAAAGAAAATCCAGAAATAAACCCAACAATTAGACAGTCAATTAATCTTCCACAAAGCAGGAAAAAAACATCCAACAGGAAAAAGACTGTCTCTTCAATAAATGGTGTTGGGACAGCAATGTGCAAAAGAAAGAAACTGGACCATCTTCTTATACTATACATAAAAATAAACTCAAAATGGGTTAAAGACCTAAATGTGATACCTGAAACCATAAAAATGCCAGAAGAGAGCACAGGTCATACTTTCTCTGACACTGGCCATAGCAACTTTTTTCTAGATATGTTACTGGGGCACGGGAAACAAAGGCAAAACTTAAACATTAGGACTACATCAAAATAAAAAGCTTCTCCACAGTGAAGGAAACACTCAACAAAACTAAAAGGCAACCTACAGAATGGGAGAAGATATTTACAAATGACATACCTGATGAAGAGTTGATACCCAGGGGCACCTGGGTGGCCCAGTGGGTGAAGCCTCTGCTTTCGGCTCAGGTCATGATCTCAGGGTCCTGGGATAGAGTCCCATATTGGGCTCTCTGCTCAGTGGGGAGCCTGCTTCCCCCCTCCACCCACCCCCCGCCTCTCTACCTACTTGTGATCTCTCTCTCTCTGTCGAATAAATAAAATCTTAAAAAAAAAAGCTGATATCTAGAATACATAAAGAACTAATAAAACTCACCCCGCCAAAAACAAAAAACAAATAATCCAGTTAAAAAATGGGCAGAAGACATGAACAGACATTTCTCCAAAGAAGACATACAGATAGCCAACAGACTCAAGACAGCATGTTCAACATTACTCATCATCAGGGAAATGCAAATCAGAACTACAATGAGATATCACTTCACACCTGTCAGAATAGCTAAAATCAACAACACAAGAAACAACAGGTGTTGGTAAGGACGTAGGGGAAAGGAAGCCTCATGCACTGTTGGTGGGAATGCAAACTGGTGCAGCCCTTGCGGAAAATCGTATGAAAGTTCCACAAAAAGTTCAAAATAGAATTACCATATTACCCAGCAATCACACTACTGGATATTTACTCAAAGAAAACAAAAACATTAAATCAAAGGATACATGCACCCAATAGCCAAATTATGGAAGGAAATTATGGAAGGAGCCCAAATGTCCATCAATGTCCATCAACTGATGAATGAATAAGGAAGTTGTGTGTGTGTGTGTGTGTGTGTGTGTGTGTGTGTAATATTACTCAGCCAAAAAAAAAAAAAAAATCTTGCCATCTGCAATGATGCATATAATGCTAGGGAGTATAATGCCAAGTGAACTAAAACCAAGAAAGACAAATACCATATGATTTCACTCAAATTCACTCAAATTTGAGAAACAAAACAAATGAGTGAAGGGGGAAAAAAGAGACAAATCAAGAAACAGACTTTCAACTAGAGAACAAACTCATGGTTACCAGCAGGGAAGTGGGTGGGGGGATGTGTGAAAAAGGTGATGGGGATTAAGGAGTGTACTTGCCATGATGAGTACACGGTGATTAAGAACTTAAAAAAAAAAGTATTCATAAAGTTCAGAGAGGAAAATAGGCAAAATTATAAATAATAGTGATAACAGACAAGATATGAATGAAATGCCTACAAGATTAAGATATGTTTTACAGATAAAATGACACTGAAATTTAGTCTTTATATGCAGGTATGTTCACTGGACAAGGGGCACCCCCAGATGGAAAATCCATGCTGTGTCTGGTGGGAGATGGCAAGAGCTGCAATGGGGTAAAAGTTGCAACTAGAATATGACAGAATTCATTTGGGCTTTTTCCTTAGAGTGAGGAGCCAAAGATCTTAAGCAGGAAAGCAGTGTCCGATGTTTAGAGAGGAAGGAAGAAAAACTATCACAGCAACACAGGTGATAGACTGAAGAGACTAGTTATTTTTCCAATATTCTAGACAAAAAGCCTTAATTTAAGACAGCAGCAATAGAACTATCTAGAATAGGAGCCCCAATAGAAGTGGTAAAGAGACAGAATGTCAGGGCACCTGGATCGGTCAGTCAGTTAAGCATCTGCCTTCAGCTCAGGTCATGATCCCAGGGTCCTGGGATCAAGTCCTGCATCGGGTTCCCTGCTCAGCAGGGAGCCTGCTTCTCCCTCTGTCCCCTCCCCCTCTGCTCCTGCTCTCACTCTCAAAAATAAATAAAATCTTTAGAAGTACAAGTGGAAGAGAGAATTAGGGAATGACTCAGATTTCTTTTTTGAGAGATGAGATAGGGCTGGTACCAAAGACTGGGAATATATTTCTGCTTGGACCCCCTCTGAATTAAATCTGCTACTCAGTACAAGTGTAGCCCTCTCCCATACTGCAAGAAAAGACCTGTTACAGTGTGCACTGTAGAAGATTAGGCTAAGTATGGCCTGTGGGCAAGGTGGTAAGTGAGAGGCTAAGCTGAGACCTTTCTTGCAACAATCCTGTCCAACAGAGTAAGAAACCATGAATCACTCTTGCCACCTCATCACATGGTCTCTTGTTCTAATTTAATAGCTCAGCTCTAAGCCTCAATTTCCTCAGTAAAACAGGGCTAGTAGCACTCAACTTGTCTACTTCACAGTGTTGTTATCAGGCTATAATATATAAACAAAATATAAACAAAAATGTTCTAAAATCCTTAATATGTAATACCGTATAATTATTATTTAATACCTGGTCTTTCTGTAGTTGGAAGATGTTAGAAACAAAAAATATGGTTTTGACATTCAAATCTTAAGACTTAAAAGAAGGGTTTGGATATTAGAGGTAAATCAAATATTTTCTGTGTTTTTAAAGTATGAATTATTTGGTCTAATAGAAGCTAGTACCTAATTACTATTTACTGATATGAATAGGTTTTTAGGAAGAATAACTGCTTCTATCGATTCTATCTATAATCAATGTGGTTATATGTCTATTTCACTGATGTCAGCCACATTTCTTCCATTCTTTAAATCATAGCATTCAAACTAAACTTCTCACTAATGTACCAGGTTTTTAAATGTAAACACTGTAATGTCACTGCTGCCCAAGCAGATGCCATCTGTCTCCTAGAAACCGTAACCTAGCATAATACTTAAGGATGGACTTTTTAATTTTGTATAAAATATATTTTTGTATATATTATATACAATAATTGTATGATATACAAAGATAAATAGATAACAACATTCAAAGGAACTTGATCCTAACAGAGGCTAACACTGGAACACTCCAATTCATTTATAGGGCCAGGCCTCCCTGTAAACATGTACCAACAAAACCTTCCCTTCTCCTCCTTTTTTAAAAAAGATTTTACTTATTTATTTGTCAGAGAGAGACACAGTGAGAGAGGAAACACAAGCAGAGGGAGCTGGAGAGGGAGAAGCAGGCTTCCTGCGGAGCAGGGAGTCCGACACAGAAGTCGATTCCAGGACCGCTGAATCATGACCTGAGCCTGAAGGCAGATGCTTAACAACTAAGCCACCCAGGCACCCTACCTTCCCCTTTTAAGTATCTCTGTGAAACACTTGGCTTTTCCAAGATGACATAGCATTCTCTTGACAAGGCCCTCTCCTGCACATCTTAAGAACATTTAAACACAGATTCTGGGGCACCTGCGTGGCTCAGTCAGTTAAGCATCTGCCTTCAGCTCACGTCATGACCCCAGGACCCTGGGATTGAGGCCCACATGAGGCTCTCTGCTTAGCAGGGAGCCTGGCTGTCCCCCTCAGTTGCTCCCCCTGCTTGTGCATGCACACTCTGTCAAATAAATAAAAGCTTAAAATAAATAAATAAATAAAACAGATTCTAAGGGAGAGAAAAGGAAGAGAAAACAATGACCATATAATGGCATTCCTAGAAAGTGCTTGTTAAAGGGTAGGAACGATATTTTCTTCAGTTTCTTCCAACATCCGTTTTCTTTTCAAACTTCCTATAATAAGCATCCATACCCATGCAATTTAGGAAATAAAGGAAAAACATTTTAACTAATCAAAACAAATATCTTTAAAATCTGCATTAAGCAAATTGAAATCTTTACTTATATATGTTTTTAATGAGGGTTAGAGTACAATGTTTTTTAGTTTCATTTAGATAGGTATGAATGGTGTACCATTATAAGTACATAGACTCACATCTACATTGTCCATTCTCTAGCGCAGGCACCCCTCAGTGTGAAGTTCTACTTTTAGTCTGAGGTACTTTTCCTTCCTATTCTCTGGCTATGGTAGACAGATTTTTTTCCCTCTGTGGTCCTTGTGTTACTCCTGTAAACATGTGACTTAGCAAATGGGACTTTACAGATGAAATTAAGGTTGCTAGCCAGTTGACCTTAAAACCGAAAGATGATCTGGGTGAGCCCAATTTAATCACAGGGGCCCTTCAAATCCTAAGAGTAAAGCAGAAGAGTCAGCTCCCCAGTCAGAGAAATATAGTGACAGAAGAGGCAGGAGAGATTCAAAACATAAGTCCCCTTTGCTGACCTTAAGGATGAAGGGAGCCACAGGCCTGGGAACGATGGTGCCCTCTAGAAGCTGCAAATGAGCCCTAGCCAACAGTCACAGAAGAAATGGGACTTCTATCCTACAGCAGTGTGGAACTAAATTCTGCCCATAACCTGAAAGAGCCTTGAGACAGACTACTCCCCAGAGCCCAACCCTACCAGTGCTTTGGTTTTCAAGCCTTGTGTGACCTGAAGAAGCAACACCTAAGCTCTGACTTATAGAACTGTAAGATAATAAATTTGTGTTAAGTCACTAAGTTTTTGTAATTTGTTATAGTATCAATAGAAAATATAACAGCTAAAGTTAGAAACTACAATGTATGACAAAAGTGAATTCTTCAAGGAAACCTAGGCAATATTTTTCTACAAAAGCTTTCTCTGTAACTATTAACTGACAGGTAGAATATTAGCTTAATGACTCAGCAGAAACAAAAATAGCTTTTACATTAACCAGAGACTTTAATTTGATTTTGTGAAAAAAGCTTATAAGCAATCAAGCTGCTTTTCTCTTTTGTGTTTGTTACCTATAAGTACGCACAGTGCAAATATTAATCAGGGAGAACCTGTAACCATGAAATGCTATGTTGTTCAAGACGACATCTTTACCATGTGGTTACTGGAAGACAGAGCCTTCCCACTGATCATTTAACACCCACAAAAAATACATAACAAACAAAACTGAAATTTGAATCAAAACTGAAAATTGAAATTTGAATTATTAAGACACAAAAGCATTTGAAGTCGGGGCTTTTTTCCTTTTTCCTGAAATAAATTATAAAAAGTGATCCCAATTTCAAAGGTTTAAAAAAAGATTTTAATAGATATATGTCAAGTACTTCAACAGGTGACTCAGCCTATGGGGTATTTTTTTTCTTTTTCAAAAATAGGCTAAGAAAGAATGAACATAGGATATTCTTGAAAATGTTTTGACTAATACCCAATCTTGCATTTTCTTATGATTGTCATGGTCATAACCTAATGGCTATCAACTTTCAGTTTTATTTGTTGCACTCAAAATTCACTGTATGATATTTAAGCATACATGACAGGCATTCTTCTTAAAACAATATTTATATTACTCTGCTTAGAGTTCACAGTTCTCTAACAATTTTACATTAAACACGCAAAACATTGTACAACCAGAGAGATTTGTGAACAGCCTTGAGAGAAAGCTGTATTTTGGTACATTAAGGCAGCTTCAGCCAACAACTTAAGAAGTTCTGAATATTTGTTGCCACAAAAGACAAGTTCAAAATTTGAATATTTGATGTTTTCAAGAAATTTTAAGTCACTTAAAATAAGAATACCATAATTCGTGAAACTGTGGTCTTAAACGTTTTTACCACTATATTCTTACCACATTAGACTTCTAAAATCAAGATAGTCATCCTATCAGTATCAAAGATTTCTATTAAAAAGAAGAAAGGAAGGGATTTACCTTAAATATGATGATAAACCCTGTATTTAAGTAGGGACCCTCAAACAGTTTCTCACACACGTCTGTGAGGTAGGTTATCGTCCACATTTTGTAGATGACAAAATCCAACCAAACTGAGAATCACATTCCAAATTAGATTTTTGTTCTTTGCTCTGCATTACTTCTTGCCTTTACAAACATTTTAAAGGGTTGAACTGTAAAGATTGTTAATCACTGCATTCATTTTAAAAACATGAGAAAGCAGCCAAAGTTTCACCAAAGTGACTTAAAAAGTGAAACAACATAAAGGCAACAGAAAAATACATCCAGTGAACAGCTTCTGACAGTGATAGGGTGAGGTATAGTCAAAGGAGCCTGAAAACCAAACAGGCAGAAGCAAACAATGTAACCATCTGTGGAGGGCAGAACTGAGGGAAAATGAGAGCAATTAGAAAAAACAACTTCAGACAAATTTCTGACTAATTATTACTATTACTATAATTTGAGAAGGCACAATTAAGGTGTTTTATTTAGAGCAATTAATCTATTTTTTTTTTCCATTCAGGAAAATGTTATCCATCTAGGAGAATGGCATTTCTTTGTAACAAAATTAACTTAAAAGGGATTTTTAGCTGTGAGAAATAAACTCTTACAAGCAGCAAAAAATTAACTATGTGGTTCTCTGGGGTTAGACCATTCCTGTGCCTCCTTGAAATTTTAAATCAACACAAAGAAGTTAACCTTGCAAAATTACACAGATAAACCTTGTCAAAATTCTGTGTATGTTCACAAAAGCTTTCATGCTAAGATACTCCACAAATACTTCAGCTTTTTTTCCTGGAAAGAACACACTACTCTGGGGTTTCCTTAATTGCACTTTAAATGTAACTGAAATTTACCTACCTTGCTTGTCCAAATAATCATGAGCTACCTCCGCAAAACCTAAACTGCTTTGGATAGAAACAGTAGTTACCCAAAGTCCCATCACAGTCATGGCTGCAAAATGGCAGCTCTGCAAGCGGGGCAGGAAACACGAACACTAGCTCACTACGTTAATACCGGCCCACAGTCTGGTAACTTCTAGACCCAGGCTGACTCTTAACAGGTTCTGGCTGAAAAAGTTTAATTAAAACTCAGTCCAGTCTCGACTGTGAGTCCGGTTCTTTATGCTCTTACTGTTTACTTTATGCTATTACTGTTCAGTGGTATCAAATCCATCAAGATTATATGTGGAAAGACTAGTAAGGAAGCCAGGAACTTGTTCAAGTAATGTATCATTTTTTTAAAGCTCATCAAACAAATTACATTTCAAAGTTCTATAAGATCTGGGAGAATACCAAGCCAATAATAATTAAGTAGTTTGTGAACAGAGATATACTCTATGAAAACAGTGTTTATCATCTAAATACCCATACAAAATGAAAAATTATCAATCTGTACATGAAATTTAGATAAACCTAATTCAGATAACAGTCAAAAACTATGATAATTTAAGACAGGGGCTGCGGCTAGTTTTACTTTTTATAAAAGACTGTGCTACAAGGATCAAGTAAATAAAATTAAAGTAAGAATCATGCTTAAAACACCTTCAGTATTTTGTAAGCACCCTCAATAATTCAAAAGTACTTAAAATATCAATATGCTAATTTCAGTTAGTATAATGAACCGGTTCCAATAATTAAGAAATATTCAGTCAAGACTACTTTATGTCACTCAAAGACTTGAAAGCAATACATCTGGGTTTATCTTTATTACTCAACTACTCAGATGTTTCAGTGATCCAGACTGTTCTCCCCTTGAGGAAGTGGGATAGAAAGAGCAGTGATCAACGCTGAATACTTGTATGGCATTAAAGCTTTATGAAGAGCTTTGTGGTCCTGCCTCCTCGACTAGAAAATGGTTATACCTCACAAGGTTATTGTAGTGTATTAACTATGTTAATAGACATGGTCTCTGGATCTAAAAATCACTATAAAAAAGTATGGAACACTTCTAATACTTCAAATTAGTAATATTTTGCTTATGTCAAGTGCACATGATGTTTTAACATGTTCAGTTTTCTAGATGACTTTTGCCATTTGTATTCTAGAGGACAGCTGTATTTAAATTTTTTTTCAAGTACAAACCTTTAAAATGCCTCACCAAACAAATACAGAACATTGACACTAGTATAAAATCTCTAAATATATAAAAAGTGAACACTAACACAATCACACGAAAAAGGCAAAGACAGAACTTTAAAGCTCAAATGTACCTTGGAGGCCTTTTAGCCTATCCTCCCACTTTAGAGGTTACAAACTGAGGTCCAACATAGGTGTGACTTACTAACAGATTGCACATATCCCTCATCCAGAATTTCTAATAGAGCCTCTGAGAACGATTATTAAAATAAATTACCTTCCCTATTTAAAAAGTCACAGAATGACAGAATGACCAGGTAAAAATATGCCAGACTGAAAAGGTGGAGTTCTTTAAAAACAAAAGCAGACAAAACCATGAACATGGTTGAGATCTCACAGCCATTAACAGGATTTAAATTATTAACCAGTGAATAGACAAAGATACCATGTCTGTGGGAAGCATATTCTAAGCTTTTCTATTTTATAAGTGGAAGGTGCAGTGCTTATATTAACTCAGTATACTGCACATTAATAGAAGCTATAGATAAATTCAAACAGTCAGAAAACCTGTAACAGTTGTCTATGATTTTCTTAATTATGTCTCTTCCAATATATAAAAAAAAAAGTTTATGTTCCCTGAGTACAAACTGACTAGAGAATAAGAAAAAGCAGCCCACAATTATGCAGCTCTCACGGGAACCCTATTTGCAGAAAATGGAGAATTGTCTGTAAAACATACAGCCAATTCTCTGACAGAGAAATACTGGTACTTCCGATTAATTTAGGCTCCTAGATTCTTGTTATAGCAGACTAATATCAAGGAACAAAACACTTGAGGTTACAAAAGTGTACCAAAAGTTTGTTGATCAAAACAAAATCCAACTTGAAATAGGTTTGCCTACCTCCCCATTCAATTTATCTGATCCTACATTACAGATTACAGGAATTAGATCTAAATATGGTGTCCTATATTTAGAAAATGTTCAGGGACTATACAGTTTGAAAGTGAGAATCAATGTCATAGACTCATTGCCTACAAAGCCATAGAGCCATAATAAGCATTACTAGTTTCTTAGGCTTTTTTTTTTTTTTACAAGTAATCTCCTTTAAGTTTTCTCAGCTATCCTTTCAACACAACAAATAATAAATTTTGCTCCCCAAAATACCACAACCTGATTAAGAAAATCAAGGCGCTATGAAACACATCACAGACATACAAAATTTTGTTTAGGCCAGCATTTGCTCAAATGAGTATGTCCACAGGTTAAAATGAAATTTTTCTGATTCTGAACCATATTCTCTCCAGCAACTGGTAAGAAGAAAAGATACCCTAATTCTATTCTTTCCTATATTAATTATCATTATATAATTACATATATTATTATATATGTAATACATATATTACATATATATTATAGTTAACTAATTATAGCAACCTGGAACAATAAGTTTCCTAAAATAGTATTTTCCAAATTTGCCTTTTCCCATGGAATATTAAGATTAAAAGTAGTTAAATTAATTTGGGGAAAGCAGGGTTAAAGTTTTCTTTTTTTCACTGAAGGACTTTTCAAAGTCTTTAATTCTTATATCCACTGCCATCCTCAAGCAAGAGTGTGGCATATAACACTTTCCAAACTTGCTCAATGGACTCGTTTTTCAGCACAGCACCTCAAGGATATAGTGTGGGAAATGCTATTGTAGAACCATATGGAGTTCATTTCCATGATGTAGCTAACTCTTTAAAACCTAATAATAGAAGCTCTCCTCCAAAATCTTAACTTGAAGAAATTCTTCCCACCGCAGATCTAACAACCACATACCACACCCCTGATTACAAGATTGAAATGTGGGAATTTAGCAACTGATTCTTTCCATTTTCCTGCCCATTAGCAACAAAAGCCTCCTATGACATTGTTCCAGCCCCTATTATGCCGTACTGAGCCTCCTGAAATCTCCTCAATATAAAGCAATTTACTGTGCCTTCTAGATTCAGAGTAGCTGTGCTTTAAAAATGTAAGCATAAGAGAACTGAAACTGCAACCCTGGTTCTCCTAAAATTCAACAGATAACCATCAAAAATGTAGATATTCACAAATACTGGCAAGAAAGAGAAAATAGTATATAATATTTTTAATTCTCAATAATCATGATAATCACCAATATAAAGTATTTTTATATGAATAAGTTCTTAATATCTGATTTATTCGACTAACAAAGCTAAAATGCCACTGTATTCCTTGCTGTTTTTCCACTTTCAAAATTGTTAAGGATTTTGTCATTAGGGATAAGGAATCATCACAATTCCTATTTCTAAGATCAATCATAGTCAAGCAAATCGTATGAGGTGGACCTGTTCTTCCCAAAAGAGGTATTTACACATTTGAAGAGGTTAAAATTATGCCCTCTCTATAATTCACAGCAGGACGCGTATCCCTCTAAAAACAATCACAAAAAGTACCCTTTGATGCCACTAGATGGCAATCTTTCAAAGGTTTAAACTTAAAGAGTTTAATGCAAACCCACCCTTTTTCCCAAATTGGCGAGCAAAGATTCCTTTAGATATTATGAAGTCAGACTTAAAAGTTACTTAACACCATTTTTAAAAAGTTCTATAAACCAATATGATGTGACACACTGCAAACTCCTGACTCGAAACTACTTAAAGACAGACATGCTTATCTTCCAAAAACATAAGAGAAACTTGGCCAAAGATTTTCATTTGCTTCTTGGTAGAAAACATTATTTTTGGCAAACAGAAACCTGTTTTCAAGAGCTTAATCTTATCTAGGGTAAGTCAGGTGAATGAGAGTGTTAATTATAACACATTAAACAAATGAATAAATACAAATTAGATAAATTACACATAATTTAAAAATTAAATACTTTGACTAAAACAATATAAGCAATGAGCTATTATCTAATCTGCTGTATATAGGTTTCTTTTTAAACTTAAAAAAAAAAAAACCTGCACAAAGCAAAACAAAGAAACTGTTTGGTTTTTCCTTTAAAAGCACTGGTGTGTGAATACATATATGTATATATGTAAACAACACATACATTTATTCAAGAGAGTTTTTTTTTTTTTTTTTTTAATGTTTAAGGCTTCCCTAGCCTAACAGCCTCAACAGGTAAGGTCACAGCCTAATAAGCTTTGGAGGTACACAAAAGCCCTTAGGGCCAGAACAGTGTTTTCAAACTGGATGGCTAGCAACCAAGATACAGAACAAAGAAAGGGAACCAGAAAAGATTTAAAAGCTAAGTAAATCAGCCACTAAGGATCAGACAACAAAGAAACTGGTGGTGGGAAGATGGGGCTGGGGGCGGGGTGGAGGGGGTAAGGGGGTGGGGGGTGCGGGGGGTGGGGGGTGGGGGGGTGGCTGTGATAACAAACTTCAACTTTAGATGAAGTTTAAGCATTGTGGGATGCAGGGGTACATATGCACACACTCCCCACCACCACATACATTAAATCAAAGGTAAAAGTTCTATTTTAAGGGACTGTTGGTATTTTGCTTTGTTTCATTTAACTATTTTATCATGCTTGGTGAAATACAAAAATAAATAGAGGCAAAAAGAATTTGAGAAAGGTAGTTTCGAAGGCATGTTTTAAAATGATGTTAAGTTTAAAAAAAAGTTTTTTATGAAAAACCAAAAATTGTAATTTCAGATGTTCTAATACTGAGTAGAACACTGAAGACTCTTAAGTAAATATATTATCCAAGGAAATCTCGAATAAAATCTCTAGCTGGTTATAAGCTGTTTTTAAGGAACCTGGAAACCAGTTACCTGTTTCAGGACCACAACCCTTCTGTTAAACACTAGGCAGTATTTACAAAACCTAAAACTACTAGAAGAACTTGGCTTCTGAAATTCTAGGGGCCAGCCTTTAAGGTTTCAACATTTAAATACCATCTTACTAATGGCTGTGTTAATCTTTTTTTTAATCTTGTGCAAGAAGACTGGGTTCATAACACAGCTTAAAGCCTGCTGAACTTTAGGAAATAAACTGGATTTACCTACATTAAATAGTAAAGCAAAGAGGTATTGCCAAACCACCCTTTCAGGTGACTCACCAGTGAAGATGTATTAATCATCTGTAGTGAACTTACAATTTTAAAGTAACAATACTCTTCATCAATGTTCGCCAATTAAAGATACTGCCTCTATGAATTTATCATAGGCAAAACAGAAGTACAGATGTCTATAGGTAAATAAAATGTTGGACTTTTTTGTTTTCAATAATTTCAATGGCATTAGTGTCCCCTGGAAATACGACTCTCCATCAGTATTCCAGAGTGTATTATATCCATAAGTAAAATAATAATTTTAAGAATCTATCTGATTTTCACAGTGCTGTAACAGAAAGACAGAAACTAAAGAAACACCATCAACGGGCTAAAGTAGTGATAAGACTGGCACACATTTCAAAAAAATCCATGGTGTGACTGCCTAGACGGGGTGGAACTGAAGACAATGTGCTTCCAGTCAAAGAGCCAGTGAGAGAGCCAGAAAGTGAATGGCTCTCCGCAGTTACAGAATCAAAACTTGATCTTGGTCTATGTAAGCCAGCAGCAGAACAGGAACGCTGAGGTGTTGAAGAACCAGACCTCTGCTCCACCACCTCATCTGAAATAGATGAAAGAAGAGCAATTTATATGAAAGGTATATTTGCCCAAGCCCTTCCTATGAAGATGCTATATTCAGAAAACTGAGTAAACATATCTGAACAAGGGAAACTTCATGGATGGCATGTTTCAGAGTTTTAAGAGCAGGGGTAGCAATACCCCTTTCCTCTCACAATTATAACAGACATCACTCATCAACTACAACACTAACAGTCAAAATGTCACCCCTAAATCCTTCTCAGGATAGTATTTGGCATTAGCCTTGAAATTAAACTGATATTCCATTTGAAGAAAGAATATCCCTGAATGATTATTTTCTTGCAGCATATCAAAAAAAAACACATTAAAATAAAAGTTACCATTATACAGTGGTTCTGAACCTTCAGTACACAACGCCTGGGGATGGGGTGAGGAAATCTTGTTAAAAATAAAGATTTCCAGTTTCCCAGGACTCACCTCTAGAAATAAATTCTGATTTGGTAGATCTGGGGGTAGTTCCCAACAATCTGCATTTTACTATGAACTCTGGTTAATTCTGATGACAGGCAGTGATAGCTCAGAATAAAATTTAACTGTTCTGTTGAAAACAACTTCACTAACTCTGAACTCAGTTCTCCTCTGGTTGTGTCCTGCACCTGATCCCTGGTTTACTGTTTTTATCCCACTTGGGCCTCTGGACTGAACATCTGGTTCATGAGGTTTTGACTTCTGGCACCCACTAAACACTTAGACACAAACCACAACCACCTTCCTGACTCCTTCATCTCCTGAATGATTGGGACATCAAAATCCAACCTGAATACAAGGAGAGACTGATTTGGCCAACCAGGATGAGGAAAGTTGATGAACAGAGAAGTTTAGATATTATAATCCTAACAATAAGAAAATATGAATGAAGAAATATGACAAAGAACCGGACAGCATCACTCAATATTAGGTAAAAACTGCCTCCCTGTTATTCCTTACTTTAGCTCCACAACCAACACTGCAAGTGAGTTTTTTATGCCCAAGGCACATCTTTTGGAGAAGTGCTGGGTTAGAGATATTCCACGTCTTCAATCCTTTTCATTTCACTTGAATTTTTAGTTAACTCTAGATTACTTAAAAACTAGCATAGAAGACCTACCCACCAAGTCTTTGAGATGATTTTAACATCTTGTCAACTAGTGCCAAGTTTTATCTTCTCAGAGCTCATGCCTGCATAGCTTCCTTACCATCAATGCTTTTAAAGTCCAAAAGATAGCTTCGATTGTCAACCAGATAAAGTTGTAAGCTCATTTTCACATAATTGCCAGTCACTGGATTTTTTCTTCTTACACGAAGATGGTATGCGTTCACTACCTAAAGTGAGAAACATTTTTTTAAGGAAAAATGTTAAAAATAACAAGCTACAGTATCTCCCTTATTCTTATTGCAAAGAATATTGAAATAGCTGACAGGTGGGGTAGAGAAGGAATTCCTGGATCTTCATCTAACATTACATGACACTTTAGTATTTATTTAATCTCCACTAACAGGACTGTCTGTGCAGATCATCAGAAATTTAAAGGGAACTCAGAGATTATATAGAGTCTAGCCTTCATTCTAGCTATGCCTTTGCTCTAAAATGTCAACAATTCTGGTCACCCAGCCTCAACTTGAATACCTTTACCTATTAATATGGAGTAGGAGGAATAAAACAGAACTAACATGTTAATAGTTTGCATTAGGCAGTATAAACAGGTACTGTCACAAAATTTATGTATTCCAATAATTCTGTAAAGAAGTATCATCTGCCCTTTGAACAGAAGAAAACTGCAGCTCAGATAAAGATGATTTTCAAAACATCTATCAAAGGAGTTCCAGGGCGCCTGGGTGGCTCAGTCGTTAAGCGTCTGCCTTCAGCTCAGGTCATGATCCCAGAATCCTGGGATCAAGCCCCACATCGAGCTCCCCCGCTTATTAGCATGAAGCCTGCTTCTCCCTCTCCCACTCCCCCTTCTTGTGTTCCCTCTCTTGTTGTGTCTCTCACTGTCAAATAAATAAAATCTTTAAAAGAAAAATGAGTTCCAAATTTTTTTCAGTATGGAATTTTAAAGAAATTAATGTCTTTCTTTTAACTAAATTGCTTAAGAAAAAGCGTATCTATTTTTAAACGGTTTTAAGGAACTATTATCTTGTTTATTCATTTCTTGTACAACTAAAATGAAAATGATAGATGTTTCAAACATGTCAAATGAATATACACAAGGTATATTTGAATATTTTTATTCTGCCTTTAAAAATACATTCATAGTCCTCAAGAAAGGAAGAAGAGTAAAAGATATCTGAAATGAAAAAAAAAATGTTTTCCCTCCCACATATACTCAAACAGAATTGCAATGAATTTGAGCACTAATTTTAAAAAAAGAAAATTGGGAGCTAAGAGTAAGAAAAATACACCATAACCAAGGATTAAAAGCACTAGCCAAATAAAAGAGATTTTCTTAACCTAGAGAAAAGTATTTGTTGACTGAATAAATATGTCCTGATTGTATCACTTGTGTTGACCCCTAGCTGTTATAGCTAGTGGGAAAAATAAAAAAGTAAAAACACAGCATCTTCAAAGACACATGACTTTTTATTGCTATGATGCAGACAGAAATAGATGGACTATTTTCTCAGGTGATTTCAGGTTGATTACTTTCTGTTTCTTGGCCAAGAATGCTAGTCTCTAAAAATATTGTAGGTCCCCAGCATCAACAACTCTTCATGCTTTCAGAACTGTGTTTAGTTTGGAATGCACTTGGTATATTAATGGAAAAAATGGGGTTTATCATCCAGAAACACCAAGACCACTAAATTTGTATCTAAATCAAAAACAACTTTTTTAGAGACCTAAGTACTCAACTCAGTAGATCAGAGCAGCTTACTATACAAAAAAAAAAAAAAAAAGCAAATTTTTACAAATGATCTTAAGATATTACAATTTCCTACCTTCCATTCAAAATCCAGCTGCTTCATAGCTCGGTAGACTTCAGCCATGATGTCATACGGTTTGCTTTGACTTCTGATTCCAAGATGCCACTTGGCTTTTTTCACAGCTAAAGATTTGGGCTTAGTTGTATTCAGTGCATCCAATGGACATCTCGCTTTAGGACTGTCTGCTATAAGAGGTGGCATCCTTTCTGGATGAGGTTTCAGGCCTGGGGGAATATGCATGGTACTATCATCCATAAAAGAACCAGATGGGGGACTAGAGGCGAGGTAGAACTCACTGGCTTGGTTCATTATTCTCCGATTGTCAATGATAAGATGATAAGCCACTGCAAGCTGGTCTTGAGGGTCACCACTATATAAACTGTTCATTACTTCTGATTCTGTACACTCAAATTTTTCACACACTTCTTTCACAGCCTCATCATCAATGACGTTAGCATCATAGGAGGGGTCTTCAGGAAATAAGTAACTGGGCAAATCTTGTTTAAACCATTCATGCTCTCTAGGAAAAATACCACAATACACTATTGTAAGAACATGCTTTTGCAAGTCCCAAATAATTTAGACATGAGGCAATAAAATATAACAGAATCAGAAAGACCTGTTCTCTATATGATCCTGAGTAAGCTAATTAACCCCCTCCCTTGAATAACTATGATTATTCAGACTTGGGTATTTGGCTGACATTTCTGAAAATTTAGTAAAATGAGCCTGTCACTTCAAAGGAAACAACTAGCAGTATTTTTTGCCAATGATAAAGTTCAACCTTTCAAGCAAAATTTTAGAATTTTATATAATTTGTATCTGCCTCCATGAGTTTGACAGCTTCCTACGACTTTAAGACTTTTCTAATAACTTTATAATGGTAACAATGAACATGGTTTCTAATACTTTATAATGAACATGTCACCATTTGGAAAATCTTTTTAACTCAATAACCCGGTATTTTCAGAATGACCAAGGTATTTTCAGAATGACCAAGGTAAAATATCTACAACCCAGTATTTTCAGAATGACCAAGGTAAAATGTCCACAAAACACACACACAAAAAAAGACCAGTGAATTTTAATGTAATAAAGTACAAATATACACTGAGATGTTTTCTCACTTGATACTGTAACTAACAAGTTAAGCTTTGGCTTAAGATCAAAGAAGAATATCCACAACTATCTGAAAGACTGTTAAAATATTCCTCCTTTTCCAACCACTTATTTGAGTGGTATCAGATTTTCTTTATAGACTGCAACCAATACAGCATATTGCAACAGACTGAATGAAGAAGTAGACCTAAGAACCTAGCTGGTGTCTCTTAGTAAGCCCAACACATAAGAGACTCTGAAAATGTAAAATAATTCTACTTTTATTACCTTTTTTAAAACTTTTCATAAAAGATGTGTTATTTAGATTAACATGTAGTAGCTTTACTGTTATTTTTAAGCGAATTAAGTTTTTTTTTTGTTTCTCAGTTTCAATTTCTTATATGATAAATACTGATATAACCTGCATTAAACAACACAACTCTTTGGAAGCCTCAATTTTAAGACTATAAAGGAGTACTAAAACCAAAAAGTATGACAATCAGTCTCCTAAATCTTATTTTCTCACACTTCTGGGCTTTTCCACATCCAAGAACATCCCACCTCTTTTCATCTGACTAACTATGTACTATTCCTTCAAGACTATACAAGCATTGCTACATGATAGAACTGGCCACCCTCTAAACTAAATTCAGATCAATCTATATTTTGCTTCAATGCTTTCTATTGACTGATTGTTTCATTTATGAATTTTAACTAAGAGTATAGTATAGCAAAAAGACATCCCTCCTCTCAGATTATATTCTAGCAGAATACAGATAAAACAAGTATTCACAAAAATAAATACATAGTTTCAAATATACAAATATGAAAATCCTGTGATAAAGATTATAAGAGGAAAACACAGGGTAAAATAAAAATATATAAATCAGAATGGGAGCCATGTAATTAGGGAAGCTATGGAGTAATATTTAAGCAGATATCAGAATGATTAGAAGTCAGCTGGGAGCAAAGAGCTGGGAAACAGGTATTCCCAGCACAAAAAACAATGCAGGTGAAGACTGAGACAAAGAGTTGTGCCATGTTGAACAGGACTGAGGCCACTATCATGAAAACAGGAGTTATAGGTTGGAGAGGCAAAAGCTATCAAATATTTCTGACAGCTATAGGCTAGAAGAAAGATTCTGGGACTAGAACCTATGCTTGATGAAAATCACTGAAAGATTTTACAGAGACAGGGGTGACATAATCTAATTTGCATTCTGTAAAGATAGTCTTGCTTGTGATACAGAAACTGAAAAGACAAAAATGATGATGTTGATGATGCTGATGAAATAGTCCAAGTAAGAAATGATGGTGTGCCAGCCCTTGAGGATGAATCTTCTACAGCTTCTAGTAGATCTTTCTTTTGTAACACTCACAGTTTCTTATAGGTGTTGATTTTTTTCTTAATCTTACTCACCAAACTCAGAGCTCCTTGAAACAGGAACCATGCCTTATATAGTTGTATTCAACTACCCAAAACAATGTAAATATTCAATAAATGCATAATAAATAAGTGACAAATACATAAAATATGAAAACCAAAATTAATCCATTAATGTGTTTATTTCCTATATCATACTAAGCACCAAAGGCTTGGTAATAAAGATGTGATATATTAATTTCTCCCATAGAAACAGGAGACATTATATATCTAACATTTTAAAAATAGTGACAAATAGGGAAGATGAGCATTTCCAAATGAACTCCAAAAACTCACTCTTCCATGAAATCATTCAGAGTACTAGCAAAAATCATCAAAATCAACTTTTCTAAAACCATGGAAATTTACCAAAAGCCTGCAACAATCTGAGAAGTGTTTACTCAAGAAAATAGCTGATTTCAGTAAAAACAGTGAGATCTGAAACATTTTAAGTTGCCCTATACCCATCTTCCTTTTCCCACTTCTATGGTAGCCTTGAAAACCAGCAGTCTCACAATCATGGTAGCCCAGAGCACCTAACAACCTGATAACGGCCTAACAACCACTAAGGGGAAGATAGGTTTAGAATTAGAGCAGAATAGGTTTAGAATTCTCCCAAAGTCCTCGTCTCAGAAAACTGTAATTATTTGACATGTCTGGAAGTTACCTGGAAATCTCCATTTTGCAGGCCTTGTCTTTTTCTGACCTGATACAGAGTTCCCTCACTGCAAACAGCCTTCTCCCCAGGACATTTGTCAAAAACAACCAATGTCGGGCACCTGGGTGGCTCAGTGGGTTAAGCCTCTGCCTTCGGCTCAGGTCATAATCTCAGGGTCCTGGGATCGAGCCCTGCATCGGGCTCTCTGCTCCGCAGGAAGGCTTCCCCCTCTCTCTCTCTGCCTGCCTCTGCCTACTTGTGATCTCTGTCTGTCAAAGAAATAAATAAAATCTTTTTTTAAAAAAACAAAAAAATAAACAAAAACCAACCAATGGTAACTGTGACATCCCAACTGACTGAAGAGGCAGTAAGATTTGGGGCAAACAAGAACCTAACCATAAACCTTAGAATGAAAAGTTCAGGAATAAGAATTCTACTGAGGTCTTTGAAATACTCTGATATATTCCTGGGACTCAAGCAGGCCATGCATATATTATGCAGGGCTGTGTGCTTACCCAAGAAAGACCCTCATTTCTAATCAGTGACTGACTTTGAGGCTCTCTGCTAATGTGGAATAAAGACTAAATCAGAGTTATAAGCTTCTCTTTGGAGCAATGAAGACATACTCCAACATGTACACACAATCACTTAGCAAAGGCTGAGACTTATTAGATCAAAGCATTTAAGGAAATCTCTAACAGTAAGATGACCATAAAGCTAACTAATCAGAGATTTCAGTGGCCAACCATGACAAAAAGTACAAAATCTGGGGAATTAATTCAGTAAAATCACTAACAAAAGGAACAGCAACAAGAATTACAAACTAAAGGCATACATCCAAAAGAAATGGAAACATGTGACCATAAAAAACTTGTACATGAATGTGCATAGCAACATTATTCTTAAGAGCCCCAAAGCAGAAACAACTCAAGTTTCCATCAACTGATGGACAGATAAACAAAATGTAGTGTTTCTGTACAATGGAGTATTTTTAAAGAACAAAGGAATGAAATACTATACATGCTATACCATGAATGAACCCTGAAAACATTATGCTGTGTGAAAGTAACCAGACTCCAAAGGCTACATGCTACAGGATTCCATTCATATGAAGTTTCCAGGACAGGCAAACCCATAAAGGCAGAAAGTAGATTACTGGCTTCCAAGAGATAAAAGGAGGGGGAAATGGGTAATGACTGCTAATGGGTACAAAGTTTCTTTAAGGGAATTAGAAAATGGTGATGACTATACAACTTTGTAAATATACTAAGAACCACTGAATTATACAATTTGAAGGGACAAATGTACAGTATGTGAATTATATCAATGATATAAATGTTTAAAAAATGATAAATAGGGAAACAATCTAAATTTTTATTTCTAATTCATTCATTTACACAAAGGACCATAATTCTTTACCATAAGAAAACTGCCAATTAAAAAGTCATACTCAGCTTTTGTTTTCAGGAGTCAGTTTCTGAATTAACTCTATCAAGATAAGCAGTAACCAGAATGTTTATGAGAGTTGGCCTGAGACAATATCAGTTCATTTCCCCATCAGAAATTAAGTCTTTCTATCACTATTACCTGATACTCTATTTTGGTACTTAAGACAAAATGACTTAAATGAGTTATGGAAACACATGAAAATGAGAACACAACAATCCAACATCTTTGAGATGCAGCAAAAGCAGTTCAAAGAGGGCAATATATAGCAATACACCCCTACCTCAAGAAATAAGAAAAAGCTCAAATAAACAACCTAAACTTGCACATAAAGGAATTTAAAAAAGAAGAACAAAGTCCAAGGTGAGTTGAAGAAAATAATAAAGATCAAAGCAGAAATAAATGACATAAAAATTAAAAAACAATAGAAAAAAAATCAGTAAGAGGCACCTAGCTTGCCCAATAAGAAGAGCATGTGACTCAGTCATGGGGTGTTGAAATCAAGCCTCACATGGGATGTAGAGATTACTTAAATAAATAAACAAATAAATTTAAATAAAAAATAAAAGATCATTAAAATTGAGAGCACCACTTTTATTCAATATGGTCCTGGAAGCCCTAACTACAGTAATCAGACAAGTAAAAGAAATAGAAGGCATCCCTACTGGTAAAGAAGTTGTTAAACTGTGACAGTCTAATATCTATCCAGTATGGGTGCCTTCGCAGATGATATGACATTCTACATAAAAAATCCTAAAGACTCCACCAAAAAACTACTAGAATAAATTCAGTGAAACTGCAGGATACCTAGAAATCAGTAGCATTTCTATATGCTAATAACAAAGTACTAGAAAGAGAAATTAAGAACATAATTCCATTTACAACTGCACCAGAAATACTAAAATATAACCAAGGAGGTTAAAGACTATACTTATGGATTGGCAGAATTAGTATTGTTAAAATGTCTACAGTACCCAAACCTATCTGCAGATTTCCAGCAATACCTATCAAAATACCAAAAGCATTTTTCACAGAACTAGAACAAACAATCCTAAAATTTGTATGGAACTATAAAAGACCTCAAATAGTCAAAGCAATTTTGAGAAAGAAAAATAAAGCTGGAAGTATCACAATCCCAGATTTCAAGATACACTATAAAGCTACAATAATTAAAACAATGGTATTGGCACAAAAAAGACACATAAAAAGAACAGAATAGAGAGCCCAGAAATAAACCTATGCTTATATGGTCAATTAATCTAAGACAAAGGAGGCAAGAACATGCAATGAAGAAAAGACAACCTCTTCAATAAATGGTGTTGGGAAAACTGGAGAGCTACATGTAAAAGAATGAATTGGGACCACTTTCTAACATCATATGCAAAAAATAAACTCACAATGATTAAAGACTTAAATGTGGGATCTGAAACCATAAAATTCCTAAGAAAAACACAGACAATAATATCTCTGACACCAGCCATAACACTTTTCTAAATATGTCTCCTAAGGCAAGAGGAAGAAAAGCAAAAATAAACTATCAGGACTACATCAAATAAAAAGCTTTTGCACAGTGAAGGAAACCATCAACAAAGCAAAAAGACATCCTACTAAATGGGAGAATATACTTGCAAATTATATATGCAGTAAGGAGTTAAGTCCAAAATACATAAAGAATACAACTCAACACCAAAACAAAACAAAGCAAAATTAAAAAATCCAATCGATTAAAAACAAGCAGAGGACCTAAACAGACATTTTTCCAAAGAAGACATGCAGATAACCAATAGACACATGAAAATATGCTCAACTCCTGTAATCAGGGACATGCAAATCAAAACCACAATGAGATATCACATTACACAATTAACATTGCCAAGGACTAAAATAAAAAAGACAAGAAAAAATAAGTGTTGACAAGGATGCAGAGAAAAAGGAATTCCACACTGCTAGTGGGAATGTAAATTGGTATAGTCACTGTGAAAAATAGTATAGAAGTTCCTCGAAAAATTTAAAATAGAAATACCATATGACCCAATAATTCCACTACTGGGTATTTACCCAGAGAAAACAAAAGCACTAATTCAAAAAAATATAAGCACTCATATGTTTATCGCAGCATTACTTAAAATAGCTAAGATATGGAAGCAACATAAGTGTCTATCAACAGACAAATGGTAAGGAACATGTAGTGTACATATACAATGGAGTACTGTGCAGCCTTAAGAAAAGATGAGATTGGGGTGCCTGGGTGGCTCCGTGGGTTAAAGCCTCTGCCTTCGGCTGGGATTGAACCCCACATCGGGCTCTCTGCTCGGCAGGGAGCCTGTTTCCTCCTCTCTCTCTCTCTCTCTCTCTCTGCCTGCCTCTCTGCCTACTTGTGATATCCGTCAAATAAATAAATAAATAAATAATCTTAAAAAAAAAAAAAAGAAAGAAAAGATGAGATTGTGCTATTTGCAACAAAATGAATGGACTTAGAGGGTACTGTGCTAAGTAAAATAAATCTGAGAAAATAAATACCATATGATTTCACTTATAGGTGGAATCTTAAAAAAAGATATGAAAAAACAAATAAACAAAAAGCAGCATCAGACCTATCAATAGAGAACAAATGGCTGCCAGAAGGGGGGCTTGGGGGGAATAGGCAAAATGGGTGAAGGGGAGAGAGAGATGCAGGCTTCCACTTATAGAATGAGTAACTCACAGGAAGCATATCTAATTTTCTTTCTAAGGAAAAGCCAATTAAGTGACTGAGGCACCTAGCTAGTTTGGTCAGTAGAACATGTGACACTTGAACTCAGGTTTGTGAGTTCAAGCCCCATGTTGGGTGTAGAACTTATTTTTTAAAAAAAAGAAAGAAAGAAAAGAAAAGAAAAAAAGAACTGTGAACACAAAAGATTTTTTTCCTGCTAAGTACATTTCTATAACTAAAATTGATGCTATATACAATTACACATTTCTTTTATGTAGGAGGCCTGGAGCACTTAAGAAAAATAAGCGCTTTCTTGCAGTCTAAGAGATACGCAGCAATCACATAAAAAAACCATGTCATCATTTAAACATTCCAGGAGTCATAGTCTCTAAACAGCCATTCTGGCTTATGAAGATAAGAGGAGAGATTCTGGAAAGATGGCAAAAGAATGTGTTTATAAATGAATAAACGATGAAATGTTAGGTAAGAATAAAAAAAAAAAAAACTCTAAGAAACATAACCTTGTAAGTAAAGAGCAAAAGGCAATGCATTATCATGGCTTGTGTGTGCTATATAAAGGTCATATTCATAATAACACCAGCCACTGCAAGTTCCAAAGTTTCTCACATAACAAGAAATCCTTCACAGTGCTAGCAGCTATTTTTGGATTCAAAATCTTAACAAAACTTTTAATGTTTCATTTCATCGACCATACGTAAAATACATAAAAGTCAGTCTTATTACGCATAAGATTTATTCAGTTTCTCAGCATATACAACATTCATGGGCCATCTAGCATCGTGTGTACTAAGATGAGTAAGACACTCTCTCTACCCTTATGGAGTTACAATTTAGGACTGGAAAAACACGTACTGACATTTGAAATGATAATGAAAAAAAAAACGTAAACAAAATGTGAAAATCATGGAAGTGGAAGCAATTAACTTTGCCTCCTCACAAAGGAGGTCATATGTAAGCAGAATTTTAAAGGATGAATGGAAGTCTGTCAGGTCAAAAGAAACAGAAATGGCATCAGAGGCAGTAATATAAATTAGAACATGAAGGCATAAAATACATGTTATGTTTGATGAAGAAGGAAAAGCTGAGTATAGCTGAAGCAGGTGTGGTGGTGAGTGCACGAGTGAAACCTCAGAGTAGGAAAAGGAGCCTCCTTAGGAAGGGCCTTAGAGGATTTGCTACCTCCAGGAAAAAGTATGGGAAACAATCTGAAATATTTAAAGGGTAAGTGACATGATCAGGTCTGTGTAAAAAGAAAAGCAGAATTCCTATACAATAAGTATTAGAGAGTCTAACATAAAGCAGGCACTCAATTAGTGATACAATTATTAATATTATAAAATGTACATAACAGTAACAAAAAGAAGAATCACCTTATATCTTTGATGGTTGCTCGTTTCAGGGGATCAACCTGCAGCATATGCATCAAAAGAGTGGCAACAGAACGATTGAGATATTCTGGGATATAAAAAACACCCCCTCGGATCTTCTTAAATAACGTAGGTACATGCTCATCATCAAATGGGAGGGTGCCACAAAGAAGGGCATACAAAATAACACCACAGCTCCAGATATCAACTTCAGGACCTGCATACAATCTAAGAGAAAAGATGACAACGCCAACCTGAAATGCAAGTGCCATTTGTTCTCATCCAAGTATACCTGCTTCTGTATACACATGGTGTAGACTCAGTGTATATTCATTTGCAAGCCTTTAATGAAGTCCATGGCCACACCTCAACACTCAATGCTTGTTCGCCATAGAGAATTGGTCTCAGCAGTTACTATTCAAGCTTTCCAAAAGAAAGTGTTACTTTATTTGTCACAAACTCACAACTTACTAATTAACTAATTAAAAAATATAAAACTTACTATGGTTGGGTTTTTTTTTAAAGGAAACATCAAAGTAAATGACTGTAAACTTGAAAAAATACTACTATAGTGTTTAGGCTAAATCCTTTTACCACAAAACTATAAGAAAGAAAATGCATATAAAATAGAATTTTCCTCCCTGACATGCCTATTTTAAAGAGTTTCTGAAGAATTAAAGTGCTGAACTAGTTCTGCAGCAATCTCTTCGACAGTATTTGTCCTGTATCATGTTATCCTGAGTATGACTTTCATTCTAATCACTTGTTAGATTAACTCATGGGACTAAGATTAGTTTTGCTCCACATAACCTATGTCTGGAATATTATTCCTTTTTTCTCTCACCTTTCTGCAGTATTATAATGCCTCTGATACCCCACTGACAAATTCAAACCTGGGTCTGAGGTAACAAAGTAACTCTACAATTCCAATTAAAAGAATATAAGCCATTTCAAAAAATTGCTGTCCACCATTTATATCATTTATGGTACTTGTCCAAAACTCCTATACCTGCTCCTTGCGATAATACCTTTTCTTTATTTTCTCTCAGTGAATTCTGTTAACTTTTTAAATCAGACATTGGTTACTGTAAAAAGTCTTCTGTTTACCACTGCAATCTGTATAAACATTTTTTGAATATACCAATGAGTAAGTTTCAATCCCTACTTATACAGTTTAATTTCAGGAATGACAATACTGTCCCTGAAAAATCTCATTCTTCTAAAGACAAAACATAAAATAATACTCTATGTAGTACCTGATAAAAGAATATATAAATTATTATTTAAGGACAGTGTCTGGTAAGTAAATGATGACATTAAATTTAATTTAACAAATGCTTTCTTTTATCTGTACTTTTCCAAAATGAAGAAAATCAAGATTTCTTTGTCATTTTTTTTTAATGGAAGAACTCCTTAAATATAACAAAATCTAAACCAAATGTTTAAAAAAATTGTTTAACATAACTGTTCTCTCTTCAACAGTGGAAAAATTAAAGAGACAATTTGTTCCTATTATGTTAACAATCTCATCCTCTGAACAGAACATATTTTAATTAAATGTTATTAGAATGAACAAAAGATTATAAAGAGCTTACTCTCTCCACTGATCTATTATTACCTGCCTGAGATGACTTCAGGTGCTGCATAATTTGGAGACCCACAACTAGTTCGCAGAAATTCACCATCTGACATCATATTAGACAACCCTGAAAATAAGAGTAATATTTACTTTGTGCTAGATATTTTTATAGGTAGACATAGATAAATGCATGAAGAAAAATGTCAAGTCTTCAATGTTTTGTATATCATATTTTATAATTATTTTAAAACAGTGGCAAACACTTGAGAGACTAGAAGAAGACTATTTCAGAGTGCTTACACTCTGACAAAAAAGATAACGCACATCATATATGATTGGAATTAAATTCCTTTTCTAACTAAAAATGTTGATTCACTTGGGTCACCTGGGTGGCTGTTGGTTGAGCGTCCAACTCTTGGTTTCGGCTCAGGTCATGATCTCAGGGTTGTGGGATCAAGCCCCATATTGGGCTCCATACTCACGGAGAATCTGCTTGGGATTCTTTCTCTCCCCACTTCGGAGGCCTTTCCCCCAACTCGTACTCTTTCCAAATAAATTAACCTTTTTTAAAAAACGTTGATTCACTTCACAAATGAGGTTATTCTAAATTACATGAACTTTTCCAAACATAAAAGTATCAAAATATTATTTATCCATTTCTACAGTTGAAAGAAAGAAATAGAGACCATTACTTTTTATACTGTACTTTCAAAGCCTTTTAAAACAATCTCTAAATAGAAATCAGACAAGCTCCGATTTATAAAGATTACATTCCAAAAGCTTTTATTTTTTATTTACTTATTTTTAAAATTTATTTATTTGACAGAGATCACAAGCAGGCAGAGAGGCAGGCAGAGAGAGAGGAAGGGAAGCAGGCTCCCCGCTGAGCAGAAAGCCCAACGCGGGGCTCGATCCCAGGACCCTGGGATCATGACCTAAGCCGAAGGCAGAGGCCTTAACCCACTGAGCCACCCAGGTGCCCCTACATTCTAAAAGCTTTTAGTTTGGAAAGCTTTAATTCAACATAGAAAAAATAATTTATGGAACCAAAAATCTAGCTGAAGTATCATACTAAGGAGTTTTGCGATTTAGAGAAGGAAGAGAAATAGGAAAACTAGTTTCCTGGTTTTTAGATTAAAGACAAGGTACAGACAAAAAATTTACATAAGCAACACTGAACTCTAGCACATTTCCATCTCTCTTTCTATAACCTCTTACTTCCTAATCCTTTTGCCAAACACCCTACTATGGTACTCTTTCCAGGAATGTTTGCCCCAGAAAGTATTTGGTGCATTTAAATTTACATTTTGATTTTTGTTTTACTCCTGACAAAAACTCCTATTCTTTTTAGCAAGTAGTTAGATTTTACCCTGAAGTCAACCCTTGATCAAATGAGAAAGGCTGTAAGTCTTCAAAACTGCATGCAAATTTTCAGGTATTTCTCTTTAAGTGCATTCATCAAAGGAAGTGCCCATATTTTCATTAGATTTTCAAAAGAGTTTGTGACCCCTCCCCCAAAAGAAGACAGGTTTTCCTTTAGGAGAAAATGCAGATTAAATGGATATACCTTGAAACTAGCCCTCTAAACTTCTCTAGAAGCATGTGCATTTTAAAAATTGTGTTTAAATGAACCTAACAAACCAACATGGAGACTGTGCATTATCAGATTTATAAAATTGAAACTGCAAGTTCATAGTTCTTTAATAGTTACTATTGACACACTTTAAAAGGCAACTAGTACATTTCTGAACAACCGTGGAGTTACATACCAAAATCGGCTATCTTGGCATTCATGTGAGCATCCAACAGCACATTCTCTGGTTTCAGGTCTCGATGAACCACCATATGCCTATGGCAGTAATCCACAGCTGATAGAATCTGCTGAAAGAGCCGCCTTGCTTCCACCTCTTCAACCTAGCAAGTATAAAAGAAGCTGCACTAAGAATATTTGAGATATGTACATAGCAAGAGTTTTAGTTTCATAATCAGCCCAAATGTAACTGAGCAAGCTAATTAAATCAGGCTAGAATTCTCAACAAATCAGACAAATGAACCAGAAACTTGCATTAGAGTTCAACATGTCAATCAATAAGGTTCTTTTTTTGCTGCTAGGCTAGGAAGATTTAATTTTCAATTAATATTACTAAATTTGTACAATGTTTTAGGAAATTAACAAGTAAAACATGATGTAAAACAGAACTTATATGAAAGTGCTAAGAAAAGGAAATCCTTGAAACTTCAACATAACGTTATGGAACAGATTTTTCACTGACATCATGTTGGCAATTAAGTGGAATATGTTCCCTAAAATTACTATTTTTTTTTAAAGATTTATTTACTTGACAAAATGATGGCAAGAGAGGGAATACAAGCACAGAGGTGTGGGGGAGAGGCAGAAGCAGGCTTCCCCTGGGCAGGCAACCCCATGTGGCCTGGGATCATGACCAGAGCCAAGGCAGACGCTTAATGACTGAGCCACCTAGGGTCCCAAAATCAGTATTTTGAAAGGTATATATGTATATTTTTAAGATTTTATTTATTTATTTGAGAGAGCAAGAGAGCAGGGGGAGGGGCAGAGGGAGAAGCAGTCTCCCCTCTGAGCAGGAAACCGACACAGGTCTCCATCCCAAGACCCCGGGATCATGACCTGAACCAAAGGCAGATGCTTAACCAAATGAGGCACCAGGTGCCCCAAAAGGTGTATATTATTTTAAGATTTTATTTTTAAGCAATCTCTATACCCAATGTGGGGCTTGAACTTACAACCCCAAGTTCAAGAGTCCATGCTCTACCAATTGAGCCTGCCAGGCACCCCTGAAAGGTGTATTTTTTAAGAAAGAAAAAATGTCTAATATTCTGTATCTTTAGTTGGTCTTTATTACAGAAGCAACCTTGACTTTGAAGATATCTTTGTGGTTTGCTATTTCCTACTATCCTCTTCTTAGCTTAGGGGCTTATTGTACTAGACAGTAAATTACTCACCCGTCCATGTTTACAGATGTAGTCAAATAATTCACCACCAGACACATATTCCATTACCATAAAAAAATCTGTTGGAGTGCTGATCACCTGGTATCTTTTTTGTAAATGAAAAAAATGATTAAAGAAATGTTAATTTTTTAAAAATTAAGCTGGTACATTATTGCTACAATTTTGTATTCCAGTGTTTTATAATATTTTAAGACAGCAACAAATTATGTTATCAAAACAATCACAGAGATATAAACATAGCCTTACAAAATTCTCTGCTTTCTGAGGCTTATGGACTTTTCTTCAGATCCTCCCTTTCATGTTTACAAAATCTTTGAAATCCTTCATTCTTCAACAACTAAGCATTCATTTCTCCATCTAAACAAAAAATTTTTTATAGTCCATAGAGATCAGGTATCATATTTAAACATAATTTAAAAATATTCTTGCTAAGCCTAAATGATACCATAAGAGATTTAATCAGTGAAATGCAGAAAGTGGTCAAATGACACTTTCTCCAACAAATAAAATGTGAGAAAAGGAAAGGGGGAAGGGAAGCTATAGATTTATAGTAAATCAAGAGACATACTGACCTATTACACTGCAGAGACTTGTTTTGATTTTTTTAAAGATTTATTTATTCTAGAGAAAGAGAGCATGCATGTGCACACAGGCCCATGTGCCAGGGGGAGGGGCAAAGGGACAGAGAGAGAGAGAGAATCTCAAGCTGACTCCACCCTGAGTGAAAGCCCAACCATGAGCTGGATCCCAAGACCCTGAGATCACAACCTGAGCCAAGAGTTAGATATATAACAACTGAGCCACCCAGGTGCCCCAAGACTTATTTTGATTCTGACTCCAACAAACCAGCTTTAAACCACATATGAAACAAAGTCTGAATACTGAGTGGATGGTTGATATTATTAATTAATTTTTTAAGGTGTGATAATGAACTGTGCTTGTATTACTAAAATTTAAAGAAGGGTATGTTTCAGAGTAGAAACTGATGAGTTTGCAGATTAAAATAGTAATATTTGGGATTTGCTTCAAAATAATTTGTGATAGGAGAAGTGGGAAGAAGCAGATAAAACAATACACTGGCAACTGCTGAAGCCAAATGACAGATACATGAGGCTTCATCACTTTGCTTTTGTATATATTAAAAACATTCCATAATGGGTGGGGCATATGGGTGGCACAGTCAGTTAAGCAACCAACTCTTGGTTTCAGCTTTGGTCATGACCTTAGGATCCTGAGATCAAGCCCGGCATTAGGCTCCAGGCTCAGCATGGAGTCTGCTTCAGCTTCTCTCTCTCCCTCTGCCTTTGCCCCTCCCCCATGCTCCCGCTCACTTTCTCTCTCAAATTAATAAATCTTTAAAAAAAAAAAAAAGTTCCATAGTAGGAAATTAAGTAGATAGATGAATGTCTTTTTTTTTTTAATTTACTTCTAGGCATTTAAAGCTGAGACCATTAAAAAGTAAGACTCTTAAAGAAAAAAAAAAAGAGACTCTTAGCTATATTTGAAAAAAATTTCTTAAAAGACAACTTCCCCCCCATATATCCAATTTTACCAAAGTTTTAAAAACAAATTAAATACAATTAATGTTTTAACTGAAGGTTACATTTAACACACATAAATGAACAACTGACTGACTTTTTAAATAGTTTGCTTTGTTTATAAAGGATTATCTATAATCTGGTTGATTATAAGCAATATCTAACTTATACTGAGTTACTATTTAGGGACATGAAGTACATAGTTTTTGCATGGCTTACAGGCACCCAGCGAAGGCAGAAAAGGAGCTGAAAAGTGACCCTGATGTCACCCTTCAGAAGGTCTCAGAAGCAGGGGACCTTTCTGGTAAATTAGTCCACCCAGATTGAGTACCTTTAATTAATATGCACAACAGCAATTATGTGCTACATGGTGGTTCTGGTTACTATTAAAGAGGAAAGAAAAAAGGGCCAGGTCATTGGTGATATAACTACATACTGCACATTTTAAGAAAAGACACATAATGTATAAATGCTTAAAAAAAGTAAAATATTAAAGGTATAGTATGAAAATGATTATAGAGTTTCAGAAGAAATATTTTTAATAGCAATCTTTAGTCTTTGGGATGAAAAATGACAGGTAACTCACTTTATATAAAATAAACTAACATAACTGAGGAATAAGGTTGAAATTACTTCAGATGAACTATGAAAAGGGAATTTTACCTGAGAACTCCAGAAGAAATGGTTCTATAAAAGCAATCTCACCAGGCACCAAACTCTAATTGAAAAAAATGAATTGTGCGAAGCAGGAGTACCTAGTCACCTTACTGTAGGCTAATCTGATTTATTAACAGAATTCTCCATCACTTTTCTACCCTGTTACATCTTTGGGGCTTATGAGAAAAAAGTGATGAAATTTTAATAATTTAGCTGCTGATTCTTCTAAGTATATCACAGGTCTTCAGTGGATACTGTTGGACTGAACTATTTCACGAAACCTCTAACTCCACAGTAGCCACTGTCCATGTCAAATGCCAATCTAGAGCAAGAAAACCACAGCCAGCATTACTGAGTACTTGCCATGTGCCAGACACTGAGCCATTAAATAGTGTTATCTACTCTTTGTTGAAACCTACTTGTATTGTACTTCATGAGATCAACAGCTCCTCTTTCTACTTGTAGAGCCTACAGCCTATTCAGGAAGACACATATTAGACAATAATTCTATTCAAAATATGAATCTGTTCTTTAGTAGTCTCCTAATCAAAAATCTTCAGGGGGTTCCCATTGCTCTCAGGTCCTGAGTGAATCAGGCCCCTGCCTGAGTCTGTACTGTTTCCTCTTTGATGTCCCACCGTTGCCATGCGTATTTCTTTCTTTCACTCCTTAATTGTACTGCATTTCCTTCTGCCACAGCATCTTTGTATAAGCAGTTTCTCCTAAACTGAATCCCGTACCTGACCTGTACTCCGCCCTTTAACAGTCTGCCAGTCATCCTTTCTAGCTTCGCTTAAAGGTCACTTCTTTAAGTTCAGGTCAGCCCTTTGTGCTTTCACAAAAGCATTCCATTAGCTTCAGAACATGTGTCTCAGTTTGTGATTAGACAATGACTGGGTGTGGACCTAGCAAAGTATCTGTAACCAAGTAGGCATTTAAGTAAACATATAGAGTAGCACTTTTAAATAATGTGAGCAGCTTGGAGGAAAATCAGAATAATCTGAAACAGAAATTACTGCAACAATACAACAAAAATTCAATGAATAAAATGTCAATTAACCAGAATGAGGCCGAGACAAAAGGAAACATGATTTTTAAAATAAAGAAATCCAAATCCAGCTTCATATTAGGACTTAGGGAAAAAAGGCCAATTCCAGGATTATGTTCTTAAATCTAGCCAGGTAAGCCAAATTTTTGTGCCCTCCAAAATAATAATCACATTGAAGCATTATAAGAAATTCAATCATGAAATTCATATATTTAATACAATAATAAAGTAAACTAACATGCTTTAAAAAATTTTTTCAGAAACAAGTATTTCTAATTAATAAAATAAAATTCAAGTATCCACAAAAACCTCAAGCATTCTCCAGCTGACCAGGTTATATGCATTTTTAGGCAATATCCATTTATACAGCATATAGAACTCAGGAAAAATCTTTCCAAAGTTAGGCAAAAGTCAGTATTCATGAGTATGCCTTTTTGATGGTTATATCCATAGAGATTTCAAAATATTATTTCTATAGCTACATATACAGAATAATATGTTTCTTTATTTAGAAATCAGTTATTAAAGAAATGTAGTAATCATTATCCTTGGTTCATGGCACCTGTCTTTACTGGTCCTTGAATGGCATACTTTTATTTAGTTAATTACTATTTTTAATATTATAATAAGCACCTACAAACCCATCACCCAAACAAAAAACCTAGGACCTCAACAATACCTTCCATCTAACCATACAGTGGAGTAATCTTCCCCCTCCCACTGCTTCTCCTCAACCAAGTTACCCATCATCCTGAATCCCCTTCCTGCTTCCCTTGCTTTCTCTTTTATACAGTTTATTTATATATGTATATGTGTGTGTATCCCCCTGTCTTCATATATATGTAAAATTCATATTCTTATGTATATTTTTATTTTAATTGCCCTTAGCTTTAAAAAAGGGTATGATGTGGGCCCCCTGGCTGGCTCAGTTAATTAAGCATAGGACTCTTGATTTCAGGTCAGGTCATGATTTCAGGGTCCTGGGATAGAGGAAGTGTTGGGCCCCACAACCACCCCAGCAGGGAGTCTCCTTAAGGATTCTCTCTCTCCCTCTCCTCTGCTCCTCCCAAGAGTATCAGGATATATGTAGTATTTGGGACCTGTTTTATTGAGATTCATCCACATTGTTGTGTTTGCTAGTTATCTGATGTGACCAATGTATAAAATTTCATTGTATTTATTTATCTACTCTCCTGTTAACCGAGAAGCTATTTATTCTTCCAATCTAGGGCTATTTATTCAGCCAATCTAGGGCTATTTATTCACCCACTCTACCACTAGAGGGTAAATTGTTGCCACATTTTGCTATTATAATAGTGCTGCTGTAAACATTCTTGTATATAGCAAATTTTCTCTTTGATATATACCTATGAGTGGAATTGCTGAGTCATAGTTCACGTGAATGTCCAATTATAAGAGGTAATGCCAACTATTTTCCAAAAGATTTTAGTAATGCTAAAATCCTTACAAAGTTTGTGGATTTATATTTTCTCCAACTCCTGCAAAATACCATACACATTTCTTATTAAATGCTCACTCCGGCGTCCTGTCCATTTTTATTAAGTTGATCATGCATTATTTATGCATGGATATACAGAATAAATTAGTATCTTTTCTAACACTCTTGAGTATAAGATTATTAATATGCCTTGATTATTAACTTCATAAAAAGTATGTTTCCAATCAATTCACACTGAATGTAGCTTTCAGACACTCTGTAAGGAGATCTGTATATATCTCTAAAAAATAATCGCCTTAGGGGCACCTGGGTGGCTCAGTGGGTTAAAGCCTCTACCTTCCGCTCAGGTCATGGTCCCAGGATCCTGGGATAGAGCCCCACATCAGGCTCTCTGCTCGGCGGGGAGCCTGCTTCCCCCTCTCACTCTGCCTGCTTCTCTGCCTGATTGTGATCTCTGTCAAATAAATAAATAAAATCTTAAAAAAAAAATCACCTTAAAAAATGTATATGTATATACCTGTGCAATACTACTGTCATGCATAAATTTAACAAATCATGAATGTCATCATATGTCCCATCAGGTTTCCTGATCAGCTTTTATAATGCTTTTCTGGTATTTGTTTTAATGTTTTGATTGAATTAGGATTCAACTATAATCTATACATTGTAATTGATTGACATATCTCATGTTTCTTTTAATTTATAGGCTGCTACTCCACCTGTTTTGTTTCTTTTTCCTCATGCATTCATTTGTTGAAGAAGCCAGTTGGCTTGTCCTGCAGAGGATTCCATGGTCTCATTTGACTGATCCATCCTCTATGGCAACATAATGTACAGTTTATAGCACCCTCTTAGATCTAGAGACTAGATCAAATTTCATTTTGATTTTTATTTTCCTTTGAAAGACTAGATGGTGCTGGGCACCTCCAAGTAAAGGCATATAATGTCTGTCTCTCTTTTTTGAGGAATTAGCAGCCATTGCTGATCAGATCCTCAATTTATTAATTCACAAGGAAATTTTAAATGCTGGCCAATTTGCATAGTCTGATAATATATTATGATCTAAAGGAAATCCTCACTCAAAATCTTCCTCAAAAACTCCACTGTCTCTGAAGTACAGGCCATCGGATTACACACCCAATACCTTTTTTTTGTTATAGTCATCAACCTAACTCTCCCCACTCCCTTTCATTCTGACTTAAGGTCTTCTTCCCCCATTGCTACTGTTGTACATGATATACACATGGATGACCTGTACAATATATGGCCTCTAATTTTCTTGACCGCTTCATCCTCCACCATACCCAGGCACTCACACCATGGTCATATACTATCAAACACTAACTCTTCCAATTATTCTTCCCACCTACTAAAGGACTTACTTGGTTTCTACAATTAGCTCTTCTTTCTCCTGTATCAGTCTCTCCATCTTGACCAAATTATCCCCTTTGGTGTACAAGCATTCTATAACATCTTTCATCTTTAAAAAAAAAAAAAAAGACAACAAGCCCTGTTTAGACCCCCCATTTCCTCTCATTACCACTATTTCTCTCCTCACCTTTTAATAAAATTCCTGAATTGCATATTATTACTAAGGCCCCTTCTTCAGCTCAACTTCTCTCCTAACACCCTCAAAACAGGATTTTGCCTTCCTCATTACAATAAATTGGCCCTTTGGAAAAACACTAGCAACCTCCACCTTGCCAAATCTAATGGGTCAATTCTCAATCTCATCTTACTCAATACTCAGCAGTATAAGGAACAGCTAATAATCTTTCTTTCTTCAAACATATTCTTCACTTGGCTTTAAGATACCATATTCTCCTGGTTTTCCTCCAACCTCCTAACTGTTCATTTTCATTCTCCTTTGCTGGTTCCTCTTCATCTTGGACATCTTAATATCATTATGCCCTAGAGATCAATCCATAGACTTCTTGTTTATCTATACTCACATCCTTGGTGATCTTATCCAGTCTTCCGACTCTAAATATCTTAAGTACCATCTACATGCTGATGACTTTCAAATTTATCTCTATCTTAAACCTGTCCCCTTAACTTTGGAGTCATATATTCAATAACCTATTTATAGCTCTACTTAGATGCCTAATAAGCATCCCAACATCACAAAATCAAAATCAAATTCTTGATACCATCCTCCAATACCCCACACCTCGAACTTGTTTCCCCTATAATCTTCTCCATTTCACTTAATAGCAACTCTATTTTTTTTCCCCAAGCCAGATAACCATGGAGTCAATCACTGCCTTCTCTTTTTTCACAACCCTCATCTAATCTCTAAGCAAATACTGTTACTCAACCTCAAAAGTATATAGAGAAGATAGTTACTTCTCAACATCCTCCAGACTTTGCTCTATTCTAAACCAACAACTCTTTTACCCACAATACTGCAACTGACTCCTAATTGGTTTCCCTGCTTCAATATAAGTCAGGTCATATCAGACCTCTGACCAAAACCTTCTAATGGCTTCCCATTTGGCTCAGAGTAAAAGCCTAAGTCCTTACAATGGTCTATAATACCCTACAAAATCTGGTTCCCCTTTATGTCTCTGTCCTCACCTCTTAGTACAATTCACCCTAGATCACTTTGCTCCCTTGATCTCTGGCCTGTATTTCTACCTCAGGGCCTTTATGTTCCCTCTATTTGTTATTTTCCTCCTCCAGATAATCTGCATGGCAGATTCCCTCACCTTTTCATGGTCTAACATACAATTTATTTTACTAACTTAAGTTTCATTGTCTAGCTACTCACTGCCCGCCCCCCACCGCCCCACTATACCCATACACGTGAACAGAAGCTCCATAGCAGCAGAGATTTTGTTGTCATCTTTTTGTTTGCCAGTATATCCTGAGTGACTCAGTGGTGTCATCTGCTAAATGAAGGGATGAACAAGCTAAATTTCTGCCTCGCTTTCCTCCATTTCCCTACACATATTCTATTTGCCAGCCAAACAAGACAGCTGCTCCCAACATAGAATGTTCTTTACATTTTCATTATTTTGCTCTTATTGTCCTCATAGAACCATCAGGGCTTTGTTCAATTGGCACCTCTTTACTTATACATGCTGTAAGTAATTAGTAAATACCTATTACTGTACTAGGTGCTAGGGACATAAAGATGATATCTAATATCTCCATTTAGACGTCTAATGGGATTCTCAACTTAACATGGCCAAAACAAGTATCCTTAATATCCACCTGTACCTCAACATGACTGTCTACCATTCTTCCTACCTCAAAAAATAGCTTCATTATCAGCACTTAGCTGCTCAAGCCAAAATAAAAAATCCCATTGCTTAGCCTCCCTCCCAAAAGACAAAAAAAGCCCCGAAAACCTCAGTTACTTTATTAACCTCAGTAACTCATTAACTTAACCTATAAATATATATATATTGAATCCATAGATTTCTCTCCACCTAGACCAGTGGTATCAAATAGAACTTTCTGCAATGATAGAAATATTTTATATAGCCTTACAATAGTCATTAGCCACACATTACTATTAAACACTTGAAATATGGTTTGTTTGACTAGAGAATAAAATATTTTAATTGATTTAAATTTATTCTATATGTAGCCAGTGGCCACTGCACTGGACAGCACAAATCTATAGACTATCACTTTGGTTAAAGCCACCATAATTATAATCTCTTAGTTGGACTACACAACAACAGATTCCTAACTGGTCTGCTTCCACTTCTGCCCCCATAGCCATTCTATACTATAGTCACATCATTTCACTATATGGCTAGATCTTAATAATCTCTCAGGTCTTAGCTCAAACTCTACCTCCTCAGTGAGGCCTTCCCACAACTTAATCTGAATTAGCACTTACTGCTTGCTAGTCACACCCTAGAACAGTACTACCTTTCATTCTCCTCAAAGCACTTATCACTGCCTAAAGTAATCCTGTTAACTTGCTTACTCACTACCTAGAACTGTTAGATAGGTCTAGAACAGAGGCTCCATAAAGGCAGAAACCTTGTCTTTCACTATCATATGCCCAATGCCTAGAACAGTTCCTGTTAGACATTAGGTACTCAGTAAAAGTATGTTAAATAAAAGAAAAAACAAACATAATTCCTGCTTCTAAAGAACTTGCTCTTGTGGGGGATACTAACAAAAACTAATGAGGGGGCACCTGGGTGGCTCAGTGGGTTAAAGCCTCTGCCTTCAACTCAGGTCATGATCCCAGGGTCCTGGGAATCGAGCCCCACATCGGGCTCTCTACTAAGCGGGGGGCCTGCTTCCTCCTCTCTCTCTGCCTGCTTCTCTGCCTACTTGTGATCTTTGTCTGTCAAATTAATAAATAAAATCTTAAAAACAAAAACAAGAAAAAACAAATGAGCAAGCGCAAAGTAATGTCAAGGGCTTTAGAAAGGCTGACTACTGTGGTACACAAACAATGATGCCTAACACAGACTTACAGAGTCACCTGTAAAGGCTAAGACCTAAATGGCAAATTGGAATTGGACACTTAGGGAAAGGGAGGTGTGGGAAAGCTTTCTAGGCAGAAACAATAGCTGAAGGACAATAAGCAAAAGACAGTGGTGACAATAAAAGCAAAAAGAAATAGACTAAGAAGATATTTAGGGAAAGGGGCTACAGAACTCAATGATTAATTATATGTACAGATGAGAGTAACAGAATTAAAGATGATCCCCAAGTTTTAGGCTAGAAAATTGCATGAATGGTATTGTCGCCCAAAACAAAACAAAACGTTGGGGTGCCTGGGTGGCTCAATTGTTAAGCATCTGACTGCAGCTCAGGTCATGATCCCAGGGTCTGGGATTGAGCTCCGCCTCGGGCTCCCTAATCAGTGGGAAGCCTGTTTCTCCCTCTCCACTCCCCGTTTGGGTACCCTCTCTCACTACTCTGTCAAATAAATAAATAAAATCTTTAAAAACAAAACAAAACAGAACAGAAAAAGACTGGGAAAGAAAAAAAAGTTCAACTTAGTGTCAGATGATTCTATGACTTAAGAATGGGAACATCCAATAAAGAGTTCAATAAGTGTGTTCAGGATTCAGGAGAAATAGCTGGCTCAGAAATATAGTTTTGGAAATCTTTAGCACAAAGATGACAAATGACAACCATCATAATAGATGGGGTCAACCAAAGGTGGTTCACTAACATTACCCTAGCTCACAATGCTGACATGCATCAATATTTAATGGCCACGAAGATAAAGAGGCCCATAAAAGAGAGTCTTAAGAGGAGGAGAGAATGAAAAAAGAAAATCAGAACACTGTGATGTTATAGAAACCCAGAGAATACAACATTTTAAGGTGGTGATGGTGAACAATGTTAAAGAGCTGTCTACAGGTTGAGTAAGATAAAACTTTAAAAAGTGAACAGACAAAACTAGGTCTACCAAAAAAGTAAGTACTGATCTTCTGATTCGTTGAAGTGAAGTTCCCTAAAGCTGGAAAAGAACAGCAAATAAAACCTAAACCCAGCAGAAGAGAAATGATAAAAATCAGAGTAGAAATCAATGAAATAGAAAGCAAAAGAACAGTAGAACATCAACAAAACTAGGAGCTGGTTCTTTGAAATATTTAATAGGACTGATAAACCCCTGGCCAGAATTATCAAAAAGAAAAGAGAAAGGACCCAAATTAATAAAATCATGAATGAAAGAGGAGTGATCCCAACCAACACCAAAGAAATACAATTATAAGAACATATTATGGGCAACTATATGCCAGCAAATTAGACAATCTGGAAGAAATGGATGCATTCCTAGAGACATATTAAACTACCAAAACTGAACCAGAAAGAAACAGAAAACCTGAACAGACCCATAACCAGCAAGGAAATTGAAGCAGTCATCAAAGATCCCCCAATAAACAAGAGCCCAGGGCCAGATGGCTTCCCAGGGGAATTTTACAAAACATTTTAAAAAGAATTAATACCTATTCTTTTGAAACTGTTCCAAAAAAATAGAAATGGAAGGAAAACTCCAAACTCATTTTATGAGGCTAGCATGACCTCGATCCCAAAACCAGATAAGGAGAATTACAGACCAATATCCCTGATGAACATGGACGCAAAAACTCTCACCAAAATACTAGACAATAGGATCCAACAATACATTAAAAGGATTACTCACCACGACCAAGTGGGATTTATTCTGGGCTGTAAGGTTGGTTCAACATCCGCAAATCAATCAATGTGATACAATACAAGAAAGAACAAGAACCATATGATATTCTCAGTAGATGCAGAAAAAGCATTTGACAAAATACAGCATCCTTTCTTGATCAAAACTCTTCACGCTGTACGGATAGAGGGTACATACCTCAATATCATAAAAGCCATCTATGAAAAACTCACAGCAAATATCATTCTCAATGGAGGAAAACTGAGAGCTCTTCCCCTAAGGTCAGGAACACAGCAGGGATGTCCACTATCACCACTGCTATTCAACATAATACCAGAAGACCTAGCGTCAGCAGACAACAGAAAGACATAAAAGGCATCTGAATTAGCAAAGAAGGAGTCAAACTCTCACTCTCTGCAAATTTTATGACACTTTATAAGGAAAACCCAAAAGGCTCTACCCCAAAACTGCTAGAACTCATACAGGAATTCAGTAAAGTGTCAGGATATAAAATCAATGCACAGAAATCAGTTGCATTTCTATACACCAACAATAAGACAGAAGAAAGAGAAATTAAGGAGTTGATCCCATTTACAGTTGTACCCAAAACCATAAGATACCTAGGAATAAACCTAACCAAAGAGGCAAAGAATCTGTACTCAGAAAACTATAAAGTACTCATGAAAGAAATTGAGGAAGACACAAAGAAATGGAAAAACGTTCCATGTTCATGGACTGGAAGAACAAATATTGTGAAAATGTTTATGCTACCTAGAGCAATCTACACATTTAATGTAATCCCTATCAAAATACCATCAACTTTTTTCAAAGAAATGGAACAAATAATCCTAAAATTTGTATGGAACCAGAAAAGTCCCCGAATAGCCAGAGGAATGTTGAAAAAGAAAAGCAAAGCCAGTGGCATCACAATTCTGGACTTCAAGTTCTATCACAAAGCAATAATCATCAAGACAGTATAGTACTGGCACAAAAACAGACACATAAATCAATGAACAGAATAGAGAGCCTAGAAATGGACCCCCAACTCTATGGTCAACTAATCTTCGACAAAGCAGGAAAGTATGTCCAATGGAGAAAGACAGTTTCTTAAACAACTGGTGTTGGAAAAACTGAAAAACCACATGCAGAAGAATGAAACTAGACCATTTCCTCACACCACACACAAAAGCAGACTTAGAATGGATGAAAGACCTATATGTGAGACAGGAATCCATCAAAATCCTTGAGGAGAACACAGGCAACAACCTTTTGACCACAGCCATAGCAACTTCTTCCGAGACGCATCGCCAGAGGCAAGGTGTTTACAAGGGCAAAAATGAACTATTGGGACTTCATCAAGATCAAAAGCTTCTGCACAGCAGAGGAAACAGTCAACAAAACCAAAAGACAACCGACAGAATGGGAGGAGATATTTACAAATGACTTACCAGAAAAAGTGCTGGTACAAAAAATCTATAAAGAACTTGTCAAACTCAGCACCCATAGAACAAATAATCCAATCAAGAAATGGGCAGAAGACATGAACAGACATTTATGCAAAGAAGACATCCAAATGGCCAACAGACACATGAAAATGAGCTCAATATCACTCAGCATCAGGGAAATACAAATCAAAACCACAGTGAGATACCACTTCACACCAATCAGAATGGCTAAAATTAACAAATTAAAATTAACAAGTCAGGAAATGACATATGTTGGTGAGGATGTGGTGAAAGGGGAACCCTCCTACACTGTTGGTGGGAATGCAAACTGGTATAGCCACTCTGGAAAACAGTATGGAGTTTCCTCAAAAAGTTGAAAATAGAGCTACCCTATGACCCAGCAACTGCACTACTGGGTATTTACCCCAAAGATACAAATGTAGAGATCCAAAAGGGAAGGTTCACCCCAATGTTTACAGCAGCAATGTCCATAATATCCAAACCATGGAAAGAGCCTAGATGTCCATCGAGAGATGAATGGATAAACACACACACACACACTGAAATATTATGCAGAATTCAAAAATGAAATCTTGCCATTTGCAACAGCATGGATGGAACTAGCTGGTATTATGTTAAACGAAATAAGTCAATCAGAGAAAGACAATTATCATATGATCTCACTGATATGTGGAATTTGAGAAACAAGAGAGAGGATCATAGGGGAAGAGAGGAAAAAATGAAACAAGATGAAACCAGAGAGGGAGACAAACCATAAGAGATGCTTAATCTCAGGAAACAAACAGAGTTGCTGGAGGAGAGGGTGGGTGGGAGGGATAGGGTAGCTGGGTGATGGACATTGGGTAGGGTATGTGCTATGGTGAGTGCTGTGAATTGTGCAAAACTGATGAATTACAGACCTGTACCCCTGAAACAAATAATACGTTATATGTTAATTTAAAAAAAAAGTGAAGTTCGTTAAGAACTACAGGGAAGAAAAGAAAACAAAGACAAAAATCAAATCAACAAATTCTAGTTCATGGGAAAGTTTGGAGTTTCCTTTGATTCCTGTTTACTCTTTTTAGTTTTCTCCCAGTGGGATTGTACAATTTGAGTTAATAGAGAAATCGTGCAATAAATATCCTACATTCTTGGTTTTGGGTTTTCAAGCTTTCTTGCTAGAGAAACTAGAGGCCCATTCTGTAATAAGGGACTATTCTTGGCAGTTAGTCCAAGACTGCACAAAACAAACAAAACCACTAAAAGGATCAGGTCTCTCTCCCTGTTTAAATCACTAACACTATTAGAGGCTATGTCAATAAGCTTGTTCTATAGCAAGGATACATGAGTACTTTTTCTTTTAATTCAGTCCACAATTAAAGAGGCAATCTGGCTGAATGGATTAAGCCCAAGGCTGGAAGCCAGAAGCTTTAAACATTAAATTCACCTCTGCTAATTACTTTCTGATCAATCCTGAGAATGTTCTACATCTCCCTCACAAAACAAAATAGCAAATAATTAAATAATTCTAAACCAGAGTAAGATAATTAGCTAAACCAAAATTTGAAATTATAATTACAGAAATGAAGGCAAGAAAACACTGGTAGATTTGACATCAAAAATAAGCTTTTAAATCCTCATGACAGGGGAGACAAGATGGCGGGGAAGTAGGAGGAGGCGCCTTTTCAACCTGCACCCTAAAGTGAGCTGATTACCTACCAAAGAACTCCGATCACCCATGAAATCAGCCTGAGATCAGAATTATACACGTCTGGATCTCTACGGGGGCCAGAAGACGCCAGTGGGCAGGTAAAGTGGAGTGGGAACGTCGGACTGATATCGGAAGATAAACAAAAGGGGGAGGGAGCCACCAGAGGCGACCGACTGGAAAATAATACCCCAATACGAGAGTGCCCGGCATCTGGGGACCAGCATTAACTTGGAGTCTTGTTGAAAGCACTCAAAAGAGCAAAGACTCTAGCGGGGAAATTGTGGGAATCGGGGCGGATAGGGATAGGGGCTTAAGTCCCCAGACCCAGGGCAGCCTCCCCTGGCGCTGAGCCAGAGAGAGTGCAGCGGAGAAACCTGGTCTTTGTCCCGGAGCCGCCAGTGCGCCCGAGAACGGGTGGAGTCCGGCTCCCGTGAGGGGTTGGGAGCCACACCAGATGGCAGAACGCGCACCTTAATGGAGATGCGCGCGTGCCTCAACCTCCCCTGAGAGAGGTGCACGAACGCCCAGCCTGGTGTCCTGGGACCCACGCGGCGATAGACCCACGCGGCGATAGAGCCGATAGAGCTGGAGGCGCCGCGCCCCAAACCCTCCCCTGGGAGAGGTGCGCGCAAGCCCTGAGCTCTTAGCCCCAGCCAGCAGGAAAATCTCAGTGTGCGATCGCTGCTTGGAACCTCTCTGGCGGTCTGGAGCTGCCCAGACAGCCACAGCTGCCTTGGTTTTGCGTACAAGCAGGAGATCCTGCGTCCCCAGGGACCGTGACTCAGAACCTGCTCTGCCAGCGGCCCAGCGGCTGCAGCACCTGCAGGGGAGCAGACTGAGGCTTCTCTCTGAGAGGGAGGTTGGGGTGCAGTTTTCTTTCCTCTAAACCTCCAAAAACCATCAAAAGCTGTCAAGGCGAGAGAAAAGAAGTGAACAAACATAAAAACCTCCAGAGAACAAAAACCTGAAAAAAAACGTTTTTCTCAGAGCCCACCCCCTTGAGGGGGTCGGGAGGACTTAACTCAGGGAACATCATTGACTGAAAACCCACGTGGCAGCCCCCTCCCCCAGAAAACAAATCAGGAAAAAAAAAAAAAAAAAGACTACAAGAGAACAACCACCATTACTTCATAGATACAACTTTTATTTTTAATTCTTTCCCACTATTCTGGTTCATTTTTTTTTCTTTTTTTATATAGATAATTTTTTAACCTATTTACCATCACAGTGAGATGTCCAGTACATCAAATTCCATGATAAACTTCTAACCTGAATTTTTTGATACATACACATGTGTTTTTCTTTTGCTTTTCTATTTTCTTAATTTTTAAAAAAATTTTTAATTTAGTTTAGTCCAGTTTATTCCTTTTTTATTTTTATTTTCTAATATTCATATAGAGTTAAACTTCAAGGTAACCCCCTTTCTCCAAGCAATGCTACCCCTATAGGTGAACCAATTTTTAATCCCCCTTTTTCTTAGGAAAGTTGAGTCCTTTAACAAAGATATCAAGATACATCCAGGAAGAATCAAAATAACCTTCCTCGCCCATACCGAGAATCTATAACCATGCTCCCATCTTTTTCTTCTGCCAGTGTTTCTGTGTATTTATGTTTGTCCGGATAGTATATAAATCTTATACTTGGGGTTCTTCTTGACGAGGCTCCTCCTTTTTTTTGCTTATATATATATATATATATTTTCTCTCGTCATATACTTTTATCAGTCTTTTTGTTTGTCTGTTTTTGTTTGTATACGTCATAAACCTTACCCTGGGGCCCATTTGGGCTGAACCTTCACTTTTATCTTCCCTTTTTTTCCTGTCTCTCTCTCTCCCTCTTTTTTCTTTTTCTTTTCTTTTTTCTCTCATTTGGGTGGGGAATCCTGAGTGCTCAGAAGTGTTCCAGGGTGCACCTTGACTGCACCACGGTCAATACACCCAGCTACATCTGTCCAGTCATCTCTCACCAAAATGACTAGGAGGAGGAATCCCCAACAGAAGAAAAATACAGAGGATGGGCCTTCTGCAACAGAGCTAACGGCTATCAACATAGACAATATGTCAGAAAGAGAATTCAGGCTAACAATTATCCAGGCAATAGCTAGGTTGGAGAAAGCCATGGATGACCAAACAGAATTGATTAGGGCAGAATTGAAAGCGACCAGAGAGGAGGTTCATAATGTTAGGGCAGAGCTGAAGGCCACCAGGGATGAGGTTCACAACGCTCTCAATGAGTTCCAATCTAATCTAAATTCTCTAAAAGCTAGGGTAACTGAGACAGAAGATAGAATTAGTGATCTGGAGGACAAACAAATAGAGAGAAAGGATCAGGAGGAAGCCTGGAACAAACAGCTTAGAAGCCACGAAAACAGAATCAGGGAAATAAATGATGCCATGAAACGTTCCAACGTCAGAATTATTGGAATCCCTGAAGGGGAGGAGAAAGAAAGAAGTCTAGAAGATATAGTGGAACAAGTTTTTCATGAAAATTTTCCCAATCTTGCGAATGGAACAAGTGTTCATGTACTAGAAGTAGAAAGGTCCCCCCCCAAGATTATAAATTCAAAAAAAACATCCAGGCACCTCATAGTAAAATTGAGGAATCATAATTGTAGATACAATCTCTTGAAAGCCGCTAGGACAAAGAAGCTCCTTACATACAGAGGAAAGCCCATCAGAATAACGTCAGACCTGTCCACAGAGACCTGGCAAGCCAGAAAGGGCTGGCAAGATATATTCAGGGCACTAAATGAGAAGAACATGCAGCCAAGAATACTTTATCCAGCAAGACTGACATTCAAAATGGATGGAGAGATAAAGAGTTTCCAAGACCGGCAAGGCTTGAAAGACTATGCAACCACCAAGCCGACACTGCAGGAAATATTAAGGGGGGTTCTATAAAAGAGGAAAAATCCTAAGAATAGCATTGAACAGAAATATAGAGACAATCGACAGAAAGAAAGACTTCAAAGATAACACAATGTCAATAAAAACGTATCTCTCAATAATCACTCTCAATGTGAATGGCCTAAATGCACCCATAAAACGACACAGGGTTGCAGATTGGATAAAACGACAGGACCCATCCATATGTTGTCTACAAGAGACCCATTTTGAACCTAAAGATACACCCAGACTGAAAGTGAAGGGATGGAGAAGCATCTTTCACGCCAATGGGCCTCAAAAGAAGGCCGGGGTAGCGATTCTCATATCAGATAAATTAGATTTTAAACTAAAGACGGTAGTCAGGGATACAGAAGGACACTACATCATTCTTAAAGGGACTATCCACCAAGATGATCTAACAATTGTAAATATCTATGCCCCCAATATGGGAGCAGCCAATTACATAAGAAAACTATTAATCAAGATAAAGAGTCATATGGATATGAATACATTAATAGTAGGAGATCTTAACACGCCTCTCTCAGAAATAGACAGATCATCGAAGCAGAAAATCAATAAAGAAATAAGAGCATTGAATGATACATTGGACCAGATGGACCTCATAGATATATACAGAACATTCCACCCTAAAACAACAGAATACTCATTCTTCTCAAGTGCACATGGAACCTTCTCCAGAATAGACCACATACTGGGTCACAAATCAGGGCTCAACCGATACCAAAAGACTGAGATTATTCCCTGCATATTCTCAGATCACAATGCTTTGAAACTGGAGCTCAATCACAAGGAAAAGTTCAGAAGGAACTCAAATACCTGGAAGCTAAAGACCACCTTGCTTAAGAATGCTTGGATCAACCAGGAGATCAAAGAAGAACTTAAACAATTTATGGAAACCAATGAGAACGAAGACACTTCACTCCAAAACCTATGGGATACAGCAAAGGCGGTCCTAAGGGGGAAATTCATAGCCATCCAAGCCCCCCTCAAAAAAATTGAAAAATCCAGAATACACCAGCTGTCTCTACACCTTAAAGAACTGGAGAATCAACAACAAATCAAACCAACTCCACACGGAAGAAGGGAAATAATCAAGATTAGAGCAGAGATCAACAAGGTAGAAACCAGAGATACAGTAGAACGTATCAACGAAACTAGAAGCTGGTTTTTTGAAAGAATCAATAAGATCGATAAACCATTGGCCACACTAATCCAAAAGAAAAGAGAGAAAGCCCAAATTAATAAAATTATGAATGAAAAGGGAGAGATCACAACTAACACCAAGGAAGTAGAAACAATCATCAGAAGCTATTATCAACAGTTATATGCCAATAAGCTAAGCAACCTAGATGAAATGGATGCATTCCTGGAAAACTATAAACTCCCAAAATTGAACCAGGAAGAAATTGACAACCTGAATAGACCGATATCTAGTAACGAGATTGAAGCAGTGATCAAAAACCTCCCAAAAAACAAGAGCCCAGGACCTGACGGATTCCCTGGGGAATTCTATCAAACTTTCAAAGAAGAAATAATACCTATTCTCCTGAAGCTGTTTCAAAAAATTGAAGCAGAAGGAAAACTTCCAGACTCTTTTTATGAAGCCAGCATTACCCTGATCCCCAAACCAGGCAAAGACCCTACCAAAAAGGAGAATTTCAGACCGATATCACTGATGAATATGGATGCTAAGATTCTCAACAAGATCCTAGCAAACAGGATCCAACAGCACATTAAAAAGATTATCCACCATGACCAGGTAGGATTCATCCCTGGGTTACAAGGATGGTTCAACATTCGCAAATCAATCAATGTGATAGAACAAATCAATAAGAGAAGAGAGAAGAACCACATGATCCTCTCCATTGATGCAGAAAAAGCTTTTGACAAAATCCAGCATCCGTTCCTGATTAAAACGCTTCAAAGTATAGGGATAGAGGGAACATTCCTGAACTTCATCAAATCTATCTATGAAAAACCCACAGCAAATATCATCCTCAATGGGAAAAAGCTTGCAGCCTTCCCATTGAGATCAGGAACACGACAAGGATGCCCACTCTCACCACTCTTGTTCAACATAGTATTAGAAGTCCTAGCAACAGCAATCAGACAACAAAGAGAAATAAAAGGTATCCAAATTGGCAAGGAAGAAGTCAAACTCTCTCTCTTCGCAGATGACATGATTCTTTATATGGAAAACCCGAAAGACTCCACCTCCAAACTACTAGAACTCATACAGCAATTCAGTAATGTAGCAGGATACAAAGTCAATGTCCAGAAATCAGTGGCTTTCTTATACACTAACAATGAAAATACAGAAAGGCAAATTAGAGAATCGATTCCATTTACTATAGCACCAAAAACCATAAGATACCTCGGAATAAACCTAACCAAAGAGGTTAAAGATCTGTACTCGAGGAACTACAGAACACTCCTAAAAGAAATTGAAGAAGACACAAAAAGATGGAAGACCATTCCATGCTCTTGGATGGGAAGAATAAACATCGTTAAAATATCTATACTGCCCAGAGCAATCTATACTTTTAATGCCATTCCAATCAAAATTCCACCAGTATTTTTCAAAGAGCTGGAGCAAATAATACTAAAATTTGTATGGAATCAGAAGAGACCCCGAATTGCTAAGGAAATGTTGAAAAACAAAAATAAAACTGGTGGCATCACGTTACCTGATTTCAAGCTTTACTACAAAGCTGTGATCACCAAGACAGCATGGTACTGGCATAAAAACAGACACATGGACCAGTGGAACAGAGTAGAGAGCCCAGATATGGACCCTCAACTCTATGGTCAAATAATCTTTGACAAAACAGGAAAAAATATCCAGTGGAAAAAAGACAGTCTCTTCAATAAATGGTGCTGGGAAAACTGGACAGCTATATGTAGAAGAATGAAACTTGACCATTCTCTTACACCGTACACAAAGATAAACTCGAAATGGATAAAAGACCTCAACGTGAGACAGGAATCCATCAGAATCCTCGAGGAGAACATAGGGAGTAACCTCTTTGATATCAGCCACAGCAACTTCTTTCAAGATATGTCTCCAAAGGCGAAGGAAACAAAGGCAAAGATGAACTTCTGGGACTTCATCAAGTTATAAAAAGCTTCTGCACAGCAAAAGAAACAGTCATCAAAACAAAGAGGCAACCCACGGAATGGGAGAAGATATTTGCAAATGACAGTACAGATAAAAGGTTGATATCCAGGATCTATAAAGAACTCCTCAAACTCAACACACACAAAACAGATAATCATATTAAGAAATGGGCAGAAGATATGAACAGACACTTCTCCAATGAAGACATACAAATGGCTACCAGACACATGAAAAAATGTTCATCATCACTAGCCATCAGGGAGATTCAAATCAAAACCACATTGAGATACCACCTTACACCAGTTAGAATGGCCAAAATTAGCAAGACAGGAAACAACGTGTGTTGGAGAGGATGTGGAGAAAGGGGAACCCTCTTACACTGTTGGTGGGAATGCAAACTGGTGCAGCCACTTTGGAGAACAGTGTGGAGATTCCTCAGGAAATTAAAAATAGATCTTCCCTATGACCCTGCAATTGCACTGCTGGGTATTTACCCCAAAGATACAGATGTAGTGAAAAGAAGGGCCATCTGTACCCCAATGTTTATAGCAGCAATGGCCACGGTCGCCAAACTGTGGAAAGAACCAAGATGCCCTTCAACGGATGAATGGATAAGGAAGATGTGGTCCATATACACTATGGAGTATTATGCCTCCATCAGAAAGGACGAATACCCAACTTTTGTAGCAACATGGACAGGACTGGAAGAGATTATGCTGAGTGAAATAAGTCAAACAGAGAAAGTCAAGTATCATATGGTTTCACTTATTGGTGGAGCATAACAAATAATATAGAGGACAAGGGTAGATGGAGAGGAGAAGGGAGTTGAGGGAAATTGGAAGGGGAGGTGAACCATGAGAGACTATGGACTCTGAAAAACAACCTGAGGGTTTTGAAGGGGCGGGGTGGGAGGGTGGGGGAACCAGGTGGTGGGTATTAGGGAGGGCACAGATTGCATGGAGCACTGGGTGTGGTGAAAAAACAATGAATACTGTTACGCTGAAAATAAATAAAAAAAAATAAAATAAAATAAAAAAAATAAAATAAAATAAAAAAAATAATAAATCCTCATGACAGTTTCAACTGCGTACTTACAAAATCTGATTTGCATTTATAGGAACAAAACAGGAACTAGGACTCATACTCTAAGTGGGCAAAATTTCTCTGGGGTCTTTCAGGGTTGGCATTCTAAAAAGGATGAGGTCAAGGAACAAGATAAACACAGAGATCTCTCCCTTCACTCTCATTCTGGCATGTAATACTTTTAGTCTGGCTTTCCAGCTTTCTCCTCTTATAGAAGTGGCTGCTCAGTAAGGAAGAGCAAAGAGATTTAGCTTAGAAGCCACTCAGTAACCAGAATCAAGTCATTATTAACATGGAGTCGAAGTCAGATATGAACTGCTTCGAGTAGGGGAAAAACAGTTAAGAATCATGCAAGTGGACTGAAATCAGCTTGTAGGTTACCTATTCCTACTTTAAGCCCATTTTTATAAAATACCAGGCATTATACCACTGTAAACACATCCCCATTTTAAAATTAAGGAAACAAAGAATAGGAGAGGTGGGTTACCAAGCTAGCAGCATAATTCTTATACTAATCTTAAAAAGTCTGCATATACATATTCTGGATCATCTGGAATATGGGTCCTAGATGATAAGCTTGTAATCAATCATGCACTGCCATGATCAGAGACCTCATTTCTTGTTTATGTCGATGAAGTGAACTTCATGTGAAAATGAGAGGACACAAGCTAATTGTTAGAATCCCAGCTACCCAACAGCAGAACAAGCCCCTCCAGAAAAAGCCTTCTTAAACAGTTAGGCACATATACATATCGTTGGTAAGATGCACTGAACATACCAATTTCCAACACTTCACTAACAATAAATGTAGCTAGTATGAATAAAGACTAAACCTATGCTCCCAATCCGAGCAATAATTACTGGATAAGCCACTCGTCTAAGGATTTCAGGAATGCTCCTGTATTAGTTTCCTACTGCTACCATCCTTCAAATTTGGTGGCTTAAAACAACAAAAATGTATTATCTTGTAGTTTTATATAAGTCTGACATGTCTCACTGGGCTAAAATCAAGGTTGGCAGCAAGCCTCTAAAAGAGAACATTTTTATTTTCTAACTTTTAGAGAGCCTGCATTTCTTGGCTCATGGCCCTTTTCCTCCATCTTCAAAGTCAACAACAGCCAGTTGAGTCCTTCTCACATTTTATCACTCTGACCTCACTTCACTCTCAAATCTCCTTCTGAGTCTTGACTCCCTTTCACTTTTAAGGACCACTGTGATTCTACTGGCACACCCTGAAAAACAAGGAAAATCTCCCTATTCTAAGATCAGCTGATTAGCTACTTTAAATCCATCTATAACTTTAATTCCCCTTTGCCACGTAATGTAACATATTCGAAGATTCTAGGGATTAGAATGTCTTGTGGTGGGGGGGGGGGGGGCATGATTCAGTCTACCACAGCTACTATGCTAGCCTTGTCCCAAGGCAAATAATGTACCTCTGCAGATTATCTAGCTGTTCCTCATTAACATTGACATCCCAAGACTGCTCACTAACAATGTTTAGGCTAAATATAATGTCTGATTATAATGAACTAGCAAACAAAGCCTCAGGGACATTAATGATGATTTTTTTTTTTACTTTCAATATTATTTGAATCTGAATCAAAACATAAATAAGGATGTCCTTCTACTATTTAAATAACAATTATTTGGTTTTTGAAAAACAACATTATTTATCACATTATATTATAGATACTACTTCAAATTTCATTGACTTCATTGTCTTATATTTAAATTGTGAATTTATCTTGGTTTCATAATTGTGTCAAAGCTCTAAGCATATGGAGCTTATTACACCTAACTTTTACTAAGTATACTTAATATATTTAAGTATATACTTAAGTAACGATATACTAAAAATAAATCAAAACCAGGGATCCACAAATTTATTTTTTCCCTAAAAGGAATTCATATAACTTTGTTTTGAGAAAGACTGGAGTACTGGAGTAAAGCATTAATAGCATGGCATCTGGAGTCAGATATGAACTCAACTACCAGCTCCTCAACTTACTGGCTCTTTGACCTTAGATACATTTCTGATACTCTTTAGATATGCAATTTCTTTATTTATAAACTGAAAACAATAATACCTACTCTATAGGTATCATGAGAATAAAGTGAAATTGTATCTGTAAAATGCTCAACACAGTTCCTAGCCACAAGCAGGTACTCAACAAGATTAATATTTATTTTACAAAACTCTATCCAAGCTTTAAGATTAAAAAGAAGACAATTTTCAGTGTTTAGTATATTACGTTTTCTCACTAAATATTATACTACAACTTTAAATGATTTCAAAGAATACTGTTACATACTCAGTATCTACTTTTTCTAGGTCTAATCAATTTTATTTCTTTCAATATCATTAATCAGCTTTATCAATCTCTTCATATTACCTTTTAAGTTTGTAACTTGTCAAAAAAATCAAAAAATCAAAAAAAAAAATTCACCTGCCTTCCTAAGAGCTTTGCTATCAGTAATCACTGTTATTACTGCAGTTTTGGAAGTAATATATGATGATGGATAATCTTAAGCAGTTACATTTTATCTTTTCCTAAAAGAAATCACTGTGATGCTAATGAAAAAAAGACTAGAAAAAAAATTATAAAATGAATTTAGGAATATCAGAGTCCTAAGTGCCCTTCAAAGTGAATACTAGAGTAGAGTCAACTTCCAAGGCTGCATTCATCACTTGAAAACAATACCAATTTTGAAAAATGACTTCTGTTTATAAACTAAAAGTATGCAAGAAAGGATTGATGGAGGCTAAATGAATTAATATTTGCTGAATGTAAATACTAAAAAAGATTTATACTTTCATAACAAGTTAACTAAAGATACACAATTTTTTGTAAATTCATAGGAAATATTTCAAGACAGTTTCTCTTTTGCATTTTCAGGTACATAAATACTTACAGTTTGATAATATGAGGATGACGAAAGAGTTTTAGGTTTTGAATTTCTCGTTTTATTTTTCCAACAACATCTAAACTGCGAATCTTCTGTCTATTTAAGATTTTAACTGCCACTTTATGGCCTGTCAATTGATGTTCTCCAACTAAAGAAAAGAAAAGGAAAAAAACTTGCTGTCATAGCAACGTAATCATTTATTCATTCTTCCTTCCACTGTAACCCCAAATCTCTCTACTCATATACACTATTCTCATATCATCTACTGCATAGAACTTAAGTTCTTTTTACTTCTGTTTCTTCTACTAGAGTATGCACTCCCTGAGGAAAGAAACTGCATCTTGGTCTTCTCTATATCCTAGTTACCTAACAGGAGATGTTCATTAAATATTTGTTGAAAGGATTACTGAATTCTTTAACACTACAAAAAAATAACCAAGTTTGGAACATCTTTTGGATAGAGCAGAATTCACTATGTTTTGTTAATCTCTTTATTTCTTCATTTCTGGTTAATGCTAGTCATTGTATTATAGAAGAATAAATGAATGCTATAATAAATTAAAAACTTTTAACTGGTTTCATTACTTCTTTATCAGAAAATACACATGTAGCCCTTATTTTATGTATTTTTTGTCTTTTCCATAAAGCTTTCCTATTTCCTCCTATTTAATGGGGTCTCAACTTCTTTCGAACCCTTACAGTAGGTTTACAAAGCTCATGTATCATTTATCATTTTTAGGCTATGGTAAACATTTGTGGTTTTAACAAATCATAAGACATGAGCTATGAACACATACCCATCCCCACCTTGAGTAAGGCAGTCAATATTCATTTGACTCTCCCAGAAGTACAAAGAACAGTATTTTGTACATAATATATGCTAAATAAATTTATATGGCATTAAATGAAACAACAGTCCTTCCCCTTTCATGAAACACATAGTATCCACACTACTAGTAATATCCAAATACTGCTCAGATGAAAAATCCCTCTATCAGAAAACAAATTTGTCAGCCTCCCCTTCTATTTCCCTCAATTACTATTCTAAACATTGACCATTCACCTCACAACACATAGTCAACCATTGACTCCTTATAGCAAATTCCCCTTTCATTTCTTTGGGGGCAATCAAGTCCATAGGAGTGATTTCCTCTATCTTAAAGGCTTGATTATATCCACATCTTTCTTCGCTCCAGTCTTAGATGTTTTCACCCTTCTCCTGTTCAAGGCCAGTATTACCAACTTGTGGCCTTGAACTCTTCTACACTCTCCTGATACTCAACCATTTTCTTATCTAATAGCTCCTTTTCCTTAGCCCATCAATATCATGTCCATCTTCCTTTAGTTTTCAACATTTGTCTCACCAACATTTCTCAAAACAGTGGTGTACATTTATTGTCTGTGCCTCCTCCTCTTTCACCCTTCTAACATCACTGCTATCTGGCTTCTGCCTCCACTCCCCTACTGAAACCAAAGGTTCACAAAAGACCCTTTAATTATCAAGCCATGTATACCTTCCAGTTCTCAGATCACTGCAATCTCTGTTGCAATAGACAACATTGATTACTCCCCCTTTTTGGTGGCACTTCTCATTCCAGTTTCTTCTACTAACTCTCAGATGGTATGCTTTATGACTTTCACCTGTTCTTTAAAGTTTAGGGTCCCCAGGTTTCTAATCTATAACCAAAGTAGATCCTTAAGTTATCTAGCCCGTCTCTCATAGTTGTAATTATCAACCATGTGCCAAGGACTCTGCCCTTTTCTTCAAATTCATGTATCTCAGTATAGTATTGTTCCACAAACACCTCAATTTCAGCATGTTCAGAAGTAAACTCAGCATCCTCTTTCCCTTCCTCTACTAAACCTATGTCCTCTATTTCACTTGATGACACATAGCCTATATGCTAGAAATCAAAGAGCCAGTTGACAATATCTCTTACTATTTCTTGGAGTCAAGTTTCAAAATCATTAAATAAATACATTAATAACAATAATAGATGTGACAACAACACTTATTGCTTATTCTGTGCCAAGCATTATTCTAAGTACTAACTACTCTGCTCACTCAACCCCACAACTCTATCAAGTGTTACTGTCCTCCACTGTAGTAATGAGAAATCTGAGGCACAGAGAAGTAATTCAACAGAAGTGAGGCAGTACAAGCTTGCACAACATGTGATCCCAAGTTTCCTCACTTCAGTTCATAGGAAGCATGGTTAACTACACATAATAATGCTCCCAGTCAGAACAATTCAAACATGAAATGGGCTGACCTAGGAAGAACTGAGTTTCTTGTCACTGGAGATTATTTTTACCTTTTTAACTTTCTCAAGTAGTAAATTATCATCTCAAAAACTTTAGTGAAGCTTAAGAGTTATTTTACTTACATATAAAATAAACTGGTAGCCATCATATCAAGTTCAAGCAATGTATCCTAACATTCCAAAATATGTTTCTAGAAAAATATCAGTTTCAGGGACTTCCTTTTTTCAGTTAATTTTTTAAATTCCAGTGCAATTAACATACAGTGTTATATCAATTTCAGGTGTAAAATATAGTAATTCAACAATTCTAAACATTACTCAATGTTCATCAAGATAAGTGTACTCTTAATCCCCCTCACCTATTTCACCCAACCCGCCACTCTCTTCCCCTCTGGTAACAACCAGTTTGTTCTTTATATTCAACAGTCTATTTTGTTCTTTTTCTTTGTTCATTTGTTTATTAAATTCCACATATGAGTGAAATCATATGGCATTTATCTTTCTCTGACTGACTTCACTTAGCATTGTATGCTCTAGATCCATCCAAATGGCAAGATTTCATTCTTTTTTATGGTTGAATCAATTTCAGGGAATTTCTACTCAATTAAAATAACCTAAATGGTTTCTTGATCCCTGGGTAGTTTAGTACTCACCTTTGGGAATTTCATAAAACCCAAACACTTGCCTGCATGGCCTAAAATATAGGTCTCTCTCCTCAAATCCCAGACAACCTCAATGAAAGTAACCAATGCTGCATCTTCTTGTCAATTAAAAAAAAGAAAAAAAAAAGAGCTCAATTCCTCTTTCCCCATTTGATAATTGAAACTACTGACTACTGAGAACATATATGCTCTTTCCAGAGCAAAGAGTGTAAGAGAAAAGACTGTAACAGTCAAACAGATGGATGTTTTGTTTTTTAATGCTATATGCATAAATCAAACAACAAAGCAACCAGAAAGTGAATGAAATTACTAAAAAAAAAAAAAACAATTTAAAGATGAAGTATTACTGGGGCACCTGGGTGGCTCAGTTGTTAAGCATCTGCCTTTGGCTCAGGTCATGATCCCAGGGTCCTGGGATTAAGCCCCACATTGGGCTGCCTGCTCAGCGGGAAGCCCGCTTCTCCCTATCCCTCCCCCCCGCAACTTGTGTTCCCTATCTTGCTCGCTGTCTCTCTCCAAATAAATAAAATCTTTAAAAAAAAAGATGAAGTATTACTTTGTCAACAAATTCAATAAAGCTGCAGTATACAAAGTCAATATACAAAAATCAGTTGTGTTTCCATACACTAAAAATGAATTATCACTTACAATTGTATCAAAAGAAAAAAATAATTGATAAATGTAACCAAGGTAAAAGATCTGTACACTGAAAATTTTAAGACACTGATAAAAGAAGACACGATACATCACGCTCACAGACAGAAGAACTGGTAATGTTAAAATGTCTCTACAGACAAAGCAACCTATAGATTCTACACAATCCCCATCAAAACTGTAATGGCATTTTTCACAGAAACAGAAGAAACAATCCTAAAGTTTATATGGAACCACAAAAGACCCCCAAAAGTCAAGGCAATCTTGAGAAAGAACAACAAAGTAAGAAGAATCACACTTCCAAACTTCAAACCATATTACAAAGCTATAGTAATCAAAATAGTCTAATACTGGCCTAAAAATAGACACACGGGTCAACAGAATAGGATTGAGAACCCAGAAATAAACCTATGCATATATGGGTCAATTAATTTACAACAAAGGAGTCAAGAACATACAATAGGTAAAGGATAACCTCTTCAATAAACGCTGCTGAGAAAACTGGATAGCCACATATCAAAGAATGAAACTAGAACCCTATCTTACACATTACACACACATCAACTCAAAACAAATTAAGAAACTATAAAACTTCTAGGAGAAAACATAGATGGTAAGCTCCTTGACGTAAGTCTTGACAATTTTTTTTTTGGATATGACAAAAACAAACAAACAAACAAAAAAACAAAAACCAAGACAACAAAAGCAAAAATAAACAAGTGGGACTACATCAAACTAAAAAATTTTTGCACAGAAAAGGAAACAAAATGAAAAGGCAATCTACAGAAATGAGAAAATATTTGCAAATCATCTATCTGATAAGGGGTTAATATCCAAAATATATAAAGAACTCACACAACTAAATAGCAAAACAAAAACAAAAACAAACTGATTAAAAAATAGAGAAGCTGTATAAACATTTTTCCAAAGAAGACATACAAATGGCCAACAAATACATGAAAGGTGCTCAACATCAATAATCACCAAGGAAGTGCAAATCAAAAGCACAATGTTTATCACCTCACATCTGCTAGAATAGCTGTTACCAAAAAGACAAGAGGTAACTGTTGCCAAGGATGTGGGGGGAAAAAGGGAACCCTTGTGCATTGATGGTGGGAATATAAATTGGTGCAACCACTATAAAAAACACTATGGAAATTCCTTAAAAATTTAAGAGAACTACTATATGATCCAGCAATCCCATTTCTGAATATATATTTAAAAAAATGAAAACAGGATATCAGAGAAATACCCCCACTTCCATGTTCACTGCAGCATTATTCACAACAGCCAAGACATAGAAACTACCTAGGTGTCTGTCAACAAATGCATGAAGATATACACACACACACAGAGCAATATTATCATGAGAAAGAAGAAAGTCCTGTTTGCGACACCATGAATGGACTTTGAGGCATTATGCTTCTGGCTTATAAGCCAGATAAAGAAACACTGCATGGTATTGCTTATATGTGGAATCTTTTTAAAAAAGCAAACTTGTAGAAAAGTGGAGCTACGTAAAAATATACAAACTTTCATCTATAAGATGAATAAGATTTGAGGATCTAATGTAAACTTGGTTTCTACAGTTGAAAACATTGTATTGTATAACTGAAATTTGCTAAAGAATTTAAACACTCATCTAAATAGATAGAATATATATACATATATATTATTTTCGTATGTACTTTTACATGCATAAATAAAAAAGAGGTGACAGGTGTGTTAATTAACTAGATGGGAGAAATCTTTTTGCTATATACATATATCAAATCATCATGAAGTACATTTTAAGTATCTACAATTTTATCAGTCATACCTCAATAAAGCTGAGAAAAACTTCTAAAAGTAAATTTTTTTTAAAGCATGACTTTATGACATCTGAGAAAATAACTGACTCATCTCTCTATCTGAAGAAATTTTTCTCCATGAAACACTGGAAAAGAAATGACATTATCTCTTGAAACAGGGATGCTAATATGTGAATTGGATATCTGATATTGAGTCAAATGTACTGGGGGAGCCTGGCTGGCTCAGTCACTGGAACCTACCGACTCTTGATCTTGGGGTTGTGAGTTTGAGCACCAGGTTGGGTATGGAGACTGCTTAAAAATAAAATCTTAAAAAAAAAAAAATCAAATATATTATGAATGCCTCTTCTTTTTGCTGAACTATATTGCCCCTATTGCTTAATAACATAAGTGCCTAAGTGAATTAGTACTTTTTTTTTAAGATTTTATTTATTTATTTGACAGACAGAGATCACAAGTAGGCAGAAAGGCAGGCAGAGAGAGGAGGAAGCAGGCTCCCTGCTGAGCAGAGAGCCTGATGCAGGCTCGATCCCAGGACCGGGGACCATGACCTGAGCCGAAGGCAGAGGCTTTAACCCACTGAGCCACCCAGGTGCCCCTGAATTAGTACTTTTAATAATTAAATCCAAATTATCTCATCATCATATTCTACATGAAAGCCAAATGAATGTTCCTAAAAATCTTGTAAGAAAAACAGATTTAAGACCAAGAATTTCTTCTGTATTACAGCCATAAACTCTTCTAAGGAAGTAATTGGAAAAAAAAAAAAAAAGACTTGGATTCATCAGTTTTATTTCCATTCATTTATTCAATCTAAAAACATTTACTGAATACTTTCCACATGCCAGGACTATGTTGATCGAATACACATGAAAAGAGAGGTTTCACAGGACTCCAAATTTTAGTAGGGGAAAAAATATCAGCAATAAAGGAGCTAAAATAAATTAGCTGGTATTAAATCTGTCTGCAGGCTATTAGGAATACTTTTTTTGTAAAGGGAGAACACAGATAAGAAAGAACATTTAAAAAAAAATAGCAGGGGTGGACAAATTTGCCATGATTTATCATTACTCAGAGTAAATATCCAGATCAATATAAGCAGTAAGGGATGTCTATCCATGGAACAACTATTTAATGAATGCCTACCATGGTAAGCACTGCACTAAACACATGAGAAGTAAATGAAGTAGTTCTGTCATACCCAGTATTTATTCCATCCTTCCTTCCCAGACATAAAGACTCCTGAATTACACCAGAGCACATGGCTACCCAGGGTAGAGACTGCATCCTAGCATCTTTTTTAACTAAATGTGGCCCTATCACTATATTCTGGCCAATAATATGTAAGCAGAAATGCCCCTCATAAGCTTATTCATTCCTTCTTTCATCCTAAAGCCTGGAATGCCAAAGCCACCACCTTGAACCCTGAGGACAGGGTGAGGTAGGTGGAAAGCAACAGAAGAGAGAAACCCATGTTTTTGATGTCACTGGGTACAAGATTCTGACCACCTACTAAGATTGTTATAAGAGAGAAAAATACTATCTTGTTTAAGCCACTTTTCTGAAGCTGTCTGCCATTCAGCTGAATAGAATTAATTCACTATTTAACATACTTTAAAATTCAAAAGGTTTGAACTTACTTCAAATGTTCAGTTTTGCTGAACTACCATCCCTGAACTAACAGAAATAAATTTATAGCCCACACAATTTCTTGGATTAAAGAGTTCTACAAATTTACCACTCATTCGTGTTTCATTTTGCTTTTCCTAAATTATAGCCAAATTACACAAAATACTCCCCAAAGCCATGGAATTTTACGGGGAAAAATCCATACCAACACTATCTATGCCTTTTAGGATTTTTACATTTGATAAGATGAAGAGCTGTCATACAGAAGAATGAAACTCATTTATATTGTTCAAGAAGCAGAGCTGCGATTAACTCGGGCACCTGGGTGATTCAGTCCATTAAGCGCCACCTTCGGCTCAGGTCATGATCTCGTGGTCCTGAGATTGAGCCCCACATTGGGCTCCCTGCTCAGTGGGGAGTCTACTTTTCTTTCTCCCTCTGCTGCTCCCTCAGCTCGTACTCTCTCACTCAGACTCTCTCAAATAAATAAAATCTTAAAAAAACTGATAGAAATTCTTTCAAAAGTCAGCTGCTCTAGGAATCCTTTCCACACCTCCCTTTTCACCACTCCAACCTATACTGAAAATTACCACCACCCAAAGAAATTTCCCACTTAACATAACACTGTAGCCTGACTATACATTTTTAAGTCACTTTATTGAAGTTTAAAATTTGCCCCTCATATAGTACCATAATTTTGGCAAACATGTATGGTCACATAACTACTACTAAAATCAATTGTAGCTCACTTACATCATCACATAAAAATTCCACCATATCCTTTCGTAGTTAGTCCCTTTCCTCCACCCCAATCCTTGCCAACTACTGATCTGTTTTCTGTTACTGTAGTTTTTTTCTGAATATTCTATAAACGAAACCATACAGTATGTAGCCTTTCAAGTCTGGCTTCTTATGCGTTAATGCTTCTGAGATTCGTCCACTTTTGTGGATTTTTTCTTTTCGTATACATCAATTTATTCTATTTTATTGCTGAATAATGTTCCCTTGTATGTGTATCTTACGATTTATTTATCCATTCACCAGTTGATGGACATATGGGTAATTTCCAGTTTTCGGAGATTATGAAAAAGTCTGCTATTTGTGTCTGTGGTGAGAGTGGGTAGGTGAGGCCAGTGTGTCTTCACTTCTTTTGGGTAGATTTCTATTTCTATCCACTATTGGATTGCTGGGTTGTGTGGTAAGTTTATATTTAAATATAAATATAAATATAATAAATTTATAAATATAAAATATATATTAATTATATAAATATGTATCATATATTTAAATGTAGAATATATAAATATAATATGAATATATTTATATTTAAATAAACTTATAAACAGGTTTATATTTAAACTTTCCCTGCTTTGTACTCTCACCAGTGGTATATGAGAGTTCTAGTTCAGGGATGCCTGGGTGTTCCAGTTAGTTAACATACAGTGTAATATTAGTTTCAGGTGCACAATATAGTGATTCAACACTTCCACACACCACCCAATGCCCTTCAGAGCAAGTGCCCTCCTTAATCTCCATCCCCCCACTGCTTCCCCTAAAGTAACCATCAGTTTGTTCTCTGTAGTTAAGAGTTTGTTTCTTGGTTTGCCTTTCTGGTTTTTTTTTCCCTTTGCTTGTTTGTTTTGTTTCTTAAATTCCACATAATTGTGAAATCATATACTGAGTGTTCCTTTTTCGCAGGCTGTGCAACACTAACATTTACTTGATTCTCAGTTCATCTCTCAGTGGCAGATAGGAGGGGCTGGAGGTCAGATCCCCTGTAGTCTTCACCCACTGCAAGGGACAAAGCTACTACCAATAAGCAGCAAGCCTGGAAAATGCAGCACAGAGAGGTTAAGAATTGTCCCACAATTGTTCAGCTATGAAATGGTAAGGCCAGAATTTCAACCCAGCAGCATGTACTGACCAACACTCAAACAAAAGAAGCTCACCCATTTGTCAGGATTACCATTCAATAGACTCCTGCATTAAGTCACAGGTTGGACTAGAACAAGTCTAATTCCCCTTCTAGCTCTAAGATTTTTCTAATTATGTCCCTAAGGGTCATTCCACACTGAAGGATTTAAGTCTTTTATGCCACTCTACTCTCCTGATGATGTTAGTTGCCATTTCCTGGATGTTTTCCAGCTCTACATTTTTCTGGATGCACAACATGCAGGACTTCATATAACTGTGTTATGTAGTTGTAAATACATGACTGTTTCGTAGAAAGATGAAATAAACTTTTCAAGTTTCTAGTCTTATCCACAATAAAGTCTAGCATTTTTTACAAGCACAGACCCTACGATTTTATCAAGTATAACGGGAAACACTCTCTTCCTATACATTATTCCATACTAATTCATAGTAACTACTTCCCCATTCAATTTTAATATATCATATAAGATTATTACTATATCCAGTAAAACAAAGAAAAGGAACAATTACAAAATAAAAGTATTATTTTAGGCCTGAATTATGATCTTTTTCTCTGCTAGGCTCAAACAAAAGCAAAGGGTTGTCAAATGTCCTTCTGCTGTAAAGTCATGTACATATTATATAATAATTTGAACTATGTCACCAAAGACAAAGCTTCAGTCCACAAAAAATTTATTTAATTTTATATACTTCACAGGCCCGATAGCTTCATATGATATTTCCTATGCCTATACAAGGTCCCTGACCTATGTACAAAATGTGTAAGGTTTTTTTGACCCTTGAAAAGTATCACCTCATTGGAACATAACAAGTGTAGTGCTATGCTCCCACAAAATTATTAGCCTAAACAAATAAAATCAAGTCTATCACCATATTACTCAGTATAGCTAAAGAAGTTTCCTAAAATTTTCAGGGTTCATTTGGGATGACCTGACTTAAAATTTAGGCTACAAAAATACACTAAATCCCTGAGGAGGGTCTCTAAGTGAAAGCACATGACCAAGTACAAAAGAGATGGGCATCATTCTTCAACATGACTACAGGATTTTTTTCTTAAAGATTTCATTCATTTATTTGACAGAGAGAGACAGACAGGCGGAAAGAGAACACAAGCAGGGGGAGCGATAGATGGAGAGGGAGAAACAGGCTCTCCACTGAGCAGGGTCCCTGATGCAGGGCTTGATCCTAGGACCCCAGGATCATGACCTGTGCCAAAGGCCAATGCTTAACCACTGAGCTATCCAGGTGTCACATGACTACAACTTCTAACTGCAAACCAGATCTTTCTCAAAAGCATGTACAAACTTCAGATAGCAAGCTCCTGTGTGATTTTTAGTGGGGATTATTTGAGGATAGCTAATGGTTCTTTCCCACTAATCTGAGGACAACTAACAGCTGTATGTCTATATATATCCACACATGCTAAACATTTTTACATACATTACTTCATTTTAACCTTATAACAACCCCATGAGGAAATTTTACAGAAAACTGAGGCTTACAGACATTAAAAATGACTAGTGATGAACAAAATCAGTATTTAAGAAGCGTATGGGTAGCTCAGTTGGTTATGCGGCTGTCTTCGGTTCAGATCATGATCTCGGGGTCCTGGGACTGAGCCCCTGTAAAAGCTCTCTGCTCAGCTGGGCGCCTGCTTCTCCCTCTTCCTCTGCCCTTCCCCCTGCCACCTGTGCTCTCTCTCTCTGTGTCTCAAATAAATAAGATCTTTTTAAAAAATCCATATTTAAATCCAAGTCTGTCTGATTCTAAAACCTAGGTTCATAATGATTATATATTGATTACAGAGTACATTGCATCCCATGATTACCCAACAGATTTCACTCATGTCTAAAATAATACTACTGTGTTAAAAGTACTATAGAATCTAAACACTATATATAATAATGACTTGGGGTTGGGTGCAGTGGGATTCAGAATTCCAAGTTGAGATGCTAGGGACATAGCTCTTCTAGTTAGAGTGGGATTTTTCAGTGCCTTAGCTATAAGATTCCTTTCATGGCCAACAATCTTAGGGTGAGACCTTGAAACTGACCCTAGGTTTAAGAAGCAAGGGAGAAAATTTGGGGATACATTATGAAATATTCAATAGCAAGAAAGATTAATCTTCTGTACACCAGGTGCAGATAAGGCAAGATGACTGAAATAAAAAGCAAAGGGAAGATTCAAGAACTTTTTATAATGGTGATGGACAGAAGTTCTGAGATAGGTCAAATTATGGTACCACACAAAATGAAGCTTCCACTGATACTACTACTAAGCTAGAACCTATCCTAGTATGTTCTGTGCACATAGTTGGAAAACTAGAACAAGGAGGTGATTTGAATGACTAATAGTGGAGGCTTCATTTAGTTTCATAGATATGAATAGTATTTATGTTATACAGAGTTAGGCACCTGTGTACCTTTCCAGTATCATCTTTCACCATTCCTTCAACTTAAATGGTATACTTCAGTCATTTAGAACCATTTTGAATTCCCCATCAGGGCTGTGCTTTCTCTAATTTCCAAGGCTAACAATATATCTAGATCATGATAAGCATTCAGTAAATTTAAGTAGAATTTTGTTGAGTATAGTAAATGAATTCAGTTAAACATGTGAACCATTTGTGTCCCGGATCATCAATCTCCAATGTCTCACTTATCCAAGTTTCATTTGTCTTTTGAAGTTTACCTCAAGTACCATTCCAGTTAGCATTCCTGAAACACCACCCCCCATTCCCCCATCATTCCAACAATCAACTGCCTGGATTAAATGACCCTCCAATGCACAACTGCACTCCTCTCCATGATAGCACTTAACATCAAGGGCTATAATTACCTATCTAGTTGTTGCTATTGATCTCCCTCTTTAAACCAATCAGCTCCTTCAGAGCAGGGTCTGTGTCTCATTTTTCTTTGTATTGCAGCATCTGGCACAGTGCCTAACACACAATTGACGTTCAGTAACTATTTTCTGTATGGATGGAATGCATGACTGACATTAATGGTTGTTTAAACATATAATTTAGGTTTCATATACTACTTGTATTGCAGCTTTAGAATTTGAGAGGGGATTTCAAATTGGGTGTGCGAATCTCTCATATATGAGAAAAACCAAGAAATATCTGTCAGAGAAAAAGTATAAAAGTATCATCTACACATTCTAAGTCCCAAGGAATCCCTTGTGGTACTACATTCCAGGAGCTCCTAAATGTGGAAAAGTATTAACAGAAGAAATCACCATCAGCACCAGGACTGCAATTTATTTAAAGTCTAGGCATTTCAGAAGAAATCAAATGTCTTCCAGGAAAATAAATTTGGTAAAGAGGAGACGTAGCTAGTTAATAAACACATAAAAAGGTGCTCAATATGTTTAGTCACCAAGGAACTGTAAATTAAAACCACAATATAATACAATATCACAATATGCCTACTCAGCAACAATTAAAAAAACAAACAATACCAAGCCCTGGTGAATATACAGAGTAATGAACTTCTCTATTGCTGGTGGGAATACAAATTATTGCAAACACATGGGAAAAGTGTAAATTGGTGCAGAACATGCAGTAACTACTAAAACTAAACATGTATACTCTGGCTCAGTGATTCACTCCTAAATTTCTGCTGTGTATATACAGCAGAAATGTATACAGAGTTCTCAAGTGCTTTGAGATCTTTATGAAAAGCTCTCTATTGTCCTGGTCATGGACTTATGCTTTCAGTACCAAAGATCCAAGAAATGGAAGGAAAAGTATAGGTTGCTGAGGAAAGGAACCAGAGGAGTCTCCAAAAGCAAGGCAAAAGGAGCAGACAAGTTTGGGGCTCAGGAAGTAAAGGAATTTGGAGAAAAGTGGCTATGATATCAATAGGAAGAAAGGTATTTCTCAAAGGCATATGATAATAATAATGAGTGGTTATAGCACACTGGGCACTTCATATATACGTGTGTGTCTACAAGCACTTTGTATACATTTTCTTATTTAAACACTACAAGGACTTGTGGGGAAAACTCAGGATCACAGAACTTAAGAAACTTACCCAAATTCATATAAGAAATTAATGCTAGAGCTGTGATTCAAGTATCTTGTTATCTCCAAAGCTATTCTCGGGGGGCAGAGTTTGTTTGTTTCTTTCTCATTTTTCAAGAGTCCTAAAGAGTTCTGTTGCCACTGGCAAAATGACTGGAAACACCACGTGGACTAAAAAATAAAACAATACAACAAAATCCTTTTCTCAAAAACATACCATGTATTCCAAATAAAACTTGATTTTTTAAACCAAAAATTATACTTCAGAAAAAAAGAGATTCTTCTCTCAAACTCAAGGTCTCATAAACCTTTCATATTTAGAAAGGTTATTTCTAAATTATTTTGAACAAATACCTATGTAAAAAAGACACATTTGCCTAAACATGTATCAATCATTAGCTGGAAAAAAAATCACTTGACCAAATTAGTAAACAACATAAAAGATATTTATCAAGGATATGATAATATGACAATTATTCCTGAACAGTGATTTCATACTTAAAAATGTAGAATATCATCTTAAATAAAATAAGCCTTATAAAGATCAAAGTTTTTAAAAAGCAGTATACTATGTGTTTACAACATTGTGAAATTCATTAAGTGTAACTCTGTAAGACAAATGAAAAAACCCAAAGCTCTAATGTTATGTCAGTGGATACCTGTTACAGCATCGTTCACAGATTCAAAATAACTTAAATAAAAACGAATAGATACTCTAGAAAACTATGGTTGATGATTCAAAAAGTGGCCATTGTGGGTGCCTGGGTAGCTCAGTCTGTTAAGCATCTGCCTTCAGCTCCGGTCATGATGCCAGGATTCTGGGATCAAGTCCCGCATCCCGCTTCTTGTTCAGCAGGGACCCTGCTTCTCCCTCTGCCGGCCACTCCCCATGCTTGTGCTCCCTCTCTCTGACAATTCAATAAATAAGGTCTTTAAAAAAAAAAAAATAGCCTTAGTAATGAGAAAAATCTGAAAAGTAGGAAAAAACAGTATTTCTAAAATATGTATAGGCTATGATTTTGAACATGTATGCTTACCCATACAGCAATATACTATGAATAGGAAAAAAAGACATGTATAGGAATGTGTAAAGCGTAGGCTCAGTCGTTAAGTGTCTGCCTTCAGCTCAGGTCATGATCCCAGGGTTCTAAGATTGAGCCCCACACTGGGCTTCCTGCTCCACAGGAAGACTGTTCTCCCTCTCCCACACCCCCTGTTTGTGTTCCCTCTTTCGCTGTATCTCTCTCTGTCAAAAATAAATAAATAAAATCTTAACCAAAAAAATGTGTAAAGCAGCAATATTCATAAGCAAAATGTAAGAATTACCCACAGGCCTATCAGTATCAGAATGGATAAAAAGGGGCACCTGAGTAGCCTCAGTGGGTTAAAAGCATGTGACTCTTGACCTCAGCTCAGGTCATGATCTCAGGGTTGTGAGTTCAAGCCCCCTGACCCCCCCCCCCCCCGCAGTGGGCTCCACACTGGGCGTGGTGCCTAATTTAAAACAAAAAAAAATAATGGATAAATAATGGTATAGCCTTAATGTAATAATATACAGCAATGAGAATTAACAAATTACAACTAAATGCTGCAATGTGCAACAGACATAAGTTGAAGTGAAAGAAGCCAGTCACAAATAGTCTTTCTACAAAATTTTTGTTTTTTTTTTTTTAATATTTTATTTATTTAGTTGTCAGAGAGAGAAAGCGATCACAAGCAAGGGGGAGCAGCAGGCAGGAGAAGCAGGCTCCCTGCTGAACAGGGAGCCCCACGTGGGACTTGATCCCGGAGCTCCAGGATCACGACCCAAGCGGAAGGCAGACACTTAACTGACTGAGCCACCCAGGTGGCCCTCTACAAACTTCAGGTGAAACTAATCGGATAGTAGTTACCCCTGGTGGGGGTGGAAGATGGAAAGAGTAACTAAAATGGGGCTCAAATAGGGGGTTTGTAGGATGCTGGTCATTTTGTGTGTCTTTAGTGGTTTTATGTGTTTGTTTAGTTTGTGAATATTCACTAAGAATATAGGTTTAAAAAAATCACTTACAATGCATGCATCTCTTTGTATATGTGGTACAGCTTAATAAAAAGGTTAAGAAAGAATGTTTGGATAACATTCTATCCATACTTAGGCTCTGACAAGTCCGAGAGGCATTGTATGTGTCAGCAAGCAGGGCCCTGACAGGCAGCAGCCATCCTTATTCAATTGTATCAAGAGCTTTCACTCTGGAGTCAGGAGAGTCATCTGAGGCACATATGTTCTGACCTCTACCATCTCCAGACTTCTGCCAAAATAACACAAGGCTCCTTTCTTCTTCACCCATGGTGAAACAAAACACAGACTCATTGCTTTTCTCCAAATTTCCTTTCCCTGAAAGCCCTTTAAAGTTCTCTAAAGGATAGTTCTGAACAGGAAGCAAAAAGACTTTTTTCCTTTTTATCCACCACTGATTAAACAAGTTCTGTTAAGTGCTTTATTTTTTTATTTTTTTTATTTTTTTAATTTTTTTATTTTAATAAACATATAATGTATTTTTATCCCCAGGGGTACAGGTCTGTGAATCGTCTGGTTTACACATTTCACAGCACTCATCATAGCCCATACCCTCCCCAATGTCCATTTCCCCACCACCCTCTCCTGTCCCCCTTCCCCCCCGCAACCCTCAGTCTGTTTCTTGAGATTGAGTCTTTTATGGTTTGTCTCCCTCCCAATCCCATCTTTTCATTTTTTCTTTTCCTACCTCCCCCCAAACCCCCCCACCTTGCATCTCCCCTTCCTCATATCAAAGAGATCATATGATAGTTATATTTCTCCGATTGACTTATTTTGCTAAGCATGATACCCTCTAGTTCCATCCACGTCATCGCAAATGGCAAGATTTCATGTCTTTTGATGGCTGCATAGTATTCCATTGTGTATATATACCACATCTTCTTTATCCATTCATCTGTTGATGGACATCTAGGCGCTTTCCACAGTTTGGCTATTGTGGACATTGCTGCTATAAACATTCGGGTGCACGTGCCCCTTCGGAGCACCACGTTTGTATCTTTAGGATATATACCCAGGAGTGCAATTGCTGGGTCGTAGGGTAGCTCTATTTTCAGTTTTTTGAGGAACCTCCACACTGTTTTCCAGAGTGGTTGCACCAGCTTGCATTCCCACCAACAGTGTAGGAGGGTTCCCCTCTCTCCGCATCCTCGCCAGCATCTGTCATTTCTTGACTTGTTAATTTTAGCCATTCTGACTGGTGTGAGGTGGTATCTCATTGTGGTTTTGATTTGTATTTCCCTGATGCCGAGTGATGTGGAGCATTTTTTCATGTGTCTGTTGGCCATCTGGATGTCTTCCTTGCAGAAATGTCTGTTCATGTCCTCTGCCCATTTCTTGACTGGATTATTTGTTCTTTGGGTATTGAGTTTGATAAGCTCTTTATAGATTTTGGATACGAGCCCTTTATCTGATATGTCATTTGCAAATATCTTCTCCCATTCTGTCAGTTGTCTTTTGGTTTTGTTAACTGTTTCCTTTGCTGTGCAAAAGCTTTTGATCTTGATGAAATCCCAATAGTTCATTTTTGCCCTTGCTTCTGTTGCCTTTGGCGATGTTCCTAGGAAGAAGTTGCTGCAGTTGAGGTCAAAGAGGTTGCTGCCTGCATTGTCCTCAAAGATTTTGATAGATTCCTTTCGCACACTGAGGTCCTTCATCCACTTTGAGTCTATTTTCGTGTGTGGTGTAAGGAAATAGTCCAATTTCATTTTTCTGCATGTGGCTGTCCAATTTTCCCAGCACCATTTGTTGAAGAGGCTGTCTTTTTTCCATTGGATATTCTTTCCTGCTTTGTCGAAGATTAGTTGACCATAGAGTTGAGGGTCTATTTCTGGGCTCTCTATTCTGTTCCATTGGTCTATATGTCTGTTTTTGTGCCAGTACCATACTGTCTTGATGATGACAGCTTTGTAATAGAGCTTGAAGTCTGGAACTGTTAAGTGCTTTATATGTGTCTTATTTAATTCCCAGAACTCTATAATGCAAATATTATTACACCCAGTTTACGATGAAGAAATTAGGAATTAGACAACAGTGAGTGGCAAGATGCTATACCTGCCTGCAGTGCCCAAGCTCAAAATTCACATTCTTTTACCTCCCAACCACCAGCCTCTCTTGATTATAACATAACAAGAGTGTTTACTCCATGTTAATCCTTTTAACTCCAGCACCTGAGTTGAGAAATTAGGGCACTGAAGGAATGAAGCCTAGTCGTGATAGGCTAAGGAAGGAGGGACAAAGGATGAGAAAAATCAAGTAAGGAAAACTGCTGTGTTCTGACAAAATGCAGGCCGGGGTAAGGCTGTACCCTTCGCTGTGGATCAGACAGGCTAAAGGTATTCATCAAGAGCTTCCAAATGTCAAGAAAATCAAACATGGACTAAACAGTCCCATAATACAGTATGTAACATTCACTCATATTTTTATTAAGAGAACAAACTCATATACTTGAAGATCTTTTTCTCCTAGTTGTTTTTACCCTCTGAGCATCCATTTGTTCATTCATTCACTTGACAAATATTTTCTGAGTACCTAATGTGTACTAGGGATTCCTCCAAATGCTGAGAAAACAGGTATAAATGGAACTTATATTCAGGTGGAGAATATAAACAAACATAATGGTAATATAATGGAGAACAATGAAAATAAAGTACCCTATGAGTGACAGGCTGGAAGTGGTAAAAGACCTGCTCATTTAAATAGATCAGGAAAGCCTGAAGGTGTGAATTTTTGGCAAAGGCTGTTCAGCTAACTTCTTTGAGAACTGATTATGTGATATGTTGTATTCAGCTTCATTTTTAAAACTTATGTTTATACTGGCTTTACACTGTAAAAGTGTTCAAGTATTTCTTAATAGAGCTTATATAAAAAATAAGGTAAAACTGTGGAATGACTTAGCATTCCAAAACAAAATGAGAACCAAACTACTTTTTTTTTTATCCCTAGGGCCTTTAGATTTTCATTTCAGTGGTTACCCTAGAGATTACAACAAGCATCTCTGGCTTACCAGAAATCTAGTATAAATTAGTATCTTTACCATTTCCTAGACAATCAATGACTTCAGAACACTTTGGCTCTGTTTCATCTCCCACTTTTTCTGTTGTATTTTACTCCTATATATATTTATATCACACAAAACATTATTATTTTGTATTGTCAGCATCTACTTAGTTACCCACGTATTTGCCCCTCGTGATGTTCTTCATCTCCTCCTGCTTCCATCTGGGGAAGCATGGTTTTCGTTCTGTCTGAAAGAATGCCTTTTGGTGCTCCCTTTACTGTGGGTCTGCAGGTGACAAGTTCTCTCAAATTATGCTAATCTTAAATGTATTTTGCCTTTAATTTTGAAGGATATTTTTGTTGGGTACAAAATTATAGGCTGGTCGTTCACTTCTTTCACCTCCCTGAAGATACCATTCCACTGTTTCCTTGCTTTGTTGAAAAAATTGGCTTATTCCTTTGAAGATAGTATCTCCTGGCTACTTTTAAGATTCTCTCTTAAGGGGTGCCTGGGTGGCTCAGTGGGTTAAGCCTCTGCCTTCGGCTCAGGTGATGATCACAGGGTCCTAGGATCGAGCCCCACATCGGGCTCTCTGGTTGGCAGAGAGCCTGCCTCTCTGCCTACTTGTGATCTTTCTGTCAAATAAATAAATAAAATCTTAAAAAAAATAAAAAAATTATCTCAACATCATCTCTCATTTCTGCATAGACAGATTCAGTCCACTCCAGTATAAAAACGCCTCAAGCAAAGGGAACCAGTTTTTAGCAGTTTTCCAATGATGTACCTAAGAATTATTTTCCTCTATTTTTTCTGCTTAGGCTTCACAGAGTTCTCAATCTGTGGCTTGACACGCTTATCAGTTTTGGAAAACTTTCTGCCATTATCTCTTCAAATACTGCTTCTTCCCCATTCCCTCTCTCCTCCCTCTGGAACTGCATAGTGTCCAAATCTGTATGATCATCAGTGGTCTTGGGTTCAAAATAACATTCGTGATCACGGGGCACAATAGGTAGTGATCTAACACCAGTTTTACTTAGTTTTTTAGAAAGATTTGGGACTAGAAACACAGCATATTAGTATGGCAGAATCAAACTCATCTTTATCAGTTCTTAAAACATCTAATCCCTGCTTCCAGACCCCACATCACACACACAGAGTAGGTTGTGGGAGATGACACTCACATGAATGGATACCATCTATTCCAGCATTTGTATGTCTCAAACAGTAAGCACATCAAATAACTGCCCATTCATGAAGCTTCTAAGCTTCCCACAAGGGGGTGCATTGAGTTAGAAGAGACATCATAAAGGGAAGCTGGAATATCTTTTTCCGTACAAGTTTTATAATGGTGGAATAATGAAGTAGTAATACAGTTCCTTGGAGTATTACATGTCCCTTAAGAGACCTCTCAGTCCAGCTGTAATTTAATAATCACAGGTTATTTTCAAAATAAATATTGGTATTATGGTAACAGAACTGAGAAACCACATTTATCTTGGAAACTATATCAAAAGCAGGTAAACCTGATGTCATCTTTCCATGGGGAAAAAGATCCTAAGCCTACAAGGAACTGTTAACCTACAGGTTCCAATAATACATGTTAGACTTTTCACTGTTTTTCTATAGGTCTCTTATACTTCCTATTGTTTTGTCTCCCTATGTTTCAGTCTGGATATTTCTTCTGACCTATCTTCTAGTTCACCAACTCTCTCTTCCACAGAATCTAATCTGCTGTTAAAGCATCCATGGAGTCCTAACTCAATTATTATATGTTCCAGTCACAAAATTCCTTTATTTATTTATTTTTAGAGATTCCAGATCTCTGCTAAAACTCTCCATCTTCAACATAGTAATCCAGTTAAAGTGCATGTCTGGTAACTTTAACATCTGATTCACCCATGAGTTTATTCCTATTATCTTAGTATCTCCTGGAATGTTAACATTGTACATGAAAAAGCTTTAAAAGCTCCAGCTGGTATGATTTTCCTCCAAAGAATAAAAATAGGAGGCATATCATCTTAATGTGTGTAATTAAGCTGATTCTAAAAAGAATTTCAGTCCTCAGAGGGCTGCAACCAGAAACCCAACTGTTTACCAGTGGCTCACATCCTTAATAAGTTGTGAACTCCAACAGCTTTCTCTCCAAGACTCAACTTCTGCTTATCTCCTCTGCCTTTCAGCAACTGCTGTTTGGCTTCTTATGTGTACCATAATTACAAATTAGCAAATGGCTCAAACAGAGAAGCCAAACAAAAAGCAGACCTGCTCCAGCACATTCTTCTTCTCACTGGGAAGATACTGACCACCCAAGTCCTGGCTGACTTCAAACAGATTTTTACATTCTCCAGGTTTTATAATTTTTTTAAATTGTTCTTGACTACAAGGTTGATTTAATACAAGTCTGGAGTCATAGCAGGTGTGGAAATTAATCACATCAGAAAAACTATTTTTGTAATATTAGAATATTAAAGTTTAAAAAGACTTTATAAATTATTTATGCCAACCTTCCATTCAAAACTGGAATTTTGTGGGGAACCAGGGTATCTCAGTCAGTTAGGCATTTACCTTCAGCTCAGATCATAATCTCCAGGTCCTGGGATCAAACCCCACATCAGGCTCCCTGCTCAGTAGAAAGTCTTCTTATCCCTCTGCCCCTGTCCTCCCCACCCAGTCATGTTCAAGTGCATGCACTCTCTCTCCCTCAAATAAATAAAATTTTTTTAAAAACTGAAATTCAAAAAATATATAAATAAAGTTTGAAATTTTGTAATAAGAATCTTGATAACCATCTAGAATCTAAGTAAATATGTCAACGACAGAAATCTTACGTCTTTCTTTTTTTAAAATTTTATTTATTTATTTGAGAGAGAGAGATTGTGAGAATGGAGAGGTCAGAGGGAGAGAAGACTCCCCACCGAGCAGGAAGCCCAATGTGGGACTCCATCCCGAGACTCCAGGATCATGACCTGAGCCAAAGGCAGTTGCTTAACCAACTGAGCCACCCAGGCGCCTCTCTTTTTTTTTTTAAGATTTTATTTATTTGAGAGACAGAGAGAGAGAAAGAGAGAGAGCGGAGAGGGAGGATACAGAGGAAGAGGGAGAAGCAGACTCCCTGCTGAGCATAAAGACCAATGTGAGACTCAATCCCAGGACCCTGGGATCATGACCTGAGCCGAAGGCAGACACTAAACAACTGAGCCACCCAGGTGCCCCAGTAGTACCATTCTTAAACAAGTTCCTTGACAGAAACATCCTCATTATTCTGGATAACTTGCCTCCCTAAAATATTTACCCAATAGTCACAGTTGTATCCTTCAAAACATCACTGAATATGGTGATTCCTTTTTCTAGATGATAGTACTTTAGCTATTTTAAAACTGCTATCACTTAAAAATACATGCTCTAATAGTACCAAAAAAAATGTTTGCTTTACACTATCTCATATGGCATTCTTTTGGGCCTCACCTTATTGGTCATTCTCTCAGTGAAATATAATTGGCCAAGTTTTTCAAATTGTAGCATCAAGAAATGAACTCGATATTCAAACTGTAGCTTAATCCAACGTACAGCAAGAACTATGATCCCTCTAAAACTACCAATTAATATACATCTATTTCCACTCCAATAAAAATTTTTACATTTAAAGCATTTAAAACATATACTTCCTAAGCTTGTGGTAAGTTACAACTCCAGCATCTCAGGAACTACTATCAACTGTTCTACTTTTATGTGCCTTTTTTTTGTTTTTAACTTAAGTGCTAGATTTGACACCTGTCCCTATTAAATTTCACCTTCTTGGGTTTCGCCTAGCAATCCAAGAGTCAATATAAATTTAAATTCTGCTTCTGTAATTTGTCTATTAATTACCTCATCTAGCTTTGTACCATCCCCAATAAGAAATATTACTATCATTATTAAAGTCAATGTCCAAGATTTCCCTTTAGGATGACACCTACTTTCCTTGGGAATAGTTATTCAGCAGCAATAAGCCACATAGAGTACATTTCTTCATCTTATCCACAAAGCTACTGTAAGACATAAAGTCCAATTCTTGCTGAAATCAAGTTTACAGCATACAGTATACCTGTTATGTCATCTAACTGTGAATTAGTAAAGCACTAAGGACAGCCTGGTATAAATCTGAGTAAAAGGTAGATTTATCATATATTTGGCTTCAAATTCAAATGTGAGACAAGACTGAGTTAGGTAAATTCTCAATCATTACCTCCCACATTGTTTTAAATTAGTAAATCATCTATAGTAGTATCACTGCCACATTTTTAACTCCGGTAAAAATATTTTGCTTTAAATCCAACATGACTAAACACAGTAAATGTTAATTAACTAAGTCTGGAAGAAGTGAATTATGGAATAATTTATAGTGCCAAGTCATACTCAAACACATTTAAAAAGAAAATGAAGTTAACTAATATTTATGGTATGTATCAAGCAAAGCAAGAATTTGGAAAAAAATTATGGTATATTTAAAATTTTTAATTCCAGATTTTCAATTATGACAGCTAGATAATTACCTTGTAACTAATTTGTAATTTAGGAATTGAGTGATGTTAAATGAGAGCACATGACTCATGTTTTTAATATTACATAAAATTATAGGAATAATATGAAGAAAAAACTCTAAAAAAAGCATTTTCATAAGTTAATACATTGGCATTCACAATGAGACATGTTTATTGCACGATTTGATAATTTCTTTAACCATATAAAAGGTTGTTTAAAAACAAATCTAAGGGCAGAATTAAAAGGATTATTACCACTCTAAAAACAAAGCCACCACTTAAAGAAATATGGTGAAATTTATCAGAGGCAAGGCAAACATGGTTAAACATAAGACAGCACTTAAGCAAGAATACTGTTCCCTTGAAGGGGTGAAAACGTTTCTATTATTAGCAGAGATAAGAGCTGCCTGAAATTCTTTCCTTAATACACTATACTAAAAATAAATGGTTCACTACATTTCAAAATAAACACACTGCTTTATATATGCAGTTCAGTCATTTAATAAAATCCATAAAATCAACCTGATTCAAGGTGCTCTTATATTTGTGTCTAAGACGTACCAGGTAGATTTGCTCTATTTATAACATATTCAATATTTAAGGAGTCTTGTGCCACCCACTTACTCATTACCTCTTAGAGGATTTGAGATTAGATCTTCTGCCAGATCAAATTAAATTATCACCTTGACTTAAAAAAATTAACTACTTTCTCTACAAAATACGTTTCCTACATCAAGGAAACTATAGGAATCTTGGAAGAATAAATGGGGCAGTGTCACTATTACAAATACTACCAATACTTTAAGGAAAACTGACATGGATGACAAGATAAGTGAATATTTTAGCATATTTTTACCAAAACCGAAACCAAACAACAACAACAAAGACAACAACAAAAACAAAACCACCTAGATAAAGCAGCGCTGTGCCAGCACTGGAAATGGATCAAAATCCAAAAAACTAAGGTAATTGAGATATATGATCAAACTTCAAAAATCCTAACTTACGTAGATATATTAAGAGAAGTTTATTAGAAAGACATTTTTAGCTCAAAGTACATTTTCTCTAGTTAAAAAAAAAAAATGAACTGTATAACTGTGGTTCTGCTTTAAGTAGACAGGGTGCTGAAAATGACCGATAAATAAAAACTGCCAGCTGCTGCTCACATTCTCTTCCTTCTAACTTTTGCCTCTTCCTTTCAGGAGATCTGTGATTGCTAGCACAGGATCTGGAATAGAAATTACATGTTCACACACATGCACTGGGAGCAGTGTATGGGAGAGGGTGACAGTGAGCAGCATCTAGAGACTGAGAGTTTTCTGACCATATAAGGATGAAATATAAAAGGAGACCTGAGAAAAACAAAAAGCAGAAGATAGTAAACTCTTCCTCCCCCTCATTAAATAAATTTTGGTCTCAGAACCAGATCACAGGTTATTCTCAGAATTCAGCTAATTGTGAGTTTAAGTACATAGTAAGTACATAATTACATAAGATTACATAAGAGTTAAGTACTTATGAGTATCTTTTCACCTACATTTTTTCATGTTCTTCTAACAACAATGTAAGAGAACATGTGTTATTATTTTCTTTTTTACAGATCAAGTCTTTGGTTTAAGGCCACACAGCTGGTTTACAACGCAGCAAACGTTCCACATCACATCCACATCTTCCAAATTCAATGTTCTTTGTACTATATACCATGTTGTCTCTGTGGACTTACCCTGAACCTATCCCCCATTTATAGCATTGTTTCTTATGGGAAAGTATCTTTTCAGAGTCAGTGAATTGATTACACAAAATGAACAAAATCCATTCAGAAATTAAGGACCAAATTACCTACGTTGAAATCATATTAATGATATTTAAGTCAGCAAAAAAAAAAAGGCTTTATTAAGAGCCTTTTGATTTGTGATTAGATCTTCTATAAGTCAAATTAAATTATCAGCTTGACTTAAATTAACTACTTTCTCTACAAAATACTTTCCCTGTCAACAAGGAAACTACAGGAATCTCAGAAGAATAAATGGGGCAGTGTCACCATTACAAATACTACCAAATATTTTAAGGAAAAATAACATGGATGACAAGATAAGTGAATATTCACCTAATTTTTGAGAGAATCACTGAACTGATTTTGATTCAACACTAACCTTCTAATACTTGAGAAGAAATATAACTTTATTATTTGGAACTACTGTTTAACACTCATTTAGAATTTGCATAATTTTAAAAGTAAAATCAATTCAGCTAATAACAAATGAATATTCATTAGTATTTCCCTTTCACTCTTATTTTATTCATTTTTAAGATGGGGGGATTACATGACTTATCCAAAAAGGACTAGTGGATTTTAATAAAAAACTAATAAGTATTACATAACAAAAATAAGTTAGCCATTTAGAACTTTCTTCAATGCACACATCCAAAACACAATGGCAGATTATTACAGCTCTGTCTCAATGTCTCTATCAGAACTGAAGGCATTTCTAAACACAGCAAACATGTGTTAACATTTAACACACGGTACAGAACTGACTCACAAGAGCCACGTACCTAGTCATCTCCACAACACTGCCACTCACCTGTATGGCAATTTATCTTTCTTAAAGCCATTTTATGTACCTCGACTAATTTAATCCTCATAAATTCTAGAAGGTAGGTAGACCAAGCATTGTTTTGCCATTTTACAAAGGAGGAAACAGAGGCTTAGAAAAACTTAATAAGTTTTCCCAAAGCCATATAACTCATAGTTGATTGGTCTTAAAATCCAGGGCTAATGCCTTCCTACACCAAATATTCCTTCTTGAACATCAAATTGTTTTTGTAAATTCTCTTTACTCTAGTTACTAGAGGTTACTGGTAATCTTTAGTCAGGGTTACTTTCATAACAAGAAAAAAAAAAGAATTACCTGGTATTTTGAAGAAGTTTGGGTTAAAATTGTCAGAATTCAGCACATTCAACCACATAAGAAAATAAACTGAGGCATAAGAGTAAAAGTTAGGAATATGAAAATATAAATTTTAATCACACATGTTTAGGACAGATTTTCCAAGGGGGAAAAAAAAACTTTTATTCTATCTCAATGTGGACTAAAAAGAAGACCTTTAAATCATTTTTTCAATTATTGATAAATATCTACAGACATGTAAAATTACATTCTTATAGATTTGAAACTCAAGATAATATACTACACATTCATAACTTTACATTGCTTATAGCACAGATTCTGAAGTCAGAAAATCCTGGTTATGATTGCCAATTCTGCCACTTAATTAGTACTCTGACCTTGGATGAGTCACTTAAGGTATAGGATTCTCAATTTCTTCATTTGCAAAAATACCAAACTCATAGTTACTCTGGGGAATACATAAAATCAAGTGCATTACATAGTATTTAAAATACAAAAACTGAGTCAAGTTGTAGCTTCTATCATTAAAGTGTTACAAATGTGTTTCCCTTTTCTTTTGTTCTCCATTACATCTACATTTCAGCTCTGATCTTCAGTAACTAAAATTTCCATTAATCTAGAAGGAAAAATTGGGGCACCTGGGTGGCTCAGTGGGTTAAAGCCTCTGTCTTCAGCTCAGGTCATGATCACAGGGTCCTGGGGTTGAGCCCCGCATCGGGTCTCTGCTTGGCAGGGAGCTTGCTTCCCTTCCTCTCTCTCTGCCTACTTGTGATCTCTGTCTGTCAAATAAATAAATAAAATCTTTAAAAAAAAAAATCTAAAGGAAAAATTAAAAATATCCATTTGGGGGAATTAAATCTTTTTTAAAATCAGTTTAATGATAAAGGACCTAATATATTATCTGTTCTAGTGCTCTCTTTCAGGAAAAAGAAAACAAGGCCCAGGGAGGTTAAATGTCTGTTCAGGACTGTGACACTACATGGAATCAAAAAAGAATCATAACAAGGGCCCAATATGCCACATTCAGGTCCCACCACCAATATACAACATTCAGATCCACCAACTGACCAGATATTTGTCCAAAATTCAATTTATCATTTAGAACTTGGTATTTACATTTCAAAGAAGGTAAGACAGCTTGTTTTTTTTTAAATGTAATAAAAATTCCATCTGTTTATCTTTCCTACTATATCTCAAAAATAAGTGAGGAATTAGTAAAATAAATACTTAATTTCTTGAAAGCCAATTCTGTGGGTCATTCAAATAACTCTGAAAAACAGAGAAGGTAATTCCTTGATGAGACTTTACTGGCTAGAAAGAGGCTAGTGTGATTGCAAAGTATCTCTTGGTGTACAATTCTGATGAAGAATAAATATTTCATAAAGCAAATCTATCAGTACTCACCTTGAAAAAGCAGGTTTCTTTTTAAATAAGTAATTAGCATTATATTACGTATATTTTTCTTGAACCAGTCTTTTCATAACACAAAGAACAAATCTATCCTTCCAGCATTTCTATCACCTTTACTATTTAGGTAAGAACTGAACAAGTCTAATTACAAGAGCTCGTAAATAGCAGTTCTACCCTGACCTGAAAAGAGTATGAACTTTAAAAAAAAAAAAAAAAAAAAAAGAGTATGAACTAAATCAATGTGGAGAAAAAATTTAAGTAAAGAAAAAGCATTACTTTTAAATCCTAGCAGCCCCCATAATTTGTTTTGAAAGCACTCCTCTGGAAATCTAACAACAGAACAATGAAGAAAATCAGTTTAGAACATTTAAAATAAGCCTTCCACTATTTAACACCAAATAGAGGATTTCTACATACTTTTTATGTATGATTTCTACATACTTTTTAAAAATAACTGGAGGGGCACCTGGGTGGCTCGGTTGGTTAAGTGGCTGTCTTTGGTCATGAAAGGCATGACCCTTCTGGGTCCTGGGATCAAGTCCTGGTATCTGACTCCTTGCTCAGTGGGGAGCCTGCTTCACCTTCTCCCTCTGCTACTGTCCCCGGCTCGTTGTCTCTCTCTTTCTCTCTCTCTCTCTCCCTCTGTGTCAAATAAATAAATAAAATCTTTAAAAAGAATAAAAATTACTTGAAACGAGTGCAATCAAATGAAAATTACGCCACTCTGAATTTTCACTTATTGTACCTAACTTCAATCTATAAACTGGTACATCTACAAGGGAAGTTAAATTTTTCAAAATCTACAATTAGCCTAACAGTTAAGAGAAAAGGCAAAAAAAAAAAACAAAAAAACAAAAAAAAAAACCAACCCTATTCATTCCTCCATCTCCATGTTTTTACAGCCATACAAAACTAAATTACCTATGGGATGCCTGGGTGGCTCAATTGGTTAAGTGTCTGCCTTCAGCTCAGGTCACGATCCCAGGGTCCTGGGATAGAGTCCTGCATCAGGCTCCTTGCTGAACAGGGAGTTTGCTTCTCCGTCTGCAGCTCCCCCTTGCTTGTGCATTCTTGTGCGCTGACAAATAAATGAAATCTTGAATATATATATATATATATGTATGTGTATATATGTGTGTGTATATATATATACACACACACATACACACACACACACACACACACAACTAAATCACCTATTACATTTTTTAGTAAAAACTAACTTTACAAAGTCTAAATCTATGTAATAATTAAAAGTGCAAGTGTTTTCAACACATACATTTCAACACATACTGTGCTGGGACAACTGGATAGTCATTCAAAAAGCTGATCTTAGAACCTCATCTTATACCATACTCAAAAATCAACTCAAAATGGGTCATATACTAAATGTAAGGGCTGAAACAATAAAAATGAGAAGACTTTTAGAAGACAACTTAAGAGAAAATCCTTGAAACCTAAAACAAAGATTTCTGGGCTGTAACACCAAAAGCAAGGTCCATAAAAAGAAAAAAAAATCAATAAATTGGACCTTATGAAAATTCAAAACTTTTATACTTCAAAAGACACCATTAAGAAAATGAAAAGTCAGATTAGGAGAAAATATTTACAAATTTCATCTAATAAGGGACTCGAATCCAGAATTTACAAAGAATTTTTATAATTCAGCTGAGATAAGCAAAAGATAGAAACAGACATCTCACCCAATAAGATATATGAATGGCTAATAAGTACCTGAAGATGTTCAATATCATTACTCATTAAGGAAATGCAAATTAAAGCCACAATGGGATATAATTTTATACCCATTAGAATGCCTTTAAAACAGACTACAAAAAATGTTGGTGAGGATGTGGAGAAAGGAGAACCCTCATTCACTGTTGGCAGAATTGTAAAACGGTAGGACCACTCTTGAAAAGAGTTTGCAGTTTCTCAGAAAGCTAAACAGGAAACTAATATATGACCCAGCAATTCTTCTCCTAGGTGCCTAACCAAGATACATAAAAACATGTGCCCAAAGACTTGCATGCAATTACTAGTGGTAGCATTATTTGTAACAGCCCATAAGTGAAAACAACTGGTAAAGGTATAGACACAGGTGGCATATCCACACAATGGAATATCATTCAGCAATAAAAAGGAATGAACTCTTGACACATGCAATCTCATCCATAAACCTAAAAACACTGTTAAAGGAAATATGAAAGACTCCATATTGAATGATTCCATTTATCAGAAGTGTCCAGAGAAAACAAGTTTATACACACAGAAAACAGATTAAGGGTTTCCTGAAGCTGGTGGTAGGAACAAAGATGAACTTTAAATGAGCATAAAGGATCTTTACTGTGGCAATAAAACTGTTTCAAAATTGATGTTCATTCCATCTATGGTGATGGTTGCATCGTTTAGTAAAGTTACAAAAAAAAATCACTGAATTGTACATTTGGAATGGGTGAATAATATGTAAAATACACCTCAATAAAGGTGTACTTTTATTTTTAAAAATACATGTTCTTTTATTTCTTGTCCCCTGAAGAATTAAATAACTGAAATGTAGCAACTTCCATCATTTTTATTGAACAACGGTACTAATTCTAATTCTGGTAGGAAATTACAGCATAAATTAGAGGGGCTCTAACATAGTGTTAAAAACACCCTTCTGATTGGTTGCTCGCTAGACTGGGTCCTCCAGGAAAAAGATTTCTCATAAACCAATGTGCCTTCCATTGGTTTATATTTTAAGAAGCCAATGCCTGGAAGCAGCACAAGAATATATACAAAAGAAATTTACATAGGCCTTTGACAATGGGCCAATTGATCTGATGGGTGTTTTAGTCTACATACAGAGTACAGTAAAAGAATTCAAAAAGACAAACATTTTAACACCGTTTGAAAGGATATAGGCAAAATTATGTAATTTTGAGAGTGTACATACCCAGATGGCAAAGGCACAGTTTGCTTGTTACTGTATAATATGGTAACACAGTAGTCCTCAGTAACAATATTTAATGACAGGTAACCTTCCAGGCATTAACCTAATGCCTGGATCTTCCTATATTCGTTCTGAACAGATTCTCTTAGCTATCCACTCAATTTATGAAGTCTTTTATAAACACCCCAGGACTTTATCACCCACATAGGACTTCAAAGATTTTAATAAACTTTTCAGGTCTTTTTTTAAGTTTTTATTTTCATTTTTTTAAGATTTTATTTATTTGACAGAAAGAGACACTGTGAGAGAGGGAACACAAGCAGGGGGAGTGGGAGAAGGAGAAGCCGGCTTTCCGCTGAGCAGGGACATGTGCAAGGCTCAATCCCAGGACCCTGGGATCATGACCGGAGCCAAAGGCAGACACTTAATGGCTGAGCCATCCAGGCGCCCCAACTTTTCAGGTCTTTACACAAATACCACCTTGTCTGTGAGACTTTGCCTGACCACTTTATTGAAAATTGTTAACCTCACAAAACTCATTCTCCCTTCCCCCATTCATTTTTCTCAGTAGCACTAAACATATCTTACTGATTATTTTTTGTGTTCTCCTACTGGAATATACGCTCCACAGAAGGAGAGATTTTAATGTGGTTTATGTTACTTACTGTATACCCACTGCCTAAAACAGTATCTAGCACAATGTAGGTGCTCAATAAGGGTTTTCCAAATAAAAGAGCGTCAGATATGTGGAAGTAAATAGAAGCTGATCTCTGCCATATAAATGAACGAATCCCTTCTACCTATTCAACATGCAAGGCTTGAAGCTAAAATACGAGTTTTACAAGGAAATAGAAGCCTGAGAGTAAAATCTCCAGAATGCCTACCTAACATCTTTACAGCAAAAAGAAAAAGAAAAAAAGCTAACGTTTGACTTATGATTCTGAATTTACAACAATCAAACGTAAAATATTAATAAGCTGGCTCTAGTTCAGAAGACAGGGCAGATTAATTAAATCCCATGTGACTCATAAACAGCCCAAAGGGGAAAGTTCAATACTTAACTAGCAACAAGTTAAAAAAAAAATTTTTTTTTTTTTTTAAAGAAGCCTGTTTTTCTACACCCAAAATGGGATCCCATCACCGAGACCTCAGCAAAGTATGTCTTAGCAGTTCTGGCCGCCTCAGTCCCGAGGGCTCCCAGGTCCAACCCCAAGGAACCTCTCCCCATCCCAGAAGCCTTCCTAGGCTTCCTTCCACAGGCCAAGCCCCCTTCAGACCCACAGCTCTATTAAGCCCTGAGCCCATACAGAGGCCTTCCTGCGTCCACGCCCCCACCTCCAGGCCCCCGGAACCTGCCCCAAAGCGTCGGCCCCAGCAACCCCGCCGAGTCCTGGAGCAAGAACGAGTCGGGCGGCAGAGCCGTCCCCGGCCTGGCCAGAACTGGAAGACATTTTACACTTCATCCTGGTTCTGCCAATTTCTGCGTGACCTTGGGTACGTTCCCAAACCTCTAGGGGTCCGCGTTTTCTCACCGTCAAGGTGAGGACAACACCTGCACTGAGTGGCTGTGAGGATTAAATGAGATCCCACGCGAAGCACCCAGCAGGGCACCTGGCGCGCTGGAAACTCAATCACCAGCGGCGGGTATTACCCCGGCGCTGCCCCCACCGTCTCAGCTGGAAGGCACCCTGCCCAACAGCCGGACCTCCGGTTTCACGCACCCGGGCTCTGAGGTCCGCGAGCGCCCCACAGACCCCGGGACTCCCGTCGTCCCCGCCGCCGCCGCCGCCCTTCCCCGGCCCGCCGCCCTCGCGGGGCTCCCGGGCCCGCTCCACCTGCCGCCAGGCCCGCGCCCGCCCGCGGCCCTGGGAGCCGGGCTCCCGCCGCTCGGCCCGGCCTCCTGCGAGCGGACAGCCCCGCTCGGCGGCCTCGGGCGCGTACTCAACTCTTCACTTTGCCGAAGGTGCCGACGCCCAGCGTGTCGCCCAGCACGTAGTGTCCGATCTTCACGCGCCCGTCGTGCTTCTGCTTCTCAGCCATGTTCGGCGCGCGCAGCCTCGCTCCGCCGCGGGCTCCTCAGTGCGAGTGCAGCAGCCGCCGCCACCGCCGCCGCCGCCGCCGCGGGCTCTTCAGTGCGGCCGCCGCCTACCCACAGTGCAGCGGGCCCGCGGGGGGGTCGGGCGGGGGAGGCTCGAGACGCCGAGGGGTGCGAGGCGGGCGCGCAGCGCGGGCGGCGGCGTGGGGGCGTCCGGGCGCGAACGGCGGCCGCGGCGGCTGTGGGCCGGGCAGGGCGGCGGAGGGAACCGGGAGGGCCGGGGGCCGCCAGGTGTGCGGGGGAGGGGCGGCAAAGGGACCGCCCCTCCACCTGCGGGGTCGCCGAGCGCGGGGTGGGCTTCGGGGCCCGCTGTGAGAAACGGAGCCGAGCGAACGTGGGCGCCGAGAGGGCCGGAATCTCGGCGTGCGGCGAGGTGGGAGTGGAATTTGAAGAGAAACGGGCCTGCCGCGTGAGGAGAGAGGGACGTAAAGACTAAAATGTGGGTGTAAGGGAAAATCAGGGGGAGGCGGCGGTGGGGAAGGGCCTGGAACGGAGGTCAGTCTGGGAAGCGCGGCGAGGAAGTTTCTTGAGTCACGGGCGGGGTATTTCTGCTGCAGGTCGTGGCACATGGAGGACACAATCCTGTGCTCTCCTCCGTTCTCCTCCACGTAGAATTCTCGGTTCTCCCGTCCTGTGAATGCAAGAGCCCCCGCCCCCCCAGCTCTCCATTCTAATTTGCGCTAAGTTCTGCAATAAAGTACAGTCACGAAATTTGCTCAATTGTAATTTAGCACATGCTTGTGTAAAGTGTAGAAATAGCTTGTCATAGAGCTGCGCGAGAGGGAGGTAGTGAAAGAAACGAGGGAAACAATGTAGTGAGCAAAGCAAATATACATAGGGCACAAGGAGAATGGTAAAGAGCAAGGGCAATAGAAGGGCGCAGTTTAAGAGAAGTAGAAGTGGGGGAAGAACAGTAAGAGGAAACTAGAAGCTTGACGCCCAGGCAGAATATTAAAAATCGACCAGAAATTCGTAATGAATTATCACTTCCCACTCTCCTTTCCTTTCTTCCTTCCATGTTGTTCTGGTCTTCAATGTTGCCTTTCACGGCTTAAAAAGTATTTGCTGATTGGAAATAAATGTTTAAGGATTAGCTGAACATTTTTAACATTGTACATGACCCTAGAGTTTCAAGGTTATGTTCCTGGAACAAGAAGCCTCTTATACTGTTTATATATGAAGAGAGGAATGCATTGATCAGAAACAATAAGATATGATAAAAGTTTGTTTTCTGAGGAGTGATAAATATACAAATGACAAACAGACATCCATTCTTGTTTAGACACCGAGACAATCTGATGAGAAATGATCACAGTTTATAAATTATAAATATCACAGCTGTTGAACAGAGGCTATTTTTGTTCATTCTTGGGATCATCTTTCTTGCTGACAAGAAGTATCATTTAAGAATCACTCTGCCTAGCTGGCAATTTGGAGAAAATAGCCAGTTATTTTTGATGATGAACCTTCATTGGTTAAGGGTCTCTCCTTCAGTATCCATTCAAATGAGTAAGAAAACAAAATACCTATTTTTGATTTTGAGTTATAAGACATATGTCTGGGGGCGCCTGGGTGGCTCAGTTGGTTAAGCGTCTGCCTTCAGCTCAGGGCTCAGGTCTCGATCCCAGGATCCTGGGATTGAGCCCCACATTGGGCCTCTGTTTGGTGGGAGCCTGCTTCTCCCTCTTCCTGCTGCTTCCGCTGCTTGTACTCTGTCAAATAAATAAAATATTAAATAAAAAAAAAGTAGCATGTCTGTTTCTTCTTCTAATATACCTTTAAAAGACATTGAAAAGTCTTAGATTGTTTCCTCGAATAGACCTGAAGGCAGATTATAAACAGAGATTTTTAAGCCATTTTACATGCTATCTTAGCTATTCACTGATAATTACAACTTAAGTTATTATATACTTCATAACTCTGATCCTTACCTAGCAACTGTGAACAACCTTGTAGCTTTAATATTATGCCAACAAAAATATGACACTTTGTTGATTAAAAAGTTCATTTAGGGTGCCTGGGTGGCTCAGTCAGCTAAAAATAAATATCTGCCTTCAGCTCAGGTGATGATCTCAGGGTCCTGGGATAGAGTCCTGCTTAGGGCTCCCTGCTCTGGGGGAGTCTGCTTCTCCCTCTCTCTGCCCCTCCCCACTGCTCATGAGCTCATGCTCTCAAATAAATAAAACCTTTTTTAAGTTCATGTAAACATAATTATCTCATTTGATTGCCATAAAAGAAACTTATTGTTGCCCCCATTTTATAGATGATAAAATTTAATTTTTCACTTTCTGGCTTACCCAAGGCTAATCAGCTAAGTGGTAGACTCAGAACTCATTTCCAGTACTGACTTGTCATTTTGTTTTTCTACTATACCACCGCTGCCAAAGAAAAACAAACAAACATGGTGCTCTAAGAACATTTAACATTTTCACAATTATAGTCTCATTCTCGTAGCTGTTACTTCTAGGGCAAGCCAACAATGTATACTTTAAGCTTACATTTTTAGTTGTCTTTCTGACTTCTGTTAGCACGATTGAATGCTAAAGGGGCGAGAAGGGTGGGGAAGTACCAGTGTCACTATCAGGGGCAGCAAGCAGACTTCTCTTGCCCAAACATTTCAGATGTGATTCCCTATTGCTTCACCCTACTCAGCATTAGTTCTTCAGACCATGTCTCCTTCAGTGCCATGCCCCTTGGAGGTCTCACCTCCACTACCAGAGATGTTCTGGTAAATATCATATTCCCCTTTTCATTATTTTTCAGTGATGTTGTACTGTCCCTGTGTTCTTTAGTACCAATCTCTATAAGCAGTGCCCCAGGCGGCCATTCAGTTCTTAACCCCGATCCAACTGTTACTGCTTTCCCCACCAGTACAGGGTCCTTGGAGTTATTTTATTTCAAATTCTCGATAGCAAGACCTGAATAAGAGAATAATGGAGTGCCACTAAACTAATAGGCTACACTAGATTCCACCGATATTCTCAATAACCAGTTCCTTCAAGTCTTTGCTCAGAGTCACCGTCTCCATAAGACTTCCCCACTCTGACCACCTTATTTGACACTGCCATTACAGCTCACCCACGCTCCCTGCCCTGCACACTCCAACCTCTTAAGCCTTCACAGCTGTTTTCCATAGCACTTACCTTCTAATGTACTATTGAATTCCGTTGTTTGTTATGTTTTTGTTTTTTCTGAATATAAGCTTCATAAGGAAGAGGATTTTTTTCTCTATTTTGTTCACTGTTGGATCCTTAGCCCCCAGAACAATGCCTAGCAAATTATAGGCACCCAAGTGGATTCAGGCTATGTGGCATCTGAGGTTTATATAATGAGGAGGACCTGTTTAAGAAAAAAAAAATACAAAATTGGGTATGGGGGTGAATACTTATTTGAAGTGAGAGGACGTAACTGTAAGTTTTTTGAAGCTGACAAATAACACAAACATCCTGAAATCCAGAAAAATAACATTTTTTATGAATTAACATCCCATATGCCTTTATAATACTTGTTTTCTACAGTTTTGATTGTACATTCTTTGATTGTCTCTTCGTATTTTTTAATATTCTTTATAGAGAATAGAGAAAGGTAATTCTGTCCTTCCTCTGACATTATTGATCAAGTTTTACTTTTTTTTATGATTTCATTTATTTATTTGACACAGAGAGAAAGAACAAGCAGAGGGAGCAGCAGGTAGAGGGTAAGGGAGAAGCAAGCTCCTTGTTGAGCAGGGAGCAGGACGTGGGGCTTGATCCCAGGACCCTGGGATCATGACCTAAGCAGAAGGCAGATGCTGAACTGACTGAGCCACCTAGGTGTCCTATTGATCAAGTTTTTGATTACATGTTTCTCTTCAGGGTGCCTGTAGGACCTTTTTCATACAGCTAATATAGCATCGATCAATTCTGTAACATATATTAATATCTCATACATTTTTCATATATACTTATATATAAATGAATATTTCATAGATATGTATAAAAATCACATACCCTCTCAGCCGTTCCTGAGCCTAACATGTTGAGGCTGAAATATGTGTTGAATTGAAATAAACAAAATGTCGCTAAACTAAAGAATCAAGAAATAAGAATACAGGGCAGAACATTTCAAAAAAGAAGTCGGGTGGAGGCACCTGGGTAGCTCAGTCGGTTAAGTGTCCACTTTGGGGGGCACCTGGGTTTTAACTAATTAATTAATTAAAATTAAAATAAAAAAGAAGTTGGGGCACCTGGCTTAGTCAGAAGAGCATGTGACTCTTGATCTCAGGGTCATGAGTTTGAGCCCCACATTGGGTGTAGAGATCACTTAAATAAAAAAAATTTTTTTAAAGATTTTATTTATTCGACAGACAGAGATCACAAGTAGGCAGAGAGGCAGGCAGAGAGAGAGAGGGAAGCGGGCTCCCTGCCAAGCAGAGAGCCCAATGTGGAGCTCAATCCCAGAACCCTGGGATCATGACCTGAGCCGAAGGCAGAGGCTTTAACCCACTGAGCCCCCCGGGGCTCCTTAAATAAAAAAAGAAGTCAAAATTAATAGCAGTTTTATGCAAATGAATATTAAATACAAAGTATAATTTTCCATCTCGGTGCAGTAGTCATTAGTGAGATTGAAAATAGACATAAGCCAGAACACACAGGACATTATAGATTCATGCTAATGTGTTTCTGTTATTGTTCTCCAAATTAAAATAAGAAAAATTGAAATTAAAATAAGAAAAATTCAGTGATTAATGAACTGTGTTGGTGGTATTTTATGTATTACAAGTTCAATAATTACTGCCTTTTTAATTTTTATTATGAAAAATGTCAAACATACACCAAAGTAGTAGAAATAACTCCCACCCCTTGATGATTATCAATACTGTTAACAATAACCAGTCTATTTTTGTACTTTTTCATTTGTTTGTTTTCGGGGGTGTTTTAAAACAAATAACCAGATAGAATAGTTCACTGACAAATCCTTTAGTGTGGAGCTCTGACAAAGGAGGATTTCTTTTTAGCATCACCACACTACCACTATCACATGTAACAAAATTAACAGTAATTTCTTACTATCCTGGAATTCCCATTCTGTATTCAATTTCCCTTGATTGCCTTAAGAAACTACTTTTTTTTAAAAGATTTTATTTATTTATTTGACAGAGAGAGACACAGCAAGAGAGGAAATACAAGCAGGGGGAGTGGGAGAGGGAGAAGCAGGCTTCCCGCTGAGCAGGGAGCCCAATATGGGGCTCAATCCCAGGACGCTGGGATCACGACCTGAGCCGAAGGGAGAGGCTTAACCCACTGAGCCACCCAGGCACCCCAAGAATGTACTTTTATGTTTGGTTATTCTAATCAATATTTTTAAAGTGTACAGTTAGCATTTTGTTGAAATGGATCTTATGTTTCTTTTAATCCATAATGATTTTTCCTCCCCCCACCCTTTTTTTTTAAATGTCATTTATTTGTTGAAAAATTGGGTCCTTTTACCCGTTGACTATCCCAAACCCTGATGGATTTAGTTCAATAATTATTCTTGATCATAAGCTGTACTAAGGTATTTAGATGAAGCACAGTATTTAGAAACAAAAATCCTGAGTTATGCCCCAGCTTAACCACTGGAGCAGGGTGTCCTTAAACAGATCATTTCATATCTCACTGGCAAAACTAGTAGTGTTGAAATAGATTATGTTGAAAGTTCTTTTCAGCTATTAGGAAATTCAACTCCCAATCCCACTCCCCATTTTAGAATGAAACGAGCAAAGGGAAAAGATAAGATTACTATAAAGTACTATGGGCGATAGTCCAAGGTATCCATAACCTATTTGATCTTGGTATGTTATTTTCCCTGCACACATTTTACCTCTTGACATTTATGGGACCCAGCCTTCTTCAAAAAGAGAAGTAGATGCAATTCCTATGACAATATTTGAAACCCTTTCAAGGAAATGTACTATATAACTCTGAGGTGTAATTTTTAGGAGGTACCCTAGTATCATATTAAACTTAATGTAATCCATTTCCATTTTGTGGCTGAGTACATTTCTAAATTGCTTCAATATGGGTCAACACTGTAATTTTCAGTGTAGCTGAGAAAAATAAAACATTTGGATGGAATTTCTTCCATGAGCAGATGCATTAATTGGAATAACAAAGGTTGTTTGTTTTGCTGTATAAACATTATGGATCTGACAGCATTTTTAGAAATTTGCTTTCATGTGTGTGTTGACAGCTTGTCTGAAAAAAGCTCAAACACACTTTCAGATCAGTTAAATCAATTATTTCCCTCCTGGCATGGGTTCAGTTCCTATCTATACTGAATACTTTAAAACTGGTGAGGTCGAATAAGGAGATACCAATGTCACCTTGAACTGATTATCCACTTTGTTATGGCTATGCTTTGGAATTAAAACAAGCCTTGACAAAACAATACAGTATATATATTATTTGAAGTCTTTTGTAACCCACTTTTAATGACCTCAAGTGGGTGTTAATGCTTTGATTTGTAGGCTCAATCCTGTTAGCATTAACTACAAAGCATTGACAAGATTAATTAGTGTAAACTTAAGATCAATTAGGTAATTTCAGTTTCCAAAGGCTCTGTAAATGATAAAATAATTCACCTCCTAATAAAGACCTTTAAAAAATAAACAGGGAATTCAGTTTCTTTTTTTAATTAGAACATGGGCTTGCACTAGGTACCCTTAAAGAACTCTTAACTCTAAGGTTCTCATTTTATGAAATTAAATGTATTAATACTTTTTTTTAAAGATTTTATTTATTTATTGGACAGACAGATCACAGAGAGCCAGATGCCGGGCTTGATCCAAGACTCTGAGATCACGACCCGAGCTGAAGGCAGAGGCTTTAACCCACTGAGCCACCCAGGCGCCCCTAAATGTGTTAATACTTTTTAAAATATTTATTGATAAACTTTTCACCCTCTCTTTTTAAAATATTGAAATGTTTTAGAAATGTTATGAAATTGACTTTACCCATTAAGGATTCCCAAATTCTCTGAATGTATCATTCCTTGTTCTAAATATAGTCATTTATTGAACAAGGATGTTTTGAACGCCTACTGAGAGCTAGGCACTGAAGATACAGTTTTAAAGAAGGTAAGGTTTTATTAAGGACTGTTGTTGTATGTGTGTATATATCCCTATAGGATAAGGACTACTGCAATGGAGTTTATAGTAGGGAGAGATTTGGCACAATTCTGAATACAGTAATGAAAAGTAGGGTTTTATAGCCAAGGAACAAGGTGGGAGAGTCAGTGAGTAGAAAGTTACTAAAAGGATAGGGTAATTCAGGGTGCCTGGCTGGCTCAATCAGTAGAGCATGTGACTCTTTAAGTCTTGACTTTGTGCCCCACATTGGGCATAGAGATTACTTAGAAAAGAAAAAAAAGAAAAGAAAAGAAAAGAAAAGGGTAGAGTAATTCTTTGCTAAACTGACCTAACAAGTCATGTAATCTCTATGCATTTCCTGGTAAGTCATTTTGTTGATATGGATCTTATGTTTCTTTTAATTAATTAGTTAATTAATTAATTTTCATTATTTATTTGACAGACAGATCACAACTAGGCAGAGAGGTAGAGAGAGGAGGGGAAGCAGGCTCCCTGCTGAGCAGAGAGCCCAATGCAGGGCTCCCAGGATCCTGGGATCATGACCCGAGCCGACGGCAGAGGCTTTAACCTACTGAGCCACCCAGGTGCCCCAAAAACACAAGGTTCTTTTCATTTATAATGATTTTTTCCTCCCCCTCTTTTTTTTTTAATGTCATTTATTTTTTGAAAAATTGGAGCAATCCCAATTTCATATAATTACTAACAAGCCAAGGTGATGGTAAAGACAAGGGATTTTGTTGGGTAGTGAGGGTGATTACTCTGGCTGAACTAACTTAGTAGTATTCTTGCTAAAACTGGGCTCTTGAGGACATGCCCAAGGATGGGGTCTAATTGGGCTCAGAGGAGTCTGACAAGAATCTGTTCAAGGAGAGAGTCTTTGTCACATTCTAGTGAAAAAGGCAGATAATAAACAAGCAATCAAATATATAATATAATATAAATAATATAATATAATATAATATAATATAATATACAAGTGACAAGTCCTATAAAGAAAAATGAGCAGAGTAAATGGATGCACAGATGAAAGGTGGGGAGGGTTGGATAGGCATTTTATATAAGTTGTCAGAGAAAGCCTCTCTGAGAATGTAGCATTTGAGCAGAGACCTGAGAATTGTATGAAGGAAGGGGCCATTGAAATATCTGGGATTAGAGATTCCAGGCAGAGAGAAGAGCAAGTGCAAAGACACAAGATAAATAGCATATAGGAGATGTAGCAAGAAGGTCAATGTGTCCAGACTGGTAACTACAAGAATGAGAATGGAAGGGTTTGCAGTCAGAATCTCTAGAGCCAGACCATATTGGGTAGACTGTATTAAAAACTCTGGACATCTTAAAAAGTGTGATCATTTTTTTGAAAGATTTTTGAACAGGAGAGTGGCATGATATAAATTATAAATTTAAAGGATCTCTCTGGATGACTGTGTGGAAAAAGTTTAAAGGGACAAGGGTGGAAGCAGAGAAACTAAGAGTCCAATGTAGTAGACCAGATGAGGGCTAATAGTAGCTTACACCAGGGAGGGTGGCAGTGAAGGTGGGGAAAACCCTTCATACTGAGCATATACTTTGATGTTAGCAATTCAAGAGAACTTGCAAATGGTTGGATGTGAGGTGTGAGGAGAATCACAAAAAAAGGAGTGACAGACTTAAATATTTTTGGCCCAGACAGCTAGATGGATTGAAATCCAAAAGTCTTCGTGAGAAATACGTTGGAAAGAAGGGAAGGATGAAAGGAGCAAAATTCTGTTTTGATCACAGTAAGTGTGAAATGTTTAATAGAAATTCAAAAGGACCTGTCCAGTAGGTAGTCGACCACAGGAGTGTGAACTTCAGGGGATAGGTCCAGACTGAAAATGTAAGTTTCATAACCATCAGTATGTATACAACAGAACTAGAGATTCCTTAGGAGATAAATATAAAGAGCAAAAAGGAGAGATTCTTTCACTGAGATATCTCAGATTTAGAGAACTGGAAAAGGAAGAAGAGTTTGCAAAAGATAAGGAATACCTACTAGGATAGGAGGAGATTTGAGAAACTATCAACTTTTTCAAGACCCTATTATTAGCCATCTCCAGTGCTACCAAGGTGTGGAGTGAGATGAGGATGAAGAGTTGACTATTGAATTTGATAACCTTAACTAATGACTTTATAGTGGAATAATGGAGCTAAAAGTCAGAATGGAGTGAGTTGATGAGAAAATTAAAGTGAGAAAATAGAAAAGATGATTCTATATGATTCTTTGCTATGAAAGGGAGCAGAGAAATTTATGAGGTTTGCTGTGAAGGTGGCATTAGGAACCAGAGAATGTGGAGACAAGAGTAGATTTTTTAGGAGAAAGAAAAATATAATATGCTTGTGTGCTAATGGGAATGATCCAGTAGAAAAGTGGGGGGGGCGGTGACGGAGTATGACAGAATGACTAACTGGGTACCATTTAGCGGTGAATCCTGATTTGACACTCCTCAGGACCTCCCATACCAGCTTTCAAGGGACTTGTTCTCTAATGGAAATCATATACATTTTAATAAATTTCAAAAATCATGCAGTAAGTGGCATGGTTAACCAAAGTTATGGATAGAATTGACTAGAGTGTATTGAAGAGTAAGTTAGAAGACTCTTGTATTTGACCAGGGGAAAAAAAACGGGTAAGACTTGAACCACTGGCAGTTCCAGTAGGGAAGGAAGGGAACGGGTAGATTTGAGTGATATTTAAGAGGAAGAATGAATCAGATTTAGTGACTGCTTATTTATGAATGAGGATAGAAAGGGGGCAATTTTGATGACTTCCAGACTTCTGGCATGGTATTGTAGATGGACAAATCTTCCTAAAAGAGTTCTTAGCCTATCACTTCCTTCCTTAAAAATGTTCACTTTACATTGCCTAAAGAATAATATCTAAAACTCCAGAGTCTGGAATTCATGGACTCCTAAAATCTGCTTTTTTGACATGCTTCCTTACGTACTTCTTAGAACTCAAGAACTGGAATCCAGCTTGAAAAGTACTGGTCTACAGAGTAGAATTCAAAGTCTCTAAATCTGCATTCAAGGCCTTCTATAATCTGGTCATTGCCAACCCCATTTCTTGCTTCATCTTCCTTACCCAAAGCTCTTTCCATTCTGTATACACACCACACTGTAGCAGAACACTGTTCCTTTACTCTTATTGTTTTCATTGTGTGGCTTTAGGCCTTGGTACTCCCAATCACGATCTACTTAAGAAAGATGTCCACGTTTCAAAATTTACCTCCTCTTTGCAGCCATTCCGTAACCTCCCAGATACATCTGACCCCCTGTCTTTAATAACGCCATGTGCTTTATACCTAATTAAATCCATCACTGTGCTTGTCTATTTATAGTCTGTTTCAACATTTGACTATTAATCCCCTTAAGGGCAAGCTGCATGTATAGTACATGTTAATTGTACTTACTATATCTTGATTCATTTATTTAATACATGTTAGTTGAATGAATGAGTAACAGATGAAACCTCATTTCAGACATAACATTATCTTGATTCACCTATCCTCTCACACGCAACACTAAAAGGTTCTTCCTTCCCTGCAAGATCCTATACCTGCTCTAGCGCCCTGTTGGGCTTTAACATTATATTTGCTCTATTGCATTGTTTTTTTTCCCCCTTTTTTGGTGCATATGTCCCTCCCTGAAATATTCAAGGGCAGGGATTTTATCCTGCTTATCTTTGTATTCCAATCTCCTAGGTTCTCAATAAATGTTTTAAGAATGTATTGTTTAATAATTAAAGAGCTATCTTACCTTTAAAGTCTTATGTCTCAGGATCATGCCCATCTTTTTCCACTGTCACAAAGGATTTCCTAATCACTCTTGGCTGGAATTCATCTTTTGCTCTGCATTCTATTAACCTGTAGCTGTATCTCTTTTGTGTAATTATCACTTGCTAGGACAGTAATTGGCATAGAGTGACTACAAAAGCCTAAGAACAAAAAACTCTTCCTTTTATTCCCATACACTTGTAATTCTCAACTCTTCTTTTTTGTGCACAGTTATCCTTGGGTAGTACACACCCCACACCAAGGTTAGGCATAATTCTACCCTTTCCCAAGGGAGAGAGCTATAAAACAACACTCCAGAATGATATGATTTATTTTGTTCAAGTAAACAATTATAAACTACTGCATTTATACTATGATCAGTAACTATTTATGACAATCTCTTGTCCCCTGGAGCCCTTACTTTGAAGGCATTCTTTGATTGTTTGATGAATGACTAAAAGAAGGAAGGACTAATATTTCCATTACCAAGTTCAGAGGCAATTCAGAGTTTACCTTTTATACAAAATTAGTCTTCTCATTTAATCTATTACTGCTTAGAGTCAGAAATCATTTATCTGTATGGACTAGAGGAAGATAGTATAGTCCCTTATAAACTAAATTTGAAATAAAATAATAGTTTTACTTTAAAAAATTATGCTGCTTTTCCCAGGCTATGCTAGACTTGGAAACAAATAGAAATGTTACAGGAACTAAGTTCTCCCTGAGGTTTTAGTATGTTCTGACCTCTCTATTCTCTGTGGAACTCAAGTAACCAGTGTTCATTCCTTTTGTGGGAAACAAAGGCAGAAGAAAAATTATTACATTTCCTTACTACCTGCAACCCATTGACAAGTCCTTCAAACAGGCAGAGTGACATTCCTCTAGGAACTCAGCTGCCTGGATGTGAATACTTTGCTAAGAGCAGAAGGCCCTGGGGCCCAACCCCCAGGATCCCATAAGTTTACTTCAACATATAAAAATTCCTTTGGAAACGTCCTTTATCTCTAAGCCACCTAAGATGCATATTGGCAATCAGTCCCAAGCATAGGACCCACCGATACACATCTGAAAGGGTCTCATGACTCAGGTGTTATTAGACAGTAATAAATGACCTTTCCCAACAGTAGCTAGCCCCCTCCAGATCCTGGAAACCTTGTTTCCAAAATACCTTGGAGTCTTACGCTATCCTTAACCCCCTCCCAACTTGAAAGTATATAATGGGCCACTCCTTATGACCCCGGTGCAGCTATTTCTGCCCCGGGGTCCTATTTTGTGGTTTAATAAAAACCACCTTTGTGCACCAAAGACATCTTGAGAATTCTTTCTTGGCCATCGGCTTTGAACCCTAACGACTTTCCTACGTCAATTCCCGTTTCCCGTGTCCTGCAGCATGGCTTTTCCATCTGGTGCCTGCTGCTGCCTTCATGACCTTCAAAGCTGAAAAAGAGGGCTTTTTAAAAAAATGTTCTCTCTCCTGGTGACTTCAACTCTTTAACAATGGAAAAGGTGATTTGGTTCTTTTAGTTTACAACCCCTCACAATGCAGAACTTGAAACCAATGGACTGAGCGTGCCCCGTGGAAAGTAGCATCCACAGGCAGCCGTAAGCGGTTATGCCTGCAAGCCTTTGCTGAGTAGCCCAGCTCCCGCGTGCCTCTCTCTCTGCCACTTCTACCACATGGGGAATCCTCACCTTCTCTGGGAACAACTTCCATTTTTGCTGGAGGCAGCTTTTATTCCCCTCACTTTGTTTTTCCTCTTTGTGTGATCATCCTAGTGCCCCAGAAGGCTTCTCCTGTCCTGGGACAAAGGGAGAAGGCAGGGAGGGAGGAAGATAGTGTGCAATTTCGACACTGTGGTTCCCTTGCCCATATTCAGAAAGTGAGCATGTGCTTGGCATCCCCAAGCTCTTAAACACTTCCATTATGTGATCCACTTGGATTTCATAGATTATGAGATCCACATAATCTCATAGATTATGTAATACAGTGTATGGAATGTTGGGTATACTTGGCTATAGATATAGAATAGGGAAATACTTACAAATCATCATGTATATGGGACTCCTGGGTGGCTCATTTCCCTGCCACCATATACATGATTACAAATCATCATGTATATGGTGGTTAAACATTTGCCTTTTGCTCAGGTCATGATCCCAGAGTCCCTCATTGGGCTCCCTGCTCAGTGGGAGTCTGCTTCTCCCTCTGCCTCTCCCCCTGGCTTGTGCTCTCTGTCTCGCTCACGCTCTCTCTCACTCTGTAAAATAAACAAATAAATTCTTTTTAAAAAATCATACTGTATAGCGAGAAACTTATCATAACATCTCTCATGAGTTTTTCCAGGAAAAAAAAAAAAAGAATTCAAAGCAACCTTCAGTTATATTCTTAGAAATAGGGCTTTACAAATTTCCTCAGGACAAAAAAGAAATCACCTTAAGCATCATCCTGATTTTTAAAAATATTATTTACAGTCTTTTAAAATCTTTTTCAAGTATTATTTGGAATAACAAAAAAATAAAAATAAAAATAAATTCGAAGGCATTCCTTTTTCATTTTAGATCTGATTCTGATTCTCTTTTATAAAATTTACAACCATTTTTAATATTTTTTTTTCAGGTAAGTATTATTAGGTTTACTGTAAAGGTGAATCATTAGAGGGATTCTTTTGGTAAGTTAAACACTAATTTTTCAGAATGTCATTCAAGCCTCAAGAATTTTCTAGTGCCGGGGTGCCTGGGTGGCTCAGTGGGTTAAGGCCTCTGTCTTCGGCTCAGGTCGTGATCCCAGGGTCCTGGGATCGAGCCCCACATCAGGCTCTCTGCTCAGCAGAGAGCTTGCTTCCCTTCCTCTCTCTGCCTGCCTCTCTGCCTACTTGTGATCTCTGTCTGTCAAATAAATGAATAAAAAATCTTAAAAAAAAAAGAATTTTCTAGTGCCTACCATGCTACGTACAAAAGAAATATCCCACAAACAATACCTCTAGTCTCTCAAGAGCACTTGTACCCATGGAACAATTAGAAACAAGTCATTACTTTTTGACTTATTCCTTCTTAACTCCTAAAGTAAAACGGCACCTCCTATTTTTACCACCAAACTCTCTTTAGCCTTATAGGAAAGAAATTACTTGATATTTGTTAACAATCTTCATTGCCTATGACAAATACTCTCAAAAACATGGGCTTGTAAAAAAGTCTGATTATACACCCTTCCTGCCCTTTTCTTTACTCCCTCCTTTGAAAATCTAATGTATCTTTATGATGCCTACAGGGAAAAAGCTGAATCAAGTGGTGATTGCTTAAAGTAAACAGCCTGAAGGCTGGTTTTGGGTTTTAGGTTTTTTGAGAAGAGAGAGAGAATTACTCAAACTAGTCTTTACTAAATCCCATGTTTCTAAGTCCCAATATTGACTCTATTTCTTGAATCCCAAACTCAGCCTCCACCCTGAATTCCTGCTGCAAAGGCTCTCTGCATTAGTCCTAAGGACGCCTGGTGTTAGCTCTCACCAGTTTTTCCATTTTTGCTCTTTAACTAGTTAGTTTACTGGTTAAATCTGTTCTGAATTTGTATATTTACCTGGTTTCTATGACTCCTCCATCCAGGGCCTGAAAGTCTCAACAACATCCTGCTCCTCCCCACCACTGCGAAATTTATTCTACAAAATCTGGACGCACGATGGCAAAGTACAAGCTTTCGCTGGAGAAAGGTTGCCATGGTATCAAACCAGGAACATGCTCCTCTGACAAGTTTTTTTTTTTTTTTTTTAATTTATTCATTTGAGAGAGAGAGAGAGAACATAAACAGGAGGAGAGGCAGAGAGAGAGATAAGCAGACTCCCCGCTGAGCTGGGAGCCCAACGTGGGGCTTGATCCCTGGGGCTCCAGATCATGACCGCAGCAGAAGGCAGACGCCCAACCATCTGAGCCACCTGGGTGTCCCCCCTCCTAACAAGTTTTCATCACTCCGAGTAACCCCCAACTTTTACCCACCAGAATTTATCAACGTTGAAAAGGGACAGTTTTTTCCTCTTTACAAAAGAGGGTGCCATAAACACTTATTCTTGAGTTTCATTTAGAGTCAGGTCTCTTGAGGAGTACAGATGAGGAAATGTTTGGATTGGTAGTAGCAGGAATGAATAGCTTTTATAAATTGGAGGAATGAATTCTTAGTTTGGTTAAAGGTACATTCTACACCTTATTTCCTGTTCAGTAAATGGAACATTTTTGTGGAAATAAGCCAAAGGTTTTATGAATAGCTCCTTACTTTTTCTCATCTGTTAGGAACATTTTTCAAATATAAATTAAAAAAATAAACCCCTACAAGAATTTTGTGTTCTCACTCCTTTGCTGCTGGGGCTCTATATCGTAGCTTTATGTCGTAAGTCTTAGCTAACTGAGTTTGTATCCGATAGAATCCTCAGCACAGAGTCAAGCATCAGCTAAAAGCAGCTTGATCTTACTGTATTGCAAATATTTCTCAGCATTAAGCCAAGAATTTTGAGATTTTTTAAAAAGTTTTTGGTTTTGTTTTGTTTTCTTGGTTTTTTGTTTGTTTGTTTGTTTGTTTGTTTTCCGTGAGAGTTGGGTAAGGGAGAGAGCACAAGAGGGAGGAGGAGCAGAGGGAGAAGGAGAAGCAGACTTCCTGCTGAGCAGGGAGCCTGACTCCGGGCTCAATTCCAAGACTCCAGGATCATGACCTGAGCCAAAGACAGGGGCTTAAAGGACTGAGCCACCCAGGCGCCCCAGAAATCTTGAGATTTCAAATGTTAACTATTTTGAATCACCTTACTGTTTCTGCCATGATATGTGTGGGCCTCTAAATTAAAATCTTCTGAATATTCATTATAAATCGGATATTTCATGAAGCTGTGATTTTTGGATAATTCATTTGGTCTCTAAATTGTCATCACTCTTTTACCCAAAAGGAAAACAAAAGCCAAGGTCACTTGCACTCAGAAATCATATCCATCTGAATCTTCAAAAGTTTTGTCATGAACAATCAAGTTTCCTATAGTAAGGTGATATGTATATGTAAAAATCATGAGCAAATTTTGTTCCTTTTGTGTAGCTGCATAAAAATAATATTTTCTACTCTTGTCACATACTTTACCTCTCTAATATCAGCTACAGAATTGGAAAGTCATGGTTTGGAGAAGCAGGGGGAATTGCAGAGATGATATCTCTATATTTTTTCTGGATGACTCACAAAGATGCGATTTCATATGAACTCCATTTAAAAATATCTCATGACTTCAGTGTGAAGTTTAAATCATGAAAAATACACAACTGAACCAAGGGAGTTTAACAATAATTTTATAGGAATTGAAAGGTTTATTATATGTGTTGAATAGTAATAGAAACCAGTTTGCATTCTACTGTGTCCATTTTTTGAGGGGGGGAAATATCATCACTTTCTCATTCTTTTACATTGTTGTCTGTTATTTACTGTAAGGGGACTGCATTATACAACCTATTTTGAAATCTTTTTAACTGTGCTAGTATGGTAATGGTCCTCCTGACAGGATCAGAACCGCATAATGTGACTCTCTGAAGGTTTTCCCAGTAAGCAAATCACAAAATAAATAAATGTGGAAAGAAGCCAGTTCAAGAACTGATTTTTATCATTAGTAAGTAAATGAATAGTGACTACCCTAAAGACACGTGGTAAAGGTATAAAAACTATTTGTACAGATCTCTCTCTCTCTCTCTCTCTCACACACACACACGTATGCACACACTGGTGCATATGTGCACATGCACAAAGCTTATCTGCAGGAAAATCCTTGAGGTGTATTAAACCAAGTGTGTTCAACTTATTTTATTCAAAATAAAATCACCTCACTGGGGGGGAGGAAAAGTGAAAAGTCCCATGGAGAAAAAGAAAATGGGGAAGAGAAAAGCAAATGTGTTCGTTCCCCCATGTTATAAATATACATAGTTTTAGCATTGAGAAGAAACAATAAGGAGCTCCAGGGTGGTTCAGTGGATTAAGCATTCGACTCTTGGTTTCCACTCAGGTCATGATCTCAGGGTGGTAAGACGGAGCCCAACTTCCTAGGGGTTCCATGCTCAGCATGGAGTCAGAGGGTCCTTCTCCCTCCGAGTATGCACCTCCCCCCAGGACTCCCAGGCTCACTCATTCTCTCTCTCAAAAAGAAAAAAGAAAGAAAGAAACTATGAAAATATATTCTGGATTATGTATGCATGGGTTCATTGAGAGCTTACTTCCTGCCAGGGATTTTACTAGGCCCTGGATATGCAAAGATAATAGACACTACTGCTGTCCTCAGAAATGAATGATCAGAAAGCACAGTAATAAGTAAAATGACAGACGTAAGCTTAGGGGCTAAGGAAGCCCCAGAAAGAAATTAAGATGTTTTGTTTTGTCCTTTCTTAGACTTAATTAATATATCTGGTTGCTTTCTCTAAACTTCCACTCTGGCTCCCAAATAATCATGCCCTTTGTAAGTAGATCTCCAAAAAATAGGAAAATTTTACTTAAATCTGCAATGATATTTCAGTATTTAACTCTTTTTGTAGTGCATGGGTATGATTTGGCTTTTTAATCTGTAGTCAAGACCGACTTTATTCCTTTTCAACTTATATTTACACCCCATCCTACCCGCGGGGAGAGGGGGAGGCATATACTTCCATATCGCACTGACAAGGGGCTGGTACACATGACTTGCTTCAACCAATGGATTGCGAGCTGATGTGACATATGTGACAAATATTGGGGTTGCTTGTTATTGCAGCAAAAAATGACTAATACAAGAGTCAACCTTATCAGCACACTTGTGTGAAAAACCATGAACAAAATAAAAAAAAAGCAGGAATTTGAAGTGACTTTCAAAACAAAGAAGTAAATGTTATCCATGGAAAATGGGATATACTCTATTTCTGTCACTCTTAACACAATGCCTATCTTTTTGTACCAAAATGTGTGCATAGGATCCAAATATTTAGGAGCCAGACAATAACCTACAGCTATGTCTATGTGTCTGCATGTTTGTATTAATAATTAACAGTTATGTATTTGTCATGACTCCCCATATGTTATAAAATTAAAAGGATTCCTTTTACAATAAAATCAGTTGCCCATAATCCAATTCAGTGAAGAAATGGACATGAAGAAAAAGAGTTTTATTCTAATAAAATAGAATTTGGGGCTTATTAAGTGTTCAGACAGTTTTCACTACCCACTAATGGCCACATGAAATGAAATAAAGGAAAGAAACCATGTCATAGGTCTACAATGGTGTTATATATAACTCTACCCTCAGATACACACAGTAATAAACATAATAACACCAAACATTGGTAATATCCTCATTTGTAGCAAGCTTCTGGTTCTGCCACTGAGAAAGATTTCTTATTCAATAATGTGCATTAATAGTAGATCTCAAAATTTTTAAAATCATCTGTGACTAACACTCATCTTGTTTATATTTCTGCTCTATGGTATTTGCATATCATAGTTATTTGGCTATCTCAAAGCAACCTCCCTGTTCCAAGATTAATTCTAATATTGAAGATTTGTATGTGTGGGTGGAGAGAATGTAAGCATATAAAACATAATGACATTATGCTAGTTCCAGCATGAGTATTTTTATAAACTCTAAAATCATGCAGGAAAGCATATTTTTATAAATTGAGAAATGTTTTATAAGCACCAGTGGGATAAAAACTTTCTTCACAAAAACACATATTGGCTCATTCCTGAACTATCTGCTATTTTTCATCTACTTGAAAATTATTTTTACAGCTGATTTTTGTAGCAGTTTTTCATTGTACCCTGCAGATATATTAATGTGTTTTTATCACGTTGACATGTTATTATAAATAAATCCACTTTACATTAAACTGACGGTGTTTCTCCCATGCTTATATTAAGAGGAAGTGGGGGACGAGTATGAATCAAAAGAAGCATGTGTAATAGTCCCTCCAGGAGTCCCTCTAGACCTTTGCCAGCTTGAGGCTGATTCGAGGTGTGTGTGGTGGAGGGGGATTGTAGAATGGGGAAATATAATAATTTAAAATATAAACAAAAACGTTTTTCCAAAGTTCCTTGAACCGAAAGAAAAAAATATGTTTGGGATGAACTATATGAATTCATTTGAATCCCTTTGTTTATTCCACATGAACCCACAGCCAAACAAGGAAAGCTGATGGTAGCACAGCTGGAGACTTATTACTGCTTCATTTCATAAAAATAAAACCACAGGTGATTGTGTACCAGTTGGTCTGAATTTGTACATGTAGCAAATAGGTAATGAATTATTTCCTCCACGTCCTCTAAGTACTGAATAGATGCATTTATCACGAATCTGTCATGAATGCAGGAGACTAGATATTAAGGTTGAAAATAATGTGTTGAGAGGACGTTTTGCCTATTCGTTCCTTGATTCATTCCTTTGTCCTTTTCTTCATTTATTTATTCATTCACTTAACAATAAATATTTATTGAGCTCTTCCTGCGAAGTTGGCTCTGTGCTAAGTTCTGGGAATACAGCGGTAAATAAATAAACACAGGAGGAGCTCAAAAGACAATTCCAGATCCTTCTCAAATTCACTCATCCATTTATTCACGTTTATTTCCAACACATAGTACAATGAACAGAGTCAAACAAACATGGGTTTAATTTGCACTTAACAGCGGGGAATCTTGGGCAAGCTGTTTAAATTCTCCGAGCCTCAACTTTCATATCTGCTGTTTACCTTGAAGAATGACAGAGTGGATTACAAACATAACAGATCAAACTGCTCGACATTTTATTCTTTCCTGCCCCCACTCAAATCTCACCTGTTCCCCACATGTTACGTCCTAGGGATATAAAATGGTTAGGATGCATTTCCTAAGTACTAGGCTTAGTTGGAGCTAAGAATATAGAGGAATAGCAAATGTGGTCCTCGTCTTCTGGAAAATTAAATTTAGACTCATAATGAGTAACATTTAATATATACCAAGCATTGTCCTAAGCACTAGTACGTGGACGGACTCACTCTTCACAGTAACCTGAGATAAGAATTATGCACATCTTGTCTTCTGTGTGAAGAAGGGACAACACAGGAAGATTAGACCACTTGGCCCAAGTCACACAGCTAATGAGTGGCAAAATGGAATTCCCAAGCCACCTGTCTCAGGAATCTGGGTTCTTAGCCAGTGCCTCTTGAAGGGAGGTTACTAATATAAAACAATAGAACGTGAACATTTTATAACTTGTCTAAGCAGTTAGGGAATGAGGGAAAAGAACTCAGGGCATAGGGTCCAGAGTCTGATCATATTCTATCAGTATCTTTTGCCTGGATTACTCTAATTTTTGTTCACGCAGTAACCAGAATGATGATATCAATTCCCACATCCGATTGTGTCACCCTGTTGCTTAAATTTTTAAAATGGTTTCTATATATTTTTAGAATAAACGAGGGAATCCTTCATCTAGTCTACGAACCTTGTATGTTCTGGCCTCTATCTCTCCAGTTTTCTTTCTTGTACTTCGTGCTTTGAATTCATTAGCTTTCATTCAGTTCCTCCCAGTCTTTATGCACCCTCCTACCACAGTACCTTAGGATATGACTTCCCTCTGCCTAGAAAGCCCTTTCTCTAGTCAATGTCTGTTCAGTCATCAGGTATAAATCCAAGAATCAATTTTTTAATGCAAGCCTTCCCTGACCTTCCAGCCAAGTCTAATTCCTATTATACACTCTAATGGGTGTGTGCCCCAAGACGCTAATAATATAGTGTGTAAGAAAGCATGTCCAAAGGGTTTACAAGAGTTTGAATTAAAACCATGGACTTCAGGGCTTAAAGTCAGAACCCAATCCCAGGAAGGCAAAATTATTTAAATTTTATGCCTACTTTGATGGAAGCAGGGAATAAAAGGAAGGTTGGAGGGAATTTCCAAATGTCTGACTTGTTGGACTGGATGGAGAGAGATGCCTTGAAGGAAAATGGCAAATTTAAGAGTAGAAATAGGCTTCATGGCCAATGAAAGCATGAATGCCAATTCACACCTAGCAAAATTACATATGTATTTGCTCTTTGACTTGGCAGCTACACTTCTGAGTCTCCATCCTCAAGGTGAACTGATGACCAAATGCTGAAAACAACCCCACGTCATCGGTAGGGGATTAGAGGAACTTGCTGTACAACTTCGTATGATAGAATACCAAACAGATGGAAAAGAGGAATAAAGTATTCTATATATTACAAAGGACTTATCTTTAGAATATACTGTTAAGTGTAAAAAGCATAACATGGTATGTTACCATTTATCTAAGAAAGGGAGGAGAGGAGTAAAATATCTATGCTCACTAGTATTTGCTTATATTAAAAAAACAAAATGACAAACCACAGATACGTTGAGTGGTCACCGATAAAGGGAGGGCATCAAAATGCAATGCAGATCTGACTAAGTCTTCATCAGCTTAATGAAGAGCTCTAGAGCAAAGGCTAAGAGTCCTGGTTGGCTATTAATGGCCAGTACACTGATTTCATCTTCTCGGGTGGTGGTAACACACTGTCATAGACTGGGAGACTTGAACAACACACATTTATTTTTCTCACAGTTCTGATGTCTGGGAGGTCCAAGATCCAAGTTTGAGAGTGTCCAGTTCCTGGTAAGAACTCCTTCCTGGCTTGCAGATGGCTGCCTTCTCTTTGTGTCCTCGCATGTCCTTTGTGTCCTCTATGATTATAGGGAGAAAAAGAGAGATCTCTCTCTCTTCCTCTTCTAAGAAGGCCACTAATCACATCATCAGGGCCCCTTGGTCATCATGACCTGATCTAACCCTACTTAGTGTCAAAGTCCCCATCTCCAAACATCATCCATCTTAGTCTGTGCAGGCTGCTATCACAAAATACCACAGACTTATAAACAATAAAAATGTATCTTTTTCTCACAGTTCTGGAGGCTGGAAGCCTGAGATCAGGGTGACAGCATGGTCGGATGAGAGCCATCTCCTGGGTCACAGACCATGCTGAGTCCTCACATGGTGGAAAGGGCAGGGAATTCTGTGGGCTCTCTTTTAAAAGAACACAAATTCCATTTGTGAGAGTTCCACCCTCATGACCTACGAACCTCCCCTTCACGACATAAGCCCCTCCCAAAGGCCCTACCTACTACCATCTCACTGGGCATTAGTATTTGAACAGATGAATTTGGCGGGGACACCAATCCTCAGACAGTTGCAACATCACCTTAGGGGTTAGGGTTTCAATATATTAATCAGTGGGAGGGGAACACAAACATTCAATCCATAACACACATCCAGTGTGCTTAGTCACTGGCTTGGGATTGCCTGGAAAGAGTAAGTTTTAGGTTAAACCAAAGTAACTCTGAAGGCACTGAAAATGGAAGGATGCAAGATGCATCAATTTGTCTTTTGCTTTGGAGGAGATGTTCTGGGATGTGCCTGACCACTGGAGCTTTAAACACGTGACTAAAGTGGCAGGTCCCCAAACCATCACAGGATGCATCGTCTACCTCTTAGAGTACATGCACACGCTTTATCCTTTACAGTGATGAAAATGTTAAGCTTTCTCAATGGCAGGTGCTAGAGGAATATTACAGGAGGAAGAAGCTTCTTCCACTCCTTCCACTCCTGGCTGCTGTGCTGTCAGTCAATGATGTGCTCTGTGGTACTGACCTAGCCTGTGCTCCCAGCCTAGCACAACAATCTTCCCATAGCCCTCTCAATACAGATATTTTGTCCCCCAAGCCTCTCACCTCCAAACCCTATAACTTCATCTCCTTCTCCTGATCAGTCTCTCTCCCCCAGAGGTTTGTCTTCTACATCTGTGGTAGTGGTGTGGCCTTCCAGACATAGACACTGTGCTCTCCAGGTGTCCCATCTGCACTGGCCACTGTGGGCAACCCTCCTGTACAATGATTGTCTCCTTGCTTATCCAGAAACTAGAGCAGCCTTGGCCTAGGAAAACCAGCACACTTCTTTGTCATTCAGTGGATTGTATCTATACCTTCTTCAACAAGGTCTGAACCCTAGCCTTTGGGGGAACCCTCAATAGAAGTTTGTCCTTCCTTGGATATCTTCCCTCAGCCCTAGGGTACCTTTATATTTTACACTTACTCTTTTATCATAACCTAATTATTATTTTTTTTTAAATTTTATTTATTTATTTGACAGAGGGAGCAGGAGAGAAAGAAGCAGGCTCCCCACTGAGCAGCGAGCCCAAGATGGGGCTCGATCCCAGGACGCTGGGATCATGACATGAGTTGAAGGCAGATACTTAACATGCTGTGCCCTTAGCCTAACTATTCTTAATACTGTACTTACCCTTTTTAAAATTGTGGTGTGGTTTCTGTCTCTTGATTGGACCCAGACTGATAACAGAATGGGAATGGCCCCAGAAAGTTAAGATTTGGGAATTAGATTGGTCATCCTCTGGTCTTCAGTGCAATGCTGAGCATGTTGCTAATGGGAAGCAAGAGGCTAGTAACTCATTGCATGCATGGCATCACAATGAATCAAGATTGATGGTTGATTGTGATGAAGTGCCAGATGAAGCCAGAGCCTTAGAAATTTAAGTGGCTATGGTATTTGACGATTATGGCTGTCTATAAGGACTGTGGTATGGGATGGATCTTTTTGAAAGCGCTTCCTTCGGCACTTACAGAGGGAAAAAAAAAGATACACTGAAGCCCATTCATTTTCAGCTCCTTTATGGAAGCAGTTTTCTCCTGTACCCTGTGCCCATCCGCTGACTGTGGCTTGCTTGTGTCCCAAAGGACTGCTTCCTACTTGCCTGGTGACAGTAGACCATCTCTGATCAGATAAGTCAGAGAATTTTTTCGCCATCCAGTGGACTGCAACTACACCATCTCCGGTGAGGTCTGAACCCTGTCCATGTTTGTCCTGCCTTGGTCATTCTCCCTCAGCCCCAAGATCTATACGTATCTTACAGTTACTCTTCTATCATAGCCTGATAATTTTTTACATTGAACTTCCTTTGTTTAAATCACAGTGTAGCTTTTTTTTTTTAAGATTTTTTTTATTTATTTGACAGATCACAAGCAGGCAGAGAGGCAGGCAGAGAGAGAGGAGGAAGCAGGCTCCCTGCTGAGCAGAGAGCCCAATGTGGGACTCGATCCCAGGACCCTGAGATCATGAACTGAGCCGAAGGCAGAGGCTTAACCCACTGAGCCACCCCAGGCACCCTCACAGTGTAGTTTTTATCTTCTGACTGGATCTATATGAAAATGGACTCCAAATTTAATACCTGGCACAGGTCCAGAAATGGAGTAAGGCATCCTGGATTTTTATTAAGACAACTTTCCGCACCCCTCTGTTTATGCATCCTTTCTTTCTTTTTTTAATTATTATTTTTAAAGGATTTAATTAATTAATTAATTTATTTATTTATTTATAGAAGGAGAGTGTGCAAGCAAGAGGAGGGGCAGTGGGAGAGGGAGAGAGAGAATCTCAAGCAGATTCTGTGCTGAGTGAAGAGCCTGACACGGGGCTTGATCTCAGGACCCTGAGATCTGACTTGAATTGAAATCAAGAGTTTGACACTTAACTGACTGAGCCACCCAGGCACCCCATATCCATTCGTGCTTTCTTTTGATTAGAGACATAAACCAGCTCTTTTTTTTTTCTTTTTTCCCACATATATCTTGCCCCTATGGACTGTGTGTTCTACTAACCATTTCTATAACCCTATAGGTCAAGTCCTCTGGAATGCCACATCAACTTTGCCCATCATGGCGATCATTGTGAACCACTGGCTTCCAGTGGTTAAGCACTACCACTTGTTTTCATGCTCTGCTATCAATGAGTCAAGTTCTACTCTGCTACTGTAAGACCAGAGCTACCACTAGACTTCTTGGTGATGCTGATGCTTCTCACTGTCATACACCTGATGGCCTTGGTAAATTGCATGATCTATGGGACGTCTATGAAACACAATTCTCTGATAGGCTTTTCAGCCTCACATGATATGTCCACTCAAGTGTGCTCATTGTCTGAGCTTTTTATTCTTTCTGTTCATTGTATGCTACAAAAATTTGAGCATTTAAACTTAGCTCAACATAAGCCATTTCTTTCTTCAGCCATGCTTGCATTGAGTTTGTATCGTCCCCTGAGTTTCTTGAAAGGGTGCTATACCCAGTATCTCAAGAGAATTCCCCCAAAGGATACGTGGGTGGCTCAATTAGTTAAGTGTCTACCTTTAGCTCAGGTCATGATCCCAGGGTCCTGGGAGAGAACTGCACCTCGGGCTCCCAGCTCAGCGGGGAGCCTGCTTCTCCCTCTCCCTCTGCCTGCTGCTCTGCCTGCTTGTGCTCTCTCTCTCTCTCTCTGTCAAATAGATCAAATCTTAAAAAGAGAGAGAGAGACTTCCTCCAAGTCAATAAATTCTACCTTACTTAGTCTTCAGTTTTAGCCCCTTTGATAAAATGTTCTCAAGATCTAGTCCCTCAGGTACCCCCCGGTTCCTCATGGAAAATGCTAGCTAACTCTCACAGCTCCTGTGGAGTACAAGCCCTGTCCTCCCTTATCAGGCTCAACATGAACCTGGCTGTCATTCCACATGCCTATTAACTTGGTGGTTAGGTCCCATTTGCACTGTAGAGGAGAGGTCTCTAAAGTATCTTCCTCTATGAAGACAGTATTAATCTTAGTGAGGAGGCTCTGAAGATTTTCAGTAAGTCTGGAAACAAAAACTTCAAGAAATATGCAGATATCCTTATCTCATGTGTTGGGATTCCTGGGTTTCCCACGCAGGGCCTTCACATTGGCGTAATAGTTCTTCTTGGGTTATGTGTTCAATTTTCTTTGAAGCTAGGGACTCTATTCAATCCTGAGTTTGGTTTTAATCTTTTCTTTTTCTCACTATAAGAGAAAAGGGGCCTCTAGGATGCCAAAGAAGCTCTCTGGCTTTCATAGTTAATTTTCCATTGTTAATCGCCCTCAGCTTTTCTTTATCCCTGTGTAAGACAGACGAACTGTAAGATTCAACTTCATAGCAAAGGGCTAATTCCATTGTCCTGTGTGTATGGCTTTGCAATCCCAGGCCTCAGACCAGTTTTGCAACTTGTACATTACAAAGGGGAGGAGTTTAGATTCTATCACCCTTCCTCCCCTATAGATGTAATCAAATGATCTAGAGGCGGGATGACGAAGCCTAGAAGAATTTAGACAGCCTCCCTAGCTTTCTCAGAGGAAGGTTTTTATTGGCTTACATGAGTTCTCAGGCTCATGTTTTTGTCTTCCACTCTTTTTGTTTGGAAGAATCTGTTCGCCTGATACGGAATAATACACTTCCTTTCCTCATTTGTCTACACATTTTAGAAATTTGAGCATTTCAGTTAGTTGCCAAACATGGAACATGAATCCTCCCTAACAGAATGTAGTTTATAGTAGTCTCATTCTATTACTGAACTGTGAAACAGTCACCGTGAATGGAGCATTTTATTTCAACGTACATTCTTTTATTATTCTGTGCCATAACACTACAAAACAGACTCAGCTCTCCTTATTTTACAGAACAGGACACTCAAAGACAGGGAGCTGAGGTAACCTGACGATGATTACACATTCTAGCAAGTAGTACAGCCTATCTGACTCCACACTCACAATATCAAATGTAACCAATGGAATCATTTAGGTAATTCAAGGAAGACTTCCCCTTTCCTCCAAAATGAAAAATTCAGAGACATGCCTATTAAGGGTTAAGAAACTTCTTCAGATATTAGCCCGAATACTTTGTCCTGTGTTTCCTTTCCTATTTTAAGACAGAGTTTCTACATCAAATCCTGGAATCTGCGTAACTACTAATTATCCTAGGAGAATGACCAGGAAAGAATGCTCAAGGGCATACATAAGCTTTTATGTGTGACTACCTCGGGATAGTCATCTCCACTCCAACCCGAAGTTTAGGGCATCAGACAAAATACTTTGCCCAGATTCAACTACAAAATAATGCCTTCTTTATTATTGTCATACCAATTGGGTTTTAAAAAATGGAAAAATTGAGTTTAAATAATATTAAAAAAGAGGATCTTTTATTTTATTAAGGCAAAAAGATCTATCATTCTTATAAGAGCTTGAGGGACAACAACGTCCCTTTGTGTAATCCGTACTTCTTGTTACTATGGGAGTACTTTCAGTATTATTATCCTTTCCTAGTAAAGTCACTAGGATCTCAGCCCCCAAGCGTACACCTGTTTCCATTGGCTCCTGGATGAATTTTTTCCCCAGGGGTACTGTGGCTCCAGGTGTACCCCACTGCTTTGGCACTTGCTGGGCTCATTCCCAAACTGGGGCTTCATCCCTTCCCGATATCACTGGCCATGCCGGGGAATGGAAAAGGGTGTCTCCTTCCAACATCATACATAGCTTTGTATTTGGCTCACAAAGAGTTTTATGAATTTCCCTGTTGGCTGGAATGAAACACATTTGATAGTGAGTCAAAGTCCTACTTGAAACAATTCCCCTTGTGGAAAGATTGACTTAAGCCCCAAATTGTCTCCTGTGTCTTAATTCTTTCCTACCTGAAGATGATTTTATGCCATGAAATTAGGGATGATCTTTCTTTCTTCTCTCTTCTTCCCTTCCTTCCCTTCCTCCCTTCCTTCTTTTCTTTTCTTTTCTTTCTTTCTTTCTCTCTTTCTCTTTTCCTTCCCTTTTCTTTCTTTCTTTCTTTCTCTTTCTCTTTCCTTCCTTCCTTCCTTTTTTCCTTCCCTCTTTCATTTTTGAGGCTTAAACACCCACAGGCTAGATTCCACATAATTACATTTAGAGTTTACTTCTTGCTTTCTTGGGACCCACAGTGAGTATCGGTGAGCATCTTGAGGACACTTTTTGTTCTTAGAACTTAACAAGGATCAACATTCAATTGATATTTATTTGCATAAATGGCCACATTGGTGAGACAAAGTTATTAGGTAAGCATAACAGTTAAGTTACATCAGGGAAGTGTACTGCAGTATTTCTGTACTTAAAAATACATATGTAATCTCTTTACATGTATTTTTTAGACATTATGATTTGTTTATTGGGACATGTAATTTTTATTGAAGTATAATTAATATACAACATTAGGTTAGTTTCATATATAAACATAATGGTTCAACAAATCTATGCATTACTCAGTGCTCACCATAGTAAGTGTAGTCACCGTCTGACACCAAACAACATTATTGCAAACTTAGTGAAATCTGGCCATTTGCAACAACATGGATGGACCTAGAGGGTATTATGCTAATGAAGTAAGTCAGATAGAAAAAGACAAATACAGTATGATTTCACTCATATATGGAATTTAAGAAACAAAACAAATGAACAAACAAAGAAAAAAAAAAGAGAGAGAACTTAAATACAGAGAACAAACTGGCGGTTACCAGAGCGGAGGTGAATGGGGGGATGGTTAAAATAGATACAGAGGGGATTAAGAGATACAAACCTTCAGTTACAAAATAAGTAAGTCCTGGAGATGAAAAGTACAGCACTAGAAAATATAATTTTTAACAAAGTACAACTGTAGCTTTGTTTTAAAACACTTCTTATTGAAGAATCAGACCCAGACTTACATTAATAAAATGATGGGAAGCATTTAGGCCAAGGAAGGATGCTTCTGTATCTACACCCATAACTCTTTATCGCTAGTTGGCTGTACCCTTTCAACATAATGTCTTATATTTGTCTCAACACTCTTTCTTCATGTTTTTACTGTTAGTAATGATGAAGAGTGACATATACAGTTTAAGAATTCATTATAAATATATCTCCTAAAACACTCACAGAACTTATTAGGTGTTCCATATTTAGGCTTTCCATTCATTTTGTAACTGCATGGCGGACCATGACCATGCTCCACGGGGCTGGGTCACCCACATGAATGAGGATCCTGGAATTGTGTAGCCATACATAGTGGTTCTGAGATTACATGCATTTCCCAAAGTTTCAATGGCATATTTCTCTGTCTCCAGAAACAACAAAGCTTGCCTCTCAAGTCAAATTCCTATCAAACTCTTCCACTGAAGAATTTTGATCACTTTAACAGTAAAAATGATGTAATAATAGTATATATTCTCAATTTTTCAAAAAGATTTTATTTATTGGCGTGCCTGGGTAGCTCAGTTGGTTGGGCGACTGCCTTCGGCTCAGGTCATGATCCCCGAGTCCTGGGATCTGAGTCCTGCATTGGGCTCCCAGCTCCATGGGGAGTCTGCTTCTCCCTCTGACTTTCTCCCCTCTCATGCTCTCTCACTCTCTATCTCAAATAAATAAATAAAATCTTAAAAAAATATTTAAAAAGATTTTATTTATTTATTTGAGAGAAAGGGAGAGAGCACAAGCAGGAGAGCAGCAGAGGGAGGGAGAAATGGGCTCCCAACAAGGGGGTCGATCACAGGACCCAGAGATCATGACCTGAGCCAAAGGCAGATGCATAACCAACTGAGTTAGTCAGGCACCCCATAACTCCCAAAATTTTTTTTAAGATAATTTTTTAATAGAGACATTTCAGGGGCACCTGGGTGGCTCAGCTGGTTGAGCCTCCAACTCTTGATTTCATCTCAGGTCAGGATCTCAGGGTCCTGAGACTGAGCCCCAACCCCTATGTTGGCTCCGTGCTCAGCACTGAGCCCACTTGATTCTCTCCCTTTCCCTCTGCTCCTCCCCTGTTCTCTCTTTCTCTCTCAAATAAATAAATAAATAAATAAATAATTTCGGGGTGTCTGAGTGGCTCAGTTGGTTAAGTGTCTGCCTTCTGCTCAGGTCATGATCCTGGAGGCTCAGGGTCAAGCCCTGCATCAGGCTCCCTGCTCAGTGGGGAGTTTGCTTCTCCCTCTGACCCTTCCCCTTCTCTCATGGGCGCTCTCCTCTCTGTCTTTCAAATAAATAAAATCTTTTTAAAAAATAAAATAAAATAGAGTCATTAACGTCTACCAAGAATTTCCATATTCATTATCCTATTGTATTCCCAAACCAACACAGGTTATAAAGTCTATGATTCTTACTGTACCAAATTTGGAACTGAGGTTTAGAGAGACCAAGCAACTTGACCAAAAGTCACAGCCACTTAGTGACAGGCTTGGGATTCAAAACTCTGATTCTAAATGCTACAATATTTCCACTATCTACTTTCTAAAAAAATCAGAAATATCTTACCTGTGCCAGAGAGAATTCAATGACCTTACAGGTATGTATAAAATAAAAGGGGGTATTATATAAACAATGCATAAACAATATTACATTAAAAGCTCAAAAGAGCAGAAAAACCACCCACAGACACCAGAAAGGACGTTTCATTTTATTCTTTTGTGTATTAGGTTTTTAAAATTTTATTATAGATGGTTTATTGACTTGCTCATTGATTCGGGTTAGATTTCTGGGGTATCTGTTATTGATGAGACACTGAACTGAACACTATGAGAACGGTAAAAATGATACAATTACTGACCTAAAATATATCATCTCTAAGCACACAAATAACTGCAATGGGCAGAATGTTCAAAAGCCATAGCTGACACGTGAGTACAGGGTTATGAGAAATCAGCAGAGGCAACATGATTTTCATTTTTATCTACACTAAACACGTATTACTCTTACAATAATAATTTTAAAAGCTTCATTTAATATTTAAAGAAGAGAGAGAATTATATTTATGGAAAAATAACAAAGGTATGGAAGTGGCCATGGTAAGTCAGAAATACAGGTCTTCCACAATTTACGATGGGATTACATCTTGGTCACTTGTGGTAAAATGAAAAATTGCAAGTTGAAAATGCATTTAAGGAGCACTTGGGTGGCTCAGTCAGTTAAACGTCTGCCTTAGCCTAGGGTCATGATCCCAGAGTCCTGGGATCGAGTCCCATATTGGGCTCCCTGCTCATTGGGGAGACTGCTTCTCCCTCTGCCCCTCACCCCACTCATGCTCTCTCTCTCTTAAATAAATAAATAAAATCTCTTTAAGAAAAGGCCTTTAATACACCTAACCTACCAAACATCATAGCTTAGCTTTGCCTATCTTCAACATGTTCAGACTCTTACACCAGTCTACATCTGGACATAATCGTTTACCATAAATCCTATTTTATAAATAAAGTGTCCATAATAAAGTGTTGAATATCTCATGTAATTTATTGAATACCATACAGAGAGGAAAAAGAGCATGGTTGTAAGAGTACTGGGTACTCATCCTTGTGAACCCTGGGGCTGGCTGGGAGCTGTGGCTGGCCGCCCCTACCCAGCATCACGAGAGTGCACTCTACCCTGTACAGCTAGCCCAGAAAAAGATCAAGATTCAGAACTGGAACTATGGCTTCCACTGAAGGCATATCACCCTCACCCCAGGATGAAGATGGAAAATTGTTAAGTTGAACCATTGTAAGTTGGGACTGCCTGCGTCTAAACCAACTTTTTCTTTGTCCAGTGAATTACCGGAAGAAGGAAAAAGAGCTGCCTTCCCCAGCAAAGTTCCAAGGAAATGATATCACCTGAGGAAAAATAGGCTTCGGTTCAGATGAGCAAACTGAACAATTTTTTAGGACTGGGTGGGGGCATCTTGACCATCCTCTTGCACAACCCCCGGTTTTAAAGTCAAAGGAACGGAGGCACAGATAAGTGAGGATACTTGCCCAAGATCAGGTAACCAGTTGGAACAGAGACAGAAGCAATATTCATGTCTCCAGACTCCACACTGCTTTGATTGATGACTGGCAATAGAAACGGTGGTAGATGATCTTCATAGGCTATCAGTGCCTTACATATAATAGACATTCACTAATTATTTATTGAATAAATACAGAAAGTAAATTAGTAATATGCTATTTGATGTAATAAAATTAGAAGATGTGTTTATGTTATGTGTTTATGCTGCTTAGCATCCTCAATAACTAATAGATATTTTGAATTTTACGTGGTTAAAACTGAGCACCTGATCTTCCCTCCACAGGTACGCTTCACTCTTTCTCCTTTCTATTTAAAATTTAAAAAAAAAATTTCTTTTAAGATCTTATGTATTTATTTGTCAGGGAGAGAGAGAGCACACAAACAGGGGGAGTAGCAGGCTCCCCACTGAGTAAGGAGCCCTATGCTGGACTTGATCCCAGGACCCTGGGATCATGACCTGACCCGGAGGCAGGCGCTTAACCCACAGAGCCAACCAGGCACCCTTCCCCTTTCTATTGATAGCACCTTTATCTGTCCAGTTACTCAGGCTAATGACTTAGAGTCATTATTGATGTCTTTCTCCCACTACATATTCATTTTGTCAACAAATCCGATTGGTTCTACTTTCAAAATATCTCCAGAATCTGCTGTCTGTCACTACGTTCTCTAGCAACACCACCTTAAATCAGTCCACCCCTGTCCCTCTCCCAGATACTGCAGTGGCCTCCAAACCCGAACTCTGCTTCTCCCTGTGTCCACGCCCAGGCTGTTCTCAAAACAGACAGAATTATTCTTTTAAACTTAGGTCAGATCACCACTCCTGTGACCCCAGCTCTAAAATCGACTTTCGTTCTCCTTCTTGTCAAGGCTAAAATCCCTTCAAACATTTAAAGCAGCATTATACCTAATAACTCAGAAGCGGAAGCAACCTAGATGTCACCCGATGGTACATGACCAACGCCATATGAATTTGTAAGGGTTACTTCAACAAATTACTACAAACTAGGTGGCTTGAAATGACAAAAATGTGTTCCCTCACAGTTCTGGGTGCCAGAAATCCAAGACCCAGCAGGACTGCGCTCCCTGTGAGGGCTTCTCTAGGGAATCCCTTCATTGCTTCTCCCAGCTTCTGGTGGATGCCATGGTGTTTGCCAACTCTGCTTGCTGTCTCTGCCTCCACCGTCACGGGGTCTTCTCGTGTGTGTGCCCCGTCTCCTGTTCGGTGTCTTATAAGGACACTTGTCATTGGATTCGGGTCCCACCTGCATAATTCAAGATGATCTCAAGATCCTTTTTTTTTTTTTTTGAAGATTTTATTTATTTATTTGTCAGAGAGAGCACAAGCAGGGGGAGCAGCAGGCGGAGGGACCGGGAAAGGAGGCTCACCACTGAGCAGGGAGCTCAACACGGAACTCATCCCAGGATCCTGGGATCATGACCTGACCCCAAGGCAGACCAACTGAGGCACCCAGGCACATTTTGAAGATCCTTAACTACATCTGCCAAGACCCTTCTTCCAAATAAGGTCATATTCACTGGTTCTGACAATTAGGACATAAACATATCTTTTGAGAGGGGACCATTCGGTCCACTCTACTCAGGAAAGTAGTCTTAGTTCTACTTTGCCCTCGTTATGGACTCCTTCACATTCCCCATCTTTTTTTCTTCAGGTTGAAATGTTGTCCTGTAGGTGTGTGTTTTGGAAAGGTAAGGCCTATGCAGTACTTAGTGAGGGAGATGACTAAGAATGAGAGGAAGGAGAGATGACCGTATGGTCACAGCCATTAATGAGATCCAAGGGCAAGGTGGGGCTGGCATCTGTTTGGACGACTAGGTAAATTAAATTTTCAAAACAGTTATTGTCTGTTGGCCAAACATCAAATAGATAAATTTAATCAGTGATAACAATCTGAAAAATTGAAGAAATTCTTCCATTTCTCCCTTCTCCCTTCTCCCTTCCATACCATACAGAGCTCTTCCCTTTCTTAATCGTATTTCCCTCCTACTTTGGTGACGTTTTTACAGTTTAAGTCTCTATTGTGGTATAACATACAAGTAATGAAGTATAAAAATTTATGCTCACATATTGATTTCACACTATTACATCTTACATATGTTTATATCCACGTAAGCACCACCCAAATTAGGCACCCAGAAAACTTTCACATACCTTTGCCCAGTTAATAACCTCTCCCCAAAGGTGACCACTATTCTATCAGCATAAACTAGTTAGTTACCTGTTGTTGTACTTTTTTTTTTAAGATTTTATTTATTTATTTGACAGAGAGAGATCACAAGTAGACAGAGAGGCAGGCAGAGAGAGAGAGGGAAGCAGGCTCCCTGCTGAACATAGAGCCCAATGTGGGGCTCGATCCCAGGACCCTGGGATCACGACCTGAGCCAAAAGCAGAGGCTTTTTTTTTTTTTTTAAAGATTTTATTTATTTATTTATTTGACACAGAGAGAGAGATCACAAGTAGGCAGAGAAGCAGACAGAGAGAGGAGGAAGCAGACTCCCCGCTGAGCAGAGAGCCTGATGTGGGGCTCGATCCCAGGACCCTGGGATCATGACCTGAGCCGAAGGCAGAGGCTTTAACCCACTGAGCAATCCAGGTGCCCCTGTTGTTGTACTTCTTATAAAGCAATATAGTAAGCATTTTTGTGTCAATTTATTTTTTTAAACATTATGTTTGAGAGATTTATCCATGCTCCTCAGGGGAGAGGCTGTTCATTTATTTTTCATGGCTGCATAGTATTCCACCATGTGTAATGTAATTCAGTCATTCTGTTTTGGATGGATGTTTGTGTTGCTTCCATTTATGAGCTATCATGAATAAAGCTGCTAGGAATCATCTTGCACAAGTCTTTTGGTGGACATATGCCCTTGTCTTTTTGGGCACATCTGTAGGAGTGTAATTGCTGGGCCACGGGATAGGCATATGTTTAGTAATTAGCAGATATTGTCAAAGACTTTTTCAAAGTAGCTCTACCAATTTTCACTCCAGCTAGTCCACATTCTCACCAACCCTTGACAGTGTCAGGACTTTTCATTGTAGTTATTCTGATAGGTAGGTAGTGGGATTTAATTAGGTCTTAATTCACATTTCCCTAATGACTAATGACTTTGAGTATTTTGTGCTGTGCTTATTGGCCACTTGCATATCCTCTTGAGAAGTGCTTATTGAAGGCTTTTTCTTCCTCCCCCTAACTTTTTTTTTTTTTTTTAAAGTAAGCTTTATGCTCAGTGTGGAGCTCAACATGGGGCTTGAACTCATGACCCTGAGATCAAGACCTGAGCTGAGATTAAGAGTCAGATGACTAACAGGCTGAGTCACCCAGACACCACCCCCTCACTTTAAAAAAAAAAAAATCGGGCTTGTTTGTATTTTTCCAATTGACTTACAGTTCTTTATATGTCCTGGATATGAGTTCTCTTTGTAAATATATGTCTTTTCCTAATCTGCCCTAATTGCCTTCTCATTTTCTCACTTGTGTATTTTAGCCATCAGCAAATCTTCTCTATAAAGGGCCAGATGGCAATTATTTTAGACTTTGCAGGCCTTGGTGAGGTCTGCTGCTACTTTTCAACTTTGCCACTGTAACACAGAAGCAGATGTAGACAGCCATACATTACATGAATAAGCGCATGGCTGTATTCCAATAAAACTTTATTTATGGGCACTGAAATTTTGAATTTCACGTACATTTCACATATCATTACATAGTATTCTTCTTTTTACTTTTTTCCACCATGGGAAAATCTAAAAACCATTGTGAGCTCCCAGGCTCCTCAAAGCCATGCAGCAGAATTAGGTTAGTACGCTGGCCATAGTTTGGTGGCCTCAGATGTATTTCACACATATGAGCTCTTAATTTTCATGAGTCTCAAGTTATATCTCTTCTTTTGTCATTAATATTTTTATTCCTATATAAGAAACCTTTGCCTATTCCAAGTTCCTGAATAGGCTCTCCTTTGTTTTATCCTAAAGCTGCATTTTATTATTCACTTTTATGTCAATGATCCACCTAGGATTTTGTGTATGGTGTGAGGTAGAGGCTTTACCCTTGGTTTCTATGTATTTGAGTTTGATTGTAGATCTTTTCTGACTTTATCATGTAGCCGTGACTTCTCGGCTCTGTGAAACTTTCCCTGGTGGCCAAATGGGGAGCTTACACCTCTCCGCTAGTCACTCATTCAACAAGTACTTTTAAAAGGCTTATTATGGACCATGCTAGACACAAAGGCTTGGCTTTTGTCTGAAGGAGATTATAGTCTTTTAAAAAACAATAAATAAACAAAATGTGATAAGTGCCATGATAATATTGCAACTATTCATTTATGTTCATTATGTTTTTCATTATGTTTTTCTCCTACTGAAATTGAGTCATTTGAAGAAAGGGACCACAGGCTTTAATTTGGTTATCTCTAGCACCTCACGTGAACTCTAGTATAGAATAGGTGCTAATGAAAATTTGATGAGTGATTAAATGAGTGAATAAATCGTCATGCATATACAGTATACAAATACACATGTATTTGTACAGTGCATATGTATACAGAATATGGACATATATGGATTCAGTGAATAACATACATAAATGTACATATGTGTATACACACACACACACACACACACACACAACCTTCGACCTCTTCCTTCCAGACAACAAGCTAAAATGCGTCTTGGGCAACCACTAATCTCTTGTACGTTAGTCAGAGGACAAAGTTCATGCACTAAAGATTCATGGTTAAAGTCTTGGTGGTTCTTGTAGTAGACTGCCTCTGTTCAAATCCAAGCTCTATCACCCAGTAGCTGTGTAACCTTAGACAAGTTACTGAATCTTCCCGTGCCCCAGTAACCTCATCCATAAAATGGGAAAACTTTCCTCGTACAGTTGTTTAGAATATTAAATGAGTGCATACTTGTAAAATAATCAGAGGCCCAAAAAGCTCCATGAAAGCAGGAATTTTTGTCTGCTTGGTTCATTGCTTCTAGAAGAGTGTTTGAACATACTAGATACTCATTAAACACATCTGTCGCATGAATGACCAATCCCTGGATCACGAAAATGTCTAGTTGTTGACTGGTATCATTTCATACATAAATTCTGGATTCCCTTTCCAGCCATTCCCCATCCCCCATTGATGACAATTTCACTGTTTGGGAATCATAGCATTTTTTGACATTGACACAAGGTGGCAGCATCAGTCTCCTTTTGAGCCATCAGCCACCCTAGCTTTGCACATTCTAGAGACAAACTGGGCAACTTCTCTGCAAGTTCCTCCATCCATTCTAGATTCTGTTATTTTAAATAACAACATTAACCGAATCATTATAAGGCTAATTTCTAGCTAAAGAAAAGTTGAATGCTTGTAAAAAGATAAAAATACTGACATTAACCCAGGCTGCCTTACAGTTCCACTACTGTTTTGTGTTCTTAACACTCTGGCTTTGTAACAAATAAGTGCTTGGCAAATAGTGAGCAAACCTCTTCCATTTCTGCTACACAAGGTGCAACGATGTTGTTCCTTTCCAAGTCTGTAAGAAAAGACAAAACAAAATCAAACTTCTCTGTTTTCTAAATAAAGACAGGAGGTTAATTCTGCAGTCCTTCTAATTTACTCTGTGAAACCACTGTTGAGAAACAGAAAGTTCTGGGCACCTTTGAGGGTAAGACCTTGTGGCGTAAAGAAAAGAATCTTGGTTTAGAAATGAGGATTCCAGGGGTGCTTCAAGGAATCTCCTTGCCTCTAACTTTAAGCTAAGTTCCTTTCTTTCCAGAATTCAGCATCCTTATTTCTAAAACAGTGATAGCAATCTCTGTCTTACCTACTTGAAATGAGATCAGTGAATGTAAATACCTTAAGAAACTGTAAAGGGCTCTATTTTATACAGCATGAGCTAAGGTTAGAATCATTTCCATTTTACCAACGGGGAAAACCAGTTCTAGCCAGTTAAATGGGCTTGCCTCGGTTTTCTCATCTATAAAATGGGCTAATGAAAGCAACCCCCACCTACTTCAGTGAGCTGTAAGGATAAAATAAGATAATAGATGTGAAAGTGCATTTAAAATGAACGTACTCTCACTTGTACCAGATTATTAGTTTAAGCAAATGGCTTTTCTCGAGTTTCACAAACAATCCTGAAGGAAGCAACATGTAACTAAGTAGTTTTTTAAGAAATAAGCATGTTTGATTTACTTCCGACTCTCAGGAAATTGCACATTTGAAAAAGAGGAATAAAGAAGCTCAAGGTATCACTGCATTTAGGGAAGGGTAAATAAAATTAAATGGTAATGCAGAGTTAATTGATAAACACTTCTTGAATATCTGCATTTAAAAATTAAGTATATTGTAGAAATAAATGTCTTCCCTTAAAATCTTAACATTCAACTAACATTCGTCAACTGCCTATTTCGTAGCAAGTATTTTAAAAATGTGTTCTTTCATTTTCAGTGTTTTGGTCCTCAAAATCAGAGAGAAATTGAAATTAAATTGAGATTTAAGGAAAATTGAAATTGAAAGTTGAGAAAAGTGAGATTCAGAGAAGTTGCTCAGCTTGCCTCAGGTCAAACAGTGACTCAAGATACTCAGACTTCAAATCCCCTGCTCCTTCCTGTCTTGTTTTAGGTGCATTACTGTGGAGGCTTTTAGTCACTCCCATGAAGCACTCCCGATACTGCATCTCCCCTTACTGAAGCAAGCTAGCAATTTTTGTTGAGTATAAACCAGAGGTGGAGTGTACTGGTTTTAGGGAAACTGGATAAATGGGGACTTCAGAGCTGAAACTTACCTGTCTTCTTGTGTGAATTTCCATGGCTTGCTCTGACCTTTGGACTATACATTTCCCCGGAAAGGCACTCAGTTACCTTTCCCCTAAATATTTCCAGAGCCAATTCAGGCCTTTCCAAAACATAAAAAATGATTAATTATTAAATGTTAGGGGTTAAAGAGAAAGAGAAATAAAATTATGAGGTAACAAGAGATCTTAGAAATGAAAGCCATTTAAGTCTCTTGGGAGGTATCTGTTGTTTAAGAATGATGTGCTGTTGTTACCACACATAATAAGTTAGTCTTAAAAAGGCATTTATCCCCGCTGATGTTACAGTTTTTCTACAGACTAGTTTAGTGAACTGGATGCCATTCTCAGGTGTGAATTTTGGTCAGCTATGTTTAGCAGGAATTTTAATTACGTAATTATTTTGAAATGACACTATTTTAACTACGGAGTCTGTTCCATTGCATTTAACTTGCTAGTTAGATTGTGCCATTTAAGGGTTAAAGCAAAGAGGCCTTCCCGTTTCCATGTCTCGTTGGGTGGTTTAACTTCCTATTATCTGAAGAATGATATTGACAATGTGCTTATGACTTGTTCAAGTCCATTTAATGAGTATCTGTAGTATTCTGTTCCCTTGAAGAGTCATTCACATATAATACTTATTTGCATGCAACTATATGCATCGATTAACACTATGATCTTTTTGTTGTGGAAAAAAAAAAAAAAGCCCACAGAGCCCTGTGAATGGAAATATAAAACTTATTTAAACAACCATTAATTTTCCCTCTTATCTGCTCCTGGAACACCAGACTTTAGTCTTCCTGTTAAGTGGCTGAGTTCAATCCCGAGGACCTGAATATTAGGTTCCTGGCATTCAATCTAGTGCCAGCAAAAATGAACAGTCTTACCCAATGGCTTTAGGGACCAACAAGATTGAGGAGTTGTAATACCATTTAGCTAGGGTAAAAGCGTGGCTTCTAAAAATGTTTATTCTTAAATTAATAAAAGTCATTTCACAGATAAGGAAGAGCAGACAGAAAATGTAAAGGGAGGTAATCCTAAAATTCTAATGATAGAGCAGAGTAGTTTATCATGGAAAAGAAGCAGCCGCCTGAGGGGCACAGGTGCCCAAGGAGGTGGGGAGGTGAGAGGGAATGCAGTTCCAAGACTGGCATTGACTTTGAGCTTAGAGTTCCAAAGATAGGGTTTGCTGACTTAGAATTTCGAGGATGAATATAATTACAAAGAGGGTTGGGTGGGCAAGGGAAAGACGCTGGAATCCCTGAATTCCTTTCAAAATGTCAATAATCACATTGTATTGTTTCTGCTATTTTAACTTTTCCAGAGGTGTTACTCACTGAAAAGCTATCTAAGGAATTTGTTCTCTTAGTTATCCTGGCTTGGTTTTACCTGCTGCTCTTTGAATTGAGAGGGCAGTGTCTGACAGGCATTGGATGCCCCATCTGCAGAACGGTCTTGGAGATTCCAGAAGACAGCGATTTTACCTTTCGTTGCCAACCCCATTTGTTGTCCAGTCTGGACTTGAGCTTCATTCAACACACACCAAACCGTGTGCTGGGTACTGGGGAGATGCTACGGAGCTGATAATCCACAGAGCTGACTAGTTTTACTAACTATAACGCCAAATCAGACTGGGATAAGTGCCTCAAGAGTGTTCTAAACAAAGTGTTGAAGTTCATTCTGTGCGAGGCTCAAGGAACAGCTTAGAGAGAAGGTGACATTTCAGGGCACTCTAGAGCAAGAGAAGCATTTTGCTAGCTAGAGAAGGGATAGAGGTGCGACGTAAGCAGAGGGAGCACGAGGGCCGGGATGTGAAGTGCCAAAGGAGTGTTCCAGAAAGGACAAGTGGTTGATGGTGGCTGGATATAGCGGTTACTGAACCCCATAACAAGTCACTGTAAATGTCTCAAAAGCTACAGCTATGTCTATTTCTGGATGCATAAAAAAGAGACACCTGGAATAAATATCCATTTATCGCCCACTGGGTGCCCAGTTCTCTGCTTGGCACTACAGAAGATATACAGGAAGACCCATGCCTTGGGAATGTTTATATAGCATTCTGTCTAGAAGAAAGATGAACTCACATAAAATAATGTAAGATAATATTACAGCTTCTAAAGCAAAGCATTAGATTGCCCCAGAACTCAAGCTGAAGATGATACCTCCAGAGAGCACTCCTGCTGTCCTGACACACGCCCCCCAATAGTGGTACAGGCAGGCTTTAGCCCCCCTGAACCAGCAGAAAGGCTGAGGGCTTGAGATGCCTTCACCTCAGAAACAGGTATAAAGGTCACAGCTAACCTTTACCTAGCCTTGTATGCACCTGTAGATGTTTACATGGATTAACTAATTCAGTCTTCACAATTACTGTATTTTGGGCGAAACAATTAACATCCCCATTTACGTATAGAGAAACTGAGGCACAGAGTCATCTGCCGGAATTCAAATCTACACGGTCTGGCTCCAGACTCCTCTCAAGTTAAAATTCCCAGACTTCAGCCCAGTATCTGGTGCTGGGTGTTTTTCCCTGAGTATTTTCAGGATAATACGATTCAAAGCGAAATAAATACTTGAAAGCCCCAAATCTATAAGGAAGGAGAACGCATATTCGCTCTACAGCCTCAACTTTTGCCCGACCCAAGGCCAGCAAGAAAATGTTTCTTTTTATTTATATAGTTTTCTTTTTTTGTGACAACTTGGTGTTTCTGAACGCTAGGGGCTCCCGGATTCTCTGGTTTGAGAGTAACTTTTCCTTTTAGGATTTTTTTTTTTTTTTTGAAGGGGGTGGGGGAAAATGTGGCCTTAATTATCCTACGTCTTAGGCAGCTTAAGGAAGGGGCTGTGCTTTCGTGATCTCTTCAGAGCCAAGTAAGGAGGTCCCTCTCTTTGCCTCTGTCTGTCTCTCTCTCTTTTTAAAAGGACCTCGTGCAATAAAAGTGCAGAAACAAACCCAGGCGACCACAACAGCAGCCGCGGCGGCAGCAGGAGGAGGAGGAGGAGGAAGAGGAGGAGGAAAAGTCGGAGTTGGGGCAGGCGCTCCGGAGCGCCGGGGCTCGGAGCGGCTCCCATTCATTAAGTAAGCAGCGGCCGAGGAAGGTGGCCGAGCGCCCGCGCTGCCCACTCACCCGCTCCAGCAGCCGGACACGCGCCAGCCCCGCGCGCCGCGCGCAGTACAGCTCCGCAGCAGTGTCTGCGCGGCAGCCGGCTCTCCTCCCCCTGGACTCTTCGACGCTGTGGGGCCGAGAGAGGAGCGCAGAGGAGCAGCGCGGAGCAGAGAACAGCCCGGGCTGCAGCGGGAAGCGCGCGGCGGTCTGCACCGTCGCCGCCGCGCCGCGAGCGGGGGGCCGAGCCTCCGCGTCCAGCAGCAGCCGCGGCCGGGAGGCGGGCCGGGCGCGCGGGTGTGTGGCTGCCGCCGCCGGGCGTCTTCGCGGGGCCGGAGGCTCGCGCCGCAGCCAGCGCCATGCAAAACTACAAGTACGACAAGGCGATCGCTCCGGAGAGCAAGAACGGGGGCAGCCCGGCGCTCAACAACAACCCGCGGAAGGGCGGCAGCAAGCGGGTGCTGCTCATCTGCCTCGACCTCTTCTGCCTCTTCATGGGTGAGCCCGACCCCCAGCTCCGGCCCCGCGCCCCCGCGCCGTCAGCCCCCCGGGTGGGGGTGGGGGGCAGCCCTGTCCCGCAGCCCTCGCACTGCCCGGAGCCCGGGCGCCCGCCCTTCCCGGGGCTGCCGATTTCCCGGCCTGGAAGCGGGCGTGGGGCGCGCGCAGGCTCTCCCGAGCCACCGGAGCCCGGCCCCTTAGAAGCCGCCTCCGGCCGGAGGCGCACGCAGGGTCCCGCGGAAGGTGTGGGTTCGGCCTCTTAGCGCAGGGCGGTGGGCGGAACCGTGACCTAGAGCCCGCGCGGAGCTTGGTGCCCCCCGTCCGAGTAAGATGGATCTCCTGGGGCGCCGGGCCCCCGCCTGCAGCCGCGCTGCCTCCTCGCTGACTGTGTGTAAACACCCAACCCTTCCGCTCCCGCCTCCTCGTCCCGGCCGAACTCGAGCTGGCCTTTCCCCGGCTCTCCTCCTCACCCCCAGCCCGCACGCCCCCCGGGGGCCTGGGAGCTGCGCCCCGGGGGCTTGACGCGGGCACCCACTAAACTGCCACTTTGTTAGGCGCCTACTGTGTGCCGGCGGTAGGCGGTGTCACGGACACGGTTTCAACCAGCCCTTGCCCCGACTCCGTGCAGGGTAGGTGAGGAGCCCCATTTCACCGATTAGAAAACTGAGGCGCTGGGAAAGCAATCCAAGATCAAGATCGTGTTTGGGGACCACGATTAACTGCCGTCCCAGAAAGTTACGGTGATGGTTCATTTTTGTTTTCCAAACTAGTTGGATGCCCCAGCCTGAAGTGTGGTGGGCGCTAAAAAAAAATTGATCTGGGAGTGAGGAGGATTTATGAACTTGGCGGGGGCAGGGAGAAAGCTATTGACATGAATCTACAGGAGTTCCAAGGTTGAAGTCAGAGTAGAATTTTTTTTTTTTTTAAACGATTCATGGTGTAATGGAAAGGGCACAGGACTTGTCATCAGAACATTGCTACCCTGCCACTTGCTGGGCGTGCCACCCCCTTGCCTTCTGGGCCTCAGTTTCCTCATCAGTTGAGTGAGTGGGTTGAATTAGATGCTCTCCTAAGGCCCGTTCCTGCATTAAGAACTCGGATTTGGTCCAGGAGCTGTTCTGCCAACTCTGCTAACTGAAGAAACATCTGTGTTCCCAATTCAGTTCCCTTAAAATAGAACTCCTGCACGGAGACGTAAGTCCCCTTTGAAATGGATTTGTCCGTGCAGATTGTGCGAACCCGAGACTTAGTGGGCTGGAGTTACGCTTCTCTTGTGTTTCATGACTCTTTTCTGCAGCAAGGTCCTCACTGAGGTCCTTCCGCCCTGGACTTGAGCGTCCCTAGTAAGTTGGGGAATCAAAGGAAGATGGGACACCTAGAATTATTAAAACATAAGAATTCTCCCCTTTGGGGACAGAGAGACAGCTGTGGGTAAAATTGTGTTCTGTGGAAGGGAAGAGAGATGGACCAGTTCAGGTGGCAAATCTGCTTCCCACCTCTTCATAGACATTGGAGGTTTAGATGCTATGTAAAGGAATTGTCACTGGGGGGCCTGCCTTCCTGTGGGCCGCTGGCTTATTATCCCACACAGTGGGAAGATTAGTATTTAAAGTCTGCTGCCAAGCTATTGAATTTTTAAAAGGCCCTCCCTGGTCCTGGGGGAGTACAAGGAGAACACTAGACACATTGAAGTTGTTTGCTGTAAACTTGTCTGGGGCTTCCCAGTGTTTACCGGTGTGTTTTGTTGGTGGTAAGCTAAACTCTTCCCAGACGGCCTGTGCTGAGTACCCTCCTACCTCCTACTTTGTGATTAGGAAAGCAGAGCTAGAAGGAGCCTGTCAGCCTTTGTACAGTTTCATTGTTCTCCTCCCCTCTTCCACTCTTCTGATTTCAGAAGGCGGTCCTGAGACACGGTACATTCTTATTAAAGGGAAAAGAAGTGTGAAGGGATTTGCAGGAAGACACACCTATTAGCTATAGTTTAACCAGGGACATCGTTGTGCTATGAAGGTGCAAGTAAGGTGGATGTTTGCACATTTCACTTCATCTGCCCCAAGTCTCCCTGTGTCCCCCCAAAGCTAATATTCTCTACCTGGCTATTGATTATGTTTACTCACGGTTGGTCTGTTGGAATAAATGCTTTTGTTTACCTCAAAAAGGTGATACCTGGACCCTGCATTGTCTTCTGGGGCACAGAAGGGTATTTAAAGGGTATTTGCCTTGCTAATAAAAAAAACAAACATGACAACGAAGTCATTTTCAAAGTGACTTATGGTCAGTGTCTCCCCTATGCAAAGACCGAAATATAACATCACTAATTTAATGCCTCACCTACCTTTAATAAGAAAAACTGTAAGATAAATACTTGAGAAATTTATGCGGGAGAACTCTGGCTTCCAAGAGAAAATTAATAACACAACATGTGATTTTAATATCCCCTACACAACAGTCCTAAAAAAAAATTATTTCTTCTTGGTTCACTTTTTGCCTAAGACTGTCAGTGTGATTTAATTTTTATATGGTTTATTGATCATATGGTCTGGATTACAGGGCACTAATATAGTAAAAAAGAGAAACATAGTTTTCTGTTTATTCTCTCACAGGAATATATACCAAGCTTCATCTCCTTGTATCTGGAAAAAATAAAAGCTGATGTGCTACATAAGTGTTATGTGAGTGGAAATATGCAAGCAGTTGAACTTGTTTCACATACCTTCTCGGAATGTGAAATTCTTTGCAAAAAACAAAAGTCCACTCTTGTTTGAAGGCCAAAAGAATCTGGTGTCCGAGAACCCCAAAGGGAGTTGACCTCCCATTGAACAGCTGTCTTTGCCAACTAATTGCTTTGATAAATACAGTTCCGAATCTTTGTGTGCTAGTCTTTCTGAAATTGATTTTGTTTTCCTTTCAATTACATAATATGTCCCGCCTCTTGTTTTTCAAGCATAGGTTTGGGTGTACCAGGTGACAAGAGACCAGCAGAGGCTGTTCCCAGGCAAGAAGGGAGGGGCATCTACTGTCTTTCTAAGCTTTGTTAGCCTCTTCTTAATATAAGTGTGTGTACTCTTCGCTGTAGCCTTCATGGAGAGATAACCTCCATTTCACCGGTGAGGAGACTGTGCGTTAAGGAGGAAGCTCTGAGATGCACCCTGAAGTCGATTTGGGTAGAGGCTTAGTTCTCAGTGAACGTGACTGGAGCCCATCTCCCTTTCAAACTCAAGATACTTATCAGAAAATGCCAAAGCTGTTTGCAGAAAGTCCTGCCTCTCCGCATTTCCCAGTTAACTTATTTGTACCAAAGCAAATGGAGAGAGGTGGTTGAACTCTTCTGGTCAGAGATACGGTCTTATTGCCCCACAGCATTGTTTGCATTGTAAGCGAGTTCCAAAACTACGTAGTTCACAGATTTTTGAGGGCACCTTTGTCCCCCATGAGACCGTGGTGCCACAGAAAGGACACCAGCTGTACGTGGCTGGAGCAAAATGCCGAGATTTTGGTAAAATCATGCTGAGTGTCTATGGCCCCGCTTTCCCTCTCTCCTGTCCCTCATCCCAGCTAATTGCTGAGTGCCTCCTTCCAGCCCGTGCACTTGGAGGGCTGGGCAGCTTTAGACAGGTCCAACTTTTTCTGTGTAGACTTTGCTCAAGGCCCTTTATCCTTTGAGTTCAGTTAGCTCATGTGCTAAGTGATGAGCAGAACGGCCACTCCATTACACTGCTGTAAGGATCAGAAGAAATCTTGGGTGTGACCATTTTTTTAAATCTCCTGAGACTTGGGCGAATGCAGGGGCAAACGCAGGGGATTTATAACCTGGGGCCCTGGACATAGTTTTCTGGTTGTCTTCCTATGTCTTGTCTCAGAATCACAGGTAGATGAGGCCATGAAATAAATACTCAGTAGTAATATTATGCTGAAGACCATAAAGCTGCACTTCAAATAGGAGAATGTCACATTTGCCCAGTAAGTTGACAACAGATGATTTCCATTCATTTTGACTCTACACTTGAGCTGAGAAGGCAGCCTCTATAATGGAGCAGAACTCGTGAGCTGACTGATCTTCACAGTGTACCCTGAGCTGTCCTTAGAGAAGGTTCTCTTGTTTAGGAAAAAAAAAAAAAAAATTGTTCCTCATTTGGCTTTTGATACAGAGGGTAGATAATCTGAACTTAAATCATGAGGGGTGGGAGGAGTTTGAAGAAGCAGGTGTTTGGTCAGGTTTAGTCTGAAAAGCTGGACTCTTGTGCCAGTCCCCACCAGGAAATGCAGTCAACAGGTGGAGTGTCATGAAGCAAAGGGAAAGAAGCTCAAATAGGTAAAAATGTAGAGTTTGGATGCTCAGAAATCATGCTGTGTAATATAGCAGTTCCAGAATATTCTTGGCCTTTTTTGACTTTCAGTTAAACGGTTGAGACAGAATTCCTAGAACTGGTTCCATATATGGGCTACGTAACCTCATCTTGTGTTATTATTAAATTATTCACTTTCCATCCTGGAAGAGAGGCGGCGTGGGATAGCGAAGAGAACCGGAGACTTAGAGCCACAGGCTTCAGGTTCCAGGCTGGCCAGCGCCAGCATCCGGTTATGTGGTTGTGGACAAGTTGGTTTTCTATGGATCTCAGGTTTTTCTTTTCCATTGGTGAAGTGGCTGGTTGGGCAGGATCACGTCTAATGGGTAAAGCTGCCCTGCAAGGTTCTGTGACGGATTTCTGGCAGAGAGGAATGACCCATTTGTTGAATGTCTCCCTCGTGCGTGCCCTTTGCTTAGCTCTTCATTGTACATTACCACAGGGGGTCACCCACCCCAACAGTGCTGAGCTGCAGACTCCTGTAGACGCCTTTAGGAACAGACTCCTATAGAAATAGGAGTTCTGGCCTTGGACTGCTGCTTCCGTGCTGCGTAACTTCAGAGAAATGCCGTTGACTTACCTGGGCCTGGGTTTTTTCATTATTGCCATCATCTGGATCATCTTCTCAGACCTCTTCTAGCACTAACAGTTTTAGGATTCTGTGCTGGTAGATACATACTGTGATGCAGAAACCCAGGCATTCTGGATTGACTGGATTGAACAGAACCCATTCCTTCTGTTAGAACACTCATCATTGATTGAATTGTTACATTTTTTACCAAAGACTTAATGCTGACCATTAGCTTATATCGGTATTCATTCCGAAGGGAAAGTAAGCACTGTTACTGAAGTTAACCCAATATGCTGAGAAACCAGCTAGATTTTTCCTTGGCCAGATGTGTCTTATAACCTGCCTCCTGAAATTTATAGTACAGTTGACCCTTGAACCATGCATATGACTTTTTGACTTCCCAGAAAACCTAACAGCCTGCCATTGACCGGAAGTCTTCCCGGTAACATAAATATCGGTTCCCACATAGTTTGTGTGTTATATGTATTATAAGCTGTGTCCTTACAATAAAGTGAGCTAGAGAAAAGAAAATGTTCTTAGGAAAATCATAAGGAAGAGAAAATACATTTATAGTACTGTATCAAAAAAAAAAAAAAATTCTGTGTATAAGTGGACCTGTGCTGTTCAAATCTGTGTTCTCAGAGTCAGCTATAGTCACAAGCACACAAACACAACAGGTAACTTTCCCTTCTTTTTTTTTTTTTGTTACTCTCATTATATTCACTAAGTATGTGTTTTTAATAACTCAGTAAGTTTTTTTTTTTTTTTTAAAGATTTTATTTATTCATTTGACAGACACAAGTAGGCAGAGAGGCAGGCAGAGAGAGAGGAGGGAGCAGGCTCCGTGGGAGCCTGATGCGGGGCTCGATCCCAGGACTCCGGGATCATGACCTGAGCCGAAGGCAGAGGCTTTAACCCACTGAGCCACCCAGGCGCCCCAATAACTCAGTAAGTTTTGATAACTTAATCTACCCTGTGAACCACAGAATATAGAAGTAGATTTTCATTCATCCACTGTCAAACGGTCCAGCCAAACATCTTGCATGGGTTGAAATAAAGAAGGAAACTTCCATTTCGTAGGTAAGCCATGCTGACTTTTCCAGAATGGTTGAAAACCTCTGTTTCCTCATTGTCCTGAATGGCTGGGGTCTTTTGTTTTTGCTTTTTGGTTCTTGGTTTTTGGGTTTTTTTCCCCTTAGCCCACTCTTTTCCATCTTTCTAGCGTACTTAAGACATACACCAGGGGGTATAGCTGTCTTTGTGGGATACTGTTAAGGTTAGAGTTGGTGGCCGTTTCCACTTTTAGCCCTTTTTTGATTTCCTGTCAGTTTGGATTCTTTCTTTCTCCTTCCTGTGCAGTTGCTTGGGCTGGTAAGCCCAGTTGGTCGCAGCACGATGCTAATGAGACCGTAGGCAAGGACTTCTTCCCTGTGTAGGCAGTGATATTTATGGGGACACCCTACCCAGCGTGTCAGTTCAGCCAGTACACATTATTGGAGGAGCAATCACTTATTTGGGGGGTGTCTATTATATCAGCACTTCACAGACTAACCTCATAAAGAGACCCATCTGGTGTAAAACAGAGGTTCTCAGGCTCCTTCTCAGGAAATTCAAATTCAGCAGGCCAGGGCCTGGGAGTCTGTATTTTTTTTTAAAGCTTCTGGTGATTCTCCTCAGGCCAATCAGAGAATCACTATGTTGTTTAACAGCTGTTGTCTTAAGGGCAGTTGGCTACAGCCTGGGCTTTTTGTCCCTGGCCTGAATGTTCTGGCACTTTTCATGCTGTTAGGTTTTTTTTTTTTGTTTTTTCCCTTTGTGGCCTGCACACCTGTCTTTCAGTAAAGATAATGAAGCTTGTTAGAATTCGTTCAACAGGAAAAATAACCTCTGGGTGCAGGCCTGAAGGTCTCTGGTGACTTTTTTAATGTAGGGACTTGGTGGTGTCTCCTAACTGCTGAGAGGCTGGGATTTTTTATCAGTTTCTGGGTCCTAAACTGAGTTCCGTCTAGTGGAAGTTGCCCACCTAGTGACCACTTTTGGAAAAATGAGGTGTTAGCTCTGTAAATATTTTCTTTTGAGATACTGAAGTTTGTGTCTGAGTGAAAAGTGAAATGAATAAATGAGATTTGGAATAGAGCCTTTAAAAGATCAAAGTTAGCTTGGCATAGTATTGTGGAAACAATACAAGCTTTGGATTCCCTCCCATCTGGGTACAACTTGGGCGAAAAGTATTTCACCTTTCCAGGCAGAAAGGTGTCCTCATCTGGAAAAGAAACAAGAGACCCAGTGACACCCTGGTACAGTGAAGCTCCAATGAGATCGTGATTCTGAAAACCCTTTAGGAAGTTAGAAAAGCCCTCAATCATGATTATCAGGTATCACGTTGCTATTATTACTCATAGTAATAGTAGTATTTTCCTTTCCTTCCCAGTGTTCTTACTCCTCAATGGTGCTGTGAAATCGTCTCATTTTTGGGCAGCAAAGTTGCCTGAAGTATATTAGGGGGAAAAAACTGTGAAGAGAGTCCTAAGAAATAACCAAGCAGAGGGAACACAGATATTTTCCTTTAGCCGAAGAAAAGCAGGTACAGGCAAATGACCCCATCTGGGAAGGTCACAATGCGGGGACCTTGGTCATCTTTGGTGGTTGCTTTCTTCTTTCCCTTTGAAAGGGACATGGTCGTGTCATCTTAAGAGAAGACAAAGACTCGCTCTTTTCTAGTTCCTTCCATTTTATTCGTTTCAATTGTATTGAGTCCAAATGTGTACAATATGTTTTACAGGGCCTGCTCTAGGATACAAATAGGAGTCTTTTTTTTTTTTTTTCTTTTCAAGATTTATTTATTTGAGAGAGAGAGAGACAGCTAGCACATGAGCGTGGGGTGGGAAGTGGTAGAGGGAGAGGGTGAGAGAGAATCTCAAGCAGACTTCGCATGGAACCCTATGTGGGTCTTGACCTCACAACCCTGAGATCATGACCTGAGCTGAAATCAAGAGTCAGACGCTGACACCACTAAGCCACTGCTCCGGCACAAATACAAGTCTCAAGGATCACGTTGGGAGGTGAGGAGCTAGGTATACACAAATAACTGCAAAACAGCCCAGAGTGTGCTGAATGAGCCTTTCTGTGGGCAGTGTAAATTATGAAAATGCTGTTGGAACAGTTGTTCACTGCCTAGTTCATGGAATCTTTAGAATTTGATGGTTGTTGGGGTGCCTGGGTGGCTCAGTGGGTTAAGCCTCCGCCTTCGGCTCAGGTCATGATCTCAGGGTCCTGGGATCGAGCCCCGCATTGGGCTCTCTGCTCAGCAGGGAGCCTGCTTCTCCCCTCTCTCTCTGCCTGCCTCTCTGCCTACCTGTGATCTCTATCGAATAAATAAATAAAATCCTAAAAAAAAAAAAAGAATTTGACAGTAGCTCTTGGAGTTGTCATTATCAACAACATCAAGGTCATTTTTTATCTCCGTCAGAAACACAGGCCTCTTGGGGCAGGGCAGGGCAAGAGGTGGGAGCAGGGGACCACAGGTTTTTGAGTCCGACAGATGGGATTGTGTTTGCTGTTATTGGCTGGGAACCCTAGGGAAGTCACAAGAGTCTCCGAGGTCCCTGTCTTCTGGTTTGTAAATCGGATGGTACGGGCGTCGCAGAGGTGGGAGGCTATGCCAGGTATGCTGTCTGTGGCTGGGTGCCCAGAGGTGGTAGCTGCTGTCACGCTTGTCACCACAGCCTACCCTGTGCCCTCGGTGTGACAGGAGGAGCCCGAGGCCTGGACTGGGTGGGTGGTGATGGTCTGGCGATCCTGAAGGATCAGGGCCTGCAGCCCATGCTTTGCCTTTATACCATTTTGCTTTTCTGGTGTTGTTGACTTGTCAGTTTGAGATTGGGATTGTCCGGGAGGTCTGGTTCTCCAGAGAGCTATAATCTCTTCTTTCTCCTGCCTATGTCACTTAAAAAAGGAACAAGACAAGCGGGTTAACTGTTAATCCCGATTGTCGGGTCATAGTCAAGTGAGGCCAGAGAGGCATGAGGCAAATTTGAAGGAGGAGGCAGTTTTCAGATACCACTGTTCTTCCAACTGGTGCTTGTTCTAGAAAGTGCTTATTACCAAAGATCACCATGGACTGATTTGAGCTTAAACAGGCGCCCGCTTTTGCAAACGATGTATCACAGGAGAGAAGAAAGAGAAACCCAAGTTTTCAAAGTTTTTGCTTTTTAAAAACCTCTTGAGGTAGAAACTATTTTCGTTTGACCAAGGAGGAAACAGAGTCTCAGATTAAATAATTTTCTCAAGGTCCTGCCTTAGTTGGTGGGGCCAACATTCAAAAGATAGCTAGGTCATGTTCTCAGACATCCTCGTGGAACTCTCCTTCCCTTAGATCCAGGCTTATAAATTAAAATCTGCCTTGAAATTCCCCCAACTTAAAACCAAACCAAACAACACACATAGGATCCAGTTGGAAACTTTTGAAAGGAACTTGCTGATTTCTGTATGCTTTGAAAGTATATGTTGCAATCAGAATATTGGTGGTAAGCGTGTTTTTGAGGTTTGTCACAAATTAACAAAATTATATGCCTCGAGAGTTTTGCAGAGAAATGCAAATCAGTATAAGCACCTCGTCATAATAAGCAGTATGCTTCGGTTCCTGTTTATGTATCCCCCAAAGCACATAATACACATAATTATATTGACACGAAGGAAGCCATTCTCATTGATGGTTTCTTTATAACTGGCCCCCAATTAGTTTGCGGTATCAATCAGTGTAATTTCTCGAGAGCCTATTTAATTAAGTCTAGGTTTGTATCTGTCTTTCAAGCATCAGTCTTGTCTTCCGTGGTTGCTTCCTGAGCACCTACCTTGTGCCGGGCCCCCAGGGTCTCTTGACCTTTAAGTATTCTCAGGCTGGGAGTGGGAAACAGACTTGGTGAGATTAAACACACTAAGTGTCCCGAATGTGGATGGTAGAGGAGGAGCTTTAGCAAGGAAATGAAGAGTGGGGAAGTTTGCCTGAGGGCGTGGAGCTGGGTCATGCAAGAGAAATCCCAGCTCACCTGCCAGGAGAGGGGAGAGGGAGATCCAGCACAGGGAGCAGCAGGTACTGAGCAGGGCACGCGTGAACAAGCCGGGAACGGAGAGTGTGAGAGGCTGCCGTGTAGTACGGCGTTGTGTGTCTATACCGTGTGATGGAAGGAGGATGTTGGAGATGAGGCCGGAGAGATAGGTGGGAGCCCGATCAGGGAAGGCGGCGGTGAAAGGCAGGCAGTGGAGGAACTTGAACTTTATTTCGGAGGACCAGCCGAGCCAATGAAATTTTATTTTTGTTTTCGTTTTCCTTTTTATTATGGAAAATGTCATATAGAAACCAAACACCGTATATAGCTAGGAGTGGAATTGCTAGGTCATATGGTAACTCTGTGTTTCACTTGTTGAGGGACTGCCAAATGGTTTTTTCCACAGCGGCTGCACCGTATTTTAGAAATAGTGTGACATTAGTTAAAATATGTAAGGAAAAAAATGAAACGTTTTCTGGACAACATTTGGAATTAGCATATTCATGAATAGTTTTAAGAGAGGATGAATCTGCTCTGAGTTGCATTTGAGATCGCTGGGTTTGAGGCGAGGTAAATTGGAGAGAGGAGAGGGGACCAGTAACAGCGAGGCAGAGTTGCACCGTAAGCACTGGAGACCGAGAAGAGAAGGGTGAGTGAGAAGGATGACAGGTAGCTCCTGATCTCCTGGGTGGGAACCTCTGAACAGTGGTGCTGCCATTCCCTTCCCAAACACTTTCCATGCAGTGTTTGTAGAAAGCTAAATGAAATCCATCTTGTAGGATTACTGAGATGCTTCATGGTCATGGCCTTACTAGGCAGATGAAGCTATAAGTTCTCTTTCTACCCCCACTCTGGAATTTCTTAGGTTCTCAAATGCCCCTTAAAATAAATGGGCCATTGGAAATCCTTCTGGTTTAGAGAAACAGTTTTTCTTGGGTTGTAATGGTATTTTTTAAAAACAGTGTTGTTGAGATATAATATCTGAATTATATATATGTTATATGTGTATATGTGTTATATATGTCATATATATGAGTTACACATATGTTATATATAGATAATGTATAGTTCACAGGCTTTCAGTACAGTCTACAGAGCTGGGCAACCATCACCACTATCAATTTTAGAACATTTTCATCACTGCAAAAAGAAACTTGCACCTGTTAGCAATCACCCTCCATTTACCCTTTTGGTCCCGCCATGGCAACAACTGACCAACTCTTTAGGTCTGTACATTTGCCTATTCTCAACATTTCATGTAAGTGAAACTGTATAATATGTGGTCTTCATGAATGGCTTCTTTGACTTGAGATAATGTTTGCAAGGTTTATCCATAACTTATCACCAATGTATAGCATGTTTATTGAGCATGTGTTAGAACTTCATTGACTTCTTTTTTTTTTTTTTAGATTTTATTTATTTATTTATTTATTTGTCAGAGAGGAAGAGAGAGCGAGCGAGCACACAAGCAGGCAGGCAGGCAGAGGCGGAGAGAGAAGCAGGCTCCCTGCTGAACAAGGAGCCCGATGTGGGACTCGATCCCAGGACTCTGGGATCATGACCTGAGCTGAAGGCAGTGGCTTAACCCACTGAGCCACCCAGGTGTCCCAACTTCATTGACTTTCATTGCCAAATAATATTCTCTTGTATGGGCATACCACATTTATTTTATACACTTAGCAGTTGATAGATATCTGGGTATTTTCCACTTCCTGGCCATTCTGAATATTGCTGCTATGAACACCCGTGTTCAGGTTTTTTGTGTGGGCGCACACTTTCAGTTCTCTTGGGTATCTATGCCTCAGGAGTGGAATTGCCAGATCACATGGTAACTCCGTGTTTAACTTCTTGAGGAAACCACCAAACCGTTTTCCACTGTGGCTGTGCCATTTTAGAACTGTCTTAGGATTAATTAAAATATGTAAGGAGAGAACACAAAAGTTTTACCAAAGACCTTTGGAATTAACATATTCATGAAACCACTCTAGTGTGGCTTTGTTCTTCCAGCCATTTTCCACAAAGAAGCAAAGTTTTTAATCAGTTCACTACTGTCACTGGGTTGGAGATGAGTGAGCAGAGAACAATGAAACTGACTGAGAAAAAGATGCTGGGTGGTCAGCGAGCTCTGCTCACCCGCTGAGTAACATACTTCCACAGACCCGGGATGTCACAAGCACATTCCTGCCTCGGCCAAATGAAAACAAGCCTGGGGTCTTCAGAGGCTCTTGAAAACGATTAAGAGTACAGATGCTAATATTAAGCTCTTCATATTCCTAGGATCTGTTTTACAGTATTGTTTAAGACCACGAGGTAGAATTGTAGTTTCTGGTGAGGTTGATCGTTCACCCTTTACCTGCTGCATGTGTGGCTGTGTATGCACCAGTCATCCCAGAAGCCAGAATTACTATCTTTTGGACTCACGTGCTGGATGCTGGAAATGGTTAAAGACTGTTAAGACCCAAACACACATCTTTAGGAATTAGTCGATGCGTCAAGTTGTAAGTTACACTAAAAATTAAATTGTAAGTGCTTAAAAAATTAAACCACCTGCATGACAAAAGGGTGCGGAAGAGACACTCACCTTTGTTATTGGAAGCGTTAGACGCGGTCTGGCTTCATCTTTCCAGTAATAGAATAAGGAGATGTCAGTCACTGGGTTTAGCAACTCAGAGAGGGCAAATGGTTTGCCCAGGTTCACACAGGTCATGTGGGTGGGGGCTGGGCTGGCACTCAGGCCTGCCCAAATAATGACAGTGGCTGACATTTGTCAGTACCCGCTCTGTGCCTCTCACTGGGCAGAGCAGTGTGCACGCGTTCACTCGTTTAACCCTCCCAGTGAGCCTGTGGGGTCCTGCTTACTGTTTATCTCCATTTCATAGAAATGAGGTTCAGGGAGGTTCAAAAAATCACTTCTCAGAGGTTCCGTGGTGGTGACTTGCAGCGTTGGGGTCAGACCTAAGACGTCTGACCCATCGGGCCATCCTTCGCCACCGGGCTCTGCTGCTTTTGTTTTCCAGGGCTTCTGAAGTTCCCTTTCTGTCTGTACCCCTCTGTGCTGGCTCTCCCATTGTCACATGTGATGGTTTGTCCCAAATGGGTTAGACTTGGGATTCTCACCCTGGGCTCTCTGGACCTGTAAAGGTATATTAGGGCAATTAGGAGCCATCTTATGCTATTTTCAGCGCTTCAAAAATAGCTAACCTGTACTGTAACACATTTACCAGTGTGCAGCTAGTCGAGACTCACTCAGAGCATCGGCCTCTGCCTAGCCGAGTCAGAGCGTTGGCATTCTGTGCTATCATGTGAATGTCGAAGGGCCCCTGTCCGCTCACTCTGGTCTTGCTGGTTATTTCCACTACTCAGGAGATGGGGTTGCCACTTTTCTCTGCTTTGATTAACAAAAGGAGAGAGACAATTCAAAGTATAGTTTACTTGGGAAATGAAGACATCTTCCAGATGTCACAGAGGGTCAAGAAGGAAGCAGCAGGTATCTTTGGTGGTCAGAAGCCCGGACATCCTAAAATACATCAGCCACTCTGTGAATTTAGAGGAGGGGAAGACATCGTATCATGGGAAGATGGTCTAAAGGGAAGAGGGGCTAGGCCTTTGTCACTCACATCAGTAATGTGTCGCTCTGTAAGTGACATTTTTTGTATCATGGACTTGATCTGCTATCCTTGTGGTTTGTTGTAACCTTTGGGTCACATAGAGAAATTGTGAGCTTCTCTGGTTAGTGGCTGTGGGCACAGCACCTTCATTAAATGTGGTGAATAGAATTTCTGCTAGTAGCCTCTTCCCCACAAATGACCCACATTGTTGTGGAGTTAGCAACCACTAACAGGAAGTGGCAGAAATGCTTGTCAGCCGCACAGTGGATTTCATTAGACATTTGCCCAAAGTAGCTGTTTTGGTCGATTTGGCCTCCATAGGTTTCTGGGGAAGAAGGGCCTAAGATGTTAGTTCCCAGCATTGCATTTGTCTTGCTGTCATCTTGGCCTTGGTGGACATTCTGATTAAATACATAGTATTTTCTTTTTTTTTTTTTTTAAAGATTTTATTTATTTATTTGACAGACAGATCACAAGTAGGCAGAGAGGCAGGCAGAGAGAGAAGGGAGGAAGCAGGCTCCCTGCTGAGCAGAGAGCCCGATGCGATGCGGGGCTCCATCCCAGGACTCTGGGATCATGACCTAAGCTGAAGGCAGCCGCCTTAACCCACTGAGCCACCCAGGCGCCCCAATACATAGTATTTTCTTTTGAAGTAATCTCATATACTGTGATTATAGGGAAGAACTTCTAGCAGGCTGAGATTTTTTAAAATATTCCCAAGGTTGTTACCAACTTACCTGAGTCTTGTTTAGTGGGCTTCTCGCTTGAATCTCTTTGGAGAAAATAATTCCAGTAACTAGGCGGGAGGGATGATGGGCTCCTCTCTTCCTAGTAAACCATTGCTTTGGAAGATCCCAATGCACTGTAGGCACTGGGTGACTCCCAGGGGCTGGCTGGGAAATTAAAATACATTTCTTGGGTCAAAACATTAAAAATACTGGGTGCTTTCAGTCCCATGAGGGAAATAAGCCATCTTGACTTTTGGTTTCATTTCCCTAGGGCCACTAATGGCTGAAGAACCTTTAATATGATTTTGCCTTAAATTGGATGTTTGCTGTTCTGCAGGCTTCTGCTGTGAAATCCGGTTATTGTTAATTAATAGTCTCTTTCCGTGGCTAGTTCCAGCAAATGATAAAGTATGCATCTGAGAATTAGAATGTAAATATCCTTTTTTGCCTCAGTTTCTCCCATTCTAGATCTCTAGGTGCCTAAATCCTGAAAGCTAACAAAAGACAAATGCCATAACACCCAGGATGGCATTCTCCAAATGCCAACTGGAAAAAGACTGGGAAAAGGACATTTTTGAGCCCTATGGTATAGTCAGGCATATCCACGTGTCTCATCAAATAGTATAATGCCTAAGGGGAGATACTGCTAGAACTGATTTTTGCAGTTGAAACCCTTGCCCTTTGGGGGGAGGTTGAGTAGCTTACTGAGGATCCTGCAACCGGAAAGTGGTCGAGCGCCTGGGATAAGAACCAGTCAATTCCTCTGCTCTTTCCTCCAGCCGTGAAGACTGGCGTTGGAATTTGCACTGACTTCTATTTTCAATAATAAGCTTACGAAGCAAGCAACTTAGCCAGAAAGTTTTGAAGTGAAATTATCAGGCCTTGTGAAGTGTTCCAAGTGTGGTTTGGGATTTAAAGCCTTTTGCCCATTTCAGTTTTGCCTGTTTCTTTGTAAAATTCCTGGAGGACAGAGATTAGGCTGAGAACCTTCAGGCTGGAAGGGGGAAGGGCATGCATTTTGCCGAATGCTTCTCTGGCAGACTATAAGGCAAGGGGCTTTACAGGCATTATTAACTGACTTGAATTTCATAACAACCCTGTGAAGGAGGAGGTTGGGGTTCATTTTAGTTTTCTATGGACCTAGTCAGCAATGCCTATCTCAACTCCTTTTGCTGGTGGGGGAGAGGTAGGGTGACACACCATATTAATAGCCCAACTAGTTAATCACTAGCAGAGATCATTTACTAAGATTTCAGGGGAAGTGCTTTGCTGGAATGTGCTTGGTGGTCACTCACACCACGCAGCCACTTTTATTGAAAATACATGGGGGAGGCTCAGCTTCCGTAGAGCATCAGAGAAGGACAGGCCAGGGCAGGAGAATATTTTGCCAATTCCATACAGAAATGGAGGGACTTTTCTGCAGAGGGAGAGCAGCTTCATATTCTACTGTTGCTGCTTCTTATCAGTCTTCCCCAAAGGAGTTAAAAAGGCAGGGAAATGCAACATTCTAAGCGAAGTAGCCTACACTTCGCCTAGAGGCTCTGTGTATTTCCCAGGCTATTGTAGGTTTCCTATTCATCTGGGATTTGAATGGTGGTGTGATTAGCATGAGAGCAAGTGTATAAAGTAGGTCTTTTTCTCCTTTTCCTAAAAGAAGTTTTGTGGCGTTTCTTTTTCTGAGAGAGTTGGCATGAAGCTTTGACAAACACAGACCCATGGAAAAGTTAAATAGGACTCAGAGAAGACCCATTTTGTACAGATCCTTCGCACTTAGAATGCTGAGCAGCAAAGCAGTTGGCAAGAGGCACCTCAGATTGTAGTCACGGCAAGGGCTGTTCCTCCACTCTGGACCAGTCAGTGATGGATGGGAAATACCCACCAGACCAATGGGAAAGTGCATTCTTGGCTGTTGACCAAAACTGCAGATGAGAACATTCCTTGGACCCCGTTGTCTGTCTTATCTGTCCTTCAGTATTTATTGAGATAAATGCAAAGGCTCAATGAGATACAAAGAATTACAAGAGGTAGAGCCTGCCCTTGAGGGGCAGGTGAGAAGATGAGGAGATAGACACACAGACAGAAAACACAGCCAGGTTTTGAGTGCAAAATTAAATGAAAAACTTCCAACATGGAGTCTAGGAGGCAGCTCTGTGCTGATCTTGGGCTCTGTTCCCTGCTTTGCTGTATTGGCTGGGGGACCCCTGGAAAATCATTGCTATTTTAGGAATGATACAGTGGGGGTGATGATTCATTCCCTCCCTACCTCATACAACTATTGCAACCCAAGGGTTTGCTGTCACAAATATATAGGAAAATGCTTTAGGCTATAAAGTCGTATCTGTATTGTGCAATGAAAAAAAAAGTATTATAGATATATATATATAATATATATACATATATATTATATATATATCTCTCTTCTGAATTTGTTCTGTCCTCTGCATTCTCCCTATTTTTCATTCGAGGTGCATGGTGTCACATACCTGCGGCTGAAAATATTTCTTTGGAGGTTTTATTTCAAGGTTGTCTGCTCTCCCCCATATATCTTTTATGCATTAAGTATACAGGAGTCATTTCTTAAAACTGTGGTTCTGATCACATAGGTCCTTCTCTACAGACCAGGACTTTTATGACCTCTCATTGACTACGAAATAAACTTTCAAATATACCTGAGACCCTTCAGAATCAGACCCCAGTTAACCTTTCCTGCTCCTCATTCCCTTGCTTCCCATCCCCACCTCTACTCCACTGCTCCATACTCTTGTCCCAGACATCTCCATCTTGTGGCCAGTCCACGTGCTTTCCCACTGTCATTCTTTCTCTTCATTCGATATGTGCTACTTACCTCACGATACTCACTCAGTTCAAGGGCAGCCCCTTCTGTGAAGCCTTTCCTGATTTCCTCTGGGCAGAATTAGACCTTCTTTGGGCCCTTTGTATTTATCTTTCTTAGGTGGAAAATTTTGGTTTACTTTCAGTTTTGTACAGTTCCACCTTAATAGGATATGACTTTTTGGTATATAATAGATGCTTAAAATTTTTTATTAAAGAAAATGGGGGTGAAGGGAGATGGGGTAACTGGGGGATGGGCATTAAGGAGGGCACTTGATGGAATGAGCACTGGGTATTATATGTAACTGATGAATCACTAAATTCTGCTTCTGAAACAAATAATACACTATATGTTAACCAAATCAAATTTAAATAAAACATTAAAAAAAAAAGAAAAGATGCTTTCAAACAAATTTTTACTAAAGAAAATGTCAACAAAAAGTTATTTTAGAAAATAGAGACAAGAAGCAAGAAGAAAAACAACATTTTTGCAGCCTCTATAACCACAATGGTAAGGTAGCCACTGGCACAGTATGTCTTCTTTCTATAAATAGCTACATTATTATTAAGTATAATTATAAAGCTAAACAGTGGGTGCTTAATATGTACTTCCTGCAAAGCAGTGTGATGAAATGGGGAAAAAAAAAAAAACAACCCTTTGCTTCTGGAGTTTGTAACAGCCCATCAAGTACTAACTAACTTGAGAGAATTGGGTATATACGAAATGAAATGCAGTTAGATATTTTGAGTTCAAGGTTGTATTCGTATAGTGTTTTGAACTTGGTCAACAGACTGAATTTGTATTAATGATGATAGCTCCCGTTTTAAAAAAAAAAAAAAAAAAAAAAAAAGTTTAACTTACCTTAAAAGCTAGGGCTGTTTTTAGAGTGAAAAGTTTTTCCTCATCTGGTCCTGCCCTAGGTGGGGTTCTTCAGGGAGAGAGCAGAAGCCTTCTGTAGAGGAAAGTTGCCCAAACTGGAAATAAGAAATCTGGATTAAAAAAAAAAAAAAAGGAAAGAAATCTGGGTTTATGTCCTGACTTTCTAACTTATTGGGTCACCTTGCCCAGTTAACTTTCCTTGTCTGTGACTGTCAGCCTCAACAAGTATGTTAATATGAAATCTGCCTTCCCATAGTTATAACATAACATCAGCTATGCTTGGTACTGTGTTGTTAAGTAATTATTACTATTATTAATAATATTAATAGATTTTATCATTAAAGTCCCAGAATAAGTCACTGTGATGTGTCATTTCAACAAATATTCCTAGAGCATCTTTAATGTACCAGGTGCTGTGCTTGGTGTCAGGATCTAACGATGAATTGGATGTGGTCGCTGGCCGTGAGTCTTCTAGAGTGGACCCTGGTAGATCAACTCTAGGATTACAGCACTGACATCATGCAGAGGTAGCAGAACTGATTGGGGAGGCTGAGTGGCAACATCACAGATGTTTGGACGGTGAATCGGAAGAATGCTATTCAGCCCCGCTGTCATATAAGGCATTCCACCAGCAGAGTGGTTCTCCTGTCTCAGCTCTGACCAGTATTGACCACCATGCTTTAGGAAAATCTTAGAATGCAGGAGTTGGGGGGACCTGACCATCAAGTTCCCCCTGCCTGCTTCTATTTTATGGATGAGAAGATGAGGCTAGGAGAAGTTAACTGTCTTGGAAAATGGGTAAAATCCAGAAGAAATAAAAACCTTACCTTGTGCAAATTCAAGTTTAAATCCAGTAAGGCCCATATTTTATTTATTTATTTAGTAAGTTCCATATTTTAAAGCATTCCTGGATACTGTGGATTTGGTTCTTCTACAAACCAGATAGTGGCCCCATGTGTCAGTAATCTACAAAGCCTTTTAAACCTTAACACAACATCCCAAAGCATAGTAATATATTCTTATAGTAGAAAAATTCCAAAAATACGATTATGTTTAAAGGGAATAACCCTCTCACCCATCAGTCCTCTAAATTCTAATCCCCAGAGGCATCGACTGTTAGCGGTTTCGAGTTCCTGCCAGCCTGATTTTGAAGGCACAGGTATTCTCGTTGACATCCAGCTTCAGCCATATTGCTCTCATTGTGTCCTAGACACACCCAACAGATGTCTGCCTTCTGGCCTTTGATCATGCCTTCCCTCTTCCAAGCACCCTCCCCTTCCTCTGTGCCTGTGGGAAAGGGTATCCATGCTGATGGCTGCTTTTTGCTCATCCTGCTCCCTCACTTACCTATTTTGGGGTACTTTCACCACCCCCCATCTCAAGTCATCTCAGTTCTGGCACTGATTAGCGACCTTAATTAAGCAGAGCACTTATGCTCTGTTGGTCTAATACTCCTCACCTAAATAATGGGGCCATTGAATTGATGGTCTTTAAGATCTGCTTGAGGCCATAAAATAGAAAAGATTGCCCCTAGCACAGTGCTTAGAAAATGGGTAAAATCCAGAAGAAATAAAACCTTAGTTGGGAGTCTTGACCATGTTCTGAATGCCTGAATCCTGTCACGGGACTTCAACATAAGAGGAGAGACAAAGAGAGTCATCTCAACTAAAGCCTTGCCTAAAGTGTTCCACTCTAAGAACAGAAGCAGGATGTGTCTTGGGGCAGTTCTGGGCTCAAATCTTGGTTCCACCATTTTGCTAGCTCACAACCCAATGCAAGGGTCATCATCTCTCTGAAATTCAGTTTCCTCATCTGGCAAATGGGGACAAGAATTCCTATCTTCAAGGTTGTCCCAAGGTTGGAAGATGCCTGGCAGAGCACGGGCTCTTCCGCATTGATCTCGGCCCTGCCCCCTCAAAAGTTCTTATTCGGAAACCATTTTCTGTCCCAGATAATTGGCAAGCTTCAGAACAAATAAGCCTGTGGGAGAGTGCTACCTGGATTGACGGCGTGTGTAGTATACAAAGTACGGACTGGACATAGCTTACCTGATCTTTGAAAAGTAGCTCTGGAGTCCTTCCAGAGAATCTCATGGCAGCTGCACTGATGTGGCTACCTTTCCATCTGCTCTCGCTGAAGGAAGGTGTTTTCCAGTTGGGAGAGTGCACGCTGGGAATCCGTCTTTAATGCATTCCAGTGTTCGGAGGCAAATCTTGCCTGAGAGATTAAGCTGAGCATATTAACCAATATCATTTAAAGTTGATTAAAACTATCATCTTAATTAAATACAAGAGAACAAGAAGTTCTCAGTCTTCTGGTAGCAATTAAAGACTAAAGAGTCAATTTGAAGTTGTTTTTGCAACTCTTAAAATAATACTCCCTCTCCCCACCCCCTCCCATGAAAAGAGTTTCTTAGCTATAGACATGCCCTCACATTGAGGTTTTTGAAAGCTGTTAGGACTACAAACCTGCTGGCAAGGCCTTCTGCTGCCAAGGCATCGGAGTTCTCAAAAGCAAGAGGGTTCAAGCTCAGGATACGCTGATTTGGAAAGAGAGCCCAAACAAAGGGCCTTTTGAGGCAGGAAACGGGGCTTTGGCCTCAGCACAGAGCAGTGTGGGATTAGAACAGCGCCCCGGGACTTGCCGAGGAGGAGAGGGACTATGAGATCGATGGAGGAAGTATAAACTTTCTCCATGCAGTGAGAGTTTATTCCAAAACCCTCGAAAGTTGTTTTCAGAAGCTGTTATCTTTCCTCTGTCAGCTTAATCACCACTCTTCTAAGTCTTCTAACAGAAGAGGGAAATGATCCCTGAAGGGACACACAGACGTGACCATTCTAGCAAGGCTGTCTGACCTGAGAGCAAAGGTTTTCTTTCAAGACCCAGAGCAGCTATGTTCATGAGTGCACATACTGCCCCATTTATTTGTGCAACATTTACTGATCACCTGCTATCTGCTAGGAACTGTGGAGTTGGAAGGGTACGGTTCCTGGTCAAGGAGCTCATACCTGAGTTGACCAGAACTTGAAGGCTTGAAGGAGACTGCCTTTCCTCATACGTATCCATCAATGCGTTCACATATGTGTGACCCTCTTCCCACACCACCCCCCAAACAGGTTTTTAAACATGACCTTCCCTGCAGTGATGCTTCTAATACTCATCTTCACAGCAGCAACTGACCCAATATTGAGCCCTGAGGACACAGATCAGTTAGAGAAGGGTGACAAACATGGAGAAGACTCAAGGATGTAACTCAAGCAGGAGACAGTAAGTTCTGGCAGATTCTAGTCTCCTCCTGTTCTTCATTTTTATGTATCTAAACTGTACCTACTAAGCAAAAACTTCCTGGAGCAGTAAAGACCCACTTCCTGTCAACTGCTGGGTAAGATCGGGGGAGGGGGCGGAGGGTGAGATAGAACAATGGGAACAACAGAAGGAAATGAGTGGGTTTGGCAGAACCACTGGCCACAGAACTGAGCCTGGGAGGAGGGCCTGGGTCCACTGGGACTGTCACCTGGAAGAGGGGCAGTGACTCTGGGTCACACGTTTGGAAAGCTTGAGTTTTCTGGAACAGATGGGACTCTGAGCTGTGATCAAGAAGGGACAGTCGGTCATAGATGAGTGATCTTAAATGCGTCCTCTGTGCCCCCCCCACGAGCATCAAGAATGGAGGCCGTGCTGGATGGTTTTTGAGAGTCAAGATCTAAGGGGACCCAGCCTTTGCCTCTTAGCATTGTTTATCGGGCACTTTAAGGCTATTGTTCCTGCACAGTTTTACAGACGTGCTGGACCAGCAAAGGCAAGCACACATGAGTTCAGACGGGCCGGGGCCTTGGATCTGCGGACAGGTTGGGTTACCCTCACATCAGTTCGGTGTTGTCATGAGATGCGGGGACAGCTCCTCTCTCTCTTGATTCGCACTGAAAGGTGGTGTTTCTGACAACTGCACTCAATCAGAGAAGTGACAACAGCTGATTGGTTTATTGAACAGGGACATTTAGAAGAAAAGTTTCTGATGTGTTTATGGATATCTGGACCACACTGGCAACTTTTCTTTCCCTCTTTGCATTAGAGCACTTTGCACGGGAGGTTAAAATTTGGAGGAAATACTGCATGCCTTTACCTATTTGGTGGGGTGTGAAGGATCAATATTGGTTTATGGAGAACCCTGACACTGAAATCTGAGGCAGGGACGTTCTCTTTCTACTTCCACCTTCCTGGTGCCTAACTCGGGCAGAAGCTGCTCCGTAAAGATGGAAAAAATAGAAAAATCCAAGTAGTTTGACACTAGCATGCGTTTTTTTTAGCCTTTTCCCCTCTAAATCTATGACTTTGATTTTTATTACTGTTGTTTTTAAACTACCCAAATTTGGGAAAAGGGAAAAAATCACCCATAATCTACTACCTAACACAAATGTTACTACCATTTGGTGTATTTCCTTTTAGTCATTTTTATTTTATTTTCTTTCAGTTATTTAGGTATATATACATACATATATATTCGTACAATTTTCTGTGTTGCTACTGATTGCCATATTTAAAGTTATTTCTTTTTAAAGTCATTCAAAATTAAGGATTACCCTTTATTTTTATCTTATTTATTTATTTTCTAAAGATTTTATTTATTTATTTGACAGACAGAGATCACAAGTAGGCAGAGAGGCAGGCAGAGAGAGAGGAAGGGAAGCAGGCTCTGCTGAGCAGGGAGCCCGACGCAGGGCTCGATCCCAGGACCCTGAGATCATGACCTGAGCCGAAGGCAGAGGCTTTAACCCACTGAGCCACCCAGATGCCCCAAGGATTACCCTTTAAATACACAGATTTCTCTTCATTCCCTTTTGCTTTCCTTTGCCTTAATCCCCCAAATTAAAACTCTCTGGGGTAGGTACTGTTGCCTCTGCTTGCTAGGGCTGTTGTAACAAGGTACCACGAACTGAGTGGCTGAAACAACAGAAATTACTAGCTTACAACTCTGGTGGCTATAAGTCCAAGATCATAGTGATTCAAGGAGGTTCCTTCTGAAGGTTGTGAGGGAAGAGTTGTTCCATGTCTCTCTTCTTGGCTGAAGATGGCGGTCTTCGTGTGAATAGGGTGTCCTTTCTGTATGACCTCTACAGGCATCTCTACGTCCTCTACAGGCGTCTCTATGTCTACGTATCCCCATTTTAGCAGGTCACTTGTCATACTGGATTAGGATCTACCCTAATGACATCATTGTAACTTAATTACCTCTGTAAAGACCCCATCTCCAAATCAGGTCACACCCCGAGGTCCTGGGGCAAGAACTTCAACTATGTATATTTTTTGGGGGGAGAGGGAACACTCCAAGCCATAGCACCCCTCCATTTATAGACAAAATGAGACCCAAGTCAGGTAGCTTGAGATTTGAATTTAGGCTTCTGTGACTCTGAAATATGCATTATCATCACATCCTGTTTTCTACCCATGAATTGAAAATACCATGAACAAAGAAAAAAAATTACTTCCTTGATTTGAATTTGATTAGTGTGAGACAATGTTTGATGATGATTATTAATTGCTAAATTTAACTGACCAGTTGAAACCTGTGTAATCATGTTATTTAAAAATGAAGTTAAGTACAGTACACTATGCTTTGTTAGAACTTTTCATTGTTCTAAAGTGTTTGCTAAGCCCGTTGCACAGATTGTTCCATTCTTATTTGAAGTACCGGGGAATACGGCACCCCATAGGCTCAGGGGCATCCCAGTGTCCTGGCAGTTGGATCCTGTTTCATAGTAAGACCACCCAATGTTACATACATTTCATCAGTTTTCGTATCTTTTATGTAGATTCCCCTTTGCTGTTTGTCCTTCTGCGTGCCTATGGCAAGCTACGTGTCCACACATATGCGTGCCAACCAGACCCCCCACATTTTTTTGCAAGGAAAGTAACATTCAATAATATCTGATACATGGTTCATACTTGAAATTGTTCAATTGTCCCAATATCTTTTTTATAGATTTTTTTTGATCAAAGATCTAATCAAGTTTCACTCATCATATTTGATAAAATTGTCTCTTTCATTTCCTTTATCTGCAACAGACTCTCCGCTTTTATAACATTGAGTTTGTTGAGGGGCTCTGACCAGTTATTTTCCAGCATGCCCCACACGTCGGGTGTTTCTGTTTCCTTATTACTAATTCAGTGAGACAAGTCTGGCATGAATGTCACTACACACCAGTCGGCCCCAGGGAAGGCCAGAACCCGTGTAATAATACCCAGCTATCACAGTCAGACGGGACGTGGTGCGTAGGGTGTGATGTTCACAAGAAATACGAGGCCCCCCGCGAAGCTCTTGCACAGAGGAGGTTGCGTGGGGCCTGCTCAGCCTTATCCGTGAAGCAGGAGTAGAGATGGCACTGAGTTTCTGTCCTGGCTGAAACCGAAGCCTGGAAGTAGTGACCTCTGGGGCTGTACAGTACGCAGATCCCTGTGTCTCTTTCTCACTGAGTGCACTTGGGCGGACCCCTGCCCTTTTTCTTACCTTCCTCACAGGGATTTAAAAAAGGGGTTTGACCTATAATCACCACATATCCCCCTGTTGCTCTCACATCTGTCCTTTGTTCATTGTGGGCGCGTAATAAATACTTATTGGGAAACAGTGAACGACGAGAAAGTGAACAAAGAGTCTCCATAGAGATGAAGACGGTCAATATGACGTGAAGGGCCAAGGAAGCCCCCCAAGGGACGCTCCATTCAGACCAGCATGGAAGGCTGAGAAAATCCCCACTCGTTTTCCTTTAGCTGGAAATAATCAAACGTTGAAAAGACACGGGTGTTTTAGAAAACTCTCCATATCTTGTCACCCTTGGCTGCTTTAAAGGAAATGAAGAGCTCCCACATGGGGCAAAGGGCTGCCCTACTTGCCTTTCTTCACGCCAAGGTCTTCTGTAGGAAGAGCATGAGCGACGACAACCACTCCCGTGAACTGAGTGCACGTTATGTGTCATACTGAATCTCTCAGCTTCTCAGTCACCCCTCAAGATGGGCTCAGCTGGCTCCCTTCTACAGATGGCCTTCATCCAGCCGCTTACCTGACGTCACAGGACTAAAAAGAGGCAGGACCAAGCTTCAAATGGTGACGTTCATGGTACCTATTCAGTAACTGTGCATGAGGTAGACTGTGGATTTCTTTGTGGGCCAAGATGACACCTGTCTCTGTCCTTGATGCCGAAGACACACCATCCCATCGTCGTCATGGTGACAGTTACCGAGCGATGTGGTGAGGGTGAAGAGACCCAGGTGTGTCTGGCTCCGAAATCCACGTGCTTAGAGCTACACCAGGCCATTGTCCTTCTGTTGCCAAGAGATGGGGTGCCCTCTCGAGCCGTTAGCTTCTAATCTACACCGAGGTGTGCTCCCGAAGAGGGCTGTGTGTTAAGATAACCCGAGAGTCTGAACAGGGAAGCTGCAGCAGTCGGTTTCCGAGAGGTGTTTAAAGCAAGAAGGGAAACAGCCCCAGACGCTTCTGGAGAGCGGGCAATGTTTATTTGAGTTGCGCTGGCCAGGACCTAGCGTGGCGTCAAGGCTGTGGGAGGCCTTCATACATCTTATTCAGGGCTGATGGGGATGTGTCTACAGAATGCAGAAGGCTTTTCCTCGGGAAGGTGGTTGGTCACACCTCAGTGAGCAGGGAGCTTGAATTCTCAGTGCCCTGTGCTCCAGCCTGTCCCCCACATGCCTGCCACAGTCATCGTAAAACGGCCCGGCCATGCCACTGTCTACCCTAGACGTCGTCTTTAAGGTTGGGTCTCTGCTGTGTATCTGGCACTGCAGAGTTGGATGAAAAACACTCTTTCTGCCGGCTGAGAAACGAGTCTTGTTTAAAAGCCATATCCATGAGACATAATTGTAGAGCCAGTGAGAGATCATTTAGGCTCACTTTTCTTGGGAGCGTGTTCTGGAGAGCTCTGGTTCTTCAAGTTTGTACATCTGCCTTTGAAACTCAGCAGTGAACTTTGAGGGAGGCTCCAGGGAAAAGGCTCATGCTACACATGCTTTGGGATATGACCACACAGTCCGTGCTCCTCTCTTTTATAAATAAGGAAGCTCAGTGAAGAACAGGGACTTATCCAGGCTTGGGCTCCAAAACCCAGCCCAGGGCTTTGTCTGTTGCACAGGGACCCACTCTGTCTTCAGCCTAGGCAGTCCGAAGGCCCATATTTTTTCCTGGATCTTGAAGCGATACGTTTCTCTGGCTCTGTCTGCCATCCTAAGTTAGGCCTCTGAAGTTGGGTGTCTGGAATCATTCTGTTTCATTTTTGGTGCTGTCTTGGCAAAGATATTGGAAAGCCAAGGCCAGCATGAGGCAGAAGAGAAAAGAGGAGGGAAGAGCTGCAGGTTTGCAATCTCACAGGATCCCAAGGTAAGAAAGACGGGCTCTCCTGCTGGGCTCTTGCTGCATCCCCTAGACAGGGAGCTCTCTGAGGGCAGGAACCCTGTTTTATTCGTCCCAGTATATCCCGTCTCCAGTACATACTAGGTCCAACAGCAAACATTTGATATATGTTTTTAAAGGTTTTATTTATTTATTTGACAGAGAGAGCACAAGCAGGGGGAGCTGCAGGCAGGGGCAGAGGGAGAAGCGGGCTTCCCACCGAGCTGGAAGCCCAGTGCAGGGCTCGATCCCAGGACCCCAGGATCATGACCTGAGCAGAAGGCAGACGCTTACCTGACTGAGCCCCCGAGGTGCTCCAGACATTTGATATTCATTGTGGTTTAAAATTGTATTGGTTTGGTGTAGGTATATATAAGTTTCATTTTATGTATACTATGCATCCATTTTTTGTAAAGCCCTTGAGTTCAAAAATGAACTTGTTTTTACTTTCTAGAGCAGTGACTCCCAAATCACCTGGGGATAGAATCATTTCAAAGCCTTGTGAAAGACGGGAGACTCCTCAGGCCCTTGTCCTGGGAATTCCGATTGAGTTATTAAGCAGGTCTGGGTAGGGCCTGGAATGTGCTCTTTCGCGAGTGGCCCTGTTGATTTTGATGATTGCCCAAATCTGAAATCTGAAAGTCACTATCCAGAGAATAACCTTGTTCAAGGCCCAGTTTTACCCTTCAAGATGGACGTGAACATCAGCAATAGCCTCCAGGCCCGGACCCTTGAAGCAGACGAGACATGCTGAGAAATACAGGAAGGTTACAGGCGGAACAATAGACCAGTATACCCGCTATCAGATTGAGAGGGGGTGCTAGAGAGAAGTGGCTTGGGCCCCTAATTAGACCTGCTCCCCAGTTCTCAAACCTACAGCTCGGAGCCCCCTGCTAATTGGCAGTCCCTTAATAGGTTAGGAGCTGGCATCAGGCTTGCATGTTATTATAAACCACACACAGAAAAACCCAGTGGCGGAGGAACTCCTGCCAAACCCAGACCCGGGTTTTTGTGAGGCTTTTGAAGCGCGCTGGTCTTTCAGTATTTTGTATAGCCAGTGTGCTGAAAGGCATCAAACCGTTCCTTTGGATGGGAATTGTGAAGGGCCAGTTTGTTGAATAGTGAATTCCCCGAGACCCATTCTGTCATCCTGATGGACAAGCAGGAGCCCGCACCCACAGTTTTGCTCTCCGCGGTACAGGGAGCAGGACAGGAGAGATGATTTCTCACGGATCCGGTCCTGCACCCAGCAGCCTGTCTCCTCCACCTCGTGCTGTGGTGGGGGAGGAAGGACCTGAGTGCAGGTGCTCCGTGCCATGCCCAGCTACGCGACTCCCCACCCCATACACCCCAGCTCGGGTGATCCTCACGGCAGCTCTTCCGCGCAGCCTGACCTCTTTTGCTGAGGACGGGGATACGGAGGCCCTGAGAATTCTCTGGGCCGGGCTCACAGGGCCACGAGAACAAGGTCTGCTCCTTCCAAATGGTCACAAAACCTGACCAAACCCAGAAAACCATTTTTAATTTTTCTTGGAGCTTGGTCGATTCAGATGGGCTGTGACACAGTTTCCTGCTGTTGACCTCAATGCCCCAGGGATGGATACCTGTTTGCACCCATGGGTGACATATGTGCTGCCAATGTTCCCCCCCCCGCAATTCCATAATAGGGTCCCTCCTCTGAGGTGAGGCTCCTCATTAGAGAGAGCCACACTGTGCCCAGGGGCGAGTGGAGGCAAAACGGGCCCGTTCCAGGCTGCCAAAGGCACAGTCAGGTATCCTCCGGCTTCCGAGCACTCTCAGGGGCCTTGCTCTCGTCTGCCCAATTAGGTTCCAGTTAGGGGCCTTCCATTTCTTTCCAAGTCCATTTCCACAAAGGGAGAGCTGTAGTGGAGGCAGAGATTTCCATGAAAACCTTCCAATTTTCAGGCAAACATACCAGGCAGCTCTCATGGCAATACCATGGTGAAGGGGAATAATGTTGTTTGGCATTTCGCCCTTAAAAAAAAATGTATGTTGGGGGGGGTAGGGAGGATGTGGGGAGGATGGGCAGAGAGAACAGTGGGGGCTTTGTAATTTACTGCTATAGAGAGGTCAGGTGGGCAGGGCCATGAGGGGAGGAGGGGTGCAGAGACGGCCTGAACCCCCACCCCACCCAACCACCCTTGGGCTTCGCTCCCTTTTTCTCCCTTTCTGCCTGATTCACACATTTTGGGAGGTTGTAAGGGGGAAGTTGAGGAGTTTTTTGTGTTTTTATTTGGAAGAAGGACTCTAGACATTCTGTCCCTCTGGGGGAAGCTGGCTCCTTGCTGCTCTGCAAGGATTAAGGGCCTGGCTTCCAGTACCATTGAAGAAACATCCCAGGAACTACCCTTTTCTCTCAACAGCTGAAAAATGCATCACAGAGTGTGGCTTCCTGGAGAGTTTTGGCAAAAGAGCTTCCCTCTGGAACAATAGGGTTCCTATAGCAAGCCACCTAGGGGTTTTTCACTGCAGCCCTTTCTCCAGTATCTGAATGCCCACATTTTGTTGTCCCCATCCTGGTGGGGGGAATGGGAGGGCTGCCAGAGCAGCTGAGGGTGGCCCCAGAGCACACAGATTTCTAACTGCGGGGAGCCAGCCCGCTTGACAGACGCACCCCTTCTTGGTCTGGGCGAAAGCACCTACAGATAGGAAGAGTGCTGGCTGCCCAGAGACGTGGACAGCCAGCCCGGCCCAGTGGCATTTCTGCACTGCTGCTCCATGACCTTGCTTCCCATCTTCAACCTGGGCCTTTGCAAAACCTAGCTGGTGCTGCTTACCCAGAAAGGATGACTGGGAGGAATGAAAGAGACCCCGGTCGAAAGCACCTAGAATAGTACCCAGTCTGCTGCAGTAGCTGATGCTCATTCCCACCTGCCTCCAACCCACACGGCATTCTTGCTGTCAACCTCCTTCTTTGACAGAGCCAGGAGTGCACAGCCAATCATTAATTCAGTTGGCATCTGGAGGTCTGCAGACTTGGGGATCTTTGCTGGAGCTATTCTTTTATAATGAGCACCTTTGAATTCTGGAGAGCACTGCTTGGCCAGTCTGTCTTCCCAGACTTAAAAAGAACGTAGTGTGCCCCTCAGTTACCCCTGAGGGGATAGCGGGCAGGTGGCGATTCCCGTCTGTCTGCCTCATAAGGATGCCACAGGTAGGAAACCTGCAGTTGGTTGATAAAACACCTAGATTAAAGGTGAAAACTCCTGAATTAGAAATGTCCCTAGGACACCTGATAAAACCGCCCCTTTCATTTTGCACATGAAGAAAGAGAGCCCGAGAGAGCCCAAGTGTGACTATATAGTTAGCCTCACTAACACTGATGAATATGAGTCATTAGGATGGTCAGTGAGTGTGGGTTGGTATTTGTTTTCTGAGGTCGCCTTGCCAAAAGAAACTTAGTGAAAACTCCTGAACTCACTTGTGTTGTCTTATGGATAGCAGGCATCTCTTCACTGAATCACAAACTAGTGTGGAAATCATTTTCTTCTCCAAGACATTGGCTGAGCTGACCCAGCTCTGGCTCCCGTAGACTTCGTTATTCAGTAGGTGAAAGGTTGCCTGATTTGCTAGGATAAAACACAATGTGGAATGACCCTAGTACATCTCTTTGGATTCAACTCGTTTTAGTTTGTAGTAATCCTAGTGATGATTAGACTAGAGGCCTTTGTCTCCAAGTAAGACATTTCTTCTGGAGTGAACAATATTTTTAGCTGCCAGTGTTCCTCTTTTAGCATCTTTTCAGCATCTGTGTTTTAGGAATTAGATGGGCTCCCTCAATCTCCTTTTTTCATTTTCCCTCAGGGTTAAAAGTTGAGTAGGAGATGAGGGTGGGTTACAACAGCTTGTTTTGTTAACTGTTTGGGGGGGACTTTTCAGTTCTGGATTTTTATTTTTTTTTAATTACTTTTATTTAAAAAAATTTTTGTGTAGCCTTAAGTCCATTGTTGGCATTCAGATGACAGCAAAGAATCTTTGAAATGCATTTACTGGGTTAGTCAATAAACTGGTGTTACATCCCTGCCAGCAGCCCAGTCCTGTGCTCACGCACGTCCTCCGTGCTCCCTGAGCATTTTGGAAAGGCCTCCCTGGCTGGTCCTGTCCCACTGCATCATGGGTAGCTGTCCCCAGAGTCTGCGTTCTTAGAGGGCAGGGACCACATCCTATTAATTCCCGTAGCCCATAATTCTCCCAGTAAGGACTCTGCTTCAAAGCAGCCTTTTTTCCCTTCACTTTCTTGCCACCCAGAGCCTTCTGGAAATCTTGGTGGGGCATTCACCAAGCCTCAGATGTGGGGGAGAGAAGTTTGACTTCTGTGCTTTAATCAGGTGTTCTGTAATGCCATTCACTCCCCGGACACTTCTAAAACGAAAACGTAGCCTGTGAGTCCAGCACCGAGAGAGGAAATAAACGACAAATTAAAAAGTGATTAGTGAGCATTTAGGCAGAAGGTCAAAGGGATTATTTTGGACTTCAAACTTTCCAGCTTTCAGGGCCTGTATTCAGTTACAAAATTGCATCCCTGAATTATTTGTGCAGGTGGCAGCTGTCAGATTGGAAGAAGGTTTCTGGGTTCTACGAAAGGAACGTTGACAGCCTGGGAGTGGGAAGTGTGCTCCTGGTGTGAGGGTTGTCTTATCCCTGGCCTACTGGAATGACTCCAGCGTCGCTTGACTGCAGTGACAGTCCTTGTTGGAGCTGACACAGCCTTGTCCCGGTTAGTCTGGCCACCTTCTTGAGGAAACCAGAGGGAACCAGTCAAGCAGGCTGATTAGCATCAGCTGTAAACAGCTGGAGAGTAGGTTTTCAGGCTTGGAGGGCAGAGAACTCACCTTCTTTAAATCCCTGCCCTATGATGGATCATGCTCTCAGCTCTTCAAAGTGGGTATTGTCATCCTCTTTTTCAAGTGGGGGCTCCGAGAAGTGAAGCCGCTTGCTGCTGGTTACATAGATTTTAAGTGGCAAAACTGGTTTTTTTTTTTTTTTTAAGATTTTATTTACTTATTTGACAGAGAGAGATCACAAGTAGGCAGAGAGAAAGGCAGAGGGGGAAGAGGAAGCAGCTCCCCGCTAAGCAGAGAGCCTGATGTGGGGCTCGATCCCAGAACCCTGAGTTCGTGACCTGAGCCGAAGGCAAAGGCTTAATCCACTGAGCCACCCAAGTGCCCCAAAACTGGTTTTCAAACCCAGATCCAAGCTGCTTTCTTGAGACTTGTGCTCTTCCTCTGATTGGGAGCTTTCTCCTGGACCATGATTCCCAGAAGGATCACAGGAAGTGGGTAGGGGGTGTGTAGAAATGGATCTCTAGGCGCTGGGGACCACTGGGCAGGGTGGAGTGGGGCCGCTGGGTCACTGGGGTTGGGGGATGCCCTACAAAGTATTTCCTGATAGTTTTCACTACATGAAAAGACTGGGAAACTGAAAAGGCAGGGGCTTAGCTGTCATCCAGCCCAATAGCCATGCATCTGAGACTTGAAACTGGTTAGGTGCCCCATAAATAATTCCTCATGGATCTGTTGGCTCTCCATGAGGACATCTGATGGTGTTTTGTTTGGGGAGATTGTGTTAGAAAAAAAGGAGTGAGAGGCTCCTGGGTGGCTCAGTCTGTTAGGTAGCTGCCTTCGGCTCAGGTCATGATCTCCAAGTCCTGGGATCGAGCTCCACGTCAGACTCTGCAGAGCAGGTGTAGGAAAATCGACAGTAGAAGTTCAGGGACAGTGATGACTGACCTGTGGCCTGGGTGTCAGTGAGACAATAGGAAGGGCAGAGAGCGTGTCCAGCCATGGTTAGCGCTGCCCCTGTTGCCACGTGATGTTGGAGCTGGTTCAGTAGCTGGAAATCTGGACATTGCATGAGACCTGCTGTCATGACATGGCAACAATTGATGTTGGGAAATTTAAACCATGGGTGGCCAAACAGACCATCTCTGTGGGCCAGATTTGGCCAGCACGTGACCTTTGACCTCAGTTGGCCCATGCAGCTCGGTGGGTTACCTTGGGGTGTCCTGGTGGCCTTGGACTGCCCACCAGCATGATTTGGTTCTCACGGCGTCTCCAGTAGTGTGCCAACTCCTCATTTTTGGCACTGCATCTGGTTCCAGTCTTGCCTTTGGACTATCTCGAACTTTGGCCCTCCCAGGTGTCTGATGTCCTGCCAGTCCACATGTTGTTTATCTTACCGCCATGTGAACCTGGGGCTTTGTGTACACCTGGGCAGCATAGCTCGGGTGGGAACGTGCATGCTGACGAATGTATGTTTAACTCCTTGGGAAGATGAAAAGAGAATTTTTTTTGCCCTTCTCGACTTAACCTCCCATTCAGCCTTGTGTGATCTCTTGACAGGGCCTGGCAGGGTTCCTGCTGCAATACTTCTTTGGGCATCAGGGTGCCAGGTCCTGCTAACCACTGTCGAAGCCCCTTTTATTTACACAATCCCAAGAAGTCCCTGGAATTAGAGGATTTTATGAGTGTGCTTTTCCCGTGGAATCAGATTGCATTTGGGAAGGAGTTGGCAGGCCCCAGCTGCTTGAGGGAGCTTTCAACTGAACTCTGATCACATCTTATACCTGCTTAAAAGCTTTTAGGGGCTTCCTGTCACATGCAGGAGCAGGAGCTAACATTTATGGAGCCAGGCAGTTGGATATTTTATAAACTGTGTCATCTCAGTCCTCACAATCCACTCTGTACATTGGGAATTATTGTACAAAGTCCAGTTGTACGTTGATGAAGCCCAGGGAGGTAAAGTGACTTGCCCAAGGTCAAACGGTAAGCACAGCAGGTGATAGAAGTAGGATGTAAAATCCTATCTTCCTGCCTCTGAAGTTCATGGATAAATTGAATGAAGTAACTGTGCCAGAGTGGCTAACATGGCTCAGTGAATCCTTTGTAGAAGAGGTATTTAAGTCTTCAAAGACATATAGGACTTTGCAGAGGCAAAGTCTTTACTTTAGATGTTAAGACATTATTTCACGGGGTTGTTAGGAAGGTCAAATGTGATATTTATGTAAGAGCTATTAAACCCCATGCACACATTGGGATTCTTGCTGTGTCCTAGCTCTGGGCAGCCATATTGGAAATAAACACATTTGGGTCATCAGGGAGACTGAAGAAGGAGGGTAGCCGGATCGGTATAAATCCATCTCAGCATCTAAGGAAGCACCTTGCCTTTTATCCTTGTTCCAGGTCAGCATACACTTTTCCAGAGCTTTGTAGCTTTGCTAATATCCACATATAGACCTAGTTCCTATGTGTACTTAGCAAGAAAGGCTAACCCCATCTCTGAATTTCAAAGGCCTCCATATTCTATTATGTATCCTGGTTACACTGTTCTTATCAACAGTGGTGAAATACAATCTCTCTGACTCTCAATTCTTTGGCTGTATGCTAATAATTATTTTAGAGGATTGTTTTGAGTTATATCAGTTGATGTATCCAGAGCTCCTGGCACAGGGTAGGTACCCAATGAATGCAAATTTACTCTCATCCTTATTTAAAAGAGGGGTCAGAAGAGGAAGGAGGGATCCAGCTTGACCTGGAGTAGAGGAAACATAAGTCCTATTAGCTCTGGTAGCTGTAGATTACTAGAACTATCATGTCCACAAAAGGGGGCTGGGATTCTCTTCATGAAAGGTCTGTATCATGCCATGTTGTGAGTTTGTTTTTTAGTCTCTAATGGATCTGACAGCCCTTTCAAAATCCAACTGAAAAGACCAAAAGCAGACAGAGCTAAGAGTTTTAAGGTGGCCTATATTATTTTGGAGAATAAGATGTTTTCTCTTTAAGCACTTTCCAATAAGAAAGGCTATCCAAAGTTCTTTTTGACACCCATGAGTAGACTAGAGACAGGTGTCCCTTTGTTACGGAACCTGAGACTTTCCAAAGTTGAGAAACTCAGAACCGGTTCAGGATCTGATACTGTGTGTCCCCAGCACCTAATAGTATCCCATACCCAGGAACTGTCCTACATGTTTGTGGAATTCCACTGCAGGCCCTGGACTTGGACATGGGAAACCCAGGCACCAGGACTAGATGTGCCACTAATTTCTTCACTTCTACTTTGGAGTTGCTTTCAGTTCTGACAGTCTTCTTTTTGTGAAGAAAGGGACTGGACTTTCCAGTTTTGAAGAATGAGCATTTGTCAAAGAAAACCCCTAGACCCAGAATATTGCCTGTTCACACCAGCCAACAGCAAGTGTTTTTCATGGCAGCCTGTTTCAAAGGTGGGAAACGCCTTCATAATAAACTTAGTTTTGTCTCATCTGGATTGTGTCCAGTATAAAAATCTGGACAAATATCGTAAACCAAAGAAAGTTTGCACACTTCTAAGACCAGTAGCAATTAATTACTTTAAATAGAAACCCTGTCACTTACAAGCAACATAAATATTTGTATTTTGAACCTCTAAGTAGTAGTTGGGTTGACCATTCTGGCCTTAAGAGATTTAAAGAAAAAAAAAAAAGCAGTTGGTCATATTTTAACAGGGAATACATTTATAAAGAAAGGGAGGGTCAGGTCTTGGAGTAAGAAAACATGAACCTAAAGACAGACAGACCTGAGTTCAAATCCCAGTGACCACCTGACTCATGTGGGAACCTTGGCCACAGCTCTTGGCGAAGTTCAGATACATTAATTCCTAATCAGACTCTCCATTTGAAATCAGAAGCCCCATGCCTTCCATCTGTATTTCTAACATCTGTCCGTATTGGTACCCTTTGCCAGCTTTGCACTTTGGATGAGCTGCTTAAACTTTCTGAACCTCAGTCTGTCATTTGTAAAATGAGCAGGGCAGTAGAGTCTGTGCTGTAGGTAAGTTGTTGAAAGTACTGTCGTGGAGTTCTTCTACTAGCTGCCTGATTGGAGCAGTGCATCCGCATCTGGATTCTGCACTCACTCTTCTTCTGTGGGTAGGTCTTCGTTTAATTATTACTCTCACAGATCCTGGACTCTGCTTATTTTAAGGTCACTACAGATCGGGTGAAGTAGAAAGCCGGACAGCTTTGGGAAAGGCAGTCGAAGGCTTTGGTCTTTAGGAGCCCGGGCAGCCTCTCCCTGATGCTCTGAGTTGGGTCCTGCAAAGCGTGGAGATTTCTTACTCACTTTCCTATCCCCACTCTTTCCCTGATGCACGCCACAACTTTCTAAAAAGCACTTTGAGAGCGGGAGGCTGTGTTTAATTTTGTGCAAATGTGAAGCTGGGGCTGAAGGGAGCAGGGTTCTGGGGCTGGGTCACTTTGGTAACACTTCCCACATGACTTTATCAATGGGTGGGCCGCAAAAACTTACCCTGTGTTTTTTTTACACCCCACCCCCCAAACCACCCAACCTGCTCAAGTGTTAGTTTTTCAAAGCCCAAGAAGTTTCAAAGGCCTGAACCCAACACAGGGGCCTTTCTTCATGCTTTGATTTTCTGCCCATTAAGTGTTTGTCAGTGAGTTCGTATTTCGCCTCCTCTGCAACCTACACATCCCAAGAGGTCCCTCGAGGTATAGGAAGTTAATTGATCCTTGATTAAAAGAAGGAGAAGTGCTTTGAGTTGGGGTCTACAATCACCAGATGGTATGTACACACACACAAACACACGCAGAGTTTTGTTTTGCTTTGCAGAAAGCTTGTAATTAGCTTTCATTATAGATAAATCTCAAGTCCAGGATATTGGCTTCAGAGTGTTGGTTAAATCAGATACTGAACCCATGCTCAGTTGAGTGAATAATCGCCTGTGCTATTGCCTTGACTCTTCTATGGAAAGCATCTTTTTCTTCAAAGGCCATGAAATTTGCTGAGCTGCAGCTAATTTATCAATACTCACAGGGGCTTCCTTCTCTGTTTTAAACTCGCTGACTTTAGAAAGCACCCAAAAGTCCTAGTATCTCTGTTAAGTCAACTTTAATCCCTTTGAATCTTGGGGTGACTGAATGCATTCGTTGTTATGACTCTTCTCCCATTACCCCTTGGATGGCTTGAAGGTTGGGACTTTCCTTAGCACAGTGGCTGGGTCAGTGCTGAGAACATAATAGGCATCCAGGTTCGTCGAACGACAGACATTTGTGTGGGATTCCTCAGCCCAGTTTGGGCACATAGCTGTTAGTAAATGTTGGCTACTATCATTGTGTCTGTGCTAGCTTTCCCTTTCTTCCTTTCGTTGTCTACTGGTGCGTCTCTTCCCCGCTCTGTAGCCAAATTTAAAATCATATTCTCGTAACAGCCATATGTTTGGGTAACTGCCTTTTTGAAGTCACTAAACTGCATTGAGTTTCTTGAGTATACTTAGTCCCTGGATCCAAAAATCCTCCTGTTCACATAAGGGTTCCCTCAAGCCTTCCATTCTCTGTCGGCCATCTTTGGTGTTCCTGGTAGGGCAGTCTTGTTGGGCCCTACATGTACGCTGTATATACATCAGTCCTCACGTTTCGAAATATCTTAGTGCACTTGTTTTTGTAATTTTCTTAAAATACCATGAGCCTCTCGAGGGCAGGTGCTGTGTGATTCACCTCTAGATTCCCAGGCGCTAGCACTGGGAATTTTCTTGAAACGAAGGGATCGGGGACTATAGTAGTTGGCAGTAAAGATGGTGCCAGTGTTGGAAATGGAGATCCTGCTGTCGAAAAGAACATCCTTCTCCCTGTGTCCTGGAGAGACAAGGCATGGTGTTATGTCTCTTGAGGACTAGCTGCCCCGTTGAGAAAATGTTTATGCTTTTCCCATCAAATGAAGGCAATCTGAGGTTACTCTTTTCTGGAGCAAAGTCAAGACTTGACTGGCACCCTCCCCCACCCCCCACCCCCCACCGCCAGTCATACCACAAGTTTGTAGGGAAGACAGAAAAAGCCATTGGGCTTTCTAAATGCTGTCTCCATGCCTTTCAAGAAAATAAACAGAACCCACTCAGATCCAGCTTCTTGTCTGTCTGTGGTCCTCATCCATATAATCAGAACCGGAAACTCCCCAAGCCTCAGGCAAAGGAGGAAGAGAAAGGATTTGGATTGCTCCCAGGCTAAGAGAAGCCAAAGGAACAGAAAAAACAGATTTTCTTCACTAGCCCTCTCTGTGGGATTGCCCCCCTACTTTGTCCTTTTAACATCTCCTGAGTGTCCATAGTGTGCGCCCCAATGCCATGCTGACTTACCCAGTGCTGTTGCTCAGTTTCTTTTCACTAAAGCCACTTCCTGTGCTGATTTCATTCCATCCCATCTTCCCCTGCTAGATGGTGAGCTCCCTGAGGACAGGGTTTATGCCATCTCCGTATTCCTTGTACTTCGGGTACACAGTGAAAACGGAATAAATGTCTGCTGAATGAATGAATGGATCCGTGTCCTGGCATATTCTGTCATCCCCGCCATCCCCACTCTAGATCTCGTTCTTCCCATTGCCCAGATGAGAAGGGCGTCAGGGAAGTTGGGAATAACTTGCTTAAGTAGCAGGGAGCCGAGTTGAGATCATTAACCCAGTTCTGTCTAACTCCACAGCTCTTTTATATGTGTTTTATTGTCCTTAGAAACATATGTTTTACAGGCCTATCATGTGAACACTATTAAAAATAGAAGCCGGGGCTTGAGAGCATAGCACAAATGTAAGGCACTCGGGGGTCTGCTCCCTTCCTGAGTTTATTAGCAACGCATTGGCTCCCAGGCACCACGGAGGCTGCGGCCGGGCTCAGACGCGGAGCTCAACGTTTTATCACAACGTGTGGAACTTTAAAAGCGGACTATTAATATCATACTGCTGGCTTCTCGGCTACTTTTCATGGCCAACTTGGCCACAGCTCAAAACGTGGAGTAGTAGAATGAAGATGGTTCGGGCCTATGTGATGTTTTTTTTCCCTCTCAGCCCTTCTACCTGCAAAGATCGGCTGCATACTGTTGTCAATTTCTGTGCCACCGTGTTTCACAGCTGCCTCCCCTTGCCTGCTTCCCTCCTTTGCAGAGACAGTCTCAAGAGCTAATGGTTACTGGCTTCCAGGGCCCCTCTGTGTTTACTTTGAGAAGGTCAGGCACAATGCTGTGGTGTGTCGCTGTTTCTTTCTTTTCAAAGCACCAGTATGAATTTGATAAAGTAAATTGTTGTTCTAGCAGGAAGCAGTTAGGGGTCACAAAATAAATAGCCGTAGAATTCAAATAAATCCGAAGAATAAAACCAAATAAATCCATGTGTGTATGCACAGTGATACATAAATACACTTTTTAGAAAGTGAGCGTTTTTATCGCTGCTGGGCTGGACGAAAGTAATTGAAAAATTGTGGAGTTCATGGTACATTTTTTTTTTTTTTAAAGAGGCTGTCTGGGGCTGCAAGCAACGTGACGTGAATTTAATTCCTTTTTGAGAAACATGGAAATGGAATTTTATCTTTTCAACAACCGCTTATCTTGGGATTTTTCAGCTAATGAAATTCACAGTTGGAAGAAACCAATTTGCAAAGTTAAATTGGGGGATCCGGGCATTTGTGGGTAGACTGAGAGACTCTGAATGAGCTAAATATTATTCGTCTCTGTTCTCTTCACTTGAAAATGAACGATGTGTGCTTAAATAATTTAACTTGACCTCTTCAGATTGTTGGAAGATTCAATGCAAAAATGGATATAAAATACCTTCCATATTGCTGGTGTTGCTGTTCCGTCAGTGCTGGCTATTAATAAGATATTTTTCTTGGTCTTCCCCAGTCCTCTAACATTTAGTGGCTCACCTTTGACTTTGTGAAGTAGCATGGCGGCTTGGTGTTGAACTTGGGTGGTAGGAGAAGAAGAGGTTTTCTAGTCGGAGAGAAGAGTATGAACAAAAACACAGTCTCTGTGTACTGTCTCCTTGGAGGCCCCATCCAGGAAGGCAGCAGACCATGAGGCAAGAGAGAGGAGGTCCAGGTCACAGGGAACCCCCGAGGTCATACTGAGGGACTTTATCTCGTTCTGTGCAATGGGGAGCCATCAAAGAGACTTAAGCAAGGCACTGATGTGCTTGTGGTGAGGAAGTGAACTGATAGGTACATGTGAGAGTCAGTGAAAGCCAAGAGAATGATGTGGAGGACATTGCAGTGACCAGGCAAGAGGTACTGTAGACCTTCGCTTTTTGCTTCAGAGTTATGAAGAGCTTTTCCTGGCAGGTGATGGAATCCATTTGCCATGACCTTTAAGAGAATGGCATCTAAGCTAACACTGATAAACCGGCAGCAGCTGCCAGGGCGGCCTGGTGCTCCCGAATGCCCTTGGGCTCTGCTCCAGGACTGCAGGCAGCAGGGCCCCACTCAGCTCACTTAGTCTTCTTAGTGACTCTTCAGTGGAAGAAAGAGGTTGAAAAGGGCCCCACTGAGCAGCTACTAAGTGCCAGGCACCATGCTAGGAGTTCTGTGGGCTTCATTCTCTTTGAGTCCCCACAACTCATTTTCGAGGACACTGAGGCTCAGGAAGATGGAATTAGAACCAAAGGTCACATTGCTAGGAAGTGATGGATCTGAGATTCAAATTCAGGTTCTGTGACTCCAAGGCCTTCCCTGCTCCAAGCAGCAGAGCCCCAGGAGGAGCTTCTCCAAGGGGGTATGGTGACGACTAACACTCTTGACAAATGAGACATCATTAGACTTGAGGCTCTGTTGGTCAATATTACAAACTGGGCTTAAATTTTAGGAGGGTATTGTGGCACGGGGGGAAAGCTCCTGCCCTGGCTCTTCCACTGCCTCCCACAGTACCCTTGGACAAGACAAGACGGTCATGCTGTGCTCCTCTTGGGGGTGACCAGGAAGGAAAGTGCGTGCATGTACTGAAAGCTCTCTGTGGCCCATACATATCGCTACAAATGCAAGGAATTACTGTCACTGTCAATGTTCTTATTTGGGGTGGTCTTTGCTGTTGGTCAGTGTTCCTTTGGCCTCATTTCATCGATGTTTTCCCTTTCCCTCTCTCTCTCTTTTTTTTCTTCTGGTCCATATGGTGGTTCCATCTTGAGCAGCTGGCCTGCCCTTCCTCATCATTGAGACAAGCACCATCAAACCTTACCACCGAGGGTTTTACTGCAATGACGAGAGCATCAAGTATCCTCTGAAAACCGGTGAGACGATAAACGATGCCGTGCTGTGTGCTGTGGGGATCGTCATCGCCATCCTTGCGGTAAGCATCCTGGCCACTGTGCTCAACCCCGCTCACTGCCCCTGGATCCTATTTCAGAAAATCCAAGCCAGCACAGTTGGCAGATCAAGTAGAATTTCATTTTATTAATATTGTTTATTTACATTATTACTATTATTTAAACTATTTTCAGGGGCACCTGGATAGCTCAGTTGGTTAAGCAGATGCCTTTGGCTCAGGTCATGATTCCAGGGTCCTGGGATCGAGTCCCACATCAGGTTCCTTGCAGGACTGCCCCTCTCCCAGCTTGTGCTCTCTCTCTCTAAAAAATAAATAAAATATTTTAAGAAAAGTATTTTCAAATACTAAATATATATGTATACATGAATATGCCAGAAGTATAATTTCTATATGCATGTGTATACTAAAAGTATCATGAAAGTACACAAAGCCCCCCACCCTAAAATACTTTGCCTGCATGATCCTCACAATCATCTGGTGAAGTCTAGATACTGTTCTTTTTTTTTTTAAGACTTTATTTATTTATTTGACAGACAGAGATCACAAGTAGGCAGAGAGAGAGGGGAAGCAGGCTCCCTGCTGAACAGAGAGCCAGATGTGGGGCTCGATCCCAGGACCCTAGGATCATGACCCGAGTTGAAGGCAGAGGCTTTAACCCACTGAGCCACCCAGGCACCCCTCTGGATACTGTTCTTATCTTTCTTCTACAAATTAAGATACTGAGGTCTGCAAGAGTGAAAATAATTTGCCCAAGTTCACTTGGAGCCGCAGAATTAGAAATTGAACCCAGCTGCCCCTTAGCCCAGAGTCTGAGCTCTGAGCCATGACACTGAGCCCCAGAGAGAGGGGGGGGTGCCATGAGATGTCACAGGCATTTTCTGGGCTCTGTTCCCCCCATGACTATGTTACTGTAACAGTGGTCATGCCACTGATGTTCTCTGGCATATCATTCACTTCTCACACCCAGCGATGGTAGTGGAAAAGTGAAGATAAAATGGCACTTGGAATCGAGAGACCGAGGTTCTAGACCTGGCATTCTGCTGACAAGCCATACATCCTTAAAACCGGAGATGACCATCTTGCTTCATAGTATTGCGATGAATAGTAAAAGAGGTCATGAATACTGAAATAGTTTGCAAACTCCCAATAGGTTACTCAGGTGCAAGCATAAGCATACAGGTCTTCCCTTAAAGGATGAAGTCCTCATTGAGGATGCAAAAATGAGCCATGGACTTTGGAACCAAGTCCAGAATTATTTTGAGCAACAGTCGCATCATGGAAATTGGGGTATGGCCTGACTTGGAAGGTCACCACCCTGTCCATTTAGTGCAGGGGTGAGGAGCGTAACTGATGGTAATCTGTCTCGTAATTTATGAGTCCTGCATTTTCACAGCTGTCCATGACCCACCTCCAGAATTTTCTGCTGATCTCTGCCCTTGAACCCCAGCCACGTGGGCATAAGGGACAATCATCATGTCCACCAAGGTCATAAATTCTTCCTCTCAGATCCTTGAGTCATGTTTATATTAGCCAGAACTTGGAAGCTTATCTTTGGCCTGTATTAGAAGCCAAGAAGGAAGGAAGCTAAAGTTAAGAATATTCTATGTGAGTTAAGTGCTAATATCCCCATTATACAAATGGAAAACGAGGAGCTCAAAGGGGTTAAATGATATGCTCAAAGTCTATAGCAAATAAAATTTGGGGCTCAAGCCTATCCCTAGCTTTTTTCATAACCCTGTTTCAATTTTGCAGACTTGACTTCACATTGTGAGTGGCTCTCCTTTCCAAATTAATTGCCCAAGGGATAGGCAGTTGGCTACTCTTGCCTATTCTGGATCACATGCTGCTGATGGTACTGAACCACATTTCATGAAGTTTTCCTTTTGACTTCCCCACTCTGGGGGTTGGTTGTAAACTTTGAGACCCCTCTTTGTTTTTTAATAACATCGTAAACCAGGCACACAATCAACAGTTTGAAATTGGGAAAGGGGGATGGGGACTGGTAGAATTCTTTCCAACCTTTAAAATAAAAACAGTCCATTTGGCAACTCTAGAAGTTTCTTAAAGGTGGACTGAGGATCTTTGTGTTCAGAAACTGAGAGATATAAGATCTAATTTTACTGTTGCTCCAAATTGACAGTGTGCAGTTGTGTTGCATGGCTTTTCGTGGAAAAGAAGTTTGTCACGGCAGGCAAATAATTGTACAGTATCTTGTACTGAGGTTTGAACAGGTGTTTTTGACACTTGGAGGATCAGTTAACTGAGTGCTTCTAGGAGGCTGACTATAACTCAGGAGTGGTTAAGATAAGAATAGCACGGGAACAGGGGTGTCATGTGCCCTTTGCTCTCTCTGCATGCAGTTAACATGGGCTTGCCTGGTGGGGCAGCTCATGGGCCCAGTGCAGTGGACAGCGGCACCCTTCAGAGACTGTGGCACCTACTGCTACGTGAACCTGGCGAACCACCACTCTCTCCAGCCCTCATTTTCCTCATCTGTGTTGCGTTCACTCATGGGAATGGCTGTGAGACTCAAACGCCATTATTCGTGGGAACGGACCTTGTAGTGCTGGGTTAGTTGGACATGGTGCTAAAGACACTTCTCGAAGGGCTGGGCTTCTCGTCTGGGCTTCCTTCCTCAAGCAAAACTCCTGCTCAGCAGCCCTATCCTTGCTGTTGGCCAAGACCAGCCCTTTCTTCCTCTTGAAAGGCTGGCATTTCTGAGAAAGATCTGCTTTAAGGAGTTTAGTTTGGCTTGCTTTTCTCCTCATGTCATGTTGGTGTTTTACTTAAAGTGCTCCTTGACCTCTCAGGTTTCCTTGAAACAGGCAGTCACGTGCTGTGGCCTTGGATCTAGATGAGCAAGGGCATTGCTTCCTTATCCCGTAGGATGTCAGCAAAATAGGCTTGGAGAGTGCTTTCCTATAGTTCCAAAGGGGTGAGGGGGTGGGGGAGGGAAACAGGCAAGAAAATACCACAATAATTGGTGTCCTTTGTTAGGCGCTATTATGTGTCCTAGAAACCTATGAACCATGTTTAAGCATTTCACCCTTGCAGAAGCCCCAGTAGCTAGGTAATCTTCAAGGTTTCCCTTTAGCCTAGGAGTTAAAGGTATGAGCATATTTGAACTCTTGCTGTGGAATGTGTAGCAAGTTAATTAACCCCTTTGAGCTTCAGTAGGCTCATCTGTGAAATGGGGATGATGTATGTAAAGTAATTCCGTGCTTGGCATCTATAGTATACTCAATAAATGTTAACTGTTTTATTGGCAAATGAGTAAACAGTCAAAAAGTGGTGAAGTGACTTGGCCAAGACCTCATGTCTAATAAAAATAGTCAGGAAAGGAGCTCCAGCCTTGGGACCCATCATGTCTCCCACTCTTTCCTTGTAGTTAATTCACTAAAACCCAATCTCTTGACTCCCTCCAGTGCTCTTTGCAAGAGGGCTTGACCTCCAGATCCACCTACGTCCGGAGGCACGTGTGAGCTCTGGGCCCATCGTGAGGTCTGCTTACCTACTTACCTGACATTAAGTACTTGAGTCCTCATGGAAGCAAGCAGAAGCAGAGACCTCAGAGGGAAAATGAGTAATTTACTTTAGTATGCTCAATTCTGGAAAAGCTATATATGGCCTAAATTCAACAACAACAACAACAACAACACATTTCCCACTTTCCCATTACGACTGGTCCTAGAGCCTGGCTGGCTCCATCCCGGATCTGCTTCTGATCAGAGGGCGTGAATGACAGTCAGGGAGGGAGAGGGGGACCCAGGGCTGGAAATCTAATCATCCCGCTTCTTGCTGGCCGGGCCTTCTCCTGCCGACCTCGAGTTTGTTTAAAACAACAAGAGAAGCCTTGGCTGATTCGGGTGCCCTCATTCCAGTGTGGAATCCACAGCTAAGGAGTGGGGGGCCAGTGTAAGACAGAGTGTGATGTGGACACGCAGGTCGTCAGCAATTATGGAGAAAGCAGACACCTTTCTATGGCAGGAGATATGGAAAAATCTAGTCGTTTTGACTGCTTTTTCAGATGTATCTCAGATTCTGGAATTATAGCATAATAGGAATTCTTTCCAAATCCACAAAGCAGTGGTTCCTATCCCTGCCTTGTAAAGGTTTAATGACTCTAGCAGCAGTGAGATTAGGAGCAAAACCAGTAAAGTATCACCCCCTACCTAGCCTCCTCTCAGTTTGCCTTACGCTACACCGTGAAAGGCATTATGCGCGAAGATTTTAATACGGAAAAAATGCCCAGGATTCATTTCAAATAAACATGGGCTCTGTGCTTGCCTTGGTCAGACCCTGAAAGTGGTTTATACAGATTCTTAATATCTAGGAGTTGAAGCGTGGATGAGTCGTGGGTGCCTCCCCTCCTCCCTCTGGCCATATGAATTCTACTCCTCCTCAGAGATCCTGTTGAATGTGACTTCTGTAATAATATTGCTCACTAGAGAAACAGCTCAGACTTGGGCATCATCTGGTTTAGGTTCCTGTTCTAACTTTTGTGCTTATTCATTATCAGACCCCTTTGGGAAAGAACTATACCTTCCTTTTCTGTGGATTGGTGACAGTGGTTCTCCAACTCCATAGGGTTTTTCTGGAGGTCAAATCAAGTGCCATTATGTGTGCCGCCAGCGAGAATCATCCCTTTCATTTCCGTAGTATCCTGCAGTTAGCAAAGTGCACATTTTGGGCACATTCCCTGATTTGCACCTGGTGGTGATCCTGGGAGGTGGACTGTGACAGCCAAGGCAACTGGGGATCAAGGATATTAAGTGACTTTCCCATAACTAATTAGTGGCAGGGCCAGACCAGGGGTCCTCTGATTCAAAAGCAAGGCTTTTTTTTCCTTCTTTTTTTCTTTTTCTTTCCCCCCCTAAATAATGGCCCCACTGCTGCCTGGTAAAGCCCGCCTGCCTGCCTTCCACAATTACTTCTCAAGCACCCCGAGGTAGCGGGTGCTAGGGACCTGGTGGTGCACCTCTGCCCTAGTTGCATCTCAAGCAAATAGCACCTTCTATACTTCTGGCCTGGTCATGTGCTCTGTGTCCAGGTCTTGTCTCCCCAGCTAGATAATAGGTTCCTAGAAGGCTGAGACCAGGCTTTCCCTCTTGCCCATGGTAGGAACTAAATCCACCCCAGAAGACATCTCTCCAGGAAACATTCCTTGGTTGCCTCCTCCCCCACCTTCCAAAGGTCCCAGAGATTCCCTGGGCGGGCCTCGGACTTCACAGTCACTGAGTGGAACTGTCCTGTGTGTTTACTTGTTTATTCTTCTGTTACCCTGCGAGCCACAGCAGGGACAGGGACTGGCCTGGTCTGGCTTTGAATTGTTCATGCAAGCACGGACTGTGGTGCTCAAATCACAAGCGATAAATTTCGGGCAGAAAATTAAAAAAAAAAAAAATTAGGCCAGGAGATGTCAAAGGACCTGTGCAGCAGGGAAAAGTATCCCATCTGCTTCCCTCGAATCTTAAATGTGGCCCAGGATGCACATGGGAACATGTTCTGTAGGACGTGCAGATTTCTCGCTGGAGAGACAAGAAGAAGAGCTTAATACCTCCAAGACTTGTTTATTCAGGATCGGGCTTCAGTGTGCCCACATCTGGATTTCATTACTTCCTCCCCACGCCCCCAGCCCCCTTTATCTGAGAGAGCACTGCCAAGAAAACAAGGTTCCCCAAGATCGCCTCCTCATTAAAGGTTAGGCGAGTTTTCAACTCTGAAAACAGTGAAGCCGGGCTGCCCCAGCAGTGCCTTGGTAGGAGACCCGGTCCCCTGGTTTATAGTCCACGACATCTGTGCAATTACCAGGACCACCCACGGAGAGTGGCCCCATGAATCCTTCCACTGTGCGGGTCCTTGATCAGATGGCTACAGAGTTCTTCTGAGACCTTCTTATCCCTGAGGGGATGGTGGGAGGGGGCATCGATTTGCCATTGAACAAACACAGACGTTGGGATTAGGATTTAGTTTGTATACACACACACACACCTCTCTCCAGCCCCTGGAAGATGTGAGAGCTCCAGCAGTTCTCCCTTAGGTCTGTGTAGTTCTTAGAGGTTAATGACTACTTGGAAAATGTATCCAGCATGAAAGTGGTTTTTAATTTATCCATTTCAATTTTTTATTTTTTTTATTAACATGTAATGTATTATTAGCCCCAGGGGTATAGGTCTGTGAATCGCCAGGTTTACACACTTCACAGCACTCACCATAGCACATACCTTCCCCAATGTCCATAACCCAACCACCCTCTCCCTCCCCCCTCCCCCCCGGCAACCCTCAGTTTGTTTTATGAGATTAAGAGTCTCTTGTGGTTTGTCTCCCTCCTGATCCCATCTTGTTTCATTTAATCCTTTCCTACCCCCCAAACCCCCCATGTTGCCTCTCAACTTCCTCATATCAGGGAGATCATATGATAATTGTCTTTCTCTGATTGACTTATTTCACTAAGCATAATACCCTCTAGTTCCATCTACCTCGTCACAGATGGCAAGATTTCATTTCTTTTGATGGCTGCATAGTATTCCATTGTGTGTGTATGTGTGTGTGTGTATATATACACACACACACATATATATATATATATATATATATATATATATATATATATATACCACATCTTCTTTATCCATTCATCTGTTGATGGACATCTAGGTTCTTTCCATAGTTTGGCTACTGTGGACATTGCTGCTATAAACATTTGGGTGCATGTGCCGCTTCAGATCACTACATTTGTATCTTTAGGGTATAATTTATCCATTTTAAGTGATAGTGCTCTAGAGGCTGAGAAATCCATTCTGTGAGTCTGTACATTAGGGGATGGGGTGGGAAATCTGATAACGTTTACAAGCGATCTAATGTTGGGGTTGGGGGGGCGGTCTAAGGCCTTATCTTAAATCCTCTTCAACAGTTAGGTGACGTAGGTATTATTTACCCCTTCTTACAAATAAGGCAGGATAGGAGGCTTCCAAGGTAGAGGCCACTAGTGCAGGGTTACTCTCAGTTTAGTGAATGAGGGAGCAGGAATTAAAACTCCAGTCTCTCTCTGGCTTCAAAGCCCAGTGCTTGGACTGACATTTATTGAAGGCCTTCTCTGTGCTAGGTACTATGCAGAGTGCTCTTTATTTCATGAGCTATAAAACTGTGTCATTTCTGGGCTTGCTTGGAGAGCTCAGTGTATGGAGGAGGCCTACATGACCACTGCACAGATGATCACCTAAGATCCTAAGACCAACGGTGTGCGGTAGTGTTTTATATGAAGTGGCTTTGCAGAAGGCAGTGGCCGGCTGTAGGTGGATGCTCGGTGAGATTGCCCTTAGAGCAAGGAAGCAAGACACCTCGGCCTACAGCTGGTATTAAGACGCAGATATAAACCTAGAAGCCGGTGGTCTAAAGAGGAAGCCAGGCAAGGAGAAGACCGACTGCTCTATTACTCTCAGGAAGACTGAGGAGTTGGTCAGAGAACATGAGGGCAGCCAGAGCACTCTCTGCTGGTGGTGGGCCCCAGAGCCGAGAGCTTCAAGGACAAAGGAGACCAAAGGCAGTAGATGGTGTGAGGTATAAATAAAGTGCTGCCATGGGAATTCAGAGGAAGATGACTGAAGTTTATTTTCGAGGCTGAAGACTTCATCATCATTGCTGTCATCATCATCCATTGAGCACTAGTCCCGCTTAATTATCACAATGACCCTGGAGCTCTTGGTACTGGTGTCATCCCCTTTTAACACGTAAGGGAACAAGAGTTACAGCGCTCAATCATCCAAGACCTTGAAGTTAAAAGGCAGAACTCTAACCCCACCTGTGAGTTGACACTAGAGCTCTACTTTGAAGGGCAGGTGGGACTTTCATCAGAGATGCTTCCAGGCTTCCAGGCAGAAGGGATTGCTTCAGGGATGAGGAACTGAAACAATGGAGTATTTTCAGGAACTGTAAAGCAGACCTGTTCAGCTGGAGAAATAGAGTATCAGAGAGTAAGTAGATAGAAATAAAGTAGAAAGAGAGCATAGCAAGATGGTGAAATGCCTTGAATGTCAAGGAGTTGTTACCCGAATTAATGGGCTGGAGACTGATGGAAGTATTTGAAGCTAGCTGCGTCAGTTTTGCAGCTAAGGTGAGGATGAGGCCCGAACCACGGTGGGGGTGATGCAAGGGGAGGAGAGAGGAGATGGACGGGAGGCAGCTTGCAGAAGCAGGGTGACCAGACGTGGATGGCGGTGGGATAAGGAGGCCTACAGGGTCATGTCTTTGCAGTTGTATGGTGGTGACTCGAACAGAGGTGAAGGGAAGAGCCGTGAGGTTTGGGACAGAAGTCGGAATGAGCGTGATGTGAGACTGGGTTGGGTTGACATCCTAATGTCATCTGTGATGCTAGTTGGGAGATTTGGCAGAAGATCGGAAGAAGGCTGACGGGAATAAGCGGTAAGCTGAAATGAGAGATTGAGAGAGAGAGAGAGAGATGCCCTTTGGGTGGTCATCTTCCCAGAGGTAGTAATTCAAACTGCTGAAGCAGCAGAGATCACAGCAGAAAGGCAAGGAGAAAGATATTTGAGAAATGGGAAGAAAAGCACTGTGGTGCATTATTCAGGAAGTTTAGGGAATTCGGTGTCAAAACAGAGTAAGAGATGGGCCCCGGGAGGTGATACAGAAAACCTATCCTGAAGCTCCTTGCACAGATAGGCAGGCCTAGTCATGTAGGAGACTGTGGCTCTAAGTCCCCACCATTGGGAAAATAATGATGCTTCATCCTTCAGAATGCCTTCTTCATAAAGTGTCTGGGCTTTGGGCAGCCACCACTGATTTCGACCATAACTAGCTTCTGGGTCTCTCTCTGGCCTCTTTGCTGTCTGTACGCTGGATTTTGGAGTTTTGACTTACCCACAGGGCCCAGAAACTCCACTGGTGGCCTTGCACAGAGCTCTGTCCTCCTTGCCTTTCCCAGTCTGCAGGGCACTGATCTCTTGCCAAAACGTTGAAGACGACCAAGCGGGAGAAGAAGCGAAGATGAAATTTCTCATCAGTTCTTTCTAGTCACGAAACGTGCTGCGTCTTGTTGTACAAGATGGAGCATTCAGCTTCAGAGAAAATACAGCTACCATCCCCATCTGTAGCAGCAGGACCCAAATACGTGTCCCTTTCTCTTGGGACTGAGAGCCCAGTGTTTGTTGAATGAATGATTCTGTTCTGCATGGAAAGAAGTTCATTCACGCGTACAACCAAGATGTGAAAGAACAGCTTGGTGCACTATGGCTCACAGGGACTGAGGTGTGCAAGTGCCTGACGAGTAAGTGACCTCACCACATGCTCCTGGAGCATCCATCTCCCCAGAAACTCAGATCATGCTGCCTGCTAGGACTTCACACAGAAAGCTGGCTTCGTGCCGTGGGACAGGGCACAGGAACTGGAGTGGTGTCCATGCTGCGGTAGCAGCTCTGCTATCGCCGAATTTCTGACCAAGACTGATTCACTGGCCTCTCTGGTCTCCCCTATACTCACTTATAAAGTGGTGACAAGAATTGAGTAATTCCTAGGGTGTTGTGAGAAGCAGATAATGCAGCGGATGTGAAAATGCTTTGTAAGTTGTAAAATGCTATGCAAATGTTATTATTCAAGCAGATCAGAAAATAGGGACGTTTGTCCTTGGAACTCAGAAGTCTCTTGAAGAGGGGTTGTTGGGACACTGTCCACAAATCTTAACTTTTCTTGGGATCATTTATAGAGAGGAATGTGACAAGTGACCTAAACAGTACTGTAGGCCTGCCCTTGCTGCCTGGGGTTTAGGCTTCTCTTCTGCTTAGTTCCCCTGAGAAAGGCATCCTGTAGACACAGTGGTCGAAACCAACGTACCGGTACACGTATCTTCTGGTTCTATTCTGGAGGGGTGGTACTTCCAAACTCTTCGATTTGGAATGTTCATTTCTAAGGAGCTTTTGGAAGGAGCTTAGAAAAGGTATTTTCTACAAGTATGTGTTGATTTTTTATTTCCTCTTCTCTGAGGGAAAGAGAGAAAAATTAACTTTTGGAAGGGTCTTCTGCTGGGGGCCAGCCATTTGGCATATCACCTGCTTGCATCCCTTGGCAATCCCACCAGGTGGATGATTTTTATCTTACTTTTATCGATGAGCAGACCTAAGCCCAGAGAGGTGAAGGCACTTGCCTAAGGTAAGAAATGGGCTTCAGACTAAGGATTTTCTGGCTCCAAAGTCAGTGCTTCTTTGACCACCACATGCTCTCTCTTTTCCAAAAAGTCAATGTTCTCCAGATTTCCTCTCTGGAATACTTTGATGCTTGTGAACATGTGGGCCAGCAAGCTCTTTGACACCAGAAAGGATAGGCAGAGAGGCATGCTCTTGGACTTGGGGACAAACCGTTACCGTTGTCAGGCAAGTTAAGATCACTTTCTGTCCCCTCGTAGCTTAATTGCAGTGCTTTCCCACTTTATTAGTTTCCAGATTCTGTGCCAAGTGCTTTAAAAGGCAGGTAGGGGAGAATTCTCCTCTGCTGTGTGGCAGCTTGCCATCCCCCTGAATCTGTTGCTTGCTCTTTCAGAAAGGGATCAACATTGAAGGCATTCTTCTGGGCAGTGAAATTTACATATAACAACTTTGCTGACTGAAGCAGAAATGGGGGCTCCAGGGGTTGGAGTCCTGGGTGGGGCCTGAGCCTTCATAGAGGGAGGGAAGAGCTGATTTTATGACCCAGGAATAAAAACATTGTGAGGGATGAATAAGGTCCGAAAGCAGTCAATCTGGAACTCCAACATTAGGTGTGTAATGTGTCAGAGAACAATTTAAGCTTTTGCCTCTTCTGCAGAGGTGAGGCGTTTGCCTGGCTCTCTCAGCCCAATTCTCATTCAATGGTCTTTTAAGGGTTAGGATTACAAGAAGCCAAGTCCGGCTGGTTCATAATGATGATTTATGGCCGTGTTGTCGACTCCCCGACCCTTCTGTACAAGGGGATAGAGAAAATACATAATTTGTTGCTCATTAACTGCGAGATCTGTCAGGGCTGCCCCAGAAGGCCATGTGGTCCTGGAGTCATGTGTCTGCTAAATGGCTTCAGCCCGTTCCTGTCCTTGAAAATACGCCATTGCTGTTCCGCAGTGGAAATTGTTTTGAATAACGATAGAAGTACAGCTGATGCCCAGTTTACGATGGTTTGAATTACGACTTTACAATGGTGCACAAGCAATGCACAGTCAGTGGAAGCTATATTTGATTTTTTTTCCCCCCCATGGGCTAAGAATCTGTGGTATGGGTGCCTTCTTGTGAGACTGGGCAGCAGCAGGGAGCCCCAGCTCGCAGCCAAGCCGTGCGATCACGAGTGTAAACAGCCTTTCTGTATCCATGCTGCCATTCTCTTTTTCACTTTCAGTGCAGTAGCCAATAAATTACATGCGCTATTCTATACTTAATTGCAACACAGGCATTGTGGTAATTGATTATGCCCAACCGTAGGCTAATGTCCGTGTTCTGAGCATGTTTAAGGTTGGCTAGGTGAAGCTATGATGTTTGGGGGGTGTATTCAGTCCATCTTTGAGTTACGATATTTTCTACTTAGGATGAGTTTTATCAGGACATAACACCATCCTAAATCGAGAAAGATCTGTAACAAAACATTCTGTCCATATAGTCTGTTGTGAGTCTTTGAACTTAAGGGTCAGCGTATCTGGGGTCCACTTTTGCTCTGTCACTTAGAAGCTTCAACTCCTTCAGCTAAGTGCCTGTCCCTCAGAGCCTTACCATCCTCAGCTGTACAATGGGTGTAAATTCTTCACAGAGTCACAGATCAAATGAAAGTGTAAAGTTCGGAAGAAATGTACAAGGGTACTGCTATTAATAGCTTAGTTATTAGGAATTTGAGATGCCACGAAACACCTTCTTTACCCCTTTCTTCTCCCATGAGAGGAGAAAGCATTTTAACTGGTGGTTTGCCGTGTGCGAGCCCCGGCACTGAAACTGAAGTTTTAGAACGAAGGGATGTTAAAGCTGAAAGTAGCCCTTGAGCTGTAATCAAACCCTTTCTCCCTGAAGTGACGGAAGCACAGAGGTGACTCGCCTGAGATTAATCAGTAAATTCACCTACGAGTTGCTGATTGGCAGTGAAAAGCCACATGTTCTTTTTCAGCGTCAAATAGGAAGTCAGGCTCAAGCCGGATCAGTTTAGAGTTTCTTAATTTGTAGCTGTGACACATCAAGGAACTCAGGAATCATTCAAGGGCAGGGACTGTGCATAGGGCCTTGGTTCTGCCCCGTGGCCATGGCATCGTCTCTGAGGAAGTACTTTCCTGTGCTGTTGCTTATTGCCTTTGCTTGGTTGGGAGGCTAGTGGTGGAGGTAGCACAGGGGAGTTGAAAGTAAATGTCATTGCAATTATGAAGGGATAAATTATGGAGTCTAGTGCCCTTATTTTGCAAATGCAGACACTGGCTTATCTCACGTTCACTCAGTGAGTAAGGACTTGAACCCTGGCCACTGCCTCCTAGTTGAGCGTTCGTCTCCTTGAGTCCAAAGTCATGCGAGCGTGATTTATAAATAAAGAAGAAAGAGCATGATGGTGGCAGTGGACATCTGGAACTTGTTAGCCCGTAAGGTTACACAGGGTAAAAGTATAAACAGGTTCAAAGGGGAATTAGACCAGCAACGGTAGGAAAGATTGCCGGGTGGGGAGCTAGAACACCTGGGTCCAATCTTTCCTTGCTAGTTAATTTGGACCTCAGTTTCTTCCATGTATAATGGACCCTTTCATTTCTGACATGCTGTGCTTCTCAGGTTTTAATCTCTGCAGCATGTTATCAAAGGTCTTTTAGTAATATTTAGAGGATATTTCCAGTTTTATAACAAAACAACTGTGAAGATTATGGTCCTTCTTCCTTTCATTCATTCATGCAACCAGTAGTCTCTGAGCACATCTGCGAGATCAGGTGCTCTCCCAGAGAATGGCTAAGCCAGTACTGTGTGCTAGCCTGGCCTTTGACCATCTCCCTCTGAATCACACTCAGTGTGATCTGGGAACCAAAGCGTAACACTTAGAAATAATCAAGTATTTATAAACACAGACTCGCTGTACAAACGTTAGCAGTGCTGGTGGCTGTTCTCACTCCCGCACCTGCTGGCTTTTGGGCCCAGCTGGCATCTTCTTTCCACCTGGCCAATCCCTCCCACCCCCCACTAGACTTGGGAGCCCCTGAGAACTTGGATCAGACCCCATGCCTTGACCCCTTCCCCAGCTGTGAAACAATAACGGGAGACTTTGGAAAGGAGTGGCCGGATACGTCTGTCTATTACTTCCCTTGCGGTTGTGAACACACACTGGGCTTCCCTGAAAGAGCAAGCGTGGCTCATCACCCTGCCCTGGGAGAAGCTGCAAAAGGAGCTCTGTGGGGCGTGATGAGTTGACTGTTGCTGTCCCTGGACTGTGGTTGCAATCAGGAAGTGGCTGTGCTGTGGAGTTAAGACAAGAGCAGCAGGCTGTATGGTTGGGCATGACCGAAGTGGGGTGGTCCTCTGCTGTGTAGGCATCACAGGTGTTAGCCTTGCGGAGAACGAGCTGGAGCCCCGTTCTTGGTGTCACACCAGGCAGTGTGGGTCGAGCTGCCGCTTCCCTTGTCTGAGCTTCAGCCATACCTGTCTCATGGCAGTTGTCAGGATTTCATGAAATAAAGCATCTGGGAGCAATCCCTGGTGGAGACTGGGTCATCTGTGACTGGTGGCTCTTCTTTTCCCAGGGGTGAGAAGCATCCCCGAAGTATTGGGAGTAAACACGGTGTGATGGGGGAAGGGTATGAAAGCCAAGACTCACTGGCTGTCCTGTAGAATTGAGGAGATGGGAGACAATGACCACAGACTTGGAAATTTGCTAACACTGAAGGGCGTTGTATTAAAAGTTCCTTAGTTTGTAGGCCAGTGTTCTCATCACAGCATTATTCTAAAAAGGAAAATGAAAGAATCACTTTCTATGACCCAGGTAATTTCCCATCCATGTTACCAGATTTAAGCCAACAACTCGGCAAGGGCATGCGGCCTCCTTTCATGGAGAAGGAAACCGAAGCTTGGAGAGGTTGTCATGACTGAGCGACACCAGGCCGGTGGCAGAGCCAGGACTCAAACCCAAGACATGGTCTTGGGCATTCACCTTCTTATAGAAACTCCCACCGTGGCTCAGTGTTGACACAAGGCTGGTGATCCCTGACTCGGAAGCCCAGTATCCTGAGATTGGCTCAGATCCTCGGACGCCCTGGCCACGCTTAACCATGTCCTTGATTGTTCATCTAATTTTTTTTTCTATATTTGGGTCTTTGTCTCTTTGTTTAGTAAAAAAAAAAGTACATATAACTATGATATATAATATTTATATATATTTAATATTATATTTGTATATGTATAAATATATTTGTATATTTTTATTGTTACAAAGATACTATAGGGCCATGTGGGACTTTTTCAAAAAGGGAGAAATGACCATGTTAGCACTCCTATGTTTCCTCCCGTGCATATTTCTGTCCATGTATTTCTCAAATAGAAAATTGAGATTTTTTAAAAGATTTTATTTATTTATTTGAAAGAGAGAAAGAGAGGGTACACACAAGGGAGGGGGAGGGGCAAAGGAAGAGGGAGAAGCAGACTCCTTGCTAAGCAGGGAGCCCAATGTGGGGCTCGATCCCAGGACCCTGGGATCATGACCTGAGCCAAAGACAGCTGCTTAACAGACTGAGCCACCCAGGTGTCCCGAAAACTGAGACTTTCTAGGTTATAGCCAGCATTTAAACACAGAACATTCTCTTCTGTCGGTAAATATCCTTTACAACATCCGCTTTCATGTCAGGTCTCGATACTGCCTAACTCCCCTATTGGTTTCCTTTCAGATCATCACTGGGGAGTTCTACCGCATCTACTACCTGAAGGAGAAGTCCCGGTCAACGATTCAGAATCCCTATGTGGCGGCCCTCTATAAGCAGGTGGGCTGCTTCCTCTTTGGCTGTGCCATCAGCCAGTCCTTCACAGACATTGCCAAAGTCTCCATAGGCCGCCTGCGTCCTCACTTCTTGAACGTCTGCAACCCTGATTTCAGCCAGATCAACTGCTCCGAGGGCTACATCCAAAACTACAAATGCAGAGGGGATGACAGCAAAGTCCAGGAAGCCAGGTGAGTCGCCGCCTGCCACGGGCACGGTGTGCATGCCTTGGATGCAGACGGTTCGGAGAACACTTACTAAGGTGCCTACTGCACGAGGTGCCAAGTTCAGGGCTGGGCTTCGGTTTCAAGGGGTGTATAAGGCACAGTCCCCATTCTTAAGGAACTCAGGGTCAAATTTTTTAGATATATTGATAAATAAGCAATTATGGTAGAACACTGGTAAGTCCGTCCATCCATCCATCCGCTTGCTCACGCATCCGTGGGTGCCTGCTAGGTTCTAGACAATGTGTCGAAAGCACTACCAAGGTTACAAAACCAAACAAGATAGTGCTGCTGTCAAGGTCACAGTCTAGAGAGGGAAGATAGACAGGCAAACATGTGTCAGGGTGTGAATATGGCCCCCTCATGCCCCTCTCTTGCTCTTGCAGGAAGTCCTTCTTCTCTGGCCACGCCTCCTTCTCCATGTACACTATGCTGTATTTGGTGGTAAGTACCTTCCTTCTGATTCCAGTGCAGTGCAGGGCCCCGCCCAGCTCACATCTCTCCCACGCGGAGAGCCCTGGGGATGGTTAGGGAGAGCTGTCCTTGTGAAATCCTTGAAAGAGAAGTTAGCTAGAAAAGTGAGGTTCTGTTTTGAGCTCTGCCATGGCGTCAGTAGAAGTTGTTTTACTTTCTAGATGTTTCCCATTTTTCAAATAAAACTAATACTTATCATGGCTCTTTGATAAGGACCGTGCACCCATTTTGAAGTTAAAAGGTGACGAAGACATGTGTATCACATTTTAATGTAACAAAACTGTTTTCTGAACATCCCTTTAATTCAGTTGACCCTTCCAGGCACCCTAGGTTATAAGTAGTATTATCTCTTTTGTGGGAAAGGATTATTAAGTAAGGCTCAGAGAATTCAAGTGAACGATCAGAATTCACACGGGCACTAGCACTGTTGCTCACACCCAAGCTCTGTCATAAAATTCCTTGTGGTGTTCCCCATGCCAACCCTCCTCCATCCCCTGCAGAGGGAAAGACTTTCAAAATTATCAGTATCTGGCGATGGGGAGTGATTTCACGTGTGACAGAATAATTCTGCCTCCCTGAGCACACATGATCTCATAATAACACAGTGAGGCATGACATGTGTATCCCTGCTGCTGGGATCTAGAGACCAAGCCCCAGGGAGGCTAAGCAGTGTGTTGGGGGGTCCCTCAGCTGGTGGTGGGGCCATGATCTGACACCCCGTGTTGCCTTTCCCATGGCCACGTCTGCTCTGATTTCCTAGAGGCGCTGGGACAGTGCAGGCCGAGGGCTTGTCTCCAGCTGCTGCCCAGACAGCGGCTGGTCTGTTTCTGTCTCTTGAGTTACATGCGGTCCCCTGCCTCTCCTCTCCCCTTGAATGAGGTCCCTGTGCCAAGGCACTTCCTGCTTTCGGCCCCTTTGATGAAGAGCAAGAAGGCGCTGAGAGGTCAGACGTAGCTCAGGGGAGCATAAGCTGTTTGCAGAAAGAACGTTTTGATTTTGACTGACTTACAAAACATAATTAGGATTTGGAAAAACTAGCAGAAGGGTTTTGTTTTGTTTTGTTTTCCCTCGCCATCCTTTCCAAGCCCGGAGGCCTTCGGGCTTCCCGTTACCTGGGATACAGAGCTGAAAGGTGGGCCCCAGCCTAGGAAAACCTCAAACGTGGGTTTTATTTATTCACAAATCGTGCTCCCCTCCCTTCTTCATTTGTTATTGTTGTTTTGCTTTTGCTCTGCTTTTAGAAAGCTAATGTAGCGAAGATATTTAGTTTCCTATTTCTTTTTTTAATACTTTACTCCGGTCTGGAAACAATTTTACAAATGTAATTTCAGTGTTTGCAAAGGTGCTTGGAGGAGTGGGTCTGTGTTCATTTTTCTCCTATTCCTTCTTTTTTTTTTTTCCAAGAGAAAAATGCTGGGTAATTTTGAAACCAACCCTGTGCACTGTGTGCTCTACAGCCACTGAAAAGATAAAGGTGCTGACATGTTTCTGGTGCCTTCTGTGTGCTGGGCACTGGGCAAGCTCACAAGATGGCATTCGGTTCTCTCAGTAACTCGATGAGATGCATTTTGGTTACCTCGTTCTTAGCTGGAAACCCACCAATCAACCCGAATCTTAGGAGTTTTAGTAATAAAAGTTCCATCTCCTATAAAAGGGAGAAAATGGATTTGAAGGCTTTTCTTGTTGACAGCAGGATCACAGTCTGTTGTTTTCATGGTACTGCTCTTCAGAACACAAAAACAACCCCGCCAGGATCACCTTAAAGAACAGAAGTTTGTCAGGTGTTCATCTGGCGCAGTTGGTTAAGTGTCTGCCTCCGGCTCAGGTCATGATCCTGGGGTCCTGGGATCAAGCCCCGCATTGAGCTCCTTGCTCAGCGGGGAGCCTGCTTTTCCCCTGCCTGCTGCGCCCCCCTGCTTATGCTCTCTCTATCTCTGTGCCAAATAAATAAAACCTTTTAGAAAAAAAAAAAAAAAAGAAAACGAATATAACTTCCCGACTCTAATTGCCATTTCAGCAACCTGCCTGCCTTTCTTCAGATCTACTTTAATGGAGGAGCTGTCCCCCACTGCCCCCACTCCCCATGACCACCTCCCACCAGCTATGATTATAGCCAGAAACCTCCTCCGCAGGGGTGAGGAGTGAGGGTGGATTCGGACCGAATGTTTATTTGCATCTTTGGGGGAGGAAAAAAATTATAGTGCCTTTATGTTTCTGGAAAGAAGGAGGGGAAGGAGGCAGGGAAGAGGGAGGGAGGAAGAGAAGAGCCCCCTTAGTCCTCCATCGCCCTAGTGTCTTACTGCACACACACGCACGCAGCCATGCACACACCACTACACACATTGTGACGTGCACAACTCACGGATACCCATATATACAACATATAAACCCAGGGCTCTTATTTTTTAGCTCTAAGGTTATCTTGCCCTGAAACAACCCCTGAGGCTAAATTCCAAGGAGGACAGTGCTCCTTGCCAGGCCCGTTTCTGCGTGACCCTACGCAGAAATCTCAACCCTCTGCATGTCCCGTGTGCAGAGCTCTAGAGAGCACCATTGTTGCGGGTCAGGGTCCGTGGGAAATGCTGCCGTCCGAGCAGCCCCCCCGCCTCTCCCCCAGTGCTGCTCTGTAGAGCTTCAGGAAGTGAAGGTGGGCCGAGGAGACCCTGGCCTTCCCCAGCGCAGCTTCTCTGGGGCGTTGGGGAAAATCACCGTTGAACCAGTTGGGTGTAGCACAGATGGTGTTTGCCCTCAAGGTCTGGCAGACCCAGATGATTCTGCCACCTCCTGACTAGCTCTGGAACCGGGGTTGCTTGCTTAGCTTTCGTGCCTCATGTACTCCTCTGTCAAGTGGAGACAGTCAGGTCTCTTTTGCAAGGTTATTGCCACATTTCATCTCTAGACCCTGCTTTCTCCATAAAGAGTGGAATTAGATAGTATCTACTTATTTCTCAATCTCTGTGATTCTATTTGAAAGAAGTTTGAACCACCCCCCTAGCGCTACAAGAAAAAATGGGAAGCCCTCAGGGACAAACCTATGCCCTTGTTACTTTGGCGTTCAAGGGGGGTGGGGGAATGGGAAGCACCTACCCCTACCTACCCCTACTGCAGGCCTGTGGGCAGCAGCTGCCCTCCGAAGCCTCCCATGGCTCTGAAGGACTCTCCACGTTGGGTTTGGATTTGTAAAATGGTTAGCTTGGAAAAACCATGACCCAACACCAAATTATCTCTGGGCATGGAAGCTTTGAGACGAGGTTAAGGCATGTTAGTGATTAATGCAGATTCTAATAAGAAAAACCCACAGCATCTATAAGCATACGTGATGCTTTTCTAACCCTGAGTCCCGGCCGAAGCCCCAGAGAACCACATCTGGACCAGCCCTGTGCCTCCACAGTCAGGGGTCGAAGATGACTTGGCTTTCTGGATAAGATGCCAACACCCGCGCAGGCCCCAATTTGTGGGCCTACCTGCTGTTGCTTGTGTTGTCTCAGGTCCTCTGCTACCTCCCGGGGCTACTAACGTGAATCAAACCTGGGCCCAGCCCTCAAGGAGCTCAACATGGCTTCAACACTCGGCACATCAGCCCATGTTTAGGGGGTGACTGATAGACCCAGGGGCACGCTAGGGGTGGGGACATAGACATTGCTAAGTCATGGGCACAGGCCTTGGTGACTTCAGTCTAGTCTCAGGGAGCAAGTAGACGATGACAGCAGCTTGGTACGCTGTACGGGGGTGGGGATAGGGGCAGGGGTAGGTTCTTATGGAAACTTAGAGTCATGGCACCCAAGCCAGCCTGGAGTGGCAGGTGGCAGAAGCTGGGGAAGGCTGCCAGTAGGGTGAAGATGGGCGGATCGGAAGAACCGCCTGCGTGCGGGTGAAGACGAGGGCGGCGCTTTGCAGGCTGCAGGTTTTCAGTTCAGTCCGGCTGTGGTGGCCGGTAGGAAGCAGCGGGTGGAGGGTGCATTGAGAGCTCAGAGGGCTTTCGGGACGGCTGCCCCAGCCCCTCCTCCTGCAGCTCCATCAGGCAGCAGTAAGCTGGTGGCGAGGCCTTTCCTTTGCCACCGCGCCTCCCTCTCTGAACGGGCGCCATGCCCCCTTGCCTTCTTCAGGGTGCTGTGTCAGAACCCTTCCCTGGCCCCTCCTTTGATACTCCCTAACTCCCTTTGCGGCCTTATTCCTCTCTCCCCCGACCCGTTTCTCAGCATCTGACGTCAATATTCATTGCTCTACCAGGTAAAGCGTCAGCTTCACGAGGGGGACGTTTTTGTCTCTTGATTCCATACCGTATCCCACTGCCCCAGACCGGGTCTGACACATAGTTAGGTATGCAGTGAATCTTTGCTGAGTGAAGGAATGAATGAATGAATGACTTCATCACGGGCCTTCGACATCCCCAAGCTGTGCTCTTTACCGTTCTGGTTAGAACTGTGTTCATCCCCTCATCCCTGAAGGACTCGGGTGATGTAGGAAAGGCCTTTGTCGCCTCTTTGCCGAACCCTTGACATATTGACTCTTTACTGGGGAGCCCGTGGGAACTGTTTATGTGTCAAAGGGTTTGTCGGATACCAAGGAAACAGGGAAGTGTCTGTCCTCTGACAGCCATGTTCCCTGGCCTGTGGTGGTTAGTCATTGCGGTTTTGTTCAGCATGTTTAGAATCATGGAGCGGTGGGGTCTGGTATGCCCACGAGACATGCCCACAGATCCTGGGAGTGTCTGGTGAAACCCCTTGCAGGGACAAGATTGTGGTTACTACAGGGAATAAACCACCATGTCAGATATAGATGTTTTCCCTAGTCTTTCCCCTGCCTATATCCATCCATCATCCATCCACCCATCTGTCAGTCCGTCTGTCCATCCATCCTTCTGGCACTTTCTGAGCCAGACCTTGTGTGAGCACCTAGGGACACCAAATGATCTCCTGTTTGGTGTGGAAAGTCTGAAAAGTAAATAGTCTCAGAGCAGGTGGTGGGGCTTCTCTGACTCAGGTGGACTGAGGCACGGGGCCCGAGGAGGGGGCTGCTCACTCCACTAGGAGGGACACTGACTGCACAGTTCACAGGTTCTCTAGTTGATAATCAGGGCAGAGATTCTAGTACTCTCATTATTAGAAAAGCTACACTTGGATTTTAGACGTGGGCCTTATAAAAGTATGTGGCAGGTGAATTCCAGGAGCATGTGTTTCCAGATATGCACTATAGGCCATCCTTTAGTCCCCAAAAGCCACGTAGTCCCCTCACATTGCTTTTCTCCTTAGACAGAAGTCCAGTACAAAAAGCTAACACTTGCTGTGCAGAGCCCAAATTTCCTCTAATTCCTCGCTAAGGAAGCTAGGTTCTGTGATTAGAGCTTGGACTTAGAAAAAGACACATCTTACTCAGTGTAAATCCTGCATCATGTCACTTGAGCAAGTGACATGGCCTTTTAGGCTTGATCTCTTCATCTGTAAAATGGGCAGAATGTGTCTACCCAATAAGATGGCCATGATAATTGCAGGGAAGTTCATGTGAAGCATCTGGAACAATGTCTGGAACAGGGCTCAACACACTGGTAGTTTCTCTTTCTCCCCCTGATCCTGCCAGGAAGCAAGAGCTGATTCTCTCCTGAAGGAGAAAAGCCCACTAAAATTCTTCTTTTGTCCTGAAAGCTGTTGAATAGCTTCCCAGAGAGAAATTCCAGCTCTGCCCCACGTAGACAAGTCACCAGGCACATGAACCAGAGCCAAGCGTGAGCTGTGGTGGAGATGAGAGAAGGGAGAAAGTTTCTCCCTGTGGGTGTCAGCGATCTGGACAGACTTCCAGGAAGAGAGCAGGCAGGGACAGAAGGAAGGACAAAAGCCTCCTTTTCGCTCTGAGCGGAGCAGTCCCAAGAGCGATGGAAATGAAGTGAGAGGACAGTACGGACCTGTTTCGCCAGTATGCAAATCATGTAATGAAACACAAATGACTTAGCAAGAACCCAGTGTGACTCACCCCACATCTGACTCTGCTGGTTCAGACCAGAGGAGCCAGCGTGAGTTCAGCCAGACCTCTCTAAAGAGGTTTTGTTGGAATCCCACAGGACCCCAGTTTGAAGCTAGGACTAGGAAAGAGGAGAGAACTCCATTTATGGAGTGAGTTCCCTGTGCTCGGAACTTTCACATACATCATTTTGGGGATGGGGGATCGTAGGCGGGGCATACAGCTTTCTGTTGTAACCTTCCTGTCTACAGTCAGCATTTTATTTTAGCAATTGGAAGAAAAATCTTAGTACAAGAACGAGATTTCATTTTTTAATTTTAACTTTTTTTTTTTCAGGAAGGGAGCTTAACTTTATTCGTGTTGGCTGTCTTTTCACAATTTTGAGCAGTATAGGTGCTCTCCACAGGTGTTTGTTTTTTAAATGAATGAATCTCATTACATAAGAGGAAGCAGAACTTCAGAGGACAGTGACTTGTTTAGGGTCCTGCAGGTGGCATGGAACAGAGAAAAGATTCAAATTTAGTTTTGCTCTGATTGCAAATCCGACCCTTTTCTGCGATGTCACATTGGTGCTTAGAAGTGGATTCCTCCAGCCCAGAGACCTTCAGGCAGCTGGGGAAGTAAAGACAGCTAAGTCTTGACCTCTATGAGAGGTCACGGCAATTCAGCCTTTCTGGTTTTGTCCAGTTCTGCTTACCTCTTTCCTAACCACCCTTTTGCAGGATGCTTAGGACTTTCCAGAAGCCCCCACAGAAATTCCGAGTCCCAGCAAGTCTCCTTACTATTTTGTCTGGGACATGGGCCACAGTATCATTGTGGTCAGGAGTGTGACTTCCTCTGGTGAAATGGGAACGAACACAGTCGCCTGCCCCTTGTCCTGTCCCCTGGTGCAGGTTTCCAAGGCGGGAGGGTGCTCCAGAAAGTTCTCTCTGGTCACAGTGAGGCCCAGGCCTTTAGTATGGAGAGCCTCATGAGAACTGGACTATGAACCAGCAAAAGCCAATCCATTTAGCAGTAGGATTGGTGGGGCACAGAAGGACTTACCGGATCCTTTGGTCGACCTCAAAGCTCATTGTGGCCGTCTTCTCAGATGAGAAGTAGGCACCATGTGGAGGGTCATTGCCCAATCTTTTGCTTTAGTAATCTACTTGTTTTGGTGAAATCAACCACAGCCGTCGAGTAAATCTCATTCACCAAGGCAAAGGGTGATAGGATTTCTGAAGAGCCCCTTGAGTGCCCGGTCCTGGGAGTCCCATCGATCCTGGCAACCCGGAGAGGGAGACACTCTTGTACCTGTACCTTCTCAGATGCGAAGTTGAGGGACCACCCACTTAGGAAGTGGTAGCATCAGGGCCATTTTACCCCAGATTCACACTTGCTGCTCTGCTTCGCCCTGAAGCCCCAGCTGCAGACGCCGGCCGAGGTCAATCCTGAGACCCTGAGCCTGGATTGATGTGTTTGTTGCTGACTATAGCAAAGAGCAAGCTTCAGTGTGGGGCTGGCTGTCCACATCGCACTGCTTCCCCAAAGCATTCTTTTCCCATGGCCCCTCTCCTTTCTCATTCATAAGCACTCCTTTCCTGAAGCTCTTCTGATGACTGGTCTCTTCCTCTCTCCCCAAGTTCCTCTCCTGTATTTATTTATTTATTTTCTTTCCTTAAGCTCCAGCCTTAAGTATCTGAGTCAGTGGAAGGGGAGATGTGTGCCATGTCCGGTCGGGAAGCCCACCCTTCCTCTGCCCCACCCTGACTGCCAAGGCCCATGACCTAACCTCTGCACAGAGGGGCGGGGAGGAGTTGGAGGATTCTAAACGAGCACTTTTTGAGGATCTGCAGATTATTTTATTTGTGAGAAAACCAAAGGCTCGGTGAGATTTTTCTGATGAGCACCCGGCGTTCTTTCTGTCCCTGACCTGGCCCTTGTCCACTGCCAGAATGCTGGAGGAAGGCCAGATCATGGTGGGGACAATGCAAACAGATGATTGTTTTTTGTTTTTTTTTTTAAAGATTTTATTTATTTATTTGACAGACAGAGATCACAAGTAGGCAGAGAAGCAGGCAGAGGGGGAGGGGGAAGCAGGCTCCCTGCCGAGCAGAGAGCCCGATGCGGGGCTCGATCCCAGGACCCCAGAATCATGACTGGAACCGAAGGCAGAGGCTTTAACCCACTGAGCCACCCAGGCGCCCTGGATGGTTGCTTTTTGCCCCGAGACTTGTGTTAAGTGGGAGCTACGCCAGCGTCATCCCATCCCCACTCCTTGAAGGAAAGGATCTTTTGATTCTCCATTACAGAATCCACCGCTGGCTCATTTCTGCACAAACGAGGGTGTGGCCTTTGACCTACAGGTTATTTGTTATGGTACTGAGGGTCTTGCTTAAAATCGTGTAATTTTTCACCATTTGCTTAGAGTAACATTTCCCAATTGTGATTCAGCAGGTAGCTACTCTGTAAACGTCAGTAAGTATTGTTGGTAATGAAAGTAAGGATTTCCTATGGAGCATTTACCATCTTGTTAAAAGACCCTTAGTATTCCACGGAGTATGGTTTGGGAAAGACTGACCTACTAAGTAAAAGTCGGGTTCCTTAGTTTGATATCCACACCCTTCCTGAGCCCCCACTTTGCCTCTGTAGCTCTGTGGCTCATCAGTCCCCCCATCCCCACCCTGTACACCCTCCTCAGCTGTACGGAGAGCCGTGAGGTTCTCCAGAACTCTGGCTTCTGAGCCGTTGCTCTGCCTAGATACACACCCCTCCCCGCTGTCCCCTCAACTCCTAGCAAACACAGATGCATCTTTAGGACTTAAGTCAAGTGCCCCTTCCCCTGACCTTGGTTTCCGAATTTTCTTCGTAATTCCTAGGAAGCCTGTAAGTGCCCTTGCTCGTGTTCTTGGATTCCCCCAATGAATGAATGTTCTGTAGGGCAGGAATTACGGCTTCCCATGTCTGTGTCCTTAGCATCTTTTGGAGTCCCGGGTTTATTTGTGTTTCTTTTCTGGCTAGTTGTATGGTTTGGGCCTTTTAGGTTATTCCTAGCAGAATTTCTTTCAAGTCTTTTTCTCCAGATCTTTTTAGGATGTCCCTAGGATTTGGATGGGATTTACATATCAACTTTATGAGCTTACAAGCTGAGTATTTATAACTAAAAATTCTAGCTGTCTATTCAACATGTCCTTTATGTCCCTTACTTCAGAAAGGGTCCTGTGTAGTTCGTGGCAGGCTGATTACTGTTTATCAAATCACCTTGGCTGCTGTGAGGATTTTACCTCTTCTTTTAGATTTTTAACTGTTGTTTTTTTTTTATATACGAGAAACTGTCGATCTTTATTGCTTGTTTAGCAGCTAACCTCAGTGAATTCTTTATTATTATTTTTCATTTGTTATTCTTAGATTGCCCAAGAATGCATTCGTAGACTTTCATAATGATTATAAAGTTGTCTGCTGTTGTGTAGGCCTGGGTTTTGAAACTGTCTTCCTGGTAGTTGAGAATTCAGTGCTCGACAGTCTTCCCTTGCTGGCAAGAGTGGCTCCGGAAACTTCCACTTGTCTTTCTACTCAGGTCCAGCCACTGGCTAGCTCCTTCCTGTCCGCCAGAGGGAAGGTGTTCCTTTGTCTCAGGAAGGGCTGAGCCCAGCCTCTGCCGCTGTCCAGGTCTATCTTGGGGCCATCGGCTCCTCCCCTCCGCTCTCTTCCCCTTTCTCCTGGTCTCCCCCAGTGCCTGCCTTTGATTTGTCGTCGGAAGTTCCCCTTGTCCAGTTGCCTTTTCCCCCTCATTTCCCAAGTTCCCACAGGAACCTGGGAAGTAGGTTGTGCCCAGAGGTTAGAACGGAAACTGCAGCAAGATAACTCTGAGGGACAATGCTCAGTTGACGTCATTTCAACTTCTTTGCTTCGGCCAGAGGTGGTTTTTTTTTTCTTCCATTTTTCTTCAGGTTACTCTTCTACTCCACCCAGCCCAGTGTCTGTCAGCCTCTGTGTGAAAGCTCTCTGGCATTGTCTGCTTGCTTTATGTGTTTCCTGATATTCGAACTCAAAAATCCATAGCTGGGAGTGGTGACTTAGAAACTTGTTCTTTGGTAGAGGTGCTTTCTGTTGAAGTAGAAACATCCCTTTTTGACTGTCACGAGAACCTCTCCTATCAGTCCTGCATTTCTTTCCAAGATGGTCCTAAGCAACAAGTAGTATACAGACGGTGCCATGTAGTGTCCAGGGAAACACACAAATGCAGTGCATGAGTCGTCACGGATTGCAGAAGAGAGACCTGTACTCCCTTGGTTACTGTGCTTTCATTAGTTTAATCGTGAAGAAGATGAAAGGGAACACATGTTCATGAAGTGTCTAGAATGTGCCGGGCAGTGGGCTCTAGGGCATTCTTTGGCTCTTCTCATTTTTTTGTATTTTTTGTTTTTGTATGGGGACTAAGGCTCCAAGTTTGAGTAACTTGAGGTCATATCCAGGTTGAATGCTCTTTGCACACCATGTCACCAAAGGTCTAGATGGTTCCACTGAGTGGAAACAGAGTGGGTGTCGACCTGGTGTTCTAATGCACTTAGTGTCTGTTCCTTTTCTCTCCCTTCTCCAGCTGTACCTGCAGGCCCGCTTCACTTGGCGAGGGGCCCGCCTGCTCCGGCCCCTCCTGCAGTTCACCCTGATCATGATGGCCTTTTACACGGGACTGTCACGTGTGTCTGACCACAAGCACCATCCCAGTGATGTGCTGGCGGGATTTGCTCAAGGAGCCCTGGTGGCCTGCTGCATAGTAAGTAGCATCTTGTTCTCGGTCCACAAGCAAAGCCCCGGATGGCTTGCTCGTTCCATGTTTCCAGCTCGGTGACCAAAGCTAGCAAGCTCTCAATTCTTTTCTCTGCATGGTGTATCAAGGGTCCCGTCGCCCCAGGACCCCCTCAGTAAAAGGACGGTACTTTCTGTTTCCTTCCAGCCTGTGAGTTTTCCTTCGGCAGAATCTAAAAGTCCTCTTCTCTCTAACCACGGCTCATAAAACATTGCAACCGAAAGAGATCTTATGTCTACCTTGCTGACTTTACTGATGAAAACATTTAGGGTTTGAGGGGGGAAGAAACTTGCCCCAGGTCACATGTCAAGTGACTAGCAGAGTCTGGGTCCCTGACTCATTTGGTGCTCACGTGCTGCTTTGGTGGACACTTAAAATTCACTAGAACTCAGCTTCTTGGAAACTTCTCCCCTTCCCACTGTGACCTTTAGGGTGACTTGGTCAAAGTCTGAACTTGGTGCTGGCTAGAGAAGAGGGGTTTGGTCAAGGCTGAGCCCTCCCCTGGCTAGCCTGAAGGGCCTTGTCCACCAAGAGAAGGGCCTAGAGAATGGCCTTGGGATGGACCAGGGTCTCGTTTGCCCCAGGTGACCAGGTTACCCTTTTCTCACACTTCACCCCTAACTCTCGGTGAGTGCAGCATGAGGCAGCTCACTTCCCTTTGCCTCTTTCTCCTCAAGAATCTGTTTTTCTCACCTGTGAAATTTTGTGGGGCTTATTCAGCAAATGTCAGGAGCACCTGCCCTGACCCCGTGCCTTCCCGGGCCGCACTCAGGGGAGTTCACGCCAGGCCCGTGGGAAGCCCAGGGTGCCGTAATGGCTGGGTGTTTAGGCACCACGCACGTGGGTTGTGTTGTTTGTATAACTCTTGCCCCACCCACTATAGGACTCATGAACAATCCAGAGATCTAGACGAGCCCCCAGCCTTTCCTCCTTTCTGAGCCTGGCCGCAGCCCCATGTCTTCCGACGATAGCCTCTCCCAGTCTCCTCTGCTGGTGTCTGTTGCCCTGTGCTGATGTTGCTGATGTGTGTCTCCCTTCAGACTGTCAAGTTGCCCGGGGAAAGGGACCATAGGTGACACGTACATGTTGCTCTCCCTGCCTTCACCAACGGCTCTCTGGGAATCTAGCTCAGAATAAGTAAACATGTTTTTTAATCAACAAAAAGTAAGGATCAGTGGGTGGCTGTCTTCTTGCGAACACTACAAGAGACATTGTCTTGAAGGCAGAGGGATGAGTAAGGAAGGGCGCTTGCTCCTAAGGAATCCCCAGTCTAGTTGCTTGCACCGCTGGCCAGGACAGGAGTTAGAATGCAGCACGGGGCCTCACAGAGACACCCACAGGATGCCTGGGGGAGAGGGCCCAATGCGGGGTGCAGCGGGAAGAGAGGGAGGGGGCAGGGGCCCGGGGCTACCAGAGTGGGCACCACGCAGACATGCAGAAAGTCGCATCTGAGCTGCGTGCCAAGGGACTGCCTGTTTGGATGGCTTTATTCATTACTTTCTTTCTTCTTCTTTTTCTTTTTTTTCAGTCAAGGCTAAGGGGAGAGAAATTGTGGGAGCAAACCGTTAATGAGAACAGCTGTCACTGGCTTTTTAATGGGCAGGGCCAACAGGGGTCGGGTGTTTGCAGGGAAAGGTCACCCTTTGCTGACTGGGCCCTTCTGAACTGTGCTCTCGGCGGGCGGACGGCCTGCTGCTGCGTTTCCTTCTCCGTGCTCGGCTGCCTTAGTTCGAGTCTCCTGCACCCCCAATTTAAAAAGGTGCTGGGGGTCCTTCCTGGCTGTCCTCTTGCATATCCCGTTGCACTCTGCATGGGCAGTGAGATGGTGTCCGGGAGGACCAGGGTTTTTTTTTTCAAGGAGGGAAGTGACGGGTCTGACTTTTATCCTCTTTGGCTCTGGCCGACTGTAGCACGGGATAGGAATTTGGTAGTAGTGATTGTAAAGCCCCTCAGAGAGATGAGCCAAGTCGTCCAAGGTCAGAACTGGTCGATGGCTGCCCCCACAAGCCTCCTGACTCTAGACCTTGGCCATGTGCACTGGGCAAGGAAGGATGGTCGCTGGAGCTGAAGGGTAGCCAGAGGCAGAACAGCATAGACACCTGCTACAGAGCGTCATTTAAGGGTGTCACAGGGCCCTTCCCTACCCTTTGGGCTGATCTGGTCATTGTTTCGGGTTTATTTATTTATTTTTAAAAGATTTTGTTTATTTATTTGACACAGAACACAAGCAGGGGGAGCAGGAGAGGGAGAGGGAGAAGCAGGCTCCCCGCTGAGCAAGGAGCCCAATGTGGGACTCAAGCCCAGGACCCTGGGATCATGACCTGAGCCGAAGGCAGATGCTCAACTGACTGAGCCACCCAGGCTCTGGTCATTGCTTCAAGTTTTGTTTTGTTTATTTTAAGAGTTTATTTATTTGAGAGAGAGAGAAAGAGAGAGAGTGAACACAAGCAAGGGGAGGTGTGGAGGGTGAGGGAGAAGCAGATTCCCCGCTGAGCAGGCAGCCCGATGTGGGGCTGATGTGTGCCAGGACCCTGGGTTTATGACCTGAGCCGAAGTCAGATGCTCCAATAACTGAGCCACCCAGGTCCTCACCATCGCTTTGAGTTTAAGAGCCTGTTTGACAATGTAAGGACAGTTTGGAAAGGAATGATAAATATCTTTCCCTGTCTTCTGCCTACTTAGCTGGGAACACATGATGGCAGGGGTTTGGTCTTATTTACCATTTTTCTCCAAAATGCCTAACACCCAGCCTGGTACTCAGGAGCTCGTGGTCCTGACAGGCTTGGCATCCCAGTGCAGAGCCATCCACTTCACGGATGACGTCAGAGGGGCCAGGGTAAGACGCCGTGCCTAGTCAGCCCAGGAGCTCAAGAGTGCTCAGCTTGGAGGAGGGAAGCCAGTGGGTGATTGCCCATCACTAGAGCTGTTGTTCTGGCTTTGAGTGTGAGGAAGACAAGCAGAGTTCAACCCTGGCCTGAGCTGGAGAGGGGTCTGGGCAATCCAGAGGCCTTGTGAGCACCCTGTGTTCACTGGAGGAGGGGACAGGTGGCAGGCTGTGGCCCCACAGGTGGTACAGTGCCTCACCTGAGGTTCTCTTGGAGTGGTGCAGCGTGGCGTTTGCAGCCTAGGCCAAAGCCCATGGCCTCCCCTCTATTTGTGTCTTGTGGCAGAAACTCCCCCTCAAGAACCAAGGCTGGCTGTCCCAGCGAATCCCAGGAAAAGCCCAGCGCTCCTCTCTGAATGTGGCTGTACTGATGGATCTGGAAACACGAAGCATGGGGCGTCTCCTGGGGTTGGTTAGGGACACCCGGAGGAGGCAGCACAGGATGGTACCAGGCCGCTGCCTGGGTGCCAGGAACCCCAGAATCCCTTTCTCCCTCTGCCCCGTCACCGAGCCAGGCTTCATCGGACTCCCCATCACCTTAACAGAAAAGTAACATTCGCAAACACATATTGAGAGCTCCGTGTGCCGCCCATGATAAGCCCTTTTCACAGATCATCCTCAGTCCCCTGAAAATGCCGTCCTACCCTGTAGCCATGATTGTCCTCTCTAAAGAGATGAGGAAGGGATGCGAAGGATTGAGTACCACAGAGAAAAGATAGAAGAGCCAGGGTTGTCCGCAGGTGGTCGACAAGGGCCAGCAAGAGCCAGCACTGTGAGATCCAAGGGCCTGGAGGGTCTGGTCTCCTCCTTTCTGCACCCCTCACACCTCCAAGCACACCGGCCTTCTCACCATTTCCCACCCCCTTCGATGGCAGCCCCCCTTCGACGGAGCATGGCTCTGGTTTCACCCCATCGCTGGTGGAACCTTCTGTGTTTCTCATGTTGTTGCTGCAACAGTTACCTCCAACTACAGTGGCTTCAAACAACACAAATTTACTTTCTTGCAGTTCTTGAGTTCGGAATTACAAAATAGATCTCACCGGGCTACGATCAAGGTGTTGGCAGTTTGTGTTCCTTCTGGAGGCTCAAGGGAGAATTTGTTTCCTTGACTTTTCTAGCTTCTGGAGGCTGCCTGCATTCTTTAGCCAATGGCCCCTTCCTCCCTCTTCAGATCTTTCTTTCATTTTCTCTGGCCTCTGCTTCCATCATCACATCTTCTGAGATTCCGACTCTCTGCCTCCCTTTTAGGGCTCGTGACTCACTGGGTCTGCCCAGTTAATCCAGGAGAATCTGCCCATCTTGAGGTCTTGAACTTCATTGCATCCGTAAAGCCTGTGTGGTCATGGAAGGTGACATATTGGCCAGTCCTGGGGATTAGGACACATACATCTTCAGGGGACCATTGTTCATCTACCATACCTTCTCCTCCCTCTTCCATGAAGACGGAATTGTCTGACTTTCTTCTCCTGCTCCCTTGACCCTTTGTGTGATTTTCCTGCTGTGGCCTTCAGCCTGGTTTTATTGCGTGGTTGCCTGTCCAAATATCTGTCTCCCCAGCTGGACAACCACTGTCTTATTAGCAGAATCCATGGCTTCACCTTCTGCGGATTCGTCCTCAGGCTTAGTGAGTGGTGGGCACCATAGATGCTCAATTAGCTGTAGTTAAAGAATGAGTCATGAATGAGCTTGTGACCCCAGGCCAGACACTTCCCCTTGGAGCCTGGTTTCCTCATCTGGGCAAATGGGTGTTGCAGGCCCCTCTGTAAACTTCTTCCACAGAAGTTCAGAGGCATAGCTGACTTTGTAGTAACTAAGCTTGACCTCCCTTCTCAGATGGACCCGTCTCCCTGCAGTGTCCGTGAAGGGGGCCTCTCTCTGGGGATGGGGACTTGTCTCTAAGTCCCCAGTGGGTGCAGGGTATAACCTTAGAATGTTGGCTGAGTCACTGGAGAGCCTTGGGCGACAGGTTGTGACAGCGAAGCACTTTCACCCAGGTCTGTAGAGACTAAGCCCTATCCTAGCAAGCACATGTGTCTAGACAGAAACCACGTGTCAAGCAGGAGCTGACTCAGTTTCCTCCCCCCCATTGCTCACTCAAACCCTTTCCAAAGAGGAAACATGATGACACTCGTCACAAACAGAGAGCCTCTGTGGTGTCAGGGACTGAACAGAAACGTGGGCACGTAGGGCCGGATAGGCCTGTGCACTGATGTTCACCTTCATGCACATGGACGGAGGTGGAGAGATCCAGAGGCACATGGACAGACCCGGTAGGACCCAGACTCATAGATGGCCATCCTCTCTCTTTCTCTCTCTCTCTCACAGGCACTGAGAAGCATAGGCACGCCAGACAGACAGGCCAATGCAAACACAAGCACATACTGACCCTCATAGTCCCCCTCCTGCCCATCTATACACACACACACACACACACACACACACACACACACTCAGTCATCCCTACCAACAACATTGGAGCTCTACAGCTGGGCTTAGCTGACCCATCCCTGGAGTAACCCAGGGACTCAGACGAGGCAACAAACATCAGTTCATTTCCTGTCTGGTGACAACTTGCCTATCTGGTCACCTCCTCCCTGACCCTCTCGCAGATGGCAAATTACGGGGCCCTGGGAGGGGTCAGGGCAGGGCCAGGCCGCCATTGCTGTGGGTTCTGCAGAGGAAGCAGCTGCTGTCGAATGTCATAAACACACAGCAGAGTCTTTCCTGGTTTTCCTCTTCCCTGGGGGTGTAGCGCGGCTAGCGGTTGCTCTTTTGTGTGTTGCTATCTTCCTCCAGGATGTAGGGAAGGGCGAGGGTGTTCTTTGTCTCTGCCCCAGTGAGGTGACCTTGGGAGAGAAGACAAGCAAGAACAGGAGTGTGAAGAAGAGCTAAGTAGTGACACCCCTTCAAGAGCAAATGGGTGCAGAGAGGGTGTGACACGCCCAAGGACACACAGTGGCAGAGCTGGGACCAGATCCTGGCCCTCCTAATCCTATCTCACAGGACTAAGACCGTGAACTCTAAACATGCTTGGTCTATGTCAGGAATCTGAGATCTCCTTCTCGAAGGGAAGATTCCTATCTATTCCCATTGGATTTATCCCACTGCTGCCTGGGCACAGGGCAATGGATGAAATGACCTTTGCAAGTCTCTTTTGGCCCAGCAAAAAGTCTAGGTCTTTGACCAGTAGGCCCCAGGGCTGACCTCGCCTCCCTAGGGCCCCTACTCTCAGGTGGGTATGGGTGCCAAGACTGTGGATGTGGGACAGAGAAGGAAGCAAAGATGGAGACAGACGTTGACCCCAATAGATGATGACTCTGTCCTCCACACTCTGCAGTGTCCCTCTCAATTCCCCTTTCTCACTGCACTGCTGAGATGAGTGTGATGAATGATGAGGCTTCCTCCTCCAGGAGGGGAGTCTCACTAGCCATCTGCTAATTAGGCATACTGTGCACATCACTTCTCTCGGCCACCTTTCCCCTTTGTGTGATATGGGGGTGGTAGCCCCTCCCACAATCTTTGGACTGAGGATTCAGTGAGTAAAAGGTGCTCATGTTTAGCCCATGCAACCCAGATGGAATGTGTCGTGGGGAAGGTACTATATTTTGTCTTCAAGATTTGGAGCTAAGAAGAGCTGGTCCTTAAAGAGCTTTCGTGCAGGAGCTTTCCCAGACTTGACCGTGATCCATGATAAGAAAAAATTTTCCATCATAAGCCAGTAGAGGCACTGACACATAACTGAAACATTTCACCAGATAAGACTTACCCTCACTGTGTGTGAGACATCCTAATATTTTTTTACTCAACCCTTAAAAAAGCAGTCAGTGCATTTTATAACTTACTAATGACTTGTGACATGCAGTTTGAAAAACACTGATCTACTGGGGACACATGAGAGGGGATAGTTGGTTCTTCCTGAGGGCGTTGGAAGGCTAGAAAGAATTCCTTGAGATGGAACCCTGACGAGGGGACATTTTCTATGAGCTGCAAAAGAGAAGGAAAGGCATTTCACACAGGAGGAATGTTTCAGAGACACAGGGATGGAAAAGAACAGTGAGAATGCAGTGTGTCTTCTGATCCTAGAAAGCTTCAAAACGTAGGACTTCTGGGAGTGAGGGCCCTGCCTCTTTCCAGCCTCTGTCATCCTTTTGTACGGTGTTCCTGAGCGCTGGCTCCTGCTGGAACTAGCACCCCACTAGCAGAACTGTCAGCCCGATGCTCCCCCTTCTCAGAAACCCTCTTTCATCATAACCTAGAAGTGCCTTCCCAGAAGGCCCCAGGCAGCCACCGATCACTCTCCTCCTCCACAACGGCCCCCACCCTCTCTCTGCTGCTCTGAGCCCTCCTTCTTTTTGTGGGACTAACTTCCTCCACATCTCTCAGTAGCAAGGATGGCTGTGAATCATGGTAACTGAGGCAGCATTTGAATGACCCTTGATGGATAGGAAGTGTTTTCACATAAATTCTTCCATGGAAACCTGACAATAACTATGGGAAGGTGAATTTTTAAATAATGTTTGCACTCAAGTACAGGGCAGATCCATCATCTGAAGTCACAAAACTCTTCGCTTTGGATAAATTCAAGCCCTGACAAGAGTGTGGCTTGGCCTGTGTGACACAGCAGGAGCAGTTGGGGGACCAGATCCTGCTGTCTGACTCTGAACGAGACATTCTTTCCACCCTGTCAAGTTCCCTCACAGATAGACCAGGAAATTATTCAACAGTGGTGCTGGCAGTTTCCCAGTGCCAAAAGCCACTGGAGGCCCTTTTTTGAGGTCAGAAGTGATGACTGCAGTTGGGTCGCTCTCATTTAGTCAAAAGACAGAGCTTGCCCAGGATGGCTTTTCTTTAGACAACACTTACCCTTAGGGCATGAGGGTGAGCCAGGTCCCGAGGCTTTCTCCTACAGAGAAAATGATTCCTTTAATCTAGGAGATTGTTTGTTATGATAGAGCAGGATGCCAAAAGGAAATCCAGGGGCTAAGGCGTGGGGGATGTCTGCAAAAGGAGCAGCACAGGGGCGCCTGGCTGGCTCAGTCGTTGGAGCCTGGGACTCTTGATCTCAGGGCCATAGGTTTGAGCCCCACATCGGGTGTAGAGATTCCTTAAAAATAAAATCTTAAAAAAAAAGGTGGGGGGAGTAGCACATGGTCTCTATCTTTACATGCGGGTGGATTCAAATTTATTGAGGGCTACAGTTGCTGGGCTCTGAGTAGTTCGTGGGTTTGAGTAGGTCATAGTCTAAAGTGGAAATATGGTGTGGCATTATGCCTCAAAACCTATGCCTAGTGCTAAGATGGCAGGTCATTGAAAGTTGCGTGGGTAGCAAAGAGAAGATATGGGCAGCTTGGGGAAGGTATCTTGGAATCCAGTGTACAGATAAAGGAGCGGCTCTCAAAGCAGTTGCAAGATGTGGAAGACGTTCAGCCATTAAATAGCAGAGGTCGGGTTTGAGCCTATCTGTTCATCTGTACCCAGTGTCCAGTGGTTCTCCTCACTTGAGTCTGCGTAGCAGACACCTACAGGATCGCTGAACGCCTGTTCCAGGCCACACTCCCAATAGACCTCTGGCGGGCCCAGGCCTCTGCTTTCTCAAGAGGCCGCCAGCTGATTCTGAAATAGATGCTCTGAGGATGACACTCTGAGAAATACTAGAATGGACAACTTGCCGTTTTCTTCTGGTTGTAAGAGTCCAACATTCTTCTCCTTTTCTATTTATCTACCCCGAGCTGGTATCTAAGCTCACCTGGGGGACGGGGCGGTGGGGGGGAGGGGGGAGAGGGGGCTTCTAAAAACCTTAATGTCTGAGGATGTGATTGCTCTTTTCAAGGCATTCACTTACACATTCTCAGAAGTCGACACACGCAAGGAACCCAGGAACACGTAAAGAACAATTTTGTCACCATAAGCTGCTCTTAACAACATGACCCTCAGCATCTGCTGAGCTGGCCATTCGCGGCAGTGGGAGTGGAAACCTGGCAGCAGACCAGGATGCTTGCTCCTGGCCGCCTCCGTTCTTGGTGAGCTCTAGCCAGGCAGTACCCCAGCAGCGCTGGACTGTGTGGATTCCTGGGGGGCTGGCATCTCTTGGAGCCAGTAAGTGCCAGTGACAGAACATCAGCGGCATCTTCCTTTTTGATTGTGCTGACTCAGTCCCCAAAATAGCCTCAGAAATTACAGGACCTAGTGATCAGATGCTATCTGCCTTGCGGAAAACTCCCACCTGCCTATGGTCTTCCCGTCTGGCTGGACTTGCACCTGTTGGCTTATAATTCTGATTCATTCTTCTCTCCCCCTTTCTCTCCTTTTCCTTCTTTCTTAGAGCCTTCTCTTGTTTGTTGCCTTCCCCCACAAAGGGCAGGGGAGGAGAAGTGGCACTGTATGGATAGGCACTGAACACACAAGCCAGTGACAGTGGCTCCCATTTTTTAACTTCTTACTGGGCCCCAGGCACGTTGTCATGCTTGTGCCTTTTATTATAACACGTCCTTAGGGTAACGCTTGGAGGTGGGTACTGGGTCCCTCATTTAGGTATTTTACTGAAAATGGCAGGGCTTGGGTTTGAAGGCTAGTCTGTCTTGCTCTAGTGGGCAGAGCTGGTTGCGAGCATGCGATAGCCCAGTAAAGACAGTCACCCTGTATGCTTCTTACCCCCTCATAACCGTGAATGGCGTTTCTCGCCTGGGATTGCCTTGTTTGCGTGTAGTCTTGCTCTCAGTTGAAGGACCCCACCGTCCTGATGGCTTGGGTCCCATCAGGTCACCTTGCACCCTTAGGTCACAGAATAGCCTGCCATTCTGACTCAGGAGAAGGTCAGAACCACTTCCCCAAGATACTGCAAGATGGACCTCGAATATTTGAAGGCAGAGGAAAGCAGAGCTGGAATTTCCTTCCCCTGGTGTGGTTACCCAGACCTTAAGAGGTTTGGTGGGAACAAGTGCAAAGATTTCTAGAGTTAATGCAGAACTCGAAAGGAAAGTACCACCTCCCCTGCGCACATAACCACCTACACGGTTACATAGCATCTCTGTCGACCGCAGTCCATTCTCAATGGCTCAGAAAACTGTGTCTTCTTGGCCTGTACTACAACGATGCCATGGACTCATCCTCCCCGAGGTGCTGCATGGCCTACCTGGCACCCTTGCCTTCAGGTTCCCCGTGCCCTTTTCGACTGCTTCTGCCTATCAGCTACTGTCTTCTCACCATGCTTCTTCCCCATAGACCACCTAGACAGTGGCTCCTAAGGCTCTCCAGGATAAGGTCCGAATTCCTTAACGTGTCCTGGGAGGCTTCTTGAGACCTGGCTCTCCTCTTCAGCTTTACTGACTGCTTGGCCGTAGCCAGCCTGATCTTCTTTTCCGCAGCTCCTGAACATGCTGTCCCCTCTCCTGTGCTCCTCTGCCTGGAGCAACATTCCTGGCGTTCACCACCTGCTAACTCCTACTTATCCTTATCGAGCTCAGCTCAAATACACCTTCCTTAGGGGAAGCCTTGTAAAGCCGCCTCCTGTCCGCTTAGGTCTGGGTTAGATGCCACGTTCTCTGGGCGACTTCAACACCCCGGCTTCCCTCTATCATGATCTTTAACACTGCATTGTAGCTGTCTGTTTGCCGGGATCTCTCCCTCATTGCCCTGCGAGCTTTTGGGGGCAAAGGACTCTTATGTGTATTTGTCTTTCTAATCTCAGGGCTTGGCGCAGAGCAGATGTTTGGTGTGAAAAAACAATTTATAAAATGCAAAGAATCAGAGAAATGGAATTGAAGGCAAATGCTTCGGGCAGCGTAAGCAAGAGCTGATCTTGCTGCTTAGGGTATAAATTTCGGGTTGCCGATGCTGTTGTTTATTATCTACTGCTCTCTTTCCTATGAGGAGATCTGTGGACCAGGGCCTCGGACTGAGAGCGGTTCCCTAGACATCAGATAGCTGCCTCCCCGCCTGGGCCTCTGGGTTTTCTTTTTGGGTGGAGATCACCTTCTGCAGGAAATGGAACTGCTCCGAGCGAAGTTTTCGCTTTTGCTAGTCCTTTTTGTGTTCTGCTGTTCAAGCGTTAGAAAGACTGAGCCCTGTTTTGAGTCCTGACAGGATCAGGTTTCATGATCCCAAAAAAGTGTTTGTGTAAGCTCAAGCCACACTGAAAGCAAAATGCAGCTTAAAGGGGGATTCTGCCGGACCTCACTCAACTTTTCATCCCGCTGCCGGGCTGCGTACATGCAGGGTATGAGTGCGTGGTGCCCCTCAAGTCCGTGGCATTTGCCTGTGCCCGTAAGATGGAAGGCTAGAGTGCTTGCTTCCAGTAGAGAGGAGTTTAGAAATTCAACAACAAACACGGAGCCCCTCGTATGGGCAAGGGTCAATGCTAAGTGTTATGGGTGATGTGGGATCATTAGGGCCCGGATTCCATCCCCAAGAGGCCTCCCATCTAGGGAGAAAGGCTGACAAGCAAGGTCACATGAGGGGCTTGACTTACTTGAGGTCCATTAGGTCTTTACTTTGGGGCCCAGAGCATTACAGAAAGAACATTTTTTTTTTAAAGACTTTATTTATTTATTTGACAGAGATCACAACTAGTAGGCAGAGAGGCAGGCAGAGAGAGAGAGGGGGGAAGCAGGCTCTCTGCCGAGCAGAGAGCCCGACGCGGGGCTCGATCCTAGGACCCTGGGATCATGACCTGAGCCAGCCAGGCGTCCAGAAAGGAACATTTTTTTGTTGAACTATATTCCAGACTCAGGTTTAGGTCTCCTCGAGTACGTTATTGCCTTGAACCTCGATATTATCCCCATCTTGCAGCTGGGAAACAGAAACCCTAATAGGCAGTAGATACGAGCTCTGAAAATTAAACTGGGAAATGAGCCAGTAGATGAAGGCGGTGTCAGAATGTTGAAGGGAAGAGGTTGATGGGGACTGGCGGACTGCCCCCTGCTGTGTTTGTCTTCAGCAGGTGGAGTGAAGCAGGAAGAAAGATCTCTGAGAAACGGGAGCAGTAAGAGACCTTATTTGGTGAGGCCAGCTGCTGGGCAGGACCAAGTGCAGCTGGGAGCCAGCCATGGAGGGGTTAATTGAAGACACCCTCAGAGACAAAGTTAAGGAGGAAGGGAGGGTAGTTTCCTGGTAGAGGTGGGGACACTGACTCTGTACCTGTCAGCCAAGAGTTGAAAGTTTAATTGTCTCCATGTTTAACTTTAATCGTGTTCCTTAGTATTTCCTTATTCCGTGAGCACTTGAAAGCCTCTTCTCCAGATGTGTATAAAGGATCCCTGGCCTGGGGGCCTAGAACCTCCCAGCAGGGTTGGGTCCAAATCTTTTCTTGCCTTGGCTCTCAGTTCTTTCACTGTTGATACCTCCTTGGAAAGGAAAGGGACAGAAGGCTTAATTTTTTTCCTTCGTAAAATGGAGTAGCTCTTGGACTGCAAATGTTTGAGTAGGTGATGTGAGCTGGGTACAAAATGCAAAAGGTGTCACGGTTTTGTTGTGGCTGGTAAGTCTCTGCTTCCCGTTTGTCTTCTAGTCACTTGAGCTCCTGAATAACCGTCATTGCCAGTTTCTTGCTGTGATTCTTGGGGCCCTTTTGTTGATTGCTGTATTTCTCCACAAAGGACATTTTGGAAATTGGTTCAGCAGGTGATTCCAGTTCCCACGATGGCTGGGCCTTGGGTGCTCCGAACCTTGGTGTTGGCGAAGTCTTATTAAATTAAGAACGTCACTTGCCAGCCTGTACTGTGTCCAGAATGAAGTCACAGTACCATCATCATTAGTGAGCGCATGACCCGCTGCAGGACAAGGATCTCTCAATCCAGAAAGCTGCTAGACATAAGGAAATTGTTAAGGGTGTTCTAGTCTCCATTCTGAAACCCAGCCATGTGTTTCCTATTAAAGGATGTGACTGATAGCTGCCTCTTACGGTTTACTCAATAGAAACTCCTGTTGCTGAGTGGCTGAAATGGATGCCTGCATGTTTACTTTGCCATCTAATACAAAGCACAAAGTTTTCTTACTTCGCCAACTCATCAAGTTCTTGAATCTGTCATCGTCGACTGATTGAGACAGGAACTACGCGTGAGCCATCCCCGTAGCCCTACATGTTGGATGTTCAGTGAATGTTCCTCAGTGATTCTAAGACTGGGTGAGGCCTTGTTCACAAGGAGGAAGGACGTTGGAAAGGAGCGATAGGAGTTTTCATTGACCTCTCCCCCGGGTTAGTTGCTGACTCTCCCTCAGCCACAAAACCCCAGCTCCTTCACCCCCATCAAATTGTTGAACTCTCTGGGCTTTCAGGAAAACATGGTCACAACTGCTTCCTTCTCCAGTCCTGCTGATAGGAATTCATGTTGGCTGATCTCTTGTGGTCACACCCTAGATTTCTTTATGGGTAAGGGAAAGTATCATGGATTAATGAGTGTGACTAATTACGACTTGCTTCCTTGTTTAAGAACTTATTTTTCATCGCTATTTATTTGCATGGAGAAATCAAAGAAATAGGGTTTCAGATATGGAGCACTGGACTGAGGGTCCAGAGAACTAAGTTCTACTCCTGCCACAGCTGTGCAACCTGGGGCATGTCACTGTCCTTCCCTGGGCTTCAGTTTCTCTAGCTGTAGAACACAAGTTGGAATATATTATATATGTGATCTTTATGTGATCCTTCCTTATTCAAAGTTCTACGGTTTGGGGTCCCCTTTTCCCAAAGGCTGTACTCCTGTGACCTTCCCTTTGCCTGTCCCCAGACCCCAGACCCCAGATTTCTGATTCGGATGTCTGATTTTGTGCTTCTAGGTTTTCTTTGTGTCCGACCTCTTCAAGACCAAGACGACACTCTCCCTGCCTCCCTCGGCTCTCCGGAAGGAAATCCTTTCACCTGTGGACGTTATTGACAGGAACAATCACCACAACATGGTGTAGGTGCCGCCCACCTCCTGGGCTGTTTTATGAAATGACTGCTGACAGCAAGTTCTTGCTGCTCTCCAATCTCATCAGACAGTAGAATGTAGGGAAAAACTTTTTGCCCAACCGATTTTAAAAAGGAAAAAAAAAAAAAATTCTTACTTTGTGGCCTTCCAAAATAGGTAGCGTTCACCTATGTGGAAACAACAGCAAATTAACACCAAGTGCCGAAATCCTGGATGTGCAATTGGTTTAAGTGTTCATGTTCTAGTGAACACGGGCTTGTTCTGGAACAAACACTAAAAATGATTTGTGTAGAGTCTGCCGATCACCCTTGCAACCCAAGGAATCCCAGGCCTGTGAGAAAAAGCTCAAATTCCCATTGTAGCACACAATGCCAGAAATAGCACTGAATCAAGAAAATAGCCATGGGGGGCTCCTCTCTCATGTCTCTCTGTCCACACCACTCTATTCTGTACTGTGACTTCGGTTCGGGAAGTTAAATCTAAGGAAAGAGCAGGTTTTCTACGCCAGGTGATTCGATCCCGAGTCCCAGCTCCTAGCCCTGAGGCCTCAGCCCTCACTCCCCCCGGCCCACAGGCCAGCAACCACAGCCCCTCACGTTAGTGATTAGGAGACTCTTTGTGGATGAGTGAATTTCGCAAATAGCACAATTTCAGAAGAGCTCGAGGGTGCTGGCCCTCCTTTGTCTTCTTTTGCCCACGTCCTGCTGTTGTGGGGGACCGTCGGCTGCGGGAGGCCGCTGTTGTGTTCACCAGTCACCCAGCACCTGCACGCCCTCGGATAATAGTTAAAGTTAGCTTCCGTCACTGCTTTCTCCCTTGAGGCCCTTGCTGTGTGCCCACCAGGGTTTCCCGGAAGGGTCCGGACACAAGCCAAGGCGTGCTCTGCCGCCAGCTGATGGAAAGCAGCCTTATGCACAAGAGACATGGGAGTAAAGGGGCAAGAATGAAAAAACCCACCAAGCTTTTGGCTACTCGAAGTCAGAATGGGTCAGAGTAGCAGACAGTCTCACGCCTGAGAGGCTACCCTTCCAGATCTCGGAGCTGACGAGGGTCTCTGTGGGTGCTGCTCTTGCTAAGCTGTGTAAAGCACTATTGTCTTGGGGTTGATCTCTAGGGCAGTTCTTGGTAGGTTCTGCTGGGCAGAACACATGGGTTAAATCTCCGTAGAGTTTTTCTCATCCTCTATCCATAAGTGTCCTTCCAAGCAAGGCCTCGCTCTAGGCAGTAGACAGGGATCCTTTCTACTGAACCTTGGAGGAAAGGAGGAAGGAAGAAAGGCTTTCCGATCACGGATGCAGACCTTTCAAAGGGCTAAGTGTAACCACATGGATCAACCACACGCACAGCCTTACTACAGAAGCCGTCCTTTCATTTCAACTCCTAGCAAGCTATGATTTTTATATATAAATATTATATAAATAATGTATAAAACATTAAAAGTTAACTATGTAAGATATTATTTCTGAAACAATTTTAGCTATATCCACTATGATTATAAACTGTGTCTCGACCTGTGTTATTTACATTAGCTGCTTAAAAAAGCATTGAGTTATTTTTTTTAATATCAACTAAAATACCGTAGTTCTGTGGTAGATGTTGTTTTACAATGAAAGAAATAACTACAACTAGAGAAAACTGTATAAAAACATTAAAGTGTCAGTATTTTTGTAAGGTTCCATTTTGTAAAGAGAATAATATTCAAAGACTTTTGTAGAATACAAAGTGAAAACTTGTATCTGCGAAACTATACTTGTATTAAATGTGCTTTTTAAATAAAAGCTCATAACACAACTAATGAAGGAGCTTGAATCCTAGAATGTTCGAGGGATGTGTTGTTTCCGGTGTGTGGTAGGAAGAAGGGGGACTGTGGGCGATCTGGGGTCTTTGAATAGGCCAGCCTCACCTCAGGGCACCACTTCCAGATCCTTCCAGTGGGAAATATGGTGGCCGTTGGACTGCCATAGCCGTCTGAGCTGCCCTTTCATCTCCGAAAGCCTGTTTGCCCAGTGAGGCTCTGCCTCTGCTCTGTCTCGGACCCTTCTAAAGAGCTTTTGTATTCTAAAGGGGTTTTGTCGGGAGGGAGGAGCTGTGGGCCCCCCAAAGGCAGATAAGGAGCAGAGCTCCAGATAATGTGTGCTTGGGGAGCTCCCAAGGGAGCCCTTTATACATCAAAGGAAGGAGGGTGGAGGGCGCTCCAGGGAGAATGGCAGCTGGCCCTTGCTTTCTCTTCCGGTGCCTGCCCAGCCGAGAGAAGCGGGGAAGCTAGAAATTTCCCCTTCAACACGCACCTGTGTGCCAGGCACTTCTGCCTGTTTGTCACTTTTGATCCCGATGGCAGTTCTTTTTTTGAGAAATGAGGAATAGGAAGGAATGCAAAGATCAAACGACTTGTCTAAGATCCTGGAGGAGTCAGCTGCTGGCCGGGACTCGTATTCATTTCCTATTGCTGCTGCAACAAGTTATCACAAACGTAGTGGCTTAAAGCAGCCCAGATTTATTATCTGGCAGTTTGGGAGGCCCTAGGGCAGAAGCTGTTTCCTGGTCTTTTCCAGCCTCTCGAGACCATCTGCATACCTGGGTTTGTGGCCTTCTTTCTTCATCTGCAGAGGCAGCAGCGCTGGGCCAGGTCCTGCTCACTCTCTCTCTGAATCTCCGTTTCTTCCATCTCTTCCACATTTAGGCCCTGGTGATTATGTTGGGCCCACCTTCTTTTTTTTATTTTTTATTATTTTTTTTATATTTTATTTATTTGACAGACAGAGATCACAAGTAGACAGAGAGGCAGGCAGAGACAGAGAGGAAGGGAAGCAGGCTCCCTGCTGAGCAGAAAGACCGATGCGAGGCTCGATCCCAGAACCCTGGAATCATGACCTGAGCCGAAGGCAGAGGCCTTAACCCACTGAGCCACCCAGGCGCCCCGGGTCCACCTTCTCTACCTATATTAAGGTCAGCTGATTAGTAACCTTCATTCCATCTCCTTAATTCCCCCTTGGCGTAGTGCATAGCAGATACGTAGGCCCTAGGGATTGGAACATGGACATCTTAGGGGAAGCGAGGGTCATGCTGCCTACCACAGTTCACCCTCCAGGCGGCAAAGATTCGTATCCAGCCCACACGCGAAATACTTTCACTGGATCCCAACATCCCACAAGGTTTCAACACACGGCATCAGCTCGAATCCAAAATCTTACCTAATTTCCAACTTCAGAGTCTCAGATCTCATCATTGAAACGAGATCATCTAAAACAGGTAAAGATGAGGTGCCGGGTTGAATCCATTCTGAGGCATAATTGCCCTCCATCAGTAAGCCTGTGAAACAAGTCAGTTGCTCCCAAAATTCAGTGAGGGGATAGGCGTAGAATAACAGACATTCTTGTTCAAAAGAGAAAATGGACAGAAAAATTGAAGCCATGGTTAGCACACAATTTCAAAATCCAACGAGGCAAACTTCATTTGGTTTCAGGCCATGGGAATAAGCCCATGTGGCTCATAGCTGCTGCCACCCAGGTCAGTCAGCTCTTCACTTCTAGACAAGCCTGCTCAGGCCCTGATACTAGCTCAGCACTTTCCCAGCATTTTCCTGTAAGCAGAAATGTTTCATTGGGCCCCAGGATGCAGCCAGGGCAATCCTTGAGGTCAGAATCCAAATCTTCCTTTCAAATCGAGGGGAACAAAGGTCCAGATAGACAAGATAACTTACTGGGGGAGGGGGATAAAGGGGGGCACACAGCAAGTTAGAGGAGGGACTGGGAGACCAACCCCCATACTGCTAATCCTCCAGTCTTCCCACCACAACTTTCCAGTAGCACTGGACAGACTCAGCTGGTCTCAAGAAGAAATAATCCCATTTCCTGGAGACTTAAGGAGAGGCGGAGCCATGCCATAGTACAGACAACTCTGGGATTCACGTCCTAACCATTTCAATTACTTGTTGATTAGGATTAATTACCTACTGTGTCCTGAGCACTAGCAAACACATAAGATAAGACTGTGGATTAAAGGAACCGGATGTCAGTTTTAAGGAGTTTATAGGCTAGAGGAGAATGTATAAAATCAAATAGTCACACACATTTGTAATTAAGAACTAAGAAATAGAAAAAGAGCCAACCCATTTTTAAAACTTCATAATGGAGGATATGCAAATGGGAGATAAACATAAAGCATGCTGAACTCTGTTAGTCACAGGGAAAGGCACATTAAAGTCGCAATGAGATATCACTACATACTTGTGACATCCTTTTCTAACTTAAAAAAAAAAAAGGCAACCCAATATACAAAATGGTGAAGGCATGAAAACTGGAACTCTCATGCACTACAAGTGTGGAAGTAAATTGGCATAGCTATTTTGGAAAATGTTGGCAGTATCTACTAAAGCCAGTAATACACATACCCTATCCCCCAGAAATTGCCCTCCTAAATATGTACCCAACAGAAGGATCTATGTATGCTCACCAAAACATATATAAGAATGCTTACAGATGCACTATCTAGGACTGGAGACAACCCAAATTCTCATCAACAATCAAGTAGATAATTACATAGTCACTTGAGGAACACTATTTAACAACAAAAATGAGCAAACCCCCATTATGCAGAGCAATATGAATAAATTTCACAGACTATAGAATGAATGAAACCAGGCCCAACAGAATACACACCATGAGTTCATTTTTATGAAGTTCAAAACAGGCAAAATTCACAGTGAAAGAAATGATCAACAAAATGAAAAAACAACCAATGGAATGGGAACAAATATTTGCAAATTCTATATCTGATAAAGGGTTAATATTCAAAGCATATAAAGAACTCACTAACTTCAATAGTAAAAAACCAAATAACCCAACTTAAAAATCACCAAAGGAGCTGACTAGACATTTTTCCAAAGAAAACATATGAATGGCCAACAGATACATGAAAAGATGCTCAGCATCACTCATCATCAGGGAAATGCAAACCCAAACCACAGTGAGATACCACCTCACACCTGGTAGAATGACATCAAAAAGATAAGAGATAACACACTGGTGAGGATGTGGACAAAGAGGGACCGTCCTGCACACTGTTGGTGGGAATGCAAACTGGTGCAACCACTATGGAAAACAGTATGGAGGTTCCTCAAAAAAATTAAAAATAGAAATATCATAGGATCCAGCAGTTCCATTTCTGAAAAGGTATCTGAAGGAAGCAAAAACATGATGTCAAAGAGATATCTGCACCCTCATGTCACTGCAGCTATGTTTACAATAACCAAGACAGGGAAGCAACCTAAGTGTCATCCATGGATGAAGAAGTTGTCGAATATATGTACAATGGAATATTATCCAGCCATAGGAAAGGAGGAAATTCTGCCATTTGTAACAACATGGAAGCACTCTGAGGACTTTAAATAAATCAGAGGGGAAAAATATTGTATGATCTCACTTCAATATGAAATGTACAAAACAAGCAAGAAAACAAAGCCATAGAAAAGAAATCAGATTTGTGGTTACCAGAGGCCAGAGGCGGGAGGAGAAAGAACTGGATGAAGGTGGTAGAAGGTACAGACTTCCGGGTATACGATAAGTAAGTACTAGGGATGCAATGATGACTATAGTTAACACTGCTGTACGGTATATTTGAAACCTGTTAAAGAAAAACCTGAGTTCTCATCGCAAGGAAAAAAAGATATTCTTCTTTCTCTCTTTCCTTTTTTTTTTTTTTTGCTCTTTTAATGAGATGATAAATATTAATTAAGCTTACTATAGTAACTATTTCACGATACATGTAAGTCAAATCATTATGCTGTGTACCTTAAACTTAAACAGTGCTCTATGTCAATTATATCTCAAAACTGGAAAGCAGCAACAAAAAATAAAACCACCCTAACAAAAACAATACTTCAAGAAGCTCAACAAGAACAGAAAATTCCAGAGTAATGATTATACCTTAGACAGAAAGGACTCTTGAACCAAAATAAATATTTGTACTACTTGATTCCTAGCATCGAATTGGCTTGGTTGGAAACCAAGAAATGGCTTGACCGTCATAATGGCCCCCACCCTAAGAAGGTTTTTCTTAACCTAACTTCCACCATGGAGTCTAAAAAAGAGGGGCGCTGCGCTAACTTTCCAAGCCCACTTGCAGCGGCTTATGTTCTGTGTCTTTGAGAAAACAGGAAGGCACTTGAGGAGACGGCTCATGAAGCTGGTTATTGCTGCTTCCTTCCTTTGGCATTGTCTGGTGAGGGTATGATGTTTGGGGTGATGGCAGCCACCTTGCCAGCCTAAGGAAAAGCCAGAACTTCAGAGAGCTGTTGACCCAATGCCCTGGTTAGATCAGCTCTGAAGCCACCTGGATCTAGACTCTCATGATGTGTGATTATTAAATGCCTCTGTTATTTTAATAAATTCAATTTAGTGTTTTAAAAAAAAACAAAACTGATGAAACTCAGCTTTGGTGACAGAGTCAGATATGTGATTACCTTTGGGGGTATGTTGACCGGGAGAGGTCTTGCCCTGGGTAGTGGTCACTGAAAATTTCCCAAGCGGTCTACTTATGATTTATGCATTTGCCTATTGTTATGTCATACTTCAATTCTAAAGGGAAAAAGGAAAGTGTGTAAAAACAAACAAACAAAAAATACCAAAGTTTAAAGAAAAAGACTGACAGTATATTGGCAATTTTACTTCCTAAGTAGCTTTCAAACTCTTCCCTTCCTTTTACTCCCTGACCATGAACTTGCTCCAGGCCTCATTAACTCTTTTTTAGTCTTTTGCAATAGCCCTGTCTCTGCCCACCTTCTCATAAAAATTCCTCCACACAGGGGCCAGAGGGAGCTTTCCAGAGCATAAAACTAACCATGTCCCTCTCTGCTCAGGGAATTCAATCCTTTGCATGGCATTTATTCTTATTTTAAAATTTCAATTCATTTTAAAAATGTAATACAATATAGAGTTACATAGAAACCATATGCCTACTCCTCAGATATAACAAATTTGCATTTTACCCTATTCCAGATTAAATATTGTTGTAATTGAAAAACAAACGGTAAGATACAGATTAAATTCAGTCCCTTTCTTCCACACAGTCTGTCCCAAAGGTAACTGTTATCCTGAATGCTAGTTCTCTCATATCCGATCTTAGTTGGTCCCATATATGGATGCATTCATGAGTAATGTGTAGAACTGTTTTATGAATTTTAAATACGTATATATGTAAAAATTATCAAAATAGTATGTATTTTTATAATCTGCCCTAAACACTCAACATTGAGTTTTTGCAATTTTTATATGAAGGAACACAGATCTAGAATGTTCATTTTAGCCACTCTGTAGCTTCACTGCATGGGTAAACCATTCCTTATCAGTCCATTATGATGTTGAAGGACATTCAAGCTGTTTGCATTTTTGAGCTATTATATACAGAGCAACATTGCACACCCTTATGTCTCTCTTCTTGTCCAAGTAAGTGAGTTTGAGTCCCAATATACATAGAAATGGAATCACTGGATAGTAGTGTATATACATCCTTTCTTTCATAGACATCATTGCTAAAATACTCTCCGAAGTAGTTGTATCAAACTTAAACTATTATTAGCAGCACATGAGATTTCCAATTGATTTCCATCTTCAGCAATTGGTATTGTTAGACAGTTAAATTTTAACAATCTGATAAGTATAAATAAATAAAATCCCCTTGCATTTTAATTTTCATTTTGGATGCCAAATAGGTTGAACTTTTATTGTTTATAACTGTTTATGCTGAGACAATCTATAGCAGGACTTGTATTTTCTGTAGGAGTCCCATGTGCCCTGGGTCTTTAAAAGTAGTTTTGCTTTTGCTCTTGCCAGGAAGGAGTCCCAGGGATTTCATAGGCTTTGGCCTATGCAAGTCTAATCATACTATTTTCTTTTTAAAATTTCTAAAGAAGGATTGCAGGAAAGGGTTGAGACTTCTTAGAGGCACAAGACAGCATGATTTGACCTCTACCTACCTCTCCAAATCAATTTCAGCCTCAAGGTATTACCTTGGTTTTATACTTTCCTTTCATTTCAGATTTAGGGAACTTCTACTGATCTGGCCCATGGATTAATGGGGCATGGAACTATTATACTTTATTCAGTAGAGAGAGAGAGTACATTTTATTCAGTATTTCTATGTATTTTTTCAGGGGAAAACAGTTCTATACCAGTGAAGTCTGCCATGTTGTTAGATTTGGAATTTCAGCATGGGACAACTTTCCTGATCTGGGACTTGCTTTCCCTCTAGCCCTACCTTTTTCTTTTCTTTTTTCTTTTTTTTTTTTTTTTCCAGTGTACTTACTTTTCCCCTTGTCCCTTAAAACCCAGCCATGCTGAACTGCTTGCGATTCTCCTAAACTCATACTACTTCCCTTCTGTATATTTAACTAGTCATCTTTAAGGATTAGATCTACCTCTGCCATCACTGGAAAAACCTTGAGGTTGTGTTGGATGGCTTCTCTGGACTCCCAACTGCCTTCTTGTTCTGCAACTGACCATATGTCTCTCTATCTCACTCTTGACTGGGAACTTGGGGCAGTGACAATGTCTTATTCTTCATTTTTTCCTTAGGATGGAGAATGGTGGCCAGCACAGAGTAAGAACTCCATAAATAATTTTTGATTGAGTAGATGACTAGAGAGTCCCTAGCTTATTTATGTGTAAGTTGTATGTGGGTGTGGGTGTGTGTGTGTGGGGGGGTGGTGATCATATGTGCCAGTGTGTATATGGATTTGCAAATACATGATTATGTATCTCTGGGTACTCATGCAAGTATGTGTGTGTGCATCCAAATATATGTATGTCCATGTTCATTCTGCTTCTTCTGAGTGGAAGACACAAGCCGTTAGGTGGCATTTATGGAGATGCTGTGATGTTTGTGGTGGCAGTGGAGAGGGGAAATAAAGGATAATTGCCACTTTGGTGACCAAACTGTGGAATATGTGGTCCAAGCCACTCTCAGTCAGAAACTCTCCCTATGGAAGGTGCCTGTTATGGGGGATGGAATCCATTCTACCTAAGCAAACACTACCTTGCTTTTGCATTTGGGTGTTGGGAGGAGGGGTGGAATGAGTTTTGACATCAATACAGACAGTGGTTCCTGTGATCTGATCTCTTTCATGCCAATGGAAGCTTATGTGCCATGTTTTCTTTTTTCATTTTCTTTTTAATCCTTGGAGGCCAGTTCCTGCCGCACACAAGGGCCTCTTTCCATCCCATTAAGCCTCTGCCTTCTATTTCTCTGCGTCTTTTCCTCTCATTACTCTGGCATGTGTGGGCAAACAGAAACTTTCTACCAGCACTGCCACTCGACATCTTTCTCTTTCTGCTTGATTCATGGGATGCTGTCTGGGGGTCCACCTTTATTGGCACAGGAGTTCCATGACCATGATGTCACCTCTGCTCCGTTGGAGGACCCCAGCATGAATCAAAACATCAGAGGAAATGAGTGGTGATCCCCCAAGGAGACAAGCTCATAAAGTCATCATCAGTGACAGCAAAGGAAATTAAGGAAAACCGAGGTCAGAGTTGTAAGAGTACAACCGGTGTTTGTTGATTCGTTCCTCATTCGTTCAATGAATATTCACTGAGATTCTACACTGTGACTTCGACATAGTTCCTGCCTTCAAGGAATTTATAGTCTAGTGAGAGATACTGACATGTGGACAAACAAAGACAGACATAAGCCCAGGACACTATGGAAACCCAGAGAAGGGGAATCTAAAGGCAAGAAGTTCAGAGAGGAAGCACATCTCACACAGTGATAAGGAATGTGGGCTTAGAAGCAGATAGACTTGGGTTTATGTCTCCATTCTGCCATTTAACCGTAGGAGCCACCCACTAATGGAGTCTCCACTTCTTCAGTTGGATGTTGGAGACAACATACCTATGTGAAATAGGCTGCTGATTAGATGACTTGAGTTTTTAGCATAAGGTCTGTCTCACTGCAAGCATTTAAATGGAAGATTCTATTCTATTTTATTTTATTTATTTATTTTAGTAATTGTATGCCTAATGTGGAGCTGGAATTCACCTCTCAAATAAATAAATAGATAAATTAAGAAAATTTTTTGAATAAATAAAGAGAACAATATGTTTAGATTTGCATTTTTTCAAAGTTACTCTGAGGCAACTTAATAAAAGTGTCAAGAGCCCTAAGCACATTCATATAATTTGATCTGATAATTTTACTTTTAGGAATTTATCATAAGGAAGTAATCAGATAAAGACAAAAGTTTATGTGTGAGAATGCATATTGAAGACTGTTTATAATAATCAAATTTAGAAACAATAAATGTTAAATAATTGGAAAATGATTAAATACATTTTAATACATCCAACTGATGTAATATTTTAAAGCATTCAAATGTATTTGACAGCACTGAAAGGTATAGGAGACAGTCATAATAAAATGTCAACCCAAAAAGAATTCAGATCTTAAATACAATGGTTCTGGTTTTGGTTTGAAAAAAACAGAGGGAGAGAGGAGAAGAAAGAAAGAAAGAAAAAAGGGAGGGAAGAAGGGAAGAAGAAACAATAAGTAAATAAAGAAAGAAAGAAATGGATTTATCTATGCATAGTGGGATTTTTGGTGATTACTGTTCTATTTTATATTTTTCTGTACTTTCCATATCTTTAGAATGAATGTATAGCTTTTACAATTTAAAAATATTTTTTAAATTATCACTCTTATGGACATTGTACAGAATAGAGGTTTAAGTAGGAGAGAAAGGTAAAAAAATGAGACAACTGGTTGTCTATTATATTAATCCAGGAGAAAAGGATAAGATTTTTTGCCAGGGCATACCCAGAAGAGATATGTAGAAGTGGGGACAGATTCTAGAAATATCAAGAAAAAAATCCTATCTCAGTGTGAAATAAAATTCAGAGTTGGTATATACCTACAATGGAATATTTATCAGCCTTAACAAGGAAGTAAATTCTGACACAGGCTGCAAATGAATAAACCCTAAGGACACAATGCTAAGTGAAATAAAACCGTCACAAAAGGACAAAGGAAGTATGATTTCACTTATACAAAGTATATAAAATAGTCAAAGTAATAGAAAAAAAGCAGAATGGTGGTTGTTGGGCTGGGGGAGGAAAGAACAAAATTGTTAATGGATATAGAATTTTGGTTTTGCAAGATGAAACAGTTCTGGCAATTGGTGGTACAACAATGTGAATATACCTAATACTACTGTACAGTTAAAAATGGTTAAGATGATAAACTTTATATTACATATAATTTAATTGCATTTAAAAGTTAAAAAAAATAATAATAAAATTCAGACTGTGTGGCTGGTGATTCAGTTGTATCTGGATCTGTGTTATTCCATTCTCCTGAGAAGTTAAAGAACTCGGGGCAGCTGGGTGGCTCAGTCGGTTAAGCATCTGCCTTTGGCTCAGGTCACGATCCTGGGGTCCTGGGATTGAGCCCCACATTGGGCTCCCCACTCTGCTCCCCAACCCCCTGCTTGTGTGCACTCTCTCTCTTTCTCTCTCTCTCTCTCAAATAAATAAAATCTTAAAAAAAAAAAAAAAAGAAAAGAAGTTAAAGAACTCAAAATGTTTGTGCTCCCAGTGAGAGTTCTTTCTGCTGCCAGATTTTGTGGACCCCCATGAAGGGGTATTGATAGGGAAGCTGCGAGGTTGTATAGCTTGGGCAAGCTCACACTGCCAGCAGAGACCACTCTCTTAATTAAAATAATTTAAAGTGTATGGCATTGAGAGAGTGCTGGGAAATTTCTGGTGGCCATTCATGTAAAGTAAACGCCATGCATCTACAAGCGTATATACATGACAGGGATTCAGGGATGGATGAGATCATAAACATAAAATGAACAACTTTAGACGCTAACTTAAAAATGTGCTTTAGAGTACATAATTTTTCCATATTCTTTCGGGGGTAGGCGAACCAAATAAGCTTGACCACCACTGGCCTAGATTGTTCTTGAGTTGCTTTGTAGAGTGTAGAGAAACGGGTAGGAAGCTGGAGGAAGACAGGGAATCAGAAGAGATTTTTATTTCTGTTTTGGCTTTGGTTTGCTTTTGTTTCTAAAGATTGGAGAAAACTCGTGTGCCAAAGGGGAATGATTGCGGTGCGAAGGGCAAGTGACAGTATGGGCAAGAAGAGCGGGTGGTGGTGGGGGGTGGGGGGCACAGAGTCCCTGCGGGGGCGAGGCCTAGGAAAGGGTGGAGGGCCACCTGCAGATGTCGAAGCGCGAGGCCAGGGCAGGCGGAAGGCCCGGTGCGGATGTAGATGCTGGGGCTGGGCCTCGGTGGCACGTGTCCCGTTGGGACTCATGGCGTCTACCTCCGCAGTAAAACAGGGGCAAGATTAGGCGCCGTAAGTCAGGATAGGGGAGGAGGTGTCGGGGCTGGTAAGAGAGATGTCGGTGGTGCTTTAGATTAGCGGGGAAAGATCCACTTGGGAAACGCAGTAGACTTGGAGTTGGTGACAGGAATTTATTGAGACCAGCCAGCAACGTGGTGTGGCCCTCGGCCGAGTCCCCGAGGCCGGCATAGGTGAGGGCGGATCGGAGGCGGGCTTTAACCAGCTTGGGCGCACCGTGGTGGGCCCGGGGCTGAGGCCCAGTGAAGGTGATGGAGCCTGGCCTAGGAGCCGTGGAAGGAGGGTTGGGGGCAGTGGATCACTGAATCTCTGAGGCGGAGGAGGGATTTTTATTTTTTTAATTTTTAAAATTTATTTTTTTTGTAGCAGGGATTTTTATATATATTACATTTAGAGAGAGAGGTTTCTTTTTTTTCCCCTCTCCAAGAGCACTTTGTAACTCTCCAATTCTCCTTTTCCTTTCTGTAATAGCCTCTGCGTCGTTTTCCCGTGTGGAGTAGCCTCCGACTTTCGGGAGGAGGTGAGTGGCACTTCTCCCAGGGTTACTTCTTCTGCGCGCGAGGCCCCAGCCCGGTAGCTGTCCACCGCCAGCTTTCCCGCGCGCTTGCGAGGGGTGGGGGGAGCAGCTCCTCCGGGCCGGCGCGCAGGTGGCGGGAGGCGGAAGGAGGCGCTGATTGGAAGTCCGCGTGCCGGGGGGCGGGGCCTGTCCCGCATGCCAGGGGCGGAGACCCGGCGGTAAGCTGGCGGAGCTCCTTCCTGATTGGCTTGGGCCCCAGAGCCCTCGGTATCGCGTTGGGAGGGGTAGGGGTAGGGGCGTGGGGCCCGGTTGGGCCCCAATTCCTTGCTTTTCATGCCCACCGCTGCGGTTTAGACTGCGAGTGTAGAATGCTGAGCGCAGCGGCGGTGCGCTTGTCTGGGAGCGTGTTTGGGGCGACTTGGTCAGAGCAGGAGGGTTTTGTTTGGCGTTCTCACTCCGCTGCGGCCTGGGGAGGGGGCCGCGGAGGGCGGGGCGGGCACGGGCCTCGTGGGGTAAGCCCGGCCTGCTTTTGAGAGGACTGGGGACTGAAGAGTGGTTGGACAGAAGAGTGGTTAACTCTTTGTGGCTGTTAACTTTTTGTGGCTGCGGCTTATCCGTGGGGGCGGCGTGGCGATGCGAGGCTTTGGATTTCCAAGCAGGTCGGAGCCGGGTGTAGGGTCCTCCTGCAGTGGATTTCGTGCTTTGTGCCACACCCAGGGGACGTTTCCTGAGAAAAAGGCAACTTCCAGCCTTTTCAAGAAACTCTGTCGTGCCCCAGCTCTTCGCCGTCCCTGCATGGAATCCTCACGACCCTATGATGTAGATATTCGTCTGCCTCTTTTTAGATAAGGAAGGGTTGAAGTGGCGTGGCGAACATCATCCAGATGGTAGCGACAGAATTCGGGTTGGCCCAGATCTGCCTTGATAGTCTAGGCGCTTTGTAATACTGCACCTGCGCCATGCCCTCCAGGGGTACCGGCTTGGCTGGGTGCGGAAAGGAGAGAAGCTAATGATCAGTGAAGTAGTCAGTGCTGTTTCTGCTGAATGCTAACAGCAAGGGAAGATGCCAGCGTTCATTTTTTGTGTGTTTGCCTGTTTCTGTGTGATTCGGTGAAGCATCCCCCGATGAAATTAAATGTAACCTGGCCACTGAGGATGAGTAGGGAATTCACGGCAGAAACAGATGCTTCAGGCCCAGGGAGCAGGTTCCAAGGGGCAGATACCGGGACTCTCAGAATGGAATGCTTAGAAGACCCTTAGGGACCCCCCCCTCCTTTTATTTCCCTGAGGAAATAAATGGAGGCCCAGAGAGGATAAGGAATTATTTAAGAACCCCAAATGGGCCTGGGATGCAGGTTCTCAGCCCTTGATGCTGTGGTCTGGCTTTCTTAATAATTTAATGGTCAGACTCATCCTGTAGGAATAGTTAACACTTGTTTAGTACTTACTAAATAAAGTACTTTATTACATACTTTAGTCTCTTTTAGCTCCTGTAACAACTCCATGAGGTATTTGGGCAAAATACAGTATTTTTTACAAGTATTCTATCAAGGAGAAAATTGAGATAGAATAACTTGCCCAAAATCACACTGCAGATCTCAGCCCGGAGGCCAGGCTCTTTACTCCTCTGTTATCTGTAGAGATAAGTAAAGTAGGTAAGAGGTGCTTGAGGAAACAAGCACAAACCTTTCAGAAGTAGAAATGTGTATCACCCCCTTATTCAGTTGCAGACCTGAGGCTCAGAGATGTTTGGTGATTTGCCCAAGGACAGCCCACAGTGGAGACCAGGTCTGGTTTCTTTCTGGTCCATCTAGCACAACCCCACCTTAGCTAGGAAAGGCCATCACAGCTCTCCTCTTGACTCACATCTTTCTTTCTTTTTTTTTTTTTTTAAAGATTTTATTTATTTATTTGACAGACAGAGATCACAAGTAGGCAGAGAGGCAGGCAGAGAGAGAGGGGGAAGCAGGCTCCCTGCTGAGCAGAGAGCCCGATGTGGGGCTCGATCCCAGGTCCCCGGGATCATGACCTGAGCCGAAGGCAGAGGCTTTAACCCACTGAGCCACCCAGGTGCCCGGACTCACATCTTTCTGACAGTGCCTTGGGGATATTGGCCTCTAAGGCAAAATAGCTCTAATCCTGGCCTGGTTGTATGGTCAAATATCATTTTTCCCATAAGGAGTTTTCTGCTCAAACAGGACAGGGACCTGGGTCTCCTGGCTGCTACTGTGGTGCTTTTCTGCATTCCTCCTCAGTTTCTCCTGTGCGGCATGTCCTCAGGAGATCTGGATCACATTATCCCCCCAAAACCAAAGTGTGAAATGTTTTTAGCTCTGGGATCCTTGAGAGAAGCCAGTTGGTAAAGCTACTTTGGTTTAGGTTTGGAGGTTAAGAATCAAGGGGGCAAAGCCCGGTCAGGACAGCCTACAGTAGAGGCATGGGGCCTGCTGGAACTCAGTTAGCACCTCTTAAATCTGGGTGAAGAGTGATGAATAGAGTTATGAATTGGGGGTGGAAAAATGAGCCCCCCTCCCAAGTATTTCTCTTCATGTGTAACCCTCACTGACCTAGTGAATAAGATGCATGAGACTTCTCAAAATTAATTTAGCTCCTCTGGCTTGTCTTCACTGCTAACTTAGGTGTCTCTGAAGGCTTGGCTTCTAGAAGGGTCGTTTAGAAGGAGGGCTTCTACTGTGGAAGGCAGCTCTGGACTTGATTCCGGGAGGTCTGGGGGGCTTGAGCCAGCTCTGCCAATCACTGGGTGTGTGACCCTGCAAAATGCAGTTCCTTCTCTAGAGCTCAGTCATTATTCATTCAGTCATTCGATAAACATTTCTTGAACCCCCACTGTGGGCCTGGCAGGGTCCTGATGGATGAGACAACTTCTAACAAAACAGCCCCATAGTGGAGGAACTCACAGCCTCGAGGGGAGGAGAGACAAAACCAGACATTGTGAGTGGATCCTCAGCTACTCTGGGTATGGACAAAGGCTCTCTGGAGGAACTGATGTCCACAGGGCCACAACAACCCTTAGGGAAACGTCATGAAAATTTGAAAAAGGTGCACCCTGCCTTTTCATTTTTTTTTTTTCCTGGGCAAATGCAGCCCCATACCAGAGTGCACAGCTTGGCCAGCAGAGCCCAAGCAGATATTTGTGCTTCCATTCGCCCCCTGGGCTGGTCACTCCTGCCTGGTGAACAGCTTGCAGATCTGACCATCGCAGCCCTGAATGTCAAGACTGAGGTGTAAAAAAAAAAAAAAAAGACTGAGGTGTAAAGGTCCAGTAGAAGGCAAAGGTGGAAGAGTCCATTTCAGGCTGAGGAAGGAGCATGTATAGAACCTGCAGGCTTGGGAAAGCGGTTCCTTCACTTGGGAACCTGCGGGTGTTCAGTGTGACTAGAATTGAGACTAAGTTGGAAGGATTGGCAGAGGAATTTATTCACTCATGAAGTAAATAGTTAGTGGGTGTCACTTTCAGTTTGGTGTTGGAGGGAAGTAGAAATAGTAGTGAACAAAGTCTACATAATCCCCTGCCCTGGAGGAATGAATTTACATTCTAGTGAGATGATGGGCTTCTGGTGTCTATTACCGAATCAGAAGGGACCTTCCCTCTTGCACTGTATGTAATGAGATAATGTGTGTAAAGCCCTTTGAGAACTGGGAACTTCTGGATCATTCCTATGAATAAATATTTTAATTTTCATCCGTGTGGCCGACACCAGTGCCGAGGCATTTGGGGGCCTGTTCCTGACACCAGGCACCTACCTGATTATACCTTGGGGCTGAAGTGACTTTGGTTGTGATCACAATACTAAAGGAACTATGACACCTTTCCACCATCTGCTGTCACTGCCCATCCTGATCTGGAAAGAAATCCTCTCCCTCTGGGTTAACTGAGCAGGCTAGGTGACCCGTGACTTTCCGGGGCCTGTATGGGAATTCACGGGCTCGTCCTCAGGCTGTGACCACCTCCTGTGGTCAAAGGCTCTTTCTCTTCTGGCCGAAATACCAATGGAGTTGAGAGAGTCACTTAAAAATTATTAATGAAAGGGGAGCTCCATTTCTGGCATAGGGGTGAGCTGAGGGATTCCAAGAGTCTTGTCAGGTGGTGTGCAGGTTAGAAGCTGTGTGGTCTGCTCAGTAACTCTGATTCAGGTGATTGAAGTTGATTTTTAGGCCTGGGAATTTGGCTTCTTCCTCACTGTGTGGCTGTGGGCAAGTCACTTCCTCTTTCTGAATACTAGTTCCTTCCTCTATTAACCAGAAGGTTTCACTTACTGAAATGTGAACAACAGAGTTCTTTGAACTCTTCTGTGGCCCCGCAGTATATAATCCAGATGAAAAAGGTGGTGCTGTGGTTGAGGCAGTGTTGGGGCCTGGAGTTCTCCTGATTTCAACTGCGCCTTGTCCTTACTCACCCTCTCAGGACTTTGGGCTCTACTAGATATTGCCCTGGAATCGTAGTGGAATTTAGTTTGAAACAACTGGATTGAACATTTCCCCTCTCGATCGGCTCCTCTGGTCCCTGGGCTTAAGGTAGAGGTGAGGGCAATTAAAAAGTCTTGTGATCATTTTTATAATTTCATATATACATTAAATGATTATCCAACTCTTTCCCCATTCAACATAAACATCATCCAGCTTATCTAGGTGACCCCCCTTGACCCTTCTTTCCATGGACAGACATGAGATTTTATATGAATGACTACGGCAGCAGCCTGAAAACATCTAAAATGTTCCCGGTTTCACTTTCTATGTAGTATGTTTCCCAAACTGGGGAATCTGTGAATTTTTTTTCTTTAAAAGGGATGTTATCTGTTAGAAGATAGTGGCATAAACAAGTAGAAATTTATTTCTCTCATGTATAAAGTCCAGATAGGTGCCCCTATCTGGGCTAGAATGATGGATTCTCAAGCATCAGGATCTCAGCTTTTTCCATCATGTTGCTCTGTTGTCTTCAATACATACCTTCCATCTTGTGATCCAAGATGGTGGCCCTAGTTTCTGCCATCAAGCCTATATATATTCCATCCAGCAGGAAGGAGGATAGGAGTAAAGGCAAGAGCCTACCATTTCCTTTTAAGGACAGAAGTTGCACACATCACTTCTTTTCACATCCCCCTGCCCATAATTTGGTCATGTGTGCACCCCTATGTTCAAGGGAGGCCAAGAAATCTCTTTAGCTGGGCATCCTTGAGACGAACTAAAAATTCTTTTGCCATGCAAAACAAAAGAGAACAGATAAAGGGTCCAAATGGAGATTGCTGCCATAGGGTCTAGCCATTTCTCAAGCTTGATATAGACTAATTTCTACAATCCTTTTTAGGTATGAAATTCTGTGATGTGAGTAGACTCTAAGGACTTCAAGCTCTAACAGAGCTCAAGAGTTTAGCTAATCCAGTCTCCTTCATCAAATGACTTTACGGATAAGGCCACTGGGGGTGTACAGAGGTTAGGCAATTTGCCCAGGGTTAACTCAGTAACAAAGGGAGAAGTCAGTTGTAGGAGTGGCAGGATTCTTTGGGCATGTAGAAGGGCGCTTGTCTCTGTTCTTTATATTCCTAAGTCCGTGATGTCCTGGCCCTTCAAAGTACCCCTTTCCGTTTATGCCATCATTTGAGGGATGGGACTCTGCCGCAGGCATCAGGTTACCCTGAAAGGAGGATGAGCTTTGAGTCAGGTGTAGTTGGCTCTCAGTCCTGCTTCTGCTTCTTATTGCTGTGTGGCCTTAGTCAGGACATTTCATCTCCTGGCTTTGCTATCCTCATGTTTACAAAGAAGATACTATCCACCTTACAGGGTTCTTCTTTCCTTTCACCCTTCCTTCTTCCTCCCCTGCCCTCCTCTTTTCTTCCATTCATGGAGTGAATAAGTAAAGGGGTCTGCTAGGGGATTTCAGACATAGAATGGAAACCAAAGGTAGTTTCCTTTCTTTCTTCCTTTCTCTTTCCTCCTCTTCTTTCATTTTCTTTCTTTTTTTCAGTCTCCTTTGATTTTATACTGCTTCCCACCAGCCTTAATAATCACAGAATCCAGAGGACTAAATACATGTAGGAGTTGGTATATGCTAGATTCTCTTCAGAATATGCGATGCCCAGAAATAGTTTGCCCTGACTGGTGAACTTCTACTTCCTTTTACCATTTTCCCCCCTTATTTCCTATTTTTTAATCAGACAAGGAGAACCATAGTTCTTCTTGGGTTTCCCCCTTGACCGTCTCATCACTGGGCCCTGATGTAGCTGTTTCCCCTCCTTCTCCATGACTTCTGAACTCTTTACAGTGTTGATGTAATATCATGCTTACTGTGGGTTTTTTCCTCTTCCTTGTCTTCGGTTAGAGTCTTCTGTGAGCTCCTAGAGGACAGGGGAGAGACTTCTGTGTATCCCTGTAGCTTGGCCCACAGCCTGGTTACATAAGTCATGTGGTGTCCCAGAAGTTGGTTAGGGAGCATGGGTCTGGAGAGGCCATGTCTTCCCACCTTCACATTTTATTTTTATTTTTAAAAATTTATTTATTTATTTATTTATTTGACAGAGATTACAAGTAGGCAGAGAGGCAGGCAGAGAGAGAGGAAGGGAAACAGGCTCCCCACTGAGCAGAGATCCTGACTCCGGGCTCGATCCTAGGACCCTGGGATCACCACCTGAGCGGAAGGCAGAGTCTTTAACCCGCTGAGCCACCCACGTGCCCCCACCTTCACGTTTTATAGACACGGGAACTGAAGCTCTACTGGGGCTGAGCTTCCTCTGAGCAAGGACCCTGTGCTCTACCTTGCGTCTTTCACAGTACCTGTTGGGAACAAAGCTGGAAAGGAGTGGAGGGAATGGGGAAGAAGAGATAAGGTGGGAAATCACCCTTGATTCAGCACTAAAAATACCTGCTTTTAAGTAAATGCTATCTTACTTCATCTTGACAACAGGAATGTAAGATAAATACCATTATCCGTCCTGCAGAGGGTGAAATTAAAATGGAGGTCAAGAAAGGTAAAGGTACTTGGTTAAGTTCACACGGTGCCTCGGAAGTGGAGTGAGAAATGAAACAAGGTCTGTGAAGCCAAGGCCACGCTCTTATTCTTGAACCATGAGTCAGAGTTACTGACACGGTCAAGTGTGAGAATTAAATGGTCTGTGTAGGAAGCCAGATCACTTTAGGACATTTCTCCTAACAACACTAATGAGGCTCTGTGGCACTGACGGCACATGTGCTTTGTGCTAAGTCCCTTTTAGCTCTCGAGTGCTAGGATTCAGTCTGCCTCTCTGAACTTCTCCACCATCAGTGTGAGCCATTTAAGAAGGACAGATTCTTCCAGGAGCAGCAATGTCTCTTTAGCTTGAATCATCAAGGTCAGGCCAAGCAGATTTGTTTGGGGTTTTTGATGGGATTTCTCTTAATTGATTGGGGTGAAGAGTTCAGAGCTAAGCTGGATTGGCTTTTCAGCTCCAAGCTGCAAGAGACTGGGGCTTGGCACGATTCGAGGTTGTCTGCTGAGGCTGCTCCTGACCCTGCTTCTTCAGCCCACTGGTGAGCACCTACCAGCACCCTCTACTCCCTGGAGCATATGGAGGTAGCTGCTGCACAAGGAATAAACATGCTCTTAGTCTCCAGAGAAACCTGTCCAATTTCTGGGGCTTTCCTGTTTGGATTCTACTCACTGCCTGGAGGGGTTTCTATGTTGTTTTGCCTCTCTCTCTCTCTCTCTCTCTCTCTCTCCCCTCCCCACCACTCCCCCAGCATCCTCACTTTCTCTTTCCCCCTCCTTACCCACCCCCTGCCCTTTTTTTCTTCTTTTCTTCCTTCCAGATATTTTATTATTCTGCTTTAAAAACATTTTAGGGCAGTAAGCAATTTTGAATTATAATGCTCCCCAGAGTCTAGCATACAGTGATTTTTGTCTTCCAAGTCTTGGTATGTTCTGTCTCTTCCTTTTTCATTTAACTAAGATTCACTAATAACAGCAAAGTTTCAGTGGGGAAAAGTTACTTACTGATGGGTACCAGGCACCAGACTTTCAGGGACTAACAAATACTACCTTCTTTCTGTCAGCAGTGTTGTTGAGCATCTAGCCATTTCAGGGCACCATCATGGACATGACCAGGGCTAGTCCCCTTCTTCACACAGCATACCCTGTAGTTGAAAACACAGGTAGTAAACACATAAATATATAATATCCTTCCAGATTATCTAATTACATTTTCAAAAAGACCTCACACAGCAGTTGTTACAAGCCCATTTTAGATATGCAGAAATATTGAGGTGCAGGTAATGAAATTATCTGCCCACAAAGAAAGGAGAAGTTGTAATGCAGCCCAACCCGTGGTCTTTTTAGCTTCCGGTGAGGCTTTGTATTATGAGCCCAGAGGCAGATTCACTGTGAAGCTTAACTCCAGGGTCCCTCACTTGCATGGGCCCTTTCTAAATCCATTCATACCTAATTGTTCACCCTTTTCTGAGGGCCCACCACATCTTATAAGACTCAGGCCTTGGGCTTGTAAAACCTGGACCGGTCCTCCCTGATGTAAGGATTCAGGGACCATTCTGAGTTTCCAAAAGACTTCCAGAGGAGACAGATATGAAAATAAATCATCCTAATTCATAGAGATAAGAACTGTCACAGAGGTGTTATGGCCTGAGTTTTGTCCTCCTTCCCTAAGTTCATATTGTTAAATGAGGTTAAATGGGGTTCATTAGGGTAGGGCCCAAGTCCAATAGGATTGGTGTCCTTGTAAGAAGAGGCAGAGATGCCGGGGAGCTTCCTTCCCATGCACACACAGAGGAAATGCTGTGTAAAGTCATCAGAGAAAGCAGCTGTCCCTAAGCAGGAAGAGGGTTCTCATCAGAAATTGAATTTGTCTACATCTTGATTATGGATTTTAGCCTTCAGAACTGTGAAGAAATAAAAGTCTGTTTTTCGTACCACTCAGTCTGTGGTATTCTGCACCTGGACCAGACAAGTAAAGGAGGGGTGTACAAGGCAGCTGGATTTGAGGAGGGGGACACCTTCTGGACATAGAAAACAGTGTGAGGAAAGGTATGGAGACCCGAGAGAGCATGGAATATCCGCAGACCTACTAGTAATCCTTGTGTGCCTTGAGGAGTATGAAGGCAGGGGAGGGGCAGAATCCCAAAAGGTGTGGTATGCCATGCTGCAGAGTCTGGGTTTTATCTGGCAAGTGTGGGAGTGTCCCTGGCTTGCCCAGAGCTGGGAATGTCCCCAGTGTCTCGGTGGCTGCAAAGAGGAAGATGCATTACAGGGTGGGAGACCAGTTAGCCTACTAATGCAATAGCCCAGGGAGGTTAGGGTGTGGCTCTGGAACAGATCTGTGGTGGCACAAGGAGAGGGATGTGTTTTGAATCTGGCAGGAGACAACAGAAGGGAGAGGGAGGAGCTTGGATCACACATGGGTTCCTGTTTGGGTGTCAGAATGGGTAGTTTTTAAAATATCTTGGCCACATCTAAAGTAATTTGAATATATACATAGATTAAATTTGTTTCTGAGGAAAAGTGTTTGGAAGTCCCATATTTCAAAGAAATACCAGGTGAAGATGTGCTGTGATCCTAGATCTATAGTTTTGGTCAGCTGGCTGCTTTGCCATTACAGAGTTTTGGAAGGAATCAAGGTTAAACTTGGTAATTACTTGGCTTGATGCAAAGAACACTTCTCTCCTAACCTGAGTCTTGGTCCTGATCCAACTCTCTGTTTACCTTTGGGTGAATCATTTGCTCTGTCTGGTCCTTAGTCTCATGTTCTCAAAAAGGAACCACTTGGGTTAAGTGAGCCTTAATTTCCCTTTGAGTGCTAATAGTCTACACATCCATGTTTAGTCAGCCTGTGTACAAATCAAGACTTGGGCAGAGATTAAAGTCTAATTTCCAAGAACAATACCCAGTTCAGTCCTAAAGGACAAGCTTTAAGCCCCACATCATTTCAACTCTGCTTGGACTTGCAGATTCATAGAGGACTCTAGAGGGAGGAGGATACTTGGAAGCTATCCAGTCCAGCTTCTTTATTCTGCACTTGAAGAGACTGAGAAACAGGAAGAGCACTGTCCAAGAACATCATACAGCTAGTGAGAAGCAGAGCCAGGAATTGAAGCCAGGTCTCCTGACTAGGGGCGTGGGGGGCTGATAATGTGCTGCATGACTGTAGGTGCTGGTATGAGTTGTAGCCCCTGGAATTATGGAAGAGGAGGTCCTGGTCGTCACCCCCATTTTGCTACTGCTCTCACTCTATGTATCTGATTGTTTCAAGTGCCTCCTCCACCCTTTGGATACCTGGTATCCCCTCTTCCTCCCTTTTACCTGCCTGGTGGTACTGTGTTAATCCTTTGCAAACATCAGCTCTCTGATCACCATTCTTCCCTTTGTACATCCTCAATGGCTATATATAGTGAACACATTATGTGAAAATTGTTGTCTTACTTATCTCCTTACAGTTGACCCAAGGAGGGTGGAAACCATGTCTTATTTATCTCTGTACTTCTAACATCTAGCCCAGGTACTTAGTTAATGTCCATGGAAAGAATGAATACAACAGATAAATAATGATGTCATGAATGAATGAATGTAAACTGAGGTCCGCTGGAGAATATACAATCAGAAAAAGCTTAGGAAGCTGTGCCCCACGAGGGGTAAATGAGACTAGGGTTTTCCTCTCATCTGGTTATTTCTTAGACCTACAGGTCATCACCCTCATTAAGGATAGCTCCCCTAAGCTATAAGCAGGAAATGCCTCGGTATCAGGTCCAATGGCCCATATTGAAGACATAATCCTTTGGCCCATGACTCACCAATGGATTCCAGAAGGCTCGGTGTGGGTGGCCTTCCTCAATCAATCAATGGTTGGGCGTCCTAGCTTGTGATTGGATCCCCTTTCTGCCACCCAAGCTTACAGGTCTCTCAGATGCAGCCTGTATGGAGACCTCTGGCCATCAGGCCTGCTCAATTTCTAACCACCCACCGGGAGACTAGGGAATCATCCATAAAAGCTAGATTTTATGACCATTGACACCACTTGAGCATGGTCATTATGATTATTTAACATTTATGAGACACCCTCAGTGCACTGGGGGCAAGGGAAAGGCAGTTTGGCAGCCTCAGCACAAACGGATGTTTCTCTATAACCCCACAAAGGTGCTCCCTCCCACCCAGATTAGTTCATTTGCAACTATGTTCAGGAGCTCATATAGGCCAGGGCAGAATTCACTTAAAGCATCCTATGTATGTTTAAGCCGGACATTTCCAAGAAAACCTCAGTTAGCCAAATCCCAACAAAGGAGAACTAATTGACCAGATTTTTATTTTTGCAGTTCTCTTGCTTTGTTCTCTGAGAGATGTTGATGTGAAAAGTCCTTCATTCTTTCTCATTCAAAAAAATATATGGGCTTCTGACTTTGTGCTAGACTACGTGTCTAGTCTTGGCATTATAGAAATAATGTAGGAAAGCCCGTGCCCCTAGACAGCTCAAGCATGGAAGCAAAAATATAGTGTCACAGGTGATCTGTAGAGCCAGGTTGACAGAAGAGTGCAGGCCTACAGGAGGATGTAAGTGGTCAACTCATTCTGTTGGTGGGGCACAGGCTAAGAAGGCTTTACAGGAGGAAAAGCCCAAGATAGCATTTGATTGATGATGATTTCAGAGTGGGTGGACATGGAACTCATAGGCAGAAGGAATGACTGAGCAAATGTTTGGGAGGGTGAAATGGTAGAGCATAGTCAGGAAATTCTAAACCATACAGGCAAGTTGGGATCTATGGTATGATGGGATGAGATGGGAAATCTAGGCAAAGGCTAGATTATAAAGGGCTTTGCCCAGTGCTGAAGAAGTGTGGTCATGACTGTTGCTTTGGGAAACTGTGTCACTCTCCTGGAAAGGCACTGTTCCCTTGGTTTGGTTGACATCACTCTGATGGAGCAGCTCCTGCCTCCCTGGTTGCTCCCTGCTGTTATTCGCATGGGGTTGTCTCTCTCTGCCCACTTTTTAATGCCAGTGTTGCTCAGGGTTCCTCCACTATGTGTCCTGCTCTGGACCCTCGTCTGGGGAATTTCGCATTGCAGTGATTCCCCACATGATCTCTCTCACCAGACAAGTGCTTTCCTGAACTCTAGACGTATACATAGACCCCACTGCCTGGTGTATTCTCTACCTGATGCAGGTGGCCGTCTGCTCCCTAACGCTTCACTCATCCTCTGTTTCTTGTGCTTGCAGAAATCATCACTGTCTAGCTGCTCCAACTTGGAATTACCTTAGACTCCTCATTTCTATTCATAAGTTACATCAAGTCCACTGAAGATTCATTCATTCAACACCTACTCAGTTTTTACTTTCTGCCCAGGCTGCGACTAGCAGGTGGTGTAGAGATGGGTAAAACAGAGCTCTGGCCCTTGCGGAGCTCAGTCAGATGGGAAGAATGGCTCATGAACAGCTGGCTGTCACTCGGTGCACCACGTAGCCAGAAAGGGCTGTGGGCTGATGACTTACCTGGGTTCTAGAAGGTGGTGTGGAAAAGGCACCTACCCTTGCCAGGTGGCTGGAGTGGGGTGAGGAAGGCCTGGCAAGGCTTCCTCAAGGGGATGATCCTTGTGCTGTGCCTCAAAGAATGAGTCGGAATTAGGCAGGGGTGGGAGGCTGTGAGGGAGGGGAGGTGTGTCCCAGGGAAAGGGAAAAACATGAGGAAGTGAGTGGTGATGATAAAGGTGGGATGCAGTTTTAAGCAGCTCACAGGTGCCTGAGAAAAAAGTGGAAGGCAGAAGTGGTAAGGAGGAGATGAAGCTGGCCTCTGTGGGGCCTTGTGTTTCTTGATAAAGAGTTTGGATGTATCCCAAGGGAAATCGGGATTCAGCAGTCGGGCCAGAGAACTGACTTGATCAGGGTAACTGTGCGGGAAGATCAGACCAGCAGGTAGGGTGGGTTGGCAGGTGGCGGAGGGCTGCTGTGGTATGGAGGCCATGAGAGAGGAGATAAGGCCTAGCCTAGGGCAGGTGCTCCAGGGGTGGAGCAGAAGGGATACTGGGGAGACATTTTTCAAGTGCATTCAACCACCTCTGTTCATCATTTGAATATGAGAATAATCTAGAGATGAAGTGAAGATGCCGAGTTGTCTTTCTAGCTCAATGGTAGGTGAATACTGGTGTCTCCTGAGAATGCAGGAGTGGAAGTAAGCTAGCAGGGGTAAGAGTCCTCAGTCTTAGCCAGTTTTGAGATATTAGACACAAAAATGCTTTGTAAGCGTGAAAGATTTTTTTCACATGGGGACTCGGGGGTGACTGCTGCTCTGGGATCTGATCTTGACTTCTCCAGGTGGAAGCCATGCCCTTGACTTGGGCACAGAGGCCCAACACAGAACAGAGGGCTGTTCTGTAATGTGGGCAGCAAGGATTGAAGTCTTGGTGATCTTCAGACTGAGGAGAAGCCTTAGTAACCTTCACTGACCCCCAGGCTGCTGGCCACATGGGGACTTGTGCTCTCTGCCATCTCCTGCTGGGAATGCTGGGCCATTTGGGACATGTGGCAAACCTCCATCCATGCCAGAGAGGCAGGAGCTTCTTGAACTCTGGCCATCCCCGAGGTTACTCCGGTCCACCTCTACATGTTTCTCATGAAAGGGGTAATGGAGGGTGCTGCTTTGGTTGGTGGATTCATCCTCAGTCTGCTCTCCTCCAGCTCCATCCTCCAGGAATGTCACGGTCTTCCAGGGAAAGGTGTTTTGAAGAATAAAGTGCAGGGGAAAATGGATTTTAGGGTTCTGTCTAGGTAATGGTTTTCCTTTTTCTCTCTCTGTTTTGCTTTTATTTTGTTTTAAAGGGCAGGTGTTTCCTACTGTCTTGGAACAGAGCAGCGTTTCTCTGGTATTTGTTTGGAGTGAAGGGAATGAGCCTGGCCTTAAGGTGAGGGTGGTCAACCTGGAGCCCAACCTTCCTCCTTGTCTGTAAGAGGTTCGACTGGATGCAGCTGCAGGTCCTCTTACGTCTGAGCCTGTAAGATACGGTTCTCATGGTCAGCGAGTTGTGGAGACTGCACCAGGAGTGGAAGGAGCAGGGGCTCCAGAGTCCTTACTCACCAGCGGCAAGACCCTCAGTAACCCCAGACATCTCCCCAAGTCAAGATTTTCCTGTCTGTCCAATGAAGACAGTTAGCCTGTTTGCATGCTTTTCAGTGGTCAGAGGGTTAAGGGCAGCTCTCACAGTGGAATCTGTAAAAGGCTGTGCAACCCCAAAGCAGCTTGAGCCTCCCTGGTGACTTTGCCCAGCCTGCTGTTTCACGGTTCGGGCCAGTGAGTGAGAATAGGCAGACTCCCTCCTCGGGGACCCCCAGATTTGCTCCTCTGCTCCATGAGTGTAGTAGTAAGTATCTTGTAAGGCTGTAGTGATGCATGACATGAATCTGCGCTGCTCTTCTTCTGTCCATGTATCCATCCAGCAAGCTCGTATCGCACACCTGTTCCACACAGTTCCTGTGCCACGTGCTAGAGATGCAGAAATGAGTAAGACACGGGTGGCTCTGTTCTCCATGAAATTATGGTGTGGGCACAGGGACACCAACTCTCTAGGCACACACACACACTGTACCCCCCAAATACCACACTATGAAATAGTGTGGGAATTCAGGGAGAGCCCTGTCCTTGTGGAACATGGGAGCCCCGAGGGAAGCACATCTGGCCTAGCCTGCAGGTCAGCCGAGTCTCTGGAGGAGATGGCACCAGAACTGAGCCTTAGAGGACAAGTCAGCCAGCTTGAGGGTGGGGGCGGTGCAGGGGAGAGGCAGACCACTGTGCAGAGGGGCTGCCTATTCTTCTCATGCCGCACTCCTTCTCCTCCTTCAGGCTTCTGCTCAAAATGTCCTCTCCTCACAGCTGTTCATTCTGAGCACCTTGGTCCCTGTCTATCCCTTTACAACCTGCTTTAGTTTCCTTAACAACATGGTCATGAGCTGAAATGTCTTTCTGTGGATTTATAGTCTGTTCTCTGCGTCTGAATGTAAGCTCGCCGTGGGCAGGGACCTTCTGTGTCACATTTAGCGTGGTATCCCCATGGCCTCAGGTCTGCTCGGACTGCTGTAATGAGAGACTACAGACTGGGCAACTCAAACAACGGAAGCTTAGTTCCCCTGTTTTTGAAGTCTAGTAGTCTCGGATTAAGCCATGATCAGGGTTGGCTCCTTCCGAGACCTGTGAGGAAGAAGCAGTTGCATGTCTTTCCCCAGTTTCTCATGGTTTGCCGGCAATCTGTCATGTTCCTCTCCTTGTAAATATATCACTCTGCTCCCTGCCTTCATCTTTGTGCACCATTACCCCAAGAGTGTCTGGGTCCAAATTTTCCCTTTTTAGAAGGATACAATTCATATAGGATTAGGAGGCATCCATGCTATTTCAGTGTGACCTCATCTTAACGAATTGCATCTGCAATGACCCTATTTCCAAATAAGATCATATTCTGAGATATTGGAGGTTAGGACTTCAAGATGTGAATTTTGGGTGGATGCAATTCAACCCACAAAAGTCATGTAATAGACAGTCAAAATACATTTGTAGAATGAAGGAATGGTTGGATGAAGGCACAGAAGCAGGAATTAGCTTGCTGAGGGGCTGGTAGGGAGGCAGCCTGTAGGGAGGCAGCCTTGAGGGAGGAAATCCCCGTTTGGGATTCTTGGAGCTTCAAGAGCAAGGCAGCAACTGGTCAGAGCTGACACCCACGAGGTATGCATACCTCCTCCTTAGCATGTGGGAAACACTCAATCCGAGGTAGCTTCTGTGATCTTAGTTTCTACTGGTTGTTAGGTGGATGCGTGAGTGTATCCAGCATCCCTGCTCCTGGAAGACTCCCTTCACAGGATAGTGGAGCTGCGTGTCAGCAGTTTGGGCCGGCACCATCCTGTTTATAGAGGGCCACATGGGCACCTGCTTACTCAGCAGGTCCTGAAGGCCAAGTCTCATATGAGATGCTCTAACCCGGTCATCTTTCCTTTACATCTCCACAATAGGTTGCCTTCTGTCCCTCTGATAAACAGCCTGTCCTTCATGAACTGAGATCAGTGACGGGTTGGCGGGGGTTCTGGAACATTTCCTTCGGGGTCATAACCACTGAGAACACAATTTCTGACTAATCAACCCTTGTGATACAGCATGGCAAGGTAACAGAACATAAATAGCATAGGAAACCAAGATTAATGTGGAAATGTCCCTGAGATATCAGGATAGGAAATTGCAAAGGAGCCATGGAGGCTCCTTGGAGAATGAGCTGGAAGTCAGAAGGAGATAAACTCATAGTGAAGTGGAAAAGGGCTCCGACATGAACCCAGCCTCTGCCACCCACCAGCTGTGGGATCTAAGGGAAGTCACCTTTCTGCTGTGAGTCTCCTTTCCCCAGCCCAAAGGTGGGGATAATATGACCCATGGCATTGTAAGAAAGAGAGCACATATACGGGACTGGAACACAGAGGCTGACATTTAGCAAGAGCTCAGTGCATGGCAACGATAATAATAGCTTACATAAACCGAGTGCTTACAAATGGGTGAGGCATTATTCTAAGTGATTTAACCTCATAAGGTAGGTGTGGTCCTAAAACTCATTTTGTAGTTGAGGAAACTGAAGTTTAAATGGTTTAGGTAAATGCCCAAACCCACCTAGCTACCAGGTGGTGAAGCTGAGCTTCACATTCAGGCAGTCCGTCCTAGAGCTTGTGCTTTTGACTATTAGGCTATGTAATTACTGGCATAATTATAATTGATGTGGATATTCTACAGCTAGAAAGTGAGAATTTGGGGCATTTTCCATTAAGAAAACTGGAGGGAAGAGAAACAACAGAAGTTATTATTAACCCAGGTGCCAGGTGATCAAATACTTATCTCAATCAGCCCTCATATGCAGCCTAGAAAAGATATATTGTCTGCTTGCATTTAATAAGTGAACCAAGACTCAGAAAGCTCAAACAGCCTAGATTCAAACCCGAGTATCTCTGGGCCCAAAGCCCAGTCTCTGTCTACCACACCCGTTGCCTCCAGGAAACTCACTCAAGTTAACATGGAATGAGCTGCAGGACATGGACAGTTCTGTCCCTAAGGGGTGACTAATACATGGAGGCTCTTTCTGACTTGTATCAGGACTGACAGCTAGGTAAGGGAGACCATTAACCAGTTCACAGAACATCGGGTCCAAAATGAGTAACAAGCCAGACCACTGGAGGAAGTTAAGAAGTCAGTAGGAAAAATACTGCTGGTCTGATGGTCCGTGAAGTTCAGAGGAAACACTGGTGAATAAGGAAGATGGATAGGAGAGCCTATATTTAAAACTGACTGGAGGAAGGGAAGGAAGCGATAAGCCTAATTTTAGAAAGCCTCAACACTCTAAGGCTCCTAAGGTAAGAGACAGGGAGTTCAGTGAGGATTACTTGTCCTTTGTCATCCATGGGTCTCTAGGGGAGGGGCTGGGGCCGATTTAGCTCTGAGGAACCCCCCAGGGAGTATAAAAAGGAACGCTACAAGGCCAGATAGACATAGTGTTGAGCTACATATGATCAAGTCATCTCTCTCAGGCTTGGTTTCCTCATCTATAAAATGGGACAGTAGTATCTGTCCGACAGAGTTTTTGTGAAGGATGAGGTGAGAAAAGATTGAAAGAGCCTGTTAAATTGTCTGGCCCCTGCTAGGTACTCAACTAATGTTCACTGCATGAATCTCATGGGGACATGAAATGTTTGTAAAAAAAAGCCCTCATTCAGTCACGGTAAGAGTATTACTAGTAGATTCTAATTTCTTTAGATCAGAAAAGAGATTTTCATGTCTACAATGTTTGGCCTTTCCCTTATTCAGGCATATGATGTGCTGAAGTCTCTGAGAATGGTTAATAATGACATGAATATGAGTGTATATACTCAAATCCTGGCCTGAGATATTCTTGCTAATCACATAGTGTGCTCTGAAGTTCACATCATAACACCATTACCTCTTTTTTCCTCAATATTGAGGGATGTTTATGGTTTTTTTTTCTGATTCTAAAAATAAGTTGGTTGAAAAAATAATTTATTAATTTAGGATGATATGAAGTAGAAAGTGAAAGAACACTCTCCAATTCGACTTCCCAGACATAACCATTTTTTGTTGTATGTATGTGCTTTCAGACTTAATTCAGATAAACACATATATGTTGCATTCTACACACACGTAGACACACACACCCCTTAGAGCAGAATCTTGATTTTTATTTTTTATTTAATTATTTTTAAAGATTTTATTTATTAATTTTGTGAGAGAGAGAGAACAAGGACACAAGCAAGAATGGTGGAGGGGCAGAGGGAGAAGCAGACTCCCTGCTGAGCAGGGAGCCTGATGTAGGACTTAGTACTCTGGGATCATGACTTGAGCCAAAGGCAGACACTTAACTGACTTGAGCCACCTAGTACCCAGAATCTTGATTTTTAGCTGAGCACGTTGCCACCTGGAATAAAAACTACATTTCCTAGTCTCCATTCCAGCCAGGTGTGTGCCTGTGACTAACTTCTGCCCAGTAGCAGAGAAGCAGACAGATGGTACAACATCAAGAAGTTTGCTTAAAAGAGGCTAATTCAGGTGGGAGGCGTGGCTTTTTAGCTCTTTCCTTGCCTCTTTCTGGCCTACAAAACAGAGGTAAAGGTAGAGTTCCAGCAGTCATCTTAGGCCACAAGGGGACCCTGAGGATGGGAGCCACACATTAGAGATCACAAGAAAGGGTCTGAGTCATTGACAACTTAAAGGAGTGCCATACCACTTCAGACTATCCTTCTGCCGGTTCTCTTTCACATTGGGGAATAATTTCCTCTGATTTCAAGCTACCGTGATGAGGTCTTCTGCAATTTCTAAATGACACACAGTTCTCTCCTACCCTTTCCACTTAACTTTATATTATAGGTATTTTCCCTTGTCAGTACATTGAAAAATCTACTCTACTCTTTTTCATGACTAAGTAAATATTTCCTTTTAAGGATTTACTATAATTTACTCAGTTCCTTATTGATAAATATCATAAGTTCTTGCTTCAGTTTTTGAACATGATAAACAGTGTGAAACATAAATCTTTGTACACATTTGAATATTTTCTCAAGATAAGAAGAGGAATTTTAGAGCTAAAATGTTTGTGCATCTTCAGTTGGCAATTTAATTAATGAAATTGATAAATAAATTGGTGCATTGTAATTGGTATATCTTGCCAAATTATCTTTAGAAAGTCATTCTGAGTTATACTTCTTTAAATAGAATTAAAGAAAATTTTTTGGTGAATTTTTCATACAGGCAAGGCACAAAGAATAGCATCAAAAACACATCTTCACTATCCAGTGGAAGGAGTCAAGCTTTCCCAGGGTTCCCTGAAGTGCCCTGTGTGTCTCGCTCCAGTGGTATCATCCAGCACTTTCCTCTCAACAGGCCAGGGGCTCGATTGATCTTTCACTAATGCTGGGAGCCAGTGGGTGAATCTGTAGGGTTCTCTCACTTGTAAGTGATAGACATTCTCCTGTACCCCAAAATAATACCTTGGTTCATACACTTTCAATCCCTTGGGGGAGAACTTGCTGTAGGAAGGACTCAGAGGATGTCATTGGGACCCCATGTGTCTTCCCTTCCTGGGCTTTTTTCTGCCTGCTGGCTTCATTCCCAGTTTCCACATAGTGCTAACATGGCAGCCAGCACCTCTACACCTGCATTCTCCATGTTCACATCAAACAGAAAATCATAGTGCCTCTTCCCAGTAGCTCCCTCACAAAACTTGTATCCACTCTGATTAGATAAACCAGAGTGATGTGCCAATCCTGAGTATATCCAGCTCCCACTGTGACTGAAATCTGTCAAAGCCTTCTGATGCTTTTTTCTATTTGCTGCCTATTTTGTGTCATCAAAACCCAGGGTTAACTACCCTTTTGGTAATGTGGTTCCTGGCCACAGAGCATGCAAGGATAATCATTGTTAACATCTCCTGAGTGCTATCGTATGCTGGGCACCTTATCTCATTCAGTCTCCCCAACAAATCTGTGAGGCAGGTGTGATGTCCATTTAATAAATGAGGAAAATAGAGGCTTAGAGCCTCTTAGAGCTGAGCTCCCACGGTTTGTGTGTGTAGGGACTGGGGTCCAGCCCTTGGTTTGTCTCACGCCGGTGCCCAGTAGAGACACAGCAGACCATACTGTCTCTTGCAAGAGGCTTGTGTTTACCTCACAAGTTGTTGGAAAATGAAAACATTGTGTAAGCTGAAGACTCACAAACATCAGTTCATTAAACTCACTGATATGTCCTAAATTCACCTCCTTCAAGCCCCCCAGGGGAAGGAAGGGGACAGCTTGGTAACTGGCCCAGTCATCCTGAATAAACAGATGAGGTAAGGGATGAGGGAGACAAATTATTTCCTGAACTATTTTTTTCTTTATTTATACAAAAACATTTTTGAGAAGATATCTACAACTGTTGAGGATTTTAAGAATAATGTAAGATGCTTTTGGTGAATATTTACTCTGGGCAAAGTGGTGGGAGGACCCTACATGGTGTGATGGAAAGTTGGATTCTGAGTGAACAGATCGGGTTTCCAGTCTGCTTCTGGCTATTGTTGGCCCTACTGTGTGACTTGGAGCTGGCCCAGTCTCCTTTCTGGTCTCAGTTTCCCCATTGGTTCAGTGTGGGGTTTGGATAAAGACATCTCCTGTCCAAAAGCCCATAGGAGTTCTTCATCTATAGAATAAGTACAGGGTGAGAGTAACTAGCTGGTCTTGGGAGCCTGGGCTAACCAGGTATCATTCGTGAGAATCTCAGAGGGAAAAGAAAATATCTTCCATTGGTTTCAGAACAACATCCTTGTGGGCTGTGGAGGAGCTGAGGAATGGGACCCTAGGGGTTTTCCTGTCTCTGGAAATATCTGACATTGGTTATTCATCAGCCAAAAGCTTCACGACTCCTACAAGGGGTTGCCTGGAGCACCTGGCCAAGCTCCAGTTTGAATGTGAGGAACATAGGTCATTAGTAAGAGACTTTAATGTCCCGTAAACTGGCTTCCTGGAGTGTAGTGCTCACCCCAGCATAATTGAGCTGTTAGCGAGAAACCCAGCCTATTTGCAGCCAGGGAAGGAGTTCCTTGGAAGACTGGAGGAGGTGTAGTGACAGAGGTGGGGGGGCATTGGACTGGGAGTCAGAATTCTAGTCCACATTCTGCCATGGACTGAGACAAGCTACTCCCACTTTCTGGGCCTCAGTGTCTTCGTTTGCAAAATGAGGGGTGGTATTGGATGTACTTCAGGGCTTTCCAGCTCAGACAGAAAACATATGAGGAGATTAAGTGAGCAGATTCTGGAACCGCCTTGTCTCAGTTCTGATCCAGACTTGCTGCTCACTGTCTTTGTGTTCTTAGGTAATTTGTTTAAACCATTGGGACCTCTGTTTTCTCACCTGTAAAATGGGAATACGCATAGTACATATCACATGGGGTCTTGTGATGGTGAAATGTAAAGCACTTAAAATAGTGCCTGGCAGGAAGTGAAGGAAATGCCCTACAAGTAAAACAGTTACTGTGATTATCACCCAGCCCACAGCAGGCAATGCCCTCTGTTTTAGAGGGTGGGTGGAGATGATGTGTCACTGCTGGGAGTGCAGTCCTGTGGGGCCCCGACAGCGCACCAGGCTCCCTGTGCTGGTGGGAAGATGACTTTATGCCCAGATCTGTCTCTTCAGGACTGCAGAGGGGAGGATGTCTCTCACCAAGGAAACCCCAGGCTGTCCATGTATAAGAATCAGAGGTCTTATGGCAGTGAAAAGGAGAGGGCAAGAGAACAAAGGGGAAGAGGAGGTGGTCTACCCTGTGCAATCAGGGCAGGAAGGGCCCTGGTGGGATGGCACCAGGAAGGCTTGGCTTCCAGTCCTGGCTATGACCCTTACTTGCTGTGGGAACCTTGACCAAGTCTCTGGATTCGTCTGACCTTCATGTTGCTCATCTATAAGATGAAAGCATAGTGCCCAGACTACGGATCTGTGGAGGGTCTGAATGAAGCCACTCAGTGGCACAGTGTCAGCTGTCCTGGAGATGGCTGACAAGTGTGAGTTAGATCTGAGTCAGAGGAACAGAGGATGCAGCTGGTGATAGCACGAGAGCACATGGATTGGTGCTTGTGGGGGTCTCTAAGAGGTGAGTGTAAGGGTGGAGGAAGAGGAAAGGTGTGCAGTTTCCTGAGGTTTGGGAAGTCTTTACCTAATGACCTGTCAGAATCTCGTTACCCTAAACACCATTGCTGGGGTCCAGGCCTACACCCCTCCCATGGGGATATCTGCCACACCCTCTCAAGGACCTTCCTACCTCCAGTTCTTCTTCACACTGTGACCCATTCTTGTAGAATGACACTCCACTTAGTGCAGTGACAGTGTCACTACAGTGGCTCCCCACCACCCTCAGGATAAGTACCAAAGCCTGGACAAGGATGTTTTTGGATTGGCCCCTGCATGTCTGCCATCCTCTGGGCCTCAGGACCCTGATCGATACTGAGTGTGCCAACAGGCCCACTGGCGTGAGCATTTCCAGTTGGCTTCAACCAGTGAAGCTCCAAGAGGTGGGAGGGAGGGAGGGAGGGGGAGAGGTCAGAGCATTTACCTTCCACTTCCCTCCTGCCAGGTTCCCATGGAGGGCTGCACCCCTCTACCAAAGGCCATAGCTTCTATCACATTTCCGTCCCCCTCCTTCTTCTTGTCCCCTTAGGCTGCAGGTGGTGATGTTTGTTAGCCTTGAGCACCACAGCATCCATGATCATTTTCTTTATCCTGCCCACACTTTGTGTGAAGTTCCTTTCTTAAGCTTTTCTTAACTCATGTGGGTGAGCATGTCACCTCCCTCCTGCAGGGACCTTGCCTGACACATAGGGCTTCTGAGGCCCTGTGTGATCCATCCCAGCCTATCTCTTCCCCAACTCCCTCCGGTGTTCCATGCACCAGTCTCCTTCTCACCCCAGGGTTTTCCTGCTTTGTTGCTCCATATCCACTTCCTCCAAGAAGCCTTCCTCGATACCCGCAGGCTTGGTCAGAACCCCTCCTCTGGCTCCAGGATCCCTTAGTATGCCTCCCATCACAGCTGAATCATGTCTCTCTTTCCTGCTGGACCATGAAGCCCCTGAAGGCAGAAACCACATCTTGCCCCTGGAGAGGGAGGTGGTATAAAGGTTAGGAGCACAACTCTGGAACTATCCTGCTTGGGTTTGTAGTCCAGCTCTTCACTCCCCCGCTGTGTCTCTGTGGCCTTAAGCAGGTCACTTAACCTCTCTGTGAACAGCTACCCCATCTGTAACATGGGGATACAGAAACTGCCTGCTTACAGACTTGTTATGAGAATTAAATTAGTTAATATAGGTAAAACTAAGCTTTTTAAAAACATATGTTATCACATTTAATGTATGAAATTCAATGTAGAATTATTAACTAATTTGATATATGGAATTAGTACCCAATAAATATTAGGTATTGTGGTCAGCTTGTGACACAAAGTGTGTGCTCAGCAAATGGAGAATAAATGGATTCTTTCTTACAGGTAAATCATTGCATAATACTGTACTTTCCCCTTGAGTTTTTACAGCAGCCTCAGGAGGAAAAGAAGTGAGCAGTTCTGTATCCACTTTATAGAAGACGACGCTGACTTTGGAGGGACTTGCCCAGGGACCCACAACTGACATAGAGCTGAGGGGCGAGTAGAACCTGGATGCGGAGACCCCACTGGGTGCCCTCTCCCTCAGCTGCCACAGGGCGTGAGAAGGTCTATGGGCTGCAGCTCAGGCCAGGTCTGCCCCGGGAGAGGGGCAGCTGTGGGGTGGGTAGAGTCTAGGGTCTTTAGTGGCCTCAGCCATGGTCACTTTCCCTGAAAGTCTCTGAGTCACCTTTGGGATTTTCCAAGTTATCAGCTCCTGGAGGGTTAAAAAAAAAAAAAAAAGTCCATTGTGTTGCAAGTTCTGCAACTAGCCACATTGACAAGTTCTGTTGGCCCAAGTGTCCATCTGAGGAATGTGGGATCTGAAGGGAGAGCCCAGGAAGGGAGACTCAGAAGGGAAATGAGCCTCTAATGTTCCAGTGACCAGCAATAATAATAATTTATGTGAGATTTCTAAGAACACTGAACACTGCTGCTGGGTGCGCAGTCAGTGCCCTAATAATGCTTAGCGTGCTGCCTTGGGCTAGTTGCATTAGGGTCCTTTGTCCTTGTCAGTGGAGACTCTCCTTCAGCTCCCAAACCCCACAACCCAGTTTAGTGCCCCATATACAGGGGGGGCCCCACAGCTGGTTGTGGAATGGCTGGCCAAGTATGTGAACCAATATAATGTTCTTGGTCCCCACACAACTCCATTTTATAGAGAAGGAAACTGAGGTTTGGAGAGGTTCAATGCTTTAACCTAGGTGGCACAGTTAATAAGGGAAAGTGACTTATTAACTTAATGACATTCTTCTAGGAGGCCTCACGGTTCAGTGGAGAGCAGTGGGAGCATTCAGTCACAGACACAGGTTCAGGTTCCCAGGTTTTTTTTTTTTTTCCATTTTCATTGACTGTCCTGTGACTGGTGGCCCAGGATTGAATGTTTGCATGCCCCGACTCCTGTAGACGTCAGGGGCTTGAAAATTGGGGGTGATGAGCAGGTAGTACATTTACTACAGGCACGCATGGAGAAAATATCACCCGGTTTCTCAGCAACCCTAGAATCACATCGCGCAAGCCCCAGATCACCTACACTTTTCTTGTTGTGGCTGAGTGACTTGGTGGCTGCATGAGCTGTTTGAGGGACTTTCCAAGGGTTTCTTGAAGCTTCTTGCTTCTCCCAAACACTCCTACATCCCAGTCCCCCTGCCAGCCTCTCCCTAGTGAGAGACATAAATGCTTTTGGTGTCTTCTGAGATGTTTTCCCTATACAAAGACAGCTCAAGGGCCAGCTACTTAAACAATATTTATTTCTAACCCAGCCAGGAGCCAAGTTGTCTCTATGACATGTAGAGACTTCTGATGGGCCTCTGTTGTTTCATATTTACAAACCCGAGACACTCTTGCTGCCTTTTCATTATTCAGAAGGGGAAACTGAGGTTGAAATTAGTGAGAGATTTGCCTCAGATTACACACTGGCTAGAGGTAGGTTTAGGAAGAGATCCAGATTTGGGAACTCATCGTCAAGGAGCCAGTGCGAGGGAGTGGGAAATGAAGACCAGCCTTGACTGTAGCCTGGTTCTAACTTTTATTGCATGTGTGGCCTTGGGCAAACACTTCAGTATTCTAAACTCTAAACTCTTCTTACCTGTGAAATGGGCTTAATTATGCCTTCCTCACAAGAATGGTAGGAATAAAGAAGATAATGGAGAGGAAGTTATCCAGCGCAGTGCATGGCAGAAAACTAATCTCCTTCTCCCTTACCTGCCCCTTCCTTCCTCAAGTGAACAGGGACTTTGGAATTAGTCCTCGATTAAATCCTCTGTGTACTTGGGAAGAGTATTCATTTTCCTGGGTTTTAGTTTTTCTTATTTATGAAATGGTGACAGGAATAACCATATTGAGAGTTCTTTGGAGAATTCAAAGAGATGATCGATATAACATAGGAGGCCCTTTTAGACAAAGCTTCTCTTTTTCCTTCCACCCACCTTCGGGATTCCGTCTGGAGCATCATGGGTGAGGGTCTCTCAACCCCAGGCTAAGATGGTGGGACACTGTGTGTCTGTGTGTCTCTGCCTCCTCCTCTGGGCACAGAGCTCTGCAGCCAGCTCTCAGCAGGCACGGAGGGTTCAGCCAGCAGAGCTGATGGCTTTGGGGACAGCAGTCCTCCCTCCCAGCCCTCAGGCCACTTCAGGACACAGATCCCTCAGGGGGCGTCAGACCCAAAGAGGGTCACGGCAGCAGCTTCCAGAGGGGGTGTTGGAGACCCGGACATGTAAATAACCCTGAGGAGACAGCCCCTTGGCACCCCTTCCTGGTTGTCAGAAGTGTATATTACGTTATCCAGAGAGACACTGAGGTTTCAAACCACTTCATATTTAATCGGCAATCATGCTCCCTTCCAGAAGCTATTCCAGGAAAAACATCAGTTTAGTCCTTGACGAGAAACAAAGCTTTCTGAAAACTTGCACACACAGCCCAGGCCTTGAGGGACCAACTCACAGCCTGTTTTGAGCCAGAGGTGGCGCCAGCCTCAGACACTGGGGCCAAAGCAGTGCACATTGGTTTCGTGTTTCAGTTGTCCTGAGGAGTGGTGTCACCAAATTCAGGGACACAGGGCTGGATGTGGGTGGACACGGATGAACCTGTGTTCGAATCTTCCTCTGCCTCCCACTGATGGCATGTCCTTCAGCAAGATGTGGAGCCCCGCAGAACCTCTGTCCTTTGCTGTAAAATAGGAGTAACATACCTACCTGGAAGGTTGCTGAGGTCTGAATCGCATCTGCCAGTGGTTCAAGTTGAATCACATGAAATTGCTACTTTTGAAGGTCAAAAATGGTTGAGTGTTGGTGATTTCATATACTTCAAGCTCTCACTCTAGAAATAAATAAACATTATAAATAAATGTAAATATAAATGTGTATGTGCGTGTGTGTGTGTGTATGTGTATATGTGTATAAAGTGGCACATTTGAATCGTTTCCAAAGTGGGCTAAACATTTATGCAGTGAGTCTCAGAAGTTAGTAAGCATAAGCAGTGGGAAGAGGGCCAGTGGAGATCTGCATGGGGCCTAGAAATATGCATTTGAACAGATGTGATCCCCACCATGGGCGATTTTGATGAGGTGATGCTTTGTGCTTGGTTGAACTAAGCTTTGAACAAGAATAACCTAGAGAAGGGGGAGTAGATAGGATGCTAATGCCAGTTCCCTCTCCTATCTCTCATCTTTTTTTTTGTCCCCGCGGGTAGTAGGATTAACTTGGTGTGGGGGAATGTGTGTATATAAGGAAGAGAGGGAGAGCATGGGAGAGAGAGAACTTGAGAATCCCTCTGGTCACATTAAAAACCCTAATCCTAATATATGGGGCCTCTCTTTCCTTTTGAGTTACCGATGCCCTAAATCTTTGCACCCTTCTGAGGTGGGGAGGAGGTTGGTCAACATGTGTTTTACCCTCAGTAGTGCCTCTAATATTCTAATATTTAGGAAATAATTTCAGCTCTCTTTGAAGCATCTTTAGACATTGGAGCTAAGGGAATTAGCCAGTGGGAAATGTGCATAACAGACTTGGAAGCAAGTTGTGAAATCTCCTGACCCCCACCTCCTCTCATCCCAGGAAGGACATGACACCTCCCTACGTCATGTATTGGGAGATGGGGCAGCAGTGGGACTTGACCTCAGGTCCTCGAGGGTGAAACTTTTGCTCTGCTAGGAGTTTGTAAGCAAAATTCACCTTAGTCTCCTTTTCACTGTTAATGGCTTAACAAACACTGGCCAGCAGTTACATCAGTGTGAACCCACATGACCTGTCTCAACTGTTCCTTCCTGTTGCAATTCATGCTGGACACACAGCGCTGCCCGGTAAAACAGACTTCTTAATCATCTGTTCCTTCAGCACTGAGGGCATGGTGATCAGCACCTTAGACATAATTCTTGCCCTTATGAACTCCACAGCCTCCATGCTCCCACTGTGTATAATTCTCCAAGTTACAGGGAAATGCAATGGAACTTTAAGAATGTGTAACGGGGAGGACTGTGCTAGATGAGGCTGGGTAGGGGGAGTTGCCTGCTCCTTTCTTTTTGATGGGGGCCTGGTGATGCGTCCAGGCTTCCAGAATACTTGGCAGATTTTTATTAAATCTGTGCTCCTTCCAGATACCAACTGGTCTCTGTGGCTTAGCCATGGATCAAGTAAAAAGGATGATGAGCCCAGGAAGAGTACCAACACTCAAGCCGAGGGGATGCTGGCAAAAGCCCTGAACCTCACAATGTGTGAGGGGTGGTCCTCCTGTTTCCCATGTAGAAGCATTCCTAGAGCCTCCATGTTTTATACCGGAAGTGAGTGCAGAGACTCTGTCATCAGTGGCTTGGTCTTGAGTTCTGTCCCACTTCTGCAAAATGGAGTCAATAAGCATCTCTGCTCACAACCATTGTTGTGAGGACACCTGAAGTAACAAGATAGAAGTGCCTAGCACCAGCTGCTTTCTCGTAGTATCTGAGGGCTAGTCACTAGTTTCTTCCAGGAAACTTGTCCACACCATTGAGGCATTCCGTGGCCCTGGTCTTCAGCTCAGCGTGTGTGATTCCTAGTCCATAGCCCCTGCCCCACCATACCATGATCTCACTTCAGAATATATGGGGGAAAATTCTAGCAGACCTTAGCGTGGTGCTTTGCATTTGAGCTTCATTTGGGAGATATTAGGAACTCATTGAAGCTCTTTAAACTGAAAGTCCTCTGACAAAGTCGCTTTTACATGAGGAGTGACCAGGGTAGACATGGGGGTTGAGGAGGGAATGAAAACTAGGGAGCATGAGTCTTTTATTTGACTGTTCCATGCATTCAGGTCTCAAGGAATATCCACTCCTGAACTGGGGCAGGGCAAGGCTGGGAAGGACAGATGGAAGAGCAGTCATCTTCTGTACCAAAGCACTTAGTGGCTGCTGTGTCATTTGAGCCTGGTTCTGATTTAATTTATGTGGCCCATCAGCTGCGCGCAGAGCATCTGCTTCCAGTATTTGCTTGCTGCGATGTTGGCTGGTGATTATACTCTCTCACCCTTTGAAGAAGGTGATGGCTTCACATGCCACATTTAAATCGCTGCCATTCAGAATTAAAGTGGTAATCATTCTGCCAGTCACCCATCAAGAATAATGTCATAGTGGTTCTTCCCACTAGGAACTTTCCAGGTACTCTCTCTCATTTCCCCAGCAACCCTGAAAAATGAGTATGATTATTTATACTTTATAACAAAGGAATCTGAAACTCTGACGTACCTTTAAACCACATGGAAGGAAACAGTTGGCTAACTGGAAGAAGGAGAAAGTGAACCTAACCTGTTCCAAGTGTGAAACTTTCTTTCTCCCCAGCCACCTTTTACAGATGACCCATTTTTCCAGATGAGGAAGCTGAAACTCAAAGAAGCTATCTAAATTGCCCAAGATCGTGCAGCTAGTACAACAGCTAAGCAACAGCTAATTTTTACAGAGTGTTCTCAGTGGTCCAGGCAGCAGGCTTAGGGTCTCATATGCATTCTCTCCTTTAGTCTACCTACTGCCTTGCTTTACATCACAAATAAATGCCAGAACTGGTATTTATGATCAGGTCTATCTATGTTCAGAGCTTTCAACTGCCCAGATTTACTTTAAGGAGACTGTTGGGGGATTGATATAAATCCCAAGTCTTCAATGGAGGAAAGCTAATGTTGGTTAAGAAGACACATAATTAAAATTTATGGGGTGAAGTTGTTATGAGCCACCTCTTCCTCTGAATGTGGTTCCTGTCCATTTCTAAGTGAGGGATGGAAGTCAGAGCAGTGAGGATCAAGGATGTCTGGCCTCACGTAACGGACATTTGAGTGAAGGGCACCAGTTAGGCACTGAGATCAGTGAGCAGATAAAATCCCAAAGACAACAGGCTGAGAGCAGACAAATGCATGCAGGCTGCTTCTCTGGGCTCTTTCTTTCCCAAGGAAATTGATGGAAGATGTGTCAGGCTGAGCTCACTGAATTCCAGCCCAAAGGGTCAGCTGTCCAAAACCTGTGAGTGTCCCACACCCAGAGGTGAGGGGGCTGGGGAAGGGTCCTCACGGGCTTGGCCTCAGCCCTGGAGACGAGGCGCTATCTCTCTGTTCTGTAAATACTGCAGACATTCCTGGGAGATGAAAGGCAGTTCCACCGGCAGTGCCGTGAGCCCGTCCAAACTCCAGGCGTGCACTGTTCATCCTGCTGGCTCTCTTTCTAAACAACTACATAAAATACGGAAGTCCAGAAGGCAGCAGTTGTATTTTCTCTGTACAACCCCGGGAGACTCATCGCATCATTGAGTTGGAATGATAATCATAAAATCAATGGACTTTGGTGGAGATTTTTGGAGTTACAATGAATGCTTGCATATCAACAGTTTCCTCTCTTTCCTCCGGTAGCCGAGTGAGGAATGGATTGTGATTACACCCATTTTTATAAATGAGGTGACTGAGGCCCCAAAAGCGCAAGTCATTTGTCCTTAGGCCTCGGCTGCTAAGTAATCCAGCAAGGTCTTTTGTCCAGGGCTCCTATCTCTGGCTCACATTTTTTCTACAATATGATTTAGATGTGGCTTGGTTCAGTCTCTGGCTGCTTCTATTACATATGATATCCCAGCTCTGCTTGAATATCCAACATCACCCATTCTGGGGTTGGACAACTATAACAGAGTGATAAAAAGAATAGTGACCATTTTTTGAGCCCCTGATATAAATCCAACTGTACCAAATGTGCACTAACACTCAGATGAGCCTCATATGCTTTAAATTTGTAGGAATTAAGTTTCGTAGAACACAAGTGACTCGCTCAAGGTCACACAATCAGTAAGTGTTGGAGCAGGAATTCAAACTCAGGCTCTTCTTAGGTCAAACCCATGGCACCACACTTTCTCCTTATGTGGAATGGAAATCATCTCTAATTTCCATATAGAAGTGCTTGCTTGCTTTGCCTCAGGCAATCTATTGTCCTGGCAGCTGCTGGAAGAAATTTTTGCTTTTGAAGTCTTCTGTCCGCTAGGTGCAGAATTCCTGGTTCCTCCAGTTCTTCCTGATGAGATGTGGCTGTCAGATGGTTCCCAGTCCTGGCATTCACCTTGTAACACGAAGCACCGAGTGGAAGAGTGAGCTTGGGCTTGAGGCCTTGAGAAGTAGGCTCTGCTTTAGTTCTGGGTTTACCAGCTGCATTTCATCACTCGGCTCCTGGGTCCCTCATCTCCTCCATGTGAATACTACTTCACTCTCAAGGTTGCTTCAAGAATACAGTGTAGGAAATTAAAGACGTGACAGTCCCTCAAAAAAAAAAATGGATAAAGTACATGGACGTCCAAGGAAGCATTATTTATAACAGACCAACAAATAAAATTTATTTCCATAATAAAGTAGAAAACAGAACTAACTGAAACATTCATAGCAGGAAAGTGGCTCAATAACAGTGGTACATCCCTTCAATGGGTGGTTTGCAGACATTAAGTCTTTTTTTTTAAAAAAAGCTTGTGATAACATGCTAATTAAGGCAAGCAAGCTGTGTCAGTTATACCTCATTTAAGCTGAAAAATGCACACAAACAAGGTATAAAGCATTATCTCTAGTATGATTTCAACTTAACATAAAGCAAGACTGGAATAAAATACACCCCACGTTAATAATTATTTCCATAATTATCTGGAGATGAGAAGCTTATGAGTTGTGTATGTATGTGTGTATAAATGTGTTTGTGTGTATATGTGTATATTCTTTACATTTTTCTATTTTCCAAATTTTCTGAGATGAGCATGGGTCATTTTGAAAATCAACACAAAATACGGGGCTCAGAATGGAGCACAATGAGCTCCCAAATAGGGCCTCACTGGCCCAGAGACCAATTAGCACCTTTTCAAAACCCACTTTGTTTTTCCTGCTGTGCCAAAGTGCCATTTCAGCATCTCTCCTGTGCTCACTCATCTCTTTTGACCTCACTGTCTTGATTTGACTGGGTTCAAAGAGAAAGCAAATACAATAGACTAAAGCCAATCTCTAGGAACTGCCTGGGCTCACATTGCAAAAACTCTGTGCGGATGCAGTCTTTAGAAAAACCCACAAAAACCAACGACCTTTTTAGCATCTCACCAAACAAGCAGCAGGATGAGAAGTTACCACAAAGTTGGTACTCTGGCCTTGTCCCCTGTTCCTGGAGGGTTAGCTGTTCTGGGCAAGCCAAGGCAGGCCAGGGCAGGGCAGGGAAGGTTGCCAAATAGATGAATCTTGCCTAAAATACCAATGAGTGACCTGGGAACAGGCAAGTCTTATCAGGACAGCTCCCTAAGTTATGTCTCCTTTGCCTGATAATATTCTAACTGATTGCCTCTAAGAGAAATGCTGTTCCCACTTGCTGGGTAGGGCAGTAGGGGAAAGGTGAGGAAGAGAATGCTTTCTGAAGTTGCTTCAATCACACGTTCAGAGTGACAGCTGCAAGCTGAGTCCTTGGTGAGTGTTTGTGGGACTAGTTCTAAAAATGGAAGAACCTTAGTTTCCTTCTTGTCTTGCCGTTGGTGTGGCCAGACCTGGGTATTTGACTTTTTTCTATTTGCACAATGGAACTATGTGAGAAGAAAAGGAACATAGATATTATGGGGTGCAGGATGCATCCCATATGTTGTTAACAAGAAGAGTGTGACAAGGTATTGCCAAGGTTGTCTAGGTGGCAAGGCAGTGTTAGAACTTGATACCTTGTTTGGTACCTCCCAGCCCCCACTTGTCCAGTAGAGCATATAAGGGAGAACTGGTGGTCATCTGCCCTACCATGCCTCCCTGGGATACCAAAGCCAATGATACCTACTCTCTAGCTAGTGCCTGCTGTGTGCCAGGCATCATACAGGAATTTGCAAGCATTATTCCAACTGTTACAGGCTGAATTGTATTCTCTTGAAATTTATATGTTGAAAACCTAATCCTGGAACATCAGAAAGTGACTATATTTGGAGATAGGAACTTCAGAGAGGTAATTAAATTAAAATGAGGTCATTAGGGTAAACCCTAATCCAGGATGACTGGTGTCCATCCTTATAAGAGGAGGAAAATAGAACACAAAGGAAAGACCATGTGAAGACACAGGAAGAAGGAGATCATCTAGGGTCAATGAGAGAGGCCTCAGAAGAACAACTCTGCTGGCACCTTGATCTCTGACTTCCAGCCTCCGGAACTGTGGAACTTGTTGTTGTTTAAGCCCACCAGCCTGTGGTTATGTTATGGTGGCCTAAGCTGACTAGTAATGCACCATCCTAACCATAGCCCTGTCACTGACTGGTCCCAAGAGACAAATGAGGAAATTCAGACCAGAGTGGAGAAATAACTAATCTAAGGTCCCAGTTAAGCAGAAGACCAGAGTAGAGCCCAGTCCCACTGAAACCTAGACCTTGGCCACTGCCCTTAGAAGAGATGGGTCTCCTGTATGAATATGGACTACAAACTGTAGATGGTTGTTGAGTGAACACACCATAAGGCATCACTTCTTAGTTTTGCTATGGTAAGGCTGTCCCTTGATTGGGAATTCTAGGTTGAGCCTGGTCCTCCAGAGGGGCCCCTCCTCGGGTTGCTTTGTACTTTAACTCCCGGGTCCCATCTTTGTGCCAGAGAAGGGTCTCTCCAATCCCTCTGACCATTGCAGGGCATTGTGAGGCAGCAAAGTTGGAGCCAGGGCTCTGGGGCTCCTTTTCTCCATCTCCATCTGCATGAGGACAATGTTGGGCAAAGACAAATTCTCTCTGGGCATTCAAGTCTGACCTTAACACATTCTTACTGCTCTGCCAGCTTCTGCCACAGGCTCTTTGTGGGCATTTTAGTGTGTAGGCATTTGTATTTTCCTAGCAGTCTTTTCACCTGTCTTTTGCCTTCTTCATGCTGGCTCATCCATTAGATCTTGGCTCAGCTGTCACTTCCTCATGGAAGTTCTCCCAGTCTGGACCAGTATCCTCTGTTATAAGCTAGTTTAGCTCCGTAGTGGACATATTCCCTGATGTGTCCGTCTCAGAGCCTAGACCTCTCACTGGTATACAGTGAGCGCTCAACAGATACTGATGCACACATTAATATGTTTTTTTATGGTCTTTCCCCGTGCTTTCCAAAGCACAGCACATACCATGATTTTTAATTATGGGGATTGATTAAGATCTGTCTCCTGGTCCCCAGCCATTGGACTGTAACTCCATTCTCAGCACCCAGCAAGGCCCTGAACAGAGGAGGCCGTTTAAGAATGCTAGTTGCATAACGTAAATGAGGGATACTGAGAGGTCACAGAGGTTTGGGTTCACCCAAATTGGATTTCCATGCCTTAGGAGAGCTCACTCTACACCGTTCATTGCTTTATTCATTCAACGAACTGTTGACCTATCCGTCCTAGGCAATGCATTTACAAAGTCATTAAGAAATTGTCACAGCCTCCATGTGGTCCCAGTCTGGTCAAGGAGGCGGGCGTTGTCCCTGGTGGTATAATTCAGGGGTGGTCAGTGCTGTAACTGGAAGCAGGCATGCGGGGCGGGCGAGGTGGGGGGGTGGGGGGGGAGACGCACAGCAGGGTGCAAGTTGTCCAGGTGTCAAGGGGTCACAGAGGGCAGAGAGGGAGCAGTTCCTGAGCTGGAGCCTAGGTAAGTGCACTGCAGAGGAAAGGAGGGGGCAGGGTACATTAGGCAGACAAGAAACTTGAGGGAAGTCCTAGAAGGGAATAGAACATGGCTGGCAGGGGGAAGGACAATTAGGCTGCTTTCTGGCTCTGCAGTGTGGGGAGGGGAGGCCTTTGGGAGGGGATCTAGGAAGGTGGGGTGGGCCTCAAAGAACAGGGGTTGGCAGGGGGGTGGGGTGGGATGGTGGCGGTATATGCTCTCTGGAGACCTTTGCAAAAGGAGGGGGAGAGTAGGTTGTCATTCTTATCCTGCTGGGACTCAGCTTTTGTCCCTTGTCTGGGCCTTGCTCTCTTTGATCCCAGCAATGCCATTGTTTCCCCAGTGCTGGCCTCTCTGCTTCGCAGGGGAAAATGTGGTCTTTGTTCTCCAGAGACTTTTCATCCATGGCCTGCCCTGGTGGGGACCAGCCAGGGAGGGGCTCTGCATGAGGAGCCGGTCCCTGGCAGCTGGGGGACAAGGGCCACCCCTGTCCCCGTTCTCTGCTTTGTGCGGGTTGCACAGAGCTCTCAGAGTCCTCTCACTTGGTACAAATCATGCTGTGTTGGGGGTGGAGAGGGAGTTCTGGGCAAACAGTTTCAGCTTCTTTATTTTTAAAAATTGCCTTTGTTAACATTTTCAGCCTAATCTTAATACAAATCAGATGCAGCAAGGCCTGGTGAGAGCTGGGTTTGAATCTCAGCTCCCTTGTTTACTGGCTAAGACATTTCAGTTCTTGGAGTCTCAGTTGCCTCTGTGAAAAGTCAGGAAAATGATATTAGCCTTACAGCAGGTTTTCTTCATTCGGTAGAATGGGAAGCAGGTACAATGGGGCAGGTGCTGTGGCAGGTGCCAGAGGATCATTGGAGAAGGAGGTAGACTTGATCCTGCGCCTCATGAAGCCTCCCTGGGAAGAAAGACTCAACACAGCCTCGTAAGTAGTGCAGAAGCAGTGCAGCTTGCTAAGGGAGTGTGTAGCAGGACTTCGCCGCATCAGGGAGGACGTCAGGAGAGGGGCCCCCCAAAACGTGATGCTCATGGCTGAGATGTGCTGTGCATACAAGGAGCCTAGGATGTGGGGGAGGCTCTGCCAACGTTCATTCCCGCTGCTGTCTTGGATCAGATCCCTCACAGACACCTGCCATGTTTCTGTGGGTTTATGAAACCCCCTCCCCTCCAGGGAACTTAGAAGAAAAGAAGTGGAGGCTGGGGGTGGGGGGCTGCTTCTAGGGGCCTGGAAATTGATGGAGACACATATAAGGGGATGACCATAGGGCCAGCTGTGACAATTTCTGTGGGCCTTAATGAGGAGTGCTGCACTGTGCTACTTGGAGCTGAGCTCTTGGCCCAGGTCCCCAGGCTGGAGAAGGGGGGCAGCTTTGCGAGGGGAAACAAATGGACCTGTAACTTGATCGAGGTAGCCGGGAGGCTTCAGGAGCTGTGAGGATAAAGAATAGCTTTCGGAGACGTGTCAGGGGGAGCAGGCAGCTTCCTCTCCTCCAGTGAGGGGATGTGCAGCCCAGAGCTGACCCTTGGAGTGGCCTTGAACCCGGGGGCACAGGCGGTGCTGCTTTGGGTACTTTGGGCTGGAGTGCTTACCTGAATGGAGGCACCTTCTATAGGCCAGGGACATTTACAGAGAGTAATCATTAGTCCTTTAGCAACCTGTCTGCTGGGAGCCTTTCTACCCCTCTTTTGCAGATGAGAAAGCTGAGGCTCAGAGAATTGAAGTAAGTTGCCTGAGGTCACACAGCCAGTAAGCCATGAAGATGGATTTATATCCAGTTTTGAATGTCTTAATCCGTAGTTCTTCCACTCTGTTATACTATCAGATAATTTCTTGGACAGCATTTCCTTCTGAATTATCTGTGTATAATAATGATAAGAATCCCTTTTATGTAATATGTATTACAAAGCTGTCTTGCAAAAGCCATTTCACAGGGTCTTCATAGTGGCTTTTCTGGGAGGTGTGGTGTTATGATCATATTCGACATGAGGAAATAGGAAATAGAAGCTCAGCCAGGCGGGTGGATCCCCACTGCCCACAGCAAGGAAGTCAGGGAGCCAGGGCAGATGCCAGATCCCATGCACTTTCTACCATTGTCTTGAGACCCAGGTGGGCTCCTCAGGTATCCCCTGATATCCAGGTCATCTCTTGATCTTAAAATAAAAGCCCAAACACAAACCGTGTGTTTTTCTAGCAAACTGAAAGCCTTCACTTTGTTTCTATCTCTTGACAAAGCCAGCAGTCCAAATCCCCTTTCCTGGGGCCCCTCCTGCCTAGAAAGTGATAGTTGGCCATGTGCATTTTTCACTGGGGCTCCCACAAAGAATGTTGCATATAATTTGAAACATGTGTCATTAGTGTTTGCTGGAGTGCCCCACCCCATGCCCTTCCCTGCACAGCTGGGAGCCCCTTCTGCCTGAGCTCTGTGCCAGGGGACTGAGCCATGCACACCTAGAGATTTCCCCCAGAACAGCCCCTCCTGCAGGCAGAGCCAGGGGCTGAGCTCACCCACCCCTCTTGACTCACCTCCCCACTGAAGGCCTTGCTCCGCTCAAGGCTCAGATGTGTCTGAGTTCAAGCTGGAAACATGCAGAGCTTGCACTCAATATCTGTGGGATCAGGTGCAGAATAAATAAGGGCACGGACCATTCTGCCTTCTGTCTTCACACAGTAGGTGTGCTGTGATGTTCATTGGGGGGAAGAATAGGTTTACTGCAATGGAGACCCTCACGTTGGTGTGTTTCTGAAGAACTCTATATCTTAAGGAAGAGCATTATTATTTTGTCCTTTCCCTTCTTAGAAGACCAGATTGTCTGGAGCACTGGTTCTTGAACTTGAGTGTGCATCAGTATCATCTGAAGGGCTTATTAAAGCACAGGTGGCGGGGCCCCACCCCCAGTGTTTCAGATTCTGTGGGTCAGGTATGGCCTGACAATTCGCATTTTTAACAAATTCCCAGGGTGTGATGCTGCTGGTTAAGAGCTGCGCCTTGAGAATTACTGGTCTTCAGGGAGAAGGATGGAGGTCATGAATGAGTTTGTGAAAAGAGAGGATATGATATAAAATCGTACTGTGCTTAGAGACATCCTTCTAGAACTCAAAGGTGGACACATGACTAACATGCTTGAAGATTTCTATGGCTGCCCACTGCCTGCAGGAACAGGGCTCAGTTGCATTGCCTGGGAGTGCAAGGCCCTTCCCACGTGGGCTCTGCCTTCCTCTCTAGCCTCGTTGCCTCCGCTTCCCTCTTGGGCTCCCCCCACCCATCTCGCCATGACCCTGGGCTTCTCAGCCTGCCTCTAATGTAGGGACTTTTACATTTTTTCTCCATACCCGTCTTTACACATGCTGCTACCTCCACCTTGGCCAGCCCAGTTCTCTTTTCTCAACCTAGCCAACTTCTCCTTACCTGAAAGAACACATCAACTGCCGCCTCCTCTGATAACCCTACCCTGTTTCTCCTGGATGAAGTCTGGGCTTCCTTCCCTGTGTTGCTACAGCAGTGGGGTTGTCTCTCTCTCCGTGGGGTCACCCCCCTACCCCACAGTTGTCTCCTGTCCCCCTCAGCCTGGGACCATGTGAGAGCAGGGGTTGCCATATTTATTCTTTCCTGGGACCTGGTCCAGTGTCTGACACCTTGTGGACACTGGATAAGTGCTGGGGACTGGCTGGAGTGATGATGACTTTCGGTGCAATCAGTGGAGGGTTGGTTAATTCAGGGTAGGTCATCCACGCACCTGCCCTAGGTAGGTACCAGGCTAGGTGCTGGGGATAGAACTCTGAAGAGTGGGAGAGAAAGCCCTAGCTCTCACACAATTTATTGTCGGAGGGGGAAAGGGCATAAACTGGTTCATTTCAGCATTGGTAAGAGGAGTCATGGGGAAACAGGGTTCAAAAGGGGCTCCTGGTAGGAGTACTTAGTCTGAATGTGGCTAGAGGCAAAGGCCAAAGGAAGGCTTCCAAAGGAGGTGACATGTAAACCGAAGCCTGAAAGCTAATGACAAGGAAGATGAGCAGGGGCATGGCCCATTTAGGGACTGAAGTCATCATTTTGGAGGGCAGAGATGAAGTGACATGGATTTTCAGGGAGCGGTGGTAGGGTGGGGGAGGCCCTCAGAGAATGATGAGACAGGGATCAGAGGGTCTTTATCCAGGTGAAGTGAGGATGAAGCAGAACAGAAAGAAGTGGAAGAAAGAGAGCGACCATCTGATGGTGCGGTCCAGTCTGGAGACATCTTGAGGGCACCAGGTCAGTGAGGACCGGCACCATCAGAAGGGGCTTTCTGGAGACACCGTTGTCAGGGATTGGCAGGATGTGGAAGGTAAAAGGAAGAAGGGAGAGCTCTGGGTGGAGGGAAGCCTGAAGGAAGGCACAGAGGCAGCACTAGCAAATAGCACAGAAGTGAATCGCCGGGTCAGCTGAGGAGACAGAGACAACCTTCCTTGTCTGGGTTGCCGGGAGTTTGCAGTCTATGATGCCCCTGCCAGCCCATGCACACAGACAGCCTGGAAGGGCAGAGAGTACGCTCTTTCCTTCTTCCAGAGGAGGAAACCAGCACAGGGAGTCATGGGAATTGTGGGAGGGGGTGACGGGGCCACAAGGCTTGATGGTTTGTTCTCTTCAGAGAAGTTGACCTAACCACTGCTGTGGGAGTGCTTTCAGCTGCTTTACCCTGGGGAACAATGCAGTTAGCTCTGTGGCATGCATTTTTTCCTGTTCCATGATCAACACAGAAACGATTGTTGTTCTCCTTAAGCCATTTGCCAGTGGCTCGCTCTTCTTCCTGGTTCCCCGGAACCTGTTGGGTTCACCCCATAGTCATGGGGAAAGGGAGGGAGGGAAGAAACAGGGATTGAAAGCTCACTGTGTGTCAGAATCTAGCTAGGCACATGCATGCATATTAGTCCCTACCACCAATGGCTGATGGTGTTTATGGACGAGGACACTGAAACTCATGACAATAACAAAGCTTAAGTCCAAGATGAAGCCCCTTGTCTGGACTCCTATTGTTTGGTGGTAGAGCTGAGATCCAATCTCTGATCTGTTTGAATTTAAACAAGCAGAATAAACAATACCAGCTGGGACAAAAAGCTCAGAAGCCAGAACCTTACCTGAAGGTCAGTGTGCAGTGGGAAAATGTTTCTGGAATGTGATACACTCTTCCACAGGTCCATACCTGTTCACATGCTGGCCTCCTTACTGTGCTCTCTAACCCCCTGTCCCTACAAGCTCTTGTTCATCTTATAAGCACCCTTATAATGCCTGGGTTAGGTGCCCCTGTCCCAGCTTCTTATTTCTTTGTGCTTATCCTTAACATAGAATTTAGCACAATGTATCATAATGGATGTTTTCCTGGATCAACATAATGGATCGACATCCCAGAATCAGGGTTGATGATGAATCTCTGAATCTTCAATGCCTAGCACAGCTGTTGGCATGCCGAAGATGTGTGAGTAGATTCTCGTTGAATGAAAGAATGAACAAATGGAGGAATGAACCTTGTCCTCAGATTTATTTGCCCACAGTTGGCCTAGAAGTCCCACCCTCCACAAAAGGAGGTTCAGGGAGATGTGGGGACATGTCCAGAGGGCCATAGGGAGCCAGATGAAAGCCAGTGGAAACAAAATGAAACAGACAACAACCCCCACCATGGCCCAGTGTCCCCCTGTCCTCCAACACTTTGCAGGGATCAGCAACCCGGATTTCCTATCCAGAAGATCATCCCTGGAACTGTAGCAGAGGTGGTGAGCCTCTGCCCAATAACCATTCTCTTTGTGTTGCTTCCTAATTTAAGTGAATTTGGAGTTACAATATGCCTAGTTTAAAAAGGACATTTCCCAGCCTCCTTAGCAATAAGGTATGGCCCTGTGATGAAGTTCTGGCCAATGAGATATAAGAAGTTTTAGGATGGGATGTATGGGAAATCTCCTTCAAAAAAGAGGGGTTGGGGAATGCCTGGGTGGCTCGGTTGGTTAAGCAGCTACCTTGGGCTCAGGTCATGATCTCAGCGTCCTGGGATCAAGTCCCACATTGGGCTCCTTGCTTGGCAGGGAGCCTGCTTCTCCTTCTGCCCCTGCCTGCTATTCTGTCTGTCTGTTTTTTCTCTCTCTCTCTCTCTCACAAATAAATAAATAAGGTGGTTTTTGTTTGTTTGTTTGTTTGTTTTTGTTTTTCTTTTTAAAGGAGAGGGGAAGGAGTGCCTGGCTGGCTCAGCTGGTAGAGCATCTGACTCTTGATCTCAGGGTTGTGGGTTCATGCTCCACAATGGGCATAGAGCCTACTTAAAAAAAGAGAGAGAGAGAGAGAGAGAGAATAAGGCACATAAAAGTCTTTGTGGTGGTGGTTTTGCTTTTCCCTTTTCCATCTAGATTGTTGGCATAATGATAAAGACAGTTGCAGAAGTAATTTTGGACCATGAAATAACTTTAAGGATGGAGGTATGCTAAGGATGGAGGGGCAGAGAGATGGAAGGAACTTGAGTTCTCAGAGATGGTGAAACCATGGGTCACTTGTTTCTAGTCTCCTTACGTGGAGAAAAAAAAATAGACTTCTATTTTGTTCAAGTCACTCTAATCAGTTTCTGTTTATTTATTGGGAGATGCAGGAAGGAAAGGAAGGGGTCATTGGCTCTGGGCCTGGTGGGCTAGGCTGTTTTTAGAAATAGAATTTAGAAAGCTGCCGGAGGTACACCTTGGCTGATTGGGCCTCCAGGCCAGAGGGGAGGTCACGACTGTGGAGTCTGGGCTCACCCACTGGCACTACCTCCACTGAGTTCCATCCACTAGGAACAGGGTAGGTCTTGGGGACTGGACAGAGGGGGTCTCAGTTCCTCCCATGGGGTTCTGTGACCTTGGGCTGATCGCATCATTGCACTTTGTGGTTTGAATGGACTTCAGAGATCCAGAGCCTGTGCCAGACAGTGAAGTTTGCCTGCCCAGCAGTCATTTCTACTTTAGTTCTTGTTATTAGAACACTGACTTTATTGCTCCTCATGGTAATTTCTTTTACTTTTTTCCCCCTGTTTAGTTAAAAGGCATGTGATCACCCTCCTGCCCCTGGCCCCCACCATGAAATATAAGGGGGCACATCTGGGAAAGTTTTCCTTATTCTTTTCTTAAGAAGAGGCCCAAGACAAACACGCACCTCCTCTTGCCTTTGGGCATTACTGAGTTGAGGGTGTGAAGTTTGGAGCTGCAGGAGTCGTTTTGACACTGTTAAAGAATCACATAGAAACTGGCTTGTGGCCCCAGCCTCTCTGAGGCCCTGGAATAGCCAGCCTGGGACCCCTCTAGCTGGACTTCTTGCTGTGAGATAACAAATCGAGTTATCGATTATCACCTTTTTTTTTCTTCTTTCTTGTAGCCATAGGCTCGTAACTTAAAAAGAATCTCATTTCTTTATTTGACAGATGTAGAGAATAAGGCTCAAAGTGGGAAAGTGACTGGCCCAAGGTCACACTGTAGGTACAACAGTGGCAACCTGGAATCCTATTTTATCTTCCTCCCTAATAAAAGAAAAAAAAAAACCCCGCTTTTTCCTGCATAACACATGGGGTCACCTCAAGAATCAAGTGAGAGTCCACATGTATTTGGGATACATGGAGACCATCTTTTTTTCTTTTTTTTTTAAATTTTATTTTTTTTAATTTTTAAATTTTTAATAAACATATAACGTATTATTAGCCCCAGGGGTACAGGTCTGTGAATCGTCAGGTTTACACACTTCACAGCACTCACCATAGCACATACCTTCCCCAATGTCCATAACCCCACCACCCTCTCCCTACACCCCTCCCCCTGGCCACTCTCAGTTTGTTTTGTGACATTTAGAGTCTCTTTTGGTTTGTCTCCCTCCCGATCCCATCTTGTTTCATTTATTCTTTTCCTACTCCCCTAATCCCCCCACCATTGCATCTCCACTTCCTCATATCAGGGAGATCATATGATAGTTGTCTTTCTCCGATTGACTTATTTCACTAAGTATAATACCCTTTAGTTCCATCCACGTCGTAGCAAATGGCAAGATTTCATTTCTTTTGATGGCTACATAGTATTCCATTGTATATATATACCACATCTTCTGTATCCATTCTACATGGAGATCATCTTATTGGTTCTTTTCTTTTTCTCTGGATAGGTGAGCCATGGACATGGGACCAAGTCCAATTCTACGATAGGGAGCATAATCCCACATGACAACAAAAAGAACAATCATTCTTCAGATGTACAGATGTACATACAGCATGTCAACATTTGCTAATGTTTTTCTTATCCATAATTTCATTAGATTTTCACAACACTGTGGGCTGGGCCAGACAGGGATTATTGTTCCCATTTTATGGATGAGGACTCTGAGGGTCAGAGAGGCTAACTGATTCTCCTGAGGGAAACCTGGCTGAGTGGATTAAATACAGGCCCACAAGCAGGCCCACAACATCTGTGCTCTCTACTGTTTATAGTGCCCTGTGTCCTGTGGTCTAGGCTGAGACCACAAGAACTCTGGAAGGTTGGCCAAGTGAGTATTTATCCTACATGATAGAGGAAGAAGAGAAGGCTCAGAGTGGTAGATGGAGGTCACAGAACCAGCTATTATGGCGGTAAGCTGTCATCCTTCCCTGACTCCTCAGCATTTTCTGGAATCATTCCCAATACGAATATCTGACCTTGTGGTGAGTAGGGCAGATATGGCCATCCTGCAGAAAGAACATGTCATGGAGCAGAGAGAAGCTATGTGACTTGGCTGAGATGCCTGTGCTGGTAGCCAAAGTATAAATGTGGGCTTCCTGGCTCCCTGTCCATCACTCTTCCTTCTCCTCCTCCTCCTTTCCTCCACAGTGACAGGTGATGCTGGCTTATGTCACCTCTCTAAGGAATCATATTTCCTCTTGTCTGTTTTGGGAACATGCTTGTCCCATCCACTGCTGTAACCTGTTGCTTGGAATGGTGTCTGGTTCAATAAGTATTTCTTAAATGAATAAATAAATCTCTGCATTCCAAGCAAATATTTATTGATGGTCAGATGCCTTGTGGTCCTTGGGAGGAGGCGAGGGGGCAGGCTCAGCAGTAACAAGTGCATGTGGGAGTTTACCTTTTAGTTCTTGTTGTCCCCACCATTCCATGTCCTCAGGGACCCAATGTGAAATCCTAGATAAGGTTCAGACCTGAGCCACTCTGGGGCAGCCCCAGCTCTAGCCCTAGTGGAGCTTAGAATAGATATTGTTGCCAGTGTAGCCTGAAGGCCTACTGATTCACTTAATTTACTCATGCCTTCATTCATTCCATCCTTTCATTCACACATGCAATAAATAGACCTGCTCTCAGGTCCTGGGGATACCAAGACAGAGTTTCTGCCCATGAGTTGCTTACATCTAGTTGGGCCACAAATAATGAGCAGATATTAAAACACTCAGTTGAATAGCAACCCCAGGGATAAGCACAGGGTGCTATGGGAGTCTAGAGAAGGGGCACCTAATCTGGTCTGGGTCACAGGATTGCTTCCTGTGCACCTCCAGTTGCCACTCACTGAGAGCTTTCTACCCGCCAAGCTCCGTGCCAAGCTCTTTACTTTTACTACTTCTCATAGCAACTCTGTGAAGGTGTTATTCCCGTTTTACAGATGAGCAAACTGAGGTTCAGATTTGAGAGGTGACTTTTTCAAAGTCACACAGCTCATTAGTGCTAGGGCTAAGATTCCACTCTGATGCCTGGGCTCCTGACAGCTGTTCTGCCTGCCTGCCATGCAGACCACCTCTGTGTCCCTCAGGGGACACCTGAGTCGTATTCTGAAGTATGAATCAAGTAAGCAAATTGGCTGTGGTAAGGGTGGTGGCTGTAGAGATCTCAGTGTGAAGGTGTGGTTTGGGGAATGGCTAAAGGCATTGCAGACAGAAGGGAACAACACCGACAAAGATGCAGAAGTTGGAAGCAGCAGCTTGTGTCTAAGTCAGGCCAATGAATGGAAGGTAGGTCCTCCCCATCCACGTTTATGGACAGATTATACAGGGATCTTCCTGCATGATGGGGCCAGGGATGGTTTGTCTCATAACCCCAGCAACCCTGTAGTGACTGTAACCTTTGGGTGACTGGTTGAGTTAAACATCATCACATAGGAAAGTCCTGCTAGAAAGAAAAACCATAGCCTGTTTGTATTTGAATTTTCTAAAGGTTTTGGCCAGGAGGACTAAGAAAATGTGTGGACCTTGTGCTCGCAGGGAGGAGTGAGGGTGTGGATTTGACTGGCAGCTGTGTAGATAGGATAGCTGGCTAGGTGAGTTGCTCTTGGAAAGAGGGGTTCTTATTCTTTCTCTTCCTTTCCATATTTCTTCTTGCTTTCCACATATTCTCACTGAATACCCACTGTGTCCAGCCTGGTGCCATGGTGGACACATGGGATGAATCAGACCTGGTCACTGCCCTTGGAGTACCTACAGTCTAGGAGGGGAGATGAGACATACTGATAGATATGCCAGTTCATGATCACACAAGGGACACATCTGGTCAATGTTTCTAGGCACCCACGTGTAGCCAGCTGATGGAGAGCAAAGATAAATACCATGGAACCCTTTTTTCTGAGAAGCCATGGTTAAAAGGAGAGAAACTTGTAAGAGTGTAAAGATGGAAGCATGAGCAAGGCACCATGACACATGGATGGAGGAAGGAGGACGACGAGTTAGGGAAGCCACAGATGTGCAAGGACATTTGAGTCAGACCTTCAGCCCATCCTGGGGAAGTCCCATTCGTGTTTCATGCACACGATCTTGGAGGAAATGAGTTTTTCATACTATCTCAGAATCCTACAAGAGTCTGTGATAATCCATACAGTGAACTCCGTTTTTCTGTTGAGGGAACTGAGGCCCAGAGAAGTAACGTAACCACTAAAGGTCACACAGCTGGCAAGTTGCAGAGCTGGGAGCAAATCCAGGCCTTTTGGCTCATGTTCTTTTTAAGACATCCTGCTGCCTCTACAAATAACACAAGGGAGAGAGTGACAAGTGCCATGTGCCCATGCGCCGTCTACTTTTAGCCCCTTCATTGGACCAAGGCCCAGAAAGTGTCCCATTGTGTCACATCTGTTCAAGGCTGCGGGTGATCTGTGGGCTCAGGCTTAATCCAGTAGGAGGATTTAGTAACATAGATTGCCCGGCCTCTCAATGGGGGAGCTGGTTAATCCTCCAAAACCCCCTGTTCCAGCTCTGTCCTTCAGTCACGCTGATCAGGATGGGGCTCAGAGACCCATTTTGGAGTCTTTGAAATGTGAATGGCAGTGGTCACCCCAAAGCTTTCCCTGAAGATGCACTGCAGTTCAGGGCATAAAGTGGGGCATGCGGCACAGCCTCCTTGTCCCAGGCAGTGAGGCATGCAAAAGTGGGTGGGGGCGCTTTGAAGCTGTTGCAAGAAAAGGGAAGGAAAGTTTTAACACTGACAGGCTTAGCCCCTGCGCTGAATGTTTTACATACATCAGAGAGGAAGCCTTTGCTACCGAAAGGACCTGAAGTTTCTGCAGCAAGTTTGAAGGCCAGTCTTGTCGACGTAGTCCCCTCCTTGTGAGCCTTTCTGCTGGAATAGAAATCTCTGTCCAGCCATGAAGGTAGAGGCATCCCATCCAACCTCACCTAGAGTCCTGTGACTTCTGTTTGGCCCAGAGAGGTCAGGTAGGAGGACAGAGTTAGTCACCGGTGTAGCAGAGACTTAAATGTAGGCCTCTGACTCCAGGATAGCATGTTGAAAAGGGAGTCCCTTCCAGGGAAGTGCTGGGGCCAAGAACCCTGGGGAGGAGGGTGGGGTTGGAGGTCCAGGCCTGCACACAGGAATGTTTGCTGAATGCATGAAATCCAGATGAGGTGCTGGGGAGCAAAGAGGCTCCTATGCCTGGCACTGGGCTCTGAAAGCGGCTGTCACGGAGAGATGTGGGCAGCCCCCACGCCTTCCCAAGGAGCCAGTCAGATTCTCACTCTGGAGGGCAAAGGCCATTCCTCTGAGAGAATGACCTCTTTCTCTCCCGAAGCTGCTGCTTTCAGAACCGTGGCTACCCCAGCCCCAGCGGGTGAATGCAACTGCACCAAGAAATCAGTGGTTCTCACGGCCAGAGAGACGCTTCCACAAGCTTAATTTGGCATAATTATAAGTCTCCTCAATATGTTTTATTATGTGCATTGTTGTTTCAGCAAAAATTGTTGTGACATAGAAAGTTTTTTATTATCGGTAATTTTTTCAGGTTCTTTATCATCCCCTAAGGCTAGTTCTCCCCCCGCCCCCCTGCATATACATGCTTCAGTGATAGGCACATCCTGGGGTTGCTCTTTCCCTTTCTCTAGTTTATTCTTTAAAGAAGGAGGGAAGCCTAAATTACATGGTGGATTCTAGAGGCTCTGTGAAGGCCAGGTCAGTGGGGAAGCGGGGGAGGCATGCCTCCTGGAGATGGAGGTGACATCAGTCTTCCTGAGCCAGACTGTCTCTGGCCAAGGACCCTGTAGCCCCCAGGCCCCAGGAGCACTGCTTTGGGAGTCTGCTCATTCAGGGATTGAATCCTGGCTCTGTCACTTGCTAGCTGCATGACACTGGACAAGTTCCTTAACTTCGCGCCATCCTTCAGTCCAATTTGGTTTCCAAACTGAGGTACAAATGTTCTTGGAAAGAGCATGTCACTGTGCTGGAGGTTGTAGTCACCCACTCAATAAACACAAAATTTCCTAATGAAGCACAAGTTTTATCACAAGGGTGGTCATGTTGTGTGTGTGTGTGTGTGTGTGTGTGTATGTGTGTGTGCCAGCAACAATAATATAATGTTTATATTAAAACAAGCTCCGCAAGGTAGTGGAGGAGAGAGTCACATGCTCAAATTTAAAGCCAATTAGGGAACTTTGAAGATATTTAATACTTACCTTGGCCAGCTTTTATCTATCCATTCTCTCTCAGTTCTTACCTGTTCTCTCTTTTGCCCATTTAAAGATACTTCAGAGAAAAGTGTGGCAGGCAGCCATTCCCTCTGCAAGTTGGATGTAAGGCCCCTCTCCTCAGAGCTGTGGAGAGCCCTGATTACGTAAGAAAACTTTTTTTTTTTTTTTTTTTTTAAAGAGAACCTATTTAAAATCATTCAAGGCTTGGCCATGAGTTTGTAGATACAACACCAAAGGCATGGTCTGTGAAAGGAAAAACTGGTAACTTGGACTTTATTAAAATTAAAAACTTCTAAAAAATTTTTAAAAATTAAAAGAATTTAAAAATTCTCTGTGAAAGAAATCATTAAGACAGTTAAAAGGTGAGCCATAGAATGGGAGGAGTTACTGGCAAAACACATGTCTGGTAAAGGACTTAAATTCAAAATATACAAGAACACTAAAACTCAACAATAAGAAAATGGATAAAAGTTCTAAACAGATACCTCACCAAAGAAGGTTTACAGAAGGTAACTAATTACATGGAAAGATGATCAACATCATTTTTGTTAGTAAATTTCAAGTTAAAACAGTAACAAGGGGGATACCGGGGTGGCTCAGTTGGTAAAGCATCTGCCTTCGGCTCAGGTCATGATATCAGGGTCCTGGGATTGAGTCCCAGGTTGGGCTCCCTGCTCACCAGGGAGTCTGCTTCTCCCTATCCCTCTTACCCCCCAATCATGCTCTTTCTCTTTCTCTCTCTCAAATAAATAAATAAAAATCTTGAAAAAAAACAACAACCCAACAACAACAAACCCAACAGTAACAAGGTAACACTACACATCTATAAGAATGGCCCAGTTTGAAACACAGACTATACCAAACCCTGGTAAGAATATGCAGCAACAGAAACTCTCTTTTTTTGCTGGTGGGAATGCAGAATGGCCTGACAACTTTAGAAGACAGTCTCGCAGTTTCTTATGAAGCTAAATATAGTCTCACCCTATGGTCCGGCTCCTACATTTTTAGGTATTTCTCTGATGTGGAAACTCATGTGCAAACAAAAACCTGCACACTAGTATTCATAATTGCCAAAAACTGGATCTCTCCCCACCACCCCCACACCCAAGATGTACCCCAATCAATGGAAATCTGTGGTACATAATATGCAGTGAGATACTATTCCACAGTAAGAAAAAAAGAGCTATTAAGCCTTGAAAAGGTACAGATGACTCTTAACTGCGTATCACTAAGTGATGGAAGGCAGTCTGCCAAGACTGCATACTCTGTGATTCCAGTTATACGCTCTTCTAGAAAATGTAAAATTAAAGTAGGGCTAAAAACATCTGTAGTTTCCAGGAGTGTGGTGGATGGGGGGAGGGTTAAGTAGGTGAAGCTTAGGGGTTTGTTTTAGGCTATGATACTGTAACTGTGAATACATGACATTATGCACTACCAAAACACATTGAACATTATGGCACAGAGTGAACCGTAATGTATACACGTTAAAGGAAAACCATTGAGTCATCAGGTGGTCCAGGATGGGGAGAGAATGTGACAGAACAATCTAATTGTATTATACATGTATGACCAGACTTTAGTGAAGGGGGTGGAGGAAAAAGTCACTGAACTAGGTAACTTTGGATATGAGCAGAATTTGTAAAAGTAAAGGAAGAAGGAACTGTATATTAGCACTGCACTTTTGTTAAAAAGTTGGTTCCTATGGAATATGGGTCAACAATTCTGACACTGCTTTACAAGTACAGTTCACCCTTGAACAACATGGATTTGAACTGTGTGGGTACACTTAAATGCTGATTTCTTATAATACAATACTGTAAATGTATTTTCTCTTCCTTATGGTTTTCCCCTCTAGTTTACTTAATTGCAAGAGTAGAGTCTATTACACCTATAACATACAAAATATGTATTGTTGACTTTATTTTATCAGTAAGGCTTCCAGTCAACAGTAGACTAATAGTAGTTAAGTTTTTGGAGAATCAAAAGTTATATGGGGACTTTTGATTGCATGGAGGTTGATGTTCCTAATCCCCACATTGTTCAAGGGTCATCTGTGTGTTGAAATCGAACAATTAAATAAATGGATGCTGGGAGCTGGCTTTCTTCCTATTGGAGTAAGAGTACACAGTTGAGCAAAAGGAGGAGGCCAGGATGACACATGTGGTAATGGGTTAGAGTTGAAGACATGAGTGTCAATGGTGTTCAGCTTAATATAGATACAGATGGCTACATATGGAAGTATGTATAGGTATGTAGAAATACATGGGTTACTGGCTTTCATACACACATATATCCCCTCTGTCGACTGAGAGAGTCTAGAAGCAAGGATGCTCCAGTCACAGTGAGCACACCTAGTGCCCAGATCTTGGTTGCTAACACCATTCTACAATAAAAGGAATCAGTTCTCTTTAGAGACATGGCTGACTCTAAGACTGGGGCAGGAAATTTATAAGATGAGCTTAGGCACATCTCATAGTACCAGAGAGTAAGTTCCAAAAGTAAGACAACAAAGCAAAACCATGATGGGTTATGTCAAATGGATGCAGGAACCAAGTGGAATGACCAAAGCTGGAGTAATTTGAACAACAAAATAAGTAAGTTTTTGATTGTAATACAAAATTCCAAACAAATACCCAGGTGCCTATATTGGTATAAACAAATGATTCAATAAATAAATCAGTGGAGGAGAGTATATAAATTGCCCATGTAAGAGAATTCAAAAATAATTTTTATTTATTTATTTATTTATTTTTCTGGGTGGGGGGAGAGAGCCTAAGCAGGGGAAGTGGCAGGCAGAGCAGGCTGAGGGAGAAGCTGGCTCCCTGCTGAGCAAGGAATCCCAGGGGAGACTCGATCCCCTGAGGCAAAGGCAGCTGCTTAACTGACTGAGCCACCCAGGCATCCCTCAATATGTGTAGATACTCTGCCATCAAGGATTGAAGCACTCCTCCCTACTCAAGTGTGGACTGCAAATAGCAGTTTTCTTTTAAAGAGTGTGGGATGGAAAGGGAGAAAAAAAGGGTAACTTAACAGTAGGGAAATCTGGCAGACACTACCTCAGCTAGGTGCTCAAGGTCAATGTCAACAATGAGAGGTCATATTGGTGTATGGTGAAATGATAGGAACAAAATGGCACTTTGCCTCTGTAATCTTCCTTTCCAAACCTGTCTGAATTACAAGAAAAATATCAGACAAAGGCTAATTGAGGGACAGTCTATAAAATACCTGACCAGTTCTCCTCAAAACAGTGAAGGCCATCAAAAGCAGGGAAAGTCTGTGAAACTGTCACAGCCAAGCTGAGCCTTGGAGGCAAGGCAACTAAATAGAATGTATTATCCTGGATAGGGTCCTAAAACTGGAAAAGGACATTAGATAAAATACAAAGATGTTTGAGTGAATACAGATTTATCAGTTAATAATGATATGTTGGCCTTGGCTCATTAATTATAACAAATGTACTGCATTCATGTGCAGTGTTAATAACTGGGGGATCTGAGTGTTAGATATATGGGAACTCTGGACTATCTTTGTAATTTTCCCATAAATCTAAAGCTATTCTAAAATATGAAATTTATTTTTAAAAATGAAATAATACCATAAAACATCATTTGGTGAGTGGGTGCTATTAAATTGTAATAAATGATAATGAGATTGAGAAATTTGTATTCACTCAAATGGCCTATAGAGAGAGCACTCAGAGGAATGCCCTGACAAGGCCTGCTCCTATAGAAGCTGAAATTTCAAGGGCATGGGTACTGGCTGATGCCAAGGTTTCAGAGAAGGGTACCATTATTCTTCATGAGACAAAGAAAGGGCTTCCCCCCTCCCAAAAGGGAGGAGGAAGCAGAATAAAACAATAATGAACATTTATTGAGTACTGAGCTGTGCCAAGTGCTTTATCTGTTCTAAGGGCTTTATCTCATTGAATCTTGATGAGGTAGGTACCATTATTTCCCTACAAAGAGGGAAAGAGAAAAAACTGAGGCCTAGAGAATTTGACCTGCCTGATTAACATCTGGTTAATAAGGGATAGGGAGTATAAGGTAGGATTTGAATCCAGGAAGCTTGGCTTCAGAGCCGTCTCCATGAGTCTACTTGCCAAGAAATATGTTGGTGCCCTGTGACCACTCAAATTCCACTGCAGTGTTTCTAAATTCCTGGAATGTGTGGTGTGAGCTTATTTTCTGTACAAACAAGAAAAGGACTGAATTTTCTATCTTGGATAACTTTGGACTATCAGAGGCCAGTTTGAGTTTAGGTCAAGTTTACTTAGATCTGAGTTTCAGGACAAGGGGGTGGGATGGGGGCTTAGTACTTAGCTGACACTGGGTAACATTATTATTATTACTACTAGTCATTGCCTTCCTGCCTCCACTGACTCCCCACTCCTCACTCAATACCCTAGAGGCTCCTTCAAGTCGGGCTACTTCCTTAGGGGAAAGAGGATGTCATCTACAGGCTTGGGACAGGTCTCTGGGGGCTTGGGGTGGGAAGAGGCTGTCTGATTGGCTAACACGGAGCTAGGCACCAGAGAGGAAGTAACGTTTCCGGGAGCTGAGGAAACTGCCATTTCCTCCTCCAGCAGGAAGTGGCCTTGGCTATTCTCAGCACCCTGTGGCCATGTGGAGCAATGGAAATCACAGCTTGGCAGTGTCTTGGATTTACCTCCTGCAGTTTAACAATCTCTCTGTCAAAATAAACTGGCTCCTTCAGTCTCCAAGGCATGGTTAAGGTAATAATTGAGAGAGAGAAGCTGGAGACCTGGCTGTAGCACAAAGGCGTGGAAAGACTTTTATATCAGACTGGTATTGGCTGCTTGTGCCTCATTAAATTGGCTTAATTGAAGCATTGTGAAGACAAACAAACCAAGAGATTCAGTTATGGTTTCTCCGTAGCTAGTCTCCACCTCAGGAGAATCTGTACTGATGAAGGTAAGGGCGATTGTTGCTCCTTTAAGCGTGTATGTGTAGATCTCAACGGGAAAGCTGCATGATTCAGGAGATAGGGAACTGGAAAATGGTCAGAGAAATATTGGTCCACATTGGAACTTCAGCAGACGTGCTATTTTGAGACAACATGGCCGACCCGTGCTTTTGTCATGTAGCAAAACCTGCCCCGTTTTCATGCTCCATGAGGCGGTGGTGGCCTCCCTGAGGAGGTCATATTTGAAGGGTGCCTGACTCATGAGACAAAACCAGCCCTTTATGGAGGTGGGTTCCTGGGAGGGGTCAGGCCGCCTGTTCATTGATAATGAACAGGTATTCACTGGGGGATTCTTGATACCAGAGATGTGGTGGGGAGGCAGACAGTCAAGGTCTCTGCTTTCATGGAGTTTATACTTGGGAAGAAGGGACAGAGAAAAAGGAACGCAGAGGTAAATAAAATCAGTTATTGATAAGCACGCTGCAGAGAATTAAGACAAATGTTGGTCAGAGGGCAGAGTAACTGGGTGATCAGTCTGAGGAAGCAAAAGAGCAGAGGGCCTAAGGCAGGATGGACCTGCTGGTTAGACAAAGGAATAATATGTTCCTCTGGCTCACGCCTGGAAGTTCCCTTTGGCCCACTGGCTACATTCATTGCTACTCAGTTCGTAATGGCTCCGAGTCTTCTCCCCATTTACTTGTGGGAATTCCATCCCATTCCAGAGGTTTTCCTTGGGCATGGGGGTTTGGAGGATGTGGCAGGAAGGTGTGCTCACACAGTCTGTAGTTTAGGCATTGCTGGGGCGCTGCCCCCTACTGGAGTGTCTGGCAATTGGAGGCACTTCTTGACATCCTCACATGCAGAATGGCTAAGCCCTCCCTGATGGTGGTCTTCCCAAGGATACTGATGCCGGGGAGCTGAATGTCTAATAAAACTGATGTCTAGCAAAATGCAGTTGACTTGCAGAGAGGTGGGTCCAGCATATGATGCACCAAGACCCCAGCCAGACTCCCTACCTTTGAGAAGCAGATAATGTACTAGAGGGAGACCTAGGTTCATGGGCTCAAAAAAAAAAAAAAAAAAGTTTTTTTTTTCCTTTACCTTTTTTTTTTTTTTTTTTAAATAGAGTGCCTGCTATGTGCTCTACTGCCAGGGTAAATGAAAGTCTAGCTCTTGCCCTCACCACTCATTGATCTTGGAGGTTAGTGAGCCTTTAATACCAAGGCAGGGCATCTGGATGCAATTCAAAGTGCACTGGGAGGCATTTGAACCACTCAGGAGACTTTCTGTGGCAGGTTATAGGGAACCTAACCCACGCTGGCTTGAATAATAAAGAGGGTTTATTGGTGCACAATAACTGAAAGGTTGAAAGGTAGGGAGTCCTCAGATGTGGCACACTCAGGGCTCCAGCTCTGTCTCTGGGATTCCCTTGGCTCCATTCTCCTCCCATGTAGGCCAGTGCCTCCCTCCCAGGGTAGCTTCCAGCAGGCACAGAGGCTGTGCTCTTTCATTCATGTTCTGGAGAGAGAGAGAGACTGTGACAGAGACAGACACAGGGACAGAGAGACTGCTGCAGAATGAGAACAAAATATCACCTCTGAGCTTCTGACTAATGGCTTCTCCTTACCCCTTGCCCAATGTCTGCAGCCAAGAGAAGGAAGTGCCTGGGTTACCAATTCCTGCAGCAGTGCTAATGGGACTCCCCAGATTAGCTAACTAGGCTCACCAAACCACAGCTTTACGGGCAGGATGGATGCTGGGAAGTAGCAACAATGCCTGTTACAGTGGAAAGATTTGAAGAAGGTCACATTGAAGGAGGGAAAAAGAGGAAGAAGAGAGAGCCATTAGGAGCTTTTCCAAAGAGAGATGATGGTGGCTGGGGGCCCAGGAGAGGGATGGCAGGTGAGACAGAGCACAAAGGACAGATGTAAATCCTGTCACTTAGCAGTTGAGTGGCAGTGACATGGGTCTTTACTTCCCTATATCATTTTCCAAATTCATAACCTGGTTGTATAATTTCTTAGCTTTCAGGATTATAGAGATACATTAAATATATCTACTACGATGAAGGTCCTCAGTAAATGGCATTATTGGTATCAATATCCAGACTCCTTATATGACATACATCCATACTCCAAACTCCCTTCCTGTTCTGGACTCAAATAACTCTGGGTGGGAGAGTGAAGTGGGGGAGAGTCTCCCATGTGTAGCCAGTACACATGCTCTTCCCATTTTGTGGTGGAACCTTCCCAAACGGGAAAAAGTTATCCTATAGCCAGTCATGAAACTTCTTTTTCATTCCCAGGGGATTTTTGTCCTCAGTCCTATCAGTCAGTGTCCACATCTCGACCAGCACAGAGAGCAGTTTGTCATGTTTTCAGTCAGTAAATATTGGCGAAAGAATGAGAGTTGGCTCAATGTACTTTAATGAGTAAGAAACAAACCAGCTTGCTCAAATTTCCAGGAATTTTCTCCTGAACTGAATTGCAATGAGGTTGTTGCCACTCCCCAAAACCAATGTCCTAAGTCCAGGAAAGCCCCGTTATCACCGTCACTCCAAAATGTTTTCACCAAAATCAGTGGGTTGAGTGTTGTCCTAGAGAATAATAATTTTGCACAATACAAACAGAGCCTTCGTCTGCAAGAGGGACATGAGTTTCTGGCAGGAAGTGAGTGCATGCCTGGTAGGAAGGCTGTAGAATGTGTTTGTGGCAGGGGCTGCAGAGGGGCTGGTGAGAGGTCAGTGGGGCAGAGGGCGTGGCTCTACCTGTCTTTAGTTGGGTTTTAGTGGTGATGGGGGGAACCCTTGAGTTTAGGAGTTAGACTGCCCTGGGTTTTAACCTCATTTCTACCATTCATTAGCCATGAGATTGTTCATTTGTTTAAAACAGGCCAGATAGTGGGGACAGAAAGTACAAAACCTGCTCCTAAGAAAGGACTTTCAACAATGGATACAGAGAAGTCGATTACAGTAAAATATGGCAATGGAGAAAATATGGGAGTGGGGTAGTGGGAGCACGGCGGGGGGGGGGGGCACAAGCTCCAGTCTCACTGTGAGGGAAGAGTCATGAAGAACTTTCTGAAAGAAGCAGAGAAGCACAGAGCATTGGGAAGGAGAGCATTAGCCTGGAGAAGGAGAGAGCAGGGCAGCAGGGTTTGTGTTCTCTGTGGAAGGGCAGGCGAAGTTCTAGAGGCAAAAGTGAGTTGGAGTGTGGTGGGCCAGTTGGGAGCAGATCAGGCTGGGAGGTCAGCAGGGCCAGATGGTGAAAGCCCCGAAAGCCACTGCTATTTCAACTCTTAAGGACAAGGGGAGCTATTGCAGGGTTGAAGCAGGGGAAAGGAAGAGGCATTTTGAGCAGCTGAGTGAAGAACGGGCGGAAGGTAAACAAGACTGGAAGCGGGAACAGCAGTGCCGACGCTGTCCCGGAGTCCAGGGGGAGAGAGGACGGCAGCCAGGTTGGGTAGTGGCATTGGACAGAAACAGTAATACATGCAGTTGAGGGATATTTGGGAAGTGGTTACTTGATCTTGGAGAAGGAACGTGCCAGACAGTTGAAGTGCTTCATTTTATTTCTTAGAACGTCCCTTTGAGGTAGATACAGTTCCAGGGGGTTAAGCAACTTGTCCACAACTAGCAAGTGCAAACACAGACTTCAAACCCAGGTCTGCCTGCCCTCAAATGCCTCGTTTTTCACCACTAGATTATGTGGCTTTCCTAAGTCAAATATGACCATTTATTGCTTATCATGTTTACATTAAGGACCGTAAGAAGTTATACCAATTCTGAAGGATTGAAGTGGAATGATAGAACGCAGACTGAAGAAAGTTGAGGACTGGTATCTTTGGGAGTATCATGCTGGCCATCAATGGCCTCCATCTGTCACCCCCTCCCGCCTCCATCTGTCACCCCCTCCCACACCCCCACTGTTGTCCTCGCTGGGGGTTTAACTAGGTCAACTGCCATCTTCCTGAGGAAGTGTCCTGGGTGGACCTCCTTCCCCATCAGAATTAATAGCACTGCTACCTTCCTATCCTTGCCCCTTCACACTGGCCCGGAAGCTCCTTGAGGGCACAGACAGTGTTGTCATCAGTGAGATATTCCCAGGGCCTCACCATGGAGAGTAGATTCAGTAAATATTGGATGATTGAGTGATTGTGGGAGGATCATGGTCATACCAGGAGAGTACAACCTGTTCGTTGTGGTAGAACGTGTAAGTGAAGGCAGCTGCTTTGCCCTTCTTTATGCTGACGCCTGTTCCTTCTCTTGTCCTGTGAAATCATGCTTTCTGTGTGTGGCCCCGCTTCTCCCTAGGGGCCAAGGCTGCAGGGTCCCCTTGGTATGTGCTCCCTGCACTTCATCCTTAGCTGTTGGTCTCTCGGTTCTTTTGTACAAATTACATGTTTCTTCCAGCCTGGCTTTAATCATTACAACCTTGAATCCTCATCAGGCTCTCTGTCCCATCTCAAACCAGTGCTTAAGGGACACTCTTACCCTCAGAAGAAATGGTATAATTTTCATAAACATGGGTCATTTGCCCCCTTGCGTCAGTGTCAGATATGAAACCACCACTTAACAAGATGTACCAGAAATGCAGAATGTCTGAACAAAGCCTTTGGACAATAGTATTTTTTTTTTCTTTCTCTAGTTCTGTGAAATTGCTCTCCCAAAATAATCCTAATGCTTTATTTACTTCAGCTTTGGGTTTATTTTGAGATAAACTTTCCTGAAGCTGAGTCTTAGGATGTGATTCTTATCCTGGTCACATCCTGGGAAGTTGTTTTGTGACTTGTTTGAATGGGCTCTGGCTTTTCCAGGGAGCCCCTGGCACCGAGGAAGAGGCCAGAGGATGTCAACTCCCACGTGCAGTCCAAAGACTGAGATGACAGAGCAGCAGCTTGGGTGGAACCGCTCGCAGGAGGAAGGGCCCTGTCGCCTGGGCTCGCACACCACAGACGCAGCAGAGGCGAACTCAGCTCAGACGTTATCGATGATCTGTTCCGGGGGCCGATGTGTCTCACGGTTTCCAGCATCTGAGTGATTTGTGAACGTTAGGAATTCAGACTCTGGATGATTAAAACTGCCAGTGCTGGGAATTTTCTCATTTCAGGAAATTTTGGTTGTGAGACATGCTGGAACCTCACCAGCAGGCAGACCCGAAGGGCAGGAAGTCCAGACCGGGGGTGGGGATGGGGCTGTGAGAACTGACCAGAAGGCAGTGCAAGGCCCTTCGCTATCATGTCAGACGATCTGCATGGGAATCCTCCTTCTCTGAACCTCAGTTTCTCCCCTGGCAAAATGGGGTTGATAACATCTACCTTGCAAGAGTGCTGTGACAATGAAACGATATAATGGCCTGCCTGGCATGTAGTTGAGGCTTGGACAAGTGAGTTCCGCTCAGCTTCTGTAGGAGTGAGGGGAGCTGAAGTGCAGTCCAGGCTGGATTGGTCTGGTTGATGACAGAGGGCAGTCAGTGGTCCATCTAAGTTGGATCCTGGAGGTCAGGGGACCGGGTCTGACGCTTAGAGGTGCAGGAAAGGGGCTGGCCAAGACCACACAGCTTTGCAGTAATGAGGCTCAGGGCAGGGCTTTAATCCAAACTTTGATCTGTGGGCGGAAGCTCCTGGAGCCCCACATTTATCCCTGGTGGTAGCATATAAAGCAGTGGTTCTCAAAGTGTAGTCTGAGGACCCTGGAGGAACCTGACACTCTCAGGGGTTAGTGAGATCAGAATTATCTTCATCCTACTGCTGAGATTTTCTTTTCTTTTCATTGAGTTGGTGTTTGAATTGCTGGTGCAAAAGCAACAGTGGGTAAAACTGCTGGTGTCTTGGTACACATCAAGGCGGTGGTGCCGAACTACAGTGGTAATCATCGTATGACTCACCACCACACGTGCACAGTAAAAAAGCGGGGGGAAACCAGTTTCACTTCAGGTTGTGCTTGGTGAAGCAGGGAAAGTGACCAAATTTATTAAATTTCAACCCTCGAGTACTTTTTAATGTTTTGTGTGATGAAAGGGAAGTACATGTAAAGTATTTCTGCTGCCAACCAGGGTGCACTGGTGGTCTCGAGGAAGTGCACTGGCACGGTTGTTTGAGTTGGGAACTGGGCTAACCACTTTTTTCTCAGAACATCATTTTCCCTTGAAAGAATAACTGACACGCACCGTGGTTATAAGATTTGGATAGTTGGCAGATTTTGGAGGCCATCACTTCACAGAAAACAGGTGACCATGTTTGCTGCCAGTGATCACGTGTGAGAATTCAAATGAAAACAGAATTTTGGTAAACTTGTGTCCCCCACCCTGAGCTGTCAGATTACACACTGCAGCTGCCCTTTAAGAAACCATGGCTCATCCAGGGTTGGTAGGGTATCAAAGAAGAATATCCACAGTTACCTAAAGAGGCTATTAAAATAGTTCTCCCTTTGCCAACCCCACATCTGTGGGAGGCCCTGTTTCTTCATCTAGTTCAACTGTTAAGCTAATTAAACAAGGAGGCTAAGATAGTTCTAATGCCTTAGTAGCCTAGGCAAGCAAACCAGAATTTAAGCCTGTAAATACCTCAAGTTTAAGAAATCAAAAACCTAAGGACAACCAATCACAGCCAAATAGGCTTTCCCAGATAAGGTGGCCACTGCTTAAGCTCCAGCCAATCCAGTAATTCCCTTGCTTTGCTTCCTTGTCTTCTCCATGAGCCTTGCCCCTAGTTCCTGGTGCTGCCTGATTCAGACTGATTTTGCTCAGATAAGCTCTTCACATTTCTGCCATGCCTCAGGTGATCTTTAACACAGCCAAATACCATATCACCAGAGACTGAGTGCCAAAGAGGATACAGAAATCCACCTGTATGCTAAGTCAGACATTAGAGAGATTTGCAAACGTGTGAAACAATGCCATTCTTCTCATTCATTTTATGTAGATTTTTTCATTTAAAATGTTATTTAGATGAACATGTAGTGGGTTTGTTCTTGTTTTTTTAAATAAATTAGTGAATGTTCTTAAAAGCATAGAACAACTACTATAAGTATTATGTAAATAGTCAATATCCCACAGCATTATAATGTCCCTGCCAGTGTTCTCCCAGACTGTGGGGCCCCCAGAGCAGGGCCTGTCTCTGATTCATCTCTGTATCTGAGCACAGAGCTGAGTATCCATTGGGTAGGCATCAAGTTTGGAGAGCAAATGAATGAGAAGCTGGAAGAAGACAGGGCAGATCCCAGCCGGGTTCGTGATGGATAAGCAGATTCATGAGCCAGGAGGCTCAAGTCCAGACTGGCAAGAGTGGGACATGAACAGGACCTGGATGGAGGTGGGAGTGGTAGGATGAGAGAGGAGGGTCCCAACGTTTGCAGTCAGTCTGGTGGGATGGCCTTTCATAAACCATGTCTGGTGCTGACCAGTGGGCGTAGCAGGTTGTATGCAGACACAGGATGGAGACCGGCCCCACCTGCTGATGGGGCTGGGTAACACAGCCTGCCTGATGCCACCCACATGGCAAGACAGACTCGTCAGCCTAAGGGTCTCCCCGTGTGTGTGTGTCCCACCACCTCGTGGGTTTGGAAAGATCAGGGCTGAAAGAGTTAAGCCTGAAGTATTAAATATGAGTCTTTCCTAAGTTTTCAGACGATATTTTACATCATTAGGTGCATGTTTGACCATCTTGTCTTTGTGAATTGTTATTCTGAGGTATTTTTGGACATCCAGGAAGGAAGGGAAAAATGTCATCAATGTCTGCTTGGTGCCAGGTGCTTTATTTATCTTTCTTCATGTAATCCTCACAAATGCCTCCTGAGGAAAGTGCTAGTATTGCCATTTTAGATATAAGAAAAAGGAGACTCAGGGAGTATGAGTAATGTGTCTGTGGTCACAGTGCTCATCAGTGGCCTGGCTGGGATTTGAACCAATGTCTTTGTAAGTCCCAAGTCCATACCGTTGGAAAAACCAAATTTTGTTTTATTTTATTTATTTAATTAATTTATTTATTCATTTCACCACTGGAGTAATGCATATGCATTGTTTAAAAATGTGACAATTCTGAAACAAGTGAAAAATAAAAATTACCCATTAATTCTACCGTTCAAAAGTAAGAATTATTGTCACATTGGTATGTCTTCTGTGATGTTTTTCCCATGTGTATTTGTAACCTGCTTTTCTGTTTAACAGTATATATTGTAAACCTCTTTTTGCATCTATAAATATGTTTCTTTTTTTTTTTAAAGATTTTTTTTTAAGATTTTATTTATTTATTTCACAGACAGAGATCACAAGTAGGCAGAGAGGCAGGCAGAGAGAGAGGGTGGGAAGCAGGCTCCCTCCTGAGCAGAGAGCCCGATGCGGGGCTCTATCCCAGGACCCTGGGATCATGACCTGAGCCGAAGGCAGAGGCTTTAACCCACTGAGCCACCCAGGCGCCCCTATAAATATGTTTCTATGTGATTTAAAAGGGCTGCATAGTAGTTCAGTATATGAATGTGACATTTATTTAAAAAATCCTCTGTTATTAAATAATTTAGTTGGCATCTGGTTTGTCACTAGTATTAAAAAATATTGCAATAAACATCTTTGAGGTTTAATCTTTATGTGTATCTTTACTTCCTTAGGATAAAATCCTAAAAATGCAATTGATGATTTAAAGTACATTTGGGTTTCAGGGCACCTGGGTGGCTCAGTGGGTTAAGCCTCTGTCTTCAGCTCAGGTCATGATCTCAGGGTCCTGGAATCGAGCCCTGCATTGGGCTCTCTGCTTGGCGGGGAGCCTGTTTCTTCCTCTCTTTCTGCCTGCCTCTCTGCCTACATGTGATCTCTGTCTGTTCAAATAAATAAATAAAATCTTTAAAAAAAATGAAGTACATTTGGGTTTCAAAGACATTTCAATATACTATATTGTCAAGTTATCCCCCAAGAAAGTTGTAAAACTTTAAATTCCCATTAGTGGTAGGCGAACAATTGTTTCCCTGCTCCCTCAACAAGTGATATGAAAAGATCTCTTCTGGTTGGATAACCAAACACAGTATGTCTGTTTTAGTAGATCTGTATTCTTCCAATGCCACTTTCTTGTTTCTTGTTCCAGTTTGAGTAATGCTCTGTATTAGGATATGAAAATTTTTACTACATTAGTTACCTAAGGAGACAGTTTTCTATTTCCTCTGTGAGCTGGGTGCGGTGGCAGTGGGCAGGGAGCCAAGTGGGAGTGACTTTGGTCAGGCAGAGAGACAGGTTGGATGAAGAAGGATTGGGTATGGCTAATTGTTCTCACCAGCAGGGTGTTGGCTGGTGGTTAGAGGGGTGATTCCCGCCAGGGATGATTCCCTGTGCCTGTTCCCCAGGGACTGTGGTGGGCAGTACAGGTGCCAGGAAGTCCACCAGGATGACTGGGGTTTATGGGCAGAGGTGTGGACAGGCAGCCCAATAGGGGACAGACAGTAGGGGATATAGACCAGTGCTCTTGTGGATGGCAGCTTCAGGAGGGTCAGGGAGAAGTGGAATTTCGAATGTAGGAATGAGTGCTCTTTTTGGCAGCTGCATGGCGTAGCCAGTGATCCCCAGTGGCTTGACCACCAAAGGGTCTCACAGTTTGTCATTCACTCCCTCGGTGAATTCTCCACAACTGCGCTGGCTCTCAGATGTCGGTATTTACTTTGTGAGGTCTCTGGTAGTATGTCTTTGACTTGGGGGGTAGACTCTGTTAAGAAGATAGAAGGAGGTCTCAGAAGCCAAACTGTTCATGTAACTTGCTAATGAAGGTTTCAAGAATGGAATGTTCCCATTGGCATAATAAGCTCATGCTTGCCCTGAAAGCAGACCTACCGGTAAAACTAACCCCTGTATGCAAGGCTGTGTGGTGTGGATGAAATAGGAACAAGGAGAAATGTATACATGTGACAGCCTTGTAATATTTGTCAGTTATTTACCACACAGTAGGAGCCAATGGGGCTGTTAAGTGCTACAGATGGTTGGCCGAGTCTTCTCCATAGGCAGACCTTCTCTCTTTTTCAGTTGAAATGGTTGGCCACTTGCAGTGTGACTTGCCTTCCTTTGGAAGTCATGGGGGTTTTTAGCCTCTCCTGGCTGGGAGCCCTTCTAGCCCTTTCAGGTGATGTTGCATTTTTCTGTTCTGACCCACTGATTTTAAAGGTCAAATCGGAGTGGAGTCTTAGTGCCTTTACTTCCAAGTCTCCCACTATGCTCACATCTAAAGGTCATGGGGTTGGCACCAGGATGGGGTCTGACAAGAGCAGAGGCCCAATCCTAGTGGAACTTGGGGACTGAGCAGGAAACCTCAGCCAAGTGTAGGCATAGGGACAGATGGGAACCGAGGCTCTGACAGTGGCCCACAGAAGCACCAGGAGCACCTTCACTGAAATTGGGACTACCCTCTGAGTGAGGTCAGCAGGCTGACCTGCTTGTGCCCCCAAACCTTGACTGCCCACATTGGGGCTCCCCAGTGTCCCTAATTAGAGAACCTGGAGGAAGACCCAGAGAGGGCAAGTGGTCCCAGCTACGGAATGAGATGGTTTCAAGGCAGGAGTCTCACAAGAAGTGAGAACTGGAATCAGTCACTGGCCAAGCGGTGTCTATACTTGGCCTGTCTACACTTAAGTAGAGGGTAGAGTAGAGAACTGCCCCATCCTCAACCTTGCTGCAAAATATATGAAGACAGCTTACTTATATAGATATACTCAAGACTGTGAGATAAAGTACACTTCAAGTCAAAGGCTAGCACAGCGAAGGGAAGGGTGGGAAAGAAGTGGGAAGCTGTGGGCAGGTGAGCTAAGTACAGACAAGCAGAGGGGTTGGCAGGTCCTTTCTGCTTGCTGCTGGGGGGCCACTAACATGGGTCAGGTTCGCTGGCTCTCAAGGGGAAAAGGGGCATATCAAAGCATTCTTCAAAGCCCGCCCCATGTGTCTCACCCGAAGTCTCTACTGAATGAATATGGGCACAAGACACATATTTTTAGATATAAACATAAATCTCTCAAAGACTTGAGTTTGTTCAAAGCAGAGACAACGTTTGCTTGGGAAGGATTAGCCTTGGGAAATATAATTTGGGAATTAGACAGAACTGAGCTCCATCCAGGTTCTGGAACATTGGCTGTGTGACCGTGGAAAGCTTTTTAACTTCCCTGAGCTTCAGGAAGTTGCTGAGAGGACTTAATAGATGAAGATTCTGGCACTCAGTGAAGGCACAACTTCTCTGGTTCTCTCCTTGGCTATATATGGAGCATATCGTATCTATCTGACATCATAGTAAACTGATAAGAACAGATATTACACTTGATCTTAGCCAAAAGGCTGAGAAGCGATTTTATCTGACCTCAGACCCTTGCTTGGGAAAGGGGGCTCCCAAGACTTCAGTGGCTTGTCAGAGATCCCTCAGCTGGGTGCGAGGACCCTGGGTTCATAGCCCTTGCTTTTTCTACTATCCATACTGCCTCTCCCCAATGCCTTCATTTCAGCTGCCTGCTAGAGAAGTTTCCTTTCACATAGGGTCCCAAGTTAGCAGAAATGTCATCGAGTCCACAAGACAAGCGCCTGTTTGTCCTTGGGGTGCTTCTGACCTTTGCTTCATGTCTCTATTCTGGGCTGTTTTGGGCCTTGGCCATGTATAGAGGGTCTGTGGGAAGATGGCTAGTACAGCTGCTTCATGCTGCCAAGAGTCATGGAGAGAACCCTTGAATTGGAGCCTGCTGAGGGCCTTAAGTGTGCTGGCTTTGCGGAACAGCAAAAGGATCCCTCATTCTTGGGAGAAAACTTAGACGTAGAACCTTTCCGTGAGGCATTCTGGAATGAAGGCAAGGGGGAACAGAAGCTAGACCGGGTGCCAGGAGACCTCATTGTTGTGGAACGTGGTGGAGGAAGTGGGCGTCAGACCGCCGGGTGCTGGGGAGTAAGACAGGGGTGGGCTTGGTGTTGGGGCGGTCTCCGTGGGGAGTCGAGTTCCTGTGTAAGCGGACGTTCACTTGCCCTCAGGATCTCTTGGGACTGTCTGGGTGTGTGGGTTCAGACTAGAAAAACATCTCTTTGGCTGCAAGCTCCTGGTGGCTACCAGCTATTTTCCACTTCTCCAACCAGGACTGGCTTTAAGTGCTCCAGGACTCAGCCTTGCAGACCCTGACGTGGAGGGAGTCCCAGCCCAGCCACATAATCCTGCAGACGCATGGACTGCTTTCGTGTGGTCCAAGGCCACTGCAGTTCGGTGGCTGAAAACGCAGTGATGTCACTTATTTTTTTTCCTTTATAGAAAGATGAGAAATGAAATAGGATTAGGTTCCAATCAAGAGCACTTGGCCTGTGATATGAATTAGTTAATTGATATAGTCACTGTTTATGGAGTTCATTATGTGTCCGTGTGACTGGGTGATAGGGACACAAAAATGTAGAAGATATGGGCCCTGCTTTAAAAAGAGTCTCATGATGGGGACAGGTATCTAGACAGGTGAGTGGGCCGGCCCTGGTCCTGCAGGGTCTGTGTCCAGACCAAGGATGCTTTGAGCTTCAGTAGTGGTGGAACCCCCCGTGGGTGCTAAGCTGAGAAGTGGCAAGATTTCTGGCTACTGAAGGGTGGATTTGAGTGAAACAAGCCTAGAAGCCGGTAGATTCCCAGACTTCAGAAACATTCAGGAATTTAAGAAAGGTATGCAGATACAGGCAACCTAATCCCGGAAGTATTAACGGATCATCAACTTTAAGAACCTATAGTGATTTTCCACTTGATATTTTATGAAATGTATTTACAGCTCTTTTGAGCCTCCTAAAGCTTCCCTTGGGCATCACTGAGCTTTTCCCAGTAGTCTACTGGTATGGGGTTCATACTCTATTCCCAAGCAGTTCACGATGCCTTTCTTCACAAGTGGGGTGGGTGGGTTTTCCCCTCGTGAAGAAAGGACACCTTTCTGTTCCTTCCAGATTTCACTGAGTTTCCCCTTAGTTCCCCTTACTCTTTTCTGGTTCCTGAGATTGGGTGGCCTCTTGGGTATATAACTCATGATGGGTGGGGTTGATGAATGTGTGAGGCCCCGGGGCACAGCGAAACCAGTAGAAGTATTTACCCAACAGTTTAGGCTGGGAGGAGGGAACCACAATGTTGTTAGCTGGGAGGTGATCTCAGAGCTGGTGGGAGCAGGTGGGGGGTCAAGTTTCTTAGGCACGTGAAGATGTCCATGGAAAGTGGGCAATGAAGTCAGAATCTAGGAGCTTCAAGAGCAGGGTGGAGTGAGGTTGGAGGAAGAGAAAAGGACCAGTATTTCAGGACTAGGTATGCCAAAGCCAAGATTGTGCTTTGCATGCCCCCCTTTTTGTGGTTCCATGTAATAGATGGGGGTTCAGGCGCTGTGGCTCAGCAGAAGCACGTATATAAACGAAGAGGAATGTAGGTCTGATAGTGTCTTAGACAAGGACAGAAGCAAAAGAAAAGTTTAATAAAAGAAAAACAGATTTTAGTAAAAAGCAGAAAGGGACAAGTAGGGTTAACACCCATTTGTGTTTATGAATCTTAGTGGCTGAGAATATGTGGCTCGATATGATTTTAAACACCTACCTCTACTCATATTATATACACATGTAATGGAAGGACCTGTAAGTCCAGGCCTAATGTAGTATGGCCTAGGAAAGAGGATGCTGGAGGGAGTTTTGTGAAAATACGTAAATTCACACCAGCTGGTTTGAAGATTCGATAAAAAACTTTGGTTTTTTCTTGATGGTGCAGACATTTCCACTTGAGTGTGTCAGTGAAAGCATATTTATGAGTCTCTCCTCTGCCTTTCTCCATGGGTACGAGGATGGTTTCTGGGTGGGGTTGCTTACTGTGGCTGTTTTTAACTTGGATTGGGAAGATAATGGTTACAGCTGCCTTGAATCTCTCCTTGCTTCTTGTTGTCACCCACGCTGATTGAGACCACTCTGTGGCCCTCTGAAAGGGGGCCCCTGTGACACAAGGGCCACTGTGAAGGTGGTAGAGGTATTCCCATGCCAGGGTGCCTAGCTGAGGGGAAGAAATGCAGCCATGCTCACCTTGCTAACCCATGTGCGCTGGCATAGGGGAAGTGGCGCCTTTTTCTAATTTACATAAAAACATCATACATTACAGGGTGGTCTTGCCCTGACCTCATGTGTGATCTTCTCAGCCGGTCACATTTGCTATTCATAGCAGCCTAGTGAATCTGAGGGACAGGGATGATTATTTGGGCCTCTTTCAGTTGATGAGATGGGAGGGCAGCGAGTTGAACTGACTGACTTGGGCTAGTCTCTTGGTTTGCCGGAGTCGGAAGTTGAACCCACTGAGGATCATAAATCCAGTGCTCTTCCCCTCCCCCCTGCAGTGCCTGCCACTGGCACCTCTCCCTCACCATACTCCAGTCATGGGAATTGCCAGCGACGGAGCCTGTGACTCGGAGGGGCAGCCAGGACAGGGATCCTCACTCTGCCTGGTGGCAATGCGCCCTTCCCAGAAGCACAGCACCAGGCTGGTGTGGGTGCCTGCATGGGAAGTCCTCCCTGAACGCCTGACCTGGTCGGCCTCAAATTCTGTCTCAACCCTTTTTAGCAACTTTAGGCTCTTCCCTTGCAGGGTGGGGTAGAGAGAGGCCAAGGGGGTGGTGGGGGGCAGGGACTGGGTGGGTTTGCAAAACATTAATGAATGTAATCTGTGCCTTTTCCCTGACCCAGCTTGGCCAGCTGCACTGGTCTGAAATTCCACATTCCATTGTTCTCCTTCTAAGAAAACAGAACCGGCTCTATTCAGCCCTAGGACTTGTCCATGTAGACCGGTTTAGGAGAATTTGCAAACCAGATGGATTTACTGTTTACTGTCTCTTCTAGTCCCCGGGAAAAACATTATTTCTGAAGGAACTCAGCAGCCTGTTCTAAAAGGTTTCCCAACCATTGTCCATATTCTGGTCACTCCTCGGGCTTCATACAGCCTTCTCACTTCTTACCTGTCTGTATGCACATTTATCACACTCTAGCCACAGTGGTCAGCTCTTGAGTTTACGACCCAATTCCTTTATCTGCAAACTAGCCTTCTTTGTCACTCTGCGTTGTTCCAATGATGGGCCCCTGGACCTCATAGCCACTTGGTACAATGCCATTCACATGATGGTCCTGCTCACAGATAATGAGCCCAGGAACGGGCACCCCTTTCAAGTGAGTCTTGGGAGCTTTGGGACTGGGGCAGTGAGGAGGATTCAGTCTTTCTCCTGGTTGCTTGCTCTGCAAGGCATAACTTGGAAGAGGCTGCCAACCATGTGGTCTTATCACTAGATTGGGGCTGGGGGGGGGCAGATTCAGAAGCTAGAGTAAAGAGGGAATAGAACAAAGCACATTTCAAAGAGAAAGTGAGGATAAAACCTGGAGGCAGGGGCGCCTGGGTGGCTCAGTGGGTTAAAGCCTCTGCCTTCGGCTCAGGTCATGATCCCAGGGTCCTGGGATCGAGCCCCACATTGTGCTCTCTGCTCAGCAGGGAGCCTGCTTCCCACCCCCTCTCTCTCTGCCTGCCTCTCTGCCTACTTGTGACGTCTCTCTCTCTGTCAAATAAATAAAAAATATCTTTAAAAAAAACAAGCAAACACCTGGAGGCAGAGGCTCCAGACCCATCTGAGACCCAGTCCTGTTCCTTCCTTTGGGTGTCAATACATGCCCTGATATCCGTGTGATCAGATGCTCCTTTTTTTTTGCTCAAATTGTCCTCATTTGGCTTCTGTGAATTACAATTAAGAGTCTTTTCTGATACTGTAGCCAAATATTTCTCAGAGTGTCATCCCTGGGCCAATATCAGAATCTTCACCGGAGATTATGTTAAAAGAGCACATCCCGGACCTACTGAATAAGAAAATCTGGAGGGGAGGCCCAGCAATCTGGGTTCTAACAAGCCCTGCAGGTCTCTCAACTTTAAGAACCACCCACCTAGCCATCTCTAGCAGTGGAAGGAAGAGCATGGACCTAGAGGCAGACTGACTCGGATTTGGATCCTGGATCTGTGAGCGAGTGATATGATTCTGGGCAAGTCATCTTGTCTCTTGGAGATCCCACTTTCTCAGCGGTTAAATGGAGGATAATGATGTTTATATTATATTGCAGCTGTAAGAGAAGCATACTCTTCTGGATACTTGGAAAGCATTGTTTTCAGTCTTGTCTCTGTGGACCCTGTTCTGACATGAGAAGACAAGTGACAATGACCCAGGTCATGCACCATGGAGACATAGCCTGAGATTTAAAAAATCGTCCTAACAAAATAACTTACTGTTCAGAGTTTATACCAAATCAGTGCACCTAGATCTTAGCACTGGTGCTAGACTCTCATAGGCTGTCACTAGATGCTTAGGCATTAAAATTAATCTCAAACTCATTTTGATTCCCCAGGTTTCACTGACCCGTTTTTCTGCTGTGTTATGAAAACCATGCAGTCTGGACAGTCCTAGGATAAAACAGAGAAATGCACTGGTTTATATTTGAAGAAGAGAAGAAAGCAATGGCCTCCATTCATTAATTTATCCCTTCATTTATTCATCCACTTACTCATTCACTTATTCACTCACTGACTCACTTATTCATATGCATCCACCTGACACTCACTGAGCTCCTTCTCTGTCTAGACATCATGGTAGATACTAGAGACTGACAGATAAGGCCTTTATGCCCCTCCACCGCCCCACACTAATTGTTGACAGATTACAGTATGAGCAAAGACTCGGAGGCAGGAAATGGTCATGGCATGAGGAGATCACAGTCAGGCGATATGTCTTGCTGAAAGGAAGGGTGGGTGTTAGGAAGTATTGAGGCATGCGCATCAATGCCAGTAATAGAATGGGAGTCAACATCTGCTTTGGTTTCCACAGCACACTGTCCTGTAATTAACAGCGGTGGGTGTTTTGCAAGGACCTCCCAGTTCTCTGGGCTGCATTTGAGACAATCCCGGGTGGATGACCCTACCGTAGGTAGATTCCTCTGCCAAATACTGCTCGTGCTGTTCATACTCTACAAGGGGTGGGCTGATTAGTGCTCATTAAAAAGGAATCTTTGTGTCTGCTACTGCTTGACAGCAGAATCAGTCCAACCCCAAGTGAACTCCTTCTGGTATCCAGAAAGTCTGGCTATTTTCTAGATGAATCTCCACCCAATTCTTGGCTTTCATATCACTGGAACCTCCAGTTGTATGCAAAATGGGGCAGAAACATCAAACTTCTCCCCAGATGGCTCTTTTGGAAATACATCCAGTTGGATGCTCCCTCAGACATGTCCTTTAGGGAAGTCTGGAACCAGGAGTTCCGATGCAAAAGAGATGTGGCTGGTCTGGAAGAGAAGATGGCTACTGAGTGGTTGAGTGTTAAAACCTGCTTCCTGTGTGACAGGTGGTTTTTCTGTCTGTGTCAACTAAAGAACAGCCTAATGAGAGTAAAATTATATCTTGCTTATTCCCAAATTTCATAGAAAAGAAGAGAAATAATTACTAGCCTATCCAGTGGGGTTGATGACATCCTTGATCTCATCTGACCCTCGCCACTACCCTAGAGAAGGAGATACTTGCATTTTATTTCCACTTAACAGATGATGAGTTGAGGTTCATTTCATGCAAGTTTCTGAGCCTGTTCTTAATCCTAGTTTCTTGACTGTAGATTTTATGCTCATTCTCCTGCACCAGGCTGTTCTCAAGGAACACCATTGTTGCCAGTACATAGGATTACAAGGAACTTCCTGGTGGACCTCAGAAATATGGAAACAAGATTATCCTTTGAGAGTTAAAGTTTTAGACAGGCACAAGAGGATTAGTGAGGAGACAGGATGGCTCCCAAGACTTTGAGAGTCAACTGATCTTAATCCAGCCATAGATCTTAAATATATCTGAAGAAGGGAGGAAAGCAGAGTCACAGAGGGAAATTTTGGCACTCGGTCCATGCTGTGTGCTAGGAATCACATAAGACTATCTTAACTAGGTGCTATTAGATAGTTTATTCATGTAATTCTTCTAGTGCTGATACGTAGGTCACCCTGCAGTCTTTAGCATGTATGATGTGGCAGTGTGGGCAGTGTGGCCCAGAGAGAGAGAGAGAGAGAGAGAGAGAGAGAATGTGCTAGTTGTGCCCATGTGTGGAGTCTACTTCTGTGCTATGGTATCATCTTGCTCTCCCTGTCCAATAACAGACAAGCAGTCCAGTTTCCAGATTAGCTCTTGGTATGCAGGAGAGAAGTGGGGGCTGACCAATGCAGGTGTCTTAGCCTTTGGAATTACAGGATAAATCCAAAACCTGGGCAAATTCAGGGAGGATGTGACTAAAACACTCCCCTGAAAGCCTTCTTAGAAGACTGAACCATCTACAGCCTTCCCCCTGTGTTGTGTCTTAGTTGCTTCCCAGGCACAAGCTGGTGTTAGGGCCCACAGCTGTTCCCATAGCCTTGGCCTTGTTTTTACTAGAGGCCAGAGGTGCCAACACATCCAGGCCTTATATCCATTTCTGCCCAGATCATTGGCTGATCACTAGATCAGTTCAAGAGGACATCCTAGGAGCACTGAGAGGCAGGATTAGTGAGACATGGTCTCTCCGATTCAAGTGCCTAATCTTGCAGGAGAGACAGGTTTGTGCATAGGTAACTTTAATCATTTCAGTGGTGTGCTGTACTCCCTGAATTCATCAGCCATATGCAAAACCTAATTTCATGAGGTTTCATTTGTTTTTCACAAGCAACCCATGAACAGATGCAAACAGAGTCTCAAGAAGTGAAGTGGTTGCAGAGCTGGTATGTGACTGAATGCAGCTTTGACCCCCAAGACATAAGCTATGGGAAAGGCTATCACTGGCATTCTAAATAGATGGGAATATAGGGGACGGGGCTGAAATTGCTTTCCTGGTAAATTTCCACACTACTCTGGTTCTCTCTCAGGAGCTCATCAAAAGGAGGATCCCTTGGCTATTTGAATACCTTCATTGGTATACGAGAGATCTGGGCAAACAAATGGATCCCAATCTGAAGTTCTAGTCTAAGATTAATTAACATAGGGGGTCTGGGAACCATTCTCAGTAGCAAAAGTTATCATGGAAGTTAGGTCTTTATTTTAGATAATGTTGCACACACTGATTAAACTGTTTTGGCTGGAATTTTATTGATTCAGTCTAGGTACAATGGGTACCTTATCCTCTTCATAAGTTCTTATTAACTGGGTAAGTATCAGTTCATTGAACTTCAATAAACACATCTTGAGTATGTGCCTGCTATGTGTAGGGTACTGAATTGTGTTCTAGAGATATAGAAACAGAAAAGATTTTTTTTACTTCTTCAAGAAAATTGCATTCTAGGAAGTGAAGTGTATCTGTGAAACTTTTTTTTTTTTTTTTTAAAAGAGATCACTTTACCCACCGTGGGGCTTGAACTCACAATCCTAAAATCAAGAATTGCATGCAGTCCTGACTGAGCCAACAGGTGCCCCTCTTGCATATCTAGATAGTCATTTTAAAACATTTTCTTTCAAATTTATAACAATAATACATTCTCATTAAAAATAATCCAAACAGAGAGTATTTTTTAGATGCTGGAGAGCCACTGAAGGATTTTATGCTGGGGCCTAATGGAGGAGGATTGGCATTTGGAAAGATCCTGCTGGTTGCCGTATGGAGCTGGCCCGTAGCTGGGTCTGGCTGGAGGCAGGAAGTGCGGGAGACCAACAAGGAGGCCACAGTGTGATTTCAGCCAGAGATGACAGCAGGGCTGAGCCTGGCCAGAGGTAGCTGAGGTGGATTTCAGAGATCAGTGGGTGCAAAAGGATGTGTTGGGTGACTGGAGAATAGGAAAAATAAAGCAAATTTGACTTATGAAAGGAGCCTTGCTAGACAAGCCTTTTCACAAGCTGGTCTCCTGGAAAGGCCCTTCAAGGCACAGCTAACCAAACAACTGTCCCTCCTGGGCAAGGGCTCCCCACTAGGTGAGTGGTTTGCCGTATTTCCGATTCCAGGAACTGGCTGGAATAACACTTATGCAATGGGAACACACGAGGCCCACTTCCAGGAGCCTGGCTGGTGCAGAACTTGGCAAGTCTGGAGTCATCCGTACGGTGGAAAGTCCTGCTGATCTGCTATGAGTGAGCAGCCCTCAGATGGCTAACTTCAGGGGACGTCAGAGCTGGCTGGTGTGGATGGCTGTGTGGGTCTGGAGCCGCTGGCAAGGAGGAGCTGGGGGTGTGCATCTGTGGTAGAACAAACAGAATATGCACAGGCCAGGAGCTCTGCTGTCTCTTCCATGCAGTGGATGGAATGAGGGCTTAGGAGCCAAAATAGCCTGCCTCCTCACTTGAGCACCGTGTGACCCTGGGCAAGTCACTCAACCTCTTTGAGCCTCAGCGTCCTTGTGTGTGACATGGGGTACACATAGCAGCCATCTCCTTGGGTTGTTGCAAGAAAAATGAGGGAAAACTGCTAATACTGTGCCCAGACCTTTGCAGAAAGTTGGTAAGTGGTAGTTACTGGTTAGAAGATCAGACTCTCTAACAAATGAAACTCCCAGGAGACTGAGAGTCAGGGGGTAGGGGAGGAAGAAGCCCATCTGTCAAAGAACAAGTAAGAGTGAACTTGTAACAATGAAGGCAGACTCACTTTATGCATGTGGGATGGGTAGCTCCTGAATATTTGTGTGCCAGCCACATATATGCAAATCAAATCATTCTCAAAGCCTCAAGGAAAATTTGTAAGTACAGATATCCCAGGGGGAGTCTTTCTGTAAAGTTGTTGCGCTGATTCTTATAATATGGTGCTACTCTCTCACCTGGAGCTCTTGGAGGAAAGAGACAACTCGCATGTAGTTTTAGCACCTCTTTGCCGCAGTTTCTTCTGTATTAAACGGAAGCGTTTGTTGAAATCCATATTTGGGTAGTGTTCCTCGAGCAATCCAGACCTGTAGTTGAAGGCTGGAGTCAGGTCCCTATTTTACAGGTGAGGAAGCTGAAGCGCAGCAGGATCCCGTGGGTTGCCTGAATTCACTCCCAGTAGAAGGGGTGGAGTTAGAATCCAAACCCATGTCTTCTCTCTGTCCGGTGTTTCTCTCTCTCAGCTCTTGACTCTTCCCAGGGAGGTGATGCGCCCTCCTTCCCTGGCATACATGTAAAAGGCATGGCATGGATAACCTTGGTGGGGTGGGAGGTGGGTGGGCAGGAGATGGGATTTCACCACTGAGCATGGGTGTTTTATGTCTGAGTGTAAGCATGTAGGATAAATACTCAGATGAGGAAAGTCCCTTCCCTTGCTCTCCACCCTGGCTGGGTATGTGGAAGGGAATTCTGGGTCACCACCGCCAACGCCATCAGAATGTTAATAACATGTTCTTCAGGGAACAGCCTTAAAGTCCTCCCACCCAACTCAACACCAAGTTCTTGTCTTAGACAAAGGGTTCTGGCATGTTTAGCCAGAAAATTCTTCACAGATACCCTCCTAAGCCTCTCCCAAGCTTGTTGCCTCTCCATGAGTGACCTCCAGTGCTGGGCAGGAACACCCAGGGAACTTACTATCCCCAATCCATTCAGAAGCAGGAAGCACCTTCACCCATCTTTCAAAGTAGCACCCAGTGTTAGTGGTCATCATCGATGAGCTATTCTCAAATTTTTGTGACAAGTAATTTAGGAAGTTCCTGTGTGTGTTCCTCACTCAGTCCATCATGTAAGATGGTCGAGAAGGGCGTTCTTGCCAAACCACATGCTTTTGGTCTTGCTATTTGCTCACTTGCCTATCAGTTGATAGGAAAATCAGGGAAAGAATGCATCCCACAGCCAGCCTTCCTTTTATTTTTTATTTATTTATTTTTTTTCACAGCCAGCCTTCTATCTGAGTATTCCCCAGGCCCTGGGAGAAATAGCACCAGGAGAATATGACCTGGATGTGGAATAGCGTGTCTCAGTTTGCAGACTTCTTTCACCTGTTGGTATCTTAGTGGGAGGGGAGTTATCTGCACTTAGAAATGAGAAAAACCAGTGTCCTGCAGTGTCTGCCCCGCCTGCCCTCAGGAGTCACTAGGTACCTCTCCCTGACTCACTTGGTATGCACAGGCTGGCTTCCCCCCACAGGGACCTTCTTTCTGGTCCTCCAACACTCCCAAATCAGCCCTGCCTCCAGGCCTTCGCACTCACTGTTCCCTCCTTCTGGAATGTGCTTCCCCATCCGTTCAGCACCTTCCCCGCAGGCAGGTCCCAGCTCTGATGCTATCTTCCCCCAGAGCCTTCCAGGCGGCCCTCAACCACACAGCCCCATTTCCCTGAGACAAGAGCACCAGAATCCCAGACCTAACCATCCTTCTTCTGAGGACCATGGGAAGACTTATTTTCAGCCCTGCTTAGGTGAGTGTCATCTACAGCACTTCTGTCTTAGCCCTGACAGAGCTGGAAGGGGGCAGGGGCACTCAGCCCACAGCGAGACCCTTGTCCCAGTGTCACACTCCCCACACTGTCTTTAGAGGAGTAGTCTCCAAGTCTTCAGCATTCCCTGCCAGAGCGTGTCCTCTGACTAATGCAATTCTCTCTTAGCTCTAATTTTTCCAAAACCCATAAGGTTCCTTTCCAGTTGATCCATGGATGGTGCAGGGGAAGACCTAACCCTTGCTTCCTTTGTAAGGCTGATGTAAGATGGAAAATGCCACTGCTTTGCTTTGTCCTTATCCCCAGAGCTTAGGGACAGACTATCATGTTTGAGTTCTGACTCCTAGGCTAGTGCACGTAGCTCATTGAATAATGACAGGCACTTTTCAGAAAAATGCTAAGTGTCTCCCCTGTGGTCTCTCTAAGGTCAGTCGTATTCCAAATCTTGCTGGAAGGGGAAATGACGGCTGGCTTCCCTTTTGTGGACGGCCATATGTGCTGTGGGCTCCTCTCCATAGAACTTTTGGTTCACACTGCTTTCAAGTCCATTGCTTTGGTCTTCATCTCTGGCCTTGCCTTGCCTTTTGACCCTGAAAGTCAGCTTTACTTATTTTGCCACCGTGGGGCTCCCTCTCCACCCTGATGCTAGTGGTTTAACTTGTGCCTGGGACCCATCCACCTTGGCTTTCTTCCCAAATGGGCAGTCCCACTGGGCCCTTAGGGACCCCACAAGCTAGAACTAACATGCAGAATTGTCCAACTGGCACACAGTCTGCCCTGTGACTCATTCAATTCCTACTCCAGGGTGTAGTATATTCCTCTAGTTCGGAGGGAATATATTCACCGGATATCCACACTCAACATCTGCTCTCAGCACTTACAGGGTGCCCGGCACTGTGCTGGGTTAGGATTCTAAGGAAGGGGGACAAGCTTGTCAAAGCAGAGAGGAAATGGACTTTGGAGTTTGAGAACTCGAGTTCAAAATAGAGCTGCGTCAAATAGCCTTGTGACCTTGAGTAAATAACCTGACTCTTTGAGCCTCAGTTGTCTCATCTGTGCACCAGAGATAATTCTGCCTCATCCATGGTGGTGAGTGACCTGGAACATTTAGTGGGACAAAGTATTTAAAACACTTAGTGTTTAGGAGATGCCAAATGAATGGTAGCTACGTGCAAACACAGGCATACCAACAGACTCACTGGTATATTTTGCAAAGAAAAAGATAAAGCATTAGCCTCGAGTCTTGAGATATCACCTAGTGCTTCTCCTGTTCATTTTTTCTGTGCCGCCTTCTCCCTCCTCCCTGTCTACAAGCACGTAACTTGTGCTTATCAAGCAAGACAGCCAATAATGGGACTGTTCATTTATTTGTGAACAGCTTCCTAAAGTAGGGTTCCCGTATGTTGCTTGTAAGCGCGACTACAGAAGAACACAGAAGGTAGTGTGGGTGCATGTGCCCGTGTGTGTGTGTGTGTGTGTGACAAAATCCAGTACAATATGTGTGCCACGCTATGCGGGGCCCTTTCACGTGTATTCTTTTATCTGCATTTATTTCTAAAAGGGGTAAAAAAAAGCCACAAAACGTAGATTTACCAGTTGAACCATTTCCACGAGCACAGTTCCATGGTGTTGAGCATATTCTCTTTGTTGGGCGCCCCATCTCCAGAACTTTTTCACCTTGCAAGACTGAAACTCTTTACACCCATTAACAACCCCCAGTTTCCCTCTCCTCCCAGCCCCGGACAACTTCCCTTCTACTTTTGGTTTCTACAAATTTGACTACTCTAACTCCCTCATGTAAGCACTAACACACAGTCATTTTCTTTTTGACTGGCATGTGTGTTCTCCTCTTTAGCCCTCACAGCCCCCTTGGGAGATACGCCTCATGGGAATCAGACCTCAAGGGCGTGAAGAGATTTGCTCGATTCACACGGGTAGTATGTGCCACGGGCAGGATTTGAGCTCAGGTCTCGTGGTTCCATGTCGGACGCTACGGGCACACGTATGCTGGTACGTACTGAAAAACTGCCGAAAATGAGACAGGTGTATGTTTGTGCGCACATTTCAATCTGTCCCTACGTATTGACCCTCCTTCATAAATATATGACCATAGGTGACATTATCTGTAGGAGAAAAGAAGTGTTTGGTTCTGAACCTGCCCTGGATGGTTGTTGGGAGACAGAAATGGGAATGCGAAGTTGCCCCTGGTGACCCCCCACCCTCACCCCAGTCTGGAGATGTATTGCGGGAAACCTGTGCAATGATTGGAAAGAGCTCGGGCTCCAGAGTAAGGAGAATGGGCTTCAAACTTTACTAGCTGGGAGCTCAGTCATCTTGCACCTAAGAAGCCTCTGTGTGCTCAGGGTGCTCAGAAGGTCCAGGGAGGGGGCGTGTGTGAGGACCCCACTTTGGCCCACGGCATCCCTAGCTCTATACCAGAGGTCTTGGGAAGCTCCTTCTTGCCTCATGTCCGTGTGCTGGGTTCTAGCAGAGGCTTGTTTTCCCTCCCTCCCCCTCTCTGTGGCCCTCCCCCCTCCCTCCCTCCCTCCCTCCCTAACTGTCCCAACCTCTAAAGGCTCAAGCCCATGGAGGAATTCACCAAGAAACCAAATTTCGAGTTCAGGCTGACTGCAGAACTCCCAGTGCTCGCTGTCAGGGAGATTTCTGGGCCTTTAATGAGGGGAGAATTTGATCCTCAGACTCCTTGTTAAGATAAAGACCTGGCTGGTTTATTAACTCTGTCCAGCTGGGGTACAGGCTCACAGAGAAATAATTAAACACTCCCTGCCTAAGAATGGTCGTGGTCTCTGAGAAAACCTGGCCTGGATCATGAGAGAAAGGGGAGAAGGGTGATCCATCACCCTGGGGCAGGAATCATTTCTTGAGAGCCTAAAACTTGAGAAGAGAGTCCCTTCCTTTCCCCTCCCTCTTAGAAAGTCAGAGTTCATGTATGGAGTACTTGCTATGCTCCAGACACTGTGCTGAGTTTGGGGTGAGGATGGGGGTGCTCAGAGGACAGCCAGCTCATTAATATCATTTTACATCGAAAGAGACTGTGCCCAGAGAGAAGTAACGTGTCTAGGATGACAGGCTCAGTCAGGGTTTGGCTCCATCCTTGCTGACATGAAATGCCCCCTCATGCCAAGCAGCTCTGGCCCCCTGCCTGCCTCTTTAGCCAGCCCTCCCTCATGTCTCCTAGGAGTCTGGCCCTCTTTGGGGTTAGCACTGCTAGACTGTCAGCGCTCTGCTGGTCGCACCATGCCCACCACCTCTCAGCTGGCCCTTAAGCCCAATTCTCAGTACTCCTTTTACTGCAGGTGAACCTCCTCTCAACATAGATGGACTGTAGTGAGTAAGGTCGGGTAAGGGAAGACTAAGTAAGAGGAAGGATTTAAGTGGTTTTCGAGGGAAGAATGGTGTTCAGAAGAGAAAGGATTAGGAAGGGGTACACGTGTGTGGTACCCACACGTGCACACTCACATGGGTGGAGAAGCGTGTATGTATCCATGGACCATTCCAGAGGCCATAACCTAAGGGGTCCCGGATGAAACGTGGCATGTTTGCAGAACGGTGATGCAGAAGACCCGAACTAGAGGGTATACTCATGAGGCAGGCACACCGGGAGGCAGGCAGAAGGACACAGGCCCTGGGGCTGGTGTTGGGGGTGGGAGAGCATGGAGTTCAAATCTGCACTCTGTAATTTGCTAGCTGCGTGCCTTTGGGCAAGTCACTTATCTTGGCTTGTTCTCTCCAGTGCTGACTGCTGCAAGGTGCTTGCGAGCATGAAGGGCACGGTGCCCTAGAATGCGTATCAACAGCACATGGCCCGTCCCAGTTTATTTTTGGCGTGCAGGATAAATTTGCATTTGCCTTTCCGCAGCGGAAAGGGCTGTTTTGTGTTTGATGATGCAAGTCTATAAGGAAACTTAAGGCTGATCATGAAGCATAAAATGATAGACCGAAGTGTTTGGATAGCATCTGAAAGCTGGAAGAAGTTAGAGATTTGTGAGAAGTGATATTCAGGATAAGTAACAAATCTGAAGTCTGAAGGCAGGTCAGGTAAGGGGTGCATAAAAAACCTAAGTAGGAAGAGATATTCCCTAGAATAATGTAGTGGAAGGGGAATGGGGAGGGCTAATATTCACTGAGTATTTGCTGTGTACCTGGTATTGTCTGAGCACGTCAGAGACTTTGCTCATTTAAAGGATCGCAGGTATTAACTTGTCCCACACCCACAGCACACCTATGGTGAGCACCATTTGGAGGAAAGGAAACTGAGGTATGGAGAAGCTGAGGTGCAGAGAAGGCATTTTTCTACCCCAACTTAATTTAGAATGGATTTTAGAAAGTCGTTAAGGAAGGATACCTACACTCCAGAAAATTCAATAAAAACACTCATTTTCTATCTCTTTCATATTCAATGTGGGTAGGTCGGTATATTTCCATTTAGAATGTTTTAGACTCTTTTATCCATGACCTACATGTAATTGTAATAATGGTGATCATTTGTAAATATCACAAGCAGATTGCCCCTTGTCTTCATGACGATAGTTTTCTAAGGTGGTTTAACATTTTATTGCATAGATAGACCAGAACTATTTTCTTCTGTTAATATGGACATCTTGGAACATAAATCTTTGACAGCCCCTTTTATTATTTTTTAAAGATACATTTCCTGTTGTTGAATTACTGAATAAAATACAGTGACAAATTTCATGTTTTTTTTTATTAGTTTCAGAGGTAGAATTTAGTGGTTCATCAATTGCATGTAACACCCAGTGCTTGTTATATCAACTGCCCTCCTTAATGCCCATCACCCGTTTATCCCTTCCCCCACCTACCTCGCCTCCAGCAACCCTGTTTGTGCCCTAGAGTTCAGCGTCTCTTATGGTTTGCCTCCCTCTCTGTTTTCCTCATATTTTAATTTTCCTTCCCTTCTATGTTTGTCTGTTTTGTTTCTTAAATTCCATGTATCAGTGAAATAAATCATAGGATATTTGTCTTTCTCTGCCTGACTTATTTCACTTAGCATAATACCCTCTAGTTCCATCCACGTCGTTTGGCAAATAGTAAGATTTAATTCTTTTTGACAGCTGAGTAGTATTCCATTGTGTACATAGACCACATTTTCTTTATTCATTCATCTGTCGATGGAAACGTGGGCTCTTTCTACAGTTTGGCTATTATGGACATTGCTGCTATGAACATTGGGGTGCATGTGCCTCTTCGAATCACTATGTTCATATGCTTTGGATAAATACCTGGTAGTATAGTTGCTGGGTCAAAGGATAGCTGTATTTTTAACTTTTTGAGGAACCTCCATACTGTTTTCCAGAGTGCCTGTACCAGCTCGCATTCCCATGAACAGTGTAAGAAGGTTCCCCTTTCTCTGCATCCTTACCAACATCTGTTGTTTCCTCACTTGTTAATTTTAGCCATTCTGACCAGTGTGAGGTGGTATCTCATTCTGGTTTTGATTTGCATTTCTCTGATGTCATTTTTTCATGTGTCTGGTGCCCACTTCTATGTCTTCTTTGGTGAAGTGTCTGTTCATGTCTTCTGCCCACCTCTTGATGGGATTATTTGTTCTTTGGGTGTTGAGTTTGATAAGTTCTTTATAGATTATGGCTACTAGCCCTTTATCTGATATGACATTTGCAAATATCTCCTCCCATTCTGTAGGTTGCCTTTTAGTTTTGCTGACTGTTTCCTTGGCCGTGCAAAAGCTTTTTATCTTGATGCAGTCCCAATAGTTCATTTTTGTTTTTGTTTCTCTTGCCTTTGGAGATGTTTCATGGATGTTAATTCATATTGCCAGGCTTGCTTTCCTCCTAGAGTTGAACTTACAACATCTTCAACAATGCAGGAAGCTATGCATCTCACTGTACCTTTGCCAAATTGGGTATTATCACTGTTGTTGTGGTTGTTGTTTGCTGTTATTAGGAGAAATATGGTTCAATCCCTATAAGTTCACATTGCATCACTTTACTTATCATTGGGGTGCATCATTTTACCTCACAAGGATTGATACTTGCTGTTTCTCATCAGTGATTATTTTTTGGCGAAGGCCATTTTTTCCAAGGAGAAATTTGCATGTTAGGACGACCGAAGTACACAATGGGAGGAGGAAAGGAGTAACAGGGGAAAACTTGGACCAAGTGTCACTGCCATCTGGGAAAGGGTGAGGCTTGCTGACTTCTGGCTAGTATCTTCTTTTTCCTTCTTACTATACAAGTATGTTCATTACAGGAAAACAAAGATAAGCTAAAAATCATCCATGTTTCCTCTGTTCAGAGATAAGTCCTTTAACATTTCATTATATATGCTTATGGACTCTGTTTATACACAAAACATTATATGACAGGATTCACACACACACACACACACACACTCACACACTCACATATCTCTGTATAATAGTATCGATTTTGAGCTCTTTTTCTCCCAACACCGTGCTTCAGGCTCTTTCTACCTTCCCTTCCTCTTTCAGTCTCTCTCATCGTATCAATGCCTGTGACTTTGCAGGTGTTGTCACTTTCTTTCTCAGAGCAGCTTAGAGGCCTGAGAGGTGGGGTCATGTGTCAAGGTCCTAGAGGAATCCCACACCTGTGGGTCTAAACCAAGTGACACAGTTGGCTGAAGTTATTATTATTTTTATTTTTTTATTTTTTAAAGATTTTTATTTATTTATTTGACAGAGATCACAAGTAGGCAGAGAGACAGGCAGAGAGAGGAGGAAGCAGGCTCCCTGCCGAGCAGAGAGCCCGATGCGGGGCTCGATCCCAGGACCCCGGGATCATGACCTGAGCCGAAGGCAGAGGCTTTAACCCACTGAGCCACCCAGGCGCCCCAGTTATTATTTTTTTTAAAACCTGATTCTTTTTGCTGCCATGTTCTTTCAACTGATGGAGGACAGCTTAGCAAGATCCAGAATCAAAACATGGGATGTCTCAGGTGTGTGCTCATGCACATGTCCACTTTGGTTCAACTCCAGTAGATTTTCTCTAAAGAAGTGTTGAAAAGGGCCATGTTGAGCTGACCTCATTACTTCTATAAAAAGAATTAGGGTCCCATGGACCCAGTTTATGATGTTTTCACCCTATCACTTCCCAGGACCCGCAGTCACGCTGGAAGCTTCACTGGAAGGATAATTTGCAGACCCTATTTTCCATCCCATTCAATGGCTCCACCATCCTGGTAGGGAAACCGTTACTGACCATTTAAAAAATGTCTTCATTTATTCATTCTAAAGCCCCTCCTCTCTGCCAAGGACTATTCTAGAGGCTGGGGACACAGTGACGGGCAGAACAAAATTCCTGCTCTTACAGAGCTTACATGTAAGCTGAGGAGACAGACACCCACAACTGAATGAGTGCTTCGGGTGGTCGTCTGGTGAAGAGGGGGACTAAAGCAGGACTGGAGGATAATGGTGCAGTAATGAGGAGGTTGCTCTGGTGCAAAAGGATAAGGGGAGGCCTTGCTGGTAGTGTGACATTCGAGCAGAGGCACGGAGAAAGTAAGAGAGTGAGCCCCATGGATAACCAGGGGAAGCATGATCCAGGCAGAGAGAAGAGCGCCTGCCAGGACTCTGAGGTGGATTTGCCTCCTGGAGGTTGGAGGCACAGTGGAGGGTAGTGTGGGATGGGTTGTGATGGCCCGAAGGAGAGGGAGCATGGTGGGAGAAGAGGGGAGAGAAGAATTTTTGGCTGTGAGAAAGGAGGAAGTATTTCATAGAGCCCTCTAGGGCATTGTAAGTACTTTCGCTTCTATGGAGTGCAATAGGAAATCACTGAAGTGACTGAGCAGAGAAGTGACCCGAGATCTAAGGTTATGAAGTATCAGGCACTATGCCCTGTGGGCAAGGCCAGAAGCTGGGAAACCAGTAAGAGGATGATTGCTATAATCCAGGCAAGGCATTATCGGGGCCTTGGCTGTCAGTGGTGATGGGATGGGTGTCATGAAGATATGGGCTTGCAGAAGGCATAGCAGGCAGGCTTTGCTAATGGATGGACGTGGAATGTGAAAGTACACCACTTGGAAGTCTTGTACCTAAATGGCCAGTAGAGTGGAGTTATTATTACCAAGATAGGGGAATACAAGTCAGAGTAGGAATCAAGAGGTTGGTCTGGGCCATACTGACCTTGAGATATCCATTACGTGGTCCAGTTGAAATGTTTGTACAGTTAAACATTGAGTCGATGGTTTTGATGAGAGGTCTGGGCTAGACAAACATTTGAGAGTCTTTGGCATATATGTAGTATTTAAAGGTAGGAAAGATCATGAAGGTAAGATCGTGAAGGAAATGAGTACAGACAGAAAAGAGAACTGAGGAGTGAACCTGCCAGCCTTTCAAAGTGGCACAAGGGAGGGAAACCCACTGCAGATGAGGAAATCAAAGCTTGGGGACTCAAGCAACCTGCTTCCTAATGAGTGGCCGAAATGGGAATCCAAGGTTGGGTCTGAATCTGAAGACTGTGTTATTAACCCCTTAGCAGTACTCCCAATTCTGGAGCAAAGAGGTCTTTTCTTGGAAATGTAAAATATGGATGACTTGCCAGGGCCTCTGACTGTGCTGGAATCACAAGCCGGGCCCTCAGGTTTGAGCAAATAAGACACTTCATTTGTTGGTAGAACCAGATGACACATCCATCAGCTCCACCTGGTGTAGTACTCAGGGATCTCAAGGGAGCTAGAAAGGTCTGGTAATTAAGAAAGATTCCTTTCCTGAGCTGCAGTGGGTCACAGTGACTGTCAGGGTTGAAAGATTGATGACTTAATAAAGACCACCTGAAAAGGTAATTGACCAGCAAGGGAAAAAAAAATCATTGCCACCCACCCACTCCCGGCAGTATCTCCATCCAGAGAGCCACCGGGAAAGCAGGGGCTTCTTGGAACTGTCTGCACCAGACGTGACTTGGCCTCATTTTATAGTGGTGAATCCTTAAACAACCAGGATGCCTTCCCCCATTCTTTGATAAACAGTGCTGTCTACCCATTTCCTTGACTAGATACATAGAGGCAAATAAGACTCACTTCCCTTGCTCTCAGGAGTTCAGAATATCCCAGAATATCTACTGACTGCAGTAGAGATGTGAATAAGCCATACATTCCATTTCATAATACTGTACATATTCATGTTTTAATGCTTGAAAAAAATTATTTCTGTAATGAGATCTAGAATTAGAGCCCCGTGTGTAGTGTGTGAATAAACTCATAGAGAAAGGGCACAGAATTGAGAATCAGGACCAACATTGAAGCTACAGCTTTGCAAAACACTACGTGATTTCAGAAAAATCACTCTTCTCGGGATCTTTGTTTCCTCATCTGTCAGAAAGGGGTTTGGATTAAACTATCCTTGGAGATCGTTTAGATCTAACACTAGGATTTGTTGAAAGATCTGAAAAGCCCCAGTAAAAACTCCCCTTCCCAAAATACTGCTAAATGCTATGACGTATGTTTCATAGGGCAGGCCTCACAGAGGGCTTAAGAAAGGGAATCAGATGCGTGCCTGAGAAGTACAACCTGCCATTCCCTTTGTGGAGACACCTCCTTTCCCACTGTTCCGTGGATCCCAGATTCTCAGGAGTGCAGCCTGATGGGAGACTTGGCTGGGTACCTTGCCTTAGGACAACCCATGGCAAGGTAGAAAAATTGTGAGTTATCTGCCTTTTTCAGTGTCTGCCAGCATCCATATGTATGTCGGCCAGGAATATGGTTGCTGTAGAGCTTCCATATGCCTTGAGTCAGATGGCCCATTCCCCACCGAGAACACAGGCAGATGGAAGGGGAGGTGCTCTTTCCACTGGGTACCTCCTCCTGAAAGAGAACTTGCTGTGTATTTGCTTTAAGTACAGGAAGTTAATGTTTGGAGCTTCTGGTGTAGGATTTTCCTAAGGGAGACCTTCTCTCGATGCTTGTTCTCCATCCTTTCGGCCATCACGTTACTTCTGGGCCTGTTTTTGTTTTTTGTTTTTTTTTTTCCCCTCAACAGGACAATTGCAAAGCTTCTAGAGAGGATCTGTCTTCATCAGCCCCCTTCCAGTCCATTTTCTGCTAAGGAACTAGAGTTATCTTTTTGGAAAAAAAAAAATGAGAGCGAGAATTAAAATTAAAGGGTAAACAGAAAACTCCAAACAAACTAGCTCGTACCATCCTTCCACTCAAAAACCCTCCCCTAGCCTCCTTGCGCTTAGAATCGACTCAGGTGCCCACTATGGCCTGCAAGACCCACAGTGGCCTTTCCTGTCCCTTCTTGTCAAATCGGTCACTGTGGTTTCATCACTAATTCCGTCCACTCTGGATTTTTGAATCTGCTGTGTTCCTTCTGGCCTCAGGGTCTTGTCTAATCTTTTCTCTCTGCCTGGGGTTCTCTTTTCTCTCTACTTCCTTTTCGTCCTCCAGTGATTCAGTTCACCTCCTCGGAGAGCCTACCCTTCCTTGACCATTTTATCTGCAGTTAAAGCGCTCGTTCTTGTTCTGGCTCAGCTAATTGCACACTGCATTGTGCAAAGATTTTATTCATTTGTTTCTCTGTGTTTTTTCCTACCGCTCCTACCAAACTGTAAACTAGAAACTCCAGGAGAGCAGAAACCATGTTATTTATGGTTGCCTGCCTCTCCAGGGCCTGCCTCCACGCCAAGCCAGGGCTCGATAAATGTTTGCTAAATGACTGACCTGGTTCTGCTCAACTTCTGACATCAGCCTCCACCCCAAACCACTTACCCCTCTGGGTCAGAGCACGGGCGGTTCACCTAATGGGCAGTGTTTTTCCTACCCTCCACTCCTTGCCTACACTGTGCCTTTGGCCTGCGATATCCTCCTTTCCTGTTGGCATCCTGAAACATTAACTCAGCCTTCAAGACTCTACTCCAATATCCGATGCTTGTCCTCATCCCTCCTGGCAAAATGGAAAGCACCTGCCTCGTGGTCTATGTGCACCTGAAACACAGTCTTTGTCCCTTTGTGTGGTCCTGACCCCTTCTGTCTATTTCTCCCACCACACAGACACCTTGGGAGCAGGGAGGAGATTTGGTTCATCTTATATCCCCACTTCTTAACAAGGCTTATCACACAGTAGGAGTTCAATAAATGTTTATGTGGGAAGGCATACATTCGTAAAGGAACTTCCTTTGTGAAATTTCAGTGTGTGGAGTTTTCTTCTCTGAGGAGCGTCTGTGTACATATCTCTCATCTGGATATTCTCTCATAAATTTTCTCTGGGGTGCCTGGTTCAGAGGGTCTATCTCTCTGTTTTTCATCGTCTCAGATTAGGCCATTGAGTCGATCTAGAAAGCAGTTTGCTCCTGCCTGCTTAAAAGGAATCTGGGCGGGGCACCTGGGTGGCTCAGTTGGTTAAGCGACTGCCTTCGGCTCAGGTCATGATCCTGGAGTCCCAGGATCGAGTCCCGCATCGGGCTCCCAGCTCCATGGGGAGTCTGCTTCTCCCCCTGAACTTCTCCCCTCTCACGCTCTCTCTCACTGTCTCTCTCTCAAGTAAATAAATAAAATCTTAAAAGGAACCTGGGCGCCTGGGTGGCTCAGTGGGTTAAAGCCTCTGCCTTCAGCTCAGGTCATGATCCCGGGGTCCTGGGGTCGAGCCCCGCATCGGGCTCTCTGTTCGGCGGGGAGCCTCCCCGCCTCTCTTCAGCTTGCCTCTCTGCCTACTTGTGATCTCTGTCTGTCAAATAAATAAATAAAATCTTAAAAAAAAAAAAAAAGGAACCTGGCCATTTATACAGGTCCCATGGTGGATGGAGGAGTCAACAGCCACCCCTCCCAGATACTCTCTTCACCTCCCCGCCTCTCTTCAGCTTGCCTCTCTGCCTACTTGTCATCTCTGTCTGTCAAATAAATAAATAAAATCTTAAAAAAAAAAAAAAGGAACCTGGCCATTTATACAGGTCCCATGGTGGATGGAGGAGTCAACAGCCACCCCTCCCAGATACTTTCCTCTTCTACCCACCAGCAGGACTGGTCGTTAAGGATTCAGTCAGTCGGTCCGTCATTCACTCACAATCCACTGGTCTCGGGCTGTGTGCCAGGCACTGTGTTGGTACTGCAGTCACAGAGAGGCGAGAGGTCCTGTTGCTAACATTTTCCTCGTGGGTAGGGAAGCACAGACAGACAGTATAGGTGTGACCAGTGCTCTGATGGGAGGGGTGTGTGCAGAGTCATGGGGGAGCAGAGCGAAAACGAGGGCTTTCGTCCACTTGGACGGGTTAAGGAGGTCTTCTGAGTGCAGGGGCTCTATACGTGAACTTTTGGTGGGTGAGTAGAGATGTTCATGGATTGGGAGGTGAGAAAGGGCAGAAGCAAAAGGTACGGAAGGCACAGGAACAGGACTTACAAGGCAGAGGGCAAGGAGCAGAAGGCATGCTTGGGAAATTACAGAGTTCCCTGAAGTCGGAGTTTTGCTGCTCAGTTTGGTGTGGGGACCAGCAGCATTAGCATTGCACGAGGGACTTGCTGGAACAGCGGAACTTTGAGCTCTACCCCAGACCAGCTAAATCAGAATCTACAGGTGGTTTCTTGCTCACATTAAAGCTTAAGAGAAAGTGGGTAAAGTGGTGTTTTTCAAAATCATCGCCAAAATTATGCAGTCGGGGTGCTTGGCTAGCTCAGTTGGTAGGTAAAGATTGTTATTCTTAATCTCAGGGTTGTGAATTCGAGGCCCTTGTTGGGTGTAGAGATTACTTAAAAATAAAAATGTTGAAAAAATTATGGAATCAAAATTATCTGGAGGGGCCTTACCTCAGGGTTTCTGAATCTATAGCTCTGGTGGGGCCTGAGAACTTGCATATGCCAAGAGTTCTGGGTGATGTTGATGCTCCTGACCCCAGGACCACACACTGAGTACTGCTGGGGTGAGTACAGTGGGAAAAGCAATTTCTGGGAAATGAGCTTGGGCAGGTAGCAGGATTCACTCCCAAGGGATCTTGACTGGGGAAGAGTTTGGAGGTTATCCTGGAGTGTTGTGGACCACTGTGGGGTTTTGATCACAGAGAGGGACATGGTCTGACCTTTAGGCTGGGAAGACTGCCTTGGCAGTAATGTGGCAGATGAACTAGATAGGGACAAGATGGCAGACCATCAACCTGTTCCTGGTGAGACTAGTGAATCCCAAATCAAGGTAGTGAAGATGGTTCAAGATAAATTTGGGGGTTAAATATGGAGTCAGCTGCTGATTGAGTGTGGGGGTGGGGATCAGAAGCTTTCCTCCCACCCAGAACCAGATGCGGAGGCCAGCCTGTGCCTCTCTCCCTGCCGCTGGCTGTCACTTTTCTTGCCCAGAAAGCTGCCCTGTCTTATTTGCCTTCTCCTCACAAGGCCTCTGGCCTCATCTGACAGGTTTCAGCCTGTACTGTTTGAAGAAAGGGGTGCAGTAAACCATTCAGAAGTAGGATTTATTAATGGTAGGCATGTAATTACTGCCAGACCCAGCAATCTGAAGAGTTTATGGCCTAAGTGTTTGGTGTCATTCATTAAAACAAAGTGGGCTCTTGGCATGGATGCCATTACCCTGTGACCAGACCGTCTGTTTCTGTGTTGGCCCCTCCCCCCAAGTCTGCAAGTTGAGCTGGGCCAAGGAGGCAAATGCAGACTCGGCAACAGGGCAGGGGTCTGGCTCTGTGGCCGATGGACCTCATTTGGGCCCCTTGGAGGTCCAGGTCCTGGTTCCAGAGCAGGACTCTGGGTTGGAAGGGTTGGGAATATGGTCTGTCTGCTTTTTGTCTCCCAGGTTTCTGATTCCGTAGTCACATGTCAGTAGAAGGAGGGCAGCCCTGCATACATGTGACTTCTCTAATACCTTCCTGTCTATTTCACATCTCCCCAGACCTGACAGAGCCCTTTGGTGCAGACACAGAGGTTAGCTTATATCTCCACAAATGAGAAACTGAGGCCCAGACAAATCTGAGAGTCTCCCAAAGTCATGTGGCCAAGGGAACAAGCTTGTGCTGAGCTCCCACAAAGCCATTTCTGTCCCTCAACAAGACAGGCCAGGCTCTCCCAGCTCTGTGGCAAGAACACTGGTTGGTTTTGAGGACAGACCTGGCTGTTGGAGGTACTGGCTGCTGTGAGACCTGTGCTCAAACCCGGGGTTTATCTTGACGGGTTCTGTGTACTTGAGAATGATGCTCTAAGCCTCAGTTTCCTCAAATGTCAGTGGAGAGGGAAATAGGTTAGCTCTTTTCCAGGGTTTTGTGAAGACTCAGGTGACGTTACAGGGCTTGGTGCTGGTTGGCCCTTTTTCCTTTGACTTGTGACAATCTCTGGGCATTCCCCCCAAGAGGCCTGTACTACTCAGGACAGAGATGCTGATGCTCAGATGAGATAATGGAGGGAATATGCTTTGGAAAATCCATCCACACCATTCAAATGTGAGGTAATAGTAGGAACAACAGATCAGCCACCACCCTGCCAAGAAACTAGCAGCTTTTGAGACAAAAAGCAGACCTGAATTCTAGAATCCTCGTCACCATGATTGGTTTTGGACAGAAAAACTTTTTTGCTCTTTCAAACATTTATCTCAGAAAGTTATTTTCTATCAAGGACTGGAGAATGTGTATGAAGCACAACGTGGGTGCCTGGCGGGTATTAGTGTGCTAAGTAGGATACTGCCCCATTGACCGGAAGCTCTTCCAGGGGCGGCTGATGCGTGATTTCTCTCCGTAGTCTCTGGTGCCCAGTACAGGTCTGCATAAGATAGGTGCCCAGAGATTATTTATTAACCTGAACCAAATTGAATTTTGTCCTATTACATGGGTTCTTTGAAGGCAAAGCCTATGTTTTACTCATTTGTCTCTTTCTGGAGCCAAGCCTAGTATCTGGCACAGAGTAGGTGCTTCGTAAATTTGGGCTGGATTGAAATGAAGCTCTGTGAAAAATCAGGCCGACTATCTAGTGTCTGCACTAAACCACGGGGCTCGGGGCTCCAGGTAGGAAAGGAGTCTGGGATTTGTAGCCTGAGTAGGTCTGGTCAGCTGACAGGCTCACTTCAAAGGCACATGGTGGGGAGTAGAGGGGATGCGGTTTCTCAAATGCCTTTTTGGCTGTGTGGGAGCCTCAGTTGGCGGCAGCCGTGGGGTACGGGGAGGCTGCCAGCATAGTGGAGGCCCCAGCCAGGGCTACAGAGATGGAACAAATGAGCCCGAGGAGAGGAAGCAACTCAGATGGAGACAAAGCACGCTGAAAATCTCCTTCCCTGCTCTGCATCTGCAGGAACCGACGTGGCAGCGTGTGTGTGTGTGTGTGTGTGTGTGTTTCTGCGTGTGCGCGCACAAGTCTACTGGAAGGAAAACAGGCTTTGCAGCCGAATAAATCTGCTCGCAGATCCTCTCAGTGCAAGCCAGGGCTGTGATATCTTGAGCATGTTTCATTTTTCTGAATTTGTATTTCCTCATCTAAAACAATGAGGTCAGTAATCCTTCCTTTACGGGGTTGTTGTGGACATCAAGACAGTGTTTTGTAAGCAATCACAGAGCTGTTTCTTAAGCACCTGCCCTCTGTATGAGTTCGATCTGTAATCCCCTTCACAGTCGTGCAAGTCTGTATTAGCATCTCCAGTCTCCACTTCCGAGCGGAGGAAAGCAGAGTTCAGAGGCACTGAGCAATTTGTTCTAGTGACAGTGCCGATGCCCAACTGGATTCTTTTTACAAAGTTTACACTGTGGCTCTGGGCATGCCGTTTGTATTTTGTGAATCTCAGTCAAGCCTTAAACTCTCCCCCAGCAGCAGCGTTCCCTTATTGTGAGCACTTTTTCCACACACACCCCTTTTTTAAAAAAGCGAAACCTTTGCTTAACTGGGCAACCTGTGGAAGAAGGGGGCGTTCCACCAAGCGATTTAAGCATGACCTGGTTCTCTCTGTCCAGGTGTTCTTTGGCTTCTATGGGACGTAGACCAGGAAATTATTTTTAGGTGTTTATGTGAGGGAAGGGGAAATGCTGCTGAGAGGGAAACTTTTGGGCCATCCAACAACATCTGAAATACCAAAAACTGTCCTTTCAGAAGAAAACTATCAACTCTTTCAACATTTTGGGGGAGTCTTTCTTTGAAGCTTTAGCCAAATATGCAATCAGTGTGGAAGATCAGGAAAGCAAATGAACTCTTATCGAAAGCTCCTTACGTTCCTCTGTCTTCTCGATGTATTGCTTCTCACTTCCTTGGAGTCACCATGGCTGGTAGGCACTCTTAGATGCACTGGCCACATAAGGATGCTCAGAAAAGTAAACACTGAAATCACACAATGATCAGGCATCAAAGCCAGGATTCAAACTTCAGTTTCTTTGGTCCTGAAGCAAAGGCTCTTTCTTCTACTTTCCTCTGCTTCCCTGTTGCTACCTCTATACTCCTCTCTGTAAGATGTCCTCCCAGCCCCCGTCCCCGTCATGTCCAGCCCCAGGTAGACCCTGGGAATATCGCATATCTGCAATTTCAGAAGAGAAAGGACTTTAGCCTTGAGACTGCATGAGACCTCAAAGTTCTGCAGCAGCAAATGGGGGAGCATAGCTTTTGGAAGGCACTCTTTGTGAAAAGGACACCTGCTGGATGTTTCCATTTTTGGATGTGGACTCAGAATTTAGAAACGGGCTGTATCTTTTCCTTTCCCTTTTTCTTTCCCTTCCCCTTCCCTCCCTCCCTTCCTTCCTTCCTTTCTTCCCTTTTTGGCAGGGTATGTTGGCTTGAGGGAGGAGGAGGAATGGAGAAGCTGGGAAGGGGAGCTCCTTTCAGTTCATCCAATTCAAAGTGAGTATTATGGATTTAAGTAACCCATGTGCAAATCCCATTATTTAGTGGCTTTACTCGGATCCAGGCTGCTATGAGTGAAAGATACCCTGCCGATCCTGTCCTGCCTGGTTTTTAAACAAATTTTTTATTTTTTTAAAGATTTTATTTATTTATTTGACAGACAGAGATTACAAGTAGACAGAGAGGCAGGCAGAGAGAGGAAGGGAAGCAGGCTCCTGGCTGAGCAGAGAGCCCGGTGTGATGCGGGGCTCTATCCCAGGAGCCTGGGATCATGACCTGAGGTGAAGGTAGAGGCTTTAACCCACTGAGCCACCCAGGCGCCCCCCAATTTTTTTAAAATATTTTATTTATTTATTTGTCAGACAGAGATCGCAAGTAGGCAGAGAGAGAGGAGGAAGCAGGGTCCCTGCTGAGCAGAGAGCCCGATGCAGGGCTCAATCCCAGCACCCTGGGATCCTGACCTAAGCCGAAGGCAGAGGCTTTAACCCACTGAGCCACCCAGGCGCCCCAAAACAAATTTTTTTAACCAGATTTTTTTTTAAACAAATTCTTGAGCTATAGTTTGAGAAAAATGAAAACAAGCTACCAGCCACTTCATTGAAATGCCATCCCTGGGCTTCTTCTGGGGTGGTGGAAAGTTCACAGATTTTGGAGTTCATGAGATGTGGGTTTGACATTCAGCTGTATCACCTATGTATGTGCTTTGGGAAGCCATCTAACATCTCTTACCTCAGTTTCCACATCTGAAAATTGTAGCCAGGGCACAGGGGTGCAAGAGCCCCCTGCTTCCGGGGTCCTAGACAGACCAGTTTCGGCCACTCACCACTGACAAAATCCAAAGCAGAGAGACGAGTGGTGGTGAAACCAGGAGTTATTTCAGTGAGGCCAACACCGGGAGACATAGGACTAGCGGCTCTAAGTCTGTCTCCAGAGTGCTGAAAATTCTTTTAGGTGCCCATCAGGAAAATGTGGGGCAAAGTGGATGGGTACACGCAGGTGAGCAGTAAGGGTCACGTCGATCATTATCTTGGGGTCAGTCACCCCAGGTCTTGCTGGCTCACGGCTGTCCCTGTTGTTTGAGGGTCCCTTCAGGGGATGGTTTGCCCGCAGGGTCTTTTGCCTGAGTTAAAAGATAAGCTGCAAAGAACTTAGTTAGAAAGTAGACTAAAGTCAGAATGACTGTTGTATAAGGCGCAACTGGGTCCTCCTTCACAATGAGTAGAATAATGTCTGCTTCATCAGGTTATCATGGTTGTAAAGTGCTTGACGCTTAGCAGACAGTCATTAGATGTTACTTTTTCCTTCCTTGACACCAAGCGTAAATTCATTATCTATATTCTCTTACAAAGGGAGGTGGGCATGAGTGATGACCTGTCGTTTTTAGGACATCTTGGATCCACCCAGATTGTTGGCAGGGACGATCAGCCGCAGTTTAAGACTTAAGCCAGTGCCCATTATGTCATTACGGAGCCTGCAGAAGCGATTACTAATGTTACTTTTCCAGTTCACTGCCGAGCAGAGGGGAGAGTTTTTCACACTGCTGGCGTTTTGTTGGAGCACAACGATACAAATCACAGATGACTTCCTCGGCAGATGTGGCTCTGTAGAGCTGCAGTGTGGGTTTACAAGGGGTTTAATGAAAACCTGGCAGCCTTCCAGGCTTGAATCAATCCTCTGGGGTCCTCAGCTCATGTACATACAGGCTGATCTGCAAATGTCCACCCTGTTGGTGGTGTGGGGAATGCTAGGATAAAGAGCTTTTACCTGGAAAACAAAGCCAAACCTATCTGGCTGAGTTCACAGGCTTGGGGCCCGGGAGATGGAACAGTGACATGGAAGGGAAGTTGGTAGGAGGAGGGTAGCCTACATCTGGAAACTGTCCAGATGGCTGCTGCCCAGCTGGGGGTGATCTGGGCCCAGGATGGAACGATGGCTTTCCCAGATGCTTGGGGCTCACACTCTTCTCTTCCTTGCCATGGGTTAAGCTAACAGGAGTGAGCAGGAGCCACAAGCCACAAGGAATAAGAAAATTGTTTTAGTTAAGTTGATAGTATATGCTGGATCTGGACTCGATTTGCTGCCTCTGCCTGAAATGCTCTTACTCTTCAGTTGGCCAGCTTGCCCTGTCCTCTACTTTGGCTTCAATGTCATCTCCTTGGAGAAGCCATCCTAGATCACCCCTCTGAAAGAGAACCTCCAAGTTCTTTGCCGTATTTTCTTACCTGTGCACTTGTTACATATCACAAGTTATTGTGCCTGTTTGATTTCTGTTGTGGTCCTTTTGTAGACCCCCTTGAGGGACTCTGTTCATCTTCTTGACTGATGTTGCCCAGGGCATAGTGGGGTACCTGGCTCCTGGTAGACGTTCCATAAATACTGTCACACGGATCTATCAGTTGTGGGACAAGACTAAGGTAGATCAGTGACTGCAGCCTAATGCTACCATTTTTCAGCTGCTTAACTGTCCAAATTATTTTATCTTTCCTTCTCTGGGATTCATTATCTATAAAAGAGATAAACATCCAATAGAAGGTAGCTTTTCATGCAGTGTTTAACACAAAAGAAGAGCTCAGTAGGGGTGCCTGGAAGGCTCAGTAGGTTAAGTGTCTGCCTTCAGCTCAGGTCATGATCCGGGGGTCCTGGGATCAAGCTCCATATCAGGCTTTCTGCTCAGCGGGGATCATGCTTCTCCCTCTCCTTCTGCCTGCTGCCCCCCCTGCTTGTGTTCTCTGTCTCTCTATCAAACAAATAAGTAAAATATTAAAAAAAAGAAATGCTCAATAAATTGAAGCTATTATTCAGTCCTTCAAGAATAAACTACCAACAGATATTTACCAGTATTTTGAAGCAGCTTATATCTGTTGAGATCTAGGATATGCCATGCCTCATGCTAAGCACTATTACATGCATTATCTTACATAGTTCTTCACAATGACCTTGTGAGAGACTCTTACCAGTTAGAATGAAAGAACAGAGACTTAGAGTTAGCATCTTGAAAAAGCTGACTTCTCTGCTCAGTGGCAGAGGCAGTATTCGCTCCATTTCTATTTTTAAAGCCATAATTTCCCCCCATAATTCCAGGCTGCTTCCTGTTAACACTCTCTCTGGATAAATAAACATAAGGAAGCCACATTCTCTGTCCTCTGAGGGCTCTGGTTTAGGTGATAAGACATATGTAAGAGTAAAATGAACACTAATAAAAACCAAAGGTTTTTACACTGCTTTGAAGTTTACAAAGATTGTCCCAATATTTACAACATGTTCAAGTTTTAAAAGATTATTATCCGCGATGTATAAATAATTCACACAAATCAATAAGAAAAACAAACAACTCAGTGGAAAAATGGACAGATTATGAACAGACAGTTTGAATGGCCAATAATCACAAGAAAAGATGTTTGGCATCACTAGTCATGGGGAAATTCAAATGAGAATGAGATATGATTTCCCACCCATCAGATTAGCAAAAATAACAGAATACCATGGGTTAACGAGAATGAAGAAGAATGGGAACTATGACCCCACGCTGATGATACTATAAAATGGTAAAATCAGTTTGGGAAGCAACTGACCATGCCTAAGAGAAGTGACCACGAACATGCCCTTGGAACTAGGACTTCCTCTGGGTGTTCAGTACCTTAGGGAAACTCTTGCACGTGTGCAGAAAGAGATGTACAAAAATGTTCAGTTTCAGCATTTTATGGAATAGTGAAATATTGCGAATAATATGAAAGTGCATTAATAGGGGAATGGATAAATAAACGGGTCTTCTATAGATGAAATATGAACCAGCAGCCAGAGGAATAAAGTTGAGCTCTGCTTCGCGACATGGATAAATCACAGACTTCTATCGTTAAATAAAAAAGAGCAAGTTGCAGAAAGATGCAGACAAGATCATTTATGTAAAAAAAAACATGGGAAGCAATTCTGCATGTTGAAAATGAACTCTCTTTCTGTAGTATAAAGATCTGCTCAGGAAGGATTCGTGCCGCTTCATGGTAATAATTACTTCTGGGGTTGGGGGGATTGAGGTCTGGGAAGCTTACAGAGAGGATCTTCCACAGAACCTTCAACTATGTTTTAAGTTAAAAAAAAAAAAAAAGGACAACATCTGAAGCAAACATGGCAAAATGTTAACATTGTCAGATCCAGGTGGTGGGTTTAGTGTGTTTGTTCTGCTAGGCTTTGAAGTTGTCTGTGTGGAAGGGGTAATTTATAAAGCAAACAAACAACGCAGAGCTTTTCCCTCACCCTTGTGTGCCGAGCTCCTCATGAAGGCCCCAGAGCCAGCTGCGGTACAGCCGATGGCCCATGTGCTCTCTGCCCTGTCCCTCCTCCTCCAGCACCTGCCTGTTGTGTTGACTGGGGCAGTGTGAGCGGCCCGGCAGGTGGAGAAGAGGTGAACTGGTGGTAGGGTGGGAGTGGGGGTCAGGGAAAAGAAGGGAGAACCAGGAGAGCCAGGGATGCTGAGGTTTTGAGGAAAGGCTGAAGAATCCAAGGATTCAAGGTCACAGAGAGGCAGAGCTGGAATCTGCCTCTGGTAACTTAACCTCCCATTCAGGCCAAAGACAAGTGTGAACCAGGGACACGAGGGGGGACACTGGAGGCCACATGTCTAGGTCAAATCTCTGCTCTGCTGTTTAGTGGCAGTAGAGCCTGAGGCAACCCCCCCCCCCCCCCCCACCGACAACAGCTTTCTCAGGGTAACATCCACGGAACACAGGACAGGATGAGCATAAAGGGATTGGTGGGGCTGGTACCGTGTCCAACCCTGGGTGTGCACTCCTTGCAAACAGGTGCTGTCACCATCGGCATCAGCATTCCAATTGTTCCAGCCTTTCCTCAGTAACTTGCTTTATTACCTTCTCGTCCCACCTTCCCTCTTCCTCAGCCCAACAGGGCAGTGTTCTGTGGCAAGCTTCCAGTTTATCTGCGTCCAAGAACTGGTCTCAACATTCCAAACCCCAAGGCAAACAGAAGGTTCACTTCCATTTCTCTGGGGCCTTTGCTCCTCTGACTATAGTCTTAGGTCTCATAAACTTGGGGAGCAGCCACATCACACATGCCTAGGAAACTATCAGTGAAAACTCCTCAGTCTTTTTATTTTGTTTCTCTAGTTTTATTGGGATATAACCTACATAGAACATTGTATAAGCCTACAGTGTATGATGTGATGATTTGATACGTGTATGTATTGTTGGATGCCCGAGCCTTTTTGTATCACTTACAATCAAAACATAACTTTTGCTCCCCCTTTAAACTTGGATTTTCAGAATGAGATGTGGACTCTTGAATAGAAAAAGGAAAGACCAAGACAAGAAAAAAGATCTTACAGCTGTGGAGGAAGTGAAATTCCTCTTTTTTCGTGAGTGTTAGAGAGGCTGGCCTCTTTTTGCTCTTTTCAAAGAGCTCTATGACATCAAAACTTGCAGAGTGTGGAGAGGAACACATAGTCCTTTTCTTCCTTCTAGTATAACCATTCCAGAGAACACCTTCTTTCCCATCCCCATGCAGGTTTTTATTATATTTTATAAGTATTATCATGGTCTTATGGATCCTTCTCTTTTGCTTTTGTTGCAGATGTTATAAATCATTGCTGTCGTTATTTATCTTGATTTCCCAAATGATTCGACTTCAGCCAGTGGGAGTTCCTTCAAACCAGTGCCTATGTTTTTTTTTTTTGGTGCTGTGTTCTATGATCTTTGGGTACTTCCTTATTTCCTGGGACAAGATGTTCTGGATTCACCTTGTACTCTCCTTGCCCCAGAGCCAGAATCATTTATGTCTCCAAGGAGCACTGATTGTTTTCAGTGGAGAATGGTATTTAGAAATCAAGATTTGGACATTATGTGTTCTCTGTATCACTGGGGTATTGTTGCTTTTAGGCCCTTTCAGTACAGAGCTGAAATAAATAAATGTATGTGTGTGTGTGTTTCTGTGTCTTAGATATTAGAGTCTGTGATGGTTAATTTCATACATCAACCTGGCTGGGGCATGGCACCCAGATATTTGGTCAGACATTATCCTGGATGTTTCTGTGTGGGTGTTTTGGATAAGATTAACATTTAAATCAATGGACTCTGGATAAAAAAGTTTGCCTCCCATAATGTGGGCCGGCCTCACGGAATCACTTGACGGCCTAACTAGAGGAAAGACCCATTTCCCCTGAGCAAGAGGGAATTCTATAGCAGACAACCTTTTCACTTGAACCACAACACTGGCTCTTCTCTGGGTCTCCACTGGCTGGTCCATTCAGCAGATTTTTCCCAGCCTCCATAACTCTGTGAGCCAATTCCTTAAGCAAGGCCCCCTTCTATATGTATGTATACATCCTTTGGTTCTTTTTTTCTGGACAACCCTGACGAATACAGAATCTGGTATCTCTAGTCCAAATTCAATGCCATAAGGTCCTTGCTCACCTTACTCATTCATATTTGTAATACCCATTCTTTTGCAGTTTCCAAAAAAGGTCAATATATTTATTCATTTGTTCTAAACCAATTATACATGACAAATATGTTAGCCTGGACTCTTCAAAAATGCCAGTATCATGAAAGAAAGAAGGAAGGAAGGAAAGAAGGAGGGAGGAAGGGCTGGAGGGAGGGAGGGAGGAAGGAGGGAAAAGGCAGACAGAAGGAATGTTGTGTGGAAATAGAATTAAAGACGTGGGACAACCAAATACAGTGCATGATACTTGTTTGATTTATGGATTGGAAAAAAGAAAAAGGACCTATAAAGGACATAATTGGGAAACTTTAAATATGGAATGGATGCTAGATAATATTTTATAAATATTAAATTATTGGGCCATAATGATATCATGTGAAAGAATATAATGGTAAGATAGGAGACACATGTTGAATTATTTAGAGAAGCAGTGATTTTTGTTGTTTTTAAGCTTCTTATTTATTTGAGAGAGAGCACAAGAGAGAACACAAGCAGGGGAAGGGCAGAGGGAGAGGGAGAAGAAGACTCCCTGCTGAGCAGGGAGCCCCATACGGGGGCTCAATGCCAAAACCCTAAAATCATGACCAGAGCTGAAACCAAGATTTGGACGCTTAACAGACTGAGCCACCCAAGTGCACCTGGACTGTTAACTTTTCCTCTGAAATTGTTCAAAATAAAAAAATTGGGTAAATGGTAGCAGGTATTATGTATGAACTATTACAGATCTGGTAGCAAGAATATTACATATCAAGTATTATGTGTTAGGAGCAAGTGTTGCATATCAAGCCGTGGCTTTGTGCTAGGCTCATGGAAGCACTTTACGTACGTCATTAATTTATGTAATCCCCATGACAGTTCTTAGCTAACATTACCTTACAGTTGGGGCATTACCTTATAATTGAGGCTCAGAGAGGAAGGTGCAGGAATGTATAAGGTCACCCAGCTAGCAGGAGGGAAACTGAGGGTCAGTGACTGACCAGGCCATCAGGCAGATAACAACCAGGGAAGGACCAAGGCCGAGGGTATGATTCTTTTTTTTTTTTTTTTTAAGATTTTATTTATTTATTTGAGAGAGACAGAGATAGCAACAGAGAGCATAAGTGGGGGAGGAGAGGGAGAAGCAGGCTCCCCACTGAGCAGGGAGCCCTACTTGGGGCTTGATCCCGGGATCCCAGGATCATGACCTGAGCTGAAGGCAGGCACTTAACTGACTGAGCTACACAGGAGCCCCCTGAGTGTATGATTCTTACTTAGGGGCTTGTGGTCTGTTTCATTAGAAAGGTTCTTCCTCCTTGTTTTCCTGCCCACGGGGGCTCCATTTAGAGAAAGATTTCTGCAAATTTGGCCAGGCTCATTGCAAAGAGAAAAGATTCTATTTCCCAATTTTGCTTTGAAGAGGTAAGGCATTCGGCTTCCTGCCCCGTGGCTCTTGTTCAGATCATATATACTCATTCTCGGGAGTGCATCTTCTCCTTGGTTATTGGGTCACAACTTTCTCAGATTCCAGAGATGTGAAAATCCAAGCAGGCAACAGAACCCTCAGACTGAAGGCAAGCATTCCTATTCATTCACAGAAGGACAGTGATTCTTTGTCTGCTTCTAGCTATTCACCCGCTGTTCACTTGAAACACAAGCGTAGAGTTAGCCTGGTACAGTGTTCTGCAAACTGAAGGTCATGACCCATTAGCGGATCTTGAAATCAATTTAGATGACAGCTATCAGCATTTAAAAAGTGATTCAGAATCAAATTGAAGAGAATAGCAAATATCAACATGTGAAGGTTATTGTTTTGTGAATGCACACACATACACCGAGACACACATAGATATGTGTTTGTGTTTTGGGTGATGGTGTAAAATTTATTTTTTATTATGAGTCACGGTTAAAACAATTGAGCAGCTATTGGCCTAGGACAGAGGTGGCAAGTGTCTGCTTTTGTGAGCACAGTTCTTGGAACACAGCCATACCCGCTCGCACATGTATTGTCTTTGACTGCTCTCACACTGCAATGGCAGAGCTAAATAGTTGTGACACACTGTACGGCCTACAAATCCTCAAATATTCACTATTTGACTCCTTACAGAAAACTTTGCTGGCCCTTATGGTCTAAGATACTGAAGCAGAGCTTCCAGTTTAAAGTCAAATAAAGCTCCCATTGTATCTAACCTCCAGAATTTCTTTCATGGTATTTCTCCCCCAGTAACTATCTGGGTTATAGTGGTCACATATAGACTCATGTAAATACGTACATAACTACGGAAAAGTAGGCATAACAAAAGCAGTTTCTGCTGAAGCATATATTTTCCAACATAATACCAGGAGTATTCAGATGCCCTGTCCTGCCAGCACGTAACAAACAGGATGACCTTTCCATTCTAGAAAAATATTTCGATGTTTAACCTCATTGCACTCAACCAGACATTTCCTTGCACAGATTTTCAAGTGAAATATTTCAGTCCTGCATTCATCTTGGGGGCCACATGTTTTATCCAAGTTAAATATTTCCAGAAAATAAATGTCTAGACACCGTCTCATATAAATTAAGCACCCGGTTTTTAAAAGATTTCTAGCAGACCTCCTTTTTGGTGTGTGGGTGAGTATAATTTTACTCCTGTGAAAAATTCTTGCTAAGATCTGCTGTGCCTAAGTCAGTGCACCTGTAGGTGGCTAATGAGTGCTGCTTGGTCATTAGCAGACAATGCGTGGTTGGGGGCAAAGACAGTGGGCCTGGGAAGACCAGGGTCTGGTGTGTATTTGCTAGAAGAGTGAAGAGCTCCCATTTCTTTGAGGTCAGCCTTTATCAAACTCTTGGATGAGAAGGTGCATGTAGATTGAAATCTACCTCAAAGAGACCAAGTTTGTTGAATTCTCCCATCGAAGAATAAAGAATATGTGAGTGACAGTACATGAAGATAAAATTCTGTGGTACCTCTTTCACTTTCCATTTTATTCAGTTATTTGAGGTTTTTCAAATCACAGGCTTTGCTTAATTCAGGCCAGCTATTTTTAGTGCTTTTGGTATTTATGCTTTCTTTGCTAGACATATTATGTATCACTGTGATATAAATTCATTTTTTCACTAAAAATAAAATCTTTAAGAAAGACTAAATACTTAAAAGAAAGATTGAAAATTAGTTTTAAGCTACTCTGATTAGATTTTATGATATATATTTATATTTTACATAATAATGATATAAACATACATTTTATACTAAATAAATATAAGCATTCAAAAATGTTTTATTAAATATAAATATAAAAATATAAATTTTAAATTTCATATAAATAATATAAATAATATAGATTTCATATAAATAATATAAATAAAATTCATTCATATGAAATAATTCATATAAATAATATAAATAAAAATAAATAATATAAATGCATATATTAATAAACCAATATAGTTGTTTTATAGATAAATGAATTTCATATTATTTATATTCTTATGTATTTTTTGCTACATTAATATGATACAAAATTCCATGAGGGAGTTTATAGAGGAGTATATTTAACTGCCAGTAGTTCTATGGAGAGGCAATTCAAGAAGTAGTCATTATACCCTAACTTTTCTAAATTTTTGTAAAATCATGCACAGCACTCTTCTGTGCATCATATTATTTTTAAAAAGGGAGAAAATTTGGGAGAGGATGCAGAGAGTGGAGAGGAGAAAGAAAGGAAGTTTACTTACTTTTACTGAGATATATGTAAGAGCCCTTTATTCTCCTTACCCAAATCCCACAAAGGAGAAATAAAAAAGATTTCTGGTTATGGAGTCATTTTCCACTTATTCATTTAAGGACTGTGGATGTCTCCTGTGTGCCAGGCACTGGGCTGGGTGCCAGAGAGCAGAAAGAACAAGGTTTGTGTTCTCATGGGAGTTACCACACAGAGGGAGCAAGGTGGGAGAAGCCACAGAAAATCAATAAATAAACTAGGTGATTTCAGGTAGTGGGAATGTTAGGGATAGAACAATACTGGATAACGTACTGGAAGGAGTGGGCACTTGGGCATGGGTAATCTGGGGAGGCTTCTCTAAAGAAGTGATAGTGATGTTTGAATTGAGCCCCAGATAGAGAGACACCCAGCCTTGTGATCTGAGGGAAGATAGTTGAAGGTAGAGAGAAGAGCCAGTGCAAAAGTCCTGACAAGGAACTTGGGAAAGAACTCATTCTGAGGTCACATCTTGTATGAAAAATCTGTGGATCACTTTTTTTAAAGGAGGCTGGATGGATACTCGTCTCTTAAGACTGTCATAGGATAGGGTTTGGAGGTCAGATGACTTTGGAAACTGGGGAGACTAATGATGTTTTTTTTTTTTTTTCTTTCTTTCTGAATGGGCCTTTCTTAGCAAACACCATAAAAAGGGAGCTGGGGGTCTCTGAATTCTGGATATGAAGTTCTATAGAAGATTTATTTTTCAGAGATGGCCACAGCAATCTCTCCCATCCCATGTGGTCTGCCAACAATATAACTTGACATTCATGATTTTGACTGGGGGAGGCTAGTTGCCTCCCCTTGAATCTGGATAGACTTGTGACTATACTAGAAGTGACCCTCTGTGACTCACTTCCATCTGCTTCTGTAGGGATGGTAACTCTTGGAGCCCCGCTGCCATGCTGGCAGGAAGCACAGGCGGCCACCGGCAGTGGCTTCCTGGAGGCGTTCTGACTGACAACCTCCACAGAGGCTCTCACCACCAGAGCACTCTCAGCCTTGTCAGAGTAAAGGAGCCTTCTGCTGATCCCTGCTGCCACTGGCCAAGTCATGGCAGCCTATGGTCTTCCAGATGAGGCCCCAGACTTTGTAGAGCAGGCAGTAGCAGTCCCTGCTTTGCCTTTTCCCAATTCCCAACACACACAATCTGTGAGCACAATAAAATGCCTGCTGTTTTACACTCTCTGGTCTGGGATGGTTTCTTTCCCAGAAGTAGAAAACTGGGCAGTCCTTAGTGCATTTATTGTCCACTGTGGACACTGGTAGTCTCTTCAGGAGAGAGAGGATGCCTCTTGGGTTCTAGTGCTATTGTACTAAAAAAGTCAACCTAGTGGGATCCCAGAGCTCAAGACTTTCACCACAAAGAAGGCAGGCAGCAGACTCTTCAGGCAGGCCAAGCTGGGCAGAGAAGAGGAAATGCTTCACTCTTGCGCATGCTTGCAGGTAGAAAGCCCATCACCACCTGTGTGCCTGCACCCTCTGCCCCCTGGCTCTGGTGTGCTGCTCTCCAGCACATGACTCCTCTTCCACATGACCCTGTAACTTTCATTGCAAACAAAATTGTTTGCCATCCTTTTGTGAGTGAGCTACAGTGTCCCACCCCAAAAGGTTTGTTCTAGCCGTTCCTCCCCTGTCTCCAGTTTGTGTGCAGAGGCGGCCTCTCTAGCTGGGAAGGGTTCTATCATCTGTCCCCTCTGCAGTTTGTAGCCTGGAGATTAAGAACAGCCTCTGGACATACGCTGCCTGGTTCATACCCTTGCTCAACAACGTACTGGGTCACGGGCATCCTCCTTAAATGCCAAAGGTTCAGTTTCCTCATCTGTAACATGTGGATGATGGTGATAGTGTGTATTTCCTGGAGAGTGTGAGAACCAAATGAGTTGATTCGTGAAAACCTTTTGTAAAGCATCTGGCTCACAGTAAGCACTAGTGTAAGCATATCCATATTATAATCTAATATAAGAAACTTATAGGAAATACATAGGATAGGTATACAGAGCTTTGTATACCTACATAGTTACACATAAGATTAAGATGTGTATCTCTCATATATATATGTATATGGAGAGAGACAGAGTAAATATATATTTATAGATTTTAAGTATATGTATATTTCCTCAAAGTCCTTGCTACCCTCAATATTATATTAATTGTGTCATGGGCATGTAATTACATGTATTCCTTATCTACGTAGCCTGCAAATTCATTGGTGTGAATGAACAGGTCTTAGTCATGTTGTTTCATGTAGAACAAGCAGGGTCTGTCTCCTCCATGGCAGGATATCTGCCGTATTCAGCTCTGTGACCTCAGAATCCAGCACAGGCTTATACACCAGAAGAACCCTCTAAATGTTGCTTAAATTAACGAATGGCTAAGTGATACCTCTGGGATGTGCTAATAGTTTGTGCAGTCTAACATTATGATGTTGAAAAATCAGTGTCTTGTTCCATGAGCTCTCTGACTGTCCATTGTCTCCAATGGCAGAGGTCTGAGACATCCTAGTGATCTGATATGTTGGTTTTGGAGAGGGAGCCAAGACTGGAGAAATCAGAGTCAGTTGTCAACCATGAAGGGAGGGCTAAAGCAGCAAGAGCTTTTACTGTGCTGTGACATCACTTCCTATCCATGTATATGGGTCAAAAGTGTTTACCCTTTTAATCCAGGGGATTAAAAAAGAAAAAAAAATACCTCAACCCCTCAACCTTCTTCATACATTAAAGAATGTAAATCGCCCCAGGAAATGGCTTGAGTGTTAAGGCAGTTTCCTAGATGTGTTGCAAAATTCATTTGTCATCAATTTCAAGGCAAGTGCAGAGAAACTGGAAACATGGCTGTGAATGGGGCTGGAAAATGAAGGGGACACAGGCACCTCACTCATCACCCATGGTCTGCACAGGGACTTTGGAAGTATGACCTCATAAGCCGAGGACCAGGTCAGGCTGCACTGACAAGGCATCTGTATGTGGACTATGGCAGGAGGAAATCTCCCCCAGGTAGAGTGGAGAGCAGTGGCGGTGGCATGTCATGGGGATTCACATTCATGTAAAATTATTTTAATACATTCTGTAGGCCAGACAGTGCTGAAGACATAGAGGCCAATACAATGTTTGTCACTCAGGAAACTCATAACATAATGTGAGCAAGCGGCATGAGAGCAGATGTGTGTAGGGGAGGAAGCAGAGAAAGCACAGAGGAGCAACCAGGGTCTAACCTGCCCACACCGGTCATCACTGTCAGCGGTGGGAGGGCAGTCTTCACTTAGGACATGCCACGTGCCACCAGGGTTCACGTTCTAAATTGCAAATGTGACCAGATTATTGCCTTCTTATGACACCTTTTTAGAATAATTTCGGTGGACTGCGTGTCTGCATCTCCCTAAATTCATATGTTGAAGCCCTAGTCCCCAGTGTGATGGTGTTGGAGGTGGGGCCATCGGGAGGTCATTCAGGTTAGTTGAGGTCTTGAGGGTGGGGCCCCATGATGGGACCAGTGCCTTTATCAAAAGAGACCAGAGAGTTGTCTCTCTGACTCTCTCGCTGTGGGTCTTTCTCTATCATGTGAGGATAGGACAAGAGGGCATGATCTGTAAGCCAGGGAGGGCGTTCTCCCCAGAACTGGACCCTGCTGGCACCCTGATCTCAAACTTTCAGCCCCTCTGAACTGTGACAAATACACTTTTGTTGTTTTAGCCACCCAGTCTGTGGTATTTAATGTAGTAGCCAAAGCTAAGACAAGAATTAAAAATAACAGCTAACATTTGTTTTTTAAGCATTTTTAAAAAAAAATTTGTACTGACATGAGGTCTATAGCTCTGTTTTGCTGGTAAGAGATACTTCAGTTGTCTTTGCAAACCATTCAGGGCTCTTAGTGATCGGCCTCTGACCTCGGTTCTCCAGTTTCATTTCTGTTACTCCCCTGTGTGAACCTTCAACCCCAGGCATGCCCAGATTCTTCCAGAGAAGCCTCCGTGCTTTGGCATCTGTGGTTCTCTCTGCTCTGGCGGTGCCTTCCCTCATCTTGTCAGCAGGGCCTGTCCTAGGCATTCTGCAAGGCTCCTTGGACTGGCTGCTTCCTCTGGGAAACTTTCCCTCATTCTCCAGGGCAGAATTCACAGTTCTGCGCTGTGCATCTTTGTTTATGCTGCTCTAGTGGCCTGAAACACTCTTTCAGTGATTATCAGCCTATGTTTCAAAACCCAGCTCCAGAATGACCCCAGCTGTGAGGTCTTTGCTGACTCACCTGACAGAACTGGCCATGGCCCCCTTCATGCTCCCACCTGACAGCCTCCTGTTGTTTCACCTGTGACACTGGACTGTGAGCTCTTTGAAGACAGGGGCTGTGATTCTATCTACAGATCTTCAGCCCTTACTAAATCTTTGCTAAATGCATGAATGAATGCATTCATCACAGCACAGTGTAATTAATTCACCTGCATGTCATTGCATCACATATATCATGAGCCCCTCGAGGGTAACGTTAATATTATGATGGGCAGGGATTTCCTTATATTATTCTGTCTTGCCTCTTTCCATCTTTCCATCTCTGGCACTGCTACTCACACTGAGGGAGTAGGAGGCAGTGCTTGCTAGATGAGTGAGTCAAGACTCAGAAAATTCATCTGCCTACATTTGGGTTATTTTTTAATCTCCCAAGTCAAGTGAAATGACACAAGAGAGTCGAGGGTGGAGTGGAAAGAACACTTTACAAGAAGCCTGAAGCTCTGGGCTTCAGACCCAGAGTCTTTCCCATGACCTTGGCCAGTCACTTACTCAATTTGAATCTATTTTTTGGGAATGACTTGTCAGCTAGACTATTAATATCTAACACACAGGGTGGTTTTGAACAAGACAGTATACATAAAATGCCTGGCACTAGAAGGTGTTCAGCCAATGTTAATTTCCTTTTACTCAGTGTCATAACATGGCTTCAGTGTGGTCAGTTCCTTAAAAACAAAGATCTGCAGGTCTGTGGGCATAACGGACATTCTAGCTTGTGTCCCTCAGTCAGCTGGATGTCAAATGGTGTCCTTGAAACCTGACACTGGACTTTGCCAGAAAGATATTAGCCTACGCCCAACTTACACTATTTTGGGATTTGGTGGCTTTGGAAAGAAGATAACAGCTGACTTACGCAGCTAGTGTGCTGGAAGAAAGTGCCAGAAGCTCAACTCATGCCACTTGGAAGGAACTCAGAACACTCTGAAGTTAGAGCTTCAAAGGCTATTATTTTTATGCCAACATAAGAATTGATTCAGGAAGTTGCAAGAAAAAAAAATCAAATCTCATTAACAGTGAACTCCAAGGGAACTGGAAAATTCTCTTACCCGGCTGTTGATGCATGTTCAATAGTCAGAAGATGGAAAGAAAGGTATATTTGTCAAGACAGTCTTTGTGGTGCTGTAGTTACAAGTAACTTCAACATTTCAGTGACTTAAAAGAGCAAAGATTTATCTTTTGTGACCACTACATGTTGGTTATGTGTAAGCAGGATTTTGTTGTTCTCACTCCAGAATCGAGGCTGATGGATCCTCTCCCAGATGGGATGTTTCCAGTCATTGTGGCACGGGGTTTGGGTCACGGTAAATTATGCTCTGAGTTTTACAGCTTCTGCCTGGTAGTAACATATGTCACATCTACACACATTTCTTTGGCCAAGCACGATATAGTCTTACCAACTTCAGAGAACGAGGAAGAACAATCTTACCATGAGCCTAGAAATGACAGCGAACCACAGTAGGAGAGAGGGAATAGATTCAAGAGGTATTTGGGTGGTAGAATTAATAGGATTTGGAGGTAAGATGAAAGGGGGATGTCTAGGGTGATGGCGTTGGTTTCTGGTTTGGAGTAAAGATGGTGTAATATAAATGTGCCATAGAAGAAGGGTATTCTCATTTGGAACATGTAGCATTTGCTCTGGCTGAAATGAGGAGGAGAGACATTAGATAAGGAGTTGAATATATGATCTGAAGCCTAGGAGAAAGGCATAAGCTGGAGATAAACGTTTCGTGGCCGTCAGCTCAGCAGTGGTGCTTGAAGCCAAGAGAGAGCTGGTGGAGGAAAAACCAACTCAGAAAAGTATGATAGCATCAAGTGTTGCTAATTGGAACATTCATGCCATGATGATGGAAGTGCAAATCAATACAAATCATTTTGAAAAGCAGTTTTTGATTACCCAATAAGGTTTGCAAAGCCTTCCACCCAGTAATGCTGGCCCCGCTTATATACCCTACACACTTTCAGAGCAGATATATACAAGAAGCTCAGAGCAGCATCATTGTACTCACAAAATATTGGAAACCACCCCAATATCCATCAACAGTAGAAAGGCTAAATAAATCGTGGGGTATTCATACAATGGAATGATGCAACAATACCAAATAATGGAACAGAGCCTCAGAAACAGCATGGATGGACCTTAAGAACATAATGTTAAGTAGAAAAAGAAAGCTGCAGAAGAGAACATCCAGTATGATGCTTATGTAAAGTTCATATGCAAAACTATGCTTATGTGGTAAAACCTAAAAAATAAACCAGGGAGTGATAAACATGAAAATCATGGTCGTGGTGGTCTCTGTAGGGAAAGGGTAGGGGATCCACCTGGTGAACTTGGATAAGTGCTTTTGCCTTCCTTTGCCTCACTTTCCGCTTCTAAGGATGATAAAGTTTACCACGTAGGATTATTTTGATAATTAAATGGTGTATTATCTAGTTCAAGAACTGTTTGGTGCATTTGAAATGATCAAGCAGCCCTTTTGCAAAAGGGGACAGCCACAGTTACCCAGACGTGCTCAGTCTGGATAACCTGGGGACTCTGTTTCAGAAACATTTGGGGTATAGAACAGTTTTGAGGTGTATGGCTGATAGATAAGCTTGGAATAAACAGAATGGGTTGTGGCACAGCAGGGAGAGACCATTCTTTCCCCCTGCTCTTTCTTCCCTCTGAGACTTCTGTCCACATCTGGCTTAGGTCATCAAGCAAAATTAATTTGTTGGTTTCACCCTGTTGACATCTGTCTCTGTCAGTGCAGCTCCAGGCAGCTTGGGTGCAGATTAGCATGAGTATCAGCCTTCTCCCCATGGAGGCCCAGAAAGTATGCCTGGATCAGGAAGGGGGCTTGGGGGTGAGGGAAAAACAATTTCATGGTGTCGTCTGGGAATATTTTGGGGGCACTTAGTGGCAGACCTTAGTCAAGGGCTACCTCTGGATTTTCCCATAGATGTTGAATATCTACCTTGCAAATAGTAAGAAAGCAAAACAATACAACTGCTTTGTGTCCTTTCTTGTTTCAAGTAGAAAAGTTGGTAAGAGAATAGCAATGATAATAACTCTTGTATTTTTTTAAAAAATTGTATTTAAACACACGTAGTCTTTTTCTCTGTAAAAATAATTATTCATTATCTCATTTGATGCTCACAGCAACTTGGGGTTGCTGTGACAGGTATTACTGCCAGTTTTACAGCCAAGGAAAGAAATATCAAGTCCACGAAGGTTCCATGATCTGTCTAAGGTCACCAGCTAAGAAGTAGAAGGTGTGGGACTTGAGTTCCAGTGCTCTGATTCCAAATTCTCATTGAATGGACATGGCTGTTTCTTTCTCCCACATCTTTTGCTCATGGTGTGCCCTCCCCCTGAAATAATGTAAAGGGAAGGAGCCATGTGATCCAGTGAAGAAAGGGGATACTGAGCTCCGTGTTGCTGGAGAAGAGTAAGTGGCAGTGTTATATTGAATAGTAGATTGGACTTAGCCCTCCCAAATCTGTGATTCAGTATCATTACCCTGAGAGCACTAAGCTAACAATAATAATCCTTGGATATGGAAGCCAGGCTGGAAAGGCAGAAGTGTGGGGTCTGGACTCTGAGCCAGATGATGCCCATTAACTCACAGAATCCCAGCGCATCATAACCAAAGGAGACATTGGCCCGGTTCTTTGCACTAGCGATGGAACTTTCCTCTCCTCTCAACTGCCTGCTAATTAGAACAGCCCCAGAAATCTGAAAAAGAAGAAACTCCATGCCTGTTCTGGGTCTGAGAACCTTTGAAAAGGTACATCTTGGTGGGTTCTGGAGTGGCCCAGGCCTGGAATAAGTCCTAGGAAGCACTCTCCTGGATTCCAGCTGGACTGGACCTTTTAGGAATGAAGACAACTGACCTAAAGCTTTAGGTGGGGAACTTAAAATAAACAAGACTCTGGCTAAAATGCCTAGAGGGAAATAATTTACTGTAAAAATTAACCAGTGAAAAACGTAAATATTATCAACAAGTGAGCAACCGGCAAAACTGACTCCAGGTACCGATTTCTAGAGCAGAGGTAAAGTGGGCAGGGCATGGAAGGACTGCACTTTGGAGCTGAATAGCTTTGAGTGAAAATCCTGGTTCTGTCACTGTCTCTAGGTGACTTGGCAAGTCAGTCACCTGTCTTCTTTCTTGTTTCCTTATCTATAACTTGGGAAATATTCATGTCTCCCTCTCAGAGCAATGAGGTGACAAATGTACCTGTACTCACATGACACATAGTAGGTGTTCAGAAAATTCCAAATTCTTTCCCCCTTCCCAGAGAGTAACAGAATGTCTAATCCCTCAAAAGCAAAATGTTACTATATGACATCAAAAATCTCTAAAACTACTAAGCAAGAACATTTAGGAAATTGTTTGCTGCATTTCTTAGATCAAGTATTTGAGTGAAGACCGAGAGCTAATGTTTACCATGAAGTGCAATTTGAAACAAAAATGGGAATCTGTGGGTCATTAATCTGGCTCAAGGGGTCACCATGCCCAAGGCCAAACCAGTTGCTCTTCACAGCTTTGCCCTCCCCTGGGTTTTCCCCTGCACTCTGGGAGCTCCTTCCCCCTCCCCCTTCCCCTGTCAACAAGACTGATGAATTCAATATCCCCCTCTCCCCAGCTGACAGCAGGGAGAGCTGACTCCAATCAGCAGGCCCCCCTAGTCGCCTGACTCAGGCCTCCCCAATCAGAGGCGGGGTCTGCCGAGGACAGACAGACAGGTCTGGAGAGGCTAGTAAGTGAGAACTCCCCAAGTGCCTCCGCCAAGAACCAATTTGACGAGGCTGCCATTCATCCTGTCAGGCCCTGTGTGGGATTCATCAGAACCCAATCGGTCTTTCCTCCACCCCCTGTCAATGTGCTCTAAAGGGTTTTTTCTTTCAACTTGATTGTTCTGAGGGCACTGGTATATCCACCGGTTTGTGATCCATCAATGGCTGACAGCCTGTTATTCCAGAAGCATTTATGCCCTGAACCAGGAGCGGGGAGAGGCCTCTTGGTGCCATGATAGGACAGATTTTCACTGGTTTATTGATTCATCCCCCAAATATTTACTCAGCCTGCTGTTTAACTGTGAAGATGAACTGGGGAGGAGGATGTTTGCCAGCGGGCCGCCCAATAAAGAAATCCCACTCAATGAAATGGCATCCAGACATTTAGACTGAAGGGGTACAAATATTGATCTATTACTGAATATACGAGGCAGGCATTTTACATATATCATGTCTCCGTGATGTCTCTGTATGTCATACTACTATCTTCATTTTATAGGTGGGGAAACTGAGGCTTAAAGGGGCTCAGTGACTTACTTAAGCTCCATAGATAGAAAGTGTCAGAAACGGGGTCCTATCTGGTCTGGCTCTAAATCTCAGGGTCCTAATTATTTTTGCTACGTTGTCTGTTCCCACACCTCTTTTTAGTTGTTGGAAGGTTGGAAGGAAGATAAAGCTGTTTATGGAAGTACTTTGAAGAATATAAAGCTGTCTGCCGAAAGAGATTAATATTGCACTGGGTGTAACTTTCAGTGGATAATGGAACATTTGGTTGATGGCCCTCTCCCTCCAAGTTCAAGAGGCCTCTCGGGTTTCAGTCTTGGCTGCCCTGGAGCATGGGGACTATGAGCTCCACGCTTGTGTGCTTCGCCTGGTCTGAGGCTCCCAAGTGTGGCCAGAACCTGGTGGTACTCTGCTGCCCACAGAGAGATGAGGTCGATCCAGACACTACCCTGAGGTTTTAATCTCAATAACCACTGAAATAGGTTACATTCAAGCTGGTAAAACTGTTTATTTCTTATACCAGTTTGAAGTAAGCTTCCTTTCTGACCTCACACTAAAAGGAGAAGTAAGGAGGGGTTTTCTATGTTCAGAGAGATTTCTTGCATTTCTCAGCTAGTTGCTGTAGAGTTTGAGTTGTTCAGATCTAGAAGACATGGGGATAGAGGATTAAGAGAATGTGTGGAGTAGCAGAAAATGCACTGAACTGAGGATCAGGTCCCATGTCCTCAGTGATTCACTCGCTGTATGACTTTGGGCAAGGTGCTTAGCTTCTGTTTCCATTTTTCAATCTATAAATTGGGGATGAGAATACTTTTTCATCGTAGAGAGTTCTTGCACAGGTCAAATGTAATCATTTCATTCTTCCATTTTCTCATTCGCTCAGTAACTGCTAGACTGTTGAGATAGAGAGATGAATAAGGGCCATGGCCTGTGCTTACGGAGCTTAAAGAGTGGGAGAGATAGACATAAATCAATCTTGGTGGAAATAATTGTTGACGGGAGAGGTATGGGAGGGAGATGAGTTGGGGGTAAGTTAGGGATTAAGAGTTAAGGTGAGGGGCACCTGGGTGTCTCAGTGGGTTAAGCCTCTGCCTTCAGCTCAGGTCATGATCCCAGGGTCTTGGGATCGAGCCCCACATCGGGCTCTCTGCTCAGCAGGGAGCCTGCTTCCCTAAAAAAAAAAAAAAAAAAGAGTTAAGGTGAGTCTGGACGGGTGAGTAGGAGATGGTCAAGTGAAGAGGGAGGGGAAGGGCATTTTGGTTAAGTAAACAACATATGTGAAGTTGCAGAGGAGTTTGGCACAAATCAGAAATGGAGAGGTCAGTGTGGAGCTCCCTAAGTCTCTGTTTGCTGGGTACAGTCCCTGTTTAGGCCCAGAATAGTCATCAGTAGAACCTTCTTGCTCTCTACAGCATCTCTGGAGGAGAGATGATAATGTCCCTCTCAGTAATGTGGCTGGCATGCTCTGAGCAAAGTGAAGTGCTGGGCTAGGTGGGCGCGCAGGGACAGACTTGGGCTTTGTAGGCTGGAATAAAGTGTTTGGACTTTGCCCCAAGAGTAAGTACCAATTGGAGGGTAAAAAAAAAAAAAAAAAAAAAAAAAAAAAAAAGTATCATGATATTCAGGATTTCCATGTGTCTGCATTATGCTCCATGCTTTAGAAGAGGTAGTAAGTATAAGTACTCTTGCTATCCCCACATGACAGATGAAGAAATGGAGCCTTTCCCAGATCAAGGAACGTGTTCAGGGCCACACAGCTGGTTAGTAGTAGAGCACTGATTTTAAAGCCAGGCCTCATTCCAGAGACTGGGTCTTTAAACACTCTGACACTGCCTCCAAAGGAGAAAGTCTTCTGCTCCAAATGCATTCTATTCGTGGGCTCCTGCTACTCTGAACACTTGGCTGACTCTAAGACATGCCTGTTGGAATGAACTAAAGCCTCTGCAGCAAGGTTTCCCTGCTCTTCTCTAGGAATGGTGGACCTGGGTGTCAGCATCGGCACCGAAATGCTAATAGTCATATCCCCTGTGGCCTCAGGACTCAGGAGTAAGGCCCTATTTCTGCCACCTGTCACCCGAGCAAAGCCAGGGCCCAGCCTCCTCCAGGGACAAACCTGGCCCTTCACCAGGCTGTGTCCAGGGACACACCAGTTGTGAAACGACTCCACTGTAAGCTGGGAGACACAGCAGTGGTAACAATAGCCAAGCACATGGCAAACATTTGTTGAGAACTCTCTTTTTATCATCAGACGTATGTTAAATGATTTATGCAACTTTTTTTGTTTATAGTCCCTCAAGGCAGCCCCACGAGATAGGTACTATCATCACCATTTAACGCATGTGTAAACTGAGGTGCAGGAATTGTGTAACTTATCCAAAGTCACAGGGCTGGAATTTGGAGTTGGCCAGGGCTCTTAGCCATTATTTAAATAATTAAATAATTTTATCCACTGCAAAAAGGACAATGTACTGTAAATGGGTCAGAACCATGAGATCATAAGACCCCCAAGATAGGCCAACAATATTCAACAGATGAGGTGGAAGGTGGAGAGCCAGTGGCTTGTGGGGTTTCTATCTAGAAAGAGACAAGGTCAAGGCTCACCCACAAGCTTTGAGGCACTTTTAAGATGACCAGAAGGGCTGGAGAGGGAACAGTGATGAGACCCAAATCTGTTAGGATATAGATAGGTCTCTTTCCTCATCCCAGTGGCATGGTGAATGGGACAGGACTGCCATTGGGTGGAGTTCCCAGGTAGACTGTATCAGGGGCGTTTCAACACTGTCACGTGCTTTCTGGCACCAGTCACTGCACGAGACAGGATGCGATTCACACTATGTTTGATCTGAGACTTTATTACATATAAGCCACATGAATTCAATACATGAATTCCTCATGTATTCAAATTAGCTTCCAATCCTGCTGGAAGGATTTATATTCCTGTTTTGTAGATGAGGAAACTGAGCACAGAGAGAGAAGATCTCAAGCCTCAAGCCCCATAGCCGGCAAGGGGGTTTGAACCTGGGTGCCTCTGCCTTGAGAGTTTGTGCCCTTGTTTGCTGCAAAAGGCTGTCTTCACTGGAAGAATGCTGCATGGAGTTATCTCCACTCACATTCACAGACTACCTGCTCTGCGGTGGGCCTACGAGATGCTTTTGTATAATGTAATTCCTTTCATTTCAGCTCTACTAGGTAGCCCTGGCGTGTATTTAACCATCTGGGCTTCTGCGTTCTTGTCTGTAACACGGGAATAATAGCAGTATGTACGTCAGAGGCCTGATCTGAGGACTGAATGAATTTGTCATGCAGGGCCTTTATGCAGAGCCTGGTAACCAGCAAGCACCCAAAAGTGCTTGTCAAATGAATCCTTTCCACAAGGACCCTGTGATGTAGTCACTTCATCATTCCTACTCCAGCCTGGGGCTGGCTACCCTAACTCGCCACAAGACTTCCCTTGCCTCTGGGCGAAAGGAGATTTTAAGCTACTTTTAGCATCATAGCTGCTGTTTCTTCTCCTCCTCCTCTTCCTTTTTCACGTACAACAAACTGCATAGATTCCAAGTGGGCAATGGGATAAGGATATGTGGATACCTGTGAAGCCATCAACCAAATCAGGATGGAAACATAGTCGCCACCTCCATCTATTTCCTCAGGCCCCTCATCCGTGCTTTCCCCATCCCCAGTTCTAGGCAATCACGGTTCTGCTACTTGTTACTGTAGATTAGCTGGCACTGCTAGCATCTCATGTACATAAAACCATACAGTAAATAGTCCTTAAAACATGCACTTCTGGGGCACCTGGCTGGCTCAGTCAGTTCCAGCTTTTGAGTTGTCCAACTTTTGATTTTGGCTCAGGTCGTGATCTCAGGGTGGTGAGGTTGAGCCCCGTGTCAGAGAGCCTGACGCAGGGCTCGATCCAAGGACCCCGGGATCATGACCGGAGCTGGAGGCAGAGGCTTTAACCCACTGAGCCACCCAGGCGCCCCCTTCTCAATTTCTTTCATGAGTGTTCTATAGTTTTCAGAGTATAGATCCTTTGCCTCCTTCGTTAGGTTTATTCCTAGTTATCTTAAGGTTTTTGGTACAATTGTAAATGGGATTGACTCCTTCATTTGTCTATCTTCCATCTCATTCTGTCTCCCAGTATAGAGAAGTGCAACTGATTTCTGTGTATTGAGTTTATATCCTGCCAATTTGCTGAATTGTTATATGAGTTCTTGCAACTTTGGGGTGGAGTCTTTTGAGTTTTCCATATAGAAAGTCATGTCATCTGCAAAGAGAGTTTGACTTCTTCTTTGCTGATTTGGATGCTTTTTATTTCTTTTTGTTGTCTGATTGCTGAGGTGCTAGGACTTCTTGTACTATGTTGAATAGTAGTGGTGATAGTGGACATCCATGCCAAGTTCCTGACCTTAAGGGAAAAGCTCTCAGATTTTCCCCATTGAGAATGACATTCCCTGTGGAATTTTCATATATGGCTTTTATGATATTGAGGACATATGTTCCCTCTTATCCCTACACTGTGAGGAACTTTATTTAATAAAGGATATTGTACTTTGTCAAATGCTTTTTCTGCATCTATTGAGAGGATCATATGGTTCTTGTCTTTTCTTTCATTTATGTAGTGTATCACATTGATTGATTTATGGATGCTGAACCACCCTCGCAGCCTAGCAATAAATCCCACTTGGTCATGGTGAATAATTGTTTTAATGTACTGTTGGAGCTTGTTGACTAGTATTTTGTGAGAATTTTTGCATCATGCTCATCAGGGATCTTGGTCTGTAATTCTCCTTTTTGGTGGGGTCTTTGGATTTGGGATCAAGGTAATGCTGGCTTCATAGAAGAGGTTGGAGGTTTTCCTTCCATTTCTATTTTTTAAAAGATTTTTATTTATTCATTTGACAGAGAGATAGAGAGAGAGAACACAAGTAGGCCAGAGCAGCAGGCAGAGGGAGAGGGAGAAGCAGTCTCTCCATTGGACAGATAGCCCAACCTGGGGCTTGATCCAGGACCCTAGGATCATGACCCAAGCCAAAGACAGCTACTTAACTGACTGAACCACCCAGGTGCTACCATTTCTATTTTTTTTGGAAACAGCTTCAGAAGAATAGCTATTAATTCTTCTTTAAATGTTTGGTAGAATTCCCTGGGAAGCCATCGAGCCTTGAACTCTTGTTTGTTGGGAGATTTTTGATAACTGCTTCAATTTCCTTGCTGTTATGGGTCTGTTCAGGTTTTCTATTTCTTCCTGGTTCAGTTTTGGTAGTTTGTACATCTGTAGGAACGCATCCATTTCTTCAAGATTTCCTAATTGTTGGCGTAGAGTTGCTCATATTATGTTCTTAGAGTTGTTTGTATTTCTGCAGTGTTGGTTGTGATCTTTTCTCTTTCATTCATGATTTTGTTTATTTTTGATAAGTCTGGCCCGGGCTTTATCAATCATATTCTTTCAAAGAACCAGCTCCTAGTTTTGTGGATCTGTTCTATTGTTCTTTTGATTTCTATTTCATTGATTTCTTCTCTTTTTGATAAGTCTGGCCCGGGCTTTATCAATCATATTCTTTCAAAGAACCAGCTCCTAGTTTTGTGGATCTGTTCTATTGTTCTTTTGATTTCTATTTCATTGATTTCTTCTCTAATCTTTATTATTCCTCTTCTCCTTCTGGGTTTAGGCTTTACTTGCTTTTCTTTCTTTAGCTCCTTTAGGTATATGATTAGGTTGTGTATTGAGACCTTTCTTGCTTCTTGAGAAAGGCTTATATTGCTATATACTTCCTTCTTAGGACAGCCTTTGCTGCATCCCAAAGGTTTTGAATAGTTCTGTTTTCATTTTCCTTTGTTTCCATGAATTTTTAAAAATTCTTCTTTAATTCCTGGTTGACCCATTCATACTTTAGTAGGATACTCTTTAGCATCCATGTATTTGAGTTCTTTCCAAATTTCCTCTTGTGATTGAGTTCCAGCTTCAAAACATTGTGGTGTGAAAATAGGCAGGGAATGATCCCAGTCTTTTGGTACCAGTTGAGACCTGTTTTGTGACCCAGGATGTGATCTATTCTGGAGAATGCTCCCTCTGCACTTGAGAAGAATGTGTTTTCTGTTGCTCTGGGATGGAATGTTCTGAATATATCTGTGAAGTCCATCTGGTCCAGTGTCATTGAAAGCCCATGTTTCCTTTTTGATATTCTGCATATATGATCTGTCCATTGCATTGAGCGGGGTGTTAACGTCTCCTACTATTATTGTATTATTATCGATGTGTTCTTTAATTTTGTTATTAGTTGGCTTATATAATTGGCTGCGCCCATGTTAGGGGCATAAATATTTACAGTTGTTAGATCTTCTTGTTGGCTTGACCCTTTAATTATGATATAGTGTCTTTCCTCATCTCTCATTACAGTCTTTGGTTTAAAATCTAATTTGTCTGTTATAAGGATTGCCACCCCAGCTTTCTTTTGATGTCCATTAGCATGATAAGTGGTCCCACCCCCTCACTTTAAGTCTGGATGTGTCTTTGGGTCTAAAATGAGTCTTGCGGATAGAATATCAATGGGTCTTGCTTTTTTATCCACTCTCATACCCTGTGTCTTTTGATTGGGGCATTTAGCCCATTTACATTCAGAGTAACTATTCAAAAGATATGAATTTAGTGCGATTGTATTACCTATAAAGTCACTGTTTCTGTATATTTTCTCTGTTCCTTTCTGGTCTGTGTTACTTTTGGATTCTCTCTTTGCTTAACGGATACCTTTTAATGTTTCTTGTAGAGCTGGTTTGGTGATCACAAATTCTTTTTGTTCCTGTTTGTCCTGGAAGCTTTTGATCTCTCCTTCTATTTTGAATGACATCCTAATTGGATAAAGTATTCTTGGCTGCATATTTTTCTCATCTAACACCCTGAAAATATCATGCCACTTCTTTCTGGTATGCCAGGTCTCTGTGGATAGATCTTCTGCTAATCTAATGCTTCTACCCTTGTAGTTTACTACAGCTCTCTTGTCCTGAGCTGTTTTCAGGATTTTCTCTTTGTCTCTGAGATTTGCAAATTTCACCATTATTTTTTTGACTTATTTTTATTGGTTTTTTTTAGAGGGGTTCTCTGTACCTCCTGGATGTTGATACCTGTTTCCTTCCCCAGATTAGGGAAGATCTCTGCTATAATTTGCTCCAATATACCTTCTGCCCCCCTCTCTCTTTCCTCTTCTTCTGGGATCCCAATTATTTTAATATTGTTCCACTTTATGGTATCACTTATCTTTTGAATTCTCCCCCATGATCCTGTAGTTGTGTATCCCTCTTTTTCTCAGCTTCTTTACTATCCATTGTTTGGTCTTCTATATGACTAATTCTCTCTTCTGTCTCATTTATCCTAGCAGTTACAGCCTCCCATTTTTTATTGCATCTTATTAATGGCCTTTTTGATTTAGACTTGGTTATATTTTCTGCTAGTTCAAACATCTTAATTATGTCCATACTGATTAGGTCCCTGGCAGTCAGTACTGCCTCTTGTTCTCTTTTTTGAGGTAAGTTTTTCTGTCTTGTCATTCTTGCAGAGTGTGGTCCCTTTTCTATTTGTAGAGTTGCAGCTATTCTTTTCTTCAATCTCTGATTGAGTTTGCAGGAATTCAGAATAGATTTGACAGCCATCTAGCTGAATTCCTGGGACCAGGTGAAACTAAGTTCTCCTACTCCTCCATCATTTTGGACTCTCCTCAGTCTCATTAAATTCTTAAAAGTAAAATGGTTGGGTCACATGATAGATGGGTGTTTAACTTTTTAAAAAGCTTCCAAACTGTTTTCCAAAGTGATTGCAGTATTTTACATCTCCACCAGCAACCTTTAAGTGCTCCACTTGCTCCACGTCCTCCCCAACACTTGGTATGTCAGTCTTTTAGAATTTTGACATCCTAATAGGTGAGTAGTGTGTCTTATTGTGGTTTTAATTTGCATTTCTTTAATGACTAATGATGTTGAATGTCTGTTCATGTGTTTATTTGCTCTCCATCCATCTTTCTTGGTAAAGTGTTTGTTTAAATCTTACATCTGTTATTTATTTAATTTTCTATTTATTTAGTTCAGTTAGCCACTGTATAGTACATAATTCATTTTTGATGTAGTGTTCAGTGATTCATTAGTTAAGGGTAACACCCAGTGCTCATCACAGTATGTGTCCTCCTCAATACCCATCACCCTGTTTCCCCCTCCTCTCAACCTCTTCCCCTCTGAAACCTCCAGATTGTTTCTTGGAGTCCATAGTTCCTCATGGTTCGTCTCCCTCTCTGATTTCTCCCCCTTTGGGTTTCCCTCCCTTCCCCTATGGCCCTCCGTGTTTTGCTTATGTTCCACATACGAGTGAAATCATATGATAATTGTCTTTCTCTGCTGACTTACTTCACTTAACATAATCCTCTCCAGTTCTACCCATGTTGATGCAAATGGTGGGTAGTTATCGTTTCTGGTGGCTAAATAATATTCCATTGTATATATGAACCACATCTTCTTTATCCATTTATCTGTAGAAGGGCATCTCAGCTCCTTCTACAGTTTGGTTATTGTGGACATTGCTGCTATGAACATTGGGGTGCATGTGGCCCTTATTTTCACTACTTCTGTATCTTTGGGGTAAATACCTAGTAGTGTAATTGCTGGGTTGTAGGGTTGCTCTATTCTTAACATCTTGAGGAAGTATTTTTAAAATTGGGTTTTTTGTTTTTTTATTGTCGAGTTTTGAGAATTCTTTATACAAGTCCTTGTATATACAAGAATTCTAGATACAAGTCCTTTCTCAAATACATGATTTGAAAATCTATGTTCTCCCAGCATGTGGTTTGTTCTTTTGTTCTCTAAATAGTGTTCTCCCAGAGCTTACTGATGGTCTGTTCATTGTTTTTCCAGGTTTGTTGTTTTTTTTTCCTGTTTGATTTTGGATAGTCTTCCTGTTCTTTTTGTGATGTTGACCCTGCCTTTGATACCCCCAGTTCAATTCATCTCAGACATGATAATTCAGTTTAGGTCTTTTCTTTCTTTCCTTCTTTTTTTTTTTTTAAGATTTTATTTATTTATTTGACACAGAGAGAGAGATCACAAGTAGGCAGAGAGGCAGGCACAGAGAGATGGGGAAGCAGGCTCCCTGCCGAGCAGAGAACCCGATGTGGGGCTCAATCCCAGGACCCTGAGATCATGACCTGAGCTGAAGGCAGAGGCTTAACCCACTGAGCCACCCAGGCACCCCAGTTTATGTCTTTTCTACAAATTTCATGTCTCTGCATGTTCAGTCTTTTCCTCTGGTGTCTTGAACACATGGAATACATTTACAATCACTGTTTTAATGTCCCTTTCTACTAATTTTATTATGTAGGTAATGTCAGTTGGTTGATTTTTCTCATAACAGATCAGCTCCTCCCCTTGCCTTGGGTAGTTCTCTACCAGGCATGTTCCGTGGCATAGTTATAGGGACCATCTGCAGATCTCAGGAATCTTCTCTCTCTGTGGGTCTACTTCCCTCACAGTGCCTTGCTAACTTTGACCCCCTTGGTCTTCCCAGACTCCCAGCTTTGTCTCTGCAAGTCAGGGAGTCCACAGGCCTCCACCTGGGTCCCTATTGGTGCTGTGGCCCAGAAACTCACTCAGGCTATAAATGGGGGCAATTATAAGATTTCCCCAAATTGTATCCTATCTCTCAGAAATCATGATCCTTCCTTGCCTAAAGGTCCAATTTCTTGAGAACGATTGTTTCGTTTGTTTGTTTGTTTGTTTTTTAGCTGTTTTAGGTGGGAGGGTAAATCTGATCTGTTACATGGTCTTGGCCAGAAGTTGACATCACCAGAGTTTCTTTACTCATAGAACACCCTTACATCTCTTGTCCAAACTCTCATTATTAGACATTAGGACGCCGAAGAACTCCCCTTCTATTATCTACAATATGTAGTTTGGGGCTAAAGAAGGGTTGTGATGTGCCATATTTGGTGTTTGGGTTGGGGACATGAATGCTGTTGAGGCAGAAGCTAGGTTGTAAAGGAACTGAATGCCGTGCAGGGAGCACAGCCTGTCCCACGACTGGTGGGGGAGAGACTGAAGAATCACTATAAGTCTAGAAATGGCATGGTCAGGCTGGAGAGCCTAATTAGTATTCACACATCCCTTTTTCCCATAATTGGGTTATATTCACCTCCAGACCTATCAGGGAGCTGGTAGAGGGTGAGGTGCGGAGCTTGCTGAACTCTGGACCACAGTCTGCCTATCTCTGTGACTCTGGACACATCAGCTCATCCCTCGTGGGCCTCAGTTTCCAAGCTGTAAATGAGAATCTGAATACCTGTATCCACACGCACTGGCTGCAGTGAGGATTCGATGAGATGGCACATGTCTGATCATGGACTGTGAATGCCCAGCACAGTGCCTGGCACACAGCCCTTGGTGAAGATGAGCAATTACTAATCAAAAAATCTGAGGCTCAAGGAGGCTGTTTTGATGTGGTAACAGAGCAAGCTCGGAGCCGTACTAAGCCTCCACTTCAGCTCTCTGATAGCTTGCCATGTCTATGATCCTTTAAAACAAGATTTAATCCGAAAGATGTAATAATGATTGGTTGAGGCGAATCCCAGCAGGGCCACAAAGATATACGTGGGGGTGGCAGAGGATCCCCTGCCCTCGGGCATTCCCTGACCCAGCAGTTCTAGCCCAGCCTGACGTGACTTTTCTGAGCAACGCATGTTGGAAGCGGTTGGATTTCTGCCACGTAGAGAGTTCCATTTAACCAACTAGAATGACGACTCACAGCTAGACTGTGGCATGCAATGGTTTGTGGTTGTATGTCTTAATATGATGTTTGGGGCAAAATTAAACTGTAAGAGGCTCCATCACAAAATGAAAGCTTTTATCTGTGTCTGTTTTCCTGTGGTGCAAGCCCACTGTACAGGCTGCTCTCGCAGCCCAGGGTGCAGTGTCCTGTTTAGTCAACTTTTCCTGCATTTCTGATTGTGGAGCAGGCACGGTGCCTTCAATTCTCAGACTGTTAAACCTCTCTGGGCTCCCACAGACAGATGATATATTCTTTTTCTTTAGACGCCTCTGCATTTCACAAATACTGCCATTTTCATAACCCTCTTCTTTCCTTCTCTCTCTCTCTGTCTGTGTCTCCCACTAGACTGCAGATCCTCTGTATCAGCAGAACTGCACTTCCCCTGTTTACTGTGGTACCCGTGGAACCTAGGGCAGCGCCTGGAACTGACTGTGCTCAGCACATATTTTTGGATGAGTGAACGAACGCATGGACAATGGGACTATAAGCTGAAGTGATGTACTTAAAGAGACTTGCACATAGTAGGACCTTTCTTTTTTTCATTTCTCTGCCTTGTATTAACTTGAACTCTTAGGGGCACGTGTGATCTTGCCTCTCTCTCTCTATTTACCCTTATTTATTGTCACAGAGCATTCTAGGGGGTCAGCAGATGCTGGCTGAATGAACGAACAAGGAAGCCTTATGCCTTAGTTGCTTTCTATCTTGTATGAAATGGTTGGATTAGATATCATATCACTCCACTAGTATTTCCTGAACCTTTGCTGCGTGCCAGGTAGAGGCTGCATCAGGCACGGATGGAATCCTTAGAGAAGACTACAGACTAGTAGAATTCAGACAGGGACTGCAATGCAAGGTAGAAGGTGAGAGGCCGCAGCTTGAGACTGATGGAGAGTGCTGGAGACCAAACCCAGGCCTGTCCTGTGGGATGGGCAGTCACAGCTGTGAAGAGAAGATCCAGATCTCATCTTCTGCACACATCGCCGCCACAAGTAACCTTTTTCTCATCCCTTCTCATTCTAGCACTTGATCTAACCCCTCTCAGAACACTCATTCCTTTTCTGGAGGGTTAATGGTGATGGTTAATCTTATGCGTCCACTCTATCAGGCCATGGCTGCCCTGACATTTGGCCAGACATTATCCTGGTTGTGTCTAGAAGGGGATTTCTGAATGACATTATCATTTTTGAGTTCATAAACTGAGTAAAGCAGAGCTCCCTTCCTATATGGGAAGACTTCATCCAGTCACTTGAACAAAAAAGGAGGGAGCTCCTTCTGCCTGAGGGCTGAGCCGGGACATCAGTCTTTTCCTGTCTTCAGACACAAATTGGATTATCAGCTTTTCTTGGTTCTCAGACCTCTAGCTTTCGGACTGGAACTTTGCTCTCAGCTCTCCTAGTGTTCAGGATTTCAGACTCGGACTGCAACAGCACTGTGGGCTTTTCTGGGTCTCTAGCCTGCTGACTATAGGTCTTGGGATTTCTCAGCCTCTATAATTGCATGAGAAAATTCCTCATTATCGATTACCTATCTATCTATCATCTATCATCCGTAATATATATGTATTGAGAAAGAGAGATGTAGATATTTATCTCCCTCTTTCTCTCATGTCTTACTCTTTCTGGTTTTCTGGGGAACTCTGAGTAACACAGAAGGTAAGAAGGAACCTACACTTTCCTGAGCATGTCTGTAACAGGCGCTGGGCCAGGTGCTTTTCACCCATTAGCTTATTCATTTCACATAACATCCTATGGATGGGAACTCTGAGGCTCAGAGAGGTGAAGCAACATTTCCATGGTCGAACAACCAGCAAATGACAAAATGGATTTAAACTGTCCTTCCCGGGGTGCCTGGGTGGTACGGTCGGTAAGACGTTGACTCTTGGGTTTTGACTCAGGTTGGGATCTCGCTGTCTTGAGACCAAGCCCCGCAGCATCCAGCTCTGTGCTCAGCATGGAGTCTGCTTGAGATGCTCCCTCCTCCTTTGCCCCCTCCCCATCACACTCTTTCTCTCTCTAAAATAAATCAATGAATCTTTAAAAAAATTTGAAAAAAACTCATTTCCTTTAGCATCATAGTCCATGCTATTTCTCCTTCACTCGACCATTTTCTTCCCTGCATGTTTTATCTCTCTAGTACATAGTTTGTTTGTTTTTTTTTTAATTTGTTTGTTTTTGTTTTTGTGGACAGAAGCCCGTTCTAATGCTTTTTCCTCTGCTTGTCCACTTTTAGTTTTGGTGCTTCACACAGTATCTGGCACATGTGGTGAGGGGGGGGGGACCTCAGGAATTGGGGAGTGATCTGTCTGGATTGTGGGGCTTCTCTGCAGGGCAGGACTGGAGAGACTGTGGAGCCCTACCCATCCCTCCCTCTCCCCTTGTTTCCAGTATAGTGCCCTTCCTTCTCCATGCTGCTTTGCAGTGTTATATGGCTATATACTTCCCATGGCAAATCCAGGGTGTTCTCAAGTTTGCCCTGAAAAGTTGAGAATCACACTCCCTAGGAAACACTTGCCTGTGCCACCAGGGCCTGGAGCCAGCCGGGCAGCAGGGCTGGGAGGCGAGCAGGGAGGAGAGAGTGTGGCGTGAAGAGGACCGGGAGACCCTGACAGCTTGCTGGGCCCCTGCTGGGTGAACTCCAGCTATAAATAGAAGGAATACTAGGCTGAGTGTGTTTAATATGCACATTGAATTCATTTACTTAATGAAGAATTTTCCTGGAAAAGAGAGCTGAGCTGTCAGAGCTGAGCTATTTTTGAGTACGATGTAAAAGAAAAACTCAAGAGAATCATTTGCTATTTGGATTTATGCTTTTAAAATAGGTCACCATAAAAAGCAACGCTGTAGAAAGAGCAGAAAGAGCAGAAAGAAGATCAGTGTTCATCGGGGCTAGGGTCTGCGGCAAGGGACTGACTGGAAAGGGGCAGGAAGGAACTTCCTGGGGTGTTGGTAGCATTTTGTATCTTACTGAGGCAGTTGTTACATGGCTGTTTTGGAACTGTTCATCTGAAGTAAATGAATTTTATTCTATGCAAATTATACCTCAACAGTCCTGATTTACCATGTCACAATACTCCTGTCAAGGGAGAAAGGGAAGGAGTGGAGAATGAAAGTTTTCAAGCATTGGCTTTGGGTGGAGTTCTCTGTCGCTTTTTTAGATAATTTATCTTGTTGTAAACCCAAGGAGAGTTAGAGATGATTATCTCCGTTTTGCAGATGAAAGAGCTGAGATTGGGAGAACCTAACTTCATTGCTCCAGTCACACATAAGCTCCTACTGTACCTCATGAGGAGGGTTCAGAATTCCATAGTGACCTTCCTCCACCTGCCCAGATGTTCGTATGTTCAGAGAGATGGAGCTGAGAAGTCTGGGAATAGAAAGTACTGAGTTTGTGCACCTTACATTAAATGCTTCAGACAGTTCTATGCTCTTTCCCCCAAATGGTCCTCCATTCTGTATTCTTTGGCTGTCTCTGGCTGCATTTGGGAAAAGGTCTTAATAAGGTGCTAATGGTCTTTAACAGCTTTATTTAGTACCCTTGGACCTCCCTTTTTATCAAGTGTGCTTGACTTTGGGCAGACATTGAAATCTGAAAGGGGGTGGGGCGCGCTCTGTAGAGCCTGCTGTCATTCCTGGACCCCATTCCTGTGACTGACATCATTAATCGATCATGATACTCTATGAACTCTGACTTGCTCTTGCAATCCTTCATGACACCGTCTTCTGAGCGGTAATTACTAACCCATCTGAGTCGGCCTTCAAAATCAAAAGACCAGTGGCCATTATACCTGTGTTAGCAAGGCCTAAGGTAGGCGCATTTCTTAAATTGAGGACGAAATCTTATCCTTTCATCTCCTCAGACCTGGAACCCAGAGAAAAGCTGATGTGTGTGTGGGTCTAGTGGCAAAAGTAGAAAAAGTGTGGACTGGACAGTTAGAGTTGGATTTGGACATCAGCTCTGTACAACTTTCCCCCATCCCTCCCTCAACACTCATTGTCTTCATTTTGAGACAGGGATGGTAATAATAGCTATCCAAAGATGTCATGGTGAGGTTGAAATCATATGAGATCACTTATAGGAAACAGAACTCATCATGCCATCAGCTCTGTGCTAAGGACTATTACATGCATTATCTTGTTCAATCCTTAGAACAAAATTAGGCATAAGAAACTTCTCAATCTGCATTGATAGATAATATTCCATTTGTTCAGATCACACACTAAAGAGTGAGGTTGCGAAGTGAACTCAGGTCTGGCTCTGAAACTCACATTGTCCATCACAAGCTACACTGCGTCTCTTTCCCGGCATGGGGCAGGCAGTCTTTGGGGTGCCACATCCCTTATTGCAGGGTCTAGTTGACTGGCAAGGACTCAGACAGGAACTGACTCATATGTCAGACTGGTACAGGCACTGAAGTGAGGAAGATGACATCAGCAGCAGGGAATTCTGGGAGTGGTGGAAGGTACCAGTATCATTTTCAGGATCCTGCTAGTCTATTTGGGGCCTTTGTACAAATTAGAAAAGAAGTGTCTCGTCTGGGCAGAATAATTACGGAAGACACCCTCTGGGAAGGCACAGTTCAATCTGAGGCAAAGCTTAGAGTATTTAGATGAAAAGAATGGGGTCCCTACCTCTGGGTGGAGGAATTAGTACCAGGTGGCATCTCAGGAGACACTCAGTCTCTTGACTGGTGTCTTTGTACAGTACACAACTTGCACAACAATGTTAAGTGACTCTATCTTTTTTTTTTTTAAAGAATTTATTCATTTATTTGACAGAGAGAGAGAGAGATCACAAGCAGGCAGAGAGGCAGAGAGAGAGGAGGAAGCAGGCTCCCCGCAGAGCAGAGAGCCCGATGCGGGGCTCGATCCCAGGACCTGAGATCATGACCCGAGCCGAAGGCAGAGGCTTTAACCCACTGAGCCACCCAGGCTCCCCAAGTGACTGTATCTTGACAGTAGGGAAAGGCAGCCTTAGGGACTTGGAAGCAGGTGAAAGGTGAATGTCCCAATAGGTAATTTTGTCAGGCAGGTCACATCGTTGGCCTGAATCAGAATTGGAATCCAGCTCTGAATGCTAAGAATTACTGGGGTAGGGGTGGGGGTGGGGGCCTCTTAGGAAAAACACAGATTTTCAGACCCTTCCCCTGAATAATCTGACTTAGTAAATCTGGAATGGTGAATTCTTATACTGGAAAAAGTTTAGGAACTACTAAATCCCATGCTCCTCACGCCGCATTGCAACTGTCTCTGTTAGCAGCCATGGAAACTGTCTGGCTTGCTGGGCTCTCTCTTGAGGGCAGGGCCATGTCTGCATCCATAGCATGTTGAGCAAGGGCTGGCACAGACAAGGAATAAAAGTCAATCAACAGAGAAACCACGCATCAACTTAGTGGCTTCACAGTCCAGAGAATTCTGGCTTACTCATCATGCTAGTCATTACTCTCTGCCAAGGTTAACTTCACCTCCATGTCTATACTCCTTCCCTGCTTTCTCCCTCCTTCCTACTCCGCAGCCACCGTCTCTTTCTCACCCTAACCCCGCAGGACAGGACCCGCCATTCTGGGAGAACCTTTCAGACTTATCTAGAGCATGGCCACAGCTGCTTCTGGGCCTGGGTGCTACCTCTAACCCACTGTGTGTGTTTGCACATATTTAGCTCTCATTTCCTCCTGGATGAAAAGGAATGGTTTTACAGTATGATTTCTGAAGTCTCTTCTAACCCTGACATGCTGTAATCCTCTGCTTGGAATCTAAGATTTCCGGTAAGTTCTGTAAGATGAGAAGGCTTTATCTGAGGATTTTGGATTGGCATTATAGAGCCTGCTGGTTGCAGCCCAGGCGATGAGCAGCGGTAGTCTGGGACTTTGCTGAGATCTGCTTTGCTGGTGGGAAGGCTTTCGGTCACAGGCATGCTCCAGCAGGTTCTGGCCACTCCCGTGGGCAACTCAGTAAATACTGGCCGCTGACGGGTATGTTGTATGGGAAGCCAACTGGATGTGCGAGGGGCCCTGGAAAACATGGCCGTTCAAAGGCAGGCGGCTGTGCTGAGTAGGGTTCCAAGTGCACTTATTCTCCGAGGCTTTGAATAGCGAGCTCCATCGGAAAATCCAAGTGTCTGCTTCCAAGGGAATGGCTTCTAGTAATAATAATAATAAAAAGGGGCTTTGAAGGCTTCTTGGAAATCAGCTTCTATAAAATAGTGTTTTGAGAAATTGAGTTGCAAGCCAAGCAGAAACATGGATTAAAATTCTCCCTTCGCATACTCGTTCTTTTAAAATATTTTATTTTTAAATATGAAAATAATGTGTGCATATGGTTAAGGAATTCAAACAGTACCGAACAGTGCAAAACACAAAGCAGAAATCTCCCTTCTCCCCATCTCATCTCCCATCCCACGAGGTAACTATTTCCTTTTTTTGCGTGCCATTATTCTGTGATTTTATAAAAATTAAAAAAAATTATTGTGGTAAAATGCCCATAATGTAAAATTTGCTGTTTTAACCATTTTTAAATGTACAGCTCAGTCACATTAAGTACACTCACAGGGTTGTGCAACCATCACTCCCTTGTGTTTCTACAAAATTTTTCATCTTCCCCAAATGAAACTCTGTCTCCCTTAAACACTACCCCCCCATTGTGTCTACCTCTACCTGTGGTGACAGCCCTTTACTTCCTGACTCTATGCTTTTGTCTCCTCTAGCTAGGGGGAGTCATGCAATGTTTGTCCTTTAGTAACTGGCTCATTTCCCTTCCCATAAACAAGTCCTTTTTGCCTGTTTTTCATTTCAGGCCGGTCACTGCTGTGACTCTAATTCATGTTTGTATGGTGTTATTTAATCTCTCAGACTTAAATAGTATTTATTGATTCCTGCAATGAAAGATTTCGGTCTTTGCTCTGCTTCCAGAATCTTTTCTTACTCTCTATCTTTTGTACTATTATTTCCAGGTCTTTAGGTTATTTTTAATATTTCAAGTAAGTGGCCTTCTCTTCTGAACCCTAGACTCTTACATCCATCTCCCTGCTTGATTTTTCTGCCTGGATATCTAACAGATATATCAGACTTGAAATGTCCCCGGGGAAATACATGTCCTGGGGCCCACCCCTCTCTGCTCCTCCAACTGCTCCCCTCCAGTCTCCCTGCTACTCAGTAAATGCCAGCATCATCTTTGCAGTGGTTCAGTCCCCAAATCTTCTAATCACCCCCTGTTCCTCATTCTCTTTTGACAGTATATATAATTTTACATACAAACTGGTGGTTGCCAGAGGAGAGGGGGTAGGGGTGGATGGGTGAAATAGGTGAAGGGGATTAAGAGGTACAAACTTCCAGTTAAAAAAAAGGTAACTCAGGAAGACGAAAAGCGCAGCATAGGGAATATAGTCCGTAACACAGGGAAGACTCTGTATGGTGACAGTAACTGCACTGATCTTGGTGAACATTTTGTAATGTATATAATTGTCAAATCCTTATTTTGAATACCTAAAACTCATGCAATATTGGATGCCAGCTTCTGGATTAGTTCCACTGTTTCTTGCATCATGTTTATTTCTCTTAGCTTCCTTTTTCATTTTGCTAGAGTATATTCCCTATAATTGCTTTCAGAAAAGGAGTGTGGGAGGTAACTGTACAGTTTCCTATTACTGCTGTAACATATCACTATAAACTTTGTGGCTTAAAACAACACATGTTTATTATCTTAACACTTTTGTAGGTTGGGTGTCTGACCTGCGTCTCACTAGGCGAAAATCAAAATATGGGCACAGCTCGATTCCTTTCTGGAGACACTCAGGGAAAACCTCTTTCCTTGCCTTTTCTGGCTTCTAGAGGTCTCTTGCATCCTTTGGCTCCTGGCCCTATTCCTCTGTCTTCAAAGCCAGCAATGTGACATCTATCTGACCATCCTTCTGTGGTCACATCTCTCTCTGACTGCAGAGGAAAATGTTTTCTACTTTTTTTTTTTTAAAGATTTTTATTTATTTATTTGACAGACAGAGATCACAAGTAGGCAGAGAGGCAGGCAGAGAGAGAGAGAGGAGGAACCAGGCTCCCTGCTGAGCAGAGAGCCCGATGCGACGGGGCTCGATCCCAGGACCCTGGGACCATGACCTGAGCCGAAGGCAGAGGCTTTAACCCACTGAGCCACCCAGGTGCCCCAGGTTTCCTACTTTTAATGACCCATGGCAGGGTCCTTAATTTGTTCATATCTGCAAGTCCATGTAAGGTAACATACTCGTAGGTTTCTGGAATTAGGATGTGACACCTTTGGAGGAAGTCATTCTTTACCTATTACATATTCTTTTGGAGTCCCCCCAAACCCTGGAAATTCTTGAATTAGCTTCACACTACTTATAAACTTCTAGATTCTAAGCATGTTCCGTCATAACTTCAGACACTCTTCCATGTCATCTGGTTCCATAATTGTTGACCCAAAATCTGAGTGCAGTCTGATCCTTTGTTTACAGGCATATTTACTGCCAAATCTCTGGGCATCTTTTAGGATTGTCTTGCTGAAATTTTACCAGATCATGACTGAGAGTGGGTTTTCATTTTGTTTATTTGTTTTGTTTACACCTGTCATGCTTCACATTGAAATGATCCTTTCAATCTCTGAAGATGTGAATCTCTATTTACGTTTTTTTTTAATTCATTTTTTTTTTAGCGTAAGAAAATTCATTCTTTATGCACCACACCCAGTGCTCCATGCCATATGTGCCCTCCATAATACCCACCACCTGGCTCCCCCAACCTCCCACCCCCCGCCCCTTCAAAACCCTCATATTGTTTTTCCGAGTCTATAGTCTCTCATGGTTCATCTCCCCTTCCAATTTCCCTCAACTCCCTTCTCCTCTCCATCTCCCTATGTCCTCCATGTTATTTGTTATGCTCCACGAATAAGTGAAACCATATGATAATTGACTCTCTCTGCTTGACTTATTTCACTCAGCATAATCTCTTCCAGTCCCATCCATGTTGCTACAAAAGTTGGGTATTCATCCTTTCTGATGGAGGCATAATACTCCATAGTGTATATGGACCACATCTTCCTTATCCATTCGTCCGTTGAAGGGCATCTTGGTTCTTTCCACAGTTTGGCAACTGTGGCCATGGCTGCTATAAACATTGGGGTACAGATGGCCCTTCTTTTTACTACATCTGTATCTTTGGGGTAAATACCTAGTAGTGCAATTGCAGGGTCATAGGGAAGCTCTATTTTTAATTTCTTGAGGAATCTCCACACTGTTCTCCAAAGTGGCTGCACCAACTTGCATTCCCACCAACAGCGTAAGAGGGTTCCCCTTTCTCCACATCCTCTCCAACACACGTTGTTTCCTGTCTTGCTATTTTGGCCATTCTAACTGGTGTAAGGTGGTATCTCCACGTGGTTTTAATTTGAATCTCCCTGATGGCTAGTGATGATGAACATTTTTTCATGTGTCTGATAGCCATTTGTATGTCTTCGTTGAAGAATTGTCTGTTCATGTCTTCTGCCCATTTTTTGACATGATTATCTGTTTTGTGTGTGTTGAGTTTGAGTTCTTTATAGATCCTGGATATCAACCTTTTGTCTGTACTGTCATTTGCAAATATCTTCTCCCATTCTGTGGGTTGCCTCTTTGTTTTATTGACTGTTTCCTTCGCTGTGCAGAAGCTTTTGATCTTGATGAAGTCCCAAAAGTTCATTTTCACTTTTGTTTCCTTTGCCTTTGGAGACATATCTTGAAAGAAGTTGCTGTGGCTGATATCGAAAAGGTTACTGCCTATGTTCTCCTCTATGATTCTGATGGATTCCTGTCTCATGTTGAGGTCTTTTATCCATTTCGAGTTTATCTTTGTGTACGGTGTAAGAGAATGGTTGAGTTTCATTCTTCTACATATAGCTGTCCAATTTTCCCAGCACCATTTATTGAAGAGACTGTCTTTTTTCCACTGTATATTTTTTCCTGCTTTGTCGAAGATTATTTGACCATAGAGTTGAGGGTTCATATCTGGGCTCTCTACTCTGTTCCACTGGTCTATGTGTCAGTTTTTATGCCAGTACCATGCTGTCTTGTGTGATCACAGCTTTGTAGTAAAGCTTGAAATCAGGTAACGTGATGCCGCCAGTTTTAGTTTTGTTTTTCAACATTTCCTTAGCAATTCGGGGTCTCTTCTGATTCCATACAAATTTTAGGATTATTTGCTCCAGCTCTTCGAAAAATACTGGTGGAATTTTGATTATTTATGGGTTTTTTTTCCTGTTTTTTTCTTTGCTATCTGCATAACCCCATGGCTTTCACTAATATTCCATACCTGAAACTCCTATTAAAGGAATTCTGAGCCTTCTGGACTTGTTCTCCAGTTAGCCTAACTTGCAGTTTTCTCGTATTACATTCCTTCTCATCTTCAGGTACCTGTGCTGTGAGATCTCCTTGACTTCATCTCCCAGAGGACTCATTTGGCCTCTAGTCATGAGCAACTTATCATCTGGCCTCACTGCTGAAGTGTTTTGCATGTCAATGAACGTAGTTCACATTTCCAAGGACTCTTGATTGCCTCTTCCTCGTGGTGACAGTAACTTGGCTTTCTGCTGAAATGTATCTCGAAAATTCTCTTCGGGTTTCTCCCTTATTTCTGTTGCATCCAGAGTCTATTGCCTGCATTTTTTCAGGCTGGGGATTTCTCTTTCTTATCAGTTTTCCTCAAATGTTGACCCAGTTGGCTTACTTTTGTGACACTCTTGCCTGACAGCGTAGTCAGCTGACTGACATAGTTTCCCTTAGTGATCCAGGTCCACTTATCCAAAAGGCCTTTCCTTCAGGTGGGAGGGCTGACAGAGAGCTCTGCATAGATGAGCAGGTCCTCTAGGATGGTGGGCTGGTCCTTTCAGTGGATGGCAGGGAGTAGAGCAGTTTGCTTGAGCTCCCACAATTTCCAAAGTGAAAAGGAGTGTGCTGTTGGGTTGGGGCTCTGCAGCACACTTTCTTCCTGGATGGAACTTCTTCCTTCTTTTTCTGCAGCTGAAGTTGGGCTTGTGGATTTGCCCTGAACTCTTCTCTGCTCTCATCCCCAGCCTTTGGGCAGACTCTGGACCCTCCCCAGGCTAGCCTTCATTCCTTCATGATGGCCATCCCATAGCCCTTTCTGGCTCCCCAGGCCTACTCACTCCTCTCCCAAGGCTTTTCCAGGGCTCCACCAGGTTACACTGGGTCACACACTCGCTGCAGTCTTCTGTCTGTGTCTCTCACTGACCTCTTATGCTCTAGCTTATGCCTCAGTGATTCCATTTGCTTTCCACGCTTCAGAGATTTGTGTGTGGATTGCATCCACTTTTTTTTTTCTGTTTGTTCATCAGTACAACCAGGGATTTATGTATTCTATTTTGTACATGTTTGTTAGCTCTTCAGCAGGGTCTTGTCTGGGAGCATGTCCAGTCTGCCATCTTGAACCATAAACCTGAAATTCTTAAAGTCCAAATGCAATTCAGATGTAAAAGAAATAGCTTGTGCCATCTCCTCTTAGAAGTATTTTTCTCCCCTTTCACCCAACCCAGATTGTTCAGGGCCTCTCCTTGGGACTCTAGTTAGAGTACCTTGGGTTTCCTTCTACCATGTCACATCATAGTACTACTGGCTTCTGTATATTGATGTGCCTCCAGACTGTAGGGTCTTTGGATACAGGGTACATGCTCATCTCTATGCACATGGTAGACAGTCAGTAATATTTACAGATTGGGAGTACATCTGCACCCACTCTATGAACATGGCAATCCAAGGTACTGCAATATGGCTTTAGCTTTCGAGGAATTCAAAGCATAGTGAGGACAACAGATATGGGCACTGATAATTCTAAGACAGTATAAACAGAGTGTGTGGGACCATAGGCAAGAAAGCAGATAACTGTGCTTGCGGATGGAGAGAAGTCAGGAAAGGCCTTCAAAAGGAGATTATGTTTATGTTAGTTTTGAAGAGTGCGCAGGGGCTCTCAGGTAGTTCAGGTATATTAAAGCATTCCAGAAATAAAGCAGCAGTTCAGAGTTAATTGTGGCTGGTGTACAAAGTATAAGAGGGTGCAGCAGCAGAGGAGGAATCTGAAGAGATAGATATAGAGCAGAACATGCCCAGCGTCAGCAGCAAAGGTGGGCATTTTGTACTTGATCTTGAGGGAAGCTACTGGGGGCTTTTAAGCAAGGAGTGGTATGGTCATATTGGCATATTATAAAGATGTTGACTGCGGTAGAGAAGATGGACAGGCAGTGTCCTGAAGATCTGGGACATGACTGCAGTAGTCTAAATGAGAAGTGATGAGATTTTGACCAAGGGAGCAAAAGCTAGGATAAAGTTGAAGAGATGTTTGGGGATTTGGGGAATGGCAGGGGGACAGAACTGTGGGTTTTGGTGACTATTTGATGTGAAGGACTGATGAGAAGGGAAGAGACAAGCTTCTGGAGGCCCTTCTGGTGGTGGGGCTCTAGGATCCAGTGATCTTAGGAAAGGACATGAACGCTTTTGTTTTTTCGTAAATCTCAAGTGAAAGGCAAAGAGGTTGTGGCAGCCGTGATTTATGGGATTCAACCAGGCTCTTTCAGTCCTTTCTGAAACTGCACGATTCAGCTGAAATGAGGGAAAGGCGTGTCTTCAGTTCTGGCTTTGACAGCCAGGCTCCCCATTTCCTTCCCAGGAAACCGACTGGGAGTGGGATGTCCTGATGAGGTACATGAGATCAGCTTCATGTCAAGTTTGGATTAATTTTTAAAATGGGATTAGCATCCAACTGAAATGGATGTCAACTGCTTGGAATGCATCTTTGGATCTGAGTGATTTTGATATGAACCAAATGTGATCGCCTAGTAAAGGTTTTGTTTATGTGGCACCATCTTGATATTTCAACTCCGCCCCAAATTTAACTCTCAGAAACCCTCCAGAGAAAGGAATATATGTCTCTTGTTTTGCCTTTGTGCATCTCTTACCTCTTTTCTCTTTTCTTTTCTTTCTCTCTCTCTCTCTTTCTTTCTTCTTTTCTTTCTCTCTCTCTTTCTTTCTTTCAACATACTCTTTAGCTCTTCTTAATCACAACACAAATCAAAAGCATTCGAGGAAAACTGAGGGAATAGGTCTTACCATATACGAGCATTTCCTAGGTATTAAGTAAGCATGCCCACTAATGATACTGTGTGGACCTGTACAACCACATTAAACATAGGAATCATGATCCCCATTTGACAGCTGTAGAAATTAGGCCTTAATGGGGTTTTCAAGTTAGTAAATGGCAGAGAAGATTCAAATACAGTGCCATCTGATGTATGAAGTGCCTACCAGGACCCAGCATTATACCTGCATTACTCCATTTAATCCTCACAGCCATGGAAAAGTGTAGAGACTTAGAGAAGCCTAATAAAAAGAGGCTTAGCAAGATTAAATAACCTCTCCAAGGTCACTCACCAGGGAGACCTGAGATTTTGTTTTCCTTCTTTATTTGTAGACCAAATGTACGCATTATATGTCTAAGAGGTGTTAAGAGGCATATGGGTAATATTATATGTCATCTCAGGAAAACTCCCGTGATGCAATTCAGATAGGGAATCTCTTTTGAAAGCTCTGTGTTCTTGGCGGCCATTCCCAAAGCTTTTAGTGATGGGGAAGGTGGAAGGGGAGTAACTTGTTCCAGGCCCTGGATCGGACCATTCCATATTCCACACATAATTCTAATACTTCAAACAGCCCTTTGAGGTGGGTGTAATGATTCTGGTTTCCTAGATGAAGGAACTGAAGATCAGAAAGGTTAGGTAAAGGTTAACTAACTCACAAGTTTTCTGCTCAGTTCCGGCTGACCCAAAGCCACAGGTTTTCAGGATGGTAATAACCCACACGGAGGGCAGCTATTTCAAGAACCACGTAAGAGGGGCACCTGGGTGGCTCCGTGGGTTAAAGCCTCTGCCTTCAGCTCAGGTCATGATCCCAGGGTCCTGGGATCAAACCCCACATCGGGCTCTCTGCTCAGCAGGGAGCCTGCTTCCTCCTCTCTCTGCCTGCTTCTCTGCCTACTTGTGATCTCTGTCTGTCAAATGAATAATTAAAATCTTAAAAAAAAAAAAAAAGAACCACGTAAGAAGGAAGGAAGAAAGCGATCAGGACGCGAACCCTGCCATTGCTATTTCACTTGGCCCCTGAAGTTCACCGAGGTAGGTGGTGAATAAACACCCTTTGATGAAATCTTCAGATGATGCTAAGTCAGGCCCTCCATAAACATGAGTAACCATAAGAGCAACACAAATGACCCCAGATGAAGAAGGCTAGAAGGGCAGGCAGGAAATAACAGGATGAGATAGATTACCACAAGGGAAATTCTGAATTAAAACATGTGGGCCGGTCAAGGGGACTAACATAAGCCCCTTTCAGGAGCTCGGAGCTCTGCAGTTGGAAGGGCAGCAGTGGTTACCGTACCCAGCTCCTTCACCAACAGATGAGGAAACTCAGACTCAGACAGGAGGTGGAGATTAGCCAAGGCCACAGTCAAATTAATGGCAGTGCTGGGATGAGCCCTAGGTCTCGCCTCATAAGTGACTTGCCCTTTCATGACGACCCATGGGCTTTGGAGTCAGAGGCACTTAAACCTCACCCTGCCATGTAGATGCTGTGTGTCTTCAGGCATGTCACTAAACCTGCTTGAAACTCACTCTTTCTATCTGGAAAAGTGGTAAAGTGATACATATTCCTTAAGCTCATTTTGGAAAACAAATGAAATGATTGGTACCTGACACATAAAGGTTCAAGAAAGATGAAATCTCTTTTTTATTTCCAACAGAGAAATGCCCTGAAGGCAATAGCTATGGGGCAGGATGTGTGTTGTCTCCATTACAGCCCATGTGAATGGGTGCTGGAGGCTTTTGCAGGAAGATGGGTGGTGGATGTGGTGGGAACAGGTAGTGTCATCCAGCTTCACTCAACAGTGTCTTCAAATGAATCTATCAAAAATGTATCACAGAGTGCCTATTACATGCAAGGTAGACTTTGTGGCATCTCATGGAATGCAGGACAATGGGGCAGAACGATGCCCCCAGACCAGAGGTAGCAGAGCTGTGGGAGGAGGAGCTGGGGTGTGAAAGGATGCAGACACTGTCTGTAACCCTCCCTGCCCCCACCCCTGCTGGACTGCAGTAGGCCAGAGATGGAGGAGGAAGAAGTATTCATCTTTTATTCATCGTCTAAGTTTGCTTATTACATTAACTCCACTGAATTGAGATTTTACTTAAGGACTTTTTAAAACTAGTTTATTTATTATTCTTTTTAAGTAATCCTTACACCCAACATAGGGCTCAAACTCATGACCCCAAGATCAAGAGTCACATGCTCTTCGACTAAACAAACCAGGTGCCCCTTACTTAAAGATTTTAAATGACTACCAAACTTTTGATTATCTCAGAGTAAATAAGGAAGTTGGGGTGTGCCTCAATTTCATCTGGAATATAGGAAGGACACCCCACTGACCGGGTAAGGGACATAGAAAGTTCCTTTTCTGATTGCAGCTCTTGATTCTCCCATGGGTGCTGGTCACGTTTACATACTTGATTTATTGGACTGTACTCTTTACATTGGCTTGTTTGATTTCCTACTAGTGATGGGGAGTTCTTTGATGCAATCAGACTGATGGTTGTAAAACTAGTGCCAAGTACATAGTTGTCTTCAGTAAGCATTGTGGATGGAGATGCATAAAGAAAAAGTTACATGGGTGGGGAGTAAAGCAGACTTCTTCCCAGATGCTGACCTTTCTGTTGGGTTGTCCAGCTGTCATCCATGCAGCAAGCACCTGCTGAGTGCCTCTTATGTCATTCCTTGCAGAGTCTTTTCTCTTGGGTCATGAGTGAGTGTGACACCATGCTAACTATCTCACCATCGGGACTCATGATGAACACACTTTTATTTTCTCATCTTGTTTCATTATTTGCTTCGTGCAGTTCTCTCTGAGGGCTAGGACAGTGTTGTGCATGTCTCCGAATCCCTAACACTGGAGCTGGCACCTAGAAGCTGCCTGATAACAGCAAAACTAAGGGCTGAACAGAGCAAATCTGAGATCTTTGTAACACTCTAGAGGTCAAATCCACTGAAGCAGGAAGCCAGCCCCAATACTGCCCTGATATTTCTGGAATATGGGTTATGTGCGGGGTTAGATTAGGAGCTGCTGTGACTCAGAAAGAGGGGTCTGAATCCCAGATCCCCCCAGCTACCTGGGAAGCATAATTTTTTCTAAGACTTGGTTTTGAGAATAATAATGAGGGCAGTAATCTGCATCATAAATGAGACATGTGAAGGTCTAGTAAAAAGATCTCTAGTTTGGTGCCTCATAAAGAACAGGTTCTTTCTCCATTTCTCCATTTACGTATGTATTTCATATATATATAAATTTATATTTGTAAGTACATAATATACAAAAATTTATATATTTTAGTACTAACATAATAATACATAAGAGGTACTTATAAATTATATATTTTTATAATTTATAATTATATATAATTATATATTTATACATATATTTAACTTATATAATTTATATAAACTATGTATCAATTATATATTTATAATTTATAATTATGTATATAATTTTTTAGACTGACTCCTCCATCCTTGAAATCCAAGCAGCATCTGGGTGCAGGAGTCATAGAAATGGACGATTAAGGATTTGATCATGTTGGAGAAGAGCTGACATCAGATAGCACGATCTGATATTGCGGTGTGCAGAACATGAAAATCAGAAGGATAGTATTTAGGTTTGGCTTGGAGCCCTGTCTTTCTCACGTACCAACTCACAACCTTGGCAAGTAAATGACTTTTCTGAGCTTCTTTGCATTTACCTTTAAAAGAAGTCAGTAAGATGTCTGGACCCTTCTTGAGGGAAAAATCTGTCTTATTCATCTCCATGTCTTAGTAGCTATCAAAGCAGCCAGGTACAATCATAATACTGTATATAATAATAAATAACTCTTTTCTAAACATTTAAATGGATTCACTTAATCCTTACAGCCACACAAGGAGGTAGGTAATCTTAAATTTTTGAAAACTCTTGGGGAATGGAATTTCACTCATACATCAGTAAACCAAATCAAAAGCAACAGTGTAGCAACACTAATGTGTGACTTCAAGTACCATGAAAATATAAGGTAGTCTTAGTTCTTCTATTTCTCCACTTTGCTATAGGGGACATGCTGCTCAGTCTTATCGTAAAAAAGGGAAGGGATCATTTAAAGAGATTTTACAAATATTGTCCTTCGTGCGATCTCATTTAACCTTTGCTTACGGTTCTTTGAGGAAGATACAAGTATCTCATTTTAAAGATTTGGAAACTGAAGCTCAGAATAATTAGCTGCTTAATGACTTGCTCAGTGGCTGCGCAGCTATTCTGTGGGAAAGTTATGATCCAGATCTAGTGGAGTGTCTGCAAAGCCCAGGCACTTGGAGAGATGGCTGAGTAAAGGGAGGGGGGAAATGCAGAGGAAAAAAGGAGGTGTCCGATGAGTTTGCTGTGGGTTAAAACAGGGGTTAAAAGCATCAAAAGAACTGAAGCCTTGAACCCCACCCCCTCCAACACAACTCAGATGTTTTTGTCATTCTGATAGTCAGAAGTAGATGTCCCTGAAGTTCCTCCATTCCCAGGGAAAGGCCAACGATAAGCCTACTGGTAACTGCACAGGATAAGGAGAGTGTTATATCCAGAGAAATTTGAGAGGCCAAGTGGAGGTCAGGTGTTTAGAGGTGTGTCTCACATGTGTCTCACATGTGAATACCATGATCACTCTGGTTGGGTTATTCTTTTTACTCTTTTCCCAGATGCTGGGGAGGTAGTGTGGCACTGGAGGACACAGGATTAGGAGACACTTGGACACGTTAGGACCCCTGGGTAGGAGCCTCTGGAATGGGAGTTTAGTCTAACTTGCTTCAGGGTTTTGCCCAAGTCCTCCCCTCGGGATCTCAACCAGCAGGAATAGGTTGGGACAGCTGATATAGGAAAGCTCGTCCTGTTCTAGAGTCTAGGGTTGGAATTTACTATTTTTTCCTCTGACTTCCTACATTCTAGGAAGGGTGCTTCAGTTCTAACTTGGGGAGAGGACAGGCATGACAGACTAATATTTCTAAAGTTTACATTTCATTATGTCACCTCTATACTTAACCCTCTTGCATGGCACTTTTGTAGGTTTCCCCATTAGGGCCCCCACTTGCTCTGAATACATCAGACGCTTATGCTAATTAATTAGGTGATGTGTATGTGTGAGCAAAGTAGAGTCCCTGTGATTCAAGTCCCCCGGGAATGAACTGAGAAATCTTGGACAAGTTATTAACTGCTCTAGGCTTTGGTTTCATGCTCCGATAAAGAGAGTCTGAATAGTGCCTACCTGATTGGGTTATTCTGCGTGGTGAGTCCATTTCTGTAAGCCAGCTAAAAGAGTGCTGGGCTGCAGTGGACACTCCATGATAGAAGTTATTTTTAGGAATGCTTACCAGCTTTCTCATTCTACACATGAGAAAATGAACCCTGTGTAAATTTAAGGTCCTACGATAAGCACTTGCTAGGAAGGAGGGTGAGAATTTGAGGATATTATGATTGTATCTCAACCCGGGACCCATAGATACCTGGGTTGTGGCCTGCTGCTTACTGCCCTTCCTAACTGTGCTCAGTTTCTGCCCTGCCCTTGAGGCCCGTGGTTGAAGAAGGAAGGCACAGCTCCCAGCCCAAGGACAGCACACTCCATGTATAGCCTTGGACTAGACTGATGTGTCCTTCCAGGAGCCAGGAGACTGGTTGTGCAGAGGGGTGGGCACATGGGGGAAAGGTGGTCTGTTCTCAACAACAGTTGTCATTGAACTGCATCTTGGCTGTGTTTAAGACCATTCCTACACTGTCCCCATCCAAACTCCTCAACCTCATCTCCATGCTGTTTGTATCCAAGCCTTATCTGGATAGACTGTGTCCTGGGTCCTCTATACACCAGTCTGCTCCAGCAGGAAACAGAGTGGCTTGACATCCCCCTCCCCCCTTTTCTAATCCTTCCTGTTATGACCAACAAATCCTGATTAAAATTTTCCATCTTATTGTTAATTTAGATTAAGTTTGACCAAAGCATCACAATGTGTTGGAATCATTTGAAACTGCATGTCCCAGGGCACACTGAACTTAAATAAGCAGGTCACCACAAAATAAAACCAGCAGTGATTTCATCCTGCCTATGCAAATCTTTGTTATGGAACCAAACAAGAAAAAAAATATGGAATAATCAGAGTTTCTTGTGGAAATTAGATCTGCATTATATGATGGGAGAAATCAGTTTCAGTGGAAATTATAGCCACAAAATAAAATTCACAATGACCCAAGCTATAATTAACAAAATGGGATACAGACAATAAACTGATTGAGGGAATCAAATCTATATAGGATTGGAATAAAAATTTCATTTTGAAGAACGTAAAAGTGCAATTAGAGAAATTAAACACAACCTACCTATAATACAATAATGATGTAAGTGTCTGTATCCATAAATCAGGTCCATCCCTGGGGTAGGTGGGGTCAGAACGTCTGAGGAATCAAAAGAACAAAATTAACATCTGAGGGGTCAAAATGAATTCCATGTAACCCAGAACAGTGGCTTGTGTGATATGTTTGTGACACATTTCTCTAGAAGCTAAGACAGTCCTGGCTGGGTGTACTATTTTACATCCTAATGAGATGGTCATGCAACTTTTGGTGAACTTACTCTTTGCTACCTGGGAAGACCTGTAGTTTCTGAAATGATCAAGGTCTTTCTCAGTGCTATTAGCAACAAACGAATGGAGTACAAACACAAAAGGAACATGGGTTTTGCCATGTGTTTCAGCTCCTGTAGAGTATATGAAGCCATTTTCCTGGACACTCTATACTTGAGGGGCCAGAGTAAGTAGCTTCAACAACTGATGTTAAGAAGTACCTAAATCTTGGGGCACCTGGGTGGCTCAGTCGGTTAAGCATCTGACTTTTGCTGGTAGCTCAGGTCATGATCTTGGGGTTGTGGGGTCAAGCCCTTTGTCGGGCTCTGTGTTCAGTGTGGGGTCCGCTTGAGATTCTCTCTCTCTCCCCATCCTCTGTGTGTGTAGCTCTCTCTCTGTCTCTCAAATAAATATATCTTTTTTTAAAAAAAGCACCTAAATCTCACTTTAAAAAAGGGGGAAAATACCTAAATTATATATATGTATATATATATAGTTGGCCCATGAAACTTCTTTCTAGAAAACACTTCCTTTGAATGTCCTTTTGTGACTTTAGTCATTTCCCAGTCGTTGACTAAGTGGGACACTGGATGGTTAGATACGGTTCCTGCCTCCCAAGAAGGCAAGACACAGTCATTCACACATACATAGCACAGTGTGCTCAATGTAATAATAGACTACTCTATATGCTGAGGGTATGGTAATCAGTTTTGCCAGGTAAGTGTCAGAGGAGGTGAAACTTAAGTAAAATTGTCAAGCTCTAGGGAATGAATGCTTCCGGTTGAGTGCACAACATGGATAACATGGTGGGGAAAGTATTTCATGTGGCTGGGGGTTGGTGGTTGGAGAACAGGGTCTGGAGATGAAGGCTCATGGAAATTGGAGTGTTGACCCCTGCCTCTTCTTCCCAGATCTGAGTGAGCTCCTGTGTCCTGTCTAGTCCTGAGGTCCAGGCATGGGTGCTCTCCCCAGTTGGATATCTACTGGTAATCATAAAGCCAAGGGGTGTTTTGAGATGTTGCAGAGCTGTCCAAATAGCCTCTCAGGATCACCATATGATTTGGGTTTGAACTTAAGGCACAGATGGTTGTAGATTACATTCACCCTATGACTATCCAGCAGCTCAAAAGCTGCTGGTAAGAGGTCTGGGGTTGGGAGGGCATAGCCTTAACTCAGACCTCAGTCTGAGGTTTATGCCTCCTTGGAGGGCCTCAAGACGTTTCAAGAAATGTGCAGGTATGGGGGCGCCTGGGTGGCTCAGTGTGTTAAAGCCTCTGCCTTCGGCTCAGGTCATGATCCCAGGGGCTTGGGATCGAGCCCCGCATCCGGCTGTCTGCTCGGCGGGGAGCCTGCCTCCCTTCCTCTCTCTCTGGCTGCCTCTCTGCCTGCCTGTGATCTCTGTCTGTCAAATAGATGAATAGATTCTTTGAAAAAAAAAAAAAAAGAAATGTGCAGGTATGGGTAGTTTTAGGGGAATCAACTTCCATATATGTTCTTTCCTACCATTGATCTCACCAACAGCTTTCCTGCTGGCAAATTCTCCTCCCTCTCCTACAGCCCCATTCATCATCTCCCTCCCTCGCCCTCTTTTAAACACCTATGGCTTTATGGTTTCAGGAAACGAAATCAATTTTAAAATTTATGCACACACTTCACAGAAGTACTGGATGATCAATAAATAACTACGTTCTAACATAAAAACCCAATACATTAGGGTAAAATCCTGTGGGAGAAGTGACCTAGAAACAGGAGGTCAAGGAATTTCTCAAAAAGGAAAAAGAATAATGTACAATTTCCAACAGTTACAGAAGAGCTTGTTTGTACATTTTTTCAAACAGATTGTGGTGGGTTTTAAGTAACTGGTATTTAGACCAAATAGGGTACACACAAAAGAGCAATGTAACAATTTTATTTTAAAATGTCAATATTTACAACATGTTGTTTAAGTTTCGATGAAAACTTTGGATGTCAACTTAAAATGTGTGAGGGGGCACAGAGCTTTAACAAAACTGTTTGAAGGGTACATGAGCAAAAGTGTGCAGACCTCTGTTCTGCTGAGCCTGGCTGGCAGGGCATTCCTGGCCTGGGGACTTTGGGCCAACATCTGTCCCACCCTCAAGAGCGGGATCCAGAAGCCAGGACCCAGATTCCCATTCAGGGTCTCTTCCCTGGCCTCCTTCCTGGGGATTCAATTCCACATTCTCAGGAAGACTTCTTACACAAAAGCCTTCATTCCGCATGTTTTATCCCACTATTACATTCCGTGGCCCATTAGAAAGAGATTAATCCCTTTGAATAGAGCCCAGACCCTTAGCCACACAGCCCTCAGGTAAGGAAAGCCACCCCTTTGGAAATAAAACTAGAGTAGCCTTGATTATCTCTTTGAAGAGAGAAGAGATGTGTTACCCTTCTTCCTCCTCCTCCAGGTTGGAGGGCAGAGCGGTCACTCAGGTGCCGCTAGCAGGCATGACCCTAAGAGGCACACAGGCCAGAGTGGGGTGGAGAAACAGAGAGCACTCTTTCATCCTGATGCCACCCACCACGTGGGAGCTGTGAGACCCTGGGAAAATTCCTCACCCTCTCTGAGTCACAGACTCACATCTGGAAGGTGAGATTCTAATGTGATCCTCTTGCGGTTTTTGTAAGGATTATATGAGATATTTAGGAAGGTGCCTAGCCCAGTGTGTGAAATGCGGGAGGCAGCCCAAGTCTAATTATTCTGAGCACGGACTCGTAGATGCTATTCCTTTTACCGGATGTGGGGAAAGAAGGCGAAGAGAGTGACGTCTTTGTGAAATTGTCATGCTCCTGAGAGAGGCAGACTAGAGGAGCAGGCAGGGAGAGTAGGGCAGTGGGGGGCACATACGAGGACGGAGGGGAATGTGGGCTAAATGACAGGATACATGGAAGACCGCGATCTGGTGTTGGGGTAGAGCCCTTAACATGTAAGTGCAGAACTGAAAGCCAAGAAGGGGTTGGGTGGGCACAGAAGGGGGCACATACAGAGGCCTGGAGGCAGAGATCTCGGGCTGGGTGGGGATGGGGTACCCCAGTCAGGCTGGAGAGGGAGGAAGGGGCTATGTGCCATACTAAGGGGCTGAGACTTACTCCCTTTTCTTATGGAGGAGCCACTGGGGGGGTTGGGGGTTGATCTGGGAACGCCCTGGCCTGATCTGAGGTTTACAAATCTGCTATAGTGAGGAGTGGATGGCAGGTGTCTGTCTGGAGATCAGGGAGACCAGTCCTTCTTCTAGTCCACGAGCCCCTTAAGTACACGGAGAGTGTTTGCCATACCTCTGAAAATTCAGGGCCCGGGACAGTGCCCATGGCAGAGCAAGAGTTTGATGGCAGGGTTGTTGAATGAACTGGTCAGTGACTCAGCAAATAAATTTCTCCCAATTTTATATTAACCAGGGCAAAAATGGCCGTTGAATATAGTTGCTCATCAGTGCCCCTTATCTTGTCCCCTCAGTGCTCTCAGCAGATTCACGCCTGCAGATGAGGCAGCCTGCAGAGCGATGAAGCTGCCTGCTCATTAGTGCAGGAATTGCCCTAAGCATCCCTCCCCATGTTCACTTGAACTCTGAACCTTCTGTCTCCCCACTGTCCTGCTCCCTGTCTTATTTGCCCTCATAACTTCCTTGCTGAGCCCTGTTCTGTGTGATGTCTCTCTTTCACTGTGTGATTTAGCTGCCTCCAACCTGGTGTTCTCAGAAGGTGCCTTTTTCCCCTCCAGAGGCCCTTCTCACTTGCCGGTCCGCATGCAACAGGAACCCAGCAGTCTGGTAAAGTGCCAGCCCCAAGGGCAACAACAGATCTCCCTTTTCAGTTCAGCTAGCGTGCTGGCGCTATCGTAGGTACTGGGTGATTTCCTGAAGCTTTGTGCAGTTTTGAGAGTTAGGGCCCCCCTGACCTATTCCACTTTGGGGAATTTTCTCTAGGATTTGCTTCACAAGGCCAAACCTGGGGGCCTGTAATTATACTGCAGGACAGCAGGAAGGCAGCAGAGGAGGGGAAATCAATGAAAAGGATTCTTATCATAAGCCCCTTCCCTAATTTGGGGAAACAGAAATCTCTGCGTGTTTTCTCAATAAGCACTTCATCAGAACCCTTCTTATCCTGACAGGCTTCACTCTTTCATAAACACAGCAAGAATAACCTCTGGACGCTGGCCTACCATCATCAAGTATGAAAATGTGAATTCCACGGGTCACTGTTTTTGCAGCCGCCAGATGTGGATGAAAGGGGAAGGGTGTTTTATTGTGTTTTCTCAAGAAACAGAGAAAGGTCTGTCCTGAGATGGGCCTGCTTCCCTCCCACACAAGTGGTCACCATGTGGCCAGAGGACAGCTAGCTAATTTGCAAGATTAAGCCTTTCCAAATATTTAGAATTGGTCTATTCTGTCTTCAGCTAATAAAATGGATTTCTGCCCCAAAATGGATTTAGGAAGCAGACACAAGAGCTCCTAAGGGCTTGTTGGCAAGTTACCTGTTAACAGGGTCCATCTGTCAAATGGATGTGCAATGGGTAGGCCCTGCGTGGATCTCCTGCTTGTCCTCCTGAGGATGCCTACGTTCATGCAGAAATTCTCCTGAGAACGGATGAAGGCCGGGGCCAGCTGATGCTAAGCGATGCCCAAGCCGTAAGCTTCAGCTCTTGGTCACATACTCATGCCCTATAAGTGCCTAAGAATAAGCACACATCAGAAAACAAACCTATGCCCCAAATGAGAACTTACATTAATTGCAAATATCTTTATTCAGGTCAGTGTTTCATTCACTAATATTTAGTGTTTACAGTGTGCCAGAGACTTGAGGAACCAGGGAAACAGTCCCTGCTGTAAAGGAGCTGGTAGGTTTTTTTAGTTTTTAGTTTTTTGTTTTTTGTTTTTGGTTTTTTTAGTTTTGGGGATATGGAGTTATAAACATCTATAATGTAAAATACTCTAAAACAGAAAGTGTAAAAGGAAATTTGGAGAAGAAGGCCCAGAGTGTGTCTGGGGGTGGGGAAGGGAGTTTCAGAGTGGAAGCAGTCCTTGAGTGGAGCCTTAAAGAATGAGTCGAAGGTTTCCAGAGGGGGAAGTGTGCTCAGGACAAAAGAACAGCCCCTTCACAGACGATGCTGTGTTTGGGGAGTGACATGTGTTCATATGGCTGGGTTGTGAAGTAGGAGGAAAGGGAGAGGTGGCCCTGAGGAAGTGAGGAGGAGGGCGAGGGCCCGGTCACCAGCGGCATTAGTCATGCTAATACATTTACATTTGGCTCTGTAGGCAATGGGGACACAGTGGGGCCCTGAAGAATGTTGACTAAGAGAGCAAAGTGGCCACGTCATAGTGCAGGAGATGGTTGGAGGGTGAGTGAGACAATACATGTCCAGTTGGCAGAGCATATTTGCTTATCATTAAGTATAATAAAGGATAATGAGCTTTAATAGGGTGAGATGGGGCTTTGCTCTTTGCCCTTGAGATCTGCTCTCCACCCTTCTCCACCACGTTCCGTACTCTAAACCCAACCTAGTCCCTTGGGTTTAATGGAAGTCCCTGGGGTTTAACGGAAGCCTGGGTGGGAGATGGGAAAGAGAAAGAAAAATAAAGTCAAGGTATTATTCTCCAGGGTTTACTTTGGGCTGATTTTGTGCCTTGAGCAAAGTCACAGCTCCTCTCCATGCAACCCTTTCCTGCTGAGGTCCAGTAACCTCTCCCTGTCCTCACTCCTTCAGACGTAGGGATGTTAAAAGCCTTGCTGGCCCATAGGTACTGTGCTATTTCGTAGAATTTCCCTACATCCTGCCCACAGTTTCCTAAGGAATCCCTTTATTAAATACTTCTAAATTATTCAAATATGAGTGGGTACTCTATACCAGGTGGCCCAGCAGTGGAGTGGGCAGAGCAGTTCGGTTCTGCCTGGACCAAGGAGGGAGGAACCAAGAAGCCTTCAGAGGAGACGTGGCATTTGAGCCCTGTCTTGACCCATGAACTTGAGTTGCCTAGGCATCAAGAGCGTGAAAGGCATCCTGGACGGAAGGAATAGGGAATACAGATGAACAGCGAATGCAAGGACTGGGTGTACGTGGGGAGCCACAGAGGGGAGGGTGCATGGACAGGGAGGTGAGATGCTGCAGATGAGGGGCAAAGGGAAAGTAGGTCAGAGCAGAAGAACTCTGGAATGTCAGCTTAGGAACTGTCCCCAGGAAAAGGGCAAGAATGGTGGCAGCACTGGGAACCGAAGTAAGATGAGGAAGATGGAAGGATCTGGGAGTGTTAAGCTTAGAGAAAAGACTTGGGAGCATGATCATTGTCTTCAGAAATGTGAAGGATCTGGATAACCATATGGCAATATGGATTGTGACTTCATATTTTTTGGCCAAGTAATTCCGTGTCTAGGAATTTAGCCGAAGGAAATAATCCAAAACGCAGACAAAAATGTTCATTGTTACATTATTTATAATAGTCAAGAATCGAAAGCAACCTAAATGCCCAGTAAAAAGAGGGTTGTTAAATAAATTATGGTGGATCTTTACAATATGTCATTGTTAAAGTGTATAAAAAATTTAAGGCATGGGAATATATTTTTAATATCATGTTAAGTAAAAAGTAGGATACAAAATTTCTATACAGCATGATCTCAGGGACATAAAAATATACAGACAAAAGAAAGTTGTGAAATTCTCATCCATGGTTATTGCTGTTGATGAGTTTGTGGTTGAAGGACATTCTCAGGCTGTTTCAAAGATTGTTTGTAAATAGGACGTGGGAGGTAGTATACTGTGGAGGTGGGTGCACAGCTTCTTGAGTGGAAATCATGAATGAGACCTCCACCACTTACCAATACAGGTTATACTGTTTACTCCCTCCACCTATTCCACCTCTACTGCCTCTACCACCTCCACCCCCACCTCCATCACCACCACCTCCTCTACCTCTTCCTCCACCTCCACCTCTTCCTCCACCTCCTCTACCTCCTCTACCACTTCACCTCTACTACCTCTACTACCTCCACCCCTACCTCCATCACCACCACCTCCTCCACCTCCACCTCTTCTTCCACCTCCTCCACCTCTACTGCCTCTACCACCTCCACCCCTACCTCCATCACCACCACCTCCTCCACCTCCACCTCTTCTTCCACCTCCTCCACCTCTACTGCCTCTACCACCTCCACCCCTACCTCCATCACCACCACCTCCTCCACCTTTTCCTCCACCTCCTCCACCTCTACTGCCTCTACCACCTCCACCCACACCTCCAACACCACCACCTCCACCTTTACCACGACCACCTCCACCTCTATAACCTCTACTGTATCCACCTCTACTCCCTCTACCTCCTCTACCTCTGCTCGCTCCACCTCCACCACCTCCACCAGCACCTCCACCTGCACCACCTCCATCACCTTTACCTCTGGCTCCACTATTTCCACCACCTTTACCCTCTTTCCTACCTCCACTGCCACCACTAGCATCTCTGTTACTACCACCTGTCACCCTCCACCTCTACTACCTCCACACCCGTGACCGTCTCCACCACCTCCACTATCTAACTTACTGAGCATGTACCAAGTACTAAGCATATAATATATGTTTCTCTACATGTTCTATCTCTTAATCCTCTCAACCGTGTAAGGTAAGTTTGATTTTTACTCACATTTATCAAACAAGAAAACCAGCTCAGAGAGGTCAACCAGCTTATCCAAGATCACACTGCAAGCACACTTCCAAATTGAAATTTGAGTCCGGGTTATCTGCCTCGAAGCGATCATGCCATGCTGCAAGTCCATTACTTTCGTGTAGTCATGTCACTATCTCCAGTCATGTATCATTGGCTGGAAGTTTTTCACAATGATGAACCACAGTGCTCAATATGGCACATCCACTTGGTAATGCCTTAAGAGATATTGGCTGCAATTAAAGTAGGTGATGCAAGTGAGATAAAGTCCTATGAAGAAAAAAAAAAGGGCTCAAAGTAAATGCAGTTGACCTTGGTTAATAAAAGCAAATAACTACTATTATTGAGACATTCTCAGGTATCATGAAATGTTCTGAGTTTTTTACATGTACTGACTATTCTAATTCTTACAAATAGCCTATGAGTTTGGTGCTGTTACAATCTTCATTTGAGATGTGAGGACACAGAGTTTACCTATTGCCTCCCTTCACACAGCTAGACAAGATATATAGACCAATGAAGGCAAGACATCTGGCCACTCTGCTCCTTACCCAGAAGTGGGTTTTTTTGTTTTTTGTGTTTTTTTTTGTGTGTGTGTTTTGTTTTGTTTTTGTTTGTTTGTTTGTTTGTTTTGGTCTTAAGGGTTAGAATTCCACTCAGGGAGTGAATAACTCCCTGGTAAGTGTCTTTCTTATGAAAACACTTCCAAAAACTATTTGGGGATAAAGGCGTTATCAGGAGTTTCAGCAACAAAAGAGTGTAATCATACCTCTCTGTCTGGGAATGTGGGAGGGATTTGCTTTTTCCTCTAGAAAAAGAGAAGGGAGGGGAGGGGCAGAGGGGACAGTGCGAGTGAGGGTGCCACCAAGGCACAGCATGGATTGGCACCTATTGATGTGCAGGCAGGCCAAGAAAGGTTTAAGAAGCGGCTCCAGGGTGCCTGGGTGGCTCAGTTGGTTAAGCGACTGCCTTTTGCTTAGGTCATGATCCTGGGGTCTTGAGATTGAGTCCTGCATCAGGCTCCCTGCTCAGTGCGGAGTCTGCTTCTTCCTCTGATCGTCCCCTCTCTCATGTTCTCTCTCTCTGTCTCAAACAATAAATAAATAAAATCTTAAAAAAAGAAGAAGAAGAAGCGGGACCAGCTTCGTGGTGAAGTTCTTAAGGTTTTAAAGGGAAATGTCTCCCTCCAAAGTGTCAGTAAGTAGTACTCCTTTTGAGTACTATAACTCTATATGATTTTATAATGGCAATAATCATTATTATTATTCATAAAAATTGGAGAAGGGACGGAATTTCATATAGATCTCAATGCTATGTGAAACAGAGTCAGCAACTTTAACAAAGGAGCCTAAAATCATATATGTATGAGCAAGGGAAGTCCCTGAAATTTGCAGGTATCTGGAGGAGGTCTTCAGACCTTCAAAAGGGACTCACTCCAGCCATTCCTTTGGAGATCTCTCCAGGAACAGAGGCCCCAGGAAACACCCAAGTTACCTACTTCAGCAGGCTGAAACCTCCTGACAATCCTATCACCTCTTGTTCTGGCCGTTTTCTTTCCAAAAGAAATAAACAGTGATGAGAGAGAGTCGGGGTCATTGACAATAAGAGGGAGACCCAGGATTTGAGACCAGGCAGGTCTGATTTCAAGGCCCATGAATTTAACAAGACTCCTCACCCTTTGACCTGTTTTGATTTTTCTTCTCTGTTGACCCTCTGTGGGAAAGCCTCTATATGGCCTCAGTGGTGGTGATGCTGAATCTCCAGGTATTGGGATGGCCCAGGGCTTAGTCCACGGGCCACATCCTTCTACCAATTCAGCAAGCAGGGTAGACTTATGCATCTGGCTCCCAGTAGGGCAAGAGAATCTAGACCACCTCTGTGGGGTGAGCCAATGGTTAATTTAAGGTAATGAATCGACCTGGAATCTGGTAAATACTATAAAGTAATAGTTTCCAGTCTTAAAAATGCAGAAGTCATATTTTCCCAGTTCTAAACCTGCAAATCTTTATTAAGATCTGCTTGGCTTTGTAACAGGATTCTCATAATTTTAAAGTTTTTAAAATTAAAAACAAATACATGTTTATTGTAGAATATACATTAACTGAAAATTTCTTCTTTCCTAAATTTCCTTCTCATTCCTTTGTCTACTTTCTTTGGGTTTGATTATTATTATTTAAATGTAAAATAGAGTCCTCCCGATAGCCACAAAAAGAGGTGACTATCCAAATATAACAAATATATCCAAATATAACAAAGGTCTTTCTTGGCTCCCCATCTAGAAGGTGGGGAGGAAGTACGTGAGCGCAATCATGATAGAGCAGTGTTTCCCAAATTGTGTTTTCTGGAAAAATAATTCTACAAGATGTAAATGGATGTTGTGGGGGCAGGGGGAGGGAAGGCTCAAATGACTTGGAAAATGCTGTTAAATTTACAAAATAATGGTTTCTAAATTGCAGTTGAACTATAGGATTTTCTGTAGCCTTTGGTATTAACAGGGATTAAGACTTTTCTAGCAAAAGGGAGAGGAAGACAGATAACAGATAACAACTAAACACTTGGGACCCTGTGCCCTTTGGGCAACTCTGGTGTGGAGGGAAGAATACAGGACAGGGTAGCTAGAAGCCTGTCCTTCTCTTAGTTACCCTCTGGTGTGCTTTATGAATACGGGCCCATTCCAGCTATCCAACCACTGGTAAAATAAACAAGGATTGCGTTTGAGGTGGGGTTTGAAGGATACATAAGGAGGATCAGAGAGGGTCCAGGTGGAGACAATTGAAGGGGCACAGTACAAGGCACTTCCTACCCAAAGTATTAGGAAACCAAATAACTCTGCCCATGTTTTTGTAACAACTCTGCCCTGGGAGTAGAAAAGGCAGCCGGCACGTTTACTTCCGAGAGATGGACTTTCACCAAGATCTTTTCATTTCTGTTTCAACACTGAGAAACCCACCTGCCTTTTCCTAAGTGTTCCTGCCCACAGAGGTAGACCCACATCATAAAAAAATTCATATTTGAAATAAGAAACTTGCCGACTTCCGTCACTTTGACAGCCAGACTTTGGGCTTATGGAGAAATTACAGATGAATGTCTTTAAAATCCAGTGAAGGACTTTTATGATCCGTTACTTGAATGGCAGGTCTAGAATTTTCATACATGGCTTATTTTTACTAATTATATAAAACATCTATGCACACGTATTAGAAAAGTATTTGCTTTATTAAGGAAAAAAAAAAAAAAAACAGCATGTACCAGAGCCTGATTTGGATTGCTAACTGTAAAATAAGTCACTCACTCACAAACAAATCTCAAATTTGCAGCTGATGAACATTTCAATCTCTGCGGTTTCATGTCTTTGGGATTGCAGAAATGAGAACGGTTGGTGCTGCGCTATCAAGGAGCTCACAGTTTGTGGGGAGACAGACTAGAACTCCGCTGAGGATGGTAGCATGGTGTTCCCAAAGCGACGCTAGATTCTTCGACAAAAATCCTACAGATCCCAAAGGGAACAGTGACAATCTTGCTTGGAAAGATGCAGACAGCTTCACAGATGTGGTATTTGAGCCACTTCATATAGCTGAATAGGATTTTGTCCTTAAAAGGCAGGATATAAAGGCCATAGTACTCCGAGAAGCCTTCCATAACTGAGTCAATTTCTTCTACTGTTCCTCTCATAAACGGTATTGTGATCCAGTGTTGCATGTACTACCGCTGATGTTTCCGCTTCTTTGTACCGTTTTTGTGTTCACATTTGTCTAGTTAATCTAGTTACTGTTAGATTACATGCCTGTGAGAGCAGGGACCATGTCTTTCTTTTTTGGTTGAATGAATGAACAACATGGGCAAAGACAAAGAAGCAGGAGATAAGGGCATTTTGGGAGAATGCAGAGTAGTTCCTCCAGCATGGCTACAGGAGGATTCAGACAGGGACATGAGACTGAAAAAACCCTGAGCAAAAATTTATTACCTCTTAGCGACCAATTTCGAACTGACATAACCAGATGAAAGTGAATTAGCCAACCAGCTTTTCTAAATAGCCAGTTTGATGCTTTTCCCACCCACACCCAATCAATCGATCCTTTCATGTGTCTCAGTGGTTAAAAGTCATTGTTTACCCCAAAGCCAGGTGGTCAGGTCTCAGAGACTTCTTTCTTCTTCTTCTTCTTCTTCTTTTTTTTTTTTTAAAGATTTTATTTATTTATTTGACAGACAGAGATCACAAGTAGGCAGAGAGGCAGGCAGAGAGAGAGAGGAGGAAGAAGGCTCCCTGCTGAGCACAGAGCCCGATTCAGGGCTCGATCCCAGGATCCCGGGATCATGACCTGAACCAAAGGCAGAGGCTTTGACCCACTGAGCCATCCAGGTGCCCCGACTTCTTTCTTCTTTTAAACTCCTTTTGTTCAAAGGCATCTCTTTCTGCCTACTCATTCAGAGCCATGAGGAGCTTTGGGATCACACACCTTTTCAAGTTCCAAAGTGAAGTTTGAGATCCAGTCTCATAGAATCCTGAAATGTCCGAGCTAGAAGGGACATCAGTTGGAGAAACTGAGGCTCAGGTTGAGGAAGTGACTTGCCGGGGACCACACAGCCAGGCGGGGAGCAAGGTTGGGGCTGCAGCCCAGATGCCTGTGACTGTGCTCCATCTCATCATCCTCTACTTTTCTGAAGCCACTCGTCTTTCATTCAGCAAACTTCTGCACTTCCAGGCTTCCTGCCCCAGAAGAGTTTCCTGTTTTACCTCCAAAGCCATCAGCAGCCCTTAGGCCTCTGCCAAACATCTGGCACTTGACAGGGATGTTCCCTGCTTCCCCCTCTCTGCAGGGTGCTGAAGGGGTGGGTCATGAATTATGCCTCGATTCCATCCAGCCAAGCAGAGTGTAAATAAACAGAAGCATGCATAGCATGTGTGTAGATGGATAGTGAGCGCGATGGATCCCTCTCTGTGCGGCTATCTGCGGGAAAGCCCTGGCAGCCCATCTTGGGGGCTGTCTCAGGCTTTACCTCTCCCCTCGGGGGCTCCTTGAGACCCAGCCACTCTCCGTGCCCTCCATTTCTACCCCTGAACACTTTCTCCTGTGATACGGAAGTGTGTATACTTCCCCCAAAGTGCCATGTTCCTTCCTATGCTGCTTTTTCATTCTTTCTATGTCCCTTTCTGGAAATTCTCCCTCCTGATGTGTGGGCCTTTAAGAAAGCTCAGTTTACGAGAAACTTCTGTGAAGCATCCTTGATTTCTCCGAAGTTCAGGGCTACTTCATCTGTTCGCATTCTGCACTTTCAACCACTTTATGCTTCCATTGTAGTGTTCATCTTATCGGAGTATACTCGTCCATCTCCCCCACCGAGAATAGCTAACGTTAATACCTCCAGTATATTAGGCATGGAAAGTGTGCTAGAAAATGTGTTTAGAATTTTACTCATGTTACTGTAGTTAATCTTTGGAATAACTTTGTGAATATGGTGCCCTAATTTAGGTTTCACTCAAAGCAAAGCCTCATACGAGGTCTTGGGTTCCAGCACAGGGGATTCCAAGAAGAGGGAATGAGGGCACAGAGTGAGGTAGACAGGGAAAGAGGAAAAGCTAAAATAAGTTTGTGTTTTTGAGGTCACTGTGGTAGGCAAGGGGGGTTCACTTCGGTCTCCTAGAAAAGTGAGCTGCTAGAGAATTTGCCCACCAGTTACCATGCCATGCTGATTAGGTGTTGTCCTGGGATCTGGGGGTCACTGGTGCTCCCACATTTCTGGGCTGAGCTTACCTACACAGTTCAAGTAGGTTATGGCATTGTTAGAGGAAGCCCTGGGGCGGAATGCTGAATGATGGGAGATGCTTGCTTGGGGTGGAAAGCCGGCAGTGCAAGGTGGACTCTGAGCTTGCATGGAAATACTCATCACAGGTGCAGCTGAGATTAGGGATGAGTCAGTGGGGTGTGATTAAGGTCCCAGAGACATCTGCTTTAGCAGATAGCTCCATTTTACAGGTGAGGGAACTGACCTCTGCCTTTAAAGCTCTCCACTAGCATGCTAGACTCTGAGTGTCCTGAAGGTGTGTCTCATGCCTCTTTAATCTCTGCAGCTTCGAGGCCTAGCAAGGATTTGGCACTTAATGGGGGCTTAGAACGTGATACCTGAATAACTAGGAGGCATTGGGAGAGTGGTAATTTGGGGATTTGCAGGGTTGATTCTTATTTCAAACATTCATCCAACTTAACGGTATGCAACTCAGAGAGCTTATAGCCAAGAAAGGAAGGCAGACAGTAAACAAGTATTAAAAAAAAGATCTCTGTGTTATGTAGAACTCTGTGTTATGGAAACAGAAGGAAGCTCACCTAGCTTATTGGTCAGGAAGGCCTTTTGGAGGAAATGAAGTTTACCTAGTACTCAAAGAATAAGTAAATTCTGGGGGAGGTGAGTGGGTGGAGGGCAAGCATGTTGAGAATGGCTGGAAACACTGAGTAGCTGAGGAACTAAGAGCAGGCAATATAGCTATTGGGTGGTGGGACTGTAGGGATGGCTGGTTGTAATAACCAAGGTTGGAGAAGTTGTAGGGCCAGATTATTGAGGACAGTGTTGTACGCCAAGAAAGGAAAGGGTATTCTGATTATGGTAAAAACAAAAACCAAACCAAAACAAAAGGGATTAAAGGAAAGCAAGATGGGAAATAGGAAGACCCAGGTAGGGGGCTGTTGGATGATGTCCAGTGGAAACATGATGGTAGCATAGCTTAGTGTCATAAGATGGTGGGAATGAGAAGTGGGTGGATTCTGGAGACATGCCTGAAGCTGAGTGGTTAGGACGTGTTGATTGACTGCCGGGAAGTGAAGAGAAGGTGACATCAAAGATGAGTTCCAGGATTCTGAGTTGAACAGGGAGAGGGTGGTAGTTGGTAGTGTTATTTCTTGAGACAAGGACCACAGGTGGGCAAGGTTGGGGACTAGAAGGTGATGGGATCTATCTTAATCATGCTGAACTTGAGAAGCCTGTGGGATATTTTGGTGAACTGATGACAAGTACACAGGCCTGAGGATCAAGGGTCAAGACTTGAAGTAAGGCAAATGTGGCCCATAGAGAGCAAAATTTTAGGAGACACTCACTCTCAAGGCCCTGACAACGTAGGGTCAAAAATTGAGAATGAGTGTCTCTTTAAATTTTGTTCCTTAGGCTCCTTGCCTGCCTCCCTCTAATGCTGGCCTTGTCTGAGCCACAGGAGAGGGCTCAGGCTAGAGTTTCAAGTTTGGATAATGTCAGCATATAGGTGATGGAGTGGACATTTAGCATTGTTTAACTTCCCAGTATTGATTTCTACTTCCTAACAGCACTTAATTTCATTTGGGGGAATTTGTTTCCTCCATTGTGTATCTTGATTGGACACTGTGGGAAATAGGTACTTGCCTCCCACAATAGAAACCTGAGAGGGCCCTGGAATCATACCTGTGACCTTTAGAGGCCATTGTATTCTGCATGAATCCTGATCTAATGACTCTAGATAAATAGTTAAGCAAGATGTTCAAAGAAGAAAACTGAGCGATCCAGCTCATACAAGTTTGCTAGCTTATCTTTCTGTCTTTGGTATCCTTCTTGCCCTTTTCAGTGCTAATAGAAGAAAATACCACTCTTTTCTAGAGTGTGTTGTGTGAGAATTTGAAGTCTGTGTTTGTTGAAGCAATTTATGTTAGCATCAGGGGAGCCCCAGAAGCTGTTTTAGGGCTGGGGTTAGGGTGGGGTGAGGGCATAGATACCAGTTATGGGAGGGGACATGTGGAGTCTAAGACACCTTTGGAAGCAGATCAGAGACCATGAAAGGAACCAGATCCTTGGCAACATGGTTGGAAACTGCTGGATCAAGCCTTACCTGAAGCAAATTGTGTTAGTAAGTAAGAGGGTATGTGTGCTACTACAACAAAGACCCTCCAGCACAAGGACTTAGATAAGATAGAAGTTTATTTCTGTCTCATCTCACAGTCAAGAGGTAAGTGGTCCGGGGCTGCCAGAGTACCTAGCTCTGCCATTCTCAGCATGCATCTTCCGTCTCCAGGTCTAGAGGGACTGCTCCTCATGACCCATTCCTCAGCCAACTAGAGCGAGAAAGAAGATATGGAGAGCACTTAGTTTCTCCTTTAAAGAGGTGACCTGAGAATGGTACTTCCTTCATTTACATTTTACCACTTGCTCACAGATGCAAGACAGGCTAGGAAATGTGGTCTCTGATGTGTGTGTGGAAGAGATAGCCACAGCCTGTGTGTCACTAGGAGACGAGTTCTATGACAAAAGGAAAGAATGGAAGGAGAGATATTAGGAGTATTGATCAGGTTTGCCAAAGCAGTGGTTTCTGTGCCCCTCCCTCAGGCAACTGGAGTGGAGTTACTGCTCTTTGCAATACAAATCTGCTTCAGTGAAAGAGGATTTGCCTCTGAGCCTTTGCTCTCCCCATCCTACTGCCTCTTGTTGACCTTGAAGGAGAATTCCAACGCTGTGCTTATTTGAAGGCATTGAATTTATTTTGTTAAGGGAGGCAGCAGGAGGGAAATAACCCGGGATTCTACTAGTGCCAGCAACTGTTGTTTGTTAATTTATGTATCTTGTATTGTTGAATTCTTTCTTTTCTTTCTCTCCAGGTTGTGGGTGAGGAAGTGGGGTTGAGAGACGTTTCCAGGACAGCACATAGATCTGGGATATAGATGCCATCCAACCCCAGTCCATCTGGTTGGAGAGCCCTTCTCCACATGCCCAGGGTGTTGAGGTACTTGATGGTGTAAGAATTAATGGAGCCGTGGGGGTCAGGGATGAATGGCAGGGAGGAGGGGTATTGGGTGTGAGGGCAGGGAACAAGAAGGCCACCTGTGGGGTGTGTGTATGTGTGTGTGTATGGTGTGTGCTGGTGCATTGCATGTGTGCATTGTGTGTGTTTTTGTGTTGTGTGGTATGTGTATGGTGTGTGTTGTGTATGATGTGTGTTGTGTGTATGTGATGTGTGTGTTGTGTGTGTTATGTATGTTCCCACGGCTTGCTCATCCACAGAGATGGGGAGGCGGTCAGGAGGGAGTCAGGTACTGGAAAGTCTGGTGGGAAATCAGCCCCAACAGCCTTCCCTTTCCTAAGAGCCCCACCTGGTCAACTGCACTCTTGCTCCTCTTTGACAAGGCGTTTGCTTGTTGACTTGGTATTTATTTCACTGGATTCTGCAGCCCCTGAGCCTTTCTTGCTCTGATGGGCTTGGGGAGTTTGGCTGAAAGAGGGCTGCCTCACCCAGGAGTCTGGAACTGAAGTCGCTTCGGGCCCTTCACTATTGTGAAGGCTGGCTGGGAGCTTGCCCTATTACAGAGGAAGCTGGAGCTGGAAGCCCTGGGCAGGGGTAGAAGTAGGGTGGGGAGGCAATTTGTTAGCAAGCTGGATTTCCTGGAAGGAAAGCCCACCCTCTACCCCCAGGCTGAATTCAGGCTACCCCAGGACATCTCATTCCTGAGAAGTCTCTGAAGAATTCTATTGTTTGCCCTTCAGGAACAAGGAAACTTGTTCCTTAGGGGGCACAATGAGGACACCTAGCAGCCAAGGACACAGGGAGGAAGCAAGGAGTCCTTGAGCTCTCTAGAACCTGCTGGCAAATGTTCAGGGAATGGTGCTCAACACTTAACCTAGCAGAGCGGCCCGGGGCCTGGGAACAGTGGTGAGGTGGAGGGTCAGCCTCGAGATGATGCTTCCCAGTCCAAGCTCTGTGTAGCCTGCAGTCGCCCTGATACCATAACCCCGTATGCCCTCTTCTCAGCCAGGTGGGACTGCTCATTCTTCCTGGATAGACGTCATACACTTTCTTCATTCCAGGTTCACTTGGTTGTCTATAGTCCTTCCCTACCTATACATGCTTATCCTTCAGGCGTAATAAAATCTCACCTCTTTTGGGAAGTCTTCCTTGATTGCCTCAGGCAGTGGCTTATGCCTGGCTTCTGCAAGCTTGCATTATTTTCACCTGCTTATCTGCACACCTGACAAATTGTCTTACATATATTTGTAAAGGAATAGTCCTGATTTACTTAAATGTTGTTATTATTGAAAAGGGTTCTATAATAAATAAATGATGTATATGTTCATGGATAAAATTCAAGAGATCTTTTGTGGAACCCTGCATTTCAGTTTTTTGGTCGGGGTGTGTGGTTACTGCCTAGCCAAACCTGCATTCAGGTGACAGGTAACACACTGGAAGTGACATGTCACTTGGTTTTGATTGTATGCTCTTCAGCAAGTTTTCTATCCTTCTGAGTTTCCCTAAAATAGGCTGTGGTAAGTGCTGATGCTCAGGCTTGTTCTCACTGAAAAATGCTGTGGTCTAGACCTGAAAAATGCTGTGGGTCTAGGCCATATGTAAAATGTGACCTCCTAGAAACGTGTGTATTTTAAAGGGGTCACTTTGCTAGAGGCAAGAAGCCTTAGTGCTGGGAAAGCCTTCACTGGAGGATAGAAATAGCAGAGTTCCGAAGGCAAAGGTTTGCAGAACTTTCTATGGATCCATGAGGTAAAGAAACTTTATTCAGCTTCCTTGGAGTATTGTCATTCAACTTGGTGTGAGTATACCTGCCCTTTATTAAAACACTGCCTAGGAAAAGATATAGAGGGAACTTAAATGCATATCGCTAAGTGAAAGAAGCCTGTCTGAAAGGCTCCAGGCCCTATGACAACTATATGACATTCTGGAAAAAGTAAAATTATGGAGACAGTAAAAAGATCAGTGGTGCCAGAGGATAGGAAATCGGCGGAGGAACAAATAGGTGCACAGAGAATTTTTAGACAGTGACACTATTCTGTAGGATAGAGGAATGGCTGATACATAAGGTACATTTATCAAACCCCATAGAAGGTATAACACAGAGCGTGAACTCTATTGTAGATGGTGGGCTTCAGTTAGTAGTATGCCAATGTTGTGCCAAATATACCGGACGAATGCAAGATGCTAACAGTAGGGGAAATTGTATGTGGAGGGGAGGGCGAAGTGGGAACTCTGTACTTTCTGCTCAATTTTTTAATAAACCTATAACTGCTTAGAAAATTCAACTAATAAAAAATTAATCACATAGCTCCTTAATCATGGCTAACCTTTATGTAGCACTTACCACATACCACATACTGTTCTGTGCACTTTGCACATGTTAACTCTTCATGGAAGTTCTCACATCAAGCTTGTGAATGGTACCATTATTCTTATTTTCTGGGTGAGGAAACTAAGGCACAGCAAGGTTAGGGGAACTTGCCTAGGGTCACATAGCTGGTAACCGGCAGGGCCCACTTTCACCCCAGACAGTCTGGCTCTAGAGTTCATACCATGTTGTACTACATGCTTCTGTTCCATATCATATACTGGATATGTGCTATATCTACTGAGGTATGCTTCCTCCGGGAAGCCTTCCATATATGCCATAGGCTGGGGCAGGTGACTCTCTTCTGTGCTCTCATTACTCTCGGGCCTTCACTCGGGCAGACACACCACATCTAGCATATGTGTGCTGAGCGTCTTATTAAATAATTGCCAGGAAAGGGTTTGACCTGTGTCTTTTCGAATCTCGGAGAAACTGTGGACTCTCACTAAACTGTCCACAAAAAGGCAGCCAGGGAGGTGATCTTGTCCTCCTGGTCACTACCATTTCCTTTTCTGATGTCCTGAGGTTTCCCTCTTGATGACCTCATCTCCATCATGGCTTGGTGTCAGTGTCAAGGTCACCACTGAAGTTTGCTCTGTTGACTTTTTTCTCATTGTTGAGAATAACAACAGTGTTGGTCAAACTCCTGTCCTTCAACTCTGCTCTTGCTCTGAAATGCCCCACCATCAGCATCACTCTATGACTCTGTACAGACCACCTTCATCTCCCTAGTTCATCGTCATTCTTTGTTCACAGGATTCAGACCCAGGAGACACAGATGGGTGTGGCCTCAGTGCCCTCCCCCCGGCCCCCAAACACTGGACCCCTAGAAAGTTTTGTCACCTTCCACCAGGACTCTGAGGTGGTTTAGGACTGAGGTCTCACCGAGGACTCTTGGTTGCCATACATGAAGCTGAGGAAGGTCTGAAAATTGTGTGCACCCTGGCAAGCTGGAAGAGAGTGGTAGGGGCAACACTTGCCTCTGTCAGCCAGCCCGCATCAGTCAAGGCTGACCTTTTTCACACTTCATTCCCCGCAGCCCAGTTATAGTGCTCTCCTTTCAGGTCCCTTATTCCCCACTTCCCCTTCCCTGGGCTAACTGAGCTTTCTGCTCAGTCCTGGCTGAAATGCCAGTTTCTCCAAAGATGCTTTTCAAATTGCCCTCACAGGTTGGACTGCCTGTTGTATGTACTCACAGGGTCTGGGAGATCCCCTAGCTTAAGGTTGTAATAAAAGTCATGGCTTGACTTACTGGTTAGTTAATAAACTGCGTATGGGGAGAGAGTAGTTCTGTCTTGTTTGCTGTTTGATCCCTCACCCCAGTGCCTGGCTTAGGGGATGTGCTCACGAAGTGCTTGTCACATAAATGAGGGACCCCTAAAGCACCAGTGTAAAGAGTGCAAAGAGATGGCCCTGGATCCAAGGTCACCATCGGGAGGGCAGCCGAAAGGGTCCATGCATTAGTTACATTTGGCACCACATTGGGGTGTGCTTAATAAATGAAAGAACATTGATTTCACTGTACTCAGAGGTTGGTCCCTCCCACCCCAAATTAAGTAAGCCTTTAATACAGTGAAGCATCCTCGCCCCAAGAATCAGAATGGCCTGTGCTAATATGTTTTAGGGGGATCTTTGGATCATAGATTTAAAAAAATGAGACTCTCCCCCTTCCAAACCACTTCCTTGAGGATGCACTGAATCACAGTGAATGGCCAATTGAGCTGCCAGCAGGCCCCTTAGAAAGCGGGTTGTCAGAGACTCATATTACGTAGGATTAATATTAGGCATCTCTGTCTTAGCCCCGTGAAAGGCCTCAAGTGTCCTTGGAATTTCAGCGACCTTTCCCCATCAATGACGACATTGTTCTCTTGGCCTGATGGCTTAATTCATAGGAAATGCAACACACTCCTCTTCATCACTGCCCACCACATCTGGGATGGGGGTCCTGGGGCCTGGGAGCACTGAGCTCCAGGCACTGAAAACGTTGTATTTCCCTTGCACGACACCTCCCAGGCTTCAGGGGCTCCTGATAGTTGTTTTCTGAATCTCTCCGCAATCTTCTCCATGGTCTCAGGGGCTCCTGATAGTTGTTTTCTGAATCTCTCCACAATCTTCTCCATGGTCTTAGCTGGGAATTAGGAGGCGGTGGCACGGGTTCTAGGAGCCTAGCAGGTCTTAAACCTGTCATCAGCTGAGCTCCTCGGATCCAACAGGGTGAAGTTGCTGATCAGAAAAACCACCTAGAACTTCGGCAGTGGTGCAGGATCTAAGCCCAGACAGACCACTTTCATTTCAGAAAGGCCCAGTGGAACTAATGCATTGTTGACATATTTGTTCCTAAATCCTCCCCACAGCCTTACGAGGTTATTTTACGGCTTCTGTTTTACAGATGAGGGGGTTGTGGCTCAGAGCGCACAACGATTAAAGGCACTGCTGGAATTCAAGTTCAACTGAAAGGCCTGTCTGATTCCAAACATCAGGTGGGTGGTGGAGGGATCTGTTGAATACCTAGCGGTGTTACCCACCCCATTAGGGGTTTTACATTCTTTCTCTTCCACATACCTCCTTGCCGCCTCACAAGGTAGAAGCTGAAAGGAGGATGGAGCTTGCTACTTCTTTCCCAGCACAGTTCCGTATCCATAGGTAAACTTCCCCAGCAGTTTGGCAGCTCAAGCAGCGAGGGTGAGTGACCCCGTGGAGTAGATGAAGGGTGTCTAGGCTGGTGAAAGGAAGGTCTAGGTTGGCCAGGAAGAGGCTGGGGCTAGTCTGTGAAAGCAGAGATGGTGCTTCATACAAGGTGAATCTCTCATGCCAGGATCACAATTGGCATTCAGAGGGTGTCTCCTGAGTAGATGTGTGAATGCTAGCAGGGGACTGGGGATGGGCAAGTCAACTTCCTGGAGGGCCCAGTGGGGGCATCCAGCAGGAGTCGCATGAGTGACCTGCTGGAGCTGGGGATCTGAGGGGGTAGTGGACCTGAAGAGTCTCAGAGGCAGAGCCATGGGAGTGATGACAAGGGCCACTGTGGGCCATTATTGGGCAGCTCCACAAGCATGCAGCAATGGCCCCTGGCATTGAGGAACAAGAGGCCAGTGAGGTCAGAGTGTGAGCCAACTCTTACTCATCTCCTGGGTATTTCACACTATGCTGGGCAGTTGCGGTATGCAGGGATTGGATGCATGCAAGTCTTCCATCACTTAGAAGGGTTGAGTGTCAGGCTTCTCTAAAGTTCTACTTCCAAGGGGAAGAAAATGCTGTAAACATCTCTATCCCCAGGTCCACTTTGCCCTTGAGCCATGAGTATTACCTGCAGTGTGTTAGTCAGGAAGCTCAGAGGTGGGCCTTGGTGCTTCCCACTGTGGTTTTCTACAGATTTGGTCAGTAAAGACACAGCCGATCTGTGAATATGTTTTTTTTTTTTTTTCATTCAGGCACTGCCTTTACCCAATTGGCCCTGGCTTCCTGCAGCAGAGGTCTGGGCTGTAATAGAGCCAGTCTTATTTTATTTTTTATTAAGTTCATGAACTTTGGAGGAAGGAACTTGGAAAAAAAAGGTCTCATTACCTCAGGAATGAAGGCTCATGTTTTTTTTAATGCCAGGCATTGGCGTGGCCTTGCTTGTTATAGCCACAAATAATCCAGGGTGGAAAATTGTAGCAGAGTGGCAAAGAGCAAACACGATAGCTTTTTGGTATGAAACAGGTGGGATGGGGGAGTAGAAGTCAGTGAAGGGTCAACCTAAAATTGCAAGGTCCTGGATCAAGTCTTGCAGATTTCAACTATGGCTGACCATTTGCATAGATTGACTCTCTGAGGACAGGCTATACCATTGATCTTTCCAGAAGCTAGGATAATGGGAAGAGTATGAATTTAGGTGGATTTGGTTTTAAATTCCAAGTTGGCTACTTACTGTAAACTGCAGGACCTTTTGCATGTCTCCAAACTTCTTGAATTTTTGTTTCCAAAATCTGTACAGTGTAGAAAATACCCACCATGCAGGATTGTGGAGGGGATTAGTGGGACAGTGTAGGAAAAGTGTCAGTCACTGGGTCTGGAAAGAGAAATGTGGTACAGGGTTGCTGACCCTACAAGTCATATCCTTTAATGAAATATATCTTGTAGTTGTCCAGGGTGGAGGTCCATATGATTTAATTATTAACTGACCAGAATGCTGCCTTCCATGCTGGAGTCTGCCTTCCCAGGAAAGGTTGGTGGGAAGGCCCTGAACTTTAGCACCCAGGCTAGCCCAGTTTTGGCCAAACTTCTCTGATAATGAGAATCTCCTGGGGGTCCTTGTTAAATATTGCTAGTTCCTGGTTTCTTCTCAGACCCATGATTAAAAGGCTCCAAAGGCCTGGGAAGCTATGTTTTTAATAAGAGCCCCAGACAATTCTTATCAGAGAATTTTGGGAAACACCATTAATATAGCTATACCACTGATTGATTGGTGCTAACCAGCTGGATTTTTGACCTTTAAGGGTAACATAAAGATTTACTGCAAACATGATGTCTAAGATTCAGACTTATTTTTCCAAAATAAGGCATCCTTCGATTGACTATTATTTGGAGACAGAGTGAATCATTGCGCTTTTAGGAGAAAGATGCTCTTTCCTTCCTCCCAAGCTTTAGCTGCTGCTTTCCTCTCTGTTTGAAATACTCTCCTCACTTGGTCCACCTGGTGAACTTTGCTCCTTCTTCAAAAGTCAGTTTGACAGTCACTTCCTCTGAAAACCTTCCATGACTCTCCCAGCCAAATTGGCTGCTTCTTTCTCCATGTTTTTTGTGCTTTTGTCATACGTCTGTCATAAGGTAAATCATATCATATTATATGTTTGCTTTCATGTTTCTTCTCACGCTAGTTTATGTGTATAAGGGTCAAGAGAGTGGTTTCTAGAATCGAAGTACCTACACTTAAATCTCTCAGGGAGGGGGGCAGGGTCAGAACAGAGAAAACAGAAGAGATTGCATTGATTCTGGTGTTGGGAGATGAACTGGAATTTTCTAGATGCATGAAGAAGATTTTCGGGTGGGTTACAGATGCAAAAGTGTGCAGATCATTAAAAAAACAGGCTTTTTCGGGGATGCCTGGGTGGCTCAGTTGGTTAAGCAGCTGCCTTCGGCTCGGGTCATGATCCCAGCGTCCTGGGATCGAGTCCCACGTCGGGCTCCTTGCTTGGCGGGGAGCCTGCTTCTCCCTCTGCCTATGCTTGCTCACTCTCTCTCCCTCTCTCTCTCTGACAAATAAATAAATAAATAAATAAAATCTTTTTTTTTTTTTTTTTTAGATTTTTATTTATTTATTTGACAGACAGAGATCACAAGTAGGCAGAGAGGCATGCAGAGAGGCAGGCAGAGAGAGAGGAAGGGAAGCAGGCTTCTCGCTGAGTAGAGAGCCCGATGTGGGGCTTGATCCCAGGACCCTGGGATCATGACCTGAGCCGAAGGCAGAGGCTTTAACCCACTGAGCCACCCAGGTGCCCCTAAATAAAATCTTTAAAAAAACAAAACAAAACAGGCTTTTTCTATCTTGAACACTTTTTTAGTGAGCAACTCATTTTTTTGCAATGATATCTTTTGAGGTTTTGAAAATCTTTCCAGTAAGCCACATTTGGTGTCTTTTCATTAGGCTTTGTTTACAAGGGACAGGAAAGGTACTGTGATTCTGAAAAATAGTATTTTAAATTGTTAAACTGAAAGGACTCTGGATTAGTCCTCAGATGCTCCCATGAATGATTTTGCAAAGCATGGTATAGTCCTGTGTGGGAGAGGCTTTGGCTTCTGGCATACCTGGGGCAAAGCCTGCCTCTCCCACTGATCATGGCAAGGCTTTGAGCAAGTCACTTAGCTTCTTTGAGCCTCAGTTTTCTGTGTGTAAAATAGAAAATTAACACCCTTTTCCTTTTCTTTTACTCTCCCAAAGTTGAAAGGGGCAATTAAAAAAAATAGACAATAGAATAAAGACTTTAAAATAATCTTGATAGACCAGAGCACTGGGCTAACACTATTAAAGTAACAGTTTACAAAGATAAATGTCAAATCCAGAATTTAAGTTTATATATGGAATGGAAATGGCTTGAGGAGAGTTAGTTTGGCAGCAGTCCACATCAGAAACACCAGGAAAAATTGTCAGAGATCAAGTTCAGTTAGCTCCTACAGGGTAATGGGACACTAAAAATGTGCTTTTTACTTTGGCATCCTAATTAGGTTGGCAGAAATTTTTTAGCTATATAATATCAAGTGTTATCAGGGTGAAGGGGGTCAGAAACCCTCATGCACTGCTAGTGGGAGTGTAGACTTGTGTAGTCATTCTGAAGAACAATCTGGCACTACTTGGGCAAATTAAATGCGTATATGTCCATGACTCATGAGTCCCATTCTTGGTTTGTGGCAAATTCTAGAGGGATGTTACAAAAAAATGAATGCCTATGGGAAGGGATAATAGGATAATGAGGGGACCACACAATGTGTCACAAAAGCAATGATTGAAGACCATGGGAATATTCAGCCTGGAGAAGAAAGGGGGTAGGGGGACCAACCATCTTCGTTTGTCTGGAACTTTCCCAATGTTAGGACTGAAAGTCCTGTATCCTAGGGAACCCCTGAGTCCTGGTGAACCAGGGCAGTTGGTCACCCTAGGGAGACATGAGTGCTATCTTTGACTATCTAAAGAGCTTTCCCAGGGAAAGATAGGAAGTAAACGGACTCTATCCACCTTTAGAGGGTGATTTTAGACCACCGGAAAGAATAAAACTAGAGGAAGGAGAATTTAGGCTCAATACCTGGAGGAGTGTGAACCCATGAGCAGCCTATTTTTTAAAATGTATTTAAATTCAATTTATATAGTATATAGTATAATATTTGTTTCAGAGGTAGAATTTAGTGATTCATCAGTTGCATGTAACACCCAGTGCTCAGGGGCACCTGGGTGGCTCAGATGGTTAAGCATCTGCCTTTGGCTCAGATCATGATCTCAGGGTCCTAGGATCAAGCCCTGCTTCAGGTTCCCTGTTCAGCAGGGAGTCTGCTTCTCCCTCTCCCTCCCTCCTCATCCCGAGCTTGGGTGCTCTCCCTCTCTAATAAATAAATAAAATATTAAAAAAAAATTCCGGTGTTCATTACATCAAGTGTCCTCCTTAATGCCCACCACCCAGTTACCCCTCCCCCCATCCACCTCCCCTCCAGCAACCCTCAGTTTGTTCCCTAGAGTTAAGAGTTTCTTATGATTTGCCTCCCTTTCTGTTTTTGTCTTATTTTATTTTTCCTTCTATTTCCCTGTGTTCTGCTATTTTGTTTCTTAAGTTCCACATGAGCAAAGTCATATGGTATTTGTCTCTGACTTCTTTGCTTAGAATAATACCCTCTAGTTCCATCCACATCATTACAAATGGCAAGTTTTCGTTCTTTTTGGTGGCTAAGTAGAGTAACCTATGTTTGAGGATGCTGCTGACCACTCCCATTTCATGAGTTCCTGCTGGGTACATAATCTCATTAGGTCAGCCAGAAATGCAGTGAACTTAGGAATCAAAATAACTTTCCCAAGGTCAGACAAGTAGGAGTTTGAACATAGGGCTGTCTGACTCCAAAAAACCTAAGCTCTATACCTTTTAAAATAATCTTGATCATTCTTTCTACTCCAAGATGGTAAAATTAAGTGCTAGATTGTGTGTTACAGGTGAACAGTGCTTAGAAGTTCAGACCTGAGGAATTTCAGTGAAAGCTGGTCTAGGCAAGGAACTAATCATGCCTTGATTTCAAAACACTTGATTCTCCTAAGAAGTCAAGCAGCAGCAACATCATCCTAAGAGGCTGGAACTCTCAATGACACTCGATAAGGGAAGAGCTCTGAAGAGATTTACGATGTGCTAACTACAGTGGGTCAGCGTAGACCCTCCCACTGTTGAGCCTTAAAAAGCAGGTGCAATTTCTCTTTCTAGATGCAGGATGAATAACCAGGATCAGTACAACTGGGCTTGTAATAGTAAGAATAACTGTCATTTGGGGGTATATCTACTATATGCTAAGCATAGTGCAAAGTGCTTTGTGAATATCCAGAGCCTATCATGAGAATATGGTAGTCACTCAATAAATATTCTTTAATACCCTTTATTTTCTCCTGTACAACCATACCTGGAAACCCGACACAACTCTTTGTGGCAGGTCCTATTATTATGCCCTTTAGAGAGATGAGGCCTCTGAGCCTCAAAAAAGAAATTGTATTGCTATGGTCATACTCTATTTTTATCTCCTACTGTGGTAAAGATAATAAGTTAGAGAGTGTGTGGGTATGCCTGCCTTTTAACAGACCTGTCATACCAGATCACATACATTATTTGGTTGTATAATATGTTATGACCAATTTTTGGCTATCATTACATTTCTCCCAGCTTTCAACACATTGTTCTTGCCAGTGGAGATATTTTAAAGTTTTGCTCTTATTTTTTCCCCTTAATTCATTTACTCATTTTTGGATAGAGCTATTTCAAACTTGATTGTGTTGTCTATCATGGTTTCCCAAGTGTTGCCTGGTAACAATAAGGATTCCCTGGGGCCCTTATTAACAACAGTGATTTCTAGGTCAGCCTCTAGCCATTCTGCTTCAGAATCTGTGATGGTGTCCATCATATTGTAGTATAATTAGCTGTTTATTAGGCAGTGACCTTGTCACAGGAAAGTACAAAGTAAGTTCAACAGTTGTCCGTTGAATGGATGAATATATTTAATAAACTTATCTTACAAATCTTTACCAAGTAATTTGTACAGTTGTTAAAAAGGAAAGGCCAAGAAGTGAGGACAGCACTCTCCCATTAGACAAATCTTGATACATTCATTACTACATGATTTTGATCATGTACAGATTTGTCCAGATGGCATGATCTTCATGCTAATGTTTTTCTCTTTTCACATGGACATGATACAAGATTGGCCAAGTGCTTGAATGGGAGAGGATTTGTCTGGATTTATGATTTGAAAAGCCATGTATATCCCAGTGATCACTTCTTCATTTTTCAAATGCTCCTAAATTTGGTAGTAATCAGTTACACATTAATCTGTATGTGGTTTTTTAAATTCACCTCCAGTTGGTTTTTGAGAAACTAACACTCATATCCATTTCCTGTCTTGTGGCTTTTCTCTAATTCTCTAATATTTTAGAAAGTCCTGAAAATGTTTCTAATATTTCAACTCCAGCACATACTTCACTCAAATTGGGTTAGTTGAGTAACCCAGACCTGTGGGTTCTGTACTCATTCCTTAATTCATTCAGTTAGTTCTACAGCCTTTGTTGAGTGTCTACAATGTGTCAGGTTGGTACAAGATACCTGGCATACCACAGAGAGGGAGATGTGATTCTCAAATTGAGGCAGTGATAACAAAATGTAATGGGTGATTATATTATAAAGGAGGTAAGTTCAGACTTCTTAGACAAGAACCAGGAAGGGGCCTTCTATCTGAGCCTGGCATCAGAGGACCCTTCCCTGCACAGCTGATCCTGCGGATTTGGCTCAGTGGATGAGTGGGACCTGGTCAGACAGAGATGTGGAGAGCCAAAATGCAGAAATAGAGCATTTGCTGAGCATAGACACAGGAGGAAAAATGGACAGCAGGAACAGAGTTTGCAGGAATCCTGGGCCTTTCTCCCCAAGACACTGAGTAGGATCTCTTTGGCAGCATGATTGTTCACTGACCATCTCGCTGTCCTCTACTTGAACTCTAGTGGTGGGCCATTCTAGGCTCATCAGGCAACAGACTACCCACCACTAACAGTATGTTGGCATGGGTTAAGGAGTTGTATGGAAACAATATTACTCCAACCAATGAGCTGGCAGATTGAAGCAGATTCCTATGGGGCTGATGGGAGAGAATGAGAAATTTTATAATTGGACCCTGAGGAAGCCCATATTGGTCTAAGTCTTATTATAAGCACATGCCTTGTATAATCACACTAGTTAGTGCCTAGATAGCTCCTTATCCCTCTCACAAAGCTGTCTAGAAAGCTAGGATTTACATTTATCCGCGGCTGCGCTGTCTGTAATCAAGAAGCTTTGCTTTCGACTCCTGCAGAAGTTTCCATTTAAGTAAAGATAAAATTGAAATCAAATGCTGCATTTGAAGCCACTCTGGTTCCCTTGCATTTAGTAATCAGTCCTTCTCATTATTTAAACCTCAGGAATCAGAGCCTCTGAAACCGACGTGTGTAAGTACACCCATGCCGTCCATTCGTTTATTGGCTTTACTTATTTCTGAGCTCCCCTACCAAACTGTCCTACATGACTGCTCAATGAGTAGATGTTTCTCAAGGTGTGGGCTCCAAATAATGTGCACAGGAATCACTGGAAAATTTAGTAAAAGTGGAGATTCCCCAGATGTCCCCCTCCTTCATCCCTGCCCCAGATTCTCTGCACCAGAAGTCCTAGGGTTAATGCCCAGGTATAATAAGCATTTTAAATACTATCTGGTGGAGTCTTAGGAATATTCACATATTATGTGACTCTCCTCTGAGCACTGTTTTTATACCAGCGCCGGGATTCAGACTTGAATAAGACACAGTTCTTGCTCCCAAGCCGCAGTCTGGTGGGTGACAAATGAGCACACTCATTTAATTCAAACCAGTTTGTGCAGGCATGGAGCACACACAGAGCATCAGTGGTTAGCAAACATAATGCCCTGCTTGGCATGGTGGTGGGTGGTGGAACAGGGTAGTTTTTGCTATAATAAAAAAGAAAAATCAAGGTTTGTAAATGATTTTTAACAAAATGTATATTAAGTCTGATTCAAGGTTTTCCTATGTTATTTAAAAATGTTTTTATTTTTAGTAAAGATTTTATTTATTTATTGGAGAGAGAGAAAAAGAACAAGCAGGGGGAGTGGCAGTGGGGAGCCTAAGGTCATTACCTGAACCGAAGACAGACACTTAACTGACTGAGCCACCCAGGCACCCCTAAAAATATTTTAAAACTAAAAACTCTCAAACATATGCAAACATGGGAAGGTTATACTACTTGCTACTATTATTATCACATAATACAGTTTTTTAAACTCTAGTACCCTATATATACTGGGATGTTGCCTCTCTTTCTTCATTGTCTCCACCTTCTGCCCAAACTTCACTCAAGTGTTGTTTTTTCAAATTCAAGATCTCACATCATTTCACTTACGAATAGTTCAGGATATATCTTTCACAAATATAGACATTTTCTTAGCTAACCATAGGGTTATGGTCATCATACCTAAAAAAAAGTTTCACTCTGATGCCTTGGTATCATACTCAGATTTCTCCAATTATCTAAAAAATGTGATGTTACTATTGTTGCTTAAATCAGGATCTAAATAAGATTGGCACATATGTCATTTGGTTGTTGTGTTTTTTAAACTTCTCATATTAAATCTAGAACAGCCTCTCGTCTCCCTCCTTCCTTGACCTCCCTCTCGTGATACCATTTTCTTATTGAAGAAACCAGGTCCTACAGAAAGTCCCACATTCTAAATTTGTCTGTATTTGCTTCATCATGACGTGGTTTAATTGATTTCTCTACTCCTGCTTACAATAAAACTAGAAGTTCATTCTGAAGTCTTTTTTTTTTTTTTTTAAGATATTTGTTTATTTATTTGACAGAGACAGTGAGAGAGGAAACACAGCAGGGGGAGTGGGAAGGGGAGAGGCAGGCTTCGTGCTGAGCAGGGAGCCCGATGTGGGGTTTGATCCCAGGACTCTGGGATCATGACTTCAGCTGAAGGCCGACACCCAATGACTGAGCCACCCAGGCGCCCCTAAAGTCTTGATGGTATTCAAGTCCAACTTCTTTTTCAAGAATATTTTGTTATTGGCGCCTTGTCCTTCATATTACTTCACATTAGAAGCTGTGTGAAGTCTGAACAGTGTTAATGATGCTAATTTGATCTGGGGTTTCAGATGGTGATATCCTGATATCTCCATTCTAAAATGTCCCTATGACCTTTCGTCTAATGGTTTCATCTACAGATAATCTTTGCTTGAATGAATTATTTCATTAGGGGTTGAAAGTGGCAATTCTTACAATTTCGTCATCCTTCCACATGTATGGGCTGGAATTACTATGTAAGGACCCATTATGCTCACAAATTATGAATATCTGATTATCCTGAAACCCATTTCTTTGAGAAAAGGCAGGATAAATGACACTGCTTCTTCTTCTTCTTCTTTTTTTTTTAAATTGCTGATATTCAGTTAGGAGTTGGTGCCTAGTTACCACTAATGTGAACACTGAGAATGTTCGAGTTATTTATGTATTTTCCTGTTGACTATCATGATAAACACACGAGGTTTTCAATGCAATGTGTTTCAATACATTGCAGTGGTTATTGTATTAGCCATGAGTCCTTTTATCAAGCCTTGGTAGCTTTCTACCTTCTGGTACAGGAATCCCCTAGAAATCTTCTTGCTCCAGATCTTAGCCATCATCCATTGCTCAGAGGAATGGCTGTTTGCTGTGGAGGGGAGCGCCGTTGACAAGCCACAATTTGGGTGCCAGTGATGCCCCTGCTGTGAGGTTGTGATTGCTTCTAGGCACTTGCAGTGGACGTAACTAGAGAAGATTTGCTTTTAAAAAAAATCACAGGCTTGAGTTAATCATTTCCAAACCAAATGTAGTAATATAGAGTTTCATTTAACTTTATTGGATTGATACTTGTATCTTTTTTCTTATAGCGTAACAATCTCAGTTCCTGATAAAATTAGCATAAGTGCTGACCTGGTAGATTTGTAATATACGCCGATGTGGTTGGAAAACATGTTTGTTATGACTTTAATCTTCTTAAATTTATTAAGATTTGTTTTCTCTTTTCACTCTCACTCACTTGCATTCCAATATAATTTATTGAGTGGGAGTGAGAGGGGTGGAGTTTCAGCTGATATAATGCTGGCTGACATTTGCTGGGTGCTTATTATGTGGTGGGAAAAATTTAAATGGCTGATGGTTAAATGACAAACTCATTTAATCCTTACACCAACCCTATGAAGACTCAGTTTCTCCTTTACTGACCAACTCTAGGCCATTTTGTTCTGTATGCTACGTTGTTGAAGATAATAGGCTTTAATAAATATTTCGGATCTGTTTCTCGTCATTCATTCAACAAATCAGTAACTGAAGCATAATCTGATTCATACATAAGGTAAACAGGAAAGAAAGTCTATTTTGGTTGTGAGTTTTAGGAAACCAGAGTATTCCTGTTTGACCATAAGCTTTGTTTTTTTGGTAACAAGCACACATTCCAGCATAAAAATATTTTCGTGACTTACCAATCCCCTTCAGCCTTATTACATCTTAGAATGAAGGCTGGGTGCGATAGTGGGAAGTGCATGAAAGACGTGGGATCTCTGCAGTGTGATTTTCACACAAGAGAAGCAGGTGGAGGCCGTTAAAGGCACTGGCCACAAGGAGCGCATTGGGGCTGGAGGGTCCAAGTTGTAGAGAGCATTTACTCAAAGCAGCTTGAGCCAGCATAGCTGAAGGGATATGTTCCAGGGAGACTGTCTGGGGTAGCCAGAATCTTAGCCAAGAAAGAAGAGAGAAACATTAGGTCATCTTGTGAAGTCCAAGGCAGCATGGACAGCATTAAGAAAATAACAGGCAAAGTTAGCGTAAGTTCAGAAGAGGGGCAGAATCAGGTGCAAGTGATGGTTAAGGAGAGCAAATCTGAATTAAGGCAGTGGATGAAAGGAGGAAGGATGCCATGTCTCATTTATGTGGTGCTTCGTGTGGATTTCCAAGGTGACTGTGGCAGCCTGAAAGCTACTCAGAAAGTGGTCCACACTCCCCATCTCTTTCTCAGCTCAGACATACTGGATCAGAATCTCCTTTTTAGCAAGACTAACAAGTAGATTGAGGACCATGTTGGAGCTTGAAGAGCACAGGTCTGAGGGACTTTGCCAGTGACAGCTGTGTGACTTAGGGATGTCTGTTTCCCTTGCTGGGCTTTTAGTTCCTCGTTTCTAAAATGGACAGGTCACGCTTAAACTTTAAAGTATCTTGTAAAAATTGGAATCTCATTCCTGGTCTACGCAGTTGGCATCTCCTCCCCTGCACAAGGGTAGAGCACAGCATGGAAGGAGTGGCGTGTTCTGAGGCCACCATGGTGACAGAGCTCTGCAAGCTGTCTGGGGTCACAAGGCCCAGGCTTGCCTGATCCACACGGGCCATAGGCCAAGCCTGGCCACGCAGAGGCACTTTTCCACTGAGACAGATGAAATACTTCCTAATCAGCTTTCAGGGGCCAAGTGATTCCAATCAGGTGTGGGAGGCTAGCTCTCCAAAGGGGTCAACCCTGACCAGTGGGGCAGGGAGATCAGGAGGAACAAGGTAGACACCTTTTTCTCTTCTCTTCCTGTGGAGTGCCGAGTGGCACTGCTTGAAAACCTTCCACAGAGTCTTATCTACTGAAGAAATGAATGTACCTTTGTAGAGTGAACCTGTCTTTGCCACTCCTCACCAAGAGTGGCACCACAGCAATGTACAAGTCACATTCGTTTCCATATTTCTTCTGCTCACTTCCGCTTCGCTTCCTCCCATTGGCCTCCCTTGGCCTGCACCTCCAACACAAAGCAGCACTTTAGTCCTTGCCTTAGACTGCTTTCTAGAGGATAAAGACTAAGCTGAAAGTCAAATAGGTCATGCTACTTAATCTGGGAAAGTACTGTCATCCTATTTTATGGAATATAGACAAATGATGTGTGTGAGTTATCCAAAGCCACATGATTGGGAAATGCCGGACCTGGATCTTTAGCTTCTGTTTATTGGCTCCAAATCCATGTATTTCTTTATTCAGATATATACCCGAGATTCATGGCAAATCAATTAACATGCCATTTTTCCCCCTGAATTGTCACGGCCACCCTGGGTGGTAGGGATCATTGTCCTCCATTTATAGATGAGGAAACCAAGGCTCAGAAGGTTGTTGGATCTGCCTGAGATCACATAGCAAGTGGTAGAACTCCAACCCGGTCTGAGTTCTGCTTCATTCCATAGCAGTTAAATAATCCTTCTGTCTGTGTGCCTGTGTGAGAGCTCTGCCTCCACGTCACTGTGACTTGCTCTCAGCCACAGCTGATTAAATAACAGGAAAAATCACCATGGTAGAAATGATTCCGTACAAAAATCTTAGAGAAAAGGCTTTTGAAGTAGGTTTTTTTTTTTTTTTAAAGATTTTATTTATTTATTTGAAAGAGAGAGAGAGAGAGAATGAGCATGAGAGGAGAGAGGTCAGTGGGAGAAGCAGACTCCCTGCCGAGCAGGGAGCCCGATGTGGGACTCGATCCTGGGACTCCAGGATCATGACCTGAGCCGAAGGCAGTCGCTTAACCAACTGAGCCACCCAGGTGCCCAGGTTTTTTTTTTTTTTTTTTTTTAAGTTTTTAGTTTTTTCTTTATATTTTAAAATATGGTTGACATACAATATTATGTTAATTTCAGGTATATAACATAGTGACTCAACAATTATATACATTGTAAAATGCTCACCACTGTAAGTATAGTTACTATCTGTCATGGTACAAAGTTATTACAATATTACTGGATATAATATAACTGGATATTGTTACAATGTAACTGGAAGTTTGTGCCCCTTAATCTTCAAAGTAGCTCATAAACAAACCCCAGTCCTGGCTGTCTCTGTCATTTTGCCAAGGTGTTTTCTATGGAACTCTTTTATAGGAATGCTCAAGCTGCTTAAAAAGATAAACAACTTTTTATCTCCTCCCCCCATGCTTAAAAAGATAAACAACTAGGGCACCTGGGTGGCTTGGTCAATTAAGAGGCTGACTCTTAATTTCGGATCAGGATCCTTGGGATCGAGCCCCATGTAGGACTCCATGCTCAACAGGGAATCTGCTTGAGATTTTCTCTCTGCCTCTCCCTTTTCCCCATCTCGTGCACACTCCTCCTGTAAAATAAATAAATAAATAAATAAATCTTTTTTTTTTTTTTTTTTAAAGATAAGTAACTGGAATTTTCAAAATATAGTAGTTCAGAACCATGGAATGGATTTTGATGTGGTGACTTCAAATCATCACCTATCTATTTGCATGGCTTTCCCTAGCCACCCCAGTCCCTGATCTCTCTGTGGATGATGCAGAATTATCCAATCACTGGTTTTTCCTCTTTGTCTCTTCTTTATGGCATATCATTTGTGGAGGAAAAATATAGGAGGGAAAAATCCCCACCCCAGTGGGAGTGCTTTGAAAAGCTGGAGGTTTTGAAGTCTGGCGTGGGCTGGAAGAAAAACAAGAGGAAAATTTCCTTGAAATGTGAAAATGACCTTGAAACAGATCCAAAATACTTCATTGGGGCAAAGCCTTCCACCATGATGGATCTGTGGAATAATTCCTCACAGCCAACAGCTACAAGATGAAACTGAAGCCCCAGCAGATTGCACGAGGCTGGGCTGATGGTTCCCTCCCTGGCTGGACCACAAAACTCCCCTTGTACACGGAGTCAAACAGATGGCTCTGTATGCAGGTCAATGGAGAGCAGTGTGTCTGTCTTTTTTCCAGTCGGGCTGTCCTCGGTCTCTGTACCAGGACACACTGGCTGGATATTGCACCGGCCCTCTATTGGCTTCCCCTGCCTCCAGGATGGCCGGTCAAATCTGAACAGTGTCATGAGATCCATTAGTTTTCCTTCAGGATCAAATCCAAATGCTTGAGTATCTCATAAAAGACCTCTCCTTGACTGATTTCTGCCTCTTTCCAGTCTCCTTTGGTTTCCTTTATATTCTAGCAACAAGAAGCATATGCTGGTTAGGAGAGGTCATGCTGAAACACATAACAAAATCTCCATGGCTTACAGAAATGATGACTTATGTCTTGATTATGCCACGTGTTCACTGAGTGTTGGCTGGACCCCTGCTCTGTGCTTCTCGCTCACTAGCCAAGGGTCACAGAACTTCTACTAGCTCCACCAGCATTGTCCAGTCAGTAGCTACTAGCCGCAAAAGGCTGCTGAACACGTGAAATAGGGCTAGTCCAAACTGAGATGTTCTGCAAGTATAAAATATACACCTAGAGCACAACACACAGAGTATGAAAAAGGAGACGACATGTCTCATTAATAAGTTTAATATTGAGTACATGGTGAAATGATCCTATTTGGAATATATGAAGTTAGAATATTTAATATATTATTGCAATTAATTTCATCTCTTACTTTTTGTTTAAAAAAAAAACGTGGCTACTAGAAAATTTAAAGTTATGTATATGGCTTGTAGAAATGAGAGCAGACACTTGTACTCACATTTCATCAGCCAAAGCCAGTCACAGGCCCCACCTAACTTCAAAGAGGTGTGGTAGTGCTGTCCCAAACTGTGCTTGAAAGGAGAGGAAGGGGTGTACTCATGGCTATCCGGAGTCACTGCATGGAGCTCTCAGTGGCTTTCTGAACAGGACACAGGTACCTTTGTCAGGCTGTTCCTCTGGGCTGGACGGTCATCTGTTTTCATAGACATTTGGTCAACTGCTACTTCTTCATGTGAGGAGGTGGATCATATGTAACCTTTACTGGCCAAGCCTTTCTGCACCCTTACCTCCCCACCCAACACATGTTTATCATGTATGGTTGATCACACTATTCTCGTTTGATCCTTAGACCAACTTTATGGGATCGGATACTATTATTATTCCCATGTCACAAATGGGGAAACCAAGGAACCAAGAAGCATAACTTGTTCCAGTTCCCACAAACAGTAAATGCTAGAACTGGACTTTGAATTGACACAATTGGGCTACAGATGCACTGCTCTTAACTGTGACTTCTATGAAGCCCGTTTTAGATCTGCATCTTTGACCTGGGTAGTTACAGTTTTGCTTTTAACTGCTTTCCCTATTTTGTCTTAGCTACACACCACCACTAGAGAAATATGCCTAAAAATAACACTGCCTTTAAGAGCCTTTACGGGTATGAAGACTCATTCAAGACTAAATGCACTTCAGGCTCACAGTGAGAAGCAGGCTCTCCATTTCTCCTGCCCTGCCTTCACCTCCCAGCACTGGCTGAGGGATGTGATCCTCCCCAAAGATCTTTGGAGTGTAAATCGTTTAGGGTTCTCTTCTGGCATCAAGCTGAGCCATCAGAAGGGTGGTGGGGGCCTCTGCAGGCTGCCTTGCAGAATCAAGCTGGGTTATGTCCTCATGGCCTTTGATGTAGGGGCCCTGTCATGGGGTGAATTTTGTCCCTTTTCAATTCATATGTTGAAGTCCTAACACCTAGTACCTTGAACTGTGACTATGTTTGAAGATAGGGCCTTTAGGGAAGTAATTAGGGTAAAATGAGGTCATGGAGGTAGGCTACAATCCAGTAGGACTGGTGTCCTGATAAGAAGAGGAGATTAGGACACAGACACACACAGAGGAAAGACCAAGTGAAGACACAGAGAGGAGGCCATCTGTAAGCCAAGGAGAAGAGGCTCAGAAAAAACAACCCTGCTAACACCTTGATCTCTGACTTCCAGCCTCTAGAACTGTGAGACAACACATATGTGTTGTGGAAGCCCCCCCAGGATGTGGTGCTTTGGTAGGCTAGTCCACACACCACCGCCAGTGTCGTTCACCACATCACATAGTGCCTCCTGTGTGAAGCCTGTGGAAGGAATTCTTTCAGAAACTCTGTTCTGGGAAAGTAATTATGGATTGGTTCTCCTTTTTGCTCTGGCTGCCAGGAAACTGGACGTCAAACTTGAAACTACACCATCGCAGCCATGTGAGACTTTATGGCCTGGGTTTTTGTGTTCTTTCCCCCATGTTAATTGATGATTCTTGGGGGTATTTTTCCTTCATTCTCACTTTTTATGTGTATTTCCCCAGTCACTAGAAGTCACTGAAGTTAAAAATAAAGTGGCTGGAAATGTAGAAGTTGATGCTTAGGGTAATTATCATAATGATAGCAAGTAATGTTGCATCATTGCTTGAGTGTGAGATGCTCCTTTCAGTTCTTTGCATATATTATCTCATTTAATTCTTACACAAACCTACCATGGGAGATGCTATTACCCCGTTGTACAGATGAGGAACAGACACAAGAAGATAAATCATTTGCCCAGCTTCTGCAGTGTATAAGTGGCCATGGCAGACTTTGAAGGTGGGATGGTCTAACTGAAGGCTTGAACCATTTAGCTAACAGAAATGGGCATACCCTATTCCAGCTTTGGGCAGCTTGTCTCTGCTTACAAGCAAGGGAAGCGAGCAGTGGTGCAGGTAAGAGGCCTACTTATGGGAGTGACTGGAAAAGCCGGTGGGTCTGAGTGAGACACAGAGCCCCTGAAGGCTCTGAAATACTCCCTGATGTTTCCCTGGGCTCTGGACTGAGGACATTCATGAGCAGAACCACAGGAGCTCTTCTAGCTCTAGGAGCTTCATCGTCCATCTCCCCCTCTCCCTCACAACTAAGCCAGGCCAGTATTTGTGGTTCCACAGAACCCACTTCTCCCTGGGTGTGACTCTTCTGCTCTTTTCAACCCCCCAGAAGCCAGTCTTGTCTTCAAGAAAGAGCTCAGAAGTTCCTGCCTACAGGAGTGCTTTCTCGGGTTTGGGGCCCTTCTGTCCCTCCCTGAATTTGTAACTTGCTATGTTTTTCTTTCCTATAGTGCCTGCCACTCTCATAAGGCAGCCTATAATTCCTCTGTTCTCTCTTCTAGACTCTGAGCTCCTTAGGGGCAAGGACTGTGTTTTATTCATCATTTATATACCGCACTCAGGTTTGGCCCAGTGTGGGGGCTTCGTAAGGGTTTGTTGAATGAATGACTTTATGAATGTGAGATTGGAATCCTTGGTTTTATTTGTGCCTGCAAAGTCTTTCTCCATGAAGATTTATCAGGCAGAGAAATTAATTTTTTTTGTGGATCTGCGCTGGTATTCAGATTACTGACAGTGTTATTTTCCTGCGTGTGGTCTCATGGAGACTTCACTGCAGAGTGAAAAAAAAAATATGAAGGAACAGGCAGGCAAATAAACAAATATGTGCAACTCAGATTTGCATAATGCTTTATGGTTGACAAAATCATTTCATAAAGATTCTGCCGGTAATTTTAGCATCCTCATTTTATGGATGAGGTAAGAGGGAGTGACTTTGTCCAGCGTCGCTCAGCCCAGGAGAGGGTTTGGGGTGGGCTCCTATCCAGAACAGGGGCTTTGGATCAGACAGGTCCTGGGCATCAAGCCCATTTTGATCACTTGTGAGCCTCATTGAAATTCAATTTCCTTATTTCTAAAGTGGCAATAATAATAGAAGCTAGGGTAGTTGCTACACATCGAGAGTTAAGTACAAAGGCTCCGGAAATGCTCAGTGAATCAATTGATCCACAACTTGACTCTGTAGAAAGTTTTGCAACAATCAACAGGCTGTTAAGGGAACACTGGCATTACTTTATGTGCTCCGCACTACACTCATTCTTCCCCCTAACTTTCACTCATTCACTTCCCTCTAGACCTTGCAGTTGCTAAGATCCTTACTTCTTGCCACGTGGACTTTATTTCATGACTCCTGGCCTTGCTTTGGACTCCCACTCTCCCCAAGCTCACTCTCCAAGAGTTGTTCTTTTGCTGAGTTGGAAACTTCTTTCTCTTCTTGCACAACTTCTCTGATTCCACAGCTGTGACGCCCCACCTGGCAGGGAGCTCTGCTGTGGAGACAGAGCTGGCTTGGGGGCCTCCGCCAGGAACACAGAGACCTCACTGCTTTGGCCTGGCAGAGCTCACCTTCCTTCAATTCTAGTCAATGCACAAGAGAGGGCCTGCATCATTCTGAAGCCAACATTTTTAAGGCGTTGGACAATTTGATGGTGGAGTTCATTCCCCCCCTCCCATCTGGCCTGGCTCATCGTGATCTGTCAAGTGGGGCCAGAAGGACTGCCAGATTGGGTAATTTTCTCAGAAAAGAGCTATAAAGATGAGAGTTTCAGATGTACTTTCAGCATGAATCATACATCGCAGGCACCCAGGCCAAAATGAAGCACATGTCCACTGGGGGGGGCGGGTGGTCAGGCAAAACCTAGTCCAGGTTAGGTGTGACATCCTTGGGGTTGTCACATTCCAAGGAAAGTTCTGCACCTATGATTTTGGGGGCTTATTTTAGGTATTTCCATCGACCCTTAAGGTTGAATTCATATTAGTATTCATGCAACAAATTACTAAGCCTTGAACTGGTTGATGTGGTCCTGGCAGTCTAGTTGGGAAGATGGACATGTGAAGTGACCGTTGCTGGGGTGAGGGAAGTATGGGGTGCTGGGGGATATTGCACAGGAGGCCCTTGATCCCGGCTTGGTAGGGATGGTGGAGAAGAGGATGACAGATGTTAGAGAAAACTCATCAGCAGAATTGATCCTGTAGCCAAGGTCAAAGGGATGAATGGAAATTAGCTACTTGAAGAAGGGAGATAAAGAGTGATCCAGGAGGAGAATATATATAATATGTGCTAAAGACTGGAGGAGAGAAGTGTGCTGTGTTTGAGGAATGAGTGTAATTTTCAATGGGACTGGGGTGTAAGTAATGACGGTGTGAGGATGAATGAGAAATGAGGGCTCTCACTCTCTACTTTTCCCACTCCCCTGTACCCCAGCTCCTATCCAGGTAGGGTTTGCATGAGCTAAATGTGCTCAAGAATTTGTGTCAAGGAGGAAATTCCCTACAATCATAAATTCATAAATTACTAAATCTCTGGTGGGACATTTAAAAGCCATCCATCCAAGCCCATCTTTCTTGGTTTTGTCACTCATTCTTCTGTTTATGCATCCATTTACCCCAGTGGTCTGAGCCCATTTATTCCTTTCTCATTCACAGTGCAACTCTTGAGTACTAATGTGACTTCAAATGGCATTTTAAGAAATGGGAACTTTACCAGGAAGTCAGTAAAGTTACATCAGAAGTTTTTAAAGGAAGGCCAGAGTCAGTTGAGAGGAATAAATTGTTAATATGAGAGAAAATGGACTTGAGATGGTTAGTTCAGAGGCAGAGAAACTATCTGGAGAGCAACAATAACAGTCCAAGGTAGAGGAAATGACCATATGAAGCAGATCATTAAGCAGAGGATGAGCAAAAAAGGAGGGTTCTGGAGAGATTGCTCAAGAGTGGTGTATAAATACCGCATCAGGAGTAATGCGCTGCTTGCTTCTTCATTAACCAGGGCAGTGGTTCCCATCCTTGGCTACAGAGTAGAATCTCTTGGAGGAAATGCAGTCCTGGGCTTTTCCTCAGGTGAAATGAATTAAATTTATTGCAGTAGGGCTCTGGTTCCCAGGTGATTCTCCTGCGTAGCCCCCACTTAGAATGGTCATCCTAAGGAGGAGTTCTCCAGGCCTTTGCTCTTTGAATTGGGAGTGACGTGACTTCCGAAAGTCAGGCAGGGAGCAGTCCAGTGTTATACAGACAGATGGATTGAGTATGTTAACAGATACCTAGGCAGAGTTGTCTGGACTTCGAATTGTTATATAATTTATCACTTTTAACTGGGACCCAACATTTTTAACTGGGACACTTTTAACTGGACACAACCCTGGTCTGCAGGTACAGGCAAACAAAGACAAATGGCAGCCCCGTCTACATTGTGTCGCAAGTTCCACTCCTCCCCTTCTCTCAAGAACCTTCCCCCAATCAAGCTTTCACCCCATTATTCACAAAAACTTTTCTTGTCTGGTTTCCTCAGTTTCCAGATTATTAAAACTGATGATCAGTTGTCCGTCCATGTTTTAGCCCAACAATTCAGATGCTGTCCTTGTGTTGCCATGTCCTGAATTTATGTTGCTAGCTCTGACTTCTTCAGTGAAATCTCGAGTATTCTTCCTAACTGTCAATCTGACATCTTGCCTGGTTGATAAACATGTCAGACTTGAATTTCCCACAATGAGCTCCTGCATCCCCCTGATTCTCACACAAGATCTATTTCTTCATATTCGTCCATAGTAAGATACCACTGCACACTCATTAGAATGGTTAGTACCATCGAAAAACAAAACAAAACAAAATTCAGAAAACAGCAAGAAGGATGCTGATAAGGATGTGGAGAAAAAGGAACACTTACACATTGTTGCTGGAAATGTTAATTGATAAAGCCCCTATGGAAAACAGTGTCAAAATTCCTCAAAAAAATTATATATAGAATTACCATATAACCCAGCAACTCCTTTTCTGGGCGTATATCCAAAGGGAATGAAATCAGGTTCTTGAAGAGGTATCCGTACTCCCACATTCATTGCAGCATTATTCACAATAGCCAACATATAAAAACAACCTAAGTGTCCATCTACAGATGGATAAAGGAGATGTGATGTGTGTATTAAATACATATATTTATATAAAATAGAACATTATTCAACCATGAGAAAGAAGGAAATTCTGCCATTTGTGACAACATGGGTAGACTTTGAGGGCATTATACTAAGTGGCTGCCAGGGACTGGGGATGGGGGAAATGGGGACACGTTGGTTGAAAGGATACAAAGTTTCAGTTAGAAGATGAGTAAGTTCTGGAAATCCAATGTGCATCAGGGCAACTTTCGTTAACAATACTGTATTATATACCTGAAAGTTGCGGAGAGAGAAGGTCTCGAACATTCTCACCACACACACACACAAAGTAATCATGTGAGGTAATGGCTGTGTTATGTGATCCTGTTGCGGTAATCATTCTCAATACATAGCGTGTGCCAGATCATCACATTGTACACCTTAAGTTTACACAATGTTATATGACAATTATATCTCAATGAAGCTGGAGAGAAAAAAAACAAACCATCAACCCCTTCCATCTAGTTGCTCAGACCTAAACTTTTACTGCCTTTTCTGTGCATCCTCTCTTTCTCTTACTTACACATTTAGTTTGTCCACAAGTGCTTTCGAAGCATATCCAGAATTTGTCCACCTTTTACCTGCAACAGCCCAGCACTCCATCCTGAGACTCCATTATTTCTTGCTTTGATTATCACACTAGTGGGTCTCTGTCTGCTTCTGGTTTTGCTCTCTTTCTACCTCGCTCCAGCACTGCAGCTAAACTCTATTTTTAGTTTTATTTTATTTTAAAAATGGAATTTTAAAGGTTTTTGTTTGTCTGTTTCATTGAAGTATAGTTGACTATGTTACTTTCATTTCAGGTGCACAGCATAGTGATTTGACAATTCTATATGTTACTCAGTGAACATATATTTTCTAGTCCCTATAAAAGATAAGTGTAGTCCCCATTTGTCACCATACATTATTACAATATTATTGACTATATTCCTTATGCTGTACTCTTTGTCCCTGTGTCCTGTTTGTTTCTTTATTTTCAAATTTTTATTTAAATTCTAGTTAGTTAACATACAGTGCCATATTGTTTCAGTAGAATTTGGTGGTTCATCACTTACATACAACACCCAGTTCTCATCACAACAAGTGCCCTTCCTTAACACCCATCACACATCTAGCCTGTCCCTACCCACCTCTCTCCATCAACTCTCAGTTTGTTCTCCATCATTAAGAGTTTCTTATGATTTGTTTCCCATTCCCTTTTTCTCCTTCCCATATGTTCATCTGTTTTTTTCTTAAATAAGTGAAATTATATGGTATTTGTCTCTCTGACTGACTTATTTCACTTGGCAAAATATGCTATAGCTCTGTCCATATCATTGCAAATGGCAAGAATTCATTCTTTTTGATGACCAAATAATTTTTCTTTGTATATATATACGCCACATCTTCTTTATCCATTCATCATTCAGTGGACATTTGGCTAAATTACATTTTTAAAGTACATGTCAGTTGCTCTCATTTTGCTGTTCAGAACCTTCCTATGGCTTCCTGTCTCACGGAGCAAAAATCGGAGTCCTTCCCGAAACTGTCAAGCTCTACACACTGTCACACCATCTCCTACCTTGTTTACAACCGCTGCTCCCATAACTTACACAGTGTTGTAGCCACACTGGCCTTAGGCTTGATCCTGAAGCCACTCTGGGGCAGATGATCATTTTCTCTAACCTGGATTGTTGGCATTTCTGCTGCCTTTGGGTCTTGGTGGTAATGTTCCCTCTGACTGGAATGCCCCACACTCTGATATCTGCCTTCTCAATCTCTTATTTCCTTTGAATCCTTGGTCGGAAGTCACCTTTTATCAGAGGTCTTGCAGGAACCCCTGCCCTCCAGCACACAATGTATTCTTCATCCCCCTTTGTGCTTTCTATTCCTCCATAGTATTTTCACCCCTTGACATACTTCATATTATACTAACTTATTTGTCTCCTACTTACTTAAATATAAGTACTATTGGGGCAAGGAAATTTTTTTTTTTTATCCCCAGTGCCTAGAAAAGTGGCTAAAAATATGATGTGTTCAGTAAATACTCAATAAATAAGTAAATGACCAGAATTGGAGGGAAGGCTGCTGTCTGGTTTTTGAGGGGATAATAACAATGCCTTCCCAGTGGCCCACCACAGGAAGCCAGGGACAGTAGCGATGGATGTCCTGTGTGGATGTATTGGGACATGTAGTTCCACAGATATTTCTGAGTGCTTACCTCCATGTTGGGAGCAGTTTCCGGGCTGTTTTTGACCTTGTAGAGCTCCCAGGCTGCTGAAAGATAAGTCGATATAAACCGTGATGTTATGAAGAAGGACTTACACAGAACAAGGAAGTGTAGGCATATGGAGTGGAAGCAGAAGGGAGGAGAGATTCAGAGGAGGAAGGGTGGCTTACTGGGGAAGCTTCCACAGAGAAGGGGGCATTTGAGTTACACTTGAATCAGATGAGAACTTCAGTAGAGGAAGGATGGAGGAAAGGATACAGCACGGAAGTAGGAAAGAGCAGGCTGTGTTTGGTCAGTGGGGAGGAGGCCATCATGATGGCTTTGTGAAGTAAATGGAAGATTTAGGGGGGTTACACATACAGATAGATAGTAGAAAGGCAGGTCATTTTGGGGGAAGAGGATGGTGCCATGTTAGAGAATTTGGCTGTTTTTCAGTAGGGAGTCCTTTGCATTTTGGACACATTAGGGGATGTGATATAGCTGACTTTATGGCATAATAAATCAGCCTATCAAGTTGAAGAGACCAGAAGTTTTGAGACTAGTTAGGAGATTATTTCCCAGATACAAGATCATGGGCTGAAGAAGAGACACCTGCTTGCTCATTGTGACCATCTTTCCTCTATGGAAGTCCTTACCTAAATTCAATACTTCTAGGAGACTTTTTTATTCACTTTCTCCATATCTATTTATACCGCATTGATCTGTTCCTCCATCCATCCCATTAGTTTGTACATGTTGAATAAGCATCTGCTCTTTTCTAGGACTCTGCCAAGTGTGCTAAGAACACAGGGATGGATAAAGCAGACATTGATGATGTTAAGGACAAGAAGGAAAGGAATAGAGGAATGCAAGGAAATAACTAAAAGGAGGACTTCACTTCATGGTAACAGCTCCTCTCTGAGGAAATCACACTGTGATTCTGAAGACTAGGAGTGGGGCAGGGGAAGGGAGAAAAGAAAGACTTTCAGGAAGAAGGGACACATGTATAAAGGCACTACAGGGAGAAACATTCTCTGGGTCTCCCTTGCCAGAATGGGAGCACTGCATCTTTACTACCCCCAGAGCACCTGGAGCGTAATAAGTGCTTACGAAATACTAGTTTAATGAATGGAGAAAGGCATGAGCCAAGTGCACTTGTGATTGGCTATTTAACAGATGCCCCAGATCTGTCTGAATCGGATGTGGCTTCATTCCAGTGTGCCTTGTATTTAAGTGAATTACTGATCTGGGCAGTAACCAGTGATCCATCCTCATAATGGTTACAGTCTGGGAGTACAGGGGAAAAGCATCTTGTATGTGTGTGTATGTGACAGAATTCTAGAGATACTTTGTTGATTATAACATTAGTTCTAATTTATGCTCTTTTATTGGTGATTCATTCTTCCTGGAAATCAGAGGGAAAGAGGGGATCAGAGCTGAAAAAGGTTTTAGAGATCAGGTCCCCCATCACTTTGTTTTCTTCCAAGATATAAAGGGACTCAGTACCTTGTTTGTGGTTGCATAGCTGGTTATATAAAAATAGTGAAATAGGGGGTATTGGACATAAAAGGAAGTTGTCAAAGACTGAACAATAGTTTCTCAATTCTCAAAAGGCAGAGAAAGAATTCTAAGGGGGAAGGAGGAGGAGGGTTGTTGCTGGTAAATGCTAAAAACAAACCAACCCAAACTAACCAAATAAACAAACTACAAACAACAACAACAACAACAACGAAGACAACAACAACCACCCAAAACCCAAGTTCTGGAGTAGGGTCTAAAACAAGGAACTAAAAAGGAACTGTTTTTTCAGATATGGTCTTTCTGCTTCTGAGAAATAACATAAAACGCACCTGAATCTAGTTTTCTTCAGAGAGCTATAAAGATTTTTACGTAGGAATTTTCCTAAAAGTCTTTGCTTTTTCTCCAGGACCACCTGGTGATTATTTGGCCAATAGAGCGACCCCTACAGTCAGCAGTCTGCTTTGTTGTTTTATCCATGCGCTTGTGGTGTTGGATCTGAGGAATCTTTCCCTGATCCAAGGTCACAAAGGTCTTCTCCTATGTTTTCTTCTAGGAATTTTATAGTTTCATATTTTACATTTAGGTCTGTGATCCATTTAGAGCTAATCCTTGTTTATGACACAAAGTGGATTCAAGAATGTTTTGTTTTGTTTGCATATTTAGTTCTAGCACTATTTGTTGACAAGACTAGCCTCCTTGACCAAATACCCTTTGCACCTGTATTGAAAATCATATAATTGTTTATGTCCTTATATCTTTGGACTCTATTCTGTGCCATTGATCAATGTGTCTATCTTTGTGCTAATACCACTATTTTGATTAATGTAAATTTATAATAGGTCTTGCGATCAGATAGTGGAAGTCACCCAACTTTGTTCTCCTTTTAAAAATATGTTTTTTTTAAAAGATTTTTTTATTATTTATTTATTTGACAGAGAGAGATCACAAGTAGGCAGAGAGGCAGGCAGAGAGAGAGGAAGGGAAGCAGGCTCCCTGCTGAGCAGAGAGCCCGATGTGGGGCTTGATCCCAGGACCCTGAGATCATGACCTAGGCTGAAGGCAGAGGCTTTAACCCACTGAGCCACCTAGGCGCCCCAAAAATATGTTTTGATTAATCTAGACCCTTTGCATTTTCATATGAATTTTAGAATCAGTTTGTCAATTTACTCAAAAAATTATGCTGGGATTTTGATTGGGTTAGCACTGAGTCTATCCATCAGTTTGGGGAGAATTGACATCTTCATACTGAGCTGTTCACCATAAGGGTGGCAGTAATCTCTGTTTATTTGGGTCTTCTTTAACTTCTCTCAGCAATGTTTTACAGTTTTCAGTATATGAGTATTACACAGCTTTTTCGGATTCATTCCTAAATATTTTATATTTTTGATGTTATTGGAAGTGATATCTTTTTATAATTTTAATTTCTGATATTCCACTGCTAGTATATAGAAATACAGTTGGTCTTTGTGTTACTGATCTTATACCCTACATCTGTGCTAAACTCACTTATTTCTAGTAGTTTTTTTTTTTTTTTTGTAAAGTCTATAGGATTTTCCACGTAGATGATGGTGTCATCTGTGAATAAAGTCAATTTCACTTCTACCTTTCCAATCTTGATATCTTTTATTATTTTTGGTTTTGTCTGAAATCACTTTCAAGGCAGTCAACTGGGCAGTTGTGGGATTCAACTTGTTTACTTCCCTCATCTCTTGAAAACCAATATTTCATATAAGTATATATGAAAAACATATTACATACGAAAAAGATACGTATCATACGGATGAGAGTAAATCTAGTCTCTCTTGATCCATGTTGACCAGAAGCAGAATTTTCCCCACTTGGATTTAAGCTAAAGACAAAAGATGAGATTTAAAAAATAATCTTAACACCCTTTGTGAAGGTCATAGCCTCTGCCCATAGAGCTCTTTGAGCCCACTGCACTTAATTTCTCATGGGAACAGAGCAACTATGAAGAGATATTATTATTACGGGGGCAGCAGGGACCAACAGACCAAAAATATTTTCAAGATCAATGTGATGGTGACAAAAACGATCCTTGCATGTGGGTAGTCCTTCATGGTTTATCAATTGCTTTCACATTTGTGAACTCATTTGGTTCTCATGGCATGATGCAAAACTAATGAGGGAGATTATCCCAATTTATTGATAAGAAAATGGAAGCTCAGAGAAGTAAAGTGAATATTTCAAGAACATACAGTTAAGGAGAAAAGACTTGGGAGCTGCTTCTCGAACCCAGTGCCATCTGACTACTTGTTTAATTCTTTAAAAAAAAATATGCTTATTATGGGGAATTTCAAAGATACACTAAGGTAGCCAGAATTGCATAATGAATGCCTGTGTACTTATTATGTAGCTTTAAGTTATGAACTCATAGGCATTCTTGCTTCATTTGTACCCCCATCCACTTGACTCTACTCTGTAGGATAAATCTCAGCTATAGTATCATTTCCCAGGTAAATAGTTTAATAGGGACTCTAAAAGCTAAGGAGCTTTTTAAAAAGATGTAATCATAATACCAGCTCATACCTAAAATCAACTTTAATCCCTTCATTTCCTCAATTATCCAGTTTACAAATTTCCAGTTATCTCATAATGTCATAACTTTTTAGTTTATTTGAATCCAAATAAGTCCCACACATTGCTATTGGTTTCTCTTAATGCGTATGCTTCTTCTCTACCTCTTTTTTCCCCCTTGTAATTTATTTATTGGAAAAGGAGATTATTTTCCTATAGTGTTTCCCAGTCCGGATTTTGCTGATTGTATTTATGTGGTATGCTTTAACATGTGCCTTTTCCTTTGTCCTTCCTGAGGTTTGGGTGTTGTACCTAGAGACTTGATCAGATTTAGGGTCAATGACGCAAGCCTCACTGTGGCCATACCCCTTTTTGTAATTTGACTTTGCCTTCCTCCCGTCAAATAGTGGAATCTGTTTCCTGAACCCATGATTCTTGGCTGACCGTATAACTTGCTTTGACTAGTATAATATGGAGGAAGTGACCCTCTCTGAGGCTGTGCCTTAACAGTCCATATAATTTCCACTTTCACCATTGTGCAATAACCTGCCAGGAGAAGAGGCCTGCCTGTCTAGCTCCTTTCATATGCACAAAGAGAGAGACTCAGAGACCCAGCTGTGTCAGCTGGGCCCAGGTCCCAACTGACCCACTGGCTGGATGCTGTTCCGTGAGTAGGCCCGTGTACCTTGAGCACATCTGCCTAGCCAATGCACAGAATTGTGAGAAACAAACTCTCGGTGTTTTAAGTCATTAAGTTTAGGGTGATTTGTTGTATGGTAAAGGCTAATGAAATGGGGGGGGGGGAGATTTATCCACATTTCACTGAGAAAAACCAAAGCCCAAGTGGGGAAGATGTCCTAGCTAAGAATGCTGTAGAACTAGATTAGAATGTAGGATTTCTGACTTCTAGTCCAGTGCTCTTGCCATGTCTGTGGTTCTCTCTCTTTCTTAAATTTACTGGCTCTCCTAACCTAACTCTCTCTTATCCTAAAGTAACCCCTGAGCTTGAGCTTCCTGACACCTCCAGAAACCCTGTAAACTGAACTGTGTTTAATAACTTGGCTATTAGCCAGGGCTCTAGAAATTCCCTACAGGGAAATAGAAACGGAATGTCTTCAGTGAAGTTTCAGCTTTAGCTATATTTTTAATTCCTATTGTTACTCAGTCTTTGGGGAAAGAAACTTGAAAACTCTCAAATTGGGGTGGATGTAGAGAAGAACTGCAGTATGCACAGGGTTATGGGCTTTTAAAAGTATCCAAGCCAACAACCACTTTTTGTGTAAGCCAAGTAGGTGTTGACTGATTCTATCAATTTGTAAGTCCAAACAACTTCCAGATGGTTCCAATAATAGGAAAAGTGTCTTATATTTGATTAGTGCCTTTCAGTTACAAAGCAGTTTCACATCCGTGCCCTTATTCTAACCCCACAATGGAGCTTATGAGGAAGTAGGCCAGGGGTTATTGGTCCCATTTTCCAGGTGAGGAAACTGAGTCGTAGGAAGGGGATGTGACTTGGACAAAGTCAATGTCTAAGCAAGAAGCAGAGCCCAGATTTAAAGCAAATCTGATTTTGTAGTCAATGATTGCTACACTCCACTGCCTTAACTCTTGTCCATAGAGTTTCTTTCGGGTATCCTCCATCTGTCTCCATTTTTGTAACAACAATGAAAAGAACAGCTATGATGTGGCAAGTATAGGAGATAGGGACCCAAAATAAAGGAGCTCACAGAGCTCGGCTCTGACAGAGCAATAGATATAGAGACAAATGTAATAATGATAAATAATGATAATGATAATAATAATAATAATAATAAATTTTAACCAAGGGCTACATGTCTAATTGTATTCTGAAAGTTTTACATGTCTTATTTAATTTTGAAAACAATCCTGTATGGTCCCTGCTGCTGTTGTCCTCATTTAATAGATGAGGCATTTGAAGCATAATCATGTTTGTTTTTGTTTTGTTTTGTTTTTAAGGGGGGAGGGACAGAAGGAGAGGAAGAGAGAGAGAATCCTAAGTATGCTGCACACCCAAGGCAGAGCCTGACACAGGGCTCAATCTCACGACCCTGAGATCGTGACCTGAGCTGAAATCAGGAGTCAGACGCTTAACTCACTGAGCCCACCCAAGCGCCTGGCATAATCATGTCTTAAGTGACTGGTGCTTCTTTTTTTCCTTAAAGATTATATTTATTTATTTTAGAGAGAAAGGGAGAGAGAGAGAGAGCGCGCGCACGAGCATGAGTGGGAGAGGCAGAGAGAGAGGGAGAGAGAGAGAGAATTCCAAGTAGACTGTACACTGAGAACAGAGCCCAACTCAGGGCTTGATCCCAGGACCCTGAGATCATGATCTGAGCTGAAATCAAGCGCTGGACACTTAACCGACTGAGACACCTAAGCACCCCTCTTTTTATTAAAGGAGCACAGCTTGCAAGTGGTGGAACTGGGATCATAAGTTTCAGAGTGGAGGTCTTCACAAGGTAAAGAGAAGCATAAGGGAGAGAGATCCCTTATCTTCCAGGAAAAATTCAGGAAGACTTCATTGAAAATAATTTACATGAACTGGGACATGAAGGGTCTTGGGTCTGTCAGGAGGCACAGGCACTGTGGTGTGTCAGTGGTGTTAGGGAATGTTAGTGGCATGGCTGTGGACCAGAGAGCAGTTCAATACCATGAAACTTAATATGGAAGTATTCCCACAAGGAGCTATGTATACATTCGCAACTCAGATGCTTATAGCCCAGTAGGTGGTTTGGGTGTTTGTCAGTTCCTTTGACCTCACACCGTGGAACTTGGCCCGAGAACACAAGGCTAATCTGCTTGTCCGGTCCATTTACCTGTGTCTGGCTCCTTTTGCCAACTCTCATTTGTGATGTTTGCTCTCCAGTTTCAGTCTAGTCCACACCCCACGGGCTACTTCTCGGTATCAGGGCTAATTATCATCATTATTGAGAATTTTACTTAGCATAATTACTGTCAACATGCATTTTGATTAATAGTCATTAACAGTAATTTCTTAGATTCATTATTATTGCTGGGATTTAATTATTTAATTAATATAACAATTAATAATAACTTGTATTTATATGGGGCTTGATAGTTTGCAAAGTGGTTTCAAATGCAGAGTCCCATCTGATCCTCCCCGAAACTCCAGGTGTTAGGCAGGTTGTGGGTTGTTAGCCCTGTTTTATAGACAAAGGAAGCTTAGGTGAGAGAATGAGGACTCGCGAGGTTCCCGCCTCCCATTCTGGTTCTCTGTCTTTCTCTGTCTGCAGTGTCTCAGAGTTTCACCCAGGGTGATATTTGAACCAAATCTTAGGGGACGGGTCACAGTCATCCAGCCGGCAAAGAAAGGGGGAGGGTAGTGAAGGCAAAGGGAATAGAAATCATCAGGACGCTGGTGGTGTAGAAAGAGCATGGTCCATTCAGAGAGCTACCAGGATTTCCGAACGTCCACAGGGCAGAGTGGGAAGCTTTGGGGAGTCAGGTAAACTTGGATTTGGGTCTTTATTCTGTCACCTGCGTGATCCTGGGCACTTAACTTCAGAAAGTTAAGTTTCCTTAACTTTCTGAATCTCGGTATAATAAAAGTATAAAAGTATCTCACAGGTTTCTGAGACCTTGTGAAAGAGTGCTATCCAGAATCAGACACGTCATAGGCCCTCAATAAGAGAGAGCCATGTAGTTTCATTGGCCTGATGACAGAGTAGGATGGATTCTGATGGTGTGGTGGGTCAGAGTGTGATGTGAGGGTTCTAGAAGGATGTATGGAAGTCACCTTATAGGAAGTGCCAGTAATCTGGGCTTTGTGATGTAGGTCCCAGAGAGTCACGGGAAGGTGGTCAGCAGGATAGATGTGGTCAGTTCTGTGGTTTAAGAGGCTCATTCTGGCATCAGTGTGGCAGGGAGCGACGGGTTGGGGGGCTATTTAAACACTCCTGGAGCAGAGGTGGGAAGGTCTACACTGAGTTATGACAACAGGAGAGAAGAGGGTACAGGCAGGAGACCATCACCTGGTCTAGTGCCTGAGGATGGATACGTGTGGGTTTAGGAGCAGGAGGATTAGGCCACGGTTTCTCATTTGGGCAAATTTATGGCTGACGGGCCATCCGCACAATGTTGCCTTCCGGCGGCTTCCTGTTAGAGCCTTGTGGTCCCTTCCTGAGGATGGAGATACTCTACGATTCCTTAAAGTACAGCCGTCTGACGCATTGCAGCCGGACAGAACCTGTTGACCAAATGAAAGAACACTTTCATTTTCTTTGTTAATCAGTACTTCCCAGCATGAGAAAGTTCAGCAGAAACCAATTATAATTCAATATCCCTGAAGCGAGTGAAATGAAAAAATAAGCAGAAACCAGGTGGTGTCCGTGCAGAATGAATCCAGAGGGGCACTGTTTATGTCTGTTTTGAAAAAAACGAGAGGAGCCCAACTTTTGGATCCAGGATAAATTAGCTCTATTTCTGTTTCCTGAGTTAAATTCTGTCAATCCAGAGTTCTAAAAAAATTTAGCCCCAAACGTTTGGATCTGCCTATTGGCTCTTTCCAAACATACTCTTATTTCAAGGGCAGGTTTTGCTTTCCACGGTGAGCAAGTTTCCAAATCATGGCATACTGGAATGATGAGACACGAAATGATAATAGTATCATTTTTATATTAAAATTTTTGTTAAAATGGAAGTCTTTCCTAAGTACTTTACTTCCAGGACTGTGTAAGTTTGTGATCCTAGAAGCAGGCAAACACAAATTATTATTCTCATTTTACACACAATAAAATGGAGGCACAGAGATCAGGGGTCTTGTCCACCTGACAGTGGCACTTCTGGGTTAGGATCACCTCACTTTAGTTCCAAGGAGGCCAAAGCACAAGGCATTAGTCATAGGCAGTAGAGAGTAGTGAAGTGTGGGAGTTAAGTGTGGGACTTTGGAGTCAGTCCATTTAAATCCCATCCCTACCACCTATTAGCTGTGGGACTTTGGGCCTGCCTTAGCCTTAGTTTCCTTACATGTCAGTTGGAGGTTACTACTTCTCCTGGTTGTTGTGGGAATCCAACAAGGTCAAGATAGAACAATGTACCTTCTCATTTCAGAGCCTGCCATGTATTCAATCTTCCATAAATGATGACTGTTGTTATTAATTTAGTAGGTACACTTTGGAGTGGCTTCTTGACTCACAGAGTTTTGGAGAGGGGCGCCTGGGTGGCTCAGTTGGTTAAGTGTCTGCCTTCGGCTCAGGTCATGATCTCAGGGTCCTGGGATGGACACCTACATCGGGCTCCTTGCTCAGCGGGAAGCCTGCTTCTCCCTTTCCCTCTCCCACCCTGCTCATTCTCTCTGTCTCTCAAATAAATAAGTAAAATCTTAAAAACAAAAAAACAAAAAACAAAGAGTTTTGGAGAATAACCCCTCAACGCACAGGGACGAACCCAAGTAGCCATGTTTGTGTCCCTAGATGTAGATGGTTGATTCATGGGTAGACACTTACCGACCCCGGGCCAATCAGAGATCTGGCCTTGGATTTAAATAATGAAACAGAGTGCAGTCTCTCTGTAGTTGTGGAGGCCCCACAGCTATGGAAAACCAGACTCCTGCCGCATGGAGGAAGAACGGGGGTGGGTAAGAGAGAATAAGGCCTGTGGGTAGAAAGACAAGAGGGACAGAGGACCCTAGGGAGTCCAGTTGTTCCTGAGGCCCCAGTGGCTTCCAGCCCCTCTTATGCCCAAGTGCTAACCATTTCCTTAGTTATTTCCTCAATTCTGACATACCTACCACCCATCATTTACCTAAGTGAGTTGAATTTAGATTCTCGTCATTTACAGATAAGAGTCCTGACTAATGCCATTATTGTTTGCCAATCTTAGTCACCCACTCGGGTGACATTCTGGTCAGATTAGAAAGTCCTTGGAAATAGAGTCACAAGACAGATCCAGAAATCAGCAGCGAAGAATGGAGTATGCATGCCAGCTCACTGCCTATTTCGTGTGTGACCTTGGCCACGTTGCTTCATCTGGTGCCTCAGTTTCTTTCTCCACAGAATGGAATTCTGCCTGAAAGTATCTGGCACCTGGTAGGTGCCCAGTAAACATTAGCTCCTTTTCCATCTCCTTTTTCTCTTTCCTATTTCTCTTCCTTTTCGTGATGCTGATGTCTGCCTTATTGATACCCACACGGGAACAAATCTGCTGTGACCATGAGTCTGCCATCAGAATGACGTTCCTCAGTAGTATCGTTATTCACTCTCAGTGCCACTCCCCATTAGAGCCCCACCCCCATCCTGGCCCTTCCTTTGTTCTCTTAGTCTCATGACACACACAAGTACTTGCAGTTCTCCAAGCATGTCACATGCTCTCTGCTCTCTGGATCTCAGTGTGTGCTGGCTCTGTGTGCACGAGTCAGACAGTCCTTCCTCTGTTGGATTCTGGCGGCCCTTCGCTCTGCTCTCAGCCTAGACATCACTGCCTCCTGAAAGTGTGCTCTAACTGTCTCCACCCTCGGGCAGATGAGTTAGCCTTTCTTTCCAGCCCTGTAAGCGTGGTGTCCTTCCTGACTGTAACACCGAATCCCATTCTCTTAGAGTTCATTGCCTGCTTACTTGTCCCTTTCTCTTCTTTTTTTGCATCAGTTTCCCCCAGTTTACCTCTCACCCCTCTGACTTTGATGACAGTGCCAGTCCTCCCCACCCCCATTTTACCCACTCACGGCTCCAGGTACCTCTTCTTCATGGCACCCGTTACAGTGTGAAAGTCATCTCTGCTCTTGGCTCACCCCTTTGGCATCAACATCTCTCACATGGTTGGCACTCAAATGTCTTCATTGACTAACTAACCTATACAATCATATAACCTATACAAGCAATCTCTAAATTGTCTGGACCTAACACTGCACCTGTGGCACAAAAGGTACTTGCCTGCTGAAGCATGGTCATTATGTTTTAACCAATGGGCTTCTGTGGAATCTAGGACAAAATGGTGGCAAAAAATTATGGTAACTCCCTACCATTTGCTGGATTGGTGATTTGAGGGTGATGTGGCAAGAGGGGGTTGAGGATCAGAGTTCTGGGTAGGAATTTGGTTTGGCTACTTACTCTGTACATGATCTTAGGCAAGCCGCTGAACTTTTTTGAGACTCCATTTCTTCCTCTGTATAAATGGCAAAGGGGATTATGAAGAGGATAAGACTGCTTATAGAGTGCCCTTTGCAGAACAAGCAGTCAGTTGTGGCTGTTCTAACCTGGATACTTCCTACCTAAACGTGGCCAGTTTGCCTTGACATCTGGATAACCTTCTTTATTTTTCACTCTATTTGGCATGAACTGGTGTAGCCTCCTGCATGGACTGGGTAGGTCCCTAATGAGCCCGCAGTTTTTCCATCAAGCTCTTGACCATGGATTTTCCATGAAAAACTTTTTACTGAACTGGAACCACTTTGGCTCTAGGCACCAAGGGTCAATATGTCCCCGTGGAAAGAAGCTGGGATGGAAATTCTTTATATTCTGAGTATCTGGAGTGAAGGGGGATCCAAATGATTGAAGCCTCCAGAAACCCATGAGCTGTAAAAGTGAGTTGTAAAAGAGAGAATGGTTCATTATGGATTTTACTACTACGACTTACATGGAGGGTGTAGGGGCTGCATCCAGGCCACCAACTGTGTATAGGATTTTATTGTTGGGTAAATCTCAGATTGTCCCACTATGGCCAAGAACAGGTTCTGAGAATTCAGAAGCAGTGCTGTGGCTTCCTTATGCCTAGACAAGCCTATGGGAGATTGTCAGTGCCGCTTAGAGTGGGTAGATACCAGATGGAGATGTTTTACTTCTGACTTCTGTCCCTTCCCTGGTACTCTTTGTTTCCCTTCCCAGAACACTGTCCCCAACCCACCCACATGCTGGACTCTTGCACTTACTTATGGAGGGTCACATATCAATGGTCAATGAAGAGCATGGGTGTAGGAATTACACTGACCTGGGTTTGAATTTTGACTCCGCCATTGGCCAGCTGTGTGGACAAGTGACTAACCTAAACCTGTTCTTTAAAAAAGGAGAGGAAAAAAAAAAAAGGGGTCAGTAATGATACCTGCCTAAGAGGGAAGGAGACAATGCACATTGTGATGCTAAATGCCTGATAGCAACTTCTACCTTCTACTGACTCCTGAGTCTCAGCTCAAGCTCTCTTCTTTGTTTCATATCCCCGCTGCTTCTTGCCCAACTCCCCATGTGGCTGCTTACCACACTGGATTGTGATGGTCCCAGTTATACAATGCAGGCCTTATTCACCAGGAGCTTAGGATATGTTTTGATACCAACCACCTCATTCTATGATTTTGACCAATCTTCCCTGCTGCGCAACCCCTCCCCGCCCCCCAGCCAGCCCCTTCTCAGGATTTACTTCCCCATTTATAAAATGAGGCTATTGGGCTATTCTCTGTGATCTCCTACACTTTCAAGTCTTCTAAAAACTTGAGCCAAATTACGACGGGGTGCCAACTATCCTCCTTCCCAATTCCCTGAAATATCTTTACTTCTGGAATATTTATTGTTTATACACCACTGAGCCTAGATTGGCCATTTCTCAAAAGAGCTGCACAAAGTGAATTCTCCAACTGGAAACAAACGACCGATTGAAAGGGATTTCACGCCTGAATGCTCTTATTCTGCTCACGCCTGGACATCATGGCTGCTACCTTTCTGTACGTTATCAGGGGAACTGGGGTTTGTCACTTGCACCAGACCCTGGCCTCTCCCAGAGAACCTCCAGAGAAGGCCTCAGCGGTTACCGTAGAAACGTCTTCCTTCCTGGATGCAGACCCATGAAGGCTCAGGCAGCCACGACCCAAGAGGGGCCTTGTTTAAACAGGAAAGAGCAGACAGTTTAATGGGTAGCTTTGCAGCTCTGATTCCTACACAGTTTACAGTAGTTGGAGTAATAAAATTCATAATGAATGTTTCTTTATTTTACAGCTAGCTTTTTGAGTTTGTTTTTTTGTTTTTTCTTTTCTTTTGTTTGTCTTAATTTTTTCCTGAATACCAGCTGATGGTAGGCAGGGAGAGTTCTAATTTTCTTTCAATTTTAATTACTGGGGAAATATTATTGGAAAATACAGTGCTGTGTATATACATTTTTCTGATTTGTTCTTTGTGCTATTCCTATGACATGCGTAATTATTATGTGAGGAAGATTGAGTCACCCATGCAGGGACACATGGCTGTTCGTGAGAAGTAGAACTTTCAAGTGGATAACCACAAAAAAAAAACCCCATCCTAATGGTTTCATTAATAAATTATGAATTAAATATGGAATTTCCCACAAGTTAACAGCATTTGTAATTTGATCCACAAAGAAGTGTAATGTCTAGCTTGCAGGTGTATTGATGAGTCACTAATTCAAGGAAATAGTCAAAGAAGCCAATTATTAAACTCTTTTGGGGGGAATTTTGTCTTTGGTTGCCGTTGGAGACTTGAGACCTCACAATTTGTCAAGGAGCACAGACTGCACGGTTAAAACTTTCTTTGGTTATAGGGTAGTCACTAAACACCCCTGACATATCACATATTTTACTCAGGCTCTCTTATTTTATGCTAGTAATAACACTATCGGGTAGAGCCTACTAATCTCCATTTTACCAATACAGTAAGGAGCCTCAGAAATGTAAAATAATTTGTTCAAAAATCAGATTCAGTTCTCTCTGATTATCAAGCTGTGTACTTTGCTGGCACTACACGCTGTGTCTCCCCAGAGGAAATTCTTACAAAGAGAGTGAAGATGTATTGTCTCAAGGTAGATGGCACTTCTCTAAATCTCAGAGGCAGGTAATCCATGGAAAATGGGCCCTGAGCTATAAGAAACATCTCTGTGATTCTGAAAAGGAACGGACTACTGGCATCATCTGGCGGGCACTCTGGTTGGAGCCTGAATGTGCGTTCATGGAGCAGGAAAGCAACAACCTTCTGAAAGGCAGTTCTTAGCCTGGGAAGGTCCTGCGGAAGAGCAGGCCATTGTGGAGAGTTATGAAGTGTGAGAACTGCCCCAAGCCAGTAAGGCAGGTCCTTTTAAAAGCCAGTGGAGAGTTTTATCAGGCCAATGAGAGCTTTAATTGATGGAGTCTCTTTTATACGTAGGACAGTTACTGTCCTTTAGTGTACTTATTAAACCAAGAGCAAGAAAATTACTGTGTGTGTGTGTGTGTCTGAAAAGGGATGAGTAGAGGTTTGGAGGCAGGGTAGCTGGAAAGGACCTGCTGATGTGCTGCACATACTCAGAACCTGCAGTAGGTGCTAATCAGTAGCCTTATTAAATGAACGAATGAGTGAATGAACTAATGAATCAGCATGGTGGGAGGGGAAGGGACAGATCCCAAGCTTCAGCAACACCATAAGCTCCTGCTCTGTGTGCAGTCTTCAAGTGAGGCCTCTTAGCAATCCTCTAAGCTCCCCATACTGTGCCAAGTCTCCATGGTCTCACACAAACCTTGTCCTCTGTGGATGCCCTCTCTAATCTTCCTCCCAGACCTTCATCACATGGCGCAAGCTTCTTTTCCTTCTAGAATCTCTTACCTCTCTATTTTCCTATTTTGTGGTACATACCTCCTGAGAGCAGACCCACATTGTGCTCTCTGTTTGCTCATTTATATATCTTAATTTACACTAGACCGTGAACTCCTAGAAGCGAGAGACCAGAGCTTTTATGTCTTTAGTACTTTGTGTATTTTCTTGCATGCAGGAGGATTTGTAAAGACAGGGGTGAATGAATCAATGAATGGATGTACTAGACAAACCCTCTTCCTTCAACCTTATGACCTAGGCTAAAATTAGAAAAGCCCTGTGGTTACAGTGTGGATACTAGCATGAGGCTCAGAGGACTGAGTTCAGGTCTCACATTTGCCACCAGCTCCCCGGCTGATTTGGGGTAAGTCATTTGCCATCTCTGAGTTTCTCAGTCCCTGTGGGTTATCCCCATGAAAGTGTTGGGCTAGGTAATGCTCAGCGTACTTCCACCCCCTGGGTTCTAGAACTTAAGGTTTTAGCAAGGGTCTCTGTAGATTAGAAGCCATCTCCTCAGCCAGCTAATTACTGTTGAGGCTGCATCTTTGAAACTACAGTTCGTAGAATTCTGCTTCTACAAAATGTTATTAGATCTTCTGCAAAAAAGGAGTTATAGTCCGCAGTTGAATAGGGTGGGGAAAACAAAGTTAAAGACATGACTTTACTATGAGTCCTTTTGGTTCACTTGATATAAAAATGGGCACTGGGACCACACAAGACAGACATACTAATTAACCAGACATATTGCTCTGGTCAGTACACTGTGGAACAAGTCATCTGTAGAACTCATTTTGGGAAAGTTCTATGCTAGATGTGTAAGAAAGTCCCTCTACTGCTGTGGTTCTAGGAACTCTAGGTTTTGATTTAGACTTGGAATCTCTTTCTAAAGGAAGCTGTTGGTATTGAAGGACTTGGGGGTTTCTGGGTGGTATCAAAGGGGATGGGGAGGCCAACATTAGGACGCTAGGTCAGCTCTTCTTTTCTGTAGTGATCCATTCATCAGGGAGGGGGAATCAAGATTTGAAATTTTGACTTGAAACCCCTCATCTATAGGGAGAGTGAGAGGACCTAGGAATGTGGGAAAGGAGGATAATAGCTATTGAAATGGCCCCTGCTTCATGCACCTCACTGAACCTCACAGTAAGTCCAAGAGACCAGTGTCAATTTACCTACCATTTTACAGCTGAGGTGACTAAGGCATATAGAGTTTCCAAACATGCCCAGGGTCACACAAACAATTTGAAATTGGGTCTTTGGGGCCCCATGGTTTAGTTCTTCCCATGCAACATGGCTATCATAACAGAGCACCTGTTTTTTGTTTGTTTGTTTTGTGAGTGTGTGTGTTGGTCATGATTTTGTTCATCATTGCTTATCTGTCCTACAGACAACAGCTGTGAGCCTCATTTTTTCTCATGTGTAGAATGCAAATGACACTTTTATTTCATGGAAGTTGTGGGGAGGATAAAATGAACACATTTTCTTCCTTATGCTTTTCTTTCCCACTTGGTTCTTTAAACGGAGGCTTACAAAAAGGAGTTGAATATGTCATTTGTTTTTAAGTAACAGTGTCAGTCCTAAGTAAGTTAATGTCTAATGTAATTTACAGTTCCCAAGACTTCCCATGAATATTGAGAGAATATGCACACACTGCTGGTTTTATTAAAATGCATAAGTCAACGAGATGGTAATCAAATGTAAAAATCACCGTGTTCCGTATTTGAATAGGTTATAAGCACAAGTAACAAACCTTGTCTTTTTATTTGTGTTATAAATAAAATTTATGAGAAAAAAATAGCTCAGAGGGACCAATACTGTATATATTCATTTTTAGCTGTCCCTACTGGTCAAGATTGTGAATGGGAGAAATTCCTGACTGTAGTATTCATGATGTGCATAGTCTCGTGATTACTTCAGGTGAAATAACTCTTGTATTTCCTGAGTAAAACTCTCAGAAATCCAATTGACTTAACACTTTCTTGTTTTGCTTTTAGTAGGGCAAGCTTGGTGGCAGGATTCACCTGACTGGGGAGTGAAGGCAGTTCGGGTTTTAGAGTTTCTCCTTTTAGTGGAAGCGAAGAGGCTGATGGAAAGAGAACTGAAGTGAAAATCTTTTCTGTACTGTCAGGTGGCAGTGGGCATCATTATTGGTGTTTACCATTGTTTAGGGCAGAGCTAAAGTAGGCTGGCTATCGGGGCCAGACTGAATCTCATTCCACACTTCCCCCTTGTTCTTTGTGTCACCTCCATTATGTAGGCCTCTACTAGCTCTCCTCATATTTGCCCCAGCTTCAGGAGCATTTTGTGTCTCAAGTATGGGGTTCTCTCCACAACCACAGCAGGTCCTTCTCATTCAGACACAGACATCTTGTGGGCAAGGGTGGCCTGATCTCTCTCTCTTAGCTCCCAGGTTGTGACAGGACCTCATCTGTGGAAATGTTGGAAATGGTAACAAGTAGCATTTCCTAAGTGGTTAACAGTGCCAGGCACTCTTCTAAGCACATACCACGGGTTAAGTCATTTGATCCTCATCTATGAAGTAGAGGCTGATATAATTTACATTTTATGGATAAAGAAACCAAGACAACATACCATTAAGTGACTCCTCCAAGAGAGCCCAGAGGGTGGAAGTCAGGATGCAGACCCAGACAGTATGGCTCCAGAGCTCATGTTCTTAGTGACTGTGTCGTACTGTCACAGGTTGGGTATTCTGAAAGCAGGTGTGGAGATGTGGGATGTCTCTTAGAGATCAACCCCTGTGAGGAAGCAGGATGGGTCAGAGGGAGAAGTCTACCTGGGTGGGCCTGTGAAAAAGTCTGGAATGGGTATTGCTCATGAGAATTGATTTGGCCTGCCTGACATGGCTGGAATTTATATCCCCACCTTGCCTGGTCTCTGGACATGGGCTGCCCTGGGGAAGGCTGGGACCACAGGCAAAGCAGCTCCTTCCTGCTCCTGCAAATCCCGATGTTGCTGGCAGCTGGAGGCTGTGTGTTCATCATATCCTCTGCAGCTGGTCAGAAAGTCTCTCCTTTCTGGATGGCTCATGTCCATGTCAACCATATATAATAGATGGCCTCTCAGAGGAAATAGAATAAACATTTGCTAAATTAACAGAATTTTTATTAATTACAATAACTATAATAATGGTTATAACTTATTACACAGTAATTATGTACCATATAAAGATGGCTACAATTTATTGAGTCATTAATCATCATTAGAATACACTGAAGTTAATAGTATATTACATAACCCCATTTTGCTAATGATGTAATAGAGATCTACTGACAGTAAGTAACTTATCCTGAGTTATGTAATTAGTAAGTGGGAGAGCTGGAATTCTCTCTCAGGCCCTTCTGACACTGGAGTCCATACCCATAACCTCTAAGTTAGTGTGCAAATCTTCCCAGCTCGATTGCTGTGAGCTGTCCTATAGCAGAGACCATGTCTTTTTCAGTTTTGTGGCTCTCAGCACCTATCAATGCTATATACTAAACATATATTTGTTGAATGAATGATAAATTGGTCTTCCATTAAAAGAATCATGGTTTTGATAGAAACTAGCAAAATCATTTAATAATTTAATGACTTTGATTAGAAACAACTGGGCATTTAATAAAGCATGTTAAAATCATGAATCTTTGTTTATTTAACAAGTCTTGTCAAAGCCAAGAGTTGTGAGTGGAAACAACGGGGAGGACACACACATTTTTATGTGCACAAGTGGCTCACACATTGACTGGATCTGTCAGGATGAGTGAGAGGCCGCAGGCTACTGGGGGCAGAGCATCACCCACAACAGAAGACGTTGAGACGCAGGCATCTCACTCATGAGCCATCTGTCATTGACTATTTGCTTCGTCCTCTTACCTCTGAAATTGAGGAAATTATAGAAGATGCACCTTGAGTTTCATGTAATACTTACATGTTTTGATTCTATAAAAATGACACAGAAGTGGGGCGCCTGGGTGGCTCAGTGGGTTAAAGCCTCTGCCTTCGGCTCAGGTCATGCTCCCAGGGTCCTGGGATCAAGCCCCAAATTGGGCTCTCTGCTCGGCAGGGAGCCTGCTTCCCTTCCTCTCTCTCTGCCTGCCTCTCTTCCTACTTGTGATCTCTGTCTGTCAAATAAATAAATAAAATCTTAAAAAAAAAATGACACAGAAGTGAGAGCTGATGGTCTGTGAAGGAACAGAGAGCAAAACCAGAACTTGTGGGCAGAGATAGAATAGGAAGATTTTAGCTGAGCACAAGAGGGGATATTCTGAAGAACGGCCTTGTGAGGAAGGGGTTCCTCCCCCACTAGCAGCGTGGGACTGAGGCTGCTCGCCGTCAGGAGTACTCTGGCTGGGTTCTCTGTGTTGGCCCAAAGTCTGGGTCAGATGACTGCAAAGGTCCAACAAATCTAGAAGCCTGAGCATAGAGAAGGCAAGGACTAAATCCCAGGTATTCCCAAAGTGCCAGAGAGTTGAGCAATCGGTTGTACTGAAAATGCTCAGGATAATAGTAGCTGCTCAGGGAATACTTGCTGTTTAATGATCAGTGCTTAACATGAGGGTTGAATGTAGCTGATAGCTACAGCCCTGGATGGTTTGAGGTTAAAATGAGATCATCCGTGTGAAGGTGTTTTGCCGATTTTTATTCTTATAGTTGGGATTCTCTAGAAAACAGAACCTGACACAAGGACTTGGGGGCAGATAATAGGTTGCATGTCCAGTAATTAGAGTGAATGAAAATTGCTGAGAACTGTACTAAGTCCCAGGTAAATGGTAGCCATGGTAAATCTTCCTGCTGAAGAGTGAGGGTTTCCCTGAAAATAAAGGCTTCTAGGCAGAGGGAAGACTATTTCAAAAGGACTGAATGTGACAGAGCTGGGTAATCTCTAGGAAGGGAATATGTTTTTATCTGTAGGCTGGGAACAGGGAATTGAGCGAGGCCAGCAAGACAGGCAAGCATCCAGTCATGAAGGCCTTGTGAGCCAGACCTCAGGAGTCTGGACAAATTCAAATAGATTGAACCAGTGTAAAGCATCCCTAAAACTACCTGCAGAAAAAAACCAAATTGAATTCAGTAAAAGACTAAGAGACTAAAAAGAGTTAAGTCCAAATGATGGAAGTGCCCATAAAGGGCAGAAACCAGGCATAAAGAATAGTCAAGCCTGACTGACTTTTTTTTTTACCCAAAACGTAGGAAAAACTGATCTGAAAAGAATTGTGCTTTTTTTTTCTTTTTTCTTTCCTTTTTTACCCCCCTTTGCTCTTTTTCTTCTTTCTTTCCTCCCTGTCTCCTCTGGGTTCCAATCTCTCTCTCTCTCTCTCTTTTTTCTTTTTTCCAGTGACATCAAACACATTTGAAAGGGGACACAATGATCAATTTTCATGTGACCATTCACCATTCACTTATTGTTGGATGCTCCCTGCCAGCAAATGCATCTGCAGTTTATAGGACAGAAACACTTGCACTTAAAAGCTGAAGTTCAAATACAGTTTTATGTATATGCAGGCATACTTAAATAAACATCTTGAAAGGATCTTAGATGATTTTTAGAAGTTATCATATTTGAATAAGGATAACTGTCAATTACACTACTGATAAAAAAAAAAGTCTCAGGCCCAGGGCTGAAATACTGAGTTCCTCATAGTGTCTTGAAGGCTGCGTGTTGGTTCAGGCCTCTGTGCTTTTGCATCTTGCTGTCCCTTTGGACTGGTGGTTCACCAGCCTGTGCCAGCCTTCCTTCACTACCCTCCTGCTCGCCCTCATCTGGATACCAAGAGATATTAGCTCTCTTTGTCTGGTCCATAGCCCCATAGCTCTGGCACGTATTTTCGCCTTGTCCTGAGCCCAGATCATCTGTCTTTAACAAGCATAAAAATAGTCACAGAACCTTGTGAAGATGCAGATTCCAGTTTCATAGGTGTGAGGTGGGACCAAGATTCTGTATTTTAATGAATCTTCATGATGCCACTATTGCCACTGGTCCATGGACCACACTTGGAGGGGCAAGATCTTAGCCCATCCTATCGCAATCATCAGTTCCTTTGTCTTTTTTGGCTCTTAAGACCAAGGGAGTTTTGTGATTGCCAGTGTGTAGTAGGAGCCTGGCACAGGGTAGGATACTCAGTAAACTCCTGGTGAATGTACGTTGCTGGCATTAACTCATTAGCTCATTATCACAACCTGAGGTACTCATGCTACCATCAGCCTTTTTCTTTTTCTAAGGGGGAGATGAAGACTCAGATGGGATAAGGAGTGAGAGCATTTCCAGGTAGAGAGTGATGGGACCACTCTGAAGACACTCTGCTGACTCCGAGTCTCATGTCTTCTTCACTCTTGCCATTTGCCTTCCAAAACCCCAATGTAATGCAAGTGAGGTCTGAGGAGTGGAGAGATTTAAAAAAAAAAATTAATAAAATGCAACTATTCCTAGTGTTGTGTTTAGGAGATTTGAACTTTACAATCTTAGCCTTAGAGAATACAGACAATATAAAGTTGCAGGAAATCCTTGGTCTTGAGAGATTTGGACCACACTCCAAACCTTGACGTTCTAAACCATTCTCACAGCTGAACAAATATGACATATATAATTGTCAAGCCCACCACTGATATTATGAATTAATTCTTGGAATTTATGGTGTTTTGCGCTCACTTTTCAAAGCACCTTACAACCGTTAATTATTTAAGCCGCCTTCCATCCCTCAGAGGAAGGACAGGGATATTATTCTGCTCTGAGCCGGGGGGGAGGGGGAGGTTGAGAGGGGTAATACCAGTGGTTGCCAGAGTCAAGGGGAAAGGAGATCATGTTGCACCTGCGTGAGCTCAGAGGGGTTTTTGTGGAGGAAATCCTGCTGGTAAGACAGAACAGGGGTTTTTGAGTCAGAAGAGGAGAGTGCAAAGTCCATTTTAATATGGAACAATGATAGAATAGCTATCATTTATTGAATGTGTACTGTGTAGCATGTAGCATTCTGTGTCCTGTACTATTTTTATTTAATTCCATAAAAGAAATGTGATTTGGATGATGATGACAAAAATAACACCTACATTTACTGAGAACTCATGCCGTGCAGGCACTATACATGTCTTGCCTCTCTCTATCCTTATGGCAACTTCATAAAGCATATCTTATTATTCCTGCATAACACGAGGGAATTAAATAACCCTCATCATGTCCTGGATAGGTGATAAAACTGAGATTTGAATCCAGGTTTATCTGCCTCCAGCTGCTGGGCTCACACCCTCAAAGGTTTCTCCTTTGTAAAATGGGTCTAATAATCCCTACCTTATAGAGTTCCATGAAGATTCAATAAAAGAGTGCATAGAAAGAGGCATGTTCCATGCTTGGTATGTAGAGGTGCTCAATAGAAGCTGGTTTTTTCTTTCTCTTCTCCTTTACACATATTATTCCTGCTAGACTGTCTCTCAACAAATAATATCATCATCTTCTCAAAAGCTAAGTAATATTTTAGAGGTCTTTAAAAAATTTCTTACCCTTGCCTTCATTTCGTCAACTGCCAGTCATCGTCCGTGGATCCTGTTGGGAATGGAAACTTTCCGTCCAGCGTCTTTCAATGGCCCCATTTTGGTTTCAAGCCCCTCCTGCTTATGAAGCTGATGCTTGGTGACCCAGGACTCTAGGAATTCCTATCACTTATTTTCCACAACTTCTCTGCAGTATAAGTGCTGCTATCCTCTTGTGTCATTTTCTCAGTATTCTACTGGGGAGTCCTCTGTTCTTACTCAGATGAAGGGAAAAAAGGAAAGCACACCCACTTGAAAAGCGTTATTCTAAGTGTGTGAGTGTCTCTCATCTTTGAGGTTCTTAACTTTTCAGGACTGGATTCAACACCCCTGGCATCAACCAGACATTAGGTAATAAATTGAATCAAGTTCCCCTGCCTCCACCCTCCAAGTGGAGTTGAAGTAAACTATTAATTTTGTAGACAAGCTCTCTGACATCCAGGTGCAGTAAGTCATTTCGGGACAATAGAAGCCAGTAAGTAATAAACTCTGTTCGCATGAACAATGGACCCTCATATTGATCCTTATTCTCTTACTATTACCCGGTAGCTTTGGGGCTTCCAGGAAAACAATGGGGAATTCTGTCTGACGGTCATTGCTACCTATTGTCCACACTTACAAAACTTGCTTTGTGATTACTGGGGGAAGTTGGCCCAGTTGTTAGCCTTCAGTTTCCATTCTCTGGGCCATAAAAACCTCTCTCCCTATAATGTCCCCACCTGACAGACCCAGCTGCCCCAGGTTTTTCATTGGCTGATACATCTGATGGCTGCAGATAAGACTCAGGGCTGGGGAGTGGTTAGAACTTTGACCCCCAAATGCTGAAGGTTTCCAGCTGGATTGTCTCCACACGAGATCTAACTGAATGATAGATAATATCCCTTTCCTTTACTTTGACTTACAAGAAAGAAGTTGGAAAATCTAGACTCTTTACCTCTATTCAGGATATTTTTCAGTTCTAAAATATTTCTATTCTTGTGTCTTCACCATGTAACAGTAATAGTAATAATATTAATGGGTAACATTTATATGGAGCTAAAGACATGCCAGAATCTATTCTAAATACTTTAAATATATTAGTCTATATAACCCTCACAACAATCCTATGAAGCATGCATGGTGTTATTATCCTGTCATTATTCTGATTTGAGGTAGGCATTGAGAGGTTAGGCGACTTGTAGCTTGCCTGTGTTCTAACCTAGGCACCATGGCTTGAGCATTGGAGAGCTGCACAATAATGAGTACAAAATAATAGCGGCCACTTTGCACAATACTTGGAGTTCACAGCAAGTATTCACAAGCATTATCTCATTTTTTATCACCGTAAGAGTCTACTGGGGCAGACAAGGGACAGATAGGATGCCTTCATCCTGGGGAGGTTGTAGTGTATAATAGCTGAGAGCATGAACTTCGGATTCAGAATGATATGGGTTTGAATTTTGGTTTTAAATGTCTGAACCTCAGGGTTTTTTTTAGCGGTAAAATAGGGATCAAAGTGACATTTCAGGGGGTCCTGGCCGCCTCAGTTAGTAAAGCATGTCACTCTTGATCTCAGGGTCATGAGTTTGAGCCCCACATTGGGCATGGAGCCTACTTAAAATGTAAAAAATGACATTTCATAGGATTTTTGTGAGGATTAGGTAAAGCAATATAAAGTACTTCACATTGCATTGACCATTAACAGCTGTTAACTAGTCTCCCTTCCTCCCTCCCTCCCACACGCCTGCCCTTCCTTCCTTCCTTTCCTCCTTCCTTCTTTTACTCAATAGTGGGCCCTGTCTCTCTCTCTCTTTCTCTCTCTGTATGTGTGTTTATTATATATAATATCTTCTTTTCTTCATCCCTAGTACATTCAGGTGATGGTAGAGGAAATTTAGGTTTGAGCTTGAGTTGAATGTTAAGCAGTATAGTTCAACAAGTATTTATTGAGCATCTCCTATGAGTGGGATATTGTGCTAGGAAGGCATTGGCGATACAAACATGATTAAATGAGATCCTGCCCTCAAGTAGTACCTCCCTTTGAAGAATAGAAGGGAGAGAACACATTGAGGGCTCTCTCTCTGCCAAGCACTGTACTTTACATGGGTGATCTCATATAGGATCTCATTTGACAGGTGAGGAAATGGAGGCTCAGAGAGAGGGGCTGTATGACTTTCTCTAGATCTTTGCTGTCCAGTAGAATTTTCCAGATGATGGAGATAATCTATTTGTGCTTTCCAGTAGGATAGCCACTAGACTTTTGGTCACTGGAAATATAGCTCGTAGAACTAAGAAACTAAGTATTTGATTTTATGTTGTCTTCATTGATTTAAATTTAAATAGCCCGTGTAGCTAGTTGCTACCATATTTGATAGCAGAGCTGTAGAAGAAGACGCAGTTAGTCAGTGACAGACTTTGAATTTGAGCTCTGGCCCATTTGACTCCCAAAGCCATGATTAGGCATGACTCAAGGCTCTCTCATCTTTTTTTTTTTTTTTTTTTTTTTTTTTTTTACAGTCTATTCTGTCATTCAGGAGCTAGAAGGGGGCCAACTCCTCTCCTCACCTGCCATTAGGAAGGAGGTAAACCTGGGGGTAGAGGGTCATCTGAAGGATGTCAGCCCACACCCCTCCTCCTCTCACAGAACTAGAACAGAGAGTGGGAGCACTCATCCTTCCACACAAAGGCCCTCAAGATCAGGAGGCTTTTGCCTGAGTGGAATTCCCTTTGTTGCAATAGCAATTCTTGCAGAAAACTAGTGTTGCTGATACAGTAAGAAGGCCAACTAGGGCCCCAAATAGGGAGGACTCTTGAAATTCCTTAGTGAGAAAGTAGGAAAAATGCTGCTCATTATTAGGGTGAGGACTTATAATAATAACATGGACCCCAAGGGTTTCAGATATTCTTGTTGCCGCGTTCAGGATTTCAAAAGCCACATCACCAACAATATGTTTGTGGCCAACTTGACTCTAAGAATCCAGTGACTCAATTCTTCCCATGGCCCAGCCTGACAAAAAGGCTTTAGAACTCTAAATAAATAGTAGCATTTACTCTTGTCCTTTATTATTGCTATCATTGCTATTATTAATAAGCCATTCAGTTTGTATAGGAAAAACCGAGTAGGGCAGATATTAGAAGCGGGGAGATGAATTACCATGTATGCAGAGAATTTGTGTGTGTGTGAGCCAATTATCAGTATTTGTTGAATGAATAAACTAAGGAAAAGGTCATTTTTCCCCCAGAAATAAAAAGCTACTTATTGTCTCTTAATAACTAGGATTGTGGGGGTGAGCCCGCTGGGGGAGATGGGGATTACATTCCAGGCAGAAGGTCCATCCTATGCAAAGACCCTGGAGTCAAAGGGGGCCTGTACTGTGGAAAAACTGACCCAGCAGGTGAGTGTGGCTGGAGCTTAGGGAGAAGAGGCAGAGGACGGAGATGAAAGGTTGGGAAAAGGCCAGGCTTTGCCCCGTGATTTAGGTTGCATAAAGCATTTTGGTCTTTAATTCAAGAGTAATAGGAAGAAAAAAAAAAAAGAGTAATAGGAAGAATTGAAGAGGGTTTGAGTAAAAAAGTAGCACTGTCATGTTTGTGTTTTTTAAGAGGTCACTGCCACTGTGTGGAAACCAAATTGGAAGGGAGCAGGGTGAACACAGGGAAATTATTTGTAGCATAAGCAGTAATCCAGGTGAGAGACTAACCAGCCTAGGGGTAAAGGATATTGGTTGGAACGAAGTGGGTGGATTTGAGCAATAGAGTAACTGGTAGGACTCCATGATGGTGTGAATGAAGGGCTTTGAGGGAGAGAGGAATCAAGGATCATGGCAGGTTCAGGTTCATGGCAACCCTTCAAGCTTTAAATCCTCATCTCCAAAATGGAAATAATGTGTAGGAAAGTGCTATGCAAAGTGCTGTTTTATTTGTAAGAAGGGTTTTACTTATTATTTGTGTGATTTTTATTACAGACAGGGGTAAACTGTATGCTAAGAAGTTAATCATCAGGCAGCCCATTTCCCAGAGTGGATGGTAAAATCTTGAGGCAGACTCTGCAGGTATATGATTGGATGTCTCTAGTTCATGGAATCTTGTACCCATCACATGCAAATTAGTTTCAGTTTTGCCTTCTGTGTTGGTCCTGACCTTTATGCCCTCGGGTTCATTCTCATCCTTTCCTGCTTGCCTTTATGTTGCAGGAGGGCTGGCTTCTAAAGCCTCTGTTTCCTGGGCTCCTATTCCAACCAGCTAGCTCCTGGCTGGGTTTCCCCAGTGGAATGTACTGGTGAGAGGTCGGAGGGTGGGAAGAAGGGAAAAGCCTGGGTATTTCTTCTCCCTGTGTATCTTGTATCTCAGGCTGAAGCTTTGTCTCTTCTGCAGCCCCTGGCTCTTGATTCCAGCTTCAGCCTGGTAATCTGGGCTCTTGGGTCCCTTGCTTTGTTCTTTTAGTCAAGGGACATAGCAACCTCTTGCCATTGCTAACCTCTGGGGCACATCAGGTGTCCTGTGTAAGCTTCTTTTTTGCCACCTGCACAACCAGTTCCTTCTGTTAAATTCCTCCTGTTTTAGACACTTAGATTTGTTTAGCAGGTTAGATCCTGAATGATATATCCACACACATAAGCTAAATTTTATTAATGATCAGACAGCGCTCTTTTCAAAAATTTAACATTTTTATATAAATAAACTTTGAAACTTTAAAACACATAAAAGAAAATATCCTGTCAATATAAACACATTTCAAAATTATAAACAAACTTAGAGTGGTCTGCCTTTTGATTTTAAAGCAACAAAATTAATTGTAAGTTTCTCAACTTTATTTTTTCAGCTGACTGAGGCTCAGAGCTGAGACAAATGTTGTCACTTAGTGTTCTTTAAATAGTTTTTAGCTAGTTTTAATTTGAAGAAAGAACATTCTTCAGTAGAGACAGGGATAGGAATTACCAAAAAATAAAATAAACAAATAACATACTTTGGAAAAACTCACCATTATGTCATAGTATTACATGCTATCTTGGCAAATTTATGGATAGTTTTGATTTTTTTCAGTTTCACTTGGTAATGGTTTGACACAAAACAGTGATATCATTGGCAGTGATTTTGTTATGTTGCTTGAGAGTTTATTTGAAATCTTCTCTGTGCTCCTTCCAAGAGACTGTTTTTCTAAGATAATGTTATTAATTGATTTACTGATGCACTTATTAGTTTGTTAAGAAAATCATAGAATGACTACTATGTTTTCTTAAAAAGCCAACATATTTTGATACATAGTCATTCTTTAATGGACCTTCTTTTAACATTATTGAAATTGTCAACCTATTGAAAAGTAATTTATTCAAGTGAAATTCACAAACAGAAAGGAATCGTTTATTTTAATTTTATTTTTCTATTTATTGAAAGAGAGAGAGTGAGTGAGCTGGGTGGGGGTGGGACAAAGGGAGAGAGAGAGAATCTCAAGCAGGCTCCACACTCAACACAGAGCCTGACTTGAGGCTTGATCTCACAACCCTGAGGTCATGACCTGAGCTGAAATCCAGTGTCAGACGCTTAACCAATGGAGCCACCCAGGCGACTCACAAAGGAACCGTTTTAAAATGAGCAGTTTAGTGGCATTTAGTTGAGCAATGTTGAGCAACCACCACCTCTGTCTACTTCCCAAACATTTCCATTACTCCAAAGAACTCTGGCAACCACCGCTATTCATTCTTTTTCCATGGATTTATTTATTCTGGATATTCTACATGAATGGAATCACATAATGCGTGATCTTTTGTGTCTGGGTTTTTTTTTTTTTTTTTGCTTTCTTTTTTTTTTGCAGAGCATAATTTTTCACAGTTTATTCATGTTGCAACATTTATTAGTACTTCCTTTTGATAGCTGAGTAATATTCCATTTACATGTATATCCCACTCTTTGTCTAGTCTTTCATCCTTTGATGAACATTTGAAGGGTTTCCACCTTGTGGTTATTGTCAGTAATGCTGCTCTGAACAAGTGCTTATCTCTACTTACCTATGTACCTTTCCCAGTTCCTTTGGGTATAGACCTAAGAGTGGAATTCTGGACCTGTTTTCAATTCTTTTGTGTCTAGAGCATAAGAGGTGTCATTTGGTAATTTTGTGTTTAACTTTTTGAGCAAATGCTAAACTTTTTCATAGCATCTGAGCCATTTTATATTTCTAACAGTGATGTACAAGGGGTCCAACTTCTCCACATGCTTGCCAATACTCATTACTTCCCATTTTTTAAAAAAATTGCCATCCTAGTAGTGAGTATGAAGTAATACATCATTGTGGTTTTGTTTTTATTTGTTTTTGTTTTTACTTAAGTATGCTCTATGCCCAACATGGGGCTTGAACTCATGACCCTGAGATCAAGAGTTCCCCCTCCATCAACTGAGACAGCCAGGCACCCCTCTTGTTGTGGTCTTAATTGGCATTTCCCTCATGATTCATGATGTTGACCATCTTCTCATGTGCTTATTGGCCATCTGTACCTCTTCTCTGGGATGTGTCTATTCAAATCTGTTGCCCCTTAAAAAATTTTCCCTTGTCTTTTTGTTGTTGTGTCATGGGAGTTCTTTAAATAAATATTCTGGATACTAGGCTTTTATCAGATACAGGATTTGCAAATATTTTCGGCCCTGTAGGTAGTCTATTTATTTCCTAATAAAGAATACCCTTTTGTACACAAATGCTTTTCATTTTGACAAGGCCCAGTTTATTGCTTCTCTAATTGCTCATGCTTTTTGTATCAGGTCTGACAATCCATTGCCAAATTCAGTCATGAAGATTGCTTTATTTTTAATGTTTGTGAATATTTTAGTATGTTTTTTATATCATGCACAATTTAATATACATTAAACTATATACACACACACACATACTTACACATGTATCTGGACATATGACACATATTCATTTACAGAGCATTTTAAAATCATTTAACAATCCTCATCTTTTTGATTTTATTCTTTTTTTACAATGCTGTGCAGTACGCAAGGCAATAGTAATCATGCTCATTTTAAAGGTAAGAAAACCCCCTGAACTTGAGGAATACTGTCAAAGCCTCATGGGTGGTAAATAGCAAATGCAAAATACAAATTCCAGCTGCCTGACCCCAGTCATATGTCTGTTCATTCCATTCTCTGGCTCCATATTGTGTCTTAATGTTTGCTGAACGATGTTGAGACAGGGAAAAGGGGGAAAGAAAACTAACATTTGTTCTGTCCCTACTATGCACAAGACTTATTTCAGCCTTCTTCTCACCTCATCATACAGTCCTCACCCCATCCTGGAGGTCCATGTTGGAATTCGGATTTTAAGGTGAGGAAAGAGTGGCTCAGAGAATTTGTAATGTACTGTGTAGCATACAGGTAGCCAGTGGCAGAGCCTTTGTTCAATCCCAAGGTGGTTTGACCCCTTGAGATCATCTGGCATTTAGAGGAAAGCCCAGTGGAAAGGGGATTATTTCAGACATATCATCGTAGAAGAAAACCAGAAAGTAGAGGTAGTGTTGGCATTTTTCTTCTGTGTTCTCAATTGCCTATGTTTAATGAAAGCTGATCTTCTGCTTCTCACTCATAGCTCATCTGCTTAAATGCTAATCCCTGAATCCCCTCAATCCCCTGCCCCGCCCCCCCACTTTTAATCTCTCCTTCAATTAGTGCCCTTGACAAGGCTATCACAGGGATACAGAACCACTTCTTCACAGCTAAAGCCTCCAGGCCCAGCTGGCCAGGTCCTCTGGTGCTGCTCTCCCAGCTGCCATAGATCTTCATCTGGTGTTTAACAAGTCATGCCCCGCCACCCTTCCCACACCTACTTTTGGCACAAGACGGGAAATTGAGGACTAAGGAAAATTCACCTCTGGCCTTTAATTCACTTGTTAATAAAAGCATTTAGACTCACATGCTTCCTTCAGGCCAGACACAAGGGAGAGCCAACTTCATGGCTCTTTGAAGGAAAACCCATATGTCCTTCCTGCACTGGCATTTTTTCAGTATGCCGGCTCTCAAAGGCAATGGATAGCCCAGACCATGTCCATGTTAGGACCTTGCACAGTGCCCCGCACACTAGATGGTTGTAAATATTGACTGTGTTCAATGAGTGTCAGTATTCAAAAAGTGAATGATGGTGCTTTTGCCCTACATAATGAAATTAATTAATGGATAGAACTATCCCAATTTTATGCTTTATTCCTATCAATTTTCCTTTGAGGTGATTTGTATTAGACAGGAGTCTTTTGGTTGTTTCAGAAAGAAACTCATTGAAACTGACTTAAAAACAAAGGAGGAAATTTAATAACTCACTTACCATGCTATGGGAGGACCCAGATTATCTTTAATAATCTGCCTCACTCCTTGCCTTGGCCTGCTTTCATCTGACAGGCTTCATTCTCAAGCAAGTTCTTGGAGCAGCAAGATGGCCACTGGCATCTTCAAATCTTCAGGCATAGATTTTACTATTTTGGCAATCTAAGCTGGAAGACAGAATTGCTATTCTAATAGTTCAACTCAGATCTTGGGACCACCTGTCATGTGCTCCTCTCTGAGCTAGTCATGGTGGCCAGGGCTCTGTCGATCTCTCATCGGTCAGTGGGTCATCCACTCACTGCTGGAGCAGGGAGTGGGGGTCAGGGAATGGCATGGACTGAGACTGGCACAAGCGGGTTCTCAAGAGAAAATCAGGCTGACACATCCAGTTGACAAGGGAAAAGAGACTGAATAGGCAAAACAACAAATGCCCACCACATGTCCAACTTAGAGTACACAATAATTTAGGAATTATAAACTCACAAAACTGTAAGTTTGATTTCTTAGTGTCCAGCAAATCACTTTTTAAGTGTTCTACAGTTGGAGCAGAAGATGAATTTCAAAACAGAATACACAGCCGAAGAACTTCTTTTGAAACCTCCTTTACATATAAATGAGGAAAATTTCAGTTGCCTCTACTGGTATTTTTGCCCAGTCCCGTGCATTGTTTATTTTCAACCTTCTCTGCTACTCATGGATGGTTGACCATGTAGCAGATGTTGTAGCTTACACTGAGAATAGAGTATTAAATAAGGAAAACATGCCTGTCCTCCTGGAGATTATGGCCTGGAGGAACTTACAGTCGGCTTCTAATTAACTCATAACCTAGGACTTGCCAGAGTTACTGAACTAATGCAGTGGAGTCAGTACATTTCCAAAAAATGGGTATGTAAGAACATCCATTTCATATAAGAATCAGGTTAATTAAATAAGTTGAATGATAATTACTTGCTTGAATCCATGTGAGATACTTTGTGCTGGTGACCACCTTCATTCTTAAAATCATACTGAGGTTTCCCTTTGTAGATGAAATGAGGGGAAGGAGAAGTTAGGTGCTCACCCAAATCTGATTTTTCTAGGACACCAGGCCTGTACTGGGTGACCTCTGACCTCTTTTATGTCATGGGCATTATTCACACCCAGAAATAAATACACATATATGGTTTGTTTATAGAAGCCATTGGAAAAAATTCTCAAGAACTTCTGGGAAAGCTGTGATGACTGAATCATGAGTCCTATGCCCTTTACAGATTCTTTATTCCTTCCCAGGGCTCCCCATCCTTGTTTCTTCACCCCTAAGCCATTGTAAATATAGCAGAAGGAAAACTTGCATGTGTGTGTGTCTGTGAGCGCACTCATGGTCGTGGTAGGAGGCTGGTGGAGGGCTGCAGGCCTCGAAGCCTTTGAACAAGTGATAGGTAAGGGCTTTGTGGACTACAAGGAAAGTCCATGGGAAGAGAAAGCAGTGAGGCCCAGGGGGAAAAGCACTGGAAAGAAGTCCTATGACTTGGCTTTGAATCCTGGCCCCACCATTTAGAAGTCAAATCCATCAAATCTATCACAGATTGCATTTCTGTTACCTAGAGTGAAAATCTACTTCCTCATACTTCATACCAGGTGTTTTGTGAGAATCAAGTGCAAAAATACCTATGAAAATTGCTTTGGGCGGTGCAAGGCTGTAATTTGTAAAGCTTTATTTTGTATATCACTGCTCTTTCCTGATCTGCCCCTGCTTGCCCTCTCTTACACACAAACCTCATGATTTCCAGCATTTAGAAAGTGGGATAGTGTATAAATAGTATCAACAAGTGTTTTTTTCTTCACTTCCACTCCTTAATTTATTCTTACCCACCAGCTGTTTTCTCCAGAGTTGCCCACGTCTTAGGTTACTGTACTAGGTGCCAGAGATAAGAGTCAAAGCATGAGTTTAGGCAAAGAGTATGAAGTTTGGACTCAGGGTATAAATCCTGACTTCTCTTCCTCTAGTTGTATAGTTTTGAGATAATCAACTAACTTCTCTAAGCATTCAGTTTCTTTGTCTATAAAACAGAAGTAATTTCCATGATTTATAGGGACTTTACTGATTGCAGGAGGGAACACGTGGCTCAATAAATCAGGCATCATTTTCTTTAAGACCTTTCCCCTCCCATCTAGGAGGTCATGGTTTAGAAGTGGAGATAAGACATTTTTCAAGATTGTTCTAAAGCAGGGGAGAGAGCTAGTGGCTTTCGTGGTGGGGAGGGGGGATGGCCAATCTCTGCATGGTTGTGTGGTTGAGTAAGGTGTGACTTAACCAAGGGAACCCAGCTGCTATGTGGTAAAATCTAGTCTTGAATCCAGATTTCCTAGGAAATTTTCAAAAAAGCAGACATCTTTAGGTTCATTAAACTATTATTTGGACCTTGAGTTTTAAGAACATTTCCTGAAATTAGTGATTTGTTAAGACAGAAGATGAACTGAGAGGTCCCACGCTACTTTAAGGAGCACATGTATAGTACCAGTGGAAATGAAAAATGTGGCTTTTTTTTTCCTGAAAGGAAATAGTTAAATGTAGTGCAGGGAATAGAATAAGCCAGGAGAGTTTGACTCCAAGAGGTCTGATTTTATAGCAAATGGTTAGCCTCATAAAATTATTTACTTACAGGCTTATCTGGGGCTCTTCGGTGCCCTTGTCCTGACTTGTAGGGTGCAGCGCCTAGCCCATCAGTATGATGCTGTGTTGCTTCTCCACTAACGATCCCACTACAGTCATCCTCTCTTGACCTTTTTCTTCTGCTTCCCTCTCTGCCCCCTATCAAATACCCAAAGCATGTTTATATTGATCTGTGTTTGGCCCCTGTTGTTCTTGATGATGCCCTTGTGAGATTACCTTGTGTGTCATCATAAAGAAGCTAGAATAGGATCTTCAGTGCTCCTCTGTGGTAGACTGAACATTGACCCCCAACGAGACCAGATCGTAATCCCTGGAACCTGTGAATGTGACCTTATTTGGAAAAGGGCTGTTATAAATGTGATTAAGGATCTGCAGATGGGCAGGAATGTCCCAGGTTATCTGGGTGAGCTCCAAATATAACCACAGATGTCGTTATAAGAAAGAGGTAGAGGTAGATTTCACACAGAGCAAGAGGGGAAGGCAACGTGACCACAGAGACTGGACACTGATTGGAGCAATATAGTCATAAACCAAGAACACCAGTTGCCACCAGATTTCAAAGTCCGGTCTCTAGAACAGAGAGAATAAATTTCTGTTGTTTCAAACCACTAAATTTGGGATGATTTATTATGGCAGCCATAGGAAATTAATATACCCTCCATCTTCTTTCCCTGGTTAATCTACCATTTTGAATATTATGGAATACATTTAAATTTCATCTGAAATAAATGATCTTGTAAAAATAGCCCATCCACAGTCCAGCAAGTCATGAGAGATAACAGGTTATAATAGATCACAACTGGAAGGGCCCTGAGAGGCCACCCAGTCTTCTCATCATAAAGATGAGGAAGCCAGGATGCAGACAGAGAGGGGACTTGCCTAAGATCACTCAGTAAGCAGGTAGGCTGTTACTAACCCAATAGCCAAGCGTTGTCACCACAGACAAGGGATCATAACTATGGGGATGTCTGGCTCAGCAAGTAGAGAGCAAAGAACCTGTTTCAGCTTACTTAATGTGACTTTTTCTTTTTTAATGAGTTGTGGATTTGCCCTTTCACTCTAGTTAACTAAAGTCAAGAAACATTTTGGGGAATAGAAGAAGACAATAGTCTTTTCTTAAAGAAACAGATACGATTGAATATGTCTGACTTGGGAAGATATCCCTGATACATGGTTGCAGGTAGTGTGTGGGCTTTGGAATCCTGAACCTGCCCAGAATTCTGTCTCTGCCACTCACCAGGTCTGTGAACTTTGGTCAGTTATTCCCTGGGAGCCTCGGTTTCTTCATCTGTAAGATAGAGCTACTAACAGTGCTTGTCTCAGACTGTCGTGAGGCCTATGTGAGATACTGTGTATAAAAGTACCTCACCCAGTGTCCAGCGATTAATTGAGGCTCCATAAATGTGAGTGTCTGATATTATGTTATCAAATAAAAGTGAAGTTGTAGCAGAGTATATAGAATTTTATCTTCTTCACATTTTCTTATTTGGATATTTTACAAGGACCCTGGAAATTTCTTTAGTAATCAGTAATAACAGTAAAGATGAAAAACAGGTCTGACTCATAGGGAGCAGAGCCTGCCATGAGGCACTTGGTCTTCAGTGTGGCGGGGCTGGGGCTGTTATCATACTCTCAGAGCTGATGGGAGTCCTCAGGCCTTGCTGCTGGGAAATGCACAGCTATATATAAATGTGCATGTATAAATGTGCATTTACATAAACACAAATACGCAAACAAAGTGAAAGACTGCATGATCCTGGAGGGCAGTGAGGTGAGCGCACTCCTATGACTGAAACTCACAGACACAGAGTGGCCCCATGCTGCCTTCTGGGGGTTTGGAGATGGTGGTCTGCACCCTGGTCTCCAGGCCCCACCCAACCCCTCTGAGCTGTGTGACTTGGGAAGATCACCTGTCAGGCCTGTTTCCTTTTCCATCGAACACATAGGCTTCTTACAAGGTTCAAATGAGGTTAAGGACTTAAAAGTACATGGGAAACAGGAAGCCAGTCAAAAGGGGATACTATTATATACCGGATCAGTTACTAAGCTCAACACCTTATCAATTACTGAGCTCAATAGAGTGTTTCTTTGTAATACATTTCAATTTTGTTCATTCTATCTGGATGTGCACTGTTGTCATTTATGCTTTCATTCGTCTCTTGTTTGTTAGCATTCTGGGTGGTCTTACTGATTCCTGCGTGGCTTTCACTGTCTATCAGTACACTTATTAAAAACATAATTTCTGTCATGATATTCCACCAGTGCATCTTTCTGTAGTTCCCTATCACCTACTGTAGGAGATGGTTGGGCATACAAAAAAAGGAAAGCATCTGTCAAGGTACAGAACCATCTGTTTTAACTAAATAGCCCTCAAGAGAGCTGTGAACTTTGTTTTCCTGGCCCTGTTTTTGGGATGCTGGTCTTCTGCCCCTAGAGGGGAGCTTTGAGTGACTCACTCTGCTGGAAACGACCCCCCTCCCCCAGCCTCTGGTCCTGTTCCTGGTTCCCAGCCCCAGTTTAGACTTGCCAATTAAGTAGCTTACATCAGTCTACCAGCTGCTGATCTTTTGGACATGTTTTTGTACTTGTTCTCTGGCTACCTCTGGTCAGTCTTCTTCTGATTGATGGGTTGACAGTTTTTGGCCCTGTCCAGACTTCTCCATGAGAGGGAATGGTTTGTTCTCTTGCATGATGCATGTATTGAGTTCCTAATAGGTATTAGGAACTATGCTAGTTAAATATGGTCCTTGTTTCATGAAACTTACAGCTTAGCAAAGAAAATAATAATTGAAAAGTTTATTATAATTATGGTATTACAAAATAGGAAGAACAAGATGCCTTGGGAACCCATAACAGTAGAACCCCTAACTTAGATAAGGGTGTCAGAGAAGGCTAGCAAAGTCTGAAGGGGTCACTGCTTCTTCTAGTCACCTAGAACAGAGAGCCTAGGTCATCACCCACAATGTCAGTTGGTACCAAGCTGTAGAGTAGAAATCTGGGCTGGCTGGAGCCCAAACAGTCATGTGGTTCTGTCTCTACCATCATGGGCTGTAGGAGATTTGGTAAATTACTTATCCTATCTGACCCCTAGTTTCCATATGTGGGAAACACAAATGATTACCCTTCAAGGTCACTGTGAATGATGAAATAATGAACATGAAAGTACTTTGGAAACCATGTGAATGAAAGGGAGGAAGTTGGTTATAGGACATCTGACCCAGCACTGAAATGGAACAAGGAATAGAAAATGCTGACCCTACCAGGGGCCAATCTTTTCAGAGTCTTACACTGTTGTAGAACTTCAGGAGTTCCACATAAATATATATGGATACATGTGCTCTATATATGCTACTTAAAGGGGTGGGAGCAGTATTTTTTTAAAAATATATATTCATGGGTAGTCCCAAAGGACACAGCCCTCTTCCTACATGATCTCACTAGAATTCCAGTTACCTGGCTTAATGGAATACAGCACTTGCATCAGTCTCCGGGGCTGGGGCAGCTATGGCCTACTGTAGTAGTGCATGATAATAACATGGGTGATTGTTAGTGCTTCCCTTTGCCAGCAAAAGCCCACAACTTTCTGTCAATCTGGTGACCAATGGTAGTCTGGCAGAGAACAGCTGGTTTGGTCTCTACATAAACTGTTTTGCATTTTGAAGAGCAAAACTGAATTCTGTTCTGGAAACCAATATCACACTGTATGTTAACTAACAAAATTTACATAAAATAAAATAAAAATAATAAACTATTTATTTTATTTTATTATTTTTTTATTTAAATTTTTCTCTTCAAAATGCAAAACAGTTTATGTAGAGACCAAATCAGCTGTTCTCTACCAGACTACCCTTGTCCACTAGATTGACAGAAAATTGTGGGCTTTTGCTGGCAAAGGGGAGCAGTAACAATCTACCAATGTTGTTATCAAATTTAAAACAAATGAATATATAAATAAATAAAATAAGGAAGAAAAAAAGGAAAAAAAGAAAAGGAAAAGAGAAAAAGAAAGAAAAAAAATGAAAAAGAATTTTTCAAAAAAGAAATAAAATTATTGGTGAAATGCAAAAAAAGAAAGAAAAGAAAATGAAGAACAAAACTATGTGTACTGATTCCAATCTGGAGCCAAGAGCTCCAGGCATCACATGGACTCTGGAATGACTATAGGCCTCTGGGAGATGGCAAGTGCTATCATCACAAACCTTAAGGCATTTTTGTAGCATGATGAAATGACAAAAGCACCCATGGTCCCTGATCCCTGGAGGCCCATCTGTTACTTTTTTGGATAAGTTATGAATGGAACATAGTAAGAGTGACATTCATGGTTCCCTTCTGCTGGTTAATCATTGGTCATCCCAGCTTGACATACAGTTGCTCTTCTAATTACTAGTGAGCAAAATTGAGTGGGGACCCAAGGTGTTGGCTGGATCCTTGGAAGTTGAGAATGTCTGCAGGTGACAGCTCCCCCGCAACTTGATTGCGTGATAGCTGCCAGTGTATAAGTATATTGTAAGGGTTAAATGCATCTTGCATGTAATGTACAGCAGGGTGCCTAATAGAGGGTGAATATTGTTCGTGTACATTACCTATTAGTTACTTATTAATGACTGTCACCAATGGACATAAGAAAGAGGGTGTAAACTCGCAAAAGAACAGAAGTTTTTAGAAAAACAACCCACCCCTTTTCTTTAAGTTTTCCACAGTGTCTCCTCATAACCCCTTTGGACTGAGCACAGGGGCTGCTTTCCTAGTTAAGAAGGCTAAATCACCAGAGAAGAAAAGGTCAGTGGGGACAGGCCATCCTTGGAATTTGAAACGGCAGCTGTCTAAATGCCCAGCTTATGGTGTGTGTGTTTTGTGTGTGGTGGTGGTGGTGGTGGTGGTGGTGGTGGTGGTGTGTGTGTGTGATATGTATGTGTAGTATGGTGTATGCATGTGTTGTGTCTGCATTGTATGTTGTGTGGGTGTGGTGTAGTGTGGTTTTTATGTGTAGTTGTAATATGTATGTGTTGTGTCTGTGTTGTGTGTATACTAAGCATTTAAAATGGGAACTTCCAGATGGCTGTCTCTCCATAGGCCATTCTGGCTGAGAAGTCTATGTTCATATGATACCAGTGCTAAATGAAAGTTCAGAGAAGGGGAAGATTGACAAGGAGAAGGTGAATCTAGGGTTCTCTGACCAGTTGAGGACAAGTTCCCTTGTAGTGTCTGCTGTATGACATCATTTTACCTCACAACTAACCTGTGAGACACAGTGGGAACACAGGCTAGGAGGTAAGATAGTTGTCCAAGGTCATATAATGAGTAAGTGAGAGGGTCTGGTATGATAGATATTGACCTGGTGATACAGTGAGTGACAGGCATTGACCTGGTGATACAAAGTCAACCAAAGTGAGGGGCTACAGAGCTCAGGGAACAGTGCAGTCAGCTTCGGGGGCTGTCACCAGAGAATGTAGTAAAAAGATGACAGGGAGAATTCACAGGCTAGTGTTAGACTCTGGAGATCCCAGCACATGTCTTAAGGGAATAACATTCTTCAAAAGGCTCTTATTTTGGCCTTCTGGGAAGAATAGGGGGGAAGCATAGGGAAATCAGCTCCCAGAAACAAATCATTCCAAATACTCTGTATTCAACAGAGTAGTGGGTTGGGCCAAGCAAAGAGGATTTCTGATTAAACTCCCTGGGGTGTCGCTTTCCAAGGACAAGTTTTAGATGCTATATCGGACAAGAGTTTGGACTTTTTTTTTTTTTTAATTGTTGCGCCCGGACTTTGATTGCTATCTGCAAGGGAAACAGACAGTGGAAACTATTTCATCAGGACTGATGGGAAAAACACGTTTTCATAGTGCCCTGAATAGCAATGCTCGGTGTTTGAAGTCATTATCGTAAATAATGGGTAAGCTGGAGGGAGGAAAAGACCCCGCAAGTGACTTTAAAGAGTGAGAGAGGGAAAGAGGAGAGAGAGATGATCATGACTGGGTGTTGACTGTTGGTGAGAAATTTCCACTGAACATTAAGCTCTTCCTGAAGCTTTCTTCCTAAGTGCTGCCTGGGCTGTATGGTGGGGGGAAAAGGAAGATGTGTAAGAAGACATGGGCTGGAGGCAGCATGCTCAGGCCTTGCCAGGACTGTCTGGTGGACTGAATACCTCATCAGTTCCTTTCTCTGTTCTTCATTCACTAATTTATTTAGTCATTTCTTCATTTGTTACATAATCCCTCAACACTTTCTAAATGTTGGGCTATGAGATTTGTGCCAAGATGTGAAGATGAGCATGTAAGATGAAGCCTGCTGTCTAGTGAGGGAGAATAAAGAGAGAGAAATTACCAAGGTAACTATCTAGAATGAAGGTACCAAGAAATCGCAGGAAGATGTTGAGAACAGATTCTCATTCACTTTGTTGTACCTGCTTTGTGCTAAGACTCTAGAACAATCAGAATGTGCTCCTTCTGCTCTCCAGACCTCACAGTCTCGTAGAAGAATACCTATTTTAGGAGGGACTTGAATCAACAACCTGAAGTCCACAGAAGATAATGTCTGGAACTATAGCAGCCTCAGTGAGTGAGAAATACAAGAAGATAGAGCTAGATTCCATTTAACTCTAAGTGTTGTAGCCTTCTGGGTTCACCAAGTTCAGTAAAAAGCTGAGAGGCTTGCAGTGGCTGATCCTGGTGTGTCTCGAACTAATGTCTCTTGATCCACTGTGTTCATGGTGTGGCTCTTTACCGACATTGAGAACATGGGGTGGGGAACAGTTGCAGGAGAAGAATGTTAAGTTTTATTTTGCACATAATTAGTTTGAGATTCCTGCAAGACCTTTACGTGAAGCAGTTGTATATCTGAGAGGAATTCAGAAGAAAATGCAATCTCGGGGCATAATTTGGGAGTTGTTATCTTGGAGGAGATTATTAAAACCGAGGACTTTGATGAAATCATTTCAATAGTGGTGCTATGGGTAGTCGATGAGTTTTGTAGGGAACTCTTCAGGACTCGAGGAGAATGGAACCGTAAGAACTCTGGTTGAGATGTATGTAAGGAATCCCACAGTTCGTTTTATGCAATTACAGGCATTAGTCTCAAAAGGGACCATGAGGTCACCAGCTCAACCCCTGCTCAATGGAACAGTCCACCCCACAGCATCTCAATGATTGAGTACTAATCGTAGGAGGTTTGTAACCCTTGCTGGACCACATGGTTGAGGGCAAAGAGAGCAGGTTGTTGTTTTCATGCTGCCCTACATGTAAGGCCTGGATGTGCCATTTAAATCATAATATCACCCTGTCCTCATGCTGTCTTTCCTCTGTCAAACCAACCCAGCAGACCTTGTTCAGTGTAGAGCCATTCAAATATCAGGCCTGCTCTAGTAATCTTGTGATTTTACCAACTAAAGAACAAGGCTGATCTAGAATTATTTGATCTTCCTGAACACAAACTTCTGGTGACCACATTTTCTTTTTTGGTTTTGGGGTTTTTTTGACCATTACAAAACATAGTCTAGGTTTCCTTCATCAAACTGTCCAATTTTGTGTGATTCCTTTGTGACAACTACTGGGCTTTTCCTTATTAAAGAACCCTTGTTAGTGCATGTGCATGAATTTGAGTTGTCACTCAGTTGAAACCCTCATTTCCCAGAAGAGCAGGCCAGAAGTCCCAGAAGTTAGGGACAGCTTGGGGAACACAGAATGTTTGGAACAGAGCTGGAGCTGCCATCACATGCCCTCAGTCCCATCTTTAGTATGCTGTGTGCATCTGCTGGCCAAACCCATTCCCCAGTTTCTAAGGATAGAAGCTGGGGAGATACGGGAATCGGAACTTTTTGCAAGTCAATCTGGTATTACAACACCACCCTCTGATGTGTTAAGTGCAAATGAATCAGAACCAGATGGGCAAATTTTCCTGAAAACAACGTGTTTAAAAAGTGGAGGAGAGAAGTTTTTGGCAAAATTATCAAAGATGTTTAGCCACATCAGATGTATATAGCACTTTGCCTTCCTTCCAGCTACTCCCATCATTGCCACCTGGAGAAAATGACCTGTCTGAGTTCCAGGGACAAGCCAGGCAGTAAAGGGTAGGGACTGTACCCACAGTACTGTCACTGGCGTGCCTATCTCTAGCCCTCGTTTTCTCCGAGGTCATTCTTGGCAGGCAGATGAGGTTTGGATGAATAAAGCAATCATAAGGAATCAATTCTGGAGAAAAATCCAGGCTTAGACTTTTAACATGCATTTCTTTTGGACTGCGATGAGATTCACATTTTCAGATTCAACTAAAGCCTCTCGAATACTTATTAAGGGGATAGCTTTGTGCTAGGCCCTGGAGTGGTTCTTTTCTCACTTGGTCAATCCAGCCAGTTGTGAGGAGGCAGAGTCATGAACAGATGAAAGAGCTCAGGATGAGAAAAGAGACTTGATCAAGGTCACACAGCCAGGCAGCAAGTCCTCTCCAACCCAGTGGCCACTAGCCACACATGGCCATTAGAATAGAAACCGGTTAATTCTGAATAAAATTTAAAAGTGGGCCATTGAGTTTCACTAGCCACATTTCAAGTGATCTATTGCCACGTGTGGCTAGTGGCTATTGGACCACCGAAACACAGAACATTTCCATCATCATAGAAAGTACTATCATACAGTGCTGCTACAGAGCCTGGGTTTCAACTCCAATCTTTGTGACAAAGTTCTGGGCTCCTTCCCTATGCTAAGTCAAGTGGTATCACATCATGGGATCTTCTAAAATGGAAGACAATTCTTCTCAAGCATAGCTAGAAACTTTGTCTTCCTCACCCTGGGCAGGGTATACAGGGAGATGCAGACTGATTTTTTAGTAAGCTTGCTCTGTGCTCTCTGTGGCCAATGTGGAGCAGCAATGGACCGGGAATCAGAAGGGAAGGGAGGAGAATGTGAGTTCGGTGTACCCAGCCCCCTTTTGGCTCATTTCTTACATTTCAGAGGCATCGTAGCAGCAGAGGCTGCGGCCAGGAGCCATGCTAACACTCAGTGACGTTAGGAAGGGGTGCAAAGAAGTCTGCATGGTGGAATGGAAAGATGGTCCATGTTTGGTCAGAAAAATCAGGGTCTGAAATCCACAGTCATGTGGGCTTGGCAAAGTTGTTAAGAGGGAATGGTGCCATCTTCCTTACAGGCTCGTGAGGATTTAAAGGTGGTAGCAGCTGTGAGACATTATCTGATGCCTAGTGGGTGTTCCTCCAAACCAGTTGCCTTTGGCTAATCATGCCCTCCTCTTTCCCTTCTCCTCCCCTCCCTTTCCTGCTGGGAGTTACCACCAGTTTCCATAGTATTCAAAAGATAGCACTCTTTGATTTCAACATTTTCCCCCATTTTCAAAACTAATTATCATAAAAACTGCTAATAGTGGTTTTTACAATGATGTGAATTGAACAGCAACCTTCCAGAGCAGTCTTCCTTCTTCTTTTCTTTTTTCTTTTTCTTTTTCTCTTTCTTTCTTTTTTTTTTTTTAAGCATTATCTAATCTTGTAAAAGCAAGCATCTCTATTTTAGTCCTCACATGAAGGTAAGTTTGAGGTTGGGTAATCAAAAAATGACATCAGATTTACTTAGGCATAATCAGTGAACTTTAATCTTGGAACATTTTCTCTGCTATTATTTGTTGCTATTATCACATTTCATCCTACAAGCATTTGCAGCAGCTTACTCAATATGGCTATCTTAAAATAGTAAACGAGAAATTAAGAATATTTAATATCTCAGGGTGCCTGGGTGGCTCAGCCGGTTGGGCATCTGACTCTTGGTTTTGGCTCAGGTCATGATCTCAGGGTTGTGAGACAGAGCCCCGAGTGGGCCCCCTCTCAATGGAGCGTGTCCTTGAGATTCTCTTTCTCTCTTCCTCGGTCTCCTTCTCTCTCTCTCTCTGCTCCTCCCCTGCTCCGACCACTCTCTCTTTCTTTCTCTCTCTCTCTCAAAGAAATAAATCTTAAAAAATTTAGTATCTCAAACCTGAGAAAATATAAGTTACAGTAGAAGGTTAAGATCTCAGAGAATAACACAGCGTAGAAACATAAATCAGAAGGTAAGACACCACACTAAAGTGAAGACCTTATATAATTTACATAATTAACTAGTAGGAATTATTCAATAATATAACGTTTATCCCTCATATTTGACTCAAATTTTATAGAATGATCCACATTACCTTCCACGTGATAGCGGTTTTGTGAATATTTGTTGGACAATGTGAGGAAGATGAACCTTAAAAAAGTGAAGTCGTTTGTGAAGGTCACGCAGTTACTAAGTGGCAGAGCCAGGATTCAGGTCCTGTGTCTCCTGTCTCCTATTCATCGCGCTCTAGAATGACAGTCGCTCACATTTTCCCAACACTAGATATATAAAAGGCTCTTTTACTTCCAGAATGCTTCTGTTGACCTCCCAACAGTCTTGGGAGGTGGCATTATTACCCCTTATTACAGGTGAGCGATGATGTACCCATGACCTAACTTATAAGAAACACAGTGAATGTTTGCATTCAGGCCGTTTTGCTTCCCATCCAGTATATTTTCTAGATGTTTTTCTTTTACACAGTTCCCCACGGCATGCAAGCCGAAATAAGAACAGACACACAACATTTCCAAATCTGGCCTTATGCATCCGGGGGTGATCTGTGGGGCGACCTTTCTATCTCCCGTGACAGAAGAAGAAAGCCAAGGGCAGTGTCCCTTGGTCGGCAACTTTTGCATACCTTGAACAAATACTCTGATAGTGGTGTCAGTTTGAGGACATTTATTCTTTCCTGTCAATACGGGGCTGATTCTGGGCCGAGCCCGCCTGTCCTGGCACGCTGAGCATGTGCGACGGACTCAGGAATGCTCATGGCCACGTCACTAGGGCCTCTCGGCGACTCCAATGTTGCAGCCTTCCCAGTTGGTTACCTCCTGTCTTAGAGGCATGGTCAGGAACGGGTGACGTGCCCTGTGCGTGTTGGGTGAGTATCTGTGTGTGCACTAGAGTGATTTTCCCAGTGTGTTGTGTGTTTTATGACCTTCGCAGATGGCAGACTTCCCGTGGTGAGAAGGGTGGAGGAGGGGCTGTGTTTCGGGAGAGGAGGAGAGAGACAGGGGAGACTGAGGGGAGGCGGGAAGCAGTCTTGTGTAGATTTAACAGGCCTCATTTTATAGCCATTAGCCCTGTTTTCACAGGGTAGCAAGGAAGAGTCTCACCAAGGTAAATCGGTTTTTACTACTATGGGGCCGGGGATGGAAGTTGCATTGTTATTCTTCCTTGGAACTTACGTGGCTGCTCCAGATATTGGCCTCTTTTTGCCTTGGAGACACTGATTTCAGTGCAACCACTCGAACACTGGCTGGATAATGATCACATACATTTGTAAAGACATTCAGTTTACAGACCGTCAGTCCGTGTTTTCCTGTCTGCCGTTTGATCTTCAGAATAATCCCATAACTATCCAGGGCAGATCCTTTGTCCTGTTTACCTAAGGAGAGAACTGAGGTCCGAGGAAGTTAAGTGAGCTACTGAATCACCAAGCCCAGAAAGGAAGAGAAGGGCACCAGTCCCTGCTGACTGTCAACTCTGCACTACCCACATGCTGAAGGAGGGACCCCAAATCTCAGGGCTCTTTAGTAAATTGGCCTAAAGTTACTGAGTTTGGGCTCTGCCAATAACTGGGGTTGTGTCAGAATTAAGAAACTGAGCCTGCCTGTCTCTAAAACGCAGGCTCGTTTCTGCTACACCACTGACTTTCTGTGAATCCTAGCCAGAGGGCAAGTTTTAAAGGAAAAAAGACCTTGGCATTGATTACCCAAAACCACTGACAAACCAAACATTATGCAAATCAGGACCCACCATGTGAATAATAGCTCACATGTGTGAGGCACTTTCAGAAACACTTTGCTTCCATCCTTCTTTAACCCTCACAGCAAACTCGTGAGCAAGAGGTTCTTATTCGTCCCATTTTACAAATGAGGAAGTTGAGGCTCGGAGGGGTAACTTATCTAAGATGCCATGGCTAGTGGGTAGCAGAGCTGAAATTCTGACATGGGTCTGACTAGAAAAGCTTGTTTTCCCTTTTAACCCACTTTACCCACAGGCTGATTTCCTCTTTCACTTGGGTCATTACTATAGTCACATGTTCTTAAATGGAACCTTTTCCACTCCATCCTCGTTACCTGCAACATGAAGTTCAAGTAGCTCAGCCTGAAATTCAAGATCCTCAGGTTTTCCACATGCATCTTCCTCTGCCTCTCGATATGCCTTGTGCCCCAGCCATGTTCCAGTGACTGTTTTAGCCCCATACCCCTGGCTCTCCAAACCTTCAGTTGTGTCCCAAGCAGCATTTTCTTCCTGCTTCTCCTCTGAGAATGCTGTTTTCTTTCAAAGATCACCTCTGATGCCAACCATCCCAAGGACCCTTCCATGGCCTTCTAACTGAGTCTCGTGGGCCCCCACAGTGATCTTGTACTGCCTAGATTATAATACTGACCTAGTGTTCCTTAGCCCCTCAGATCTCACTTTGAGCGCCCACTCGGGTCTGGTTCATTGCTTCGTCCTTGGCACCCACCACAGCAAGTGAAGCCTGCTGGACACCACAGACAGGGAATGAGTGTTTTCTTTGGATATGCAAAAATCCTCTCCCCCAGCATAATGCATAGAGAGCTTCCCGTTGCTCCTTTTGGTGCCCCCAGAAGAGTGCAGGGCTTTGGAACTAGGTCCATGTGGGTCGAAATCCCCACTTGTTTCCTTCCTAACTGTGACCTTGGGCATGACTTACTCAGGCCTCCTAACCCGGAGTTCTCCTGTCTGTTAAAAGGACGGTGGCCTTCAGGATGGTGCTTGGCACACGCGGAGGGCTGAGTAAATTCTGGTTGTTAGGCAGAGCTGTTACTCTTCTAATAGTTTCTCATGTCTCCCAGGGATGTTATTAGATTTTCTTTGGATGTAGGTGTGCAGTTTCGTGGTTTTAGAGTTGAACTCCTCACCTTGACCAACACTTGGCTCTTCTGTTTGACCTTCCCGTGTTTGTATGTTTTGCCATTGCTGGTATGATTTATTTAGAGTTGTAGCTTTGTAAACCATGGCTTAAAATGCTCCTGTGCTTTAAGGGGCAATGGACTGGGTAGAGAATGTGAGACAGAAGGGCGGAGGCGGGTAAGGGAACCCGGTGGAGTCTATTCATTAGGAAAGCCACTCAACGTCTCTGAGACTTCTTTCCCTCATCAGCTAATGGAGTATTTGGCAGGATATGGTGTAAAATCCCTTGGAGTTTAAATGCACTTCGTGTTTAAACCTTGTACTTTTGAATTCCAAGATATCAAATGCTCTTAAAAGTAGAGATGAGATGTTTGCTACTGCATCCCCCCGCCTTCCTTCTAAAACACACACACACCCCCCAACACCCAGAGAAAATCCATAGTTGTGTTGTTTGAACTTGTTGTTTTCTCTAATCAAGTGGTTGTTTGCAAATGTTTTCTGACTGTAACAGCAACGAGGCCACCTCTCCTGGAGGAGATTGAGTTCTTTCTCTCAGAGAGAGGCTGTTTACTCAAATAAACTCCACCTTCTTCTTTGTTTGGCTTTTCCTTTGTAAGCAGTCAAAGCCAACTGGTAGAGTCCTCCAGCTTGCACAGTCTACACTTGGTCAGTCCAGTGTGGCATCTGTGTTTCCTTTCTGTTTTTTTCTTTTCCAAACCTTAGGTACAGTCTGCATCATGAGCCCCAAAGTCCTTTGCAAGAGGCAATTAATTCTGTAAGAATGACCAAGAATCCACCATCCACCAGGCACTGTGGGAAAGTGAGGGGGAAGGTGACCTTGATGCCAAGTTCAGGATCATGGAGAAGGAGGGCAGGGAAGGGTGGGGAGGATCCTCAGAGACCATCTAATCTGATGTCCCTCAAGTGTTATCATACAACACTCGTCCCATGAGTAGCACCTCAGAAAAAGGCATAATGTGGATGAGATGGAAAAAAAATAAAATAAAACTGCTGCTGTGGGTTCACAATGTACCTGAGCATATGAAAGATTCTGAGACTTGCAATTCAAGAAACTGTATTTCAGGGCACCTGGGTGGCTCAGTTGGTTAAGTGACTGCCTTTGGCTCAGGTCATGATCCCGGAGTCCTGGGATTGAGTCCCACATCGGGCTCCCAGCTCCACAGGGAGTCTGTTTCTCCCTCTGACGTTCTCCCCTCTCATGCTCTTTCTCTCTCGAGTAAATAAATAAAATCTTAAAAAAAAAAAAAAAGAAATTGTGTTTCATTTTGTGTCATTCTGTTTCCTGAGTTGTTAAGACCAGTTGTGTGTGTGTGTGTGTGTGTGTGTGTGTTTATTCATGTGTGTGTAGGTAACACTAGTAACAGCAGAATTGAATTTGCACCAAGGTATTTTGACCTCAAAGTCCCACTCTCTTGCCGTTCCTTTAGTTGTACCCACAAAGATGTCAGCCATTCAAAGTGGAGGCTGCTGCTGGCTTCATCTGGTTCACTGACTTGGTTGGTTAGGCCTTTGTGGTATTGGCCTTAGGGGGTTTTATATTTTTAAGTTATTTTCCAACATTTAGAAGTTGGGAGTTTTCTTATAAAAAGCCAAAGTTCTTGCTTTTCTTGAAAAATTGTAAGATCTGGTCGCATTGGACCACAGTTCATCGTGCTGGGAGCAGGAGCGCAGCTGTTCCCTTGGATAGGGTACCGATCTCTAGTTCACCACACTCTTGCCCAGACTGACTTCACTCTGACGCTGCAGGCTTGGCCTCTCTTGGCATTTGAGCTTGCAGTCTCTGGTTCAGAGCAAGCTCTAATGAGGCCACAACGCTACTCTTCTTACTTGCCTGCTTTCCCTTCCAAGAGTTGATCCGTGGCTTTGATGAGACCATCTCGTGACAGGTAAAACCCAAGAGTGCCTGGCTTAGGGTCTTAACAACAAAAAAGACAACACTTGTTGAGTGTTTATTCTGTCAACCTCTGTTTTTACTATTCAGCAGTAATCCCCTTCTTTAATCTTCACAGCAGTCTTATACAGTGGGAATGATTGTGCCACTCACTTTTGAGATGAAGAAATTGGACCACAGAATGATTAGTATAACTTTCCCCAAATGATATAGTTTATAAGTAGAAGAATTGGGGTTTGAATACAGGGGACATGCTCCTAACCACCATAGCACATTTCTTCTTTTTATTTTATTTTTTTAAAGATTTTCTTTATTTGTCAGAGAGAGAGAGAGCACACACAAGCAGAGGGAGCAGCAGGCAGAGGGAGAAGCAGGTTTCCTGCTGAGCAAGAAGCCCTATGCAGGACTCTATCCCAGGACCCTGGGATCATGACCTGAGCTGAAGGCAGCCGCTTAACCAACTGAACCACCCAGGTGCCCCATATTTCTTCTTTTTTAAAAAAATTATGTTTGTTTGTTTGTTTGTTTGTTTGTTTAAGGAATCTCTGCAGTCAATGTGGGGCTCGAACTCATAACTCCAAGATCAAGAGTCACACGCTCTTCCAACTGAGCCAGCCAGGTGCTCTTTAACTACTTTTAGTACATTTCTTAGAACATTGTTTTATACAAATGGCAGAATAATTGAGGTTTTATTTTGAACTCATGTTAGACTTACAGAGAGGTTGAAAAAGGATATGAAGAATCCTCCACATGTCTCTCACCCTACTCTGCCGACCATTAACATCTTCAATGCAGTTATCAAGTACAGGTCATTAACATTACTAACTAACCTACAGACATTTTTCTTATTCACCAGTTTTAACATGAATGTTCTTCCCTGTTTGTTCCAAGATCCTTATCCACAGTCTAACACTGTGTCTCACTCCGTTTTCTCCTTTGTCCCTTCTAGTCTGTGATAGGTCTGTAGTCTCTCCTCAGCTTGAGGACACTGACACATTTAAAGAGTATCTCACCATTTGGATGTGTCTGATGTTTTCTCACAATTGAGATGAGATATGCATTATTTTGGCAAGAATACCAGAAAAATGGTGTGTCCTCCTCAGTGTATCACACCAAGGAGTTTACAGTGTTGATTGTCTTGCTGACAATACAGCTTCATCACTGGGTTGATATGTGAGTGCCTGCTGGGTTTCTCTCCTGTAAGATGCCTATTTTTTCCTTTCTAGTCAATAAAGTTGTTTGGGGAAGATAATTTGAAATTATGAAAAATCTTGTTTCTCCTCACACTTTTGTCCATTAATGTTAGCATCTTTCAGTTAATCTTAGCTGCAATGATTTGCTTTATTTGCTTTTAGTAAAAGACTTGGAAAATAAGTAGAAAATACTGGAAGATTATAGCAAGAATCAAGATTTGAATGCAAAATGTTCAAAAGCTACTTCTTAATAATCATTACCTTTTGATTTCATAATAACGTTGATATCATAACTGCTCATGAGTGACTTTTGTAACTTTGAGGAAGCACAAACAGTTCAGAATCAGTTTGCTTATGGTTAATGGGGACAACAATTGCAATTTCAAAGTGTCACTGCACAGAGAGGAAATCATTAAGAGTAGATGCCCCAGTCTGGCTGCCTGCACCGGGAGCCTGAAGCTGTTCCTCACGAACTTTGTGACTTTTGGTAGACTGTGCAACCTCGCTATGCTTCAGCTCCTCAGAGAGCCAATGTGAGGATTAAACAAAAAAACAGATGTCAAATGCTGACAGTAGGGTGCCTGGCACATAATAAGTAATCAATATGTTTTTGTTGAGTCCCAACTTGATATAGTCAATCACCAACATTAGAAGTAATACTTGTTAAGAATTGTGCAGGGTCTGAGACTTTACACTATGTGAAATTAACACAGGTTACTCTGCCATAGTTTTGTGGATACATACAGAACTCTCAAGACCCCTGGATCGGAGGTGGAAGAGTTTATTACTCACAATACAGCAAACAGCATGAGCTTCTTATTCTCATCAGCTCCCCTGACTTCCGAATCCTATGGAGCCATGTGGCGGGACCCAGGTGAATGCTTCACAGCTGGGGAATCCTGAGGTCAGGAAACCTCTATCTTTTCTATTGGACCCAAAACAAACCTGCTTTCTGTTCTGGAGGGAGATACTCTCTGTTTTCCAAGGTTGTTTACTATGGAATTATCCTTGATACATTAGTCCAGAACAAAATATTCAGTGTCTCTGCTCAGAAGATGTGCAGAGACGAATTGTCTCCCAACAACACTGGACAATATTTGATGCTTCCCTTGGAAGAGGGAAGTACTGTGACCTGTAAGGATTTTTACCAGGATGCCAGAAATTGATGGACATTAGTCTGCTCAGTGAACTTGATAGCTACCCCAGTTTCTTAAGACTCTGTATTTCTTTTTCTATTGTATTTCATTTTCTGTAGAGCTTTATAGTACATAAATCCTATACCAGTGTTTTTATCCCCCCTTTTAACAAACATCATGGAATTCCACCACTGATTCTGGTTTGATTCTTAATTGTGTCTCAGAACAAGCAGCTCTTGAATCGGCATTCTTTTTTTTTCCTATATGGAGAAAACTAACCTCTCTGTATATTTGGGATAGAGAACGGTGATGAGTGTTCTTTAGCAAGAGTGAAGGGATGCCTGTGGAAGCAGAATATAACTTCAACTGTCCCCTGGCTCCCTCTTTGTCTTTTTTCTTTCTTCTTCTTCTTCTTCTTCTTCTTTTTTTTTTTTTTATAGTGGAAGCTTTTAAAATGTCACATCTGTTTTTAATCATTTCCTTTCGTCTTTTACTACATGATCAACTCACCAACCTGACTTGTAAAGGGACCCAGACTATTTTGTAAGACAACCAACATATGTTAAAGAAAATTGTCCTTTTAATATTCCAGTTGCAAAACAAACAAACACAGAAGAAAGGTTTTTCTCACTATTTACACTCAAGACAGAATGATGAACTGTCCTGTTATGGAAAAAGGATTTACTGCCCCATTTTATCACAAAGAATGTTTAAAGCAATTATATCATGCTTTTTAAAAAGAAAGTATTTTAAAAATGATGAAAGATTTCATACATAGAAAATCATGCATTGAAGACAACTATTATCTCTTCTTAAGATTAAGAAGATATTAACAATTTGCTAGGTGCCTGGTTGGCTCCGCTGGTTATGCATCTGCCTTTGGCTCAGGTCATGAACCCAGGGTCCTGGGATTGAGTCCACCATGGAGCTGCTTGCTCAGCGGGGAGCCTGCTCCTCCTCTGCCTGCAGCTCCTCCTGCGTGTGTGTGCACGCTCTCTCTCTCTGACAAATAAAATCTTAAAAACAAACAACAACAACAACAAAAAACAAACAAACAAAAATTATGTTCAGGGTGCCAGGGTGACTCAGTTGGTTAAGCGACTGCCTTCGGCTCAGGTCATGATCCTGGAGTCCCTGGATTGAGTCCCACATCCGGCTCCCAGCTCCCTGGGGAGTCTGCTTCTCCCTCTGACCTCCTCCCCTTTCATGCTCTCTCTCACTCTCTCTTTCTCTCTCAAACAAATAAATGAAATCTTAAAAAAATTTTTTTTTTCTTGTATTTGCTTTATCTCTCTCTGAACAAAAAAGGAAGAAGGGAAAGAAACATAGTTAAAGCAAGCACACTTTTCTCCCTTCCCTTTTTCAAAGCTGTGACTTCTACTTTTGTGTTTTTATTTTTATTTATTTATTTATTTATTTTTAAATATTTCTATTTATTTATTTGACAGACAGAGATCACAAGTAGGCAGACAGGCAGGCAGAGAGAGAGGGCCAAGCAGAGAGCCCTATGCGGGGCTCGATCCCAGAACCCTGGGATTACGACCTGAGCCGAAGGCAGAGGCTTTAACCCACTGAGCCACCCAGGCGCCCCATATTTTTATTGAACATAATTGACATCCCATATTATGTTAGTTTCATGTGTGTTACGTGACATTTACACACATTGGGGACTGATCACCATGCTATCTAGTTACCATCTGTCACCAACAAAGTTGATACAGTATTATTGACTGCATTCTCCATACTGTACATTGTATCCCCCCTGGCTTATTTATTTTATAACTGTAGGTTTGTACCTCTTGATCTTCTTCACTTCTTTTGCCCCCTCCAACCCCCTCCCCTCCAACAGCCACCACTCCATTCTTTGTATTCATGAATTTCAGTTTTGCTTTGTTTGCTTATTTAGAGACCACTTATAAGTTAAATCATGCTATTTGTCTTTCTCTGTCTGACTTATTTCACTTACCATAATGTCCTCAGGTCCATTCATTTTGTCCCAAATAGTGAGATTTCATTCTTTTTTATGGTTGAGTAGTATTCTGTTGTGTGTATATATATCACATCTTTTTTTCTTTTCTTAGAGATGGAGAGGGGAGGGGTGGAGGGGGAGAGAGAGTCTTTTCGTTTTCATTTTTATTTATTATTTTTTTTGAGAGAGAGAGTCTTAAGGACATTCCATGCTCAGCATGGAGCCCAAAGTGGAACTAGATCTCACAACCCTGAGATCATGGCCTGAGCCAAAACCAAGAGTCAGATGCTTAATTGACTGAGCCACCCAGGTTCCCCTACATCACATCTTCTCTATCCATTCATCTATCAAAGATACATAGGTTGTTTCTATATTTTGGCTATAGTAAATAATAATGTAATGAACATAGGACTGCATGTATCTTTCTGATTTAGTGTTTTTGTTTTCTTTGGATAGATACCAGTAGTGAAATTGCTGGATCATATGGCAGTTCTCTTTTTAATTTTGTTGTTGTATTTTCCAAAGAAGTTGTCCAATCTATTTAAGTTTTAAAATTACTCAACCTAGATTTTTGGCAGTTCTCCATCATGATTTTCAGAATCTCTACCTATAGACACTTTTATTTTTATTCCTAATATTGCTTATTCATGCTTTTACTCTCTTTAAAAAAAAAAAAAACTTGCCAGAAGTTTGTTTATTTTGTAAGTTCTTTAAAAAAGAAGCTTTTGGTTGTGTTTTTAAAATACCTCCCATATTGGATATAAAGTTACATTTTGGTCCCATGATTTAAAGCATGTATAAATAATAAATTCTTGGCAAATAATTAATCTTTCAATAGACTAAAGATTTGTTCAATGAATTTTAAGGACTACCTACTTCTGGTATGTTTTTATTCACAACACTTCTGATACCACAAGTGTGAGATTTTTTTTTTTCTCACACCAGCCAATTCCCCAACTCTTTGGATTCTAGCTGGGTGTCCTACAATTCAGTTCAATTCTGACACTAACCATCCACAGTTAGCATCAGACTTTATAGGTTTAAAGGTCCAGTTCTACAAGACTGCCCTCACTTCAGATGCCAGTTATAAGTATTGGGTCCCCAGGTAACTCACACTTCTGTCTGACTTGGCTACAAAGTCACAAGAGTTCTCATAAATCCCCATTTCTCAGGTTTGATGATTTGCTAGAAGGGTACATAGAACTGAGGAAAGTGCTTTACTTGCTATTGCTGGTTTTTATAGAGGACACAATTCAGGGACAGTCAAACAGAAGAGATGCATGGAGCAAGGTGTGGGGGCAGAGAGGCATGGCTCCCCTTTGCTGTCTCTGGGCATGCCACTGTCCCAGCACTTCAGTCTGTTCACTGACCCAGCTTCCCAAACTCTGCATTTAGGAATTTTTATGGAGGTTTTATTACATAGGCATGATTGATCAAGTCATCAGCCTGTCTTGACTGATTCAACTTTCTCCAGCTCCTCTCCCCTCCCTGGAGGCTGGTGGGTGGAGCTGAAAACTCCAACCCTCCACTCATGCCTTGGTCTTTCTGGCAAGTAGCCCCAGTCCTGAGGTCCTGAAGCCCTCTAAGGGCCACCAGCAACCAGTCATCTTATCAGCATAAACCCAAGCACTGCTGAAAATGGCTTATTATGAATAAAATTAAAAAAAAAAACAACACTCCTCTCATCTCTATCACTCAGGAAATTTCAAGGGGCCCAGAAGCTCATGTGCTGGGAGCCAGGACCAAACATCCAGTTCTCATTATATCACAGTATCATGCTAATGTATGTTAAAAATGGGGCTAGGTACTGAGGCCGTTGGGAATCTGTAGTCATTACCTCCGTGGCTGATCATTTAATGGAATGATAGTTGCATATCTGAACTCTTGCTTCCCTTTTCCCCAAGAGCCCTCCATCTCTATGAATGGCATTGCCATTTGCTTCCTTGTGCAGGCCAACATATTTGAAGTCATCTATGATTCTCCTCTTTGACTCTCTTTCACACTGTGTGATCAAATCCTGCTAGGGTCCATCTACAAAATATATTCTGAATGTGACCACTTCTTACTACTCCACTGCTACCACTCGCAGGCTACCATCATCTCTCCCCTGAACTATTGAAAACATCTCTTAGTTGGTCTTCATGGTTGCCTACTTGCCACTTCAAAGTCTCTTCTCAGTAGACCAGTAGACGGATTCTCAGTAGACCAGTAGATCAGAAGAGAAGTCTGATGACTGAATTCCTGATTAAACCCCTCCAGTGGCTTCCCTAAATATGTAACATTCTTTTTTTTATAAACATTTTATTTATTTATTTGACAGAGAGAGAGAGATCACAAGTAGGCAGAGAGGCAGGCAGAGAGAGAGGGGGAAGCAGGCTCCCCGCCAGAGCAGAGAGCCTGATGTGGGGCTTGATCCCAGGACTCTGAGATCATGACCTGAGCCGAAGGCAGAGGCTTTAACCCACTGAGCCACCCAGGTGCCCCTCCCTAAATATGTAAAATAAATTTGAGATCCTTACCATGTTCTTTGAGGCCCATCCTAGTCTATCCCTTGGCCTCTTCTCTGCTTTCCATTTTCTCTGCCCCTTGCTCACTCCATTCCAGACACACGTCTACTTGTTATTTTTTAAACACATCAAACATGTTCCCTTATTGACTTGACATTTAGAATTCTCTTTTTTGAAATAATCACTCCCCCGCTATACCTAATCCTACTCCCTGAGTTTATTCAGATCCTTTCCAAGTGTTATCTAATCAAGAGGGCTTCTTCCTACCAAGAGCATCCTGTTCTGTATAAGAGTAGGTCTTTGTCGGTTTTGTTGATGTGGCATTTGCATGCTCCATAATTTCCTGATCAGTCACGATGCTCCTTTCCTAGGTAACAATTTCATATCTTTGCTTCACTTCTCAAATCTCCAACATGTGTCTTCCCTCTACCCTCACTCTTTTCTTCATGAACTTGCTTCCGTTTCATTGAGAAAGTAGAATTTCTGCATATTCTCACCATGACACCTATCAAACAACCATAGTCTGCCTTTCTTCCTTTAATATAGATGAACATTCATGATGTTATCAAAGACCAGGCCTTCTCCTTGTGCACTGGGTCCATCCTTTTTTACCTACTCAGTCACTTGCCTCTAGCTATTGCATTGTCTCCTGAGTCTTTAATATATTTCTCCTTTCTCTCTACTGGATTTTCCCCACAGGATATAAAGTGTAAGATGTTTCATTTTTAAAAATAATACTCCCTTTACTTCACATCCCCCTCCAGCTACCTCTTCATTTCTCTGCTCCCTATATAGCAAAACAATACACTTGCTCCTAACTTTCTCTTTTTTTGGAAAAGCAATTTGAAAATGAAACCAAGATATTCAGTTTTAGTTGATCTTGGGTGAAGTCAGGAAATTGCATTATATGTTTTTAAGACTCCCTTGGTGAGTGTGTTCAGGATTGAGAACTATTAATTTAATTTCTTGTGTTAGGAACTCTTACTAACTGAAGATGACTGTAAATGAAAATGAAATTGTCCAGTTTTACTGGAAATCAGTAGAACAAAGCATTTGACTTACTAAGACATATTTAATTTACCAGGAACATGGTCATGATGGAAAAGCTGGTGTATCTTTCTGTTTTTCTTCCCTGTTTGTTTGACTGTCATGGAAATCTGGGATGAATAACAGGAAATCTTAACATCACCCTTGTCTCCATAGGCTAATGCTTGCATTCACCAGCCTTACTGATGGGAAGCAGGCAGCATGGGAGGTGGGAGGAAGAAGTGAAACAGGTGTGGGGAAATTGTGATTTTTCTACTCACTAACACCATTTTTGCAGACATAAATAAATAAGGTCCATACATAGTCTTATAAAATTTTTATAGCATTTAACATGCTGCCTTTCATGTGGTAGTATTCAACGTGTGTGTATTAATTAAATAAAAATAGGAAGCTGATCATGTCCACAGGCATCTCCAGGCTTGCAGTTCCAGAAACGCTGAGGAAGCTCGTTGCATCTAGCCAAAAATGACTACAAAGCAGGCTACATCTTACTCTCTAGTTGCTTACATAATTATTTATCCATTTGTTCAGTCAAAAAACAGTTATTGAGCGCCCTGGGCATTGGACTTGCTGCTCTGGAGCCAAATTTGGTGTCCATCCACAGAGATTTTAATCTGGAGCAACTGGAATCCAGGCGCATAATCGGATGCCGCTGTCCGTGGCTCTGTGGTTTTGTGAGGGTCGGGTCTCTGGTCTGTGCCTCAGTGTTTTCGTCAGAGAAGAGTGATCGCTAAGAGGATTAGCGGAAGCATCACAGGGAAATACTGCTTGCAAACTGGGAAGGAGAGCGTAAGACTGACTTATTACCGTAATGGCTTACACCCTACACTTCCCACAAGTAAATCAGTGTACAAAATAGTGACTCAACACTTCCACACAACGCCCGATGCTTATCACAAGTGCGCTACGTTGTATGCCTGAAACTAACACTATACTGTATGTCAACTAACTAGAATTTAAATAAAAAACTTTAAAAAAGTAAATGGGGGGAAAAGAACAAACATAAAGGTAAATTGAATTGTTTTCCTGTCAAATGGAATTTGAAACAGCTAGTTGTCATTCCTTCCCTGTCAGACAGACTGTATCAGAGGTTTCTTTTCAAGTTTGCTTCTATTAAAAATGATTGTTGGCAATGAAAGACCAGCTGCCTACTTCAGCCATCAAGTTCAAGGGCCATTGCTGGCTACAGATCCAGCTGGTCTTGGTGGGCTCACAGTGCTACAGGGCAGTGTGTTCTCTGTGGGGTTCTTAAAACTTCAGGCACTCTGGGATGGGGATGGTCCCCGGAGCAAATAAGCTGACAATCAAACATTGCTTTTAATGACCAGATTTCTTTCCATCAGGCCTGTCCTCTGGTGTCTCGCTCCCAGTGGCAAGCCTCTTAATGAAATTCCTGCAGAATATCAGAAATACTGCGAACTGTTACCCACTACCAAGGACCACACTTTTTTTTTTTTTTTTTTAACAAACATTCTCATGTTGCCTTTAGAGAAACTGGTAACTTCAAAAATTAAAAGGGTCTTAGACATCATCTGAGACCTTGATTCTGAAAGGCTAGTCCTCAGCCCAGGCTTGCTTATTAAAATAGCATTTATACTGATTGCATCAGCTCAATATATTCATTTTAAAGGAGTGCCTTTTCTGTCCTTTCATGAAATGACAGATTGGTGGTGGTGATAGTGTGGTAGTTTTCACACACACACACACACACACACACACACACACACTGAAATGACACATAAATTTGAGAATCAGTTTTACGGTTGGGGAAAATGATAAGTGATAGGATTGCCTTAAAATGATAGTCCAATTTCTTAAAGAACAAGGATAAACCTTAGATCTACTGACTAATACTTTAGTGCTGAGAAAGGGAACAGAATTACATATAATGGGAAAAGGAATTTTCAGACATTAGGGAATTCCCACTGCCAGAGATAACTCATTAATGCAGAGCCAGTGAGCTTGGTCATTGCCCTGTAGTGTGGCTGAAGGAAAGTTTCTATCATTAGTGCCCATGCATTATCCACTCCTTTACCTTTTTCTCTTTGTAAGCCAAATTGCTAGGAAGGAATGTCTAGCCTATTAGGAGGGTAGTGATGGAAAAGGTGGGTACTTGGGATGTGTTAGGACTGAGACTTAATTCTGGCTTTGTTCTTGGTGATGTCACTTAACGTCTTGAATCAATGTCATTGCTGTAAAACCCTTCTCTATCTGCTAACCTTCGTACAAGGATAAAAAGAGACTTCACAGACGAAAATGCTTTGTTAAGTTGCATTATGTCATACACAGAGAAAAAGTTACCATGATGGCAAATACTTGAAGTTGTTACTTTTCATCTGATAGTAGGCCTAGCCCTTAAAGGTGGTAGAGAAGAGAGCTTCTCAAGTTGTGTGTAGAGATATGTTAGCAGGAGAAAAAAGGGACAGTACCTGCAACCAACTTCGGAGCAGTATCTCCATAAATTTTGTACCCTACACACCTTGCTTGCTTCATCCTAGCCCCAGCCCTGAGTGTTGGATTAGGTGGGTCTCTTCCAAAAGGGCACAGCCCAGAGAGTGATTTAGCTTAGAACTGTCAGCTGCCAACATTTTCTTTTTAATTTCTTCAAATTTTATTTAAATTCCAGTTAGTTAACATACAATGTAATATTAGTTTCAGGTATAGAATTTGGTGGTTCATCACTTATATACAACACCCAGTGCTCGTCGTAACAAGTACCCTCCTTAATGCCCACCTCCCATTTAACCCACCCCCCTACCCATCTCCCTTCTGGTAACTCTCAGTTTGTTCTTCATAGTTATGGGTCTGTTTCTTGGTTCACCTCTCTTTTTTCCTCCTATGTTAATTTGTTTTTTCTTAAACTCCATATATGAGTGAAATCATACAGTATTTGTATTTCTCTAACTGATATTTCACTTAGCATAATACTCTCTAGCTCCATCCACATCATTGCATATGGCAAGGTTTCATTCTTTTTTATGGGTGAGTGATATTCCATTTGTATGTGATATTCCATATCTATATATACATACATATATATGTGTGTGTGTGTGTGTGTGCGTACACACACACACACACATTTTTTAAGATTTTATTTATTTATTTGACAGACAGAGATCACAGGTAGGCAGAGAGGCAGGCAGAGAGAAGAGGAAGCAGGTTCCCTGCCGAGCAGAGATCCTGATGCAGGGCTCGATCCCAGGACCCTGGGATCATGACCTGAGCCAAAGGCAGAGGCTTAACCCACTGAGCTACCCAGGTGCCCCCCGCCCAACACCTTCTTTTTTTTTTTTTTTAATTTTACTTATTTATTTGTCAGAGAGAGAGTGGAGAGAGAGTGAGCGAGCATAGGCAGAGGCAGAGGGAGAAGCAGGCTCCCTGCCAAGCAAGGAGCCCGATGTGGGACTCGATCCCAGGATGCTGGGATCATGACCTGAGCCGAAGGCAGCTGCTTAACCAACTGAGCCACCCAGGCGTCCCCCCCCAACACCTTCTTAATCCATTCATCTGTTGACTGATATTTGGGTTCTTTCCATAATTTGGCTATTGTTGATAATGCTGCTATAAACATCATGGTACATGTAGCCCTTCCAATAAGTACTTTTGTATCATAATAAAAAACTTCTGCACAGAGAAGTAAATAATCAACAAAACTAAAAGGCAACCTATGGAATGGGAGAAGATATTTTTAACTGACATATCTGATAAAGAGTTAGTATCCAAAATATAAAAAGAACTTATGAAACTCAACAGCCAAAAACCAAATAATCCAGTTTAAAAATGGACAGAAGACTTGAATAGACATTTCTTCCAAAGAAGACGTAGGTGGCCAACAGACACATGAGAAGATGTTCAACATCACTCATCATCAGGGAAATGCAAATCAAACCTACAATGAGATATCACCTTTCACCAGTCAGAATGGCTAAAATTAACAACACAGGAAACAACAGGTGTTGGCAAGGATGTGGAGAGAGGGGAACACTTTTACACTGTTGGTGGGAGCTGCCAACATTTCTAACAGATGAGGGAATGCGTGCTTTAGTCCTACAAGGGGAATCTGGGCAGCACACCACAGCAGCCGCTAAACCACTGTGGAAGAGTTTTGGCAGTCTCATTCTCTCTCTCTCTCTTTTTTTTTGATAGGCATATATTTAATGCTTCCAGAAAGTGGTCGCTTTTCTGTTCCTAGAATTGCTGCTATTCTTCTCTTCGATCTCCTGTTGAGTTTGTAGGTGTTCAGAATGGTTTGAGAACTATACAGCTGAATTCCTGGGGCCAGATGAAATTTAGGTCTCCTACTCCTCTGCCATCTTGCTTCTCTGCGACAGTCTCTTATATAAAGTTAAAATATACCTACCCTATGACCCTGTAAGTCTACTTTTAGGTATGAGAAATAGAAAGATAAATGAAAGCAAATATCCACAAAAATGCTTGCACAAGAATGTTTATAGCAGCTTCTAACTGGAAGCAACCCCTTTGTCTAGCAACAGGTAAATGGAGAAGCAGCAAATGCTACTCACCCATGAATGAATCTCACGGATAAGTTTCTTAAACACTACGGTAAGCCAGAAAAAAGGTGGATAGAAATTAAATTCAACTTATATGAGGTTTTAAAACATACAAAGCCCAATTTATTATACAAAACAAATTTTAGAGGGACTATCTCTGACACAGGAGATTGCCGGGTAAAGTCTATGAGAGAAATTTCTGAGCAAAGGGAATGTTCTGTATTTTGTCTTTCTTTCTTTCTTTCTTTTTTTTTTTTTTTTGACAGACAGAGATCATAAGTAGGCAGAGAGGCAGGCAGAGAGAGAGAGAGGAGGAAGCAGGCTCTCTGCTGAGCAGAGAGCCCGATGTGGGGCTCGATCCCAGGACCCTGAGATCATGACCTGAGCTGAAGGCAGAGGCTTTAACCCACTGAGCCAACCAGGCGCCCCAGGAATGTTCTGTATTTTGATAGAAATGTCAGTTTTATAGGTGTACACATTTATCAAAACTTGTCCCATTATGCACTTAGTATTGTAATTTTTCTAAATATAAATTATAAATATAGTCTTTTAAAAAGTCCTCATTGATTTTTGTCTAATGGGGAAAAGACGGATTTGGGGGGCTTAGGATCTTGTCAAGCAGTTATTATTCATATGACAAGGATTTTAAAGCATTTCTCACACTATTAGAGCATAGGCAACACAGAGGCTATTGGCTTCAAGTAAAAATAAATATTGACTACAGAGAGGATAGGGTGTCACAGACTAGAAAGAGACAATATTTCAGGACAAAGGAAATATAGGGTACTGTCCCCAGGATAATACCTAACTAGTGTTAGAATTTCAGAGGCTATCTCTGTATGGCACTCAATCTCCTAAAATACAATTAATATAAATTTGGTTCTTGGACTTAGAACAAATATGGATAGCCATGGAAATCAGAAGTCTGTTTAAATAGTAATAAAGGCCTTGATACCAAAAGTGACACCTTGGTGTGGTAAAGTGCCCCAGAACTCAGACTATGAATATAAAGGAATTCACAACAGGCTGGACAGTAGACTCTGGCTCTACGTCAGGGAGTGTTTTAAACAAATTCAGCTATTGCTGTTATTTATGGTCCATCATATATCACTGTTCTTAAATTAACCGCATTGAACATAATATGTAATCTATTCTCTTCATTAGTGTAGTTTGGATCCATTCTAAGGAATAACCCCAGTAATGTCAGTGATCAGTAAACCTGCTTCGATGATTCTGGTAAAGATACAGGACAAAATCTCATAAACAGCTCCTCTTACATAATGTCATTTAACATGTCTTATTTTTCTTGAACTTACTGATGGGTATTGTCTTGTATTTTAAAGAATTTTAATTGAGTAAAGTAGAAACTAATCAAAGTGAGACCATGATATAAAATTTCCAAAATCTCATCAAGTTCCTGGGCCATAAATTGCTCTGGTTTATTTCCTGCTGTTAATGCTTCAGAGAGTTTGCCTCAACATAACCATGAATGTTCCTATTTTCTGTGACTCAGTTGGGTGAGGGGGTGAGGGAAGGGACAGAATGATGATTTGTCCAAATGCTTTGGAAAGAAATGTACCCGCAGCTGTAGTAACCTTCAGAGTTGATTGGCCAGTGACCAGCTTCTATTGAAAAGTCATCCCTTCATAAGTTTTTTGCTTGCTAATTATGTCAGAAAGGTGGATTTTTCTTTCCATTTACTAATTTATTCAAACTTCTATGCTTAAAACACCTATGAAGCACCTACTGTTGGCCACACTTTAGCATTTGGTGCTAATAGGAAATAAAGAAAAATAAGTCATCATTGACTGAATCCAAGGTGCTTACATTGTATTAAAGGAGATAAATCTAAACACAAGGAGATTAACACATGTTAATTTATTTAACCACATTTCTGTTAAGGTTACTTGGAAAAGTGGTGTTGGAGCAGAAAGCACAGAAAGTAGATTTTGGTACGCTTTGGGAAATGGCCTATTGTAAAGCTTCATACCTACATCATTCATTCTTTCATTTCAATCCCCAGTTAATTAGTAGCATGGATTATTTATGATATAGAATTTACCCCTCTTCCTTCACCCATAATCTTTTCTTGCAGCTCTCCTAAGTATTTCTGAAAAATAGAACACACACTCTCAGGGTTTTACTACTATGGTTAATTAACTGGAAACATTATTATTTCCATGTTTGGCTCATTAACTTGGCACAGTCTTCTTTCTGCATGTCATGAGATCTCAGATTTAGCTGTAGCTCTCCATGCTAGCTATGGAGACTGACACCCAGGGCCATCTTGCTATCAGTCATCAATACGTTACCATTAACTTTCTTGACACCGAGTCCCATTGTTCCTGGTGCTCCATCTTCTGTCTTTAAGGAATCCAGTTGCTTTATCGGTAGCTGCTGGTCTGCCTTTCAGTGCTTGGGTGAGCCTGTATTACTTATTCTGAAAATTTCAGACCCATACTGGGAGGCTTTCCCTTACTTAACCAGAGGGAAAGTTTATTTCTTTAAGCTCTCAGTTTTCATTGTTCTTTCTTTCTCTTGGATGTCTCCCAGTTTATGCCTTTACTTCCAGGCACAGGGTTATTGCTAGCCTCAGATGGAGGCATTTTTCACCCCAGTCTGCTGATTTATTGTCCCTTCAGTTCTATTCATAGCACATTTGATAAAAATAATAATTGCAATTAATCAGGCTAAGGCTATGTGCCAGAAATTGGCTAGTTGTTTTGTGTACAATGTACTTGGCCCTACCAGTCATCCTGCAAGGTAGGCACATTATTATCCTGATCTCACATTAAGAAAATAAGACTCAGGTTGAGTGGCTTGTCACACAGTGAAAAAAATAGAGAACCAAGATTGAAAGCAAGATCTCTTGACTCCAAGTGTCAGACTTTTCCCAGGGTACGATTATGCTTTCTCTTGAGGCACATTGCCAGGAATTTGTTACATATTTAATAGCTCTTTGTTAAATTAATGCATAAATGAATGTGTGGAATCTCCTCTTACCTTTTGCTATAGTGAAATGCTAAAAATATCTATTGGTAATTGATTGTAGACTTGCCCACAGGTCATAAGCAAGTAGAAAAACTGACCAATATACATGGTATCTCTTTTTAAAGACATTGTACACTATGGAATTATGCTTCATGAGGGAAGGTAGACAAATGAGGTGAGGCTCATCATCATCTTCCAGTCCAGAGGCATTCTCTGGAATGTGGAACAGGAAGGAGGGGGCCCAAGTAACGCTTTTCAGTTTCGCTGCACTGAAGAGATAAAGTGTTCACAGAGGCCTACATCACTTGAATTGCAGGGCAGAGTACCACAGGAGAGGGAGGTAACCCAGAAAGAGATCCAGAAATATACATAGGGGTCCCCTTGAGTCTGAATAAGTACCATCCTGTGCATGTGTAGAGTGGGACTCTCTGAGGTCAAGCAGACAACAGGTATCTAGCAAACAATATCTTCCAAGGAGGTATAAGCCAAACAATTCTTAAAGCCCACAGAAGGCTGGGAGTTCTGAATAGCCAGACCTCAGAGACCTTGTTGGACATCTAGGACATTTTGTGGAGACCCAAGAAGGCTCATTTGCAGTAGCAGAGCAAAGGACGGTCTTACTCTAGACTTATCCTAATAAACTTTAAAAACAAGCCTTGAGAGCATGAAGCTGATTCACAAACAAATTAAGTGCCTAACAAAACAAAACTTTCAGACTCTTTAAAGGAAGACAGTAAAATACAGATATTCAGTCATGTAAAACTTATAGTGTCCAGCATTCAATAAAAATTTACTAGACAGACAGGGAAACAGAAAAATCTCACCCATAACTGGAAGAAAAGTCCATCAGTAGAAATAGACCCAGAAATTACAAGGGAGGATAGAATTAGCAGACAAGGATTCCAGAACTGCTGTTATAAATATTTTAAGGATTTAAAGAATACTGGAAATATATGAGTCGAGAAATAAAAAATGGAAAGAGAACCAAATGGAAACTCTAGAGGTAAAATTTTCAGTAACTGAAATGAAATCTCACTGGATGAGCTTAATAACAGAACAAAGACAAGCAAGCTTGAAAATATCTAAGTGAGAGCACATAGAGAAAAAGGGCATAAAATAAGAGCAAAAACCAAATGAACAAAAAACAAAACAAAAACCCCCACCAAAAAAACAAAGAAACAAACCAGAGCCTTAATCACTTTCAGAAAATAACCTAATATTCATGCAATTAGAAACCAGTACAGGGTGGTAGGTGGTGGTTAAAAAAAAATAATAAAGAAATAATTGTCAAAATTTTTCCAAGAACCTCACAAAAGTAAACACATACAAAAGTAAAAACCAACCAGGCACATCACAGTCAAATTGCTGAAAACCAGTACTAAGGAGAACATAGTAAAAACAGCCAGAGAAAAAGACACATTAAATACAAAGAAGAAAAATATTGGAATGCATACTGAATTCTCACCAGAAACATACAGGACAGAAGACCCTGGAACAGCATCTTTAATGTGCTAAAAGAAATTGCCAAACTAAATGTCTATATCTAGAAAAAATATCCCTTATAAATGGAAGGCAACAAGAATGCCAGTTTCTGGTCTGACACATAAAGACCTTGGAAGGTCTCCCATTTCACAGCACGAAAAAAACCGAACCAACTGAAAATCAGCAACTCTTCTAAGACTTATGAGAGAATTAGGGTCACAAGCCACCACCCTGAAAAATGGAGGGACAGGTAAATACACAGAATTGCTGTTATCTGGGAGGAAGCCCGGGAGCCTAAGCTTGCTGCTGGAGGCCGGACAACATGCCACCACGTCAGCTGGGCTACTGCATCATAACAGAGGATTTGAGTTGCAAGAATTGCAAGCTTCAGGCTCTGTTTAAAAAGGAGTCTCTAAGGCAATCCCAAAACAATGGGGGAGACAAAAATAAAGGCATCGGAGGGAGGTTTAGCCTCTGACACCTACAACTACAGCAAACAGTAAACAGCCTAACTCCTAGCTAGATACACACCAAACTTCACTATAAAGGCCTATTTGCTCTATTTCTCTTTCCCTGGTACATAATGTCTGGGTAGCAACAAAAAATTGGAACGTGCATGAAAAGGCAGAAAATACCATCTGAAGAGAGAAAGCAAACATCAGAACTGGGCTCAGGTATGACAGAGATTTTGGACTGATCAGACTGGAAATTTTCAGGTAACTCTGATGAAAATGCCAAGGTCTCTAGTGGAGAAAGCTCACAACATGCAAAATTGAAAGGCAAGACAGACCTTTTGAGACGAGCACAAGAGGACAGAATGTGTCACTGGAGACCTGCATGATGAGACATGTTTAAGGAAGTTCTTCTGTTTCAAGGCAAATGGCACCAGGTGGAAACTAGGATCTACATGATGAATGCACAACATTGGAAATGGTAATAGATGGGTCAGTATAAAATAGTTTTTTTCTCATTAAAAAAAATTACCTTTAAGAAAGCACTGATTCTTTAAAATCAAAAATAATAATAGTGTATTGTGAAATTTATAATATATGTGGAGGTAAAATGTATGATGAGTAGATAAGGGAGAGGGGAAATGAAAATATACTGTTAGGCATTAATTCGAAGGGATACATGCACCCCCTATGTCTAGAGCAGCGTTATTTACAATAGCCAAACTATGGAAGCAGCCCAAGGGTCCATCAATAGATGAATGGATAAAAAAAGAAGTGGGGTGTGTGTGTGTGTGTGTGTGTGTGTGTGTGTGTAGGTGTGTGTGTATATGTATAGGTGTGTGTATATATATGTATATACACATATATGCACATATATACACACACCTACACACACACACACACACACAGGAATATTATTCAGCCATAAAAATGATGCAATCTTGCTATATGCAATGTCATGGATAGACCTGGAGTGTTTTATGCTAAGAAAAATAAGTTAGAGAAAGATAAATACCATACAATTTCACTCATATGTGGAATTTCAGAAATAAAACTTATGAACAAAGGAAAAAAAAGAGACTCTTAACTATAGAGAACAGAGTAATGATTACCAAAGGGGAGGTGGGTGAGAGGATGGGGAAACGGGATTAAGGATACACTTGTGATGAGTACCAAGTGTGGGATGGAAGTGTTGAATCACTAAGTTGTACACCTGAAATTAGTAACATTGTATTTAACTACACTGGAATTAAAATAAAAAGTAAAATAAAATAAGAAAATAAAAAAGGAAATATGCTGTTATGAACTTCTTATATTCCATGTGAAGTAGTGTGATATTATTTGAAGGTGGACTGTGTTAAGTTAAAAATGTACAGTGTAAATCCTGAAGCTACTACTAAATAAAATAAAATGTTATTGTTAACAAACCAATAAAAAAGATAAAATAGATGACACTAGAAATTATGCAGTTAACCCACAAGAAATCAGGAAAAGAGAATTAAAGAAACCAAAAAACAGGCGGGACGACTAGAAAACAAGATGGTGGCCTTAAATGCAACCATACTGATAAGAACATCACATGTCAATGATAAAAATATTTCAGTACTCAGAAAGAAAATAACCAACTGAAGTTACTAACATATTTTTCATAAAATCATGTATTCATTGATGGCCAGAGTCACACTGATCTAAATTTAGGATAGTGTTCAGCCAGTTCCTCTAAACTTTCTGGGCTAATTCTGGAAGGTGCTATACCAGAATTTAGGAAGGCTCAGAATGATGGGAAATAACCCAGGTGAGCTCTGAGTCTGCCCATCAGAGACTCTTGGCCATGAGCAAGGAGATGGAGAAAAATACTAAATTTGGAATAAATGACCCATTACAGAAACAAAGACCAAAGGAGCTATATCTCTGTTCTTTCTTATATTTTATGCATGCATAAATATGTTTATTTATGCTTAATATTTTATATGAGGAGTATTATTGGTAGTCTTGTTTCTATTTCATTTTTAAGTTAGAGAATTTCCAGGGGGAATTGACCAGTATGCTAGTTGATGGGGCAAGTCTGTCCACGTTTGAAGATGACGAAACAATTTTTGTTTTAGGAGGAAGAGCATTGTATTACATAGAATCACAATTCTATTATTGATGGAAGCCAGATGTAGCTAAAAAGATGAGACCTGAACAGAGAGTTGCAGGTGTGGGCCACGCAGATCATTTGAGTGTTGCTGTCAGCTCCTTTCTTTCCCACGCTCAGGGTAGGGCACAGTTAGACTTCTGCATGTGCCACTCCCAGATGGGACTCCCCTCTGTCTCACCAGTGGGAGGAAGGCGCCACTCGACTGTAAAGCAGGGGTGGAATTGGGGAAAGAGGTTACGAAGGGGGAAAGTCATTGGTCATCTGTTTCTGCTTTTGGTGTTGTTGGGCAGAAAGGAGTGGCTGTGTAAAGCAGCTGTCTTCAGTAGATTTAGTAGCAATAAATCTGGTGGGAGATTGATTGCCTGTGGCTGCTAGGTTAGGGCTTCAACGGTGTCCTCGGTGGGGTACATGGGGTGGTCCTGGCTCCAACAGTAGGTGCTGTAGCTGCCATCTCCTTAGATGGCTTCAGGGAGGGCAGGAAGTGGGCTCATGAGCACTGCTAACTCTGCCTCCTTCCTTCCATGCTTCTAGCTCTTTGGACGGTAGCAGCTTTCTGCACTTACTAATCTCTGGGATTACTTGCCACCCCTTTTGGCTTCCTTTGCCTTCAAGTGCCTTCAAGTGCTTTTAGAACCAGGAACCTGAATTACCCCTCCCCTTTCCCCTTTGAAATCTCTAATGTGGTTTTGATTTTCCTGACGAGACCCTGACTGATGATACAGGGGACATGAGAAATTTTAGCAGATTCAAGTTCCTTCTGAAGAATTTTCTAATATCTTCACAGCACAGTAGACAAACTTGTGAGGTGCTTAGCACCCCCTTGGCTCTTTGGCCATGCCTTCTCTGTATCAGCTTCCCCAACTCCCACCTCTGTAAGTGTGTTCCTATAGATAACCCATGCCTAGCATTCAAAAGGTTGAAGCCTGGATGAATTTACTGGGTATTGAGAAGGTTTATATGACCTTAAATGCCCCTTCTAGTTCTAATATTTTAGAATACTGGGTTCTACCCTGTAGATCACTGTGAGATGCCACAGATTTTTTTTTAAAGGATTCATAAATCCATATAGACACAAGAATGTATATGCTGGAAAAATGTTTAGTAACTCAAAGTATTATCAATTTTTTGACATAAGTGTATTAGATACCTAGGATTGATTAAAAATTTTTAATTTATGCATTCATGAACACACAGCTACTTTTATAACTGCAGTTTTAAAAATCAGCATAAACTGATAATACTGTTTTTCTTACTATGACAGGGGGCAATCTACAAGTTCTTTTATGTTTAAAAAAAAGCACATTTACCTGAAAGGGTCAGAAACCACAGCATGAGAGCTCTGGTTTTCAAAGCCAAGTGCCTCAGTCTTGAAGTTCTAAAGCCTGCAGGTTTAAAGGATAATTTTCTGGGACCCGTCTTTGATTAACAAGATTTAACTTATTTAAGCTATCGTATTACTAAGTAACACAGACTTAATATGCTTAGGCCATTTGGGAATTCCATGACAAATGGGCTTTTGTGGGCAAGATAATTAATTTTATGAACAAGTGTAGTTTTGTTTCCTTATTTTAATTCTACCCTAAGAACGCAGGGAGAAAACTTTGCGAATGGCAGTGAAATGTGACTCTAAGATGAGTTTACGGCATCCTCCCTCTTTTTTTGCCACTGTCAGCAGAAGCGCTGCCATTTTATGATGTTAGATTAACATGGTTATTTCTGTCATAAAAATGACTAGTGACAGTGTATCGTGGTTGAAAGGAGGGGGGCTTAATATTTATTGGTGGCCTACAAAGAGTAAGATGCTAACTAAACCAGGTCACACACACACAGACACAATTTTATTTAACAGAGGGTCCAAACATGCAATACTTTGTCCAAGGCTAGACAGTTAATAGCTAGCAGAGGCAAGATGTAAGATTTAAATAGATGTGTGTTTGGTTAAGGGCTAGATTTGACACTGAATGCCTAGGCTTCAGTCCCAACTCTACCAATAATGATCTGTGTGACCTTGATGTAATGACCAAATGTAACCTCAATTTCCTCATCTATACAGTGGTAATCATGCCACTGCTCTTGTCATAGGGGATTTGAGAATGAAATGCGATGATGTATGTAATTGGCAGAGCATCGTGACTAACACCGGGGAACCTGTAGGAACCACTGTTAGCTCCTACTGTTTTTTGTTTTTTGTTTTTAGGATCTTATTTATTTATGTCAGAGAGAGAGAAAGCACAAGAAGGGGGAGTGGCAAGCAGAGGGAGAAGCAGACTCCCCGCTGAGCAAGGATCCCGATGCGGGACTCGATCCCAGGACTCAAGATCATGACCTGAGCCAAAGGCAGACACTTAACGGCCTGAGCCACCCAGATGTCCCTGTTTTTTTTTTTTTTTTTTCAGATGTCCCTGTTTTTATAATACCCCATTTTCCTTAAAACGAGAAATAGTAAACCTAATGCTTAGACCTAATTCTGTCACTAATAACTAACAGTGTATGACTTTTAGGAAGCCCCTAAATCTTGACCTTCAGTGTTTCATTTTTAAAATGGAGACAATAATTCTTTCCCAACCGAGTTGCAGGAATTCAGTGAGATTTGGAAGGCAAAAATGCTCTCTGCCCAAATGTGAGTTGTTTTATATATGGGTGTGTAGATAGATAGATAGATAGATAGATATCTCTATCTATCTATCTATCTATATATTTATATGTAAGTTTCACTTTCCTTAGAGTCTATTTGTTTTTAAGCTTAAGGTGTTGCCTGTTTAAAGTTTTGATTTATTTATGTATCTTCTTATATAATTTTAAGTGTCTTCAGGAAAGGGTGTGTAAGCTCTGTTTGAAACTCACTGCCGGTTTCAATATTTCTTCCTTTTCCCGGAGAAATGCTCAACTTAGCAGTACAGCAAACTGGACACTTTCTCACAGTTTGTTTCTCCAGACAAAGGAAGGGACAGTGACTTACAGTCCTAGGCTGACGTAGAGGGTGTTTCTTGATATCTTCAACTTGAACTTGTCTCATTTGACACGACAGTCTGATTTATGCGGCCAGATCCGTTCTCTTAGGATGAGGCCACTTGTCAGATGCTGCGTTTCATTTAGTGAGTTTCCAGTCACCTCTAATCCTCTGTGGAAAGAGGGGAATCATGGCTATAAATATAAAGAGACAAAAATAGCCATTTTCCTTTGAGTTGAGTACAGGTTATTCAGCATAGCCAAGATGAACTAAGTTTGTGGAAGTTAGATTATCATTGTATTGTCTTTTAAATGATTACTATAAAGCCAGAGGTTATGTTCCCCAAGCAAAGACACGTCTTCATAATCTGTTAATCTTAGAATTCAGAAATTTCTCCTTAATCTATCCTCCCCCCCCTCCGCCCCTGCCCTTTTCTACCTGGGCCATCACCAGGGTCTCTTAAATGCCCCTGCTCAAACTGCTGAGCCCCTTCACAATCCAATGTCCACATTGTTGCCTCAGGGACATTTTTCAGGTATAGATCCGAGCATAGTACTCTCAATTTCTCTGCATTACCTGGAGGACAACTCCCCCACCCCCATTTCGCATGACCATTCTCATTGGAAAGATCAGCTTCCTCTGTCCCTTCATCACTTAGCATGGCCCTTAAGGCGTTTGGTCCAGGTCTGTCTGCTCTTTACCTTTTTCCTCTTCCTCCTCTCTCTTCCGCCATTATAAATTCCCAGCCACCCAAGACACCCGGATGTTCCCCCAAAGAAAGTCTAAACTTCCACACTCCCAGGTCTCTTTCCACTTTTTCCTCCTTCTTTTCCCCGCCTAGCAAATGTGTATGCATCTTTCCAGAGTCTACTTTCTTGCCCTGTGATTTCGTGAAGACTCACTTGCCTGTCTACACCCCAGCCCCTGCACCCCCAGGTAGAGTCAGCTCCCCTCCCTCTGTGCCTTCACAGCACCTGGTATGCAGGCATCTCTAAGATAGCACTGGAGTGTTAGTCTGCAGCGTGTGTGCACATGTCTGCCCTCCCTTTAGACTGTGAGGTCCTTGATGGGAGAGCCTGCCCATCTTATTTAAATACACCTGTGCCAGGTGTATTTCCTGGCACAAAGTGTTTGTAGACTGTAATGACCCATCTTATTTAAATACACCTGTGCCAGGTGTATTTCCTGGCACAAAGTGTTTGTAGACTGTAATGACCCATCTTATTTAAATACACCTGTGCCAGGTGTATTTCCTGGCACAAAGTGTTTGTAGACTGTAATGACCCAACACTTAAACCACGGAGTCAGACAGACGTGGGTGGAAAATCCAATGATGTTACTTATTTGTCATATCATCTTGGGAAAGTTATCTAAGTCCTATTGATTTTAGCTTTTTCATACATAAAATGGAGTCAATAACAAAATACCTATCTCACAAGGATGCTGTGAAACTCAAATGAGTTAAAATATGTAAAGACATGAGAACAGTGTCTGGCACAGTCATCCTATACTTTCTATTAGCTCTTTCTGTTTATTGTTTTTATTATTATCACTACATCTGACAATTGCTCATACATGGAAAGGGTTTCGCATAGGCACTGGCAAAGAGTATAGGCTCCATGCAGATTAGATGTTTTTGTCATTATTACTTTTATTATTAAAGATTGTTGAAGAAATGAACTTCTTGTTTTCTTACCTGTTGCCCAATGGACAGCACTCCTGGGGAGTAACATTAGCCTCAAAAATGAGTATGCCCAAAATTTATCAAAATTTATCACAATACTCCCCCTAAAACCAGCTTGTGTGAAAATGCTTGCTAGAGCAGCCACTTAAATATTTTCTTCTCTCTCTCCCTCCCTTCCTGCCTCCTCCACTCCTTCTTTGTTGCTTTCTTCCCTAATTATTCCATCTCAGTCGCCTTTCTTTTGATGTTTTGGGCTAAGATCCCTGAAATTACTTTAAACTCTGCCTCTCCCTTCCCTAGACAATATCTTTCACATGATTTTAGTCTTTGAAAGATGTCTAGAGTATAAGGCCGCCTGGGGGGCTCAGTCAGTTAAGCACCCGACTCTTGGTTTCGGCTCAGGTCTTGATCTCAGGGTCCTGAAATGCAGCTGCATCTGGCTTTCTGCTGTGCAGGGAGTCTGCTTGAACATTCTCTCCCTCCGCCCCTCCCCTATGCTTTCTCCATCTCTGTAAAATAAATAAAATCTTAAAAAAAAAAAAAAGATGTCTGGAGCAAACATTTATGTTTCCTTTCCCATTGCCACTCCTTCAGGTTCACACACCTGCCACCTGGATCACTCCCTGTTACACAGCAGCCCCTCCAGGGCAGGGGCCCAGCATCACCAGAGTCAGGAAAAGGGGTCAAAACCTTAACTCACAAAGGGGCACAAGGAAACATAAAGGAGTGAAGCTGGCCAGGGAGCAATGGTGGCTATGACATAATGGGGAGGTCATGTCTCATCTCCAGGAAAGAGTGGCTATGTAAGAAACTGCCTGCTCATTGTTTCCATGGGGGAATGCTGGTGTTGCTGGACCTTTCCATGTTTTAGGAGAAACTGCAAATCTATACATGACATCCACTGGTAATGAAGAATGGCAACTAGTTCACATTTCAAAATCCCCATTGTTTGAGCTAAACTAGGCTGCTGGTCAGATCTGACACGTAGGTGGAAAGGTTATGAGGTCTAAGGAGATGCTCAAACAATGCTTAGAAAAACAAATGGATCCAGGACGCACTTCCTCTCCAGGTCTGGCTCAGTCTCTTCCTGCCTCGTGCATTGTCCCCTTTGATTAATCCCACTTTCAAAGTGTGGTGTATGTTTCTCTCGTACCTTTCACGCCAGTTGCTCATACCAGTTGGAAACCTACTCTGTTCTACGTGCTGAAGGTGAATCGATAATAAGGAAACATTCCTGAATTGATGAGATAATAAAGTCAGGTAGTTTATGGCAGAGACAAACAGAAACAATACTGCTTCAGCTATTTTTAAAAATCTAGTTTCTTTTCTTGGTACCATTGCATTTGGAGGGTAATTTTTTTAAAATATTTTATTTATTTATTTTGACAGACAGAGATCACAAGTAGGCAGAGAGGCAGGCAGAGAGCGGGGGGAAGCAGGCTCCCCGCCGAGCAGAGAGCCCGATGTGGGGCTCGATCCCAGGACCCTGGGATCATGACCCGAGCCGAAGGCAGAGGCTTTAACCCACTGAGCCACCCAGGTGCCCCTGGAGGGTAATTTTTAAGTTACATCATACATCATAATTGAACCGCAAGTACTTCACATTTTACTAGGGTGTACCTCGATTGTGGGTTCCTCAATGGCAAGCTGACATTAATCATGGTTTATATTCAGTGTTCCTGTAGACCAGCAGATAGTCATGTATGTGACAATAAAGAATTACTTACAAGTCAGTTAAAACTAGTAGTTGGTTAATTATTCGATTTAGCTGGGACAAGAATCCTATTAATGTAAAATTCATATAACAATCTTGTAAAGACAGATCAACGCTTTTGCTTTGTCCAAGTAGCTCCCGATGGATGTCGCCTGTGCCCAGTTGACTCTCTTGAATGGGTGTGTTTATAAGTTCTGTGATTTTCAGCTTCTTTAAAGTGATGCAAGACATAATAAAAGACATTTGGAAGAAATTTTAATGTATAGGCCTTCTAGACTTTTGTGATTCTTTTTACCCTAGTCTTTTAACAATAGTCTTGCTCACTACTAATTTGAAAATAGTGTCTTTTACCAAGTTGTCTCTAAATAGTTTTTACATAACAATCACGTGTACTTTCCTATACACAACAAATCTCTTTATAAAATTCATTTTATTAGTTTACATAATACTTAAGTTAAAAATTATTTTCAGAAATACAACCAGGATAAAGAGCAGGGGACCAAATGTCAGACTTGTGATCATCCTACTGGTACTGAACTGGTAGGAGATTAAGTTTCTAGCATGCTGGGGACCAGGACACTAGTACTGGGCATTCTCTGTGCCAGGAGCGTGATTCCATCTTTTGAAAACTGAATAGGAGCTATTGATTCTATCAGGTCTGTTCAGTGAGGGTTTAGTGACATCTGCTCTACTATTGGATTCAGGTAGCATTTATTGGATTTTTTGCAATAATAATAATTTCTCACCCACTTAAATGTTCAGGGACATTTCCAAGTTGCATTTACTTGGATTATCATACTCTCATGGCAACCCTGAGTAAGACATTTTTCCCCTTTGATGGATGAGGCAATTTTCAGACAGGTTGAAGTGACTTCCATAAGATCACATAGCTTGCAAATAATGAGTGAAGGACTAGAACCCAGTTCCAAGTTCAGGACTCCTGTTGCTCCCTGGTGCTACTGGTCCAAACCAGAGTAAATGAACTCTGAAGACCCTTTGGGCTTTACCATGCTGATTCTGTGATAGATTAGCAACATCCTGTATACATCATCCATTCTACAGTTACGAGCTTCTATCCCTCTATGGCTCTGTGGCCACTGGCTTGACGTGGAGGGGAGAAGGAGATTAAGTCGAGGGGCCAATTAGTTTCAGAATGGTTGGGTAAATGTTTCACAACATCTTTGAGTGTGTCCCTCTCTCCTTTGATGAATGGCTCTTGCCTCTTTTTGACAGATTGATCTTGAGTGTTGGGTATTTTTCTCTCACCACATTAGCTGCCAGTTTTCCAGACTATCCCCCCAGGACAGAGATGAGGTGAGAGGTAAGTTGTTTGTAAGTATGACTTGACTGAGCATTGCAACCAGGCTGAACCTCAGAAAGCCCTTCTGTGCTTGGAGCCTGCTTTCATGTCTTGAAAATCCTGATTTATTTCAGGACAGGGAAAATCCGAGCCGGCTTGCAGACTGGAAATTAAAATCTTTAAACTATGTATGAAAATCGAATATTCCAAATGGCCTGGTTTAAACATCACCCTGCATCGTTGATCAAATGTAAAAGTTCTTGAAAAGAAGCAGGGGGATTTATGACTAGGTGCAGGACTGGGGAAAGGCTTGGTGAATATTTATGGGTAACTTCAAGGAATTCCACGGACTCCACTTTAGTCTGCTTTTGTGCCCTCACGTTTCTGCTTTGGAAATTTCAAGCCTGCAAATGCTTATGGATTGAAAAATATTTTGGTTTGGCTGTATTCTGTTAACTTCTGAATTTTGGGGGGCAGGAGAGAGACTATATATATTTATTTGGACATATTTATCATCCTGTATGTAAGTGTGTATGCATGTGTTTTTATTCCTTTAGATTTATGTCTCTGACTTTATTGAAGACAGGACCTTTGCTTTAACTATCTCTGTGCCCCCAGACCCAGTACAGCTTTTGGAAGATGGGAGGTATCCCCATAAGGACTCTCCTGATTCATATTGTGTTAGTTAATTTCTGTTGGGTACCTTCTTGAGCTAGATCTTGTGCTAGTGGATGAGGGAGGTAGAGACAAATGGAGAGAGTAGGAATTTTCAATATGGACTTGCCTTTAAAACTTAAAGAATATAATTAAAAAGGAAATGGATAAAACTAGCTAGCCTTACAACTTAGTTCCTGTTTTGTACCTTCAGTAGCCAGTAGGGCATCTGACACACGTTGACCATTTCATACACTTATTCAGGTGTATTGGGAAGAGGCAGAGAAGCCAACTTGAGTTTTATCCTCCTGTCGGCTGGTGAAGATGAGATGAACACATACAACACAGGTCAGTGGGTGGGTTGGTAATGGATATAAACACCATCAATAAATTCCAAGGCACAGTTTTAGGTATTTCCACATAAATCATCCTATTTAATCCTCTCAAATGTTTGGTAGGATTGGCATTACTACTTATAGGTATTAAAATGCTTTTCCTCTTCCTAGAAGATCTTTCTACTTGTTTCTATCTATTAAGTACTCCTCTTCTCCAGGAGCCCACTCCAGTGACCGCGCTTCTGTGATTCCTTTTCTTCTAGTTCTGGCCAGAGTCATAGGCTCCTTCTTTTTGCTGCCGTAAGACTTTGTGTATTCCTCGAGCTCTGCTGACTGAGTCTGGGACTGCTGGAGCCTTCCCTGTCACCTTCTCCACCTTTTCCATTCCACATCAATGAGCCACCAAGTCATCTGCATTCCCCTCAACCCCAAAACGCCCCCAACAACTCAGGCTTCCAGACTCCTCTAGCTTGCACCACAGTCACTGCTGCTTTCATCCACCTCGTGTCTTTTCAGACTGTGGTGACAGCCTGCTTCCTCCCTAGTCTGTTGCTCTGATTCTTGTGGCTCATGTCATTCATTCCCCCACGGTCCGGTAATTGTTCAGCAAATTCCCACTGCTACTAAAATAAGTCCGCAGATCTGAATGCCGCTTACAGAACTGTGCCAGCTCCTCCTCCATCAGCCCTATCCTGTACCCATGCCCTCTGCCATCCAAGAGTTGGGCCTTTTCTTTGCCAAGTGCCTTTCTACCTGCTAGTCGCTCTGCCTAGAGTGCTCTTTCGGCCTGAGCTAGCGCCTTCTCCCTCTTCAGGTCTTAGCTGAAATGTGGTATTCACAGGCTAGGCCCCTGGGATCACCTGCAGAGGATAATATTCCCTTTCCTTTATAACACCCATGGGAACTTACGGGTATGTATATATTTGCTTAATGACTGCTTCCTCTACTGAAGGCAAGACTTGCTGGGGAGGACATGCATCTGTTCGATTTTTTTCACTCTTGTAATCCCATACTAAGTTAGTACCTCAGAGTATGGAGGACATTTACTAAATATTTATTAAAAATTTAATAAATGAGGAGTGCATGGGTGGCTTAGTTAAGTGTCTGACTGTTGGTTTCGGCTCAAGTCGTGATCTCAGGGTCATGAGATCGAGCTCCTCCTTGAGTTTCATGCTCAGCAGGAGATCTGCTGGAGATTCTCTCTCTTCCTCTGCCCTTCCCCACCCTCACTTGTTCTCTCTCTCTCTCTCAGTCAAATAAGTAAATAAATAAATAAATAAATAAAAATCTTTAAAAAATACTTTAAAAATTTAAAAAAAAATAAATGGATATAAACGAAATTCTTCAACTATGACTCTCTTACCAGAACTATTTAATGGACCCCTTATTTTTGTTTCGTGTCTTCCTCCCTAGCTAAGGTAACCAAAATATGTTTTTAAAAATTCCCTTTAGGGACACCTGGGTGGCTCAGTTGGTTAAATGAGTGCTTTTGGCTCAGGTCATGATCCCAGAGTCCCTGGATCAAGCCCCACATCGGGTTCCCAGCTCCATGGGGAGACTCCTTTCTCCCTCTCACCTTCTCCCCTCTCATGCTCTCTCTCACTGCCTCTCTCTCAAATAAATAAATAGAATCTTTAAAAATTCCCTTTGGTTGTAAATTTCCTCTGATTCCCACCTTCCCCTGACCAAACTGCATTGGGAAGGTGCCAACTGCTCCATTTATACGAAACACCCATCTGAAAATGTCCCACCTCCTGCTCATGCACCTTTAAGTGGTCTGAACCCATGTGCCCCCAACACCCCAAATGAGGGCGTGGCTCTTCACTTAGGGGAGAGCTGATGAGTAAGCCATTTTAGCTGTGTTTCATCATGAGGAAACTGAGGAAAGCATGAAGTGGAGTCACTTGGCTGAGCTAGAGCAGGGTCCCCAAGCCTCCTGTCAAAGAAGAGGGATGCAGTGGGACAGGGGAGAGTGGGAAGGAATTCAAATCACCTGCCAAGTCCAGGCTGGCAGCGAGACATGGTAGGTAACCACCCTCAACATCCTGCCCTTGGTTTGAAGTGCCCTGGTGTTCTGAGAAGGGAGCCCAAACACAGCAAGCTTGGTGCCAGAAAAGAAATTCTCACTCAGAATATTTTCCCAACAACATTCTTATTTGAAAGGGGCCTCACCAAATGAAAACACATGTGCAGGGGTTTCTTCTCGTGCCTTTCTCTGCCTGTATATATATTTTCTTTTGTATTCTTGACCACCCTGACATTGTAGTTTTTATTTTGAGGAGATTTTTAAATAATTTCCATGTAACCCATTCATCTTCCTGTCCTGATGTAGAGTGAATTTTCACCTTTTCCAGTCAGTCTTAATGTAGCAGAAACAACCAGAGGTGCCTCTAGGTGCTGGGGCAGAGAGCAGACTTGGAGCAGGTGGGCTGAGCCAATAAAATACAGCTGGGAAACAGGAAACAGCAGAGAAATTGCCCCAAGTTGCCCTCTGCTGGAGCCCAGCCACGCTCCCCTGTGAAACCTAGCCAGGCTCTGCTTTCCTACCCGGTTCCTTCCTGGGTTTGAGAGATTGCTTCCCATCTTAGACCTTCCTTGTTCCGTGGTGTAGCCCCTTTTTGCCCACCTCAAATGCTGCTTCCCAAGTATAGGTCAGGGTCATCGAAGAACTCATCCCCCCTTCTTGCCCTGGGTGTGGCTGTGATGGCCAGAGTTATGGCCAAAAGAGCATCAAATTCACAACAGTGTGTCCTCCCCATCCCCACCATTATTGCTCACTTTTGCAAGTTAATGCAGGAGACGGATCCCTCTGAAGACAAGAAAGACCTCCTTCATGGTCCTAAAGAATCCAGAACTTATGGCGGTTTGCTTTCTGTTTATTTCATTGTTCCAAACATGAGTCCATGCAATTCACCTGTGACTTGAGTTCCAGAATATCTTCTTGAAGGTTATTTCTGAGAATATCATTCAAACTACTTCTGTGGTTTCCCTCTGGATCTTTGCCAAATGCTATTTCCTATGCCTGGAATGGCCCTCTTTAGAATTTTCCTGTCATTACCCCTTTCTCTAAGCTCAGTTCCAACTGTACCTCCTCCAGTATGAAGCCTTCTCTGAGGACATTAGGGGAAAGAGGCCATGCCCTAACACTGAGATTTCCGAATTTGAATTCAAAGTTATTCACCTGCCAGCTGCACAACGTAGAACTATTTGAGTCCTCTGTGCCTCAGTTGCCATATCTTTTAAAATGGGCATAATATTAATATCTATTTTGTAAAACTTGAGATTTACTGGGCTAAAACCTGTGAAGTAGTTAGAATAGTTAAGTGCTCAGTATCATCCTCTCTACGCAGTCAAGCTGGTTTGGACGTCCATGATAATCCATAGAGCTTTCATTCACTCCTTAAGTACGTATTTTCAGGGCTGGAAGGTGCTAAGCACTCTATCAGGCACTGCTCACAGCCTAGGATGCTGTGTTCACAGTACCGTTATAGCTGCTTCCTATCTTTGCTCTCAGCTATAGAGATTATGAAGATAGAAAATTTCTTTCTGGAGAAGCCACGTAGTAGTTTCCTAGTGAATGCACTGTGGGTTGAGTTAACTTTTTCTATGGATTAAAGAAGCATCAGGGAGGTGGGCCCTGAGGGATCCATATCTTACCATTTTATCACACCTGATCTCAGAGAAGATAGATTTAATGCCATTACTTACTTATGAATGGAGCTGTATGTTCTTTAAGGGTAGCATTTGATAACATAGGAAACTCACCATTCATGTAAGAGGATAATGTATCAATGACAAGAACTGTCATCACCACCATCATATGAGCAACACCATCGTCATGATGACCATTACCACTGCCACCTCCATCACAGCAACTGTCACCGTGATGTGCACCATCCTCACTGTCACCATTACCATTATCACCACCACTGTGGCCACCCTGCCACTACCAGCTCCAACACCATCAATGCCATGAACATAATTGTGTGTGTGTGTATATATACACACACATTATATATATACATATATGTGTATATATGTATATGTATATATGTATATGTATATATGTATATACATATGTATATGTATACATACATATACACATATATAATGATTATAATAATAGTATATGTGCTTCCAAAGCGAGCACAGTATATAATGATTATAATAATAGTGACAGAACAATAGCATTGATGATTTTCAAGATTACTCAGTAACCTCATGAGGTAGGAATTATTTTTTTTTATTTAACTATTTATTTGAGAAAGAGAGAGCATGTGCACGAGTTGGGGGGCAGGGGCACAGTGAGAGGAGAGAGAGAATGTCAAGCAGACTCCCCGCAGAGTGCAGAGCTTGTCACAGGGCTCCATCTCATGACCCTGAGATTGTGACTTGAGCTGAAATCAAGAGGTGGATGTTTAATGGAGCCACCCAGGTGCCCTGAGGTAGGAATTACTTTTATCTGAATTTGATGGAGTAGAAAAGTCAGTTTCAAATGCAGTCAGTTTCTCAATTTATACACTTAAGAAATAAAATGATACAGTGATTTTGTGGGATACATTCTCTTTGTCCTTTCAGATCCGCTTTTTACCCTTGTCCTTATGTCCTCTCTACTCTAAGAGGCTGACCTCATTACATAGGTGCCCTTATGCTCCAACATTCATTCACTCAGCTCAGCCAGTGGCAGACACCAGCAGCGGACTGGAAGAGGGGAGGAGAGAGAGACCAGAGTATCTCTTCTCATCCGGAACTGTGGTTTGATAGTGGCTGTTCTTCCTCCAGAACAGCTTTCCTCTATAGCTACAGTTCTCTCCTACTTCTAGAAACTGTTCCTTCCTCTTCCTTCTTCTGATCTGAAAATACAGCTCCTTGCTATTGCTAGACATTGTATTTTATCATCTTTGGTGCTTCCTTTACTTTGTTCACACCTCTGAGAGTAATCTTGTAACTAAATACTTTCTCAGTGACCTCTGAATATGCCATCTGTTCCCTGCCTGGACCCCAAATGATGTGATGTAAAGTACAGTATACACCACAAAATACAATCTGTAATTCCTGAAAACAGGAAGGGAGGAAGAAATAAAGGGAAAAAATAAAGGAAGGAAGAAAAGGAAGGAGGGAAGAAAGGAAGAAAAATAAACTCAGATTTTTACCACCAAAGTCACTATTATAATTTTGGTGTGTTTACCTTCAGTTTCTGTTTTCTGGGTGGTTTTTATGACATTGTCACTGTGGTTTATATGTATTTGCGCTTCCTACTTTTTTCACTTCATTATTTTGTTTTATCATTTTTTAACATTGCTTGGTCTACATGACCATTATTTTTAATGACTGGATAATATTCTGCTGAGAGTTCTTTTAAGTTTTTTTGGTTACAAATGATGCATTTTCCATATTTCAGCTGTACTTACGATAAATTCCCTGAAGTATGATTTTTGGGTCAAAGGAAATGAATGTTTGTTTGACTCTTAATCTTATTCCCAAATTTCAAATCAAGGGATTTTACTTTAGAAGTTAATATCAGTTTCATTTTTTAAAGGGGAGATTTAAAACACTTACAGTTCTTTTTATAATTGTTTTGTGTCATATGTTTGGGCTTTCATGTATTTTTTTCTTCCTCCTTCTCCATCTTGTAGTTTTTAGATTCAGCACTAAACTAGCTTTAATGATTTGTAAAGTAAATATTCTTGTTTCGTACTCCAAGAGTGGCTTTCCTAAAATTTTTCACGGTCTACATGCACATTCAACTAATAATCAAAAGTTAAAAACATACCGAAGTTTGGTATTTTGTTCACTATGGGTTTTTGTTGCATTAATTTTTATTTTTAAAAATATTCTTTTATAATTTTTTCAAAATTTATCTTGATAACTGAATTCTTGGGCGTCCCCTTAAAGTTTGTTCCTGAAGCAAGTGGCTCACTCTCCTTACCCTCATCCTGGGCTCTGAGCCTCATCTTCTATTCATTTTGGCACCTCCTGTCCTTAGCATGGATTCAGCACCTGGAAGGCGTATAGTACCTCCTGTTCGCTTGTTGATGTGATTTATTATGCTATGTCTTACATATGGAGCATTTTGAAAGAGGAACTCGCTAGCTGATTGGCATGAATCAGTTCCCTGTCCGTAGAAACAGACTTTCCCATGCCCTTGGCTGCCCACTGTCTGGGTAAATGAAGCGTTTCTGAGATGAAGGTTTTTGTAAATGTGCCTTAGAGCACTCTATTTGATTATCCATTCCATTATGATTGCTTTCCCTTACACAAATACTATATAAATATTATGATGAGAAATAAAAACAAAACAAAAATACCAAAAGATGAAAAAGGAAAACCAACCATCCATTCTTCTTTCTCCAGGATTAAGCATTGAGCAGAAGTATAAAACAATTACAGTTTCATCTAATTGACTGCAGCTGTGCAAATACCCTAGCACACTAGGAGACTGGTGTCCTCCCAGCCCCGCCATCCCACCTCAGGAACATCTTGATATCTGGGTTTGTTTCACTTTTGCCCAAGGCAAGGTGTACGTAGGAAGAATGAAACCATGCTCACTGATTGAAGGAAAGGAATATATCCTTTCATAACTGTCAAGCTGGAGCTTAAGCTCCTGGGATTTGATTATTTTGAAGTTCTAATTTCCAGGACTCTCTAGCCAAGAGTAAAAGGGCCATCAGCTGTTAGAATAGACTAGTAAAGGTCAGAGCAATGGTCTGCTTGCTAGGCTTCATCTTCTCTGTGGGAGATGGGAATTTTATGTTTGTTGGTCAGTGTGTGTCCGAGACTTTAAATTTGTTTTGACTTCATTTTATCCTTGGAAATAATGTGTTTTTATCTGCATTCTATAGATGAGGGGATAGGGATTTAGACTGGTTAATGGTTGAAGGCTAAACACCTTCTTAAACAAGTGGTGTGGAATTTGGGATTTGGACCTTCATTGCTCGACTCTGAAGTCCATGGTTTTCCTATGGCATTATGCTCCATAACCACTATTATCCTTGAATCAGCCTCTGCCTTTTCCCCTTACTTGCATGTCTTACTCACTTTCTAAACTTCCCTCTTCCCCTCCACTGTCCTGCTCTCAAATGCCCCATTCTCTTATCCTTGTCATCTGCCTCTGTCAGCAGTGGCCTCCCTTCCTGGCTGAGATTCTTAGAGCCATTGAGGTTTAGGGCTGAAAGGCATCTCTGGAAAGAACCTCCACAAAGGGTTAATCTTGTTTTTTTGTAAGATCCCTGGCGCTCTAGAAGAGTACTTGGTATATAAGAAGGTGCCAGTAACTGGGTAATATACATTGTAGGAAATATACATTGTACAAAATATACATTGTAGGAAACACACATGAAACACACATGAAGCCCTTGATTTTTTATATTGTATTTAATGAAATATTATGTTGATATCATAAATTAAATTTTTACTATAATGCTTGTTAGTGTTTTCTTAGATTCTGACGAGATCTTAGTTAATAGAATCTTGGATCTTCAACTGCCACTGTGTTTATTAAAAATACAATTAAAAATGAAAAACACCATATGATGCAGCAGTTCCAATTCTGGGTATTTATCTGAAGGAAATACAAACACTAACTCAAAAAGATACCTGCAATTCCATGTTTATCACTGTGTTATTCATAATAGCCAAGACACAGAAACAACCTAAGTGTCCATCAACAGATGGATGGATAAAGAAAATGTGGTCTGTGTACACACAAGGGAATACTGTTCAGCCATAAAAAAGAGAAAAATCCTGCCATTTGCAATAACATGAATTGGCCTTGAGGGCATTATGCTAAGTGAAAGAAGTCAGACAGAGGGAAACAAATAATATGAGCTCACTTATACGTAGAATCTAAACAACTCTTTCCCCCAAACAAACAAACAAAACCCCTGACGTCATACATACAGAGAACAGATTGGTGGTTAGCAGAAGTGGGAGGTGGGCAAAATGGGTAATGAGGGTCAAAAGGGAGAAACTCCCAGTTATAAAATAAATAAATCCTGGGGTTGTAACGTTCAACATAGTGACTATAGTTAATAATACTGTATTGAATATTTGAAAGTTGCCAAGATCTTAAAAGTTCTTATCATAAGAAAAAAAAATCTGTAATTATATACGGTGATGGAGGTTAACTGGACTTATTGTGGTGATCATTTCATAATATATATGTATATTGAATCATTATGAAACCTGAAACTTACATAATGTTGTATGTCATCTCAGTTATGGAGTCTCAGTTAAAAAAAAAGAACATCTCCCCTGATGGGGTTATGGGTAAAGACACAAGTCCCCAGGGGTGACTGTGATAAAGGTGCTGCAAGGCAGTGCTCGCTCTGTGGGAGCACTGGAGCCTCCCTATTTGGCTTCTACTGAAAGCTGCTCTAAGATCCTAATAAGCAGACCAGTTTGTGGGGAAAATGCTAGAGAAGCGAACTTCTGCTTAATGTGAGAAAGAGCTTTCCAACAACCAGAGCTTGCCTGAAGATGGAATGGGCCATTATAGAGGGCAGTGAGCTCCGTGTCTTCAAAATTATTTAAGGAAAGCCCACATAGGCATTTTTTAGGATGCCTAAGAGTCCCTAGATGGTGGGTTCAAAGAATCTCCCGACTCCCAAACAGGCACACAAGAAAGTGAACAGGTGAATAAAGAAAAGTTTTAGAAAGGATTCGTTCAGAATAAGCCAGGAGGGTTAAACATGAAAATGAATTTTGCTGGAGAGGAGAGGGAGGTGAGGAGGTGCGGTAACTGAGTGATTGACATTAAGGAGGACACATGATGTACTGAGCACTGGATGTTACGTAAGACAGATGATCCACTGAACTCTACCTCTGAAACTAATAATACTTGATATGTTAATAAACTAAATTTAAAAATGAAAAAAACATACAATACAGTATTATTAACTTTGGTGACCATGCTGTATATTACATCCCCATGACTTTATTATTGGACATATATACCAGTTGATTAACTTCACCTATTTCACTCACCCCCCCACCTCCATGCCCCGCCTGTGGCAATCACCAATCTATACTTTGTATCTATGATCTTAAAAGAAAATGAACCTTGTCTATATTGGGCATTTAGCATCTGTGTAAAGTCAGGGCACAAAGCAGTGAGTCCAAAGCTCTGAACTTGGAATCAGAAGTCCTGGCTTCTTCATGAAACACTGATCAGCTTGACCATGGGCAAGTCCCTCACTGTCCCTAACCCTAAGTTTTCTCTTATTTTAAAATGAGATAATTGAGACCTACCTGATGGCCAACTCAGGTTTCTTTGAACTGTAAAATTGTAGATCTGTGGTAGTATGTGCTTATAATTAGGGAGAACTGATATTCTCAGATAGGTTATGTATTGGCTTTGGAAGTTAATGATGTAAAATAGCATCCTACAAACCGATTTCCTTCACACACATCTCAGAGCCAGGCCAGTGGTGGTGGTGATGGCTGTTCTCTTATCTTTATGCCCATGAGATCCCTCGAACAATGCCTTATATCTTCAATCCTGAGGACATGCTTGTGTGGAAGCGTGACTTGCAGGCTTTGAACCAAACCCAAAGGAAGGTTTCAGGTTTGCTCTTGGCAAAGTCCTTCTTTCCTTGCTCCCTAATGAAGGATTGGAAGGCTAAGAGAGGCCTCATAGGGCTCTTCTTGGCCATTGCCTCCCTCTTTAAACAATGGCTGGATGCGTTCTGTAGGAAGAAAAGGAAACATATGGATTGAATTTCCCCCAAGTGCACTGTGGCCTAGGAGTAGAGTGGAGGCTGGGTGTGGGAGTGGATAGAGAGGAAAGCTTTGGCACAGCACACTGGGAACTTAGTGAAACATCGGTCCCATGAGAAGTGGTGGGGTGGGGACAGGGGGTCAATAACTAGCTCTGGCCAGGTGTGCTCTGAACGGGCTGCAGTGGGACAGGCCTTTACAGGAGACCTTTGGAAATGGAGGACTAAGTGGAGTGATGTTGTAATGGGAAATGGGGAAGATGGGGCTATTAAGGCAGGCAGAAGCATCCAAAGTTTCAAAGAATCAAGGGTCTGAATGTCAAGGGATTCTTCCTGAGGAAGGCAGGTCTGGCTCTATCCTGTGCCTTGAACAATGGGATTTAAAGTTGGAATTTAGTTAAGTTGAATCAGGAAAGCATTAAACAATGCATACGAATCCTACATCCCTTGCCATGTTACTTAGGACTTATCGTATAGAGAGTCATGACAGGGCCTCTCTCATTGGCACTGTAGATACATTTGCAGATGGCAGGTTGGAAGGCAAGAAGGGAAGTATTTGGGTTGTCGAAGAGTTAGAAGTGCATCTGTGTGCTTTTGTACATGCTGTGCTTCCATTTATAAAGATCTCTCATCCTTCTCTGTTTTTGCAACCAATCCTGCCTGCCCCTTCAGTGGCTGAGCTTCCTGCCATGGTACCCACACTAGCAAGATTATGATCCCTGGGACTGACAAGCCATGTAAAGCTCCCTTGCCACACAAACATGAGGTCTGGGAATTATTGGTAGCTTTACATGTGCATCCCTTACTCTAGACACCCATGAGCATTGTGTTGCTGTCTCTTGATTCTTAGCCTGGGTGCTTATTTCTACTGGTCCAGAGTGAAATCTTAGAAAATGAGCATTTGTCTGTTGGCCTGACACTATACTGATACACATCACTCTTTTCCCCTCGGGAACCTCATGCCTGACTTCCATCATCTGCTTTAGAATGATCCTTTTTAGTTTACATGTGGCACCAAGAACACTAAACACCCTGAAGCCTGAATGACATACCTCACCTCTTTGTATCAGATTCTCCTTGGTCTTAGACTGAATCTTGCCCACCTTCCTTGGACTTGGTTTTTAATTATCAGATCTAGTCTGAGAGGAGCTGTCTCTCTTGGCCACAGTCTTCTTCCTCATCTCCTAAATTTTTTTTGGTCTGGCTTTACCTCTTCTCAGTGATGAGAGCTCCCAACATACCATGTCATCAATGAACTCATCATTTAACTCATGTTACTTGTCCTCTGAAGCCTCTCTTTCTTCATTCAGAAAACATTGGTGGCTTCATTTAATGTGCTTCATATACCTATATTACATTTATTATATTGTATTATAATCACCTGTGAACTACTTCATGGGGGCATGAGTAGGTATACTTTAAAATTGAATGATAATAATGATACAGTCGTATTTTCATTCCTTGTTGTGTATTAGAAGTTATGGCAAAACAAAGGAACTCAATAATAGTTTCTGGAGCGGGTAAAGTATTTAGTTCAGTACCCTACACTTTCAGGTGAGAAAACTGACCCTCAAAGAGGTTCAATGACTTAAAGAGACCCTTGGTGAAATCTTCCAGGACAAAGACCATGTCTGATTTATCTTTGCACTTCCTGTGCCCAGCCCAGTGTCTGGCACGCATTAGACTGAAAAAGAATTCCAGAGACCACAAATCTAGTTAGTGGCAAGGCTAGGACTGTAAATAGGTATCATGACTTTTAAACCCTTGGCCTATAGTCAGATTAAAAAAAAACAAAGATGTATATTTTATATATATATATATATATATATATATATATATATATATAACCATGACATGACAACGTCTCTTAAATTTTAGTCTTGGCAGATAATTCTTATCTTTTTTTCCTTTTTAATGGATATCCTTCTTTATTGCCCTGTCCAAATTGTGCAACAGTTAAAATATATGGTTGGCTTAACACTGAGTAAACCATTTACTTTCTTTCTGATAAATATTCCAGATTTTGAAAAATACCTCCAAGTATCAAGTCTACAATGGGATTTATTCAAAAGAGAACATATATAAAAAGTAAAGGTTTCTCAAATGCCCCGGATGACTATTTCTGAAAATACTAGGTGCACACAAATGCTGAGAAATAACTCAAGTGAGTAGAGTTAAACACACGGTTAGAGGTGTTAGAATAGCAATGGAACATCCAAAAGCAAGGATGGATTTTGTGCTTTATTTCCTCCTGTGCACCAGAGGGCTCTGTGCAAATGGTAGCTGCCTGTTTTCTCCCTGCAGATCAAAGATCTAGTTAAGAGACTGGCAATCTTTTGCTGTAAAGGGCCAGTAGATATCTTAGGCTTTGCTAGCCATGTGATCTAGGTTGTCCTACTCAACTCTGCTGTGTGAAAACAGCTATAGACTATGTGTAGATAAATAAGCCTGGCTGTGTTCTAATAAAACTGTATTTGTGAACATTGGCATTTGATTTTACACTGTTTTTACGTATCATAAAACAGTATTTAAAAAAAATTTTAAGGGGCACCTGGGTAGCTCAGTCAGTTAAGCATCTGACTTTTCATTTTGGCTCAAATCATGATCTCAAGGACTGTGAGATTGAGCCCTATGTTGGGCTCCTTGCTTAGTGGGGAGTCTTCTCGAGGATGTTCTCCCTTTGCCCCTTTATGCACTCATTCATGCACTCACATGCTCTCTCTAAAATAAATAAATCTTAAAAAAATAAAATAAATAATAAAAAAAGTTTTTTTTAAACCAATTAAAAATGTAAAAGTCATTCTTATCTCATAGGCTATATAAAAATAGGCAGGTCCAATTTGGTTTTGATGACCCCGAGTCCAGTTAATAATAATAATAATAATAACAACAACAACAACAACTATAATAAAATACTTCCATTGATGGGTCCCTATTACATGGCAGGCACTATATACATTTTAACACCCATTAAAAAAATAAACTTTACTTCTGGGGTGTTTGGGTGGCTCAGTTGGTTAAGCTTTCAACTCTTGATTTTGGCTGAGGTCATGATCTCATGGGTCATGAGATCAAGCCCTACATTGGGCTCTGCACTCAGTGGAGAGTCCTCTTGAGATTTTCTCCCTCTTCTTCAGCTCATGCACACGCATGTGCGCACACTCTCACTCTCTCTCCCTAAAACAAATAAGTCTTAAGAAAGAACTTCATCTCTTAGAATCACCAACTTTTCAAATGAAGCAACAGTGCTCAGAGAGGTTAATCTGGTCAGTGTCACAAAGTTAGTAAGTAGAAGAGCTAAGAATGAAGTCCATATCTGTTAGTCTTAGAAACTGTGCTCCCCACCATCATGCCATCTTGTCTCTTAACTTCAAATACATAGTTTTAGACAACTCTTTCGGTGATGAAATTGTAGTTCAGATTCGTAGGCTCTGGCAGGGAAAGTGCTCTATGGGGACTTAAGATACCTGTGACTTACTATCTACTGTACCAATAATTCCCCATGTAACCGTGACAAAACTCTTCAATTTTCTGAGTCTTAGTTTCTTCATTTGTAAGACAAAGGAGTTACTGAATGGCAGTGGTGATTTTGTCCCCCAGGGCCATGCAATATCTGGGTATGTTTTTGCCTCCATCTTGCCCCACAAGACTGAGGGGGTGTGTTACTGGCATCTAGTGGTTAGAGGCCAGGGATGCTGCTAAAGCTCTTTCAGTGCACAAGCTGGTGCCCACAACAATTATCTGATCCAAAATGTCAGGAGAGCTGAGATTGAGAAACCCTGAACTGGGGGACCAAGCCTGCTCTTCCCATTTCTGAGAATCTAATTTTTTATTCATTTCACTGAAATATATTTAATTAAGTTCCAAGTCACTTCTCTCTGGATCATAGTTTCTTCTTTTGTAAAACAAGAGAATTAAACTGTATAATCTCCAAGATTCTCTTTAAGTTTTAAAGTGCTCAAGCCTATGATTAACAAGGGAGTATTAAAAATAAATGTTGTGCTATTAAATCCAAAATAATACAAATCATTTTATATTTTTGTCTCAATAACCAGTGCTGCCCCACTCTCTCAGCCCCCAGGACAAAGGTTGCAAGCTTGTGGTCTATGGGTTGAACCAAGCCTACAGATGTATTTTCTTTGGCCTCCAGATTATATTAGAACGTTGCAAATTACTGGCCAACATTTAAGACTGGATATTTCCAGTAAGTATCCGTATTTCTGGTTCCTCTTAAAAAATCAGAAGACAGGGCAACACTGGGCTTGATTTTTGCATGGTAATGGTGAGCTGAAACTGAGTAGAAGCTGTCCCTTTAGCTGGGGCTGAGTTCTCCATCTTACCAGAGTTCACATATCACAGGTTTGACTGGTACCATGCTGCCTTCATTTACTAACATTATCTCCCTCCCTCCCTGCCTGGTTCCAATAGGTAGGTGAGTTTGCTATTCCTGCCCTAGAATTCTTATTCCCTCATGGAATATGCCCAGAAATGTACAGAATTGGGCACTTAGAATTTTCAATTCTTAGACTAAATAAAATAAGTGTGAAGTCCTAAAACTGGGTCTAAGTAAACAAGTGGTTGGGAACAGAATGGGAAAAAAAGTCTTTGCAGCAGCTTATAAAAAAAAAAATACTAAGAGTTTTAATGGACAGTATGAGGCAATGGTGTTTTGTGCCTGCCAAGTAGCTAATGTGACCCCTGGCTGCATTGTCAGGAGTGAGCGTTCTAATGGGAACGAGGTGGTCCTGCTCTTTTCTCTGCTGCTGAGATGCATCTGAATCATCATCACGTTCACTCCTTGGCACTATACTATTATATGTGATTTTAACAAGGAGATGAGCTATGAATCGGTGGGATGACTTGGAACGTCTTTCTGTGAGTGAGATTTGCATGAGTTCAGGCCATGGGTTCTGGAAAAGAGAGGACTCAGGAAGGACAGAATGGATTTTTCCAAATATTGCATAGTGGTTCTGAGGAGGGGGGTCAGATCAGCATCATGACCTTCAACACATGTCTCAGACCCTTCTCTGAGCTTCAGTTTTCTCACTTCTATAATAAATGGATTTTATTCATAACCTTTCTCCCCAACCTCAAGAAATCCTCTCTACAAAGGGAAGTTAATATTGAAACAAAATATGTAACTATGTAAAATAAATCAATTCAAATGGAACTGATTATTTTTTGAGTTTTCAAACTAATATATTCTTTGAGTATTCAACTCAAACTAAATCACATCAGTGCCCTGGTTGGGTAAGTGCAGAGTGTCCAGAGCCAATCTGTTTAGCTCTTTCATTTAGCCCTCAAAGGCCATATCTGAGAGCACTTTAAAGAGCCTCTGGGACCCCATGGAATACAGTGTGATGAAACCCGATCTAGGTTTCTAAGATCTCTGCTTATTCTAAAATCTTCATTTTCTACAGCCTATGTTTCCTGACTGTGAAATATCAGGGAAACTTTTGAGATTAGCTTGAGAATAAGATGGCCCATCAAAGGCTGGGATGGTGAAGAGATGGTTCCCTGGTGGGGTGGGGATAGGGGAAGGAACATCAGTGGAGAAGTGTACATTTGAAGTGAGTCAGAACCTCATGACAATTGTCTAGTAAGAAATGCAGATGGCAGCTTGGTCTTTGTGTCTTTAGGAGCTTTGGAAGGCTGTCTTTTGTAGACATCATGGTCTTCTCTTTTACATCAAGTTTTTACATCATTCTGCTTCCATTTTATAGCATGCAGTTTGAAGGTTATAGCATGCTAGATGTGGGTCCTGGTTGGCTTAAGTGGTGGTCGTAATCCCTCCCTTTTGATAGTGATTGGTCCAGGAACCCAGGTGTTAGTGAATCACTGTGCATAAGGCTCCTCTAATGGGGATTGCTGAGGAATGGACACATTGCCCAAGTTGGGCAATGAGAGCTTCAAGGGAGTGCTTGCTGCAGGGCCCTTTAGGAAAATTTCATCATTTATAAGAGAATCAAATGGAGAAAGTTCATTCCTTCCCCTGCATATCTGGAGGTAGTCATATGTGGGTTTGAGTCCTACAGTTACTGAAGTCACTTCACTACCAGTCTGGATATAAAATTGGCTCATGGAGAAAGTCTTAGCCATTAGAACTTGAAGGCCATGGAGCTAAAGTCACACAACTGAGCCAAAATCTGAAGCTTGCTGACCTTCTGAACTTTCAGGTATGTGAGACAATAACTTCCCTTCTTTTCTTAGCATTTTAGCTTGTTCAATCTGCATTGTCTACATCCTAAAACTTAACGAATCCCAACTGATATCTTAGGTTATCTAAGCCGGAAAGGTTTCTTTCCACGAACGGGTGAGCATGTTGAAGAGTATATCAGATACATCTTCTGTCCTACCTCAGATTCTCTTGGCTTTACCTATCTCCTGAACTCTGATTACCTGGTCTATTCCAGTTGCTGCAGCTGTCAGACTCTGCACTAACCCATAGAGTTAAACCTCTTGAGGTCAACTAACAACAGGCCTGAAAACATTTGTGTGTCATAACATGTCTGGACTCAGATGAAGACCAAGCTGCAGGTGTGAGACCTGGCTTTCTGAGCAGCTGCTGCAGGGGCTCTGATGCAGCCTGGGAACGTGGAGGAGTTAAACCCCTAGAAGGCAAACTCAGAGCAGTGGAACTCAGGAGATGTGAAGGATTTGGCAAATTTCCACTCTCTTCTTCCCTCCAATAGACTGAACCAAGCATCCCCCCTCTGTATAACCTAGAGACATCTCCTATAGCTGCCTCATAGAAATACCTTTGTGAAATGTATCACCTTGTATTATTTTCCCATTCTCTGCCTCACGTCTCTTTTTGCTCACTTTTATAGCAATAGTACTGCATCTCCTAAATAATCCTTGCCTCAGGCTCCATTTCTAGGAAAAGCAGCTAAGATAGAATGGAAAAACCCAAAGAAGAAATAATTGGTGGAGAAATTAGATTATTGCCTGGTGTGGTTTTAATATTTAGAAAAATCTGATCTTTTATGAAGATCAACAATCCAAGTGGAATGCACATCAAATAGTATAGTGGTTAAGTGCTCAGACATAGCCTGTGTATTAAAGTTCTAACTCTTCCCTCTATTAATTATGTAATCTTGTTAAAACAATTTAACTCATCTGGGCTTTACTTTTCTCTTTTGTAAATGATGAGTGTCTTACCTATCCCACAGGGCCATTGTAAAGATTAAAGAAGATATTGCATATAAAAATGCTTATCACAAATTTTTTAACCTCAGCACTATAGACATTTTGGGCTTAGATAATTTATTGTTGTGGGAAGTTCTCATAAGTACTGTAGCATGTTTACCAACATGCATTGCCTCTAACCATGACAAATAACCTCCACCTAATTGTGACAATCAAAACTGTGGAAATCAAAACCAAACAAAACAGTGAGCTCTCTAAAGCCCATCAGAAGAGTGACCTAGCCAAAACAAAGTTGTGAGATATCCTAAAGCCCTGTCGTTTTAAGCCACTGAATCTTGGATGATTTGTTATACAGCAATAGAAAACTGAGGCAAATTGGTAACTAGAAGTGTGATACCATAAGTGTGACTAGAAGTCACATAACTAGAAGTGTGATGCCATAAGAAAAACCTCAACTATGTGGCATTGGCTTTGGACCTAGGTGGTGGGTAGAGGCTGGAGAGAGAAGAGAGAAAAGAGGGTAGAGGAGCAGAAAGGAAATGGTGATTGAAGACAAAGCAAGAAAAGACAGTATTTGGTATAAACTGGCAGAACTGTAGGGACGTGGACAATAGAAATGTTCCTCATAAGCTTGTTGGATCGGGCTAAGGAGATACTGAAGCAGAAGGATAAAAATATCAAATAGTGTCTTCACCTGGATATAATAAAGTATGAGAGTGATGAGCTAATGAGATAACTGTAGCATTTGCAAGCAGAATTTGGAGAAAATATGAAAGAACAAGGACTTTCTAGATTGGAATGTAATACTGCTTTATATTTTCTGTCTCTACAGCTGGCAGAATATTACCAAAGTAAAAAAATGGCTTCAGGACACAGATCAAGTGTATGGCTGTAATACATTTTGTTAAGATCTCATAAGATTTAAGGTGCCCAGAAACCACATTGAGCTAGCAAATGGGTCTTCTAATGATCTCAGTGGCATTCTCCCAAAGAAGTGGACTTTTCTATAATATAAAGAAATCTCAAAAAGAATGATAGATTTAGCTTTGGGGGGCATGGAGTGCACACAGAGGAGATAAAGGGAAACCCACAACGATTTAAAGAGAATTATAATGTCAGTAGCATTGGCAACTTGCACTTTGCTAACTTGAACTGAGGGAAATAGAGATAGTTCAAATGAAAAGAGGCTTGTGGGCAGCAGGAAGCACAAGCTCCTGAGAAAGCTACTCAGATACAAGCCCAAACCGTTTCATACATAAAAAGAAGAGCCATTTAGAAAGTTAGAATAAGAGCTCAGTACGTAGAGTGAAGAGCTGAGGGGAATAATGAGACAGCTCACAGAAAAAGAGCCCCTAATCCAGGAACCCTTCTCACCCCCAGGGTGGGGAGCTGACAACTTGTGATATATGGATTTCAGAACTGCTATAAATGGCTTCTGTGTGTGTGCCACTATCCCATTCTGAATGGAATTGTCTATTGTCCGTCATTTCCCCCATTTCAGTGTTGTATGTTGAGTGTGTCTGGGGAAGACCTATTGTGTTTTTAGTTCACAAGTCTCTGGAATTGCTGATCTTCAAGAGTTGCTGCACTTGAAAACTGAACTTTGGAGACTCATTTATATCCAGACTGAAGTGGATTATGAAATTAGGGATTGTGAGCTTGATACCATAACTGGTGTGACAGCCAGCTTCCAAAATGGACCCCCTGTGTCATCCCTTCCCATACTGAATGGGGCTAGTCTGGGCAATGAACAAGATATTGCAGATATCTATCTATCTATCTATCTATCTATAATCTTCCAAGGCAAGGTCACAAATGGCACTTTAGGTTTTCCTTAAACTCTCTTACATCACCTACTCTGAGGAAAGCTGAATTCCATATTATGAGAACACTTAATCAACCTTAGGAGGAAGTCTGTATAGTGAGGAGCTGGAGCTTGTGAACAGGCATATGAGTGAGCCATCTTGAAAGTGTATCCTCTGGTTCTATTCAAACCGCATCACAGAAGCATGTATAATATCTGATTTGATTCTCACAACAACCCTACACTGTAAGAGAGGGAGTATTTTTTTAATCTTCATTTTATAGGTGAGGGCCATTCATATAATGTTCTTTAACTAAGGATGTACATTTAATGTAGAGATTTACTCCCATGCATTCAGTCTTTGAATCTGGTTCCCTTTCTGCTATAACATATGAGGTGTCTAGATGATGGCTAAGGTCCTTTCAGATCTAACCTTCAGTGACTTGAATGGATCCAGTGTACACCGTGCTATAATTCATCTGGTGGGAAACTGAATGCCAGAACAGTGTTAACTTTAGCAAGTGGTTACTCAGTTGCTTGGTTGTCTGGGCAGTTTGGTGGTGGGAGATCCTATTTCAACATCTGTCTGGGGAGGCAAACAACCAGAGCTCTAAACCCTGTTAACACATGTGTCCTGGGTGACTCAAGATTCTCACAGAAAGATACTCACTGGGTCTAGTTATATTATGACTGGAGCAATGTTCCACTTGATGTGGAATTCCTCAGAGAGGAGCAATGTGGTCGGTTCAATTCTGGACACCATCTTTACGATGCACATCCGGAGGGCTGTAGGCTCAAGGCAGGCACTTTGGGGTATGGGTGGTTTCAGAAGACTCTAAGTCAGGTCTAGGCAGGAGGGATAGAAGATGCAGACCAGGGCAAATTATGCCATGTGTTCTGTAAGGCAAAAAGCAAAAGGCTATGTAGACCACCTTTACCTTTTTCCCTCTACCACATCCCCACATACGTATTTATATAATTTATTTCCACATTACAGGACTCTTGCCATTCACTGAACACAAATTCTCCCATAAAGCATTTCACAGTCTAGATAGAAAGGCAGACAGGAAATATAATGATGACTCTGCCCTTTAGTAGCTGTGCCCAAGGTCAGTCCCTTCTTTTCTTTTCTTTCTTTATTTTTTAAAAAGATTTTATTTATTTATTTGACAGAGAGAGACACATCACAAGTAGGCAGAGAAGCAGGCAGAGAGAGAGGAGGAAGCAGGCTCCCTGCTGAGCAGAGAGCCTGATGCGGGGCTCGATCCCAGGACTCCGGGATCATGACTGGAGCCAAAGGCAGAGGCTTAACTGACTGAGCCACCCAGGCACCCATAGTCCCTTATTTTCTAACCATTAATTACCTCATCAATATGATGGTGATGATAATATTGTTTATTTTACAAAGTTTTGGTGAACCATAAAATATTTAACAAAATGTATATAGCATATAATAACATAGTCTAAGTATTCATGGTTTAAAGTGAAATTACTTGCAAAAGTCTAACCTCTCTGAAAGATAGAACTAGGACTGTACTACAATGGAGGAACTATACTTATGGAGTCCCAATTATGTGTAAAGTGCTTTCCTAAGTTCTTCCACACACATTTATCACTTGAAACCCTCATAAAACCTCCTTTCAAATCAAGGATAAGAGAAGGTAAATAACATGAGTAAAGCCATGATGGTGTGCCATTTTGGAGAATATCTTAATGACCACAAGAAAAATAATGTTTTGTGCACGACATAGCATGACATAGCACACACAAAATTGATAAATCCTACTTCATTAAAATTAGACATTTCTGTTTATCAAAAGATACCATAAACAGAGCTTAAGTCAATGCCCAAAACTGGGAGAAAATATTTGGACCACATATGCATGACAAAAGATTAGTATCCAGAATATATTTATTTTAAAATTCTATATATTAATAAGAAAAATGAACAACTTGGGGCACCTGGGTGGCTAAGTGTTCAGGTTAAAGCCTCTGCCTTCGGCTCAGGTCATGATCCCAGAGTCCTGGGATCGAGCCCCGCATTGGGCTCTCTGCTCAGCAGGGAGCCTGCTTCCTCCTCTCTGCCTACTTGTGATCTCTGTCTGTCAAATAAATAAATAAATAAAATCTTAAAAAAAAATAAAGAAAAACGAACAACTTAAGGGGTTAATGGGCAAAAATACAAATAGTAATTTTACAGAAAAGAAAACACAAATGTCTCATAAAGTTATGAAAAGATGCTCAAGCTCATTGGCAGTTACAGTACACACATTAAAACCAAAATGAAGATGTTTATAGGCTCACCAGATTCACCATAGTAAGTGGTTTGACAATGTAAGAGTTTCCCAGGATGTGGAGAAAGGAAACCATCATATTGTGGGAGAGACTGTAAGTTGATGTAAAAACCTCGTGAAGTAGTTTGGCATTGCTTAAAACAGGAGTGTGCGTGTGCCCCATGATTCAGCAATTCCAATCCTAGATTTATTTCATTGTCAAACTCCTTCCCAGTTGCACATGGAAACATGGTTAAAGTGTTCATAACGTTATTCAGAATAGCATCACTTCCACCACCACCAATCCAAATGACCACCTATGTGAGACAGGTGAAAAAAATCAGCATATACTCCATATTATACAATATATTCTGTGACAATGAAAAGGAACCAAAAACAGCTTTGTTGGATAAATTAAAAAAAAATTTGAGCTAAAAAAAACAAGTCACAGAGGAAAACATTCTGTATGACTCATTTACATAAGGAGCAAAACCAGGCAAAGAAACAGAATATTGTGCAGGGATGGAACAACACCAAGGAGAAAGTGATTAACATAATGTACACTTCAGGGATTCCTTTAGTAAGAGAGGGACATGATATCAGGGAGGTTCACATGGTCAGTTTTCAAAGACCATGTACTCTTGTGGCATGATATGCTTCAAGAGAGAAAAAGAAACAAAACAAACATTGTGTCCTTCCACCCTCCCCCAAAAATTCTATTGCTGAGTGACAAAAGGAAGAAACAGAATGAGGCTTATAATACCATATGATTTATAGAAATCAAAGGTATCTAAGCTTCCCAACCAACCCTACGTAGGTTACAAATATACATCAATATTTAAGGACATAATTCAAACTCACTTGTGTGGGGACCTGTGGCAAGAAGGAATGAGACTTAGCAGCAATGGCCACGGTCGCCAAACTGTGGAAAGAACCAAGATGCCCTTCAACGGATGAATGGATAAGGAAGATGTGGTCCATATACACTATGGAGTATTATGCCTCCATCAGAAAGGACGAATACCCAACTTTTGTAGCAACATGGACAGGACTGGAAGAGATTATGCTGAGTGAAATAAGTCAAACAGAGAAAGTCAAGTATCATATGGTTTCACTTATTGGTGGAGCATAACAAATAATATAGAGGACAAGGGTAGATGGAGAGGAGAAGGGAGTTGAGGGAAATTGGAAGGGGAGGTGAACCATGAGAGACTATGGACTCTGAAAAACAACCTGAGGGTTTTGAAGGGGCGGGGGGTGGGAGGTTGGGGGAACCAGGTGGTGGGTATTAGGGAGGGCACAGATTGCATGGAGCACTGGGTGTGGTGCAAAAACAATGAATACTGTTACGCTGAAAATAAATAAAAAATTTAATTTAAAAAAAAAAAAGAAGGAATGAGACTGGGGATAAGGATGGAATGAGGCAAGAAAAAGTATCCTGCATAAATTAATCTTGTAAAGTTATGCAAGGTTATTCATTCACTTCTGACCTTATGCCCAAAAGGATTTGAGGAGGCAGAAAGGTTGTTGAACTTCTCAGATCCATATTCCACTTTTTGAGCCACTTGGTTTTCTAGATTCCAAGGAGGTCAACAGGAACTTCTCATCTTCTAAAGGAATCTAAATGATTTTGACAAGGAACAATTCATTTTCCGAAGGCTAAGCTGAGTCTTAGGAAATGGCAGACCTTGGAGTTAGTGGGAGAAGCTGAGGACATTACGTGTGTTGGGCATGACTCAAGCATTTCCACGCCTCATTCCAGGCCTGAGAGGTCCTCTTACTTGTCCTCACCCTGGTGGGACTGAGGGAGGAGAAAGCAGGTGCCCCCTTTCCCAGGTTAATGTTACACAATCGATCATGCAGAGTGGAGTTTCTTGCCAAGCCAGATAGGATACCAGCCTTGGGTATCCTATGGTGCATTCCGGATCCTGCACTTTATCCCACAGGCTCCTTAGGAGACCCTCCTCTTACACATCACACAAAGCCTAAGTGGTGTGGGATGGTCCAGACTTCAGGACCCCCACCCAGCCCAACTCCCTGCTATGCAGACTATTTGAGAGAAGGAACGACTGACCAAGTGAGGATTCCAGAAGAGAGGCAAAGTCCGTCGTGTCCAAAGTGTGAGCAAATGAGTTGACCAAAATCAGGAAAAGGATGGGGCGCCTGGGTGGCTCAGTGGTTTAAGCCGCTGCCTTCGGCTCGGGTCATGATCTCAGGGTCCTGGGATCGAGTCCCACATCGGGCTCTCTGCTCGGCGGGGAGCCTACTTCCCTCTCTCACTCTCTCTGCCTGCCTCTCTGCCTACTTGTGATCTCTCTCTCTCTGTCGAATAAATAAATAAAATCTTTAAAAAAAATCAGGAAAAGGAGAAATCTTATCCTTGTTATTTCCAATAGATAGAATAGATGTAAGGCCTGGCATATACATGGAAGATAACTTTATAGATGGGGAGGGGAGGGAACTCCTGCATGAAACCTTCTGTACTTTTTGCAAAAGTAGACAAAATCATAATTAGATATATAGCTTTGTGTTAAGTACTAAAGAAGATGAAAAGACTAAGCTGCAGACTCTGACCCCCAAAAGCTGGCGATCTACTTCAAGTGTGCAACTTACACATTCATATAGGGCAACTTACACATGTCTAATGATTACTTAATAGGTATTCAAAAGACGGGAAGAGAAAGTCAGTGTTGCCGGCCATAATAAACCGTGTGCTTAGATGCTGCCTTGGTGCCTGCGATCGGCTTCCCTTTCACTGCACCCACAGTCGTGGTAGACAGCTCAGACTCCCCTCCCCTTGGCAGAGTTCCCGTCTTCCCGCTCCTTACCTTAGGGCCTTCTTGGTTTGGGGAGTTTGTTCAGCCAGCTGGCAATACCACACCCACAGCCCCTACCCAGATGGACCTGAATTACAATGCCAGTAGTACACTTCTTTGCCTGTGCGCTTTCTCCCGCAGCCAGACCTCACTCTGTCTCTGTGCTGGGAATGCCGGAAGGGCTTTAAATTCTTACCTACAACCTAGGCAGCAGGCTTCAAACCTCAAGAAATGATGGGAAGAGTGGAGAAAGACCCTCCAGCGTCCTCTCCTCTCTGCAGGCATAATTCTGAGAGGCACGTTTCTACACTGGCTCCTAGAACGGCCCAGCTGTGGTAACTTGTTCGCTCACACACCTTTATCGGCCTCCACAGGCTCTCCCAGCCTCAACTTCTTGCTCTCCTCCCGGTGCTCCCTTGCATTGAGTCCTTGTCTCAGCATTTGCTTCTAGGAGAACTCAAGTACACCGACGGTGCTCTGGGCAACCCTCATCCGGGGGTGGGGACTGGGGTGGGGAGGCAGGTGAGAAGTCCCTGGAGAAGGGCCCCAGTCTCTCGGCCAACTGATGGATAATTGTGGGAGGCATATTGTAGGTTTCTTGGGAGGCGTGCGTCACCCTGGCGATGGCCACATTGGCACTGCACCTTACGCTGGTTTTTCCCTCTTCATTTCACTCATCACACTCCTCACTTTTGCTTTCTGGGATCGATCTCAAATAAACTACCAGCATCCAAGTCTCTGACTGGGGCTCTTGTTTTCTGAGGAAACCAACCCAAGGCAGAAAGCTTTATGGGAGAGAAGGTGTGAAATGAACTGGAACGTTCACTATGGGTTAAGGGAATGTGCAGGGAGGATGCCAGGCAGGAAAAGGAAATGACCAAAGGCAGGGAGGTGGAACTGGCTAGAACATTTTCTGCTGGCTCTCATGGAAGGTTCTTGGTGGTAGGAGAACACCATAAAGGGAGCCTTGTTCCCTTTCTTGGCCACTTGAGAAGCTGTCTCACTCGAATAAGCTGGCACTGAGGACACATATGAACACACTGCACATGTTTATAGCCTTTGGCTGAAAGTCCTTCAGACCTCCCCATTGTCTGTCCTCAAAGTTGTCTGGCCCCTTTTTTGGTAGCTTCATACTTTTTCCTCTCTTCTTCACCAGGCCTCCTCACTTAGATACCCAGTGTAGATTTACTCTCTGTCCTGTGAGGACAAGGCTCTTGGGATCTTCACTAGTTGGGAAAGGGCACCCATTATTGGCTTTGTCTGTCTCCCTACTGATGGGACTAAATAGGAGGGAAGGATGATAACAGCCCTCAGCCCACTGAGGGTTGCAGAGCTCATGGGTTGGCTAGGGGGAAATGGGAGTTAGCCCACAGAGCCTCCCTGGATGCTGGACAGGTGGCCACGGGAGGTCAGTAGGAGCCTGTGCAGGATGTTGGAACTGGTGCGGTCATTGTCTAACACAGACCAGAATCTTGAACTAGCCACGTTCTCTAGTAAGGGAACGTCTCTGCACAGTGTTCTCTTTCCGCTCCCACCCACTGTTGGCACGCAGAGGAAGGTAAGTAATATTCCTAAAACTGATTGCACTTGGCTTTCTGCTTCAAAGCCTGTCTGGGGCATTGCAGGCTCCACCATCCTGCTTTTCCTCATCACCTGTTCCTGCTCAGTGAAGCAGGAGCTCCGGGAAGGTTTGCTCTGTCTCGGCTCGCTAGGGAAATCACTGGGAGTTTCCCTAAACATTTGTTCATTGTTAGGGGCTTCCTCCTGCCAGCCTTCCTAGATGGCTGGATCTTGTCCATGTACTGGGAGATATTCCAGGATGACTTGAGGGGAAAGAGAAACGGCTGCAACCCATGTGAGGCGGGGAAAGGGAGAGCCTGGGTTATAGCACCCGCGAAGAGCTGTCAGGAAGGGGAAAGGCCATTGGGCCCCAAAGGTCAGGAGGTAGGCTTGACACCCTCTCTGGGCTTCAACTTTCCATCTACAAAATGCAGTGGATTTCAAAGGGCTCTTCTATGAAAGCACAGTCACAGTTTAGTGGGAGACCCATTCCAGAAGGCTGTTCCCATTCACACGGATTTTGAAAATTCGATCCTCATGAAATACAGTCTTCATTCAGGTCTTAAACATCCCTGGCCTGGATGAAGGCAGCAGCCTTGTGATTGGTCTCCGGTTTTCTCTTGCCTTCTGGTAGGATGACATTTCTAAACGAGAAACCTGACTGTGGCTTCTTCCCAGCAATCCCCAGGAAAAAGTCTGAGGGGATGACACATACAGGGCCCTTCCAAACCTGAGCTTATTGTCATCACTCATCCTTAGCTCCTTTCCTCCATGACCGTGTGTTCAGCTATCCAAATACCTCACTCTTCCAGGAATGTAAAATTTTATGTTCTGCCTCTCTGGCCCTCATCTGAAATAGAAATACCAAAATAATGCTGTTGGTAAAGCCAGGAAAACCTGGGCCCGGACCTAGCTCTGCCATTTACTGCCTTTATGAATTTGGATGTACTGGATTCTTTCTTTGAACTTGTTTCATTATTTCTAAAATGTGATGGAAGTGGGAATTAACAAGGAAGAATAGGTTCCCAGACTTGATTTTGGTTTATTGTAGGTAGTCAATAAATCACTGAAATAATAATTTTTGGCAAATTCCTACTCATCCTCTAAAACCCAGCTCCAATGTTATCTCCTCTGTGAGGCTTCTCCAAGTCCCAGAGAGAAGGGCTTGCTTTCTCTGAGAGCTTTGTTCCAAGTTCTCACCACCTTGTAAGTTCACCACCTTATTGTCTATTTACATGTTTGTTTTGTCCACCAGTTGGCAGGCTCCTTGCAGGAAAGAAGGTCTGTCCTGGGATAGGTGCTCAGTGGATGTTAAATGAAGAAACAAATGACTGTTTTTGTTCTTGGGTAGAAAGAACTTTCATTAAAAACCCAAAGGAAGGAAAAGGTCAGCCTGTGTAGGCTTGTTTAGTCTGCTCTGCCTGATTAACCAGGCACACCCACCCTCTCTGGATCCCCCTGCTAGCCTGTTCTTTGGCAAATGTTGGAAGGTCATGTGGCATCCTGTCTCCTTATCTAGGTGGGTGTGATGTGGCTAGGGAAGCCTCCACACCCTCTGTCCAAATACACTGGTTAGCTCTAGCCTTTGGGAGGGCTTGAAAAACAAATTCAGCATTTGTCCCTGGGAGATCTGCAGGGACCACAATATCACAATCAAATATAACAGATAAATATAATAACAATATACAACAATGTAAATATGACAATGAAAGCTTCTCAAAATTGCTGGTAAATCTTGTCCATGTATAACACACCGCAAGGATGGCAGGGCACAAAGGGCTGTGCAGCACGTCCAAAAGTCTCTGGAAATGAGATCTTCTTCAAGCTATAACTGATACATTTACAAGTAGAGAAAAAGTGGCCTGGAGTGGTAAAAAGAGCAAGGATTTTCAACCAGAGAGATCAAAGTTTGAACACTGATATGTTGGGTGAAACAAAACCTCTCAGAGCTTAATTACTTATTTCTTCATTGAAGAATTCTTACAGGTTGATAGAATGGTGAAATTAGCAAGATAAGAAAAGTCCTTTATCATTCTCTAAACATTCAATGCTTTTACGTTTTCTAAGTACTTTATAAGTGACAATGCTCATTTGAAAACACTCTGAGAGGGTAGGCAGAGTGATTATTTTTTTTAGAGTAATTATTATTAATGTTGGATATTTCCCCTTGTCCCTCTGGGGTCCACTTTACTGCCCCAAGAGACTGATCTCTGAAGACCCGTGACTTCTGACTTCCCATAAATGATAGAGTCCAAATCCTGGTTCCAGCCTGAGCTATTCATTGGACGATAGGCTCATGACTTTACTTCTGTGAACCTCTACTTTATTCTAAAAATATATAGATAGAAGATGATAGGTAAGTAGATAGATATAAGGGAGAAATACCACTTATACTGTTCATTTCAGAGTGGTATGGTTAAGATAAGATCATTGCTAATTGCCAGCAAACACTTGCTCAAATCTGAATGTTCTTATTTCTTACTTCCATTGCCAAAAGGTACTATTCTTAAGAATGATGCAATCATTCAAAGATTCATTCAGCCAGTCTTGCATGCACTCTTTCAGATGCCTAACATTAATTATGCCTTTACTATGTCAGAGGCTGACAAACTTTTTCTGTATTGGGCCAGATAGTAAGTATTTTAGAATCATGGGCCATACGGTCTTGGTTGCAACTATTCAACTCTGACATTGTACTGTGAAAGTAGCCATAGATGGTAGACAAATGACTAAAAGAATTGTTTCACAAAACTTTATTTACAAAAAAAATTGGTAAGCCAGATTTGGGCCACAGGTTATAGTTTGCCAACCCACATACTGTAGGCCAAAGAGGGAGTTGGGTCTTGGAGACAAAGATCTCAAGATGCTCACACACAGTACTGCAAATGAGATAAAGTTGGTTGACACTCTGTGCGTTGTCTCCACAGAGCTTAGTGGCGCTGCGGAAGGAAGAACAGGCTCTTCGGGTGTGAAGAGACAGGAGGGGAGGAGGAGAAGGGGTGAACATTCCATGTGGACAGTGAGAAACTAGGGCATGAGGTGGGTTTCTGGGGACATGGCATGCTAAGGAGTTTGTATTTATTCTCTGAGCCATAAAGAAGCATATTAGCGGATGGACATAAAGCACGTGAGCTTTGGTTTAATTGCCCATATAGTAGTTTCACAGCATTTTTCCTTCTGAAATTGTGAATATCAGTATTTCCTTCATTGGGTTGCTGTGAGGTTACAATGTCGCAATGAATGTAAAGAATTTAGCAAGATGCCAGACATATAGCAAGTGCTTAATAAGTGATAGGAATACACTGATAGGTTTTTTGTTTTTACTTTGACATGATGAGTGTGTCAGGATCTAATACTGGAGGCAGGAAAACCAATCAGGAGATGATGACAGCAGACACTGAAAGCCTGAACTCAGTGAGAGGCAGAGGAGATGGAGAGAAGACATAAAGAGCTCGAGGGCTCCTATAGTGTGGGACAGAGAAGTCAGCATTATATCCAGAATTTTAGGTATCTAATCATACATTTGCTAAGTTAAGGAGCGCAGGAGGAAAGCTTGTTTGGGGGGAAGGTATTAAATTCCTTTCTGGGTGCATCAATTAGGTAGAAATGCCCAGTAGTCAAACCTCAGGTTGAAATTTCATAATTGGAAATCATCCTCAATAAAAGAATCATCACCATGAAACCCTGGAGCAGATGAAATTATTCAGGAAGTATTAATAGCTAAAAAAAATCAAATTGGGAAACTCAGCATTTTAGTAGAGACAGATAGGAAGAATCTGGTATATAAATATATCTCCAAGAAGGAAATATGTAAGTGTGCGTATATATCATCAGGAAGGAAATATCAGAGTGGGTCAGGGAGCTCCATAAGGAGTCACATCTCAGGAGACAGTGAAAGGGAGAGTTAGAAGAAGAAGAAGAAGACAGCATTATCGAGATGTCGCAAGGCAGTCAACCAAGCCAATGACTGAGAAACACTGGCAATCAGGCAATTTGCTGGTAGGCAGTGACTGGTAACTTCAACCAAGATGGATTCAGCAGAACAGTGAAGGGCTGTGGATTGTCATGGATGGAGAACTGGTTGGGAATTGGGGAGGTGAGGGCAGTGATGGTAGAGTACTCTTTGAGAGAATTTGTGAAGAGAAAGGGACATGGGCACACGTGCTAAAAGAAGGTGAAGGGGCAACTTTCCTTTAACCTTTAACCTTTTAGAAATTAAATATCCAGGAGAGAAAACATTTCTGGAGGAGTGAGGTGAAGATCAGCTCGGGGAGGAGATGGAGGACTTTCTCTCCATGGGAGAAAGATGTCTGTCGGTCTAGCACGGGATCCCAGGATATACAGCCAGACTTAGAAGTAGATGTTTAAGTGTGTGGTTTTGGAAGGAGAGGTTTCAAGTGATGATCTGAGAGCCTCAGTTTTCCCACTGAAAAGTCAACCAGGTTATTTGCTACAAGACGGGGAGCAGCAAAAAGGTGGCTTGACCAGAGTAAGATGTGGAATGTTTGCTCTGGCAATAAGGCCCAATGAGCTTGGGGACCATAAATTCGGGGTGGCAGCAGTCCATCTACTTGTGTCATTTCTTCCAACAGTGTTCAGCAACTCGGGAAGGAGAAGGGGAGAAGGCAGATGCTTACAGTGATATGAGGCTGAGGATCTCATTCCAGTGTGGTGGAAGAAGGAGACATTGAGAGCATGAAGGCATTGGCTACAAAAAGATTATAGTGATGGACCATGCCGTTTTAGGGATTAGGGAAGGAAGTAAAAGCAGGAGGAGGCTCATAGTGCAAATAAAAGGCCAAAGAACTGGAGGGTTGTGATGAGGTAAAAAAAAATATGTGTAGTAGGCTTAAGGAAGGGAAAACTGGACTGATAGGAAGTGAGAGTCAGAGATTTGTATATTAGAGTCTAAGATGTCAGGGGTGGAACGTTTCCTTTTAATGATAAGCTCCAGGATGTAGCCATAAAATACACTGGTAAATTGGGACTCTGGAAGTTGGTTAGAAGTGATAATAGTAACATTTAGTCACATCTCTGATATTTAACAGATTGCAAAGCACTTTCAAAACTATTATCTCACTTAATCTCATCCTATGAGATGGATAGGGCAGAAATTATCTCAATTGTGATCTTAATTTTACACATGAAACAACTGAGGCTTGAAGATATTAGGTATCTTACCAGGCTGGTTAAGTGATGGAAATTCCAACTGGGATGAAATCACTAGCATCTGGACCAAAGGTGAGAAAAAAATCTGGTTATTTTCCCCAATTCAGACGCTGCTGTGCTTTTTTTACACTGAAGGAATATTCTAGATGGGATCGGTTTCACAAAAAAACAACTCGGCCACAACCAAAGGAGAAGTTGGTGAACTCAGAGTCATGGAGGAGTTTTGTTTTCCCCAAACAAAACATTCTTTACCTGTTCTATCACATCCAGTAATTTCATAAGGATTGGGTGACCATGTTGCCTGATTCTGCTCATCAACAGTGGTGTTCCTGGAAGTCCTGCTTCTCATTCAAGCTGGAGACTGCTGTGTCCCTGGAGCCCCTTTGGGCTCTTCGCCTGGGTGAAGATGGATGGAGATCAGATCCAGCAGCTGTGGGTGGAGGGGGTTCCAGGAAGCAGGCACCCAGAGAGGTAATTCATCCAAATTGCAAAACAGAGGAGGGATCTGGGGGAGCTGGATGTAACCCAAACAGGGTAAGGGGGAGCGATGCCCTTCCATTTCCAGCTCAGATTTCTCCTTTGCCTCCTTTGCTTCGTGCTGGCCTATTCCAGTCCCAAACTGGGTGTCGGGTTCCCTCACAATCCCTGATGATATTCTCATTCTTCAACCAGATCCCATATCATGGCCTATAAAAGTTATTAACTCCCACCCAATCCCTGCCCTTTCACGTTCTGTTCATCAGGAAATACTGCTTGAGCCAAACCACAGTGGGGTTGAGAAGGACCAAACTGGAGTCTACTTTATTTCTGCCACTTTTTTGCTCTGTGACTTTGTGTATATCATTTTCTTTCCCTCGATCTCATCTCCCCATCTGTGGAATTAGTTGGTTGAACTACCCCCGATGGCAAAATACGTCTCTTTATATAAACACTGACTCTGGACAAGCTGGCCATGGCTTCTTGGATCCCCGTGTTCAGAAGGATTCTGAGGTGTGCTGAGGTTCAGGAGAACTAGCACTCCCCTGTGCCCTTAAATTAGTGGTTCTCAAACTGTAATGTGCGTCTTATCTACCTAGAGAGGTTGTTAAAAAGTGCTGGGTCCCTCCCCCAGAGTTTCTGAGTCAGTAGGCCTGAGGTATGGCCCAAGAATTTGCATTTCCAGCAAGTTCCCAGGTGAAGTTAATGCTTTCGGTCCCGGGGCCACACTTTAGAACCACTACTATAGTATTTCATTTCTTAGGGCCTAGTTTGGTTTTCTTGCAATGCTGCCTTCATCATTAGCTAGTTGACACAAATACATAGACATAGGGCCCCAGACTTCTTTAAGGGAGGCTAAAGGAGGTAAGAGAATTATTAAATAGTACAAGTTGTACATCTGGTCTTTAAAAAAAAAAGTCAAGCTATAAGCATGAAATTCTGTTTTTCTAGTTCATATTTAACTAGTATGGGGAGACAGAAAGAGTATGGGCTTTGGAATCAGATACACCAGAGTTTAAATTGTGGTTTGACCTTGGGCCATTTACCAAACTTTTCAGCTTTACTTTATGTAGTGAATTCACTACCTCTTTTGCTTTGCTCGCTCTTCTGTTCCCAACACCTTACAGTCATCAGTAAAAACTATCCTTCGAACGAATATGCAGTGATATGCTATAGATAAATCTATAGATCTACAGAAATTATTTTCTCTTTTTGCCCCCTCAATGTATAGTGACTAACCAGTTAATTTTAAATGAGCTTTAAAAAATTTCATCTTTTGGTGAGTGCCGTGAGTTGAGTAAGACTGATGAATCACAGACCTGTATCCCTGAAACAAATAATACATTATATATTAATTTTAAAAATTTCATCTTTAAGTGTGGAGGGCTGGACACTATACTGTATTACTCTGTATTACTCAGCTTATCACAGACTCAGTATTAATCAGCTTATCACAGACTCAGCTTTCATTTAAAAAAAAAAATTCAGCTTTCTTTCCTCCAGGGACCCTAACCTTGCTCAGGAACCTCACCCTTGTGCTTGGCAATGAGGAGCAGGAGAGAGGGGCTAACAGTGAACGTGATCTGTTTTACCTCTTCTGAGTAACTTAGTCTCTTTCTCACCCATGTTTAGTCTTCTAGAACTCTCTCTGCCTTCCTCCTCTCTGGATGGCTCTGTAGGTATAGAGGCAGCAGTGTCATTCCACTGTGGCCGGGAAAGGACCCCTCACTGGTCCCTGTGGCTCAATGCCTGGTCTGTACTTGCCCCTGGAATGGTGGTCACTGAGATGGAAATTGTTTTGTCTCCGGCTCTATGGAGCGTCACTCAGGCGCCACTGTAGAGTCCCCTGTCCTGGCCGTTTACCTTTGGTTGCTCAGATCAAGTCCTCTGTGGCCTTTGTGTCCTTTTCCTGTGACCCTGGAGCTCTCTTAAGACCCCCGTGTCTCCTCACCGGAGTAAGGGGAATTTCTGCCCTCCTGTTTGCAGTGTAGCTAGGCTACTTACTCATCTCTAAGGTACAGCTACACTCAAAAGGTCAATATGGTTTATTGGAAAGGACTCGGAAGTAAGTTCCAGAAGACCTGCGTTCAGATCTTTTCATTACCTCTCTTCTAGCTGGGGGACTTTGAAGTCCTGCCTTAGCTCCCTGCACATCCATTTCATCTCTACCAAGAGGATTATATAGTGGTATTAAAGAATGAGATGATATGTTGATTAAAAAATGTTACTTGTAATGACTGTTGGTAAGAGCAGAACCTCGTCCCCTTCTTTGGCAGATATTTTTTGAGAAGTTACTGTGTGTATTAACTCTAGAGAAATAAAGGATACTAGGATACTGACTATATCCCTGCCTTGTTTATAGCCCTGGGGACGGGGTGGGGTCCTGACCCTCAAAAAGGTGCAGGGGATCACGGGATATGGAGCCCCGACCTGAGAGCCTGTGTTGCCTGGCGTGCTGCTTCAGCTCTCAGAGGCTCTGTGGCCTCGTATATTATGCGAATAATATCAACATTGGGAGTGTGTGTGTGTATGTGTGTGTATGTGTGTGCATGTGTGCGTAGACGTGAAGATTACATGAAATGTAAGGAAAGGCATGTTGTCACTAGTAAGCAGAGAATCATGTAGGCGTTGTAATTAGAATGCTAATTATCATAAATAAATTTATCCTTTTCATGGAACCACAGTCATCTTAGAACTGGAAAAGGGGAAATCATCTTCAACCAAAACTCAAAGAAATTGCCTCAACTTTTAAAAGATGCACACTTAAAACCAAATATTTTTAGCTCTAGTTTTGAAAAACAAAACTCCCTAAGTTTAAGGACTCAGCAGGGAGATCTGGAGTTGTGGGGAGAGCTCTTGATGTTCCTAAGATAGAGAATATAATATGAGACGCGGGGAGTATATCAACTTGTCAAATGGAACAGATGCCTCATTTCATGCGGACTGCCCGGCCCCCCAGTTCTTGACCATACTTCGCCATACTTTGCAAATGCTGTCTTTTATTTGCCAAGCTGCTCTATTCCGTTTTATGTGAGCAGCAGTGTATTTGGTGGAGCACGTATGGCATTTAACCTTGGATACACATAGGATATTATCACCGTGGAACCAGGAACGAAGGAGAAGCCCCTGCTGAGCACATCTGAACCTTTAGGATTGGGAGGTTTTCCAAGTTGGAGGACATGGCTACGTAGGACATCATGAGATCCAGCCCTATGCTCTCTGCACGTTGTGTTGTGATCCCAGGATGAGATACAGTCCCAGCCAGGGGGTAGGGTGGGGGGTGGGCAGGGTAAGTATAATCCTTTCTTCTGCAGATGAGAGGACAGGAGAAGACCTGCTCAGGGCCACCTACGCTGGGCAACCACTGTGTTGTGCTGTTCCACCTACACCGGACACAGCTCTGCAGGAGAGCTGTTACTGCTTCTGTTTTCCAGGTGGGAACTCACATGAAAGACTGAGGTGGCTCAGGGCCACACTCCTGACTCTGGAGAGTCAAGATTCAAGGGCAACCAGGGAACGTTGCAGGGAGTCAGGGTTCAAGGGCAACCAGAGAACACTGAAGGTGTATGGTGAATCATTACAACCTCACCGAAGCACTTTAGCAGTTAGTTACTAAGAGTGGCAACCTTAACCTACTTGACACCTGAAACAGATCATTTAATACCCCCATTGCCCCAAAGTGTCAAGCTTGTTTTAATACAGTGAGAGATATGAAACAAAACATACAATAGTGATGATGAGAACAGGCATGCAATCAAAATTTTAAAAATAAAATTTGGTATACATTAACTTGGTAGTGAAAAAATAAAAATGAATATCCGAGTATACACAAAAATATTATACCTCTCAGCTTGTACCCTTTCAGTGTTTTAAATTTTAAATGCCAACAAAAACTCTAAGTGATTACACAGAATGGTGAAATTGAATCAACTCAAATTTTGTGTTTTTGTCTTTATAATTACTGTACTATTATTGCTCATTTTGAATCTGGAGTTTAAAAGCATGGGCTGGACTCAGTGAGGTTGAATTGATACCAGGAAGAAATTACACTTGAAACAAACACATGTAACTGAGTTTGGGGGTGTTGGGAGTCAACTGCTTTATGTACATTAGCTCATTTTAATCCTAAACCTAAGAAGATGGGCAATGCTATTATAATCATTCCCATATTATTGATGAGGGAGCCAAGGTCCAGAGAATTCATACGACTGTCCAAGGTCACAGGCTAGTGCTTAGATGGGACTGAGCTACTGGGGTGTGCACCAGGGTCAATTCTCTGAACCATTCTGTCTTCATCCTTCCCTTTGTTACATGTGTCAACATACCCCCTGCTGCCCGTCGCCCCCCACTGAAGCCATGGGGTGAATACATTGTGTTAGTGATGAAAACTCTCTAGGTAAACTTCTGGGTTTGCTATTTATTGGTTTGGTTTGATTTACTTTCCTATTTTACTTTTACTTAGAACCTGTGGAAGCTAAGGAAGATTGAAAACAGGGACTGGGGGAGATAAAAACTTACTCTTTCAGAAGAATCTGTTCCTTAATTAATTATGTAATTGATTAAGTAGCACTAATTCAATATATACTATCTGAGGCACTGTGCTAAAAGCCTTGGAAGAAAGAGCTATCAGAAAGTACAGGACAGGATGACCATTTTATTTTGTTTTTTATTATTTTAATTCCATTTTAGTTAACATGCAGTATTATGTTAGTTCAGGTGTACAATATAGTGATTCAACAATTCTGTATATTACTCAGCACTTATCATCATATGTGTACTCTTAATCCCCATCACTTGTTTCACCCGTTCCCTTCCCTCCCTTCCACCTCCCCTCTGGTAACCGTCAATTTGTTCTCTATAGTTAAGAGTCTGTTTTTTTTTTTTTTTTCTCCTTTGTTCATTTGTTTTGTTTCTTAAATTCCACATATGAGTGAGATCATACAGTATTTATTTTTCGCTGACTGACTTTGCTTAGTATTATTCTCTCTAGATTTTATCCATGTTGTTGCAAATGGCAAGATTTCATTCTTTTTTTTGTGGCCAAATAATATTCAGTTTTATGTACACACTATATCTGTACCCATCTATCTATTGATGGACACTAGGGTTGCCTCCATACTTTGGCTGTTGGAAATAATGCTGCAATAACATAGGAGTGCATATATCCTGTTGAATTAGTGTTTTCATATTCTTTGGGTGAATATCCAGGAGTGGATTACTGGGCCAAATAGTAATTCTATATTCAGTTTTTTGAGGAGCCTCCATATTGTTTTCCGCAGTGGCTACACCAGTTTGCATTCCCACCAACAGTGCATGAGGGTTCCTTTTCTCTGTATTCTTGTGTTTTTTGTATTCTTGTGTTTTTGATATTAGCCATTCTGACAGGTATGAGGTAATATCTCAATGTAGCTGTGATTTATATTTCCCTGATGATGACTGATGTTGATCTTTTCTTGTGTACGTTGGCCATCTGTATACCTTTTTTTGGAGAAATGTCTGTTCAGGTCTTTTGCCCATTTTTTAATTGTGCTATTTGTGGAGGGCTTTGTGTTGAATTTTTAAAGCTTTTTATATATTTTGGATACTAACCCTTTAACAGATTACCATTTTAAAACACCATCTGGTTAACTATGGACAGGGCTTTTGGTAATTGAAACTAAGTGGGGTGATGCAGAGCTAGGTGAAAACTCCCGATACTGAAACTTAGATTAACAGTTAACTTTCGACCAGAAATTTGGAAGCAAATCAATGCACAACCCTAGGACTAGATCTCTTTTGTTTTTCAGACCACAACTGTGGTTGGGGAAAGAGCAGTGGGAGGATTGCTGATGGTAGTATAATATATCCTCCCAGAAGAATTGGAAACGAGGGCTAGAAGGAGGCATCCTGGAAGCTGGGAGGTCCAGAGTTCTCTGTCTATTCTATCAGGACCAGAGCATGAGAGTAGGAGAAGGTCCCAATTCAGCTTGCTTTATAAAATAGCTGTCCTGGGAGCCATGAATTATTAATTTTCTCTTTAGATAATAAGTGGTTAAGAAGGTAATTCTACCAGCACTGAAGAGGTCAGAGAAAAGTGTCAAGGTCAATATACTTTTTTTTTTTTCTCTTTTAAAATTTAACTTTTAATCAGCCAAACATCTTGCGCAGACCCTGAGCCAGACCTGCATCTTGTTTTTTCCCCTGAATGATCACCTTTCCCAGCTCTTCCTGGGCTGCCCGGTTTTTTGGGTCTACCTCCAGCACCTTCCTGAGGTCAGCAGTTGCTTTTTCAAGGTTCCCAAGGGCAGCCTGGGCAACCCCTCTTCGGTACAAGGCCTTTAAATGGTCAGGGCAGGGACTCCTGGGAGCTGGATGCCAGTGAGAAGGAAGCCCTGGCCAGGGAAGAACGTGCAAGGGGCACAGAATTATTTCGAGCTGGGAACCCTGAAGGGGCTGCCAGATGCTACGGACGGGCTCTTCGGCTGCTGCTGACTTTACCTCCACCTGGCCCTCCAGAACGAACTGTTCTTCATGCCAACCTGGCCGCCTGTCAGTTGTTGCTAGGGCAGCCCCAGCTGGCAGCCCAGAGCTGTGACCGAGCACTGGAGCGGGAGCCTGACCAATATACTTTTTCATTAAGCAATATCAGTTGAAATTCTGTTTGGGCTTTGAAGCACAGACATGTGTCCATGTTCTGATTCTACCACTCACCTTTCTGAGTCTTTTCTAAGTTTTTGTAACATGGGAATAGTAATAATAATAGCATTACTCTCCTTGGGGGTTAGGAATATTAAATGTAAGGGTAACAATTACAATGCATGTCTACTGTTTTTTACCTGGAACCTTTAGGCCTAAGTTAGACATCAAACATTTTTAGAATTTTCATTATTATAAAATACACTCAGCTAGGTCTAGGAAACACCCCATAATGAGATACATTTTTTTTCCCCTGAAGAAAATGTTTGAATTGTAACTCTATTTGGAATATAGAAAGACAACAAATTGCCTCATATAAATTTAGGGTGGACCTTGCTGCCAAATGAGTTTGCCGCTTGGAAATAAAACAAACTCTTCAATTTTTCAAAGCTTTTTGAATTTCACAATTGCAGATGAGGCACTGTGGATTTAAGGTAGCAACGTCGAAGGCCAGGCGAGTATACCTTCCGTGCTGGTACTGGTAGTATCTGACATGGGTCACTGCAGGTTCGTGGTGCCTTGGTTCCTGGTCTCTCTGTTCCCCACCTCAGGGACTGGGGGTCTAGCCCCAGTCCTCCTGTGGGAAGTGTTTATCGCTTTGACGTGGCAGCGAGGCCAGGCCAAAGGGTTCAGACACTGAAGCTCCTGGGATTCCCACACCTTGGCCTAAGTGTGTCATGCCCACTGCATGAGGCCCAGTGCACACTCTGCCAAGTAGATTCTCACAAAGCCTCTCATCCCTGGTTTCAGCAGTTAGCACACAAAGCATAAGCTGTCCACAACTGACCTGTGGCCTTCAGTTATACCAGCATCACCTTACATTTGCCTCCCTAATGATCTTTAACCTCCAATGAGAGCAAATCAAGGTCCTTCTCAGACTGGTTCTTTTCCCATGATAGCATTCCCAGCCATCAGCAATGAGCCCAGGTATACTGAATGCATGAGTAAATATAAGTCATAATGCATATGAAGGGCTTGGTGTGGTGCCCAGCTAACAGCATGCACTCCAAAATGGGAGGAATTATTAACATATTCTTATTTTTAAATGAGTGCTAGAAATGTGTTTTTCACATTATATCTTTCATCTTCACTCTATAATTCCATAGAAATTTCTTATAATCATTGAGCACAAAGCAACTCTACATTTGCTAATACAAGCAAGACAGTAGGCCCAAGATGGAGTCACTTATGCTGAGCCCCATGTCAGCAAATCAAGACTTAATTAGTTCTGGCTCTCCTAGAAATAGAGTCTTAAACCAGTCCATCAGGAATCACCTGATCAGAGGAGTTAGATAATCTGCCTGGTAGACCCCTGCCAGCCCCCTAAAAGAAAATAATCTTGCCATAACTAATCTGCTTTTTTGGCCTAATTCAACTTCCTTGTTCCTGCTCCCTTCTGCCTATAAAAGTATTTCATTTAGTAGATCTCCTTAGCTCCTCTCTGTCTGGTAGATTGGGCGCTGCCTGATTTATGAATCATTGAATAAAGCCAATAAGATCTTTAAAATTCACTCAGTTAAATCAACAGTAAGAACTGATATTTTCTTACTGTTATAACTTGCATGTTAGCTGACTTGAGGTATACAAGTTTCTATAAGAAGAAAATTATTTCCCTCCTCCATAGAGGAGAGCAAGGAGGATACCAAATAAATGATTCAATGCTGCCCCATATAAACATATACATCTTTTTGTTGTTAAGGACATCTTACATTTTTTCCCATAATTTAAAAATTCACATTAAATGATTAAGTTTTTAAAGAAACATATTATTGGGGCGCCTGGGTGGCTCAGTGGGTTAAGCCTCTGCCTTCGGTTCAGGTCATGATCCCAGGGTCCTGGGATCAAGCCCCGCATCGGGCTCTCTGCTCAGCAGGGAGCCTGCTTCCTCCCTCTCTCTCTGCCTGCCTCTCTGCCTACTTGTGATCTCTGTCTATCAAATAAATAAATAAAAAATCTTTAAAAAAAAATAAAGAAACATATTATTGGAAAATAGTGAGAAACCAGCTATTCCTAGATCTCTTCATTCACCAAGCCCTTTTCCAAATAATCACACATCCAGGTTTTCTCCATGAAATATCTCAGTGTTAATTATGCTTAAAAATATCTATAATACAAATTTAACTAGGTTTAAAAAAGAGGCCAAACCTTAAAGAAATATGGTAAAATACATATTTTGTCTTTGGATAAATGGGTTTCACATCATTTATGTTTTTTTAATACTCTTCAAAAATTCTAAATTCAGTAAAATTAGCCTATAATGTATTGTAATCAGAAAATGTTAAAATATCTGTATTATATCTTGAATGTAGTATTTTATCACAATTTTATAAAAAAGATATATGCTATAGAAACAGTCTGGAAGGAAATACAGCAAACTCTTAACAGAGGTTATCCCTGGATATTAAGACTATGTGATATTTTCTCTATTTTTCTGAATTTAATCACTTCATTAGGTAAATGATTTTTACTTTAAAGTGAAATTTATATAGGACACAGTTTTTGCCTTTCAGAAGCTTACAAAGATTCCTAGCACAAAGTTGATGATTGAAAGTAGATTGTGGTCTTATAAAATCTCAGGCTGGGAAAACATTTCCCTAGAAGTCAAAATACTTTGGAAAAAATCAAGTTTCCACTTTAAAAAATAATAGTGAGATAAATTGTCACTTGTCTCACAAAGATAATTTTAGAGTGGAAAGTGATTCTGAAGCCAGGAACTTGTGCACTGGGTTATACCAAATGTCTAATTTCTCCTCCACCCTGCAAAGTCTACTTTATATACACAAACTTGGAGGAACTGAACAATGCAAAAGATGTTTGCTAAAGTTACTTGAACTACAAAGGTAAAATTAATCATTATGCTTTAAAATATAGAAACATCAACTATATTTTTGAGAATTTTACATAGTATGTCCTCAATAAAAATTAAAATCCTCAAAGTGTTGTCTTAGAAGCATTATACTGGTGAGGATACAGATGTGTCATATGACAGATAAGGACAGAATTGACAGTGGTATAGCTATTATATGTTTTCCCTCCTTTCTTTGCTCATTGGAATCCTCTCCTGATTTCAAGACTTGATTCATAGCTTATCCCTTCAAGGAAACCTCTATGACTACTCTAGCGGGAAGCCTTCACTCCTTCCTGTGATATCATTTAACATTTCTTTTCTTTAGCTCTCATTTGAAAATTACCTTTTTTATTATCCCATATAATTTCTTAAACAATACTTTAAAATAGTTCTACTCATTGCTATAGAAGATTCTACACCCCTAGTAAAATGACCTTAGTCTTGGATTGCCTTCTTTCATACTTTTGTCCTTCCTCAGTCTGTGCATTCCTGAACTCCCCAAATATTCATACTTCTGTTGAAATCCTTCTTTATTTTCTCATCTCCCTTACTTCTGTGGCTCAGGGCCATTTTCCTGGCCACTCCCCTGCCTGATCTCCACAACAATACTGGTTGGCTTTCCCTGCTACTAGTCTGAAAATTCTTAGGCTTCTGAACCCTGTTTAGCTCCAGTTCCCACTGAGTCCACTTTGGTGCTTGGGTGGGACTGAGAGTAATATAGACCTTGGCTATGGCAGGATACTGCAGACCCTGTGGGGTATGAGTTATATTTTGTATGTAAAACAAACACTACACACACAGGGTATTGAAAAGATATCTGTGTCTCTTGTGTTTCTTGCAGCATTATTCGCAATAGACAAGACATGGAAACAATTAGGTGTCCACCGATGGATGAATGGATAAAGTAAATGTGATATACCTATGCAATGTAATATTATTCAGCCATAAAAAGAAGAAAATCCTGCCATTTGTGACAACATGGATGAACTTTGATGACATTATGCTAAGTGAATAAGTCAGGGAAAGTCACTACTGCACGATCTCACTTATATGTAGAAACTACAATAACTGAACTCATAGAAACAGAGGACAGATTGGTGGTTGCCAGAGAGAGGCTTTGGGGCAATGGGTGAAGGTTGTCAAAAGGTGCAAACTTCCAGATATAAAATAAATAAGCCCTGCAGATATGATATACAGCGTGGTGATAGCAGTTAACAATACTGTGTTGTATATTTGAAAGTTGCTGAACAGATCTTAAAAGTCCTCATCACAAGAAAAAAAAATATAACTATGGGAGGTGATGGATTTTAAGTAAACTTACTGTGGTGGTTATTTCACAATATGTACATATATCAAATAATTATTTCATACACCTGAAACTGATACATTGTATGTCAGTTACATCTCAGTAAAATTGGGGGGGAAACCCAAATCCTTCTTGTGCCTTAGTTTCCTCGTCTGCATGTTAAAATAAGGTCTTCCACATTGGGGTATTATAAGGATTAAATAAAATCACATGCAGCTAATACAGTGCCTACTCCGTCATAGGTACCTACTAGATGCTATTTCCTTTCCTCCGTTCCTTTGGGATTACATATAGTTCTGCTTTCCAAAGTTTGGAACACTGATTCTGTAATCTGTTAATGAGTATGTTTGACATAAAGATTCTATGGCAAGTAATTTTGGGGAACATGGAGGTTATGTTAAATCTGAAAGATTTTGCCTCAGAATCTCTCTAGTGAAATATACCAGCCAAATTTCCCCAAATATATTTGACAGCGGACGTCTGCTTCTCATGAAATGTTTATAAAGTCTTGGATTAGGGGATCACGTTGCCAATTTAACTCCTCTTTATGCCGACCTCAAAATAAAGCTTCTATTTTATTGATTGATATCCTAAGATAAATTGTTTTTTAAAAACCTCTATTTCTGCAACTATATACCCATATAAATCAGGATTTCTCAATACTATGCAGCCAAAACAAAATAGGAAATTAAATTGGATGCTGAGGGTGAAATAGGATGACAGTTTGGGAATCGTAAAATGTAATTTCAGACTTTGTGTGTTTAGAAAAACATCCTTATTGTTGTCAGTTAATGACTTCATAAAAGCTTAAAGTTATACATTTGAACATAAACTAGATGAAAATTGTTAAATTTAAAAAATAGAATTAGAAGTTCTTCTCCAGTATGGAGTAATGACATGCTGCATATAACAGATCTCAAAAAAAAAAAAAAAAAGTATAAAACAGGAACCAAAGCTTTGGAAACTGAACAAAAGCATCAAATTTGAGAGAGGATTTGAAACTTGAGATGAGAGAACCAAACAGGGTGCATTCCTCGTTTTTTTTGTTTTTTGTTTTTTGTTTCTTTTGTGGCTTGACTTTGAAGGTACCCACAATCATGGTGTAGGTAACACCAGGTGACAAAAATTCTGATAGAAATTCCTGTCATTGTTTTGACCAAATGAACCAGTTGAAAGAGCCCTGGGGCAACCAGAGCCTCTAGAGAGCTAGGGCAAAACCCTAAAAAGGAGAGAGTCAGAGAACAAGGAACAGTGCCTCCTGACCAAGTGGGGTTTATTTCAGGAATATAAGGTTGGTGTACTATTTGAAAATTAATCATACAACTCATCATAGTAACATAATGAAAGATTTAAAAATATGAGAATTCCAATAGATGCAAAAAAAAAAAGGATTCAATAAAATTCAATACTCATTTATATTAAAAGCTCAGAAAACTAGGAATGGAAGGAATCACCATTGATTTGATAAAGGGCAACTTCAAAAACCTTCACATAATATCATAACTAAGACTGAATGTTTTGCCCCTAAAATTAAGAACAAGACAACAATGTTCACTCTTGCTACACTTATTCAACATTGTATTCGAGGTTCTGGCCAGGACAAAAAGGCAAGAAAATGAAGGATGATACTAGTATGAGATAGATATAATAGACCAGTGGAATAGAACAAAGGTGCATAAACAAACTCTTGAGTTTATGATAAATTGAGTTTTAACAAGAGTGCCAGGACCATTGAATGGGGAAAGGAGAGTGAATCCAACAAGTGGGACAACTGGATATCTTTATGCTCATACTATACACAAAAATTAACTCAAAATGGATTGTAGACCTAAATGCAAGCACTAAAACTATGAAACTCTTAGATGAAAATATAGGAGTAAGTCTTCATGACATTGATTAGGCAAATCTTAGGGAGAATTTCAATGTTTTCCTTACTAAATTTACATTAAACTGCATCTATTTAAACTTTATAATCTAATGAATGCTGAAAATTGTATATGCCTATGAACTACCTCAGCCATGGCAATACAGAACATTCACATAATCCCCCACAGAGGCCTCATTTTTCTTTGCAGTTCATCCCTTCTTCTACCCCTCAACTCTAGGCAGCCATTGATATATATATATTTTTTTGTCCTTGTGGATTTATTTGAACTTTGTATAAATGGAATCCTACAGTATGCATTCTATTGTGTCCATAGTTTCATTCACTTGGGATATTGATTTTGAGATTCACGCATGTTGCGTGTGTCAGTAATTCATACCTTTTCAATTACTTGAGTAAACACTTGGAAGTGGAATGGCTGGAGATTATGGAGGGTGTTAAGCATTCTAAAAAAACTGCTAAATACTGTTCCAGGTAGAGTTATTATTTTACATTTCCACTAGCAGTATTAGAGAGTTCTATCTTCTCCATCTCCTCAGCAACACTTGGTATTCTTAATCTGTAATTGTAGCCATTCTAATTAGTGAGCAGTGGTTTCTCATTGTGTTTTTAATTTACATCTTCCTGGTGGTGAATATTGAGGTTGAGTGTCTTTTCATGCATGTAATGTCAATTCTTACTTTTCTCTCTGTTCATGTCGCTTGCTGATATTTTATTGGGTATGTTTGTTTGCTAGGGCTGCCATATCAAAGTACCACAATACTTTGTTGGGGGTACTGGGGGACTTCAATAACAAAAAAAATTTATCTCAGAATTCTGGGGACTAGATATCTAAGATCAAGATGTTGGCAAGGTTGTCTCTTCTCAGGCCTCTCTTCTTGGCTGGTAGATGACCATCCTCTTCCAGTGTTCATTTGGTTGGTCCTCTATTTTTATCTACTCTCTTATAAGTACTTTAGGAATTCAACATAGGAATTTGGGGAGAGGGACACAATTTTTCTCATAAGGCTCTTCTCTTTGCCCCCCTCCCCCCTGCCAATTCATGTTCTTTTTGCACACAAAATAAATTCTCCCAAAGTGTGATGACTGTAGACTATCTGCATATAAAGTTAACGGCCATCAAAGATAGAGGAGACTGACAAAGCTTTTGATATGGTTGTACTGCCAAATAAACAAAACACACACGCACACACACAAACACAGGCAAAAAACCCTCCTAAAACAGCAACAACAGAAGAGACCCCGAATTGCTAAGGAAATGTTGAAAAACAAAAATAAAACTGGTGGCATCACGTTACCTGATTTCAAGCTTTACTACAAAGCTGTGATCACCAAGACAGCATGGTACTGGCATAAAAACAGACACATGGACCAGTGGAACAGAGTAGAGAGCCCAGATATGGACCCTCAACTCTATGGTCAAATAATCTTTGACAAAACAGGAAAAAATATCCAGTGGAAAAAAGACAGTCTCTTCAATAAATGGTGCTGGGAAAACTGGACAGCTATATGTAGAAGAATGAAACTTGACCATTCTCTTACACCGTACACAAAGATAAACTCGAAATGGATAAAAGACCTCAACGTGAGACAGGAATCCATCAGAATCCTCGAGGAGAACATAGGGAGTAACCTCTTTGATATCAGCCACAGCAACTTCTTTCAAGATATGTCTCCAAAGGCGAAGGGAACAAAGGCAAAGATGAACTTCTGGGACTTCATCAAGATAAAAAGCTTCTGCACAGCAAAAGAAACAGTCATCAAAACAAAGAGGCAACCCACGGAATGGGAGAAGATATTTGCAAATGACAGTACAGATAAAAGGTTGATATCCAGGATCTATAAAGAACTCCTCAAACTCAACACACACAAAACAGATAATCATATTAAAAAATGGGCAGAAGATATGAACAGACACTTCTCCAAGGAAGACATACAAATGGCTACCAGACACATGAAAAAATGTTCATCATCACTAGCCATCAGGGAGATTCAAATCAAAACCACATTGAGATACCACCTTACACCAGTTAGAATGGCCAAAATTAGCAAGACAGGAAACAACGTGTGTTGGAGAGGATGTGGAGAAAGGGGAACCCTCTTACACTGTTGGTGGGAATGCAAACTGGTGCAGCCACTTTGGAGAACAGTGTGGAGATTCCTCAGGAAATTAAAAATAGATCTTCCCTATGACCCTGCAATTGCACTGCTGGGTATTTACCCCAAAGATACAGATGTAGTGAAAAGAAGGGCCATCTGTACCCCAATGTTTATAGCGGCAATGGCCACGGTCGCCAAACTGTGGAAAGAACCAAGATGCCCTTCAACGGATGAATGGATAAGGAAGATGTGGTCCATATACACTATGGAGTATTATGCCTCCATCAGAAAGGACGAATACCCAACTTTTGTAGCAACATGGACAGGACTGGAAGAGATTATGCTGAGTGAAATAAGTCAAACAGAGAAAGTCAAGTATCATATGGTTTCACTTATTGGTGGAGCATAACAAATAATATAGAGGACAAGGGTAGATGGAGAGGAGAAGGGAGTTGAGGGAAATTGGAAGGGGAGGTGAACCATGAGAGACTATGGACTCTGAAAAACAACCTGAGGGTTTTGAAGGGGCGGGGTGGGAGGGTGGGGGAACCAGGTGGTGGGTATTAGGGAGGGCACAGATTGCATGGAGCACTGGGTGTGGTGAAAAAACAATGAATACTGTTACGCTGAAAATAAATAAAAAATTAAAAAAAAATACTTGAAACTGAACACCATAAAATTTTAAAGAATTGAATATAAAAAAAAAAAACAGCAACAACAACAAAATTGCCTGTGTTAAAAGGTTTTTGGACTATGTGAACTTTAAAATAATCCCTAAGACCACTAAATGCTATGGGTAGACAGTAGACTGATAAAATAGCTTAGCCCTCCCTCTGCCCTCTCACCAGCCTCAGAACATTTTGCCCAATACCAACTTCAGATGTGGCCTAAAAGAATAATGGAAAGGGAATTATCTCCAGGAGTCAGAGCCAAGGACAGTGGAGAACAAAGTACAAGGGATCTACTCCTCAGGTGTGGAGGCATGATTTAGGCGCATTCCCCACTCCTAAGTAGGGACCTTCAAGATTTCTGCCCTGTAGGATTTCAGATTTACTATGGGACAGTGTCTGCTCTGTGTCTCCTATAGTTTCCCTTTCTAAATGGGATTATTTATTGTGGTTTTTCTATTCTGTTGTATATTGGGTGTGTGGAGGACAGATAATTTGTCTTTATAGTGCAGAGGTCTCTGGATCAAGAGAAGCCACATCTGGACCTAATAAAGACACCCTCTTACCTAATGCACTGATGAAGAGATTGCTGCACCTCACTCAGTTTTAAGGGTTGCATTGTGTCCCTTTAAAATTCCTATGTTGAAATCCTAACCCCCAGTTCCTCAGAATGTGACAGTATTTGAAGATAGGGTCTTTAAAGAGGTAATTAAGGTAAAATGTGGTCATATAGGTGTGCCTTGATCCAGGATAACAGGCATCCTTAAATGAAGAGATTAGGACACAGACTGGCAAGAGGGAAGACCATGGGAAGACACAGGGAGAAGACAGCCATCTACAAGCCAAGGAGAGTGGGCTTGGAAGAAACCAACCCTGCCAACACCTTAATCTGGATTTCTAGCCTCCAGAACTATGCAAAAATAAATTTCTTTTGTTTAAACCACCTAGTGGTTTAAACTGATTCTGGTATCCCTTGCTAATTAGCACCTCTAGATACACTCAACTCTGTGCTTGCTGCAATGGTTAGACTTTTCAGGTGACTTTTTGAAAAAAAGTGTGTGTGTGTGTGTGTGTGTGTGTGTGATGTGTGCACAAGGCAGAGTAAAGTAAAAATTTTGGCTGGCTATATTAGTCATTAGGGCTAGCTATTGATATTTTTGGTGCTTCTCTGTATTAGTCATCTTTTTCTAAGTTGTGCTCATAACACAGGACTCTGTACTATCAGTGGTTTACAACAACAAAGGTTTATTTCTCACACATATTACCTGTTGGCTGTTGGTAGAACATGGCTCCACTCTGTGGATCTTCCTCATTCTAGAACTCATGCTGCATAAACAGCTCCTATTTTGGACATACCATTATTGTGACAAAGGGAAAATGACAACAAAAACATTCAGAGGGCTCTAAATTTTCTGCTCAAATGTGACATGTATCACTTTTGCTTCTATTTCATTGGCTAAGCCTGGAATCAGTGAAGTGGGAAGAATGCTTAACCTACAGTCAGATGACAGTGGGTGGGGACGTGTAATCCTTTTACAGAAGGGCAGTGTGTAATCAGTACCAGCAGCACAATCCATGCACACAGCTTAATCGCACATCAAGCCCTTTGAAGTTTACTGCTTACACAAATTAAATGTGAGTGAACGTTCTATGTGTCGCTTGTGGGAATAAATCTTTAAAGACTACTGCGTGATTCTCCACTTTCCCTTTTCCCTGCTATGGGGGAAAGTTAGGGGACCTTGGTATACCTGTACCCCTGATGGAAAGGGTGGAGCAGAGCTCTGGGCCAACCCATAATAGACAATGCAGTGTTAATAAGAAATTTATCTTTGTTTCCTTAAGTTACTGAGATTTTAGAGTTGTTTGTTATTATAGCGTAACATAACTCATTCATTTTGACAAATGTACTGAAAGTTTGAAAACCACTGCCTTCAGAAAACCATCTGTGTTGTGTGCACAATAGGTGATTAGCAATATATGACAGTGTGTCTCTCATGTTTTTTTTTTTTTTTATAACTACAGCTGCTCCCTTTTCTGAAAAATGATCCAAACCATTGTGATAATCACTTCCTTCTTTCTGCTACTCTTTATGGTGAAAGATAGCTTGAGAAGGTTCTTTGCCTACATGGCTTTTTGGGGAACTTCCCCTTTTCTTTCTCTTTGAGTGGTTGTGGTAGCAGTTCCAGGTAAAACAATGGTATTGAAATGAGAGGGGCACACAAAGTTGGGTCAGTGAATTCCTTCTGAGACGTTCCTTCTGGAGCCAAGAGAGATGAATAGAGCTCTTTGTGTGGGTGCTTGGACTGTACCTGTCAGACTTGGGCCTTGCTGTGGGCCAGTGTTCACCTTTGTATTAGCAGGAGTAGTCATCTGCAGAGCAAGACACTGTCATTCTGGGGAGAACAAAGTAGATGCACAGCAGGGATAGAACAAGAAGGTCAGAAGTATTTCAATTCCTGAGTTCAATTTTACATCACATCTGGATTAGCCAAAGGTATATAGCAGGAATCTGCAAAGTATGGATCACCGATCAAGTTTGGCTGGCTGCTTTTTTTTTTAATAAATAAAGTTTTGGGACCCAGACAAATCCATTTGTTGACCTATGACTGTTTTGGTCTTATAGTGGCAGAATTCAGTAGTTGCAACAGAGATCTTACAGCTTGTAAAACCTAAAATATTGCGGGGTCATAGGGAAGCTCTATTTTAATTTCTTGAGGAATCTCCAAAACAATGAATACTGTTACTCTGAAAAGAAATAAAAAATTAAAAAAAAAACAACAACCTAAAATATTTACTATTTGGCCCTTTGCAGAAAAAGTTTGCTGACCCCTGGTATCTGTTATCTCATCCTTTAAAAAAGATGTATTTTTTTGGAAATTTACATGTGAAATATATAAATTCATAAATATACATAAATGTAAACAATACATATTCATAAATCAATGCAATTTCATGTGTGCAGAATCAAAAAGATTAGCACATCAATTATATTGCAATTAAAAAAAAGATTGGAGAGCATTGCTATAGACGATAGTGAGTATTTGATCAAGGCAAAGGCATCAACAGATTTGCAGGACAACTGTAGTGTCAACTTGAATGCTTGTGCAGATGCAGGTGGGTATGTACATAAACCTGATATGAGCTCTTACCAATTCAGCCAAAAAATTGGATGGATGAATGGCTGTGGGGATAGAGGGAAGGGGATTCATGCAAGTGACTCCAGTGTGGCCTTTCACCTGCAGATGACAGACTCCAGGTTTGGAAGAACAGATTGTTTGGCTACAAGAAACCATCAATAATGATTTCCGTGATCATCTCCTCTTGGCCCAGACTCCATTCCAACCAAGTTATTAATACACACATTATTCTTCTTAAAGAAATAGAAAAATGCATTCCAGATTGCCAAAGGAAGGAATTCCCTGTGATTTATACTGGAGTGTTCCTAGAACTTTTTTTTCCCCCAATCATCCATCTTTAAGAAATACTAAAGACAAATATTTCATGAATCCAGAGGTGCTTCTGGCCAGCATCTGGAGATGATCTTGAGAATACAAATCTGTTATCATTTTTCACCGCGGGCTTCAACTGTCAGAACATGTAATAAACATAACCAGTGAGAGGGCTGGAGGGAAGCAGAAAGCGTCCAGTCAACCACTGTAGCAGGAGGCAGCAGAAGTGAGAGTGTATATGCCCATACTGCCCCCATACCCGTACCTTGTAGTTCTGCTGCATCTCTTTTCCTAACAAATACTTGAATGCTAATTAATGACCTCCCAGTTGCTGATACTTTGCAAGGGTGTAATGTCTATTGCCACATAGACAGACGACGTGGTATAATAGAAGAGAATTAGGCTATGAAGTCAACCATATCCAAGTCTGAGTCTTGGTTTTGCCACTTAATACCAGAGTGACCTTAAAAGTTTCTTAACCTTGCTGAACACTATTTCCACATGAGTGAAATGGACTTGCCAATAGAATGATAATGTAGGTGAAATTATTAGCACAACTTTTGGCATAACCTAAACAAAAAGCTTATAATTATCATTTCAAAACTATTCCACTAAAAACATTGCCACTACCCAATCACCAGGTGGTTAAACAAATTAGAAAATATCAGTTATTGGTAGGACTATGGAGCAACTGGAGTTCTCATACACTGCTAGTTAGAGAGTCAAATGAGCACAAACTACTTTGCCAGTACCCTACCCACTAAGCTGAACGCCATTCACTAGTCAGCAATTCCACTCCTAGGTATATGCCCAAAGTAAATGCTTTCAGATGTTCACCAAAAACACCAACCAGAATGTTCAAAACAGCCAAGTTTGTAATAGCATCCAAATGGAAACTACTCAAATGCCCATCACTACTATTGTTCAGAGCTCAGCAAAACTTTTCTGTGAAAGGTCAGGTTATCAATATTCAGACTCTGCAGGCCGAGAGGCAAAAATCATCTTATAATTACTTCAATTCTCTTTGTAGTGCCCTAGCAACATTGTGAAACAATAGAGTGCTGATAAGCTCTCTGTTGCAACTGCCTCCCTGCCATTGCAGGATTAAAGCAGCCATAGCTAATAGGAGAAAGAGTGAATATGGTATGTCCCAATAAAATGTTATCTATGGACAAAAATTTAAATTTCATATAATTTTTATGTGTCATCCAATATTCTTTTGATTTACTATTTCTTTTTTTTTGGCATCTTTGGCATACTCATTTATTTTTAAATTTTTTATAGAAGTTTGTGTTATGTTAGTTTTAGGTATACAACATATTCATTCAACAATTCTATATCCAGTGCTTAATCACAATAAGCATGGTCACCATCTATCACATAAAATGCCATACAGTATTATTGACTATATTTCCTATGCTGTACTTTTCATCTTTGTGACTTCTTTATTTTAAAACTGGAAGTTTATACCTCTTTTTTTTTATCTTTTCAATATTTATTATTATTTTTATTATGTTATATTAGTCACCATACAATACATCATTAGTTTTTGATGTAGCATTCCAAGGTTCATTGTTTTCATATAACACCCTTTGCTCCATGCAATACATGCCCTCCAAGTTTATACCTTTTAATCCCTTTTATTTCACACACACCCACACCTAGCAACCATCAGTTTATTCTCTATACTTGAGAGTCTGGTTTTTTGTTATTCATTCATAACATTTGTTATTTGTTATTTTGCTTTTCAAATTCCACATATAAGTGAAATCATATGGTATTTGACTTTTTCTGTCTGTCTTATTTCACTTAGCATAACACCCTCTAAGCCCATCCATGTTGTCACACATGGCAAATTCCCATTCTTTTTTATGGCTGAGTAATATTCTATTGTGTGCATTGTGTGTATGTGTTTATCACACATCCTCTTTATCCATTCATCTATTCTTCCATATTTTGGCTATTGTAAATAATGCTTTTGACTTTTTAAAACATTCAGAAATGCACAAATCATTCTTACCTTTCAGGCTGTATAGAAATATAAGACATGGGCCAAATTTGAATGTAGGTTGCCAACCTCTGGTACAGTGGATAAATAAGCTATATATTCATATACTGGAATACTACACGGAACACGTAGACACAATAGTATAGATGAATCTCATGAACATAATATCAAGTGAAAGAAACCAGTTGCAGAAAGTATAAGATTACATTCATATAAATTACAAAAGCAGGTGAAACTAATCTATGATTGCGTAAGTCTGCATGGTGGTTACTGTGTGGGAGTGAGTGACAGGCAGAACAAAGGAGATTTGGGGGTGAATAGTCATAACTGTTTCTTCATTTAGTTTGTTTAGTTTACAAATTTTCACCAGCTACACATTTCTGTGTACTTTTCTGTATGTATATCATACTTCAAGAGGGAAAAAAATTGGGCACCTGGGTGACTCAGTCAGTTTCTGCCTTCGGCTCAGGTTGTGATCCTGGAGTCCCAGGATTGAGTCCCCCATCGAGCTCCCTGCTAGGCAGGGATTTTGTTTCTCCCACTGACCTCTTTCGTCTCATGCTCTCTCTCTCTCATTCTCTCTCTCTCAAATAAATAAATAAAATCTTTAAAAAAAAAAAAAGGAAGGAAAAAAATCTCTCAAAATTCTCTTCGTTAGTGCAGGCCTTCTTTACCTCACACCTAACCAATTTACAGGTTTATAGGTGCTCTGCCCCACTTTAGTTACCTTATTTATTACTCCAGGGAATCTGAAATACCAATTTATCTTTTGTTTTAATGGAAAGAGCAGCCACAGTATAGACAAGAGCCTTGTACTTAGAAATGAAGAGCAGAATTTAACTCCACTGTGTACTGATTGTGCAATACTTAGTCTTTTGAAATTTCATTTTGTCATCTGAAAAATGGGAAAAGCTGTATCTGCATTTGGTGTAAAGATTACCCTTGTTAATGAGGAATTATTCTGTTTAGCTGTATACTTCTGTACAAATTATCACTACCTATGACTTTGTTTCCTGAACCACCCACAATGATCAAATTTTTTTTTTAAGATTTTTTATTTATTTATTTGACAGAGAGAGATCACAAGTAGGCAGAGAGGCAGGCAGAAAGGCAGGCAGAGAGAGAGAGAGAGGAGGAAGCAGGCTCCCTGCCAAGCAGAGAGCCCAATGCGGGACTCGATCCCAGGACCCTGAGATCATGACCTGAGCTGAAGGAAGAGGCTTAACCCACTGAGCCACCCAGGCACCCCACAATGATCAAATTTAAGCACATCCATCCCCTTCCTGCTCTGCCTCTTGGTCCTCCACTTGGGGAGACAGTATGCATGATGAGGAACATAGACTCTCAGTTCAAATTGTGACTCTATCACTTGTCTTGTAGCTTCTCTGTGTCTCCCTTTCCTCACTGGTAAAATACCTACTTCATACTGTTCCTCTAGAGGCTGTGGCAGTCAGCTTCCAAGATAGTCTGGATGACCCCTGTTTACTGAAGTCCATGCCCTGGTATAATGCCTTCCTGCACTGTATGAGGGTTGGGCTATGTAGTGTTAAGATATGGCATGAAGGAAGGCATTTCACCTGTGAGATTAGGATATGAAAGACAGTGACTTTCACCTTTGGTGACTTCTCTAGTGATCATTCACTTCAGGGGAAGCCTACTACCAGGTCAAGCAACCCTATGGAAAGGCCTGCATGGTGAGGAACTGAGGCCTGTCAGGAACCACAGGAATGATCTTGGGTGTGGGTCCTCCAACCCCAGGTGCATTTTGAATTGATTACAACCCTGGCTGTCAGCTTCTTTGCAATCTCATGAAAGACCCTAAGTCAAAATGATCCAGCAAGCTGCGTCCAAATTCTTGAACATCATCAACATTGAACGTTATCAACTGATAATCAATGACCTTACAACAATGAACAGTGCCTGATGCATAGTAAAAGTGCAGTAAATATTAGCTGTCTCAATTATCTGTTCCCTGAAAGCTGGCACTTGCACATCTATAAAGCTCATTGCTGATGTCAGCATTTTGTGCTCTGCAACAGGCAATGTCAGTGGCTTGAGCATGGGCAGTTTCCCTTCCTTTCTCTGGCCCCTTTAAAGACCAAATATTATTAGGAGACATCTATCTGTCTGCAGAGCAGTGACAGTGTGGCTGGGAGTCCCTATGGAAACACCTCCCCACCCAGCAGCTTTCCTTAAAGGATCTCTCTAGCCTCTGCCTCTCAAAACCTTGGTCCTGCCCACTGGTCTTTGTTACGCATCCTATTATTCAGGTCTCTTTCCTGCTTTCTCAGTCTCCTTAGATATGTTGATGATTCAGATTCTCCTTCTTTGGATGTGGATTTTTGTTCCCTTTTGCCATAGGCTCCATAGTTGCAGGGTCAGCCAATGAGTTCACTGGTGTTTCTAGAAGCAGAGCTGGAGACGGTTTAGGATTGTAAGAGCTTTACTGAGGGTTGTTGTCTTTGAGAGGTAATAGGAAGAGAAGCAGGGGTGGGTAGGGAAAGCCTCAGCCTGTGACGTAGACCTGACACCTAGAAAGGAAAGGGGGGTAGACGCAAGACTGGGGTGGGAGAGCTGCAGACTCAGGTCTGAAAAGTCACTGGTCCCACAGTGAGCCGTAGGACAAAGAGCCTGAAAGAGGAGTCTCAATCTAGGCTGAAATGGCTGGGCCCATGTACCTTTTCCATGCTCAGTCAGCAGAGAGGGCAACCTGGAAATGATAGGGCTTTGGCTTAAAGATCCTAAGATTCATCCTAAGATGAATCCTAAAGGTGCTAATGGCTGGAGGCTATTGGCTCACTGTTCCTGACAGCTGAATGGCAGGTTCTTTCTTGACCAGAGGTCCATGCAGTGCACTCTCATGGCGTTGCAAACATCCTCATCTCTGTGGTCAGGCCTGGCCTCCTGCACCCCCTACCTGTGTCAAACACCTAAGCTTCCACCTTGCTTGGAAATGGGATTGACTGGCCCTAAGTGGAGTGTCAATATGAAAAAGCAAGGGACTCATGGAGGTGAGATGAGAATTAATTATCTCTCAGGCAACTTGAGGGTACCGAGTGGGGTTTGGTAGTAATCAGTCATTGTTTTCATTGAGCATATACTTAAAGGTCTGTACTGTGCAATCATTTCCTGTAGGAAAACCCAAACTATAGAATTATAAAATTGGAAGGTACTTGAGTCCCTAGTTAAGTCTCCCTTTCATGAACAAGAATCTCTTATAAGTACTCCATATAGGTTCACTCTCCTCTTTGCATACCTCCAGGGATAGTGAGCTTTAGTTATCTCTTTGGTTGTGAACAGCTCTAGTTGACAGAATCTTCCCTCTTTATAGAATTCAGAATTCTCCCACCACATTTAATTTTTGAAGTCACTTTAATAAGACTTCCAATTCTCTCGTTTATTAATCCTATAGATATTTGAAGACAGTTGTCATTGTTCCTGAAATACTATAAGAGAGGCTACTGGAGCCTCTGATCCTCCAACTGTAAAACAATGGAGTCTGACTGTTCTTGATCACTAGGGTCTCTTTATGACCTAAAAGTCTATGAAGCCATGAAAACTTCATGGAACAATTCTCAAATAAAAGAGAAATCCATATAAATCAAAAGACGATGTGCTCTCTCTGAAGTATTTGTTGTACATTTCCTCTGGAGCACAATGGGACTCAGAAATAGTGGGACCATCCACCGAGCCATTGCTCATTTATGTTGAAATAAAACAGGCTCTGGCTAATTAGAAGCATGCTCCTCAAGATGAAACAATACAAGCTTTCCAACATTTCCCCACCATTAGCAATTCCTGATGTTGACTGGACATGTTAATATAACCCCCACTCTACCTCAGGAAAAAAAATGAAGCAGGCATGATGATTCACAGCACAAGAAAGAATTCTTTATACTTCCACTCAACTAGCACACACACACACTAATCCACTAGGTACTCACTAGGCCCTGGCCTCCATGATAGGTTCTTTCACATATATTTATTTTCTCCTCAAAATAATATTATGAGGTAGATTTTATTAATTCCACATTCCAAATGAAGAAATCTGAGCCTCAGAGTAATCAAGTGATTTGTTCAAGGTAACCTAGCTGGTAAGTGGGTGAACTAGGGCCATGTGATGTGAAGTCCAGTGCTCTGCCCACTCCACCAGCTACAAGGAAAATTATTAATAAAAGACCATGCCTATGTATGTAGAGTAGGCAACTATTTTGATTTCAGTTGTTCCAGAGGCATATCCTGAAATATGGTTAAGGTGAAAGTAGTTTATTATCAGAGGATAAAGAAATACAAGAGGTTGGTAAGGTAGGTCAGAGAAGAAAAGGTAACCAATAAATTATGCATCATCAAACCCGCTATCACTCTGGGCAGTTGGAACTAAATTCTGCTGGGGAAAATCTGAAAGTCAGTGTAGGATACAGGATACAGAGTTAACCCCCTAAGGGTGAAGGGGCTAGGGCTTTTATAAACTAACTCTGTCAGTCATTGTTTGAGGTCTTCTTCTAGCAGATATTCATTACCTGGCACTATCTACCTGCCGAGCAGGTGGACAAAATATGCTTTAGAAGTCTGAGAAAGACTTCAAGCAGAGACATTTGGGAGCTGGCAATTTAAGGTTGGGTCAGTGTGGACTGAAGTAAAGGGCAGAGGATATGGGTGAAGCCATGACAGCACCTGGTATAATAAATGAGTGCCAGATACCACATAATCTGTCAGCAAACATATCTTGACCACCTACTATGTGGAATAGAACAAGGGTGAATCACAGAGATATGGACCTGCTTTCATGTGGCTTAGTATCCAAGGAGGAAGGAAGAAATAATTTATTCTAAATAAATATAAAATAGTAAAAATGTACTTTTGTGTGAGTGGAAGAAACTATAAACCCCACTTAGCTAAATCTTACTACAAAAAGCAAAACACTAAAAGGAACCCACAACAAAACCCCCTCTCATTCAGTGTTACTCGTTGTCTCCTTTTACCTCAGACTCTATTTCTTTTCTCCTTGTTGGAGCCAAATTCCCTAAAACAGTGTGTTTAGAGTCTACCTTGTCCAGTGAACTATGAGAGCCTCTGGGGGTGGGCCTTTTTTGTTATCTTTAATTGTATTATGTAGTATTTGACATATGAAAAAGAATATATGAATTTGAACATCAGCCAAGATGGAGTAAGTTCACTCCAGCCTATTTCTTTCACTGACTACAACTAAAAACTTACAAGAAAATTAAAAATATATATATATATATATATTTGATTTAAAGACTCCAAACATTAACAACAGCAGGCAGATTGGGAGGGAAGTCCATTGTTGAATAATGACCCGTAACTGGGGTGAGTTTCAGGGGTTTTCCCTCTAGTTTCTCCCAGCTTTGCCCTAAGAGAAGACAGAGTCCCATGCGGCAGAGAGGAGACATACAACAAAATTCTGAAAAAACTCCCCTGTGTTATATATAGCCCGAGGACTACAAACAGCGGCCTCCCAATACCTGGAGAGTATAAGAGGATATTCCTGCTTTTGTGTGTGTGTGGGGTGGGTGGGGGTGGGTTTCTCCCTGTCCTTCCTTGATTCTGGTGGTGGTCATGATGTGGACATTTAAGTCCACTAGGGACAACCTGTTTTCTGGTTAGGTAAACTAGAAAAAGGACCACCCTGTCTCAAAGAACATAGAGGAAATCCCTGTGTTGTTTTTTTTTTTTTTTTCCTCCACTTTTCTCAAAGCACTTTGTCATGAGGGTAGGCACATGTCCATGGAATTTTTCAATAGCACAAGGAGAACCCTGATATTCTAGCCAGAAGACTTTGAAAGGGAGTCCTGTGATTTCCATAGAAAGCAAAGAGTGTATGGGAAATCATTGTGGAAAGAGTTCTGGAGAAGGGGATCCCTGAGTCTGTGTATAAACTGACACAAATCCCTAACTCACTCCTGAAATATATGAAACAGACCTAATGAAACATAGCAAAGGCTTTGAAAAACAGAAGAGATATTGAAACCACCACCCACAGAAGGTGAGCTAGAACTTGTCTGACCTAACTGATCACCTGCTAAAACAACAAATCCACATTCATTAGAGGATTTTAGCCAGACCTAGGGCTTCACAACAAAATATTAAAAATGTCCAGGATTTATTCCGAAAATTATTTTACATGTAAAGGACCGGGAAACTCTGGCCCACATTTAAGGGAAAAGACAATGGGTATCAACCTGGAGATAACTCAGATATTGGCATTATCAGAAATAGACTTTAAAACAGCACTTGAAGCTATTCTCCATGTAGTAAAAGTGTATAAATTTGAAAAAAGTGGTAAGGCAGAAGCTTTTAGTGACAAATAGAAATGATAATCAAGAGGCAAATCAAACTTGAAGAAATAGAAAACCTGAACAGAACCATAACCAGCAAAGAAATTGAATCAGTAATCAGAAATCTCCCAAAAAAGAAGAGGGCAGGGCTAGATGGACTCCCAGCAGAATTCTACCAAATATTTAAAGAAGAATTAATACCTATTCTTCTGAAACTGTTTCAAAAAAATAGAAATGGAAGAAAAACTTCCAAACTTATTTTATGAGACCAGCATTATCTTAATCCCCAAACCAGAGAAAGATTATTTTAATCCCCAAACCCTCATCAAAAGGGAGAATTACAGACCAATATCCCTGATAAACATGGATGCAAAAATTCACACAAAATACTAGCTAGTAGGATCCAATAGTACATTGAAAGGATTATTCACCACAACCAGGTGAGATTTATTCCTGGACTGCAGGAGTGGTTCAACATCCACAAATCAATCAGTGTGATACACCACATTATTAAAAGAAAGGAAAAGAACCATATGATCCTCTCAACAGATGCAGAAAAATATTTGACAAAATATAGGATTGTTTCTTGATTAAAAACTCTCTGCCATATGTGGATAGAGAGAACATACCTCAATATCATAAAAGCCATCTATGAAAACCCCACAGCAAATATCATCCTCAGTGGGAAAAAACTGAGAGGTTTTCCCCTAAGGTCAGGAACACAACAGGGATGTCCAGTCTCACGACTGTTGTTCAACATAGCACTGAAAGTCCCAGCCTCAGCAGTCAGACAACAAAAAGAAATAAAAGGCATCAACATTGGCAAAGAAGAAGTCAAATTTTCACTCTTTGTAGACAACATGATACTCTATGTAGAAAACCCCAAAGACTCCAACAACAACAACAACAACAACAACAACAAAATGGTTGGAACTCATACATGAATTCAGTAAAGTGTCAGGAGATAAATTCAATGCACAGAAGTCAGTTGTATTTCTGTATACTACCAATGAGGCAGAAGAAAGAGAAATCAAGGAATTGATCCCACTTACAATTGCACCAAAACCTGTAAGATATCTAAGAATAAACCTAACCAGAGAGGTAAAGGATCTTTACTCTGAAAACTATCGAACACTAGGAAAGAAATTGAGGAAGACACAAAGAAATGGAAAAACATTCCATGTTCATGGATTGGAAAAATAAATATTGTTAAAATGTCTATGCTACCTAGAGCAATCTATACATTCAATGCAGTCCCTATTAAATACCATCAACTTCTTTCAAAAACTGGAACAAATAATCCTAAAATTTGTGTGGATCCAGAAAAGACCCTGAATAGCCAAAGAAATGTTAAAAAAGAAAACCAAAGCTAGAGGCATCACAATTTCAGACTTCAAGCTATATTACAAAGCTTTCATCATTAGGACAGTATGGTACTGGCACAAAAACAGACACATAGATCAATAGAACAGAATAGAGAACCCAGAAATGGACCCTCAACTCTATGGTCAACTAATCCATCAAAATCCTAGAGGAGAACACAGGCAACAACCTCTGTGATCTTGGCCACAACAACTTCTTGCTAGCATGTCTCCAAAGGGAAGGGAAACAAAGGCAAAAATGAACTATTGGGACTGCATCAAGATAAAAAGCTTTTGCACAATGAAGGAAACAGTTGACAAAACCAAAAGACAACTGACAGAGTAGGAGAAGATATTTGCAAATGTCTTACCAGATAAAGGGCTAGTATTCAAAATCTATAAAGAACTTACCAAACTCAACATCCAAAGAACAAATAATCCAATAAAGAAATGGGGAGAAGTTATGAAGAGACATTTCTCCAAAAAAGACATACAAATGGCCAACAGACACATGAAAAAAAAAAATGGTCCACATTCACTTGACATCAGGGAAATACAAATCAAAACTACAATGAGATACCACCTCAACCTAGTCAGAATGGCTAAAATGAACCAGTCAGGAAAGAATTGATATTGGCAAGGATGCAGAGAAAGGGGGAACCCTCTTATGCTGTTGGTGGGAATGCAAGCTCCATACTGTTTTCCAGCCACTCTGGAAAACAATATGGACGTTCCTCAAAAAGTTAAAAATAGAAGTACCCTATCACTCAGCAATTGCACTACTAGGTGTTTATCTAAAGGATGCAAACATAGTGATTCGAAGAGGCATCTGCACCCCAATGTTTGTAGCAGCAGTGTCTATAACAGACAAACTGTGGAAAGAGCCCAGATGTCCATCTACAGATGAGTGGCTAAAGAAGATGCGGTATATATATACATAATGGAATACTACTCACCCATCAAAAAGAATGATATTGCCATTTGCAACAATGTGGATGGAACCAGAGGGTATTATGCTAAGTGAAATAAGTCAGAGAAAGACAAATATCCTATGATTTCACTGATATGTGTAATTTAAGAAATGAAACAGATGAGGATAGGGGAAGGGAAGGAAAAATAAAATGAGGAAAACAGAGAATGAGGAAAACCATAAGAGACTCTTGACTATAGGGATCAAATTGAGCATTGCAGGAGGGGACGTAGGTGGGGGTTTAGGTAACTGGATGATGGAGATAAAGAGGGCACTTGAAGTAATGAGCACTGCATGTTGTATGTGGATAATGAATCACGAATTCTACCTCTGAAACCAATAATACAATATATGTTAATTAAATTGAATTTAAATTAAAAATTTTTAATTAATAAAAAATGAAGCAAATCAAACTGACATGCTCAGTAACCTGAAAAAAATGATCCACTGTATAGTCTCAGTATCAGAATGGAAGGGACAGAGGAAAAAGAAAAAAGATTGAAAAAAATACATTGAAAGATTGAAGAACGTATGAGTCTCAGCAACCTATTGAACACAAAAACACGTATAATATAGTTATGAAGCAAAATAATAAATAGCTAGGAACCCATAACCAAATTTAAGAAGTAGAACAGTATCAGTACACTGTCTACCCCTCTCTCATGGTCATGTCTGCTTCCCAGAGGTAACCTCACTCCTCGTTTTTCAATTTTCATTCCTTTTTCCCCGTAGTTTCATCACATCTGTATTTATTCTCCAAATTATTTATTTCAAGATGATTGTTGTTATAATACTGAGTTTAATGATTTGAAACTTGCTTTACAACATAATGTCTTTCATCTATGTCATCATCTATAGCTATAGCGAATTAATTTCCACTGTTCTGCAATATTTAAGTGTGTAACTCTGCCACAATTCACATGCCATTTTCCTGTAAATTACTATTGTGTTACTCATTTACTCATTTATTTGTTTTGCTATTACAAACAATGTTGCTATGATCATTCTTTTGCTTTTCTTCTGGTACCCATTCACATGATCTTGCTAGAGAGAAATCTCTAGGAATAGAACTTCTGGACCTTGGGTATGCAAATATTTGATTTTACAAAATAATGCCAACTAATTCTCATAATGATTTACAATCCCTTTCATATCCTTACCAACAAATGTCAAACTTTACGATTTTTTTGTTAGTGTAGTAAGTAAAAACCATACCACAATTTGTATTTCCCAGACTTCTCAAAAGTTGAATGTCTTTCAATTATTTTTGCCATGTAAGTGTGACTCTTTTTGTTAAATGCCAGTTCATAAATTTTGCCCACTCTTATTTTGGGTTATTTGATTTTTCTAATTAATTTATAGAGTTTTTTTTTTTTTTTTTTTTTTTTAGTATTCTGTACACTAATCTTTTGTCACTTAAAAGTATTACAAATATGATCTCCCAGTTTGTGACTTGTTTTTTCACTTTATGGTGTCTTGGTATAAAAGAGTCTTAGATTTCAGTATAGTTGAATATATCTTTTTTTTTCTTTCCTGTTAGCATTTTTTGGTGTCTGCTTTTATCTCATTGTAAAAATAGTCTCTTACACAGTCCACTATAAATTTTACAGTTTTGCCTATCATATATACCTATAATCCATTTGGGACTGATTTTTGTATATGGTATGTAGGAAGGATCCCAATTTAATTTCTGTCCCTTTGGATATTGAATTGTCCTGGCACCATTAAATGAATAAAGCCTCTTTTTTCAAATAGGTTGTGATGTTCCCCTGTCAGATATGAATTTTTCATATATGTGGAGTTCTATTCTATGAATCTCTATTAAAATCTTGTGACTGATTTGTCTCTGCCTACACTGATACCATACTGTCTTAATTAACAAACTTTATAATAAGTCTTTCTATTTGACAGAGGATATTTTCCCGCTTTGGAAGTGTTTGGCTATTATTTGGCCTTTGCTCTTGCATATACATTTTAGAATTAGGGATTCAGCTTCCTCAGAACCTCCTAATTTTTAAAAAAATGATTTTATTTATTTATTTGACAGAGATCAAGTAGGCAGAGGCAGGCAGAGAGAGAGAGGGGGAAGCAGGCTCCCTGCTGAGTAGAGAGCCCAGTGTGGGGCTCGATCCCAGGATGCTGGGATCATGACCTGAGCTGAAAGCAGAGGCTTAACCCTCTGAACCACCCAGGCACCCCCACCCAATTATTTTTTTTTTTTTTAGTTTTTTTTTTTAATTTCTTTTCAGCGTTAACAGTATTCATTGTTTTTGCACCACACCCAGTGCTCCATGCAATACGTGCCCTCCTTAATACCCACCATCTTGCTCCCCAACCTCCCACCCACCCCTTCAAAACCCTCAGGTTGTTTTTCAGAGTCCATAGTCTCTCATGGTTCACCTCCCCTTCCAATTTCCCTCAACTCCCTTGGGTTTTAATTGCAAGTGTATTAATCTATAGATCCATTTGAAGATAATTAACTTTTTTTTTTAAAGATTTTATTTATTTATTTGTCAGAGAGAGAGAGAGAGAGAGAGGGAGCACAGGCAGACAGAGTGGCAGAGGGAGAAGCAGGCTCCCTGCGGAGCAAGGAGCCTGATGTGGGACTTGATCCCAGGACGCTGGGATCATGACCTGAGCCGAAGGCAGCCGCTTAACCAACTGAGCCACCCAGGCGTCCCGATAATTAACTTTTAAAAATAGTCTCTTTTTGTGACTATGCTGTATCTCTCCATTAATTGAAATCTTCATTTGAATCACATTTTCAAGATATTCAGCATTTTTTATTCTAGAAGTTAATAGGAATGAAGTTAAATTGTATGTATTGATCTTATAAGCAGCCACATTTTAAAATTATCTCCCTATTTCTAATAATTGGTCCATAGATTCTTTAAAGTTTTCCAGAGATAGATATATAATTTTCAAATATGACAGTCATTCTTCTTTTTATTCCCCTAGACCTAATTATTTTTTTTTCTTACCCTTCTTGTGTCTCTAGGAGCCAGGTTTTGTTCCTTAGAGAACTGTGGAACTATCTAGTACCTAAGACTAAGAGAAAGAATGAGAGAAACATTGGAGGGTCTGCACATGTTTTTTTCATCCAGGGGAATGATAAGATTACTTCCACTTAGAATATTTTAAAGGGATGATACAAAACAAAGTTTTGTTTTAATTATTCTCCAAATCATGCTCATTCAACATATGAATTGCTCTCATATTATCTCTAATCAAGGGTTATTAGATATCGTTATTTCCATTTCCAGATGAAATAATTGAAACTAAAGAATGAAACATATGCTGGTCAAAGTCACAACTCTCTGAAGTATTAGAGCTGCAATTTGAACCCATTCTGGGTAGTTCCAGTCAGCTAGGCTTGGTCAAAATTTGAGGTGAGTAGAGGGAGAGGCAAAGAATGCCCCTGAATTTCTAGTTAGAATTTCTAGTTAGAACCATAGAGCATGGGACATTGTTAGCAAGGTCAGGAAGGTCATGGAAGTTTTGTGGAGGGGCTGGAGCAAATGAGCTTGATTCCTGAGGCATTTTTCCTTTCATTTCTCCCTCATGGCTTAGTTCACAATGATTCAGTTTTTGTTGTTGTTAATATATGGAGAAGAATAATTTTATTGGAAATGTACTTAGCAATTTGAAAGAAGAGCATTTTTTTGCTACATTGTGGCGTGACTCTGTGGCTGGCTGTTCACAAATGCCCTTTTCAGTCAGCCTAGAACAGCCACTGTCAGTCCTCAGCTGGCCTAGTCCAAGGTCCATAGCTATGGAATTCACTCTCAGAGCAAATTTAAATGAATCCAAACCTCCATTTAGGATGCCCCAGCATATCTTGCTTTCGGGGAGAGGTGGTGGAGGGAAGCCCATTAACAGCTCTATCAAAAAAAAAAAAGGACTTTTCTTACATCTCCCCTAGAGCTATTTCATCCAGAAATCTGGGACCTCCACAGGAGTATAAATCTGTAACAGCAGTCTTTTTAAGACTCTTGTTTAATCAGAACCATCCTCCCACAATGCAAGGGGCACCAGCTCTATCAGTCAACAACCCAGCTAGAAACAGATGACACTCTCCAACTGAATGATTTGAGGATAGTTTTCAAAAAGAACTATTCACAATGGTAACGTCATGGATTAGGGAAATAAGGGATGTTGGAGCACCCTGGGGCTAGTAACAGGAACTGATTACAGGCTTATGCTAGGAAGCTGAAGAAGCAGAGTTAGTTGTCAGAACCCAAAGAGGGTCATCTTAGTAGAGGATACTTGACAAGACCTGTGGCCTTCGAATCAGGGACGCAGCCAGCCTGAAGTGATCTCCTATGTAAATAGTCTAGAGAATAAGTATCTAATTTTACCTTCCTTCTGTCTTCTGCTCTCCTGTCTTCCTTTGGCTGAACCCAAGGAGGCCATTGATCATGGGAGCTTGTTGATAGGTTCATAAGGCCAGTGTCCAGTAGCACAGAGCAGGTTGTAGAATGGTGGAGTATAAATATGGTACTCCAATTGCAAGAAATTTGGCAATGTCCACCACCTTTGCCCTTCAGCACCTCCTCTTGTCTTTGTCCAGGCAAAAAATTGATGTCCTCAACATAGATGACACAAAAATCCTATCAAATACCATAATATCACATGGGGCTCTCAGTTTGATGAAATTCCCCTGTGAAGCCTGGAGGTTTTTAAGGAAAGGTGGTGGGTGGAAATGAGGGGTGGATAAGAAAAATGTTAGTTAAAGGAAACGTGCATATATAACCTCAGCTTTCATTTAACTACCATGTGGCCTGTGTTGATAATTATAGCTGACTTCTTCTACCATTTGCATTTCCATTACTCACTGCCAATCCCTCAGCTGGATAGCATTTGTTATCTATTGAAGTAACCCAAATATTTATTCTTATGAGATCTAAGTCCTAGAAAATCCTGTTTTGGATTGCCCTCATTTTCCATGAACAGAACTGTTGGAGAACAAGAAATGCCTTAATGAATCCCCTAAATCATAGATACAGTCCCATTTACCACCACTGTGTAACATCATTAATTTCCCTCCAGTAATTGGACTCAGATATCCTTGCTGGGGCAGTGATACCCTTCTTTGACTATTCAGCAGCATGGGGAGCGCAAAAAATATGAAGAAGTAGGAGTCTCAGTATTGTCTCATTCGAAGTAATACAACTGTAGTGAAATATTTCTCCCTTATGACAGTGGTAACCCCAAACCTAGTGAGTCCAAAGTAATGGTTTAGCAAGCAAAAATTTCTCCATAGGATGTTGTCTCCCACTAATGTCAGAAGTGAGCCCTTTTTGGGGCACTTGGCACAGTTAGTTGGGTGTCCGACTCTTGCTTTTGGCTCAGGTCATGATCTCAGGGTCAGGAGATGGAGCCCAGGACTGAGCTAGGCGTCAAGCTGCCTTGAGCCCCATGTAGGGCTCCAGCCTGCCTGCATGGAGTCTGCTTATTCTTCTCCCTCCCCATCAGCCTCTGCCCCTGCTCATTCTCATGCATGTGTGCACACATGCTCTGTCTTTCTCTCTCTCAAATAAATAAAATCTTAAAAAGAGTGAGCCCTTATTAGGCCATTCCCTCATTTGCTCAAACCAATTGTATATGAATCATGGGACACATGATAAGACCAGTAAAGTCTTTAAATGGAAACCCACTGTCATACTTCCTTTGTTATAAAATGTTTTCACTAATCGGAAGCAATGATATGCAGGACATTATAGCAATGAATAAGGTATTCTGTAAGGCCACAAAGGGTAGAGCTGTCTTAAAGATGCAGGTGGGGGAGGAAAATCTTTACTTAGAAATTTTGTTTATTCTTGTGGAATAAATACTGCTGCCTCCATGATGAAATGGGGTTGGGAAAACCAACTGCTACTAGATAACCAGCTGGTCCCCCAGAAATGATATCAGGAGTTCAGCAATGGCTTCTGCTGTTACCAGGCTGGGTACTCATTAGGGACAGATCAGAGCGAGTCACAACATGTTGTATCCAGAGATAATACACACTCTAAAAATACTGTTCTTCAGGTGAAAAATGAAAGAAACACTATGGAATTAAAATAATAGCAAATTCAAATGAATCCAAAAGGTAAAGCACAGCTGGGTTTATAGGGCTTATTATTTCTTCACATGTTTTCTTAGTGTCAACTATGTGCTAGGTGTTGTCTGTAGAGCAAGGGACACAGAAGTGAAAACTGTCAGCTCTAGGACCTAAAATGTCAGAACAGTTTCTAAAATATGGTAGTTGCCATAAATGAAACATGTGCTAAGTGTTGTAAGAAAGAATTGATTATTCCCAGTGGGGTAAGGGAAGACTTTAGCCCAGGATCTGAATGTTGGACAATGGCAAGATGGGTCCAGAAGAAGATAAAGAAAAGTGTGGTATTTCAGGAAGAGGGAAGAGCTTTTGCGGTGTCCCTGAGGCATAAGCATGGGATACCTGTCATTCTGATAACTCTAAAAATTTTAGTTTGCTTGTGCCATTGGGTCATATGACTCCACAGAAAGCGTTTGGGGAAGTATAAGGCTTAAGAAGGTCTTGATGCTGGAAGGTCTAGATTGCGGGAGAACTTGCAAGCTGGAAAGTAGTTCTGCCTCTACCCAGAAGCAGGAGAGCATGGAAGGATTTAAAGCAAAGTGGTAGCATTATCAATAGTGTATGTTAGAAAGCACACCTGTAGAGGGATAATGGTATAGGGCTCACAGGAGTTTAATCCAAGGGAGGGAAGCAATGATGCTGACTCGATTAGAGTAGCTGGAAGGTTTTTATAAAAAGGGTGTAACAGAAGCAAGAGATATTTAAGAGATGATATGCTTATGACTTAGAAACAGATTGGATAAAAGGTAAGTCAAAAAACAGCAAGTTTATTTATTTATTTACTTATTTATTTATTTATTTTTACTGAGGTGTAGCTAACACACAATGTTACATTAGTTTCAGGTGTACAACATAGTGATTTCACAGCACTGTACATTAACGCTCTGCGCGCCACATGTAAAACTACCACGTCACCGTGTAACACTATTGTGATACTGCTGACTTTATTCCCTGTGCCGTTCCTTTCATCCCTGTGACTGATTCATTCCATAATTGGAAGCCTGTACCTCCTACTCTCCTTCACCCATTTTGCAGAAAGGGAAGACTCTTAAATGTCTCCTATAATTAGGGCTTAAATGGCTGGTTTAATGATGACGCCATTTGCATAAAAGACAGGAAATAAAAGAGAAGAAATAGGTTTTATGGGAGAAATAAATTTAATGCAAACAAACAGGATTGATTGAATTTCTATATGATGGAAATAATGTCTTGTATAGTTTGCATTAGTAAAAGGACTTTGAGGTAGAGGTACGTGTTTGGAACACGGAATCAAGTTCAGAATAGAAGCAGTAGATTATAAAGTAAGAGCGTTTGGTGGTGAGTGAAATGATGAATGAGAATGAAATCTTTTAGTAACAGCAGGTAGAGTAGAGAATCTTTGTGTCTCCCTCTATCCTCTAAACTCCACAGGACAGCGAATTGGCCTTCAAATTCCTGGTTGCCTAGAACAATGCTTGGTACAAAGAATATACTCAAAAATATTTCTTAAATGAGGAGTGAGAAAGGAAAAAACTGACCGAAAAAGAAATGAATGAATATAGGGAACATCAATATTTGAGCAGAGAGCAGGGGAAGCCATGGGAAGCTCTGGGAAAGACTGACAAAAGAGATAGAAAAACAACACAAAACAGAAGCAGGAATAGTGCTGTAAAAGTCACAGTCCAAGTAGGACAGTGGAAAGAAAGGAATGGCCAAGAGGGTCAAATGCTGCCCAGATGTCAAATAAGATGAAGGCAGGAATGTGCACAGTGGAACTGGTGATCAGGAGGGAGGAAGACAGGCCAACTTGCCCTGGATTTAATAGTGGATGGGAAATGAGAACATTGAGCCAGAGAAAGAGAGAAACGTTCTTAAAATTCAATTAGAAAGAAAGAAAAAAAAAATAGATAAAAGACAAAAGAAGTTTCAGGAGCAGGATTTAATTTTTCATTATTCTTTTGTTTGTCCTCATCTTTTAAAAAAATACATGGTTTGTTTTGGATGGGTGAAACCGATCAGGGCTCTATGCTACAGGAGAAAGAGTAAGTCTATATCTCAAAGAGGAGGTGATTGATGGAGCAAGGTTTCAGGAGAGACTTAACCAGACCCTGGAGGAAGTGTTTATAATTTCACCATTTTAGTGGCAGCTGGAAGGACCCTCACGGTCACCTTCATTTTGGATTTTGGAAAGACCCGGCTCGAGATTCCTCTTGTCTCTTCAGACTTTTCCATGGGTTTCTGTGCCCGGTTTCCATCAGCTGCTGCAGCTCAGGATATATCCTGGCTGGAGTGGGGAAGAAAGGAAATTGAGGAAGGCTTTGGAGAGAGGGATCCAGCATCTGCTCGTGTCCGGGAGCTGACTCACACACTCCGCATCTCCCCACACCCGGCTTGTTGTGCTTGGGTTTTGTGCTTTCCTGTGGAGTCCTTCTTATATTTCCCTCTGAATCAGAGCGTGTTGGGAAATATAAACCCAGGAATCATGACAAACTTGTCTATGTGGGAAAGAAAAGATGTTGCTGCAGTTTTCGGGGAGCATCTGGGTAGCAGTTACAGCAGAGAAAGAGCAAGAGGGCTGCGTTAGGATGAAAACCTTAACTTTTTTCTTTCTTCTTTTTTCATTAAACGAATGTTATTTGGTCTAAGGTGGAAATGAGATGAGAAAGTCAAGTTCTCTGTCCTCAAGAAATTGTTGGTATAATCAGATTAAGATATAAAAGCATGGTCCACCAAGAACCAAGACCCACTGGGGAGGGAGCCAATTAGCAGATGGGTTCTCACCCCAGTTTGAGAACTGAGGATCACAGGACAGATTATAAGAGAAGTCTATTTAGGGGAAGGAAGTTTGAGCATTCATAGAGTGAGGTGACCGATTCCTTTCCAGCAGCGGAAATAAAAGGAATAGAATAAAGCAAAAATGGGCCTCCTAATATGGGCAGGTGGGGTGAGGGGCAGGCGGGGCTGGAAAGCCCTGCAGTGTTATGTGTCTGGGGGTGAGGTGGTATCTCCCTTGTGCAATCTCAGAAAATTACACTTTGTCTGGCCCACTAATCCTCAGACTGGGATCCCTAGACCTCTAGAAGTTCAGGAAGGGAGATGTGATGGATCCATGGGTTATTTTAAATGTCTAAACCTGAACTGAATGTATTTCAGTATGACTGAGCATGGAGGCGAACGAGGGAGTGGCTGCTGTCAGACTTGAAAAGTGGCCATTCCCTCTCTGGTCAGAACAGAACGTTTTCAGTTCTCCCTGAAGTCACACTCCGGTGTGTGTATGACACACATTATATTCCTTGTGCCTTCTCTCCTTCCTCCACTAGGTAGTTCTGAGTCCTTTAAGACTTGGTGCAGGTGCCACGTCATCGGGCCCAGGCAGGGCTATGTTTTTCTTCCATATCTCACACAATCCTGTATTTTCCCTGTCAAAACCTTGATCACTCCCAGTGTATGAGGACGGTTCCCATTGGTGTTCCCCACTAGACTGTGAGACCCTCCAGTACTGGAATTATCTGTGACTCATGACCCAAATTCCAGCATCCAGCGTGATGCCCAGCCTAACATAATGCCTGGCTCATAGGAGGTGCTTTATAGGCATGCGTTAAATGAAGTTACAGTCAGAGAAAGCACAAGAGTGCCTCATTCTGCCTAAAAATTTTACGTCTGCCTTTTTCCTTTCATCTAGTTTCCTTTCACCTGCTGTAGAAGAATCAGCTACCTCATACTTTGTGCACTCCAACTTCCTTTCCCTGCACAAATTTCTCCTTGAATTTTCTCTTAGAATCCTTAGTTCCCAGATCTGGGGGACCATATAAGTCACCCTGAAAAATATCTTCCTCTTCAGGGGTACTTGGCCTGACATTGCATGGGACAATGGAAAGGATCCCAGCCAGGGCTACAAAGAAATACCTCTGGATTTGACTCTGCCACTTTTTCATCTGTGGCATCTACCACTTACTTGCCTTCTTTGAGTCTTGCCTCCTTTGTAAAAGGAGTGAGAGGGAGTTAGAGACTAGGTGGGAAGTAGCATAGTGTGGGGAAACAGGAACCATGTGGAATTACACATATCTGGGGTCAGATCCTAGCTATGCCACATGTCCTCTTTGTCGGGTAACTTCCCTGAATCAGTGCCCCCTTGTGTGAAAACAGAATGAGGATACCTGGCTCTTCAAGTCTTTGTGAGAATATGTGGGCAGGTGTAAAAAGTGCCTGTCATATGGCAGCTAATGAACAAATCATATTCATCTTCTCCATTTCTAGGGGTCTTCCCATTTCATATTCTAGATTTACACACCTATACAACCAACCTCAGTCAACACTCTCTGACTTGCCTCATACAATTATGCAAATACTTTATCCCCCGTATCCTTTTGTCATTCATTCATTTAAAAATACTTATCCTATTTAAGAAACAAAATGGATGAACAGGGGGAAAAAAGAGAGACAAACCAGGAAACAGACTCTTAACTATAGAAAACAAACTGAGGTTGCTGGAGGGGATGTGGGCGGGGATGGGTGAAATAGGTGATGGGGATTAAAGAGGGCACTTGTGATGAGCACCAGGTATTGTATGTAAGTGATGAATCACCTGATTCAAATTCTACACCTGAAATTAATATTACACTGTATGTTAACTACCTGAAATTTAAATAAAAACTTGGAGAAAATTTTAAAAAGATAAAAATACTTATTCCATTTATTCATTCAATATTTCAATAACTCACTTGGAAAAATCTTACCTCTGCTCTCTGAGTGTTGGCTATGTGATTCTAGAGTAGTGGTCCTCAAAATTTTTGGTCTGAAGAACCCATTACACTCTTGAAAATCATCAAGGAACTCAAAACACTTTTGTTTATGTGGGATATATCTATCAAGATTAGAAATTAGAACTGAAGAATTATGATAGTATTTGTTCATTTATTTTAAAATGACAATAATAAATCCATTCCATGTTTACAGAAATGACATTTTTATGAAGAATAATTATATTTTCTGAAATAAAAAAAATTAGTCAAAAGGGTGGCATTGTGTTATGTTTTTTCAATTTGGTTAATATCTCATTTAAATGAAGACAGCTGAATTCTCACATCTGTTCTGCAGCCAGAATCTATAGTATATTGTTTTGTTGAAGTCTGTGTAGAAAACCTAGCCTAACACAAATATGTAGATGAGTACTGGAATCATTTTAAGAACCTTTTCAAACGAACATGGATGTTCTTCTTTGATACTACACCAAAACTTGACAAGTGGTAATTTCTTAGAGCTTGGTTACAGTGTGAAATCTGAAACCATATCAATGAGCTTTTCACATTTTACTACACTGAAATCCACTGATATATCTTTCCTTCGAATGGATTTTTTTGCCCACACATAAATTTATAATATCTTATACAGGTCATATGGAAAATATCAGTTCATTGAATTATGCAGATCTTCAGAATGTTGATTCATTTCATTATACAATATAAAAAAATCACATTCCTTATTATCAGCACCAATCTCATCAGAAAAGTGTGTGTTAGAGTGTTGTTAAGCTCATGATGGCAGATACAAATTCTCCAAAATTTAAATTCTTGCTTGAAGGCTTGAATGTAATCATTAACAACAAATGCCATGAGTTGTTCTTCTTAAAGTGGTAGACTCTTTTCATTCAATTTTAAGAAAATGTATGAAATATACCCAAGTCTAAATAACCATAGTTTGTCAGTCTCTTTTACAAATAATAAAAATATCTTTTACTGCTCTTTCTTAAAACATTTTTTGAGTGAAACTGGCTTTTATTTTTATTTTTGGTTTTTAACTGTAAGTACATGGTGTTAAGGAATACAACTACTAATAAGGTTTGGTGCTAAAACATCAGCTGTTTACTCACTCTGACTTCTGCACCATCAGTCAGCACAGTGTCAGCACAAACATCCACACAAATGTCAACACAGTGAAAAAAGCAACACTTTTTTCTGTTATTATGAAAATAGGTTTTACCTCATAGACCCCCTGAAAGAACCTTGGGTATTCCCAGAGTCCCCACACCACATTTAGGGGACATTGCTAAGATTTTTTGTTTTAAAAGGTGAGCTAGCCTCAAATGTGGACTAGACATCAAGTGTAATTTGAAAGCATTTCTCACTTTTCTTTGACAATGACCATGGCTTCTTTTCCAGATGACATCTGCCTAGTATGTAATTGGTGACTACATCCAAGTAAGCATGTGGAAAATGAGAGCAAGTGGGTGTGTGGGCTCAGAGGGAATTGCTTATTTGGGGGATGATGGGAGAGCACAGTTCTGGAAGGAGTTCAGTTCTATGAGTGTATATTTCTGGTCTTCAAAAGATTACCACATACATGCTGTCATACAATTTATAATGTGCCTGAGGGAGGTAGCTTAATGTAGAGAAGGAACATGGCTTTGCACTCAGCCAGGCTTGGATTCCAATACCAGCTCTGTTGCTACTGTCTATGTGACCTCTACCAATTGACTTTACCTTGCTAAACTTTGATTGTCTTATCTGGAAAATGAAGCTACTGTGCTTAGAATAATATGACGGTAGGCATTTAAAGGATGGGACACTGGGTAGATGCTCTGATGTGCCCCACTGACCTCCTCCCCCCTTCAGAAATGCACTCATTACTGCAGGGAGTGCTGCTGAAGACAACCCTCAGTGTCACTCTTCCTTGGTGAAGAAAGAAAACTGCTTTGCTCAATGTCACACCCCCTCTCAAGGGGCAAACCACTTCCAATGACTGATCAGTAACCTGGCCACCTCGTCTCAACTTGGTACAGCTCCAAAAGGCCATATCAGCTCCAGAACTCCTCATGGGGTTAGCTGAGGTCTTTGTTGGACTGTATCAGAGCTTGACTTCTTACTCTGTTCAACTCTATGTCTCTTGCCTTCCATAGGTGTCAACCTGAGTCTCCTGAATAAAATCCTGTAAGCTAATCTTCAATTAAGAGTCTGGTTTCTGATGAACCCAACCTGGCTCAGATATTCTATTAATATTATAATTATTGTTCATAATCTTCTACTCCCTATGATGGTGTGTGGGCCCTGGTAGCTGGGAGTCCTTTGTGTGCTGATCCTTGGTGGTTTAAGAGGAGTGTTTTGAGGCTGGAGACAGGAGAGGGCTGAATGAATCTCCATTAATTAGGAGGGAGTCAATATAGTTTGTGGGGAGGAAGAAATGGAGTTGTAATGAGAGGAGAGATGGGGAAGCTGGGAGAGAAAAAGATAAGAAGAACCCCCTCTGGAAGAAGAGTAAGAGGAGCCCTGAGGGTTTGGACATGTCTGATGAGGACCTTTATGTAGTAAAGATTCTGAAACCACCATGTTAGGGTAAAAGTCCCTGCTCTGACATTTACTTTCTCTTTGAACAAGTTATTTTGTACCTTTATGCCTAATTTTTCTCATATGTAAATTAAGACTAGTAGCTACTTCAAAGAGTTGTTTTTAAAATTCAGTGAACTAACTCATAAGAAATAAAAAGATGAGGGGGGCACCTGGGTGGCTCAGTGGGTTAAGCTGCTGCCTTCGGCTCAGGTCATGATCTCAAGATCCTGGGATCGAGTCCTGCATCGGGCTCTCTGCTCGGCAGGGAGCCTGCTTCCCTCTCTCTCTCTCTTGCCTGCCTCTCTGCCTACTTGTTCTCTCTCTCTGTCAAATAAATAAATAAATAAATCTTTTTTAAAAAAAAGATGAGAAACAAATTTTTTCCATATATTTATCACTATACGATGGGAAGTCAGAAAAGCATATAAAAGTATCATAATAATGATGTAGATGTACATAACTTCTGTAGTTTTGTTGAAGAGTTCCTAAGACTGTGTGGGAGGAAGAGTGAAGTCTTTGCAGAAGAAGTAACATTTGAGAGATGATAGAATAAGTAGGAACTTGCCACAGAAGACAAATATGGAAGGACAGACAGGATAACACCTGCAAAGTGTTAGAGATGTGAGTACTAGAGACTATGGGGATTTCTAATGTTACTGATTTGGTCTGATGGAAAGCTACAAGCTGCAGGGGGAAGTGAGTGGTTAGAGATGACATGGAGAACTGTGCAGCACCCAACCTGCTCTGTTAGATCCTGTATGTCAGCTGGGACTTCATCCTGTGGGTGCTAAGTAGCAGCCATATATATATATATATATATATATATATATATATATATATATATACACACACACACACACACACTAACATATTTGAGCAAGGGTGTTTACTAAAGCATTGTTTGTAACAGCCACAGTGTAAGCACAAACTTAGTATGTGTATGTGTATGTGGTTGATTGAATTTAATTATGGTGATTTAATGGAATACTATGTGATCATGAGAAGGACTGAAGCAGACATGGGACAGTCTTCACTTCCTATTTACAGAAGAAAAAAGAAAGATGTAGAGCTTAGCACATAGTGTCCCTTTGGTTGTGTAAACACGTGTTATGCATGGAGGGTCTTTGGCAGAATACTCAGAAACTGGTAACAGTAATTTCCTTGGGAGTGGGGGGACAGGTTGACTGATGGTCTGGAGTAGAAGGATATTATGGAATAAATGCTTGTGTCCCCCCAAAGTTCTTATGTTGATGTTCTAACCCCCAATATGGCTATATTTAGAAATGGGACCTCTAAGGAAGAAATTAAGGTTAAGTTAGGTCATAAAGGTAAGGTCCTTATACAATATGATTAGTGTCCTTATAAGAAGAGACATCAGAGAGCTCTCTCTCTCTCTCTCCACATAGGAACCAAGAAAAGGCTATGTGAGGACATAATGAGAAGGTGGCCATCTACAAGCCAGGGGGAGAGTTCTCACCAGAAATTAAATTGGCAGGAACCTTGTTATTGGACTTCTATCTTCCCAGACTGTAAAATAATAAATTGCTTTGTTTAAGCCACTCAATCTATGGTATCTTATTATGGTAGCCCTAGCAGACTAATAGGAAGAGAGACTTAATTTGATCTTTTTTAAAAATTCTACTTATTTATTTTAGAGAGAAAGAGAGTGAGAGAGAGAGAGAGAGAGAGCATGCAAGAGTGAGATAGAGAGAGGGCATGAGCATGGGGAGGGGCAGAGGGAGAGAGAGAGAATCCCAAGCAGACCCCACGCTGAGCACAGAGTCTGACTCGGGATTTGTTCCCACAACATTTGGATCATGACCCAAGCAGAAACCAAGAGTCAGATGCTCAACTGACTGAGCCACCCAGGTGCCCTGAGAGACTTACTTTTAATTGTAATTTTTCCCTTTATATTATAGACAACTTGTTAAAATTATTTGTGTCCCCAAGCTTCACCAGCTTATGAAAGAGCCACTAAGTTAAAGGAGTTGGAAACACTTACTCTTTCCATCATGAACATTTCAAAGGTCCCAGCTCTCTTCCTTCAAGGCCCTTCCTTTTCCCTGACAAATGGGCTAGAGGTCATGTCCTCTCCAGAATACCGCTATTGCAGACATCTCTCTGCTGCCTAGAAGCCTCCAGAAGTAGATGCTGCCGTTCCTTCAGAATTTGATATTGGGCATCAGTGTTAGCCCATTTGCCTTAACTTTGCCTCAGGTTGGCTTGGCTGGTGTAAGAACAGCAACAAAGCACAGTCAGGAGTGTATTGACTTCAGAGTTAGCCAAGCCCATGACTGAGACCTTGGCTCTGAACCTTATTAGTGGCCCTGCCATAGCCATCTATGAAACTTCTCTGAGCCTTTGTTTCTTCATTAGAAAAAAGAGAGATCCATTATGAAGATTAGCAATGAAACACAGAGAGTGCCTGGCTCCTAGTAGACACCCAATATGGCAGCTGTTAGTGCAAATGACAGTGTTATTTTTCTTGCCTCTTTTATAGCTCTTGAAAATGACTTTGCCGACACAACACACACCATTGTCCATTTTCTCCCTGATTAGTAGGATTGCTTCTGTGTATCAGGCCTATAACTTCTTACTCTTCCTGTTTTGTTAGGGCCTCTAATTTGGAGGAACTTGGGATACGTTATTCTCTGGGCTGGTTGGAGGACATTTGTATGGTGGTGCCAGTAGCCACAGATAGCCACACATACTCCTTTTTGCTGACCTTAACCGCCAGACGCTGTGATTTTCTTTTAACTGACAGTTATTTCCCGGTCAGCCTACAGCTTGACGGCAACCTCTGAACGAACTACCTTTGAGAATTTAATACTCACTAACTGGAGGAAACATATTCCACAATTTTTTACCTGTCTCTCAGGCAGATAGTTCAATGAGACGAGAAGAACGTTGGCTTTGAGGTCAAATGTTCCTGTGTTGATCTTGATTTTGTCTCTGCTAGTTGGGTGAACTTGGGGAAATTGGGGCAAGTTACTCATCTGGTTTTGTCCTCTGTCCAGTGGAGGTAATACCTGTCTCACAGAGTGGTTAAGAAAACTCAATGAATTATGAAATGTCAAGTTTCTGATACAATGCTTTGTATGTACTATGGAACTAGTAAATATTAGTTCCACTTTTATCTCCCTGCAAATAAGAAAACTGTAGGCTTTCAGAGGTGTGCAAGAGCACCTAAGTCAGCATGGGGATTGAAGTTGGTCTCCTCCACCTCTGAATTAAAATTAAACTGGGTGCAGGATCTTAAGTACACCCAATTCAAACTACAGAGAGCCACAGAACACTTCAAGTGATAAACAGTAGGCTTTTGGAGTTAGTTCTGTTAATTGGTTTTAACAACTTTACAAGGTTTTTGTTGTGAAATTCTAAACACTAATTATATGCACATCTTTAATATAATCAATTTTCCCTGATTCTTCATTGATTTGGGGATATTTTATTTTGTATTGACATATTTTTCTAAACTATCCCAAATTCATTGTGGAAAGAGTGGGAGTATAGAACTCTTAAACAAAACAATGAAATGAAGTACAATAAAAGAAAGCCAAAGAAAGGATTTATCCAGGGCAACTTTTTATCTCAGTGTGTGTTTTGCATCTTAATTAGCCTGAAAGCTTTGAGAGAAACATGCCATTTTAATGACCAAACACTACTTGACCTTTGTTTCTTTCTTTTTTTTTCCCCCTACCCACAAAGAAAACATCTAAAGAACAAAACTTTCTGATATGGAACAAATTCTTATTTTTCTCTGGCACACCATTTATGTGCTTGTCAAAGACAGAGGAAGAAAGGCTTGCTGAGGGTCATGGGAGTGTGTGGTGCTTGAGAGGCACCTGGCCTTCCTGGCTCCGTCTCCTGCTGGGGCACAGAGCGATGTGGAGGGCTGGACGTTTTCAGTCACACACTCACTCTGTCTGTAGCATTAACCCCAGGAGCCTTCTCCACTCTTCCCATAGCACTTGGTGTGTATGTCCTTCCCCAACCCTGGGCTGATAGAACAAACTAGTAGAATCAGTTGACACAATCTCTATCAGAAGCAACTGGGCTCGTCTCATCCAGAGCCAATAACACATAACACACAAGATGGCTGAACTCCAAGGTCACTGCACATTAACAGACGAGAGGAGAATTATCAGTGGAGAAATACAATCAAGCCATGTGGATGGGTGACAAGAAGTCCTTTGGCCAAAAGAGCAGATTACATACCAGCACTGCCCTGGCTCACCGCCCCGAAGAAATACATAGCAATCCACACTCAGGGAAAATTCCATGAAATGGCAGAGCAGAAACCTCCTGAAGCCAATGGCAACACACTCCAAGAAAAACATCCAACGAACCAAACCCCAAACAACGCAGACCTCAGAAACGTAAATAAAAATTAACTGAAAAAGGAAACCTTCAGAGTCTTGGGAAGGAACACAACAGATTAAGTGACCACAAAACACTAAAACACCAACTAGTTATTTACCCACTGCTTTGTGGTAAATACAAGGCCTGTAGTCTCCAGGAGGTTATTTCTGGGCGCCAATGACTTAGCACATAGGCCAGCAAAGAGCATGGACTTTATTTTCCTCCCCAGGGCAAGTGGCATTTATAATGGGCCTGAGAACCAGAAGGAAGTTCCTTTGAACCTCTTAGTCTTATTGCTATTTATAAGGATGAGAGAGGAGCAGAGGGTGGGAAAAGCACTGGGGTTAAAGTCAGAAGGCTTGGGTTTGTGTGCCCTGCCCCTTATAAACCTGCTATCCTGGGCAAGCTACTATACCACGCTGAGTTTAGGTCTCCTCATTTGGAGAAATGGGTGGATAATAATAACAATTTCTCCCTCACAGGATTGATATGGATATTAAATGGGAAAGAAGTGGATGTAAAGAGCACTTCATAAGAGGCCAACTACAATAGGAGAGTCAGTTGTTCCTATTACTGTTCTACTGCATTTCTGTAAGATCATAGGAGAGTTAGCATGTACCTACTTTGGGTGAATTTCTATTTCTGAGATGTGCCCCTCTGAGCATCTGCTTCAACCAACTTGGTTAAAATCTATAACCATCCGCTTCTTTTAAAAGGTTATAGAATACAGGGACGCCTGGGAGGCTCAGTTGGTTAAGCATCTGCCTTTGGCTCAGGTCATGATCCCAGGGTCCTGGGATTGAGTTCCGTGTTGGGCTCCCAGCTTGTCAGAGAGCCTGCTTCTCCATCTGCCTGCCATTCCCCCTGCTTGTGTTCTCTCTATCTCTCTGACAAATAAATAAATAAAATATTTTTTTTAAAGTTATAAAATATAGATGAAGCTTTTCTTGATGACTTAGAACCAAAGTTACAAACACCTGCTATTGTTCTTATCAGTAGTGCAGTTCTGTCTGTGTGTTTGTTTTTTATCTTCTCTCCTTCTTGGTGGTGACACAGCCCCAATCACTGACCTGTCTTAATAGCTTCTTCTACCTCTATTCTGCTTCTCTATTTCTAATTTAGTAAAAACCAGACAGCCAAGCTTGTTAAAAATGAGTGCTAGCTGGGAATCAGTGAGTATTTAGAATCTTAGTAATAAAATATGTGGTATTCGTGCAGGGGCTTTGAAAGCACCACAGTGGAGCTCAAAGATCTATTTCTGGCTTGAGATTAGAGAATGGCAGGTGTCAGACAAGTTGACCTCAGGGTGAACATGTGGGGCCTGAGTTAGGAATACTTTGATGGATTTGGTCTGCTTTCATCTTTCTCAAATTTGATGTAATTACAGGTGTGATCATGGTCATATTGTGGTCAAAAAGAGTAAAGGCTGAATCAGAAGGATTAACATAGGGACAAGGAAGTATCTTGAGGACCTGTGAGACATTCCTTGGGATCGACCTGTACCTAATATCTTAGACTGTTTTGACTAAGTTAAATTCCCTATTTGGATCCAGAATCATTCAATTCAGCAAAATTAGTTTCTGGATTGATTTATTCTCTGGATTGACTCACTGTTTTATTAATTTCCTCCAAATAAACTATTGTTTCAGCACGACAGCCTCTCACTATGGTGGAATCATGATAGAATCACAGAACTATCATACTAGAGGAAACCTTGCAGATCACTCAGACTGATGGTTTCTAAATGCTACTCTAAAGACGCATTTTGGTCCTAACAAATTTTCACCAGTCTGTGGAAAGATGAGGAAAAAAAATGAGGACAATAGGACAATACAACCATTTTTGCTCAAAGTTAATTCATCCCATTTAAAGTACTATCTTTTATACTGAAATTTTGCTCATCCTTTATCCTTTCATCTGAAATGTTTTTAATGGTAAGTGGCAGTTATCTGAAAAATACCTATTAATCACATCAAAAAGTTGACTCTGCTATGTCATGCTTCTGATCTGTGGGTATTTTGTTTGGTTGTTTGATCTATGGATTTTAAAAGTGTAAGAACTTCAGATATAGACCAGCTCCTTCATTTTCAGATGAGGAAACAGAGGCTCAGAAAATTCACACAACTGAAATTCACACAACTGGGAATTCGGAAAGCTAAGACCAGAGCCTAGGCTTGCTCTCTCTCTCTTCTCCATGGCTATGTCCTTCCTGAAGAGGAAGGAAGTGGGGAAAAGGGAGCCTCTAATTTTCGAGCATACCAATGTGCCTGATGCAGTGCTGATGCTTCACATGTGTTCTTTCCTTTATTCTTCCAACCCTAAAAGAAAGTTAAATTTGAATGCATATTATAGCTGAAGAAAACCAAGTTTGGAGATGTGAGCCAGCTTGACTCAGAATACATCAAGCCATATTCCCACCTACTTCTGTGTCATCCAACAAACATTTGAGTGTTTTCCCTGTACGAGATAAGTCTAATGCTAATTCAGTTGAAAGATCTTAGCAAATTATAAAGTGATAAACAAATAACTAATGATGTTTTAAAATATCTAATAATTTTTTGCTCTTCCTCTCAAATAAGCCTGTGAGGCTGGTTATCATCCTCTCCATGAAAAGCAAGTAAATATCATGTAACCACTGCTGAGCTGACGCTGGCTTCCTGACTCCTCACCCTGACCTCTCTGCCTTGCGCTCACTGCGTTAGGGATACCTTTTCTGGAGAAGAAACATGGTGCACTAGAAAAACTTTAGTAGGCAAAGGATTATGAGCCAATTGGCTACAACTGTTGCTTTGAAAAGGCAGGAGCAAAAGAAGAGTTGATGGAGATTCCAGGCATGAAAGGGTCGTAAGTGCTGGGGTTTCCAATACTAAGCCATTCTCCTCCAGATGATTTTAATAATCTCCAGCACATGTGTTCTAACCCCTTGATGCTGTACAATATGTGTAACCAAATAAAAGATCTCTCCAGATTCGGAGATTTACTGTTTGTGATGGGAAAAGGCCAACCAGATGACATCATTTATATTCCAAATATGAGCTGCTGCCAAGGCTGGTGATGTTAAGCTGGAGAAATTGATCCTCAACATTATTCTGTGAAGGAAAAAAGAAAAAAGATCTTGGCTTAGATAGTGTCTTTTTGTTATTTATGTGAGTATGAAGACTAGTTTAATAAACTTCTATTTTATCCAGGATTGCTATGTCCAATGTGTGAGCTGTTTGGGCACACAATCACTTCCTTATAATTAAACTTACCAGGTTGGAGGATGAGAGTTACTATTTTGGTTGTTGTTGCTGGATGGATAATTGATGGTGGATTGAACTGAGAGGTTTGTCTGCTCCAGAAGAGCACACAGGGTATCAGGGCTGTGGTCACTTGTTCAAAAGCAAAGGTGCCCAGTCTGTAATGGCAGAGGATAGTAGACTCTGCAACCTTTCCTTAACTTCTTCCTTCCTAACACATGATTATCTTCTAATGTCCATATTCTCTGCCACCATGACACCCAGGGAAAGTTGACACCATTCCCAGTTTCAAAAGATAGATCCTGATTAACCTAAGCCAATGGACATGTGGCATTCCCCCATGACCACTAATCTTGCAGTGTCTCGTGAGTATCATCAGCTAAATGAAGGGACTTAGGTTCCATGCTTGAGGAAGCAGGATTTCCCTCTCTTACCTGGTGGATGATAACAGAGGCACAGAGCCCCCATTGCTAATGACATCCATTTTGTAATTGTGAGGGCAACCAGGTTTAGAATGAAGCCAGTGTTGAGGATGGCTGAAGGGAGGGATGGGGAAAAAAAATAACCAAAGTGCTTGATTATATCATTCAGCCTCTGTGCTGTGCTTTCCCTGTTCCCAGACTTCCTTTTATATAATATAGCATTTCCTTATTATTTAAGACAGTTTGAGTTTCTGTTGCTTGCCCGCGAAGGCATCTTGATTGAGAAAGTTGACAGATTCATTTGCTGAGTCCCCATCAACTTTTGAACCACAGTTTCACAGTGTTTTAATATAAACAATGAATCTTAGAACATTGAAAAAATAAAACAAAATTAAAAAAAATAAAGACTACAAATGATTTTACAGATAAAATAAAATAAAATAAGGATAGAGTCTTAAATTCATGTCGAAGGGCTTTATGTGTCCAGCTGCCACCACACTCAAAGTGGTTTTCTAAAATAAAAATTACTCACAACACTCCCTGGCTTCTTGATCTTGCCCATTCCAGCCTCATGTCTAATGCTTCCAGTCTCCTCTCTAGCCATACTCGTCAGCGCCTCTATCATCTTTCAGTTATTCTGCTGTGCTGCCCTGTCTCTCACCTCTAGCACGACTCATGTTTTTTCCACTGACTCTAACGTTCTCCTTGACTACCTCTTTCCCACACCATCCCTCCATCAAGGCTTGACTTGAGTATCATTCCCCCTGGACAGCCTTACCTTCATTGGTCCTTCTAGTACTCCTCTAGCACCCTACTTATCCCCTATCAGAGCACTTTCCACTCTATATGGAAATGACCCTATTGGACTGTGGGTCCAGTGAGGACAGGAAACATCTGTTCTGTTTACAGTTTTGTCCCCAGGGCTTAACACATAGTTGGTACTACATAAAATATTTGTTGAAAGAATGATGAATTAATTACTTAAAGCTATTCAAACAGTCTACATTGCCTAGTGCCCAAGTGCCTTAATATGGCTTTCAATGATCTGGCCCTGACTTCCTGTCCAGACCCCTCTCCTGTTACTCACCACTAACTTTTTTATTTTAAGTGCACTGAATCACACATCCTCTGCTATCCCATGTCTTAATGCCCCTGATGGGCATTTGCTGCTTCCTGAAACTACCCATTGCTGTGTAGCTCTGCTTCTTTAGATTAGGAGATTATTGTGAAAAAGTGAAAGGAATTAACAACAATAACCCAGCAAACCTGGGTTCGAATTCTGCTTAGCATCATCTCATTTGTGTGACACTGGACAATGTACTTAATCTCTCATCCACAACGTGAGGGTACAATTGTACCCAACCAGGTTGTTGTGAGGATAAATGAAGGTATGGATAAGAAGTCACCCAGCACAATACTCCTTGCACTAATACTCCTTGCACTCTTTGCTGAATCATTGTTGAAGTATAACTTTTGGTTTCAGAATCAACCACTGATTTGGTTCTAGGTTGCTTTGAAAAAGTAAAATCAAAGAATAAAAATTGACCGTGAATTTGAACTTCAGGAAAAGAAAATGTGTGAGGGGGAATAAAGTGGCCTTGAAGGATCTTTGTTCTTTGCTTTTAAGTCTGGAGAGTTTGGGGTTAGCAGGAGTACAGTTTGAGAAGTTATTTGGTTTGGCTAAAATGGTCACTTTGTTATGGCAGAACTTGCAATTTCCAGGAAGTTATTGAGTTCCCACAGATTCAATAACAATTGCAGTGCCCACAGGGCAATCCTTCATGGCCAAATGAGAGTGCAATGGCAGGTGTTCAGGGTGTTTTTAAGATGCTGCTAGGCAAGAGTTGAAGCACCAAGTGGAACCCCATTAAAAGCTTTTCTAATGGGAGGGAACCACGTTCTCTAGGTTCACAAAGTGCACTGGACTGACAGTCCTTGCAACTTCTTCCAGTATTACTGGGTTCTATTCTTTGATGGAGCTCCTGGTTTTGAATCCTGGGCTTTGGTTCTCTGCCTTCTGTAGTTTGGGGGAACTTAACTATTCAACAATTAGGTTTCCCTAGAGATATCTTGGAGGAGTAGAGGAAGGAAGGAGATAGCTTCCAGAAAGGTATACAGATATTAGATGCTACATATAACCAGGACTTTTCCTTCACTTAAACATCTTCATTGTTGAGGGGAAGGGGAAAAAATGTGTGTTTTTGAACAAGCTAGTTTTGAATATTGGCTTATTCACTAATTGGCTCTATGAGTTGAGGCATGCTAGTTGACCTCTTTGAGCCTCAGCTTTCTCACTGTAAAACGGGAATAATATCTGACTTACAGAGTCTTGGTGGTAATGAAATGAGACCATGGACACAAAACATCTAGCAGAATGTAGAGTGCTTAGTAGGTGTTCAGTGAAGTTGACTTTATTGCTAATTTTAAAAATTATTTCCTATAAATCAACTTCAATCGCTTTGGAGTGAGATGGGAGATACAGCTCCCTTTGCACCTGACTTACAAGCCACAAAGAAAAAGAGATATAATCCAAAAAGTATCAGAATCATATTTACTTTACAATTAACCTCTCTGGGAGCTTTAACCATTATGAAGGTGGGCCAACGAAATGTCTTAAAATGTCAAAATGTAGATCTACATTCTTCATTGTGGATGGGGTGGAGTGAAGGGTGGAGTAAGCCTCCATGGAGTGAGGATTAAGAGTGAACTCTCATAGAGATAAGGATTAAATGGGCAGAGAATGAAAAATAATGGTGGAAATGGGAATAAGGACATCCTGAGACTCAGTTTCCTCATTTGTAAAATAAAGTGGTGGGGTAAGATTAGTGTCTCCTAAGTATGGGCTGCCTGTTTGCATTTTCTACCCAGGATCTAAGGAGAGGGAGAGAAAAGGAAGGACAGAGAAAAGAAAAACTGAAGGCAATCACTGTGCTAAGGAGCAGGGATGGGCAGGATAAAGGTAGTGATATTTTTTGTCTTTGGTACATGGACTCTGGCTAATGCTCAAGGTCCCTTCCAGCACTTTCCCTTTTTTCTTTTCCTCTCCTCTCCTTTCCTCTCCACTCCTTTCCTCTCCTCTCTTCCCCTCCCCTCCCCTCCCCTCCTCTTCCCTCCCCTTCCCTTCCTTTCCCTTTCCCTTTTCTTTATCTTCTCTTTGATATTTATTTATTTATTTATTTATTTAATTTTACTTTACTTTTTAGACAGAGAGCACATACACACATGTGAGTGGGGGCAGGGACTGGGGGCAGAGGGAGAGGGAGAGGGAGAGAATATAAAGCTCCCTCCACACTGGGCATGGAGCCCAGCACAGGGTTTGATCTCACAACCCTGAGATCATGACCTGAGCCAAATCAAGAGTCTGATGCTTGACCAACTGATCCACCCAGGCATCCCTCCTCTTCTTCTTCTTTCTCCCCTTCTTCTTCTCCTCCTCCTTCTCCTCCTCCTCCTCCTCCTCCTTCTTCTTCTCCTTCTCCTTCTTCTTTTCCTCCCCTTCCCCCTTTCCTCTTCCTCCCCCTCCCCTCCCCCTCCTCTTCCTCCTCCCCCCCTTCTCATTCTTCTTCTTCTTCTTCCTCTTCTTCTTCTTCTCCTCCTTCTTTTTTTTTTTTTTAAATTAAGGACCAACAAATAATGAAGCTTCCAAGAAGAATGTACTCAACTAAGCAAACATTTGCTGAACAGCAACAAGCAGCTATTGTACTAAGTGCAAGGGGTTCAAAGATAACTAGAATGTTGTCCATCATTCCAGTGACTCCTACAGTCTAGTGGGAGAGACAGAGACTCTGCCTGTAACCTCAACATAATGTGATGAGTCTGTGATGTGGGAAGTCCAGGGGCCATGGAAGCTCTGAGGAAACAACTTGGTGGCAGATGTCAGGGAAGATGTCCCCAGGGAGGTGCTGCTTCTGCTGAATTGTGAAGGAAGAATAGGAGACAGCCCTGTAAGGAGAAGTGAAGGACAGTGTATCCACTCAGAGCAATGACCTTTACAACCCTGGTTTATTCCTCTGCATCACTCCTGGGGCAGCAACGTGGAAACCGTTCCAAATCGTTGGCTTGGGATGGTTTATTTTGGATGTGCTCATCACTGAGTACATATTTTTCCAGGATTTCTGAGGAGATGGATTTCCATGTGTGCTGTGCTTCAGCGTGTCTCCTCAGGGTGTTTATTTACTGTGCTTTATTCCATAACCTAGCAGGGTGTCACAGCTGGAGGCAGCTGGTGGTAAATAAATAGCTTCCATTACCCAACCCCATCACCATCCTCCATCCTGCTTTGAAAACATGGTCTCAGCCCATGGGTTCCTCCACCCTCAGATCCATTGCAAAGTGTCAGAGCCCTGTGGGGTTGCAGGAGTGTTTCATTTTAAAAATGAAATTAAGAAATAAAGCACAGTTTAGGACAGTTTAAGGCACCAGAAGATTCAGACTCTAAAAAGATAGACTTTCCTAGGGAAACCAGGTCAATCATATAGACTCCTTGATAGGAAAACAAAGATACAAACAAACCTGAACAAAGCGAATGTATGTTGTGGTCTGCTGTGAAGGTGATTTGGGAATGATTCCATAAGGCATGGTGTGGTTGAGAGTTTCCTATGCGCTCTTTGCTTTCACATATTTTATCTTATTTGGTGATTTCAGTGTCACGTTTGTCCAACCAGTGATGAATGAAAGCAGAATGAATGGGAAGGATGAAGGCAGGGAACTAGCAGCATCTACTTTCTGCCTGTCATGATGCTTGTGTACTGAAGATGCTGATATGAATTCATGATCTTATACTGCTTCCTTATCTCCAAAACTGTAAGAAGTCAGTAATGCAGCTGCTCTCACCCAGGTCCTTGATATATCAGACTTGCAGGCTTTCAGCTACATACAAGTACAACAGAGGATCTCTTCCTTGCACTCTGGGTGGGACTGGGGTGCAGTGGCATGCAGGAAGGAGAGAGGAGAACTCAGACATTGATTAGAGGAGAAGAAGGAAGGTCTTCTATTCCTGAGTTAGCAAACTCTAAGAAACCACTAAGAAAAAGGAGCTAAAAACATACATTTGATACTAGACAGAGTACTTATTCATTGAGACATTTAAGACTTTAAAAAGGTCAAGGAATTTGTCTAAGTGAGGAAAAAATTGAATATCTATAATTTTCTCTTTTTTCCCATTTAATATGAGAATTAGTGAGGGAATGATACACTGGAATGAGGAATTCTTACAGCTTTGGCTTGATAATATCCCCAGTAATTTTTTTTTTTTTCTAGGCAGGCATTTTCTTGAAGTCAAGTTTGACAAGTCAGCATGAAGAGTTCTCGGCAAGTAGCAGATCAAACAGATCAAAATATTGTCATAAAAACAGTTTCTGTTAGACTTTGAGACATGCAAGTAAGTCAGCTCCCAGTTCTACTGGCACTCAAGCAATCAGAATGAGTCCAGGAGAAAAACTGGAAGCTTGTAGAAATAAATGCTAACAAATTTGAATACAATCTCCCTTCTGAGACTTTCCTGTTATCATCAGAAACATAACATCAAGTGAGTTACCCAAAGGTAAGGAGAATAGAAGAGAGAGTAAATGAAGGAAAAATCCTAGTAAAGGAAATCCGTGTGTTCTGCTTTTGGGGAGAGATTCATTTTTCTCTTCATAACTCCATTAGTTTGTTTGCTTGTTTGTTTTAACTGCAGACAGTTCTTGGCATCTGTGAAGTCTCAGGACTACTAAGTACCAAACTTACTTCATGCCGTTCTAAAAATTGATACCAGGAAAGATTTGCATGCATGGACAGGAATTTAAATGCATGTCTGAAGGCTTTCCGAAAGTGAAAGGGTAGTATGTAGTGACATAAAAGCAAATTAAACACGCACACACACACACTCACACACACACATACACACACACTCTAAAAATATTCATTTACTGGCTTTTTCCAGGCAATTTTGAAATAAATTTATGAGAAAGTTCATGAGCTTGAGATCCAGCCATATGGACAGAAAGATGCTTTTCGTAATATTGACATTGTTGGTTTTTTCTTGATAGCTCTATATGCCATCGTTAATTACATTAATTACAGGCTATATTGATGACAAAGACTAAATAATCAAGTAGTATTAGGAACATTGTGAGTTTTTATTATTTTGTGTTTTTTTTTGTTTTGTCTTTTTGTTGTCAACGTATTTTCATTTAACTTATGGAAGATGGTTATTAGGGGTCATAAGCACAGGTAAATGTGAGAAATCCAGGATATAATTTTTTGTAACTTTAACTTTCTTCCTGAATTTACTGGGTTGTAGTGGTGCCATGCTGTAGACATGCTTATATAATCTTTATCATTAGGCAATTTTAAATCTGTTAACTTATGCAAAGGTGTCTCAAAAGAGCATACTTTAAATGTCAGTTCCCTCCTCTGCCCCAGCTTTTTCCCCCTTTCCTGGTTGTGGAGATAAAATAGATGAGGAATCTGTAAAGATAGATGGAAGGTGAGATTAATGCACAATTTTAGGTATGTTTTCTTCATTTAGGCCAAAGGGATCAGACTTTATCTGCTTTGCAACTGCAAAGTCTTTGAGATCATAGAATATCACATACTCATAGTCAAAAAGCTTGCCTAGGATTTTTCTTTCCTTTCAAGCTCTGATAGCATGACAGGAATCCTCATCAATTCATCTAACAGAAGAATTATATATAGCAATCTGTTAACTCCTTTGCTCCCACGTTCCTCTTCTTGCAATAGCCAAGTGGCTTCACTACCATCTTCCTTATGTAACCTTGTCTTTTACATTGGGCCAAGGCCAACCACTCCAACCCATCTATAGAGCTGCCACCATTGTTTGCCCCACATTCTGAAGCATGCCATTTCTTATACTCAGTGCCTTTCTGCTATTGGATTGTCAGATGGTGGGACTGTGGGGTGTAATCTTATCCTCTCTTAGAAGCTCTTGTTGATAGTCAGTACCCAAGTGCCTCCTGGGTTAGGGTCAGGATCACCAGATATCCAAAGCACTGAGAGTATTGTGGCGTCCCTTTCTTGTATATAATTCAAAATAAAATCAAAGTAAACCACAAACGTTAAACTGATAATCTAGCTGAAATTAAAATCAGTCCCTCCTTTTAGAACATCCTGGAGAAGTGTACCAGAGCAGAACATTTTTACATTCTTTAATTTAAAATTATTCATTCACTCATTCATTCATTCTTTTACTCATTCATTCATGTATTTAGTTTTGTTTAGATATTCATCCTTGAGGCATAGGTTCAGTTGGCTGCTATTAGAAAATCTAGCACTGATTAATACTCTCTCAGTCTTGCTCATTCCACTCCTCCCTCTTGGCCATGCTACCTGTTATACAGCTGCCTGCTACAGATTTCTTTTTCCCTTGCATTCCAGAAAAATGAATGCTCTGTTCTGCTACTTAGAAAGGACTTTCCCTTGCCTCCTCTCTTGAGAGGGAAGAGGTAATTACCCTGGTTAGTACTGGTGGCTGATTAACTTATGCCTTCTCGAATCTGGTGATGTCAGTTTTCTTTTGCCTCCCATCTACAACCAAATTCACTTGATGCCTGTATTTTGTACAATCTTTGGTTCCTGTCAGGGAAAGGTGGTCCATGGAGAAGAGCTCTTCTTGGGGGTTTTTGGGTAGTCAAGGATAAGCATGAGACCCACTAGGGAGGAGGGTCATGGAGGAGATGGTACTTCAACGGGACCTGTGCCTGCTAAAGGAAGTAGGAGGAAACACAACTTCTCACCCATGTGTAGGACTCTAGAGTATATAAATCTTTCACATGATTTTCTAAATCCATTCTCACTGCATCCAATTTCACACTATCCTAATACTATGCCCATTTTACAGATGAACATTTAAAGCCCAGAGAGTTTGAGTGACTCCCAAAGTTACCCAAGTGGTAGAGAAAACTTGACCCACTTGATATTGTCAAAGGCTGGTCCATATTTGAGATCCAGTTTGGCCCATTTCCCTTCATAAAACTTGAGTTTATTTAACTTATTTGCATATATTGGTATTTCTGCTCCATCTTATTCTAGATAAGATTTAGGCAACACACACATATCCCAAATGAATATGTGGGAACTGCATTTTTGAAAGGTTTTGAGCCTGAAACCTCAAGCAATTTGTTTAGTTTTTGGTCAACAAACAAGAGCACTTGTATTTCCATCAGTAAGTTTTGGGGCCGGTTTGCTTTTGGAGGGGTCTGAGTAATGTCTAGCAAGCCCTCTTCTGTTGGAAAGAAAATACACTGACGTTGTACACTTAGACCCAGGCAGAGGAAGCCAAGACCCAGGAAGCTTGCCAGATGTTTACATTGCCTTTTCATGGAAAGCTAAGCTTTTAATTTTTGTTTGCTTATTTGTTGAACTGTAGAAGGAAGTTTGAACAAGGCCCATCACAGGGCAATGAAGGGAAGAATGTTGAGAGGTACTGATGAAATTCATGCCTGACCTCTACGTGGGTGATGGTCTAGCTATTTGATAACCAGAAAAAACCTGAGGTCCCCAGAGGACAGAAGGGACAGGACCCTGGCTTTGGCTCTGTCCTTTGGATAGCCATTGGTTACAGGGTGTGTCACAGTCCTTAGGGAATACGGTTTTGCATCTGAGAACATAGGCTCTGGAATTCGTTCTGGACTTGAATCATGATTTCATATTGAGTGAGTTGCATCCTATCTCTGAGCTTCTGGTTCCTCATCTACAAGGATCCTATCTTCTTGAACTCTGATTATAAATGAATGCTACGGCCTAGTTAAACATTGAGCACAGTGCCCGCCACCTCACTTAATCTACAGCGGGGCTGCCAGACGCTTCTGGCTTGGATGTTCTTGGGAGCCACAGTGTTACTGTGATTACTCCAGTCCACCAACTTTCACAAACAGTCACCCTTCTCTTGCCATTGGATGTCTCTCAAGGGTTTCCTTGTCTTTTCTTGTTGCTGTGACAACTGAGGCACCAACTTGAGGGAAGCTTCTCTCCATGTGAATAAACACATTGACAATATAGATATATATCTTGGAGTAAGAGTTGTGGCCTGTGTCATAAAGGAAGCATTTCCACTAAGTCACAAAATTAGCCACTGTCATTTGGGTACTGAAGGCCAGAAAATGCAAGGTTGTATGTTTTAGGGGGCTTTTGCTGTCTTCTTTTCATGCTTTCTTGTGCTGACCCCTCATAGAAAATGTCTTCTCCCCTCTTCATTCTATACCTCAGTCCTACTGAGAGGCAGTAGGGAGCAGAAGAGCAAGTGGCCCTTCAAGACACCCCTGGGTTCGATCCTGTTTCTGCTGCTGTCTCAGTGTGACCCTAGGCACATTGTTAAACATTTTGACTAATTGGAGGCAGTATGCATGACGGTAAAAGCACGGATGATGGAACCAGGTCTCTGGTTTTGAATTCCAACTCTACTGCCTAGTAACTCTGTGACCTTGAACATGTTACTGACCTCAGTTTCCTCACACTTACAATGGGGATAATGATAGCACCTTTCCCGTTGCTTTTTATAAGGATTTAATAAGATACAGATACACACACACACACACACACACACACAATAAATGATAAGTATAAATACATACATATGTACACACATATAATATCTATCATTTATTATATATACACTTGTATTTATGTAAATGTATATACACATATAGCACATAGAACACTGTTCAGTGCATAATTAATGCTAAATAAAAGTCGGCTATCACCATAATCACCACCATTAAATTCTTTACTTCTAAAATAGGTGATGGTAATCCTGCTTCATTGCATTATTTTAAGGAAAGGCAGTTTCTTTTCTTCAGTCGTGCTCTTAGCTTTCTTCCTTCTTTCCTTTCCTCCTTTTCCCTCCCGCCCTCCTTTCCTTTCTTTCTTTCTTTCTTCTTTCTTCGTTCTTTCCCTATCTCTATCTATCTTTCTTAACTATAGGGTTTTTTCCTTTTTTCCCCAAAACATTACTATCTCAGGACATACATTTAGATAAGAAAACAGTACAATCAGGACAACAGAATGTGGAGAACAATTTTAGAGTAATATATAAAAATGTTTTTAGCTGGTTGAAAACAGGACCATAAGAACTGCTTTCACTGAGAAGTTCTCTGAAGAGTAAAAGAAAAATGAACTTCAGTTGAAAATCATATGTACAAAACTTTAGGCAGTTCTAGTAAATGCAGAGGCATGAAAAAACAACATAGGCAATACGTTTGCACACAGCAGTGTTTTGCGATGGAAAATTTGTTAGATGAGTCTGGCTTCATTCATTGTTAACCGCGCTTTCATAAAAGAATCGCATTTCCTCCTGCTCTCTAAGCCAACCTGTTATTTCTGATCCTTCCAGCTCACATTGCTTGTCCCTTTTGCCATCTTTGTATCCCCGGCATGTGATACCTTTTAGTGAAAGTTAAAGAAATGTTGCTTACAAGGATTATTAGAATCATAGTTTAGTACTTTCCTTTAAAATTCAAGACTCAGATCAAATCTACCTTTGCCTCAGTAGAAGCCTTCCTAGGTTTTCCCAGGTTCTTACCTTTCTCTGTGTGCTGACTGCAAATAAAAACTATAAGGGAAACAGAGTTTGCTCTTGATTAATAATCAAGACAGATACCTATCCACAAAAGTCCCTCCTCCCCTCTAGCCTACAGCTAGGTGAGGCTTCCCAGTCTGCCTCTGTTAGGTGTGACCATGTGACTAAGTCCTTTCCAAGGGAGTATGAGTATAAGTGAAGACTCTACGCATGCCCAGCCCTGTCCACACCAACTTCCTGCATTGGCTTCTCCATGTGCATTCTCTCTCCTGGCCCACTGAGATGTCGATGCCTAGGGCAACCTCAGAAGCCACAAAGTAAATACTGTAAGCCTCCATCAGTATGGAGGCGGAGGGCCTGCCAATACTCACCCAGATGTTTAAGTGAACAAGAAATACATTTCGTTTGTGTTAAGCCACCGCAGTTTTCTCTATTTATTATCCCAGCCTAGGCTAATACAATGTGGGACACACCAACAAATCAAATTTTTTTGTCCAGAATAATATGACCACAAGTTTAGCTGAGCTACCAAAGTGAGAGGTAATGAAAATTAACATTCCTTTTGGGCTCTCTAAGTCCCAGAAATAATACTTGGCAAGTGCAGGTGCATTTCTTAATTCCTTCCACATAGTTTGTCTTGGAAGCCTGAGGTACTAGGTATTGTGATCCCTGCCTCACAGGTGAGGGATGTGAAACAGAAAAAGGTAGAGTCCATTGCAGAGCAAGGGGGGGATCTGATATTCAAAGGTGGATTTGATGAAGTCCAAAGCTCTTTTGTCTGAACCGTGTTGCTCATGAGATGTCATCAATTGCCCTATCCCATTGATGTATAATGGGGACAAAAAGCATCATACACATGGACTCATGTCAGTCTTATTTTCAGAGAGTTTGAATAACTCTTTTTAAAACTACATTTCCTTAAGACTGTCTCATGAGAAGTCTCCACTCCTGCAGACTAGGAAACCATTATGTCTCACATGGCTTAGCGTTAACATGGTGACTCCCTGAAGAGATTGGTGTGTGGTCTGGTGCCAGGTCAGAACAGCTGACCACAGCTTTCCTGACTGTGTTTAGGGTTCATGACTCCCTGGCCTCTGTCATACCCCTCAAAGTAGCTGCCTTGTCTACATTCCTTGGTCTTTCCATATAAACAGGACACCGTAGGCCACTTACGCAACTTTTAAGAGAGGTTTCTAAACACTGAGGCATCTGTCAGTCTCTTTCTGCCACTCACTGTAGTAGAGTGTTGGGCTGAGGAAACCAGTCTTCCTCCAGCTGCGTCACCTTGGACACATCTCTGGGCTTTCGTGTCCGCAAAAGAACCTGGTCTAGAGCCGGGCTCTTATAACTGTCCATCACCAAAGACGCTACTTGACATAATAATTGGACCTCAAGTACCCCTGAGTTTTCTGTAAGGAATGAGCCACGTCTTACCTTCAGTACCTCATACAATGCCTGGCACAATACTGGTGTTTAGTAGATAACTGTGTATGGGATTCGAGTCTGCAAAACTTCATTTTGTTGGGTAGTAATCAGTGCTCTTCACTAAATATTCCAGATGCTCTCCCCTTCCAGGCCCTGCAAGTTCAGATCACACTGCCAAGTCCCCTTGTAACTCTGCTGGACTGGCTGACTTATTCTCGCTGGCGAGCTGTGAGCAAAAGTTTAAATATTTCACTCCATTGCCAGATTCTCAAGAATTCTTATTTCCCACTGCAGGAAGAATGACCCAATGTTCTAGATAGGGGCTGATTGATCAGCCTGAGTCCTGGAGTGAGGACAAGGCAGAGCAAAGCCTTGGGCTGACTCCGTGGACATGCAGTGGAGCCAAGTCCACGTTTGCTGGTTTCAAGTACTGAGATTTGGTATTGTTCCTTACCATCGTGTGATCTAGCCTGTCCCAGAAGATTCAAGAAATTCAATCATAATCAATTGGCCTTCCCATTTTTAATAACTGCAAAAATATATGTCTTGCATCCAGAGCCTGTAACGAGAATGCACCAAGTGGTGTGATTGCATTAAATTGATAACTTTCCTGCAAAAACCAAAGCAATGGGATAATTTCGACAGCAACAGTGACAATAGGATAGTTTTATCCACCTTAAGAATATAATTTCTGTTGGATTTTAAAACTCTTGTGTACAACGTAGATGCTCATTACTACTTGAGCTCGTGATTTTATTCAGCGTGCCCTGTTTGGATATCTCTGGCCTAACATTTCCCAGAGGCCCTTCCCGTCTGGCACACTGGAAAGAAAGCAGATAGTAAGTTCTTTGGAAGTTCTGTTTGGACGCAGATAGTAAGTTCTTTGACCTTTCTGAATCCGTTTCCTTGCTCATAAAGAGAAATGAGAAATGCCACCTCTCTGAGTTGTTGTGAAGATCAAATATGATATGATATCTGCTGCACTTCAACCAGCATGTGGCCCATGGGTACCGGGCTCCCTGAGCATGTCAGGTGCCCTTTGGTTTTAAGGGTGGTGACCATGTGTTTCGGTGTGTTCCAGTTTCTGCTTTTGTTTTTACATAATTATGAATAGGGTTTCCTTTTCCTCTAAGATATTCCTGTTTTGAAATCAGTGGCCTGGGCCTCTAAGCTCCATAGTTCTGTGGTCTCCAGTGAGGGTTCCTTTGGTCATTCAGCGACCATTCTCTCCTACAACGTGGTCAAGATAGACCTGCTGTATCCTGAAGTTTTCACATTATTGGGATGGGCCTCTTCCCCTGTCAGAGGTATAGAAGTAAAGGCTAGAGTGGACCCAAAAATCATACAATCCGACACCTCAGTTTTCTGTGGGGAAATAGGCCTTATGAGGGAAGTAGCTTGTCTCAGGTCACATAAGAATTAGAAGGCCAGCTGTCATGCCTCCCCATGTCGTGTTCCTTATATGCTCGCCAACGTGGTGGTAGTTGAGTATCTGAGACCCAGGAGGGGATTACAGGGTTCAAGGCCCAGCTCTGCTACATACTAGTTACTTCTCATTTGTAATGCGTGGCTAATAGTGACTACCTCCCGGAGTTGAGAATGTTTAGAGAGTTAAAGCGTGTGGTATCCTCAGAGTATGCATGGAACACAACGAGTTCAGGAAATACTGCCTCCCTCCCACTGTCATGATCAATCTACCTCACAGTTCAGCCACTGGCATTGTTATTTTGTTAGATCCTGGGGTACACGAATGCGTGAATGGTCTTTGTCCATAGGGAGTTTATTGTCAAGCTCTCTGAATCTCTTTGCATATTCTTCACAATCAGTTCATTTTATTGTAAAAAAGTGGAGCAGGAAGTGGCTGAGGAGAATCTGGACATTTCCTCTCATAAGGCACTATGCAAACCTAAAAGTTAATAATAAGATAATGTAATGATTATGGGCACAGACTCCAACATCCATACTGCCTGGGCTCAAATCCTCTCTCTGTCACTCACTAACCAGGTGACTTGGATAAGTTCTTTAACGTCTCTGTGCCCCCATTTTCTCATCTATGAAATGAGGTGGTTATAGTAATACTACATAGGGTTGTTGGGATGGTCAGCGAGCTAATATGAACACCATACTTGGAGGATTGTCTAGCACATAGTAAATGCTGTGTGATGCCAGGTTTTTAAAAATCGTCATTATATGTGCTATTTATTTTTCTCTATCTTTCTCTACTTTCTCTGCCTAGGGAAGCACTGCTCATTGTTTCACTGTACTGTGACACCTTTTTATTCATTATACAAACAACATTATAAAGTAATACAGACAAGGGGGAATCATCTACAACCCTATTTCTCCATCAAGTTGTCTGCTCTCTTTTCCCCAAGTTCTCTTGCAGTTTTTGACAATTTACAACCACCAACGTTACCTGGCTATCCAGGTTACATTATTTACTTGTCTTTCTTTTAACTTTTTAACATAATTTCAAATTTACAGAAAAGTTGCAAGAATAGTGCAAAGACTACCCGTGTCTCAGTTTGGGCTGTTATCATAAGGCACCAAGACTGGGGGACTTAGAAACCACAAAATCTGTTTCACACATCTCTGGAGACTGGGAATTCCAGGATCATGGTGCCAACATGACTAGGCTCCAGGGAAGGCCTGTTCTTTGGCTGCAGACTGCCGATTCTCCTTGTATTCTCCCTTAGCTGAAAGACAGAGAGATCAAGAGAGCTATGTCATTACTCTTGTAAGGGTGCTGATCCCATTCATGAGGTACCCACCCTACTGACCTCATCTGATAACACTAGTTATCATCCAAAGATATCCCATCTCTTGATACCATCACATTGGAAGGTAGATTTTAATCAGTGAATTCTGAGGGTTACACAGACATTCAGTCTGTAATATTTTTTATACCTTTTCCCCAGATTCCCCAAAGGCTAATATCTTACTAATTTCTTTTATTATTTTCTCTTTCTCTTTCCAGTGTTTTCTGAAACATTTGAGAATAAGTTGCAGACATGATCATCCTTTATCCCGAAATCCTCCAGTGTTTTTTTTTTTTTAAACAAGGACATTCTCTTTCATAACCACAGTCTAATTGACAAAATCAGAAAATTAGCACTGATGCAACACTATTATCTATTCACTTCATTCAAAATTCACCAATTGCTCCATAGTCCTTTATAACAACAGAAAATCATGGTTTATGCATTACATTTAATTGTCTTGTCTCTTCAGTCATATTTAATCTTGAACAATTTTGTTGAATCTCTCTATGTCTTTCATGGGTCTGACATTTTTTGAAGATTTTACTTTTGAGTAATCTCTATACCCAATGTGGGGCTTGAACCCACAACCCTGAGATCAAGAGTCACATGCTCTACTGACTGAGCCAGCCAGGTGCCTCATGGCATGGACAGTTTTGACGTGTATAGGTCAGTTATGTTATGGAATGTCCCTCCCTTTAGATTTATCTGATGTTAACTCATGATTAGGTCCAGATAATAAATTTTTTATAAATATCACAGAATGATGTTGTGTTCTTCTCAGTGCTTCATATTAGGAGGCTGGTGCTATCAAATTGTCCCCTTACTGATATCAACCTTTAAACCTTGGTTTAAGTTAGTGTCTGCCCGTTTTCTTTATTATAAAGACATTTTTGAGAGATCCTTTGAAACTATGCAAATATCCTGCTACTCCTCAAACCTTCACCTACTAGTTTTCACACCCATTGATAATTCTTTCCTGAATTTATTATTATCGTTATGGTTGCCAAATGGTGTTCTTCCAAATCCAGTACTTTTTCTACTTTCATTAGTTGGCTTTCTGCTGTAAGGAAGAGCTTTTCCTCCTCTGTCATTTGCTTAAATCCACATGGACTCATATACGTAGTCATTTTTTATTCCATGGGTTATAATCTCTGTATTTCTTTCTTTTGATGCTCATATTGTATCTCTGGCCACCTCTGGTCACTTTTCAAGTCCTGACACAGTCCGCTCAGGCCAAGTTGGTAGTTTGCTCTTTTGTGTGCTCCTGGACATGCACTTTCCTCTCCTTCCACATGTTTGTTGATAGGTTGTACTTACTGGTTTCTATTTTCACAGTAGCTTGTGAACATTTGAGTATAATAAGAGTGTCTGATTCTACAATGCTTACTGTAATAGCTGGTGTAAGGGGGAGATTCAGTTCATCTTTGTTAAAAGCATGAAAGGAAGAAAGAAAAACAGTACTTAGGTTTCTACTAGTCTGCTTCAATCTTTTGCAAAAGGATTTTTTTGCAAAAAGGAAATTATCTATTAACATTCATAGCAGGCTACTGTGTGCCTTGCAATAGCAAAACCAAATCAACACGGATTAAATTGTTGACATGTTTGAACTGAACATAAATGTTTCCCCCATTTCAGGGGCCGCCTGCCAACTCTGATCTCATATCCTTACAATTTCTTTACCATTAGCTTGATATGGTGCTGTTTTCTCTATCGGTTTTTCATTCATTAAGAACCTCTCTCCCCAAAGATAAAATAAAAGAGGTATTATCAGCCCTTCCATTGGAGGTGGTGAATCTAATGAAAAGGGCCTGGGCTCTTGATCAAAGGAACTTAGTTTCCTGTCTGTACCGCTAGACCTGTGACTCTGGGTGAGTTATGGTAAACACATCGGACCTTCGTTTCCTTCACTCTGAAATAGAGATCATAACACTTGTGATGCAAAGATTATCTTGGCCTCCAAAAGAGGTAACCTAAGGGAAATCACCTTGAAACTCTCTGGAGCTTCTGAACCTTGCACTTGGAGTTCCATTTGTCTGAGATGCCCTTCCTGGGCTTTGCTGCCTCTTTATTGGCCAGTCCTTCCTATCTGTCAGAACTCTGCTTATGTATCATCTCCTTGTATGTGCCTCCTGGAATGACATATTGTACCCCTCCAATCTCTGTTTTTTTTTTTTTTTAATTTTTTTTTTTTAAAGATTTTATTTATTTATTTGTCAGAGAGAGAGAGAGAGAGAGTGAGCACAGGCAGACAGAGTGGCAGAGGGAGAAGCAGGCTCCCTGTGGAGCAAGGAGCCCGATGTGGGACTCGATCCCAGAACGCGGGGATCATGACCTGAGCCGAAGGCAGCCGCTTAACCAACTGAGCCACCCAGGCGTCCCATCCAATCTCTGTTTTGTCTGCACATAATGGAAAAGGTGTTCTGGAATATATAGTCTCCATTCATAGTTACTCTTGATCTCTACTTGGGTGCTTATCTCTTCACAGTCCTGGTATTTATTTCTTTGTATAGAAACAATTCCCCAGTTAAACATTCAACTCTGACTATAAAACTATCCTTTGGCTCCCTCAGTTTCCCCTTCTCAGGATAAGCCAGAACCCAGATCCTCATGCTTGGACTTAGTCTCTATGTGATACACTCATTGCTGGCAGCTTACCCCAACCCAGAGGGTTTTCCCTAGATATGGAAAGAAGAACACTTGTAGATAGCTAGATAGACTGCAGAGGCCAGAAAATATGTGTTAAAAGGATAGTAGATATTTCAATCAGGAATTTTAAAAAGGAGCCAGATGGGGCACACTAAAATTTTTCTTTTGATGCTCATCATTAAGAAGGAAATATTCAGCTGCTTACCTTTGGAGATTGGTAGTAAGTTCATGGCATGTTATACTCAGAAGGATTTTTAGTTGTTCCTGGGGTGAAATCGAGTAATTAATTTGCAGTGTCTGTCGAGGATGCAGAAAAGGGGGACGTAGCAGCAAGGGTGCCATTATTTGTGCCACTCCTGATTTAGTCCAATGTGCTGTACTACCAATGAATCTTGTTGCCATCCTTAGGCTATATGTGCTTCCTCGTCCTTAATAGTTCTATATTCTCAGAGTCGTCTCACTCTTTCAGATGGAAGTGTGGGTAAGATGCTCTCCAAAGGTGGGGAATTAGGGATGATGAACGTTATTTCTGCCACTATGTCACTCCTGAATTTTCATCACTGTGGTCCTGATTTGACAAGTGATTTAGCATCCAGGCTGGGGAAGGACTGACGGATGAATCAATCCTCTGTGCATGGCCACTGGGCAGGAAATTAATAAAAATGCTGGCTGACATGATCTATGGTACTGTAAGCTCATTATGCCTGATTAGTTTCCAGCCTTTCACTCCCTCTGACAGCCTAAGGGCCTCAAGGTTTCCAATAGCAACCGTTCCCTTTCTCTAATTGATTGCTAGGTCTCCAGCCATGAAACCAGACCCTTCTACAGACTTGTCAGAGTGGGACTTTTCTGCATCGTGTTACCTCTCCTTTTTGGCAATGGAAAGGTGAGCTCGTGGGTTGTCTAAGTGGTGTTGACAGTGAAGCCCTTTGAACTCAGGAAGCAAAGTTTGAAGAGGTCAGTTCAGTTCAGCTGATCAAGTTCTTATCGAACTTACTATGTGCTGACATCTGTGCTCAGTATGGATGGCAGTAGAAGTAGATCATGTGAAGCAGAAAACGGGGGAGAAGTATTTTCACTTATATAACAAATGTTTAGGAAGTACAGTGGCACCAAGCACTGTGGTAGGCAGTAGGAACAAAGGGACTTGAGAGAAGCAGGGAAAATAAAGTAGATAAGAGTGCTAGAAATCTGTTCATTTCAGTATATATAGAATTAAGATATGGTTATAGTAATATAATTGAAAGTATGTTCAGTAGAGTCCAAAATGAATTGAAGTGTATATCTAGATAGGATTTATTTATATATACATATATTTGTATGTATTTTCTAAAAGCATCTGTTTTACCTGCTCTACCCTCCAAATTGGACTAACCTCTCTCTGAAATCTCCCTTCTTGGTGCTGAACACCCAATCGCCCGTTCTTGCTCCCTGCCAAATGCACACTTTTTTATATTTTTATTTATTATAAAATGCTTACACTTTTTTTTTATCTTGTTTTTCACACAGTTACAGTTTCGCCTACGCCTGTCATTCAGAAGATATATGGGCTGAGATTTCCATTTCGATAAGAGACGAGAATGCAGATGAACAATGAAGAGGATGAATTTCCATATGTATTACTGGCGGTTTTTATAATGATTATTCTTATGGATGTGGCTTCTAAACAAATCCACTTGAGAGTGCTGTCGTGACTCTTCTGCCAGACGCAGCTAAGAAGCGACTTTTGCCAATACCTCGGTGTAGCAGAAAGGAGGTGGTTTTTAGCTTCAGGGATAAACTCAAAAGTTACTGCTTCAGAGACGTCTTCCCTGATCTCCCACATAAAATCAGGTTCCCTATTACGTGGGAAGTGTAAGTGCCAGGCAAATGCAAATAACTATTATCTTCTTCTGGGACAGGATCAGAAGGAAATAATATGGGAGGATATGCTCTGCCTATCTCTGGGTTAGGTCTAGTTTCACTTTTAGCCCATGGAAAAGGGTGAACTTTTAATCTTCTCCTGCCATTCATGACCACCCACAGGGGACCTCATTAGTGACTAAGTGTCCTTGCCACACCCCTAACTTGTCCCAAGAGGTAATGGGCTCTGAAAACATGGCCTTAGAACAATTCAGACATGAATTTGAATTTAATAACATATAAAGGATAACAACCAGACAGACATGCCTGGCTTCCCCAACACTGTCTCTCAATGACCTCACAAGAAATTAATATTTGAAATAGTGCAAAGTACATGGGTCTGGGCAGACTCTGTAAACCTTGGTCTTATAGTTAGAAGGAAAGCAGAGGACTACCCTCTTTCACATTCATTGGTGTCTCATCATAAGCAAGATATTCTGTCCCGAGTTTCATTCAGTGTCTAAAAGATTTTTCTAAGTACTCTATGATGTTGTTTTTTCCTCTCTTTCTTTCTCAGGGAGCACCGAGGGTGTTGTGGTTTACTTGCCATGTGAACTCAAGTGAGTCATTTCGTGTCTGACGCTGTTTCCTCGTGTATAAAATGGGGATCAAAATCTTTCCCCTGCCCAACTCTTAAAGTTGTTTGTGGAGCTGAATGAAAGATCCCATAAAATTCTGTGAACATATAAGGATTCTTTATAATCAAGGGTCTTTGGGGGGAAGGGAGGGTCCATACTGTCTTGGCAGGTCAGCACCAATGTTTTCAAAATCAGGTTGACACAGATAAATTAATGGTCCCATCTTGACACGCTCACTGGACAAGAACAAGTACAAATAGCAAAGCTCTGGCTGACCCCTCCCCATGCCCTGGCCCATGTATTTGTGGGTTCTGACAGCTCGCATTGAGATGTGATCAGCTTTAATATTCTTTTCTTTTTTTTTTTTTCCCATACAGCCATAGATGAACCTACATCTGTCATTCTGAGTAAGACATAAAGGCTGAAATTTCAATACTGATAGCGAGAGTGAGAGTGAATTAATATTGAATCCATCCGATTTAGCTGACTATGACTGGCAGTAGTTTTGTGATGCTCATTCTTAGGAGTACAGAGTTCTAAAGAAATTCACCAGTTGGCTTTGTTGGCAATTCTCTTTCCCTGAGATGGCCTAGCGGAGCGTTTTGTTCATACCATGGCATCGGAGAAAGGGGATAAGTTTTAACTTCAAGCAGTTCTGGCTTCCAGCCTTGATCAAATTACTTTTCTACATATGTATTACAACAGGAATGCTTTTTTTTTTGGTCAAAAATGTTCAGTTGTATTCTCATACGTTATAAATCCTCTGGCCTGCAGGCCTTCTCACTCTAGAAGCAGTGGATTTCAGAGCTTTGGGGGAAAAGCTGAGTGCCTTCCTACATCAGGGTTGTTGCTTAGTTTTGACTTAAAAATCAGATATTTGTTTGAGTCCATAGAAAGTTATAAGCTTCAAAGCTGGTTTCGTGGAGGAAGAATGTATCCTGATTAGGACTTGTGTTTGGTTGAGTGTAACCCAAACCTGGCTACTGAGACTGAACCCGTTTTTGTTTGTTCCTTCATTTTGTTTTGGTTTTGTTCTTCTGCATAACAACAAATCCAGAGTTAATGTGGTGGCACCATCCTGTGGTTGGGGACCCCGTGGTGGGTGGTTTTGTGTGTCCGCTTGGCTAGGCTCTGATCCCCGGTTATTCACTCACACACTAATCTTGAGCTGGTGAAGGTATTTTGTAGACGTGATTAGAGTCTATAATCAGTTTACTTTAAGTAAGGAAGATTATCCTCCATAATCGGGGTGGGCCTGATTCAGCCCTTTGAAAGACTTTAAGGAAGAACGGAGTCTTCCCTGAGGGAACAGAAATTTCACCTGTGGATCACAGCTTGTTCGGGTGCCAGTGTCCCAGTCCGCCCCTGAGGGGCTGCCTTACTGGGTGCAGACTTGCCTAGACAGCCCCCACAATCACATAAGGCAATCCTTTGCCACCCCACCCCCACCCTCCACCCCCAAGTCCACCTTCCCAGCAGTTCTGATGGTCTCATGGAACCAGGCTTGACACAGACCCAGGCTCCCGGCAGATTCTTCCCTTCCTCAGAGCTTGCAAGCTGGTTACCGCACTGCTAGGCATCATCTCTGCATTCCTGGCGGGAGGAAGGGGGAAAGACAAAGGGCAGACACCAAAAACAAACACCAGTTAAGCTGTTTTTTTATTTTGTTTTGGTTCGTACTTATTTATTTGTTTGCTTACTTATTTATTTATTTATTTGTTTTTTTTTTTTTTTTTTTTTTTTTTTTTAAAGGAGGACCATACTCCTAGCTCATGGGCGAGGACTTGGCCACATGGCCAGCCCTGGCAACCCTTGGATCTGGGGAGGAGAGCACTTTTAACCGGCACATGATGCCTCGGAACAAAAGCGGGGATCTATAGTCACGAAGAACAGGGGGATTGGTATTGAGTTGGCAACAAGAGAGAGAATTTTCTAAATTCCTTTATCGTATGAAGAATCCAACATCTTAAATCACAGTTTCTTCCCTAATTGTAAAAAAGTTATTCGTTCCACCTGTGGCAACCAGGCCCACAGGCTTGCTGCCCTAATGTGGAAGAACACATGTGCGGGAAATGAGAGCCCTGAGGCCTCCGCCTCCAGCTGGAGAGACTCTGGGAAGGAGACATGTGGCCGAGACTGGAGAGACAGGCTGATTGTGCCCTGACCTCTCTTTGCATCTTAGCCCAGAGTGGGGAGCGGTAGTAGGTGTTAGGTGAGTGATACTGGGAAAAAAGGCACTCCTCCTGGCTTATGTGTGCACAATGACAGAGGCAGATGCAGGACCAGAACTTGGCTCTTCCAAACCACCTGTCCTTCCTGTGTGGTACGATCAGGTGACTCATATTTCCCAGAGGCCCCTGGGGAGGCGTGGAAGGTCACTGAGTTAAGAGGCAGCAAGCTTGTCACAGGACCTGCAGTAGCAAGGGGAAGAGCCAGGGGCAGGACAGGGACCACCGCACACGCTGGAGGAGAGGCCTCGGCAAAATCTGAGGTGTCAGAAGGCTGAGCGGTTAGCAGGCGCTCTAGGGCCTTGAGGAGCTGAAGGGTATAGGGGAGAGAGAGACCTAGAGTTGCCACCTTTGGCAGGAGAGAATAGGGCAAGTGTCCAAGCCCAGGAAATGTTGCTAGTAGCCCTAGGGAGCAGCTCTGAATGGCCCCTCCGTAGAAGAGGCCAGTTACCCCGGATGTACAGCCTCATTCCACACTGCTGGTCCTCCATCTTGGCCTGCAAGATGGAGGAGGCATCCAGGACCGCATCCCACCCCCCACCAGACTGTCACATCTTCTACGTGTCATCCATGTTTGCTACTATATTACCTCATGTCCTATCTTTCAAAGCAGATCACAATACCATTTATGCGTTTTTATTTGTTTATCTTAACATCTCTAGAAGGGCAAGAGCCATAGCCAATTTCTTCAGAATGCAGGTTCATGGTGGACATTTACAAATATTAAATTAAATTAATTAATTAATGATGTTATTCCTTCCTTGGGGCCTGTACGTTTAGCTTTCAAACACCCAGTGTGGCCAATCATATATGAGTATATTTTTATAAAGGGAAAATAGTTTATAGAACATATTTCTCTCTGCAATTACTATCCATTAATGTAATTTGCTAATTTCATTTTATTTTTCAAATCTAGTGGATCATTAGCATTTATTTTTTAATTTTTTTTAAAGATTTTATTTATTTATTTGACAGACAGAGATCACAAGTAGGCAGAGAGGCAGGCAGAGAGAGGAAGGGAAACAGGCTCCCTGCTGAGCAGAGAGCCCAATGCGGGGCTCGATCCCAATATCCTGGGATCATGACCTGAGCTGAAGGCAGAGGCTTGAACCCACTGAGTCACCCAGGTGCCCCTGATCATTAGCATTTAAATAAACACCACCTTTAAAATATTTATGAATCAGGACTCAAATATATGATTTAGTCTTTTTAAAAATTTTTATTTATTTATTTGTCAGAGAGAGAGAGAGAGAGAGAGAGCGTGCACACAAGCAGAGGGAGCAGCAGAGTGGGTAGCAGGCTCCCCACTGAGCAAGGAGCCTGATGTAGGACTCCGTCCCAGAGCCCTGGCTGTGATCACAACCTGAGCCAAAGGCAGATGCTTAACTGACTGAGCCACCTGGGCATTCCTGTGATTTAGTCCTAAAGTACAATGCCTATGTTTTATTATAAAACAAAAATTCAAAAATACCTCCAAGAATTCCATATCCTAACCTTGTTTCCACTATGATATGTTTTCCAAAGTCTTTCTTTAATCTTAGTGTTTTAGGTGAGTAAATTCTCCTCCCATCCAGGGCCCGTTGTAGCTTGTAAGAAAGAAGGCCCAGAATGGCTTTCTGGAGTGTTTCCTCCAAAGAATGTGTGTGTTTGTGTGTGTATATGCATGCTATGTTTTACATACGTATACACTCACACATATTTGCATGTATGTTTTATATACATATAGGCTGGCATCTGTATTCATTGATGACACATTTTTTTATTATATATTTGGAATATACTACTACATGAAGGAGAAATCATAGTCATCAATTCAAACCCAGAAGGTTCCTAAAAACCATCACTCCAACTCCCTTGTATTAGAGCTGAGACAACTAAAGCCCAGAGAGGTCAAGGGACTTTCTGAAGACTTTGTGAATATCAGATCTCTGCTTTGCCTGCAGAGCTCCTGACTTTCGTTTGAGAGTCCTCTGCAGGATCCTGTCTGCCTTCAATAAATGTGTCTCCGTCTGGCTGGGGACTGCGTCCCTGTGACCAGCAACCCTGTGACCAGCCTAGACGCACACCACTCTTGTTACAGCTCACGATGAGAAGACTGCATTTCTTGAACTCTTTCAGTGAGGGGCTCATTTACTCATTTAGCACCTCCTCTGTTCATAGGAGACTCTTTGCCCCACTCTCCTCTAAACTTCACTGTTCATATGGCAGGAAATTGGAAAAAGGTTCTCAGGCCAAAAATGCGGTGCTGAAACTATGAAGGCAGAGCCGCGATCAGAGGGTGTCTGTGGAAGAGAAGGAGCAGGACAGAGGCAGGAGAATGGAGAGAGGAGGGCAGACTTCAGGATGGAGAAACGGGAAGACAGAGATGATGGAAGAGCCAGGGTGGAGGAAGAGGCTCTGAGGAAGAGAGAAGCAGAGAGGCACCACCTGGGGAAGGCACGCGGAGACCCAGGAGACAAGAGCAGGGAGGAAGGGAGAAGGGGAAGTGAAGGTGGACACATAAAATATACCCAAAACTCAGGAGACTGAATAAGAATAATAATAGAATAATAACTGATAATAACATAATTACATAACAATAATAACTGAATAATAGAACAAGCTTATTTTAAAATAGTATATTATCTACTTTTTCCAGTAGGGAAATATATATATTCAATATAGATATTCAATAGACTTTTCTTCAGTCTCCAGACACCTTCTTAGTTGAAGTATCTCCATACTTACACATTGGGTCCAGTCGTTAATCCAAAAGTTCAAATAAACATACTGTTTTCCTTGTTTCCAGACTTTCTGTAGTTTGCTGGCACCCAGGGAAGAGAGAGAAACAGTAGTGGGGATGGGGGAATGGAGGGGAACAAGGTAGAGAGGCAGATTCTGAAACTTAGGCAAAGAAATCAAAAATGAGACTCTTCTCTGCTAAGACTGAGGCGTAGACAACAGAGCTGCAGCCAGTGCTCGGCCGTGAGGGAGGCCAGAGGCCCAGCCTGGGAGGAGGCCCAGCCTGGGGGGAGGCCCAGAAGATCAGTGGCCAAATGGCCTCCCTGGGTAAGGGTTTTAAAGCAGAGGTGGCTTTGGATTGGGAGGTGGTTCTCTTCTAACAAACAGATCCCAGGAGTTCTTTTCAATGCATGAATCTGAAAAAAGGATGGGGGAATCTTTCTCGCTCTCTTTCTTTTGTTTTATATTGCAAGCTCAGATGTTATGGACTGAATTCTGACTCTTACATTTTGTATGTTGGAGCCCTGACCCCCAGTGTGACTGCGTTTGGAGATAGAGCCTCCCCTGGTAATTAAGGTTAGATGAGGTCATAAAGGAGGGTTCTTAGTCCACTATGATTGATGTCCTTGTAAGAAGAGGAAGAGACACACAGATCTCTCTCTCTACTAATACAGGGGAAAGCCGTGTGAGGACAGAGCCAGAAGACAGCCACCTGCGAGCCGGGAGGAGAGTCGCACCAGAAACTGAATCTGCCAGCACCTTGATGCAGGACCTCTAGCTTCTAAAACTGTAAGAAAACAATTTTCTGTTGTTTAGCCACCCAGTATATGGTATTTTGTTAAGGCAGTCCAAGCTAACCATACAGAAGGAACGGAGTTTCATTACGATTTGTCAAATAACCTTTATTTCTAGGCACTGAAATTTACATCCAGACCTGGAAAACAGTAGTTCTCAATAAATGTGTGCTGAAGAAGACCAATAGGTAGGTGTTTTTACCAGTTTATACTAAACTAACAATAATGCGATAACGCCACATTGATGATGTATGAGATAACGGTAAGATATGCAAATGTTAGTTAATTTTGCATTTGAACCTCTTAGAAACTCAACTGATAAATTTATCTTACACTTGATTTCATAGATGGGAAAATAGTTTTACCCTTTAGAGCTTTGGTTTCCATGCCTTCTTGGTGTGTCAGGGCCATACTCAAAACCATCTGTTCTGACTCCCTCCAGTGCTCTCTTCAGCCAGAAATTCTTTGAGAAGAAGTTAAAACTCACTTGTTGGAGTTTATGCTGTTTTTCAGTCTATCTGGAGAATAAAATGTGTTTCTTCAGGGTTCAATGTGATCATAGCCAGGAATTTTTGGCAACAATTTTTAGCATCACAATATGTTCTGGTCTATAATGGGTTGGAGGGGTGGGGGAAGCATGACATTCATTCATTATGCATGGAGAGTGGTCAGGGAGAGCTAGAGGAGGAGAAGCAAAGCCTCTTCGGAAACAAGGACACCATGGGAACCACTGGAAGTTGCATTGAATAGGGAGGAGGATTGTCAGAGTCCTGGAACTTGACAGAAGTCCAATCCTGGAGCTTTGAGGCAGGATAATTTAGAAGTTCATGGCAAGAAGAATAGAAAATGACATCTGATACAGGAAAATGTCTCTGACCCGGACAATAAAATAAAATTAGCTTATACTGCATGTCAGGAATGTACGGTTTTAAAGAAAGGGACTTTTGGCAACAATTAGTGACTTAGTTTTATGGAAAGGGAAAATTAACCATCAACATGATAGAAATTCTTCTCTCTTTGACTCCTGAGTGGACAATTTCAAGATAGATTTATGAAGCACCTGTCTACCATAGTGATGACCCAATCAGCAATGCATCCTTGTGTTGGCTCTCTCTCCATTCTCCTCCTCCTCCTCTATCTCTCTCTTTTTCCACTTTTCTCCTGCCCCTCATCCCTCCTTTCTAGAATTATTTCCTAAATAAACCTACCTGCATATAAGATTTGTATTGGCTTTTGCCTTTGGAGGAACCCAGGCTAAGAGAGCTGGTTATGGTAGATCTCCTAAAATGTAGACCTTCGGGATGAATTTGGGGGCTCGATCAGCAGAATCTGATGGATTAAAGCCTCTAGTTCCCAAGCATAGGTGGGGGAAGGCTCTTCTACCATGAGACACAGTAATATTTCCACTATCTTCAAACTGAACTTCAAATTTCAAACAGTTGGTGAGACTGGAAACACCCTACTGGCCATTTTGGGCTCCTCTATCATTGGACCAACAGGCAAAGAAGAGAGTTGCTGTACTGGTGGGGGTAATGGACCCTAAGTACCAAGAGGAGTTAGAGTTGCTGCAGCAGAATGGAGGCAGAGCTGAGTTTGTCAGGAACCAAGGGATCCATCTGCCATGCACAATGGTAATGGCGAGCTGACAACCAAAATAAACCATGCATGGGAGCAGCCGAGGCTTTAGCTCTCTTAGGGATGATGTCCTGTGACAGTTCACCAGGAAAGTAGCCTCGACCAGCTGAAATATTGACTAGGAGTGAGGGAAATCTGTAGAGGGTGTTGGGGGAAGGGAGATGATGAATACTAATTAGGGCTTGGGACAGCTGTGACTATGAGGACCTTAAGCTTTTTTCACTTGCAGAAGAGCAGTTAGCTACCTCCTTGAACGTTAGGAACTTAATGGAACGCATGAGCAAATCCGAACAATGCCAAGGATGGACTGTTACCAGATACCTCTTGTGAGACACTTCAGGTCCTTTCAGCAGGACTTACTTCAGGTGCTGCTGTGACAACCAGTTCAATCAATAGGGAGTGGTATTATTTTAACTGGCAAAGCCAGGAAAGGTCTGTGTCTGAATGAGTTAATTCACATGGGTTTATGCTTGTCCAATGGGATGGAGAGCCAGGGAATACAAATTCTTCCTTCACTCACACCCCTGGGAGCAGAGCTCTGAGATGCATTTTTGAGGGCTCCTTAGGAGTCCCGGCAGGATCGAGTGTCCTCTCCATAGCAGTGACAGGATCAATAACCATGCATCCTATTAATCTTCTCTCTGTGTGTTTCATTTGCCCTGATCCTAACTCCGACTTGCAGGAATCACTTCTCAAATGAACTATTTGTGCACTACCTCTTGTTTTAGTATCTACTTTTGGGGGGAATTCAGGCTAAGACAATGTACTTCTGAAACTATTTTCTAGTTGTATCAGGTAATTAATCTTAGCAATACTGTTTTAAGTAAATAATATATTATTAGATTTTTAAAATTAGTTTCAGTGAATTGGAGACTGTCTGCCTTTTACTTGTGGGACTTGGAATTATTCACATTTATTATTGCACCTATAGTTTTCAAAAAATTATTAAAAACTTTCTTTCCTGCAGTCTATTCTTATCATCAGAATTTTGCCTTCCTTTGTCTGCTTCCCAGAATGATGATATTTGAATTCTCAGGAAGGGTGCTAATCAGATAGCTAATGCCAAGATGAGTAAGGAATCTTTTATAATCCTTTATAGCTGCTATGTATTATATTTTTTTTCTAATCCATTGCTTACTTTCTAAATTATTGTTTTTTTTAAATTATTGGTCTTATATTTAATGTTTAATAATAGGCAGTGGTTAAACTTTATGTAGATTAAACTTCATGTATTAAAATAAATACTAACTCTTAAAACTGTGATTATAACCAGAAAGGTATATTTATGGTATAACATTCCATGAGAAAAGAGGATATGAGACTCTATTAGGTTGAATACAATAACAATGAAAAAAGACTGACAGTGGCTTTTCCAAGATGGTAACAGAATATTCTAATCTTGGGCTCAAGGACAAAAATATTTTAAAAATCTTATCTAATCCCATCATATTTCTTAAAAATATTTTTTGAAAAGATGGAAGTTAAATACATGCCACTTTTGGTGTCAAATGAACTGATGGGATCTGGATCTTGTTGTGCCTCTTTTCCATGCAAAACACAGGGTTTTGTTCTTTCATTTGGAGAAAGTCACACTTTATTAATAATAACAACCCAATCTCTTGAGGGATTGCTGAGCAAAGGCACAGGGCTTTGGAATGCTGGGCTCTCTCCCTGCTTTCAGGATATTTGGAGAACATTTTCCTGGAAGCGTTCTTTCAATGGTCTCCTCAAACACATGTAACTTACTGGAGCTTAAAGACTTACATTTGTAAAAGCCATTAGTGTCGATTAATGTAGACAAATGATTGAAATTGGGACATTGGGAGGTGCAACTCCACACCTTGTACCATTTACGGGCAGGAAATGAAGAACAATTAGGTTGGTGAGGCTGGAAAACAGCCCCCCAGCCCTTCCTGCATGGGGTCAGCTTCGGGAAAGCTTGGTGGGTATATAATGGATGAAGGGCTAGAGCCTGGGCAGCCACTGATGGGAGCGACAGACAGCAGGGTTGGCCAAAGCATTTCTCAGCTCAGCTCCCCTGTGTTTAACATTTCTGATAATGATGATGACAACTTAGAATCGGGCTCCTACAACTACCTTGGAAATACACTCACTCAGTTGTTGATTCACTCCTTAATTTTTTTTTTTTCAGTCAGTAAATATTCTGTGAGCATTTAGTGTATTTAAGGAATCTCAGTGGTGAATGGGGCATAATCACGGCCTTTACAGAGGTGATGGTCTAGGGAATTTTCATAGTGCGACAGAGCATGGAAGCTGTAGGGGCTCAAGGGAGAGACTTAAATCTAGTCTTAGATATGGGAGGCTTTTCAGAGGAGGTGAGGTGCAAGGTGAGACCCGGTGGATGAATATAAGACTTTATTTAGAAAACTAGAAAACTGGGGCGCCTGGGTGGCTCAGCAGGTTAAATGTCTGCCTTTGGCTCAGTCATGATCCCGGGGTCCTGGGATCGAGTCCTGCATCAGGCTTTCAGCTGAGCAGGGAGCCTGTATCTTCCCTCTCCCTCTGCTGCTCCCCCTGCTTGTGTGTGCTCTCGCTCCCTCTCTTGCTTTCTGTCAAATGAATAAATAAAATCTTTGAAAAAGATGAATAAAAAATTGGAAAACTGGTAGCAAGAGTTGAAGCACAAAAAAATAAAGAGGAAGCTAATTCATGGCTTGGGCATGTTTAGTTCTAAGGGCAAAGTAATAAAAATGGATGTTTCTTATGGGAATTGGCCCATTTATATACCCAATACTTTTTGAATTTTTAAAAAAAATGTGATTGAAATATATGAGAACAATTATATTTCATACTATCTGCTTAGGTCGGCTAGAAAAATGGATGGTTTTTAATTTTCTTAAAATTCACTCAAGTATACACTTATCAAATAGCTCCAAGACACTCTGCTTAGCCCTAAGGGGCACATAGCAAGTTCTACAATGCCCCTGTGCTTCAGACTCTCAGCCTGGTGGACAAGGCTGCAATCAGGATGAGAGTAGAATTTCTTAAATTGTGCTCTGGGAGATAAGGGAGTAAGACATTCCTTCTGGTTTGGTATACAGTGTACAGTATGTCTGAGAGAGATGGGAGCAGACCTACTAAGGAGATAAAATATTGAGGAAGGCCTTAAAATGGGAGGTGGTAGGGGGCTCCTTCTTAATAAGCAAGCATTCATGTAGCATGATAATACATTGCAATGCCACATTTGGAGTGTGATTTTGAATGTGGTGGTTCACTGTGAGGGAGGGCCATGTCTGCTGTTGGGGTTTTCTTCCTCCAGGTTTTATCTGTTCCAATACACATTTTCTTATCAGTCCGCTAATGTGAATGATTGCCCAGTTTACCATTTCAAATTGGGTTTGGACTGGAAAATTTGATAACTCAACTCACTGAAGCATACGGTAGATTAGATAACACTTCAAAATATTCTTAGCAAGGGTGTGACACAGGCATCACTTGTTCAAGAGCACAGAACACAGCTAAGAGAAGTGGCTAAGCCCAGGGCAACAGGGGAATTAGGGCCCCCCCAGTGATGCACCTGAGACTTTTTTTTTAAGTTGGGCAAGTTATTACTCAGCCCCATTGGCTTATGGCCAGGTAGCAATAGGTGTTCAGAGTTAATAGATCTTCTGATTTTTTAAGAGGAGGTAGGAATCTACATTGTGTGTGTATGTGCATGTATAATCTAAAACATTTTAAATTTTGGCTATAAATGACTGCTTCAGAATATACTATATGAAGCAATTACAGTTACAGTCATCTGCAGATTGTATCCTACCTACACGCTAGCCATTTGTAGCTGCTGGCCCATTGGTAATAGCTAAACTAAACAAGCCATTCCTGAGCACCATATTCATATCACCCATTTAATTCTCACCATAGGCCTTTGGAAGCAGGGATGGTGATGATGATAATGCTCATTTACAAATAGAGAAATGAGATACAGAGGAGTTAAAGAACTTCCCAAGAACACCCAGCTGGCCAAATAGCAGAGTCAACATTCAACCGGTCTGGCTTCGGAATTTGTGTTCATGAACGTCGCAATATACTATTTCTCAAAATGAATGCCTTTTATATAGGGACAACGATTTGAGGTGCCCAGCAAACTTTTCACTGATCTTAATTTTGTTTCACATGGTAGGGGTGTGGAGGATCAAAGTTTAGAGATGCCACTGAATCCATGAAGTACCTTACTATTCTGAGTTAATTTTTCAGCAGCACCGAACTACAGTGTTACAGTCAAAGGCGCTGGAAGCACAGACTAAATTTTGAAGTCTTCCTCTTCCACTTATTGGCTGAACACATCTTGGTTTCCTTAGTTGAACAAGGAGGATGATGAAAAATACCCTGCAGGGTTATTACAAGGACTAGAAACAATACATGAAAAATATGTGGCTCAAAATAAGTGCTTGTTAAATTAAAGGCATTATGAAGATGATGATAATTTTTGGTGAGGCATTTAACTAGTAAATTTAAGGTATCATGTTGCAGGAAATTAAATATTAACCCCATGTAATTCTTGTCATAAGAAAATAGAGGGGTCAAGTAGTTGAGTAGAGGAGATGAGACATTTTTATAACTTTCGATAATTTAATGTAAGGTAACAGAAAGAAGTACGCAGCTGAGGGTGATCTAAGAGGGAGAGATTAATATCCATTGGAGGAGATCAGTGAAGACTTCTTGGAGGAGGTGGTATTTGAGCTCGTTTTTTAAAAGGTGACAAAGCTTTGGGCCAGTTGGTTAGCCCTCTTTGAGGTTAGGGAGTCACAGATGATGGTGATAGCATAGTAGAGGTACCAAGATGAGATATATTGGTGCTCTGAATGTGGAAATACTAATTGGCTGACTGGAAGTGGAGAGCAGGATATGTGGAAGGCAGTGGCTGTGGAAACTTCTGTAGGGCCATTCTTCAGGTTTAACCGACAGGTAGGAGTGTTGTTTCTCCCTGACTAGACTAGAGAAGGTCTGTGCATGCATATTCTCTGGGCTGTAAAAGGGAAACAGAAGGGACAGCTGGCAAACATGCAAAATAAAGAGAAGGAACTTAATTTCCTGTCCGGTCAAGGTTCTGACTTGTAGAGAAGGAATTCTAGTTGGAAACCCAGATGTCCTTATATAAAAGGAGAGGAAAGATGTATGGAATCAGAAGAAGTCTATAAAACAAGTTGAAAATTGGGAGTTATGGAGGTATCTACTCAAAAGGACCATTTGAAATCAATCATCTCACCCTAAACCTTTAAGGTTTTCTTATGTGCAGAATGGAATGTTCATCTGGAAAGTTCTCTCTTCACAGCAAGGACTATGTTCCAACCAGAAAGGCAGTGTTCAATGGTAGGGAAAAATCTGGCTGCAGAGTCATTCACCCTGGGGTCCAAAGTCTGGGTTTTTCTTGACTGGCAGTAAGAACTCAACAAGTCCTCCATCTCTCAGCTCCCATCTCTACATTTACAAAATAAATATAATAATAGTTACTGTTTTTAATTATATAATAATCAAACATTTGATGAAGAGATGTTTAAATAAGATTTGTTTGTGGTAATGCTGATGTAGTATTTATTGCCTGCAGTATGGTTTAAAGTCCTTGTCCCTTCTCATCATTGTATAGTCTTCATTTGGGGTCAATGACTGACAGAACATCCTGACATATGTCCATCACCCCTTTCCAAATGCCTCCAGGCTGCATCTCAACTCTGCATCCTTCCAATGTATCCTTTCAAATTCCACCCAACTACCATTAAGGGTAGGCACATCTAGGCAAAAGCATCCTCGTGCAGGGGAAAGGACAATGGATTTGGAGTCAGGCTTTGTGGATTTTTAATGTTGGCTCCGCCAGTAACTGAAAGAGTGGACTTGGGTACATTACTTCACCTTTTTGGGCCTTAAGTCCATCATCTGAAAACAAGGATGAGGAAATGAGACAACCTGTATAAAATTGTTTGGTACAGTCTGGGTACTTAGTGTATGATGACATGGGAGGAAAGAAGAAAACCAAGCAATCCTTGGCCATCAGGAGTGCTGAACACTGGCTGACTCAAGGTACCAGGAGGTGGTGGAGGTAGGCCATAGCTTCAGTAGCAGATGATGACAATCCTCTTGTGCCCTTGCTGACAATGTAAGAGGATTTGTTTTTCCCATGACCTGCATATATTCAAGCCAGACAGGCATTCCCAGCTAAAGACCTGAACTATTTATTCTTCTCCAACTATCTCCTATGCTTTTCATATCTGCACTTTTGCCTAGTATGTGGCCCCTACCTAAGATTCTTCCCTTCTATATTGGACTGTCCACTCTCTTCTGCTAGACACCAGAGCTGTAAATTGAGTCTTATTTTTATTATGTCCCCTGTCCTCTTCCCTTATCACCCAATTCAATGTCATGTATGTGATAAATTCTCAGGACTTTTTTCCTTAGGGAATGGATAAGAAAAGAGATATTAAGATCTGGAGGAGAACTTAGATACTCTTCCTACTCTAAGACTGCCATTTCCTAAACTTGAGATCTATAAACTACGGATGCATTTCTATGAACCACTTGACTATGTCGGTGAAATGTTGTACAAAATTTGAATATTCATTTTTTCTAGACAAGTATTCATAGCTTTTTTCATATTTTCAAAGCAGAACATGATGCACAAAATGCTTAGAATCCACCCTTTTATTTTATGAATGAAGCCCCCCAAAAGGTACATATTTTGACTAAAGTAATATATTACCAAGATAGCAATGGAAGGAGAAACAAGGCTTACTGGTTTTCCTTCCAGAACTCTTGACGAGTGTATGAGTATAGTCTCATTCATTCATTTTTTTTTTAATAGAACATAACTTGTATTAAGCATGCATTAACTGTTTTGGCAGATACTATCTCCATTTCACAGAGAAGAAAACAAAGGTTTGAAGAGAAATTTTCTAGGGGCATATTACTGACAACTGGCCCACAGAGCTTTAAACTCAACCTTGTTCAACTCCAAAACTCAGGTTGTTTTTTCTTTTTTTGTTTTTTTCCATTATAGTGTGCCCAGAATCAAGAATTGTTTATTGGTAGATGAAATTCCATTTTAGAATTTCCAAATTTGCCCTTCTCTTATGTTGCTTGTATTAGATCAATTTTAGTGGTGAACAAATTAATTTGGGGAGTGGGAGAATCATTTTGTGGTTAGCATATATGTTAATTTTGATTATGCTTCCATTTTTTTCCAAATGGAAGTACCAACATTTTTTATATGACTTTAACATCTTAATACTGTGCACTGTCCACTGTTGCAGATGTGCGCTTAGACATTGGACTAAATAGACAAATACCCTTGCCTTCATAGACCTTACATTCTAGAGGAGATAGTAAACAAAGAGTCAAAACCATCCTATATCAGAAAGTGCTTAGTGTCATAGAGAAAAACAGTGGCAGGGAAGGGGAAGAGATACGCAGGTTCATATAGAGCAGTCAAAGAAAGTCTCTCTGGAATGGGGACTTTTGACCCGTCAATAAATTACAGGCAGTTATTGTAATTTGTAAAGTTACATTCTAGAAAGTCACCACAAGTGCCAGATTAGCGAACACTGAACCATTGCTCCCAGGGGAAATACAGGGTTAGGTTTCTGTGAGCCTCTGTTCACAAAACCTTTGTCAACATATGAATTCATAACCTTACTATATGTTTGGTTCTGTGTGAAGACATCTTCACATATATTGTCCAAATCATTAACATTGAACTCGCGCTCAACAGCGTTATAACTCACACCTGACTGAATATTCACCTGTTCATTCTCTCCATAAGCATGCCGTGGCTCTCCTGCCCTTAGGAACACTGGACAGTGCTCTGGCACTCTTTTCAACCGTGAAATCACCAACAGAAAGCACACAGTTGTGGAAAACATGGCACCCCCAGGCCACATTAGCAAGCAGGCAGATTTGCAAATGCGGGCTCTACAAATAAGGAGGATGGACTGCCCTTGGCTTGCTGGGAAATGAGGTTTCTTGGAAGACTGGTTGACTCCCACACGTTTCCTAACTCTCTACTCAGTGCTCTTCAGTGGTTTAAATTCTGTGCTTATTCTGAACGTTGCTTCCCCATGTGCTGTGGTGTAAGACTTTGCTCCAAATCCACTCAAGTGCTACTGAGTGGGAAAAAGGAAAGAGTGAGAAAAACCAGACGCAGAAGCTGAGAAACTTTTCCATGCAGGAGTTTTGTTCAAGCAGACAGCCTGCCTGTGTTTCCTATAGACCTTTAAGTCGAGGGGCCCAATCCTAGCCACTGTGCAGGGGTAATTTGTGACTCCTTTCCATCCTAATTAATCCCTCCCCCCCCTCACCTCAATTTCTCCACGGCCCTCCCCCAGGGATATGGTCCAAAAACATTGCAGAGTTTCTTTTCTGATTTGTGACTTGTCTCAAAGAGCATAATGCCTCTAATTAGGTGATTTGAATCAGAAAGTTAAGAGCAATTTTATGTTGCTTTTAAACCAGAATTTTCCCCCACTCTGGGCAACACGATTCCAATTTTTTAATGAAAATCATTGGAAACAGGAAATTTTGAGAAAGGCAGTGAGTTATGGAAAACAGGACTCAGCAAAGCAGCTTGGCCATGCTACAGGAAGCCCTTGAGTGGAGTGATTGTATCTACGTCCCGGACTAGGGAGGGGGAGAAACTCAGGGCCTAGACCCGGCTCTACTCCTACTACCTGTGTGACCTCAGGCAAGTTTCTCTCTCTCTGTGCTTCCATTTCTTAACTGGGGGGTGGGATACTCTACAGGGTAACTCCCAGCTCTAGCATTCTGGGATACTGGAAAGGTAAAATATTAAGGAGGGCACGTATTGCATGGAGCACTGGGTGTGGTACAAAAACAATGAATTCTGTTACGCTGAAAAGAAATAAAAAAAATATATTAAAAAAATCTAATAGTACTCTTTACCTGTCTGTATCCAATCATTTATCAGAAAAGTATTTTGAAGTATGTTCTAGTGCCTATTTTTAGTTCTAAGAAAATCTTGTGTAGACTAAAAAATGTAGAGTGCTTTAGAGTTTTTTGAATTTTAGAATTTGTAGAGTTTTGAGATCACTGTCGATGTATACTGAATGTCTGTACTTACACAGCCATGAGGTTGTTTGTAAGGAAGTGTACCTTTCTTAGTCCAAGAGCTTGTCTGATCCAACTCTCCAGCCCACCAGTTCAGACTCACTTCTCCTCATCCCCCACTCTTATCTTCTACCATTATTCACCCTACATCAAACCCTGAAGAATTTCTTCAGTTCCTTCACCATATAGGGCCTCCTCACCTTTTATCTCTTTTTGGAAAACCCATTCTCCCATTTGTTCTTTTAGAAGGACCTTATCTCTTTGGTGTTTAAGATTCTGCTCCTGTCTCTTATGTGAAGCCTTTCAGGACTTTGCCAGGTCTGTCTGACTTTCCCTATCCCATACCAATGGGAGAGTTCTAGCAAAGTGCTGATAATTCTGATAAATGTATTTATTTACCCACTTATCTTCTTTGCTAAACTGGGAGCCCCTGACCCACCGATGTGTCTGCTTCCCTAATACCCAGAGAAGTATTTGACACCTGGTACTCAGCAATATTTGATGAGGGAAGAATGAAGGAAGAAATCCAAAATAAAAAACACATGTGGAAAGTTTAAGCATGATTACCCCAAATTACAGGGTCAAACCCTACTTCACATTAGCCATGGGCACCATGAAGAATGTGGGCTTAGTATTGCTAGATGTTTCTATTTTTCAGGAAAAGCAAAAATAAGCAAATAAAGATCTCTGAATTTTTACATAAGATATCACAATTTTTAATGTTTGCAATCCATTGAAAATCATTTAAAATCACTCTGGCAAATATAAACTTCCAGGTATACAACTTTTGACCCAAGATAAAAAACCACATTCCTTGGTGTATAATCCAAACTGGTAATTTTCAGACCGGTATCTGCATTCCTACATTCTCAAATTTATTGTTACCCACTCTTGGCAATCACTTTAAGTTCATATCTTCCTTCGATAACAACTCATGCTTATATTCCAGTAAGACCATTGCATTTACTGTTCTTCTTATGGGCCTTTCTTTCATTCTCCAGTTGGAGAAATTGTTTTATATTTCAGTATCAGGTTTCCATGTTTTAACTATTTCCTATAGACCCTTCTACTCCATAGAAAGTGAGATTCTTACCTCTAGGTTTTAGAACTGAGGGTGGACTTCTGTTATCATTCTTGCCACCATGTATTATAGCCATTTGTTGGTAAGCTCTTCTAGAACATTCTTTTATTTATCTATTTGTTTTTAATGTATTGGCTTTCTCCACTGTGCCAGATACAGTGTTACTGTTAAGGATTCAGATGTGAAATCCATATTGTCTCCATTCCCAAAGAGCTCACAATCTAATAAAAAAAGGGACTGTATTTATCTCTGAATTTTTAACATCTTACAGCAAATTAATAGAGATTCAATAGATTTCATTAAGTGAGTCAAATACACAATACTAATTTTCTGAGCATTTATGAGGAACAGTGCACTCTGAGGGAAGAAAAAATGTCCTCTGGTGTCTTGCATATGGTGGGTATACTATGAGTGCTTGGAAACAAGGATAAGGCATGAATTTTCCCCTGGATTTTTATGATCTGCTTTGGAATATCTATATCTGTGTCTGTACATGAGTGGAACATGATTGCATTTGAAGTCCCATGTAGAAAGTAGATGATAAGTGATACATATGTTTAACATAATGAAAGGTAATCATGAGGTGGGGTAGTTAAGAAAGACTTCAGTAAGAACATGGGTTCTGAATTGTGAATTAAAGGATTAATATGATTGGGTTAGGGGTTGGGGGAGAGGCATGGAGGAGGTGATGCTTATGAATATAGGTGGGAATATAGGAATGGATAAGAAATTTTTGGAGGTGAGTAGAGAAGAAAGAAAGAAGGGAACTAATGCTTAATGAGCACCTCTCCTCAAGGCCATGCCTGACTTTACCCATGTCACACACAATTATCTCTTGTCCTTCCCACATCTAGGCTGTATGCTCCTGGAGACAAGGACCTTTACTATTTGACCACCACTGTATCCCCACACTGAGCAGCATATCTTGTACATTGTAGATACTCATAAATAGTTGTTAATAGGGATTAAGGACACCATAAAGTAGACACCATTGTATCCATTTTACAATTAGGAAGACTACAGTTCAGGAAAGGACAATGACTTGCCCAATGTCCAAGCCAGTCGTTAAACTGTGGCCCCTGGACCACATCATCAATATTCTCTAGGAACTTGTTAGAAGGGAAAATTCTTCAGAACTATGGAATTGGAAATCCAGGTGATTGACTCATGAGAAAGTGTGAGACCTACCCATTCTGGATAGAAAGTGGCAGGCTGAGGTTTTCCTGCTTAAAATTCTACACTTGGTCTGTCTGCAGTCAAAGAATTCGAATTTAAGGCTACATTGCCTGAAGTTTGTCTTGTGGGACATTTTCTAATGTCCCTAATGTTGATAAATATTACTTGACAAAATAAAAATTTTCATGGCCAAAGATGTTTGAGAAACACTGGGTTAAGTCAGGTGAAGCAAGTGTCTTTACTGTAGAGTTTATCTGAGCCCATAAGGCACACTATACCATGAATCTCTAAAAAGGGAATGGAATTTTCCATCTTTTATGAGGCAGTGTGGTGTAATGAGTGTGGGCTTTGGTGTTGGGCCACTTGTATTCAGATTCTTTATCACTGACTATCTTTGTGACCTCCGACAACTCTGCTTCCCCCCCACCCCTCTATTTCTTGGTTTCCTAACCTGTAAGTGGATAATGATAATTGCTCCTTCACGGACTTTTTATGGAGATATTAAGTAAGATAGTACAAGTAAAACATTTATCATAATGCCTGGTATGTAATTAGTTTGCAATACATATTAGCCATAATAATTATTCTTAGTGTTGATATTATCAGTGCTTTTAGAAAGTACTGCAGCTTGGCTCACTCAACACCCAGGTCCAGCCCCTTCTGAGTGCATCTTCCTACCCTGACTGGAAATCTAAAAACTTCATCTGCGGGACATCCTTGAGCTAGGGAGCAATCTTTTGACCCTAGTTTATGCTACACAAGCACACTTAAATTTTGGAAGGAAGAAGAGGTAATGAGAGGAGGCAGCCCATTCGGGTGACTGAATCTTTTGGAAAGGAAAAATGAGAGGTGTTTCGCTCTTTGGGGGAAGTTGAGGCAGAGCTTTAATGTCCGGGGTTGGCAGCATGAGTCCCCTTTGGCAGGTGGTGGCAGTGGGAGCGGGGATTCAAAGTGTGGTTCCCAGACTGGTACTGGCATCAGAGAAAGAGCTAGTGAGCGAAGCAGGAACTCAGGCCACACTCTAGACCTGCAGAGTCAGAATGTGTACTGACCAGATCCCAAGAGATCTGTGTACACATTACAGTTTGAGAAACTCTCACTGGAGTCCTACGGGCCATGTCCATGGAGCAACGAGACACCTTTGTTGGCTGCATGTTAGCATTGACATTCAGTTCTCACACGCTGTTTTTGTAAAACTCATTCTGCTCAAATCATCTAGTATGGCTCCTATTTTCTGCAATGGAAGTTTTGACCATATAACCACAGAAATCTTCTTTTTGCGGGGGAGGGGTTAGCCTGTGACACTTTGGAAAGCGCTTTTGTAAAACAACAGGGAATTAAAGGCTGCTTGTGTCATGTGGGACCAGATTTTTAAGGGAGGTCATTTTGTTCTCTTGAATCTGTTGCTCATAAAGGCAAAAGGAGCTTTGCATTAGCAAGTGTAAAAAGCCTCAACTGGCAGAACTGGCTTGTATTTAAAACAATCTGGAAATTTTCAGTGGAGGCACTAATTTGTTTCCATGCATTTTGGGTAAACATTTATTTCTCCTTACAGAAACCTTACTTCATATGTGCACATTGTCTCAGTCATCTATAGGAAGACCCTGAGGTCATGTGTTAGAAACTGACCCAAGCCTGTTGGGTTAAGCACACATCTTAGATTTTCTTTGGTAGAAAACAGTAGGTTCAAAGAGTTTGGGTGGGAGAGTTTTAGCTGCTTCCTCAGAACCCTGTTACCAGGTCATTCTCAAAGCTAATCTCAGACCAAATTCTTCCATATGTGCAAATGTTTCTTAAAAAAAATAAAAAAATAAAATATATATATATATATATGAAGGCTGACACCAAAGCCTTCATCCATGTATTTTCTAAAGTTGATGAAGTTCCAGCTTTTAGCCTTCCTAGGTTTTGTAAACACGATTTTGAGTAAAATGTGGCTTCCAGGGCGAACATGTTAACTTTCGAGAGGTGGTGTTCTGTGACCCTTCAGCCAACAGGAGCCATCCAGGATGAAAGGTAGAGGTAGCATCTTTAATAAGAGTCTAAGCTGTAGGCCTTGCTGGAGTCTTCCATCTGGCACATGCAATGCCAATTCAAGGATGTGGGGGAATCTCTAAACTATTTTAGCCAATTTTTATGCATTTTGCCACCAGGAGCCCATTTCTAACATTTGTCTTACTAATTAACCAAATGCCAGTTCCATCAACTAAAAGCATTGATGGCATTTGCTCTGCTAAATAACAAAGCTTTGGGATTGATTGTAGCTATTGCCATGGTAAGCTTCTTCGGAAGGATAGCCTTTCTGATGTCATACCAGCTGATCAACTTTGCAATGTATATGCTTGATAAGAATGTTTGCAGGGGCCCCTGAGTTGTAACTCTTGACCTGTTATACACACAGATTTTCATTTATGATTATGATTATGCACACATAATTTATGGTGCTTAAATTATGGGTAATTTAAATGCATGGAGGTGAATTGGTTTGGACAGAGCTCTAGGTTAATAGGGAAACCGAGTTTGAGTCTTAAGAATGAATTTATCAATTTGTTCTTTTACTCACTGATTAGTGAGCCTGTACCAGGTACTGAGGCCCAGAGATTAAAAGACTCAAGGGGGCTAGAGTCTGCAGAAAAGAATATGCAATGAAAACAACATGGCAGATACTATGGCAGGCGAGCCCCTGGTGCTGTGGTCATGTTGGTAATGGGTGGAGAATGAAGGGGTGGAGTGAAATGGGTGCTGTCCCTGAGGGAGTGACTTCCTGAGAAATCGACATTTAAGGTGTTTTAAGGATGAGCAGAATTTGGCCAGTCCATACAGGGAGATAAAGGAGGGTGGTGGTGATAATGTTCAAATAATGACAGTGTGCTTTCAAATCCACTTAAGTAATGGTGAGACCAATAAGATTATATGTTTTACCTTCCTTCATCCTCTCATTTTGGGGTAGAAAGCAATGAAAGGAGTTTGGGCTGTTATATATCATGAACTGGAACTAATTGCTTTAGAATCAGAAAATCAGAGAATCATAGAATTTTAAGTGCCCCGTTGAAGACTCTTCACTAGGAATAAACTTTCTTGTTCTTTATCATCACTGAATGAATTTTCCCCCTCTTGGGAGGAAGTAAAGCAAAGGTTTCCAGAGCATGTTGTTGTTGTTATTTATTTTCAGTTATTGAAGTGATCTGATTCCTCATACTACAATTTCTTGTGCTGTATTCCTCATAGCTTTCTGTTCAAATCCTTTTTCTGTTACCTATCTTAGTCCTCAACAAAATGATTCCACTTTCTAAGCCCCTGCAGGGGTCATGAGATTGATTTTATTTATCATGAATTAAATAATTTGTGAACGCCTAATCCAGAGTTTGTCACATAACAGAAGCTCCTACATGATAATCACAAAATACTGTATTGCTAATGATATTCATAATAACATTTTAAAATTATAACTTTCTGTTGTCTGCCATACTACACAGACAAGCAGAAGACTTATAGTGATGGGATTGGCCTAGGCCAGGAGTCACTGAAATAGTGATCTATCCTGGGTCTTGAATTTCCTTTTAGTTCTGGAACTGAGCTCAGAAAGTCATCTTTATGTGGGAGTAGCTCATTTGACATTCCAAGCAAACATGCTATTTGGCATAAGTCTTCGTGCTGCCTTACACTCATCCTAACAAGTGTACTCCTACACGCCCATCGCCTGTTTAACCCATCCCCCACCTACCTCCATTTCTCACTTGCTGGCAGCCCTCCTCCATGTTGATCCTCCTCCCTGGCTTCCAGCGCTCAGGTCCAGGATCTCTCCCTCAAGAATGTCTACTCCATTCCTAGATAGTTAAGAAGGATCCAACTCGTTCTTTCAGTGGAAAGAACACACACACACTTCAAAATTTGAAAGACCTATTATCCACCTTGGCTCTGAATAAAGAGTGTGACCTTGGGCAAGTAACTTCATGTCTCCAGACTTCTAGTTCCTCAGTTGTAGGGTGGGTATGAAATACGGCGCATGTCAAGAATTGCTGGGGTTGGGGGGCCTGGGTGGCTCAGTGGGTTAAAGCGTCTGCCTTCGGCTCGGGTCATGATCCCAGGGTCCTGGGATCGAGCCCCACATCGGGCTCTCTGTTCAGCAGGGAGCCTGCTTCCTCCTCTCTCTCTGCCTGCCTCTCTGCCTGCTTGTGATCTCTGTCTGTCAAATAAATAAATAAAATCTTAAAAGAAAAAAAAAAAAAGAATTGCTGGGGTTGAGGGAGATGGTGTGTGTAACACATTTCCTACAGTGTTGGTGCATAGTTGATGCTCAGGAAGTAAGTGATTGATATTATTTTTTATTGTTTTTATTATAAAGTTCTGATACTAACTTCTCTCCTGATAATAGAAAAAAATGAGTGTGGTTTTTTTTCTTTTGGAGTACTAAGGAGGAGATAGTAATCTATGTATGTTTTTTGATCTTCCATTGTCTCACTTGTTAGTTTCACTGGATTCTTAGCATTTCCATAGAGATCAGACCCCCGCATCCTTCCTGCATGGTGTCAGAGATAGGAGACCTAGTATTTAGATAAGCCTGATTTATTAAATGCATTCTTTAAAGTTTTGTTAAATCCAGTTGGTTTTTGTTTATTTGTTTAGTAAGCCCTACGCTCATCGTAGGGCTCAAACTCATGACCCCAAGATCAAGAATCAAAAGTTACATGCTCTCCCAAGTGAGCCAGGCAGGTGCCCCTATTAAATGCATTTTGAAGACAAGGAAACAGAGCTATGGAATACATGGGGGTGGGTGAGACCTAGAACTAGAACAAAATTGGTCCTTAAAAAGCAATTTGGTCTAGGGTTTAGAATGTTTTCAAAAGTGAGTTTATGCAGAGAAAGGAGAACCCTTCTACACTGTTGGTGGGAATGCAAGCTGGTATAGCCACTCTGGAAAACAGTATGGAGGAGCCTCAAAAAGTTGAAAATAGAGCTACCTTACAACGAGCAATTGTACTACTGGGTATTTACCCTAAATATACAAATGTAGTGATCCAAAAGGGCACATGCACCCCAATGTTTATAGCAACAATGTCCACAATAGCCACACTATTGAAAGAACCTAGATGTCCATCAACAGATTCATGGATAAAGAAGATGTGGTATATATTTATATACAGTGGAATACTATGTAACCATCAAAAAAAAGAAATCTTGCCATTTGCAACTATGTAGATGGAACTGGAGGGTATTATGCGAAGCAAAATAAGTCAATCAGAGAAAGACAATTATCATATGCTATCTCTGGTATGAGGAATTTGAGAGGTAGGGCGGGGGTTTGTAGAGGGTAAGAAAGGGAAAAATGAAACAAGATGGGACCGGGGAGGGAGACAAACCATGAGTTTTTTTTTTTTTTTTAAGATTTTATTTCTTTATTTGACAGACAGAGATCACAAGTAGGCGGAGAGGCAGGAAGAGAGAGAGGAGGAAGCAGGCTCCCTGCTGAGCAGAGAGCCCGATGCGGGGCTCACTCCCAGGACCCTGGGATCATGACCTGAGCCTAGGGCAGAGGTTTTAACCCATTGAGCCACCCAGGCACCCCAAACCATGAGACTATTAATTTCAGGAAACAAACCAAGGGTTGCTGGGGGTGGGGGTGGGAGGGATGGGGTGGCTGGGTGATGGACATTGGGGAGAGTATGTGCTATGGTGAGTGCTGTAAATTGTGTAAGACTGATGAATCACAGACCTGTACCCCTGGGGCAAATAATACATTATATGTTAATAATTAAAAAAAAAAAAGTAGGTTTAAAAGCTCAACTGATGTAACCTGTTAGAATCAACAGCAGCAGCAGTACACCTTGACATTACTCTTTCCTTCCTCCCACTCTGAGGGGGTGGAGTGGTGCTGAGGGGAAGGAGAAGAGAAGGGGATGGGAGTAAGTACTAACACAAAAAGGACCAAGCTGGCCCAAGGCCTGAGGGGAGAGAGGAAGACTCAGCCTTAATTAATTCCTTCCTTCCAAAGAATCGGTGGCCTTGGAAAGAAGCAATAATAGAAGGTAACCCTGGAAACAGCTAGAAAGACACCCTGGCTCTGGGAACTGAATGGAGACAGGGAGCAATTTAAGGGTGAGGTGGCCAAGAACAGCCCAGAAGTGAACCAAATGGGGACTTGCTCTGACCACAAACTTAGGGGAACATGGATACTTTCCTCTACTCTTATTTTCCCTACCACCACATGTAGGGAAAAACATATTTGTGTACATATCGTGTTGCAGGCACAGAAACTCTAAGTCACACATACAATTACTTTTGCAGGCTATTGACTTTTCACAGGACTTAGGAATGAAGGGTAGAAGGAAGGCGGGACGGATAAACAATAGTCACAGCTGACTCGGTTGAGATGGTTTTGCCAGAAGCGCATTTTCCACTGCCAGATAGGTTAGGTGCCAAACAATATTGAAATAAGAACAGATACTAGATATCACTATGTTGCAGGTATGTTCTTGGGAACTTTATAAATGTTGTTGTTAATAAGCCTCAGAGTAACCATTTGTCATAGGTCCTGTTATTCCCATTTGCAGAAATAAACTCCTAAGATTAACTGACTTGCACAGAGTCACACGACTAGCAAATGGTTCAAATTGTGATCTGCTTCCAAAGCCATTGTCCCTTTCCCCTCATCATGCTGCGTTTGGAGTCCAGTCCTTAGAGACTCAAGGGTCCCCTTGGCTGTTGGAGAGTGATAGTGAATCTAGTACAACCCTTATCTGGCAGTTGTTTCCAAGAATGATGCCAGGTTTTTTTTTGTTGTTGTTCAATGGAAACCTTCTCCTCCATTGTGTAGCTGCTCCCTCTCTTTCTCCTCCTCATCCTCTCTTCTCTTTTCCCACTTTTAGCCCATGAGAATTTCAAGGAAAATGAAATCCGTATGTTTTTGATTCATTTGCACTTAACTCATCAAAATATGATTTTGAGAGAGAGTAGATTTGCAGAGAAGTAAATTTTAAAGCCCTTTGTCCCTGGAAAACAGGATGTCTACTCTGGCCAAAATCATAAAAACTTCAAACTTCAAGTGTTAGGATTCAGTTTAATACACAGAAATAATGTGATTTGAGGGAGCTGTAATTTTAGACCAACACTTTTCTGCAAGCCAAGTACAAGAGGATATGCACACACGTTAGTGCTATCAGCTGAAGGCTTGGAAGTGCCTGGTTAAGTAAATGTCTACTACTGCCATTGTTAGCATAAAGGATATTGACATTGTGGGCAAAATAACATTCACATTTTAGGATTGGAAGGAATGTCAGAAGTCATATCACTCCATACTCTCAGTTTATGGTTGAGGAAACTGAGGCCCAGTGAGATCTGGATCTATGCTCAGATCACAGAGCTGGATCTAACCTCCTGAGTACCAGACTCCAAGTTCATTGCTCATTTTCTTGGCTTGCTGTAAACCAAAACTGAAACCGACCCCACGTGACATTGCATTACTTTTACTAAAAATCTCTCCAAAATAACACTATCTTTATTTTTTAAGTGCTTTTTAAATTTTAATTCCAGTATAGCTAACATACAGTGTTATATTAGTTGCAGGTGTACAATATAGTGATCCAACAAGTCCATTCAACACCTGGTGCTCATCACAAGTGCATCCTTAATCTCCATCACCAATTTCCCCTATCCCCCCATCCACCTCCCCTCTGGCAACCATCAGTTTATTCTCTATTGTTAAGAGTTTCTTTCTTGGTGTGTCTCTCTTCTTTTTCCCTTTGCTCATTTGTTTTGTTCTTAAATTCCACACATGAGTGAAATCATATGCTAATTTTTTTCCGTCTTATTTCACTTAACATTATACTCTCTAACCCCATCCATGTCATGGCAAGATTTCATTCTTTTTAGGACCCGAATAATATTCTATTGTATGTATATACCAAATCTTCTTTATCCATTCAACTCTAAATGACGCTTGGGTTGCTTCCATAACTTGGCTATTCTAACTAATGCTTCTATAACATGGGGGTGCTTATAAACCTTTGATTTAGGGTTTTTTTTTAAATTTTGGGGTAAATACCCCATAGAACAATTAAATACTGGGTCATAGGGTAGTTCTATTTTTAACTTTTGAGGAACTTCCATATGGTTTTCCAGAGTGGCTGCACCAGTTTGCATTCCCACCAACAGTGCACAAGGGTTCCTTTTTCTCCACAAATTTGCCAACACATGTTGTGTCTTGTGTTATTGATTTCAGCCATTCTGGCAGGTGTAAGGTGTATCTCATTGTAGTTTTGTTTTATATTTCCCTGATGGTGAGTGATGTTGAGCATCTTTTTGTGTGTCTGTTGGCCTTCTGGATATCTTCTTCTTCTTTTTTTTTTTTTTTTAAAGATTTCATTTATTTGACAGACAGAGCTCACAAGTAAGCAGAGAGGCAGGCAGAGAGAGAGAGGAGGAAGTAGGCTTCCTGCTAAGCAGAGAGCCCGGTGCAGGGCTCGATCCCAGAACCCCGGGATCATGACCTGAGCTGAATGCAGAGGCTTTAACCCACTGAGCCACCCAGGCGCCCCTTCTGGATGTCTTCTTTGGAGAAATGTCTGTTCATGTCTTCTGCCCATTTTTAGTTGGATTATTTGCTTTGGGGGTGTTGAGTTGTATCAGTTCTTTATATATTTTGGGTACTAATCCTTTATCAGTTATGTCATTTACAAATATCTTCTTCCATTCTGTAGGTTGTCTTTTAGTTTTATTCTTTCCTTCACCATGCAGATTTTTATTTTGATGTAGTCCCAGAAGTTTATTTTTGCTCTTATTTCCCTTGCCTCAGAAGACATATCTAGAAAAACGTTCACCAGTATCAGAGACATTACTGCCTATGCTCTGTTCTAGCATTTTTATGGTTTCGGGTCTCACATTTAGGTCTTTAATCCATTTTGAATTTATTTTTGTGTATGATAAAATACCACCATGTTTGATTCATATGCTGGACTAACAATTTTAAAAATAAATAGTATCTCCTATCTCTAGGGAAAAAGATAAAAATGTATGTCAGCATTAAAAATAACCCTAATTCACTTGAGAAAACGACACTTAAACTTCACCCACAATGGAGTATATCACTGGTGGTAGTAGATATTCCTTTACACATGAAAGGTAGGAAACAAATAGCGGAAAATAACCAATCTGTGTCAGGAAACTTATATAAGTTTCAGTAATCATAGCAACAATATTCTAATTAATATTTGAGAGGTATTATGCATGTTATTTGTGGGTCAGTGTTTATAGTCAGAGTCAGATCTGACTATGTAATTAACTATGTTAATCTTGGTCAAGGACAAATTATGTTAACCTAGGCAAGTTATGCCTCAGTAGAAACATCTTGAGAATGGGCTTGATGGCAGAGGGTCATGAAGATTATGCACCACACATAGCCTGTGCCTCTAATGTGCACAGCAGGGCACACTGACGGTGATAGCATTGAATGCTTACAGCAACGTACCAGGTACCTTCCTGAGCAATTTGTAGTTATTTATCTCATTCTTAACAACATCACTATCAAAGTAGACATTATTACCATCTTCATTTCATAGGTAAAGAAACTGGTTTAGGGAGATTAATACAGGCCAGATTAATAAGAACAGAGACTCCAACCAAAAACTGACTTCATAGCATGTCTCTTTAATCACTCAATTATTTTTATTATTAAGATACCAGATAATTTCAATGCGATGCCACAATCCGCTTAGGATATAGGGATTATTCTCTCTCTCTCTTACAGGTGAAAAAAAATGCTGCTTGCAGAATTTAAAGTTTAATGAGGTTAAAAAAATAAATAAAATAAAATAAAATAAAATAAAATAAAATAAAGTTTAATGAGGTTAATAAGCAGCAAAGTGAAAACCAGGGTCCTCTTTTCAGATTCTAAGTCCTGTGCCCATTCCAGTGGGTCCTGCTTCCTCTCAGGGAAAGTTTGATCAAGACATGGGAGTCCAGGAAGGGCTGATTAAAAACAAAAGATTCCAGAGATTGCTTGGGGTTTGGGAACTGGATAGGGTGCTGGAAACCTTGAGCCGGGGCCGCTGTGCTTACATCTCCATGCCCTCCTGCGGAGTCCTGTAAAGCTATTTATTAACTGTGCTCCCTGGCCTGTCCTCCGCCTGGAACCACAAGGCTTTGAGAGTTCCAGCAGCTTATCTAAATTTGATCTTTCTGAGCAAATTGGAGTGGCTTCTCTATTCCAGCCGCCTTGTCTAGACCAAGTCTGAGGGGAAGGTTGCTTCCGGGGGCTCCAGTGTGCGTGGCAGCCCCTGACACATGAACTTGTCTCACTGCAGCTCTCCCTTACAAGGACCTCAGAACACGTCCTTATCTTTCCTCTCACTTCCACTCATGCTTCTTGGAGGCGTTCTTACCAGGACTTGGAAAAGAGAAGGGGAGGGTTTTCACTTTGGGTTTTTCAAAGGAGTTTTTCACTGAGTTTAATGAAGTGAGTACTTACTGAGTGTGTGTCCTGTGTCAGGCCAGTGCTAAAGACTAGGGAGACCGAGATAAGTAAAAGCAAGTTATTTTGTTTTTGTCTTCTTTTATCCCTGTTGAAATCAGAGTCCAGGCAGAAAAAAACAGGACCCAGCCAGGAAGTTTAATGGGAGGATTTAACACACTGAACTGGTGACAAACTTGTTAAAAGAGCCAAAATGTCAAATGGGGACAGTAAGGCCCCCTAGAGATGAGGAACATAAGAATAAGCTTCTTGCATTCTTCGGACTGTAGGCACTAAGGGGAATGACAGTGGTCACAGAATCCAGCCAAGAAGAGCACTGAACAGGATCTGGGTATGGAGAGAGAAGGGCTGCGACAGGAAAGAAGAGGACAACACAGATGGAGAGACCCCTGGAACAGTAAGAGAGGGGGCGGAAATAGACTGGCATACCCCCTCCTCCCACCTGTCCACCAGCCGCCAGTGCCTCCCACGGCTAAGGAGAACTGAAGCCAGTTGGCACAGGGACCTGGGAACTAGAATTTTGCAGGGTCAGCTCCCCACACTGCAAGCCCCAGCAGGGTGGGCGGTGGATAGCACAAACCTCCCAAACGTCTCCTTCCTCTTTTCTACATCCCTGCCACCTTCCATCCCTCAGCCTTTATATCATGGGATGACAAAGCGGCTTGACTGGGTAAAAAGGTTTGCTCCAGCTTTAAGTGCAAACCGTCCAGTTGCCTTCCCAATCAGATCTGAACGTCTTACAGTGCACACATACTTCTCTGTGGCGTCATTCTTCTTGCTGTTCCTGTCTCTCCTTTCCCCAATTGTCCGACACCACCTGGCTCCTGAGAAACCAAGATCAGTGCATTCCCTTTCATCTTTCCTCCTTTCTTTTGGCCAGCTTGTTCGCTCTAGATGTCCGGATTTCACCCCCTCTTTATAGTGTTTATTCATTCAATAGACATTTCCTAGGTTCTCTCAGGTGTCAGAATTCTGAAAAACAGACATAAGATGGGATCCTTGCTCCGAGAGTGATTCTGGTGCCTTCTTCCCTCCTGGAGGATTAGATCCTGATAATACAGGACATTTACACAAAGAGCAAGAAGAGACACAGGGGAGCACAACTTGAGTCTTGAGAGTATGTCAAAGATTAAATTAGGAAGTCAGGTTCAACTGTCACTTTCTATTGGGAGGTACAGATGAGAAATTAGAGGTCAAGCTAGAGGTAAGAAGGTAGGTTATCACTAGATGGGACCAAAACAAAGGAGCTGAAGGCATTTGTAGTAAGTAGGCTGGAAGTAGTTTGAGTTCATCTTAGTTGACTTAGCGACATGATGAGCTGGATGGTTTTAAAGGCATAGGATGGCCCTCACCATTTACAGAGTGGTGGAGATTGTCTGAGCATGAATATTCCTTTAAGCCAGGGCTTGGCCAACTTTTTCTAAATGGGCCAGATAGTAAAATGTGTAGGCTCTGCTGGAAACATGGTCTCTGTTACAATGACTCAACTTTACCATTGCAAAAGTAGCCACAGACAGTACACAAACAAATGGGTGTATTTGGGTTCTTTTAAAATTATACCTACAAAAATAGGTATTGGCCTATGGGCCAATTTCTGCCAAGCTAGCAGACCTGTCTCCACATCTCATAGCTGGCGCTACGTGCAGGTGAGGCTTTGGCAATCTTACATCGCCATCTGACTCAGTCCTGAGGGCCTGTCTTTATTCATTTTGTGCCATGCTTCCCCGCCCATTCCTGACCTTCTTCACTTCTCACCTCACCATCAATTAATTTTTTTTTTTTTTTTTGGTTAATGGTTTTACCACATTCCTTAGAGCTGATGTTCAACACTACGTCTCCAGTGTTGACATCCTTCTTCCTATTTTAGAAATTCTTCTCCCATTAACTCCAGTTACATTGATTGAACTTGTACTAAGCATCCAGAATTAAGCCAGGTGCTTTATGTTTATTTAATCTCTATTAGACTTTTTGATGTTTACATTAATTCTGTGAGATAGGTATTACTCCTTTAATTCAACAAATGATGAATTTGAAGTGGAGAAGTTCAATGCTTTATCCAAGGAGATTGTGAATGGCATAGCTGGAATTTTAAATATATTTAAATAAAATAAATAAAAAGCACATGAATTTAAATAAAAAGCACCTTTTCCCCCCTCTCAGTATACCTCCAAATCACATCTTAATTTTTATGGGATCACAAAGATCTGGCATTCAGATTCACACAATTCCTCTGCAAATATCAGGAACAGGGTATGGAGAGAGACATGTTTGTATAAATGAGATGGCAGTGAGCTGAGTGTCACACCTCCTGGGCTCAGGCCTGACCTGGCTCCATCAGGAGGCCTGCAGGAGCCCTACCCAAGCCCCCCTGTTCTCTGCTGTTCATCCTTTCTTGCTTTCCCTGGAAATAATCAATTTGCCTTAATGCTCATGATCTTGCTACTGTATTTAGAAATTTTGCAGAACTATTCACTTAATAGTTATCTTTAGGATTTGAACATAGGTGCCTAAATTTCTAATATTCTAATAAAGTGTAATGTTAATCAGTGTCTATATTCTGCTCTCAAAAGAGATGTGGACCTAACATCTCTCTGCAGACACCCTACTTCAACCACCATGAGATGGTTATCGAATTTTAAAAGATCGAATTTTATACTTCCGGCTTAAACACTCATGTAAATATTGCTGTTCTTATTCATATTATACTCAATACTTTAGATTTCCAAGTTTGCCAATTTTAATTTTTCTTATGCTTTTTACGTCTCCTCCTATATAATAGATTTTTTTTCCTTAGCAAAGCCCCAAAGATAAGAATGTGGTTGGGGAGTGGTTTCTTGGTGGTTATTTTGTTTTTGTTTATATCTTCCTTTTTCTTACCATTGTCATTATTTCCTTTAATTCTTAGAACACTTATAACATGTTTGTTACATCCCTTTTTAGATCACAAAAGTACTTCTAATCCTCATATTTTAATTTTCCCATTTTGGAGGATTTGTGATCCTTCTTCCATGCACTGATTTATATCCATGTTTTGGAATTGTGCTTTGGGAGTTAATCTTCATCACTTCTCAGCCTTTTGGCTAAAATCCCAAGTGTGGGATTTCATCTTCTGGTGAATGATCTTATGTAGGTTTTTCTCTCACCTTGCATTGGGGTGTGAGCTTCCCATCTGGATTGTCACCTGAACATCATCCTTGACCTTTCTAAACTCTTTTTATTTATAGTATTTGAGAAAGAGAGAGTGAGAGAGGGGGAAGGGCAGAGGGAGAGAGAGAACCCCAAGCAGACTCCCTGCTGGGTGCAGAGCCCAATGAGGGGCTCCATTCCATGACCCTGAGATCACGGCCTAAAGTGAAACCAGGAGTCAGCCTCTCATCTGACCAAACCACCCAGTCGCCCCATGACCTTTCTAAACTCTTTACTGCATCTCAGAGTAAAGTGTGAGAATCCTTGCATTTCCCAGAATCCTTTGGGAAGGATTTGACAATGATGAACATTGACACAAGATTTGGAAGAGGCAAAGCTGCTCTCCAGCCACAGCTGCTGCTCTAAGATGCAAGAGCACAGTCAGTGTGTTCTGTCTAGTCTCCTGAGCAGGAATTGAGCACATTTCTGCTGCAAAGGACCAGGTATAAATATTTTAGACTTTTCAGGCCATATAAGGTCTCTTTTACCTAGTTCTTCCTCCTTTTAACCTCTCTTTTATCTGTATACATACAGATATATACACATATGGGTGTGTATATATACATTATATATATATATGTGTGTGTGTGTGTGTGTGTGTGTGTGTATATATATATATAAATTTTTTTCCCTTAGTTAGCTGCCAGTACAGTAATGGGCTATGGTCCAGGTCTAGCCCACAGGCTATCGTGTTCTGATTCCTGCTCTAAAGACTCTCTCACTCTGGGCAACCAGACTCCCTGGGGGCAGTCAGCCTGCTATCCTGTACTTCCAGATCCTGAAGGCTAGAGGTGGCCGTCCTGATCTTATTCTCCACATCCTTCCAAGGCTGTGAGAGATCCTAAATTCCCTAAGATAGCATCTGGTTTCCTATTCAAAGCCGACAAGGTGCTTTAATGCTGGTCCTTGAGCAGACACTGTAGAGTTCACATAGTAAATTGGTTTCTCTGATTTCTGGGATTTGGGTTTTCTACAGTAATAAGTTGGGTCTGCTCCTGGTAAGGCACAATTTTAGAATTCCCATTTCATGCTGCGGTTCTACCCTCAGCCAGAGTAAGTCGGCTTTCTTCTAGCTCTGGCCTGCTGCTACTTTATGGAGATTTTCATATCCTCTTTCATGGACAGAAGGCCTATCCCAACTCTATGTCGAAGCAGGGGTCTTAGCTTCAGATCCCTATAGCGACCTGGGTCTTGGTCTAGTATTTTTACAACGTAACCATTGAAATTTTAGTTCCTGAGGTTTGTGTTGGGTTAATCCCCTTGGGGGCAATTCAGCTTCAGCTTCCACTAACCACTGGGGTTCCCTCTAAATTTCTGGCATAGGGAGATTTCCTTCCTTGCTTTGTAGTTGGTTTGTATATTTTTTAAAGAATGCTTTATCCAGAATTTCTCTCATTTTAAACTGTGGAGGGGGTAATTTTACCATGTACTCTATCTGCCCTCTTGACCTGGAAGCCCAGTGTTCACATCTGCGAAGTAAGAGGGTTCTGTTAAATGATTCGCAAAGTCCCTTCAAGTACTCTTCTGTTCGTAGTTACTACATCTAGGCACGTTGTATTTATATATAAATATTGCTGCCAACACTCAGACACATGTGCTGGCTCAGTGGTTATTTATCATTGAAGGAAGACTATTAGTAGGAAGTTAAGCCAGCACACATTTAATATTTGGCAAGGGAAAGGAGGAAAACAATGTGGCCAATATGTTGCATGCAATGATTGAATTCATCCTGTTAACCAGTGCTAGTGAATCCAAAAACTCCTTCCACATCATCTGTTGTTTACAAAGGTATCACTCATTTGGGAAAGCAAAGAGGTATTAAAGAGCACAACACAGACCACACTTGTTACCTGGGCTCTAGTTCTCCACATTCAGCAGCCTATGAGGTGTTTAGGACTGTCCACAGCAGAAATGCTCAGATTCCACACACTCCTGTTCCTCTCCATTGGAGAGTTAATCCTTTAATTAATTCATGCATTCATCATACAGTAACTGAATTCTTGCTATGTGCCAGGCATGAGGTTTAGTGCCAGAGATACTAGAGTCCATGAGGAAGTCCCCATTCCACGCCTCACAGAGCCCATGGTCACAGGGGAAGACAGATATGGAACATAAGCCACAGGCTTGTTGATTGAGACTAAAGATTAAGTAAAGGGTTCCATGAGAGTGTACAAAAGGAGGAGCTTAACTGATGTGGAAGGTTCTGGAAGGTGAACCTACACAAGTAAATTTCAGGCTGAGACCGGAAGTCTGAGTGTTAGCCAAGCAAAGACATGAAAGAGAGAGAGCTTCTTTTTTGAGCCACTGTATAGACGGTGGTTCCATTTACTGGGAGAGAGAAAGGGGGGCCAGGGAAAAAGAGGAAGACATACACACACACACACACACACACACACACACACAGACTGAGACAGAGATTAAAGGGGAAAGGAGAGGAGGGATGAGAGAGGAGAGGAGAAAGACCGCGGTTCAGCTACAGAAATGTCATTAATGGAGCAGACAGAGCTTTGGAACTGGGGAGATCCAGTTTTAAAAGTAGGTTCTGATAAGTCAATCAGAGGACAATTATCATATGATCTCTCTGATATGAGGAATTTGAGAGGCAGGGCGGGGAGTCATTGGGGGAAAGGAAGGAAAAAAATGAAACATAACAGATTCTTAATCTCAGGAAACAGGGCGCCCGAGTGGCTCAGCTGGTTAAGCGACTGCTTCAGCTCAGGTCATGATCCTGGAGTGCCAGGATCGAGTCCCACATCGGATTCCTGCTCTGTGGGGAGTCTGCTCCCTCCGACCATCTCCCCGTTCATGCTCTCTCTCACTCTTCAAATAAATAAATAAAATCTTAAAAAAAAATTAATCTCAGGAAACAAACTGAGGGTTGCTGAAGGGTTGGCGGGGATAGAGTGGCTGGGTTATGGACATTGGGGAGGATATTTGCTATGGTGAGTGCTGTGAAATGTGTAGGACTGATGATTCACAGACCTGTACCCCTGAAACAAATAATATATGTTAATTTTTAAAAAATAGGTTTTGTCACTTTCCTGCTCTGTGCATATAGACAAATGACTTAAAATTTCTGTCCTTAAGTGCCTTATCTATTAAATGAAGATAATATCAGCTTTCAATGTAGTTAAAATGCTCTATGAAGATTAAATGCCTAATGAATGTCATACACAGTAGGTAGTCAGTAAGTGGTATTTCTCACCTGTCCTCCGTCTAGCCAGTCTTATCTCTCAAATCATTGGTTGAGAGAATAGTAGTGAGTGACAAGAATTCAAGCCCGGGAAACTGAAGACTAGAGCTTTGCTTATTAGTAAATTGCTGTGTGACATTGGGTGAGTGACTGCCCCTCTCTGTGTCTCTGGCTCCCTCTATGTAGTGAGGGAATCAGTCTGGATGACTTCTGAAGCTCCTGCTAATTGAATAAATCAATGATACTACAATCAGAATGTCTATAGATCTCAGAGGATCCTCTAGAAAAATATCTTGTGGGCACAGGATTAGGGCCGAGAGAGATGGCAAAGGTACAAAAAAATCTATTTCCATTTCATTCAAAACAACATGAATCATCTTCTCAGTAAGTAGCCTTCCTTTACTGATGTCAGAGACATGCCAACTGCCTTAAAGGGCTTGCACTTCACTCTCCTTATCAGATCTTACTGGTGAGAGATGTGTGTACTGGTTTCTTAAAACCAATAGCTTCATGGGATGGGTGTGCCTGAAGGAGAAACTCATGAAAAACGAGAATGCCACAAAGCTGTATTTTCAGGATAGTGCAGAGAAGCAAGAATCTGTTTTTCATTAGAAATGAGAACGTTTTCCTAGATGGTGCAGGCAGCCTTAAGTGTAGTATTCTAGAACGAGGGGATCAATGTCTCCAATGTATACTATCTTGGTCAGACCACAAAGTAGGGATCGTGTTTGAGAGCTGTCATGTGTGAAACCTCAGACTCTGCAATCAGACAATCCTGGGATCCAAATTTGACACTATTATTTTCTGGCTGTGTGACTCTGGAAAAGTAATTTAACTAGTAGTCTAAGCCTCAGTTTCCCCATCTTAAAGTAGGGATAAGAATCATAACATCCCCTCCAGTGGTTTCTCATGAAGATTAAATAAGAGAGTGGAAGTAAAGGAATTAACACAGTGCCTGAGAAGTCATGTTGCTGTTGTTGATGACTGAGTTCTGGCCCATGAAAGAGTCAAGGCTATATCTCTTTGGAATTGTTATATTAACTGAAGGTGTTTGGCTGGGAGAAGAGAATGCTCGGAGCTTATGATCATAGGTTTAAAAGACTGAAGAGAAAAGCAGACTTGTAGATGGGGTTCGACCACCAGATGGAGAGTTGATTAGATAACTTTTAATGGCTCTTTTGGGTCTGAGATTCTGGGACCCAGTGAAAAGTCCAGAAATAACTTTCTCTATTTGCTCTTCCATTTGGTTCATATCTGTAGAACACACATTATCTTTGTCAGGTGTAGAAGGATGCAGAAATAAACAAGATAAGGTCTTGGCCCTCCAGGAACTCACTGTCTGATCTAACAGAGAAATTACTGGACAGTGAGAGTTAAGACACTGGGTATCCATGATCAATCCTGGATCAGATTGACTTCCAGCACTAATTTTTTAAAAGATTTTATTTGTTTATTTGATGTATACATAGAGAGAGACAGCTAGAGAGGGAACACAGCAGGGGGAGTGGGAGAGGGAGATGCAGGCTCCCTGCTGAGCAGGGAGCCCTGCTCAGGGCTCAATTCCAGGACTCTGGAATCACGACCCAAGCCGAAGAAAGACGCTTAACTGACTAAGCCACCCAGGTGCCCCCTCTAGCATTAATTTTTTTTATGCAAGTCACTTATCTTCCTTAAACCTTCATTTCCTCTTTTATTAATTAGGTTCACATTATCCCTACAAATTTACAGAGTTATTTTGAGAATCAAATGAGGTAATAGGTGTGGGTTGCACATCTTTGATAGAGTGAGTGTTAGGTGCAGAATGAGTCTTCTCATGATTTTCACAGAAGTACTACTAAGAGTTAAGATGAGAACGAAGTGCTTTAAGTATTCCATGTTCACATTTTGAACAGGGGAAAGTATCAAATTTGGGAGACAGTGTCCTTTCAAGAGTGCTTGCTAAGAACACTATCACCTCCTTCCCAGCCTCGTAGTGGAGGAAGATGGGAGAAAGAGTGCACACTTTAGGAAAGTGCTAGTTTCTCCTTTCAGCTCTCAAGTGTTTTCCCTTCCTGAAGCACAGGGAAAGGACCCCCCCAAAAAAGTGCCCATAAAGATTGAGGACACAGAGGTAGTGTCTCTCAGTAAGCTGGGGACTGCTCATCTTGGAGGTACTTAGCAGCAAATGTCTCAGCAGAATGGCCATTGCAGTCAGAGTGTGGAAACGGAGGGGGGGCAAGATGGTGGAGCTGAATGTCAAAGGGCAATCCCCAAAACATGTGAATTTCCTTTCATCAGGTAGTGACTGGGTTTGAGCTATTTTGCTCCCCTAATCCTTAAATATAACTGGCCAAACTACCACTTGACAAGGAGGAAATTGAGGCTCAGAGAATCTGAATCCCTTCTATAATTGTGTTAGAATTCCAACTCATGCCCATCTGATTTGAAAGAGTGTTCTCTATGCCACACTTGACTGCGCTGTGGTTAGCCAGGTCAGCCCAAGCCCCGGGGGTGGAATTCCTAAGCTTTCAAGAGAAATCTTCATAGTCCAAATGCAGTAAGTTCTCTAATACATGCTTATAATTACTGTTGAAGTTGCTTGAGTCTGAAGAGAGTTCGTTCATTTAAAGACCCAAATCTGTCTCAAAGGGGAATCAGTGTTTCTTCTGGGTCCTGTGGGCTTCACCACTGGGACAGATGACTATGACACAAGAGAAGCCCCTCCCTTCTACTATGGGGGACTAGCCAGCCCCCTAAACCTCTTGACTGGAAGTACAGCTGATGGTCGTGGTCCCCCCAACCCCACACCCCTTGTATTATTTAGTGCAACTCAGTAGACTCCCAGATGCCAGTTTTGCATCTCGTTGTTTTGGAACGACAGCAGACCACCCAGTCCAGCATAGCAGGCTGGAAGTGTCAGGAGGTTAAACCTCAGTTCTCTGATGTGGTAGCTGACTTAATCATACACCTTTATTGACCATAATAAAGTGGTCATAATAAAATACACCTTTATTGACCAAAATAATACACCTTTATTGACCTCCCCAACCCTATTTTTCTTCTCTGTTTATCTATCTACCATTGTTGTCCGCACAACCCAAACAAACCTTTGTACTCAAATCCTTATCTGGAGGTCTGCTTCTGGAAGTGCCAAAACTAAGAGAGTTTAAGAGTCATGGTTTCCTGTTTGACTCTTGTTCTACAAGGATGTGTCTAAACTTAAAGTAGAAAAATTGCTTTGGTTCTAGGGTCACATTTACATGGCATGGAAAACAACAAACAGCCCAGCTACCTCGTAGTGTCTGCGTAGGGAAGTTCAACCTCTTAACAAGACAGTATGGACTAGGTTTTTTCTATCATGTAATCTCTGACTCTGTTCTCACACTGTCTGGCTTTGGAGACTTTCACATTTATGCTGAATGCTCTTGCTGTCTGTCCTGCTGTTATCCCTCTCATGCCTTCATAAATACTCCCACTTGGCTTTTGAAAATCCAGACTTCTAAGTCTTAAAGCTATTTTGTTGTGGCTAACACCAGTCCGTTGCTCAGAGTCTATTGCCTCCCTGTCTCTTGTTATGTAGGAGATTTTCTTATGATGCTGGAAGATGTCCTCACAGATAAAACCTTAAAGGTGTCTGGTTTCTATTAAAAGCAAGTCTATAGGATTAGAAGTTCTTTACTGCACAGTTATGAAATGCACAACACCAGATGTAGTTGCCCACATCTTCTTTCCTATTTCCCTTTTCCTGTTACTGCTTTGTTTAATATTTGCATGGGGAAGGAAAAAATCTGAATCCTAAAGGGAACTGTCAGTATTCCTAAAGTACACTCATGCTACCATCTCCCATGTCCACACCTCTTTGGAGGCTACCTCATGTCCTAGAATCCAGTTCTGCTTAGCCTCGTTGACTGCAAAGAGCATGGAGGAAGTTAAAAGGACCCTCCCTGGCAGGTGGAACATGGTATCCATAGGTCATGGTGATAGATACTATAGATACTATGTCCTCTCGGAGGGGATGTTTCAGAGGTCATGAAAGTGGATAAACTAGTAGTTCCATCTATAAAGTGGATAAAATAGCAAGATGACATCGCAGAACTTCAGATTCTAGGAGGACTGCAGGGTTAGGAATGAGGCTTGAGTGTTAGCAGCAGCTTGAAAAGCAGTGGTTCTTCATCCACAGTGTTGTAGAAATTGTAGGAAAAGAATGAGGATAATACCATCCAGGCTAATATCATAGCTTCCTTCCCTTTGTTTTGGAAATACGGCATTTGATGCTCATATGCTCAGGAGAAACGTTAGATAATGTTAGATAACATGCATATGTGTTTTATTAGAGGAAAATGTGACAATGTAATTATTGACATAAATTCAGTTTATTTAAATATTATTTGTTCATCTTTTCATCTTCCCCTAGAGATATGCTTCTTGAGGTCATGTTTCCATCTTAACTAACTTTGTATTCTCAGTACCCCGCACAGAAATTCCTATGTGGGAGACACTGACTCAATCCAGTCTTTGTGGAATGAATGTTGAATAAGGAACCATTTGTGACCTCAGCACTTCACACAGTCCTCCAGTATGCAGACGTCTGTTGAATGACAGAATTAAGTGGCATACAGAACATTGCACAATCCAAGGACCTGGTTTGGAAACAAGATGGCTTCTTCATGTTGTATAAGCAGGAGTGGGCTTAACTTCACAAGGAAGGGAGGGAAGTGGGGTTTTAATGTGGGGAAGGGTCTAGTAGAGTATGGCATAATTATTCCTACTAACAGCAAAACAGGGAGGGGGCAGACACTTCTCTTTTTTTCCAGCTCCCAAAGCCACTTACCCCATCATTGATTTCAAATCCTTCACACAGTAACCACTAAATGGAAACAGATCATCCTTATTTTGCAAATATGGAAACAGGTTAAGCAAGCTGGCTTTAGTGCTCTGTAAGGCTGAGAACTTGGAAGAAGTGTCATCATTTACAGTTCCTCTTTCAGACCACCTAGTGTCTCATTCATATGTTGTTTCCCTAAAGAGTACACACTGGAGAATAGTTTTCCTGGAGTGTGAGCCAAGAGCATTACTAGTGTGAATGCAAATTTCATCATGTGACTGAAGAATAAAAGGGTAGTAAGAGAAAACTGATTTCTAGGAGGAGGGGGAGGTAATCTGTGGTAGTTGAAAGAGTCAGGAGACTGGGTTTTGTTCCCAGCTATGGTGCTAGTTACGTGGCCTTGGATGTAAGTCCTAAAACCTCTCCAGACCTCAGTTTCCCTATCTCAAAAGTAAAGGGGTTATGGAAGTTACTCTTTGTTTTCTGATATTGTGAGTCTCTGTAAGATACTTCAAGTAAATGAGGGCACATAAAAATATTAGGTCTCAGGAATACTATCCAAGAACCATCAAGAGGGAAGTTGAGCCAAGTTCATAAGGCGATTTAATCCTTAGAAGCAAAACCCAGCCAATAGCCAGCCGGGCTGTGATTCCCTGTGCTATGTTTTCCTGCTTTTGTGCCAACCCCAAAATGCTAAGTCATTGCTTTTGCTAGAAGGATATTTTCTTATTGCATTCTGAGGATTTGAACAAATATTTTCATTTTGAGGAAAGCTTTGAGAACATTTTCAAATTGAAGGTTAGGCTTTCAGGACAAGAGGAGCCTCCAGACTGCAAAACAGAGCTCCTGGGTTTGGACTGACACTCAGAGCATCGCTGGGCTCAACTTGGTCTGACACAGCCCTTTCTTTTCACTGAGACCCAGCTGGCTTTCAGCAAAGCCTGTGGGCACTGCGGCCACCATGGCGGTTCTTTCACGAGGGGCAGACACTGACAAAGCATTTAGCTTCAGCCTCAGGACTGGTAACGCGCTGAGGCCAAGGAGTTGGCCACCTACATGGAAAACTACTAGATTTGCTTCCTCCCTTGCTCCCTTTTGCAGGCCGGCCTGCAGACATTCCACGTCTGGCTCTCTCTCCCTTTCCTTCTGACTAGGCAGCTTTTTTTCCTATGGCGGCTTCCCTGGGAGAGGACAGCATGCAAAAATATTAGATCCACAAATTAACTGTCACTTGAGATCACCTTATAAGCCGACCCACAAGATCGAGGCTCCTATAATGTCTGTATTGTTTTTCAAGCACTTTCAAATACTTTGTTTTGCTTCACTCTGGATATCAGATGGGAAAAATAGAAGCTCTGAGGCAGTAAGTGGTGATAGTCCTCTCTCACTGTCGTATGAGGGGGGGTCACATTTAGAACAGTTCTGCCTAAAATCACGCTCCCAGAGTGGTTTACTCATCTAGCTGTCCCTTTGTCATTTGGTGACAGTTCATCAGGAATAAAGAAGACAAGCTTTGTGTTCTTGTTCGTTCACTTTTATAAATCATGTCAGGAATTACAGCTTCCAAAAGGCCATCCCAGAATATCCAGATTAGAGATTTTTCCTCTGACGCATATTCCCATGGCATCCTGAACTTTGCTCTGTCACTTGCCAAAATATTAAAATTATATTTCTGTCTCTCCAGTAAAGAAACGGCCCCTGTGTCTCATTCTGGTTTACACCTGCCAACTTCTTCATTTCCTGAAATGCCGTCTTCTCGAGAAGACCACCTTATTTACGGTTTTAACTGACATCCTACCGTATACTATCTGGTTTGTTTCTCCCACAGTACATATGCTTGATGACCTACTTAACTACTTATTTGCTTATTTACAAGGTTTATTTTTATTGCCTGTCTCCATTCTTCAGCTAGAGGGTCGGCTGTACCAAAGCAGTCTTTGTCCATTGATGTATCTCAAACACCTAAGACAGTGCCCGGCATATAGTAAGCATTCGATAAATACTTGTTGAATAAGTGGGTCAGAGAAAATGAAAATATCTCTGTAACCCTTCAGGTAAAATGCCAGAAATTTATTATTCTGTTGACGTTAAAGGTGGAAGGCTAGATTGAGCAAAAGTTACAAAGCCTGTTGATGAAGGAGGGGAATAATGGCAACTGTGAATGTTTTTAGTAGTACTGATTGTCCCCATCTGTTAGACCTTGAGTCTGGGGTGGGGTTCTCACCCAGGCGATGTGAAGGAAAGATTCTAGAGCAGTGACTTTGCCTAAGGTTTAATTAGCTATAAAAAAATGCTTGGCGAATTGAGAGGACAAAGGGTCAAGGGAGGTATTACAAGATTTCATTCAGAAGGAATTAATTAGTCTTTTCAAGACTTGTCCCCAGCAGACAACAGGAAGCCATCATGAGCTGGATACATACCCACAGCAGCATTTTCCACTAATCCTTCTAGAATCTCCAGGAAAAAAAAAAAAACACCAAAAAAACAAAAACAAAAAAGCTTTCATGGTCAAATCATGTTAGGAAACTTTGCATATTTCACAATCCAGTATAGCACAGGATTTGACATTTGATAGGATTTGAGGTGTCCTGCAATAAATAATTTATTTAATCTTGTTTAACCCAGTTTTATTTGACCTCAGAAATATGTTTTCTTTTCTTTTCTTTTTTCTTAACATCTTGTACAAATACTCCTCTTCTGCTTGTGAAATTTTCCTTAAAATCCTTCTTCCCTCCCATCTGTCCACAAATGGCCTAAATCCTCCTTGATCAATTCTAACTTCAGAACTAATCTATCAGTGACTTCTGAGAGAGTAATATCTCTGAGGGCCCCAAGCCAAATTATTGTCAAAATCCACTAATTATTATTGAAAAACTGCTTTAAATGAGGGCCCAATCATAATCTCAAAGAACTTTCTACTTAATATTGGGGGGGTTACATATGGAAATACTTCAATTACATGGTAAGGATGGTGAAGAGCATAAGTGAGATGCCTTTAAAATAAAATCAGTTTAGTGGTGGCTTGGTGGCTCAGTCAGTTAAGTTTCTGCCTTCAGCTCAGGTCATGATCTCAGGGTCCTGGGATGGAGCCCCGCATTGGGCTCTCTGCTCAGCGGGGAGCCTGCTTCCCCCTCTCTCTATATGCCTGCCTCTCTGCCTACTTGTGATATCTGTCAAATAAATGAATAAAAAAATCTTAAAAAAAAAAAGATATGTGTGGCTTTAGCAACATGGGGTCAATGAGAAGAGGAAAGAGGGTAGAATTGGCCACAGAAAGAGTTGGATGAATTTTGGAAAACTAATCTGGCTCTAGCACTAGTCTCTGAGAAAGTAGGTCAGTAATTTAATATTTAGTGTTTCAAGGGGCATAGAGAATGCATGCTAGGTCCAGTAGGCATCAACAGCCATGGAACATCCATTAATAAGGTGAAAATGGCTCTTACTTAGTAAATACTTATTGTGCAGCAGCCACTTGCTCAATACATAGAAAGGAATAGATAGATACAGCCTCTCTCCTGGAGACCACGGTCTCGAAGAGAGGAAAAGGTAGATGATCAACAGTATCCTGTCACTCCTCCATGGTAAATGGGATTTATTTATTTGAGCAAATTCTCAGGGCTCCATGTGAGGTTTCAGAAAACAGGTCGTAAAAACCAGAAGGAACTTGACCTTGTCAGGCAATTCATTCTTTCAGGGATTCGAAGAAGCAGTCTTTTTAGGGAGTAAGTTAGCAATAAATATCAGTGAACAGGTGGGCATGTGGTAGCTATCACACAGAGAAGATCTAGTTTAATCCTCATGACCATCCTTTGAGCTAGCTATGTTACAGATGGAGAAACTGAGATTCAAGATGTCAAGTAACTTTCCTAGAGTTCCCTAACTTGTAAATATCACAGTCTGATGTCTTCACGGAGTTGGGTCTTCATGGTCTGTCATGAGAAGTTATCCAAATATTAACATGACAGAAAGTTTTGCGGATGTGAAGTAAGATCCAAATATTTCTGCAATCAAGATAACCCAGATTTTCACAGTCCATTTGGCTCATGTGGTAATCTTAGTATTAACAAATACTGTGGAAATGTGGAAACTGATTTTGGAACAAAACATGGAGGTAGGTAGAAAATGATATGGAATATTAAGTAGAGTCAAAGTGTTAAGTCATAAGAGAAAAAACCATTTTTAAAGGTTTTTTTTCCCCTAAGTATATAGTGGTTGTTTTGGACATACAATGCTAAATCTCAATAATATCACAGTAAAACATGTGACATGTCCACTCAGAAATCACATAAAAAGGATCTAGCATCAAAACATTGAAAATCTAGCAAGATGGCGGAGAAGTAGCAGGCTGAGACGACATCGGGTAGCAGGAGATCAGCTAGATAGCTTATCTAACCATTGTGAACACCTATAAATCCAACGGGAAATCGAAGAGAAGAAGAGCAACAATCCCAGAAACAGAAAATCGATCACTTTCTGAAAGGTAGGACCTGCGGAGAAGTGAATCCAAAGCGACGGGAAGATAGACCCCGGGGGGAGGGGCCGGCACCCGGCAAGCGGCGGAGCGACGGAGCACAAAATCGGGACTTTTAAAAGTCGGCTCCACTGGGAGACATCGCTCCAGAGCCTAAACTGGGGGGAAACCCAGGCGGGGTCAGCATAACCCCAGGACCCGCGGGGTCACAGAAGGACTGGGGGTGTCTGAGTGCCGCAGAGCTCGCAGGTATTAGAGCGGGGAAGCCGGCTATAGCGACAAAGCCGAGGAGTGAGCTCTAAGCCCGGGGTTACCCTGTGCCGGTCGCAGGCTGGGTGGGCTCGGAGCGCGGCCGGAGGCCACGGAGACAAAAGCGACCCGGCGCTTTTCTCCAGCTCCAACAATTGACTGCTTTCCTCGAGGCGCGACCGCAAGCCAGGGAGGCGGGGCTATTGGGCGCTTTGCTCTGAGAGCGCACTGAGGAGCGGAACCCCAAGCTCTCGGCTCCTCTGGGCCGAGAGATTGGGAGGCCGCCATCTTCATTCCCGTCCTCCGGAACTCTACGGAAAGCGCTCAGGGAACAAAAGCTCCCGAAAGCGAACCCGAGCGGATTACTTAGCCCGGCCCCTGGCAAGGGCGGTGCAATTCCGCCTGCGGCAAAGACACTTGAGAATCACTACAACAGGCCCCTCCCCCAGAAGATCAACAAGAAACCATCCAAAACCAACTTCAGTCACCAAGAACAGCGGAATTCCACAGCAGGAGAAAGCAAATCCTACCTGGACAAAATGACAAGGCGGAAAAACTCACCTCAAAAAAAAGAACAAGAGGCCGTACCGAAGGCTGGAGACCTAATCAATACAGACATAGGTAGCATGACAGATCTAGAGTTCAGAATGACAATTCTCAAGGTTCTAGCCGGGCTCGAAAAAGGCATAGAAGATATTAGAGAAACCCTCTCCGGAGAGATAAAAGCCCTTTCTGGAGAAATAAAAGAACTAAAATCTAACCAAGTTGAAATCAAAAAAGCTATTCATGAGGTGCAATCAAAAATGGAAGCTCTCACTGCCAGGATAAATGAGGCAGAAGAAAGAATTAGTGACATAGAAGACCAAATGACAGAGAATAAAGAAGCTGAGCAAAAGAGAGATAAACAACTACTGGAACACGAGGAGAGGATTCGAGAGATAAGTGACACCATAAGACGACACAACATTAGAATAATTGGGATTCCAGAAGAAGAAGAAAGAGAGAGGGGAGCAGAAGGTATATTGGAGACAATTATTGGAGAGAATTTCCCTAATATGGCAAAGGGAACAAACATCAAAATCCAGGAGATGCTAAGAACGCCCCTCAAAATCAATAAAAATAGGTCCACACCTCGTCACCTGATAGTAAAATTTACAAGTCTTAGCGACAAAGAGAAAATCCTGAAAGCAGCCCGGGAAAAGAAGTCTGTAACATACAAGGGTAAAAACATTAGATTGGCAGCGGACCTATCCACAGAGACCTGGCAGGCCAGAAAGAACTGGCATGATATATTCAGAGCACTAAACGAGAAAAACATGCAGCCAAGAATACTATATCCGGCTAGGCTATCATTGAAAATAGAAGGAGAGATAAAGAGCTTCCAGGACAAACAAAAGCTGAAAGAATTTGCAAACACCAAACCAGCTCTACAGGAAATATTGAAAGGGGTCCTCTAAGCAAAGAGAGACCCTAAAAGTAGTAGATCAGAAAGAAACAGAAACAATATACAGTAACAATCATCTTACAGGCAATACAATGGCACTAAATTCATATCTCTCAATAGTTACCCTGAATGTTAATGGGCTAAATGCCCCAATCAAAAAACACAGGGTATCAGAATGGATAAAAAAACAAAACCCATCCATACGCTGCCTACAAGAAACTCATTTTAGACCCGAAGACACCTCCAGATTTAAAGTGAGGGGGTGGAAAACAATGTACCATGCTAATGGACATCAGAAGAAAGCTGGGGTGGCAATCCTTATATCAGATCAATTAGATTTTAAGCCAAAGACTATAATAAGAGATGAGGAAGGACACTATATCATACTCAAAGGGTCTGTCCAACAAGAAGATCTAACAATCTTAAATATCTATGCCCCTAACATGGGAGCAGCCAACTATATAAACCAATTAATAACAAAATCAAAGAAATACATCGACAGTAATACAGTAATAGCAGGGGACTTTAACACTCCCCTCACTGAAATGGACAGATCATCTAAGCAAAAGATCAACAAGGAAATAAAGGCCTTAAATGACACACTGGACCAGATGGACATCACAGATATATTCAGAACATTCCATCCCAAAGCAACAGAATATACATTCTTCTCTAGTGCACATGGAACATTCTCCAGAATAGACCACATCCTGGGTCATAAATCAGGTCTCAATCGGTACCAAAAGATCGAGATCATTCCCTGCATATTTTCAGACCACAATGCTCTGAAGCTCGAACTCAATCACAAGAGGAAATTTGGAAAGAACGCAAATACATGGAGACTAAACAGCATCCTTCTAAAAAATGAATGGGTCAACCAGGAAATTAAAGAAGAATTGAAAAAATTCATGGAAACAAATGATAATGAAAACACAACAGTTCAAAATCTGTGGGACACAACAAAGGCAGTCCTGAGAGGAAAATATATAGCAGTGCAAGCCTTTCTCAAGAAACAAGAAAGGTCTCAAATACACAACCTAACCCTACACCTAAAGGAGCTGGAGAGAGAACAACAAAGAAAGCCTAAACCCAGCAGGAGAAGAGAAATCATAAAGATCAGAGCAGAAATCAATGAAATAGAAACTAAAAAAACAATAGAACAAATCAACAAAACTAGGAGCTGGTTCTTTGAAAGAATTAATAAGATTGATAAGCCCCTGGCCAGACTTATCAAAAAGAAAAGAGAAAGGACGCAAATAAATAAAATCATGAATGAAAGAGGAGAGATCACAACCAACACCAAAGAAATACAAACAATTATAAGAACATACTACGAGCAACTCTATGGCAACAAATTTGACAACCTGGAAGAAATGGATACATTTCTAGAGATGTATAAACTACCACAACTGAACCAGGAAGAAATAGATAACCTGAACAGACCCATAACCAGTAAGGAGATTGAAACAGTCATCAAAAATCTCCAAACAAACAAAAGTCCAGGACCAGACGGCTTCCCAGGGGAATTCTACCAAACATTTAAAGAAGAATTAATTCCTATTCTCCTGAAACTGTTCCAAAAAATAGAAATGGAAGGAAAACTTCCAAACTCATTCTATGAGGCCAGCATCACCTTGATCCCAAAACCAGACAAGGATCCCACCAAAAAAGAGAATTACAGACCAATATCCTTGATGAACACAGATGCGAAAATTCTCACCAAAATACTGGCCAATAGGATCCAACAGTACATTAAAAGGATTATTCACCACGACCAAGTGGGATTTATTCCAGGGCTGCAAGGTTGGTTCAACATCCGCAAATCCATCAATGTGATACAATACATTAATAAAAGAAAGAGTAAGAACCATATGATACTCTCAATAGATGCTGAAAAAGCGTTTGACAAAGTGCAGCATCCCTTCCTGATTAAAACTCTTCAAAGTGTAGGGATAGAAGGCACATACCTCAACATTATCAAAGCCATCTATGAAAAACCCACCGCAAATATCATTCTCAATGGAGAAAAACTGAAAGCTTTTCCGCTAAGGTCAGGAACACGGCAGGGATGTCCGTTATCACCACTGCTGTTCAATATAGTACTAGAAGTCCTAGCCTCAGCAATCAGACAACAAAAAGAAATTAAAGGCATCCAAATCGGCAAAGAAGAAGTCAAACTATCACTCTTTGCAGATGATATGATACTATATGTGGAAAACCCAAAAGGCTCCACTCCAAAACTGCTAGAACTTATACAGGAATTCAGTAAAGTGTCAGGATATAAAGTCAATGCACAGAAATCAGTCGCATTTCTTTACACTAACAACAAGACAGAAGAAAGAGAAATTGAGGAGTCAGTCCCATTTACAATCGTACCCAAAACCATAAGATACCTAGGAATAAATCTAACCAAAGAGGCAAAGAATCTATACTCAGAAAACTATAAAGTACTCATGAAAGAAATTGAGGAAGACACAAAGAAATGGAAAAATATTCCATGCTCATGGATTGGAAGAACAAATATTGTGAAAATGTCTATTTTACCTAAAGCAATCTACACATTTAATGCAATCCCTATCAAAATCCCATCCATTTTTTTTAAAGAAATAGAACAAATAATCCTAAAATTTATATGGAACCAGAAAAGACCTCGAATAGCCAAAGGAATATTGAAAAAGAAAGCCAAAGTCGGTGGTATCACAATTCCAGACTTCAAGCTCTATTACAAAGATGTCATCATCAAGACAGTATGGTACTGGCACAAAAACAGACATATAGACCAATGGAACAGAATAGAGAGCCCAGAAATAGACCCTCAACTCTATGGTCAACTAATCTTCGACAAAGCAGGAAAGAATATCCAATGGAAAAAAGACAGCCTCTTCAACAAATGGTGCTGGGAAAATTGGACAGCCACATGCAGAAAAATGAAATTGGACTATTTCCTTACACCACACACGAAAATAGACTCAAAGTGGATGAAGGACCTCAATGTGCGAAAGGAATCTATCAAAATCCTTGAGGACAATGCAGGCAGCAACCTCTTTGACCTCCACCGCAGCAACTTCTTCCTAGGAACATCGCCAAAGGCAACAGAAGCAAGGGCAAAAATGAACTATTGGGATTTCATCAAGATCAAAAGCTTTTGCACAGCAAAGGAAACAGTTAACAAAACCAAAAGACAACTGACAGAATGGGAGAAGATATTTGCAAACGACATATCAGATAAAGGGCTCGTATCCAAAATCTATAAAGAGCTTATCAAACTCAATACCCAAAGAACAAATAATCCAGTCAAGAAATGGGCAGAGGACATGAACAGACATTTCTGCAAGGAAGACATCCAGATGGCCAACAGACACATGAAAAAATGCTCCACATCACTCGGCATCAGGGAAATACAAATCAAAACCACAATGAGATACCACCTCACACCAGTCAGAATGGCTAAAATTAACAAGTCAAGAAATGACAGATGCTGGCGAGGATGCGGAGAGAGGGGAACCCTCCTACACTGTTGGTGGGAATGCAAGCTGGTGCAACCACTCTGGAAAACAGTGTGGAGGTTCCTCAAAAAACTGAAAATAGAGCTACCCTACGACCCAGCAATTGCACTCCTGGGTATATATCCTAAAGATACAAACGTGGTGCTCCGAAGGGGCACGTGCACCCGAATGTTTATAGCAGCAATGTCCACAATAGCCAAACTGTGGAAAGCGCCTAGATGTCCATCAACAGATGAATGGATAAAGAAGATGTGGTATATATACACAATGGAATACTATGCAGCCATCAAAAGACATGAAATCTTGCCATTTGCGACGACGTGGATGGAACTAGAGGGTATCATGCTTAGCGAAATAAGTCAATCGGAGAAATATAACTATCATATGATCTCTTTGATATGAGGAAGTGGAGATGCAAGGTGGGGGGGTTTGGGGGGAGGTAGGAAAAGAAAAAATGAAAAGATGGGATTGGGAGGGAGACAAACCATAAAAGACTCAATCTCAAGAAACAGACTGAGGGTTGCGGGGGGAAAGGGGGATGGGAGAGGGTGGTGGGGAAATGGACATTGGGGAGGGTATGTGCTATGATGAGTGCTGTGAAATGTGTAAACCAGACGATTCACAGACCTGTACCCCTGGGGATAAAAATACATTATATGTTTATTAAAATAAAAAAAATTAAAAAAAAAAAACATTGAAAATCTAGACTCTAGATGTATCAAGCTTTGTTTAAATACTACCCTATAAGTGACATTTGTTTTCTACAGAATCTTTCAACCTAGGACATAATGAGGATAATGAAAATATTTTTTAAAAGATAACTTATCAAACTTGAATGAAACTTTTAAAAAAATGTGCCACCAATGAACTCAGATCTAAAGATATATCTCTTACTCTAAATGCCTCTACCTCTTTTTTCTCAGATCTCTGTCTCTTTTCAGTGGAATTCTGAAAACAATTTCTGTTTTTTCTGTACACTTAATTGATTAGGACTAACCAGTTTGACTAAAAAATTCGTCCTTGTTCCTGTCCAATATGGATGCTGTTTTTTTGTGGGGTTCTTGTTTTTGTGATCCTCATCCTCTTCGTATCTATAGATCTTGCCAGATTTTAGCTTATTATGAAATAATTATGTCTATATCTGTATCTCTTTATCTTTCTCTATCTGTGTATATATCTATGAACACACATACACATACACGTGACAGTTTCTACTCCCTTTAGCAGCACTTGATTGACTTTAAGCTTCATCTTTAATTTCACTTCCACATGTTTTTCAAAATGCTGGGTTCGTGATTTACATATTACCTCCCGGAATCCATTTTTTGTCTGTCTCTCTAAATGTATATCTGCCTGGCAGGTAACTTCCTTCCTGCCAATGATCTCCTTGCTATTAAAGATATTGATTTTACAGAAAGGGGTGAAAATGAAAATTGATTTCCCATTGGGCCATGTCATGATTCTTCTCATGTAACACTGTTAAATATCCCTCAGGAGCAATATTACCTTTTAAGTATTTTATATGATGGTCTTATGGGGTACAGTAGTACATCAAACCCTTTCCCCATTGTTAAAGCCCATACAGTAGACTTGTATGGAGATCTCCTTTCCCTAGACTGGAATGGTGTGTGGGGCAACAGTTGTTGCCCACTCATAGATATAAGTATCTATTTTAAAGACATCTCTTTAAAGCTGCAAGGGAGAAAGGTGAGAAAGAGTATTATAGCTGTTCATTCTCCTAACTGTCCTAACTCTTGGCAAAACAATAGCCCAGATGCAAACTGGACCCACTACCCTTAGAAGAAAGTTTAGTAACCATGTTTTGTTACTCAAGAATGATCCAGATGGCTTATCAAATTATTCCCTTAAGGTACATTTAGTGCTTTCTTTGAGATAAACCCTTTTGGATTCAGTTTTCTCAGTCTTGTTTCTTTCTTGTTCTTGTTTTAGTGTTCCTTATAGATTGTTAAGCCAGGTAGCCTCAGTCTGGCATGATCTTTGATCTGGTTCTGCCTTGAACAAACTACTCTATCTATAGAACTTGCATTTTACTGAAGTCAGTGGGAAGTCAGTGCCATGGACCAAGAACACAATGTTTCTTTTTTACTTAGGCTGATCATTGGATTTAGCAATGAAATGAAAACAATTACTAGCCAGTGATTTTAAAATGTTTTTCTTTCTCCCTTGTGAAATAGTGAGATCAACTTGGGGAAAAAACAGGGTATCAACTATATATTTTTTCACTTATATTTTATTTTATTTTATTTATTTATTTTTTAATTTATTTTCGGCATAACAGTATTCATTGTTTTTTCACCACACCCAGTGCTCCATGCAATCTGTGCCCTCCCTAATACCCACCACCTGGTTCCCCCAACCTCCCACCCCCCGCCCCTTCAAAACCCTCAGGTTGTTTTCCAGAGTCTGTAGTCTCTCATGGTTCACCTCCCCTTCCAATTTCCCTCAACTCCCTTCTCCTCTCCATTCACTTATATTTTAGATTATTGATTCCTAAATTGTTTTCCATTCCCAAACAAATTCTCTAACAATAGTGATTATCATGGGATGGGAGGGGATCCATGTCAATCCTATGGGGTGTGAACTCTGGTTATAACCCATTCAAAGTCCATGAGTTGGACTAAGAAGGTAATTTGAGTAAAGATTTATTTCTCCCACACCACTATTAAAATGGGCAGAGAAATTTAAAATGGATGAAAATGTGCATTAAAGTCAAAATAAAGGAGGATGCTTTTCATATTCTAGATACCTCAAGGGATTTCTGGAGTTAGAGTAAAAGTAGACATGCTCAAATCCATCCTCCCTAATAAAGATGTCCAACATTACAGTAAGGAAAATAGATTCTGACAAAGTCCCAGTAACAGCCCTAACTGAGATGAGAGCTATCAGTGGGGAATAGACAAGTTAGAGTATGAAATGCATTTCAAAGCTACGATTTTACAATAACAGCCAGCAAAGATTTTCTGTAAAGGGCCAGGTAATAAAAATGGTAGGCTTTGCTGACTATTGGTCTCTGTACCAATAACTCATCTCTGCCCTTGTAGCAGAAAGCAGCCATAGCTGATATGCAAATGAATGTGCATAGCTGTGTTCCAATAACATTTTATTGGCGGATACTTGGATTTGAGTTACATATAATTTTCATGTCATGAAATAGTCTTCTTTTTAAAGTGTTCTCTTAGGGGTGCCTGGGTGGCACAGATTCTTGGTTGTCGCTCAGGTCATGATCTCAGGGTCCCAGAGCCACATGTAGGGCTCCATGCTCAATGGAGAGTCTGCTAAAGTTTCTCTCTCCCTCTGCCCTTCTCCTCCCGCATGCTCATACACTCTCTGTCTCCCTCTCCCTCTCTCTCTCTCTCTCTCTCTCTATCGCAAATAACTAAATAAATAAATAAATAAATCTTTTCAAAAAATAAAATATTTCCTTAAGTCATACAAAATTTCTTAAAATATTTGCAAGTCTTACAGAAATAGGTGACAGGCAAGATTTGGCTCACCTTTTGCAGTCTGGCAACCCCTGACCTACAACAGGAGAAAGCATCTGGGCTTAGTGGCTCTGGGGCATATGGAATAGCTTAGCGAGAGCCCCTGGGGAGGCAGCAGCACCAACAAGACTAGTGACAATTCCATGATCTGCCTGGCATGGAGGCCTGGCCAAATGCAATGCTGGAAAAAATAGTCTGTTGCACAATAGTTTTAGCAACTGCACACATACACACCCAGATTTCACAGATTTTTTTTTGAAAAGCAGTCTTTCCAGAAGAAAAATAGAGAAGATAAATATACAAGTCACATACACAAACAGGCAAAACAAATACACAAGCTCTTTACAAAATAACTAATAGGAAAGACCCTTACAGACTTGAAAAGTTTCAATCTCATTAGAAAGAAAAGGAGAATACATTAAGACAACTCAATACCATTTTTCACCTGTCAAATGGGTAGAACATTAAATAGAGTTTTAGTATCTAGAAAGGCTAGTAGAGACATGATTACCCTTATCTCTCTGGTGGCAGTTATAGTATAATAACCATTCAACAAGCCATTCTGCTATTTCAATATATATTGAAATAAACGGTGATATAACATAAAGATTTAAGGGTAAGGTTTGCATTATTGCAATGCTACTTATTATGAAAGAATGTTTGAATCAATTAAATGTTCAATAGTAGAGGATCAGTTAAGTTTGTTACATCCATATGCTAGATTTTGTGTGGACAATAAAACCATTCGTAGACTTTTTTACATGAGAAACTGTTTATAGTTTATTCTAAGGGAAGCAAGCAGATTATTTTTTTTTAAAGATTTTATTTATTTATTTGAGAGAGTGACAGTAAGAGAGAGCATGAGAAGGTAGAAGGTCAGAGGGAGAAGCAGACTCCCCATGGAGCCAGGAGACCTATGTGGGACTCGATCCTGGGACTCCGCAATCATGACCTGAGCCGAAGGCAGTTACTTAACCAACTGAGCCACCCAGGTGCCCAAACAAGCAGATTATAAAAGTGTGTGTGTGTGTGTGTATACATATATATACATACAAGTATATACATATATATACATACAAGTGTGTATATTTTATTATATATATATTATATTTTTTACTCTATGTAAACATAGTATGATCTCAAGCTTTTGAACAATTCTCTGTGGGTATATAGTACATGGTGTGTAGTAAGTGTGTATATATGTTTATGGAACAAATATTGGGTAGACATACCATAATAATAGAGCATTGTCTCTCTGTGGGACCATCTTGTATACAGATATCTATCTATAAAGATTATGGTTTTGCATTTCACAAAATGCAATAATATGGTATGTATTCTTTTGAGTTGCTTTCTAATGTTTCAAGATTAATCACTGATGATACATTTATTTTTCCTGTTGCATGGTACTCTGTTGTATGAATATATATCACACATGATTATGAACAGCCCCCCCCCCCCCCGCCATGAGCAGTAGTCTGTCTACAGGTCTCCCAGTGTACGTGTGCAAGAACTTGTCTAAGGTATACACCATTGGAGAAAGTTAGTGAGTTGTAAGGAATAATAATATTTAACTTTATTAGGTTATACCAAATTCATGCCAAAATTTATAGTTCTACCAAAAATATATTGGCTGATTCCTCCACAGTTCTCAAAAATGCTCAGCCATTATATAAATTGCATCTTTTCTTTCTGTTGTTTCTGTCTGGAACTTTGATTATTCATATGTTAGACCTTTCAGTATATATTTTGTGTACATAATCCCTCATATTTTTTCCTTTTGTATTTATTTTTTTGCCTCTCTGGGTCATATTTTGGAAGTTTCTGGCTCTGTCATCTAGTCCACTAATTACTTCCTCAGTTGTGTATAATGTGACGTTTAACCAGTCATTGAAAGTTTAATTTTAGTAATTATATTTTCCATTTCTGTGAGTTATTTTTGGTGTTTTTCCAAATATGCTTGGTCATTTTTACCCCAATTTTCTTATCCCTAGTTCATATTTAAGCCTCTTTTTAAATTTGGGGGAAAATATTAAACATTCTTATTTTATATAAATATTGAATAGTTCCAATCAATACATGAAGTTGTTATAGCTCCTATTCTTCTACCTACTTTTTGTGTTGACTTTCATTCTTGGTACTTTGTTTCCTTGTGTTTTTGTTATCTTTTACTTAAAGTACATTTTGCTTGGAACTTTTTCTGTAGGAGTACTTAGTGGCATGGAATGAAGTTTTATTTTTTCTGAGAGGATTTGGATGTGGTTCTGCTAATTGTTTTTAGTTCCCTATGATGCAGGGCGATTTCAAACTAAATTATCTTCATGAGGTGTTTTGTACTACAAAGTAACTACAATTTGGGCTGAAAAATCTATATGAAGATTGACTTGTATTCGCAGTCTCTAGAAAGACTTTTTTCCCTTGGTTTATGAATCAAATCAGCACAGGAGACTTTCCTTGTTTTTCTATTCTTTTTTTTTTTCTTGCTTTTCTTTACTAGCAATTTTATTTATTCTTCATTGCCCTTCTTTGATATTCCTCCACTGACCGTAGAGTTCTTAGATGGCCTAGATTTAGTGTAGATTTCCATTAAATTTCCAAATTTGCTTACACTTTCTATTAGCTTTCTCTTTCATACTATAGCAAAATGCCACAGACTGGGTAGATTTAAACAACAGAAATTTATTTTCTCACAATTCTGATTGTGAATTGAGGGCTGATTTCTGGTGAAAACATTCTTCCTGGCTTATAGGAAAGAATGAGACTGCCTTCTCATCTTGTCCGCACATAGGGAGAGAGAATGATCTCTCTTTTCCTATTCTTATAAGTCTACCAATTTTATCAGATTGGGGCCCTCTTCCTATGACCTCACTTAACCTCCATTTCCTCCTAAAAGCCCTACCTCCAAATACGGTCACACTGAGGGGACATGGCTTCAACATAAGAATTTAGGGGGATACAAGTCAGTCCATAGTATATCCTAAACTTTAATCTCTTGATCTTACCCATTGGATAATTGTTAAAGTGGAAAGTTAATGCCACCAGAATGTTGTCCAAACCTTTTATCCAAAATGATAGCCATGTTTAGTGCGACTGTGCCTTTCCCTTCATGTTTGACACCTTCGCATTCCTTCATTTTTGGCAGCTCAGAGGTCTATTTATAGAACTTGGTAAAATTCTCTATCACAGAACTTATCTTTTTATGTAATTTTGGATATGTTTGGTTAGAGTTCTTGTCCTTGCCTGATTGACTCCAGTATCTGGATCACCTATGCATCTGAGTCTTGGGTTTTATTTGCTTGTTTTGTTTCCAGCCCTGGTTTTCAGACCCAGTGTTCTATCTGACAGCATGTCTAGTAAGTTTTCACTGAATGCCAGACATTGTGCATAACACACTATACAAGCTCCAAATGATAATATATATTTTTTTCCCCAGAGATAGTTCCCCATTTGTGTACTAGGCAAAGAGAGTAGGGAATGATTACCAATATCCAGTCAGGAATCCAGATTCAGGATCTGAGTCAAGACTGGGGTGCCATTTTGGAAAGTGCACAACTACCTCTGTTGGCTTGTGTTCCTGTGGCGTATCTCCCTGGAACTTTCAACTAAAATCCTAGTGCCTCCTCCAGTGTCTCTCTTTCTGGTGGGTCTTAAATTCTGTTCTTGGTCTTTTCAACAAGGAAAAATGGCCTGTGATTCCAATCTGCTTTTCAAGGGTTTTTTGCTTAGTCTCAGAATTTGGTAGATATCTCAAGAGGAAAACTGAGAATGAATTTCTGCAAAGTTCTGCTGGTTCCTCTGGCCCTTCAAAGGTGTTTTACCCACATCTTCAGCCTCCTACCCTCAAACCAGAATTGGAGAATGTCCTCAGAGGAAAATTAGATGGAGGATACCACCCCACTCCTCTGTAGTTTTCCTGTTCCATGATTTTGGCCTCCAAAGTCTTCAAAACTTTCAGGGGTTTTCTGACACCTTTTTAAGAGCTAATTTTTGTATTTATTTAGCTTGTATAATTGTTCTTAGTAAAAGCTCCAAGTAATTCAATTCTACACAAATGTAGAAGTATCAACAAAGCATTTAAAATATATTTATCCATATTTAATTCAACTTTGCTAGTTGTCTTTGTCATAAAGATTGTTTCAGGTAACCAGACATAATGTCAGAAACTGATTTAGGTAGGACTTTTTCTGAAGAGAATTATTTTTGTGGTTTATGATATGGTCTAGAAGAACAGAGACTTACAGCAAACAAACTCAATTAGAAATAAAGGGTATTAATGCTGATCTGCTGTTTTTAAATTTAATTTTTACATGAGTATAAAATATGCATGAAGAAGGTACACATATTTAAATGTAATGTTCAACTAATCATTGTAAGCTGAACATATCTATGTAAGCACAACCCAGGTCAGGGAATAGAATGTTATCACTATCCTAGAAGTACCCCTATACCTCTTCCCAGTTACTTCCCCTCCCTCCTTTCTTTCTCTCTTTTTTTCCTCCTCCCACCTTTCTAAAGATGATCCCTGTCCTGGCTTCCCATACCATTACTAAACTATATGTTCCGCTATGTGAATAAGCCACAATTTATGTTCCCATTAGACTGTTTATGGCACTTGGTTGTTTCTAGTTTGGGGCAATTATGAATAATGTTTTGATAAACATTCTTACACAAATAATTTTAATGTACCCTTGCATTTCAGATTTACGTATGACTAGAATGGAATTGATGGGTCATAGACTGTGTTTCTGTTCAGTTTGAATAGGTAGTATCAGGATTTCAAAATAGTTGCCTTAATTTACCAATCTACAAGCAGTACATGAGAGTTTTAGATTCTGCATAACTTCAGCAATATTTGCTCTTATCAGTCTTTTTAATTTTAGCCATATTGATGATGCAATGGAATTTTGTTGGGATATTAATGAACACTTCCTTGATTACTTTTCCTATATTTATTGACCATGAAATACCTCTTCAAATCTCCTGCCTACTTTTCTGTTGGCTGCATGTCCTTATTTATTATGCTTAGAGGTCCTTTGTCAGTTATATTAGGGTCATAACCTTGAGAATAAAAATATACACTAGAAATAATTATACTGGGACTGTCCCAAATAAACTTGGATGTATAACAACATAATTTTCTTTGTTTTAATCACACTCATGTAACCACTGCAACAATTGGGATATAAAATATTTCTATCACCCCCTGCAATACCCTCCCATTCAGTTTCCCACATTTACCTAACCTTTGGCAATCACTGACTTGCTTTCTGTCACTATAGAATAGTTTGCTTGTTTGTAGAGTTTTGTATAAATGATTATCATGCAGTATATACTCTTGTGTCTGGCTTCTTTTACTCAATATAATATTTTTGATATTCATCTATATTATTGCCTCTATCATTGTTCATTACTTTGTACTAGTATTGCTAACTAGTATTCCATTTTATGGATACACCACAATTTGTTTATGTATTTGCATCTTTAGTAACTTCCCCACCAACGTAGATTTTGGGCTATGAAGAGCAAAGTTTCTATGAGTGATTATATACAAGTCTTTGTGACAGATATGTTTATTTTTCATAGATAAATACCTTAGTGGAATTACTAGATTGTATGGTAACAATATGTTTAGGTATTTAAGGAACCACCAAAATTTTTTCCAAAGCATTCTACCATTTTATATTAATAGCAGTAATTTAAGAGAGTTCTAATTATTCCACATTCTCACCAACACTTGGTATTGTTAGTCTTTTTAAATTTTAGCTATTGTAGTGTTATCTCATGATGACAAATAATCTTGAGAATTGACAATGTTTTATTCTGCTGAAATACAAAATTAACTTTCTGCTAAGCCTATCCAGTGAAAATTCTATTTTGGATGTTATATTTTTTATCTCTAGAAGTTACATTTGGTTCTTTTAAAAATATCTTTCCTCATAATATTCATGTTTTTCTTCAATGCTTTGAGCATATTGAACATAACTCATAAGAGCTCTTTTAATATTCATGTTTGCTAGTTCTATCATCTGTGTTATTTCTGAGTTTATATCTATTGACAGATTTTTCTCTGGCCCTATTACCTAATTACTTTGATTAGATGCTAGATATTTTGAATTTTACATTGTCGGATTCTGGATTTTGCTATATTTCTCTAAGGAATATTTGACTTACTTTGACAGAGAGTTATGTTACTTGGTAAATGGCTTGATTATTCTGAAGCTTATTTTTAAGTTTGTTTTGTTTTGTTTTATTATGTTTTTCCAAGACAAATCTAGAATAGTCTTTCCTCTTTGGCTAGTTTAATAAAGCATGACTAATGACTAATAAGGCATGACTCTAAATCCCCTGTGTATTCAGTGAGGTTTCTCTACCTGCTGAGAATTCCAATGATTACTTATGCTCTGTGAGGCCTGCAAATTGTTTGGCTTCTAAGTCCCCAGTAATTCTACTTTCTCCTAAAGATGTACTTTCCCCAGTTTCATAGAGTTTTTCCCTATGCATGTGGATTGGTATTTAGCCAAAGACATAAAAGGACTCATATGCAGATTTCTGGAGCTCTTTCTCTGCCTAGCTCTCTCTTTTTATATTCTAACCCACAAAGCCTAGCTGTTAAAGTTTTCCCCGACAGAAATTTTGGCCTTTTCAACATAACATCTATGTTGGTCTCTCTCTTGGTTCTCTTCCCACACCCTCATCCAGAAATTGCCTCCAAGCTAAAAGCCAGAATGAGCATAGAGCTCATTTGATTTATTTCTTTTCTCTTAGGGATCATAAATAATTGCCCGAAAATCATTATTTCCTGTACTGTGTTCATTTTCTATTTGTTGACAGTAGAAGGGTAATTCTGGAACCTATCATTCCCTCAAAGTCAGAGGCAAGAGTTCTGGTCATCGTGGTTTTACATAGTACAAATATCTCCACTCACTCTGTATAATCTCTCCACTCTCTTGATATATTAATACATAATACTATTGTTATTATTGAATTTTTGGTATTTTCTAATATTTAAGTTATTAACATATCTCAAAATATATGTGTACCACAATTAAACACTAAAAATTTGAAACTAATTATTTGTACTTTCTACTAATGCTTATTGTTGACCTCTATGGAGATTTAAAAAATACTTAATGTCCACTTGTCAAATAAAAAATGAAAATAATACATGTCGTATTTGTCTTCATTTTCATTCTATACTTATAATGTAATCATATTGTAGTTGGAAAACATAAGTGATATAAATGTTTGTTTTTGTTGACATTTGTTGTGAAATGGTTTATAACCTTTTGGTTGCTGTATTTCCTAAATGCTTCTTGTGGACAGAATATAATTTTTTTACATTGTTGGATCCACTATAGATAAAGATCAGCTTGTTCATTTTGTTCATATCTACTCTATCTCCTCTATCTCTATTGATTTGTGTTACTTTGATCTATCAAATACTGGAATGGTGACCATACAGTTGTAATCACACAGCCTGTAATATGAATGGCACCTCATGAAACCAACCACAAAGAGCAGCCTTTCAGCCCTAACAACCATTCCCAGTTCCTGGGCATTGCCTGCATGTATAGTCCCATCTTGGGCATGATCCAGTTCCCCTCCTTTCTGGCTCAGCACAGAAAATGGAAAGAGACAGGTTCAAGGTCAGAACTGGGCCAGAAGCCAGAGAGTCTAGATGGTAGACCCCAACACGTAAATAGGGAGCAATGGAAAACAGGACTCTTAAGTCAAAATCCAGTCAGAAACTGCTGCAGTGAATGTTGCAATGAACTGTTAACTTATTCTTTCAACAAATATTTCTTGAATTCTTTCCTTTGGCAAGACACCAGGGGAGGATGTGATGCCCCAAGATCATTTAAACAATTCCCTGAGCACTGAATTCCAAGCTTTAATAAATTGTTCGCACAGACTAATAGCAGCAGGGCTTTCTCTGATGACTAAAAACAAAGTATTGTCTTTGTCATTTTAGAAAAGAGTAAGAAAAAACACGGGAGTAATTTCCGGTCTTTCAGATGTAGCCTCAGGATTACATGGCAAACAGTTATTAAACAGAATGAGAAAAATCCAGTGGTCTCATCTATCCCGCACTGGCTGTTTTTAGAAGAGGACAGTAAACAGTGACAATTGCAAAACTTGATGGAACAAAATGAATGAGGCTCCAAGAAACATTCTCAGTCTGCCCTTATAGCTCTTACAACAATTTTTGAGAAAGGGCCAGCTAATTTGTACCAGATCTGATGTCTGTTGACATACTTTAACAGGTGTCTCTTATTTCTGCTTGGGCAGATTTTCTGCAACTCATCTCCCTGTGGCCACTCTCATTCCACTTCTCCAGTTTCTTCTTCAAACACAGCTTGGATCATGCCACTCTTTGGTCCAACCCTGCAATACATGATCATTGTCTATAAGCTATAACTTCTTAACCATCACCTCCACCCACACTTATTTCGTAGGCCACCCTGTTACACATGTTATACTCTGACTACACACCACTAGACACCGTCTTTCTGCACTCCTTCCTCCACACACACCACCCATTCCTCTGCCACACTTTGGTTCATCGCCAGAGCCTATTTGGAATGCCCTGTCACCCAGTCTTCATTTCAGAATTTTAGAAACCATCAGGCCTATGATGAAGTTTGATGTCAGTTCAGGTGAACAGATATTTAAGGGTTTCTAGGATCATATCAAACATTGTGATAGGCCCTAAGGATATAAAGATGAAGAGATAACTCAAGTCCTATTCTTGAGGAGCTCCAGTTTAGATGAAGAGTCAGACATGGGCAGAGCATATCCACATGGCAAAGGTGCACCATCCTGACCCCCTCATTGTATGGGGCAATGCAATGGCAGGGTGAAATGGTGGCTTAGGAGAGGTGGGCCCTGCTCAGCCTGGGTGAAAGGGTTGCTGGAAGAAAGTATCTGGGTTTGGTGTCAAATTAGAAGATATTCATAGCACTGGAAGTGGGGAAAGATATGGTAGACAAGAGGAGCTTGAACAAAGATTGTAATTTTCTTTGGTATCTCTTCAACCTTCCCTCATTTCTACAATTACATTTGTGTTATTGTATTATATATATGTGTGTGTATATATATATACACACACACACACACACACACATATATATACACACACACATAACTATTATAATATATATTATATTAAATATATTAAATATATATTTATATATTAAATATATTTAATATATATATTATATACATTACTATACTAACCATAGTCAGTCTTGTATTTTAGTTACTTGATTGTAATTAATATTTATCAAGTACACAGTAAGTTTTAGGCACTATGGTAAATCTTGCCAGAAGTTGTCTCATTTAAACCATATGGTTCCATATGTCTATTATAGCACATTACATGTGTGTGCGTATATATATCTATCTATAGATATGGATATAGACATATAATATTGATCTATCATCTGTCTATTTTTGTATCTGTCTCTTATCTATCTCCTATTGGCTCTGTTTCTCTGGAAAGCCCTAATACATGGAGTTATGAAGTTTTGTGATTCTGTATTTTTTCCAAACCAGAGCCCACAAAATTACTATCCTTTCTATGCTGTCAATAACTTTCTACAAATATCTCCAAAGCATTTGTCCTACTGAATTAGTATTTTTGCTAAAACACAAATCTGGCTATGTCACTCCATTTCTTAAACCCCTACTGACTTCTTATCACTAAGAAGAAAGTGGCCACCATACTTAGCCTGAGGTGTGAGATCATTTGAAATCAGGTAACTTGTCCCTTTCCAGCCTTTGTGCTCAACATCCTCACCTTTGCCCTTGTGTACCAGCCACTCCAAACTTTTAGTTTTAAAAATATGTGAAATTGTCTCCTGTCTCTGTGTCTGTAGTTCCCTCTGCCTGGGATGGCTTCCCCAAATCAACCAACTGGCAAATGCCCACTGCTTCTTTAAGACCTGACTCCAATGTCTCTTCCTTTGTATCAAAATTCTCCTAAGCAGAAATAATCATTCTCTCTTTGGTTTCATATGTCTATTATAGCATATTTTGTTTATAAGCCTGTTGTCTCTATTAGAATGTGAATGTCTCGAGAGTGGAGATTGAGTCTACATCCTCTTCAGTTCATCAGTAGTCGGCACACGAGAGTTCAGTTACATTTTTTTTTTTTTAGTAAATTAGTAGGCGAGTGAAAGAATACATCAAGGAATGAAAGAGTGGTTGAATGAATGAAGGCCTGTGTCTTTATTTCCCATCCCACATTCAATCCGTCAGGAAATCTGTTGGCTCTACCTTCAAAATATTTCTAGAACCTGATTATTTCTCACCACCTTCACTGCTACCATTCTGGTCTAAACTATCCAGGTCCCTAGTTAAGATTTCCCCTAGCAGTTTCCTAATAGTTCTTTATGCCTTGATCCTTGATAGCCCTTAACATCTATTTCCAACATGGAAACTAGATGTATCCTTTAAAAGTAGAAATCAGATGAAACCCTCATCGGTCTTTCATTTCATGCAAAATAAAAATCCCCATTCTTTTCAGTGGCTTATATACGTTGATGAACTACAACCTCCCCTTTCAATCTTCTACCTGGCCCTGCTCACTTTCTAATTCCATTTCCTACCACTTTCTGCCTTGCTCGCTCCACTCTGGCCACCCTGGCCTCCTTGCTTCCCCTCAAATAGAGTGGGATTGCTTCTGTCATAGGACCTTTCCACTGGCAATTCCCATTGCCTGGAATGCTCTCTGCTACTTGTCAGCATGGCCCACTTCCCCAACTCCTACAAGTCTTTGCTCAGATGATATATGTTTAATGAGCCCAACCTTGACTACTTTATTCAGTATCATTCTCCTGACCACCATGTTTTAATTCCATGGCACTTATCATCTTCTGACATACTATATATTTTAGTTACTAATTACACTTATTATTTATTGTCTGACTCTTCCTACTAGAACATAGGCTTTATAAGGACTTGTTGTATTTTGTTCAGTGATACATTCTAATTGGCTGAACAATGCCTGGAATATAGTAGACCCTCCCCAAATAGGTTTTGAATGACTAAATAAGTGCATGACTGCTCTAGGTTGTAAGCTACTTCTTCTTCTTCTATTCGTGGGGGAGGGTAGGGTTAGGGCTAGGGTATGTGCCTAGTAAGATGTAAGCTTCTTAAGTGCCCTGAACTTGTCCAAATTTCTTATTGAATCTCTAGCCCCAAATAGAGCGCCTGCCACTTAGTAGGTGCTCAGTAAATATTTGTCAAATGAATGGATATATATGAATCGAGTTTCAGTGGATCACTCTTAAGGGAAAGAAAAAAGCCTGTCAGCTAATAATCAGCTTAGTTTATTTAAAATCTCTTAGTGTTTATTTTAACAAAAGCCTTCTTGGAATTCTGACACTAAAATAGGATGTCATTGAGGCCTCTGTGGTTTTAGTGGCTATGACCTTTAGCATCTTTCTCAGGATGGGAGGGTGAGTGTACATGGAGGGCCTTAATTAATCCAACCCTGAGGCTGGAGAGATGTGCTGACAAAATAATCAGGAAACCTTACAGACCAGCTTCCCTAAAATAACCTTGCCATTGTTCCTAACTACACCAGAAACTCTAATTTGGGCAGTTTCGGCTCCTCTCAATTGACGCAGAGTGCTTTTAGCTAACATCAAATGCTTAACAAATCTGAGAGTTTCCCACGAGAACCTTCCATTAAGTTTGTGTACTGCCAAGCTACAGAAAAGGAAGGCCTGTGTTTTACAAACACAGAAAATAGCTTTAACCATACTCCCATTTTTGCAGACTCATGGGTAAATTTTCCAGTCAAGCATCAGTCTATGTGATCTGATTTTTTATCAAAATATAATGTCTAACAGGTGGGCTATTTGGGACTCAATCTTTGCCAGGTGGTTTGAAATAATGACAAATGATCATAGTGACTATATATAAACGATCGCAGGTCACTCTGCTTGACCTGTGGTTCAGACCAACCTTCCTAGAAACCCATTTTCAAACTACGCCCACCGCTGTGATTGAAAGTGGGTATTTTCAAAATTGCTTGGCTCGGCCCACTTCTGCTCTGGAATTACTTTGAATTGTGGCTTGACTGACAAGCTTATAGAATAGAAATCTGATCTCTGAGTAAATAAATAGCTCCGCCGGGTTCATGCATAGACTCCTAAGGCATTTTTCTAAGCATGAGCAGATACCTCATCATGAGTGTCCTTATAAAAAAGATACAAACTTTAATCTCTGGAAAGTAGGTCCAAAAACTATTCATCTTTATGCCCATACTGTGAAGAAGTTTCTAACACAAGTTCATTATTTGTAAATATTTAGAAATGAATAAATAAATTACAAATTTCTTTTGCAATCATTAAAGGAAAATTATCACTTTATAATGCATGTAAGTGTTTTTTTTTTAAATATTGGTTTGTAGGAAGCTAAGAGATGTCTTTAATTGTGGCAATTGTCTATTAGCGTAATATCTTACTATATTTTCCAGAACCATAGTTTCCTTTAGTTGTAAAACTACTTTTGGAAATACATTGGGCATACAGTACAATAATACAAATGGATGTATTAGATGTCCTGCATTTTTTGGTTCAATTTCCTTCTAGAAGAAGATAGCAAAATCTTTGCTTTCAGAACTAAAAAATATATTGTGTGTGTATATTTGATATGACAAGTTAAAAAGAACACTCTTTCATTTCAATAAGCCTTTATTCCACACCTTCTACATGCAAGGCAGGTAGAAGAACTCTTGCACTGTGCTAAGCCACGGGTTAAGAAGTGATGAAGGCAAGTCTAGATATAGACATAAAGGCACTGTGATAGACAGCTGGAAAACAATGTGGTGCTGGGACACCTGGGTGGCTGTTGAGTGTCTGGCTCTTGGTTTCAGCTCAGGTTATGATCACAGGGTCGTGGAAAGGAGTCCCGTGTTGGACTCCATGCTCAACAGGAAGTTTGCTTGAGATTCTCCCCTCCTCCCTTGGCCCTCCCGCTGCTCACATGTGCACGTGCTATCTCTCTCTCTTTCTAAAATAATAAGTAAATAAATAAATCTTTTTAAAAAGCAAACAGTGTGGTGATGCTTCCATTTATATGAGGTATCCAGAGTTGGCAAGTCTATAGAGACAGAAAGCAGATTAGTGATTGTCAGGAACTGGAGGCAGAGGGAACAGAGAGTGACTGTTTAATGGGTATGTGGTTTTCTTTTTGGGATGATGACAATGTTCTTGAACTAGAGAGTGGTAGTGGTTCCACAACACTGTGAATGTACTAAATGTTGCTAATGGTACATGTCATGTTATATATATTTTACCATAATACATTTTTAAGTATTGAAACAACAAACAAACAGAAATCCCAGTGTAGTAGAACAAATCATTCATTCATCCTTTCAACAAATATTTACTGAGCACTTATTATGTGTCAGTTGCTGATTAGGTCCTAGGCACAGACTGCTGAGCAACACCATACATGATCATTCTGTCATGGACTATATCTAATAGAGAGGTAGAAATTAATAGTTTTTTAAAGTTTAACCATAGATAAGTGCTATGAAAGAAAGAAAATGGATAGCTAAGACATTTGGCCTAATTGAGGGTTTTGGACATGGGTCAGGGAAGATTATACAGAGGAAGGAACCATCAATCTCAGTTCTAATGGACAAGAAAACGCTGGAAGGGAACTAGGGCAGAATGATGGGAAGGACATAGAACTGGCTAGGGAGAAGGAATAGTGTGTGTAGAGGATGGATAGTAAAGAAAGAGGGGAACGTGGTTTGGAATAAGGCTGAGAAAGCAGGGAACAAATCATGTAGAGCATTTGAAGGGTTGGAAGGCCCTGGAGGGGGGCAGAGGGGTCAAGGGGAGAGACCCTGGGGAATACAATAAACCTTCTAGGAGCGTACTGCCATGGGCAAAGAAGTGGTGGATATAGAGACAGTCCAAGGGGTGTTTGGAAGATTAATGAGACAGAACTTGATGATCGATTGCACCTGGGATCATAGAGGAAGAAGGGAAGGAGACAAAGGGAGAGAGAAAGAGAGAAGGAGAGAGAGACAGAGAAATCCTCTGTCTTAGCTTTCTGGTTTGTAGATGTGTATGACTGATGGTGTCCCTCTGAGATAGAGGTGATCCAAAGGCACCTTTGCAGATAAAGGGAGGTGTTGCAGAAGAAAACACTTAATGTTGGAAGTGGGTTGCATTGACTCAGATGGGAACCCTGACAAGCCATTTCTTCAACTCTTGCACTAAAATTTTTTCTGTGCTCTTGAGAGGTATAATTAGTAGTAAACCAAAGGTCCGTGTTGCAATGATAGCTACATATTTTTGTAACTCATTAAATATATATTAACTATCTAGGAAATGGTACATAGTTCCATTATCCTTAGCCAATACTTTAATTTCTTTTTAAAGTTACAAGTATAAAATAAGAATAAAGGGGAAAAGAAAGATACCAGTTATTGAGTTTCTACTCTGTACTATCAGTTACTATACTAGGTATATATTAAATACATTATTTTATTTTTAAATTATGTATAGAGTAGATCTTTCCACCATTTTAAAGGGGAGGAAACAAGGGCTCAGAGTAAATTAGTAAATTATTTACTAATATTACTATATTACAAATACAGGTAATAAATAGGAGAGGGAGGACTTAAAACCAAGTCTGTGGGGGCACCTTGGTGGTGAAGTTGATTAAGCGTCAGATTCTTGGCTTCAGCTCAGGTCCTGATCTCAGTGTCTTGATCTCAGGATCATGAGATTGAGCCCTACATCTATCTCTGTGCTTAGCAGGGAGTCTTCTTAAGATTCTCTCTCTTTCTCTCCCCCTCCTTCTGTGCTGTGCTGTTCTCTCTCTCTCTCTCTCTCTCTCTCTCTCTCAAATAAATAAATAAACCTTTTAAAAAAATAGAGTATTTGGTTGCCTACCAAGATTCATGTTTATTCAACTGCACTGACATTTTTCTAACTTTAGTTATTTGCATATCACTGCCATGGTTTTTGCTACATAGGTGTATCATTTACACTAGTATTTTAAAAATATTTTCGTTTGAATTGGATCATCTTTTCTTCAGCTCAAATATATTTTGTAAGGGCAGTTTATATTACTGTCATGAGTAGAAAGTGTAAATATAAAGGCAATCATAAAAGGCAAATGGAAACCATACAACTTATAATTAAAGAAACATTCTGAAATTCTAGCTACATGCTATTTGCTGTTGAAGTTCTGAGTTTGATGCTTATTATCTCCCTATAAAATGAGGGATTAGGAAATTCAGATAGGTGTTGAAGAAAGAAATAATTTTCCCACCATGGTATTCAGTGTTATTTACTGCTGTGGACCACCTGAAGCTGTTTTGTATGCTATTGGCATCAAATGTGCACTGGTGAGGGGGCCCCTGAACGATGCCCCACTACTTCCATCAACTGAGAGATCTCTACTTTGGAATTTCTCTTGATATTGATCCAACAAGCATTCGTATTCAAGATTGTGGTGCCAAAAGAGTATGTGGCAGTTCAGGTTGCCTCTTTTAAAAGAATTATTCCATATAGGGTCTAATGGAGCCTCCCACCGGTGAGGCAGGCATGAAAGAGAAAGGATTTGTCAACTTGAAATCTCAGTTCTTACAGCATTTTCCAAAATTTAGCTCAGGATGGAACATTTTTCAAAGCTGACTTTAAAAAGTGGGTTTTCATCCCTTGGAAGGCCCCCACATGTCCATAACTGAAATTTAAAAACTTCAGAGACCCTAAGAGAGAGTTATAGCCCTGAGTCCAGGAAGATGAGCCCATGAAGACAGGCCAAAGCAGAGGAGGCACTTTGGCTTGATTGAAGAAGGGAAGAAACAAACCTATCGCACTTGGCATTCATTGAAGGGAGGCAGAGAAGTAACAAGTGCTTTCTGAGGAAAGAACAGATGGAAGGGAAATTAAGTCGAGTTAAAAGACATTGCTGTCGTCTGTTCCACAAAAGCCAGCAGAGCTGTGGTTTCTCCGGAGCCAGAGATTTGAAAGGTAAGGAGAATAGAGATCACATTACATGGTACCCAAGGGTTTAATGCACAAAACAACCATTCTAGTGAAGGTTTGCTAACTTCTCTGTCTTAGAGATGAGCAAGGGGAACGAGAGGTATCTAAACCTATAACACCCTGTATTAACCCAGTCTGAATGATTTACTGTTACCATATTTGGGCCGACTTTGAGTTCAGGATTGGAAAAAAAAAACGAAGAAAAACAAGCTTACCCATAAAAAGAGGTTGTAGAACTTCATGTCCCAACAAGTGGATAAAAATGTTAACATCATTTTTTATGGTCTAATAAATGTCTTTCGTAAAAATCGCTGAGAACACACTCCTCAGATCTCTTTATTAGATTGAAAGAGATATTGATCAGAAGGAGGAATTGATCAGGAAGAGAGAGTAGATGGAAACCAGGTCTTTGGTTACATGAAAATATACTGTCTTTTTAAACTTTCTAATCCAGTAAAAAAAAAATAAGTATTTTTAAATAGGTGATAGAAATGAGACGAGAGAATTTAGATAATCTGCCTGGACACACACAGCTGACAGTGTGGAAATCAGAACTTAGAACCTGCCTGATTCTACAGCCTTTGCTCTTTCAACCAAACCCCCAAGCCTTCTCTAATTACTCATACAAGCTCAAATGAAACGGCCCATATGCTACTAATAATACATTTAAAACTTCATGGAGTCACAAAAGTCCTTTGTCAGAAGAAATGGCGGTGATTTTGACCCCATTTTTAGGACACTGCAAAAGTCCATGGGCAGCAGTATAACTAATGGTCCCCCCCACTCTTCAACCAAAGTAAGGCTCAGGCAATTGCAGATCATGCCTCAGATGACATTACTAGCAAGTGGTAGTTCTGGCCATCCATCTCCGTTCGGAGGTGGAATTCTTCTATCGCAGTAACTTCTGCCTTTGCATGGATGGCCAAAAAATGACCTCAATCATTATGATCAAATGCGTTTTATTAGGGATCATCTTCGTCACTGGAACAATCCATTTTAAAGATCAAATTACGACTGTGGGGACTGAATTCTTCTTCAAAGGAGAAGTTCAGAATTTGGTTGTCTTTGCTTTCCTAAATTCAGACAGACTTGTAGGTGATCCAGCTTCTACTCAGCATATCTTAGTTCATTAACTCTTTCATCCCCTGAGTGCAAAGATATGAAGCAAAGGAGTGAAGACAACAGGGTCTTGATCTTCAAGCTGTGCACAGCATCATGGGTATCTTCAGACAGGCACGATGGTCATAGATCCGAGGAGTCTTTTCATGTGGAGAGAATGCTTCAGGGCTACGGGGCCCACCTAGGGTAGGCAGGTGGTGAGCACAGGAGACGAGATCAGAAACCAGTGGGAAAGGGTCAAGGCAGTTGATACAATGATGTTGACTCAATGGTTTGAATCTGTGATCCTAGGTCCACGGTTCTGAAGCCCCTCCAGGACCGCCATCTGTAGCGTGCACCCTTTCCATTATCCTTTGAGTCCTTTAATTGCAGGATTAACAACTGTCTGAGCACCAAAACCCTTCAACTTTAATTTTCCCCATCTTCACGGCTGCTAAGTCCTAGTTTATTTTTCACTGGAAGTATGAATGTGTGTGTGTGACTCCGGATCTTTGCCTGTATTGGGGGAATGGTTGGTGAAATCTACATGGGGATGGCATGACACATCAGTAGTAACCCCAAATGTCAAAGGCCAAAGCCCACCTTGAACAGTCTTGGTGAAGCCTCCACAGAGAACAACAGGGTAATTGAACTGCTGTGGGATTTCTGTGTCTAGAGCTAATCTGCGGGAAATGATGGGAATGATGGGGGCCACTGATGAATGATGAGGGTCACTATCTTTCCCTAGAATGAGAGACAGAGTAAGGAGTCATACTGTGGAGACCTGGCACAGGAGGTTATCATGCAGCTTGTAGACATGGCAGTGCAAGGTGAGAAACCGAGCGTGTCTGATAGAGCCCTTCCCCTGAAGGGTTTACCTTTTTTGGTAGTTATGTTGCAGATTATAATGGATAGTTACATAAAACATGTTCCTTCTTTGACATGACAGTTAACTTGGTTATGCTCTCAGCCTTTAGAGAGGCCCTTTGGGATGGGGGAAGGGAGAACAGAGGTAGCAGGCTGCCCAGGGAAGTGTGGCTTCCCCACCTTCATCCAGTGCTGCCCATAAAGAGGGGACAGCACCGTTGCAAGGGGGGAGTACAGCCTAGGAGTTTAAATTGGAGGCCGTTTCCAAATGAGCAGAGGCTTCAGGTGGTGGGGAGGAGAGTGGGGCAACCCTGAGGAGCAAACTAAGTGGCACATGTGAGACCAATCGCTTTTGTTCAAGGACGTTGAGGAAGGTGCCCCTTGACGTGGGAGAAGTTTGCAAGGCTTTTGCTTCCAGAATGGCATATTCAGGTAGAGTCCAGATGAACCCTATAAAAATACTCCTCTTACCTTACAGAATGCTTCCTTAGGAGGGAGGAATAAGAGATGTCATCAGAACTCTGGAATGTGCAGTAGGGGCAGCGTCTGGAGCATAATCCACAAACAGTAGTACCTGTATGGCTGCCCAGCACAGGGGAGAGTCCCAGACCGCGAGCTTCAGCTTCTCTGCACAGCTCAGCAGAACATCAGAACCGAAAGCAATTAGAGGAGGAGTGGTCATGACATAGCAGATACAGTAGAAACAATATGAGTTTGGGACTCAAGAGTGACCTGGATCTCAGTCTTGGCTTCAAAAGCATATTCTTTTTCTGAGCAAGGCACTGAGACAGTCTCTGTGTCAGTTTTATTATCTGCAAAATGAAACACATCGCTGTCAGGAATTAGGAAACATCATATAAAAAATGGTAGCATCTCAAGCACTCAGTAATTAGGGTCTGTTATTTTTATTATCATTATGACTTGTGATTCTATCATAATTCTTAGAATTAGTTCATAATAGCTAATAACAGCAAATATGGAGATAACAGCTGTGTGCTAGGCACTAGTTTAAGCATTTGACTTAAATTAATTACCGTAATCCCCGTAACAACCCGCAAAGTAGCTGCTATTTTCTCCATTATACAGAGAAGGGAATTGAGGCCAGAGAGATCGAGTAACTTGTCCAAGGGCACACAGCCAGTAAATGGCAGGATCAGGATATGAAAGAAACCCAAGCCATCAGGCTACAGTGCTCCTTCTCTCAACTGTGATGTTATAAATGTGACTCTCCAACTACCTTTCCCTACTGTTGTAACGGCTGCTGAGAGTCTCTATGAAAAACAGCATAAGGCCTATATCACTAACCTGGAAGGACACAGGGACACAAACCTGAGCTGCATGAGGCCAGGGGAACAAATACAAAATCATGTGGACCCACAGGTTTATTGCAGCTGTGGATCTAATGCAGTCAGAGCTGGAGACTCCACAGTGAAAGGCAGGTGTCCGGGGAGTCAGGTTGGAAAACGAGATGTTCCTGGAGCTGGATAAATTGGGGTTAGCAGGAAATGTCTAACCAGTGTTCTCCTCTCCCATCTCGGAAGCGCACAGAGACCAATAAGGAAGAGAAAGAAAACTCAGCAATTTTAAATCCACAGGACTTAACATTAAACGTGATGGAGTCTCGTTTTACACCAGAGGAAATGGGGTCTCAAGTGGGGATGGTGACTTGCTGGGAGTCCCATAGGTAGGTGTTGAAAGCATCCAGAAGAAGTGGGAGCAGCTTGGGGTCGCTGTGGGGGAGGGTGTGCTGTGGGTGCAGGGGGAAGGGAAGACAGGAGAAAGGATGAGTGTACAATGCCCACGGGAAGCTCACTGACAGCAGATGCTCAGCAATGGTCGCTGCCATCTTTGTGCTCGTTATTATTTTGATAAACCTTGTTAGAATGCAGAGAATTGTCTTTGAGGGACAGAGATGGGGGGTCAGTTGAGAAATTCTTTCCTAATCCAGGGTAGCGATGATGAGAATGTGGGTGGGGTCGGGGGCCCTGGTGGGGTAGAGGAGGGGGCATATTCAATAAACACCTCAGAGATAAAACAGATGGGCTGGGGGCGCTACTGAGACCCGAGGATGTGAGGAAACAGGGCCCTCCTGGGTAGACTACCACCAGGGCCAGGATGGGAATTAGAAGGAGGCAGAGGCCAGGGAGGGGGCGGAAAAGACAAACCCTCAGCCTGCTTGTCAGTTTGGCCTTTTTCACCACAGATTTTGGATTCTGTTCAGCACAGAGGAGACCTTTTCTCCCTCCTGCTGAGCACATCTGGTTTTCAGGACGAAAGGATCTGATGGGTCAGGTTTAAATGGTTTGAATGACCGGCTAAAGAAGAGATGGGATGGGAAGCATGTCGGGTCAACACGGTGACCTCCCCGGGGCTGTAAGCGATCCTCCCAATAATAAACATGGAGTCTTGACCAGCAGAGGCCCGCGATGGTCATTGTTTTCCTGACTAGAATTTTATATGCTCACAGGCTAGAAAACTTGGCCAGAGGTTTGAACCATGTGTTTTGTCAAGTCCTATAAGTCTTTAGACTCCTTTTTGATAATTAGCCCAGTGAGAAATGTGTGAGAAGATTTCTATGAGCCAGACCACTGCCCTGATCTTTTGCAGAGAGTATCATTGATATCTGGGCAACCATGGTTAAAAAAAAAAAAAAGAAAGAAAGAAAGAAAGGGGGAAAAAAGCCCTTTACATAGGCACACAGGTTTGGAATCGACAGTTACCAAAATGGGAACAAATTCGAACATCAGCTTCATTGCTTCCACACTGCCGATTTGGTGGTGTTTGTGCTTTGAGGACCTCCCAGATCTTGGAATGTTTTCTGTTATTCCAACCTACTTTCAGCAAAATATGGAAAAATCACAGTAAGATGTGAAATATTGACAGAAGCTTCAAATGGTTCCCCTCCCTGGGCGTTTGCAGGGACAAAGCAGTAGGGTGGTCAGGCCCTGTGTTTCAGACATTAGCCTTAGTGGTAGAGAAGTCACCTCAATCGCTCCATCTGAAATGCACCTGAATCTCTTCCCAGGGCTGAGCCTGTTCTTAGAAGCCCATATCAGCCAAATCCACTTTGCAGAGCTTTATTGTCAACACCAGCCCACAGCAGTCTCCCCTACACCGAGCTTCTCTTGGATTTACTGCATGCTCCTGGCTTACCACTTGTATACGAATTGTAAAGAGCAGACCAATTAGCTAGCTCCCTCTGGATGACATTGTCTAAAACTGAGTCCTTGCAGACCCAAAACGTAGAGTTCAGATCTCAGGTTCACCACTTATTAGTTGGGTATCCTTGAGCTACATCACCACGCAATGCCTCCATTTCCAAATTTGTAAGCTGGGTGTATTAATGCCAATCTCACAGAACAACTGTGAGAATTAAGTGGAATCATGCAGGAAGATACCAAGCCATCATGATAAGGGTTGGAAAGAAGTTAACTATATCCTTTTTCAAACTTCTATAGTTGTGACAAGAGGCAGCACATAGTGTTTCAATTATTTTCCAAGCTGTGTTTGTATGGGTAATGACTGAATATTTTCTTTAAATCTACTTATGAATAATTTAAATTTATTTAAAAACAAAATTTGCATTACAACTCTAAATGGAAAAAGCAGCATTCTTGCTCTAAAAAGAAGTAGAACTAAATGCAGTAAGACAAAACAGCATTATTAAATTCTAACTAGGCTCCAAGTGGTAGATCTGCTCTCTTAGTATTAGACAAAGGAGAATCAGCAAATGTTAAAGAGGTTTTATGGATAGGCTCTTAGAAAACTGAGCACTTTTTCTTGATGTAACCAGGTTAGGAATATAATTGAAAAGGGACAAGCTGTTTCATGACAAGACTCATTGTGTTTTAATTGATGTCCTTTTATCGCTTAAATTGCTTATATCGTTTAAATGTTTTATGTAGAATAAAAATTATAGTAAATAGCGCGATGTTTTGGAGGTAGAGACACCAGTCTTCGAAATTTGGCTCCGCTCCCTACTTGCCAATTACATTGAGCAACATACTCAAAGTCTTTGTACTTTGGTTTCCTCGTTAGTCAAATGAAATATTAACACTCAACTTGGAAGATATTTGCATAGATGTCATAAAGCATGTTAAGTACGTAGTAGAGTGCCTTGAATTCATAACAGAAAAGCATAAGGACGATGACAGGGAAAATTGCCTTGTCAAAGTACAGATAAATAAAATAAAGAGCAGGTTGTTTGTGCACCCGGCCATCGGATTCACTAGGACAAAGATGTCCTGTGACTCTCATCCCAGACATCTGGACAAGCTGTCAGCACGGAACTGGGTGGTTTTGAAGCACTCCAGGATTATATAATATTGGATGGCAACCAGGACTGTTGGACCTTCTTCTTTTATTCCTTATATAGATTTCATTTTTCAACACACAAAGTTAGGAAAACATTTATTTTGGTAAAACGTCGAGAAAATATAATAAAGCAGAAAGGAAAAAATAAAATCACTTGTGATTCCACTACCCAGACAAAACTGAATGTGGTATTTTCAAATATCTTCTTTTGGATTGTTCTATTGAGGTTATACATATATATATTTTAAGGTTGAAAGTTACTCTGCCCTTTATTTTGCTATCAGTTCTGTTTATTGGACAAATAAAACGTACTCATGCAAATATTTTTGCAATCATTCTACAACATGTTTTTCGTGTCTATGAGAGTACATCACATGGATGTAATAACATTTACTTAGTTATATCTAATATTAGTCATCTAAGTTTCTATGATTTGCCATTTTACTATTTTAAAATATCATAGTTCACTTCTTTTTATATGAATCATGGCCCATAAACAAGACCATTTCTTTCGGATAAATTGCAAGAAGTAGACGCTCTAGTCAAAGAATGTGTGTAGTAAGGGTCTTTGAGACTGCCACGTTAGTCTCAGGAAATTTAATATCAATTTACAGTAAAAGTATAAAGAACACACACATCTTAGCTCCCCTGCCCAAAGTAGGTGGTATCGCATAAAAATTCTTTTTGGCCAATTTAGTTGAAAATGTTATTTTAGTTTATACGTTTCCTGTATACTTACTGATGGCTTCTGTTGTTGTTTTTTTTTTCCCCTTTTATGAATTTTGTGTTCAGATCTATACTTATTTTTCCCCATTGGAGTATTTATCTTATTATTACTGATTTGTAAGAAAATATTTACATATTAAGATTAGTAATTTGTATGTCATATTTATTGGCACTGATTTTGCTGATAACCTGTTGGTTTCTTATTTTTACATATACCATGTGTGATAGCTAGAACATTGAAAAAATGGTCATTGTACTCATGTCTGTTAATGATTTCTTTCATAATCTGTCTTTGGTATCAAACGCAGAATGTTTTACTCTATAGTCAGTTGTATAAATTTTTGCATGTATTTTCTGTCAGTGCTTTACCAGTTTTGAACAATTATATAAATAATACACAAATATAATTTTATTGTAAAAATTTGAATATTTATGATCAGAATAACTGAAACATGCCCTCATTCCCTTGGTTATCTCATTCAGTCTCATGGCTTAAAATGTGACCTGATGACTTCCAAATTCTTACGTCCATTCCTGACCTGTTTCTCAGATTCCAGGGTCATACATCTATCTGATTATTTGCATCTAACAAGCATCTCAAATATAAACACACCCAAAACTAGGCCCTGCCATCTCTGCTACCACCCACCTCTCCTATCAGCCTCCCCTTCAAAATATATCCAGAAGCCAACTGCTTTATGCTATCTGCCCTGCCACCATGCTGGTCCCAACCACCATCATTTCCATCCTGGTTTGCAGGAGTCCCCTGTGTGGTTTCCCTTCCTGCTATTCTTGGCTTAGTAACCACAGAGTCATCTTGTTAAGAAAACTAAGTTAGGTCATGTCATGCCCTTTAAACCTTCTAAGAGCTTGCTCTGTCATTCAGAGGAAACATCATAGTCCTCAAATGCCCTATAAGGCCCTGCAAGGTATGCCTTATCTTGCTGACCTTATTCTCTGCTACTCTTTCTCCAAGGAACAGCACCCAAGCCAGGGCACTGAACAAGCCAGGCCCACTCCCTCCTCAGGCCTTGTGCTCACTGTTCCACTGCCTGGGAATATTCCCCATATCCACATGGCACTTTCCCTTGCCTTTGTCACATCTTTTCTCAAAGGTCACATGCTCAGCAAAGTCTTCCTTCTTTGTCCCTTCTTCTGCTTTATTTTCCTCTGCAGCATTTTCCACCATGTGACCTATGTTTTACTCATGTATTTTGTTTATGGCCTTGCTCGTCCCCACTAGAAGGTATGCTCCATGAGGGCAGAGTTAGTGTGGATGTCCACGGCTGTATCCTCAGCACCAGGGACAGTGCCTGGCATGCGGCAAGTCCTCAGCTGTTTCTTAAATGAACAAATTAACTTATATCAACTTTCCTTTTATCTTCACTCTCAAACCCAGTCCCTTCTCCACACACCAGAGGTAACTAATAAAAAATGAAGAAAGCAAACTGCAGAACATTATAGACAAGGAATCCTTAATGTAAAATAGACAAATAAATAAGCAAATGTCAAAAATTTATGGAGGAACACACACCAAACTAAGATGTTGTTATTCCATCTGGAACTTATTTCTCTATGAAGGAGGGGAAGATGTAATTTTTTTTTCCCAAGTGACTAACCAATTGTGCTATTATTATTACAAACTATCCACTAATATCCTAACATATCTTCACTGATACGTTATGCCACTTTTAACATATATTACATCTGTCTCTACTGGAGCCAGTTTCCTGGACTATCTAAAGTTGTTATGCACAATTTTAAAAACCATACCATTATAGCAAACTTGCATATCAATTAGAGTTAGGCATCTCTTACTATTCTTCTTAAAAATATCCCTGGCTATTTTCATGATTTTATTCTCTCGGCTATCTTTTGGCTATCTTTTAAGTTGTTAGGCTAAGGAATTAGAATTTTAATTGGAATTTCATTAAACGTACAGAATAGTTTGTGGAGAATTGACATATTTATACCTTTTAAGTCTTTCCATCTTAGAACATGGCATGTCTTCCCAATAACTCATATCTTTTATGGATCAGAATGTAGTCATTGTGTCCTCATTTGGTTTAGTAAATTTCCTCTTCAATTTTTTAAAGTTATTATGCACAGATAGAACAGCTGTTCATTTTTGTGTATTTTTATTGTGAGCCAATGTACTGAGTCCTGTTACTAGAGTTTTGTTTTCATTGTTGTATCTCTTTGGTTTTCTGGATAGATAATCATCGTCTTGAAATAATGATGATTTTGTCACCCCCTTGATTAACCTGGATTCCCCAACATTCAGTTTGAGATATGGTGGCTTATATATGAGGGGTTTGGTAGGAACAGCTCTTTCACACTGGGGAAAAAAGCAGAGAGAGACAACCAAAAGATGTGTTATTGGGTGGGTCACAGCTAGGGGTTATTAATTGTCTGATCCCACAGGACTGATTGAGGATCATATGTGATGCATTTCCATATTACCCACAATATGGAGAGAGAAGGAGAAGAGTTTATCCACCTCTCTCTCTGCAGTTTGCTCAAGTTTCACCCTGAGAAGTGTTAACTTTGCCTCACTTCTGGGTTTTGCCTATGTGGATTCTGTGCTTAGCCCCAGCACATTTCATGCCTCAGGATCAAGAGGGAAACTTCAGAGAAGGAGAGGTGCATGGTGCAGATTCGACATGAGGCTCTGTCAGATTGCACTGGCAATAAGTCAGTCTGAGATTACCCAGAACAGTGCTTACTGGAATAAGAGATAAACAAGGTCAAGGGGATTTGAAGTAGTATATCAGAGATGACTGATATGGTCTACCCCTTGTAAATAAGATCCTCTACTGCCTGCCTCATATCTGTCTCCCATATTCTGCAATATAGAGCCCAGTAATGCCCTCACCTCATCCCCAAGACAGAGGAAATGCAAATCCAGTCTTTTATGGAGTCTCCTTCAGAAAGATAGCCAGCCACAATCTCTGAGGCTTTGAATGAGAGTTAATGAAACAAGGTTTAGTCCCTACGCTAAAGCAGCACTGAGTATCTCTTGCTTTCTGCCCGGGGGATTCTCAGACCTGCCTTTTGGGATACTTGCAGAGGAAAGGGCACCAGCCATTCTGATGCAAAGAACAAACAAGGAAATGTTGGGGGACTAAAGCAGTAAGGTAACCCTTGACAAATGGGGGAGGAGAACTGGCAGGTAAATATTCCTCTTTCATTCTTCAGTGGACAGTTTGGAGATTCATCCTAAATTATTCTTCAGAGGGTCTCTAGCAGGATCAAGCCATACTTGCCCCAACTTGGGGACCAACTTGGTAACATACCATTGGATTGTTTTTTTCCCCTCCTTTTCTGCTCCATTATTCCCACTGACCCTACTCTGATTCTTTGATATTTCTTCTGCCAGTAAACTACCTACAAGCAATCCCTGTCTCAAGCCCTGCTTTTTGGGAAAATCGAGGATACCTGCTATCCAGGTGTGTCACCTCTGACCTCTGACCCAATATCCCTTGAATGTTCCAGGTATTCTCCTTTCTCAATACCCTCTATCCAGAAAAAATGGCACATGTTTATGGACAAATCACCAGAATATTTGGCATATATTCTTTTTGTGATATTGTAGAGACTTTCAACAAGGAGATCTCTTCTGTCAGTAGGGGCTGGTTCTGTGAATTGTCTTAGATCTGGAAATGAGTTCGGGGACCATAATTTCCCACAGCAGCAAATGAAATCAGATTTTTGCTTTCCAGCCTCTTTTTTTTTTTCTAATTATACAATTTGAGCATCATCCTGCTCTGTTGTTCACCTATTTCACCCCTATGAATTTCAAGATGTATTATCTATTGCCCTGGATCTTTGTAAGCCAGAGCATCCTACTGGCAACTCTAGGCTTGCTGTCCATTTTGGTAATTATGGTCACTTCATCTCTGATGGATGAATATAGTTTCCTGGCCTCTACCATTCCAGAAGCACCTCCCTTGTCTACTCTGGCCTATACTAGATAGTCGCCACTGAGTTTCTAAAAAATGCCAATAGCTTTTGTGCTAGTGTATATTGTCTTAGTAACTTGAATGTCCTTGGGGCCCTCCTTGGGATCACAGATCGTAGAAATTCTGTTTTCACCTAATAAATCCATTTTAATATTCTCAACTCCCTTACTGCCTGATCATTTTCCTTATGGTATGCTAAAGCAATTCTTGCGTCTCCATCTCATTATTGTCCTTTGTCAGTTTCAAGCCAGTGAACTGGGACCAACTCCATATATTCTTGCAAGAATGTTGAATCTTGAGTCAATAAATTCTCACCTATCCGGTTTTATAGTCTACTTTCTCAGATCCCAAACCTCAGGGTCCACCTCTATGCATGCTCCCTGGTTCCTGTGAATGTCAGTAGCAAGAAGCTATCTCCTGGAGCAAAGACTGTAATTCCCTACTTGGACTGTGCAAGTGATTTGATCTTTTATCATTCTGGAGGCAATGAGGAATGGCAGGGAGGATCTTAAGACAAGCATCATACTGAAATGCATTTGCCTCAGGTGATGTCTTAGCTTGGGTTCTCTCAGAAGTAGATTCTGTGCCAAGGATGCTGGCACAAATGATTAATTAATAAAGTATCCCTGAAGATACCAGTAAAGGAACAGAAGAACCAGGATAAGGAAGGAGGGGAAGCCAAGCAAATGTGCAATTTCAGATGAAGTCCCAGACTCATTTGTTCCCAAATGTTCATAGCAGTTTTAGCTGGAGTAATCAAATCTGCAGTCTAACAATCAAAATACACGTCAACAAGCGAATAGATAAACACATGTGATATAGTCCCATAATGGGGAATCGCTCAGCAGTAAAAGGGAACAAATCACTGGAACACAACAGCAAGGTTGAATCTCAAAAACTTGCTAAAAAAAAAAGAAACCAGAAATGCAAGAAGGTCATACCATATTAATGCACTTTATGAAATTCCGCAGTAGGGAAATGTCATCTATAATGACTGAGAGCAGATCATTTGTCACCGTGGGATGGTATAAGTGATGCTGGTGGTAGTGATACTCTAACTTCAAGGATACTTTGGGGGTGATTATGGTGGTCTATACATGGGTTATATAGGGTTATATACCTTTATTATAACATACTGAACTGTACATTTAAAATGAGTGCATTTAATGGCATGTAATTTCATTTGTTCTTCTAGCTTCTTAAATAGAAACTTACATCATTTTGAGACCCCTATTTTATAGCATATTTAGTGCTCTAAATTTCCTCTAAGAACTGCTTTATCTGTATTCTGTAAATTTTGATGTGTTGTGTTTTCATTTTCATTCAGTTCAACATAGTTTCTAATTTGACTTTGAATCTTTTCATTCATTCATGGATTATTTAGAAGTGGGTTATTTAATTTCTACATATTTGGAGACTCTTCAATATCTTCTTGACATTTGTCTCTAGTTTAAATTCCTGTGGTCAGATAACATATGTTTGATTAAATTTATTGAGACTTGATATGTAGCCCAGGATATGATCAATCTTGTTGCAGAACTTGTGTTCTGCTGTTGGGGTGGAGTGTCCAATAAATTTTACTGAGGTCAAGTGGGTTGAGAGTGTTGTTCAAGTCTTTCATAGGCTTGGTGATTTTCTTTCTTTTTTTAAATTCTTATTCCTTGGTGATTTTCTATCTACGTGTTCTATCACTTGCTGAGAGCAGAGTTTTGAAACTCTCAACTGCACTTGTGGATTCTTATAACTCTCAACTGTACTTGTGGATTCTTATGTTCCTACTTTCAATTCTGTTTTTGCTTCATATGTTTCAAAGCTCTGTTGTTATATGCATGCATTTGGGGGGGTGCTGATATTTCTTCTTGATGCATTCTTGTCTAACTTACTACAGTTCACCTTCAAATTATTATTATGCCATTTTATGTGCTCTGTAAGAAACTTAGAGCAGCATACTTCAATTTCCCCTTCTTCTACTTTGGGCTAGAATGGTCATAGATTTTACTCTACCTATGCTCTAAATAACACTATTTAATGCTTTTAAAAAATTTTTATAACGTTAATTGTTTATAAGACATTAACAAATGGGAAAAAATGTCTTATATATTTATGATTTCTGGGGCTCATTTTTTAAAATTTAGGTCTGAATCTCCATATGGTAACATTTTCCTTCTGCCTCAAGAATATCTTTTTAACATATCTTACAGTGCAGATCTGCTGGAAATGAATTTCACACTGCTTTGTAAGTCTGAATTGTTCAGGCAATATCTTTCATTTTTTTTAATTGCATGTATATATTTTATTTTATTATTTTTTTTAATTTTTTTATTTATTTTCAGCGTAACAGTATTCATTGTTTTTTCACCACACCCAGTGCTCCATGCAATCTGTGCCCTCCCTAATACCCACCACCTGGTTCCCCCACCCTCCCACCCCGCCCCTTCAAAACCCTCAGGTTGTTTTTCAGAGTCCATAGTCTCTCATGGTTCACCTCCCCTTCCAATTTCCCTCAACTCCCTTCTCCTCTCCATCTACCCTTGTCCTCTATATTATTTGTTATGCTCCACCAATAAGTGAAACCATATGATACTTGACTTTCTCTGTTTGACTTATTTCACTCAGCATAATCTCTTCCAGTCTTGTCCATGTTGCTACAAAAGTTGGGTATTCGTCCTTTCTGATGGAGGCATAATACTCCATAGTGTATATGGACCACATCTTCCTTATCCATTCATCCGTTGAAGGGCATCTTGGTTCTTTCCACAGTTTGGCGACCGTGGCCATTGCCGCTATAAACATTGGGGTACAGATGGCCCTTCTTTTCACTACATCTGTATCTTTGGGGTAAATACCCAGCAGTGCAATTGCAGGGTCATAGGGAAGCTCTATTTTTAATTTCCTGAGGAATCTCCACACTGTTCTCCAAAGTGGCTGCACCAGTTTGCATTCCCACCAACAGTGTAAGAGGGTTCCCCTTTCTCCACATCCTCTCCAACACACGTTGTTTCCTGTCTTGCTAATTTTGGCCATTCTAACTGGTGTAAGGTGGTATCTCAATGTGGTTTTGATTTGAATCTCCCTGATGGCTAGTGATGATGAACATTTTTTCATGTGTCTGGTAGCCATTTGTATGTCTTCATTGGAGAAGTATCTGTTCATATCTTCTGCCCATTTTTTAATATGATTATCTGTTTTGTGTGTGTTGAGTTTGAGGAGTTCTTTATAGATCCTGGATATCAACCTTTTATCTGTACTGTCATTTGCAAATATCTTCTCCCATTCCATGGGTTGCCTCTTTGTTTTGATGACTGTTTCTTTTGCTATGCAGAAGCTTTTTATCTTGATTTTGAAGGTGATTTTCTTTGTTCTTTCTTGATGCTCTGGTCATTTCTTTTTCTCTTCATTTTGGGCATTTTTTTTTAATTTTTTATTTCTTTTCAGCGTAACAGTATTCATTGTTTTTGCACCACACCCAGGGCTCCATGCAATCCGTGCCCTCCCTAATACCCACCACCTGGTTCCCCCAACCACCCACCCCCTGCCCCTTCAAAACCCTCAGGTTGTTTTTCAGAGCCCATAGTCTCTCATGGTTCACCTCCCCTTCCAATTTCCCTCAACTCCCTTCTCCACTCTATCTCCCCATGTCCTCCATATTATTTGTTATGCTCCACAAATAAGTGAAACCATATGATAATTGACTCTCTCTGCTTGACTTATTTCACTCAGCATAATCTCTTCCAGTCCTGTCCATGTAATATTCCATAGTGTATATGGACCACATCTTCCTTATCCATTCGTCCGTTGAAGGGCATCTTGGTTCTTTCCCCAAAGATACAGATGTAGTAAAAAGAAGGGCCATCTGTACCCCAATGTTTATAGCAGCAATGGCCACGGTCACCAAACTGTGGAAAGAACCATTTTGGGCATTTTTTTTAAAAAAGCTTTATTTAGTTAAGAAAAAGAGAGTTTGTGAGCAGAGGAAGAGGGTGAAGGGAGAGGGAGAAAGGGAATCTCAAGCAGACTCCCCACTGAGTGCAGAACCCAATGTGGGGCTTGATCCCAGGACCCTGAGATCATGACCTGAGCCTAAATTAAAAGTCCGCTGCTCAATGGACTGAGCCACCCAGGGGTCCCAAATTTTAGGCAATTTTAATTGTTAGATCTTCACATTAATTCTTCTTTAGGATATAATCTATTTTTAAAAAATTAGGTATAAGACTTTATTTCTAGAAATTCCATTTGAGTCTTATTCTTATATCTTGTATTTTTTCTTACTATCCTGTTTATGGGTTTGCTGTCTTCTTGACAATATGGAACATGTTTAATATTCTTGTCTGCTGGTTTCATGATCTCTGTCATGTAAGGGTCTGTTTCTATTGGTTAATTGCCCCCTGATTATGGTTTCTACTATCCTGTTAATATGATATTGGATGCCAGACATTGTGATTTTACGTTGTTAGGTGCTGAGTTTTGTTACATTTCTTGTTGTAGTGTTGGATTTTGTTCTTGCATGCAGTTATTTGGAACAACTGAATCCTTTCAGTGTTTGCTTTTAAGCTTTGTTAAAACATGTCTGGAGTAGCTTTATGTGTAGGGCTAGTTCAACCCCACTGCTGTGGTGATACCCTTCTGAGAACTTTTTTTTTTTTCTTAAAGATTTTACTTATTTGTTTGACAGACAGAGATCACAAGTAGGCAGAGAGGCAAGCAGAGAGAGAGGAGGAAGCAGGCTCCCTGCTGAGCAGAGAGCCCAATGTGGGGCTCAATCCCAGGACCCTGGGATCATGACCTGAGCTGAAGGCAGAGGCTTTAACCCACTGAGCCACCGAGGCACCCCACCCTTCTGAGAACTTGACCTGGTACCCCAATTATTATAATGCCTTTCCATTTCTGTTTGGTTGGCCCATACACTGTGTCAGTCCTCTATATGATTCTTTTCTGACTTTGGGTAATTTCCTTTTGTGCATGCGTACAATGGTACTCAGCCAAGAATTCAAAGGACCTCTGCAGCTCTCTGGAGCCGTCTCTGGGTGTACCTTTCTTCACCCTAGTGCTGTGTCCCTCAAATTCTAGCTACCTTGTGTGCCATTTTCTGACCTATTTGAGATTTCCCCACTTGCACTTCAACTCTAGGTGGTAAGCTGCACATTCACAGGTTTGTTTCCCTTTTCTCTGTCCCGTGCTCTCTACTGTCCAGTGCACGAATACCAATTTTCCACACTTATTCTCTCCTAGATCTCAGGTCATCAAAGGGAGGAGAATAAGTAGGTTCTTGTTATTCCATTATATTCTGGGAAAGTAGGCCACTTGCACAGAAGTTATACTTCCCAAAGTTTATGTTAAAAAAAAAGGAAAACAATCATGCTGTAAATTATTCTGATTTTGAGTGTAGTACAGATACTTTTTGAGAATTCTTATTACCTTAAATTACATTTTAAATCTCTACTTTGACCCTAACTGAGGTGTGTTTAAAAAAATTGTAAGTAAACATTAGTGGTTTATTATATTTTTATTTGACTGATTGTCAAGGGGAGAAAAGAGTTGGTGGTAAATTGAGGAGTTCAGTTTTGGACTCAGTTTTTGAAGTTTTCTGTTCAGTGTCAGGAGGACATGTTCAGAAATCCAATCTATGACATTGGGCACTCAAGAGAGTTCTGAACTGCAGATTTACTTTTACTTATTCATTATCCATATATCTATTTATTTATTTATTTGAGAGAGGAGAGGGGGCAGAGGAAAGGGAGAGAATTTTTTTTTTTTTAAGATTTTTTAAATCTTAAATCTAGCAGGGAGAGCAGCAGGCAGAGGAAGAAACAGGCTCCTGGCTGAGCAGGGACCCCAAATTGGGACTCAATCCCAGGACCCCAGGATCATGACTTGAGCCAAAGGCAGACACTTAACTGACTGAGCCACCCAGGTGTCCCAAGAGAGAGAATCTTAAGCAGGTTCCATGCCCAGTGGCAGCCTATTGTGGGGCTCGATCTCACAACCCTGAGATCATGACCTGAGCCGACCTGAGTCAGATGCTTAACAGACTGAGCTACCCAGGCACCCCTGAGCTGCAGATTTAAAAATTATCTACAGAGAGTTGGAGGCTGAAACAGTGAATATGAATGGCTTGTAAAGAAGAATGAGAGGAGAAGAGGGGCAGGGTGGTGTCCAGTCCAAAGACACAGACTCACAGATAGGCAGAGGAGAAAGAACTTACAAAGAAACACAACCTCGACAGGTGATATTGTAACCGAATTCAATGATGGTTTTCTTGGAGAAGTTAACAATTGGGTGAATAAAGAGTTCTAGTGTAAACTCATTCAATATTACTAGGACCCTGTGAGGTAGAATCTTTCAGAACTGTCTACTGCCATTCTTTCCCCCCTCCTTGTCTTCTTCAAGCAGCCCACAGGGACTGAGGATGAGGTGCCTAAGCTGAGTGGGATATTGCCCGGGATCATGTCTGAGGGTCCTTCTGAATCAATTGACTATGAAAAATTTATAAAACACAGATCTTACAATAACATAGCAGCAAAAACTCGTCAGAAGATTTTGTGAGGTACTCTGCCACACACACTGCTAAGGCCAAAATAGCTGTTCAATATATTTTCCATGGCTTTTATAAAGAAATTCTTGGAAAATATTGCAAGCTGGCTTGGGCTCCTCACTTATGTAACTCATATTTCTATGTCTATTTCTATGTCATATTCTATGTCATATTTCTATTTCTCTCCATCTGAGGTTGAATAACTCTGAGGTTACAATTGTATTGCTCTTATGTGGTAAGACGGTTTAGCTTTTGAAATTATGCTTCTACTCAGGGCTTTGGCAGCTAGTGGATTCTACTCTTCCTTGAATAATGAATCCACAAAAAGGAATTAGATTGGTCCTTGATTTCATCTCAACTCTTCCCAATAAATGTCATCTTAATGAAGGTGTTAACCCCCAAACAAAGCAGAATTCTGTCTTCTTTGGAACTCTGTAATTGAAAGATTTAGGATTTTATGGCAGAATCAGTTCTTTCTTTAAAAGTATTCTTTATTGGCAATAGAAGGAGATAGTCATTTAGGAAACAGAAAAGATTGTGAGTTAGATTTGTTGATTTGCCAAGGTGTTTAAAAATATGGTTTTCATTCCTTACCACCCAGAGAACTACGGCATATAATTTGATGCATATTATTCTCATTTTCTACATAAGAAAATACCCCCAGGGAGTTAATAACTTGCTCAATGTCATCAAGCTAGTATACTGTGATTTGTCTGGCCCGTTCTTAAGCCTTTTCTCTCTATACATGTCACACTGCCTCCATAATGTAGGGAGATAAATTCTGCTGTGCTCTTTCTGAGAAATAAGAGTTCACTTCATTCTGGCAGGTTTAGAAATGAGAAGGTAGTACAGAAAAGAACTTTTACCACCACATATTTTACCAGTATGATGCATTGTTTTTACTACTGAAGTACTAAGTGCACAGAACACAGTAACACAGTTCACTATACGAGCAAGAAACATGTACTTGGGAAATGGCACAGGATTGGATCTCAGAGGACCTGGGTTCCAATTCTGGATCTACCACTCACTAGCTCTGTGTCTTTGAACAAAGTGCTTTACTGTCCCAAGCCTTGGTTTCCTCATTGGAAGAATGGGGCAATGATGCCCACCTCACCGTGCTTCTGTAGAAATCTCAATGTCCCAGAAGTCTGGAGAGGCACCTCTTGCTTCTAATTTCTTCATGTGGAGTCTATCAACAGATCATGAGAGGAGTAACTTAAGGGAAAGCTAGATCATAGCCCATTTGAGTGGTCTGAAATTCCATCACTGAGCCAATGGGCCATGGCAAGGAAATGGAGGTAGGAGGTTCAGGCAGATATGATAGATAAAACTGACAACTGATGAGAGAAGAGATCCACAAAGGGTGATGGGGGTGGGAGGAGAAGGTCAAGTCTGGCATCAGGTCTGCTCTGAAAGGATGATGGGCCACAACAGTTCCCACAGCTGCAGGAAGAGGTGTGCCAGCAAGTGTATGGCCATCAGGATGGAGCAGAAAGGATTAAATGATATTTTCAACATAAGGGTGTGTGGCACTCTTAATTGTTGCTGTTATACATTTGGGTATACCTGGCAAGATAAACACTAAATAGAATTAACGTATGTATGAAAGTACTTTGTATATGACAAGCATCATATATTTTTTTAAAGATTTTATTTATTTATTTGACAGACAGAGATCATGAGTGGGCAGAGAGGCAGGCAGAGAGAGAGAGGGGGAAGCAGGCTCCCTGCTGAGCAGAGACCACCCCCCACCCCCCCACCCCCGATGCGGGGATCCATCCCAGGACCCTGGGATCATGACCTGAGCCGAAGGCAGAGGCTTCAACCCACTGCACCCAGGCGCCCCAGCATCGTATATTTAAATGACTATTCTTCCTCTTTTATAAATGAGGAAGTTGTCCATGTTTCTGGAGTTCGTAAATAGCCGATGTAGGACCCCGGCCTCTCTGAAAGCCGTTATTCTTTATCATACACTGCTGTTCTTTGGTAAAGCCTATTTGAGTATATGTGTGTGATCTCACCGAGGAAACAAATATTAAAGGAGTGCCCAGCAGGCACTGAATTACACACTGGGAAACAATGACATAAGGTGTCATGCTTTGGGCTGTCAAGAACCTCACAGGTAGTCACAGAAGACACACACATAAGAAAGAAGAAAAATGAACAAGACGCTTCCCATACGTTGAATACTCTGGGAGCACAGAGAAGGGAGGATTTGGGAGTTTGTATTTTATGTAATTCACTGTGTTATCTATTGATCCCCATTATGTTCTGAGCCCGGGGCTGAGTTGAGGAAACAGATAAATAAGACAGAATCCAGGGCCTCAAGCTTGTCCCAAAAAAGTGGCAGCACTGCAGAAATTTGTTTGCTCATATTTACATAGATACCTAGTCCTTCCATATGGAGACCTCCTAATCCCGTTTTGCTGTTGGGTCCTTTTATACAGAAATTGGGAGCTCTAATCTTTATTTTCTTGCATGTGCTTCACCGAGTCCTCTTGCCCCCTACTTGTGCCTAGAGACCCAAGGATCAGGCGAAGTCTTTTCATTTAACTAAGTAGTGATGAATAAAGGTGATATAGTGAAGAAATAGCTAAACTGAAATGTGGGCAAGAAAATGATACTTCAAAAGTGGTTTTCATCTAATATGAGATTTGAACTTTGGCCAGTTTTCGCACCTCAGCACCTTGACCGTATTGTATTTCTAGAAGGTAGAGAATATTAAACATTGTTAATGATTGATTGCATCTCAGCTTTCAAGTGTTACATCAAACCTTTAAACCTTTAAAAGGGGGAATTTTATTCTCTTCAAGCACATCGACAGAACTTTTTGGTTATTAAAAACTAATGCTGTGGATTTACTACATTTAATCCAAATTTGATCCGAGAGTGAAATTCCTTTTTGGCAGCATCATCAATAATTTACTGCATCGTGAGATTTCCTTTTGGGGGCACAAAATATTGGCTAGGAGAGTTCTGGCTGACACATTATAAAATAAAGCTGGCAAATGGACTGTATGGGACTTTGCCAATGCTATACCCATCAGAAGAGTCCCAAGCGAGTGAGTATGGCTCTCCTTTAAGCTGCCCTCTGAGAGCTGGTGTGTACCACCAAACACCCAGAATGGCCTAGAACTCTGGAAATCTACACCTGGAATGGATATTAGTAGTCCTCTAGCCTAAATCAGCCTCTCTCCTAAATCAGGAATTACTTTATTTGAAAACCACCTGATACAGGTTCACCCAGGTTCAACTGAACTTAAAGGTCACACCATCATTGGTTAGCTCTGAATGCTAAACAGCTAATAGATACTCCTCTCGGATGCTTCTCCCCATTGGCTCTAGTTCTTTCCTCTGAGCCCCAGGAACCTAGCTGCCCCTTTTTAACACAAATCTTGCAGATAAATGAAAGGTTTCCTCTTGGCCCCTCTAAATCTTCTCAATTTCAGGAAAACATTCCTGAGTCCTTCTGCTAAATCAACTGCTCTCTTCTGAACTTTCTTTTGTTTATTGGAATCCTTTAGAAGTTATGAGGTATGAACAAATACCTGGGTGTTCACTTGATTTCAACACACTGCTGACCGGTTGAATGTTCAGTGATAGTGAATGTGATGCATCTATGGGCTACCTCTGACCACTTCTTTACTAGTGGCTGCCTGGCACGCTATGCTGAAGAAGGTTCTGATGTTTTCTCTGTACTCTAATGTTCTCTCTGAAATTTGCAATGTCTGTCGTGGGTACCTGAGCAGAGAGTGGTGGCTGGTTTGCTGCCACCTTAGACAGAAAAACCCTCTGAATACACATCTTTCCAAGTTTCCGCATGGAGCTACTGAAAGCGAAGACTAAAAAGCCGTGTCACTTATGTTTCCTTAAGTTCTTTTAAGGGTAAAGTGTTCTATTTATTCTCTGAAAATGTCCTCACTATACTTAGTTCCATGTGTCCCTGATATTTAAATAGGGGTGGCCAACAGAGACCGAACTATGAAATATTCTGGAATGAAGGAAAATCATATCTTTGTCCAAAGATGGCTTGTTCAGACATTCTTCTGAAAGCAGTGAGCGTCTCTGAAGATGATCAGGATGATAATGGTGATAAAAATAAGTAGGCTTTATTGTGTTTTATAGTTTTTACATCACTTCAAGCCCTGTTCTTCCTTTTGATCCTCAGGACACCCTTGGTATTATTATTCCTATTTTAAGCTGCAGAGACAATTTTGGAATTTTAAGTAACATGACCCAGAACATTTGATGAGTATGTCATCTTGAATCCTGTTTTGTTAGTTTTGTTTGTTTGTTTACTACAAAACCTGAAACTTTTCCCATGTAGGATGGGCTTTGGGGACATTTGTTCATATTTAACTTTGCCAATTCCATTGCCCTGCTGGCTTATCAGTAGTCACTTTTCTCTTCCTACGGCTGTAGCCCATGACTAAAGCTCTCTCTGTAGCCCAGTAATTGTTTTCTCCCCTGTCCTTTCAGGACCTAGAGTAGGTGATGGCTTTTAGCTCTGGATGGGCAGGGAGAAGAGGGTATGCTAGCAGAAGCTACAGCTAATTACTACTCCAGTTAAGGGAACTCCAGCCCACATTGGTTCCCTTAACCCTGACCTTAATTGTAAATAGGCCTTTCATTAAACTCTCTTCAATTACCCCTTTGAGTGTGCTTTCCATTTTCCTGCCAAGGCCCCAACTGATACCATTGACCCCAGGGCAGACAGGTCCCTGCTGCCCTTCTCTGATTTACAAGGCAAACTTAGGTCTGAATGACATTTAGATTGGATATTAAAGAGAGGCTGCCCCATTCTTTGGTGGGAGCAATTACCAAGACACAACCCAATTCATTTTGTTGGGAATAGTTGCATAGGAAGGATAACTTCCCAAATTCAAGTCCATATAGAACCTCAGGGAGTTCTCTGACTTTGGGATTATTGGGAGAAATGCATTCTCTTGATACTCAGCCAAATTTGATTTATTAATCTATTTTATTTGTGTTGAAATGGAGCCTCTATTTCTTGGTAACATAAGTTTCAAAGACAGACTCCACCATCTGGGTATATGTATGTATATGAGTGTGCGTGTCTGATGTCTGAATCTGTGTATCACCCCACCACCACCACCACCACACACACACACACACACACACACACACACAAAGCTCGTGGTGTGAATATGACAAAGTTTATTCTTGAAACTATCTATTTAAACTGAATGAATCCTAAAAGCATAAGTGGTAGCCCATTAATTTCCTAGCAATGTTCTTTTATAGCCACTGGATTTTACATAGAATTTAATTTCCCATCTTTTTGAGGTGTTCCTAAATTTCCTCCCATCTGAGCCTTCTAAGCACACAGGCCATGATGGCTGGAATGCTCTTTTATGCTTTCTATTTTTTTTTTTTTAGTACAAATGTAGTGGCTTTTCTCTATAAGTTATTAACATAGTGCAATATAATGATATCACTCAGACATATGTGTAGGAAACATATATCACTCAAGGATTTTTAAAGACCTTTTAACAGGGAATTCAGGGCTTTCTAAAGTATTAAAAAGGCTGGAAGTGTGGACAGTAGCTGTATATCTAGGAATGCCCCAGAGCATCACAAGAATCACACCTCTTCCCCCACACCCCAGAGCTGCTATTACTGTGCAATCAAAGGCTGAGGAATTTGAGGCTGGCTACTGAAACAACTGAGTTCAAGAGCATGCCTCAGGGGCTGCAGTCCAAGGAAGCTCCCGTTGCTGTCACCACCTTGACCTACCTCCAGAAATGTGGCAGTTGAGCAAAAGGACTCTGAGTCTACTCAGTGCTTTGATGAGCTTGATGGTCAAGCCTACAGACAAGTTGCTGGGTTGACATAAGAGGAAAAAATGCCCACATCTCAGCCCCGGTGATGACCTTTGTCTTACTCCCCCCTTAAAATTTCTTGTGAGTACATTTGATTTGCAAGTGCTACTTTACATCCTGAACCTTTGCCACAAGGGACTCTGGAAAGAGTGGTTTTTCACTGAGCTTTCAGCCGCGCAGGGAGGGATGGTGGTTGAAAGGAGGTGGGACTGGATGTCGTATGCTGATCAACTCTACCTGCCCCAGCAGTAGAGAGAAAACTGAGCTTTGGAGGCAGATGGACCTAGGTTTCCTATTTATCAACTGTGTTACCTTAGTGAAATTACAGATCTAGTCTTAGCACCCATTTCCTCTTTTCACAAATAGTACAATGGATTATATGTAACTCTGAATTATTGGGAAGACCAAATGTGATAGAGTTCTCAAACTGGATTCTGGGTTACCCTGGGTGCCAGAGCAGTCCTAGGGGCATCTCAGGTTATTGTAAATTTTCAAAGGAAACACCGTGCTACTTGACATCAGTTGGACTTCAAAGTACTAGCCCGAGGTAGCTCACAGTCTCAACATTTTGCTACATTGACCACGTCCTATCTCTTTGAAAATGTGTTTTCAGCAGTTACTCTGTTCTCAAGCTCGTAATGCCCCAAAACTGATGTGAGCATTGTGGTGTCCAGTAAGATTCCAAGGTTTGGCAAAGGGTACAATGCCCAGTAGGCACACAAAGCCCATGAGTCAGTATTATGAGATAAGCTGTGTCCCCCCCAAACTCATATGTTGAAGCCCCAATCTCTAGTACCTCACAATGTGACTGTGTTTGGAAATAGCATCTTTAAAGAGGTGATTAAGTTAAAAAAGAGGCCAACAGAGTAGACCCTGACTCAATCTGACCAGTGTCCTGATAGGAGGAGAAAATTGGGGCACAGAGAGGGACAGCAGGGATGCAGGTGCACAGAGGGAGGGCCATAGAAGGGGACCCAGCAAGAAGGCAACCATCCATAAGCCGAGGAGGGCGGCCCCTTGGGAGAAACTGCACCTGCAGACATCTTGATCTCAGCCACAAAATTTTCATCTTATCACAACCTAGAAGAGAAAGGATCAACCACAAAATGAGAAATGAAATGAAGAAGCCAGTCGTGAAGGTGGGAGAAGGAGACCCTGAAGAGATCAATGGAAGCTTGAGCCGTCATCAGAATGCCACCTCGCCTCAGAGGCAGACGACCACTGTCCTAGTGCGGGCTTTGCCATTCAGCAACTGTGGGTCCCAAAGTAAGGCGTCTCCATCCTTACTGGATGATGCAATGCATTTTTCTGTCTCTCTAGGAGACAAAGCTGCATGTTCCAGCTTGGGGTGCAGCCTCCATGCGCGGCCTCTGCTCAGAATTCCTGCTAGGCGTGCCTCAGCTCCTTCCCGCAGAGAAGTCCTCAGTGAAGAGGACAAAACATGCCCCTTCTCCAGCCAGAGTAATCAGGGGAGATGGGGAAGGGAGCATAAGGCACTTGGCTATTTCCATGTAACTGTAACAAAATCCCTTTAATAGTGTCTTATCTTCATTAAGCTTCTAAATAGACTCTGTCCAAGCGCATGTTGCATGTGGGTATATGTGTGTGTGTGTGTGTGTGTGTGTAGGTGTGTTTGTGCAAATACATGAAATACACATACCAATCTATCAAAGTGGGACTTTGGTAAATTTCCCAATGCGGGCTCTCAACAGAGAGGCTGGACACACATGGTTTGTACTGAGCTTCAAGGCATTGTTACCTTTCACCATTTGCTTACCCTTGCTGCCGCTTAACGCCGCGTACCAGGTACAAGTCCAGATACTTTACCCATAGTAGCTCTCCTAAAAATCACACCGACCTTCAGAGTTTGCCGCTCTTCATTGCATTGTTCTCCGATGAGAAAAACGGGTGTGCAGAAAGGTCAGTGACTTCTTCCAAGGCACCCGGCTAGTAAGGGGTGGAGGACCCAGGGTAGGAGTACGAGCACTCTGATGGCAGAACCCTAACATAGTTTTACCGCGTCTGTGTAATCAAGCCTTGATCAGCCCCTTCCTTCCCTTCTCCTCCCTCCCACAGGGCCTGATGATTCCCACTCGAAATGACCCCACATTTATTCTTTTTTTTTTTTTTTTTTTTTTTTTTTTTTTTTTTTTTTTTTTTAATTTTTTATTTATTTTCAGCGTAACAGTATTCATTGTTTTTTCACCACACCCAGTGCTCCATGCAATCTGTGCCCTCCCTAATACCCACCACCTGGTTCCCCCACCCTCCCACCCCGCCCCTTCAAAACCCTCAGGTTGTTTTTCAGAGTCCATAGTCTCTCATGGTTCACCTCCCCTTCCAATTTCCCTCAACTCCCTTCTCCTCTCCATCTACCCTTGTCCTCTATATTATTTGATATGCTCCACCAATAAGTGAAACCATATGATACTTGACTTTCTCTGTTTGACTTATTTCACTCAGCATAATCTCTTCCAGTCCTGTCCATGTTGCTACAAAAGTTGGGTATTCGTCCTTTCTGATGGAGGCACAATACTCCATAGTGTATATGGACCACATCTTCCTTATCCATTCATCCGTTGAAGGGCATCTTGGTTCTTTCCACAGTTTGGCGACTGTGGCCATTGCTGCTATAAACATTGGGGTACAGATGGCCCTTCTTTTCACTACATCTGTATCTTTGGGGTAAATACCCAGCAGTGCAATTGCAGGGTCATAGGGAAGCTCTATTTTTAATTTCCTGAGGAATCTCCACACTGTTCTCCAAAGTGGCTGCACCAGTTTGCATTCCCACCAACAGTGTAAGAGGGTTCCCCTTTCTCCACATCCTCTCCAACACACGTTGTTTCCTGTCTTGCTAATTTTGGCCATTCTAACTGGTGTAAGGTGGTATCTCAATGTGGTTTTGATTTGAATCTCCCTGATGGCTAGTGATGATGAACATTTTTTCATGTGTCTGGTAGCCATTTGTATGTCTTCATTGGAGAAGTGTCTGTTCATATCTTCTGCCCATTTTTTAATATGATTATCTGTTTTGTGTGTGTTGAGTTTGAGGAGTTCTTTATAGATCCTGGATATCAACCTTTTATCTGTACTTTCATTTGCAAATATCTTCTCCCATTCCGTGGGTTGCCTCTTTGTTTTGATGACTGTTTCTTTTGCTGTGCAGAAGCTTTTTATCTTGATGAAGTCCCAGAAGTTCATCTTTGCCTTTATTATGCAGAGTGTCCTGCGGGGGGAGGGGGAGGGCCCTGTGCCCCAGGCAGGGAGATGAATTAGGAGACCGTTTGCAAAACCCAGGCCACAGACACATTTAGGACCTGGCAGAAGGAATGTACCTGGTTTTCCCCCCAGATAACTGAAAGCCTCAGAACGTCATTCTTCCTTGGAATCTTCCTCTCTTTCTCTTAATATTCCTGCTGGTGCCGCTCATTCCGGGCAGTGATTTCATGGACATTTTGGAATCAGCTGGGAACGTTCTCCTGGGCCCTTCTCAGCTCCGTAGCCTTCTACAGTAACTCCCCGTTTTTCAGCAGATTTTCATTTTCCTCTTTTGCAGCTCCTCTCCCTCACCAGTTATTACTTGACCTTTCATCTTCTGAAGCCCGACTAGCATACAGGCAGCTTCCTTGGAATTTTTAGCTGACAGATGTGATCTAAAGTTCCCTGCAGTTGCCTGAAAATAAAGGGATCAGAACACAAAATCTTCCCTGGTCTTTAAGGGAAGGATGATAAAATAAGTGTTGGGGGAGGTGGTAATGAGAAGACCATACCCACTTCTGGTTTCCATCTGCACACACTCACAGTGCCTCTCGAGGAGAACTCCTAGTGGCTGTGGAATTTTGTATCCAAGTATGTTTTTTAATTTGAGACTCCATGTGGGCCAAGTTGCACGTGGCCAGAATTTCTGCAAGAGAGGATCAGAACATTCTGTTTTGCCGTGTCATTGTTTGCAAAGGAAGGAGGGTGATTATTTTATGAATTTTTGAAATAGTAGAAAGAGAACTAACTGGCCTTGTCAGAAACCTGAGTTTGGAATTTTATCCCAGGGCTCAGGGGATATGTGGGGTAATCATCCACACATCATGAGGGTTTTCATAAAATAATCAGGACACACAAAGTTCTTTTGGTGTCCTTGCACAGCATTTTGTTGAAACTACCTTTGTCAAGTTTACCCATGACGCTCGTCGTGATGTGAATTCCAGTGGCACCTTGATGCGCTCGCCCTCCTCCCCCCATTAACAGGATTTAACACAGCTGATCCCCTGCCTTTTCTACCTTTCCAGTTTGTCTGTGTCTCATCCTTGGTCTGATGGAAATGGTGATCTTATTCTTAGACTCAGTTCGCTGACTCTTCTTTCTCTACACCCTCTTCCAGGGGACCTCACTTGACAGCTCCGGTAGAATGTTCCGCAGACATCTCAGACTTCGCAGGCACGTGACAGGTATTTGTTGATTACTGACCGTGTGTTTGCTCTCTTATGTTTTCCTGGTCCTGCGAGGACCGGAGGCCTGCAAGTGACAACTCCCAGACTCTGAAGCCTCCATGGCGATGAGGAAGGGAAAGCAATGAAAAACACTTGTGCTCTTGGCAGCACCTCTGCCCATGGCCACCTTGATGTCTTCTGCTCAATGGCAGCTGCCATGATCCCAACAGTTTCTGTAAGGATGGTTTACACACCGTCAATAGTAGAGGTTGCTGTAGCCTTTGGGAGAGTAATGAGGGCCCTTGTGAGGCATCAGGAGCTGGTGGTTCCCTCACAGTCAGTGAGCAAGTGGCTGGTGAGTTCCCACCCACTGTGGGCAACGGCTTCCCCATCTCTATGCACTATCCCATTCCCTTCTGCTCTCCAGTCCCTTCAGAACCATTAGCAGAGTCAACTTACCCCATGGTCATGGTAGGCACAATACCTTGAGTGCACAACGGTTTTAGGGGCCCTGGAGATGTTTTAATTATTATCTTTCAATCAGAAAAAAATGAATGGAGGAAAGAACCCATAAAAAGCAAAAGCACCTCATTATAATGCAACTATTTTCTAGCAACAAATTCCTCTTTGGGTGAAAAGTTAGTAGTTTCTGCTCTCCTCATGTGGACACTGCTAAGTCAGTTCTCCAAATAGGACTCATGATTCCTGCCCCTGCAGGCCCTGTTCTCCCCATTCTTCTCGCTCTCTCTGGAAAGGGCACCATCATTCGCCATAAACTCAGAGACCCAGCCATGATCCTTGAGTCCCCACATCTAAAACTTCACCGCATCCTTCTGTCTGTTCAACAGACATATATCTCAAGTCTGCCCATTGGTCTCCACTTCCACTGGTACCAGCTAGTCCAATTCACCTGTCAGGGCTTTCTTCTTGGCCTTAAAATGATACGAGACCATGTTATCATGCCCCCCAAGGCCCTGTGTTGTCTGGACCCTGCCTCCTCCCCTAGTCTGCTTCTCTTCCCCTCAGTCCTTGCTTATAGGCTCAGTATAGGAGATGAGTTGCATTAATGGCCCCAGATTTTCATACCTCCCTGATCCCATGTCCTTTGGTAGTACCTTCCCACACAGACCATGAGCTCCTGTCTTTCACATCTTTATGCAGGTGTTACCTCCCAGGCAATGACCTAAAACTGCCCCACCTCTCCCATACTTCCTATTACACTGTCGAAGATATTGCAGACCTGGTTTCAAGGGTCAGCTCCATTATTCTGGAGCTCTGTGACCTCCTGATCTCTGGTATCTATTTTCCTAATATGTAAAAAGGGAATAACTACTACCTTATGGGGCATCATGAGAATTTAGTGAAACAAAAAGACGTAATGCTGCTCCATGACAGGTCCTTAGCAATAGTCATGCTCCTTTATGAAAATGTTCACCAGCAATATTTTAGAATTAACTTTCATTTTTGATTTAGAAATCCACCCACTTACCAAGCAAAGTCAGCAAGACAGAAACAACAGCTTCAAGGAATAAAAATATCTTCATTCCTCTACCTTAGCAAGTGTTTTATAATTGCAGTGAGCACCGAGAATCTTGGGGGGCCACTACACCCAAATGTCTTGGTAATAAATATAGGTCTGTGCCTGTGTCTGTAGTATACCAGGGACCCAGGAGACAAATAAGGTTGAATTCCTCACATGAGTGTGTTTTACGAGTGTTTTCCTGAGGATCATAGTAGAGGCATTTATGGCCACAGAAAAAGAGACTTTTCAGGAGTCATTTCATGGGGCGAGAGACACCAAAGTGGTTATAAAAAGTAAGGCACCTCTGCACAGTACATCTTTTGGAAAGCAGGGCTGCTGAGGACTTGGCATCACTGCCCCTCTGCTTCTCCAGGTCATCATCCCTTCCCTTTGTCCCCAAGGAGCTGTGAGATCCAAAAAAACAGGTGAGGCTGATTGCAACTGCTTCTGCTACCGAAAGATTCTACTCCTTAAAACCAAAAAATATAAAAGGGGATAAAAACTGCCTGCACAGGATTTTCTTCCCACCCCCTGGACAGCCCTGTCATTTACAACACACAGGGCTCAGCCCTTGGCTGTCATTAGCACTGAGAAAACTGTTGAACTCTTTCCCTTGTTTTGCATTTCTCAATATTAGAGCTGCCACTCAGATTTATGTGCTCTAACAGAAAGAATGGACAAAGAAGTCCAAAGAAGGAACAGAATCATGTCTAAAGGAGAAATCAAAGCAAAGAGCAGATTTGGGTTCAAGGAAAGGCCCCCTCCCACATCCCTGGAATGAGTATGGTTCCCTCCAAGGCAGAAATGCCAAGTCCATTCTCTTGCTAACAGTTGAGTTTTCTTTAACATCTCCGTGTTTACATAGCATACTTTCTTTTAGCAATTGGTATGAGGGGGATTCCTCTTATATGATAAAATTAGTGGGTTCCAGTATCTGTCACTGTCATTATCTACCTGTCATCCCAAAAATGAGGAGAAAGGGAACATTCGAGAAAGTCAGGGAAGGACACTATTCCTCAAGATTTATTTTCTGGAGCATTAGATGCATAATAAATTAATGAGTGTTCCGAGAAAAAAGACCCTGTGGTCAAGTGAGGTTGGGAAATGCTTCTTTAGTTAAGGCTAAATGAATCTCTTTTCTGTGGAGCTTCTTAAAACCCTTTATTAATTTGTATTATGAGCCTCCAAGACTAGGATAGGGCATGTAAAAAATTTGGTAAGAACACTATTCATATCTTATGGGAATAAATTAGAAAAACAGAGTAAAAAAAATAAAGTTCCCGTTTTCAAGTCAGTCATTGCCTAATGGAGACACAGTCCCATAAACAGACTGTTAAAACCAACTAATTAAAGCATAACAATTAAGAAAAATACATGGAGGACTGTGGAAGCTCAGTAGGAGGAAACTAAGCAAGTATGGGGAGCCAGTGCTTCCTGGAGGAGGTGATCCCAGAGGTGGGGTTTCACAACGAATGGCGTTGTCCCAATCCCACCAACATCAGCCCGTGATTTCTGGTCATCTACACAGAATAAACAATCCTTTATCTTCAGTAAAGCAAATAGCTTTTTTATGTTAGTATTTATGTGCATTTGCCTTTTGTTGTCTTTGGAAGCCAGATAGATCTAGATCCAAACCTCAATTCTCCATCTGTGATCTTGAAGAACTACCTTAACCTCATCTGTTTTTCAGAATTATCATAAGAATTAGAGATCTTATAAGTAAAACACTAACAAAGTGCCTGAAATGTGACAGGTTCAACCATTTAGACTATTTTTACTTTTATTAGATCTTAAGATTATAATGGATTTACAGATACCTAATCTATGCATTCACTCGGTGTATACTAATCCCATTCTAGAATGTTTACATTATAGCTTCTTTTTGAGACTCTGCTTAAATTTAATTTTGTTTAATAAGCTCTCAGACTCTGAAAGACTACAGTGCTGCATGTGGGATATATACAAAATGGATTAACCACACATCTTGTCCTGGATCAAAAGTTTCCAGTTCATTACTCAGGGTGGGAAAAAGAGCATAGTAATAGGCACAATAGATGTGGGAGTCAACAGGTGCTAAATAAGAGACCCAGATAAGAACCTGTGGGAGAGAAGGTAACTTTCCTCTGGCAGATGAGGGAAGGCTTCCTTAAGGAAGTGACATTCAAGCAGGGCCTCAATGTATGAGTCATGTATGGACATAAGAGATTAGCAAGGGAAGAAATCCAGGAGAAGAAAAGAGAAGAAGCAAAGTAATCATTTCAGTTTGCCTAACTTAGGTAGCTACTGTGGGTGATACACGGAATGTGAACCCAGAAATGTAAACTAATAACAGATTATGAAGGACCAGACTTCATTTTTGCCAATGTGTCACATTGGACAACCAACATTGTTTAAATGAATAACTGAGTTGACAAGAAGGGAAATCTGTAAGAACCCTAAAACTGCAAACTTCACCAGTAAGCTCATGAGCTGACCCTGTTTCTAACAAAGGTCTTGACTTTGATGTGCTTAAGCAAACAATGAATGAGGCATTAGCCCTGGAGCACTGGGGATAGATGGTTGTGTACCTGATATCCATTACAAAGTAAGAGCCTCCAAAGGACTACGGAAATAAAGTATAGGGCTTAAAGGAATCTATCTACTGTTAGAGGAATTCACAAATAAGATCTGTGCATCAGCCTGGACATAAAAACAAAATCATCATCTCTGGTGATTTCTTACCAAATACCCGCCATGCTTGAGTTTGGAGGTTAAATAGATACTCCAGGAGAGATCTGGAAAATTGCAAGCTGAGAAATTAACAGAAAAGGGATTCCAGACAGCTATTATTTTGGTAGCTCTGGGGAGAGCAAGCACAAAACCATTCTGGCAGAACAAGTTTACAAAATATTTTTCAAGCTGAAGCCCCACCAAAGATTGGCTCACAAGGAAAAATTACATAATTCGTGAAGGAGTAATCCATAGGGAGAGGTAATAGACCAATAAACAACAGAGGTAGACCTTCAAGAACTTCAGGTAATAGGAACTATGAAATAAGTATATTTAAGATGATTAAAAACATTAAAAAAAAAGAAACTGCAGATACAGAGAAGAGTAAGACATCATTGAAAATGTATCTGAGAAAGAATTTGTAAGCTAAAAATATAGTTACTGATATTAAAATCCACATGTAGTATAAATAGTAGCCTAGAATAAGCTGAAGAAAAATTAGCGAACTGGAAGATAGACCCAAAGAAATGATTAAGAATATCATATGGAGAGAGAAACGCTGAAGAAATTTAACAAGAGTCATGGCAGATGGAATGCAAAATAATAACAGAAACAGAAATGGCAAGCAGAAGTTACAGTTGGAAACTGATAGTTACAATTGTTTGGTGTTTCCTCCTAATTACACTCACCTCTACCGCCACGATCCAACTCACTCTCATCCTTCACCAGGATTCTTTCAATAGCCTCCTGCCCGATCTTCCTGCTGCTGCCTGTGCCTGGTCTGCTGTCAACATCTGAACCTGAAAAAGTAGAAGTTGGATCAGACCATCTCAATCCTCTGCTTAAAACCTTCCCCTGGCTTCCAGTCCCATTAATGGTGAAAGTACGTACAAGGACTGTACAACCCGGTGTCACATGCCCTGTTCACTGTTTGAACATGTCCCCCTTTGACCCTCTGCTCTGTCTGCTCTGCTCCAGCCGGACCTTCCTCCTTGCTCTTCTTCAAAGGCGTTGGTCAACTGCCCCTTCTGCCCCCAGAACTCTTGACCTTGCCATCTCCTCTGGTTGGAGGCTCTTCCCATAGATATCTGCCTAGGTCCCTCCTTCCCTCCCTCGGATCTTTGCATAGATATCACCTTGTGTGTGAGGCCTTAATAGCTTAATAATTAATAGTTTATAATAGCTTATAAGCTATTAATAGCTTATTAATTATTAATAATAGCTTATTAATTATTAATAGCTTATTAATAGCTTAATAATTCCATTTAAAATCACAAAGCCCCCTCCCTACCCTCAGCATCCCTCATTCCCATTTCTTACTCATTTTTCTCCACAACACTGATCTCTTACAAAATGTATTTTATGTATTGATTCATTTCTTTCTGTCCCCCATCTTCTACTACCCAATCCAAGAATATAAACTTTGTGATTGATAATGTCAACACTGATGAAAATTGGCTAATGCAGTAATTGCAGAAAAATTCATAACATTAAATGCTATATTACAAAATCAGCCTGAATATTAGAATGCTAAACTTAAACCTAACAAATCAGAAAATTTAAAAAATTTTAAAACCCAAAGGTAGAAATGAGCCATGTAAAAACAAAAAGTTAAATGCTTAGAAAACAAAGCCGTATTATGGAGGATTGTTAAAATTAAAACTGTTACTCAATTTTAAAACATGAATTTAAGAGAAAAACCTCCAGAGAAACTGGTTATGAAAGAAAAGAGGCAGGCAACGTTCATAACAGTCTTTAAGAGTTAAGAAATGACCTGAACTATGAAAGTAAGAGAGACATAAAAAATATTAAAGCAATTCTACAGACAACTTTACGTCAAAGAATATGAAAACTTAGAAGAAATGGATGATTTCCTACATGAGTATAACTTACCGCAACTGGCCCGAGAAGAAATAAAAACAAAAACAAAAAACCTGAACAAATTGGTAGAAGGAGATAGGATGAATTGTAGCACATACACGGAGAAGGACGGGAATGTTAGCTATTCATTTGGAAAGAAAAAAATCACAAATGTATCTCTCTCATGCCACATGCAAACATCGATTTCAGCTGGATATATAAAAGATAACGTTTATATGCATTTTAAAACCTGAGAAATGCCATGAATTGTTTCTGGATATATTTCATATATAGCAGAAGTATAGAAAACATATGTGGAAACCATGTACATCAAAATCAGGACTCTAGTTCCTTCGAAGGGCTGTAAGGGGGCAGGGCCTAAGTGCCTAGATCTAACTTTCAGTGTCAATTTTTAAAATATTTGATGCAATTATAGGAAAATATTAAGATTTTGCAAGGCTAAGTTTTAGATACATGGATGCTTATTAGATTATTTATTACTTTTTTTAGGATCTTGAAATATATCACTATTTAGAAAAGAAGCCTATGCCAAAAAGCCCTGACTTTTTTGGTAAGCAGTGTGTCACTTTTGAAGGTCTTTAACAGGGAATATGAGCATTTAGTGCCTCAACATGCCATCAGAGAAAGCTAGGTGTTCTCTTCCTTGTCACAAAATGGATCGCAATACCCCTTGATTCAAATAAAAATCCAGAATGAACAGGTACAGACAAGGTTGGTCTCGCTAAGCCAGACATGGAACAAAGGTGCTTTATTGGAGAGAGTAATATTAAACTGTTTATTTTGTTTGTATATCAAGGCACCCAAAGACAACCATACAACATTGTGAAATCTTTGGGAAATAACCAATTTAAACTGGTGGTGTTTGAGGCTGGGAGAGTGAACTTCATGAAAAGGTTTTGAGCCTGCACCATGCTTTTGTGATTTGTTAGAATCAAGCAGAAGCAAAAGCAAAATGTGTTTTTTACTAAGTGCAATTTACAAAAAAGATTGGACATAGAAAGAGTCATTTAAAGACTATGTGTATTTATATCTCCACTTGCCGCAACTTATAAAAAAAACTCCTCTGTAGGACTCCATTATTGATGTTTTATGTTTTTCAATTTCTCTGTGCAATATGTAATTATTTCAACCTCTGCCCCTTTGTGTGGTGTATTGGTGGGCTAGGATTCAGAAGGGTTTCTTTTTGAGAACTCCAGTAGTCTCAAGATAGCAATCTTCCCCACTCAGCTCATCTTCTCTGATCTAAATAATCCTAGTTCTGGAATGCCCCGATGACTTGAATAGGATGAAGCATTCAAGACATAGTGTTCCTATAAAGTATTTAATCTCAAAGAAAAGCGAGCTTTATTCCCTCAAGGAAAAAGAAACTTAATGCTAAATATGAATTGCTTTTCATTTCTCTGTTCTTTTTTTCCCCTCTTTTGGAGATTTTTAAAAATCTAGATATGGAACAAAATGGCCAGAGTCATTATCTAGATAATTTAATTCTGGGATATTTGGCCAAAGATTGGATGACCGAGACAAAAGGAAGGATTTTAAAATGTGGAGCTACTAGCTACAGCCTTGATGCATAGGAGGGGTCAGAAAAGATTGGGAATCTATCTTTAAGGGATGGGAAGTTAAAGTCAGAAGATAAAACTTGGGCAAAAGGAAAAGAATGGACCTTTTCACAACACCTGACTATGGTCCAGATCTTCCACGTAAATCATCTCAGTGAGATCTTGCACTAACTCCAGGAGTATTTATTGTGTTCTTCATGTCACAGATGACAAGGTGACTCTAACAGCCTAACAAGGTGGACTAACGAGTCTGAGACCAAGCGGAGGGCATGGACCTGCATTGTCCTGATCTCTGTTACAGAAAACCTGCTCTACATAGCACAAATGACAATGCCATTGCATCTTCAGACAGATACTGGCATTGGCGCCGAGGCCACCCTCTACCTGGGCTGCTCGCAGGCCGTGACTGAGGACAGCAATGCCACTAGAGCCTGTGTCCTCCTGCCCAACATGAGGTTCCTCCAACTTCTACTCTAAGGCTCTGCACTGGCCAGATCAGGGTTTCCTCAGAACTGTACTCAGATCTGCAGAGGCTCTTCCTACCGGACGCTCCTGCCTTCCCGCTCTCCTTTCACAGTGTCAGACCGGCCTCACCTACCCTCTCCTATGCCTTCCATCTTTATCCTTTGTAGCATTCTCCCAAGCAAGTGTCTCGAACATTCTGTTTTGTCATCCACTTCCCAGAGGACCTTACCTGACCTGGACAACAATAACTAATAACTGTCATAATTAGACCTTGAGGCCAAAGGCAATGCTCTTTCAGGATTGACTTTAACACTACCAATGGTACTGATATTGACACTGCTACTATTAATTAACAGTGGGTATGTATCCTTTCTTGAGTATTTGCTATGAACTAGGTATTGTGCCTACACTTCCTTGTGTTCTCTCGTTGTTTTCACAACAATCTATAATAAGATAGATATTCTCTGCATTTTACAGATGAGAGACAAGGGCTAGGAAATGTTATTAACTTACCACATCACATAATTATCCAGTAGCAAAAGCGGAATTTGCGCTTGGGTCTGTATGGCTCTAAAATCCATGTTCTTAACCCCTCTGTACATTTTGTAGACATGACTGCTTACCACGAACCACTCTGCCTCCTTCCAGCTTGCATTACTTTGCATGTTTTTGGACTCTGATTTGATGGGTGTTTTTCCACTTGAAGTGAGAACAAGCAACAAACTTTTAAAAAACACCAACCCCGTGCCCAGGTTTTTGGATATAACCTGAGGATTCAATAAAAGGAAAGGGCTGTTCAGCTCAGGTCATGATCTCAGGGTCCTGGGATCGAGTCCCGCATCGGGCTCTCTGTTCAGCACGAAGCCTGCTTCCCCCTCTCTCTCTGCCTGTCTCTCTGCCTACTTGTATTCTCTGTCTGTCAAATAATTAAATAAAATCTTAAAAAAAAAAAAAGGAAAGGGCTAGTTCCTGCATTCAAGGAAGTCATTATTAATCTGTGACTTTATTAAATGAAAAGAAACTATTGACACCTCCAAAACGACCACCCAAGAAGCTAGACAATTATACAATTGTGATTGACACTAACTGCTTTTTAGAACAAAGTAACATAGGAATGAATAAACTGCAAAGGCTGTGAAATTTCAAAATAACAGAGAGACCCTATTTAGCTGTAAAAAAGGAACTAGATCATGAAGATTCTATAGTATTTGGAAAGGCAGGAAATGAGAGATCCCAAATTTGCTAGCTGGAGGAAAAAAACCAACCATTAAAACCATGACAGATTCAGGGAGAAACATAATTAGTAAATTCTCACTTGGCATCACCTAAAACACTTCCTTCTAAAGAATAGAATGAAATGTACTATGATGGAAATAATATGAACTTGGCTATTGGACAGAGCTGCAAGCCCCAAGACCGTCAGCACGAACTAGTTAAACAATAAGGTGGTGAACCAGGGCAACCAGGAGGATGGTTCATGCTGCTGCATGGGAAATTTAATCCTCTGCAGGTATCTCCCCAATGGGGGAGTCTGTTTTGATCTTGGACCCCATTCAGGAACTTAGCCTTCCTAACTCAGCGAGTCTTAAAATGCTTCCTCCTGACATACCAAAAACAGGGAGACAGAAAACCACACCCTAAACCCTCAAAGGAAAATAATGAGGCCACTGGCCTTGAGTACAGAGACTACCAAAAGGCAATTGGATTCTGCACTCAGAATCAAGCCTTGCTAGTTAGTAACTTTTTACCTGCCTATCCCTGGTTCGCATTTTGGAAGTGAGCAAAGCATCCTTAGCGGTTCAATGTTTGAAACAAACATGAAAAACAGCATGTGCAAAGGGTATGGATTTTCTATAAAATAACATAAAGAGCCCTGTTACAGATAATCAGTACCTTAGCATGAAGATGTCTTAGGTCCCCGATTGAGGAAAAACTCAGGAAGAGATCTAAAGAGTTTGCGTGATGTAGTACATGGGGAGTTGAGACCAAACCCAAACACAAATTGTGCCATTAAGCTTAGCTGGTTAAGGCCATGCTCCTTAAAGAGAAGCAGCTGGATATTACTCTAACAAGCCTCTGCCTGCCACCTGCCCCTCTGTAGCCAAATGCAGCACGAGGTGCACACTCCATTAAGCTTTCCAGGTTGGGCCGCCCCCAGTACCCACACTGGCACCCCAAGCCACCCCAACTGAATGAGCTTCTGAGGACCCAAAGAGAGAACATCTGGAAGGGAGGGGAGGAAGAAAGTCTTAATTTTCACTTTTCAATGAAACTTGTTCCCAAGATGAATAACAATACATCATTTTAATAAGAAGCAGCAAGCGGAAAGATAAGCAGCAGAACTAACATGGGAAGCGTGGAACGCTAACTGTGGGAAGGTGCGGTTAGGAAGTCTGGAAGTCTGGAGAGGCCAGATCTCATGGGTCTCATGGGCTGTGATGAGGAATCAAGTCCGTAGGCAGCACACATGGGAAGACATGCAAAGGTTCTAAGAAGGGAGGTGTTGTATCGAATTTCTGTTTCCAGGAGGTTTTTTTTCAGACTGCAGTGTGCAGAGCGGATCAGGGTAAGATCGGGTATCAGTGTAATAACAGTAAAGTTATAACAATCGTTCGGATAAAAAATTGTCTGGTGGCAGTGTGAGTGGAAAGAGAATGGGTTGCTGGAAGAGCGCGTGAGAGGTGGAGTTGACAGACACCTCGCAGGATGGGCACGATGTGGGGCGAGGGGGAGGGAACATGTCTGATTGGCTCCTGGGTTTCTGACCTGCACGCCTGGATGGGCAGGGGTGAACTCACTGAGCTGGGGAGCCCGGGAAGGAGATACAGGGAGAGATCACAGATTGGCTTTTTGGTGTGAGTTCCAAGGGCTTTGAGACGTCAGAAAGGTATAAGGTGGATTGATATGTTGTGCGTGGAGCTCAGAGGAGGGGCCCGAGTGGGGATATAGTAACTAGTATGGGTGTGGGTCTGCTCTGAGACTGAATGATAAAATGCAGTTTGTGGGAGAGTTGAGGAAGGAAAGAAGTTATTGTCTCAACATCACTGCAATTCTTTTCTCCTTGATCTTTGACCATATCCTCTGTTATCATGTCTCATATAAGGTAATATCATTGTTTTTCTCTCTTTGAACCCCTCTAGACCATAAGCTGGTTGAGGGCAAGTCTCTTTTACGTATTTAAATGTGCAGTGCCTAGCAGAGTGTTCAGTATACAGTGGGGGCAAATAAATAATGGGTGAGCAGGGGCATGCAGGAAGAGTATAACAACAGAATAAACCAGGGATTAAGACCCAGGAAGTGTGGTTTCTGGTTTCCTTCTGTGTGACCACTGGAAACTCACCTGATTACTTTGTAGCTCAATTTTCTTATTTATTTAACTTAATCTGTTTGGTACATCGTATAACATGTGCTTGGGAATAAGGCATAGTCCCCCTAATGTCATAGGAAAAGGGTTCCAACATCTACTGGATACCTAATATGTACTACTACCCTGGACCTGGTGCACATGTACACTCACAGACACACACACACTATCTCAGTATTAATCCTCAGAACTATGCTTTGAGGCAGATACACTTGTCATCGTTTTTACAAATGAAGAAACTGAGATTCAAATACATTAACTGGGGCGTCTGGGTGGCTCAATGGGTTGAAGCCTCTGCCTTCAGCTCAGGCCGTTGTCCCGGGGTTCTGGGATCGAGCCCCACATTGGGGTCTCTGCTCGGCGGGGATCCTGCTTCCCTACCCCTGCTGCTTGCTTCTCTGCCTACTTGTGATCTCTGTCTGTCAAATAAATAAATAAAATCTTTAAAAACAAAACAAAACAAAACAAAAAACAAATATATTAACTGATGTTTCAGGTTCACACAGAGTTACTAACAAGAATACAATCAGAGGCTGTCACAGACCCAAAACCTTGTTGCCACTTGTCTGAGAAAGTTAAAAACAGTGGATATGTATGAGGCATCCCCATTGTTTCAGACATCCGCCTGAAGGCACACATCTAAATATTTGTTTCTGTATAAAACAGCCAAACTGGTTCTCCTACCAACTCACACAGGATGTGAGGCAACAGATAGATTCAAATATTTATTAAGTGGGGGAATAAAAGGCCCAGATTTTGGTAAAGACTGTTTTGTTTTGCTTTTACTTTTCAACCTGGCAACTAACAGCAAGCAAAGCAAGTGAAATGTTGCAGACAAGTTGGCTTAAGTACCAGACTTCTTTGTTGTCCAGTCAGACACTAGACACAGATGGAAAAAAATCGGCCTGGTTATCTTGTCTGGTCTTTCTTGGTTGAAAATAGGATGTTCCTTGGAGGTAAAATGGGACTGTTGCTTCCCCTAGTTAAAAAGGACATTACACGCAAAGGTTGCACAGTATACAGGGAGGGGAAGAGAATGAATGATGGACACGCATAGATTACTTAGATGAAGAATTTATCATGTGATACATAAGAGTCCATTTTCTAACCACATAGAATGTATGGGAATGCATGCATATAGAGTAAATATGTTGGTGAGTTAGATATGAGTGTATGTATCTCATTTTCTTTGCAAATAAAATTTTCCTTTCCCTTTTTCTTTTTCCTTTTGATTGTCAGGAATCTAAAAGAATTCATGCCATGCCTGATTAGAACAGTTTCCTGAGATTTTATTGTAAATGGTCTCTCCATAGATGGGTCTTTTCGTAATAAACCCCCTTCCATGCTTTTTGTTGTAAGCTGGGGTAAATCCCTGCTGGAAGTATCAAGTAGATTCTACTACTAGTACTGATTCTTCACCCATCCCAGCAGGCACGTCCTTGGGATGGCCACATCAAGGGTGGAGTGTACTTCCCTGCCCCTTGACTTGAGATTTGCCATGTAACCTGCCTGGAACAATGGCAAACCCTGGAAATGAGAGTGTACCAGTGCTGAGCCTAGATTTGAAAAAGCGTTAGTGTTCCCACTTGCCTTCTTACATGCCTGCCATTACAATGAGAAGGACAAGTTCAGGCAGCCTGCTGGTCACAGAAGGATGAAGAGAGAGCAGAATTTCCCTGCCTAAACCCAGATGGTTGTCAGCAGACTTCCAATAGACTTGCAGAAACAAAAGCAATAATAAATGACCCTTGCTTTTAGCTGCTGAATTTTGGCTGATATTTTGGGGGCAAGTTAATGAGTACAAGTTATGTATATGGTAATTTTTTTATTTTTTATTTTTTAATTTTATTTATTTATTTTATTTTATTTTTTTCAGTGTTCCAAGATTCATTGTTTATGGAGCACACCCAGTGCTCCATGCAATTCATGCCCTCCTTAATACCCACCACCAGGATAACCCATCCCCTGACCGCCCTCCCCTCCAAAACTCTCAGTTTGTTTCTTAGAGTCCACAGTCTCCCATGCTTCATCTCCCCCTCCGGTTTCCCCCAATTCACTTTTCCTTTCCTTCTCCTAATGTCCTCTGTGTTATTCCTTATGCTCCACAAGTAGGTGAAGCCATATGATAATTGACTTCCTGTTTGACTTATTTCACTTAACATAATCTCTTCCAGTCCTGTCCATGTTGATACAAAACTTGGGTATTCCTCCTTTCAGGTGGTTGTGTAATATTACAATGAATATATGGGCCATATATATGTTTAATATTCATAGATATACTTATAGTTAGTATAGTGAATTTGTGAACACTTTTAATTTTCAGAAATAGTGTATTATTTCATAATTTAATACTACTGAATGTGTCTTTTTTTACTAAGTCTGTTTAATGAACTTCTATTGACCCTTTAAAACCCTGTCATCATGTCAGAAATCTCTGCGAAGCCTTGCTGATGTCTCTTGAAAATGGAATCATTCCTCCTCTGGATTAATTTTAACCCTTCAGTGTATTTCTCTTTTTCTTTCACTAGATTTTTGTGACACCCAAAGTCAGAGACTGGGCCTTATGTATCTTTGTAACCTCTTTCATGGATATTTCAGACATTCAAAAATATACATAACTGGATATACCCTGTGATCGATTTCCAATCAATTCACTTGTTGAGAACAAACTGTCCAAGAAGTCAGTCTGCTAAGGAATACTGAATATGTTGCTTTTGAAAAACACAAAACATTGATGTTACTAAGGAAACAAAGCACTGTATAGTATGTAAAATCTAGTACAGTGAGCTGTAGATCAACTTGAATAATGCTCTCAAGCCTAGACTTGCTCCCAAGCATCAGGATGATAGTTAATAGATACCGTCCTAACAATCCTGACCTTCAGGGAGAAGGGTAGAGCCAAAGTAATTTCTTCCCATTGATTTCTCAAAAGGCTTCAGTTACTTCATTATTCCTAATGACATCAAATAAGTAACATGATAAGTGGAATAATGAAAATTATTCTCAACACCATCAAAATATATGTAAAATACATGTAGTTCAGTGAAGTGACAAATGTGGGAAGGAAATTTTATTTGATGGTCTACACACTATGTAGGGATGGAGAGTGCTTCAGTAGAGTTTCATGAGTTTATGCAACTTGGTGTAGGAAAGAAACTTTTTGACCCTAATGAGCACAGTGTCCCAGCTGTGCGATTTGTTACACTATCTAGATACGTTATGGTGAGATAGTCCCGGCAATCTGTCTCAAAATATGTAAATTGGGTAGTAGGAAAAGACATGGGTTCCATTAGAATTTACATCTTCTTCTAAATTGTTTTTAAGGGGCTCAGTGACTGGGGTCCTTGAGATCTGACCAGGACTCTCTGTACCTACAACAAAGTACTTTGACAAGCAAGGGAGGGTGGGATGGTAATGCTGATAGCTCACATTTTCCAAGCCAAGACTGCTCTCAGCATTAGCACATATTAACTCATTTAAATCTCACAGCGCTCATTGAAGTAGTCATACCATTATCCCCATTTTGCAGATAAGATTTAAATTCATACTTAATCATAGTTTCTTTCTCCCATTTCTGAGGTCCCAATCAAGTGCGAGCTGAAACAAGGAATGAGAGAAGCAGAAATCCATGTCAGATTATTGTTAAATATTGATAAGAAAGGACAGCTGGGTCTATAACGAGACTCAGACTTCCTATTATGTTTCTCCAGGATCAAATGCATATACAAAGAAAAGCATAACAGACAAAAACATATTACAAAGATTTAAAAAATATTCACATACTAACATTCTTTCTCCGCTGATATGAAGCCCCATCTGTGTTACATATGTGGCTCCATCGATTATGGTATCTGCTTCTGAGCTTTCTCAGTTGTTCCATGGCCATGCATGTCTATTTCTGGGCACGTGCTACACTAGTTTAATGACCACAGCTTTTAGGTAGGTTTTTAAGAACTGGTAGGACAAGCACAATCTTCTTCAAATGATCTTGGCTGTCTTCTGCTTTCATTCTTCCATGTAGATTTTATAGTCATCTTGTCAAGTTTCATTTTCAAAAAGCTATGAAAATTTTAATCAGTATCATAATATATCTCATTAATTTTGAGAGAACTGCCGACTTCATGATAGTTCTCCAGTAATTCAGTAATTCTTTTGTGTCCACCTTTGTTTTGTTTTGTTTTCCAAAAAATATCTTGCCAATCTTGTTATGCTATTCTTGCATTTATTCGAGAATAAATCTTTTCCTCTTGCTCAACTATATCTTTTACTACTTCTTTCAGTAAGGACCTTAGTCTCCATATGCCTGAAATTATGTTTTCCCCTTTACTTGTGGACAATAGTTTTGTAGTTTATGTATACCTTATTTTCAAGACTATTGTTTTCCCTCAGCAAGTTGACCCTAGTACTCTGTTGTCTTCATTCTTTGTTGCTGATGACAAGTCTGCCATCAGAATGATTGCCATTTCTGTAGATAATTTTTTTATTCTGTTAGCTTTAAATATTTTTTTTCTTTAGCTCTGATACATCTAAGTATGGACATATTTGTATTTATAGTACTGGCATTGGAGCTCACTTTAAGTACGAGACTCAGGTCTTGGTGGAAATTTTTCCTCCAATATATCTTGTGTTTTTCTGCAGGATTTGTTTGAGTGCTGTCTTTATGGGACATATATACTCCTATAAGACATATATAGGATATACTGAAGACTTGCCAATATATCAAGCAGGTTTCTAAGTATCATATATTTATATTGTGAATTATATCCCTTATGTACTTGTCATCACTATATTCAATGTGTCCAAAGAAACATTTCACCCATCTAGTGAGGATTTATAAAGCAATTTCAATAGCTATATTTAGATACAACACCAAAAGCCTGATCTATGAAAGAATTATTAAAGTCAAGACAACAGGCCCCGAAAAGACTTCTGCTAAGCCCCACATCAGCAAACCAAAAATGAAACAGTTTCAGCTCTCCCAGAAATGGAATCTTAAACTAGTCCATCAAGAATCAACTGATGAGTAATCTTCCTGATAGACCCCTGCCAGCCCCTAAAGAAAAGTAATCCTGAAATAAATAATCAACATTTTAAAAATAAAGATGTGTTTATTTATGTGAGAGAGAAAAATGTGCAAGTGCTGGAGGAGGGGGAAGGGAGAGGAAGAGATTCTCAAGCAGGCTCCCTGCTGAGCACAAAGCCCAATGCTGGGCTCCATCCCACGACCCTGAGATCATGACCTGAGCTGAAATCAAGAGTCAGACACTTAACGGACTGAGCCACTCAGGAGTCCCAAACAAGCCACTGTTTGCCTAACATAAGTTCTTTCTTCCTGCTCGCTTCTGCCTATAAAAAGCTTTCGTTTTGTACAATACTTTAGAATTTCTTTCTGTCTGGTAGGTTGGATGTCACCTGATTCATGAATCATTGAATGTAGTCAATAAGATTTTAAAACTTACTGAGTGGAATTTCACTTTTTAACAGAAATAATAAACTGTACTTGATTAAAATTAAAAACTTCTGCTCTGCAAAAGACATTGGCAAGAGAGTGAGAAGACAAACCACAGAGAAAATATTTGTAGAAGACACATCTGACAAGAAATGGTTTACCCATAATATACCAAGAACTCTAAATATTCAACAATAAGAAAACAAAACATCTCAACTTAAAAATGGGCCAATCACTTGAACAGATGTCTCATTAAAGAAGATGTACAGATGGGAAATAAGCATATAAAAAGATGCTCCACTTTGTATGTCATCAGGAAAACGTAAATTAAACTAACAATGAGATACCACTATACACCTGTTAGAACAGCCAAAATCTTGAATACTGGCAATGCCAAATGCTGACAAGGACATGTAGCAACAGGCAGTCTCGTTCACTGCTGGTGGAAATGTAACTTGTCACACACATTTAGAAAACAGTTGGGCAGTTATCGTACAAAACTAAGCCCATTCTTACCATATGATTCAATAATTGTGCTCCTTGGTTTTTACCCAGAGGATTTGAAAACTTGTATCTGCTCAAAAACCTGCACATGGATGTTCACAGCAACTTTATTCATAAGTGCCCAAACTTGGAAGCAGCCAAGGTGTCCTTGGATAGATTAATGGATCAAGAGCTCTATTTTCCATGTTGGAATTTCAAAATTTTTTTTCATATCCCATCTTGCATACCTTCCTAGTTCTCTTTTTTAAAATAATTTTTTATTATTTATATGAATATAATTTCTTCTTTTACCTCTTTGGAAATCTTATTAACCCCTCTGAGTTATTTTTATTTAAACCAAAGAAAGTTGACCCCCATATGCTAGTCTTGTTGGCTATCTTTCTTAATGTTATTTTCCTTATAGATTTTTGACACTTAAAGCCATCCATCTTGAATAATAGTTACATGAGTCATGATTGATTAACTATTATAAAAATCAATAGTCAAATATGAGAGATTTGGTATAGTGGGCACATTTTTTTCTCACACAACCATTTAATAAAAGAGTTTGGCTGGCAGCCCCCCTGCACAGTGATTCAGAGATTCAGGCTTTTTCCATCTGATGGGTCTGCTCTCCTCTAGGTCCTTTGAATTTTTCCCTTATTTAACCACATGAATCCCTCTGATCTTCAGTCTCCTCAGATATAAACTAGAGATAGTAACAGGTTGCAAGCATTAACCATGTCACTGTACTCAATAAATAATAGTTGCTAATACTAATAATGACTGTATAACTCCATATGCAATGGGAGTCACTGAGATTTTGGGCAGAGGAGTAGCATGGCATATATTCAAATTCAGCAAATATTTGAGTGTCCACCCAATGCCGTACATACATACTGAGAACACATCAGTAAACAAAAAATATATAACTCCTACCTCAGGGGAGCTTATATTGCAGTGGGAGAAACAAGATCAATAAGTGAAAAGAATGATGTTTTCGAAAAGTCACTGTGGTGGCAATGTGGGGGAAGATGCAGAGAGTGGTAGGTTGCTTGTGTAATAAACAAAATAAAAGGCTGTTTGGGGGCAACAATAGTAGGGATGTAGAGAAGAATATGGGTCTAAAATATTTTAGGGGTAAAATAGCAGTTCTCGGTGATATAACCAAAGGTGGAAGGGCAGGAGCATGAGAGAAAGGAAGTGCACGGAATGAAGCCCAGATTTCGTGTGCTTCTGATTTGAGAGATCCTGCAGATGGTGGCAACAAGATTGGTAATAGAAGAAGAGCAACTTCATGGGAATAAAGCAATTCAATTTTCCACCACTTGTGTTTGTTGTTCCCACAGGATACCTAACTATATTTGTTCGGTAAGCAGTTCAGTATATTTTGTTTGTCACAAAGCAGGTGTGCAGGAGTTTGCCCTCCAGATCTACTCTCTATCAGGCTCTGTCTCCTGGAAGGCCCACCTGTATGAGTGGTATCAGTAGACTTCCTTTTGCTCTGTTTCTGCATGAATTTTGTTAAGAGTGAACATGGTGGAAGATTAGAAGATGAGAAGGAGGAGAGGTAGGTCAGGGTGTTTCCTTCCCAGCCTACTTCCTGGCCAGGATGGTGTAGTCATCCCTTGATCAGAGGCCAAGGTTCCCATCTAGTGTGTCTCCCCCTCTCCCTGTCCCTCTTTGGTTCTATTAACTCTCCCTCTTACCCCTTTAAGTCTAGGGGAGGTAATGAATCCTGTTGTTACTGCAGCCAGAATTCTATGCCAATTTCTCCTAGGTTCCCTATACTCACTAGCTCACATTTTGAACGTTCGTGTTAAATTCTTCTCAGATCACTCAGTTTGTACATGCCCTGTGTTTTCTCCTGGGACCCTGCCTGATACAGGAGATGCTCTGTAAATAATTATTGAACAAAAAATTTACAAATAAATATAGAGATGGGTAGGTGGATCCGGACTTGAGAAATTGACTCTTGTCTAGCTCTTTGGGTAATGATGGAAGTCCTGAGAGTCTTGTGCACTCAGTGCAGAGTAAGGGGAGAAAAAGCCATTATCTGGCAGGGGTGAGAAAGAATGTGGAGAGGCAGTGCACGGGGTGGCAGGAAATTCCAAGGTGTGGTGGATAATCCTGGCAAGGCATATTATGAAGTTCTTCAGGAATTTCCCCTCACCTAGTAAGAAAATACATTGCTCCTCAGGGATGAAGGTTAAAGAGGGAGGAGAATCAAAGGTAGAATTAAGGAAGTGAAAAACAACACATCCATATTTCTTAATTAGCCTCAAGGGCAGAACTATAGCCAAGGGTGAGGATGTAGAAGTTGGAATGTCTTTATTCCTTAGGGGCAAACGTTCCTCTTTCTGCCACATCTTTTCATCCAATTTATCTGGCTTATACTTGTCTGTCAGAAACAGAGGCATTTCCAAACCAAATAGCTGACTTTCCCTATAGCAGGACCAAAATAGCTACAAAAGGCTGGGTGTGCTTCGTTCAAACAGTCTTGGCAAGAAATATTTGCCACATAAAACACGGGTCACTCTCTCTGCTCACAACTGTGGCCGCACCTTGCAAAATGCAATGGAAGTTTTGAAAGAGTTGAAATTGGCCCTGCAAATGCCCTTTCAGATATTCCTAAAGTACGTACAGGAGGAAGGAGACCCACACCATCACAGTTATGTGGGATGGTGTCTAGGTTCTTGCCAGGAATATAGAACATATGGCTATTGCCTTTAATCCATACCCCTTACACCCCATCCCACTTTTTTTTTTTTTTTAAAGCATTCATATTTTTTTTTTTTTAAAGATTTTATTTATTTATTTGTCAGAGAGAGAGAGAGGGAGAGAGAGCGAACAAGCACAGGCAGGCAGAGTGGCAGGCAGAGGCAGAGGGAGAAGCAGGCTTCCTGCTGAGCAAGGAGCCCGATGCGGGACTCGATCCCAGGACGCCGGGATCATGACCCGAGCCGAAGGCAGCGGCTTAACCAACTGAGCCACCCAGGCGTCCCCCCATCCCACTTTTAAAAGAGTCCCTGGGGGATGCAATGAGTAAAATGAAGACACACCATATGAGAAACTCTGGAAGTAATGGATATCTCACTATCTTGAATATGGAGAAAGTGTCACAGGTATAGACCCATGTCAATACTTACTGGTTTGTACACTTTACATGTGGTGTATTTTATATCAGTTATACATTGGTAAACTTGTTTAAAACAAGACAAAAGTAAACCACACCATATAAAATGGAAGGGTGGCCCTGGTAGGGAGCTAGGAGTTGGGAATTTATGTAATAGTTTGGATAGACCTGGCATATATACGGCTTCCAGCCATATTCTCCACATTACCACCAGAGTGGTCCTTTAAGAATGTGAATCACATCATGTCCTTCTCTGCTCAAGACCCTCCAGTGACTCCCATTTCTCCCTGAGTCGAACTCAGAACGCCCATAGCCTGCATATAACCCCATTAGGCTGTATGTTCTCAAACCCTTGTGACCCCTCTGGCTTTGGCATCTACTACTTCCCACTCTCCAGCCACATTAGCTTCCATTTACAGAGAATATAACGCTAAATGAAATAAGTCAGTTGGAGAAAGACAAATACCATTATGATTTTACTCATATGTGGGATTTAAGAAACAAAATAAACAAGGAAAGGGAAAAAATAAGAGATAGAGCCAGAGCAAGAAACAGACTGTTAACTATAGAGAAAAAGGGGTGGTTACCAGAATGGAGGTGAGTGGGAGGGTGGGTTAAGCAGGTGATAGGGATTAAGGAGGGCATGTGTCTTGATGAGCACCAGGTGTTGTGTGGCAGTACTGAATCACTATATTGTATACTCGAAACTAATATTACACTGTAAGTTAACTAACAGGAATTAAAATAAAAACTTAAAAAAAAAAAACTGAACTGGAAAACAAACAAACAAAAAAAACCTGTCATTTTCATCCATCAGTTTATTTCCCATCCCTTGGAACTGCACAGACCGGTCTACTCCCTTTTTCCCAGGACAGCCTTTCCCGAGGTTACGGCAGCCAACATGTCCCTAGTACCAGCCTCTACCACCAGCCTCCCCTCTCAGTCCAACATCCCATCCCGTTCTCTCGCTGCCCCTCTTGTGAAATAGCTTTCAGTCTCCTCACCAGCCAGGATGCTGTCCTCTGAGACAGCTGGGCAGTCTCTGCCTCTTCCTGTGTGCTTCCCCAGAACTGACCCCGTCCCGGAGTGTGCCGGAGCCCATGGGATAGCTGCCTTCCCCGCTCCGGGTGTGGCACCTCTGTGTCACCTCAGGAGACTACATGCACACCTGAAATTCTACACTCAGTAGACTCTGTGACAGGAATGCACATTCCTGGCCTCTAGGAGGACTCAGTAATTTTTTTTTTCCTCTCCCACTTTAGGAAAAGAACCATTTTATTTGTTCATTTATTATGTTTGGTATGTTAGTTTGTTTATTATGGTTTCATTAATTTTGGGAACAAAATTCCTGTGAAAAAGGCCTGGTCAGACCACCCCCTGTTCCAATATCCCTGTAGATTTCTTTTTTGTGCCTCCGTCCTCAGGGCCAAACTTGTAATAATGATGATGAACATGTAAATGCAGCCTTCTATGTGAGAGACAGAGACTTCTGTCCCCTGTGAATGCACTCACTCGCCACTGCCCAATGTGGGAGGTGCTCTAGGAGTTTCTACATTTTCCTGATAAGGGAAGCCAGGCTCAGAGCTAAGGAGCTGCCCAAGCCCACTCTGCTGTGAGCGGGACAGCTGGGATCCACACCCAGGCCACTTGTTCCAGGTGGGTGCTGTGAGTTTGCTGTGAGCCACTACCTCTCCAGATGTCGTTTATGGCCCTGCCCCATCAGTCCCCAGCCAAGCATCCTGACACCATGGTGCCCCAGTACGAGCCTTTCTCAGCACCAGGCCACATTCATGAACATGCAGGCATGACACCATGAGCCCTCCCTGCTCCCATGCACTGTGATCACACAGCACTGTTTGTCACTGCTTGGACCTCACACTCCCTCGTGTGCCTGCCTCTGAGCTATTGCTTATGTGATTCTTTGGGGAAGGCTTGGAGGAGGCCCTCCTTGAGCCCTTGCCTAAGAATGACAACTGCAACAGCTAACCTTTATAAAGAACTGCAGGCCTTGAACTACTCAGAGTACTTTACATATATCCACTCATCCAATCTCATGACAGATGTGGTACAGACATGATTCTTATCCATGCGGCCTCGTAGTCTAAATTCTTCACCTCTGTTCTTCTCTCCAATCCTTTGTAGGATGTCACACTCTCAGCCAGAGAGACACCTTTTTCAACATTTGATTGTGTCTATTTCTAAGTTTCCCCCAGTAGATTTTTCCATCTCCAAGGGCAAGGCCTACCGCACCCAGCACACTGGCCGGCACGTAGTATCTCTTTGCTAAGTGGATGAAGGAGATAGTGAGTCAGTACTAAGTGAAGGAGCACAGAGGGTGGCAGTTGTCAATAAAGGTAAAGAATGAAGAAGAGAGATGGCTCTTTAATCCTTTTCCAGAAAATCCACATGCAAGAATGGCCAAGAACCCAGGAAGAAAACACAAGCAAAAAAGAGACCAAAACCAAGCCACAGATAAAAGAGAAAAATCTCTCAGCTGATAAAGAACCTAGAAAGACTTTAAAGACTTCCTTCTTGGAACTTTCGTATAATATTTCTCATTGTAACACAGGGCTCTGCAATCGTCCCATTCTCACATCTGTTTTCTTGCTTCACTTCCTTTGCTACTATTTCCACGACCCCATGTTTGTGCAGCTCCTTTCTTTCGTGCCCTGTGTGCATCTGGGGCTCTCGGCCAGTTGCCGATATGCCCTGTTTGAATATTTACACTGAAGTCAGCAGTACCTTTTTTTTTTCTTTTAAATGGGGTAAGTGCATGAGAAGTTTGGTTATAATTTCCTGAACCAGGAAAGCCAGCCACCAGGGATAGAAATTCAGTTGTAAATGACTTGTTAAGGATTCTACTTTGTCAAGTGACTTCATAAGAAAGCCACTATGGGTACAGAGGTTCTCCAAATTTAGCGGGTCAAAATCATCTATGGAAAGTGTTTATAGGACTGATTGCCAGATCCCAAGGCCCCAGAGATTCTGCCTCAGTATACCTGAAGCGGGGCTTGGGAATGAGAATTTTGAATCTAATGCCTGAAGTGTCTGCGGCACGTGGATGTCTGACCACACACCGGGAAAGGACACAGTGATGCAAAGAGCCTGAACTGTGGCTTTTTAGAAAGCCAAACTTCTCACTAAACATCTTTTATTTTTTTAAGATTTTATTTATTTATTTAATAGACAGAGAGAGAGACAGTGAGAGAGAGGGAACACAAGCAGGGGGCATGGGAGAGGGACAAGCTGGCTTCCCACTGAGCAGGGAGCCCAATGCAGGACTTGATCCCAGGACCCTGGGATCATGACTGAGCCGAAGGCAGACGCTTAACCAACTGAGCCACCCAGGTGCCCTCACTAAATATCTTTTAAATGTGTGCAGCTCTCTTAAACTCCTTGAGCCTCAGATTCTTTATCTGTTAGAAGGAGAAAATAATTCGTACCTCTATACCATTAGATCATGAGGCCATGCTTCCATAGGATGGAAATTTTAGTAACAATCTGTGTGAAGATGTCACTGGGTTTAGCAGCCGTGCTGTGGGGAAAGGGTGGTGGTAAATTCCTTCTAATGTCACTTTAAAAAAATTTTAAGTTCATTTAATTAATATGTAGTGTATTATTTCAGAGGTAGAATTTAGTGACTCATCAGTTGCATATAACACCCTATTCTTATTAAATCAAGTGCCCTCTTTAATGCCTTCACCCGTCTCCCCATCCACCTCCCCTCCAGCAACCCTCAGTTTGTTTCCTAGGGTTACGAGTCCGATACCACCTTTATGAATCAAATGTATCCTTGACCTCTGTAAAAATGCCCAACTATCTCTGGCAAACATAATTTAGCATAAAGAATGAAGTGATAATGAAGAATAATTTTATGTGAGTACATTTGCAAGCCTGGTTGAGAAGGCTAAATTTCAGGGAAAATATACATGACCAAAATTGACTCAAGAAAAAATAGAAATCTAAATTAACCAATAGCCATTAAAGAAAGATGGATTGCAATCAAAATGATTTCCCTACTATAAAATAAAAACAGGTCCAGACGCAAAAACACTAAATAAATAGTCACGTGTGAATTTAAGCTGAGGTTTTTACTTTTTTTAAAAGATATTATGAGCAAGTAATGTTTACTCAGGAAGCAGGTACTTTTCACCATCAGAAAATCTACAATATATTATATTACATTGATATAAGCAAAAATACACAATCATCTCAATAGGTGTAGAATAAACATTTTAACGTGTTCAGCACTTACTCAAGATGAGAAGAAATCCTAATACTTTGATTAGGAAGGCACTTCCTTAATATGATGAAAGTATCTATCAAAACTTACCAAGGGTCATGCTGGATGATGAAACAATAGAACTGTTTCTGCTTCCAGTCGTTGATGTAGTAGGAGTCTTACACAGTGAGATTAAAAGATAAAAAGAAAAAAAAGAAAAAAATTATAAAGAAAGGGAGATGACTGTCCTTATTTGTAGACCATATAATTATCTTAGAAAAAAAAGCTCAAGAGAGCTATAGACACTCTATTAGATCTAATTAAATAATAAAGCAAAGTGGGCAGATACAAGATACATAGAAAACCCCCCAATACATGCACATGTAACCATCAGAAAAATGTAATAGAAAGATGAGATCCCATTTAGATAGTGACTAAAACCTTAACTTTATAGAAATTTAACTTTATAGAAAACTTTTTTTTTAAAGATTTTATTTATTTGACACAGAGAGAGATCACAAGTAGGTAGAGAGGCAGGCAGAGAGAAAGAGAAGGAAGCAGGCTCCCTGCTGAGCAGAGAGCCCCACGTGGGGCTCGATCCCAGGACCCTGAGATCATGACCTGAGCCGAAGGTAGAGGCTTAACCCACTGAGCCACCCAGGTGCCCCTACTTTATAGAAAACTTTAACTAAAACTTTAACTTTATAGAAATAAGGGTAATGAAAAGATACCTATGCCCTTTATTAGGAAAATTATATAGAATTATAAAAGGATGTAAAAAATGAAATAAATGAAGGTAAGTATCATCATCCTAGTTGGATAGACCCAATAAAGATGCCAATTCTTCATAATTAATTTAAAAATTCAAACCAAATCTTAACAGTACTTTTCCCTGAACTTAAAGGACCAAGAATAGCTAAGAAAAAATTTGAAAGAACAAAACAAAGTGCTGAATCCTACTCTACCAGATATAAAGGTTTTGGTATTAAAACCATGTGGAGCTAGCACAAGTCCACATAAACAGTTAGACCCAAAAAAGAATACAGAGCTTAGAAACAGAACCATGTACCTATGGAAACCTGATATATGACAAGTGTAGTACTGTAGATCTATAGAGTAAAAAGAATTATCCCAGTAAATGGAATGGATGTAACTGTACATATTTACAGGAAAAAAATTTATTTCTTACATTACAACATACACCCACAGAAATTATTGTAAGTGGATTGAAGCCATAAATATGAGAAGTTAAACTCTAAAACTTTTGAAGAAACCAAAGAATTATTAAATAAGAAAAACAGAAATTCACATAGTTATCAACATTTAAACCAAAATAAAATTTCTATTAAACAAAATACATTGTAAAGTAAGAAGATTAACAAGCTATTAGGAGCCAATATATGCAATGATATAACTGGTAAGGAATCAGTCCCAGAATATTCAAAGTATTAATATAAAATGACAAAAAAAGACAACCCAATTTTTAAAATATGCCAAAGATATGAGTAAAAGCAGCACCGATGACCCGTAAACTTAGAAAAATCTCATTAATAATCAGAGAATGCAAAATAAAGCCACAGGGAGATAGTATTTTTCACCCAGATTGTCTAACATTCAGAAGCTTGGCATTTCTGAGTATCTACTTCTGGCTCCGATGGAGTAACTGGAAACAGCCTTATTTTCTCACAGCAAACAACTAGAAAAATGAACAAAATAATTTAAAAAAATGTTTTCTATTTAGCAGCTATGAAAGAACTGATCCAACAGAGAGGATTGCAAGTTGCACAAAAGAGTCCAGGAAAGGAGAGAGCTAAGCAGAGGGAATACTCCTTCAGAGATGCAGAGCAAACCACCCAGGGTTCCTTTCTTTGTATTCTCAATACAAAACCACTGGTGTGTAGGATGAATTTCTGTGAGTAAAGGCAAAGGACAACTGGGAGTGTGTACGCTGAGAAATTCTCCGAGCTCACATAAGGCTATCTCTAAGTACCAAACAGCCAGAATGGAGAGACAGGGGCAGTAAATCCCCCTGGCATTTACTTAATAGCCAAGAAGAGGCAAATCTTCGAGAACAAAGTCAAGTCTAAGGAAAAGAATAACTTAGACCCATGCTAACAAAGTTAAAAAACAAAAATAAACCTGAAAAAATAAAGCTTCTCTAAAGTAACATTAGCCAATTACAGAATAAATCCCAACATTCTAGACACAGACCTTATGCCTTTCACAAAAAATAACTTAAAATCTATCAAGACCTAAAGGTAAAATGCAGAACTATAAAACTCCTGGGAGAAATCCTAGGTTGCCTTGGGTATGGACGGCTATGACTTTTTAAAAACCACACCGAAGGTATGATGCATGAAACTCACTTTTAAAATACACACCGAGTTGGGGCACTTGTGTGTATTGAGCCACCTGTGTGGCTCAGCGGGTTGGGGCCTCTGCCTTCAGCTTGGGTTGCGATTCCAGGGTCCTGGGATCGAGCCCCGCATCGGGCTCTCTGCTCGGTGGGAAGCCTGCTTCCTCCTCTCTCTGCCTGCCTCTCTGCCTACTTGTGATCTCTGTCTGTCAAATAAATAAATAAAATCTTAAAAAAAAATAAAATAAAATACACACAGAGATAGATTGAGAATAAAAGGATAGAAAAGTATATACCATGCAAACTCCAAGCATAAGAAAGTTGGAGTGGCTATATTAATAACATAAAAAGACTTCAGAACAAGAAATGTTAGTAGCGATAAAAAAGGATAACTCATGGTGATAAAGCAGTTAATTACAAGAAAACTTAACTCTAAATGTGTATGCATCATATAAGAAAACTTCAAAATATATAAACAAAAACTGATAGCATTGCAAAACTTCTCTCTCAGTAATTGATAAAACAGTAGATGAGAAATGAGTAAGGATATACAAGATTTGAAAAACATTTAAACCAATTTGATCTAATTTACATTTAGAAAACACTCTAGCCGACAATATCACAACATACATTCTTTTCAAGTGTTCATTGAAATTCAACAGGATGGACCATATGGATTACAGAACTCTCCTTTAAAAATAAATTAGTGCAGGATTAAAATCAGAGTATTTCTCTTCAGGGAATTGATTTAGCCATCAATAGCATAAGATGATCAGTAACATAATCCCCAACTATTTGGAAATCAAACACTGCACTTCTAAAATAAACCATGGGTCAAAAAAGAAATCAAAAGTGAAGGAGAGATGAGCACTGAGGACACAAAAAGAAATACAGTGTGTTTTCTGCCCTTTCAGGTCTCATGACCTAGTGGGGCAGGTAAATGAAGTACTGAAATAGACAGATAAACTACTCAAACAGTAGAAGGGCTATGCTGACATAGCTAAAGGAGGGATGCACTCTGAACAGGAAATGTCACTCCTGTGAGTACTTGTAAGATGACTGGCATTTACCAATGAAAGAGAAGAGTATATTTAAGAAGGTTGGGGCGGCACAAAATGGCATTTCATTTGCTGGGGCTAAAGGGACAATGTGAGGAACGATGGTAACAGGAGATGAGGTTAAAGTTGTTGTAGATTAAATGATGAGTTAGAGGGGCGCCTTGGTGACTCAGTGGGTTAAAGCCTCTGCCTTCGGCTCAGGTCATGATCTCAGGGTCCTGGGATCGAGCCCCACGTGGGGCTCTCTGCTCAGCAGGGGGCCTGCTCTCTCCTCTCTCTCTGCCTACTTGTGATCTCTGTCTGTCAAATAAATAAATAAATAAAATCTTAAATAAATAAATAAATAAATAAATAAATAATGAGTTAGAGAGCTTGGAATTAATCCTGAGGCTGCTGGCAAAAGGTGTTTAAAGGAAAATGAGGGGAGGCATGCTTAGACTCATGTATTGGAGACATAATTCTGGCCATCTTCAATATGGAAGATGATGTGAGGTTGGGTTGGGGATGAGAGGAGGAGATGGGCGTGGATGCTGAGTGACCCATTAGGAGGCTACTAAAATAATCCAGAGGTGGGATCATGAGGGTCTGAATTAAAGGTCTAAAAATTTAAATGGTGAAGAATATTCTCTTCAAGAGTTGGAAGATAGGAGTCTGAATCCACGCCCTCACAAAAATTCAACATTTACTCTTGAGCAAGTTGCTCCACTGCTCTGGCCATAAGAACATCATCTCTAAAATGGGAACCCCCTGTGGTAAGAACTGTCAGGGACAGCCATGCTTGCATCCTCTTAGGACTTCTGTAACCAGCTCTGGATATCTGCTCCCTCCATCTGGAAAGCTCTTCACCTGGATCTCCATCCTGCCAACTTTTCCTTTCTTTCAGATGGGGAAAATTTTCACCTCTTGTGGGGTGGAGGCTTTCTCTGACCTCCCAATACAAACAGCTTCCACTGGTCACTGTTCAACATGTCTCTTTATTGTTTCAATAGCTTTTATTAATACCCCAAATTCTCATATCCGTTTGCTGCATCTCATCTGTCTATGACCCACTAGAATGAAAGTTCTGTAAGAAAAGAGAAATGACCTGTCTTGTGTCCCACTGTACCTCCAGCATCTAGAACCCAGCACCTAAAGGACCCTGATTAAATGTCTGTCAAGTGTTGAGTCTCATAAAACCCATTTCTTTTTATGAGTATCATGAGAATTGCCTATGATCACGCAACTAATAAATAGTGGAGAGAAATGAAAATCCTTGTCTTCTGATTTCCTGGTTCACTGATCTTTCCATCCGTGACATCTGGTCTCTTACCTCATAGGATCATTTGGGAGATCAAATGAGAGGATAAGATGAAGAGCTGTAAGTTTTCTGAGAAGACAAGGCTCATGATTTAGAAGTTGCCCGGAAAGGAAACAATGACTCAGTGCCTCTAGAGGCTGAAAGCAATTCACAGAATTCACTATATGGGCAGCACGTTGAACCTAGGAAGCTTGGAAAAGGTCACTCTTTGTTTCTGCCCAGATGTGAAAGGCAGCATCAGGTGCTGTTGAGAATGAGACTCAACAGGGACATACGATACTGGAGGGAGGTGGACGGGGCAAAGGAAACAGATAAAATGTTATAGAAGTCCCGAGGTGGCAGGATGCCCAATTGCTCACATCTAACGTATTCCTTCCTCTTGTGGCTTTCCGAGTGAAAGGTTACATCCTCCTGGGTTTCTTCCACTTCACATAGCTTAGGAGGAAAAATCCGTGTGTTACTGAGAAGGAGCAAAGACATCCACCAGGCAGTGAACGACTAAGAATCTAAATTTGACATAATGGAATATATTAATCCATGCATCTCTTGCTCACTCGTCCAGCAATTGTTGAGTAATAAAGAAATTAATTAATATTGCCAGATGCTGTGTAAGGCATGGTGATGAAGAAGTGAATAGGATAGACGGGGGCTTTACCTAAGGGATCTTCAAGGTAAGTGGAGAAGACAGATGGTAGACAAATGTTAGTGTAATGAAGTCCCATCTTCTGGAGGTGACCCTGGGCAAGTCCCCCCCTTCTCAGTGACACTCAGGACTACCTGGTAAAAGACAACTAGGAAAGAAAGTTTTTCATGAGAGACCCTGGACTCTGGGAAACAAACGGAGGGTTACAGAAGGGAGGGGGGTGGGGGGACGGGGTAACTGGGTGATGGGTATTAAGGATGGCATGTGTTGTGATGAGCACTGGACGTTATATGCAACTAATGAATCAGTGAACAGTATATGTACAAAAACCAATGATGTACTACATGTTGGTTAATTGAACATAATTTAAAAAAAGAAAAAAATATATATATATTTAAAAATTTTATTTATTTATTTGACAGAGAGAGATCACAAGTAGGTAGAGAGGCAGGCAGAGAGAGAGGGAGGGGGAAGCAGGCTCCCAGCTGAGCAGAGAGCCCGATTTGAGACTGGATCCCAGGACCCTGAGATCATGACCCAAGCTGAAGGCAGAGGCTTAACCCACTGAGCCATCCAGGCACCCAGAAAATTTTTTTTTTCATTGTCATCTTTATATTAAAGTAGAAATATAGCCATAAAGCAATTTGACTTTAGTACAAAAGTTTAAATTTGGAACCAGTCTTCAATCTGAACTGTACTTTGTTTTTACATATATGCTTTTTTAAAGATTTGTGCATTTTTTCACATTTATTTTTTAAAATTTTGAAGGTTATTTTTCAACTTTGTTGAGGCATAATTCATAAATAAAATTGTAAGGTATTTAAAGTGTACATTGCGATGATTTGATGTATGCCTACATAATCAAAGGATTCCTCCCATCTAGATAATAACCATATCTACCGCCTCACGCATTTATTTTCTTTTTAGTGAGAATGTTTAAGTTCTCTCTTAGCAAATTTCAGTACATAATACAGTGTTAGTAACTGTAGTTACTATGGTATACATTAGATCCTCAGAATTCATTCATCTTATAGCTGAAAGTGCATGCTATTTTACCAACTAATTCCTGCCCGCCCCCACCCCCAAACCCTGGCAACCACTTTTCTACTCCCGGTTTTTATGAGTTTGGCTTTTTTTTTTTTTTTAAAGTTTCTGTATACATGATACCATGCAGTATTTGTCTTTCTCTGCTGGCTTATTTCACTTAATATACTGCCCGCAAGGTCCATCCATGTTGCTGCAAATGGCAGGATTCCTTCTTTTTCAAGGCTAAATAATATTCCAGCGCACGTGTGTGTGTGTGTGTGTGTGTGTGTGTGTGTGTGTGTGTTGCACATAAGTGCTTGACAGGATTCTTGACATTCTAAAATCATCACATTTCACAACTGGGAAAAATGCTCTGCCTACACACCAGGTGACAGGAGAGGCTGCCAGCTTGACCATGGGATACCCAGTGCCCCTTCGTCATTCCCAGCTGCCCTGGGAAAGGTTTGCTCTCAGGCGAGGTGGTGCTGTGCAGCTAAGATGAGTGTTCCAGGGGCTGACAGCACCCCCAGCCACCAGGCAACAAATCCTTTCTTGAAGGGAAATCTGGGCAGGACCCCTCCATGCTCATCACATGAAGGATGGTATAATGATTAAGAGATGCTTGAAATCTGGCTCCTTTCCTTTCTGAATGTGCTAGCTCAGGACATTGGCTTCAACTCTGTAAGTCTCAGTTCTACCCTCTAAACCTGAGCATAATAATGGTCCTTTGGTTATGAAACTATAATTATGTAGAAGTGTGGTAATATAAGCTAAGAACCCCGCACAGTACTCAGAAATGCCACCCATCATTGTTCACACTATTTGGAAGCTGAGACCGAGCAGTTCAAATCATGCATGTGTCAGGTATAATCACACTTGACTATGCTCCGATTATGTCTCCTTTTTTTTCCCTTTTAATTTTTTTCTGAATATTGTTTCAAAGTCTCCATGTGGCTTTCTTTGGATGAACGGTTGGCAATGAGGAGAAAGGTATGATCAGTAGAGGATCCGGGCAGGAAAATTCTTTGTTGTGTTTGCTTACTGCTCAGTAGCCCCAGCAACTCAGCTCCAGGCTGGTTCCGTGGCCACCGCATTTCCATGAGATATATGCTGCCCAGGCTGCCGACCTGCGTCACGATGGCTTCCCCAGGCTTCTAGCACTCCTGCCTCTCTTCGGAGACACCCAAATATTCTGATCAAAGGTTTCCACTTGCTGGAGAAGTGAAGCATGATTTGACCAGATCTAATTTTTGTGTGGATATGGGTGTGTTTTCATTTCCCCTTCCATAAAAGAAAAAAAAAAAAAAAAGGAAGGGGGAGCAGCATATGGTATTCCTTTGCTGCCATCTGAAACAGCCAAGTCGAGAGCCAATTTATTCAGCCTAATTCATTCCAGATTTCTCAAGGAATAAACAGTGTTCTTGAGAGTTCTCAGATGTATGGCCAATAGAGATCTAGTTACCCAGGAGCGCTAATGTCAAACATTCAGGTACCCTTCAGTTAGGGCACAAGACACTAGGGATGGAAGGTGGACTCAGAACTCTCGGGGTGCCCCTGAGACCCCAGAGCCATGTGATGTGACCAGTGCTTTGCATGCCCTTAGCACAGACCGAGAGATCTCATTAGGGTCCCTGTAAGCAATATCATGTTTCATGGCTCAAAACCGTTCAAATCTGCAGAGAGAAGGGATTGCTCTGAGAAAGAAAAACAAAAGGAATTGTATTCATATTTTTTCTCCATGAGTCTTGCATATCCTTCAAGACCCCTCCCCCCGCAAAAGTCCTACTTTTTCTACACAAATCTGATGCCAGCCTCTACTGATAAAGGATTCCTATTAGAATTCCCATGTGGAGCTGTTCCAAATCCCATTTCTCAGAGGACGAAATAGAGACCCTGCTGCTTGCTGAACACCCCGCTTACTGACGACTGGTAATACCTAATGTGTACAGAAGAAAGGTTACATCCTTTGGTGGCAGGTGGTTCACTTGCTCTGTGAATTTGGGTAAGGTAGCTCCCTGAACTGGGTTCCTTGTTTGAAAAATGAAGATGATAATTTCTGGGTTTCAGATAACAGATATGAACAAAACAATAGGACTGACATCATTCTAGCTTTTGTTGCTTAGTTGATACATGCTTGGTCTTCTCCGATTTATTGAACATTCCATGAGCTGGTGGTGAGGACGGCCACTCTGTGTGCTGTTTGTACTTGGCTCTGTTCTTCACCCTTTCCCTGCTTTGGTTTGTGTCACTGGGGCTGACTCCACATTTCCCAGGCTCCTGGTTAGAAACTTCTGGCTGGGTTGGACCCTGGGTGGCACAAGTCAGAGATAAGAGGCAGAGGACAGAAAAAAAAATCCAGGTGAAACATGTCTCTGGTCCTAGATGTGTATGCTCTCTTGCCCTGAGACAGGCCTGTCTGGCTCCATCTCCCCCCCAGGTGACCCTGACCATGAGGATCTGGAAACATCCCTCCCTCCAGCTGACAGCAACTCTCCTGCTGTTGCTAATCTCCTGGCTTCTCACCTCTTCTTTCACCAGTGCAACCAGTTTCTTTTAAAAGCTTCCTGGTTGAACCCCGACTTCTATATTGAGTATGAAGAAAGTACTCAGGTCATAATTGATGCACACTGTTTAAAAAAACATTAAAGAGTCCTGGTAAACGTAGAATATTGGAAATCAACAAATCCTAATATAGGCAAAGTCCCAGCACATTAATTTCATAGATAAGGAAACTGAAGCCGCAAAAGAGAAATGACTTCACCAAGGTAACACAACCAGAAAAATGGGCTACATGCCTGCTCACATGAAAGGCATTTCTCCTGAGTCTGTAATGCAGATTTCTAGATGTACATTACTTGAGGACAGGGATTCCTCTTTGTATAGTTGACCCTTGAACAATGTGGGGGTTTGGAGTACCGATCCCCTGCACAGTCAGAAATCCAAAGATAACTTTTAATTCCCCCCAAATTTAACTATTACTAGCTTACCATAGACTGGAAGCCTTACCAATAGCAAAGAGTTGATTAACACCTATTTTTTATGTTACATACATAATATACTGTATTTTACAAAAGAGAAAAAATATTATGAAGAAAATCATGAGAAAATACCTTAACAGTAGTGTGTTGTATTTATTGAAAAAAAAAAATCCACATGCAAGTGGACCCATACAGTTCACACCGTGTTGTTCAAGGATCAACTGTGTATTGATAGTTCCTAGCGCGTAGCCTGATAGGGAGCAGAGGCTGCAAATGTCTGTCAGATGGAACTCGCTCCCAGTCAGATGCAAACTCCCTGAAGCAGGAGACACAGAGAAGCTATAAAGACCCTAATATGTACCCTGGTACCCAAATTATGTTTAAAATGTTGGCATTCATAGTGGACATAGGGGTTTTCTGCCAATACTCTGGAAGAGAATGGTTACGTGGTTTATAAAATAATTTCTCACACAAGCTGTAGAACAAGTTTGTGGGGTTAGTAGGCAAAATCACTATTTACCAGGCTTGTTTTACAGTTGAGAAGGTTGAGGTGGCTGGCCCCAAAATCTGAACTCAAACCTTCAGATTGCAAAATGAATATTGTTTCAATTACACTACGCTGTGCTCCCTATCTAACATCTGAAGTAGATGCATCTGGAAGCTATAGTACATTTAGCCATTATGGCAGCATTAACAAGTTAGAAATATCCTTCTCAAACTGGGTTACTTACACCCCCAGGAGGCCACATGGGTGTCCCAAGGCTACTTGAAGCTGGATCTCCCCAGCACAAAATTTACCTGAAGACTTGAATGACTATGTAAGTACTTTAAATGAAAGACTGTTTTGCATTAAATTAACATGGAAATATTTTGTGAGGAAGAAGACAAAGTTCTGCTGATTTGTATTATAAAATACAAAATCCCTGACAGCATTTTTTGAGTTTGTCATTGCAGTTTTAGGGGATTGCTTATATTTCTGGGCAGTGTCTTTATTTTTCATTCTAGAGGTCCTTCATTTAGAGTTTAAGAAATGCTCTATCTTTTTTCTTTTTATTTTACGTGTCTTTTAAAAAAATCAAACTAATACATGTACATAATTAGCAAATCAAATATCACAGAAGGATAATAAAAACCAAGAGTTCTTTCCTCCCTATCTTTCTCACCCATCCTCACTTCCAGCCCCACTCCCAGAATCAGGGGACCTATTACATGCGTCTGTTTTTTAATCTTTAAATAATGTTTGTTTTATTATTACTCAATGAATCAACTTCAAATATTATCCGTTAACTCCTGACAACAAAAATGAGGGTTTACTCAGTTGAACACCTCTAAAAATATCACCTCCTTTTTGTGAGCTTGATTTTTCAACCTCCAAATGGAGATTTTGGATGAAGAGTATCTAAATATTGTTGCAGTCAAATGTATCAGTTTATCTTTTTGCGCCCTACTTAAGAAGAGTCTCTCTACTTCAATGTAGATATTATTTCATATTATCTTCTAAGAGTTGTATTGTTTTGCTCTTTTATTTATACCCACTAGGTGTAAGTACGCCCACTTCTATCTGCAAGTGTGTTTTGCATGTAAGGTAGGGATAAGTTTATGTTTTCTGAGTGGAAGAATATATTTATGGCATAATAATCAACAAAAGGCTCACTTTCATAATACATAAAGAACATCTATAAATTAGTAAGAAAAATACTGTCAACCCAATAGAAACAAGAAAGCATCGAAAAAAGACTTTGCAGATTAGGATATCCTACTGACCAATTAGAACACATTAAATTAATTAATAATCCATGAAACGGTACTTAATCTTATCTGTAATCACAGAAATACAAAATTAAACCATAATGAGAAACTATTTTATATTCTTGAATGAAAAAAAATTAACAAGTGTGACAATAACTACTATTGACAAGATTGTGTCACATCAGAGACTCTCCCAAATTTCTGGTGGAAATACAAATTGTTAAAATGATTTTGAAAGTATTTGATATTGTCTACTAAAGTAGCCTATAATCCCGCAATTCTGCTTGAGTGTATATGCAACAGAAATGTGTGCAGGGGCGCCTGGGTGGCCCAGTCATTAAGCGTCTGCCTTTGGCTCAGGTCATGATTCCAGGGTCTTGGGATTGAGTCCTGCTTGGGCTTCCTGCTCCTCGGGAAGCCTGCTTCTCCCTCTCCGGCTCCCCCTGCTTGTGCTCCCTCTCTTGCTGTCTCTCTCTGTCAAATAAATAAAATCTTAAAAAAAAAAAAAAAAAAAAAGAGAAGAAATGTGTGCAAATAAGCACCAAGAGATGTGCTCAAGAATTTTATAGCAGAATTATTTACAATAGTCCCAGATTGGAAACAACCCAAAAGTCCGTGGAAAGGAGGATGTTTGGCATTAACAGAAGAATAGGTTAATACATGGTGGAATATTTTTATAGTAAAGAAACTGGTGAATCGCACAAACATAATCTTGAGCACAAGAAGCCAAACACATAGATGCATGCATGTGCACACACATACACAAATGCACTGTATGATTAGACTTCCATGAAAATAAATGAAGCAAACAAACAACACACTAGAGTGATGGAAATAATATGGAAGTAAGTAGAGGTTATTGCTAGCAGGTAGTAAGAAACTTATTATAATGGGCGTGTTAGTTTCCAAGGGCTACTGTAGGAAAACACCAAAGACTATGTGGTGTAAACAACAGAAATTTATTTTGTCACAATTATGGTGTCTAAATTTCTGAGATCAAGGTGGCAGCAGTGTTGGTTTCTCCTGAGGGCTTTCTTCTTGGCTTGTGGATGGCAGTCGTATCCCAAGATCTTTGCCTGGTCTTTCTTCTTTGCCTGATTTTGTCCTAACTACCTCTTCTTATAAGGACACCAGGCGTGTCGAATTAGGGCCCATCCAACTGACCTCATTTTAACTTAATTACCTCTATAAAGACTCCCATCTCCAAACACAGTCACATTCTGAAGTACCGGGGATTAGGACTTCAACATATGAAATTGAGGGGGGGGTCACAATTCAGCTCCTACAATGGGGATAGGGTGCAATCTCATTTCTTTTCTTTTAAGATTTTATTTGACAGATAGAGACACAGTGAGGCGAGGAAACACAAGCAGCGGGAGTGGGAGAGGGAGAAGCAGGCTTCTGGCCTGAGCAGGGAGCCCCATGCGGGGCTCCATCCCAGGAGCCTGGGATCATGACCTGAGATGAAGGCAAATGCCTAATGGCTGAGTCACCCAGGCACCCCTACAATCTCATTTTTGAGGGCTGGCAATACCTCACTTCTTGACCTGGGTGGTGGTGCTAATGTGGGGTTTAATTTAGTGGTAATTTACAGCAGGGAACGAGTGTTTTTTTTTTTCCTTTTTTGAATGTATGTTATACTTCACGACACAAGGGCTTAACATAGATACAACTGAAACTGTGAATTAGTCAATATTGCTGAGGAACAAACAACACTAAAGCCTCAGTAGTTTAGAACAGTAAACATTCATTCCCTGTTCACATTACTTCTTGATGGCTGTGGATCTGCTGGGCCTAGGCTGAAGGAATTGCTCTTATTTGGAATGGGCCATTCTTGTGGCAGAGGGAAAAGAACAAGAGGGTTAATAAAAACCCATGATGTTCCTTCAAGTAAAAAAACAAAACAAAACAAAACAAAAAACAACCCTGTAACATGATCTCAGTTTTCAAAACCATTACTGACCATTTGCCAAGTACACATCAGTGGGGAGGGATGTGGACTCCTTCCCTAGATGGGAGGCACTACAGGTCCATAAGAAAAGATATTAAATCCTCTTATAGAGAGGTAGGGAGCAAATAACCTGGAACAGCAAAATAATCTACCATAAGAGGTCAATAGGACACGACAGGCCTGGAAGAAAACATTTGAGATGCAGATGACAGATAAACATATTTCTGATCAGTCAAAATAGTTAAATACTTTAAAAAATGGAAGTAGAGGATAAAACACATTAGAGAATTTGTTTTATAACCTTGAAGCAGAAAAAGTCTAAGTTTGACATCAAATTCTGAGGCCATAAATCCAAGTACATAAAAAACAAACACTCTGCATCAGAAAAATTGCTATGCACAAAAGTTGAAAGACAGTCTAAGTATTTGAAACTCAAATTGCAGGGAGAAGGCATTTTTTTTTTTAAAATATGATGTGAAAAATTAAGAAGAGGTGTGACAACTTGGCATTATTTTACCAACTGATCACAAGAATTGATGCGTGTATTGTCTTCATTTCTGTTGAACAATTAAAAAAAAACAAAAAAAAAAGACAAAAAACAATGACAGAAAAAAAATGAAAAAGGTTGGGGTGCCTGGGTGGCTCAGTGGGTTAAGCCTCTGTCTTCAGCTCAGGTCATGATCTCAGGGTCGTGGGATCGAGCCCTGCATCGGGCTCTCTGCTCAGTGGGGAACCTGCTTCCCTCTCTCTCTCTGCCTGCCTCTCTGCCTACTTGTGATCTCTCTCTGTCAAATAAATAAATAAAATCTCTGAAAAATGAAAAAGGTTGAACCACAGGAAAAGGTTTACAGTCACATTTATAATAAAATAAATGCAAATGAAAATCATAATGAGATACTCTGTTTTCACCTCTTAAATTGGCATAGATCACAAACTTGGGTCGTGAATATTGGGAGCTAACAGGTAATCTGACATATTGCTCAAATCCTCACCCCCACTCCAATTTGGCAACATCTCTAAAAGTTTAATAATGTATATATCCTTTAATCAAAGGATTCCATTCCCAAATATGCGTATCTTTTAGAGAGCACAAATACAAGCTTGTAGAAAGGTATTTATGACAGCATTGTTTGTAAAAAGAGCAAATGATAGGAAAGCAGGAGAAGCTTGCTTCTATAAACCACTGGTAAAATTAGAGTACATCCACACCATGGAATAATATGCAGCCATTAAAATAAGACACTTTTGAGCTCCTGGGTGGCTCTTTATTAAGCAACAGCCTTCGGCTCAGGTCATGATCCTGGAGTCCCGGGATCAAGTCCTGCATAGGTCTCCCGGCTCCACGGGGAGTCTGCTTCTCCCTCTGACCTTCTCTCCTCTCATGCTCTCTCTCACTATCTCTCTCTCAAATAAATAAATAGAATCTTTAAATAAAATGAGACACTTTTACATTTACTGGAATGGAAAGATTTCCAGCACATATTAAGTGGAGAAAACGGGAAGAAAGTGCAGAAGAATGTGTATAGAAATCCATCTGTGTGGAAAAGTAAACGGACAGACTCTGAAATCTATTCACTGGCTGACTGTCTCCAGGGAGGAGAACTGAGTGGATAGAAGACAAGCAAGAAAGACAGTCCTGCTTTTCGCCTTTTTAAACCTTTTCCCTTCTGTATTTTGTATTACCTTCTGTATTACCTAGTTATAAACAACTAATCTAACAAACATGAACGAACAACCCTGGAAAACCCAGAGAAGCGGAATGAGGCACTGACAAGATCTCAGGATTTATAACCGAATGGGTCTGGGTTTAAATCCAAACTCTTAGCCCTGGGCCCTTGGTTTCTCTGAGTTCGTAAGATCATCGTGCCCAACAAGCAGCATCATTGGAAGAATTAGAAATAACATCGATGAAGTGCCGGGCTTGGTGAAGAGTACCATTATTATTGAATTCACATTTGAATCATTCACACTTTGGGGGATTAATAACCAAAGAGAAGACTAACTATCTTCCAAGTCACACAGGAAGTTTAACACTGAATTCTTCCTCAGGGGACATCTTCAGGCTTTGGACTTCCTTCCAGAGCCTGAACATGAGCAGAACTCTGCAGAACAGGACAGACCTGGGTCTATTTGGTGGTTCAAAGTTTCAGGTGCAACGAGGTGTCAGCAATGGGCCTTCGTGTTTTCTTCTTTATCATTGCAAAGAACTTAACCAGCAATCGGTGAAAGGGGGGGAATATTCTGGATGGTCTGGAGCCCCCTGAGGAGGACTGCCAGATTAAGTATGGGATGCTCAGTTACATTTGAATTTCAGATAAGTGACAAATAATTTGACAATGCAGATGTATCCAAAATAGGATAGTACAACTCAAATGCAGCCTACTTGTACTACAAAATTATTGGTTGGTTATCTGAAATTCAAATGTCACTGCAGGTCCTGTTCTTTTATTTGTTAAATCTGGCGTCACCATCCATGATTGGGGATACCCATGGGAGAATTCTTGCATTCATTCGGTAAAATACTGCTCAGGTCCTCAGCGCTAGACTCTGTGAAGCACCCTTCCCCAGACACTCTATAGGGCAAATGCCCAGGAGGACTGGAGGTCAAGGTGAAAACAGAGGTCAGGGGAGGCACGGCTGTGCACGATGAACCCGCCAGATGAAGCTACTCCCTGCACTACACCCACATTTCCCTTTTCTTCCTCCAGCCAGCAGGTGCCTTGAAGCATGGCCCTAGAGGAGGGTTGGGAAGACAGGTGTTTCTCCCCTTGCTCCTGCTGTGCTGTTTCCCAGTGAGAATGCACCAATCATGCTGGTCTTTAAAAGCTGAGACCCACAGCCCTGAGGAGTGGCTTTGACTCTGGCAGTGGTGGGCTGTTTGTTGCTTTTGGGGCAGCGTGGCTTTCTACCCTCTTTGTAGGATCGAAGACTTGTGTTCATGAGGGTCGTGGGAGCAGAGGGGGCAGTTGGAAAAAGGGGAGCGAGGGACATCTGCTTTCTTTCCCTTTTTTTTCCACAAGACCTTTTCTTCAGTCCTTCCTCCAGGTCTCGGAAGACCATTGCCCTGGAAGGACGTTTCTCTTCTCACCTTCTCTTCTCTGTGGAATGTTCTCACTTCCTCTGTCTGCTCTAGTTCTGAGCAAGGCAGTTCCTTAAGCATCGGGGGGCTGCACAGTTGAGCTGCCTTTTTCTTTCAGATTTTGCTCACCCTCCACCAGGGACGGGGAAGGCTGCAGGAACTCTTTCCCGATGCCCTATAGATGGGCGGGCTGTCTGTTCATCCTGCCCTCCAGCAAAAGCTGTGCTGCTTCTGAGACCTCCCTAAGTGAGCCGTCCTGGCAATTGCTGAGACTTCTGCAATGGGAAGGGAAGGTCAGGCTCACCTCTCTAAGAACTGGACACAGAAACCGGTCAGCTATGCTGGCCTCCAGCTTAGAAGAACTTGTGGGAGGGCCTGGCTGCTCCTTGCAGGGAAAGGTGGTTTCTACTTAACATGGATATGCATACAGCTCTGCTCTCTCATACCAGGGACCCTCAAAGCAGTGGCATGGGCATGGTGCCACGCAGGACTTTCTGGGATATTCTGTTCCCGGGGCTAGGGTTTCCCAAATACGGAGTGAGCAAGTGCTCCAGCTGAATCATGACTAACCACACTGCTTGAGGGGCTCAGCTGTGCTGAAATCTTGGTCACATAAAACACCAGGCTGATGCTAACAAGCTACTGGGAACCTTTCTTAGGCAATAGGAGCCTAAGGCTAAGTACCCGCCAGCAGAGAGAAGCAGGATAAGCTACACTTGACGACTGTTTTAGGGAGGGGGAAGGGAAAGCGTTGAGCACCTTTGTGCAGGGAGCCTGCTATTAATTTCATTAGACTTTATTCAATGAAGATACTGAGCTATAAAATCCAGATAGCCTGTAAAGTAGGAAAGGGGTCAAATTTGGCTTTACTGTAGGTCTTTTCAGTTCAACACCAGCTTTCTTGACTAAGCGGAAACCACAGAATGGCAGGTCTACCCAGAAACACAGACACAAGCATTTGGTGGTAGGTGCCTTCTGGGCACATGCATAGGCGGCTTCCACGCATACTCCCCCCAGATCTTCAGAGTGAACTCTTCGACTGCTATATCCTTAGGGCTCTCCTCTCCTGTCGATTCTAAAAGCTATGGCTCATTCCTCCTATAACCAAGTTCCTAAAATCGTGGCTCTTCCCAGCGGTTGGTAACCACTAGAATCTGTAAAGAGCGCCCCCTCGCCCCTGCAACTCACAGGGGTGCTGCTGCTCCCCAACCCCTCTTTCTGTAGGAGGGCCTCGAAGTGCATTCATCTTCAACTGTGACCCCAGGCAATTGCACAAGCCTAATTAAAATGGAGTGAAGCAGTTCACGGTGTGTAGTCTTGTGGGGAACATTGTTCAATCAGAACATTCAAAAATGGTAGTTCAGGAATCTGAAGTCTCAAGACAAAGGAGCATAACTTGGAGGTTAAGCCTTTCAGTGGTCCTGCTAGCTAGTGTCAGAAAGCTGAGAAGGAAGCTGATTTCCCTACTTTGCAGACTGCAGGTTCCAGAGCTCCTGAGCAAAGTATCTCCCACTCCGGTGATTTATTTCTGCCAAGCAGAGTTAGGGTGAGCAGCTGGTAAAACCATTTGAGAAGGACTGAATCGATTCTCATGACTTGAGGTGTTAGAAGACTTATAACAAGTTTATAGACCTCTGTGGAAACCAGTCACTTTTCTTATCACCCGTAGGAAGGTTTTTAAGGTGAACAGATGATAGCATGGAGGTGATTATGTAGCAAATAAGGGACATCTGGGTTGTAGGCACAGCAAGTAAGCCTCTGTAGCTGGTGGAGGGGGGAAAGAAAACTGACAAGAATTTTTGGAAAGCGTGTTCACGTTGATTTCTTGCACTAGTAACCGAACTAAATATTCATAGCTTTTAAATATTGATAAACTGTAGCAAGTTGCCCCGAGAAGCTTCTAATCAGGGAGAGTGGGTGCAGATTTCAAACTCCCCCAGCGCTGAGCAGAGCACTTCCCAGGAGCAAGTCCAATCATCCTGCGATCTTGATCTCGGTATAAATACATTTGCTCTTGGTTACGCTAAGACTGAAGAAAAGCTCTGGATAAGCCAAGCCACAGACGTAAAGTTGTAATTGGGTCTTGGAGGCCGGGTAGAAATTACCTGGGCACAGATCAAGTGGGAAGTAAATATGGTTTGAAGAATGAGGCTGAAGTATGGGGACGACTTGACCTCGCCTCTGAAGGCAAAAGACTTCTATTACCTGAAACTGGAGTATTGGCAACCAGTCTGAGCTTCCTGCTAAAACAGTCTTCACCTCCTGGTGATAAAATGCTTTCATCTGTTTTTAGAATCCTGGCTCCACCCTGTTTTCATTGTATGTCGTTGGCTCCAGCCTAGAAGCTAGTCCTATTACCCTGAAGGGGCTATAAACATACCTGCGACTCTGATGCTTCTCCCTGACATCCTCATGTTTTTGGCATCTATATCCCATGTGGCTACGTCAGCCCTCTAGTGGTCCCTGAAGGCTGTGGTAGAGGTATGGGCTTTGTAGTTGGATATCCGTGTAACTCCAAGTATATGGGACTCAAGGTGAATGTTTTTCTGTAAAAAAGAGAACCACTTTGGGGCTTGGGTCGAATGTAGGTGAAGCAACCACGTGTGTCTGGTACATCTGTTATATCTGATCCTATCCATTAAGCTGAGCTCTGCAATGAGAAGGAATGCCCTGCCTTCTTGCTATTCTTCACCAGACGCTGGGAATTGGTGTTTGTTTAGGGACTTTGAACTTCGAACACAGAATCGGGTCTATCTGAACTAAATATTTAAAAGGAGTCCTTAGAGCTTGTGTTACACTACTGCCTAGAGAAGGCCTATGTATGGCACAGCTGCAGAGATCTAGAAGGCTCTGATGATAGTGTTGCATCATGGAACATAAAGTACCTAGCAACTGTTTCAAACAAAACAGGGAAAATGCTCCACGATCCAGAACCCTGGCAGGCCACCCCCGTTTCTGCATGCCTGCCCAAGCTTCCCTCCTGAGCTGATGTGGGCCACCAATTCCAACCTTTGCTGGTATTCAGCTGACGGTTGAGTGGCAGATCCACTGAGGTTTGAAGGACAAGACCTACTCCAGACTTAGGGTTTCACCAGCTATAGCAAAACAAGATAACATGAAGACCTAGCCCCAACATTCTCATGTGGCTTACTGATATTTCAACAAAAAGAGGCCCTAAGAAATTCAACTGTAATGCAGTGCTTCAGCTGACCCCCAATACACTGAGGTCTTCAAAGGTGTCTAAATTTGAGGTCCAAGCTCAAATGTCTTCTACCCTTTCCTTCCTCCTCCCATTGGACCAGCAGCTGTCAGATCATGTGGTTATGACAATCTCTAAACCATTTCTCTAGAAGGCTGAACACCATGTACTTGGGCTCTATCCTAGCCATAGCTATGCACAGAGAATGCATTTGGCAGCTCATTGTCCAATGTCCTGTAATGGTCTTGTTCATCTTGAAGCCATACCTATGGCCAATGCTATTGGGCTGTGATAGTTCTCATTGCTTTAACTTCGTGTCTTGAGATACATGGGAAAATACTTCCTAACCGAAAAGGGTAATCTAAGTAGGGAGGGGGTTTACCCAGTGTTCAAGAGGAGCAGCAGTTTAATATAAACTCAGTCCCTCTGGGTCCAAGAGTTAAAAACTGGCTACCTTACTGGGGTCTCTGACCCTAACCTGCTATCTCCATGAATTTTTTAAAACCTCTAACTAATCCTGACTCTTGTGGATGAGTTGCACTTCCTGAATGAAGAGGTCTATAAAGTTCTGAGTGGTGGGGATTTCTGGTCTGGGATCTATCATGTATGGTGCTTGGAGGTGGTTTCTCTCATGCATATGACTAAGAAAACCAGCTCTCCTTTGGTCTATCAGGGAATTGGGGTGACAGGCAAATGGCTTCCAAAGTTGGAAAGCAGCAAATGGAGAACTTACCAGAACAGAAACTCTGCAGAAACCTTCCCAGGACCGATTATCTGGGTAGAAACAACTGTGACTGGTTGCTGGAGGCTCCGTGTGGACGAGGCTGAGTTCTAAAACTCCGGGGGGTCTAGTTATATGGGGATCTCCTGGTGAAGATTTTTTTTTTTTTTTTTAAACCGCTCTGGGGCTTTCAGCAGACCAAGGAAAAGTAACTTCTGAAATCTACCAGTGCCTTCTATGAACAAGGTCTACCCTCAAGAGCAAGGAGAAACTATTTTACTGGAGCCTAGTCAACTAAGGGGAAAAGGAGTCCAAACTCCAGCCCCCTTTCATCTTCTAGTCTCCCTATGCTAGCCTCCCCCCAAGGGAGAGTGGGTGCTGGAGAGCTCTTCTAAAGCTCACAGCTCAAAGGCACAGGGTCACAAAAGACAAACCTAAGGCTATAGAATTCTGGACTGCTTTACTTCCCTCACACCCTAACACCACATCCCTGGGTCTCTTATGTAATAACTGGGAACACAATGGAAAGAACTACACATCTCTTAACCTCGAAGTTTCTAGGGAGCCCCAAAGACACCGACACCAGAGGAACACTTAAACTTTGACACAAAGCTTTTTATTTTTTTAAGGGCAATTTATTGTGCTCCCAAGTGACCATGAAATTCACCTCTGTAGTCTGCAATCCAACTTAGTAAACTTAAAGCCATGCAGTTATCACCCTAAAGATATCCCTAATGCCCTTCATGTCCCCTCTTCCCACCCCTTGTCCAGGCAACTATTAATCTAATTTCTATATAGATCGGCCTCTTGGCATCTTGTAGACATGGGATCATGGGAATGTCGTATTTTGTTTTTGGCTTCATGCCCCACCCCACCCCCCACTGGCCTCTCGTAGGTTATCTGCTGGAAGTTCATCCTCGTGGCATTCATTGGTAGTTCATTTTTTTCTAACTCCAATAAGGGTTACTCGTCCTGTTGGACATTTTTTTATTTGACAATGCTTTTATGGACCTGTATAGACAGATCTTCAAGTATTTGTGTAGACAAAGGCTTTCAACCTTTGCCCTTGTTACTCCCTGGGTCTTTGGGGGTAGGTGTAGGGTGTATGGGGTATGTGTACTGTGGTAAAATTTATCATTTTAACCACTTAAATGAGTTTCAGTGCTATTTTGTGTTTGGAACATTGTGACCATCCCCACTATTGTAAAAACTGCGTTACTCCAGGTTGGATATGCTAACCATTAAGCAGTAATTGCCCATTTCCCCTTCTCACCAGCTCCAGTCACCTCCAACCTCTGTCGCTGCTGACTTGCCTACTCCCTGTTACCTCATAAGCAGAATTATACACTGCTCATCCCTTCATGTTCAGCTTATTTCACTTACCTTAAGGTTCTTCTGTGTTGTATCAACTCTGTTTTATGACTGAATCTATTCTGCACATACCCCATTCTGTTTCACCCTCTGTAAATGAACACTGGGTTGTTTCTACCTTCTGACAATTAATACTGCTATGAACAGTGACTTACAAGTATCTATTCAAATCCCTGCTTTCAGTTTCTTTGGATATATTTGGAGAGAATTGCCAAATCCTACATCTCCTTGTTTTTTGAGGAATTCTGTAACTTTTCATCATTGTGGCTGTGCCATTTTATATTCCTACCAGCAATATGGAAAGGTTTCAGTTTTTCCATATCCTCGCTATCAAATTTTGACCATTCTAATAGGGTGAAAGTTTCTCATTGTGGTTTGAATTTGCATTTCCCTAACGAGTGACACTAAGCACCATTATGTGTTTGCTGACTGTATATTTGGAGAAGTATACCAGTCCTTTGCCCATTTTGAATGGACTTTTTTCATGTATTTTAGATATTAATCCCTTAGTTATGATGCAAACCTTTTTAAAATTCTGTGGTGTCTCCTCACAATATTTTAATTCATAAAAATGGTCACTGGCTCAGACTTTCCCATTACTGGAAACGACAGCTACTACTCAACCGTGCTGTCACCTTATGTCCTGCCTTCTACACTTCACTCAGGGTGGGGTGGTCCTTGCTGGCCTAGCCGTGAGTTCCCAAACCATTCTGACTGACTTCTACCATACCCACCTTCCTTACCAGTTCAGGTCTTCAGAAGCAAGAGTCAAGATAGGATTAGAAACTTCTCAGGAAGTATCTGTGAAACAAGTAGGGTGGCAACAGGAATGAAAGGCTTCACAACTTTCTGATGAACTTCTACTTCTGCCTTCCATGAAAGAAGGGAAGGCAGGATTGGGTGGAGAGAACCTGACTAAAGCTCCATTCCAAGAAAAATCTAGGCTACCCAGTGGAGTCCTGGAGCCAAGGTTGCCTATTTGAGCAGCCCTGTCAGACAGCAGTGGGCTGGCTCCAGTGGCCCACACTGTCTGGTCTCTGGCTGAGGGCAGCAAGTGAGTCTCAGTCTCCTTCTCTGGTAGATGGCTGAAGACCACCAATGGGTCCGCTGCAGGCTCCTCTCATGGAGAGCTCCATGGCACACCTCCATGGTCCCAAGAATTGATGTAGGGATGTTGGATAATGGAGCATAGAAATGATTGATTCCTGGTGCCTGTCTTCACTGTAGTGGAATTCCCCAGGAAGGCTTTAAAGCACTGGAAGCTCTTAGAGTTGAAGAAAAGCCAAATGCTTTTTCGGCTCGGTCATGCCCATAAGGTGAGGAAGAACGCTGATCTCAACAGAGGGCAAACTGTGTAGTTGAACATCTACCCTGACCTCTATATTCATCTAATCCTGTTGGTGGCTACTAGTTCCATTCTTATTGGGAATTATAGGAAAGTCTAGAACTTTGAGCCTTGTGGTGCTTCAGAGGAAATGTGCAATGAAAGAGGTAATTAAAGTGCTCAAGAAAAAGCCAAGCCTGTCACTTACATTCACACAGGGTAGAAGGATTTAAGGTTTACGTAAGTGGCAACACTGCATAGCAGTGAAGATTGGTTCTGAGGTTTTCGGATGGGTGAGAAGGCCGCCTGGAAGCTGTCATTTGAGTTAGTCTTGAATGAATATTACTAACAAGCCAAAATTAGGGAACTCATGAAGATGGATGATAAACGGTACTGGGAATAGTGAATATCCATTGAAGGTTGAAAAGCTGGAGAGACTTGAATGCCAAGAGCCTTGTTTCCTTTCGTTACAGTTCAAATTCTTCTCCCCCAGGGGCCGGAGGAGGGAAGAGTTAGGTGAAGTGCAACGGAAAGCCTCTTAAAGGTCTAATCCCGTTTGCACCTTGAGTTTTTGGCTCATCAATGAAAAGGATGGAAAATATTACCCATTGTTTTCCTGCTTAGAAGGCAGATTATTCCAGGACGCCAAATTCTTGAAACTCCCCAAATGGAAATGGAAGGCCCCTAATAGGATATGAGGCATTGTCTGACATGCAATTCACATAAAACTGAACAGAGCAGCTGACTAATCAGTTGTTCACATGCAAATTGTCCCCCCAGGACTGACTGTGATCCCATTTGGTGTTCTTACAGTTCTGGGAAGCAGAAGACCACGGACATTTCTCCTCAAACACTTATACCACAATAGAAATACCAGTCAAATATTTCAAGTCATAAAAGAAAATTTGAAACAGATGCCTTTATCTTTGGAAATTTAACTTGGTTTTGATCGGTGATGAGCTTATCTTAAACTTAGTGGAAAAGGCATGCCAATGTTCAGATTTTTCTTCATGACCACCAAGAATCTTAAACACCTGAAGTACTGTCTAGTCATAACAAAGTAAGTGTTCTTCAAAAATATGGAGCTCTAGGAAGACAAAGTGAGGAAATGGACAGCTGAGGAAACCTCTAGGCGTGTGCTCACTGCTCCACGCCTATCCGGTCACACAAATGCAGTTCTGGACTCTGGAAAGGTGTCTACACACCTAATTTTTAAGAAAGAATCTTCAAGGAACTTCTTGAGTACCCTAAGTTATCGGATGACACTTTTCTTTCTTTTTTTTTTTTTTTAAAGACTTGAGCCTGAGTGGGGGTATAGAGGAAGGATAGGGGTGCAGACTCCCTGCTGATCAGGAAACACAATGGGGAGCTCTGTCCCAGGACCCTGAGATCATGACCCAAGCTGAAGGCAGATGCTTAACTGACTGAGCTACCCAGGTGTCCCTTGGATATTTCATGTGACTATGAGCTACCTAACTTGGTAACATTGGCCTAGGACAAAACTTAATAGCAGGTAATAATCTTGTTCTTTACACCAAGCACTCTAGGGTATCTTCACAAACCCACATGGTAGAAACAACCTCCTAAGAGAAGTCTCATCAACAGGAGAACTGCTTCCTTACTGTTCCTCAACTTAACCGTATGCAGTCTGATTTCAAAGACATTTCTCTTCACTACTCCACACTCACATGTCCAAGGTACACTGGCTTCTGGAAACTCGTGAGTTATGGGATAGGAGAGCATTCCTGAACTCCTAACTCCTATGTATTCTGCACCCTCCCCCCAATGGTGAGGATCCTCTTCCTGCTGTCTGTCAACTGCAGCTCTGGCATCCGGTGTCCTCAAATGTGGACTGAGATTAAGAGCTCAGTGTTGGAAAATACAACACAGTGCCTTCCAAGAGTCAGTGTCACGTTCACCCTTCCCACGCCCAGACATTTTGAAAACTTAGTGTTGTCATTCTAATTGTCTAATTGTCCTAATCACTGGAGGTTGTCGATGCTGGCCATGGGCAGGGCTCCAGAAACTCCAGAATGCTGGATCTCTAAGTGTTAATAGCCCAACCCTGTGCATAACTTCAATGTTGTTTTGTTTTGTTTTTGACTGGAAAATCTGAGCTTTGAATGTAACTACTATACTAGTGAATAGCTATCTCGTTTTTCTCTAGACAAGTTTGGCTTTTGGTAAAGCCACTAGGGGTATTTGTGGCCACCTCCATGCATCTGTACTGGTGTGCATTTTTTAGCACCTGGGGTCGCTATGTACATGTAAAGTTCATCACCTCTTCTAGCAGAGTTGTACCTGAGAAACAATGTGTATCTTAATCTCACGTCTTCTCAAATATCTGTCTTTTCCTGAAAATATGCTCAGTAGCTATCACTTGGATAGCAAAAAATCAGACTGTTTTTAAATCCGGAAAAACCAGTCACTCCCAGCCTCTCCAAAACCCCAACACGCTTCTTCAGATATCACTAGAGCATCCATAAACTTCCAGAACCTACCAAAATTATGTATGACCATGCCGTTAAAGCACCTACAAACCGGCTGGCTTACTGACTTCAGTAAGTGTACATTTGTGTCTTACCAGCAATGTTCTGTGGTGGAGGATAGGGAATTAGAATCTTTGGACACTGCAAGAAGAGTACACAGACTCATGAGGGGTTATAATGGAGAAGATAGTGGCCATACATCAAAATGCATCTAAGTGTGCACAACCCATCACTCTGCTGGGAGATAACGAAGGTAACTTGTTCACAACTTAGGGTGGCTCTTTCGAGTAAGAATATCAGCAGGTCAGCAGAATTTTGAAGAGCCTTGATAGTAAGGAATGTTTAAGAATCCAATAAGCACTTTCTTTAAAGGTGCATTAGAATCTGTTGCATTTGCAAATCTTTTTGAAAAAGTTCTACTAGACAACATATTTTTCAACTGTTTCAAATTTCAAGTCCTTTGACACTAACCAGTCATGCGATTATGGCAAAGTCCCTTCACCCCTTCAGTTCCCCCATTGGTAAGAGTGAATGCTACCCTTGGAGAGTATTGAACAGGAGTAGTCAGGCTAAGAATATAGATGAGCTATCACCCAAAGCTTGGTGTCCTAACACTTTAAGCAGACATGTGTAGTATATTCTATGCCATGTACAGTAGCCCCCTTATTGAGGGGGGATAGGTTCTAAAACCCTCCGTGGATGCTTGAAATGGAGGATCATAATGAACCCTATGCCTTTTCTGTATATACATACCTGATAAAGCTTAATTTATAAACTAGGTACAGTAAGGTCCACAAAATAGAACAAATAGAGCAATCTACCATAATGGAAATTTGTGAATGTAGTTTCTTAATCTTCCTGCGCTATAGGTACCTTTGTGATGTGAAATGCCAAAACTGCCTGTGTGATGAGAAGTGATATAAATGGTAAATGACATAAGCATTGTGATATAACACAAGGCTACTATTGACCTTCTGAAGATAAGTCAGGAGGAGGATCACCTACATTCAGACTGACTGTGTGGAACTGAAACCATGACTTTCAGTGGCTATACATGCCCCACTGAGTCATCCCTTGAACGCAGTGTAGTGCCAGAGTACCTGTGAGTTGATATCTGGGTACAACTATAATCTACTTGGAGTTACTTGGTTCTTAAATGTCGGACCATTCTTGATGGCCTTTGATTTATATTATTGGTAGTCCTAACTTTATTAACATTTGGTAGTTTTTATTCCTTTAAAAGTAAGAAAAAGAAGCAAATATTGTAGTCAAAAATATCAAGAGTCCTTAAACAATTTTTGAGGACCAAGTATGGTGAACCACTTTGATTCCAGTTCTTTGTCCACCTGTACAGGACCTTGAACTTCCCAATGCTAGTTTCCCTAACTAACTAGAAATAACCTCTTCCCTACAACATTGGTGTAACAGTGAAGTTCTTGTACTTATGAAATACCTGTAGACTTTCTAGGTAAGATCTTTTTTCTCCCCCTGCTGGCTGTTTGTTATTGTTATTTCTTTTTCTCAGCATCTTCTCCAAAGCTGTATTTGTAGGTACATTCTGAGGTCCATGTTCTAGGTATGCTCCAGATCATACCTGCATTTGCTTCTATTAGGAAACTCTAGGGGACAAGAATAATGGCAAAATCACTTTATGGAAGAAAATATTAGAGCTTATTAAGGGACTAGAGATGGCAATACCGTGACTTACACATTATACTCCTAACTAAAAAACTGGAGAAAAACAAGTGTAAAAACCTCAATAAGCCACCTACACTTAAAAATAATAAGTGAATTTTCTTAGATGTGAACATATAGAAAACGTCAGCACATGAATGGGAAGGACTAACATCAAGACTGTGCTCTCTAAGGGGAGAAGAAAGGAAAGAGATGAAAGTTAAATTTCACTTAAACCCAGGTCCACATCAGTACTAGTCAAATGTGGGTAATCTTGGTTTGGGAAACTTCAACCCATGGATGTCCTTTCGAGGATGAGCTGGGTCAAAGCTCAGAACAAATGTGCACATTCAAAGCTGTGTGCCAATTGCCTCCCACACTGTTGTGGGCCCTGAAGGTGCTGTAGACACAGTAACTGGCTTTGAATTGTGAAGCTGGTTCATTCTACTGGAATGGAATGCTAGAAGGTCTGGAGTAGGGCTTGTAGCGTGAAGCCTCTGCTATTCAGGAGGTTTGAAAGGGTAAGCAGCATCAATATGGAAGGAGGTCCTATGTCATGAGCCATATCTGGGTGGGTTTTTCATTGATAGTGAGAGAGTGCTTATTGTCTGAAATGGGGCAGGCCTCTAGAGCAATTAGAGGGAGGCAATGGACCAAAATCTGGGAGCTGGGGGTGGGGGAAGAAGGAAGTTTGAGGCAGTAGCTCAGAAGACCTGGGGTGCTTGTGTATGCCTAGGAAACTACGAATAATCACATAGGGCTCCCACTTGAACCCAGCTGGGGGGTTTAGCTCTGTGGCAAAAGAGCTGCTCAGCAGGAGTAGGAGGACTGGTAGAGACTATGACTAGAACCTCAACCTCTGTTGCTTCAGTCACTGATGTCCTCTAGGGTATTTTTCCAGAAGTTACGGCTTTCTTGCTGTTTCCTAAAGTTACAATGACTTTCCAAGGGTCACTGTTGCTTACCATGAAGCTCCTCTCCCCGTATAGGCCACAACTTTCATCATGGGCCAGCACCTGCTCCATGGGTTGCTAAACATCTTTCCTGCATCTTTCTATACAATGCAGTAATTCCTCAGTGTATTTGGAATAGTGGATGGCCAGCCTTTCCAAATGGAGACTCATGGTTGTTACCAGTGGAGGTCTGACAATCCTCCCTGTCCAATCTGTTTTCCTTCCCCTTACATCATAGGTGTTACCTTCCAACAAACACTATGCATGCATAACTCTTCAACATCTGTTTCCAGAAAAGCCCAGTTTTCACCACCTGCCCAGGGCCTGATGGTGTGTTCTTCTCTCCCAAGGGATCAGTCATGTGTGTCCCACATCAGATGCTGGCATCTTCAGGTGCCGAGTTCTCAATGGACAGCTCAGGTTGGATAGTTGCATGGTGTTTGAGGCTCTGGAAGGGCCCAGTAATAGGCCTGGAGTCGCTTTCTAAACCTAACTGTTGGTGGGAGAAGGCATGTGTTTTGGGGCTCTGTTCAGTACCCTCTGCAACAGCCAGCTCAAATCCTAGGGGATCTGCAAAGCCTAAGGAGTAGGACCCCTTTCCCTACATCTCCCTAGATACCACCAGATGCCAATGAGTCAATCTTACTATAAACATCCTTTTCTCTAAAGGTTTGAAATGGTCTTCCTACTTACACCCCAACATAACTTCCAGGGTATGTTTAGATAGTTGTTGGTCCTTCTTGGATTGCCCTCCTCAGTCCTCCTTCAGCTAAGGAAAACTCGCTTTAGTTTCACTGTTGATTTCTTTCAGGGATGCCTATCTGCATACTATCCTGTGTGTGTCTCAAGACTCTGCATCTGTGAATGGTTTCCTTCTCCTGTCAGATAAGGAAAGCTTCCAGTAGCCACCCTCCCACAGTGGCTCCATTTGAAATCCCTAGGATCTGCACTGAATGGGTAAAATACTCTCCCTTATCCCGCAAACTTGTACCAGGGATTGCATTCTTCGATGCAAAGGCCATTAAGGTTTTCTCTATTCTTATCCAAGTGTTAAGTCGTGTCATGTTCAGTCTGTGTTCCATTGACATCCGGGATTACTTGCAGGATTAGTGTCCAATTGTTTTCTCCCTCCTGCTGCCTGAGGATCACCACTGGAGCATGAGCTCTTCAATTATTACTAAGAAAACTCTTGCCTACTGTCTTGACCTTGCTTGTAGTGTCTAAATACGGATTTTTTTACTATCCTGCCAGACTAATGGAGACACTCATTATTCATATCCCTTGTAACAACTTCCTCCATCCTCAACCCAGGGCCAGTAGCCATGTTAGAAGAATATTAAACATTCCCAGTAGGACTGGGGATCATGATTTGTAGAAGTTGTATTATTCTAATCGAACTCCATAGGATCCTAGGACCCTGTAGAGAAATCTGGATTAAATCTCTCCATGTAAGGATGCCTAGCTCCAGCTTGACTGCATGGCCCATGCTTAGAAGGCTTCAGTATTCTCCGACGTGTACTTGGTCTCCCACCCAGAGACCCTTCCCAGGCAGCTTTGGGCAGTAGTCTAGGGTCTGTAAGAAGGCCCTGGAAGTGGGTACTGTGCCATAGGATTCCTTTCACAAGTTTACTTTCCACCAGATCCCAACCTCAAGTGTGCGTGGCTTAGCATTTCTGCTACCAGGGGAGATTTTTTTCCATGAAGACTCCATTTTACAACTGACCTCTGGACCACAGAAAGGTAAAAGTGGTACCAGCCAGAGTATCCTGACAGCATTCCTGTTGCTAGGAGAAACTGTGTGTGGGAATCTGGCAGAGTGGGTAAGGGTGATGAAAGCCTCTGCCTTGGGAAAACTAGATCTTGGTGGGCATCATAAAGAAATTAAGGGCAGATAGTGGTGTTGCCTGAACCAAGACAGCACCATGATGTGTACCATTTGTACTCCTGTCTCTGTCCATCAGTCTGGACTCTGTAGTGGGAACCAGGTACATCAGCAAACAGCATATATTGGCTTTGGGTGCTACTTGACTATCCTGAGGGGTGGGGATGGCAACTTCTTATTCAGTTACCCAATTGTAACGTGATTATAGACACCAATTCATTAGCCAAAAGACTAATCTGAATGCTGTTCCCCATGGGCCTGCCTTAAGGCCTTGGCTGAAAAAGCTGTGGACCTATATTCCATCCTGCTCTCTGCTTTCACCTACATTTTTGGGCTTAAATCCTTGTTACAGTTGATTCCTACCTTACTCCAGCTTCCATCCATCTGTACAAATGCCATTTATCCTGTTCCTTTTCTACTCAAAGCTCTTAAAAATTCAGCTGCCTCATTATTTTAAAGCCACTTTACTTCATTCATAGTTCCTTAAAATAGATCTTCTCCCCCAGAAAAACCACTCTTCCTCCAATGTTCATGTTCCTTAAGTTTCCGTGTCAACTGCCCCATAACTTGAGGTCCCTCTGTCTTAGGTTCCAAGTCCCCAGAGGCTGTCTGAACCCCACATTGTAGCAAACCCTATGTAGAACTTTGTTCTAGGTATGTCTAGGAAAAAATTTAATAAACTAAGCACAATACTGAAAAGAAAATAGAATTATAACCCATTAAATGTGATCTCTTAAAACATGCTTACACTGTACTCACCCTTGTGATGGAAAGTATAAAACTACATGTGTGACAGGTTGAGGGACATACACTGTAGCACATTCACAATGGACTTGACAATCAGGAAGATGGTCCGTTTCTGCACTGTGATCGCAAGTAACTGAAACCATGCAAGGTGGAACTGTGGATAAGGGTGACCAATGTACTACTCCATGATTTAGGATTTTGAACAGTGAGCCCCTTGTGTATGAAAATAAGTGAGCAAGTGTGATGACCATAGACTTGGCCTCAGGACTAGGGACTCACTACTAAGGTGAAAACAAATAAGTTGTCCATACAATTCCCAATACAAGAGAATCTAAGAAACCTATTGTTTTGTGACCTCTTACGGATCAAGCTCCACACCACCCTGTTGGAGAAAATCTTATTTCAATACAAGTCTAGGTTCTCTATGTATAGTAATGATCTAATCTTGTGGTACAAATTCTTGGCATTGATTGTCTTGGAAAGTCTGTTTGGCATATGTAGGTGGTTCCTCTTTTCCCTGTTTTATAGGTTTGTAAAAATGCTTCTCTTCCTCATGCCTCCTCTTGTTTCTTCCATCACTTTGGTTTTAATGTTTCTGATAGTGTTTCCTTGTATAAATTCTCTTCTTTGAAGGGAACAGTTTCTCCCCAGTGGCTAGAAAGCTAACTTCTGTTCTAGAAACACTAGGGTCTTGACTTCCCTGTCCTTGAAGCCAGCCCATCTGACCCTTAGGAAGCCATTCCAGCCCTCCTTTAACCCACAGGGATCCGTGCAGCCCTTCCTAAACTTTTTCGTTCTTCTCAATGAAAGTGCGTCAAAACAGAGGGTTTTTATTTTTAATGCATATTAGACTTCAATAATAAAAATACTGTGGGTAGTAGAGTATGGCACAAGTCTGAGTCAGCACAGGGTCTTTTCACCATGATTCCTCTTAAAAAGGCACTTTTACCAGTCTTCAGCATTAGAGTTCTTAAACTTTCATAATGGGTGTATCATCAAGAGCTTTGGGTTTTTCTGTTCTATGCTTAAAATGCAACATATAAAATCCACTTAACAGCCAGCAGTAGATTTTGAATAGAAGGTAGAAAATTAGACAAATAGACTGAGCTTCAGTAAGAGAGACCTACAAAACAGTGGCATATGGTATTTAAACCTGAAGGAAACCACTTTGACTATGGGCGGTGTAAGACCTGTGTTTGGTCTTTGTCCCTAGTTCCTGGCACAAAGATCCAAAACGTCCTTAGAATTTCCTTTGAGTGGTAGGAGTGTCTTCTGTTGTCGTAAGAAGACCCTTTTGATTCCCTGAGTTAATGCTAATGAAGTGACATAGAGGGGTCCCCCTAAATAACTTCTGGATAGGGCTGTCCCAGAATGAATAAATGATTAGAGGGTTGGATGTTTCAGCCCTATCCACTGACTTCCAGGAAAAGGAAGTGTGGGGGCTGGGGTCAAACTCTAAAACTCCTAAACATGAGATCTGATGAGCTTCTGGGGTGGTGAGCACATACAGGTGCTAGAAGGGTGGGTGTGCCTGGAGGATCATGAAAGCTCTGTACCAATGACCAACACTCCCTCTTCCTCCCCCACCCCCAAATTTGCCCTACACATTTCTTCAACTTGGCTGTTGAGTTGTATCACTTAGAGTAAACCCATAAACATGAGTATTTTCCTGAGTTTCATGGACTGTTCTAATAAAATGAACCTAAGGAGGGGGTATAAGAACCCCAAACTTAGTCAAGTCGGGGCAGATGTCCATGTTGCCCCTTCTACTTGTCTGAATCAGAAGCCATTTTGAGGGATAGTCCTTGAGCTGGTATCTGACCATAACCTCAGGTAGACCATGTCAATTGAATTGTTGGACACCCAATTGGTGTCAGAAAATTGGTTGGTGTAAGAAAACACCCAAGACCACATGAAAGAAGACTCTTTAATCCAATACTTAAAGCTAGGTCTGAATGGAGTTAGAAATAGTGTCCAAGCAAGATTTTGGCAGACCCTTTTGGAGCATGGCTCTATGATAACTACATATTGGCATTTACAAAGTAAGTTGATCTCTTGAATAAATGGAAGGGACTACTGATGTGTCTAAGTCTTTAACATTAAAGATCTTACCAAAATTAACACACCATTTATTTGTAATAGAATACGCTTGGGGTTTTATCTGCATGTTTCTCCTGGGTTCTAAGGACGCTACTGAAATGGTCCTGTTCAGTCATCAATTGCTTGCTAAAGTAAATAGCAGACTAAAGTTGTCTTAGCAAGATTCACAAGGCTCCTGCTCAAGCTAAAACATGGCTCCTCTTAATGTGACAGTTGTTCTCACTGAGTGGTCTGAAATGCTAGTTTTTGGTAGACTCTAACTTTTATTTGGGGGCAGAATTAGAATATGGCTCATACCTCCAGAATAAAAATGGTATCAACCCTGTAGTCTAAGAACCATTGGTAGTCTTCTCAAACTGAACTGCATCCCTTAAAGAGCTACAGATAAGAGTTACTCTGAGTAGAATCCTTTTCTTCAGTAGTTACTTGGGGTGGCTGACTGTCAGATGGCTTTCGAAGGCTTGATGTTATGAGTCAGTGATTTGCAAGAACAATCAGCATTTTTAATCTTCAGTATCCAGAACATCTGATGGTGTCCCATGTGGTATTGCTGCAGTTCTTCCTACTAAAATCTGGTACCACTTAAGTCCCTAATGTGAGCCTAATGTAATATATTGAGTTAGCGGATCCTAAGCCTTGGCTGGTGAAGATACATACTTTATCCTGCTGGAGATTCCATGGATGTCCCATGTACAGGACAAAATGCTGCAATTGCATTTACTTTGTACTTTTTATAGGATTAGAAAAGATCCTTGTTCCTGTAGATGCTGAATGAGATTTGAGTGTTCCTTGAGCCCTAACTATATCTTACCTTGCCAGTATGCCTCCTTGGGTAAACCTCTGAATGGGGCTGGACTTCTGTGTTGAAATATCATGCAGCAGAGTTCTTAGTCCATTCTTATGCAACTGGTTCAACCAGCTTTGCAGTTCTTTACTACGTCTTCACTGGAAAGGCCTAATTCTGGAGTGTTGTATAGAGGAACACCAGATAGGGACTCCTGGGTGGCTCAGTTGGTTAAGCAGCTGCCTTTGTCTCAGGTCATGATCCCAGTGTCCTGGGATCGAGTCCCACATCGGGCTCCTTGCTCAGTGGGGAGCCTGCTTCTCCCTCTGCCTCTGCCTGTGCTCACTCTCTGACAAATAAAATCTTAAAAAAAAAATTAAATTTAAAAAAACTTAAAAAAACAGAGTAAATGGGGAAGAAGCTGTTGTGACCATGGGTCAGGGCTCATCCCAAGTGGGCACTATAACCCCTAGAATCTGCTTGGAATCAACAGTAATGCAGACCAAGCCTGTAGTGGAAAGTACCTTGTATGGTTCATATCTGTCTTACTGGGATATCTGTATCCCTTATTTCACCACTTCCCTTCCAGTGTAAGTCTTTGTAGTCCTACTGGATGATTTTTCCTTCCCAACCCTTTCCAGAAGGAAGACTAAAAAGCATAAGGTGTACCAGTGACTTTGATCACAGAATTTGTGATTGGCAAAGGCTATTAATCTAAGTCCTATGCAAGAACTCGAGATACTCCTATTTTGAGAATAGCTAATGAAAAGTTCTGTACGTCTGTTTCAATTCAAGTAACTGGGTACAAATACATACCCAATAAACATTTTATGGGTGCTAGAAAGATTTCTAAAGCTTAGGTGCCTATCAGTGGTAAAAAGACACCAACAGGTATCTCTGCCCTAGAGGATAGAACAATCTTGAATGTCTTGCTAAGAAGAAAATCTCTAAGATGTTACTTGCCAAGAGTGGCTGTAGCACAGGGAAGGGTTTTGCCTTGCAAATGTGGCCTGGAGGGCTGGAATTGGGGCCTATAAAAAATTTACCTGGTGGTGGTAGGAGGACAGGTTTGGAAAACATGGATGTGATAGATAGCTGAGAGTCTGGAATAAGAAGCCCATGTTTTGGGAGGTAAGAGAACTTTAAAAGTATCTGAACGGACTCCTTGTATGCAAGGGAGAAATTCTGAGCCAAGAATACAAGCGTGTACTATCTGGGGTATAGGTGGTGATGTGACTGAGCTCCTTTATGGGTGACATCTGAGGATTTGTGTAGTGTTCAGAAGGAGAATTTAGACCCCACCTAAGGGATACCTACTATCCCTAACACTGGCTATAGAGTGATCATTTAGCATCTTAGCTAACAGGCAGAAAATAAAGGCATGATGGGCCAAGGATTGTTGAGTATTAGGTCTGGATTGTGCACTTGCTCGGACTTGATGAACTTTTTAAAAAAATTTTTTCAGTATTCCAAGATTCATTGTTTATGCACCACACCCAACCTCCACCTCCCCCCTCCAAAACCTGTTTGTTTCTTAGAGTTCAGTCTCTCATGGTTCATCCCCCACCCCGATTTCCCCCAATTCACTTTTCCTTTCCCTACCCTAATGTTCTCCATGTTATTCCTTATGCTCCACAAGTGAGTGAAACCATATGATAATTAACTTTCTCTGCTTGACTTATTTCACTCGGTGTGATGAACTAAGCAATCTTGCATAGTTGGCTAGGAAACCATTTTGGGGACATTCTTTCTTCAGTGCCAAAGTCTGGAGAAAGATTATAAGATACTCTAGAAGGCTATGCACTCTGAATGTCTTCCTTGGAGCCCAAGGACAACTTGAAGCTATCTACAGAAGGCCCCAATCATAGGGTGATTTGCAAATCCTAAGTGAAGTTACACTAGACTATTCATCCTGGGAGTTAGGAGGAAGAACATTTTCAATCTTGACCTATTTTTATGGAATACTTCCCCACTTCTGCTTTCAGAGTTCTTAGTAGTTATAGAATACATAAGTTTTAGTAACTCCACCATCTGTTCTGCCAACAGAAGCCCTCTGGGTTTAAAGTTGATCAGACTATTCATTTTCCCATCTTAAAATTTCCCTCCCTAGTGCCTATTAATAATGAATTCTACATATCTCCTTGTTCCTAAAATCATTGCTTCCTAGCTGCTACCCTGCCCCTCCCCCTGCTCCCTAGGCCTGGAACCTAGTGTTCTCCCATCTTGCGGGGGCAGCTTCCAGGACGACCTGGGTTTCTGTGCTCCACTGAAAACCGTTCACTCTGCACACTTCCATGTGGTGTTTGTGCCTCAAATAAGCCTTCCTGTTTCTAAGCAAGACCTTTCCTTGACTCCAAGTGTAGGTATTACCAGCTTTTCTTATCTGGGTGGGAATAAGAGCAACCCATGTTCAGAATAACCTCTTGAATCTGCAAACTTAAAAACAGATGGACTATTCTCCCATTTGAATATGGAATAAACGTCCTTCTGACCTCAAGTCCTTTAATCATTTGCTTTACCAGCCAAAACCCATGGTGTAGCTAGTACCTTTCACTCAAGAAACCCAATTGCCTCTGAGGTTCCTGCCTCAAGGGAGAAGCTACTGGAAGTTACTATGGGCCACTTACCCTTCTACTAGGCAGGTGAGTTCAGATAAACCTTCAGACTTCAACTTTTCTAAGTTATTAAATAGGAAAAGCATTCAAAGATAGACCTCAATAACTCTCTGGAGGTGAACTGACTTCTCTTTCATTCTTGAAAATCCCTGTACCTTTCCCTGAACTCTCTCTGGAAGCTTTTATCCTATAACAGGTGGTAATTTTTCTATACCTGACTGCTTTAAAATCCTGACTTATTCACCCATCTTTCAACAACAAAGTATAAACTAATACCTCCCATAGTAAATCAAATATTGCCTATACCTTCCTGTGACTCTAGGCAGCCTAATAGGTTTGCTATGATTCCTTTGTCTTTGAAAAAATTATCTGAGAACCTAATCATCCCAGAACAACTTGGGTTACTTTTTTCTTAACTGGAGTCTGAGCTATGTGGTCAGCATGATAAGAATAAGCCAAAATCCTGGAGGAGGGAAGACTCCTGTGAAAAGTTAGATCTTCCCTATTCTGAAGACCTCCCTGGCAAGAGGCTGTGCTTGCACTCAAGAATCCCTTGCTCTGGGGCGCCTGGGTGGCTCAGTGGGTTAAAGCCTCTGCCTTCGGCTCAGGTCATGATCCCAGGGTCCTGGGATCGAGCCCCACATCGGGCTCTCTGCTCGGCGGGGAGCCTGCTTCCCCCTCTCTCTGCCTACCTCTCTGCCTACTTGTGATCTCTGTCTGTCAAATAAATAAAATCTTTAAAAAAAAAAAAATCCCTTGCTCATGAGCACTGGGGAGATCAGCTCATCCTGGTAATTGTCATTGTTTTCCCTATGCCCGCCCCCCCTATTTAAATAGTAGGTTGGTGGCTGTGCTGAGCCCTCCTCTTATACTTGAAGTCCCCTATCTTCTGGTCTTAGACACTTCCATCTTGCTTGTCTTGGGCCTTGCCCTAGGAGATGGGTCCCTTTCACCAGGATCTTGAACTGGTATCTTTCCATTCATCTTACTTTCTGCTGTGAAGGTGAATTACTCTGCAGAAAGAGCTGGAAAAAGTCAAACAAGACTGTTTCAGCTAAACGCCAAAGCAACTCACCTTGCCCCTCTGATCTTGTTCCTTTCTTGCCTTCCCAACCAGGACCAGCTGTGAGAAATCAGTCTGCTTCTGGCATTATTCAAATTCTATCAGTGGGGGATGGGATATATTTTATTCCCAAACGAGACTATTTCGCTTCACTATCCTTAGCCTTCTTGCTGGTGATGCAATCTCTCCTTGAGCCCCTCTCTTTTGTATACGCCCAAGTGAGTAGTAAATCCTTGAATTACTTGATCATGGTCTTCCAGTGTAATGCTTATCCAAAGAAGGAGCTTCAGACCTGGTAGAGCACCAAGCCGAACCATAACCCAGACCTTCTGCTTGTCCTTTGGGAATGGCTGCTACTGTGATGTCCTTGAAAGCTCCTTCAGTCCTTCTCTTTTGGAGGTCATAGACCTGGCCTTAGCTCTGCTCTTTAGCTTGGAGATCAAGGAGGACCATGCTTTCCAGGATTTTGAACCTTGCAGATCTGCATTTTTTTCTTATAAGACTATAGTGTTTCCCAGTGAGAACTGCCAGAATGTATGCACTCTGGATACTTGTGTGGGTCTGAGCTAGGTAGAGCCCTCTTATTTAAATGGTACTATTTGCTTGATTCTAAGGTCTAATTAAATACTACAGTAAGCTAGCCAGAGTTCAAGAATCCATGGTAAATTGCAAACAGAAATTTGAACTTGATGCTATGCTTCAGTCTCTTTCATACTCAAACTACACCTCTTAACATTCTTATGGACAAGAAAATATGGATCCATTTGTAAAGGAAGATACAGGAAGGTGCTTGAAAGTAACATGAAATATAGCTAAGCATCCCTCAGGTACTTTTTTTTTTTTTTTAATATTTCTTTTCAGTGTAACAGTATTCATTGTTTTTTCACCACACCCAGTGCTCCATGCAATCCGTGCCCTCCCTAATACCCACCACCTGGTTCCCCCAACCTCCCACCCCCCGCCCCTTCAAAACCCCCAGGTTGTTTTTCAGAGTCCATAGTCTCTCATGGTTCACCTCCCCTTCCAATTTCCCTCGACTCCCTTCTCCTCTCCATCTCCCCATGTCCTCCATGTTATTTGTTATGCTCCACGGATAAGTGAAATCATATGATAATTGACTCTCTCTCTGCTTGACTTATTTCACTCAGCATAATCTCTTCCAGTCCCGTCCATGTTGCTACAGAAGTTGGGTATTCGTCATTTCTGATGGAGGCATAATACTCCATAGTGTATATGGACCACATCTTCCTTACCCATTCATCCGTTGAAGGGCATCTTGGTTCTTTCCACAGTTTGGCGACCGTGGCCATGGCTGCTATAAACATTGGGGTACAGATGGCCTTTCTTTTCACTACATCTGTATCTTTGGGGTAAATACCCAGGAGTGCAATTGCAGGGTCATAGGGAAGCTCTATTTTTAATTTCTTGAGGAATCTCCACACTGTTCTCCAAAGTGGCTGTACCAACTTGCATTCCCACCAACGGTGTAAGAGGGTTCCCCTTTCTCCACATCCTCTCCAAACCCACGTTGTTTCCTGTCTTGCTAATTTTGGCCATTCTAACTGGTGTAAGGTGGTATCTCAATGTGGTTTTGATTTGAATCTCCCTGATGGCTAGTGATGAACATTTTTTCATGTGTCTGTTAGCCATTTGTATGTCTTCATTGGAGAAGTGTCTGTTCATATCTTCTGCCCATTTTTTAATATGATTTGTGTGTGTTGAGTTTGAGGAGTTCTTTATAGACCCTGGATATCAACCTTTTGTCTATACTGTCATTTGCAAATATCTTCTCCCATTCTGTGGGTTGCCTTTGTTTTGTTGACTGTTTCCTTTGCTGTGCAGAAGCTTTTGATCTTGATGAAGAACGTAGGCAGTAACCTCTTTGATATCAGCCACAGCAACTTCTTTCAAGATATGTCTCCAAAGGCAAAGGAAACAAAAGCGAAAATGAACTTTTGGGACTTCATCAAGATCAAAAGCTTCCCTCAGTTACTTCTGTTTCAAACTATTACATGATTGTTCTAAACCTCAGTGTAAGTTTATTTTACCTGAGCAGGAATATTAGAATATTGGAATATTGTGCTCTATCTTGATTATGCAAGTAAAAAGACATTGACATATTTATGTTCAAAACAACTCCTTTATCAGTTTGAGTATTGAAATTCTATATACAGAACACAAGCTGTCTGATTCTTGTCATGTTGCCGTGAATTCTCAGGATCTTTTAAATGATCTTTTACCCAGTAAATAATCCAAACCTGTTCCAAATAATACTTTTTTATCACTGATAACTGCACTAACACAAAGTATGGGGACTTGAAGGATGCTTTAATGTCCTCCCAATTTTACAGAAAAATAAAACTAAGGCTTAGAGATAGTCACTTTCCCTTGAATACTATGTTGTATCTGTACCATAGGATTCATTACAAGGCCTGGCACTGTATTAGTGAGGGACCCGAAAGAAATCAAATAGCATACTCAAAATATAATGAGGGGTCCATATGAAATGACAAACTTGCAAAGAAGTCAATAACCCAGAACTAATAATAACCAAAGACTTACCTACCAATGATATACCATTGAAGGTCCAAAAGGAGAGCAGTGCATACAGAATCCTGGAGGTAGGAGCTGACTGCCTTGTGAGAAAGGGATCTCACTAAAAGATGCCAAGAGAATAATTGTCCTAATACTCCCCTCTTCCCACTTGGTGAGACTATCCCTTGATCCAAACCACACAGCCTAGCAGTCCTGCATGAGAAATGTTACAGGTTAACCTCCTCATAGGGAAGAAAGTTGGACACAGAGTGGCAAACAAAATATATCCAGCACATGTGTATTAATTTCTGACACTGTCTTTCCCAACTCAAATGTGTTTTTCAAGCATAAGTTTAGACTCCTAAATGTGGTCGTGTAGAATGGAATACAAATCCTAAAAATCTCTTATCCATTCTTGAAACCTGCCTTTCCAACTTCAGTGGCTATATACTATATGTGAAGCTTGTCCTATTCTGGGACTACTTTGGAAGAATCCTAAGAGCCACCTGCTCAAATTTTACTGTGTGCTCCTCTAACTTTGATACTTAACTCAAAGTTTCATATCCAGCAAAAGAGGGGAGACTTGGCTCCCTCTTGGGTATCGTGAAGGTTCTCCTATAGGTTCTATTCACTATTGCCAAGATTGCCCTCTTTGTATCTGACATCTTTTTCATCTATGGCTCGATTTTTTTTTTCTTTTTTCAGGATACCTGTGTTTGCCAGAGCCTACACTTAAAAGTGTTCGTATGATAAAAGTCCTCACCATGTGAATCATGCTACACATTGGCATGCGGTGGGCCATAGGTTGCATCAGTATTGCAACATCAGCATGGGTTTGTCAGTACCCCTTATTGTTAACAAATCCAGGTCTAATGGGCTTGCTGCACAACAGGCTAGTACGTCAAGAGCCAAGTTGCTGGGGCAAGGAAAGTGACTCTTCAAAAGTGCCAGCTAACTGAGAAGATGGCAGACTAATGCCTGAGAAATGTTCCTGAACTCTTGGTGCAGGCAAGGGTTTTTAAAGAGGGATAAAAGAAGCAAAAAGACACCAGCTACAAATGCCCTTCAGGCTTGAGCAATCAGGGGTCTTTAGTTAACATCTAGGCATCTGCTGATTAGTTGACTTTGTGCAATGTATTCTGGGTCTTAGTTCAGTGCTTACATTGAAATCCATATCAACTAGTTCCTCAATGAATTTACAGTGTGTAAGCAGATCTAACATGGAAAAATGGGGCGGGGAGTATTCAAGGCAGAATGAATGCAAGATGGAGCTTTTTTATAGTTCCCCACTGTCTATGATTTCCTTCCATAACCTTCTTGGAACACAATTGCCTGGAGTCTGCTTCCTGCTGAACTGGAGTGTCAGGGTGGTCATAGAGTGAAATGGCCTGTTTTAGGAAATAAGTCTTGGTACTCCTAGATGAAGACTTAAAAATTCACACTTGTCTCAGCAGTTCTAAGACATCGCTGGGCCATGCATATCCACTTAACAGGCGCATGCCAACTCTTATTTCAAATGCTAAACCCTAAAATGGATTTAAAATAATCATAATATAGACTGAATGCCCAAAAATATCCAGGAGAACAAACCCATCTCCCTTGAGTTATGGAACGGTGATGTTCTAGGGTCTCATGAAGCCAAGGGAATTGTTCCCTTATTCTGCTGATACTTGTTTCATCTTGGGCAGAGGTATTAATATATTGAGCAGCATGAAGAATTAGCAACCACACAAATGCTACCTGGTTCTGCCACTATTCAATCCAAGGCTATTCTATCATTAATACTATTGTTAAAGGATGTGGAGAGTTTTGTATACTGGCCAGAGTTTCATCAGTGGTAATTACAAGCACAGGATAAATTTGGGAGTACATGTTGCATGGTGGGATGTCACCCCCATTAAGTAGGGCATAACCAGAGGAACCTCCAACTGGTATTACCCTGGGAAGATCTCTAGCCATGTGGCAGTGGGGGTGAGGATCTTTGAACTAGCCCAGTGTTCTTTTGTTATGGGGTGAATTGCAGAAGGAGTTATTAAGGCCCTTAATGGGTATTCTCAGAAATAAGAATTTTAGTACCATTCCGAACAGAGACTGAGCTGTAGCTGCCTCAAGCATCATTTGTTATCCAGGCTGTTCACTGTTTTACAGTAATAGTTAAATGGGGAAGGTTTTGTCTCAAATGCAAAATGAGTGACGCTCATTTGGAAACAAAGTCATGTATACTACTCAATATTTGACTTAAGTGTTATATGGTATGTTCAGACTTTAATTTTATGATTTCAGAGGTCAGGGGGGTCAGTCCCTCTGTCTTGGGGGAGGGAAAAAAAGACAACAGTTTTGGGAAAATCCCCAGCATTTAGTCTAATACTCCCAATCCCATGCCCTGTCTTTCATGCACATATAGAGGAATTTTCTTAGATCAGACAACCCCATGGTGGCACTTGATTGGACTTTCATAGTATCAGAGGTTCTCTGGCACTCTTGTTCAAATCAGCGGCTCAGCATCTAATCCTTCTAACGCCTCATACAAGGGCTAAAGTATCAGTCCATGGAATCCTAATGTGGCAGAATCCAGCTGTGCTTAGGAACCCCCCACAATTAGCATCTGGGGAGGGAGGCGAGGGGCTTTGAGCACAGGAAGTCTTGCTCAATAAGCTTGCTTACCTAATGTTGGGCAACACCCCAGATAATTTATTTCTGCAAATCTGTACCTTGGGGGGAGCATACTTTGTACCCAGTCAGCCAAATGACTTCCTACGAGGATGGTGTTCTCAAAACAGCTTGCATAAGTACAACTAAGCACCGGTAGATCATCTACATATTGCAAAAGGACTCCCTCTATCAATTGGAGGGTCCTCAAGTCTCTGAACAATAATCCCACCCCACCCCCAAGTAGTAGGGGAATTCTTAAGCCCCTGAGGTTAAACTGCCCAACAGTACTGGTGGGCAGTTTTAGCTTCTGATTCCTGGCATTCAAAAGCAAGTAACAGCTGGGCCTTATCTACTAGAATACAGAAGACAAGATTTTTCAAACCCAAGATTGACAACTAGCCGTAGCTCCTGGGTATAATAGTCAGAAGCATGTATGGACAGGGTACAACTAAATGTATCTACTGCTTTTTCTGCAGAAAAGGTGACTTGAGCGTTCAACTTACAGAGCAAGTCTCAAGGGGTAGGATACTCAGGCATGAATAAAAACTGTTAGAATTTCTGTTCTCCCAATTTACATTCCATAAGCTACAGAAAGCCTTTTTGTCATTCTTCCCTATGCCCCCCCAACCATAAATCCCGTTACAAAGATTCTTCTACTAGAACTTTGTTTACTAACTAAATAGGTGGCTCCACTGTGGACTAGGAGGTCCATTAATTGATTATGCACTGTTCATTTTCCCTGGGGATCCTGAGAGGAAAGGACTATTGGCTTAGCTGGAACAATGGGAGTCCTGGGGCCCCCTTTATTCCTTATCAGAGCCTGTATCTTATTCCATTACTTGAAGCTTTTTCTTCCCCTCCCACCTCTCGCCCCCACCCCCTACCCATGCCACCAGCCTTTCTATTTATTCCAGTATCCTCCTTAGAAGTAAGCACATTGGTTTTTACCCAAGGGACCTTCCTGATTGTTTTTCCTAAGAACCCCAGATTTGTGAGAGCTGCCCAGGGCTTCCACAGTCTCTTTGCATCTTTCCTGTGTTTTCTGCCATAGTATCTTGTGAATATTATATCCCCCAGTTCCAATGCGTTCATCCCTAATATTCCATCTAACTTTTATGATTTTAATGTCAGGAACATGCTATCCAATAAAGGTCATATAAACCATCGTTACATTTTCAAGTGCCTCAGGGTCAGCGTCTGTATACTTGCCTTACACTTATTCAAACATACTGAAGGAATGCAGAAGGATCCTCATTAGGTTTCTGTTGTAATTCCTGTATTAAGGCTCTGCTGTTTAGGAACCCCCTTCCTGAGACCAACCAAGATGTACTTTTGTAGTCTAGTCTAGTCATGTTCCTGTCATTAGGATCCCAGTCTGGTTCCACAAAGGAAATGGCAACACCAGCCTTGGGACTTCCATCAGCATCCTCTAAATGGAGCTCTCATGACTCTTCACAGCTTTTTTTTTAAACTAATCCATTTCTCATCAACTGTGAGAAGCATATTTTTAAAGATTTGAATATATACCTAAGGTCAGTGGGTTGCAAATATGGAGGTAAACAGTGTAGTTATTAAGAGGCTCATCCTAGTAGGAGGGGTCATTGCTTCTCCAATTGAACAGATTAGAAGTAGAAGAGTGACTCTAAGTCCTCAGATATCCGGCCAGTTGTTCATGCTGGTTTATATGACTGATGGGGAACTGCCTCAATGGGAATTACCTTGCTCCAGCTGGAATTGCTCCCTGGCCAAACTGAGTCCCTTGCTGGGTCTTCCAAGGGGAGACTGCTCCAGGCCTCAGTGCTTCCTTGAGCTTCCACTGAGATGCTGAAGACTAGAAGTTCCCAGAGGCTCAAACATTTCAGCAGAGTTGGCAAATCCATGAGCGTGGGCAGGGGTGGAAGGCAGATAAAGGACTTAGAGCTTATAATCTCATATGGTCTTCTCTCAACTGTCTCATCACCTTGTAGTACCATGGAAATAGCCTTTCCTGATCTATGTACCATCAGGTTAGATACCTCCTTTTTAATCTGGTAGAGGAGTATAAAGGGTTTCACATAAGAGATCTCTTCTTTGCCAGGTCTCTGGCAGTAATTCTCCAACTGCAAAATAATTCAAAGAGCCTTTTAAAGGCCATTGTTCACCAGATTCCAAAGAATACAGAGGCCATGCTGTGCTACAATAAAAGACAACTATTTTCTTAGGGGGGAATAACTGGAATTGAGACATTTCTTCAAAATGTACCCAAGTGGGTGGTCAGCTGAGCTACACTCGGAATTTCCCATTTTTATCACACAACCACAAAAGAGCTGCTCTCCTGACAGACCAAAGCCAAACTGGGTAAAAAGTTAATTTGAGGTGCCTGTCTAGATGAAAGAACAAATGGCACATATCCCACATGGCAAGGGCAATGGGGTTCCTGGTTGTATGCACTGTCTCCTCCCGCAGAGAGTCAGTTCCTTGCTCCAATGAAGAGCACTAGGGCAACCTACACTGCAGTAGGGGAAACAGAGTCCCCGAAACCAAAGTAGTTCTGGCAGCTGCAAGGTATGGTCCCCAAATTCTCCCTGGTATGGGCTGACTAGACATGAATAGGCACCCATTCTGGCTGGTTTGCCAAGGATATCAAACACAGGTCCGGTCTTCTCCCCACAGTACAGGACAAGTTCTGATACAAGATAAGACAAGCAAAGTAACTGTAGCCTGCCATCTTTGCCATTTGCTGGTGCTCGAGTAATGTCCTGAAAAACCATCCTGATTTCCTGGTGCAGACAGTGGATTTTATTTTATTCTTTAAGATTTTATTTGACAGACACAGTGAGATAGGGAACACAAGCAGGGGGACTAGGAGAGGGAGAAGCCGTCTTCCCACTGAGCAGGGAGCCCAATGCAGGACTCAATCCCAGGACCCGGGGATCATGACCTGACAGATGCTTAATAACTGAGACACCCAGGTGCCCCAGGCAGTGGATTTTAAAGGAGAAGCCAAAAGACACGAGCTACAGCTGCCATCCGGAGTGGAGCAATCAGTCAGAGGTCTTTAGCTGCCCTCTAGGATGGTGCTGATTAAGTTGACTTTGTGCCATGTGTTGCGTGTCTTAGTTCAGTGCTCCCATTTTAAGTCAACTAGTTCCCTGATGGGTTCACATTGAACGAATTGGTCTAATGAGGAATAACAAGGAGATGTGTTCAAGGCAGAATGAACTCAAGGTGGAGTTCTGCTGCAGTACTGACGTTAATACCAGCCATGCAGTTGAGCATGTGTAGTAATGGTTGAGAATCTTGAACTCTGAAATCACATTGGTGGCTGTCTTTGGATGCAGATCTGTAGTTGAAAAAAAAAAATCCTCTTGCACCAGTTACCTTAATGAAATTTGGTATTAGTTACATATAAGCTGCTATTTGAATTCTGCTGTACCTACTAAAATGAAAATGTTCATTCCTTTTTTAAGTAATCTGTAACCTATATTATTTGTATGAGCACTTAAGTCTTGATTCTTTTCCCTCCTGTTACTCAGTACAGGACACCAATAGCTAATAAAGCCCCAGGCCATCACTTTCAGAGCGGTAGTGTTTGTATCTTATTCTAGGACCATATAGATCACTGGGAGGATTGCACTTGGAGTTAAATGTTGCCCAGTAGCAACTAAGAGCTCATACTTGGTCCTATAGTTCCATGACCCCTTGATCTATTAAAATCTGTAACTGGTAAGTTTCCTTAATGGTCTAGACTCTATAAGAAACAAGTACTTTCAGCTTGTACATAACTGTAGTAAATCCTGACAAAAATAAGGTGTATGTTCATAAAATAGCAGCTTCTGTCAGAGGGAATTCTTTTAGTAGTTCTCGGGTTACTTTACCTTGTCATCTAATAGATTCCTTGGGGCCACACCTTGAACTTCCTGTTACTTAAATCAGTTTAAAATCTGGTGTTGCCACATGAGTTTTTCCTCTCAGAACCAAGAAGATAATGGTTGTGTTAAGTTATTTTTCAGGACTTGACTAAGGTCTAATAGTTCAGTGGTAGTATCCTCATTCTGGACCTTCATAGAAATACTTGGAGTGATTTGAAAACTTCTGTCAACTGAATCTGAAGCTCACTTAAGTTGTCAGACTCAAAATGGAAGTCCAAAATTTTTGGGGGGGTTAATACCTAAGGAAGATAAAGGAGAGAGATGCAGGATTAGGCAGAGAGAACCTTTTTTACTTTGCTGTATAGGCTTTAACTTTAGTAAAATGGGAAGAATTGAATAGGAAGAACTTCTAAAAACTGCAGTGCACCTCTGAGAAAGTTCTAGCCATCCCAGTGAGGAGCTCCAGCACAAAGATGGCTCCTAGAAGAATCTTGGGATATGGCTATGCTCTGGTTCTCCCACACTGCCCAATTATTGCACAGAATCTTCTGGGAATAGCATGGTTTCAGCCAGAACAAGGACAGATCCTGCAGGGTGGGGAGTGTCCCCCGTTTCTAGAAGGGAGATCTGAGTAGTCTACCTATATCACTGCCCCATAAACTAGAGTGGAAGATTCCATGAGAATTCCAATGCTGGCTTGTCTAGAACTGAGTACATTAAATCAAGCAAAGTATCTTGGCCTAGGACTAGAATAAACCCTAGGGCCTCCAAAGCTGAATGTATAAGTTAGTCCCAACAAGGACCCCCTCAACCTGGCAAGGAGAGGGATCTCTGAATTGTGAATTGCTTGAGTTGTCCCTCACTGGGTCAAGCATTTATGTCCTTGCTCAGTCATTGGTTGTTGGCCGCTTCTCCAAAGAGTTGAACCTGGGGGCACAGCTCCCTGAAGCTGAGTCAGACCTTGGAGCTGGGAGCTAAAGGCAGTCTACTGAGCTTCCTCTATGCAGCAGGGCAGTAAGTCGTCTTTTGAGAGGGGAGCCGGATGGTGCATCTCTCTATCAGGGTCTCATCCATAGAGAAGATTGGCCAGGTTATTTCCTGTCCTTTAGGATGTTCAGGGGAAAATCACCCTTGGCATCCCTCCAGTAGGACATATGGATCAAATCTACATTCCCAGCATAATGGCATCCAAGGAAAACCAGTGCTTATGCATCATGGTAGTGAGGCTTCTGTTACATCACACAGCTGACCAACATTAGCAAAAATTGGCCCTGTGGTATTGTGACTAACCAGTACAAGTGGTTTAGTTTGTGCAGTGATAAAAAGGAGAATGGTCACTGAGCTGCATACCATGAGATAAGTGGTGCCCAGGAGGCTTGTTAGAGATTCCCAAGGAATTGCCTTTATGTAAGCCCAAGTAACTTTAGCCACAAGAGGCACACACACAAAAATATACCAGTCCCAAGCCTGAATGTTAGGTTTGGTTTGAAATAGACATGGTATCCATCCTCTAGTTTTGGTAAAAAGGATACAGGAAGTCTTAATACACCTACAAATTCACATAAAAACATGGATGCTGAGTATGAGAACATGTTTAACCATATAGATAACCATATATATAATGAAGTTAATCTCTGAAGTATAGCTATTGGAAGGGTTGAGATTTCAGCCTCCTTGTACAGACCACCACCTATCCCTTACACTGAAATAACATTAGTAGTCAATTTACATGGTATAAGCAGCAAGAATTTGACTTCTGCGAATGCTATTTTCCTGTCTTACTCTAAGCAATCTACTTTGTCCAACTGCTGTCTTGTAATTTCTCTCCATTCTATATTTGACCTAACTTTTCTTCTAGAACATTGCTTAGTTAATAATTAATGACTCTTAGATATGACCTCTTATCAGCCTTGGCCACAAAGTATGGTTTGCAATAGACAGTCTTGGTATTCTGCAAAAGAAACTTGAGATTGGGACTGAACCATAATTCTAATGGGAGAATGCATTAGCTTAGAATCGTAAATGGTGACAACAAAAGAGACCACATGTTGGTCATGAAGTCCCCTGAACCTCTTCTATCATCTGGGGAGAATGAGTCAATAGAATAAGGAAAGTGGCCCTATTTCTGATGTTCAGCCCATTGTGGGCTCTTTATTTAAATGTACTTTTTCTTCATTTCAAATACTGTGTACAAGAGGAGGATGCAATCTGTGGGTATTTAACTATAGATAAAAACCATTGTAGGTCCTGGTGGTACTTTATGGCACAAGAAAAATGTCACTGGATGGATTGCTCTATCCCTAGTTCTTTTAGATAGAATATTTTTGACCTTGAGGTTGATTGGGAATATTTCATTAGAAACCATAATTAGTACTTTTAAATGATTTTTAAAAGCTGTATAATACCATGTACTTTAAGATTGAAAAAGTTTGGCTATACTAAGCTATCCAACTTTCTATATTCTAGAGATCTAAAGCATGACATATGACATATTAATCCTGGTAATTAAGATACCAATAAATTGCTTGTCTAAAGGGAAAAGATCATCCTCTTTGGAGAACTAACTGCATTTCTCTGACCGAGACTCTCTAACTTTCTAAGAAAAAGAAGCATCAGAATTAGATTAAGGAAAAAGACATGCATTAAAGCTCGATTAGTCCTGGCTTTAAGTTCCAAAGCCCATTACTTTGTCCTAAATACTCCTGGAAAAGTGATCTGGATGAGCAGATGTGTACTAACTTCATTCACATTCAGACTGTTGGAGGTCTGAGATCCTGGCAGGTTGCAGTATATCCTTGACTGAAGTGCAGGATCCTAGGAAAGGCCATTAATGGAACCAGAGTAGTATGTTTAAAGGAGCCATCAGAACTTTGGATAGAGATGGGAAGATCTAAATAGGGTCCCCTGTAAGACTGCTTGGTTGATATGCAATACCAGTTAATGTACACTGTTTTCCTGATGTATTTCACTGGTAAATTGGGATAAGAGTAAGAACTACACCACCATCTTGTACAAAGAGCCCTGTTCAACTACTTTTTAATGAGTATGTCAGCCAGTTGGCAAGTGATCCATTCCCAAAATCTCATTTGATGACTTTCTTGTCCACTCATCCTAGAAGTTCTGAACGCTGGGTTCCCCCTAGATACAGATTGGAGATGAGATTTTGTATACAAGATGTTGATTAAGGAGGCATAGCTTTGGGGGAACAATGCCTATGGAATAGAATAGAAGGAAGTAGGAACAATAGAGAATCTGGCTCAATGTGACCCCAGAACAGCCTTAGCCTCCCACAAGGGAAGCTCTGGAGCTAGAATGCTCTTTCAGATTTGTTCTGAGTGGATTGATTGAGCCAGATTTCTCTTTTGCCACATGAATTGGTCACTGGAGGGGGGTCAGTGTGGGAAGAGATGACCTTAGGCATGAATAGGCCCTCTACAGGCTAAAGGGGTGGATAAATATTCTCTACCACAGCTGGGAGCAATACACCCTTCATGGAAGGATCCTATTTCCTGCTTCAGTGTTCAACACATAGTAGGTGTATCTTCTTACACTGAAGGCCTCTTGGCATCACTATTTGGACAGAGCTTTCACCACACCCTAAGGGTAAGTCTACAAAGTAGATAAAAGCAGGCAAAAGTAGCATCTTTTTTTTTTTAAAGAATTTATTTATTTGTCAGAGAGAGAGGGAGAGAGAGAGAGAGCGAGCACAGGCAGAGGCAGGGGGAGAAGCAGGCTCCCCGCCAAGCAAGGAGCCCGATGTGGGACTCGATCCCAGGACGCTGGGATCATGACCTGAGCCGAAGGCCGCTGCTTAACCAACTGAGCCACCCAGGCGTCCCCAAAAGTAGCATCTTATGTTTGGAACTTCTTATAAATTAGCTGCCCATTAAAAATTGGCAGATCATTCTAACCTGGCTCAACACCATATATACATATAACAGAGAGAGACTTTCACTTTGTGTTATTTCTGGTGAGCCCATGTGCAGCAATTGATAAACCTTTTAGAGGCTAAAGCTTCCTGCTCTAAGGATCATCCCGGAGAAGTCCAACGCCTGAGAACTGTTTTCAAGACTAGGTCTGGGTCATTGAATACCGTGGTTTGCACATTTGCCCCCGAAAACCCATGTGAAAGAATTACAATCTTCATATTGTTACTGGACAGAACAGAATCGACTAACCTGCTTGTAATCCTATTCCTCAATGAGAAATGATTCTAGTATCACAAGTTATACATTAATTTAAGTTCTCCTAGGGGAGCAAGGATATACATGCTGATAGTTTAAAGCAAAGGAGTTGGGTAGTAGGAAAGGAACCCCATTGCAAAGGAACATGTTGAGGTCCTGACACAATCACCTTTCTGTTCTCCCTTTGCCTGAATTTCAGAACACATTACCTGAGATTTTCTAGCGCTTCCATGGAGCCTTGGCTGAGGCACCTCAGACTTAAAATTATAAAGCCATGCTAAGAAATCCTACCTAGAAAATAAGATCACAATTAGTATCTTCTTGTTTCACAGGTCAGTGTATCCATCCTTCTCAACCACTTTCAAATCAGTGAGGGTGTCAAATCAGTGTCTCAAACATGGGCTTTATATTCTCTAATTTGAATTCCTCTTAGAATTAGTGAGCATCTTTAGACAAGCCACAGGGTTCCTACTATTACTTTTGTCTATACAAAACTGAGAGAATCAACCAAACTTAAAAGCAGACATTTTGAATGCTCAGAAGGTGATAAACATTACATATTAAGAGCAAGATGGTAAGTGTGCTTTGGCATCACTTTGCATTCTCTTGAGTAGAGCTGACAATCTTGTAGCTACTTTGTATGAAATATAAGATGGCTAGAAGATTCAATACCCATCAATGACTTTGGATTAACAGCAGGTAACTCCGAGTCACAAAAGAAAGAGGAATTAGGACAAGCACATCACTTGACTCAAGCTCCTTTGCAAAGAGATCACAGGTTGTGTCTAGGGATTTATACTAGGATAGAAATTGACAATGTTTGGATCAAACACTTGAAAGAACGTCTATGCTCACAGTAGGGATTGTGTATCCAGTCTTGATTTAAGTCCTAGAATGTGCTGGCCACTGTGACTTGAGGCCTGGAGTTTAAAATTCCATCTCTTAAGATGACTTTTATTTGTACTTCATTTTACCCTCTGCAAGGACTAAACTAGCTTGCAATGATGGAGGAAAGCATGTAAAAATGCCTAATTTAGGAGAGAAATATCTGGTATCCACTTAAAACAACATGTAAGAACTAGACATGATAAAACAAGTTTTCACAACAAACTGAAAATACTGTAAGAACAAGTATCTAACCTTCATATTCACATCAATTATGCCAGGTTCTGTAAGTAGGTGTCATTAAAGGTTTAAGGATTTTGAGAGAAATGCTTACATGAAAGGAGATGAGAAGGAATCCTATGAAGGTTGTGAGAACCATCAGTCTGAAGGTGAGACCCCAGTGAAGAAAAAAGTTTGTAGTAGAAACATCTTAGATAGCCACACTGTGTAAGGAACATTGGGCATTGCTATTGGGGAGTGCTTGAATTACCCACAAGGTCCCCTGTCAACCAGGAAAGGATCTGCCTTTGTAACCTAGCCACGTTGTCACTGGGGAGAAGCTATAGTATAAATGTAGAGATGGGCTTCTAGGAGCAGGAAAAACCAGAAGTAGTAACCAATCCTCCTTGATCATTGGCTATAACCTTGTTTGAGGGTGGCATTGGTATAAGTGCTTCAAGGAATCTAGAGTTGTGGCAACTGGAAATTGACACGATTCTCATAGAATCTTATGATAGTCTCCTGATAAATCTGCCACTAGTTGTGGAAAATGAAAACAGTGCAGTCTGATCAAATTGTTAGTCATTGAATAAATCAAGAGAACATCATCTGAGTGTCTGATCTAATATAGGGAAATTGTATTCTGAAAACAATTTTTATCCAAAGGGAATGAAGCCACACTGTAATGAAGTAGGCCCAGTGAAAGATACTAGAAGAATCCTTCTGCAATCATAACTAGCTATGTAACTTAACCACTGCTTATCATCCCCTAATAACTAGCCATGGATATCTGGATATCTAGCAATTTACAATGCCCATTCACAAAGAATAGAGTTAACATTGCATTCTTTTCTCTCAGGAACATTGCTTGAGAAAATATGTATCTTAATTTCTTTTCAGTATTCCAGAATTCATTGTTTATTTTTTTAATACATGGCTCAGTTGTTTATCACTGATTATCTGGACATGATGGCTGACAGCATGAAAAAATGTTCATCACTAGCCATCAGGGAGATTCAAATTAAAACTACATTGAGATACCACCTTACACCAGTTAGAATGGCCAAAATTAGCAAGACAGGAAACAACATGTGCTGGAGAGGATGTGGAGAAAGGGGAACCCTCTTACACTGTTGGTGGGAATGCAAGTTGGTGCAGTAACTTTGGAGAACAGTGTGGAGATTCCTCAAGAAATTAAAAATAGAGCTTCCCTATGACCCTGCAATTGCAGAGTTCGAGTTTCTTGAGTATCATGAATCCAGACTATTAGTCTAGTATCATTACTTTCCCAGGAAAAGAAAATTTATGGATCTTGCTCTATTCCTAATTGAAGACATCAGAAGAAAAGTGTCTTTCTGGTATCAGTTAATGTTCTAGGCAGTGAGATGAAAGAGATCAAAGCAGAGATGGGAAGCTAAATTGTAGGAATTACCAGACGGCATAATTGGAATGAAAATGGTAGTTGGCACAACCCTAACAGTTTCCTTAGCCTGTAGGTAAGAACTACCATCATGGAGATGACAAAGTGGGAAATTCCTGAAGTTGCCTTTGAATGGCCAAGATAGAAGCTCCAGTATTGCTTCCTGGAAAGACTTGGCAAGAAGTCCTGAAAATAGGGTTAACTTAAGATGAAAATGCAATCAGTGGGTGCCTACTTTGTATCAGACACCATAAGTCCTGGGTGACAAGCAGTGAATGTAAGAAAAATATCCCTGCCATCAGGTTAATTTAATGTAGACTAAACATAAGTATGCTCTCTAGTACTTCAGAAAATTTCTCACACTATACTTAGAATAAAAGGGAGTCAGACATGCAGGTGTGCTAGTGTCTAACTTTAAATTTGGAAGTCAAATTTGAATTCTCTGAAGGGACTCTGTCCTGAGACTAAGAAGGAATAAGCAGGTAGTTCTCTAGAGGAGGCAGACATGAGTAGGGTTTTGCTGATGTCTTTCCAGCTAGAAAGCAGGACAACTCCAACTCTCCCCAGATAATGAGAGGTTGGAGTTGATCAATTTTTGTTCCATGTGGAGAATGGTCACCATGGGTGTTTAGTCTTCTGTACAATATAGAAACTGTAGATATCCTAGGAGTTTGGAATAGTCACTTTCTGAACCAAGTTTCCTAGTTTTCTGCTTTACTAGGCCAAATGAATGTTATCCATCCATCTGAACTATCCAGCTGTGCTGAGCCTGGTGCTAGAGGGAACAAGCTACCAGATGGATCCACTGGCTTTTTACTCAATTAGATCTTTTCAGATTCCAACTTGTGAGGCCAGCTAGCAAGCACTTTTTTACTTCATTGTTTTATTAAGCATATTAAAAAACATGGGAAAACATATTATTGACTCAAGTGTTTTTTTTCCTCTGGGTAACACTTCTAAGGAACTTTATCTGAGACAGAACCTGGCCTTTCTCTTTCGCTTTACCAGAGCTGATGTTGTTTGCAACATTTGTGAGGACACACTTTATATACAAGGTAGGGATTGTGAAACCAAACAATCCCATTCTTAACGTACAGGCTACTGTCTGAGGGCCACAGTTTAGAGTTCTATGTCCTATAAATTATCTCGATTTTTGTTTGTTTGTTTATCTGCACTTCGGTCTACCTGTTGAAAGGCCCAAGTTAGCATGAACAGCTGCTGGGAAGGCATGTAAGAACGAATGGGAGAGAGGAATAATTGGTAATTATTTAAAGATTTAACAAGAGAAATACTTTACCATGTCAACAAACAACATATTACTGTAGAAAACTAGAATATCTTTTCCTTACCATTGACATTTGTTAAACTGGTTTCTGTTTGACTGAGATCATTCTGTGATACCAGTGTGACCCCAGTACAGATGAATGGGAAGTTTGGAGGGGAACAACCAAGATGACAGCACAACTTAAGATTTGATAAAGCTGTTTGAGTGCCCGAACAGCCAAAGGGTGGCGGAGGTCCCTTGTCTGAGGGAAACTTCTGCTTTAATACCCCAGCCATGTTGTCACTGGGGAGCTGTGTTTGGTAGGTGTGGCCTTGGTGCAAATATAGAGCTGAAATTAAAGATGTTTGGATTCAGTCCATTCTCTCCGTGAAGGAGATCTGTGTGGTCCAAGATCTTGGATCCTATAATTCCATTACTGAAGATCAGAAGAAGGTTCATGAAACAAACCTTAAGATCTCTAAAGTCCTGATCATCAAAACATGGGAAACAACATGAGTTGTTTCATTGCTATAGACTCTAGATAAGGTATCTACTTTTTACCCTTGAACAGCTTAACCTGTGGATGTTTATCAGCCTCTTTCTTTTTAAATTTTTTTATTAACATGTAATGTATTATTAGCCCCAGGGGTACAGGTCTGTGAATCACCAGGTTTACACACTTGACAGCACTCACCATAACACATATACCTTCCCCAATGTCCATAACACAGCCATCCTCTCCCTACCCCCTACCCCCAGCAACCCTCAGTTTTGTGAGGTTAAGAGTCTCTTATGGTTTGTCTTCCTCCTGATCCCATCTTGTTTCCTTTATTCTTTTCCTTCCCCCCAAACCCCTCATGTTGCCTCTCAACTTCCTCATATCAGGGAGATCATATGATAATTGTTTTTCTCTGATTGACTTATTTCGCTAAGCATTATGAGCCTCTTTAAAGTAGTACACTATGGAGTATTATGCCTCCATCAGAAAGGATGAATACCGAACTTTTGTAGCAACATGGACGGGACTGGAAGAGATTATGCTGAGTGAAATAAGTCAAACAGAGAGAGTCAATTATCATATGGTTTCACTTATTTGTGGAGCATAACAAATAACATGGAGGACATGGGGAGATGGAGAGGAGAAGGGAGTTGAGGGAAATTGGAAGGGGAGGTGAACCATGAGAGACTCTGGACTCTGAAAAACAACCTGAGGGTTTTGAAGGGGCGGGGGTGGGAGATTGGGGGAGCCAGGTGGTAGGTATTAAGGAGGGCACGTATTGCATGGAGCACTGGGTGTGGTGCAAAAACAATGAATACTGTTATGCTGAAAAGAAATTTAAAAAAAAATTAAAATAATTTTTTTTTAAATAGCATACTAGCATCTGCCCTGTAGGCAGACCTATTTCCATACTATTCTGACTCCTATCACTGAGTTAAAGCATTTCCAGAAAAATCCCCTGAATATCTCTGGGGGCTGTTTGAAAGTGACAGGGTCTTTGGGCATGAGAATAAGTCTTAATTCTTTCACCTCCTATATTCATGAGGCTCTGATGTGTTGACACGAAGTTCTGAGGAATGGAGGTCAGCTGTTTGGTCTTGACCCACAGAGCCAAGTAAAAGCTTATCCTCCCAGATAACCTTCACAATGTTACCCACAAAGTTAGAAAGTCATCATCCCTAAGATTAGAGTGACTGCATTGTTTGAAGTCTTCCAAGAAGTAGGCACTAAAATCTTCTGATTGGGGTTGGGGAGAAATAGCTAAAACATGAGAAAGGGGGAGAGTGAGACTATCTAGAGTAGAACACGGGTCTGACACCTGAAACAAAGGATTGGGAAAGAGGGCTTAGGCTACAGTCTGTTTGAGAAGCTTGCAGTGGTCTGTGGGAGCCTAGGCCCAAAGACTGTTCTAGAAGGATCTTGCATCACATAGAAGTGTTCAAGCTCCTGTAACTGCTGTGCTGTCATTAGCTGGAAGCATTCCAGGAAGAAATGTGGCCATAGTGGCCATAGTGGATGCTGCAGCTGATTTGAAAAGTCAGCAGCTGGAGGATGTCCCCACTAGCTGATCTTGTACATGTTTCTCTTGAAGCAGCACATCTCCATGACACCAGGGATTATTTCTTGAACATAGAAAATCTGAGGTGCAGAGGTAATTCCCCTCTGGTTCCCTTGGTTTTAGGGAAGTATGAAGAGCTGAAATCTGAGGTCCCACCCAAATTCCTCCATTCAATGTTTCAGGGCCTCATGTTTTCCAGACAGAACCCTGATCTTCCTGTAATAGATCATGCTTTAGTTGAGTATGCAGTATGTCCATTCCAAGCTTGCTCCTCACCCTTTTTTTTTTTTTTGTAGGAAATAGAGGTCTCTATATAAGTTGCTAAAGAAGCCATCTGACACACTTAACCTTTTTTTTATTTTTTTAATTTTATTTTCAGCGTAACAGTATTCATTGTTTTTGCACCACACCCAGGGCTCCATGCAATACGTGCCCTCCCTAATACCCACCACCTAGTTCCCCCAACCTCCCCCCCCTTCAAAACCCTCAGGTTGGTTTTTCAGAGTCTCTCATGGTTCACCTCCCCTTCCAATTTCCCTTGACTCCCTTCTCCTCTCCATCTCCCCATGTCCTCCATGTTATTTGTTATGCTCCACAAATAAGTGAAACCATATGATACTTGACTCTCTCTGCTTGACTTATTTCACTCAGCCTAATCTCTTCCAGTCCCGTCCATGTTGCTACGAAAGTTGGGTATTCATCCTTTCTGATGGAGGCATAATACTCCATAGTGTATATGGACCACATCTTCCTTATCCATTCATCCGTTGAAGGGCATCTTGGTTCTTTCCACAGTTTGGCGACTGTGGCCATTGCTGCTATAAACATTGGGGTACAGATAGCCCTTCTTTTCACTACATCTGTGTCTTTGGGGTAAATACCCAGTAGTGCAATTGCAGGGTCATAGGGAAGCTCTATTTTTAATTTCTTAAGGAATCTCCACACTGTTCTCCAAAGTGGCTGTACCAACTTGCATTCCCACCAACAGTGTAAGAGGGTTCCCCTTTCTCCACATCCTCTCCAACACACGTTGTTTCCTGTCTTGCTAATTTTGGCCATTCTAACTGGTGTGAGGTGGTATCTCAATGTAGTTTTAATTTGAATCTCCCTGATGGCTAGTGATGATGAACATTTTTTCATGTGTCTGTTAGTCATTTGTATGTCTTCTTTGGAAAATTGTCTGTTCGTGTCTTCTGCCCATTTTTTGACGTGATTATCTGTTTTGTGTGTGTTGAGTTGGAGGAGTTCTTTATAGATCCTGGATATCAACCTTTTGTCTGTACTGTCATTTGCAAATATCTTCTCCCATTCCATGGGTTGCCTCTTTGTTTTGTTGACTGTTTCCTTTGCTGTGCAGAAGCTTTTGATCTTGATGAAGTCCCAGAAGTTCATTTTCGCTTTTGTTTCCTTTGCCTTCGGAGACATATCTTGAAAGAACTTGCTGTAGCACCAAGAACCATAAGATACTTGGGAGTAAACCTAACCAAAGAGGTAAAGGATCTGTACTTGAGGAACTACAGAACACTCATGAAAGAAATTGAAGAAGACACAAAAAGATGGTAGACCATTCCATGCTCTTGGGTCAGAAGAATAAACATTGTCAAAATGCCTATACTGCCTAGAGCAATCTATATTTTAATGCCATTCCAATCAAAATTCCACCAGTATTTTTCAAAGAGCTTGAGCAAATAATCCTAAAATTTGTATGGAATCAGAGACCCCGAATTGCTAAGGAAATTTTGAAAAACAAAAATAAAACTGGTGGCATCATGTTACCTGATTTCAAGCTTTACTACAAAGCTATGATCACCAAGACAGCATGGTACTGGCATAAAAACAGACACACAGACCAGTGGAACAGAGTAGAGAGCCCAGATATGGACCCTCAACTCTACGGTCAGATAATCTTCGACAAAACAGGAAAAAATATCCAGTGGAAAAAAGACAGTCTCTTCAATAAATGGTGCTAGGAAAACTGGACAGCTATATGTGGAAGAATGAAACTCGACCATTCTCTTACACCATACACGAAGATAAACTCAAAATGGATAAAAGACCTCAACGTAAGACAGGAATCCATCAGAATCCTAGAGGAGAACATAGGCAGTAACCTCTTCGATATCACCCACAGCAACTTCTTTCAAGATATGTCTCACACTTAACCTTTACATGATTGTGTGTCCATAATACTGATTTTTTTTTTTTTAGGTTAGCTTATTTTTGTGCTTAGGACCAGCTAGGGATCTCTACAGTCCTAGATATTGTTGCCTTATAATTTTTATTTTTTTTGATACTAGAATCTTTACATGGCTATTAGAATTCTTCTCTGTAAGGACACTTCCCCATATCTCATGAAGTCTTTAGAACTTGGGCAACTGCTATGTGCCAGAGACTTCCTGTGTTGACCTATATTACATTAAAAATAATTGAATATTATCTTCCCTGAGCTCTTGGACCACTTCCATTACTGTGTCTAATTCCATCTTGATGTTTGCTTTTTAGAATGAATAGACACTTAAATACTTTGAGGAGAAATGCCTCCGAAGAATTAAAAGAAGACTGAACAGGAATGGGGTTCAATACTGGTCTGATACCTGGGGAAAGGGGGTGGAAAGAGGGTGTTGAGAGTGGGGGAAGGGCTGTGTAGCATGAGACTATTTTCAAGACAGCTCTGTGAAAGTCTCAGCCAGGACATCCTTGATTTCTAAGGAACTACATGTGGAAGTTTCTTGTACTAAGCATGAAAGGCCCATATTGAATAACCAGTCCTGCTTAATCATGGACAGTGAGCTGCCTGGGGAGAGCATGGCCTTGGTATTAAAGCCTTGGGGAAGTTGGAGGTGTGGCCGCTAAGGCTATAACTATCCTTAGAGTACTGAATTAGACTCTGCCACTGCAGTTACATATTCTTAGGACTTCAGACACAAAAAATGAATTAAGACAGTCACTATTCTCAACTTGCTATTGGAAAAATTAAATCACTTGAGTGCCTGATAAAATCCAAGAAGACTCCATCCAGAAAAACCACTAAAACTTGTACCTTAAGGGAAATGAACCTCAGTCCAACCAAGTAGTCTCAGACTAGAAGAACCAGAATTCTAAAATCAAGACCTACCACAGTATCACTTAATCACTACTGATCATCTTCCATAACTAGGCATGGATATTAGACTTTCTACTCTAGGAAATTATAACTTCTACTTCAAGAAATAAGAATCTTGCATCCTTGCCTTTCTGGAATACTCTTGCAAAGATAGTTTTCCAATGAAGTAATGTAGTTGGTCTTTATTATCTAGACATGTCAGAAGCAGGCCTGTCAGCCACCATCAGCTTACATATCATGAACCCAGATTACATCTTTCTATCCTTATACTTCCAGGAGAATGGAATTTACAGATATTGAGGTAAATTTCTGACTAAAGTATCAGAAGAAAAGCTTTCATTCAGTACCCAATTTTAGGTTGTTTGGAAAATGAAAAATGAACAAAACAGGTATAGGGATGCTAGAGTACAGAGCTATAAAACCTAGGTGATCATTCAAGAAATGCCCAGTGTACACTGGCCAAAGCAATAAGGAATTCACTGTCAAAAGGGAACTAGAATCCTTGAGAAACTTTGGCAGCTGTTCTTCATATGCCCAGACTCATAAGGGCTGATGTTACAAATCTATACCTTGTAGCAGAAGTGAGATTATCACCATGAACAGTAAGAACTAGGTGACATTGCCTAATCATCACAAGGAAGGATGGACAATTGAGACAAGGTCAGCAGGGCTGACTCAGTTACGAAAAAAGCCAGAATGAGGCATTCCTAAGGACAAGATAAGTGAATGGATAGACTAATAGATATTGCTCAAAATATACAACCAGAAGAAAGGACTGTCATAATCTGCCAAGTTGTCTGGTGTGAGCCTCTCTTCAGACCTAGAAATAGGAACTAAAACAAAATCTTCTGGAAGGAGGCCCCTGTAACACCATGGCAAGTATAGATGGTTGATTTCCCATTTCTTTCTCGAAGGGCCCAAAGCTGTGAATTTGGGACACCAATGCTGGTATTTCTTTCCCCAAACATTTCATGACTGAGACGCAGGTCCTGCAAAAATATTGTCAAGAGATCCATAGAGTAATCATGATCTCTCTTAAAGAAGTTATATGCTTGGCCAGATAAGAGTCCTGACCCAGTCTTGCTGTCCACAGACCAACACAATGGCCATTCCCATGGTACCTGACTACCTAAATGGGAAAAAAATGCTTGGTTGTTGGCACACTTTTAACACTATTTTCTTAATCATTCGTACTTTAGAACTTGAAACATTCTGTGAGGAATATGCTGACATTTAAGTGCAAGTAAGAGTGAAAGGATATATGTAAGGCAACTATTAAAGGATTATCACAAATAGAACTTCTTACCCTTGAGGTTCCATTTTTGGAATATTTCATGGTACTTCATAGTACTTCATTTAGAAGTACTAAATGGTTATCAACAAAACCATTCACTTTATGCTTTAAAAAGGTTAACCATACTCTAAGCTAGAACATTGTATATAGTCTATTACATAGAAGTTAATCAGGCTATATTTTAATCCTAGAAACTAAAAATTATTAATAAAGGTTTATATAGGGGCACTTGGGTGGCTCAGTGGGTTAAAGCCTCTGCAGTCAGCTCAGGTCATGATCCCAGGGTCCTGGGATTGAGCCCTGCATTGGGATCTCTGCTCAGCGGGGAACCTGCTTCCTCCTCTCTCTCTCTCTCTGCCTGCCTCTCTGCCTACTTGTGATCTTTCTGTCAAATAAATAAACCTTTTTTTTAAATTTTTAAAGAAGATTTTATCTAAAAAGGAACACAAAGATGATATCTGATCTATCCCCATAGGTTTGAAGCCTAAAGCCCCCAAAGTTCTGAGAAATAGAAGCATTGAAGGTGCGCTTTAGGAATAAAAAAACCTGGAATAATAAACCTGGACTGAGGTTGTGTTTGGATCTGGACTTATATTCCTTAGTCCCTTTTCTTGTTCTTTCAATTGAAGTTGTAATCTGCATAATGGGAGATGCCCTGGGTCCATTAAGATCCATTATGTTTGAAAATTGAGGTTGTGGCAGGCTGCAGTATATCCTAGATGGACTGGAAGCACAAGGTCCTGGGCAAGATGATTGAGACCAAAGTTATATTATATTAGTTATATTATGCTAGGGAGACAAGAACCGTAGAGGAACCATTGAGACTTTGGATAGTGGTTAGGAAATCTGATTCTATGGAAGATTGCTTAGCTGATCCATAATAACAGTGAATTTACTCTCATATCCTCCAACTTAAAGTTGTGAATGTTAACAACTGGAACACCATCTAATGCCAGGAGCTACTTGCTTTTCAGCTGCCAGAAGTGATGACCTCATGGTCAGCCACTTCTTCCCCCACTCCCCTGAGTCCTAGAGCACCTTGGATTCCATAGGAAGCAGACTGAAATGTTTAGTATGTAAGAAGTTAAGGTATACTCTCGGACTCCATCTGTAAAAGAGTAAAAGGAAGCAGAAGACAGGGAGAACTTGGGGTGCAGTGTACTCCAGCGGTGCCTCAACCACCAACAAGGGAATTTGTAGAGCTAGCATGGTCTCTCAGGCTTCCCTGCTTGGACTTACATGACCAGAATTTTATCTTCCTACATGGCTTGATCACCAGATCTGGGTCAACCTGGGAAGAGAGATGACCTTTGGTATGAGGTGGTTCTCTGGAACTGAAGTAATTCATGAAGGGGCTGAGAGACAAAGGCTGGCTGTTTATACCACACCCAGGAGCAAAAGCTCTTTCCTGAAGGGATCCTTTGCAGCACAGGAGTGCCTGCCACACAGTGACACAGTAGGGCCTTCAGGGGAAGAAATGGTAGTACCAGGGCATAATGAAACCTTTGTTGAGAGGAGAAAAATTTACAAGTAAACAGAAGCAGGGGGGAAAAAATGGGGATATTGCATTAGAGGAGTCTTTATAATTTAGCTGGCAATTAAGAAATTGGCAGTTCATTCTAACCTGAATGAATACAGTATATACCCACAACACAGGGTAGATTTTTGTTTTGTGTTTTCTTTGTAGTCTCCTTGTGTACTAACATTTAAAACCTATAGCTTCCCATTCTATGGCTTATTCCAGATGGACCCAATGGCTGAGGATGGTCTTCCTGCCAGGTCTGAGTTCTTGGTGTCAGTGGTTTGCATGTTTCAAGAATAGACAGCCTGATACTGCTACTGAAGCCAGAAAATTAATGTGGAAGTATGTATATTTCATATTACTACACAGAATAGACTATGAGCCTATGCTTATAATTCCAGTCCATAAAGGCAAATGATCACAGCTGATATTCTGATTTGTCTTACTTTGGGTTCTATCCCAGAGCAGAACCAGAGACCAGAATTTAAATGCTGATAGTACAAAGCGAGGGAAGAAGTAGATACTGTGAAAGGAAGGCACTCCTATGTGGAGGTACCTGTTGAGATCCCCAAACCGTGCACCTTTCCTTTTATTCTCCTCTTGCCTGAGCTTTAGAGTCTATATACTGAGATGTCCAGGAACATCTGTGGAGCTTTGGCTGAAGTAACTTGGAAAAAACCACAAAAGCAAGCTGGGCAATCCTGTCTAAACAAGATCACAAACACTATCTTGTTTCACATGTCCTTCATTTGACCTGTTCAATAATTCACAAACCAGTCTAACAGAAGACCTTTATATTTACTTGTCAGAAGATGCTCACTAATCCCAAGATGAGTTCAAACACCATAGGTCCTTATTGCTTTATCCATACACACTGACTAAAAGAATCAACCAAACTTAAACTACAGCTATTTTTTTTTAATTTTTTATTTCTTTTCAGCGTAACAGTATTCATTGTTTTTTCACCACACCCAGTGCTCCATGCAATCTGTGCCCTCCCTAATACCCACCACCTGGTTCCCCCAACCTCCCACCCCCTGCCCCTTCAAAACCCTCAGGTTGTTTTTCAGAGTCCATAGTCTATTTTGAGTACTTAGAATTTGGTAAATATCATCATTACATTTCAAAACGTTGAATGTGTGCCTTTGCTTTGAAGTCACTCAGCATTCTTTTTAAAATGAGAAGGGCTGACAAGCTCCTGGTTTCATTAAAATATAAAATGTTTGGGAGGTTCCGTATCTATCGCTTTGATTGTAGATTAGCAGCTGGTAAACCTGAATCAGGACAGAACCAAGTATTGTGACAAGGACATTTGCCTCAAGTCTTTCCTAAGAGAACAGAGATCATGTCTAGGAACTTAAACTCTGATCCCAAGTATCCCTGATTCTATCCCACAACCAAGACAACATGCATCTGTATTCAGTGTAGGGACTGTAAACCCAGATCTCTAAATCCACTCTTGATTTCCGTAAGATACACAGACCGCTGTCTGCTGGCCCACAGTTGGGAATTCCATCTCCTAAAATATCTTAATTTTAGATGTTTATCTAAACAGTCTACCTCTTGACAATAGGACCAAATGATTTTGAAAGGTGGTAGGAATGCATGTAGGAGTATGAGGGGAATACCTGGTATTTGCTTAAACTAAAAAGCTTCAAGAACTAGAAATGGTGAAACATGTCTTCCCAACAAACGGATTATATAACCATAAGACACCAGAACATGTTTTTATTCACATTGAATTCTTAGACTGGATTTTGTAGTATTCAGAGGCCAAGATGCAATTGAGCATGTAAAGATTATGTTAAATAAAGGCTTGCCTGGAGGTAAAAAATGGAGGAAGCTTGGGAAGAATCAGCAAGCCATAAGTTTGTGATGCAGGACCCCAGTTAAGGAAAGTTTGTAAGCATCCAGGTCAGCCATCTAGTTTAAAGAAGGTTTAACCCCGCTGTTGGCAAGTGCTTCAGTTGCCAAAGGGTCCCCTATCTCCCAGGTAAAGAGCTGCCTTAGAACCTTGGCCATGTTGTTACTGGGCAGCAGCTCTTATGGGTCTGGCCTCAGTGACAGTGTAGGACAGGATTTCAAAGAGCAGCTGCTGGACCCTCAGTCCATTCCTTCCTTGAAAGTCTGTAGTCCCAGACCATGGATCTCACAACTCTAAGCATTAGAAGAAAATATATAGTAAACACCTTTGTGTGAACACCAAGTCCTGATTTATCCAAAGTCTTGGATCTAGGCAAGGATGCTGGTTAGGGATAGTAGACTCTAGGTGCAAATCACCAACCTTTCACCCTTGAACAACTTAATTTATGATTATGTATCAGCTTCTTTTAAGTAGCACGCTGAGATCACCTTGAATTTATTTGCCTTTCTATGGGAAGATCTATTTCCTATGTTTCTTTTTAAAGAACACTTCTGTCACTGAGTGAAAGCATGTGTAGGAAAAAAGTCCTCTGAACTTGTCTTTGGGGCCATTTGAGAGTGACAGTCTTTGAAATGCTGGTATGGCCCTTAATCAAATTTCAGCTCCTGTGTCTGTAAGGCTTAAAGGCAATACACAGAAACCCCAAAGAATGAAGTGTGGTTAAAGTGTGACTTGACCACAGTGTTTCCATGTCAAGTGGTCTGGGCTTGACTAAAGAACAAGGTAACAACCTATCTTTCCAGAGGACTTTTAAACTTTGTGGGTAACTTCTGTCAAGGCTAACATAAGAAGATTAGAGGGATTAATGTCAGTGCAGGTCCTCTAAGAAGCAAGCACCAAGATGTAACTTCTTGGGGGAAAATACCTGTAAGGATAATGGTGGGGGCAGGGGAGACAAGCAGGATTGAGTGGGAAGAGTTGCTGGAATACAATGCAGGTCTAACAATGAAAATAGAAGGGTTTGGGTAAGAGGAGACTAAGATGGCAGTGTAACTCTGAAGTATTGGCCAGCCATTGGGAAGTCTCAGCATAAAAACTGCTATACAAGGGTCCTACAAAAGACGGGAAGGGCCAGACTCCTGTAAGCAAGCCCTACTCTTATTCGCTGGGTATAGCCTGATAAGAGTATGGCCTCCCCAAGGGCGACAGATCTGAAGGAGTGGCCCTTGGAGGCTTCCCCCACCAACTACCCTCCTTGCAGATGAGATGACTGAAGGGATATCTGAGTGGCACATCTCCATGGCACCAAATATTATAAGAATACATTTTGTGAGGTGTATCTTTGAAAAGCAACTCCTTCTTGGTTCACTAGTCTGTTACTAGTCACGCTATAAATGGAATGGGCTAAAGGGAGAGTCGAGCATGCCTAGGTATAAAGGCCTACCTTTTAAAGGGCTGGTCGGGGTTGAAGTCTTCCTTACCAGTGAAAGTCTTCACTGAAGACTCTGACCCACAATGAAGGAGATGTGGGAGAGCAGGTGGCTAGCTGAAAGTGGGAGACTTGAGCTGGGTCTGCTGACACTGTTCAGAGTGTCATGCAAGGCCACTTAAACTTCTCAAAAGATGAGATGGGAGGAGTTATCCATCAGTTCCTGTACTGTTGGCTGAGGTTTGTCCCCATGATGTTCAGTCTTCAATATAGCCAATAAAAAGCCAGACTTTTAGAAGTTTGGAATGACTGGGAATCACTTTCTGACCCAAGCGATCTAATTTTGTGCTTTAGTGGACAAAATGAATGTCTGTTGTCATTCTGTTTGAGGAATCCAGCAACCTTGAAGCTAGTTTCCAGAGGGAACAAGCCACTAATTGGTTGTATTAGCCATGGACTCCTCAGGCTGTTTTTCAGATTCTACCTATAAAGCTGGTTATTAAACAAATGCTCTTCTACTTTCCCAGTTTCTTATTGAGGTATAATCACACAGGAAAGGATGCAAATACATTGTTCTTCATCAAACGCTTTGCAACTCTACAGTAATGTATTTGTTCAGAGGCTTCTGAAGGGTCAAGACACGACCTGGCCTCTTTCCCCTTGACTTTATTTGGTATCTTAGTACCTTTCCCATCGGCTCACTCAGGTTCCGAATTTTAACTGGTTAGAGCAACTTGCCATGATGGCCAAAGCTTAGAAACCAAATAATGGGTTTGTTTCATGTCTCTAAAATTAAGCAGGGCACATATTGGATGGAGCACTGGGTATGGTACACAAACAATGAATCTTGGAACACTGAAAAAAATAAACTAAAAAAAAAAGTAGAAGATCTGCATCTACTCTGGACAAAAGAAAATACTGAAGGAGCCTATGCCATGTTCAATGTAGATCTGTACCCATGTCAAGGATTTGGTTTGTGGAGGATGTTCTCAGAATAGATGAGCTTATCCTGAGGTCTGGCACACTTGGGAAGTGTGGACTTCTTTCTGCTTATAGTCTAGGGTGTTTCCCTAGGGAGACAGAAATTTCTAGATCTCAAGTTTCCATATTACTGTCTACCCTTAAATGTTTTCTCCTTGATTTCACTGGTTCATATGCTATACAATTGGGCTCAAGTGTCCTCTTCCACATGACCAGCCAGTAACACAGAAAAAATTTTGAAATCTTTCTACCTGAAAGAGTAAGAGTAAGTGGCCAGACTTCACAACTCCCAACATAGTGCTCCATGGCATCTCAAAATAGAAGGACCTGTTTCTCTGGGCCTTCTAGGTCTGGCCTGAGTGTTAGAGCCACTTCAGTTCTTGCCTGGAAGAGTGTGATACGAATCAGGCCAAAGCAGGGCCTCACGTTGCACAGCCTGTGACTGCAAGTGTTGGCACAGGAAGTAACTGGGTTCTCATTTCTACTGTGAAGCTGTGTGTCACAGGAGACAGGGAGGGCTAAGATTCTGGGGGAGGTATATTAACTCTTCCCATGCAGTTGGAGTTTCTCATCAGGCTTCCAATACTTGTATTTTTTTTTCTATTTTGTCTACATCTAAACCAGAATGAAACATTTCTGACTGAATGGTGGTTATAATAGTTACAAGGTCAGTTTCCTTTACTATCGTGACTGGTGAGAAATTGTAGTATCCATCAGGGTAACTATTATCCACACTGACAAGACTGTTTAATAACTAACTTGCCAATTTCTTTATTATTTTTAAAATTTCTTCTCAGTGTTCCAGAATACACTGTTTATGCCAATTTTTAACTTATAGGAGTATTTCTATCTTTGATTATAAAAGAAAACTATTGGGCAGAATATTGGGATAATAACACCACATAGTATAGGGAAAGGCCTGTCTAAAATGTGCAAGCATGTTTGGATTCTGGTCTCCAAGACATAAACCCTAATGTTGAAGAAATATCCCATTGTTTTGATGATTCTAAAAGACAAAAGAAAATAGGGGTGAATGCGCCACAGCCTTGTTCAACCTAGACATAAGCTAATTGCACACATTTATAGACCTTCTTTTCATTCTTATTATCTATGGCCCAGTAAGAAATCTTGGTGAATAACCTACCATTCCCACCCTTAGAACTTAAAACCTTCTGTGAGCCAAAGGGGCACATGTACCCGAATGTTTATAGCAGCAATGTCCACAATAGCCAAACTATTGAAAGAACCTAGATGTGTATCAACAGGTGAATGGATAACGATGTGATATATACACATACACACAATGGAATACTATGCTGCCATCAAAAGAAATGAAATCTTGCCATTTGCGATGATGTGGATGGAACTAGAGAGTATTATGCTTAGCGAAATAAGTCAATCAGAGAAAAACAATAATCATATGATCTCCCTGATATGAGGAAGTTGAGAGGCAATGTGGGGTGTTTGGGGGGTAGGAAAGGAATAAATGAAACAAGATGGGATTGGGAGGGAGACAAACCGTAAGAGACTCTTAATGTCACAAAACAAACTGAGGGTGGTGGGGAGGAGGGGGGAAGGGAGAGGGTGGTGGGGTTATAGACATTGGAGAGGGTGTGTGATACGGTGAGTGCTGTGAAGTGTGTAAACCTGGCGATTCACAGACCTGTACCCCTGGGGCTAATAATACATTATATGTTTATAAAAAAAATTAAAAATTTTTAAAAATAAATAAATAAACAAAACAAAACAAAAATCCCTTCTGTGAATGAATAGAGATGTTCAAGTGCAAGAGGAAAAATAGGCGTTTGGCATCTGTAGAAGGACTATTGAACATTTTTAGCCTTGTGGTTGAACAGTAGAAAATTTTTTGTCTTGAGGGTCCCATTTTTTGAATATCCCATAAAAACTAGATCTAGTATATCTAAACCATGCTGCTTACAAACTAGAAAAATGCTATGTACTTTAAGATTTAAAAAAGTTAACCAGACTAAGCTATCAACAAAAACCCCTTATGGTAGAGATTATATCTATTCTGATACATATATCTTAATCCTAGGAATTGCTGAAATATCAAGTGTTTGGTCTAAAGGGACACAAAGGTCACTCTATTTAATGGTGACCTAGTCCCTTGTCTTTAAAACCTGAAGCTCTTCATGGTTCTGAGAAGAATTGAGGGTGTTTTTTATGGAAAATGACCTGGACTGAGGCTTGTATTGGTCCTGGATTCAAGTTCAATAGTCCCTTGCTCTGTCCTGTTAGTGGTAAAGTTGTAATCTGCATAACAGGAAGAAGTGTTCCAGCTCCATTCAAATCTAAACTATTGGGGGGTGGGTAAAGTTTTGGCACCATGTGATAAGCCTTCAAAGGCTGTAGGTTCCCATCCATGACCCCTCCCAGATGGGCCCAATGTCTGAAAACTGTTATCAATAGCTCAGACATGCCTTTGAAAAGTGGTTCTCATGTTTCAGGAACATACCAGGCTGATTCTGTTGTTATAGCCAGAAAATATGTGTAGAAGAATGTAAATCTTCCTATTTTACTAGACCAAATAGACTACTACTAGCCTCTTGTATGTATATAATTCCAGCCTAGACCAATGATCCTACTAAGTATTCCAATTTGTGAATGCGTTACTTTGGGTTCTCTCTCAGAAGTAGAACAGGAGACAAGGATTTAGACGCAGATAGCTTAAAGTAAGGGAAGAACGGTAGTGTGAGGGGAAAGAACAGGAACATAAGTGTGTGCTGTTGAACTCCTGACACAGTGCACTTCTACCTTTGTTCTACCCTTGCCTGACTTTATTTCCTGAGATTTCCTGGAGCCTCCTTGGAGCCATGGTTGAAGCACTTCAGGTATTAATAGCAATAAAGACAGTCTGGACATGTTGTCTAGGAAATAAGACAACTCTTGAATGCTTAAACTGGGACTGTATTGGTCATACCTGTAAAGAATAAAGGGGTGAAGGGAGAATGGGTGGGAAGAGACTTTGGAGTACATAGCAAGTTTGACACCAGACACCAGAAAGAAAAGGCAGAATTAATGAACAAACTTTGGGGCTGTCACTTGGCTGAACAAAACTTTCTCAGGTACACACTGCTGTCTATGATTGCCTTAAAGGAGTTCTGAGCCAGTGTGCGGTCACTGGCTGGCAGGATTCTTAGGAGAATGTGGCCTCGGTGAATGCTATAGCAGATTTGAAAAGGCAGCAACTGGGGAATGTCTCTACCAACCCCTCCTTGCAGATGATTCTCTTGAAGGAAAATTTGAACATCACAAATCCCTGGCACCAGGGATTACCTCTTGAGTGGAGAAATAGGTTAGGCACGTGTTTGAGAAGTAATGCCTCGTTGGTCTCATGGGCTCAAGGAAGCATGAATTGCTAAAACTGTTGAGGACCCACCCAGATGTCTTCAGTTTTTACAGGGCCCCAAGTTTTTCCAGACAGAGCCTTGATCTTAACCTCGATTCCAGCTCCTTAGCTTAGCATGCAATATTTCAAGATTGATTTTTAAGTTGACTTCAGTCTTCTGCTTTTATGAAGGAGATAAGGGCCTTTTTGGTAAATTATCAGAGATACCTCTACCACATACCCTTTACCTGTTTGTCAACCATTCTCATGTACTCTCTGCCTATGCAGAACGTTGACTCCATTTAGGACCAACTAGCCATCTCTGCTAGCCCTCTAGATATTGTTACCCTGTACTCTTTAATGCTTGTATCCTTGCACTGCCAATAGCATTATCCCCTAGGGTGATACTTTCTCAAGTCCCCAGCAGTGAAATCTTTAGTAATTGCACAGCCACTGTATTCCTGAGATTTTCATTGACTACATTTCATTGATCATCAAACCCATACTCTTGCTTATTCTCTTGAACCACTCCCATTACAGTGTCCATCCAGGTCTTCTAAGGTACAAGCATCAAGATAGAGGATGCATTGAGAGAAATTCCTGTGCAGGATGAAGAGAAAAGTGAGCAAGAATAGATGGAGTTCAATGCTGGTCTGAGAGGAAACAAGTTTTGGGTAGAAAGGAGATTCAGTTTCAAGATAGCTCTGAGACATTCTCAGGTAGGCCATTAACAGGGCAAAAATTATCCATAGAGGATTCTTCTACTGAGTTTACATCCACAAACTTCTGAGTTCTGTGTCTATAGAAAGAATTACTGAGAAATGAACATTTGTAGCCTTGAGGTTCCACTTTGAAAATGTTTCACTAGAACTGAAATCATCAGTATTTTTTAATAACTTTCTAAAGCTTTATACAATACCATGTACTTTAAGCTTAAATGTTGATCATACGCTAAGCTACCAACTTACATATAACATGCTATATGTATCTTAATTCTAGAAATTAAGAATAATTAAATACCAATAAATGCTTGATCTAAAGAGACCCATGGATCATCCTATTTGGTGACCTATCCTCATGGTTTTAAAATGTCAGGAGCTCTAAGGTTCTGAGAAATAGAACTACCAGAGAGGGCCTCAAGGAAAAACTGGACTGGGGCTTAGTCCTGGAATCAAGTTTAATAACCATTTTCTTGTCCTGTTAGTGGCAAAGTTATAATCTGAATGGAGAGGTACTAGCTCCATTCAAATTCAATCTATGGGAGGATTGAGATTGTGGAAGGCTGTAGTATATCCTAGATGGATTAGAAGCACTGAGTCCTACAGTTGATCATTGAATCTTAATAGAACCAGAGTAGTGTGCTAGAGAGACAAAAACCCTAGAAAAGCCATCAGAACTTTGGGTAGTGATTAGAAGTCTAGATAAGATTTCTGCAAGATTTCTTGGCTGATGTATAATACCAGTCAATGTACTCTCCTCTCATATACCCTCTGTTTGCCACCATGAATATTTCAACAGTGGGAAACTCTTGTGGAGTAGGCTACCTTTTGTCCACTAACCAAAAATGAGGAGGACCTCATTGCCAGCCAGTTGACAAGTGATCCAATTCCAAAATCCTGTCTTGGTAGGGTCCCCTGTCTCCCAAGAAACTGGACCTTAGTGCCCCAGCCAGGTTGTCACTGGGCAGTAGCCCTTTGGATGTATGATCTTGGTGCAAATGTAGAGGTGGAGTTCAGAGAAGCTACTGGACCTATTGGTCAATTTTATTTCTGAAATAGGTTTGTGGGATTCAAGGGAATCCTGTGCAAGGATATCGTGCTTCCCACATTTCTATTTATAGATGACTATGTAGCCCTATAAGTAGGTTTTTAATCTTCCTCCAAATTCCTCACCAAGTCCTCAGACCTGAGTAAAGGAATTTGTTCATCTTCATAGACTCTAGATAGGTTAAGCTGCTCAAGGGTAAAAGGTTGATAATCTATGGCTTTGTATCAACTTTGAAGTATGACACTAGGAGCACTTGAATTTGTCCACCTTTTGTGGGCAGACCTATTTCCTATGCTATTCTGACTTCAATCAGAGTGAAAACATTGGTAGGTAAAAGTGCCCCTGAGTATGTCTTTGTCTTTGAGCCTCTCTGAGAGTAACCACGGCTTAGGACATGCTGGCAGGGCCCTTTGAATTATTTTTCACCTCCATGGCTGTGAGGCTCAGATGTAATGACACAGAAGCCCTGAGAAATGAAATGTGAGTATGTGAATTGACCACAATGCTTCCGGGTCAGAAAGTCAGGGCTTTACGTGAAAACCAAGTAACAATATCTCCCCAGATGACTTTTTAACTTTGTTAGGTGACCTATGTCTAAGTTAGCATCCATAAGATTAGAAAGATATTATAAGTTAAGGTGCTCCAAAAAAACAGTCACCAGGTGGAACTACTTTGGGGGAAAAAAGGATGTAAGGATGGTGGGGAGAGGCTTTGAAATGTTTCAGATGTCAGATCTGCATTGCAAGAGAAAAAGGAAGGATTGGGTAGGAGAAGACCTAGACAGTACAGTAGAGTTCTGACTGGGTTTCCTTATTGGTTGGCCAAAACTTTCTCAGATTGTCTAGAACAGTCTTGCACCAGACAGGAATGGCCATATTCCTATAACCAGGCCATGCTCGGTCACTAGTTTTGAGCATCCCAAGAATGTGGCCTGTGTGGACTCTGTTGCAGTTTAGAGGGGCAACAGCTAGAAGATGCCCCCCCCCTCCCATCTAGTTTTCACATGATTCTCTTGAAAGGAAATCTGAACAGTACATCTACATGACACCAGGAGTTACTACACTTCTGTGGAGAAACAAATTTGGGAGGTACATGTTTGAAAAGACAGTCTTCCTTGGTTCCTTTGGGCTCTGGGAGGTTTGAAGGGTTAGAATGATTAAGGACCCACTCAGGTGTTTCCACTGTAAGGTAAGAGCATCTTTGTAAGATAGTAGAGATGCCTTTTGGCCCTTATATTTAGCTTTTACTTGGTAACAACCCTCAGTTACTAAAAAAAAAAAAAAAAAAAACAAAAAAACAAAAACCAACAACAACAACAAAAAACCCATTACAGAATATTCAGCTTAGGAACAGCTAGCCATCTTTGCTGTCCTAGATATTTCTTATTGCCCCCCATCAGGCAGTGCTCTTATTACCAAACCGCCAATAGCAACCTCTCCTAGCAGGAGATTTTCCCCAGATAACAAGCAGTAAAATCTCAGCAATTGGGCAGCCACTATGATCTTGAGATTTTTCTACATACCCCACACTCCATTGGAGACCTTGAGACCTCATCGTATCTCCCAGTTTCTTAGATTATTCCCATTACTGTCTGTCCAAATCTTCTGACAAGTATGTCAAGATGGACTCAAATGGTTAAGAGATTTGAGAGCAATGTCTGAGGAGGATGAAAAGAATGAGCAGGAATTGATGAGGTTCCATGCTGGTCTAATACATATGAGAGAGGAAGACTGGGTAGAAAGAGAATTGGATTAAAGGACAGCTCTAGGAAAGTCTCAGCCAGGACCTCATGGATTTCCAGGGCAAAAACTGTAGAAGGATTAACATACTAAGCAAGACTGATCCAGGTTTAGTAACCAGTCATGCTTAATTATTGAGTGTGAGCAACCTGGTGGGGGAAGTGTCCCTTGTATAGATAATCTAAGGAATTTGGAGATGTGGCTGTTGGAGGCTATAACTATCCTCATAGGACCTTCTGTTGATGTTTCTGCTACTACAGTGTCCAGTCTTCCTAGGTCTTCAGCCATGGAAAATGGATAAAGTGTTATCAGGTAGTATTGATGACTGCATAATTTACCAAGAGCATAATCTGTTCTTTTGTATTTTTATTTTTTTTCAGTGTCCCAAGATTCATTGTTTATGCACCACACCTAGCTCCATGCAATACATGCCCCCCTTAGTACCCACCACCAAGCTCACCCAGCCCCCACCTTCCTCCCCTCCAAAACCCTCAGTTTGTTTCTCACAGTTGACAGTCTCTCATGGTTCGTCTGCCCCTCTGATTTCCCCCAGCTCACTTCTCCTCTCCTTCTCCCAATGTCCTCTGTGTTATTCCTGAGCATAATCTATTCTAAAAATTCTCAGGAAGCACAAAACTAAGGGAATGAAATCACACAGTAACTAATTCCAGTCAAAGACTAGAAGTACCAGATCCTAGAATCAAGACATGACATATTGCCACTTAGCCACTGTTGATCATCCTCTATGACTAGCCATGGATGTCAGACTTTATCTAGGAATTCACAAGTCCAAGGGAACTGAATTAAAATTGCATCCTTTTTTCCCCTAGAATATTCTATAGATGTTAACTTATCCAATTTAATAGTGCAGTTGACTGGTGATTATCTCAATTCAGTGGCTGGCAACAGCTTCTGAGATCAGCTTGTAGATCTTGAATCCAGGCCACCTCTTGATCTTGCTATCCCCACAATCCCAGGATCTTGATTTTTAAACATATCAACAGAAAAACCTCCTTGCTGTACCTAAAGTTCTTAGTCTTGACATAAAGTAATTTTTAAAAAGTGGGGGATGTTGGACTATCTGGATGGAAAAACCCACCAGATGACTATCCCACAGAAAGGCCCAGTAGTCCCTCTGTTTACCAAATAAGCAGTGTACTATTGAGGAGTAACTAGAATAATTGAGAAACTCACTGGTGGGTGTTCTCTGTAGTCCAGGGCTAAAAACAAAATGACATTACAAATCTAGACTTCTCAAAAGCAGTGTGGATGATATAATCCAGAAACCATGTAAACTAGCAGCAGTGCTTAACCATCACCCAAAGGTAGGGACAATTATTACAATGAGACAAGATCAATAGGGAGGACATAATGGAGAATGGTTATCAGATCAAGGTGTCCCTAGGGGCAAGAGAATGTCTCGCTACCAAACAACTTACATATAACATGCAGTAATAGCAAAGCTTGATCTATAAAAACAGAAGGAATCAAGCATGAATGATGAGGATAAAAATAGTTGTGATAAGAGTTCTGACCTTTTGCCAAGTTTCTAAACCTGGAAACCAAGGTCTAATAGAGCCTGAATTTCCCAGGAAGAAAGATCCTAGAACACCATGGCAATTATTCTTAGTGGTAATTTCTTATTTCACCAAAGGGACCTAAATGTAATAACTGGGATCACCAACACTGGGTATTTCTCCCCAAACTTTTCGTGACTACTAAGCACAGATTCTAAGTCAACATTGCTATCTGGAGATTCAAAGAAGAATCATCTGTTAGGTTACACATTGGGCCAGGTCATTCAGTTCTGACACAAGCTCAGGATCCACAGATCTACTCAATGGTCAATTTTCTAGTACCTGACTGCATAAGTGGAATGAAAATGCTTGATCACTGGCTGAATCCCATTACAGTTTCTTAGCTGGTAGAATAAGAACTATCATTATGAATATGGCCATTAGAGGGTGAGATTTAGAAATTTTCTTTTGGTCAAGATCTATATTAAATATGTCTTTGAAACAAATGGAAAACTTAAGTGCTATCATCTAAAAACAGTAAGAGCATCATTTCAAAAAATAAGATGAAAATACACAGGGAAGCAAACCATAAGAGATGATGAACTCTAGGAAATAAATGGAGGCTTTCAGGAAGGGAGGTGGGTGGATGGAAGGGATAATTGGGTGATGGGCATTAAGGAGGGCACTTGATATAATGAGCAGAGAATTAGATGCAACTGATGGGTCACTAAATTCTACCCCAGAAACTAATAATATAGCATATGTTAACTAAATTCAACTTAAAAAATTAAACATACAGTGAAAGAAAAATTAGCATCATTTTACCATGATTTCCTCAAACCATCAGTGTGAACCTCAAAAGCCAAGTTCCAGAAGAAAGTTCCTGGAGAAAAGATTACTGTAAATTCAATTCAGTAGATGAAGTATTTTGCTATATAACTGGGTAATACAGCCTCAGGTACGCAGCCCTGGGACAAGGTTATACATGTTTGTTTTCCTGAAGCTATATTCATTCTCTCTCTCAAAATCTAAAGGAACTGGTACCTTCCAGAACACTGTACTGGTTTGCTATACTGATGACCTAATTGGCCCAGAAAACAAGAAGTGGTATGTACATTGGTTAACTTTTACCCTCTGGTATGCCTCCAATGAAGATTCAAGGGCCTGTCATTTTAGTGAAGTTCTTAGTCTAGTGGGACACACCAGAACATGACCTCAAAAGATACCCCTTACCATGAAGAAAGAAGCACAATCCATGGCCGATAAGCCTTGTTGGGTTCTAGAGGCACCATATGCTACCCTTGGGAATGACATTTTGACTTATATACCAGATTACACAAATGGCTGCCAGCTTTGAGTGGTGCCTAGAGTTGGGAAGGGCCTTGCTACTTGGGCCATATGACCTGGCATATCCTAAGGTATTAGAGTTACCTGTGATGGAAGAAAAACATGTGGAACCAATAGCACATTCTAATAATCACAACCTAGACCTCTGGTGTTAAAACAAGGCCATGCCTCCTGTCTTTACAGCTTTGGAAAAAGAGCAGAGTATGCTATTAGACCAAATAGCACCTTATCCTGGGACACCAAAGGACAGTGTGGCCAGAAAAGTCTATTCTGAGCAGAGATATGTTGAACTGAAGTCCTAAATCAGGTAGCAGTAACCCATTATAAAATGGAAGCTAGACACCCAGGATCAAACACAAGTAAACTATAATTATGTGGCCCAGCATATCATGTCATTCACAAATGTTTCATGGATAATTCTCCCTAAGCTCATGCCTAGAGTCATATAGGGGATTTCTTATGATCAGCTTACAGAAGTAAAAAGATGGCATTTGGACCCAGATGGGTCATTCCATATGGATCATTCCATATGTGGCTACAAAGGACTGCTCAAGTCAGCTACTGGAGAGAAAGAAAAAAACCCTTCTAAGTGAGTGGAGCTTTGAGGGGTATACATAGATCCACACTTTGGAAAAAGATTTAACTTAGAGTTAAACATAGAATCATGATTTGTGGCAAATGACTTGGGTAGCTAATGGGGAAGCTGGAAGCAAAAATGTTGAAAGATGAGGTGTGAGGAGGTCTGTGGATGTACACGTGGGAATGGACATAACACAGGAGGACCTTTGTGTTATGATCCACCAGAAACTTTTACCCTGGAGTAGACCCTATAAGGTAGACAGAATGGTCTATGTCAACTGACAGGACCATTCTGTTAATAGTGATCTCCATGCTTCCCAGTAAGTGCATGAGTGGAGTAGTCATGGTTGCATAGATGAAAACTATCCATGTGTCCCCAAAGGATTGACTCCCATTCACCAAAGCTGGACTAGTTATTCCTGCTGCCAAATACACAAAATGCCAGCAACAAAAAATCTCGAATCTCAGAATGTGGCACCATCTCTGGAGACCAGCCTGTCATCTGGCAATTCATCTTGACAAGAATAGACCTGATCCTGGCATAGGATTGCCTTTCCTGCTGGAAGGGCCTTGGCCAGTACAACTATCCCTAAGGCCAAGAAGGTGACTGATCCAGTCACCTGATCCAGAGAATATTATATGTCACATGAACCAGGAGAGCCACTTTCAGCAAAGCAGGACAGCAATAAGCACACGACCATGGGATTTACTGGCCATATATTATACTGCAACACCCAGAGCACCAGGTGTGAAGTGATAGGACAGCCCACTAAAAGTAGAGCTGCGATCCCAGCTTAGAGATCATCCTGGAGGGACTATATGCCCTGTGATGGTACAGACGAAATCAACCGTACATGGTGCTTTATCTCGAACAGGTAGAATACCTGGGCTCAGGAACCAATAGGTAAAAGCAAAAATGGCCCCATCTTTATCACTTCTGATGACCAAATTTGGTCATGTGTAATTCTAATTCTTGCAACTTTGAGCTCTTCAGTTTTGCCAAGCCTGGTTATTAGAAGGTAATATTTCATTAAGGGATACAGCAAGAGCCCCATGAGAGTTCAAGCTATGGCCAGCACCTAGTCACTTCCATGCCCTCATGCAAAGAAATTAGCAGACAAGACGTTACCATCCTGGACCAGATGATTTAGGAGGTGGTAGGGCTGCTCTGTTACAAAGTGGAGGCACAGTATGTGTGGAACTCAGTTGGCCACTTGGGCACCTATGGATTTTCTTATATTGATAGTAAAACAGATATAGCAACACTGACCTGGGAAAGGCATGTGACCAGAGGCTGACATCTGTCATGTCTTTCTGCCTTCAGGGTGTTGGCCTGCACTATTACCCTATAGTGGGGCAGATAACAAGGTCAGTAGAAGAGCTAGGCAAGGGCAAGGGAAATCCTCTAATGGGAGGGTAATAATAAATACCGCTTAGGGCCTTGAGACTGGCTATAGCTGTAGGGGCTATAATTGATTCCAACTCTTCTGTTGCCCCTAGAGAAAGAAGCCCAGTAAGAACTTCTTCCAGAACTCAGGAGGCAAGTTCACTCAAGTATAGTACATGGACTGAACACCAGAGAAGGCTCTAGTGCAACAGGACCCACCGCCCCCCTCCTTGTCCCTACACACATTTCAGGATTAAGCACTCCTTATTCCCTCAGCTTCTGGAAATGCTGGTAGCTAATAGTGTTCGGCTGAATCTTCCTTCATCTTGCCCTGGCTGAAAAGAGCTGCCAGCCCAAGATCACGCTTGCTGCCAGAGCTGGCCTGTATTCAGTTACTCTTTGGCATGGGGACAAAAGTACCAGGACTTTTGTTCCACTTCAGGATGATTCTGAAAGGCCATCCCCGATCCAGAGTTCTCTGGATTGGCTAAGGGCCTTGTTGTGACTATATCATAGCTCAACTTCCCCCTTGGCTCAGCCCTGCTTCCTTCCCCTCCCCAAGGGCATTGCTCCACAGAGCACTCCCCAATAACCTTCCTGCATGTAAATGTGCATCTCAGCCTGTTTTCTTGAGAAACTAACCTGCAACAGGTGTGTTATGTTCTTTTTAAAAATTTTTTTCATGTGCTATGGTGAGTGCTGTGAAGTGTGTAAACCTGGCAATTCACAGACCTGTACCCCTGGAGTTAATAATACATTATATGTTTATTAAAAAATTAAAAAATTAAAAAAAAATTTTTTTTCAGTGTTCTTGGGGCATCTGAGTGGCTCAGTGGGTTAAGCCTCTGCCTTTGGCTCAGGTCATGATCCTAGGGTCCTGGGATTGAGCCCTGCATCGGGGTCTCTGCTCAGCGGGGAGGCTGCTTCCCTCTCTCTCTCTCTCTCTGCCTGCCTCTCTGCCTACTTCTGATCTCTCTCTGTCAAATAAATAAATAAAATCTTTAAAAATTTTTTTCAGTGTTCCAAGATTCATTTTTTATGTTCCACACCCAGTGTTCTTATGTGCACCTATTTATGTCCTAAGATAAAGTAAACCCCTTAATCTCAAAAGTGTCTACATAAATTTCTGCACTAAAAATTCAAGATTAATTAACAATGACTTTCACCATGCCACATACTAAGAAATAAAACTTTAAATGGCCATTTCTAATAAAGGCTAAAAAAATTTTTACAACATCCAAGTTTCAACTGTTTCAGAAATACATAGTATGAAATGATGATAAACTTGGAGGGCAAAACAGAGCTAGAACACAGAGGTCCCTGATGCTGAAAACCAAGGCTTATAGAGGCACTTTGTTCTCACTGAAGTACTGTCTCAGGACCCCCTTTAATTGCCTTGTAAGGAGCAAGTGCACAGTGTGGCTCAGTACAGGAAAGTATTTGTTCTTCTTTGGTAATTCCTACCATTTCTAACATTTTTCCCTACCAGACTGCCATGTAAATCTGGGGCCGAAGACCCCTCTTTATTCTCTGCCTTTTTGCTACTAATCTCAGCATGAATCTTCTGGTACCTCCATATACTCATGGCAGATAGGAGCGGACTCTTCCTTCTCGTTAGGCCCCTCTTCTATCCCAGCTCTTTTGCCCCATTCCATAGGTTAAGAAACACTAATGGAGACTTAACGGTTCCATTTAGAAAAATAGTTTCCATAAGCTTATCTGTATTCCTGAGGTGCAGAGTTTGTCCTATTGAGGCGGTAGTCAAAATCCTGGTCCATCAAGATAACACAGATTCCTGGTCTCTATCCCTCATGACCTGATAGAGAATGTGAGGGTTCAGTCCAAGATTCAAGTTTAAGTTCAACTATTTTTTTTTTCTGGAGTACATGAAGAACCATCACTTTAAAATGTGTGGCTATTGAAGTCTGTGTGGGTAGCTTTGTGGTTAACTAATGATGGAACATATTTCCTTAAATGCCCTAAACTGACAGGCCCCCCTATCCTGTGCTGAGGGGCTGCATGTGTGCTTTGAGGCATGTCTTCAAGCTCTGGCAGGAAGTTGACAGCTCCACCATTGCTTTCACACTTCCCTTTGCCTAACCTTGAGATGCTGTATGAGCAAGAGATTCTCGGACCCTCTCAGGTCCTTGTTGAGCAAGCCTTGACCCTGGGGAACATGCACCATTCTATATGTGTGTGGCCTTCTAGATTCCCAGGAATATGCTGGAGCTTTTCCAATCCCCTGGTGGATCTGTCATTTCCTAGCTTTTTCCTTTTATATTTGTTGGTCAGCTTTTTGTATACACCAACAGTTATTGCCACCTCAGTCCATGTGATTTTGAAAGATTGCTGGGGATAATTACTTGGCCAACTCCCCCTGGGAAAAGGCAGTTTGCAAAGAGTGCATTCTGTCCGGTCAAATAAACACAAGGTCTCTGAAGACTTCCAGGGAATTGTGAGACAGGCCAAACAAAGCTTGTTCTCTGGAAGTTCAAGCTTTGAGGGCAGTACCAAGCCCTTTTTGACACTTCAGTGCTAAGCTTCCATTTTTCATAACTATCATAATTGTGAGGCTGTTGCTTTTTAGGGCTACCATGATCTGGGGAGAGGGGCATTGGAATAAGACAAGTTAAAATATTACTAGGTTTGTTGCTGTTACCAAATTCTGTTTTTTATTAACATCCACAAATTGTTGTAAGCCTTTGACTAATTGTCAGAGTTGTCAAAAAATCAACTTCTTAAGAGATTTTCCCACTAGGGTTTTCTTGTAGATATTAAGACTATCCTAAAATTTGTATAAAGATGTGAAGGACTTAAACTATCCAATGCTATCTTGAAAAGGGACAAACTTGGAGGACCCAGAGTTCAATGCTTATTACAAAGTTCTGTAATCAAGATAATGTAATGCTGGAATAAGGATCAACAAAGAAGTCAATGAAAATCAATCAAGGTTCCAGAAATAAAGTCACACCTAATCATTACTTGATTTTAGACAAAGGCACTACAGTAGAAAATCTCTTTGACAAAGGTGCTAGAATTGCTAGCCATCCACTTAGAAAAAAATGAACTTTCACTCCTGTCTCAGTATATAGAAGTTCAGATGGATTTATACAGCTACACTTAACTAAAACTATAAAACTCCTAGAAGAACTTAAGACTATACTGTTTTTGTTTTTGGATATAGGCACTTGAGGGTAGTTTACTTTTAAATAGGACAACAGAATGGAATACTATTTAAAAAAAATACATCAAAACTAATGGTATCTTTTGATGATAATTTTAAGAAAACAAAGTATGGTAGAAACTAGGAGAAATTGCATGTCTGACATTAAAAAAAAAAAAAAAATTCCTGAAAAAGGGCAAATGTCCAGAAGAAAGAATTCTCAAACTCAAGACTCAATAAAAACTCAGCGAAACATTTAATAGAAACTTGACAAAGCTATGGGAACAACCAGTGAGCACATGAAAATTCTCAAAATCATTAGCCACAAAGGAAATACAAATGAAGTCTGAGTTACATGCAGGTGAAAAATTGAGGGCCTGTATATTTCAAGTGTATTGCACTATACCTAAATTTTAACTGAAGCTAAAATATGAAATGCCTTTTGATAACTTACATGAAGTATTCAGAGATAAGGTAGGGTTCCAAAAGTTGAAGTGCATTAAAAGTTTTGAATTAATGGTAGATAAACAAAAATGTAGAATTTAGGTTGTGGACACATGTTTACTGTAACATTCTGGCAGCTTGTCTTTATCAATCTTGTAGGTCTGACTAGATGGTGACCACACAGCATGTGACTTCCTTGGGATTTTTTTTTTTTTTTAAACAGAATGGGCATGCACAAACAGGGGAGCAGCAAAGGGAGGAGGAGAAGTGGGATCTCCACTGAGCAGGGGGCCTGAAGCCAGGCTGGAACCCAGGACCCCAGGATCATGACCTGAGCTGAAGGCAGCTGCTTAACTGACTGAGCCACCCAGTGTCCCTTCCCCAGTGTCTTAAAAGGGAGGATAGATATCAAGACTTGGAAGTATGAGAGTTATCACTCCACAGGCACACTTAAAGATGAATCACTTCTACAACGATCTACCCACTCACACCAGTTAGAATGACCAAAATTAACAAGTCAGGAAAGAGAAGTTGGCAAAGATATAGGGAAAGGGGACCCCTCCTACACAGTTGATGGGAATGCAAACTAGTGCAGCCATTCTAGAAAACACTATGGAGTTTCCTCAAAGTTAAAAATTAAACTAGCCTATAACATGGCAATTGTACCATTAGGTATTTACCCAAAGGACACAAAGTAATTTGAAGGAACACGCACACCCCAGTGTTTATAGCAGCAATGTCCACAATAGTCAAAATGTGGAAGGAGCCCAGATACCCATTGACTGATGAATGAATTAAAGAGGTGGTATGGCTAAAAAATGGAATATTACTCAGCTATCAAAAAATGGAATCTTGACATTTATAAGGCTATGGATGGAACTAGAGTGTATTATGCTAAGAGAAATAAGTCAAAGACAAATACCATATGATTTCACTCATGTGGAATTTAAGAAACAAAAGGAGCATAGGGGAAGGGAAAGCAAAATGAGATAAAAACAAGGATGCAAACCATAAGCGACCCTAAACTACAGGAAACACGGTTGCTGGAGGGGAGATGGCGGGGGAGATGGTGTAACTGGGTGATGGGCATTAAGGAGGACATTTGTAGGGATGAACACTGGGTGTTATATGCAACTAATGAATCACTAAATTCTACCCCTGAAACTAATAATATGCTACATGTTAACTGGACTGAAAAAAGAAACACTAAAAAAAAAAAAAAAAATCACTTGTATTTCTCTCTAGTGCTTCTGTCAGACTCCGTAGACCCCTATCCCTCCCTCAGGATCCTCCCATGATTAAGCAACCTGCTATAAAGTTTTCTTGAAGCCATGCCAGCTCAGTAATCCCCCACCTGTGTTGCTTTTCCTCCTTTTTCCTCTACTTCTTTGTCTCCATTCTTCCTTCCTTGGGATAATTCCTCCAACGATGTGTTAGCTTATGCTCTCCAGAAAAAAGCCTGAGGCAAGTTGTAAATGCTTCTATTTGCTTTCTCTGCAACTACATTTTCATTTTTGTTTACTTACCTTGTGTTCCTTCAACTCTACCACAGTCCTCTAGAACCATGAATTAAATATCTAAATAGACAACAAAGTTACTGTAATCTTACAACAACTTAATTGCAATCACCCAAAGGAATACTTCACACCCTATAAAATATTTAATATTTAGAACATGCAGAATGCTGTCACTATATTTGATTTTTATCACAAGTATGTAGTCACATGTTGAAAAAGGAAAAAATAGTTTGCTTTACAATCTTAGTGAAGAGTGCCCTCAGTGGCAGAAATGCAATAGCCAAAAGCTGAAACAATCCAAAAGTAAAGTAGTAGATAAATTCTATATGTCCTAAAATGAGAATTTCCAGACAAAATATACAGGATGCCCATTTAAGCTTTCAGGTAAACAATATTTCTAAGTGTAAACATCACAAATAGTACACGGGACATACCAAAAAGTTGTATATCTGAAATTCAGATCAAACTAGGTATTTTAAATGTTTGTTGAATCTGGTAACCTACTGGAATAATACACAACAGTGAAAATCACTGAACCCTAGCCACTTGCTCAACGTGAATTAATTGTTGAGCAAAAATATCTCTATGCAGGGCGCCTGGGTGGCTCAGTGGGTTAAAGCCTTTGCCTCTGGCTCAGGTCATGATCCCAGGGTCCTGGGATGGAGCCCCGCATTGTGCTTTCTGCTCGGTGGGGAGCCTGCTTCCTCCTCTCTCTCTCTCTCTCTCTCTGCCTGCCTCTGCCTACTTGTGATCTCTGTCAAATAAATAAATTAAATTTAAAAAAATCTCTATGCAAAACTTAAACTTGGTCAGGGCTCAACAATAGTTTAGACATCAAGATCATTGGTTAGTAGGTGGGGAATAGAGGCTAGTGATCTAAGGCGACCTGAGGAGATTTTTAGACTGCTGATAAGATCTCTTGAATTAGGTGGAGGATGCTTGATGGGGTCCGTGATCAAAGGAGTGAGACTGATACAAAGCGAAGGTCAAGCAAAGTTTATTTCACACCAGCACTGAGAATCAAACCGACCGGCCAGGGCTGTCTCTTACGGAAAGAGCGACCACCCCCAGCTTCACAGACTAGCTTTTATAGAGCAAAGGCCATGTGGTTTAGCCTGGCCAATGAGATTGTCTCCACCTGGCCTGACTTGTCCTTGTATTTGGGCTCTGTTATCTCCACCTAACCTGACCCGTCCTTGTATTTGTGCTCTGTTATCTCTACCTGACCTGACCCGTCCTTGTATTTGGGCTCTGTTATCTCCACCTGACCTGACCCGTCCTTGTATTTGGGCTCTGTTATCAGGGACTGGTTGACCATATTTTACTGGTTTCCCAGACTTGCTTTTAAGTAAGTTCCTCGGGGGGGGGGGGGGGGGGCAGGGAGGAGGCAGGGTCAGTTTAAGTTTTACTGCACAAACAACAAAATGGCTGTTTAACTGAGATGGAGTCGCTCTGGCTAAGTTGGCCTCTACAATGCTGTTCCACAAAGATTTTTTTTTATGTTGTTTTAAATGACCTATGACAATTTCTATGCTTTTCTGTGTACATTACCACTCAGTAAAATGTCTTAAGTGAGCAGTGATTACTCTGGATTGAATTTCTTTGTGCTTTTCTATCTTTTCAGTGCATTCTTCTGACTTTGAACCTAAGAATTGGGCTGCTTTTCTGTAATCAGAATCTACCAAAGCAATATTGTGTGTCATGTCTGCACCTCTGTCTTTGTGGCAGAATTGGTTTTTTGGTTCATCCAAAGTTTGGCTGTGAACCCTTTCAGATTTAGGAGAGGAGAGAACTTAAATATTTTAAGATGACTTCATTGTTAACCAACCTGTTTTTTTGTTTTATTTTGTTTTTTGTTTTCTCCCAATCCCCCACCATTTAGGAGCTTGCCCAATTTTGAGTATTCAGGACAAAAAAAAAAAAAAAAGCCAGTTTCTTCCTACTGGGCTCCATAAGTTTTAAAAACAGCAAGGATCTCCTAGAAGACTTATACAAAATTAGGTTTATAAATGTGAACAACTTGTCTCAGCACAAGTTCACAGACTGGAACTTAGGCAAAACCAAGTTTGAATCCTGGTATGATGGTGATCACCTTGAGCAAGTTATGAAAGCCCCAAGCTTTAATTCTCTCGCTTAAATATCATTTATATCTCCACCTAAGGAGTGACCTGCTTCACCCAGTGCCTGGCACAAGAGGAAGCCTTCAGATGTCGCACATAAACCCACAATTGTCCTGATGAAGTCTTGAGTGTACGGCTCTTTCTTCATCCTTGAACTTTCCGTGGACCTGGGTTTATGTGCCTGGAGGCATGCCGGAGATCAGTTTACTTGCAATTTCTTCCCTCCTTGATTTCTAGCAATAAAATACTCCATAAAAATAGGAGGTTGATGAAATTATGTAAGTTAAGACGGTTCCTTCCCCAAGCCCTCAGATTCCCTCCCAGAACAATCGTAGGAGAAGAGCTCTTTGTAAACAAGACCTGCGTCTTTGTCAATGTCCTGGAGCAATGACAGTTAAATGCCTCAGCTACAGGACACTTATCTTGTTGTAAAGTAAGAGACCTGCTCTGCCCACACCTAATCAAAAGGGCTGATTTCGTTGTAATGCTGTATCACTTGGCTGCCCTCCAGGGTCTCTGAACACGCTGGGAAGAAAAGCATGGAAGATGAGCTTTATTTCACAGCTCAAGCTCCCATGAAACAGCAAAATGGCAGAAACAGCAGTCTGATGTTGGAGATAACCGCTGTTTAATTCTAGATTTGATGCATTAGCACCATACAAAAGGAATATGATGGGGTCTCACTTACAGCAAGCTGTGTCACTGTGTGTATTGGGGGAATATGTGTCGTCTGTGTGTATCCTTGCAAATTACATTTTTCAGCGTAAGCAGTAATCCTGCCAAACAATTACAATGTTTACAGAATCTGATGCAATCCATCTGTTGAAAAGACTTTTCTGTGTTTAGGCTGATAAAATACAAAACAGTTGGTGAAGATTTAACAAAATCCATAGATATTGATTTGGGGGGAGAGTGTCACGTTCTTTCTAGGCTGTGCAATGGCAATGGATGGTGGAAAGCTTCCAGAGGCTTCCTGGGCATGCTCCAGCTCTGTGGGATGGAGAAACAGCAACACTGTCAAGGCTCAACTGCCTTTCCTAATACACTACCTCCTCGCTAAGAACAGACACTGATGTATAGTTAGGAGCACTGTGATGCCAAGTGTTCAAAGCACATAGTTTCTTCCCTCTGCTGCTGATTCTTGCCCTATCATTGAGTTTGGAGCAAGGTTAATAGAGTGATTTAAAGCATCTTGGTTCAATAACCTTTCTCCCATGAGAGGTTGACTTGACTACTGCTGTGAGCTGAAAGACGGTGAACCAGATACTTTACAAATGCTAACTTTTTCAAGACTTGGTTCCCCTCAGATGCAGACTGAGACAAAGATGTGCTACAAGTGGTTTATTTGGGAGGTGCAGTGAGTCCCAGGCAGGGGAATGGAGAAGTGATAGAGGGAATGCAGTCCGTAGTGAATGTATTAAACTAGCTACCACAGTGGCTAGAGCTTCATCTCAGAATGGTGTAGCACATGTCCCTCAGGATTTCCCCACCGAGCGACAACACAGCTGAGGCTTTTACTTCCACTCTCTCAACCATCCTTGGTTGAGGACTGCTTCTGGTTGGTGGTCAGTCCCCATATCCCGCATTCTGGAAATAGCAGAGATGCAGCCACTGGGAGCTGACTGGAACACAGTACAACCATCAATGCTGAGCGATAAAAGTTGCACTGACCTTGTCTGCCTTACTCTGTTCCCATTTTAGAGGAAATTTTAATACTGCCCATGCTATCTCAATATTTGAGGGTCCTATGGACAGTAAAGCCTAAAGTGGGGAGTGGGACTTAGAGGACTTGTCCTGAAGCAGGCTTGGTATGGCAAGTCACTAGTGTCTTCTTGAAGAAGCATAGTGGTGGTATGTTCCTTTGATAAGGTCTGTGGGGAGGAGGAATCTGAATATGATGGAAGGTACAACCTTCTCCCTTGAAATTATGACTTTGAGTTCCCACTACCTATTTCATATGCTTGTTAGGATCTGACTTAAGGCACTTAAGATCTGATAACTGATAAGTCGTGAAGTCAAGATTCAAACACAAGTCCATCTGATAGGAAAACTCATGGCATAATTACTGCTTATGAAATAAAAGAAGTGGTTCTCAACCATGGTAGGGATGGCAACTGTGTTCCCCAGAAAACATTTGGCAATGGCTGGAGGTAATTTTGGCCGTCACAACTTGGAGGGACATCACTGGCAACTGGTGAGTTGATTCCAAACATCCCACAATGAACAGAAGAGTGCCTTCAGTAAAAAATTATCTGGTCCAAAATGTCAATGGTGTGAGGTTGAAAAGCCTTCCCTAAAGGTTAAGGGCATGGGTTTTGACTCTAGTACCTACTACTAACAGTGTTATTATGGAGCCAAAGGCTGTCTCCTAATCCATCACAATGAAGAGAGGTAGGAATTACTTGAGTCTCTCACACTTCAGTGCCCATAACTTCAGGAGAGCCAAAAACCAATTCCTTGGCCCTATAGATCTATGTAATTCTAGAGTAAGTCCCAAAATTCTGTTTTAAAAAAGTACCCCCAGGTATTTGACATGGACCATACTTTGAGAAACTTCATTATATAATGGTTTCCACAGTTGATGAAAACTGTTTATCATCTTAAGTCTGTAACATGCTTTATGGGACTCTAAATATAAGCAGCTATCATGACTACTTGTTTTGACTTCAACAGAACCAGCCTTGACAGAAAAGTCAGATCACCCAGAATAATCAGATTGGGAAGCTGATAGAGGCAGACATCCTAGGCAGGGCTCTGGAAACATCTGGTGGCTGGAAGATTTACTGCACCATCCTGATGAATGATTTTGTGACTACAGTAGACTCTGGGACTTCAACTGCTATATAAAATCTTTGTTAATGTGGTCCATAAAATGCTGGGAATAGGGTGTTCATCACAGCAAGATTGTCTGACTTATTTCCACATCCTCAAAGCATAGCATGGTTTTTGCTACAGTCTGGATTTAACAAATACATCGACAGTAGGGACTGAAGTTGCCCTGGAAGAGCTGTTCTAATGGGACAACTGGCTAGATTTCCCAGACTAGACAAGGGGGATGGGGTGCCTTCATGCTTAGTGACTATGATGATCCTCTCAAGGTCCTCCAATCCTTCGTGGGAATGTTAGAAGATACGGTGGAGTCAACTGCATGGGTCTCACTCAACTCTTCTTTCCTGAGTCAGCACATATATCACTCACAGCTGTTGAGAATATGGGATGCTGACAGATTAGAGATGGACATTTCTCCAGAAAGTTGAAACCTCCTTTGGAAATGCTGTCCCAGGGGTGGTCCAAGACCAACAAGTGATGGATGCTGGGATGTCCTTGCCTCAGGGTAGGACAGTTCTATGTGCATTGATTTTCCAGAGCTCCCTTTAGGGGGCATGCTGAAATAGACTTCAACTGGATCCACATCTCTGCTTACCTCAAGTTTTCTCCAGAAAACCCTCCTTCAGCAGTCACTCCTACAATAATCCCTGTGCTTAGGAAACCTGAACTAAGTCCTTGACACACAAGGAATGAAGATTAAGATTGACACGTATACATGTCCTTGTCAAGAAGGGGCTGGCCTTGTAAAGTAGTTAAACAACCTCTCAAAGGTATAGCTGAAGTGCTGGCTGGAGAGCAGGGGGCACTATCCTTCTGGATGCAGAATTCACCTTGACTCCACTCCCACTAGGAAAATATTTCATGTTGGTCTGGGAACCAAGATTGGGGAAATAGAGATGCTTCTCAAGGTGGGATGACTCTGCTACATCCATAATCCTGTGCTCCTTGTAGAATGAAGTGAGCTACAACTTCAGTTAAAAATCACATCTCTGGGGGCGCCTGGGTGGCTCAGTGGGTTAAGCCTCTGCCTTCGGCTCAGGTCATGATCTCAGAGTCCTAGGATCGAGCCCCACATTGGGCTCTCTGCTCCACAGGGAGCCTGCTTCCTCCTCTCTCTCTGCCTGCCTCTCTGCCTACTTGTGATCTCTGTCTGTCAAATAAATAAATAAATAAATAAATAAATAAATCTTTAAAAAAAAAAAATCACATCTCTGCATTGAGATACCACCTTACACCAGTTAGAACAGCCAAAATCAACAAGACAGTAAACAACAAGTGTTGGAGAGGATGTCAAGAAAGGGGAATCCTCTTACACTGTTGGTGGGAATGCAAGTTGGTACAGCCACTCTGGAAAACAGTGTGGAGATTCCTTAAGAAATCAGAGCTTTCCTATGACCCTGCAATTGCACTACTGGGTATTTACCCCAAAGATACAGATGTAGTGGAAAGAAGGGCCATCTGTACCCCAATGTTCATAGCAGCAATGGCCATAGTCACCAAAGTGTGGAAATAACCAAGATGCCTTTCAATGGGTGAATGGATAAAGAACATATGGTCCATATATACAATTGAGTATTATGCCTCCATCAGAAAGGATGAATACCCAACTTTTGTATCAACGTGAATGGGACTGGAAGAGATTATGCTGAGTGAAATAAGTCAAGCAGAGAGTCAATTATCATATGGTTTCACTTACTTGTGGAGCATAAGGAATAACACAGAGGACATTGGGAGAAGGAGAGGAAAAGTGAATTGGGGGAAATTGGAGTGGGAGACGAACCATGAGAGTGTGGACTCTGAGAAACAAACTGAGGGTTTTAGAGGGGAGGAGGTGGGGGATTGGGTGAGCCTGGTGGTGGATATTAAGAAAGGCATGTATTGGGGCACCTGGGTGGCTCAGTTGGTTAAGCAACTGCCTTCAGCTCAGGTCATGATCCTGGAGTCCCAGGATCAAGTCCCACATCAGGCCCTCTGCTCATCAGGGAGCCAGCTTCTCCCTCTGCCCCTCACCCCTTTCATACTCTCTCTCTCTCTCTCAAATAAATAAAATCTTTAAAAAAAAAAAAAAAGGCACGTATTGCATGGAGCACTGGATGTGGTGTATAAACAATGAATTCTGGAACACTGAAAAGAAATAAAATGAAATGAAAAAAAAATGACATCTCTGAATGTCTATCCTCCTTCCCTCACAGGTTTGCCCTTGAGCATGCTCTCATTTTCATAATCCACTCTGGATCTGCTCCTTGGAAACCCAACTTAGGGTTAAGATAAGGCCCCTCAATTCAAACAATGCAGAGATCGTTTCATCCTTTGCTCTCCTTTTATAGATATAGAAGAATCTGATACATTGCTTACCAGGTAAGGAAATGGAGATCTTGAGAGAGGAAGTTACCTATGATCCTCTAGTTGAAAGCAAAACTGATCTTTAATCTGCATCAGACTTTAAAGGCCTCTTTACTTTGAACTGAAGCATTTCCTCCGGGTTGCTCAGACTGTAGGTTAATACCCAGGGACTCACAGTACTTCCCTGCAGGGTCTTACCACCTCTTAGCCTCCACCTCCTGGCCTGGCTGGTCAGGGAGGATAGCATAAGACAATCATCTGCGATATCTTGGATGGGTCACAGTAAGCTAGAAATAGCACACTGGAAACATCCCTTCAGGCCCAGGCTGTCCACAACTATGACCTACGTTTTCTTCTTAGAACTAGGCCCATCAGGATGGTGCTCAGATATCTCTAGCTGTCTCTCGGTGCCAAAGATGTGGTGAAGCATTTCTCATACATATAGACCATTCCTTCAGAAAGTCGATTTGGGGCCACTTCATTAAAATCATAGTCCCCTTGGTAGCCATCACTCCTGAGATAGTCAAAGTGAGCTATTTGCATCTCTTGAAATACCAAGTCTATGTGGATTTACTTTGCTCCAGTCTTCTGAACTGGACTCTGAGAGGGGAAACAGTCAATAGATCAAGTACTGACGTGGGAGGTGCCCTGACCCATTAGGGCAGTTCTGCAGTAAGCCTGTGTGCTGATATCCACTTCAATCCACTCCAAAGTCCAATTGCAGGCCTGCTTTTAGGCTGCATATGGCAGATCTTGAAGCCAAAGGGACTAGGCTTCATGTGCATAGGCTACTCTAAGCCTGGTAGCCCTAATTACAAAGTCTGAGGTGGGAGAAGGTATTTAAAAGACTCATTTGGTAATGAATGGAAAGAAATATCTATAAGTACTTAAGAACATTCTCTGCTGTCAAGTCACAGCAGGTCTGTTGTATCAGATTGAAATTGCATGAACCCTCTTCAGTCCCCTGGACTTATTGCATGTTACTCTCCAAGTCTTGACCAACAACCCTGAGACCCACTGGATGTTGACTGTCACTTGTCCTGGGACCATCAGGTCTGCCAATCCAGGCTGCCCAGTTGCATGCCTGGGGTTCTGGGCCTCTTCAATCACTTCTGCTCAAGGATGAAACCTCAGGGCATGGACTCTTTCACCCCAAGTAGCTGAAAAGGGAACAAGGAGATACAACTCTTGCAAGGCAGATTTTGACTAAAGGGAAACAGAACATGGAAGATAGCTAGGGGGATAAAATATCTTCTCTGCCATGAAGTATTCTCAGGTGCAATTTCTTCTTGGGGCTTCTCTGAAAAAGTCCCCCATGCTGTTATAAACACATTTGCCAAGCAGTATAGGCTATCTCTCCTCAGTTTATCACAAAGTAGCTGCCAATATAATGTATTACTTCTCTCCTTTTCAATCTTTCCTTGTCCCCCTTCCTTTTCTCCTCACGCTTGCCTTCCTTGGTGTGGCATCCCTTAAATAAATCCTCAACACTTTAATCCTTTCCTCAGGCTCTGCTTTCTAGAGAACACTGGATCACTTTTGATTTGGTGAATTTCCTGTTAATCCTTCATAAGTCATTTCTGGAGTGTCTTCATGAAGACTCCTCCGACGATGACCACCCTCTTCCCTGCCTACTGAGTCAGACTCCCTCTCTATGCTAGAACATCAGACATCCATATCTCCCAGCACTCCTGTTTATCACCTTTTATATCTAATAAAGTGTGAAATTTCCTACCTTCTAACTAACCCCACTCACCCAATCAGGCTGTCCCTAGTCGCAAGAAATTTGATAATTTTCTGTTTTTGCTGGCATCAGCCACAAGGATTTTCATAGCTCAGGTCTCAAGAAATATTCATAGAATAAATGTGGGGAAAGCATGAAAAGAATAGAATAAGTTAGTCTTCTTGCGAGCTCTTGGAAACCCAGTTTGCCATATAAGGGAGCTGGCATTGTTTTATGTTATTAGGGCAGCTGGTTCACATACAGGGAGAATCTAACAGGTTCTGAGATGGGAAGGATCAGGAGGCTGAGAGCACCAGCCAAGGGAGGCCCCCTAGGGAGGCATTGTGTATATGGTTCCATAGGCATTCAGCTGCCTTTATAAGGTAGGAGAGCAGTGTGTCTCAGACAACCCTGTTCAGACTTTGGAGTCCTGTCTCTTCTGCATGAGGTTAAACAGGGGCTCTTAAATATTCATTGCCCTGAAGAAAGGTAAGGTTTAATGGGCCATAATGAAATCTGCACAAGGGCATGGGTTCTCTGCTCTCAGAATCTCCAAGAACCACATGTTAGGGGCTCCATGATTATCGGAATTGATGACTTGCAAAGATTCCATTGACCAATAAAATCTTAAGACATTTTCCTACAACCTTACTTGTATACCCAACTCCTGGTATAGTGCTTAATCCAATAGCCAGGGGCCTCAGGTTTATTCCTTTCCCCGAAGGGATTTACAACACAGTGAAAGAAGTGGACCTCTAAGGCTAAAACAGAGGGGTTGTGGATATTTGTACAACTGTTCCCCTGTCACAAATTCATCCCTTCCTCCCTCATATAGGTACACTTTCCAGAAAAATTCAGTCTTACCACCTTGGCTCCTGGACACTTACTTTGCAGAATAAGGGTAATTAGTAAGGGAAAGAATTATGAGCAGATACTTGACCCGAAAAACAATTTACATTGGAGAGGGCAGGCATTTTGTCGCAGAAGAGAAATTGATATATCCAGGTAGCAAGTTACAAAACTGGGAGGCGCTCAAGTGGAGGTTTAGAAGTCAGGAAGTTTGGGAAGGGAAAGGAGAGTGCTGGGCAACTGCTTTGCATGTGAGAGAAATGGGAAAGGAACAACTTAAGAAATATGGCAATATGTGGGGCGCCTGGGTGGCTCAGTGGGTTAAGCCTCTGCCTTCGGCTCAGGTCACGATCTCAGGGTCCTGGGATCGAGCCCCGCATTGGGCTCTCGGCTCAGTGGGGAGCCTGCTTCCCCCTCTTTCTCTGCCTGCTTCTCTGCCTACTGTGCTCTCTCTCTCTGTCAAATAAATATATAAAATCTTAAAAAAAAAAAAACAAAAAAAAGGAATGTGGCAATATGTCACACAATCTTTCCCTTTTGCATTTTTGAGCTATGTCTAAAAATGTGAAAAATCACTTTTTTAATGTGGCATTAGTCTAGAGTTGGACCACTAGATCTCTTAATTCTGTTTGGTTTGCACCACATTTTAATCCCACCCAGGGAATTTGAAACCATGACTAGTGTTCTTGAGGTGATTTTAACTAATATCCACTATCTCAGGAAAACCTACTGTAAAATACTGACATGTACATGTTTATGCACATTTTTAAACTTTTTTCTAAAATCAGCTAAGGTCCTCTTTTTTTTTAGCATCATAGTTAAAGTGACTATACACATGAATACAATGAAGAAATAATTCTTTTTGTGGATCTAATATAAACAAGGTTAGAATGATTTTTTGATGTGACTGTTTCCAATAATTATTAGAATACATTATAACTGCCCTTTGCTCTATGTGTCTTGTGATGTCTGTGGCCAAAAGCAATATAATTTTGACTGGAGCTGATTCAGCAGAAACATTTACTTAATCTTGTTAACATTCTCACTAATGAACCATCCAATGGTCATTACCACAGCATGGGGCCAAGAGATCCAGGTGCCCCTCATCACGGGTCTGGCTGTTGACATTTTCCATTTACTCTAATTCCGTGCAGCAATGTGAGCAGGCGAGGCTTGAATGTGGGAACAATCTGCCCATCATTCACTGGTCACTGACTTCGCCTGACAACCAATTCAGAGGGAAACATTTTTGACTTAAAGTCCAATTAGTCAGGGAGTTCCTCCTTTTTCCTTTTTACAGGTTTAGAAAATGGGGAAAGTAGCTTGGAAGATTTCTGTCCATTAACACTTCCATCGGCATGTAAACAAATAAGGGAGACAAACCAGAAATCATAGCAACCTCTAGATTCTGCAACAGTCCCCGGGCTCGGGAAGGAAAGTAATTGAGCATTTATGATGCCAAGGAGGTGCGCTGCCCCAAAACGCTTACAACCATTAAGAGCGGGAGTGGCAACATCTTAAAGCTTGTTTGGAGGGCTCCGTTGGGGTGGGAGATGAAGATCTTAAGAGTGTGCAGAGCACTCCTTCCACTGCCCAGAATCCAAATCTCCCAAGGCTTTGAGCTCTGGGCTGTGTGTCCACCACCCCCTGACTTGACACGGTCTGCCTAGTTAATGCCTACTCAACCTTGAGATCTTTTCTACTTAGCACTTCTCTTGGAAATACCACAGGGGCTCAGATGAAACACATCTATGCCTACACTTCTTTACGGTACTCATCCTTGTCCTAGTTCTGTGTTCTAGATCTGTCTCCTCTGCCAGTCCTTAAGCTCTGTGAGGGCAAGGGTCTCCCTTGATGAGTCATTGTGCCATGATGAATAAGGGCTCAGTGGCTTGCTGGATGAATTTCTTCTCTGGCCCTAAATTCTCTACCTTTAAAAGGAGGGGTCTGGAGACTTGTAAAGGAACAAACTTAACACCAAGGGGTTGGCTTTTCAGATGATGGAAAAGCCTTTCACACGCCCTAGGGCATACCAACCTTGCCCCCTAATAGAGCTTTTGAGCAATCTGGAATTGACAGAACAAGACTCCTACAGACTCGAGGTTTGATTTCTCATGAGAGGACTTCAAACACCAGTATTCCTGGGGACCATGGAAACCCATTCTGGAACTGTTTTGGAAATGTGGGCTCACACAAGCCATGTGGGCTTTAAAATATCTGTGTAGGATGTTGTATGGATGCTGATATAAATAGATCTGCTATTTAAAAAATTTTTTTTAAACCCCAAATATGCTCAAATGAACTTCAGATTAAAATCTCAAATGGCTGTTTTCTTAGTTCCTTTAAACTTTTTTTTTTTTTCCTTTTGGCATGTCAGTGACTAATAAATCGCAGTAAAGCCTGAGTTTATACTAGCTCATAGGTGATTACAGTGGACAAGTAGTTTTCCCCAAACCCAGGGCCCCTTGGAAAATGAAATAACCCACATATGGAAGGAATCAGCAGGCAGAGGGGCCCCTACCTACCTGCATTCTCTAGCTGCTGAAATTGTGTTTTGATAAGATAAGAGGAAACAGGGTAAGAAGGAACTCGGACTCCTAGAAGCTGAAATCAGAAGCTCTTGCTGTAAAAGCTACACGGGGAGGTCAGCTGGGCCTGGACAACTGTGGTGGGACTGCCGAACTCGGCCCTAACCTGTGTTTTTGTTCTCCATCCCATCCCTGCTTCTTGCTACCTTTTGTCCTCCATTGTCCCGTTATCCTAGAAACAGTGTTGCAGTGTTCCAGGAGGATCCCAGTCTCCATCATTGTTGTTCTAACATGTTCATTGACTGCCTGCCACCTTGTCAGACCAGTTGTTGTGTGTTGGTCTGCAGCAGAAGGGTCCTGGAATCACAAGTCGGAGGGCTATGGCAGACCACAAAGCCAATGGAGGCCAGTAGCTAGCAGAAATGTTGCCAGCCCACCATGATGGGGCAGTTCATTATTATAGCTCCCACTAGCCATGGCCTGGGAGAAGACAGGCCTGATTTTTTTTTTTTTTTTTTTTTTTTAGTGTTCCAAGATTCATTGTTTATGCACCACACCCAGTGCTCCATGCAATCCATGCCCTCCTTAATAACCACCATCAGGCTCACCCATCCCCCCACTGCCCTCCCTTCCAAAACTCAGTTTGTGTCTGAGTCCACAGTCTCTCATGCTTCGTCTCCCCCTCTGATTTCCCCCAATTCACTTTTCCTTTCCTTCTCCTAATGCCCTCCGTGTTATTCCTTAATGTTCCGCAAGTGAGGCAAGATCTTTTAAAACTTTTCGAACTTTTAAATGCTGATCACCAGATTTTCATGTGAAATAGCCTATTAAAAAAAAAAAAGTTACAACTAACCTGGCCTGAAAAAGAATGGGTATGCTAAGAAACAAAAAATACAAAAGCTCATTTGTCTATAGGGTCGTTGACCACAGCCTGCCAGATTCCTTCCATCTTTCCCTAAATTCTCCATGGTTTATCCTGTCTGTCCATGGATGTCCCCCATATATCAATCATTTCACCAACTCCTTCAATATCATGTGAGCTACCTGAGAGTTGTCCTGTTCAATTTGAGGACACAGTGGCTCAGATGCTAATTTGTCCTGTTACACAACTCAGAAAAGATACAGGTTTTGGAAAGTGTTCCTTTGGACCCCAATGTCCCTGTTATTTTTTTTCCTGTTATAGCACTAATTATGCACCCCATCCCATTTTTTAAGAAACTACCCAAAATCCATTAAAGGGAAATTAAAAAATTTAACATAGTATAATTTAGTTATTAAAAATAGGATGTTTCGGATAAACAGCATTGGGAAGCACAAGTCGAAGGGAGTAAGAAATAAGTCACACTCCTAGGGGCCAAGTAGATAAATGACTTCATCTAATATTTTTTTTTTAAAAAATGAAGGCTTTACATTTTCTTGCAAATCTGAGTATAGTTGACACACAAGATTACATTAGGTATACAGCAGGGACTTAGCTTCTTTAGATGTTATGCTCTGCCAAGGGTAGCTTCCCTCTGTCACCATACAATACTAGTACAGCATCTCTGACCATATTCCCTATGCTGTGCCCTTTAAGGAATAAGAATATTTAGATACTTGAGTTGTTGATGCTCTACTGTGAGACCCCCTCTATTGTCCAACCAATCAATAAGTCTGGTGCTGCACAGTGGGTAAAAGGACCATGTCCCATAGAAAAGGAACCCCCTATACGGACGGCCAGGTAATGAATAAAATGGTCTAATTCATTAGAATTGGAAACTCCTCACCATGGCCATTATAACCAAGAGAAGCACAAACCTCCCCAGAAGACTCCCACCCTAGAATTCCAAGGAGATTAATTGGACAGTGAGTTATTTATCTTGTGAGACAGGGGTCAAGTGAAAATACTCTCGTATCTTAAAGAGCAGGGTGACTCCTCCTGTGTCTTCATTATTCCTGGAAATAGATATAAGAGAAGGTCTCCTTACCCATCCCCCTGATGACAAGCAAAGCGAATTGCTACAGCATCTGTGCTCATGTTGTACTTTGCTATAACCTGCATTGAACTGTGACTGTATAATATTGGTGGAAAAACATACAGCCTCAGCCCTACGCCTCTAGGACATATCACAACAGGCACAAAGATGCACACTTAATAGGTCAAGATTTTTAAAATCTCCAAATTAGTAGCTGTGTATGTTGTGTCATTTCCATCAGTTGTGCTTACACTTAGTATTCCTTTGTAACTGAGTTTAATTTTCCAGAAGGTACTAATTTTATTGCTTCCAAAGTAGTCAATTATTTTTCTGTTTATATAGCATTTTATGTTTCAATTTTCCCTTAAACCCGTTTGCAGACACCCGGTTGGGATATGCACTTGGTAATGTAAACCCAAATTAATTTGCACAGTTTTGCTTGACTGGGCTTTTTTTTTTTTTTCCTTGAAGTCACGCTCCATGAAAAATTCTAACCAGGTGAGCCTTGGCGAAGCAGCTGTTCCTCCCGTAGTCTATAGGGAGGAACCATCAAGGCATGAGCTAAGGGGAGGCAGGTAATTGCCTTGCCTATTTGGGGTCTTTGTCTAATATTGACTTTTAATTATAAAGGCCAAATGTTTATTTTCTTAAGGGATCCATTTCTACCCCTTGGTTATTGACACAGTTGGAATATGAAACATGTTTACTTTTTTTTAACTTGGGGGTGGATGGGTACATTTACATTATGGTAATATATTCTGAGTGTCAGCTCTGTCAACTCTGACCACATTTCTGTCTTGTATGTCCTGATCAATTTTAGATCTTTATACTCCATAAGCTAACTAAAAGAAAACAAACAAAAAAAACCCCAAAAACAAAACAACAACAACAACAAAAATTAAAGATGTATCCCCTGTTCTGGAAAACACTTTGGAAATGTATACCAATACTGTAGTTTGTGTTTATTGAACATTGGGGATGACACATACATGGGCTCAAATGTCAAATGCTGGGAGTTCAATAAGGATCAAAAAGCCTCAGCTGCTACCCCACAAGGACTTCTATCTTGGGGCTAATGGATGCCAGTGCGATAATTGCTATCATAGCAACAGGTGGTGGCTATTTGGACCCAAAAACCCTACTTCTAGAAATTTTCCCTAAAGAAATGTTCTGTGATGCAGGCATGGCTCACAGAGCTTGTTCCTACAGTGGGCATTGTTATCAACACCTTGTTCATGCTGATAATTCACACAGCGAGTTAAAACAGTGGAAAAACTGTGGAAACAGTGGGAAAATTGTAATTAGCCAAGTAGGATAAAAATAACACAATGTGTTAGCTATTCTGAGCCAGGCAAAGTCCAAAACAATCTGAATTAACCCTATGAAGGTATTGCTATTTTCAATGTTTGATGTATAGAAAACTGACACAAGAACTTAACTTGTGGGCACCTGGGTGGCTCAGTGGGTTAAGCCTCTGCCTTTGGCTCAGGTCATAATCTCAGGGTCCTGGGATCAAGCCCCACATCAGGCTCTCCCTCTCTCTGCCTGCCTCTCTGTCTACTTGTGATCTCTCTCTGTCAGATAAATAAATAAAATCTTTTAAAAAAAAAGTTAACTTGTCCAAGGTCACTTAAGGTGCAGTGTAGCCCTAGGGCCTGACTTACCTTACAACTATTAAAGTGTTTATATACTTGATAATGATAGGGAGACAGGCTTATGATATTTACATAGAGGTGGATACAAACTGCCTATCTGAGCCTTGGGTTCTCCTAGGAAGCACAGCCTAAGATAAGGGTTTGTAAGGGTGTAACTTGGGGGAATTTATATCAGGAAAGAGCAGTAGAGAGATGGAAGGAGTGAGACAGGAAAAGTGAGAAAGCCAGTGCAAGATGTTATGGAACTTGTCACCCTGTAAGCAAGTGGGGCATCTGTCGCACTGGGACCCTCTGAAAAGTTGTAGGGAATGTGCTTCAGAATCCTTTGCTGAATGGGTGGGGGGCTATGTCCCCCAACTCCATTCTTTGTTGGCCAAGGCTTACCAATCGGTGGCCTTCCTCTACATCAAGGGCGGCATGAGCACAAGTGTTGAGTGAGCTCCCATGGACCTCACATTCTGGGGGGGTCAGGGAAGATGTGGGACAAAAAGCTAGAGACAGGAGATATTGAAAACTTATGCCTGTGTGAGACTGGTGTGGCAGCGATGGGGGAGGGAGTGGGAGGGCTGAAGGACAGGGGCCAGAGCACCAGAAGTGTCTGAGACAGCCCATCCTTGACCCTAGTCCTGCCCGGTCACCGCCTTTGCCCTGATGCGAGATTGCTAAGTGCAGTCTCCTTGCATGAGCTTGGCCCACCACAGCATCTGCCGGAGTCCAGACAGGTGGGGGAGCGGGACAGGCTCCAGCCAGGTAGCCCCCAGCTTGTAACTGACCAAACTCTCTCCCCTCCCTTACCCATTCGGGCTTCTTTCCCCGGTGAGCCTGCACTTCCGCAGGCCTCGGGTGCTGCCTAGTAGAATAATTCAGACTCTCCTCATCGAAGAACCCAGGCCTGCCTCAAAGGGATCCGTGTCCCTTCTGAATGTTGCAGGTTTCAGCCCTGGGGAAGAGCATCTTGACCTAGAAGACCCACCCTGTAAGGGGGCTCTAAACCAGAGCCTTAATGATGGGCTGGGGTTGAAGTCGGAGAGATCCTTTCCTTATTCTTTGGGGACCCCACAGAAGGGCAGCGGATGCTCTCCGTATCGCTGGCACATCCTCGAATCTCTCGACACCCCTCAGCAGGTTCCCCTTCTGCGTCTCTGAGCCTTGGTCCTCTTCCCAGGCTCTGGTTGCTAATGCTGCCCTTGTGCACCCGCCACGGGCATGGCATCTCAAGGAGCCACGACCAGTGTGTCCTACAGCAGTGGGGATAGGAAAGAGGAGGAGTATTACCATCACTGAATTATACTCCTTAAACAAACAAACAAACATGGCTCAAGTGGCATGTTTTGACTTATATACTTTACCACACTAAGCTACTAAAAAATACATATGCCCAACATAGGCAGTTTTTATTCCTTTTTAATCTAGAATTTAGATAATGCCCACCTTTACTTCTTATGTGCTTACATACATGCGATACTACCAATGGTTACTTCTAGGTGTTATGAGTGACTTTTAGTCTTCCTTACACCCCTAGATAGTTCTCAAACTTTCTCTAGTGTTTCTACAATGAGAATAATCAGCTCTTAAAATTCCAAAGTCCTCTAAACACGTAGGTGTTAAGAAAGGGCACCTGACCTTCAGAACCTAAAAAAAAAAAAAAATGTTTCTGGTGTTTCAATTTTCCCCTCCTTTCAGTGCTTATTTCAGTTAAAGCATTTTAGGAAGAGTTCAAATGTAGAGAGAGAAAGCAGGTCCATGGACCCAAACTGGAGGGGTTTGAAACTGTGTCCTAGCCGTAATCTGCCCCCTCATCTTGCCTTCCGACAAGTGCAGACCCAGAGAAGACTGACTTGACCCGTGGGATCTTGGGCTCTGGTTTCTGAATCCTCCACAGCTACTCCAAAGGGTCTTGCAGAGAGCATCGGGAGGGGACGCAGCCGTTCTTCATCCCTCAGGTCCCTGGAGGGCTTGCCCTGCTGCGGTGCCTGCCTCGAGCCCATGCCACTGTCCTGTTACCTTCCACCCTGGGGCTTTTTCCTGGTGGCTGAGCTGCCATGGGATCAGCTTCCTTATTACCTGCAGTTGATCTGCCTAGAAGCTGCAGAGAGCTGATGCTCTGTGGGGCGATCCCTGACTGGTGGCAGATGGGGAGAGGTGGACAAATACTTACTTCCAGAAAGACGGGATCTGGAGACCCAGCAGCTTCCTGCAGCCACTCTGAAAATGCCAGGAAGTGCAGGGAATGGGCGCGTTTGCAGGCTGTGGTAGCACAGATCGCACAATTGCCTTCACTCCCCCCCCCCCCCCGTCTCCTACCTTCCTGGGATGTTACTCTTCAGCAAAACGTTCACACAAACTTTGGCCTCAAGCTTCTTTTCTAGAAGAACCGGGTCAAAAGTCTACCCATACATCTTTGGGGCTCTGTGTGTGACTTGAAGCAAATCACTTAAAAATCACTTTGTATGAAAGGGAACTCAAAGCTTTCACCAAGCGTAACGATTGAGTGAGATGGTTGTGTGTAGGGGTTGGATGTTTGTTTAGTGTAAAAAGCACCCAGCGTATTTCCTGACCTAAACAATAGCCAAGAAAAATCATCTTGCCCTTGGCTGTCTCTTAGCTTTCCCTGTGTTGGATCTGCTGGTGTGGCTGGGGACCCGTAACCAGGAGGCTGTGTAGTAAGGTGAGTCAAAGTGAAAACTGTCAGCGGAAGAGTAGTAGGGTGTTGGCAATTTCATGTGGCTCAGCTTCATACCACCTTGGGAAGCAACCATATAACTCACCACAAAACACGCTTGACCTCATCAATCCATACCCTGTAAGGCAGAAATGAGTCTGGGAGGATTTTCTCTTTATAGGTGTTTCTCTTTATAGGATTGGGACAAGAACAGGATTTCCTTTCTCCTCATCTTTGCTTCCCACAAGTATTCTAAGTCACCTTTGCTAACCTTCTCAGTTCCAAACAAGCTCACCGAGAGCTTGTTTGTTTTTAAAGGACTAGATTTGTGTGTGTTACACTCAGCCCTATCATAGGGAAGACCCTATGATGTTGGAAATGTCAGTAGTGGAAAAAGATGCATGTGGAATTCGTGGCAGATCCCACAGGGAAAGTCACAACACAGACTTCTGTTATTTTTGTTTGTTTGTTTTTTTATTTGTTTTTGTTATTTTTTTTTAACCAGGGAAGGACATGTCTTCAACGGATAGGTATACATCTTTATTATGTATACCAACTCTGCAAATTCCTTTTAAAAGAACTGTTCTTAGTAGAATATTAGACATAATAGTTTCTCATAGTTATCACTGTCTTCATTATTTCCCAGCTCCTTTAGTAATCCCTTCTAGAATTTCCTGGGGTTGACATTAAGCTTCTTGATTTATAGTTTCAAGAAGAAAAAAGGAAGAATTCTGGAAAGTTGGGGCATATTTTCATCTCCTGCTTCTTTTTTTTTAATATATATTTTTTAAGATTTTATTTATTTATTTGTCAGAGAGAAAGAGAGAGCACAGGCAGGCAGAGTGGCAGCAGAGGCAGAGGGAGAAGCAGGATCCCTGCGAGCAAGGAGCCCAATGTGGGACTCGATCCCAGGATGCTGGGATCATGACCTGAGCCGAAGGCAGCCACTTAACCGACTGAGCCACCCAGGCGTCCCTCATCTCCTGCTTCTTATGGTCTATTGCTCTATGGTGACTAAAAGCATTTCCACATCAAATCTTTCTTAAGCTGTGCTCTTCTGAACCTAGAAAAATTGGTTTACTTATATTTAGTTTATCTTATAATGGCATAAACCTAAAATTGGGTTAAAAAAAACCCAATACTTTAAAACTGTTCTTTTTGGTAGAGAAAATAGAATAGATGTTTGGTATTTCTGCCTTCTTTTTTACTCTGTCATCAAAGTACTTCACCCTCACCCAACGGTAAATATGACATACTATTTCTTGTTCATCTTTTGCTGATCAGAGTTCTTAGTGGTTATTAGAAAATAAGCTAACTTGGAAACTTCACCTCTTGGGCATTATTTTTTAAAATATTTTATTTATTTATTTGACAGTAAGATAACATAAGTAGGCAGAACAGCAGACAAAGGTAAAAGGAAAGGCAGGCTCCCCACTGAACAGGGAGCCTGACACGGGGCTCTATCCCAGGACCCCAGGATCATGACCCAGGCTGAAGGCATCTGCTTAACTGACTGAGCCACCCAGATGCCCCTTGGGCATTATTTTTAAAAATAACTCTTATGTACTGGGTCTTGGTAGAATTGGGGATGCTATTACCAGGTGACCATGTGCCTGTAGCTGCCTGTTGTGAACTGACTCTGGCAGACCCATTGGGTCCTAAGATCAGATGGGCCCAGCAAAACTCCATCCAAAGATGGAAATGGTCCATTAAAGATCCAGTGTAGGGAGAACAAGACTTAGGTTTAAGGGACAGACCCACCATTGATGTACCAGTATCCTTCTCTCAGTCCATGCCAAGGACCAAGTCAGGTTGGAGAAAACCAAGGGAAGATAGTCAGTGGTTGTACATGTGACTCTGGAGCTTGGGGAAGTTTGTCAGATATGTTTTGTGATCCACAGCAAGGCTTTTCTAAAATTCCTCACAATTAACATTCCTAAGTTGCCTTCTACCCATGTTGTGAACTCAGGGTCACTGAAGGCCAAGGTGACAGATATCAACGAGGATCTCACTAACTGTTGTAAGTTCCATCCTTCAACTATGACCTAACGCCTCCTGATTAGGACATGATCTGAGACCACTGACCCTTGGCAACTGGCCTTGGATTCACCTCCTCAGCTACTCCCTCTGCCACCCAGATAATACTTGAAGTTCACTCACCTCTTCACTGATCCCAACCCTGGGTTGTTCTCTATATCCTGAAGTTATTGCACTGCTTGGTTTTCGTCATGAAGTGACTGGGTCAAGGCTTCCTTCAAAGACTGAAAAAAGCCAAGCATTTTAACACTTCCCACAACTCCAATAAGTGAAGAGTAATCAAAAATCTCTCTTGAAACTTTGTTTAAATTCTCTGCTACAGATGTTTATCTGTTCCTCATTTCTGTGTACATAAAAACAAGCATAGACAGGGCTCCTTCAGTCAAGTACTATGCTGTGAGTGGTAAAAAATAAATAGATACTTCCAATATTGCACAATGCATAGTAGTCAGAGCTACCTATAGAGCAAAGGGCTCACTCCAGAAGCAGGAGGTTTCTACCCTTGGAACTAGTTGGACAAATGGGATAGGCAGGAATATTTTAGAGGTGAGGTAACCATTATACATTTGGGTACCGGTACAGGGAAAAGAGAGAAACCAAATGAAAGTCTTTGGTTCTAATACATAGAGGCCATTAGCAGAAGGGACTTGCCTAGCATAGGAACCATGGAGTGACTTAGAGAGTCTGGCCCAGGTTCTCATGCTGGCATGGGAGCCCACCCTGCACATGGTAAGCCCCCAGGAAAGAGTTTGTAATCTGCTTCTCCTTGTGCATGATCTCACCCAAAACCCATTTGCTTCAGCCCACCTTGTATTCCACTGTTGGCTCAATATACAAGTGTCTTTTACCTGTCTGTCACTATCCTGGACATATTCTGAGATTGAGTAGAAAAGATGGTCCTTTAAGTTTGGTGGAGAAGTCCCAAGTAAACAGATGTGGAGGGACGCCTTGGTGGCTCAGTTGTTAAGCGTCTGCCTTCGGCTCAGGTCATGATCCCAGGATCCTGGGATCAAGCCCCACCGGGCTCCCTCCTCAGCAGGAAGCCTGCTTCTCCCTCTCCCACTCCCCCTGCTTGTATTCCCTCTCTTGCTGTGTCTCTCTCTGTCAAATAAATAAATAAAATCTTAAAAAAAAAAAAAGATGTGGAAACAAAAACCTTTTATGAAGTACCACAAATGAAACAAGGAGCTGAGACAAAATTGGTGGGGTAATGGCCTCTGCCTTAGGTGATCAAGAAAGCTTTTCCCTGCTTCTAACCTCTTGACTCAATTCACGTTCTTGTTTTTGGAAGCTAAAACTTGACACAGTTCTTCTAACAAATGCCCCTAGCTTCCGATCTCATCTACACTATGCAATCCCCCCAATCTCACGAACGCGAATCATTGCCTAGTACACCATACTTCTGTGACCTCCCCTGCATCCTCACCCTGTGAGTCAGACCTGGGTCTGATCATTTAACCCAAGGCCCTGTTGATCAATATGTAGAACTGCCTAATCCAACCTGGGATTGAATCAAGACATTGGAAATATTCATTAGACAATGACTTTGACCTATCATTAGACAGAATTGACTTTGGAATCACTTTTTGAATTGTGAATTTCAGCCCCTTGTCTTAGAATCAAGGTGAACTGGAGGAATGAGGGCCTTCTTACCCCTGATTTACAAGAGTTTCACACTGGCCTCTGTGGTACTGAGCGCTCTGATGGAAACTGACCCAGAGCAACTTGCTGCAGCCAGTCAGTGACTGGAGCCCTCAAATCCATGTGTCCTTGTCTATAGCCATAGGCACTGGTCCCAGAGACTTCTCCACATGCCCCAAGCCTGATGAGTGTTCATCCTTTAGTGTTTACCACCCTCCCTTCATTGGCTCCCTTTTCTGTGTCATCCTTTCCCTATTAGATGCAGTAGGTGTTAGCTATGTATGTCCTATTAGTTGTATTAGATTTTCTATCTTCTTCCAGAACTACCCCTCAGTTTTACCAAGTATAGCTTTTCTCTCTCTGCCACTACTTTCATCCAGGTTGTCCTCCCATGCCTAAACTACTCAAGAGGCTCAGATGATTTCCTGTCCATGTCACTGATATGAGATTTACCCTAACACACAAAATGGGAGAACTTGGAGGAATGTGAAGAACCCCCTGAGCAGGGCAGTCAAGGCCCCAGAAGCCTACCTAACTCTCCTAATCGCATCTTCCAGGTGCCTCCACGAGCCCCACTTTCTACATGCTGTCCTGATTCTCCAGCTTTGCACGTGTTCCTTCTGCCTAGGATGACTTCAATTCTCTCCACCCCAACTTGGTCCACTTTGGGTCTTGTTTTGAGTGTTTCTATGGAGACCTCTTCTGCATCTTTAATCAGACCCTTCACCCACACTGTACCATTATAGCATTTCTCACAGAACATTCTAAGAACTGGCTTACATATTTTAAAAGATAGAGGGCCATATGTATCCATCCCTATATCCCTACTACTTTAGTTTTTGCCCAACCTGTGACCAGAGCTTAATAAAAATTGGATCAGTGAATCCAACTAAAGTTTGCCTTGGCTTCCATTTATTGGCTCCAATCCCTAAAACCATATGCAAAATGGTTCGTACATATTTAGAATGTGGGGATTTTGCTGCTTCCATTTTTACTGAATCATCAATATGATAGTTTGTGTCTCACGTTCTGTATAATTCCATACTGTCAACAGATAGGAAATGAAATTCAGACAACCAGTTCCATAACTCCTGAACCCTTAGCTAGATCCATGGGCACAAGAAAGCCCAAGGATACAGGTAAATGAAGGGTTTGTGGAGAGTTCTTACTGTCTGGGAGAACCTACCTCCATCCAAGAATGGAGTGATGGTGGTGAGGAGGCTAATTTCTTTACTTCCATCCTAGTATCAAGAGGCTTCTCTGGGAGCATTGGAATAATTTGACAAGAATTTCCTGAGTTTGGATAGGTGGGGGACAAGACTGAAGCAGGACGCACAATTGAGAAAGGTAAAGCAGCCTTGGTAGCAGGAGGGAAGGGTGCCTCAAGGTCAGTCTGCACCCCAGATTTATTGGGACTAGAGGTACAGCAGTTCTGGGGCCAGAAGTGAGAGAGACAGCTGTCTGGAGGTGTTTTGAAACCCACCCAAGAGTGTTTCTGCTCAAAGTCTGGAGAACTAAAGAGCAAGAATCTGAAACCCAGGGCAAAAGGAGAGGCTCAGCTGCTGGCCATTGAGAAAATGTGCCTGGTCCATCCCATAAGAAGTCTAGTCAAAGATGATGCCCACCAGGTAGCTCCATGGCCCTGTGGAGGAGCCCCAAGAAAGTCCACTCCAAACATCTGCCCCAATAGGAGAGCAAGGCCAGTTCTAGTAAGAAGTTTATGATCCCCTCATTGTCCTCTCTTGGTCCCAAACTTCAGGACAGGAACTGCCACCCAAACCAGCCCAAAGCTTAAGAAAGGGAAAAATTCACTCTCAGTCAAGTTTGGAGTTAGGGTTAATTTCTTGGTTTAGGTATTCTGGCTTCTGAATTAAACAGGCAGACCTAAGTCACCATAGGAAGAATCTTAAGAGTGAACAGAAACTCCATGAACCTATTGGAGTTTGCATCTAGATTGAAGGAAAAAAATGCCCCCACTAATTTCCCTGTACAGGGACATTGAGAACCCAAAAGTCAAAGTTTTAATGTCGTTAAGACATGAGTGACATTTACAGACTTTCTGAGCATCCAGCTTTTATCAAGTTTCCAAGGAATGTGTGACCAAAGGTTAGCATTTTTACTTTTCAGAGCAAGGAAATGAGCTGGAACAGGCTGATGTGTAGAGAGGACCCGAATAAATGTCTCTTGCTTTCATCCAGGGTATTGAGACCAAAGCCTTAGGGTTTTAAACATCAGGTATAAACATACAATCTATACCTGAAAAGATCAGATTTTATGCATGTTCACATTTTCTCCTAATGAGAAATCACAGGGCTATTGACGGATTTGATGCCTGGGGCTGTGGGGGGGGGTGTCTCCATAATGAGACTTCCCTGGTTTCTAAGCCATGGTCCCACTTGCACTGACCGCACCTGTCTGCATATGTGATGGACTGCAGACTTCATTTGTCCCGGCAGTGCTGATTACCATTGACAGGGTTGCAAACCCCAATGCCCTTGGGCTCAGGGAGGCAGGAGTATCCTTGAGAGCTTGGCCATCCTAGGGGAGCTCTGTCCTGTGCTTTACTGGCCTTGCTGAAGGCTGGGGACAGAAACCTTATACTGATGCATATGTCTCTGGTAACCATCTTGGTGGTTGTGGTAGTAGAAGGGGGAAGGTTATGCTGAAGCAGGGTGGGGTAGAAACCTAGTCCCAGAGTTGACTGTTCCACTCCTTCATTGGAAAAGGAGAGATAACCAGTGATACATATGATCATGACTATATATTTTTTTAAAGATTTTATTTATTTATTTAACAGAGATCCAAGCATTCTTAAGCAAGGTGGTCTTTAGCTTCCAGGTGTTTGAGTTCCTTCCAAACTTTTCCTTGTGATTGAGCTCCAGTTTCAAAGCATTGTGATCTGAGAATATGCAGGGAATAATCTCAGTCTTTTGGTATCGGTTGAGCCCTGATGTGTGACCCAGTATGTGGTCTATTCTGGAGAAGGTTCCATGTGCACTTGAGAAGAATGAGTATTCTGTTGTTTTAGGGTGGAATGTTCTGTATATATCTATGAGGTCCATCTGGTCCAATGTGTCATTCAATGCTCTTGTTTCTTTATTGATTTTCTGCTTCGATGATCTGTCTATTTCTGAGAGAGGCATGTTAAGATCTCCTACTACTAATGTATTCATATCAATATGACTCTTTATCTTGATTAATAGCTTTCTTATGTAATTGGCTGCTCCCATATTGGGGGCGTAGATATTTACAATTGTTAGATCATCTTGGTGGATAGTCCCTTTAAGAATGATGTAGTGTCCTTCTGTATCTCTAACTACCATCTTTAGTTTAAAATCTAATTTATCTGATATGAGAATCACTACCCCGGCCTTCTTTTGAGGCCCATTGGCATGAAAGATGCTTCTCCATCCCTTCACTTTCAGTCTGGGTGTATCTTTAGGTTCAAAATGGGTCTCTTGTAGACAACATATGGATGGGTCCTGTCGTTTTATCCAGTCTGCAACCCTGTGTCATTTTATGGGCGTATTTAGGCCATTCACATTGAGAGTGATTATTGAGAGATACGTTTTTATTGACATTGTGTTATCTTTGAAGTCTTTCTTTCTGTCGATTATCTCTATATTTCTGTTCAATGCTATTCTTAGGATTTTTCCTCTTTTATAGAACCCCTTTAATATTTCCTGCAGTGTCAGCTTGGTGGTTGCATAGTATTTTAAGCCTTGCCGGTCTTGGAAACTCTTTATCTCTCCATCCATTTTGAATGTCAGTCTTGCTGGATAAAGTGTTCTTGGCTGCATGTTCTTCTCATTTAGTGCCCTGAATATATCTTGCCAGCCCTTTCTGGCTTGCCAGGTCTCTGTGGACGGGTCTGATGTTATTCTGTTGGGCTTTCCTCTGTACGTAAGGAGCTTCTTTGACAGAGAGAGAGAGAGAGATCACAGGTAGGCAGAGAGAGAGAGGGGGAAGCATGCTCCGTGCTGAGCAGAGAGCCCAAGGCGGGGCTCGATCCCAGGACCCTGAGATCATGACCTGAGCCGAAGGCAGAGACGTAACCCACTGAGCCACCCAGGTGCCCCGATCATGACTATATTTTTTAATAAAAAGGACTTAACAGGCGTACCTGGGTGGCTCAGTGGGTTAAAGCCTCTGCAGTCAGCTCAGGTCATGATCCCAGGGTCCTGGGATGGAGCCCTGCCTTGGGCTCTCTACTCGGCGGGGAGCCTGCTTCTCCCCCTCTCTCTCTGTCTGCCTCTCTGCCTACTTGTGATCTCTGTCAAATAAATAAATAAAATCTTAAGTCCTTTTTTTAAAAAAAAATTTTTAACAGCATGGTGTCTTACATCTTTTCCACTTGCTCTTTGAATAAGTCCCATTATGCTTGGCTTGTGGCAAGAGCCCAGTCAATTTTTGCTGAAAGGTTGTCTTTCCTAGAGACAACTGAGCACTATATAAAGTGGGTTGGAACAATGAATCTTGGAACACTACATCAAAAAGTAATGATGTATTGTATGGTGACTAACATGACACAATAAAAAATTTTTAAAAAGTTTGGTTTAAACACAAAAAAAAGTGGGGTGATGGGCTACAGACACAAATTGAAATACAGCCCCCCTCTGGGGAGTACAGACAAGTAAATAAAATAGGACATGAGTGTGTGGTGATGGGGATGCATGGGCAGAAAGCACCCAGCCAGGATGGGCAGTCAGGACAGCTTCTGCAAAAAAGGGTAATGTCCAATAACACCTAAAGAAAGAGTGAGAGTGAGCTCGCCAGGCCAGTTGCAGGAAGAAAGGATCTGTTAGGGGGTAAGAGCATGAGCTGGGATGCATCCCAGGAAAGAACCAGGTATGCAGTAAGATTAGGACAAGTCAGGTAGAGGCTTAAAGGAGATTGGGGCTCAAACATTAGGAAGGCAAGTATGTACTGAATGGTATGGGGCTTTGGTTTATGTTTTAGCTTTCTTTATACCTGCTGCTTTGTCTTCTCCTTTATCACAGGTCCTGGAAGCCTGGGAACTACATTTCCCAAACTCTCTTGCCACCAGCATTCTGTGAGATTTAGATGCCAGAAATGAGGCAAAATCCTATTCTCCAGCAGATGATGGTGGTTACAGGGTTTGAGCAGATGTGGATTTTTGCAGCAAACTGGGGGCTCCCACACAGGAGGGCACCATTCCTCCCGGAAGATGTGGAGGAACTGGAAATCCAGCCAACCTGGGCTAGTGGCAAGAAGAAAATAAGGACGCTTACAAATGTAGTCGGCTAGAGGAAGACGAGGTCCTGAATGAGTACAGTGGCCATGGGAAGAGGGGAGAGGGCAGATGCAAGGTTCATGTGAGCTATAAAGTCTAAAAATAAAGGCACTGAGAAACACTATCCATAGAAGAATACAATTAGTATGGCCCTACTAAGAGTAGCAGTTGGTAAGATTATGTTCAAACAAATTGAGAGCCAGCTTTGAATTATTTCCCCTACATCTAAGTCCAAGAGCTGCTGGCTAAGTCTTTTAGAGGAAGTGAGATAAATTTCTTTGGTTCTCAAGGGATGAGTATGCTTCGGATAACCTCTCTCACCCTTCTTCCACCTTTAGCAAGCTTCTGTTGTATCTCTTCTATGTACAAGGTGCTCTGCTAGATGGTTGGACACATCTTACACAAGGTCAAGGCATTGTCAGCCACCTTCCTGGGGAATACAAGAACTGGCCACAGGTGGCCCAGTTAGAAGATGTCCAATGAAACCAGAATCTCCTGATGCTAAAGAGAAACAAGTACTCTTTCCACTGTCTTCCATGTTGCCTCCAAGTATGAGTGTCACTGGAATGTTCACCAGTTAGATGTGTGTGCGTTGTTCCAAGTAGATCAGTCTGGTTTGGAAGGTGTAGAGAGTGGAGAGGCTCATTGGGGTGTCCCAGTAGAAAGTACCTGCACTGTTGTTGTAAGAAAACTATTCATTCTCCTCCCACAGCAGCTTTGGTCTATCCTATCTGAAATTCTGCACTTAGAAACATATTTCTTCGGGCTACTTATTTTTATGAAGAACTCTTACAAGTTAATATGACAAAGGCCAGGAAGGTAACACAAAAATGTGCAAAGATCACAAACAGATATTTTGCATTAATCAAAGGACAAAGGAGATCATAGATGTGGTCCACCCCAGTCAACCTGGAATGCAGGGTAGAAAATGGATTTAGAAGAGTACCTGGATGATAGCCAGTGGTTCCTTTTAATCCTGCAGATTCCTTCTAGAAGAGGGCTTTCACTAAACTCTCCCTAATTCCTGCCTTGTATGTACTGGGACAAGATGAATACATCCACATACAAAACATTTTTTTCCTCCAGTAAATATCCTGAACCTCCTTTCTGGTAGCTTTAAATTTTATATCATAGTGAAATACACATAAAATTTGTGGTGTTATCCATTCTTAAGTGTATAGTTCAGCGGCATTAGAGACATACATTCCCATCACCCATCCACAACACTCTTTTCATCTTGCAAAGCTGGAACTTTGTAGCTGTTATATCATTCTCCATTCCTTTCTCCCTCCAACACCTGGTCTTTTACCATTCTACCCTCTATATCTGAAGCTGACTCCTCTAGGAATCTCCTATAAGTGGAATCATATAGTAGTTACTCCTGGGAGACTGACTTATTAGCACACTGTGTTCAAGATTTCATCCATGTTGTAACCAGGTCAGAATTTCTTTCCTTTTCAAGGCTGAGTAATGTTCCATTGTATATATATATACCACAGTCTGTTCATAGACATATTGTTTTCCCTTTCTGGCTATTTAGAATAATGCTCTCATGAACATGGGTGTACAAATACGTACTCAAAACACTGATGGCAGTTCTTTTGGGTTTATACCCAGAAGTGGAATTGCTGGATTGAATGATAATTATTCTTAATTGTTGAGGAACCACCATACTGTTTCCCATAATGGCTGCAATATTGACATTCCCACAAACAGTGCATGAGGATTCAGATTTTTTTCACATCCTTGCCAACACTTGTCTGTTTTGTTCTTTTTTGATACCAGCCATCCTATCAGGTGTGAGATGGTGTATTCTTGGGGTTTTGATTACATTTCCCAAATGGTTAGTGGAGTTGAAGGAAATAACAGATAAGAGCAAAAATAAATGGAGAGAAAAGGCAGTAGAATGAAACTAGAGCTGGTTTTTTGAAAAGATAAACAGAATTTAAAAAACGTCAGCTGGACTAAAAGACTCGGAAGCAAAAATGGAAGAAGGAACATTTGAATTAATAACACAAATAATCAGGATCATAAAAAAAAAACTATGAGCAGATACATGCCAATAAATTAGGTAACCTACCAGAAATGGGTGAATTTCTTGAAACATAATTTACCAAGACCTGAATCATGATGAAATAGAAGATCTGGACAGACCACCAGTAAGGAGATTGAATCAGTAACAAAAAAATCTCCCAACCAAGAAAAATCCAGGATCAGATTGCTTTACTGGTAAATTCCATCTAACATTTAGAGGGCAATTAATACCAATCTTTCCTTAACTCTTCCAAAAAAAAAAAAATACGGTATGGTACACTTCCAAACTTACTTTACATGGCCAGCATTTCCCTGATACCAAATGTTAGAAGAAAATTATAGGCCGATATCCCTGATGAACATGGTTGCAAAAATTCTGTGATCCCCTTCGGTATAATATCATTATCAGAAAAAGTCAGATTAACATCCAAGAAGAATTTAAAAGCTAATTTCAATCTTCAGTGTAGTCTCCCGAGCACTGCTGAGTGAGGATCCCATTCATAGCACACCACAAATCATTATAAAATTTGTTCTCCAGTTAGCTTATCTACATTTTCCCACAGCCCCACACCCAACCAACAGCTGTGCCCAATCTTCCTTTATTCTGTCAAACTTTTCCAAAATAATCTTATAAATCTCTACCTGTGACATATCCTCTGTTATCCCTAATCCACACTGTACCTTCTCACCTACCTCTGACTCTTCAAGACCTAGTCCATCCTCTCTGAGCCCAAGCCCATCTGTAAGAAGGAACTAACTCATCTTCTTCCTATTTCCCACAGTTTTTCAAGATAAAACAAGAGAACATATATGAAAAGTCCTTGTCAATTGAAAAATGCTACAAAAGTAATTTAGCATAAGATTTCGTAGTTTTAGGACATATAGTTATCCATTCCAAGTTTTTTAACTTATAAGGGAAAACACAATAACATCCAAAACTTGAAATAAGTGTATTATGGTATCCAAAAATGTATTTTGTGATCCAAAAACAAGTGAAGATTCTGAGACAGCTGGGCTCCTGACCAAGGGCCATGTGTTTACCACCAAGCTCAAGAGATCTACCTAGTACCTCTGGCTAGTGTGCTCTAGAAAAGTGAACATCTCTAAATCCCCCTCGGGCATTTTAATCAGAGCTCTGGCTCACAGACCAAGAGGAAAGCTGTCTTACATTGAGTGTCTGAAACACTGAAATGAGGCAAATCTGTCTCAAAGGGGAAATAGTTTTGGGGTGGTCAAGGGGACAAACGGAAGAACTTGAATTCTTATAGTAGACACAAAGTCCATATTTCTAAACATCTTAACTCATCTAAACATCTAAACATCTTACACAACTTGAGGATTCTCCATTTTACTGAAGATGAAACAGAGGCTCCAAGAGCTAAAATAATTTTTCCAAGGACACGGGGCTGGTAAATGGTAGAGTGGGCTATTTAACTCCAGTCTACCTATTCTGAAGAGCATAGTCTTTAGTTCTGTTCCCTCCCTGTGAGGGGAGAACGAATTGTCTCTTTTCCCTCCTGCCCTTTGTCCCCCTGACCCAGGAACCCTCATGATTCTGAGGAGGGCCATTTCCATAATAGAAAGTGTTCTCAGGCTGAGTTTTTTCAATGACTCCAAGTATCTCTGAGCTCATAGGCACATCATATAGCCTCTTGGAGCCTCAGCTTCCTCATCTGTAAAAGGATACAGGTTTGTGGTATAAAACCATAGACCATATATATTAAGCCTATGGGTCAACCTTTGTGGTATTAAATTTTTCAGTAAGGTTAGAGAAAACATTTTTAATGTGTGAAAAGAATTATATTTTTAACATTCTGGTGCAAGAATTATACTTTATTTAGATATGAAAATAGCCTCATTTTTCCTGGTTAGGTAATTAATAAAAGCCCATAGCTTGAAAAATGCCAAAGAATATTTAGTTGTTTAGGAAAATTTATAAATATTATGGACTTGCTAATAATAAAACCCTGAGTTTGAGTCCAGTTCCAATACTCACTAGCTATTGATTTTAGGCAACTTCCATAACTGCTAAAAATCTGAAAAATAAGCTCAGATGAGATTTAATGTGCTAAAGTTTCCAGTTCAGAACTTGGCACACCGTAGGTGCTTACTAGTGATCTTAAATGGGTAGTTTATTCCAAAAACCCAGTGATCAACCATTCCAACACCTGGATCTAAGATTACAAAGGGGTGGCTATGTATTCTTCAGCATATAAAAAGGTCCTGTTAATCATACACACAACTACTCTATCACATATCTTTTCTTTGTTATTTCTGCCAGTGCTATAGTCTGAGATCGACTAATGGTTCCAGATTTGTCCATTTCAAGAGTCTTCTACCAGTGTCCTTGTTCCACTCTGACCCTCCTCTGAACAAGTTGTAGTAAGCAGTCTCCAAAATGACCCCTAATGATCCTTGTGTCCTGATATCAATACTCTTGTATGGTCTCCATTCACAGTATGCCAGAGCTGAAACCAGCTTGTATCACTGGGAGACTATGATGGTAGGGACTGTGTGTGACTTCCATGCTAGGTGATAAGGACATTGCAGCTTCTACCTGGGTCTCTTGAATTGCCTACATTTTGGTGCAAAGCATTTGCCATGTTGTTTGGTTACCCAAGCAGAATGGTGGACACTCAGGTGTAAAGGAACAGAAACCTTCCACGGACAGCCAGCACCAACTTGCTGGCCATGGCCATGGGAATAAATAGAATAACCAGTTCTTCCCATTTTCCTGAGGCTTTCCTGAATGCAGCCCTGGAATGTCTACATCCTTGGAAACCCCTCCATCCCATGCAAAGCAGAATGGTTGCTTTTACCCTATGCGTGAGTCCCCTTGGGAGTAGATCCTGCAGATTCCACTGACCTCTTCTCGACCCTCCGGAGAAACCCGGAGACAGAACTGCCTGGCCAGGCCACTTCCAAATTTCTGATCCTCAAACTGTGAGAAATGATAAATATTTATTTTATGCCACTAGGTATTGGAGTAATGTGTTATGCAGAAATAAGAAACTAACAAACAAGTCACATTTTTGGAACAAGTTGAATATAACTCAAAACAATCACCTATCATTGGGCATTGCACAGAGGCCAGTGGGGTATTGAAAGGTATTCAGGCTCATTTGTTCTGAAATTTCATATTGTGGCCCTTCTTACAAAATATTGTTAATACCAGCCTCTCATTCCATTAAAATAAAATCCTTAAACACACAGTTCACTTGAGTGTGTGAGGGATTACAGTACTGAAGCATAGACTCTCTTCTATCCAGGAGTCTATGATTTTGCAGAGATGGGAGTTCTCGGAGAGCTTCTCTGGCCTTACCCAAATCTTGGAAGGTGGAGGAGTTGGGTGGCGGCCTTCCCAGGTTGGGAGAACAGTAGGAAAAATGACACTGAGTGCCTGGAAACTGGGAGGCGGGTGATGCACAGATGTGTGGTCAGGCAGGATCTGCACCTAGCAGATCTTGCACCTGCCAAACAATGTGTTCTCACAACACTGACCCCCAATTTCTCCGGCTACTGGTAGCCTTTTCTTTAGCTGCTGTTGGGAACAATTTTCTAGTGCGGACATGCATGTATGTATGAGAACCGTACACAGTTGTGGCTTGTTGGAGTCTTGCCTAAGTAGCTGACCCTTGGACCTCTGTTTGATCATGATTTTTACATTGTCCAGCAGCCCAGACATCCTGAGGGTGTGCTGTAGAAACTGCAAAGATGAACAGGGGAAAAAAGATATGCTTGGTTCCCAGGCCAGATTAGATTTCATCATGGGTATGGAAACCAGGTCCTAGTCAAAGGTCCAGTCTCCAGACCAGGCAGTGAGATGCGGACACGTGCTCTGTGACAGTACACTAAAAACTGATTCAGTGCCAACTCTGTTCTCAGACCACTCTAGGTGCCTTGCATGTATCATCTCAAGCCCCCCTGTTCTTACACTTGCACGTCCCACTGTGTAGTAGAAAGAGCTGCATTTGGAATGGCCATCCTGTTACTAATGAACTGTGTGGCCCGGGATGGGTGAATGCTGGAAACAAGAAGCAGCTTGGTTGGAGGTGAAAATTTAATACACGTAAAGAGTTGTTACCCACATACACTTTGCAGATGCTGGCTCATGGTAGAATCACATTATATTGATTTAGGTCTATAGCCAAGGTTATACAGTGATAACCTTTTGACTCCCTGCTGCATTAAAAAAACAAAAGACCAAAACAACCTGTTTCTTAACCTATGTTAAATCTCCAGCTTAAAAAGAAAACCACTTCATCGCCAACCATCTGCCTCAACCAAAAAGAGGCCAAAAAATGCAGTCTTTTAGCTGGAATGAAATCTGTGTTCTCAGCAGGTAGAAGGGAAAATGGGATAAGCAGCTAGCAGTTTCTACCCCTGGTGGATGAGGTCAAAGATCGTTTCAACAACAATACTTAGTGTTTTGTGATCTTTCAGGAGTATAACATGGTGGGCTCAAAATTCCTATTTCTGGTAGTGAGCATGTGACTGGTATCTAAGTAAAAATAATATTTTTTGGGAACTTGAGGAATTTGTCTATGGGATGAACATGTGCATTCAGAGCTGTGGATTTCTCCTAGAATGGCCGCTGCATAAACTTCGTCCTGTCATCCAGGGTGACCATCCTCTCCTTACAGAGCGGTAATGGGCTAGTCTATGCCCACCCAATCCTATTCCCCTATGTAAGAACACACAGCATAACCACAGTGTAGTATGAATGGCTTAAGATCTCCTAAGTCCGGACTCCCATGAGGACTGACCTGGTGGTGTCCACCGCTCTGCCCTTCGCCTAACAAGGCCACTGGCAAGTAGTGAGGGCTTGATAAGTACACATTGAATTAAATGTCCATTTTGTCTCCTGAACTAGGTTTTTGTTATTGACCAGCACTATGCCTGGCACAAAGCCAAGTACTCAGGGAATAAGCAAAATGCATGAATGAGGGTGAAACTACATGAACAAGGAAGTAAACAAAACCAACAAATACCCTTTTATGTTGGGATCATCATAACTTCACAGATATTAACCCTAAGAAAAGTGAAGGTTTTCCCTAACAAATGCTTTAAACTGGCAAGTGATGGGGATGGGATTAAGATTTAAACCCAAGAGGTGGGTTAAAGCCTCTGCTTTCGGTTCAGGTCATGATCCCAGGGTCCTGGGATCGAGCCCCACATCGGGCTCTCTGCTCAGCGGGGAGCCTGCTTCCTCCTCTCTCTCTCTCTCTCTCTGCCTACTTGTGATCTCTGCCTGTCAAATACATAAATAAAAAATCTTTAAAAAAAAAAAAAAAAAAAAAGATTTAAACCCAAGAATGACTGGCTTTAAATGTCATGCCCTTGACTCTGAAGATTTTTTTGGCTGAGATCTTAAGACCCTAAAATGTGGATTCTAAACGTGTTTTGTGTTTTTTGTTTTTTTTCTTTGTAAGAACATATCTTACGTTTAAAAGCCCCTTGACTAGTCTAATATTTGCTCAACTTCCAGTATCTGCCTTGGGAAACTTTCCAGCTAGAAAGGGAGTTGAAATTCTTTTGTGTAGAGCAAGACTATTTAGTAACAGAAAGATGCAATTAACAGAATATTACACTCTTGCAATTGCCCCGGCATGTCCCCCCTTCCCCCCAGGAAAAACTGGTGCAGCAATTACTAGGGTTGAAGGATCTATCCTTACTCTCTCTAGAGCCCAGGGGCAATGGAGTTATTTTCTGCAAGAGCACAGATGATTCCTTTATGCTTGTCCTGTGAGCCAAGCAGACCGACCATTCACAATATCAAGTTCAGGGGCCCCTTACAGTGACCTCTGAGTACCAAGGTCAACACATGCTTGCTCCCTCTGAATGCATTTATTATGGTGGATGCTGCAATTTAGAAGGTCTCTCAAAGGTCCTGATTTCAGAGCGTATGTCTCTGCCATCCTTGGAACTTATGGTCCTTCAGCATCATTAAGGATCCCAGGATAGCCAAAATATAATGGGTTGCTGGGAAGCTTACACTATGAGGCCATCTGGAATGCGTTTGGAGCCAGGACCCACCTGTGATGCATTAGGCCCCAGCCCCAGAACTGGCTCAGAGAAGAGGAGCTGCTGCGGCCTGCTCGCTGAGGAACCTGGGGGAGTGAAATCGGAGAAGGGTGATTTTGGAGCTCAGAACTTGCCAGGATCTTTGTGTCTCCTGAGAGCATGCAGGCAGGCTGTCTGCCGAAAGGGTTTAAATTTTCCACATTGTGGAAGCAGAAAATGGCTACACATAGAGATGGTTTGCCTTTTCCCAGACAATCTGGTGATAGAATTGCCTTTCAAATGCACCACTGAGTGAAAGGTGGTGGAGCCTGGCATGTTGGACCTAAGGATTGAAGGTCAAGTAACCTCAGTTCTTGGCTCTGACTCTAGGGTGATCAGTTCCTCAGTTTCCTCATCTGGCTTACAATAGCCACTGTCTTAGTCTGCTCAGGGTGCTATAACAAATACTACAGACCGAGTAACAAATGACAGATGCTTATTTCTCCTAGTTCTGGAGGCTGGGAAGTCAAAGAGCAGGGTCCTGGCAGATTTGGTTCCTCGTGAGAACCTACTTTCTGGTTTACAGATGGTGCCTTCTTGCTGTGTCCTCAAATGGGAATATGAGGGTAGGGTAGGAGAGAGACCTCTAGTCTCACTGTTCTTATCATGGGGGCCCCACTTTTATGACCTCATATAATCATAAGCAGAAGAAAAAATTCGCAAATAGCTAAATAATGCCAGTTTTCTATCTGTGTGCTATTGCAAATAGAAATCATTTGACGCTCCTATTTCTAATTGGATAAATACATATTCTGTACTGGAACCAAATAACTGAGAATATCTCCATTCCTGAAACATCTAAATTTGGTACAATTAATCATTGACCACCTATGTGGTGAATTTTATCTTCTAAAAATATATCAAATATTTTCAAAGTGGGGGCAAATGATAAAACCCATAAAAATACTTGGACTACATTTTAATATACCCAAAAATTACCATTGTAAATCTTGGGGTGCCTCAGTGGCTCAGTCAGTTAAGCCTCCAACTCTTGATTTCAGCTCAGGTCATGATCTCAGGGTGGCGAGGTCAAGCCTCATGTTGGGCTCCGCACTGGGCGTAAAGCCTGCTTAAGATTCTCTCTCTCTCCCTGTGCACCCCTGATCCCTGTGCTCCAAACAAACAAACAAAAACAAAGGGCTAACTTAGAGCATTATGCAATTGCAGCATAAGCCAAAGGAGGCAGAAATTAATTCTGGCGTCAGGGGTGGGGGTGGGGATCAGCGGTGGTGACCTTGAACTGGAGCTTGTGGGGTTTCCACAGAGGAGACAAGGTGTTTAGGACAGCGTAGGAGAAAAGGCAGAGAAAGAGCTCCACACAGCTGGTGCCCACAAAAATCAAGAGTCGGGTGGAGAACTGTGTTGTTCAGACCTGTTCTTAGGAGGAAAAAAAAAAATGTGAGAAACAACAATCATTGGCAGGCATGGCAGGTGTTGTCCAAGCAGTTGTTCCCAGGATCCTGAACGGGAGATCGAGAGCAAGGATGCATACATATGACCCTCACTTTAACCTGCTGGAAAGTCTATAAGAAAGATCTGGTTGGGCAAGGTGCTGCAGGCATCCTGCAGGCTACCTTAAGACCACACAGACAACAGTGGTGTTGGGAAATAGAAGTTTCTATTCCCTTTAGGAAGAATACTCCTGTATCTGTTTTCTCTATCCCGTCACCTCCAAAAAGAGTGATCTAATCTAGCTTTCCCCAACTGGACCACTTACCAGCATGTAGTAGTCCAACAATTGACCCTTCTTGGGGCAGAAAATAAGGAGTGCTAAAAATCTGAAATTCAAAGAAGGGACTTCAGTTTCTGTGTCCACTCTAGTTATTTGAGCATGACCTAAATGTGTGACATGAGAAGAGCAGAATTCTCAGAACTTTGGCTTTTTCGTGGCATTCACAAAAGGTTTCTATTCTTTTACTCACTCATACTTGAAAACTAGATAAGGTTTATAACTGGAGGTTCTGAAATGCTCTTCTACAGTGTTTGTATTTTGTATTGTTTGTATTGCCTAGAGTGTCAAATTCAAAGACTTATCATGAGTAACATCATTCCATGTATGTCTTCATAGCAATATGAATAATTGGAGAAGGGGTATTACTGCGAGTGGTTAATCAGGAAAGTGGTTAGATTAACCTAATGATTCAGCAATATCCATCTCTATCTAGACAGTGGAGTACTAGGCTCAAACTCTTTGGAAATTCAAGGAGGAACAGACAGTAATTGGTCTGGAATGCCATGGGAAGGTTAGAGTCAAGGATGGTAGAGGAACTTCTAACTGGCTTATATGGGTGGGTAGTGGTAACAACATCAAATCCCTCTTCAGAGAGGTGGGCTCTGGGGATGAAGAGGTGTTGTGGATTTTGTTTGCACCAAACTGAGCTTAGACCTTGTGGACTAACCTCCAAACTGGAACAATCCAGCAGGTATTTAGGTACATGGATCTAAAGCTCATAGGGGTGATCGGGATACTGGTTGGAGCCCTGTGAGAAGGAGAACGATCTCCTTCATTCTATCAACAGCTGAAACTGCTTTTCATCCAGAAATCTGGCCAGCGTCCTAGAGAAAATTTGGTAGTGGGTCGGATATTATCTTCAGATGCCCAGAAGAGAAGAAAATGTGAAAATGCCAGTAAAAGAAGTTCTAAGCCTTGTTCTTACAAGATTTCATGTGTTAGCTGTCCTTGACTTTGCAAAACCTTGTATTAATGCATGTCTGTTCTTTCTCTCGATAAAGGCAATTATATTTTAATGCATTAGGTTGGGATATTGCCCCAAATGCGGGCAATGATGTGCAACTCTAACTGAAAATATGCAGCCCCACCTGGCCTAAAACAACCGTGCCAGGGATCACGTATTCATAGCAAGGGTTCTGTATGGAGCAGGTTCTCCACCCAGTGTCCCAGTGATCTAGGGAAAGGATATACCAGGTCAGGGGGAAACCTGGACATTATTTAGGGAGGTGAGGAGGATAAACAGGATTGGTCATGTGGAGATTGAAACACAAGGACGGAATTTGGAAACTCCAGACTCTGCTTTTTTTCTGGCCAGACTTAAAGGGTGGCCAATTCCCTTAGCCCACAGCTCCTTCAACATCTCCAGCCACTGTAGGACCTTCAACATCTCCTGGCAGGGGCTGGCTTTGGCTGAGTCAACATTTAAAGAAGACATTTGAGTAACATCAGGGTAGTTTTAGGTGCTTGGAACATTAGTTAAGGTTCTTTTGGCTGCAGACCAACTAGCTCTGGTTTAAGTCTAAAAGCAGCTTTTTCTTTCTTCCTTACTTTCTTTCTATTTTTTTTTTTTAAAGAATTCTGGGATAGCCAATGGACTCCAAGAGAAATTAAGAAAGTAGCAGAATGAGGTAAGAACAAGGATTTTTCCAGGGACCAGCAGGATTTCATAGACCTTTTCTGGAAGCCCTTCAGTGAAACGGGCTCCCAATTTCTAGGCTCCAGACCTTGGGTGAAATTCTCAAAGGAGAGAATTTGGTACATTTTGACTAGCTATGGCCAAAGGTGATAGGGAGATAAAATATCAGTATGGCTTTCCATGGCCCTAAGCTGTGGATCTGTAACCTCTTTTGTAGCATAGGAAATTGACTGGGGAAACATTCTACCCAGTGTCTACCACACTGGGGTAGTGACATCAGCTGGATTGCCCAGGATCAAGACTTATCAGTCACATAATCCCATGACAACAAACAACATTGCCATGATACAAAACTTATTTTTCACTCACAGTATGTGCTGGCTTCAGATAGGCCGTGGCTCCATTCTGGGTCATGTTTTGGGTCAGCTGAAACTGCTTTTGTGTGTCTTTTTATGCTGGAATTCAGGCTAAAGAAGCAGACCCTATCTGGGATATGCCATTCTTAGAAGGTTGAACCACAGAATAGCTTTTCAAGTTTCTGTGTGGACAGGAGTATGTCCCTTTCTCTCACATTCCGTAGGCTAAATCAAATCATAGAGCTATGTGTGATGTCTGTGTTACAGGGAATTACAGCCCCTCCACTAGGGAAACATTGTATATCCATGGCAACAGGTAGATCTGTATAATCTTTGATATGTGTAATCCCTTACTAGGAGGGGGGTGAGAAACTGGGTACGAGGATACCATCTACTGTAAGTGACTGAGATCTTCAATATCAAGTCAGTCTAGCTGGTACACAAGACGTGACCTGATTACTAAACCACCTTCCTGGCCTATGCCCGCCTCTCCTAATGCTCTCATTGTCTGGTTTCACTACAAGTTACTGACAGATAACCTATCTGGTAGCCCTATTTATCTCCATTATGAGCTTTTCAACCAGACTAACCCTCTAGTGTAACACAAGTGGCAGCTAATAAAAGGAAATGCCAAGTAGGTTCATCACACTGTTTAAATGGTCTCTATCTTTGCCAGCTTTCTGTCTAGTTGTTACATCAATTATTGAGAGATGAGTTTTGAAATCTCTGCAATGGTTACTTTTATGTGTGAACTTAACTGGTCCATGGGGTACCCAGACATGTGGCCAAATGTTATGGGTGTGTCCACAAGAGTGTTTTTGGACAAGATCAACATTTGAGTTGTTAGCCTGAGTAGTTTGCTCTCCCTGATGTGAGTGGGACTCATCTAATCAATTGAAGACCCAAATAGAACCAAAAAACTGAGTGCGTGGAAACTTTGTCTCCCTGACTATTCAGCTTGGACATTAGTCTTGACATTGGACTACAGCTTATACCATCAGCTGTCCTGATTCTCAGCCTTCAGACTTGGACTGGAACTATACCACCGGCTCCCCTGGGTCTCCAACTTCACAGTTGTAGGACTTCTCAGCTTTCACAATCATGGGAGCCAATTCCTTACATAAAATTTATTATAATTATAATGCACTTTTTAAAGGAGATATATATATATATACACATATACAGACACACACACACACATATATATGTGTGTGTATATACATATATGTGTGTGTGTGTATGTGTATGTGTATATATATATATACTATGTGCGCACACACACATATACACACACTTCCTATTTCTTTCCTCTGGAAGACCCTAATTAATCTCCAACTATAATTGTTTAATTCTTTCTCCTTTCATTCAGTTTACTCAATTTTAAAATGTATTTTGGAGTTCTGTTTTTAGGTGCATACACATTTATAACTTATATTTTCCTGACCTATTGATGCTTTTATCATTTTGAAATTACCCTCTTTGTCCCTAATATTTTTTGTCTCTATTTTGTTTGAGATTAATAAAACTACTCCAACTGTCCTATGATTACTGTCTGCATGCTTTGTCTTTAAAAAAAATTCACCTTATTGGTATCTATAAATTCAAGATTTAAGGATAAATCTTACTTTTTCATCCCTTCTGACAATGTATGCCTTTGATTAAAATATTTTATTTACATTTAATGCCCTTATTGATAAGAATCTGCCACTTTGCTATATTCCATTTGACTTTTTGTTCCTCTTTCTCTTCATTTCCTTCTCTTGTGTTATACAAATATTTTGAGTGTATCATTTTAATTACTCTGATAGTTTAAATGTACTTCTGAGATATTTTTCAGGGCTGCTTTAGAAATTTCAATATTGACCTTTCGTTTATCACACTCTAACTCAAGTTAATGCTGACTTTATTCCTGAAAAAGATAGTTGCTACTTGGATCAATATAGCTTCATTTCCTTTCCTTCCCTTTTTTTGTACTAGTGTTCTCATAGATATAACAACTACATAGGCTATAAACATGATAATATTGAATTATAGCTATCGCTTATGTTGTTTAAAGAAAAAAAGCAAAAATAGTGGATATTCTGGTGCTCTCCACTTCTTACTATGGATCCAAGTTACCACATGATGTCATCTCCTTTCAACCTAAAGGACAGTCTTTAGTATTTCCTGTAGGGGAATTGTTCTGGCTATTGGCTATTTTAGTTTATTTGGAAAGTGTCTTTATTTCACTTTCATTTTTGAAGGATGGTTTTGCTGGGTATAGAATTCTGATTTTTTTTTTTTTCCTTTCAACACTTTGAGTATCTCATTTCACTGCCAATTGGTTGTTTGGGTTTTTTTTTGTTTGTTTGTTTGTTTTTGGGGTTTTTTGCCAATATAGAATGAGTTTTCTATTAAGCAAGATTTCTCTTTGCTTTGGTTTTCAGCAATTAAACTACATGTCTAGGTGTGATTATCTTTGTTTTCCTTTTTGCATTTCACTAAACTTGGATCTTTAAGTTAATGGTTTTTCATCAAATCTGAGAAGTACAGAGCATTATATCTCCAAATATATTCTTCCATCTTTTTCTATCTCTAACTTCCTAACTCCATTATACATATATTGCTACACCTGACATTTTTGTGTAAATACCTGACACTTTGATGATTTTTCTTCTTTTCCTATCCTATTGGAATAATTTATATCCATCTTCAAATTCATTGATTATTGAGCACATCTGGTGAATTTTTCATTTCAACTTTATTTTGCAAGTTAGCATTTCCATTTGGTTCTTTCTAAAATGTATTTTCAATTTCTCAGGTTCCCTGTTGATTTATTAAGATATTTTCCTTTAATTTATTAAACATAGCTTACATATTTATAATGGCTGCTTTGGAGTTTTTATCTGGGAAATCTAACATCTGGATTCTCTCACCCACTGTCAGTTCTGTATGGGTTGGGGAATGCATTTAAAGTTTCAGGCAATTCTCAAGTGTACCTTGGCTTTAAATTTTTACCAGGCTCCTTGGTCTCCCCTATGCATATGTAGTTTTCTAGACAGAAGAAAAGTGTGGAAAAGCTTATCTCAGCTTTTACACGACTGTCTCCTTTCCACAAACTCTCCATAAAATTTCTGAATGGTCTGTCACTCATTCCAAGTTGGAATGGCAACCTTGGTCTTACACAGCTGTGGGCTTTCCCCATCTATTTCCAATTAAGTCTGCCATTTTAGCTGGCAAAGCCAAAAGTTTTTGCTTCCTGTCCCTACTTGAATTAATTGCTTCTGGCAGTAAAGCTGTAGGATTTTGCAGTCAATCCCAGGCTGATGAAGCTACTGTTCTTCCTACTACTCTGGTGTGAGGAAGGGAGGGAGGGAGCAAGGAGCAGACCCAGGCAAGAGACCACAAGAATAAATGCTTCTCAAAAATTTTTTTGTCTGCCATTAGTCAACACCTGGTGAACTGAAATGATTGTTTTTGACAGTTTTGTCCAGTTTTATAGTTCTTGGTTGTAGAAAGGAAACCCCAACCTCTTCAGCTACCATTATTGAAGGTCGTCCTCTGCTTCCTTCTCTTCAAACACAAGATAGTAATACCTACCTTAGATTTCTGAGTGTGAAATAAGATCACCTATGCCAGTACCGTAATATTTCATGATTATTCTGACTTACTAAGGCACGGTGAAGGCACACTATTGCAGACCTAAAAGAAAAATTGTATCTTCTTTCAGACAAATTAATCCATTCAGAGATGGTTTCTACTAAAAAAAACTCTTAAGAGGTTACCTGTCAGGGTTTCCAATACCAAACTTGACTGAACATTGAGTATAAAAATCTTTGTTCAGTATCTGAGAGAATGGATATATGGCTGTAAACGTTCTCAAAGTGGATATAAAGAAAATGCTCTTTTGGCATTTTGGAAAAACTTTATCATAGATAATTTAGTAATGACAATGATACATAGCTGCAACTATTTTAAATTTTGCCAATATTATCTTTTGGATCAAAATTTCAACTTGTGTACTAGCTTAAACAGACATTACAGAAATGGGAATGGAAAAAAATAGAGCGCAATGCAGTTAATAAGTGAATGTTCTGAATTACATCTTTAATGAAAATGCCATGATGTATGGTTAGGGAAAATTTTTAAATAATGTTAGACTTTGAATAATGCAGTAAAATTGATAGGTAGTGATTTAGAAGGGTTCATTGAAAAATGAAAAAGCAATGGATGTCTTCAGCATTGAGAGCTCTATTTTATGGCAAACTTTATCATCAATTCTTAAATTATTTACATTTTAAAGTTAAAATATAATTAAATATAAATTTAAAAATCCCTGTGATTACTAATCAGCCTGGGCAATTTCAGCCATAGGACCAGGGTTAGAAGCAGCCTATGTTTTCAATGTCTCTATATTTGAGCTTCAACTCAAGGAAGCTGCTACCAACTTGATTGTGATCTTATGAACTTCACACTTACTTTGGGCCCTAAGATGTGCTAGTTCCTTTCTTTCAGAATCTTAATCTCTCAGAGACAAAAATTCACAAAAATGACTAGTGTAAAAACAACCCAAGGAAAATATCACTAGTTGGGGAAAAAAACATCAATTACCTTCTAAAACCCAGTATCTGGACTTCTATCCACCTTTTTGAGAATGGTTCCTTTCTTGTCACCTCATTTTATTATAGCATTTATCCTGTATTGATTTCCCCCCACACTAGACCAGGAACAATTCAAGAGTTGGGATTATTCCATGTATATAATGGATTACTAGAACTTTCTACAGCACCAGATAAAGAAGAGATGCTTCATAATTCATAAATGATTAAATGCCTATTCATTCCTTTTAGAAGCTCTGATTCTGGCAACATTAAGAACTACAATAAAACCAACTCTCACTAAAATTCTTAGAAACTGGATCAAGAATGACAACTAGATTTGTTTCATAAGAGAAAAATCCTATGTCAGAAACAAAGAAAAATTATAAAAGTCACTGATTATGTAGTTAGGGCATTTAACACAGGGGTTAACTGCCATGGGGTTGGAGGGGTGAGAGGTGGAAAAGGTGGAAAATTGTTGGCACCAACACCTCTGCATAAAAGTGAGCCTTGAAAAGCTGCAACATTAGTTTAAAAATGCTGTAAAAGTAGTATACCTACTAGAAAAGGGAGAGGGCAAGAAAACTTGCTTCCCCTACCTGGACTCTGATTGGGAAATATTCTCCCTGAAAATTTTAGAACACGAGGCCTGTCTAGCTCTTGTTCAGAGTCAGAATTATAATTAGTCGTGGGGATTAGGAATCCTTACACCAATCAAGTAACATAAAAATGATCCTGGCCAGTAATATGTTTGGAATTTATGGCAGAAGGAAATGAACAAATGAAAAAAATATACTGGGCTGGGAATATACTCTGAAAAACAACAGGATTCCTTCAAGTAGGGGGAAAGAGTGAAAGATCAGCTTATAATCGAAAATGTAAAAACAAAGAAGAAATGATTATGAATCAAAAGTTAAAGATCTCATTCTCCAAATTAGGGATAATTAAAATTTCTTTTAAACTGGAAAGAATAGATACAATGTGATCTGTGTTTTTATGTAATTTAAACAAGGAAAGGAAGGAAGAAAGAAAGCTAAGGCAGGCTTTGGCATTATGTACCAATATCTGGTTCTTCCCCTGCTCTCCAGGAAGAATATATTTCCTAGCCTCATTAGAGGAGGGTGGAAAAATGACTTGTTTTGGCCAATATTCTGTTATGAGAAGCAATGCATGTCACTCCTGGGCCAAAGCACTTTAAAGCTAGCTGATGACTTTCATGTTATATTGGTCACCTCAGGCTGCCATAACAAAATACCATAGAATGGATGGTATAAACCACAGAAATATGTTTTCTCACAGTTCTGGAGGCAGAAAAGTCCAAGATCAAGGTGCAGGCAGATTCAGTTCCCTGGCGGGAGCCTGCTTTCTAGCTTGCAAATGCTGCCTTCTTGCTGTGCCCCTCCTGGGATAAAGAGAAAGACTGCCAGCTCTCTGGCATCCTTTATGAGGGCACTAATTTCACCATGTAGGCCCCACATTCATGACCTCATCTAACTCTTATTGCCAAAGTCCCCATTTCGAAAAACCATCACAGTGGGGGCTGGGCTTTAATATGTGAACTTGGGGGAGACAGACACTCAGTTCATAGCCCGTGCTTTCTTCCTCTGCCATGGTTGACTGTTGCTGTTTCAATTGATGCAGAGACAAAATGTTGATGCTTCAGCATCAGTTTGGATTTAGGACGGGCCATATGGGGCAGAGCGTGTCACCACTTCTTTTCAGAGCATGTAGCATACTGAGTAGAATTCTGTTTTAAGCCATCAAGAGTTTGAGATTGTTATTGCAGAAATGATCTAGCAAAATCTAATCTAATACACTATGGAAGAAAAGGCCAATGTGGAAGAGAATCAAGAGAATCGAAGAATGAAATATGAGATTATAAACACAATGAACAACATGGAAAAGATGCAAATGAAGAATTAGTAAACTGAAAATCTGACCACTTCATACATGGCACACAGATTGTACTAAAGGTCCTAGCCACATCAGTAAGTCAATAAAAACAAAAAGTATCAAGGTTGGGAGAATAAATAAAACTGCATATATACAGAGATGATCGTCTACTTGAAAAATTTAAGAGTGGCCACAGAAAAACTGAGAGTTCTTAACAGTTTCAGGTTACTGTATTAAGCAAAATTCAGTTGTTATAAATCTATATTTCTCCAACAACTTAAAAATCGTAAGTACCTTTTACAGTAACCAAAATAGAGGGCACTGAGGCATAAATCATTTAAAACCTATGTTGGCATCTGTTAACATCATTATAGAGGAAATTATAAAACTTTATTGAACATGAAAAAGAATCTAAATAAATGGAGAGAGAAATCATACTCATATTTGGGAAGATAATCATATTGATGGTATTTTCCCTAAGTATAAAAATTCTTATAATTCAAATTCTAAATTTCTACAATGGGTTTTTTTTTTTTTTAATTGAAGTCAAGATGTTCATGCCAAATTTTTACAAGAAAAAGTAAAGGGCCAAGAATAGCTTATCCAATGGGAGTGTTGGGGGAGGGGAGAAGATCTGCTTTATCACATATAATAACTAAAACACTATGGTATTGACACAGGGGTAGACAAGCCATAAAAATGTTTAGAAGTGGATCTATACATATTATGAGAAATCGTAAATATGAGAAAGGGCATTCAAAGCCGGTGGAAAAGGAAGGACTAATTGCCAAATGATACTGGATTAACTGGCTATCTATGTATGGGGGGAATAAGATTAGATCTTCAAATTTCATGAAAAAACAAGATTTGGAAAGTTTAAAGCCATAAAGATGAAAGCAAATCTTAAACTATTAGAAAGCAACAGAAAGTACTTAATGACATCAGGGTAGGGAAAGATTTTCTTCATCAAACCACAGAAAGTAAATCTAAAAGGAGAGACTAATAAAATTTAAAAAATAACCATCTATTGGACAAAACCAACATACTTGAAGTGGCAAGACAAGTCATCGATAGGAAGACATTTGTCGTGCAGATGAAGTAACAGGTCTAAAAATGTTCAGAATCCTAGCAATTTAGGAGAGCTTTGATCCCTGAAGCGAGCAGGCTGGAGGTATCCATGTTACTTGCTCAAACAGAAAGAGATGCAGCTCGCTTTGCAGCCTGGTGACTATTAAATGAGATGAGGGACGTTCCTGGACATCTGTTGTTTTCTTTTCTTTTTTTTTTTTTTAAGATTTTATTTATTTGACAGAGATCACAAGTAGGCAGAGAGGCAGGCAGAGAAAGAGAGGAAGGGAAGCAGGCTCCCCGCTGAGCAGAGAGCCCGACATGGGGCTCGATCCCAGGACCCCGAGATCATGACCTGAGCCGAAGACAGAGGCCCTAACCCACTGAGCCACCCAGGCGCCCCTGGACATCTGTTGTTTTCTTATTTGGAATATTTTATAATGAAAGAAAAACCTTCTAAGTCTATAAACACACCTACATTTTTTTTTCTCTGTTCCCGGACATTCTGTTGTTACCTTTGCTTAGCTGGACACAGAAAGGAGAAGAAACTGAAACTCAGTCCTTAAACTGTTTACAGTAGGTGGAATTTCCCATTCCTTTTAGAAGCACTTGGTATACAGCAGGTGCTCATAAATGCTTGTTGAATTAAAATAATAGATTTCTGCTGTTTCCAGGATTCCATGTTTCCCCTCAGATTCAATATCCCCAAAGTTCTCTGTGCTTTCCCATCCCACCAGTCACTCATGAGACTGGACTAGACCTACTCAGTTAATTAATATCTGGCTTAGCTCTGTGAGGGCAAGAAGAGTGAGTCTGAGCTATGGTAGCCCCAGGGGACAGCACAGCGCCTGATACCAACAGAACTTAATTCATTAATAACCCCACAGCATGAAGTTCACACTACCTGTTCTTTACTGGTAACTACCCGGGAGTAGCCCCTTCTCACCACACCAGATAGGAAACATGAACTGGGCTCGCCTTGCCACTTGCCTTCTAGAGCAATACTGGAGGTCTGCTCCTTCCCCACTTCCTCCCATTAAACTCCACCTGACTGAAAACTATAGGAAACACCTTAGGGTTTGAGGCTGAAGAAAGAATTCTTGAGATGTCTTTGGTGCAAAAAGGTGGTTTTATCAAAGCACCACAGGAAAGGACACAGGGGCAGAAAGCTGCCCTGGGGTCATGAGAAGTGGTGCATTATGTTACTTTCAAGTTGGGAGGGGGTTGAGGACGGCATGAGACTCCCAGGTATTTTGGAAACAAGGTTTCCAGGATCTGGAGGGGGCTAGCTGCTGTTGGGAAAGGTCATTTATTACTGTTTAATAAAAAACTCAGTCATGAGACCCTTCCGATGTATATTGGTGGGTCATATGCTTGGAGGATGATTGCCAACATGTATCTTGGTGGGGGGCGGGGGCAATAGAGACATAAAGGAAGTTTCCAAAGGAATTTTTATGTTAAAGAAGACTTTACAGGGTCCTGGGGGTTGGGCTAGGATTGCCTTTTGCCCTTAGCAAAGTATGAACATCCAGGCAGCTGAGTCCCTAGCAGAATGCCACTCTGTTTCAAGGACTTGTCAGTGGGCTGTAGGTAGTAAGGAAACTTACTTCTGCCTTTGTTTCCCACATCAAAGACCACCTTTTTATACTGTGCTCAGGTTACCTCCCAACTTCGGTGATCCACCTCTGCCTAATTCCTCAGCCCTCAATCTCAGATCTAGCTGGTATCTTTGTCCTCCTCCTCTTGCCTTCGGGACCCAGACAGGAACATTTGGCACTAGGGTAAGTTTGTGCCTGGGTTGATTTTACTATTGGGCCACCTGGATTTGACAACCTGACTACAAGGTTAACAATCATCCAGAGCCACTTAGCTAGTAGGTCCTACCCATAGGTGCACCAAGAACACACTCGGAGTCCCTCCAACTCAAAGCAAGCCTAAATGACCCCCATGGAAGCTTCCTGACCTGATCCCCAGGAAGCAGGACCTGGGCACAGACAATCTTGGGGCAGTCACGTAGCAACCACCAGGCAGGGTTTAACAGTGATTGCCTGTGCTAAGACTCCCGTACTGGGCTGGCGAGCTGGGCTTGGTGGAATATGCCTTGATGGCTCTCTCTCTAGAAATGGATCAGACTGGGTGCTTGTTTTTTTTCCTTCTCAGTAGCTGAGGTTCAGACACTCCCATCTCCTAGCACTTAACATTCCTACCCTGGGCAGCAATGCTGCTGTATATCACTTACACTCCCTGCTGACATTTTATGGGGATTTTAAAGCAGCAGGTGTGTGAGATAGAAGCCATTGTCAATCATTGCATTAAAGTGCCCCACCCTTTCAAATGCCTTATCAGGAGGCTTGATGGGTTCCAGCTGGCTGCCAACCAGCCAGGCTCTGAAGCTTTCAAGGCAAGTGGCAGCACCCCACTTTGGGAAGGGAGCCTGTGGGAGGCTGGGGAAAGGGTCAGCTGGGAAGGCAAGGCACTACAGTGTCATGGTGAAAGCGGTGGGAGTGCTCACAGCATGGGCAGCCTCCCCTCCATTCTAGTATTGTCAGCATGGTCTCCATGCCTGAAGCAGCCCTTTGCAGTGACCTGTTCCCTATCCCCATAACCTGGAGAACTCACCTCTGGAGTTCTTGATGAGGCTTTGGTTTCCTCCTCGGGGCTGGCGCCAATTTAATGAAAGCCCAGGAATGACCCACTACACATGAGGGTCCAGAGATGCTGTGGGATCACTAAGTTGGCCTGTTGACTAGACTGAGCTCATTCAGCTTGTACAGGTACCTTCTCTTTTTTTCTTTTTGGCAAAGCTTTTGGGGGCAGTTCTCTAAGCAATGCCTGTGGCAGTTAAGTCCTTGGCCCTCATTGATGTCAATGGTCATTTTAACAATTTCCATGGTCTTAATCTTTTGTACAAAACTCTCCGAATGTACTTCATGTTTCCCCTCCTGACCCAGACTGCAGTCCCAAATCCTCACTATTTGTAGATCTCACTATTGCACCAAAATTAAGGCACCATGCCATTAAGCTAAAGAGCATGGGGTTAGGGGACATGGCTTTGGTCCTTTGTAACCACCATAGAATGTCTGCATGCCATTTCCTGGAGACCTAATGAATAAACTTGAGTCCCTGCTAACCCTGTTTTTGGACTTGCCTCTCAGACCTTGGTTCTCCATTCTCTGTCATCTTGGACTTCTGTCTTCTGTCAACTGTACTTCTCCTCCGGGTGTGCACTTCTCCTCCGGGGAAAAAGTCAATTCTGTGCATGTTCACTGGTGACCTGCCTGCTTCTTATGACCCTGGCCTCTGACCTCAAGTGCATACCATTTTTTAAAAACTTTTTTTTAACTTAAATTCAATTTTTTCTTTATTTAAATTCAATTAGCCAATATATAGCACATTATTAGTTTTTGATATAATGTTCAATGATTCATTAGTTTTTTATAACACCCAGTGCTCATCACATCCCATGCCCCCTTAATGCTCATCACCCAGTTACCCCAACCCTCCACCCCTCTCTCCTCAGGAGCCCTCAGTTTGTTTTCTAAGATTAAGACTCTCTTATGGCTTGTCTCCCTCCTGGTTTTGTCTTGTTTTATTTTTCTTCTCTTCCCCTATGATCCTCTGTTTTCTTTCTTAAATTCCGCATATGAGTGAGATCATATGGTAACTGTTTTTCTCTGACTTATTTTGCTGAACATAATACCCTCTAGTTCCATCCACATCCTTGCAAATGGCAAGATTCCATTTTTGATGGCTGTGTAATAGTCCATTTCTCTCTCTCTCTCTCTCTCTCTCTGTCTCTCTGTCTCTCTCTCTCTCTCTCTCTCTCTATATATATATACACACACATATATCCACACATACACCCCACATCTTCTTTTTCCATTCATCTTTTGATGGACATCTGGGCTCTTTCCATAATTTGACTATTGTGGACATTGCTGCTATAAACATTGGGGTGCAGCTGTGGAATATAATTAGACAAGTGAGCAGAATAGAACAGTATGCTGGATTTTTTGTGTATTTTGGGTTTTTTTAGAAAACTAGATCTCAAAATTGTAAAGAATAAAACTTGTACGTGTACAAATGTAAAATTAAATACAATGAAAGGATGGGATGTAACTGTAAAATAGAAATTAAAAGACAAGAGAAAACAAGAGGGGGAAAAAAAAAAAACACCAACAATAAAGGAAAGGATATAAACAGGGGGAAAGCACAGAGCAATACACTACCTCCTGAGTATATTTTGGTCAGTTTGTTAGAAGAAACTATATTCCAAAATTATAAAGAAAGAAAAACTCATATATGCAAAAATTTAAATACATTGAAAGGATAGAATGTAACTGTAAAGATGAAAATTTAAAAAGACTTTAACAAAATAAAAAAAGGAAGAACAAAAAACCAATATGATCAGACAAGTGAATAGAATAGAGCTGTACACTAGATTTTGGGTGTATTTTAGTTTGTTAGAAGAAACTGCATCGTAAAATTGTAAAGGAAAATTTATGTATATAAAAATAAGATTAAATACAATGAAAGGATAGAATGTAACTATAAAACTGAAAATTAAAAAAGTTTAAAAGAGTTGATAAAATAAATGGACTGAAAAAAGAGAGAAAAAAATTTTTTTTAAAGTTTAAAGACTAAAGAATCGGGGGGGAAAAGCTATGAGTTCTATGTGCTGTATTCCCCTGGTGCAGGAGTTCCACAGTTCTCTTTGATTGGTGAACTTGGTCTTGGGTAGATGTTCTTGCTGATCTTCTTGGGAAGGGGCCTGTTGCAGTGATTCTCAAGTATCTTTGCTGGAGGTGGAATTGTACTGCCCTTGTCGGGGGCCAGGCTAAGTAATCTGCTGGGTTTGCTCTTGGTAGCTTTTGTTCTCTGAAGGTTTTCTGCACAGCTTTAGAGTACCAGCATGACAAAAGCGGCTTCCCAATCTCTGGCCCCGGAGCTCAGGGCCCCACTCCTCAGTGCGCGCTCAGAGAAAAGCAGTCAATCCCTCCCATCTCCCTGGTCTCTGGCTGCACTCCGTGCTCACCCAGTCTGTGACCAAGTGTTTCTTTCTCTGGCAACTGGCCCAATTTGGAGCCTCCAAACCCAGCAGACTCCTGCAGCGTGAACCTATGCTGTTCCTCTCAGGGAGAAAGGGGGTCTCCTCGGTTCTGCCACTTGCTGGGCCCCTGCTCAGAGAGCAGTCACTGAACTGTGCCATGGTGCACAGTTTATGGCAACCCTGAGTGGAGAACACACTCCTGGGCTCACTCTTTGCAGTGAGCTTCCCTGCTCTGATGATACCTGGGAGCTCTGCCACACTCAGACACCCCTGGTCTTTCTGTGACCCTGCTGGTCCTGAGACCACACTGTCCCGGCGAGGGTTCTATCCCCTGCTTAGCCTCTGGAGTGACATCCTTCTGCAGAGTAGACTTCTAAGAGTTCTGATTTTTGTGCTCCTCTGCTCTCTCACTTGCTGGGAGCCAGCTGATGGAGGCTCCCTCCCTGCTCAGTCTATCTTCCCATATATCGCCTCAGATTCACTTCGCACCACCTACCTTGCAGAAAGGGGTCACTTTTCTGCTCATAGCACTGCAGTTATTTTTTCCTTAGATCTCCAGTGGAGTTGCAGGTGTTCAGAAGGGTTTGATAGTTATCTAGCTGAACTCCTGGGACCAGAGGAAATTAACGTCCCCACCCCTTCACCATCTTGGACTCTTCTGTCTCCCTTTTTTTCATTTTTGAACGGGCTCCAGTGGCTCAGGGGAATTTTCTTATTATCATTCCCCTCCCCCAGGAGCTTCTGGAAAGTATGAACCATTTTCCAGCCATAAGTTATCTGTAGTAACTCAAATACAATGTGGAGCATTCCCCCTCTGCATTCTCAGTGCTCCTACCTCTATGATAGCGTTTATCACACCGGATCCAGCTTCAGGGAGCTTGTAATCTGGTGGGACAGCAAAATGAGTTAACATGTCTTAAGAATTACATAAAAAGATGTCATGAAGGGCAGAAGAAAGGGACAACCAAAACATAAAGATTCAGAGCAGTATGGAATAGGAAGAGGTCGATTCTCACATGGAGATCCAAGAGAACAGGTGATATTTATCAAATGCTATGAAAACTATGAAGTCAAGCGTTCACTCTCCAAAGAGCTAATGGAGCCTAAGCTGTGTGGACACTTGACACCAAAGTAAGGACAGGGACAGAAGAAGACGCCACCATAGGACACACAACCTCAGTCTTCTCTCCTGGGTCTGTTTAAACTCCATCTGTTTGGCTACATCTCTGCCCACTGGGTGAAAAATCGGGGCAATGTCCTTTGACTCTTCTGCCTACTCTTTTTCATATCAGTAAGGGAAAAAACCCAACCCTGTGGAATAGTCTGAAATTCCAAATTTCATTGGAAGTTGAAACCTGTTTCACAGATTTGAGGGGTTAGCATCTTCGCTATGCTTGTTTCCTACCTCTCCTTTTCTCCCTAGCTGGCTAGCCCAGGCCTAGGGAGATGTGTGCAGAGTCACAGCATGAGGAATGAGGGGAAAAAAGGTCTTCCTAGGTTGGAACTGTTGTGATCTTCCACTGGTGTCCTCAGGGATTGGTAAATGTTCAAAACCAACCCTTTTCCTCTAATGGGTGCTTCTGGGACTCCTTCAGCGATCATCGTTGGGAAACATTGATTTATAATTCTCACAATAAGAGTTTCCATCTAGCACCACAGGTGTATACATAATATACCCTAAAATTCAGCAGCTTAAAACAATCATTTTTACCTCATATGGTTCCTACTTTTGGGAATCTAGGAACAGCTTAGCTGTGTGCTTCTGGTTCTGGCTTCCTCAGGAGGCTGCTGTCAAGCCCTTGGCCAGGGAGTAAGTCATCTGAAGGCTTGACTGGGGTTGATTGTTCCCCAAAATGGCCTAATTCAAATCGGTTGGTTTGAGGCCTCAGCTATTAGCTCTGTGAATTTCCCTTTGGAGAAGCTTCAGTGTCCTCATGACACAGCAGCTGGTCTCTTTACAACCCCCACCACGAGGCTCAGCCTGAAGTCCTCTTGGGTTTTTAAAACAGTCCTCCATCTGGATACTCCAAAAGAGGGTTGACCCTGGAGTGCCTGGCTGGCTTAGTCAGGAGAGCATGTGACTCCTGATCTTGGGTTTGTGAGTTTAAGCCCCACTTTGGGTATAGACCTTCAAACAAAGCAAAAGCTTCAAAACAAAACTGAAACAAAAGGCTGACCTGGCTTATGACCCCACAGAGATACATCTTGCTCCCAAGTAGCCACTTCTCTTCACTCCACCACTGGAGACATAGCAACACCTCTTGTTCTTAAGATGCCTCAGATGTGGGTGAGACACAGGTCCAGGAACACAGACCTGTCTGTTGGATGGACCCTTTGAAGTCCTCTCACTAGTCTTGAAATGAGAAACCATCCACTGGGGAGTCAGAGCAGGGTAAAGACCATAGCATTGTAAAGAACTTTCTTTTCAGCCCAATACACAAGTCAAAGGTATAGAAACAATCATCATTGATTAGGCTGGGAGTCCTACAACCCCATAGACCACCCCCTTGGCAAACCCTGCATGAAGTTTTAGCCACATATTTTGTATCTGCTATCAAAAGCTTCATCCCAGACTGAGAGGATCCATTCTGTTTTAACATTTTGTTATTCTAGGGCAAAGATTTCATCAAGGACGTGTGTCAAGCCAGGTCTGCATTTTGAAAGTCATTTGTCTCCAAAGTTCCCCAGAAGTAAACCCTAAAATGAGGACTTGAGTGCAAGTGGTATATTTCAGAAGAATGTCAGTAGATACTTATAGGAAAGTGGGAGAAAGAGGAGGACAAAGAAGGGAACAAATAAATGTTGTATTAGCAAATCAGTTACTATTACAGACAACTAGAGATTAATTCTGCTGAGGAATTCCTGATAACAGCAGAAAACACCTACTATCATCCCCTATCAAAGAACAAAACATGAATACTCATCTGTCAACTTCCTGTTCATCAGTATTTGAGGGCTGCATTGCTTGGGGACTTGATGTATGGACATGAGCATGGACTATTGTGAGTTAGCTCCCCAGCTCCCAGACTGGACTTGGAGCCACTTTGAAATTTTTTCCCAGTCCCAGGGGCTGCGGGGAAGGGGTGGGGGGTCCTAGATGTGAGAGTTAGAACAGACTGTGTTAGAAAGCCACTTTGGAATGTACAGTCTGCAGTGTGGGAAGAAGGGATAGGTCCACTCCAAGTGGAGGGAGCATGCACTATGACACCACTCTGCCTAACGTCTGAAGCCCTCTTGTTTTGTCTCCAGGCACCTTTTTCCAGTCTTCTCTCCTGCTATTCTCTTCCTTGAAGCCTAATTTTCAGGCTAACCTAATTTTATGCTTCCCATTGATCAGATCCTAAATTATGTCTTTCCCATGTTTTCTGTCTTCTGCTAAAATCAACCGGCCCTCTTCCCTGGGTGAGATGAGGCAGCATAGCATACTGGCTGGGATCCTGTAGTCTGAGAACAAGGGGCAAGGTAGGGGTGGAGTGGGAAGGTATAATCTTAGACCAGAAATGTAGAGACTTGAAGTCAGTCTCCTGCAAGGAGGCTTAAACACTACGGGACTTTACAAACCGAATGACGTTAACCTCTCTCTGGGCCTCAGTTTCCTCATCTGTGAAATATAAAGAGCCCTCCCTGCCTGGCAGGGCAGCCACAAGATAGGGATGGCAAAGTGCTTTGCAAACGGTAAAGCAATCCCTTTTGCATGTGTTTGCTTGTGCAAACGTAAGGGATTGTCATTAGTATTCAGGATCTTCCGAGCTGATGTGTTTTTGCAAGAGTTTGGCTAGAAACTTGATTAAGATATGTCCCAGCTGAGTACCTTCTTCCACTGCAGCTTCATCGCATTGCCACAAAGGGGATAGAAAAGGCCTTTTGTGATTGTTTTTCACGTAGTTGGAAGCATTTCAAAGCATCAGATCTTTTCTTTCTTTCTTTCTTTCTTTCTTTCTTTCTTTCTTTCTTTCTTTCTTTCTTTCTTTTTTTTTTTAAAGAACTCTGCTTTATTTGCTTTAAATCTAGCTTCATCAGTGCTGAAGATGCTTTGGCTCCAAAGTTAACAGGGTATGGATCTTTGAAACTATCAACTCTTCAAAAAAATTCAGAATTTTCAAAGAATTCATATATCCCTAACAATACTGATGAATCACATTTGAAAGGAGAATTGAGGAAACAATCTTGACTTAAAAATTATCAGCCTAGAAAAATTTCCTGAAGTGTAAAGCTTTCTTCTTGACTGTTAGAAAAATATAACTTAGATCCAGTCAATTAAGAAATCCATGAGCAAACAAAATAGAAATAAAAAATAACCTTTAAGGAGAACATTCTAAAGTGAAGGACACTGGAAAAGGAGCAGGTTGGGGGAGGGTATGAGGAATTTACTTGGATTCTGTTGATTTTGAGGTGCTTTTGAAAGAAGCCATGTTGGAATTCAGATATACAAAGCTAAAATGCAAAAATGATGAGTAGGAGGTAAGACTCCAATATAGTAGATATTGGAATTTAGATGGAATGAAATCCTGGGCATAGAGATGATGAGCTAAGGAGAAAAGTGCCAACAGTTGGGGATCAGGACAAAGATGAGTATCTAGCAAAGAAGACTCAAGAGGAAAGTCAGAAAGGTGGTAGTAAGTCAAGTGAAATGGGGTGTCCTTGAGCCAAGGTAAGAGTAAATCAAGACATGGGGCCCCTGGGTGGCTCAGTGGGTTAAGCCTCTGCCTTTGGCTCAGGTCATGGTCTCAGGGTCCTGGGATCGAGCCCCGAATCGGGCACTCTGCTCAGCGGGGAGCCTGCTTCCCCCTCTCTCTCTGCCTGCCTCTCTGCCTACTTGTGATCTCTCTCTCTGTCAAATAAATGAAAAAAAAAAAAAAAAGTAAATCAAGACAGAGGGTCAGCAGTCAGCAGTGATAAATGGTGCCCTTAGGTCGAGTACAATGAGAATTCAGCATGGTTTTGTGGATGCAGCAACATGAAGGTAACTCTAGTGAGAACCATTTTGATGGAATTATAGGGCAGAACAAGAGTTAGATGGGTTGGAGAATGAAAAATGAAGACCGAAGGTAGAGTTTTTTCAAGAAATTCAGCAGTGAAGTGGGAAAAAAAGAAAGTGCTTGGAGGGGAATGAGGACTCCAGAGAGTCTTTGTAGATTGGAAGAGGCTGGGGCATGCCCAATTATTGATAGAAGGGGTCCAGCTGAGAGGGAGAAGTTAATGACCCAAGGGAAAGACATGTAAGATTACATGGTTGCCAAGGCATAGGTCAGGATCACCCATCCCACTTGTTGGTCAAGGGCAGGTACCTGGAGAAGGTAACACCTGAGTTAAGCTACTTAAAGGATGAGTGAATTTCCCAGCAAGAGGAGTCCATGAAGAAAAATAGAGCATTCCCCCAACCAGTGCACTTCTCAATCTCACCATTCGGGCCTCTCAGATTTGACCGGGCTGAACGAAGAAAGTGCTCTTGAGTCATACTTGGTGGGGCTGTAATTTTTCTAAACTCATTTTTATAAATAAAATGTGGGTTTGCTTACACAAGGATTATATTGTGTGTCTCTACCCAAGGTACATTTCTCATCTGGGTTATTTCCTTTAGAAAACGTGCAGCCAATAGTAGCCAATCCTAACTCCCATGCGTCTGCAACTATTTATATCACGCAATGGGTTGCCTTACTCCCTATCACATTTCCTCTGTATTTCATAAGTGAATAATTTCCTTATAATCATGATGCTGCCTAATTAGAGCCTGTCCATCTCAGCTGAAAGGGAGAACTTGGCCTTTTTAAGTGGTCAGTCAGGTCTGAACGCACTTGATGAAAGACATATTTTTTAGTAATGAGAGGTGGGGGGCTGGGTCTGAATGGGAAAGGAGTCTTAAGATGTAGCAAATTCTGTGGGGCACACTATCCACAAGGAGAGTCAGCTATTTAAAAACAGTTTCTCAAAGCTGATTATTATACACTAACAACAAAAGAATAAACATGACAAAGTCAATTCACAAATAATACATGGAATGTAAAACTCTGTAGTAACTTAAGAAGTGCTCATTAAATTAACATTTTCACTATTAGCAGTAATTTCTTTTAAGATACAAGTAACTAAAGCTAGTGAATATATGGTAAAAGGTAGTACCTTTGGTCGTTCTTGATATTGGGGTAAATTAAGGTAATTCTTTTGGAAAAGGATCTGGAATCTTGAAACAAGAGATATAAAAATATTGATCTGTCTTGACCCAGAAATTATTCTTCAGGAATTCCTTCTTAAAAAAAAACATGATCTAGGGATGGGTATGAACTTTAGCTCACTTACACAGGGTGTAAGAGGTATCCTAGTTTTCTGTAACTCAATCTGAGTTCAACTTAAACCCATTTCTTTCATAGTCTTGAAAAGCTGAAGATCACTTATTGGGAGTTTTCCTGAATCCAGAGTCCTGTACAGGGTTTCGGGATCAGACATCATGCTGAAGACTCATGACATCAGTGTTCAGTTATCCACTGTCACACCCCCAAGATGCCCTGGAGCTCAGCCTCTGTTGCTTCAGCATCTTGTGGAAGGCAAAGACATCACTGAAAAGCTCAGAACTATGTCTCCACACTCTCACACCATGCATAACTCTCTTGGTGGGGCCTTGCTATCTTTCCAGTTCTTCTGCCAGGAGGAAGACCTTGGATTCCCACTTTATTAACATTCTTGGTCAAGTAATTCTCTCTCTCTCTTTCTCTCTCTATTTCTTAGCCGAGGGGGCTTGGCAGGGAATGTTCCCCAGTACCACCATCCCCTAACAAGGAGAGGAGAAGAAATCATGTTCTTGTTCTGTTTTCTAAGGCCCTCTGCCTCTCCCCAGACCCCCTGACTGCCCTCTCCTTTTATCCTTCCTTATTCCACTCTCCCACCTCAAGCCTTTGAAAATAAAAGGAAGAGAAAAATTATGTAGAAAGCTGTGCTTTTAGCCCAATCCTGGGCATTCTCTAGGCCAGAGTAAGAACAGTTTATCTGTGTTTGGGTGAGGGGCCATGGACACAGAGGGAAAAAAATTCAGAATACTATCCTGGTGAAGAGGTTAGAAACAAAACAAATATCCAACAACTGGGGACATAATCGCATAATCATATCCAGAGAAGACTCATTCTCTCAAAGATTACCTGAATTTAATCTTCATAATAATCTTTTGAATATCATGTAATCATTAGAAATAATTTTGAAGACAAGGCATCAACCTAGAATAGTCTGTTAATAATCTGTTGTGTGCAAACATATTTTATACCATTGCAAAAACCAAAAGTCACCAGCAATGATGAAAATGTCTGCAGTGTTTGGGTGGCAGGACTTTGTGTGAGTTGTTTTCATAGTAAGGATTATATAACAATGTTGAAAGAAACAGAAACTGGAGGAGAAAATACTTCTTTCTAGATTTGGAATGAGAAATGAAGAAGTCCTTGTGGATTTTGCCTCAGAGGGTATCAGCAAGTTGTAGTTCCAAGAATTTCAAGCTATCTCAGCTGCTGCCATTGTTAATGAGCTGGGATTGCAAAGACCATTCTTTTTTCTCTTGATTTAACTTCCTCTAATTCACTAAGTCCTATTCTCTGCCTCTCTGGATCCTATCCATCTTTTAGATGCTGGAGATGAAGTTCAGAATAAGAATCTGGAAAGAAATTGTCGGCAAGTTGTCTGGTAAGAGATGAGCAACGTCTGGCCCATATGATAGAGCACTTGTTTCCAAGCAAGTGGAAATCACACTTGTCAGATACCTTCTGTGTTCCAAGCACAAGGGTGTAGATACTTCACCATTATTACATAATCATATTTACTAGACCCTATGGGTTCTATTTTACTGGTGTGGAAACCAAGGCCCAGAAAGGTGAAGTGATTTGTCAAGTGCTAGTCAGTGACTGAATCAGAATCCAGACTCCAATCTGGTTGAGCCCAAAGCCCAAGTTTCTTTCTTGGGCTTGGCCCTGTGTTCCCTCTCCTCAAAGTGGTCTCTCATGGGCAAGTCTGTCCTGTCTGCCTAAGGTAAAATTTTAAAGACCTAAAAAGTTTCATTATCATTAAAAGCTAATAGAAATATCAAGTAGTGCATTATTACTGGAAGGTAGTATCACCATAGGCCAGCAATTCTCAAAAGTATTGATTTGGCAATTCTATGTATTACTCAATGCTCACCACAATAAATATAGTCACTACCAGTCCCCCGTACAACATCATTACCATATTATTGACTATATTCTTATGCTGTGCTTTTCATCTCCATGACTTATTTATTTATTTTATGACTGGAAGTTTGTACCTCTTAATCCGATTTATTTATTCCACCCATTCCTTCACCCACCCTCCCTTTGGCAACCACCAGTTTGTTCTCTGTATTTAAGGGTCTGGGTTTTTTGTTCACTACATTAAAGTGAAATGATATGGTGAAAAAAAAAAAAGTATATAGTCCATGAAGTGCCTCTTGATATATTAGATAGAAATATTCCATGGCCAAAAAACTTGGACAGATGTCATATCCTTGGACTCCTTTTGGAGATTCACCGTCCCTGAAAGGTTCTGCATAGTTGGGCATAAACTCCCTCTTTTAAATTCAGTGTTGCCCAAACTGAGATAATCCTAGAACCCTTTCCATCTGAACACACTACCAGCCCCTAGCCCAGTTGTACAAACCTGTATCAGAGACCATGGAGGGGTCTCCAGGGAGATGTGATAGTGCAGTATTTTCTTGGGAAAGGAGGGTATTCTGTAAGACCCTGGAAATGCCTGGGATCGGTAAACTAGTAGGAGAGAGTGATATTCTCCTCAACTCTGAGCAGAAACAAAGGCCTTGGCACAGTGGCACAGTGAAGACTCCAGATTGGTGTAGTGAGAACCTGTCATGGGGACATCAGGACCCCTGGCAGCACCAAGGTATGGCGAGTGGGACTCAGCAGTGATGAGAGGTCCTCCAGTGGCTTCCAACACACACCTCAGTGAGAGCAGTTAGAAGAGCCGAAGTCTTGTGCCTGGCTCAGAGCAGACACTCAATGTTAAAAGGCACAATGGAAGGTTTACTCGATTTACTCAAGTTTCCCCTGGGACTCCAAGAAGAACCTGGGTATATCATCTTGGTCTTGTCAGGAAAGAGATGGAAAACTCAGGAGGATTTAACTGCGTAAGAATTTCATGAAGGGACTCTTTGCAGAGACACAGAGACTTAAGGGAATCACCAAAGGGTAGAGAGGCACCCAGGCACCAGCAACTTCAGGAAGCTTTTCCAGCCCTGCGTCTGAAGGGAGAAGAGAAGAAAGCCATGTTGTTAGAGTCTGGTGAGAACCAGAGCCACGGACGTGGCCCCATCTGACAGGCGTGTGGTGGGAAGAGAAGAGCCAGCCCAGCAGTAAGACATTTGGGATGGGCTACGAAACCCGTAGAGGCAGATGGGGGAAAACTGCCAACCAACTGTGTGTAATTATTTTCAAGAGGTCACAGCATAAGTCTGCAGACTAGCGAGGCCTGGAGAAGCAAGAACTACCCTAAGAAATTCCAAATCTAAGAAGCTCAGAATCTTAGAATTTTAAAATACAGGAACTCATAGTTAACTTGAAAAAGATAACCGGGTGAAATTGAGGCTCCTGTCCCATTCTTGTGGCCCAGCGACTGTCTCCTGCTCATTTATGTGAAGCATGAGGAGTTAATTTATGCGTGTTGCCTCCTTTTCAACCTTTGTCAGATGGGACACTTGGAAACTGTGGTTGGCACATTTATTTGCTTATAGCTTTCCTATAGGTGAGCCCACCCACCGTATCTGGGGAAAGGTTTATGCCTTGGGAGGAACTCTTCTACCCCAATTAAGTAGAACGAGACTATCAGCCCACCCCCATGAGCCATTCTAGAAACACCCAAGGAGTTAACTATTGGTCTTTGGGGCTTAGGTCCCCATGTCCTTCCCAAAAATGTGCTTGGAAACCACAGGGATGCCTGGATAATGGCCCAGAATGTGTGGAACGTAGGGCCCAGGATTCTGCTACCAAAAATGGATGAATAGAATCAGACTTGTCTCAAGGAGTAGCCTCTGTATAAGGAAGGGATGAAAGAGTGGCCAGGGGAGGGAGGATGGGACAACTCTGATACTAGCTCTGCCAGGAAGCCTCTACCACTTGTAGGACTAGAGACACAGGAGGAGGAGACACAGTTCCCTTGACGTTGAACCTCAGTGGGTCTGCACACTGGGAGCTTGGGCTACAAAGAGAAAGGACTATCCACTGGTAGCCATGTCCATGGGGCAGTGCTGTCCTTGCTGGAGATGTTGCTCAAAGCAGAGAATGCATGGAAGAAATACTCTGGCTTGTCTTCTGTCCTCCAGTGTCCTGCCAAGGTCTCTCAAAAACTCAATCTGGTCTGATGTTTGGCAGTTGGCAGAGCATGTTAGAGACTGTGTTTCTCTGCAGTACAGAACAGCATGAGGAAAAGGAATGGAATGGATGTAGGATCAAAGAGGCAAATGACCGCACATTATTGTAGCCACACATTCACCCTACACCTCTGAACTGCTCTTGTCAATGTTACCCATGACCTTCACTTTGCAAAATACTGTGCTAAATGCTTATTTCTTAACTCTCAACAGCACTGGAATGCCTTTAGTATCACTTCCTCCTTTAAGTAGATTCTTCTCTTAGCTTCTGGTTTTTCTCCTATATTATTTGTTGCAAATTTTTGTCCCCTTTGCTGGTTCCTCCCCATCTTCCCATTGTTAATGTTGGAGTGCTTCAGTAATTTTTCTTTGGTTATTTCCTATTTTCTCTTTTATTCCTTTGCTGCTCTCATCCTGTCCCATGGATTTAAATGCCACCTATTTAGACGATCACCTTGAAATTTCTAAGGGCAGCCCCACTCCTCTACCTCTTTGTTGTTTGGTATAGCCATGGGACTGGGAGAGTTCCACTTGGAGGCCAGTGGGCATCTCAAATGTGTCATAAATTTATTTTTTTTTCTTTCACAAATCTATTATTTTCCCATTTCAAAACTTAGTTCTGTGCCCATAGTAGATATGGAATGTACATGTACTTTAATGAATATTATAAATATATTTTCCATAATCATTATGAGTATTTTAAAAGCCTGTCATTGAAAAAATACTGGCAGAGTGCCTGAGAGGTGCTGGTCCCTGGGCTAAGTATTGAGTAAACAAAAATGAAACAAGCGTGGTACCTGACTTCAAGGGAGAAACACACATCATCTGTGCCCATTTGCACACGTATTATGTATATAATCAGATCTTCCACCTGGCTTTAGGTTCCTTGATGACTAGTATATTGTTATTGTTCCTTGAGTTGAAATAGAGACTAGTTTGAGCAAGGAGGAGGATCTTGGAGTCTGTTCCAGAAGCCAGGGAAGGTAGAATAATCAAACCACAAAAAGTCAGGGAGCTCAGCAGCAGTCTGTAGACTTTTTTTCTAGAATGCTATAATAAGACTCAGCTCCATCTCGCACTGGCAATAGAACAATAGAATCACAAGGTGTAAAAATGACAAAGACCATCTCTGTGAACCCCAGGCTCATGTATGAAATAAAGTTAATAAAATAGTACCATTGTATTATTAGGGATTAGGATTAGGGAACATAAGGCACATGAAATACAGGACATGCTTGGGTGCAGTAAGAAAAGCTACCATTGAATGGGTGCTCACTACTTTTGTCTTTATTATTTACTCCAGCTCCTCATCTTTTATGTGGTTGGAAAGTCGAGCCCAAGGAAAAGCAACTTAATGTCAGCTGTAAGTTCGACAGGAACAGAGCTGGGACCAAAACAGTGGCCACCAAATTGCCAGGCCAACACTGTCGTCCTGGCAGAGCTGTGTGTCTTCATAAGTGTGATTCTCTAGAACTCAAAGAATCCTAGAATCACCATATTAGAGGGAATCTTCATGTTCATCAATGATTTGTCTTATATTCTACAACGAGGGACTGGACTGGACCTGTTTATGAATCAATGAACTCCTTGTCAGAGCCCACTTAGGGACAACTGTTTAGAAAGCTCTATTTATACAAAACCCAAGTCCATCTCTCCCCAGTCTCAGCCTTTTTTGTTTTGTCATCAGAAGACATTCAGAACTTGAATCAATTTTTTTTTTCAATTACTGTTTTTGAGGTATCTGAAGAAAGATCTTACCTCACTGGGTTTTCCCTTTCCACTGTAAATGTTTCCATCCATCCTAAGACAACCCTGTCATCATCCAAGAGTCTGGTGTCTGTCATCCCCTAGACTCTATTAAGTAACAATCCTTTCAGTTATATCACATTACTGTTTCTCAAACCACTCTTTCTGCCCGGTCTCTACTGCCACTACTCTATCGACATTTCTGGTCACCTTGGAGCTACATTATTGCAATCACCTTCTTAGCCTGGCCTCTGTCCCTCACTCTTACACTTTTAATTCATCATCTATACTTTTAGAGTTATTTTTCTAAAACCAAATCAGACACCATCATTGGGCTCCCCATTACTTACCAAATTCTGAATTCCTTAGCATGGCCTATAAACTCTACGATCAGACCCTACTGATAGGTCTCTCCATTGTTATCCAATAATACTGGATATTGATCTCTTGAAGACAGGGTAGGAAAGTTTCTTTTGATAATTGAAGAGGGAAAAGGAGCGTGGTCATAATGAGGACAGTGGGATTAGAAATTAAAAACAGGGACTGGATTAAAGTAGACTAAAAAGGACATGGTTGATTCTCCTCTTTATCATTTAAAGATAACTGCCAGGTTTCCATTTTGATTGACAAACAAGATGCTGGTGTTATTCACTGAGACTAAGATGGAGGAGCAGGCTGTGGGAGTTGGGAGCATAAGATGATGAGCAATTTTCAGTGCTATTGAAGGAATACACAGCTACTACAGAGGCAAGGGACTGGGGGAGATAGATGCCTGGAAGCTGCACATTAGTAATGCAGCCTGGTATGGAATCAGCTTCTTCGGTGGTCACAGGGCATGGTTGGTTCTTACCAAGCTACAAATGGAGTAAATTCCAAAGATGAAAGAATGAAGTCTTGCCCACTGTCTGACCTTGGAGCAGGAAGAGAGCTTCAAAACAGCCATCATGTGTGACTCTAGAAGGTTGTTTTTATTGTTGTAAAGAAACATTCTACTTTGCTTAAAAGATTTGTTTATGCTTTCATCATGAAGGATGCCTCCAGCTGCTGTAACTCTTCATAACTTACACTTTACTTTTCATTGCCCATGACTGGGAGGTCACCATTCAGGGAAAGGAATGGGTCTTGATTTAGCATAGGAAAGCGATCTAGGCAAGAATGATAACTTATGGGGAGCCTGGGTGGCTCAGTCGTTAAGTGTTTGCCTTTAATTCAGGTCATGATCCCAGAGTCCTGGGATAGAGCGCCACTGTGGGCTCCCTGCTCAGCAGGAAGTCTGCTTCTCCCTCTCCCACTCCCCCTGCTCCCTGCTTCTATTCCCTCTCTCACTCACTCTCTCTCTGTCAAATAAATAAATAAAAGCTTATGAGGTATCATTCTTTTTTTTTTTTTTTTTTGTTTCCAAAAGCAACAGATAACCAGATAATGATCTCACCGGTGGCCAGCTGAGGTTAAAAAGTCAGAGTGATCCATTTAATAACTATCATTTTATTATAAATACTAGAAGATATCACTAATTATATAAAATTGTATTATTTATATTTATTATATAAAATTATATAAAAATGTGTATTTTAATTATATAAAATGTGTTATATATTATATAATTATATAAAATGTATATTTCAAGTGAAGATACTGTAGTCCAGAGAAGTTCAATAATTTGTCTACAGCCATACTTCTACTGAGGGTAGAAACAGACCCTGAATCTAAATCTGTCCCCTTGAACTTGACCTCATCATGTCCTTCAAAGCAATAAACAAATCGTGGAGATTGTCTTGACTCAATAAGGAGCTATGTGCAGAGACCTATCACTTGCCATGAGACTCGGATTACCTTCTCTTAACTGCATGACTCTTGAGCAATTCACATAAGAATATTTTCTCTCCTGCTTGCCTGATGATGTTGCCATGGTGTTCAAGCAAGATCAGTTAAATAAAAATGACTTATAAACTTTAAAGCTTTATACACATACAGATATTAATCATGATCGTAATTCCTGCTATGATTATGATTATTATAATGGCAGACCATTTCCTTTTCCTCTGAACCCAAATTACCACATCCATGAAATGTTTGGGTTTTACCAAATGCTTTCTGGGTCTCTCCAAGGTCTATTAGCAAAGAATCATGAGAATGTTAAATACAGAAAGCAAGGGACCAGGGTGTAAGGAACACTAGTGAGACCCTTTGGCTGAGACAATTGCAATGTAAACTTAAAACTGAGAGTGGTTGTCAAACTAAATGCTAACTGTTGAAAAAGAACCTTGATTAATATTCCAAGAATAAAATAATAAAAAAATTTGTCTAGAAAACCAATTAGGAAGTGCTTTTGGTCACTAAATAAGATCACATGTGTGCATGGGCAGCCTTGAGCATGAAGCTGCAGAAGCTGACTTGCATGGAGGTCTTCCCATGGAAGATTCTATTGTCTGAAAACCCCTCCCTACCTCCTTCATCCACAAACACTTCTATTGCATACATTCTGGAGCATGCTTTAAGGCATTCTCCGTTCACAAAAAGCCTATGTGGCCAATTTATCCCTCAAGTCCTGCATCAGTGGTCTTCCCTCATCTTGACATTCTCATTTGAATGTCAGGTAACCCTGTCAGGGGTTCTGGCTGAAGGGCTCGGAGGTGGTTGCAGTCTAGACCCCGCTGTCTACTTGGTGTGTGGGACCTTGGAAAAGTCTGGTTTTAGTCCAGGATTCCTTTCAGGAGAACTTCTCTATGACTTTTAGGACTCACTTGAACTTCAGAACTGTGTGCTGCTTCTGGAAGCTTCCCAGCCCTCCTTGAAGAGAGGTTAAGTCCAAAACCATTTCTTAGTCCTTACCAGCTTCTCTGTGGACAGAGAAACTTGCAGACAATCTCCACAGGCTGGCACCTCCATAAGCACCAGGCACTCTGTTAGGAGCTGTGAATGCTATAGACGAAATGTTTGTGCCCTGAAATTCATATGTGAAATCCTAACCTCCAATGTGATGGTATTTGGAGGTGAGGCCTTTGGGAGGTACTTAGGTCCTAATGGTAGAGCCCTCATGCATGGGACTTGTGCTCTTATTAAAGAGATCTCAGAGTGTTCCTTTGCCTCTTCTGCTGCTTGAAGACACAGCCATAAGATTGCCATCTTTGAACCAGAACGTGGGCTCTCACCAGGGCACCAAGTCTGCTGGTATCTTGATATTGGGCTTCCAAGTTATACCAAATCCACCCCACCTCCATCTCAAAATCACTCCCCTTTGAGAAAACTGTATCACACAATGCCTACCAAACAACTTGATGAATAGTATACCTATTGCTGTGATTCTTATCACTGTGTTGTAATTATGGTCTTCTTCTGAAGATGATACACAGATTTCTTTCCATCCTGTGGTGTCCTAGAAAGGAATTTAGCTTTCAAAGCTCAAAGAAATAAAAGAATCCCAGTATCACAGAGTCGTGGGTTCCTGGTTTCCCCAGTGTTAAATGGTGGAGCTGCTTAGGCTGGTGAAGACTCCATGGGCAAACCCAGATCACACAGCCTGGGACTGAGTAGGAGCTCAGTGACTGTCCTCTGAATACCCATTGTATGGAGAGCAGTGCTGTAAGAAGAGCCCTAGTGTCAAGAGGAGAGGAGGTAGGTCACACCCAGTGCTAATCTCAGTAGAGCCAAGTCATGTTTGATGAGCACCGCTGGGGGCAGCAGCTCCCATGGTTTCCTAGGGGTGAAGCCTTGCTCTGTGGATGAGTCTTTTTGGTACTGGAATGGACATAGGTAAGCCAACCTGGGTGTTTGCCAGGCTCGAAGCAGCCCTAGCCTTGCCTACCCATCTGCAACCTTCTTCTGTTGTACTCTGATTAGGAAGTAAATTTACCTTCAGCCCTTCTACCTGGAAGAAAACTTTCTCTGACTTTCCAACTGACTTGAAGGGAAGCCCAAGTATGTATTGGTGTCAGACTGGCATGTAGTAGGAGTGCAATTTGTACATTTTTTAAAAGATTTTATTTATTTATTTGACAGACAAAGATCATAAGTAGGCAGTGAGGCAAACAGAGGGGCGGGAGGAGCAGGCTCCCTGCTGAGCAGAGAGCCTGATGCAGGGCTCGATCCCAGGACCCTGAGATCATGACCTGAGCAGAAGGCAGAGTCTTAACAACTGACCCTCCCAGGCGCCCCCAACCTGTACATTTTAAAACCTTCAACTGTACTAGTTTTGTGCATACTGCTTTAGTTAATCTTTACAGTAACTCTTTGAATTTAATATTAGTGGGTCTTGCTGATGGAGAAATGAAGGCTCAGAAGTTACATGGATTTTCTAAGAAAGCATAGTAAGCAAGCAAGTGATGGTCCTTTAACCAATGACTGTCTAACTCTGTTTCCTCTCTTTCTAATAACGTACCTATAATATAAGGGTTGGAGAAGAAAGATAAATTTAATTATTTTCTGGAAAATCTGGGCATCTGAGCCTCATGATAAACATACCTTGGCTTAAGCAGATGGAGAGATTGCCCACTCACACAGACCAAGTAACAGATAAAATTTCTCGGACTTCATTAAGAGCAATTTCGTATCTCTGAGAATTCAATGTGTCATCTATTCACCCTTTGGCCAGGCAGGCGGCGTGTTTGAGGTGAAGAATTCTGATCTGAAAAGCCTAATTGAAAGACCTGAATGAACTTGAAACACCCACGGGGAAGAGCAAGATGGTCCTTTTGACATTTTCTTGCCAGGTCCTGATTGTGACAATGATGTATTCCTTAGTGCTGTGGGAACGTAGGGCAGCTGTGAACAGCTCTGTCCGAGGGAGTCAGAGTGTCCCAGGGAAAAGACGCTTAACTGAATCTGAAACGATGAGTAGGTATATGCATGAAATCACTTGTCCCTAAGTCTGGGCCTGTATGTGGTTGGATTTTAAGATCAGTCATTAGGATGCAGCCCTGGCTGATGAAGGTATACCCTTGCAAGGAATTCATAGCCCTCTAGGGTATCAGATTTAGATGTGAATGAGGAAACGGAAGTCCAGAGAAATAATCAGGCTTGTTCAGGGCCACTGGAGTGAAAACTTCGTAATTCCCGGAACAACCCTCTTTACCACTCTCACTTGGAGCCATGCCTGTTTGTCTCCTGCCTGGCCCAGATTCCGGGGGTCTCAAACCACATGAGACCTAGGCAGGGGTATTAGTCATTTGTGTTACTATCCGACCAGCATAGTTTCCTGGCCATGAAGCCTCCTGGCTTTGGAGCTGTGTAACATGTGCTCATTTCCCTGCAGGGTTCAGCTTCATTTAAGCTCAAACAAATGAGAAATGCTCCCCAAAAATGTACAGTCCTTGACCTCTGAGCTCTTCCACTTGGCTGATGGCCTTGGGTGAATTCCTCCCCCGTGAATCAAAGTCAGGAGCCAAGCTGCATTATTGTAAGGACTTCAAGCTCAATGCCTTTTCGCTGTCTGGAATGCTCTTCCATTTCCCCCCAAAGTCCTACCAAGTCTTTGAGGCTTAGGCCAAGAGCCATCGACTTTAGAAGCTGCCTCCAAACCCCACCTCTCCACCACATCTGGCCTATAGGTACTGTTTCCCTCTCTGGACTCCTAACCTACCATCTCTACTACATAGTCCACACCCAGCATATTTTAAACAGGAAAAAGAGATATACAAATTATGTCTTATAACCTCCCTGAAGATTCTACACCCTGAAGTCTTCTGCCCACCCACCTTGCCTTTTGGTCTTATTGGTCTCAGCCCATGGTGTATTGGCTTACTGCTCCTTGGGATGCCATTCCTACCTCCCCTTAGGTTGCTCTCATATTGTTTTCCTTCTCTCCCTCCCTCTAGCTACTTCTCTGGCTTGCTACAGGGCATTAGTGGAGGCCAAATGCTTACCCAAGTTACCGTGCAACCCAAGCTTCTCACGATGAACTGGATGTCCTCTGACCTTTACTATGACCAAGTGGCAAAGTTAGGTAGGCACAGCAGTACTCCACCTTAAATGCAAATGGTATATTCGAGATTGGGCTCAAACAAGCCCTGACAGCCTTAGTAAGTTACATGAAGTGGCCCAAATAACCATGGTTACTTTCCCTGGCCTGTACATATGCCTTGTGAGGAATATCCTACCACCAGATGATGACAGAATCATCTGACCTTGTTCTCCTTCCTCCGGTCTCTTACCTCTAGAACATTCAGGGCACCTGATTAGAGCCAAAAGCAACCTCTGTGAGAGTCCCTTGAGGACTAATGGCTTACCTATGAATTTTACCAACTTGACCTTCTAGTCCATAATATTTCTGGGTATTTTAATGTCATTCATGTTACATTTCCTTGTTCAATTTGTTATTTCATGCAAATGCACTCTTTTTATCCTATAGATCTTTACATACAGCACTGACTTGCCCTCCATTCCTCTCCCATGTCTGTATTCCCAAATTTGGACCCATGGTTCCCTTCACACTTTTTTTTTTTTATACTTCTGCTATCTCTTTGGCATGGTTCTGTGCCTGAGAAATTCAAAATCTAATGAAGGAAATTTCACACTATGCTATGGTGATATGCATATCATCATAAATTATAAATAGTAACCAGTACTGGGCATTTGCAGAGGTAGCATATTCTCAGTATCCATCCCTTAGCCCAAAACCAAAAATAAGTCATGACTGCTCACAATAATACTGTTAACACAATATCAGCAGTTACAACTTACATAGTGCTTACTCTGACCAAATTTGTTAGGACACTTCACAACTATCTTTAGTATTGAATAATAGTAGCAGTAAAAGTAATAATAGTAACAGAAGCAGTGATCACAGTAACCACACACACATACAGATGTAGTCCATTAGAAGTTAAATGAGATTAAGCGTATAAAACCACTTTGAAATCCTACCACAGACTAGTCCATTATGAGGCCTTCCTGAACAACCCCTCCCTGAGCTCCACCTCCCTTTCCTACCCACAGGAGTTCAGGCAGAGGTCTCCCAAGATCCTTGTGGTTAAGTTTCAGTGAGAGTGTGTTGAAGTTGGATCTGTGACTAGAAGAGCCATAGGCAAGAAGAAGGTGGAGTTTCAACCATGTAAGCTCCTCTGATGGACACTCAAGAACCCATAGTCTGGCAGTCCTCAAACTTAGAAACCCTCTCTCCGAAAGGAATTTGTGTTTTCATTTCAGGAAAAGGCTCTGTTCTTGAAAAAACAGGAAGAAGCCTGAGTGTGGGGGACACTATGTGCAGTCTTTGTGCTAGACGTTGACATGTAACTGACTCAATGTATTCCTCACGATGTCCCTGTGATGGGAGTAAGTCCATGGCCATTTTACAGATGAGGACACTGGTGCTCAGAGACATTTAGTACCATACCCAAGGTCATACAGAAAGCAGCATGTGGCACCAGCCTTTGGAACCCTATATATTGGGCCCCAAAGCTTATTTTTAAAGAATGTACATGGTATAAAGAGGTTATATTTGTTACCAAAAATATAATGTTCCTATAAAACTTTAAATTTCCTAGTATTTCTTGAGCTATCTCCTTTTTAAATTTGAAGTCTCTAACCCTTAGTATAAGACTGCTCCAATAGGACATAGCTTCCTAGGAGCTATAGAACTCAGAATTCCCTTCATTATTTTGTGTCTTTAGGTGAGATGGTCCCAGGCCTCAGTGGGTATGATGAGAGTGGTCAGATGTGTGCTTTCTAGGATCAGTCATTTCCAGAGCTGAAAAGAAAGGGCAGGTGGCAGAAGGTAGATACAGGAAGTGGCAATTGGAGAAAGTCCAATAGGAGGGAAACACCTCCGAGGGTCCAGCAGTAGGAAAAAGGAGCTCACCTATGCCTTTAGCTAAGTTCTCTCAGTTAGTTGGAGGGAGATCAGTTAAAGGGAAGGGGACAGGGAGTAGTTAAGTTTGCAAATCTAAGATTGAGGGAAGAAACAAGCAAAGACTTCCGGGCTTGGATTTCATAGGATTCCCCAAAAAGTTCCTAATAAATAGTATCCAAACAAGACTTGAGCCTAATTATAGGACTATGAGCAGAATGGCCAATGCAGGAGTAGGATGAGCAGAGCAGGTGACTTGATGCAGAATCCTATGAAGTACCAAACAAGGACTTACCTAAGGTCCTGTGTCTGGGAATGGCATGTGTAGGATTTTGTCAAATGCTAATGTCAGAAAGGACACTAAAGGCAGAGGGAAGAGCATGAGCCAAAATGTAAATGCTGAATGTCCATGGTATTTTTGGAGCAATAACAAATAGTCGGGCTTTGAATTGAGGGAAGTAACACTTAGAAAATGTTAGGGGGGAGTAGATTACCAAAGACCTTGAATGTCAACTTAAAAAGCCTAGTGCTTGTGGGAGGGGAGTCAACAAGTCTGGATGATTCTAACTGGTATAAGATAGAAGAGAAGAGGCCACAAGACTCGTACTAGGTGTTTGGTAGGGGAGAAACGGATCATACATAGATTACCACTACAGAACACACCGCAAAGGAATGAATGACAAAATTCAAGCTACGAGAGATTTTGAAGGCTCCTTCAAATTTCCTTATTTTATAGCTAGGGAGACCAGCCTACAGAGTGGACATCACAGAGATCTGTGCAGAACTGAAATAGTGCTTATTCCAGTCGGTTGTACTTTGGGATTGCAAAGGTAATAGAACAAAAGTGTGCTCCAAATTTTCATGATGTTGGTTGTAAAAATAAGTGGGGGAAAAAATCAGAAAACTGTGCTGGGAGCGAGGCTGAATAATTAAACTCAAAGCCAATTTTCTGGCCTAAAATTGCAGAGTCCAAGAGCTTGACTGTCAGTTGCCTTTGGCTCTTCTCCCCCACTTCTGCAGGTGGGCTTTGTGTTTATTTGATCCCTTGGTCTCTAAGACTTTTAACTCATAAACTGCACAAAACATAGCAAAGTCAGGCAAATACTTGCAAGAGATTTTCTGGTTTGCAGACTTAGGCTGGAAATGTACTCTGATTCCAGGAAAGAGCTAGATACCAAATCTAGGGAAGGGCAAGATCAACATGAAGAGAAATCCAACCACATTACCAGCCATTAGTGACATGTCCCCTTTCCCTTAACAGGGACTTAAATGAAGGAAGGAAAACCAGTTTCTAATACCTGATTTTCCCCATATGACAGAGACACATTGCTTCTCTGTTTTCGCTACATACCAGTACGCTGATGGGATCCACTCAGAGTGCACATGCAATCCAGAGGAGAAAGCCATTGCTATTGGGAACCAGAGAGCTCACCAGGAGACATCTGAATTAGTTTTCAAGAAATTAGAATGTACTTTTTCAGAGAAATGAAAAGTTTTCCACCAGAGGAAATCATGTATGCACAGACATAAAAGAGAGTATTGGGTAGACGCAAGCAGATCAGTGTGGCAAGAAAACGAGAAGAGAAGGGAGTAGTAGAAGAAAAGCATTCCAGGCTGGTGCAAGGGCATTCACGTGTGGGAGATCCTGAGTGTCAGAAATGAGTCTGTGTGGGGTCAGCCTAAGTGCCAGAAGGAACAGAGAGGGAGATGTGGCTAGAAAGGGGGGATGGCTCAGGTCCAGGAGGGCTGAGACTACCCCTCTAAGGAATCTGGCTTTTATTCGTCAGGGAGTAATGGAGGGCCACTAACAGTGTCTTAGAAGGGACTGACACCATTCATTAAAACTGTGCTTTTGGGGCAAAATTATTGGAAAATGAGAGATAGATGCTTTAAAATGTGTGCTCATATAAGACGCTAAAAGGACACAAAGCTAGGGCCTTACTAGTGCTGTAGATCCAGTTCTACCAAGGACTCTCCCCAGACTTCCCATCTGCACCAACATTGCCCCTGTCCAAACACCTTACTTCTAACATGACTCCTGGTCCTCAGACCTCTAACAACACTACTAACTGTAGATTTTTGCCTTCCTTGAGCTGTGAATGACCCTAAGGCACAAATGGGATCTGAAGAACCTCTCTCTCCAGCATAAAGCAGAGAGTCAGGCTCAGGGGAGTATCTGTTGACTGAGTGCAGGCTGAGCTGTCCAAATAAATCAGTGGATGAATGGAAACCAGATGCATCTGGGAGCCCCACCCACCTAGTCTCTTTCCCTGCCCCATGCCCTTCCCCGTCCCAACACCGTCTGAGTAAATAGGGCAAAGTTGTTTCCTCATTCATCGCTAGTAAGATGTTAATTACTTCTAGGTGCCACTTGGTTGCCACTCAAACAGGAAATGTGAGGGCAAATGAAACCAGTCCACTGGGTGACTGTGGGATGTGCTCTATCCTATGACCAGGACACCACGAACGCCTCCCACACTATCTATCAGTTCTGCCCATACAGACCCATACACACCCACACCCACGTGATACTGAATGAGGCCGACTAAAGGGTGGGCACAGTTGGGTACCCAAGACCCACATGTACCCGGCTCAAGGACCTAGGCATAGGTCTTTCCAGACAAGGAACTGTGCCAGGTGGTAATCACTGGCCTTTCACATCCAGTGTATATCTTTATTAGAGCATAAGACAGCACTGCAAAATAGGTCTTATTATCCCTATGCGACAGATGATGGACCCAGAACCTAACATGTTTAAATCAGTGGTTTGCACCCTTAGCTGTCTTGGACAGTTACCTGGGGAGTTGTAAGCTATTCAGAAGACCAGAGGACCAGGCCCCAGGCTAGAGGCTGCTCTAATCAGTTTCTAGGATAAGACTCAGACATTCATTACAAGGTGACATGATGGGAGAGTGGAAGCCCCAGGATTAGAACTCAGGCTCCCCCAACCTTAGGAGCCTTCCAAAACTCCATTGTCATTAAGTAATATTCTGCTCTAGAACTGTCCCGAGGAGCTTTCAGTCCAGTGCAAATAGGAGCTGGGGTGGGGGCGGGGGGATGCAGGGAAAGACAGTAAACCCAGAAACAGGCTTCTTATCTGTCTGCCTGTTCCTATGCTGTCTGCTTTTGATTGCAAACCAAAGAATTTTTTTTTTTAAGATTTTATTTACTTGACAGAGGGGCAGCGAGAGAGGGAACACAAACCAGGGAGGAGGGAGAGGGAGAAGCAGGCTTCCCACTGTGTAGGGAGCCCGAGGTGGGGCTGGATCCCAGGACCCTTGGATCATGACCTGAGCTGGATACTTAACGATGGAGCCACCCAGGTGCCCCAAAGCAAAAGATTTATTTGTGGCTTCGATGGTGTGTTAACTATCCGGGCTCCTCACACCCATCCTACTCCAAATACAGCCTCTCTCCTGCCCAGTGTGGCCTTCCTGGCACAGAGGCCCGGCCTCTGCCTCTTCTTTGGGGCAAAGCAAAGGGTGGCTTTGGCAGCTTTATGGGCTGCCTCTCAGGCTGTGGACACAGCTGCCTAATGGGTGGCCTGCTTCACTGTGCTGCTTGGGGGCTGTGTCCCCAAGGCCACCAGGTGCCTTCTTTTTATGAGAAGATTCGTGTTAGCTCATGAATCACAGAGTAGCCAGGGTGGAAAGAATCTCAAGGTAATCTAGTCTACTACCCGCATACTTTTCTGACGGCAAAAATGGAGGCTTATTTGATAATTAAGTAGGGATAACCATAAAGTCCAATATAGTAAAAACACCTCAATACCAAGAAATTATAGAAATGGACATTCATTTTGCATCCACTCTATGCCAGGGACTTTGTATACATTACCTTGATTAGTTCTAGGGGCTGCTGCACTGCACACATCCAGCAGTCATCCTTCATCTTGGAGTACGCATGACCTTGCCGGGATGGTCACGGATCTCCTAGAATGACGCTACTCAGAACTTGTGCGGCCATTCCTCGTGGCTCTCTTAAACCTGAGGACAACCTCATGAGGAAGCTGTCGTTCCTGTAGTGGTTCAGAGTATGACCCACATGGCCCCTTTCCTTTTGGAGCACAAATGGTTCACTGCACAAAGATTACCAGCCAAATGGGAAACAAATGATCGCTTTTTAAATCTATGTGATCACCATGTGTATCAGGGAGCTCTTGCTATCAGGATCACTCCAAAATTTGAAGGGTTTACAACAAGGGCCATGTGTTATTGCTCACAAGTCTACAGGTTGGTGGTGATCTGGGCTTGGCTGACCTAGGTTGAGATCCTTGATATATGTGCATCAACTAATGGGTCTGTTGGAGATGGCTGGTCAATGACGCCCTTGGCTAGGCTGGACATGAGTGACAGGAGATCTCTCTTGCTCTCTCTCTTGGTCTCCCTTCATTCAGAAAGTTAGTCTAAGCTGTGCATGGAGGGCCGAGTTTCAAAAGAGTGAAGGGGAGTAGGTGAGACCTCTTGAGGCCAGGACCCAGGCCTCATGCAATCACTTCTGCTCTGCTTTGAGGCCTGTTCAATTATAGGAGTAGAGAAATTAATTCCACCTCTCAAAGAGAGTGGGTACAAAGACTTGTGGCCACTTCTTGTCTATCACACCCTTTAATTCAAGGTCATGGGTTACCTCTGTTAGAAAGCATGCCTCAGGTGCCCACCTGAAGCAGCTGACCCACACTCTTCCTGGGCTAAGCCCACTTAGAGAAGGAGTATTGGGAACACAAAACTGAAGATGGAGGTTTTTGTCCAGGAAGTGACCCCCCCCCTACTAGCTAGGGGTTAGACTTCGACCTCTACTGGTACTGAGTTTATTGGACACTCCTTTTCAGCAGGAACTGTGTATAATAGTGGAAGAGTCTATTGGGCTTCTACTGAGCACTGAGAGGGGAAGAGAATACACATTCTCTCCTCAGTGGGTCAAGGTGGGAATGTGGTAGAGGAAAAGGTCCCCTCTTGATCAGCAGTACCCAGATCCAGGTAAGGAAATGGAGGCTCAGAGAAATTGACATATGCCCAAGAACACACAGTAGAAAGATGAGACATACTGCTCAGATTTTAATACTAAGGCACTAATATCAGCTGTGTTCAGCTATTGCTCCTAGCCTTTTGCTGAGTGAGCCAAACAAGGCTCTCAAATGCGCTGGGCAGCTGATTTTGTCCAAGCACTGTACTAAGCACCTTCATAAAAATTAGTGCAAAAATCATCACCACTCCAAATGACTGTTATTAGCCTAATAATTAATGAGGAACAGTAGACTTAGAAATGATGAGATGTGTTCAAGGGACTCCTGGATGTCTCAGTTGGATTAAGCAGCTAACTCTTGGCTTTAGCTCAGGTAATGATCTCAGGATTGTGAGACAGAGCTCCATGTTGGGCTGTGTTCTTTGTGGGAAGTCTGCTTCAGGATTCTCTCTCCTTTTGCCCTTTCTCCCACTTGAGTGTGCTCAGGTATGTGCTCCTTTTCCTAAAAAAAAAAAAAAGACAAGATATCCATTTACCATTTGTAAATGGAACATGGGCCTAAATTTGAATTAAGGCTCTACCAGTTCTAAATGCTCTCTTGGATATAGGTAACCATTGGATCCCCTTGTCATGCTTTGCATGCAGCAGGCAAACTGGATTATTTCTCTCCCCAGAAGATTTTTTTTCCTTATTCTTTTGTTCATGCTTTCCCTCTATAAGGAATGTATCAGAAACCACTTTTTTGGTGATGTAATATTTTCCCTTCTCCCCCTATATCTGTTACCCTGTGTGCAAGCTCTGCCCTACCATCTTTGGGGCTCCTGGGTGGATCAGTGGGTTAAGCATCCAACTTCAGCTCACGTCATGATCCCAGGGTCCTCTCATCAAGCTCCACATTGGGCTCCCTGCTGAGAAAGGAGTCTACTTCTCCGTCATTCTCTCTTTGCCCCTCCCCCTGTTCATGTTCATGTGCTCTCTCTCTCTCTCTCTCTCTCAAATCTTAACCAAAAGCAGAACAAAAACAAGAACAACAACAGCAGCAACAACAAAACACCCTACCATCTTTAAAGGATGAGCTGAAATACCACTCCCTCCAAGATCCAAAATTAAGGTCTATTCTTATCCTAACAGGAAGTCCTCTCTCCCTACTTCCTCAGTGCTCCTACCTTCTGGTGCATACCACTTTTTGCCATATGCTGATACTACTTGGTTCCTTTTATCACCTATGCCTTGAAAGCTTATTGGGCCACAGGGTTCATCACTGTAACCCCATTGCCCAGAATGGAATCCTGTCATTGAGGAGACAAAGAAAAAAGAAGAGTATGATTTCGATGCTCAGGTCACAGGAATTGAGTAAAATCCTCCTTTGCTGTTAGCAAACCTGGAAGACTGCCTGGAGGGAGCTGTGGGTCTGGGATCAGGAGCAATTTCTGAATCCCCTTGTTGCTTTTGGTCTTTCTCATCCCTTTGGTCTCTGATGTCTAAAAGGTGTTGAAAGCACTTTGGTAGAAATCAGTAGTTTGTCAGGCTTGGTTACGGCTGTTCTTGGAAAAGAGCAGGGGAAAAAAGTGTGCACAGACTGGTGTGGTAACAATTTAAGTTTCAGCCAAGAGAGATGTGGAGGCCTGCTTGAAGTGACACATTTCTGGCAGCTGATTGTCCCTGGAAAAGATAAAAGGGGGGACAAGAAGACAGCATTTTGTGGGAGTGCATCCATTTCTAAAAGAAGCTGCTTTGTTTCTCATTCTCGCAGAAAAGAAGGGATGGGAGTAGAGACTTTCTAAAGGTAAAGGAGACCAAGTCTTCTCTCTCCCTGTGTCAGGCATGATAATTCCTAGCATGTGTCCAGGGCTTTCTGCTCCATACCTTTCCCAGTTGTTCTCAGTCTCCGGCCCACAGAGGAATGAAACCCAGTGAAGAGCGAGATGTGCAGGAACCTGGAACTCAGGGTGTCGTGTAAATTTTTTGTTGTGTCTTTTAAAGACCCTTTTAGTATTGCACGTGTTTTCTTTTTGATGACCTTTGATTCTTCTTCCAAGACACGAAAACTGACTCTTTGAAGACCACTCTCCCCTGCCAGGCAATCTAATCCACAGGAAGTTATCCAAGACCAAAGAACAAAAGGAGCCAGAGAAAGGCTTTAAGTAAAAGAAACACTTCTGGCCCCAGATCCTAGTCAAGGGTTGCCTGTGACCCACCTCAGGACCTTGAGCAAGACACTTCAACTGTCTTGTGTTTCTGAGGCAGAGAGTTCATCATGCCCTCCCCTCTGCTCCCAACATATTTTCAACACCATATTATCACTTATGTTTTATAATGTAGGTATTGTTGGTCTGTGAGTCACCTCTTCAGGGATTCTCTCCCCAGTCCTCCTGCGTAGAGTAGTTTTTTCCATCAAATTCTCTGTCTCAACCCCAGTTGGTGACTTCATAACCCTGATCACAATTGATCATCCTGTCTTGGTATTTCTGCTTCCTTGGAAGAGGTCCTGGTGGTCTCCCCAATTGCAAGGCCAGCTTCGTGAGGACATGTACCTCAAAGCCTGTACCTCAGATACTGATGGGGTGGATGATGCCTCCTGTGGGAGATGGGGGGGCATCGTTGGGGACATCCATAGGGACATGGGGGACATCACAAACAAGGGATTGTCCGCATGGTTGGACACACCCTGACTGTCCTTGACCCTGAACTGTGAGTGGGCGAGGACACTCTGTGGAAAGGCACTACGTAACTGCAGATGTACCTTCTGCTTCCTGAAGCATGAGGAACAGGATTCTGCTCCCTCTGTCTCCAGGCTCATGCATGTGGCCTGTATTGCCTGCTTCTTCTCTGCCTATAAGAAATGACCGCCGGGCAACCATGTCCCAAATGTTCTGCTGTGTGACTCCCGATGGGACGAGAGGGTCAGGTCGGCAATCCTCATTCATATGGTGGTTTGGGTAGGTGAACTTGGACTTGGCTTCACCAACCCAGATGTCTCACTTTGCAGACCTGAGGCCATAAAACTGCATTAGGTCCAGGGTGTAAGCGGAGCATATGCTCTGTTCTGGGCCACCTTCTCCAAGACAGCCTTACCAGTGCTTTGTCGTGTGGACTTCCAGACTTGCCTAGACGTCAATAAAATTTAGTATTGAATTTTCGGTGTCCTTATGGGTCTGTGTATTGGGTACTTTGGGAGACAGATGGATAACCCTGGAGATTCAAGTGTCACATTCTACCCCAATATCTAAGAGTGTCTCACTTCTCAGCATATAGTTCTAGACCACCTGGATCCTCAAAAGGTGAAATCTGAGTGTAGGCTATCTACATGCAAGGAACACTCCAGGTGATTCCTACACACTGAAAATCTGAAAACCATGTTCTTAGTGAGCTGCTGAATAAATGAAGGAGAATAAATTCCTGTGAATTTGACAGATGGTGCCTGTAGATCAATAGAGCCAGCTCTGAGATTCTAGGTTTACTCTGTGACTCTTGAGAATTTGATTCTATTTGAAGAGGTCACTAGTAAAGGCTTATGGGCCTTGGCATTAGGACCCATCTGAGTTAGGGCCACAGCTCCACCATTCCCCAGCTGTGCAACCTTAAGCTGGGTATGAAACTCTCTGTTCAGAGACAGAGAGGAGACTATCATCCATTTCTTCTTCTTTTTTTTTAAATAAGATTTTATTTGTCAGGTAGGGGGGTGGTGGTGCTGGAGAAAGAGAACACAAGCAGGGGAAGCAGCAGGCAGAGGGAGAAGCAGGCTCCCCACTGAGCAAGGAGCCCAATGCCGGCTCAATCCCAGGACTCTGGGATTATGACCTGAGCCAAAGGCAGACACTGAAACGACTGAACCACCCAGGCATTCCCTGTCATCCATTTCTTAAGGTAGCTGTGAGGATTACTAACTTAATATGTAGTTTTGGGTGCATAGAAGCAGTTTGTGAATATGCTGCAAAAGAAAATAAGTTTAAAAATAGATAAATAAAACTTTAAACCCTGAAAGGCATAGAGTACAAGGATGGAATATGCCAGTGGTAAAGAATCGCTAAAGCTTTGAACTTGCATCTGGATTCTGGGGTCAAGGTGCACACACTCGCATGTGTGCAGACACACTTGTATCTGATTAGTCTCACTGCTGCAAAACAGAACACAGCCCATTCCGGCCTGTGGGTGTGCCCCAGCCAAGTCTCTGTTTGCCCACAGCTGAGCTCTGCCAAGTCTTTATAGTGGGCTCACCCCCTTTCCATCACCTTGCTGATAACAAGCGTCCCAGCTTCTCTAGAACAAAATAAACATGCAAGGCCACACTGTTTTTGTCCTAGAGCCTTCGGTTAATAGATAGCAGTGAAACTAATTAGAGCTTGTGTGTTAGGTGAAGCATTCTTGTTGGAAAATTATTCCTAAAACCCAAATCAGAAGGCCTGCACTGGGTGCTACTAGGAAATGATTTTCTAGTTCAATGCCCTCTTTTTATAGATGGAAAAAAAAAAAAGGCTCAGAAAGAGGAAGTGACTACCTCCCCAGGTCAGCTATATAGCCAATTTCTGGTTAGAACACGGTAGACCATAGAAGGGCCATGAGGCAAGGCCTGGGACAGGCCTAGGAATCTGAGCAGAGTTCTTCAAAGAACACATGTTTCCTTGGTCTGTATGGGAGAGAAGACTCTGCTCTTTGCCACACAAGGCCTCTGTGCTTTTCCCTTCCCCCTTAAGACACCACAGAAGTGCCCTTTATCATTGAGGGCAGAGGGCCTCAACAACGTCTTTGTCCAGAAGATCAGTTCCTAGGAAGCCACGTGCCAGGCCTATTGATTTAGTCCTCTCAACTGTTCTTAGAGCTGGGTGTCCTCCTCTCCCTGGCAAAGAGGAAACTGAGAAGTACCAAGCGGCCCCGAGGCTCCATATCACACAGCTCCAAGCTACCACACCCTGGTGGGAGGCAGAACCATCTAGTTTCTGAAGACCTCTTCCCACCACACCCTCCTCCACCTGCTGCTTGTTTATCTGTCCCTCGTGAAATCACCTCCCTTCCGGGGAGGCTGAGCAGTGACAGTGCTGTTCAGAATGGCAAGACGTTCCATTTCCTCTACCTTGAGGGTTAAGCTGAGCCCTCTCCTGCTACTGAGTACCTCTGTTCACTCATTCTCTCCTCAAACACTTCTTTTACACTGAGCTTTGGGACCTACCTGGCCTCTCAGGACCTCTCCTCACTTTATCTTTGAAGGGTTATTTAATGCTAAAATTCAAAGATTTTTTTTATTCACCTAGGCTCAAGGTAAACCTGTGACTCATCCAAGGCCCCAGCAAGTAAGTTGGCATGTCAGGCCTCTCCACAGACTCCCAGCTCCACAGGATTTCCCTGACCTCTCAGCAGCCTGGGAGATCAGGACTTCAACTTTGGTATCTTCAAACCAGAATGCTTTTCCCTATAGGAACAAGGAGCCAACAGGTGAATGCCATTCCCTGGCCCCAGGTGAGGCCAGCACAGAGCGGGTTCCAGCATGGTAGACCACCCCGGCCGGCAGGCTGACACACATGCTGTTCTTGTTTCCCTCGTTCTGAAGGGATGTGCTCGTTGATGAGCTGCGGAGCCCATCCAGAATGTTTTTGGAGCTGTTAGCTATTATGTCCCCCCAAAAATAATAAATTGCACACTGCAGCTCTGTGTCCTTCCCTCTTTCTTTCAAAGCAACTGGAGAGCTAAAAATACCAAGCCGCCTTCCAGGACCCTTCTCGTGTCTGAGTTACCACCAACGGGAGAGTCCCACCGGCCCTGGAGCACTTGTTGATTTTGAAAAGCTCACTCGGCACCCGCTGAGAGCCCTCTTGGCCCCCAGGTCTCTGGAGGAGCCTTCCAGGGCTCCTCTGTGCAGACACAGACAGCAGGCTGCCCATTGTTGGCAGAGTGCGGAGCTGGGCTCCAAGCCCACGGCCTGACTGCTCCTCGGGCCACCACGTCTGCGTTTATTATTCCAGATGATAAAGCGTACTGTCCTGAGGAGTTCAAAGCCCCAGATAACGTGGCTGCCTCATGGGCAGGAAAGTTGTGGGGGATTTCCTAGTGCAGCGGCCAACCTCTTGCTCTCCCCTTCCCCCACCCTTTCTTTCCTCCAAAGGCCCTGTTCTCCAGCCTCTTCCCTTCTTTGTCTTTTCCTGTTGTTTTGTTGTTGTTGCTGTTGTTTTGGTTTTTTTTTTTTCCCTCTGCCCCTGAAGCAGCCCTGTCGAAAGCCATTGGAAACCCCAAGGGTTACTTGCTAAGAGCCTCCTAGGATGTATAAAAGCCATTCATCTCCATTTTTGTCTGAGGCCACACATTTTGAGTGGGAGTTTATAAGTCAGGCTGATAAATGCCCAGCTTGCAAGCCAGGGGTTAGAAATTCTGGGCCCAGCCTTCCTGGAATATTAGTATACTAAAAGGACGGGTCAGAAGTGGGGCTATCTATATGCAGCAGAATGGACCAGAAAATGAGATGACTCTGTAACATTCCTAGCTGTCATCTTGGGAAAATTATATTTCTGCAGCCCTCTGTTTCTAATACATCTACGTATTAGAAATACATCCTAAAGGGGTTAGGAATCTTTGTCCTGCCCTCTCTGAAGAAGGAGTGAAGCTTACCTAGAATCATACATAAGAAAATCCTTTGGTGCCCGTGTGATGCTGTAGTAATATCATGGGCTCCCTATGACCCATGGTTATTGTAAGAAGAAACAGGACCACAAATATAAACTCCCTCACATGCTGTCAGGCACAAGGAAACATTAGCCACAATTATCACTTGCCATGGGCCAGGTCCCCTGAGTAGCAGGCCGAGATGGGGCTGTGTGTACAAAGATAGTAAGGAATGTTTTCAGGATTCCCCACATCCTGAAAGAGAAGGGACAATGGAAGGACCAGGCAGAGGAAGATGCGGGTTACAGTGCAACCTCAGCAGAGGTCTCAGCCAACATTACAGAAAGCTCTAAAGTGGGGAGGGCCTTTCACTTACCCACAGTTGGGGGAAGGGAGCCAGGCATTTGTATCTCACCCCTGGGGTTCAGTCATTGAATGTGGGCTGCCCTAGGAAGACCTGGTGATTTCAGGAGAGATCGTTCTCTCCAGCTGATGCAATCCTCAAAGGGGACTAAGAATTGAGGGCTGTCTGCTGGCAGCCCTCCCAGCAGCTGGAGGAATAATTCCTTAAGTGCAGAGACAAAGTCTGGGCCATGCATCCCAGCATCCCCTACATCATCATCATTATTACATAAATGTAGGGATTTGTTTTGTTTCTTCATGTGGTTGAAAAAATTCTGATATTGGCTAAGGAGTCTGTAATTAGAAATGGGGAAAAATGTCTACCTAACCCACCAGTAAGTAACCACTGATCAGCAGCTGTTCAAAGGAACACGTCAGACTGACCCATCCAATGGGCCCACAACAAAGAACCCACCCTGATTTCCAAGACTTACGATGGCCTATTGATCTTCCAGCCTTGCACTCTCTGTCACCCCCTACTGGCCAATTCTGTGTACTGCCTCCTTGATGGTTCTTTTCTATTTCACCTGGGATCTATCACCCTACTGCTCAAGCAAAACCCAGGGCTTCCATCCCTTAAGGAAACAGTCAGGACTCTTTGTCACAATTGCTCCACCTGCCCCTTAGCAGCCTCATTTCTTGTCTCCCCTCTGACCCCCTCCCAACCTTGTGACACCAGCAACATCCTACATTCCACGGACAGCATCGTGTCCACACCTAGAATTCTCTCCCGGTGTTTTCCTCATGATGGATTCCTACCTAGCCTTTGACACCAGGCCCAAGTGTCCCCCACTGTGTGTGTCGCCTCCACCTCTGGGAGAACACGTGCAGCACCACAACAGGGAGCAGGCTTGGCTTCATAGCCAGTCAGCCTCGCTTTCCTGACTTGAAGCTGTTCTCTGAAGTCTCCTAACGACTCTGGGGTGGTTTCCTTATCTTATGGTCAGAATAATCAAAGGATTATCACTCACTTCAAAGGACTGTTGTGAAGATGAAATCAGGTGACATGTAAACTACCTGGCTGAGTGCCAAGCCTGGAATCCAGGCTACACTCTGTTTCGGGGTTCATGGGAAGCAGTGTCCATTTCTGTGTTCTCGGAGCACAGATTTGGCACAGCAGTGGTGTCTCAAGGGCAGGGTTTGCTTCTCCTCGCTCAGGATTCTGTTCCTTAATGCATAACTCTGTGCCTCAATCAATTAAAAATATTCTGGGAATGTTGAAATCAATGAACTTGAACAGAATTCCTTAAAGTTCTCTAACACAGAGGGCATCCATATCATTTTTTGAGAAGAATACAATGCAATCCCAAACCTGGGGACTGGCCCTGGATCCTTAACAGTTAGACTGGAGGAGGAAGGACTAGGCTTCCATGATGACGAACAGGCCATCTTTCTTCCTTTCCCACACAGCTGCACTCCACAGCGATGCAGCCATGTTGGACAAGTTCAGACTAAACACAGAGACATCACTGTCTCCACGTGTGTTTCTAATGTGTCCACGTCCAACTCGGGAGAAGGTTCCAGGGGATAGTAAATGGGACTGAGACCACCTTTAAGCAAATTTGAACCTGTGGACCTGTCATCCTCCTGTCACTTTCTGGAGCAACCTCAGGACAAGTTCACAAGGCAATGACTCTATGTTTCCATCCAACCATGCCACTCCTCCTTTGTGTCCTGGGCCCAGGCCAACTCACCAGATCTTCCTTCTATTAAAAGAGCAGCTTGTATGGCTAACAGAAATTCCACAGAGAAGAGATGACCCCCTCGTGGCTGCTTTGATTCTTCTTCTTCTTCTTTTTTGAAGTCATTTATTATTTTATGTATTTATTTTTAAATTAAATTAATTTAATTTTTTTTGGTGTTCCAAAATTCACTGTTTATGCCCCACACCCAGTGCTCCATGCAATACTTTCCCTCCATAATACCTACCACCAGCCTCACCCATTCCCTCAGCCCCCCTCCCCTCCAAAACCCTCAGTTTGTTTCTCAGAATCCACAGTCTCTCATGGTTCATCTCCCCCTCCAATTTCCCCCATCTCACTTCTCTTCTCCATCTCCCAATGTCCTCCGTGTTTTCCTTATGCTCCACAAGTAAGTGAAACCATGTGATAATTGACTCTCTCTGCTTGATTTACTTCACTCAGCATAATCTCTTCCAGTCTCATCCACGTTGATACAAAAGTTGGATATTCATCCTTTCTGATGGAGACATAATACTCCATTGTATATATGGACCACATCTTCTTTATACATTCATCCATTGAAGGGCATCTTGGCTCCTTCCACAGTTTGGCGACTGTGGCCATTGCTGCTATCAACATTGGGGTACAGATGGCCCTTCTTTTCACTATATCTTTATCTTTAGGGTAAATACCCAGTAGTGCAATTGCAGGGTCATAGAATAGGTCTATTTTTACTTTCTTAAGGAATCTCCACACTGTTTTCCAAAGTGGCTGCACCAACTTGCGTTCCCACCAACAGTGTAAGAGGGTTCCCTTTCTCCACATCCTCTCCAACACTTGTTGTTTACTGTCTCATTAATTTTGGCCATTCTAACTGGTATAAGGTGGTATCTCAATGTGGTTTTGATTTGAATCTCCCTGATGGCTAATAATGATGAACGTTTTTTCATGTATCTGTTAGCCATTTGTATGTCTTCTTTGAAGAAGTGTCTGTTCATGTCTTCTGCCCCTTTTTTGACATGATTATCTGTTTTGTGTGTGTTGAGTTTGAGGAGTTCTTTATAGATCTTGGATATCAACCCTTTGTCTGTAGTGTCATTTACGAATATCTTCGAATATCTTCTCCCATTCGTGGGTTGCCTCTTTGTTTTGTTGACTGTTTCTTTTGCTGTGCAGAAGCTTTTGATCTCCATGAAGTCCCAAAAGTTCATTTTCGTTTTTGTTTCCTTTGCCTTTGGAGACATATCTTGAAAGAAGTTGCTGTGTTCTTCTTACAGAACATGTATGATACAATGACGGGTGCTTGGAGGAACTCCCATTCAGACAGTAATTTAGGAGGAGGGCAACCTTCATAAACACTAAAAAGAAAACAGAGGATCTCAAAGATGACATTCTTCTCTTTCACTCGATATTGAGCAAATATTTATTAAATGTCCACCATGTGCTAGTTAGTCTGTGCACTGGAGGTCCAAGGGAAGGAGACATCAGCTGTGCCCACATGACGCTCCCAGCTAACCAAGCAGGCAGTGTGATAAGCACCGTGGTCTGCTATAGATGCTTGTGTATCAGAATCCCACTGTGGACTTGGAAAGGCTCCCAAGAGCGTGGTGATTAAGTTGAGTCCTAAGGGATCATCTCAGAGTTACTCATGTGAGAACAGGCAGAAGGTAGAGGAGGAAAGAGTGTGTTACCGTCAGAGGAAATGGGGTGTAAGAAAGCACAGAGGTAAACAGAACATCAGTCATTAAAAATGAGACCTCCAGTCACTGTGGGCAGAGTACTGAGTGTGCAGACGGAGGCAGAGACCCTACAGGGGAGGGGCCTGGAAGCCATGTAGGGGACAGCCAGATCTTAAGAGCACAAAAGAGCCTGTAAAGCCCATGAAGCAAGATCCTGAAATCTAAACCAAAGTCTGCTGTGGAGGACATACCTGCCACGTTCATCCAGTGGGAGTTTCCCCATGTCCACATCTATGCAGGCCCTCTGCTCACTCCAAATTACCAACTGATCATAAGAAACCTTAAAGCTTTTAGAACTTGCGCAAACCTGAGGAAATAGGAGAAACGGAGACGACTGGACTAGTGTGATTAACTTTATGTAGCAATGGGCTAGGCTAGGCTGCTCGGTTTGGTCAGATACTACTCTAGATGTTTCTCTAAAGGTCCTTTGTAGATACGACTAACAATTCTAACCCGTTGATTTTGAGTAAAGCGGATTAGCCTCCAGGCTGTGGGTGGGTCTCACCCAATCAGTTAAGGCCTTGAGGGCAAACATTGAATTTCCCCAAGAAGAGGATATTCTGCCTCAAGACTATAACACAGAAACCCTGCCTCAGTTTCCAATCCGCTGCCTGTTGCTAAGGATTTGAGACTTAAGACTGCCTATCAATGTTTACCTGAATTTCCTGCCTGCCAGTCTGTCCTGCAGGTTTCTGACCTGTCAGCTTCTATAATTGCATGAGCCAGTTCCTTAAGATTAATCTCCCGGGGGTCGCCTGGTGGCTCAGTGTGTTAAAATCTCTGCCTTCAGCTCAGGTCATGATCCCAGGATCTTAGGATCCAGCCCAGCATCTGGCTCTCTGCTCAGCTGGGAGCTTGCTTCCTCCTCTCTCTCTGCCTGTCTCTCTGCCCACTTGTGATCTCTGTCAAATAAATAAATAAAATCTTAAAAAAAAATTACTCTCTCGGGGGGAGATAGATGACAGATGATAGAAGAGCGTGCGTGTATACATACATAAGTACATTCATACATGTGCGTGTGTACACACACTTGCACTAGGAGTTCTGCATCTCTGGACATGTCTGATACAGCCGTGTATACATACATACGTATACACGTATGTATACATATGCGTGTATGCATACATACGTACATTCATATATGTGCGTGTGTACACACACTTGCACTAGGAGTTCTGCATCTCTGGACATGTCTGATACAGCCAGGAGTCAGAAAATGCACTCCACAACCTGTCCTTTCTTATTGAACTTCTGAGTTCAGTAAGAACTCCTCAGCACCATGGGGACTAAGCACTGCCTCCCAGGATGACTTTGAGGATTAACCCGAGACATTAAGCCACTCGGCATATACTGGCTACCACATAGTAGGTCTTACAGCTTGTTTCCATCTCCGTTTTCTTGCTTGATTGATAGGACAAATCCATACCCAACGAAAGGGCATTTTATTTTTTTTCTGCTGACACAGGCTGGCCTGGACGAAATCTGATCTAGAATGGGAAGTGCTGAACAAATAGAAAAGAATTTACTCTCGGTAGTATTGCCACCGTGATGGATGGCTGCTCCAAGGGCTATTTCTCAAGAGTTCACAGCAGAGAAAAATGTTCGGGCTTGATTTTCTCTGTGTGTGGAAAATAAATTGTATGACAAGGGTGGCGACATTTGGACGCGGAGAGGGCTTAGCCGAGGAATTAAACATGTCAGGAGCCTCAGAATGAAAACAACACAGAAATGGAAGGTGAAAGGGGCATATTTGGAGAGCTTGACAAGTGGCACAATGGGAGGAAAGGTGGCATCTGGAAGGGGATGTCGGTCATTCCCTGCCACTACAGCCGCGGTCTGCCCTCAATAACTCAGCAAGGTGGGAAGGGGGAAAATGAGCCCAGGTTCTAAGTCTCTGTTATCACAACTGGCTTAAATTATTTTTCCTTGCTTAATTGACCACATAGCAAACAGAGGAAAAGCAGACAGGCTGCTTTTTTTTTTTTTTTTTTTAATCTTTGCCTACTTCATCTCTCCAGTTCCTGTCAGCAAACCTCCCAACATTAACTCTATCCGAGAATCAGAGAGAGGAAGTGTCTGGAATAATGTCACACAGAACATAAGGGGAAAAGCCAAGTCTACATCCCAGGTCTGTGTGAATTCCCAACCACAGGGCTTCTGTAAGGAGCCAAGAGCATTATCTAGGCAGGGATGGCAAAGGGGTTGCACTCCACACACCGACTCTGATGAATGATTGACTGCACTTGGCCAAGGAGCATGAGAGCAAATGCAGGTTCGGCTTGAAAGAGGGTCATAATTGACTAGTGAGATCGAGGTTCTGCACAGGGGCCAAATATTTGTCATTCCTTACCTGTCCAACTTTTCCTTCCTTTCCCCTACATCCTAGGTTGTAGGTCAGCAAAATAGAGCCAAATGAGGCCTGCCACCTGTATATTTATAAATAAAGCTTTATTGGAACACAGCTCTACTCATTTGCATATTATCTACACCAACTCTTGCTGTACAACCATAGAATGGAGATTTTGCAACAACGACCATGTGGTTCACGAGCCTAGAATGTACACAAACTGTCCGTTTACAGAAAAAGTTTGCCAACCTTGGCTCTAGGGTACACTGGGACCCAGCTGACTTGATTCCAGGATGCCAGTCAGATAATGAGGTCATTCGTTCATAATTCATCACATATTTACTGGATGTCTAATGTGTTCCAGATACTCTCTAATATAACATAGTAATATATACTATGTAATATAACACAGTAATTTATCCTAAGAAGGGAAACAGCCCGAGGATGACATATATACCCAGATATACATATCCATGTCATCCTCAGGCTGTTTCCCTTCTTAGGCACAGAATGGCTGCCAGGAACCATCCTAGCTATTCTCAATCCTGCCTGCTCACTAAAATCACTGGAAAGCTTTTAGAAAATAATTACATCTGGGCTCTTCTCCAGACCAATTAAAAGCTCTAGAAAGAACACTGCACCTTGGTGTTTGTTGGGGAAAGTTCCCCAGGGGATTTGAATGTATAGCCTGTTGAGAACCAGGGTTCTAAACCATTCGAGTAGGAGTGAAGCCAAGAGCTTATCTGACCAAGCTCCTTATTTTATGAGTAATAAAACCCTGAGTTTTGTCCAATGTCCCAGGGTTAACCCTATTTACTTTCATCTCAATGAGCTGTGTTTGAGTGCCCACTGTGTCAAGGACTGGGCTATGTAATGAGAAACCAAGGTGAATGGAGGGCCTCACCATGGTGTAGGAGGAAGAATGTAGATTCTGAAGTCAGACCAACTGGGGCTCAGTTCCTGGCTCTGCCACCATGAGGTCCTATCTCAATCATCTGAACAATAAGCGTCTTTCTGAAGTCTGAGAAGTGAAGGAAGGAATACATATCTTACAGAGGAGAGGAAGAGGTTCACTGTGAGAATGTATGCACAGCCCACAGAGGCCCTGAGAGGCCGTTGGAAATTATTAGCCCCTTTCCAAGCAGATGGGGGATGATTTCAAGCAGGCTGGGGATGGAAGGAGCCTGGGCTGGTCCATAATTGTGCATCAGAAACTGGGGGCCTTTGCCAGATGATCTCTCTGGCCAAGAGCATGTGAATGTGCAGGCTGACAGGACAGTAGGATTTCAGTTCAGGTTTTTATAACGAAATGACACCTCTTGCTGATATGAGTGATCCCAAAGGAGAGCCCAATCTAAATTTGAACGGTTCTGTAGTTCTCTCAGAAGTCCAGAAATATGATTTGTCTTCAGGCTCAAGGCTTCCAAGGACGTATGTAGTAGCCAAGTTGACCGTGGTTTCCCCACTCACTGCATTTTGAATGGTGAGTCACGGGGTCTATATGGTCAGTTTGGGGACTGAGAGATCAATGCTCCAGAGCCATCCAGCTTTCTGTGGTAATCAGCTGTCATTAGGAGGAGACATGAGTCATGGGGAACATGTACACGTGTGTGTGTCAGCGCCAGGGACACTCTCATTCCTCCTATGTGAATCACCGAAGGCAATCACAAAGTCATGAGCAGCCTAGAGGGATGGCGCCAAGGGGGTGTGAGCTCGGGGACCCCGGGCCTGACTCAGGACCCACAGCAATCTCTGCCAATAAGTGCACATCTCACTTCCCTCCTGACTTTCCCCAGGGGACCCCTTGCCTGAAGTTTCCAGGTCAGGAAAAATAATCTTCATCCACAGGGAGAAGATTACAGCTCTTTGGCAGGGAAAAAAAAAAAAAAAGGCAGCCTAAAAATGTGAAAACCGAAATGCTCTTCAAAAATGATACCTGGATGGAAAGTGACATTTTTCTGGAAAGGGATAGGACCGCTAGATACGGAGTGCTTCCCATGTGTCAGGCGCTGAGATTGCAAACCTAAATAATCAGAGTGAATTAATTCTCCGAGTGCTAATTTCTTCATCTCAAGGCTCCATTTTAAATATGTGTCTCCTAAGTTTTTAGTTATAAAAATATTCAATAATAGCAGGAAACCTTTATGAATCACTGAGCTAGACATGGAATTAAATCTGTTGTTTATACTCCCCTGCCCTATGAAGGAGGTAGAGCCTAGAGCCACAGCACAAACCAGGGACCCCAGGCCTCCAACTGAGGCTCATCTGTCAGATTTCACACAGGAAGAGCAGAGTCTGTTATCATAAGCCCCAGTGGCCTTACTTCAAATCTCTACCCCCCAAGTAAATGAGGACACTAGAATGGTATGGCACTTCAATTTTCTGAATCTCACAGTAGCAAACATAGTCTTGAACCTGGCGTTTCCTGGATCCTGGTCCACTACTATTAAAAGCTTCTGCCTTAACATGTCTCATAAAGTCAAAGCAGGTCAAAGGACCAAAGGAGTTAGCAAATTCACGCATCTCCTCTAGTGAGCGGCAGCCCACAGAATGGTGAAAGCCAACAGTCCAGAGAGGAGGTCCTAGCATAATAAGAGATACTCACTATCCGGTAGCCATGTCTTGGACACCCTAGCATATATCATCTTACATAATCCTCAACACAAGTCTATGAATTAGGTAGAATTATCTCCCCTTCACAGGAAGCAGAAACCCACAAAATGAATTTACTTGTCCAAGGTCACTTCGCTGGGGTATAAAAGAGTTTCTATTAGAATAATAATTTCTTTCCTACTATACTGAAATTCTTTGAGGTCAGAAGCACATGTTGATAATTATGTTAACTTATCACAGTGTCTGGAACAGAGCAGAGACTCAGTAATTCATAGTTTGTGTTCCTCTTTGACATTAATAATATTCATTAAAAACGTGCCTGGCTAAATGTGCTAAATGCTTTATAACAATTTTATAACATTTTTTCCATGTTCAGAATAAGCCTGTGAGGTAGTTTTTGGATACCCATCTTATAGGCTGGGGAAGCATCCTAAGCAAGACTAAGGTTGATCACACAGCAGATGGAGAATTTAAATCAAAGTTCGTGCAACCCTGATACCATGTGCCATCCAAATTTATGCTTCTCTTCTTTGGGGGAGAAGAGCATCATGGCCAAGAGTCTGATTGCTGGAGCTGCCTAGTCTCCATGTCCTTCGTGCCCTCAACAATTGGCTTCCATCAGCACTGCTGGACCTTACAAAGAGAGAACCTGGAGCCTCACAGGCAGAGAGTGGGTTTGCCAACATTTTCCAGGCCATTTGGGGGTTTCTAGAGTCTGAAGTCCGTATTACTGGAGCTTGGTGCTCCTTACAAACTATTTTTATACCTGGAATGTGTTGGGAGCCAGCTGGCTGCTGCCACAGCTCAGATATCACCTGGTGCTTTTTTCTGAACGGGGTGAATAAATCACATGACCAGCTAAGCCAGACTCTGTCTGTCTGGGTCTGTATCTGATAAGAAGTTCTCAACAAGTAAGCTGTGTTCCACTTTCTGCAGAGCTGGCTACATAAAAGGCAGTGGACAAGTGGATAAGAATCACCAGACTTCAAAACGGGAAGGCCCATCCAACCCCCTTGCTTGAAGGTAGAGAAACTGAGACCCAGTGCCTTCAGCTGGTGTGGTGGGTTGCAAGACCTGGAAATCAATTCAACTCCACGGAGAGTGGTGCATCATAATTACGGAAGGGTGTTTTATGGAACCCACTTGTGGGACAGACAAACCAGATCACAAGAACTGAAAAGTCCTCCCCCTTGTGGCAGACAGATACAGGACACAGATACCCCTTCTAGAAACAACAACAACCACCACCACAACAACTTGCCACATAGCTGAGGAGAGTGCTGCTCCCGGGCAGCTTCCAGCTCTCCACTCCCCAGGGTTCTGCCTTAGCTACAGAGGCCAGCATGCATCAAGGTCCTCTCCTTGCTGGAGTATCCCACATTCCATGATTAGACTAGGCAGTCAAGGTCCTGTCATTCAGACTGACGAGGGATATCCTAATGGGCAAAATTTGTCCCAGAATACCCATTGTGTTGGCTAAAGCTTTGTTGGACCTCTATCACAGGTCAGCCTCACCCTCTACTTTGTATTGTTTCCTCTCACTTCCTTTCACAGAGGTTGTTCCCTCATAAACACTTTATAACCCAAACTCTAAGGATCTCCTTTGGAGAGGCCAACATGCAGTGCCCTGTCTTTCTGGACAAATGGTATTTTGTTCCTGCACTCCCCAGGTTACTGCTCTATTTGACAACACCTTTCCCTATAAAGCATTTTTGACTTTTCTTCTTGCACATAATCCATCATGGCTGTGCCCCAAATGATTGCCTCAGCATCTGTGGCAGATCCTATCTTCTGAATTAACTACCACAGTATTTTCAGTCCTACATGTCTTTCCAGAAACTGGCCACTCCCCATCAAGAGGTAGGCAAAGTCTGTTTTTCCTTCTGATGAAGCTGGGCAGGACTTTGTGACCACCTTGGTAAATGAAATGCATGTCATGAATGACACTACGTGATATCTATGGCTAAGTCATAAAAGGCAATATGGCTGCCACCAGGCTTTCTCTCTGGGGACACTTAATCTTGGAACCTAGTCACCACTTTGTGAGGGAGCCCAAACTAGCCCATGTGGGTGAGAAAACATGGAAAGAAACCAAGGCTTCCAGCTGACAGCCAGGATCAATAGCCAGACATATGAATGTACTTGATCTTAGCCAAAAGGTGGAGAAGTAATGCCAGACATGTGAATGAATGAAGCTTGAGATGATTCCAGCCCCTCACCTTTGACTTTTCCAAGACCCCAGACATGGTAGACACCATTGTTCCCACAATGTCCTGTGTGAGTTCCATACCATCAGAATCTATAAGCATGATTTTTCATACACCACTGATGTGATTTGTTTCACAGCCTGGTAATTGAAACAGCCCCAAAGTTCCCAGGATACTCTGACTTGTTTCCCACAACTGGCTCCACCTCAAAGTCCCAATTCCAGATTCCTTGGAAAGATCAACTGATAGGATGAGGATGGACTTCTGATTCAGATTAAGCCAATCAGCTGTGGCCATGTGACCAGAAAGGCAAGTCTTCAAATTTAAAAGCCTTTATTAAGAAATCAAAATGTACCACCTTTTTCTAAGGTAGTGTGTCTCAGTGATAGAGATTACCAAGGGAACCTAATATTTTGGAGAGTCATTGTGGCCAGTGAGAAAAGGACTAGTATATTTGCTCTATCTGGACTCAGATTCAGCAAGCATTTATTGAGCATCTATGATGGGTCTCAGGGGTTATGCCAGAGGACATTTATGTAAAGACGATCCTGTATGATGAATATTTGGATCTCCCACTAGGCCTTGAACAACCTAGGTCCAAAGAGATGACAAAATTGCTTGAGTTTGAGCTCAGACCTGGATCACTGTCTACCATTCTGATGGTCTCCCCCCAACACCAGGTGGCCTCATCCAGCCTCCTTCAACATGGCTCAGAGTGAATGGAGTTTTGTCAGACTCAGATAATGATACATTAGTGCATGGGCTCTGGAGACAGCCTGCCCACATTCTAATCCTAACTCTACCACTTATTAGACACAACTTATAAGGGGAAAATACAGGACAAGTTTAGCCTTACTGAGCCTCAGTCTCCTGGTCTGTAAAATTGTGTATTAATAGTGCTGACCGTCGTGCCTGGGTGGCTCAGTCATTAAGCATCTGCCTTTGGCTCGTGTCATGATCCCAGGGTCCTGTGATTGAACCCCACATTGGGCTCCTTGCTCAGTGGGAAGGAAGCCTTCTTCTCCCTCTCCTACTCCCCCTGCTTGTGTTCCTTCTCTCACTGTCTGTCTCTCTCTCTGTCAAATGGATAAATAAAATCTTAAAAAAAAAAAAAAAGTGCTGACCTTGTGGGGTTGTTGCAAGGATAAAAAGGGCTAAACCTTGCAATGAGCTTAGATTACTCTCTGACACTTGTAAGTGTTCAACATATGTTAGCTCTTATGACCCAATCTGAGAGGCCGGAGAAAGCTTCCTGGAGAAGGGCCCTTAGAGTATGTGGATTTTGAACACCTAAAGTTAGGAAAAAAGATTTCCTGATGGAATTAGCAGTGGGAAAAAACTAGGGAAATTATGGGACACTAAGCAATCCTATTTCATGGAGCTTGAAGGAAATTTGCCCACTTGTTTATCTTTTGCCTCTCCCATTAGCGCATTAGCTTCCCAGGAGATAAAGGGTTTCGTTCCACCTAAAGTAGAGCCCAGCATACAGCAGGTGTGCAATAAAATTTTACTGACTAGGTTAATGAGGTATGCGCTGTGTGGTCTGGGGCAAGCGGCTCTCCTCTCTGAGACTTAGCACCCTGCCTTCCCTGAAAGGAATAATGACATCCTTCTTCATGGGCTGTTGAGAGACTTAAATGAGATAATCACGCAAATCCTCTCCTGGGGTAGGTGTTCCACACAGGTAATTCCCTTTCCTTGGAGTCGTGTGTCCAGTAGGAGGTCCAAGTGGAGTGGGATTGACAATAAAAATGTAAAGAGGGACATGAAGAGAAGAATTGGGGCATACTAGGAAAAATAGAGATGTCTTCCTGGAGGAAGCAGAACTAAAATTGGGCCTTGGAGGAGGGAGCTGATCTGTGTTTGCATCAGGACCTCCAAGATGGACTCCAAGTTCACAGGGAGCTAGGGATGATGGGTATCTGCACGTGTCATGCGCTGGGCTCCCTAGGAAAGAGAACCTTCAGGGAAGAGATTCTGTGCCCATAAGACATGCCCTTCCTGCAAAGCTTTTCAAGTTGTGAGCTCCTGGCACCAGAAACTGACACCTCTTAGTTAAGATGCTAACTTGCTATGTGACCTGATCGAGTCCCTTAGCGAGATGGATTTGGGTTACCTCATCTATAAGACAGGGGGTTTGGTGGATGAGTGCCACAGGCCCCCCTAGCTCTGATACTCTCAAGTCCCCAGTCAGACCTCAGGCAGCCATCCCATAAACACATCAACAAATGCAATTATGCAATCGTTTGTACGTGGTGTTCTTTTGTATTGAATTTTCAAAACAAGCCCCAAAGAAAGACCTAAAGTGGTTTGGTTGGAGACCTGTTTGGAGGGTCAAGAAACAGAGTTAATACAATGGCCGTGGCCGTAAACTGGCCCTTGGCTGTACAAATTCTCTCCCCTTCTCTGGGCCTTGTGCTTCCCTTCTATTCAGAGAGGGAGTTGGGTAGAAAATTAGAAGACATTGCTGGACCTTTTAGATCACCAAATTTTAATGATTCTCCTGGGATGAGATCCTTTGGGAATAGATGCCAGGAATGCTGATGAGTCCCTCAAAAGTCTGTCCATTTGGACAACCTGCAGGGTTGTGGAATCTGGGGCTGTTTGTGGCCACATCAGGATGGTCTCAGCACTGATCTCATTCTCTGGCACACCCTCTGTTATGACAAAGGCCTTGGTGCTTCCAAAAGACCGGCCCTGGGTCAAGGGTGTAGCTGTAGCACATCCCAGCTAATAGAACAGGCTAAACTGCAGGAATGACTTCCCTAGGGGGCCTGCCCATGCCAGGAATAAGGGTGGATGGATAATAATAACTCATACAATTTGCCAAGGGCAGCAAGAGGTTTGCAAAGATTCCTGATTCTAGAGTCAGGAGACCTAGGGCTGCACCCAAAGCTCTGTTCCAACCAGCCGTTTGTCCTTGGGCAGGTGCTTACCCTTTCTGAGTACCCCTTTCCACCTCTCAGAGTGAGGATGGGATCATGCACACCTCCCAGGGAGCTTGGAAAGATCCAGGGAGATTAAAGATGTATATCCTTGGAATATTATCGGCCCGCGAAGTTGGGACCATGTTGTCTCTGATGGCTGCATCCACACAGTGCTTGAAAATTTATGGAGCACATTATTTTTAATGCACGTTCACACCAATTATCTCACACTCCCCTCAACTGCCCTATAAGGAGACAGAGTGAGCCTTGTTATCCCCTCAGCACTTATCAGCTCCACTCTTGGGGCACTTAGGACATTAAACCTTCAACTTTGTATTTTAGTTATTTATGCACATATCTAATCTCCCTACCTTGAACAGAAGCCAGAACAGACACAGGGTCTGATGGCCCTGACTCCAGGCAACCCCCATCCACGCACTGCCTTATACATGCTCTGTCCTTAATCAGCAATGGAAGCAAAGAGAGGGGTGGGAGGGGACAAAGAGAGGTGAGAGAAATATGTCATTGGTCCTTGTCTTAATTTGAATAGTATAAGGTAAGCTGTCTACTGTGGTAGCTACTAGTTAAAAATATATAAAACTTAAAATCCAATTCCTTTGTTGCACTGGCCACATTTTAAGTGCTCAATAACCACAGATGGCTGCTGTAGTCCTCAACATTTCCATCACTGTGGAACACTCCACTGGACAAGGCTTATCTCAAGGAGGGAGCATGAGCTCTGGAGTCAGACAGAACCAGGTTCCAATCCGTCCAATGGTTCATCCAAGCCAGCTCACCTCTCTAAGCCTTAGTATCCATATTTATAAAATGAGGATTGATAATTATATCAATGTCCCTTTCACAGGATTGTTGAGAGAAGTAAGCAAATGAATTCTGCTTTGAGAGAGCACTTGTGAGCAGTGGGGAAGGGGAAAGGGTGAGGGAGAAACAGACTCCCTCCTACCATCCTGAGCAGGGAGCCCGACTCGGGGCTCAATCCCAGAACGCTGAGATCATATGGATCTCTGCCTGTGGAAGGCAGACACTTAACCAACTGAACCACCCGGGTGCCTCAAAACAAATTCTGTTTTAAACATAAATGTGAGCAGTCCCTCTGCTCTGATGCCTCCACACGATGGCAAAGCAAATGGGTTGATCTGAAAGCTGGTATTTACACCATGGGAAGTGGCAGGGCTGAGTGGAGGGGACACAGGCAGGTGGACAGACAGAATGATATTTGAGTCTTAGTTCTACTTGCCAGCTATGTGATTTGAAGAAGATCATTCCACCTCTCTAGGTCTCAAGGTCTTTTTTTCCAGGGGTGGGGAAATCATTATTTTCAATTCTTTCAACATCGCTACAAGTTGAATATATAAATACATCAGTGTCTGGCAATAGCCCATGTTCAATAACTGGGAAATTACATTCTATTGATATAAAAAGCACATAGTTGAAATTATTAGTATCTAATTGCTTTAGGTATGGTCACCATCTTTATCATTATTTTACTACTAACTAGTTGGTTAAGAGTATGTACCTTAAGCATAGTTGGGAGGTATCCCGCATTATACTTAAGGTATATACCATGGAGGGCTTTGTGGGCAGTCAGAGTCTGACAGCATCTCAGAGATGCTGAGAAAGTGAAATAAAAAGCAGTCAGAAAACTACCAGAAAGGTATCTTTTATTATGAAAGGCAGCTTGCATCTTTGTCCTCATTAAAAATATCCACATCTTCCCCCCACACAGAGAATCCATTTAAATCCCCACCTGTGCCACCCTCCAGCATATGATGCTCCAACCTGTGCTTCTCATTGTCAGCAGCCTGGCCACACCCACAGTCCTGCTCTTGTTCAGACACGATAAGCTTGTTCCTGCAGGACCTTGGTACTGGCCTTTTTCTCTGCCTGAGCGTCACTCCCCACATCCTCACAGGACTTCCTGTCCTGGCTCCTTACATCTCTGCTCAAGCAGTCTCTCTAGGAGAGCTGCCCCTCCTCCATGATTCACTCCCTGTCATGCTGCTTGATTGCTCTTTAGAGCCCTGACAAATAGCATCTCGCTGAAGATATGGTGTCCTCCCTCACTCCATTTCTTCACTTGCTTTTTCAATGTAGTGATTAGTAACTCGGATGTAATCTCTGTGAGGGAGAGACAGCTATCTTATTCATTGCTTTACCCAGGGTTTTAAAAAGTGCCTAAAACTTGCTAGGTTCTCAATACCTTTCCATGAATTTTCACATTTGAACAAAATCTGAGGGCTTTGGAACCGACCTTTCCTTTTCTGACACAGATATCAGCTTGAGCTAAATGGCTGTATTTTCAAATGCATTCATTCCCCCATTCATTCCCCATTTATTAAACACATACATAGTGCTTGGGACCTAGCCCAGTGCCTGGTTTTGACAGGAAGCAGATGACCATTCTTTAAAGAGTCCTCTCTCTTGGGGAGCCTGGGTGGCTCAGTGGGTTAAAGCCTCTGCCTTCGGCTCAGGTCATGATCCCAGGGTCCTGGGATCAAGCCCCACATCAGGATCTCTGTTCAGCAGGGAGCATGCTTCCCTCTCTCTCTCTGCCTGCCTCTCTGCCTACTTGTGATCTTTGTCTGTCAAATAAATAAATAAAATCTTAAAAAAAAAAAAAAAAAGAGTCCTCTCTCGGTTCCTGGGGCTCCACCTAGAGGCACGGGAATCACCAATGGCAGTCTAATGGCTTGAGTTGAAGAAACATATTGTGGAAACCCAGCTGAAGGAATGACTTCTTCACCTGGAGGGCATCGGGAGAAATGCCTCAGCAGAAGTGACCTCTGAGTTGGGATCTAAAAGAAGTGTTGGTGTTTGAGCTTCCGTTGACTACCATATGTCCTCTGAGCTGGGATCACTGGATTTGAAACTGTCTCTGCTGCTTCCCACTGAGTGACCATGACTGGTACCCTCACAGAGCTGTTCCCAGATTCCTCATCTCTAAAATGGGAACTATGAATTAGATGTTGAGTAGGGTTGGTATGAGAATTAAATTGAACTATCCAATTTAAAAATTCTTAGGTTGGTTCCTGGTGCATAGTAAATGCTCAATAAACACCGATTGTGCCACCATTTTCTTAGGAGAGCATCCACATGCTGGGTGGCCATGGAAGGAGGTAGTGCTTCCTCACAGCTGCAGGGTGGAGCCCCTGGGAGGAAGTTCCTGTGGAAGGAGAGGCTGGCTGAGGCCATGCCATGGACAGCTGTGTGGGCAGGCAGAGTTTGGCTTTGATCTGAAGAGAAGTGAAGAGCCATGGAAGGAGTATAAGTTGGAACATAGTTTTCTAGATTGTGTATGTAAGCATGCTAACTGTAGCACAAGGGTGTGAGAAGCTGGCCAGACTGGAGGCAGGGGAAGGAGGTTGTGACACAAATCCGACCCAGAAGTGAAGTGCATCACTAGTGGGAAAAAGAAGAACGCTCTTAAGGAAATAAAATTAAGAGGCTTGGCCACTTTGTCACTGTGGGTCTGGCAGGATACAAGCACACACAGAAGGATTTTATTTAATAAAAGACCATCTTGAGTGGTATGAACAGGATTAAGGGAACAAAGCACAACCAAGAGAAGGAAGGTATCACTACTCCCAGAGAAATTAGAAGCCAAGGACAGTGGCTGATCCAATAGGAGCTAGAGCCAGAGTCAGGAGCACAGCTTCTATAGACCGTGGCCACACTAGGGGAAGAAGGGTAAGGAATAACATACCCAGCCTCTCTCCTCTTCCACTCTTTGATCCTGTGCCATTTGCCCCTCTCTAGCCAAACCCAACCAGAAGTTAGAGGTCAGGAGAGCCTGGGTCATGTGATTGATCTGTAGATGTCAGCCTTCTTGGGTAAACAGCAGGTGAGAGAAGGGTGAAAAATGGGTCTAGGGAGGGGTGCATCAATGAAGAGTAGGTTTCAGTCACCAATTAGATGGGAGTGGAGTCTAATTGGCAGTAGGGAGGGAGAGGAATTTGTCCTAACTCCTGAGGCTCCTTGTTAAGGAGATGTACCTATTTACACATCTATAATAGATAGATAGAGACTCCTCTCCAAGTGAATCACATTTGAGTTTTCACATACCCCTCAATGTTTGCCCCCAAATGCCAGGATATTCTTCCCCTTTCCTTTCCACCCCACAAATGTCCCCTGTTGCTGAATGCTTGGAAAAGTTTGCCAGAAGAGGATTTGCACGAGAGTGGTATAATTTCATTGGTACTACAGCTAAAAAACAAACTGGTTTATTACATATTCAAAGTCATCAAGCAATAAATACAAGAATGACCTCTGGGGGCAAAAAAAAAAAAAAAGTCATTGTAGCAAAGAGCACCTCACTCCTTAGCAAAACATATTCCTTTTCCACAAACACCATGGGGAGCCAAAAAAGCTATATGGAAACTGTCCCAGCTACATAGCTCTGCCTCTCTTCCTGACACATCTAATTCCCTGTGTCTCTGATGGGTTCCAGGCCTGGATGGATCTGTGCACGCTGGAGCACCAGGCCACAGTGATGTAATGTTCTGAGTGACACTGAGGCAGGCACACCCAGGAGAAGAGAAAACTGCCTAGGGACTAGGATACCGTTATTACAGGAGTCACAGGAACTGTTGACAGCAACAGCTAGGACTTCTTTCTACAAAGTGCTCCCAGGAAGCCTTTACAGGCCTGGAGAGGAGAACAGTTTTCATCATTAATTAACACATTTTCCACACTGGGGCCAGAAGCAAGACTAGCTAAGAGACACCAGGATGCATGGAAGAGACAGACTGGCAACTATGGGCAAGCCCCAGCTCAAGCTCAGCTGTGATGGTCACAGGAAGTCTGAGCTCCTTGGAAGGCTTATTCAAGACCTTCTAAGATCTGATGCTTGTTTTCCCAGGCTATTGCCCCAATACATTTGTCCTAACCTTTCACACAACTAAGTTACTCGCATTCTGGCCAGATATACACTATAGGCACTTCAGGTGTGGTCTTCTTCATGGGTCAACCTCTCTGCTTGGAATGCCTTTCTCTTCCTCACCTAGAACTCTCCTACTTTTTTCGTAAGACCTTTCTGTAATGACATCCAGATCTCTCAAGGAAGGCTCTGAGAAGGCATTGTCAGGCACTCCTCTGTCTATGCCTCCATAGCATCTTGGGGTGCACTCGCAAGCAATAAACAAGTAAATGATTCATGCGGCTTCTGCATTAAGACTATGCTCCAAAAAGGAATGGTTTGCATCATGGTACTCATACCTTAGCAGGGAGTCTGTCCCAGAGTAACCACATAGGAACTCACAGCACTAAAGCTCACCATTCTCCCATTGGAGAGTTCTTCTCACCAGAAACTTCTGCCTATTTTTTTCTTGGTGTCTCGAGTTTCTAAATGACAGGCGCCAGTTTGGCTTTTATGTATAATAATAGTCCCTGCTGGTGCCACATCATAGCCATTCAGATCTTCCAAAGCAGTGACCATTCCCTACTAGGCCTTCTTTCCACCATATTTTTTTTTTTTTTTTTTTTTTGCCTGTTTGGGTTTTTTTTTTTTTTTTTTGGTTGTTGTTGTTGTTATTTTGTTTTGTTAAACATCACTTTGGGATTTGAATAGATTTGATTTGGCTATAAGCTCTGCTACAACCCAGCCCCAGTTTACTCATCTATCAAATGAGGATAATAATGTCTATGTTGGAGGGATGTTGAGAGAATTAAGTGATATGTTTGATGGAGGGCCTGGCAGTTAGAATGTCTTCACATAAATACTTTTTGAATGACTGACCAAAGAACGAGTGAACTGGGGCTTTGTGTCACATATAGATGGAGTGACATTTTCTACATCTAACTCTCTTATACTAGTTAAAAGTCAACAAATGGTAGATCTGTGGCAGGTTCCTTCTAGGATCTTAGGATAGAGCAATGAAAAATAGGGCATGCATGATCCATGGCTCCTGGGGATGTCACTGGACAAATAATGACAAAACACACATGCAATAAGTGGTATGAGGCTGAACTTGCAGGATATTCAACTGAGTTCACCTGAGTGAGTCAATGAAAGACTCCTTGTTGAAGAGGTCCTACTTAGGCAGTATGAAGGAGAACAGTGTGGTGATGAGCACTGGGTGTTATACATAATTAATGAATCGTTGAACACTACATCAAAAACTAATGATGTATTATATGTTGGCTAATTGAACATAATAAAAAAGAATACTTAGGCAACTTGTAATTAAAATTCTTTGGTTCTCATCCTGTTATTATTTGTATAATTCTTTGGGGAACATTATGGAGAAAGTGGGATAGGTTGGCCAGACAAGAACATTAAACTCTGAATGTAATATTACCAAAATTGGACACCTAAACCCCCCCAAGTATTGTACTGACTGGTGCATATGATGGTAAACACACTAGTTAGTAAACACACTAAGTCAGTGGTTCTCAAATGACAAGAGGTATGTTGTATACCTTTCACAGGTTTGATGTCAAATTTTTGCCAATGCGTAAAATTGATGGTTGTATAACTGAATTTATACATCTGCAATATTTCTCTGCTGAAAGGTTAACCTGAGGATACCATGTGTCCCTGGTGTCCAGTGGAGGGAAATTTGATGTTTGTCCTATGAATATTTCTGTTCAGTATTATACTGAAGGTGTTAGCCAGTGCAAAAATTTAAGAGGGAAAAGAGCACAAGAATGGGAAAGGAATAAATAAGACTGATATTATACACAGATAACATTAATGGTGTATGTAGAAAATCTAAAAGAATCTATGGACAGATTATTAGAATTAACATGTAAATTTAGTAAAACCACTAAATTCACAAATATACAATTAAAAAATGAACTTTAAAAACATTATAATAGCTTTAAGAAATATCAAATACTAAGACTCTAACAAAAATTTGTATTTTTCTATATACAAGTTTTCAAAACATTACTGAGAGAAATCAAAGGACGGTTGCCCAAATTGAAGAACATACCATGTTCATGGATTGGAAGACTCAATATTGTGATTTTGTCAGTTCTGCCAAATCTGATCTATACATTCAGCACAATCCCAATCAAAATCCCAGCATTTTTTTTTTCAGAATGGCTTAGTTTGGATCACCATAAAGTAGATCCTGAGATGAGGATCGCATGCAAGTAATTTATTAAAGAGATGTTCTCAGAAGAAACTGATCAGAAAGTGGAGAAGTAGAACATGGAAGGGTAAAAAAGCAAGCAAAAGTCTAGCTTCTGCCTGATCCCACAGGGAAACTCAGGAATGTAACTGACACCCAGAACATTTCTCACTTCACTGCACATAAGCTAAGCTTTCATACTCCAGCAACAGTTAGTCATTGCTAAGATCTATGGAGGACATAAACTCCCTGGCATTTACAGCTCTCCCTACATTTCGTCTTAATGGCTCCTGTAGTTTTCAGGGCATCCTTCAAAGAGAATCATAGGTACAGGCTATAGGAAATAAAATATACAGAAGCTGGATAAGAAGGGCAGATGTGAGAAGCAAAGGATTCCTGAGGGGTTTAGGGTCGAGAGCAGGCAAGGCTCACTATATGGAAATCAACAAGCTGATTGTAAAACTTATATGGAACTGTAAAGAGCTGAGCCAAACAAAGATAATCTGGAAAAAGAGGAATAAAGTGGCAGTACTTATACTACCAGATTTCAAGACTTACCATAAATCTACATTAATTAAGTCAAGTGTGGTATTGACCTAGGAACAGAAAACCAGTGGAACAAATAAAATGCCAGAAACATATGTATACATACACATTCGCTTGATTCATATCAAAGATGCCTGCAGTGGAAAAAGAGGCTTTTAAAAATTGGTACTGAATTAATTGGATACTAATACAGAAAAGAACCTTAACTCTAACATACACAAAATTCAATTCTAGGTGGATTGTAGACCTGACGTGATGAGCCAAGAAAATAAAATCTCTGGAAGATAACAGAAAAGCATATCTTCATGACCTTGGGGTGGGCAAATATTTCTTAAGTATAGTACAAAATATGCTAACCATCAGGGAAAAGAGTCATGTATTTGACTTTATTAATATTAAAAACTATAGCTTATCTAGATATACCACTGGGACAGAGAAAAGACAATAGAATAGGAAAAGATACTTACATTACAGATAGCCAATGAAGAATTCATAATTGAAAAATGTAAAGAACTCTAAGTCATTAATAAGACGGGTAAGTTTTTTTTAAGAAAATCAAAAGACTTACAGAGGCATTTCATGAAAGGCTATCCAAATGATCATTAAGCACATGATCAACATTATTAGCCATCAAGGAAATGTAAATTAAGCCACAATTAGATGCCAGTGCATATCCACAGGGATTACTAAATGGAAGAAGGTAAAGAGCCGGGACAAAATCCTACCATTTCTAAATGTGGAGCACCTGGAACTTTAATGCCCTCAACTTGGAAATTTGGAAGGATCTATTAAGACCAAATGAAGTTGCTTTAAACATTCCTTGGGCATGCCTTTTGTTGCACAAATTAATAAAACTTGTGTTAGGTACTTTTCTAGGTGCTAAAGTCTTGGTCATGAACTGTGAATTTTTTTCCAATGTAGCCAGAAGCTGAAATGAAGCAAGAGCCCATATGGACACAACAGATACAATAAAGTAATGAGAAATATCAAACTGGTACACACAACATGCATCAGTCTCATGGCACAAGTGAATAAACATTAGTGCAAGTAAATAAAAACTATTTCATTTTTTATGAATTAGGAAAGGCAAAATGAATCAATGGTGATAGATACAACAGTTGTGACATGTATAGAGTGTATTGACTGGGAGAGGACATAAGGGAACCCCTTAAGGTGTTGGTAGGATTTTTATCTGATCTAGATAGTAAAAGTTCACTAAAATATGAGTTTAATATTGTACTGTCTATTGAATGTTAAGTCACATTTCACTAATAAAAAATAGAGAACTAGAAAAACCCAAAGTGCCACAAGTTTGTTGTGGACATCCTAGAAAGTAGAGAAATGCACAATGAGACATCCCGGTGTTAACATTTTTTTTTAATTACAAAAATGACAGTAGATTGTAAATGTTGTTTTGTAGTCTACAAATAATTTTTCCATAAACAAAATGTCATGATCATTTCCTCACTCAATAGATCTTCTACTACAATATAAAAAATATTTGCTTATGTAAACGGTAAGGATATAACATGACTCTATGCCAGAGAACTTTGTCCTACTATTAATTCTTACGTGTTTGGGCAGGAGACAGAGGGGAAAACATTTCTGAAGGGGTGGATGGCCTAACGTAACCACACAAATATGCAACAAATACTCATAGAGTTTATGAGGGCTTCTCAACCTGTGTTTGCAACACTCTTTCAAATACTGAAAGTTTTGCAAGCAATATTGAAGAAGTAGTAATGGCAAATTCATTCTGCCTTCTTTTAAATTTTTTACTAATTAACAGCAGTAAAATGTAGAGTTATTTTTAAAAACTTGACAACTCCAAAGGGAAGAAAAACCTAGGATAAAACTTTGGCGAGGAAAAGTTTAGGAATCCTTGAACTAACTCATCACCAGTAATTCTTCTCCCCAGTGGTACTAGTATGTGCACTCCAATATTTGTGATGAACTATGAAGCTTGGTATACATTACTTATTACAAGCATTAATGAAAAAATAGGGGTTGTAATTGGTTTATGTATTTTTTGTGAATTAAAGCAGATTCAAATATAGTTCTATAATATTTTCACTCATTTATATACTAAGATGCTAACTTGTGTGGGCACAACAGAAAAAATTTCATGAAGTTTTTGGGGAATTGAACACCATTCTGAACATGCCCATGGTGTATATTTATATTAGAATCACCTGTCACAGATATCTTATTTCAGCCTTTTTTCTTTTACAACATTTTACAACATTTTTTTACAACATTTACTCTGAATCATCTCAAGTCTCACTTTTGTTATCCATTAGAAAGGTATAATAATTCTCACCTTAGGGTGCTGTGCTGGCTTAGTCAGTGGAGCATGTGACTCTTGAGCTTGATGTTGTGAGTTCGAACCCCACATTGGGGGTAGAGATTTCTTAAAATCTTTAAAAATATAGTATAATTCTCATCTATTAGAATGATAGAACATCTATGTAGGTTGCTATGAGAATTGAATAATGAAACCTGTTCAATATGTATTATGTCCTAAATGCTGTATCAGGAATTTCCCATGCCTTAAGTATTTTCTGGATTTGACTTTTTTTTTAAGATTTTATTTATTTTAGAGAAACCAAGCAAGTAGGGAGTTGGGAGGTGGTGGGGAGGGGCAGAGTTGGAGAGAGAGAGATAATCCCAAGCAGGCTCCATGCTCAGTGCAGAGCCAGACATGGGGCTCAATCTCATGATCTTGAGATCATGATGTGAGCCAAAATCAAGAGTTGTCCAACCTACTGAACAGGTGCTCCATGGAGCCGACACTCTGAATGTAAAATGTGAGGCTATCTCTTCAGCTGACCAATAATCCATGTCAAATTCAGTCCATGATTGTACAAAAACTTGATTTGCTCATGGAAAAAAAGCACACATCATTAGGCTTTGACCCAGATAAAACTTGTTGGGATTAGTATTGACAGAATCCAACACTGGCAGAAACCAACATGCTTTCGAGTAGCAAGAAAGGGAACCACAGTACTTCACTCTCAGAAGAATTGAGATTTAGAGAGCCAGATACTAGTAAGAAATATTTGTTCTGGAGGTTAAGTTTTTAAGCAAACATAGAGCCATACAGCCCTACTCTTTATCCTCCTCTACTTCCCATCTGAGGAAAGAAAAAGAAAGAGCAAGAGAGAAAATATCTGTCATCTTTAGCCAGAATGAAAATTCCAATCACCCTAATGTTTTGTCCGTTTTATCTGTGATCTAACTTTAGAGCTTAGAAGACTGCCTGACACACAGTGGCCACCCCCTCCCCAAGATTCATTGCATAACAGGAATGAATGAATAAACATTCAATAATAAACACAAATGAATGAATGAATGGCGGAAGGCTTTAGAGCTACAATGCCTAAATAGAGCTATAGAGACCATTAGCCTCTGTCCACATACTTCCTGTCACTTAAGCAGACATGCCTCTGGCTTCAGGGAGAGGTTCTGCTTGACCAGCCCATGTTAATACAGAGTCTGCAACTATACAGTCCAACATTTATGGTATCAGTCAGTGTTCTGGCAAGGAGCAGAACACTCAACACGTTTAATTGATGAAAAGTTAAAGAAGAGAATATTTACAGCGGTGTGCACAGCATTAAGAGAACCAACATACCCAGAGACTAAAGATTGCAGGAAGTTATTGCTATCCCACTAGCTAAAAGGGCAAGGAAAGGGACCAGCAAAGGGGGGAGAGGGGCTGCCAACAGACGCCACTGCTTTAGAGGGATGTAGCCACTGCCTAAACCACAACAAGGCAGGGAGGGAGTAGAAAGACTAAATATTCACCCTCTTTCTTTTCTGCCCTCCACTATCCTACCAGCACTTAGTGGCTAGACTCAACTGGGAAACAGGAAAAAGAGCCTGGGTGATACATTCTATAGAGGTCAGACTCTGGGCACAGAGTGAGTCAGAGAGGATTAGAGAGTAAATCTGGAGGACAAACAGGGAATAACTCGGACATTCCCTTTCATACATGTTCCATCCCAATGAGGAAAGCTCAGAGGTCTTGACAGGTGAGCCCAAAGACTCACTGGTCCCTTGGTCCTGTCTTCCATCATTAACTGTTTACTCCCAGTTTTAATCTTCTCTCTCCAACTACATTCAGTGGCCTGAGGTCTTGCTGGTCTTGGATAATTATACAAGAAAAGCACCAGTTAAACATCGGCTAAAGAGTAATTACATAGTAGGGAGCATTCAGTATGTGAGTGTCTGCCAGAGGCCAGGCATTAGAGTCAGCCATGGAGAGAAATTGCAGATGCCACAGAGATGATTTCTTTCCTCAAGGGGCATATAGTCATGGACTGGGAGATTCAGAAAGTAAAAAAATAAAATAAAATAAAATAAAATAAAACTAGCAATAATGCTACCATGAAGAGGACAGTTGATTAGAAATGAGTGAAGGAAAGCATGAAATGCTTTCTTAATGGAAAATGGAAACTTACATTATTGTAGTCTTTTTTTCAGAGTTTTAGCACCTTTTGATTTTTGTATTCCACAAGAAAAGAAAAATATTTGTGTTGATTTGGGGGTAATCAAAACAATAATAAGCAGAAGGAATTTCTGGGCACAAGAGTGGAAAGAGAAGTCTTGGAGTCAGATCAACTAGGAATCAAATCTTGGGTCTACTACTTTGAAGTCTGAAACTCATTTCTAATTGGTGATAGTGATACTTTGGTTACCGGGTGGCTGAGAAAATGAAATCATTTGACTTTTTGACAAAACCTGGGCACTGTGCTAAGAATTTGGGATGTTGTGGTTTCTAGTCAAAATTTTCAACCTGTATGTATTAAGGATGAAGGGAAGGAAGGAGGCTTAATGTAGGTGAAATCTATTTCCTTGTAATTGTAATTAAGGCCACCTTGGGAATAAAATGCTATGGTAACACTGTCTATATGATTCCAAATTGTGCTCTTGATTTTCTACTCCAAAGGAAAAAAAGCACATGATTGCACATCAAAAAATGTCTACCCAGTGGCTGAAGTTTCAGATTGGAGTTAATTTCAAGGTTGATTGGAATGTCAGAGTTAATGATTTTGTCCCCGAAATCTTGGAATTCGTAATTATCCTTAAAGACTGTAAACAGTGTTGGAAAGAGCCTATTTGTCTTCAACTTGTTTTTCCCAGAATTGCCTCCTCCCACCATGATCTTTCAGCAACAACCTCAACTGCCTGCAATAGTAGTTAAAATTATGGCGCCTGACACTCTTGAATTTATAAACCGGCCAGTCTGTTATTAGTGTTATTATTAAGTCACTACGATTGTTTAATCAAAAAGTGACCTGATTCTCTCCCCAGAGTATCTGGAGAGATGGGTAAAGCTAAATAAGAGATAGAAGAAAATGCACGTAAGTAAGTTGAGTTGGAAAGTAAATAATAAAATGCATATATCTAAAAGACAAACGAAAGAAGCAAAGTTCTTGAAAAGTGGGAAAGTAGTTGTCAGTAGCAAACCAGGAGAGGGGGAGGAGAAGGAAGGGGAAGGAGCCTAGAGAGAAAGAGGACAGGGGGAAGAGGAGAAAGAGGAAGAAGAAAAAGACAAGAAAAGGAAAAGAAAGCAAGCCTGAATCGGATCTTGCAAAAGTTCGCAACACTAGAGTTTGTGAGAAGAACGGGCTTGCTCCCCTACAGTGGCATCCAGTGTCATCAGATATTTAAGAGTCCACCATCCAGGGATTATTTATGGACTCCAAGACTGTAGATCTTTTCTGTATGACCTTGGAGCATGGCTTACGTCCTTCGGGACCTGTTATATGATACCGCTAAGCCTCCGTTCCAGCTCATTCCCCATCCTTGATGCCTTTCTCTCCACAGTCTTTCAGTCTTCTCACATTAGCATGGAATTCCACTCTGGCAGAGCTAGAGGGCTCTTGGAGGTCATTTAGTCCAGCCCTGCCATTCTAAAGAGAAACTAAAGTCCAGAGAAGAAGAGCAGCTACGTGTCCAAAGAATCAAGACTAAAAAAAAAAAACAAAAAAACAAAAAAACCAAACACCCCAAAACCAAGAACAACACTTCTTCTAGTCCAGGGTACCCCAAAAAGATGAGTTCTTAAATGGGGTTGCAATTGTGGTAAGGGAATCAGGAAATGCCTACGTACCTCCGCCCCAGTTTCTTAACTACTGCTCCCTGTGCTCAGTGATTTCCTTTGACAAGAAACAAAGCTCTTCACTCTTCAGGGAGAAGAAAGAATGTTGTGACTGACGTTTATTGAGCACCTTCTATGTGCCAGGCACTGTGCCTGATGCTTCCCACCCACAGTCTCATTTAATCTCACAATAATCCCATAACCTAGGTTCTAGTAGTCCCACTTTTCTTCTCTGAGTTCAGTTTTCTCAGCTGTAGGATGACCTTCTGGAGGTCACAGAGAGTAAGTTCCAGAAGCAGGGTCCAACCATAGGTTTGTCTTTCAAATAGCAGTGGTGCTCCAGTGGGGGTGGGGATAGATTTTGGAATCAAACAGTACTGGATAATGGAGTACATAAGAAGGGGAAAGAGAGGGTGGAATGCTGTGCAAGGGAGATGCATCACCTCTCCACCTTCCATTGGCTCCCCCTTTCCAAGGGCAAGGGGGCTGAGATGAGGTTCAGCTCTGTCTCCAGCATGCACAAAGGAAACTGGATCATTGCTGTGCTCCACCATGGTATGCTGCCTTGAAAAGGCAAACAACTCTCTCATTGTCTGAGATTACCAACAGCCATGTGAGTTCAGTACTTTCAGGGCGAGGCTCCAAAAGGAGAATTGCATTCGATCAAGTTCCCAAAGGCTTAAGCTGCAGAGGCAGAAAACCTCAGGTCAGGTTCCAGCTGTAAATCCAAATGTCTTCCCTCTAAACTGTCTGTAGGACCCAGCCAATCCTCAGGCTGACAAAGACCCAGATGACATCTGGTCCCTCCTTACCCAGGAGAACATCTGCGAAGAGTTTCTCAACACTGAGTTGTGATAACAGTTGTACCGAATGACACACTCCTCCACGCAGCCATTTGCTTCCATCAGAATCACCACGTAAATGCAGCCAAAAGAAGGAAGATCTTGGGCTTTGCTGTCTGAATTCTCGGAATCAGTGAGTCAAATTGCCTGGCCTGGGAAGTCTCAGGGAAAGTATGTTGGCACAGCCTCCATGGGGGAAATGGGGCATTCTGACTTCTCACTCAGAACGCTCTAAGCATCCAAGAGCACTGAGGCCCTCTGGTTTCTGCCCGTGGGATAATTGGCCATTTATCCCCCATCATCTCCCCATACAAGATAATGGTTTACTTGGGAAATTAATGGTTTAATTGGGGAATTAAAGCAATCTTCAAATGCAGAGGGTGGGTTTGTTTCAGTATATGGTAGAGGTAATAGAATCAAGAACATTTTTAAAAAGAAAACACCGAGCAATAGAACACTGATAGAAACCAAACCAGGGTCAAGAAATGTGGGGTCGGGGGCCTGGCTTTGATGTTACTGGTCTGGGAGAGAGGACAGTCAGGTCCTCTCTGAATCTTGACCTCCTCTTCCTTGAAACCAAATGGGTTACTTGAGTGGTTCTCTGCTGAGGTAGCTCTGCCCCTAAGGACCATTTGTGAACGTATAGAAGCATTTTGTGATTGTCACACTGACTCAAGGACACAACTAACCTTCAGCAGCCAGAAGCCTGCAATACATGGGACATTCTCACCAATAAAGAACTGTCCCTCCTACAATGTCAATAGCGCCCTTGTTGCAAATCCCTTGATAATCTCTTACTGCTAGAATCAAAGATTTTTAATGAAAAACTGGCCCAATTTTCTGCTTTGGCAGGTAGGAAACTCCGAGTAAATTGGAGAAGCCTCATTCACAGCTCTATGGTGCCTAAGTCCTTGGTATTCTGTTACTTTCTATGTACCCTTCCCTCTCTCCTCCCTACGTATACGCACGAATACATGCCAATGTTACGCTGCTTAATTTTTCATCCTTACTTTAACGGCCAAATTTTAAATGAATCTTTCTTTTGTACTGCTTTTTCCTTTTTTAAATGGATTTGCATGTTATTGGCACATGGTTTCATTGTGAGCTGTTTGTACATTGCCCTTACTACACCAAATTCCTCGATGGCACGGACAGATCTTGCTCATAGCTGGTCATTCATTCAATAAGTCAAATGAGACTTGTAATAGCTCATATACACTGAGCGCTTGCTACGTAGTAGGAATGGTACCAAGAGCTTTTATGTGTCTTGAGTCAATTAACCCTTAGGCCCTCTTATTATCCCCATATTATGGATGAGAATATTAAGACTAAAGGAGGCAAGTGACTGGCCCGCAGTCAGTCACACAAGCAGGTATCATGTTAGCGACTAGAGATCAGAGACAGAAGCCAGTTCCTGCATTCAAGGACCTTGCATTCTTTATTTTTTTTTTAAGATTTTATTTATTTATTTGACAGAGATCACAAGTAAGCAGAGAGGCAGACGGGGGTGGGGGGAAGCAGGCTCCCTGCTGAGCAGAGAGCCCGACCCGGGGCTTGATCCCAGGACCCTGGGATCATGACCCAAACTGAAGGCAGAGGCTTTAACCCACTGAGCCCCCCAGGCACCCCAAGGACCTTGCATTCTGACAGGCAAATAAATCAGCACAGACAGCATGGAGAGCATGGTCTCTGAGTATGATCCTAGAGATTGCCAAGTGAGCCCCAAGGAGAGGCACAGAGCCCAGTGTCTGGAGGAGAAACCCCAAGATGGTGTCTGAGCTCAGGTTAGAGATGCAGTGAGAAATGCCAGGCCAAGGAGCAAGGACACTCCACTGGGGGATCCCAGAAGTGGAAGTGTGTACATTCCAAGGACTGCAAATGCCCAGGGTTAGAAGTCATTGCTTGGAATAGGGTTTGCCACTAGGGAAACTGAAATCCAGTATAATTTACCCACAGGGAAGCTGAAAAGGTATGTCGTTGAAGTCCCCGGATTTGGTTCTAATGGGAACCAGGTTGTAAATGATTGGAGCTTAGCCTGCAGCCTCGGTGTCCATCCTCTTCAACAACAGAGGCAAGGAGGAATAGAGAACCAAGCCCTTCCTACAAGCTGTAGTTAGTGTTAAGCATCTTCCCTGCTAGTTTAATGAATCCTTGCCTCTGCCCAACAGGGTAACATTATTATCCCATTTCCTAAGTGGGAATACTGAGGTGCGGGGAGGATAAAAACAGTAGTGAGGAGCCACGCCAGGAATTAAACTCTGATCTGATTGTAAATCCCACGATCTTAAGAGGCTGCCGTGCTGCTCCCAGGGTCTCACTTTGGGTGTGCTCAGCCCAAGCATGCTTACCAACTGTGCCGTCCCTGGGACACTGAGAGGCTACTGGGGTCTCCCTGTTAGGTCTGCTACTGCACCTAGACATCAGTGTTTACTTGAAAGCGCCTCCTCCCCTCTTCTGTGTGGTCTGAAGCAGCAAATCCAATGTCAATTTTGTTCATGCTCAATCTCAGTTTAGATAAACCAGTTAGCAGAGTATATATGATAAAATTCCCTGCCAAGTTATAAACCAAGTAGTCAAACAAACAAACACAAAATCAAATGAAGATCTAATTAGCTGGGTCCATTCACTCTGTTCCCTTCCAGCTGGTCCCGGATAATCTATAACAAACACCAGGGAAGAAAAACAAACTACCTGCTTTCATGTTTTTTCCCCCTGCTCCTTAGTATTTCTCATCTTTCCTTCTCTCTCTCTCTCTCTCTCTGAGTTTTCCCCTCTTTTCTGTATTTTTTTCTTTCTTTTTTCATTATTTTCTTTCTCTTTCTCCTCCTCCTTCCCCTACCTTGCTTTCTTCCTGTTTTCTGTTTGTCTTCAGAACCCAAGCAGGAACTCTAGCCTGGGAGACATGTGAGCCTCCCATAAAAGCTGATTCAGAAAGGGGGCCATCAGTTTTTCCCTTCTGACACAGACAGCCTAGAGCTGAAAACCATCTCACACCTTTTAGCCATGAAACCAGATATGGATGCCTCTGGGACACAGGGACTGGAGTGTGTCTCTGATCCTCTCCAATCGCCCCCGACCCAGTCTGAGATTGGGGACCCCCTGCTGGTTAAATGCCAACAGGAAGGGGACCAAGGGGCAGGGAGTTGGCTGGTGGCACGGCGGGTACCAGACCTAAATCCTTCTTCCATTTTTCAGTCCCAGCCCCAGTTACCAAAAAAAAAAAAAAAAAAAAAAAATCCATTCCCAGAAGAGAGAAGAAAGTGACAAGTGAGCCAGGCTTTAGCTTTTTAATAATGTGAAAATTGAAGCAATTGAGGGACAGTTATTAATAAATACAGTTCATGGCTATGAAAGCATGGAAATTTTTTCTCTGTAACGTAGCATAACCATGCAGGTGGAAACGTTGATTCATTTGAAATAAACCGCTGGCTATAACTTTTAGCAATCTAAGAGAACTGTGCACGGGGGAAGGACCGTGAGCTTGGAGTTAAACTCCATCCAACCCAGCATGAGGAGTGTGACCCTGGGCAGGTCATTTGCCTTCTTAAGCCTACCCTCCCACCCGTCTCTTCACCAGGAAAATGGGCTCAATAAATAAGCAAACAAACCAATAAATAGACCTCCCCTGAAACAGTTTTCTTGGAGTATAGGACATGAACGCTGTTAAATCTCATCTTAATGAAAGTGTGCAGGACTGGAAACTAACAATTCTCTAGAACTCTTACCCACATTTCTTTGTTTGCTTTGTGATCAGAAAGGAGTCCCTTCATGTCTCCAGACCTCTATTTCCTGTCTTCAAAACCAAATCACACTCCCGGGGATGCAAAATGGTACGGCCACTCTGGAAAACAGTTTAGCATTTTTAATCAAGTTAATGATGCACTTCAGCTGTAACTCACCAATCCTACTACTGGGTATTTTCTCTAGAAAGATGAAAACTTAGATTCATGCAAATAGCTATACTGGTCTCTTTGTAATCACCAAAAAGTGGAAACAACCCACGTGTCCTTCAGTAGATGCACAGATAGACAAATTATGGCTTATCCATACCATGGAACGCTGCTCAGCAATAAAGGAATGACTTTTTGATGCACACAACAACTTGGATGAATTTCAAAGGCATTACGCTGAGTGTAAGAAATCCAACTCAAAGACTGTATACCCTATGAGTCCATCGATCTGCTATTCTCCATTCAGAGAAACACAGAACTACAGTGGAAGAGCATGGGTCAGTGGTGGCTCGGGGTGAAGGGTACAGGGAACGTGTAATTGTATGTATGCGACAGGAGGAAGTTTGGGGGATAATAACTATTCTGCATCCTGATTATGATGGCAGTTACATAAATCTCTGCATGTGTTAAAATTCCTAGAACCGTACACCAAAAAGAGAGGGCATTTTACTCTGTCGTCTAGAAAAATAACAAATTGAGTGGGAAGAATAAAAATAAATTACTCTTATTTATCCGTAACTTTTGGGTTCACAAAGTGTTTTCATTTGATTCTCGCAGCTCAGAAATCATAACTGACAGACACAAAATGACTTTCCTGGCAAATATTGATGTAATGCTTGAATCCCATCCTTCCAATTGCAGATTCTGGGTCCTTTTCAGCACACCTCACTAGGTGATACTTGAAGTCCTTTCCTTTTCCAAGAGACTGCGTGTTTGCCGAAAGGAGCTGTTATATAGTCTATTGTTTGTCTTGTTTTGTTTTGTTTTCTCCAAGTTCCTATGTCAACCCGCTCATGCTCCCGGGAACGTTTATATTTTCGTAGAGAAATAACAGAATAGGCCAGCACACAATTGCATAAAATGACACATTAGTGGAAGGCACTTTTTTGACCATCTCTTTGAATGAATGATTAGAAAAATAAGTTGCGGTTAATTGTAAAGACTTCAGGCATGTATTCATTCATTCAACACATCTTTACTCAGCCATATCATCGGGTGCCGTGACTTGGCACCAGCCATTTCTTTGGCGGTAGAAACTCTCCCTACATACCTTTCTGGCTAACTCTTAAGCATCCTTTGGATGTTGGCTGAAAGTTCACTTTCCTGGTGGTTTCCCTGTCCTTCTCCAACAAGCCTGCTTCAGTGTTTTCCTGGGACCAGAGAGGGCATCCTACATGGTGTTCCATATGGACACTGAGGATTTCAGTAAAACATGGCGGCTGTCTCTCCCCCTAGATTGTGACCATTAAAAAGGGAGGGATCAGACTGGAATCACCTGGCACAGGACTCTCCACAGTTAAGAGGCCTTCATTCATCCACTGGCCAGGTTTTTACATGGCCCTTGTCATGTTCTCTTGCAGAGAAAAACACACAACGCATCTCTGCATGGATCTTACCATTAAAAGTGAAAGACCATGAGGAAACAAATGACACGCATCGTCGTCCTTCTAGATCAGTGAAGAAAAATAAAAGCAGGCAGGAGGACAGAGTGTAATGGGTTCCTGAGGAAGAAACATTCAAGCACAGATGGGAACGAAACACATCGGTAAGCATGGGGCCATCTGCTAATTTAGCACTTTGGGCCCTGGTCCCCATGGTGGCTGGAGCCACGGGAATGCCATTGCCTGGGCTTGGGGACTCACCTCCTATCCACGGCCTCTAACAACCTGAGCAAACTTCTCCTGGGCAGGGGTGCTGGGAGTAATTTTGTTTTGGAACCTGGGTTGGTGTTTAGATTTTAAACTAGTAACCTGCCAGTCTCCGGCCATTTGAGAACTTGGCTTCCTTTGACTCATAAAGTATCCTTTATGCCTTGGAGGTGACATAAAATATCATTCCATCTTTGCCCTGAAATACTCCCGACTGTTGCATGAAATGGGCCTTTATGGTACATCAAAGGCCCATAACCGTATCCTTTCCTAGACCTTTGATATTTTAATATTTGGCCAATGAAAGTATTATCTCTTTAATCCACAGAGCACTTATTTATTTTGTCGGTTATATCTTTGTTGTTACTTCAGTGATGAGAGTGCTGCTAGGCAAGGAGAAGGCGCCCAGCCTCTTGGCAGCTCCAGAGTTGGACTTTTTCTAACTTTTATCTCCAAGAGCGAAAGAACTCAGTGTTTGAACTCTTTTTGGTCTAGGTCTCCTAAGGGAAATGTCAGACAGCATCCCCCTCAACAAGTACCTCTAATATATGCTTCTCGTAAGCCCACCAAGTTCCTTCAGTGGGCTTCCATGGGCTTTCTGGAGCTTGAGGAATTGATGCTTGGCTTTAAACAGGAGCCAAAACATCATTATTATTGGAAATGGGCTGCTCACGTTCAATGAGGAGATGTTGCACACCTACTACGTGTCTGCTTTTAAGCTAGAAACCTAAGAACCATCTGAAATCCCTCGCACATTTTTTTGTAAACTCAAGAAGTACTTACTGCGGTTCTATGGTTGATCACACACTGGGCAGGACCTTAGGGACACTCCGTATAAGACAGTCTGCCCTCAAAACAGTTTAGTTGAGTTCCTCTCTCTCTTAAACTCCTCTTCATTTTTTACTAAGTCCTGTGGGTTCTACCTTCCAAATAATTCTCAGGTTCACCCCCTTCTCATTGTACTCCCTAACTCTGCCTTAAATCAGGATCTGATCATTTTCCAACTGATTTCCTGCCACCATCTCTTAACTGGACTCCGGACCACCAGCGTCACCCCTGTGACCCACCCAGGATCCAGCCATGGTCATTAACCTAAAACTTAAATCTAATTTTATCAGTTCTCTGCTCCAAACCTCTCAAGCTCAAATGCCTTCAAGGCCCAGGCAACAAATAAAAATAAGTGAAGTCGCAGGATAAAGTCAGGGCCAGGAAGGCAGTAGAAAGTCGAAGTGGAGACAGCATGCCCCACTGAAATGAGGACCCCAAGTCAATCCAAGTAAACGCATCTTCAGGCTGAACCCCAGGCCATGAGCCTGCCCCTCTGGCTCCCACTGAATTCAGACACCTCTCTGCAGCCTCTCACCGCTGCCGCCTCATGAACTGGCCCAGTTGAACTTTCTAGTCTGTTTCTCACCCTGACCATCCACTACCTGCCTCCTCTTCGAATCTGTGCTTAGCTATATTAAGTTTCTTGCTTTTGTTTTCCAAAAACCATCACGCCTTCACGTGTATCTGCTCATGGTATTACATTTCCTGAAAATTACCCCGGTTTCTCATGTACAGAGTTCTGTTTCATCTTTCAAAATTTACTCTCCAGTATCCCTTCCTCTGACTCTAGAACTGATCCTTCCCTCTCTGTCTTACTTCTTTGCCTTGTTGGTCAGTGGGTGGAGAAGAGCGGTGTGCTATCAGTAAGCTCCCCACGGCTGGTGCTTGCTGGCTGACACTGGGCAATATTTGTGGTCCTGGTACCTCACACTGAGCAAACACTTCTGTGGAAGCATGACAAACTGAATTATCAGCTTCAGTGTTAGGTAATTACACATACTTCTTACTTAATTTTTATAAGAGGCAGTTTGAGGAGTAGTGTGTTATTACATCCGTTCTCTAAATGAGGAAACCAAGACTAAGCAGAGCCCAAGTTTACACAGTAAGTGAGTAGTAGAACCTGGCTCTGGCCCCAGGTCTTCTAATACAGAGGCCAGCCTACTTCCAACAATGTGGCCCACCCAGTACTCAAACTGATGCAAATATACCAGTGGAAAGTTCTAAAAGTATCTGTTGTATCAGAGAAAAGGCCAAATGTTGGTAAGGTCATTGATGGGAGAAGATGAAATAGATGAAGAAGAAAATGCACAGAGAAAGAGACAGAAAAATGCACAGAGAAATGCACAGAGAAAGAGACAGAAAAAACAGACTTGGGGCTCTCCTTAAGCACCATGTCATAGACCGTATAGTGCAAAGAGTCTTCACTATTATGGAGGTGTCCTGGCTTCTGGGCCTAGTCCTGCTACTAACGTGCTAGGTGACCATAGGTTCCTTCTCTGAGATGGCAATTCTTCACCATGAAGTGTGGGGACCAGACTCCCTGGTAATTGATGTCCCTTCTTGCTGTGTCTTTCTAATGTCATGTCACTAACACCTGGAGAATTGGCAGGAGTGAAATTGTTCCCAGGTCCTCTGTTCTTGACTGAGGCCCCAACCACTGTCTCACCACCCACGGTCTTTCCCTCTCTACCTTTCCCTTTGGAGAACCTAGAAACAGGGAAGCCATGCACAGGTATAGAAGCAGTGAACAAAGATGACGCAAACTTGCATCCATGAGCAGCTTTCCAGAATGAACAGGCCAGTCCAATGTGTTGCCTCACACAATGAAGGACTTCATTTCCCATTATCTTTGCTTTTGTTTTTGTTTTTTTAAGATTTTATTTATTTATTTGAGAGACAGAGAGCAGGAGCAGGAGGGAAAAGGCAGAGGGAGATGGAGAAGCAGTCTCCTTGCTAAGCAGGAACCTGATGTGGGGCTGGAACCCAAGACCATGAGATCGTGACCTGAGCTGAAGGCAGATGCCTAACTGACTGAGCCACCTAGGTGCCCTTCCTATCATCTTTGTTTGTATTTTAAAATGCAGCACTAAAGAATTCACAGATACTCGAAGGAGGATAGCATCTTTTTTTTTTTTTTAGGTTCATGTCAATTCTTAAATGTATTTGACTTTTGTCCCTTCCTCCTTGAAAAAACGCAGAAGAGAGGAAGAAATACTTTGAATGAAAAATTTACTATTTATTCAGGAATAATTTACTGGTCTTGTGGGGATTTCTGGGTTTTACTAGGTCCTCTCCTCTCAAATCATACTCCACACTGGGGGTCAGAGATTGCAGGTGGGGAGATTCATAAGGAAACTAATGTAGTCCATCAGGCCTTCGTCAACCTTGGTCTGGACTATGACAGTGTGGGGGAGATCTAGAGAAGAGGATAAATGTGAGAGGTAATTCAGAAGCAGAATCTATGGGACTCAGCTGGCAAGGACCAATAGTCTAGGATAACCCTCTACTCTAATTTGGGTGATAGGTAGATAGATGATGGCACCATTTCTGTGGAAAAGAGATCTAGAAAGAAAGGTACACTTGGGAAGCAGAGGTGATAAGTTCAGTTTAGGATATGCTGAATTTGAGGTAAAGCATTCAAATGTAGATGTTGGGAATACTAAGGAAATAGTTGGATCTACTAACCTTAACGCCATTTTGATAGACTGTACTACCAGAATCTGTGCTGTTCCTTCCTCTAGGGCCCTTCTTTATTGGACCCGTCCTTGAGGAGAACCATAATTCCTATCCCATTGACATTGGACTTGTCCATGTGATTTGCTTTGGCCAACAAAATGTGAAAGAAATGATATGTGTTCTTTCCAGACAAAAACTTTAATAAGAAAACAACAGTTCGGCCTTGTTTCTTTCCTCTCAGCCATGACACTGGCATGTCCCAGGGAGGGGCTGTTCCTTCCACTTTGATCTGGGGAAAAAGGAGACCTGGAGCAGAGCCACAGCCAATCCAAGAGAGCAAGAAATCAACCTTTGTTGTTGTGAGCCATTAATATTTGAGGGTTCACCATGACGGCAGCCAAGCTTAGCCTAAACCGAGTCACTCATTTATGAAGGGAGACAATGAGACCCAGGAATATAAATTGGAAAAGGGAGAGGAAAAGAAATTATCTCCAGGCTTTCAAATCTTAGTATTTTTCTCCTCTCTATGCAGAAGTTCTCATGTCAACAGTGTTTGTGTCCCTTGAACCTAATATGTTAGAGCTGAATACCTTGGTAGCAGGGCCCAGTTTCCTTTTTCTTTCTTTTTTTTTTTAATATACGTGAAACATTATTTTCTTTTCCTCTGCAGAGATTTCATCTGCATCCTGTTTTTTTCTCTCCGTTTAAAAGTTCCTGCCTAGCATCAGGCCCATTAATGTGAGATTTCTTTCTCACCACTTTCCCTCTCGGCTCCATAATACTGACTTTATGCACAAAAATTTTATTGGGGGTTAAAGCCAGGTGTGGGAAATATTAAGACAAAAAGCCATTTAAAAATCTATGTAGAGTGGAGGAATGGGATCATTGACCTAAAAAGATGAGAGTTTGGCTCCCACCTGATCTGCAAAATGGCTGTGTGACATTGGGCAGGTCACTTCCCCTCTCTGGGCTTCAGTTTCTTTATCTGTCATGGAGGAATGATATGTGCCTATTTCTAATGTTTATTTGAAGGTAAATTAAGCATCTATTTGTAGATGTCTTTGAAAGCCTGGATGTTGAAAGAGTAAATGTGTGGAGGTGGAGGACTTGGAGGACCAAGTATTGCCAAGCAACCTTGGATAAGCAGTCTCTTGGCATGGATAAAAATCCCAGTTGCCTGTGAAAGCATTTGTACCATGCCAGGCCAGTAGGCAGAAGCTTGGATGGAGGAAAAAGATTTTGGAAAGTGCTTCCAGCATTTGGGTTTTCCTAAGAGCAGGATTTCTGGCCCAAGTTTCAAGGCGGCAGGGTTTCAGGGTGATGGTGATGGTGGTGGTGGTAGTCTACTGCATTTAGAACAATACATTACAGATCTCATCAGACCTTCACAATAATGCCATTGTAGCCCCCTGCTGTGAACCCTGTTTATATGAGAAACTGAGTCTCAGAGAGGTTAAAATGTATGAAAGGGAATCCCACCATAACTTTTGAAGTTACTGAAGGCTGGAGAGGGGTTGGAGGGGGCAAAGTGAGGGCAGAGAGCCCAGGAGGAGGGAGGCCATTGCAAGTGCCTGGAGGGAAATAGTTAGAGGCTGGACCACACAGACAACCTGGAGATACACTGTAAATACCATGTAGATAGGCCATTCATCCAAGGTCATGTGGCAAATTGTGAAAAAACAAGTCTGGACCCCAGATCTTGGGCTCCCAGCCCAGAGCCCTTTCTCTTCTTTCATATTCTTGTCTAAAATAGAATGTTCTTCAGAGGTCGGTGGAAAATGACATGGAACCAAGCCTTGAATCTGGAAGAAAAAATTTTTAAAAGAAGCACATTGATAAAGAGACTCAGAAAACAACCACACACAATGGCTCCACACCATCGAGCAACCCTCCTGGGGCAGGACTTGCGCCCTGTGGTCTTTCCTCTTGGCTTCTCCCACCCACACTGCCCTGGGCAAAAGAAACAGTGAGGACAGACCAAGAGAGTTAGAGGAATTTAATTAGTGGGAAAGGGATATGTGTACATGTACACATCCTATATCTAGTCTCAATAACCTATGCAAAACAAAACAAAACAAAATCTTTTTATGCTCCAAAGATTATTCGTTGACAACAGGAATTGGCAAATGTTTTCTTTAAAAAAGCCCAAACAGTGAAAGCACCAGACTCTGTTGAAACTATTCAGCTCTGACGTGGTATGGTAAAAGTAGCCACAGGCCATACTTCAATGGAGTGTCTGTGTTTCAGCAAAACTGTATTTAGAAAAACAAGGGGTGGTCTGGAGTTGGCCCAAGGAGCATAGTGAACAGGCCCCTGCTTTAGAACCAAGTTGTCCACCAGTGCACTATCTAAAAGGGGGAGACATCAGAGCCAATGCTAGGGAAATGATCAGCATTCAGTAATCATGTTGACACAATAGTTCGACATCTTAACAGCTCTAACATGGGCATTTATGGAACATGGTAGAGCCATTCAAACAAACCCCTGAGCACCTGTAGCACTATATTGAGCATTTGCTACCTGCCAGGCCCTGTTCTAAGCAATTTACATGAAACACCTCTACTGGATTCAAACACCATTAATCCTCCGACTGTACCTATGAAGGAGTGCTGTTATGTGTCTCCATCTTTCAAGATGCTTTTACTGTGTTTGCATACTTCCTGTAATGTACACATGGATAGAGAAGGAAGGAGACCCTTGTGGGTCTCAGAGTGCTCACAGTAAAGGTGCTTGGCTAACTCCAGACCTTTGCCACTTGGGTGGCTTATTCCTGGACTCCTGTCCTCCAGTCCTCTTAGAGCAGACTTCTCAGGGAGGATGTGGCTATCAAATTCCAGTAATTTCCAACAGTCAAAGGATTCAAATGTTTCCAAAGCTGAATTTCCTTTTCACTTAGTTTCTATCCCACTAGGATAGGCTTCCTAAAGGCACAGGCTTCCCATAGACTGAGTGTGGCATGTGAATGTTTATTCTTAACCTGGCACTATTTTTCATCATAAATAGCTTCTCTGCATGGCCCAGAGGGAGCTTAGTCAGGAGGACTGTGTTCTATTCCAGCCCTGGCACTATCCCACTGGGTGACTGACTGTGAGCCTCTCACTCAACTTCTGTGGGTGTTGGTTTCCTCGTCTGTTCAATGGGAGCATGAAGAGAAATGATATCCAAGTTATTTCTCAGCTCTAAAATCTTGCCTGTGCTCAAAAACTGGGGAGGGGCGGAGCTGAAATTTGAGAAAATGGGATTCTACTCTAAGTCCTGTCACAACTATTATAACCTTAAACAAGTCCTGGGCCTCCTTTTCCTAAAAGGTAAAAGGGTAATTATGATTAACTCTTAAATAAACCTACTGCTCACAAGGCACTAATCTCAGCCCTTTACATGAGTTTAGGCATTTAAGTGCTTATGGCCCTACAAGGCAGACCTGTTATCATCAAGCCTATTTACAGGTACAGAGAGGTTAAGAAACATGACCCAGAAATGGACCCTCAACTCTACATTCAACTAATCTTTGACAAAGCAGGAAAGAATATCCAATGGAAAAAAGACAGTCTCTTCAACAAATGGTGTTGGGAAAATTGGACAGCCACATGCAGAAGAATGAAACTGGACCATTTCCTTAAACCATACACAAAGATATACTCAAAATGAATGAGAGACTTAAGTGTGAGACAGGAATCCATCAAAATCCTAGAGGAGAACAGAGGCAGCAAACTCTTCGATCTCAGCCACAGCAACTTCTTGCTAGACATGTCTCCAAAGGCAAGAGAAACTAAAGCAAAAATGAACTATTGAGACTTCATCAAGATAAAAAGCTTTTGTGCAGCAGATGAAACAGTCAGCAAAACCAAAAGACAACCTACAAAACGGGAGAAGATATTTGCAAATGTCTTATCAGATAAAGGGCTAGTATCCAAGACCTGTAAAGAACTTAATAAACTCAACGCCCAAAAAACAAGGAATCCAGTCAAGAATTGGGCAGAAGACATGAACAGACATTTTTTCAAAGAAGACATACACATGGCTAAAAGACCCATGAAAAAATGCTCCATATCACTCAGCATCAGGGAAATACAAATCAAAACCACAATGAGATATCACCTCACACCAATCAGAATGGCTAAAATTATTTCAGAAAACAACCAATGTTAGTGAAGATGCAGAAAAAGGGGAACACTTTTAACTGCTGGTGGGAATGCAAGCTGGTAAAGGCACTCTGAGATTCCTCTGCCCTACGACCCAGCCATTGCACTACTGGGTATTTACCCAAAGGATACAAGCTACTAGGTATCTACCCAAAGAATATAAACATTGTGATCTAAAGGGGCACCTGCACCCCAATGTTTATAGCAGCAATGTCCACAATAACCAAACTATGGAAAGAGCTCAGATGTCCATTGACAGATGAAAAGATAAAGATGTGGAATAGATAAACAATGGAACATTACTCAGCCATCAAAGAGAATAAAATCTTACATTTACAATGATGTGGATAGAACTAGAGGGTATTATGCTAAGTGAAATAAGTCAGTCAAAGAAAGACAAATATACGGCTTAACTCATATGTAGAACTTAAGAAACAAAACAGGATAATAGGGGGAGGTAGGGAAAAACAAAATAAGATGAAATCAGAGAGTGAGATAAACCACGAGAGACTCTTAACCGTAGGAAACAAACAGAGGGTTGCTGGAGGGGAGGTGGGTGGAGGTATGGGGTAACTGGGTGATGGGCATTAAGGAGGGCAGTGATGTAATGAGCACTGGGTGTTATATGCAATTAATGAATCACTGAACTTGACATCTGAAACTAATGATACACTATATGTTAACTAATTGAATTTAAATAAAATAAGTAAAAAAAAAAAAAAAAAGAAAGAAACATGCCCCCAAACCACACAGCTTGGAATGGATAGAGCTGGATTTGAACCCAGGCCATGTGGCCCCAGATTCCAAACATTTAAGCATGACTTTTAGAATGTCGCTGAAAGAGCTGAATTAGAAAATCTCTAAGGAGGACTCTCCTGGCTTGAACATTCGACGGGGCTATGATTCTAAATCATTTTGCACCATTTTCCCCTTTTTCTCCTCCTCCACACCACTCCACCCTCTGCCCCCCTCAGCTCCCATGCACCTCCACCCACTCCAACGTTCTGTATGTGGTTGTGACGACTCTTTTGTGGCTGGAGAGGACGGAACAGCCAACTCTGCTCCCCTCGGTGTCACCGAAGCCCGAGGCTTGGGTGAGAGGCCGGCCAGTTCACCTCCCGTAGGAACAGACACGGGGCCCAGGCCTTCCCTTTGCCTCCCTGGGCCTTGCTAATGGAAAATACCACTTATGGCTTCCAGAAATCTGTACCTGGTCAGTCTGGGAGAGAGGCTCCTCCTTCACCCCAACTTCAAGCCTAGATTTTTAACAAGGACGTTCTGTGTTTACTAAGCTAACCATCATTGGCCACGTCCTGATGGCTAGGAGCCCAGATAAACAGATGTAGTCTCTGCCCTCATGGAGCTCACAGTTTTCAGGGGGAGAAACAGCACATGGCATCTGAGGTATGGTTGCTCTAGCAGCTAAGGCTGAGAGCAGAGGGGGTGGCCATGAGCAGGAGCTAGTCAAAGGCGTCGGGGGCAGGGGGCAAAAATCCAGACCAGAGGGGAACGTGTGGAGCACTCAGGAATTGGAGCAGCCATGTCCGTCCTGTTCTCTTCCCTGGGTGCTGGGAGCCTCATAAAATTCACCTTGTATCCTCCTCAGGACAATCCCCAAAGTCAGCTTATTGTCCTCACTTCACAGCTGGTGAATGGGAGCCTGAGACGACACAGGCACGGTGGGCTGCCTGTGGGAGCTGCATGGGGTGGAGCAGGGGTCGATCCCAGAGAATCCCAAGCCCAGGCTCTCTGCCCTGAGCGGGACTGCCTCCTCTCTGGGGTGTTTGCTTCAGGGAGAAAGGGCAGATTAAGAATACAGACTAGTGTTACTCAACATAGTTCCAGGGACCAGGGTCTAGGTGCCAAGCTCCAAAATGCAGAACAAACATTTAGAAAGTTTAGAGCAATTTGACACAGTACTCATTGTATGTCTGTTGAATTTAATAATAAAAAATTCAGGTTTATAGATTGTGTATCTTTTTTTTCCCACTATAGATCTCCATTAGTATATTTTTATTGAATTTTATAAAAGTATTGGACTGTGACAGAGGGAAATTTTTAAAAACTAGTTTTGCGACCACCAGAGGAGGCCTCCTATTAAAAATCAAATCCCAGGGTACCTGGGTGGTTCAGTCCATTAAGTGTCTGTCTTCTGCTCAGGTCCTGAGATCGAGTCTTGCATTGGGCCCCTTGCTTACAAGGAGCCTGCTTCTCCCTCTCCTCCCCACTTGTGTGTTTTCTCTCTCTCTCTCTCTCTCTCTCTATCTCAAATAAATAAATAAAGTAAAAAAAAAAAATCTAATCCCCATTTGGTGGTATGGGGAGCAGGTGGTGGTGGAAGGAGACAAGGGAGGGGAAAAAAAGTCAAGATTACACTTTTAGCCATTATATTAGCCATTATACTTGGCTCCCTTTTTATTGTTTTCATTATTGTATGAAGGAGATTAGAAAAGACCCATGAAGGCAATTGTTTTCTCTAACTTTAAAAAAGACGAAGACTCAGATCCCTTTTCGAGAGCACTAAGGATATGGACTCGGTCTGCCTTCTAGAACTCAGGGGGCACCGCAGCGACCAGGACCCCGTGGCCGGTGCTCTGCGATGCCCCAGCCGAGCCATCAGGCCTGGCTGATGTGGAATTGCGCACTGATTGTTTCTCTACCGAATGCTGTCCCTCCTGCTCGTGCTGCCTCCACCAGCTAGAAAGCTCTTCCCACCCCTGGTAGGGTTTAGAATCTTCCAGTCTCCTAAGGGAGAGTCCTGATTTTATTACTGCTACTACTACTACTGTCATTTTAAATATGGAGAATTTGAGGCCCTATGAGGCAGCGTGTCCTGCTCAGGTTGTAGGACCCAGGTTTCTAGGTCCAGAAGTCCTGGTTCACTTCTACCTGCTCCATCATAGCTCCCTGCCCTGACTCACCTCTCCTTTCCCTATTTAATGTCCGTGTTACTAATGATCCTAGCATCCTGGCTGTGAATCCATTCTTCACTCTGAAATTCCTAGGGCAGGTAATTTTATTTCAATTTTCCCTGAGGGACGGAATTCGTGGAGCCTGTGGCATGCACTTCAAAGAGAGCAGCAGGACGAAAATGCACCCACCCACCTCCCTTTCCCCTCCATCACCCTGCCCAACCATTTCTCATCTTGTCTTACAGCTCAAACCAAAGTGGAGTCTCTATGAGAGAAGGAACCTTGGATGGTGGTTTTTGAGTTAAGTGCAGCCAAGGACGACAGCTACCCCAGACTCTGGGGCCATGGTTCCGGAGCACTCACAGTGACCACCGCTGGGTTTTGCTTGCAGGATTGTTACCCAAAATTAGACCGGTGGGCTGTATTTTGTCCCTGCCCCAGTGGAATCCCTGACTCAGCCCCATACAAGGGGTTTTCTCCTTCTAAACAAGAATTTCAGAGTTTCCTTTGCCCAAATCTGGGCCTCCAAGTTCCTCCTGCATCATCCCTGCCAACAGTTTTGCACCTGAAATTTTCCGCTTCTCCCTCCTTAAATGGCTCACCGCAGTGTCTCAGGGATAACCTCTCATTAGGGCAGAAGCTCTGATGCCTTGCCAATAGAGAGTGCCAGAAGCACCCAGATTTTCCAAACATCTGGCCAAATTCAACAATCATTATTTTATTTGCTAATTTTAAAATTGATTTTATACACACACACACACACAATTTCTGTGCTTCAAAGCCCTCCTCCTTAAAAGGAGGCCATAGAAGTACAAATAGAAATTCCTGTCTGGGGCACCTGGGTGGTTCAGTGGGTTGGGCCTCTGCCTTTGGCTCAGGTCATGATCTCAGGGTCCTGGGATGGAGCCCTGCATAGGGCTTTCTGCTTATCAGGAAGCCTGTTTCAGCCTCCCCCACCCCCGGCTGCTTCTCTGCCTACTTGTGATCTTTCTCTCTGTCAAATAAATAAATAAATAAAATCTTTAAGAAAGAAAGAAATTCCTGTCTTAGTAAAAGTATGGATCAGCCAGACTTGGGAACAAATCCCATTTCTGCCACTTAGTAGCTATGTGATCTCGGCCAGTTAACTGAATGGTTTTGGGTCTCAGATTTTGATAACAACAGTACCTATCACATATTTACTGTAATTACTAACATGATAACTAATGATTATGGTATATGATATGGCATATGGGATATATGATATGGTATGATAATCACTTTAAGCCACAGAGCATAAACTCCAGAAGGGTGAGAACCTCAAGTATCTTTTCACTTCCTATCTTCTTTGCCTGAAACAATGTCTGCCTCAAGAAGGCGCTCAACAAATAATTTGTTAGTGAGTAAATAAAAAATGTTGAAAAGAACCTTGAAAGATTATCTGCTCGGAACTGAGTTCTTAGAGCTATACCAAAATATTAATAATTTTAGTTCATTTTTATAGATTTAACAGGTACTTTTCTGATTTACAAGTTTTCCAAATGGACATGCATTCATTCCTTTCTATTTTTATTTCTATTCCCCTTGTTTAAAAATTACTCCTAATTTCATCACCTATAGACTTCTCAAATTTCCTATGTTCCTTCTTTCTACTCAGACATTTTTGATGCATAACGCAAAGACACTCATTTCCCAGAGGTTAAGCCAAAAAGATAAGCCTTTTTTCCATTTTAGTTGGAAGTTTTATCACTCATACTGCTGGACATGAGATCACCTGTTCTGTTTACCTTTCTGTATATTTTTTAACCTATAAGTAATATGTTGAGTTTTGCCCTATTTTTAATGTATCAGCCTGAGAAGCAAAAATTTTCTAAACCATAAGATCCATTCTGAGGTTATAATAGATGAGGTCTTTATTGATAAAAAAAAAAAAAAAAGTTGGGGAACCCCATGGAGGCCTGGGTAGCTCAATCAGTTAAGCATCTGACTTGATTTTAGTTGAGGTCATGATCTCAGGGTCCTGGGGTCAAGCCCATATCAGGCTCTGCACTCAGTGGGGAGTCTGAGGATTTCTCTCTCCCTCTTCCTCCACTCACACACACACACTCTCTCTCTAAAATAAATAAATCTTTTTTTAAAAATTTGGGGAAACTTGGGGTGCCTGGGTGGCTCAGTGGGTTAAAGCCTCTGCCTTCGGCTCAGGTCATGATCTCAGGGTCCTGGGATCGAGCCCCATGTCGGGCTCTCTGCTCAGCGGGGAGCCTGCTTCCCTTCCTCTCTTTCTCTGCCTGCCTCTCTGCCTACTTGTGATCTCTGTCAAATAAATGAAATCTTAAAAAAAATAAAAAAAAATAAAAAGTTGGGGAACCTCTAAGCAAGTCTAGTGTCCTTATTTAGCCAGTTGGTTGGCAAAGGTAATTAATGTTCAAAAATGCTTATTATGTACCTTAATCTAGTTAATCTTCAAGAGTGTACAGAGCTATTTAGGTACCTCAACTGGAACTCAACTATGAAGTGGTAAAATAAATTAAAAATATATATATTTTTAAATTAAATAATATTAATTAAATTAAATTATTATAAATTAAATTAAATTAATTTTAAAAAATTTATATATATATACATATTTTGGTCTTTGTCCCCAGTTCCTGCACAGAGCTTCAAAATCCTGTAGGATTTCCTGAGTAATAGCAGTGTCTTTTGATATTCAGAATGATCCCCTTTATATCACATCTGAGCTTGTGCAGACAAGGGGACTTAAGTTGGGCTCTGTGACAATTTCAAGGGAGAGACTGGCTGCACACTTGATTAGAGGGTTGAAACTTTAGCCTCACTTCCCTACCCTCTAGAGAGAAGAATGGGGCTGGAGATTGAGTTTAATCACCAATGACCAACGACTGAAGTCAACCGTGGCTATATAGTGAAGCCTTGATAGAAAGTCTAAACCAACAGGAGTTGGGGAGCATCTGAGTTGATAAATACTTGGATGTGCTGGGAAGGGGTGCGGCCAGAGAAGGTATGACCTGTATCTCTTCCATTTTGACTATTTCTGGGTTGTATCCCTTACACTAAAATGGTGATTGTAAGGATTGCACTTTTCTGAGTTCTGTTTAGTAAATTGTTGGACCTGATGGGGGAGGGGGAGTGGTAGGGAACACCCTGAATTTCTAGCCAAGTTGGAGAGAAGTGTAGATAGTCTGAGGACCTGAGACTTGCTACTGGTGCCTGAAGGGAGAGCAGTCTTAGGTAGCTGAGCTCTTAAGCCTGTGGAGCCTGACACTAACTCAGGGTGGTTAGGTGTGAGAATAAGATTGAGCTGTAGGACACCCAGTCAGTGTTGAAAAGACCCATCTCATCTATTAAATGGGAGAAGTGAGGCTCATAGGGGAAAAATATTACCCACTGTCACACATCCTTCCTTCTCTTCATGTATTTCCTAAGGAGACTGCCTGCCCTAGAGTCAACAGGTAGCCCATATTCCCCTCACCATACTCCATTCTTCCTGATGGAGAAGGAATGATTCATCTAAGAGCTGAGTAGTTAGTCTGACTCTATCCAGTCCATGTTTCTAGACCAGGTGGGGTTAAGAGCTTTGCCCTATACTCTTTGCTACTGGAACTAGATGCTTGAGGGTCAAATGCTTGAGGGGCAGTGAAGGCCATGTAAGAATTTGCCCATTCCATAGACTCACACTCTCTCAAATATGTCATCCAAGTTCCTGTTCATGGAAAAAATAATAGAAAGTCAATTTGGCCTCAGATCCAAAAGCTGGGCCATCCAAGGTAACACTACCCTGATGAGACCTGAAGTTTTACCTTCATCCCCCTGTGTTTTGTGTTTGTTTCTCAGTTGGTTCAGAACTTGTAGGGAGAGGGGGAAGTATTATCACTTTTAAACCCTTGTCCATGAGGCACTGCTTTCAACTATGATTCCAAAGCCTCTTTCTCTTATTCCACAAACTCATCACATTGAGGCAAAAGACTTAGGGAGACAGTAATGAATGTATAAATAAACATTTTTATATTTATAGAGCAGAATATCAATAATATAGTGTAAGAGAAAGAAGATGGTCTCCATATCCTACCCAAACTACCTCTTGTGGCTTGAAAATTTTGTAATATTCCCTGGAAATACTTTATGTCCAAAAAGAACTCACCATGGGTAGGCCAGCACATGTTTCCATTTGTTGTTTTATATATTTTATATTTGCTTCAATTACGGAGCCAGCCCTTTTAAAGCCAGGAAGTATGCATAAAAAATGTGTGTGTAGAATGGTAATTTTTCTTAAGGTTTATTTCACTCAAAAATAAAATAAAATAAAATAAAACCCACCATGGATCAAACGAAATGACCCAGTTCAAGACAACATGTCTCCTCCTGTGGGTCTTTTCCTAACTGGGGGACTAAAATTTCCAAAAGGTATCCTTTTGACTGTTTTCCTAAATCATTATCATATTGGAAACAGCTGTTTTCAACAGTTAGGTGCAAAGAGCTAGGGGAAAACGCCAGGATATCTTTTTCTCTCCCACATGAGTCTATCCATTGACCAGCAGCAGGTCATCCCTGTTTACCTGCAGTTTGGGAAAGATGATGTTTAGCTGAAATCTACTGTTTTGCACAAAGACATTATTTTTGCCTCATTGGAGTTCAGAAATTTGCCTTTTCTGCCCAGGTGTGTTTAATCAGATTACTGAGTCTCTCTCCTCAAGGCCACCAGTTTAAAAAAAAAAAAAAAAAAAAGGATCAGAAGCCTTCATTTACTGCCTAGATGGCCCAGGCTGCCTCTGCCTAATCTTCGGGTCAACACACACAAGATGGGTATTTTTATCTGCATTTATAAATAAGAGACGCGAAAGACCCAGGGCCTTTTTGAGATCCCAGAACCTGGTGGTGAGGCTGAGAAAGGGCCAGAATTCCAGAAGTGCTGGCCCCAGAGCCAGGGCTCTGCACCAAAAGAGCCTGCGTGGGGAGGGAGCCCCAAACCAGGAAGTCAACCCAAGCATGCGCAGATGCGGAACCAGGAAGCCCACAGCTCTCAGTTTAGTAAATGTCTAGCTAATGCACAGGGCACAGAACCCTGGGTTTTGTTTTAAAATGAAACCATCCGAAGCAGCCCACACTCCTTTAAAGCATGTTTTAGGGAGAAAAAAAGATCAGAGGGGCCACAAGGCATTGCTATAGTTGGTGGTTTCCATGTTATCAGCTACCAATGAGGAGAAAAGGAGAGGTACTCTCTTGCACTTGCGGCCCTCCCTTCACAAAGCATCTCGTTGCTCCTCAGGGCAAGGGAGATGATGAGGTCAGAAATCCTGCCTCTCCTTCTGTGGCACAGTGGAGTTGCTGTGGAAAAGCACCAGAATGTTCTAGAAGACTCGGGGGGTGGGGAGAGGATTGTGCCCCCCACCTTCAGCTTCTCCTCAAACACGTTTCAGCAGTGGAGTAATTAGACCAAGGAGAATATGCCGCAGGAAGCTCTGTCCCCAGAGGCCCGTCCAGACTTGTTTAAAGACAGCTGCTCTGATCGTTAAAATGAAATAGGACATGTAACCAGATTATGGGGAAATTATTGCTATTAACAACAATAATTACCCTCTGTTCAAGTAGCTTCCTGAAATAAAAAACATCAAAGCAGCAGTTTTCAATTACTTTACTTAGTACCCTGCATGAACCCTTTGGGTATGTGTGTGTTTGTGACACATCAGAGAGAGTGAGTTGGGGTTGGGGAGCAGGGAGGGGGGTGCAAGTGTGTGTATGTGTGTGTGTCTGCATGCATGCATGCTGTACATACACTGTGAATTGTGTGAATACCTCTTTTCATTGAAACAAATGAATCTAGTGAGTACCTATAATGTCAGGCTCTGTCAGGGCTACTGTGGATAGCACCCAGGGAAGACTGAGTCCCACCCCACAAGAAGCCTAAGTGTGGAGCCAGAGGCAGACCTGTGAAGAGACCAGGGTACAGTGAATCCGATCCTAAAGGAAGTGTGGCTGGCTTTGGCTACACAGGAAACACGCCTCATTCCATCTGGCCGGGCAGAAAGGAAGGAGACTTCCTGGAGGAAGGGGTGCCTATGCCATATCCAGAAGGACACATAGGGGTGAGATGGGAAAGGAGGGAGGCTGAGCCAGGCTTCAGAGCCGAGGGTCCGGTACAATGAAAAGTCTGGCGGTTTGAAACAGCTGTAGTGATCTCAGTCCCTGGAGATGAGGCTGCAGAGGGACACCGGTAACAGACGTACAGAACTCCGTGGAAAACCTGAAGCAGAGGAGGGAGTGTTTTAGAAAGAAAACTCTGGTCATAGCGTGAGACCAGTAGAGACCAGACTGGGGAGAGGGAGATCTTTCAGAAGGTTGTTGCAGGAAACTAGGCTAAGAAAGAGACCTTCCCAAACCTATGGACTGGAGGCCGTGGGTAACAGAAGCCTTGAAGAATTGAAGTCCTAAGCTTTGGTTGGCGGATGGATACAGGCAAGGGTGATATTCAAAAGGTCCTCCAACCCCGACAGCACAGGCGCTGACCCATCGGAATGGACACCAGCCAGACAAGGTGGGCAGAACCAAACCATGCATCCTTCTGAAAGCAGCCCCAGGCAGGGGTCTCTGCTGTTCCAGCTACATCACCCTGCCGCTGAGGGTGCTGGCATGGGGTGAGGGAGGCTTGTCCTTGACCAGGATTGCTTCTCTCCTCTGCTGTGCTAGGCTGATGGAATTAATGCCCCCCTCTTTTTTTGCTCCTCCCTACCCTTTCAGACTTTGGAGTTTTTCATTCCTTAGGGCTGAATACATTTCGGCAGCTCGTGTGGCTCACTCTGGCTAACAGAATCAGGTTGAAGGGATGGTGTGTCCGTTCTGAGCCTAGGTCACAGAGGCCCTCCATGTTTCCTCTTGCTTGTGGCACATCTGCCATGGCCATAAGGCCATGTGCAGACAGGTCTGCTGAAGAATAAGGACTTAAGGAACAAGGTAGAGTCACCCCAGTGACCCCAGCTGAGGCAGTGCTGGGCCAACCAACAGCCAGGCAATGCCCAGACATGCAGACAAGCCCAGGCAAGGTGAGCAGAGTGGACTCGCCAATCCCCAGCTAGCTCTGGATTGATAAATGCTTGTGGCTGTTTGTTACAGACCATTATTATGGGGCAGTGATCATTGGGACACCTTTCCTTCCCATCCCTTCTTGTTCCAACCCTTGTACACATATCTGCTTTACAGGGTGGTCAGTGTGTCATCTACACTCTCATCAGCATTCTTAATGCAAAGGTATCAAAAATATTTAACAGGGAAAACACCTGAAACGAAATCTGCGGGTAGTTTACAGGCTGAACGCTCTCAAGATTTCCACCCCCATTGGATGGAGAGGAAACCTCTGGAAAATGTAAGGAGGGGGCAAGGAATATGCGGGGGTGGGGGGTTAACTGGAACATCTCTGCCCTTCACTGCCAGGACCCTGCATCCACATGAAGTACCTCCTTATTTTTAATCCAGTTCATCAGGACTTGAAGGGATTGGCAATATGTGCCTTTTTTCCCATAGTATGGGTGAATGTTCCCTCATCTATAAAATGAAGATCATGATGGAAACCATAGGCATGTTGTGAGGCTTGAATGACATAATTCGTGTGCCCAGCCCATGGTAGAGTAATAGTCCTCAGTGGATTGTATGTTACATAAATACAACATATGCATAAGATGTGTGACTGCCTCTCATCTGCGGGGGTGGGGGTGCAGCAAGGGCTCCTGGTGGTACTTGAGTCACCCCTTGGCCTGGACTACATGGCCTAGCTTGACCCAGTCGCTGATGACCCCCACACCTCACCTCCAGCTCACCCACCATGTCTTCTATGCTGTAGTTGTGCTGAACACGTTTTGTTCTCATGAGCCTCCATACCTTCCAGATACCATTGCCTTTGCCTGGAATATCCTGGCCATCCCCTCCTCCCTCCTCACGCCCATCCCTACCCTGCCTTGCTGCTACCCATAGACCAGATCTCAGCTAAGGATCATTTTCGTTTACTGTTCATTCACTCCAAAAATATTTGTTGAAGGTCTACTTAGTGCCTAGATTCATTTGCTAAGTCTGCCATAACAATGCATCACTAACTAGGGCACTTAAACAACAACAATCCATCTTTCCACGATTCTGGAAGCTAGAAGTCCAAGATCAAGGAATTAATGGGGCTGTTCTTCCTTAGGCCTCTCAGGCTGGTTCACAGATACATCTTCGCCTCTGACCTCTCATGGCCTTTCCTCTGTGCTTGCGCATGTCTGTCCTAATCTTTTCTTCTTTTAAGAATATCAGTCATGCTAGATTAAGACCTGCCCATGTGACTTAATTGTGACTTTGTTACCTTTAAAAGACCTTATCTCCAAATACCTACACATTCTGGGATACTAGAGGTTAGTCTATATGTATAGGTCAATATATTAGTTTGCAGGAGATACGTCCATAACAGCCCATAACAGCACGACAATGCAAAGCATTTTTTACTCCCCATTTTTTCCTCCGAAAGAAAATCATTTCTGAATAGGAAGACACTTCTATGTACTCCTCTACATCTCCAGTGATGCAGGATTTTCATTATTATACACCTCTCCAGCAAAATGAATCACATCTCCAGCCAGATTCCAGCCCCATAAGGAAAGGCACGACATTGGTCTTAGTCACTGTGTTAGGCTCTTCCGATATGATAATGAGCAATAGATAGTAGTTGACAATGGATAGTTCTCGAGTGAATGAATGTTCTTGGCTGCCATCTCTGCCAAAACCACGTCCTTAATAGAAAACATAGCCTAGAAAAATGTGTGATAACAATCCCTTACATTTAAAGAGCCCTTGACAATTTAAAGAGCCTGTCTATTCCTTATCTTATGGCCCCTCCTAAGTGGCCCCATGGTGGGGTACCCCTGTCTTCATTTGGCAGAAGGAGCCACCGAGGCCCAGTAACAATAAGGATCTTAACCAAGTTCCCTCTGCAAGCAAGTAGTTCCGATGGACCCAGCCCACCTCAACAAATAACCACAGCTTTTGAAATTACAGTGAAATAAATTAAATTTGTAGTAAAATTTCCTGCTTCCCTTGAGAAACTTGAAGACCCTGGCAGCGGGGAAAATGAATGCATCAGTGTAACCAGCAAAACAGAGCTCGGCTTCCCCCTTACGCTGCTCTTTGTGGCATTCCATCCTCCCAGGGTGACACAGACTCAATGCGTGTCCTACGTGTTCCGATACTGGTCTCACCCTTTCAAGTTTGAAAGGCTGCAAAGGAGTCTGAACTTCAAACAGCAATTTAAGAGCTTTGCCCTTTCAAGTTTAACATTTCTTCAAGAACAAAAAATAGTCTAAATTGTTGCTTTTGGAATCCAGTTATTATTACTCATGTTTTTTTCCTCCAAAAGAAAATCGTTTCATATTTGGGTAATGCCTCTTGGCAGCACTGGTTGGGAGCAGTCAACAGGCACCTCCAGGCTCCAGCTTGACCTGGCTGCAGACAGACGACCAGGGCATGGGAAAATATGTGTCTTTCTAAAGGGGTCATTTGGAAGCTGGGGAGTCCTCATCAGACAGCCTCAAACTGAAGTCTGCAGTGACCCGTGTGTGAAGGAGGCGTAAAGCAAGGTTAAGAGGCAGGGGCCTTGGCACCGGGAGACCTGCTTTCAGATCCTTTCTCCAGCGCTGTTACTGTGTGATTTGGAGCAGATAGCTTATCCTTCCTGCATTTCTGATTCATCCTTTATAAAATGGACACTATAGTATGGTAGACTTCAAAATATCATAAGAATGAACAGATGAAAGCACATAAAACTCTTATCTCAGCAGCTGGTACACTGGGTACCAACATTTTTTGAGAACTTACCCAGGCCATGCTAGCCCTGGGGGGAAAGTCAAGAAAAGGGGTCTGAGAAATGACCCCGGGCCTGAGTGGAGGTCCCATTCCAGTCCTTGCTCTCCAAACAGGGTACTCCTGGTGGTGGCCCTCTTGGTCCCAAACCAGTCTTCCTCTCTACCTACTCTGGGCAAGTGCTCTCTGCCAGACTTCCCCTCCCAGTACTCACCCTGTGCCTCTCAAATGTCCATCAAAGTTCCATTCTGATGTTCCAGACGCCTGCTGGACACCCCTTCACCCCATCCCACATACTCAGTGAAAGATCCCCCAGTCAGTGCTCCTTGGTGGCGAGGACAACAGGCCAACTTAATGTACCAAATTCTCCCCCTTGAAGTGAGTTCCTTCTCTATCCAGTAGTGACACTTCCCTGCAGAATATGAGATTCATTCCATTATTTCTCCCTAAAAGGGATCCTAGTCCTGGGATCAGCCTGCAGACCCCTGGTTGACCTTGGTCAGTGTACCACCTCATGTGTCCAGCGCTTATGCTTGGCCTCTCCCCAGCCCCATTTCTACATCTTTTTTGGGGGCTTTTTTGCTCTTAATAGATAATAATTTTATTCATTTCTTTTTAATTCAAGTATAATTAACATAATATCTGGGCTCCCTTCAACTTCTCTTTGATAAATTAATTCATTTAATGTGAATATTTACCTAGGACCTGCTCTGTGCCATGTACTCTGTTAGACACGTTGGCAGCATTTTCACTTTTGTGTCCAAGATTTTATACTCTGCTGGGAAGAGAAGACCTGTAAATCAACAATTACAATAAAGTGTGATCCAAGTGCTTAGGTCATAGGACAAGAGGACGCAGTAAGAGTAAAGAAGGGTGGAACTCATCCCAGACTGGGGAGTCATGGAAGGCTTCCAGGAAGAGGAGACACAGAATTCTGAAGAGTCCCACTGAGCTGACTGTCTAAACAATGCGGAGGGAGGGGATGCAGGGAGCGAGCATTCCAGACAGAGGAAAGCTATGCTCAGAGTAGGGAACTGGAAATGGAGGGCTCTGTTCGAAGAACTACAGGATTTTCCAGGTGCATGACACTCTCCCCATGAAGGCATAGTCTGAGAGGCGAGGTTAGACCCTGAGGGTGACTACACAAGCTAGAAAGTTCTGTGGAGTTATCTTTTGATTTTTCAGGGGAAGAATGATGAGATCAGACCCATGTTGAGGAAGCTCAACAGAGGACAGAGGTATGGTCCTGGCTCCCTCGGAACGCCACCCTGGGAGACCACCCTTCTACCCGCCCTCATCTATTGTAAGACTTCCAGAGAGAAGGGCCAGAGGCCCCAAGCAGTGCGAGGACATGACTGGGGGCCAGGGAAGGAGTAGCTTGCCTTCTGCCATGACTTCGCTGTCTCAACTTATCCTGAGCACAGCAAAGAAAAATAAATCACTCCTCAAATGGCAGGAGCCAGGGCTGGCCGCGTGATTGTCTAATTAGGTGTAAGATTACACCACAGGTCTGGTTACTGGACCCACGGGGATCCAATCCAACAGCATCAAACCAGACAAGAATAAGTGAGACCTTGCCCAGAGTGAAAAGGGGAGAGACAGAACAGCCTGTCACTCCCCCCTTCTCCATCTTCAGCTACCAAACTGAACAGCCAGATAATGAGGGATTTAAAAGAAGAAAGATGCATGGTCAGCTAAGATTTGACACTCAGTTTCATTTCTGCTGTGGATCTCTGATTACATCCAGATAAGCTAAGAAAGAATCTGGGAAGTGGGAGATCACCACAAGCACACCTCATTCTTCTAATAGACAGGACTGAAAAATAATTGTCTGCTGTGGGTCAGACATGGCCCTATGGAAGGGGTACATGGAAGTGATTGGGACATGGCCCCTTTGCAAGGAGCTCACAGCCTAGTAGAGAAGAGTGACTCAAACTCACAACAGAAATTTCTGTTAGGATTTATTTTTATTCTTATCAGTAGGGTAGGTTTCATGAATCCATAGAGAACATTCAGAAAGTTATCAGAGGGACGTTGGTTTTTTTTTTTTTTTTAAGATTTTATTTATTTGACAGACAGAGATCACAAGTAGGCAGCGAGGCAGGCAGAGAGAGAGGGAGGAAGCAGGCTCCCCACTGAGCAGAGAGCCCGATGCAGGGCTAGATCCCAGGATCCTGAGATCATGACCTGAGCCGAAGGCAGAGGCTTAACCCACTGAGCCACCCAGGCGCCCCTAGGGACGTTGGGTTTGAACAGTGTCTTAATAAAATGAAAAGGAGAGAGGAAACTACTACTTAGAAGTAGAGGTACAAGAAGTAAGGCATTGTCATGAATAACAAAGACTGTATTTTCTTGATTCCAAGAACTCCTGGCTTCTCAGACATACCACTACTTATACCTTCTGAAGGGGGGATGAAAATGAAAGACCTATTGCATTAAATAAACACTTACAAAAATTATCTTCCCATAATGGTATATATGTGTCCCCACCCTTATAAACCATTTTCTTATATCACAGTGAGTTGCCCTATGTCTTCTATACACTCAGCATCCATTCTTCTGGGTCATTTTTGGACACTAGGAGTTACACATAGCATAGAGACTCATAACTTTTGGCAACAACGTGCGCTCTACATCTTGACCTCATTTGCACCTTTATGATTGACAGTATAATTTTTAAAAGTGCCTGAGAATAGTAGAATTTTATTTGCATTTCCTATTTGATAATACTCCTAGATTTCCTCCCCTTCCTTGAATTATGAAATACTAAAAATTAACCTTCTTTTAGTTTTATTGTATTATTATATTTCTCAGGGAGTCATTCATTTTGTCTGACTCAAAACAAAATAAAAAGCCTAAATACTACCATAACCATTAAAGAAATTGAAGACTGGTTTTAAATCTTCTCACAAAGAAAATTTCAAGTTCAGATGGATGGTTTTATAAGTGAATTCCACCAAACTCATAAGGAACAGATAATTCCAGTATTATGAAAAAGCTTTTAGAGAACAGAAAAAGGAATATTCTCCAACTGGTTTTATGAGGTCGGTATGATCTTGATGTCAAATCCAGACAAAGATGGTATAAAAAAAATTAAAATTACAGACTATTGTCACTCACGAACAGAGATTTATAAATATTCTAAACTCTGTATTTTCAAATTGGTTTCATTGAGGAGCCAAAAATATAATGCAACTTGACAATGTTTTATTAATCCCAGGAGTACAAGTTTAGTTTAGCATTTTAAAAAATTTATGGCATATTTTACTTTATTTAATAATAGAGAAAAAATTCACATCCTTCTTGTTAGATTTTTTAAATGTTCAATAAAGTTTGAAATAGACTTTTACAATTAAAAATTCTTATAAAACTAGGAGTAGGAAAGAACACTTTACTGCTAAAGGACATCTATCAAATATCTACAGTAAAACATACTTAAAAGTAAAATGTTGGAAGCGTTTCCTTTGAGGCAGGAAAAGGATGATTTCCTCTTCAATATTTGTCCTAGCTAACATAATAAGTCAGGATAAAGAAATAAAAAGGATAGTAATAGGAAATACTCTTAGATGTGGTATATGTCTGTATCCAAAACTGAAAAAATGGAAATTACTATCATTAATAACATAGTTGGATAAAATATGAATATGCAAAAGTCAATTGAATATTTAGATTGAAGATACACTTAAAATAAATAACTTCCTAAAAGATAGTACTTATCCAGTCAGAAAATGCATATGCAAATATTTTATATGTCATACCTATTCTATATATGACTCTCTATATACTTGAGAAATATAACAAAAGCTGAGCCAAAATTCCATGGAGAAAATTCTGAAACTACTCAATGTCAAAAAAGAGAAATAATAAAAATTTTACTGTGCACATGGATGGGAAGACTCTATCATACTGATGTCATTTTCCCAAAAATAATCTATAGGGTCACATTATTTCAACCCAAATCCCAACAAGAACTTTCTTGTAAAATTTGAAAAGATTTGCCCCCATCTTGAATGAACTTTTGCTCTACCAGAATGCTTATGAAACCACTGGACAACCATGTCACAGCCCAAGGACAGACAAACAGACCTACATGACAGAACTGATAGCCACGCTACTTTCCTGAGTATATGGAAATTTGGTTCTTAGCAGAAGCAGCACTGCAGATGTTGGGGGAGGGATGAGCTACTTAGACAATGTTTCCAGGAATATTGGGGACTCATTATAGGGATTCATATCACAATATGAAATGGGAACTACTTTGCACCGTACATAACAATCTGTTCAGGTAGAGTCAGTACTTCCATATAAAAAGTAAAACTTTAAAAATTTAAAGAAGACTGTAGAAAAAGGTCTTTATAATCTTGATATAGGGAAAGAGTCCATAACAAGCCAGGAGGCATTAATCTCTCTCTTGGTCTCCACATACACACACACACATACACACACACACACACACACACACACAAATTGATAATGTGACTACATTAAAATTAAAAGCCTCTGTCAAAAGACCTTGTCAAAAACTGGAAAAACAAGCCATGAACTATTACAGAAATTTGCCATACAAATAACTTACAGAGCATTATTCTCCAAATACATTAAAGAATTCTCTCTTAACCAATAAAGAAATAAGTAACCTAATAAACAAACAGTGAGCAAAAGACATGAACAGACCTTTCATGGAAAAATAAACAGAGGAACACGAATGGTCTATAAACATATAAAAATATCCATCCTCATTAGTGAACAGAAAAAAGGTTAACTAAAGCCACAATAACTATGTTGTACTCACAGATGGGCAAAAACTACAAGTAGCACAATATTGAGAGTTGCCTAGTGTGGAACAATGGGAATTTTCCTACACTGGTGGTACCTTGGATGTTGGTATGATGGCAGGGGGAAGCAGTCGAGCATCATTTCGGCGTGGTGGAGATCCGCATACCCAGGGACCTGGCCATTTCTCTCCCAAGACACAGCCTGGAGCAATTCTTGAACCTGTGCAGCAGGAGACGCTCTCAAGGTTCCCAACAGCATTGTTGGTAATAGAAAAACAACTCAAAAGAGCCCCTGTGTTTCTCAGCAGAAAACGGATCCATTTGAGTAGGAATTCAGCCTATAGAACACCAGGCAGAAGTGAAGAGAAATGAACTACAACTTCAGGCATCCATTGTGGATACATTTCAAAAATGTAACAGGGAGTGAAAAGGGCAAGTTGCAGAAGCCCACACACACCTTTATGTGTGTTCTGACACCTGTATTATAAAGCTCCCGATATAGAAATGTTCACGATACATTGTTTGGGAGTGCATACAAATGTAATAACCTATAATGCAAAGCAACATAATGATGGAGACAAATCCTGGGTAATCGAACATGGTTCTCCTTGGCACAAAGGAGGGCCACACCCGAATGGGAGCACACAGGGTGGGTGGGGGGCTTCAAAAGCATTGAGAACATTTTATCTCTTCAACTCAAGCTTGGGTATTTATTTTATTATCCTTCCTATGGGTATGTACATGATAGGTTCTTCTGTGTGAATGAAATGGGTCCTAATTAAAAGTACTATCTGAGGGGCGCCTGGGTGGCTCAGTGGGTTAAACCTCTGCCTTCGGCTCAGGTCATGATCCTAGGGTCCTGGGATCGAGCCCCATATTGGGCTCTCTGCTCAGCAGAGAGCCCGCTTCCCCCCGCCCCTCTCTGTCTGTCTCTCTGCCTGCCTGTGATCTCTGTCTGTCAAATATATAAATAAAATCTTTAAAAAAAAAGTACTATCTGAGCACTGCACAAAATTTGAATACAGGACTGTATAAAGAAAACATAGTCCCCTCCAACTCTACTATCCATAGATGACTATTGCCCATGTTTTTTATATTCTTTTACTCATTATTTTATATTCTGCCACATTAAAATTTTTTTTGAAACATACAAAAAGTGGCTGGAAGTCTTTGACAGATAGGAATTGACCCTTGAATGATAACTTCTTCAAAAACAGAAGAGGTTGATAAAACTGATTTGGAGGCTGTTTTCTCTCACTCTCTCTGTCTCTCTGTCTCTGTCTCTCTCTTTCTCTAACTGGCAACTGCAGATTTATTTTAGCAATAACTACAACATGCATCTCAGAAATGTTAAAATGTGAAAAAAACCTTCAAATCTAGAAAATATGCTAGTTTATTATAGTTGGAGTGGAGAGTGCAAATGGAGGCAGGAAGGAATGGAGAACGACCAGATACGAATCTGCAAAGTAAAGTTGGTGCCAGGTTGCAATGGGCTTTGCATGGAAAGCTAAGGAGCCTGCAGACATGGGTCCATGCTACGTAACCAAACATTTTTATTGTACCCCCCTCTTTGTAAGGAAAAGAGAAATGAGTCTATGCCTGGAACAGGTGTGTATTTATATCTTTATAAGTCGTGTTTATTTCTCTACTGATAGACTAAATACGAGAAGTAGTATTTTCTTCCTACACTCCAAAGCATTGCCTTGAGCACTTTCTGAGAAACTCACACCCACACACCCCTTTGTGGAGCCTCTGCTCTATAGGAGGTCTAGGGAAGGATTTTAAACAAGGGGATAATCTGCTCAGATGTGCTCTCTGCTCAGTCCATCTTAAATAAGAACACAGATGAATGAATTCTTTAATTCTTCAATAATAAGTGAACAATCCAAGGGATAAACTCTGGAAGCCCTGCAAAGGACAGATTGGAAAGGGAAAAACAAAGGAGGCATAGCAGGCCGGGTGTCTAGTTGCCCAGGATATGGGTTTGGATTAAACTGCACACTTGCCTCCAAAGTCAACACCAGAAGAGGATGGAGTGAAAGGAAGAGTGTTGAGATTTAGTTCGTAACTAAATTTGATATAACTAAAAATCAGATTAGATGCGATGATTCAGAAAGCAGCAATCATTGAGAATGACCATGATGGGATGGATCATGATGCCCTACCTGGGACAAAGAAGTCCTGGGAGCGGAGCAGGGCTGCCAAGGAATGAGGAAGATCCATTTTTAAACCTGAGAACTTGCGAAGTCTACAGGACAGTTAGTGTCCGGGCCAGAGCACACAGGGGTGGAGGGTGGGAGGGAAGTAGAGAATTCTTGACTGCTGCCCATGATAAAATGCTTCTACTAGGGCAGCCAGGCCACACGTTATTAGGCACAGGTGGATACATGCATGTCTATGGAACTGAAATGGAAGTTTTACAAAACAATGCTTGTCCTGACTGTATGGAATGCATGGTCATCTTTTTATTCTAATATTTTTAATGCCAATAGCAGTTCATAAAATCAATTTCATGATCCAGAGTCTGGAAAACAATAGGCTACAGGAATTGGTTTAAATAGAACAATTCATTCTAATCATTCAAGCATCAAGGTGTGAGAAGACCTTGGACTATGGGATCACACAGGCTTCTATTTGAATTCCAGAATTAGCACCCACTAACCAGGTGACCATGGACAAGTCAGAGTCTCAGACTCCTCATCTGTAAACACTGAAATAATATTATTTGCCTCCTAGGCTTACGGTGATGAGAAAATAAAGGAGAATAAATGTGGCATCAGATGCAGTGTTGAGCCCCTCCTTATCACTCTCCAACTCTGATAGAGAACACAAACTGTTGAGACATTTTTCCCCTCTAGGAATCCCACCAATTTCCTGACAATGGCTATTAGAGCTTAACTAAGGAACCCAAAAATTAGAGAAAAAATTAAGACTGAGTTGACCTTGTTTTACCCAGAGATTTCAGGGAGATTTATGCAGATAAATGGATGCCTTGAAATCCTGCATAATCTGGCTGTCCTGTGACCCGGTAAGGTAATTCTGGGCCAAAGGAAATTGCCTTGTAGACACGCTGCTGTATTGAAGTCACGGCTCAAAGAAAGGTCGGTGTGGACCCAGAGGGCAGAACTGGAAAAGAATACTTGTTGTTGACGGAGGTTTTGAAAACATGACAATTCAACACATAATCCCCAAAATAACAGTCTGATACCTCCAGAACCTGAGCAAGGTTTAAAAATATATGCCCTGGAAAGGAAAAATAAATATGAATGAGAAGCAAAGAAGGAATGTTGCTGTTAATAAAGTGAGTTTCAGGGTCACGTAGACCTCATCCAATTTCTATGGAACTCAGTGATCAACAGCCTTGAACAAGTATTCAACCTCTGTGCCTCAGTTTCCCCATCCATAAAACAAGCAGACATAGCACCTGGCTCGTGGGTACCTGAAATGCTCATCATCGTGTTGGACACACAGTTGGGTGGTAGAGTGCACAGGACTGTTGGCTTTGAATGAACAGGAAACAGGTGGGCTGTGTTATATATGGGATATGCAGCCTCTAATATGTACTAATATAATTTATACTGTGTGAAAGCTAGAGAAGGGTCCTATTCCTTTGAGTCTATGCCAAAAAAAAAAAAAAAAAGTAATCCTTGTAGCCATTTTAATTGTATTTTGCAACTACGGGCATCTATTTTTAGAAACCATCTCAGGTCTGATTAAATTCAGGTTTCAGAGAAGTAGATTTATAGTTGAACCTACTGTCTAAAACCCCATAACAGAGAACACTCAGACATTTTTTAAAAAATCAAGCATTTTTTACAACCTTGGGAGGGTTATCTTTGAAATCTTTGGAAACATTAATAAAAGCTATGTTTAGCTTTCAAGCATATACATTGCTTTTTTACTACATCGTGTTTCCCACATACAAAAATATAAAAATCAAAGTGAGATAATGAGTTTAGGACTAGGCCATTTTCTTTCCTTTCTTCATGATTACAGGGAGTTAAAACATGTGTGCGCATGCACACACACACACAAACACACACACGGAACACACAAAATGGACACTTTCATGCCTCCGGGCTTTTATTCAAGTTGTGGCTTCAATTCTTCGTGCACTTTCCCCTTTTCCACCTCAAACTGAATTCTTGATTCTTGTTCACTCCCTTTCAGCTCAAATATCTGTTCCCTTGTCATACCTTTCCCAACTTGACCCACCCACTGCTGAAAGAATGAAACATTCCTTTTCTCTGCTACTGGAGCTTTTTTTCCACATGATTAAAACCTAGCGGTCAGCCACATTAACGAATGAAAGAATGTTATTTCATTTTAGATATACATTACATAAGTGCTCCATAAATTACTGTTAAACTGCTGTAGCATCTAGACCCCAAAACATAATGGCACTAGCAAGATAGAAGCTTCTCTCTTTCTCATTTAACAGTCCAGAGTAAGTATTCCAGGTTGGGGGGCAGCTCGCCTCCATGTGGTCATTCAAGGACTCAGGCTGACCTTGGCTCTGGCAACGCCAAACCTACCAGCCTTCCAAGGCAACTCAAGTATTTGTCCTTCTAGTGGGGGGAAGGCACGGAGGAAAGGCATTCCCAGGTGTGACTCGTGCCACTTTTATTCACGTTGCACTGGGTACCTTTGGGTGGGAACCCACAGCTCCTGCCGCATTCCCAAGAGAGCAGTGATGGTATCGTATTCATCTACATACCTACAATGTCCAGTAGAGCTCTTGGCACTCTCCAACCCTCTCACCAACACCAAGGCCATCCCCAAGTGCCCACAGTGCCAACTCCAACAGTTTACAACCCCTGCCTGCTTAATTTTTTTCTGAATACTTGCTACCATTCGACACCTATGTTTTACTTATTTACTTGGTTTCATCTTCTAGGACGCCCTCCACGAAAACAAGAATTTTCTGTCTATTTGTTCCCCACTTTTATCTTTGGCATCTAGAACAATGCCTGGCATGTAAGAGCGGCTCAAGAAATATTTGTCAAATGAAAGACTAAATGCAGCGAACTTTTTCCTTTGAGGGCTACAGGTCTGGTGCTCTGAGCGCTTCCCACACTAACTGCTCAGGCTGCCTGGGAAAACAGGACAGCAAAAGCCCTTCACGCACTCAGGGCTCTAGAAGACCAGATATTCTGGCACAGAATTGTGTATTCCAATATCGAGCATGCATTTAGCAACTGCACATAAATAAATCTGCTTTCAACGGCACCAAAGGAGGGAAAGGGACTTTAAGAAATGTGAAGTCATGCAAAAAAGTTAGGAGTGATGCTTCCAATTAGTCTTTGCTTTTGTATAGAAAATGGGCTTTATTTGGGGCGCCTGGGTGGCTCAGTCATTTAAGCATCTGCCTTCAGTTCTTGTCATGATCCTGGGGTTCTGGGATTGAGCCCCACTCGCAGCGGGTCTGCTTCTCCCTCTGCCCCTCCCCCCAGTCATGCTCTTTCTCCCTCCCACCCTCTCTCTCTCTTAGATAAATAAAATTTAAAGAAAAGAAAAGAAAAGAAAATGGACTTTATTCTCAAAGTCCAGTGACAGGCTGAGATGTGGGTGGCTGATCATAGCTCTGGCTCAGAATCCACAGGCAAGCAGCCCCATGGGAGGGAAGGAGATGCAATCCAATATTAAGAGCTTATTGTATGCCAAGTACCATGCCAGGTGATCTGTTTTATTCCTTACAAAACCTGATATCATCATCGTCGTCATCAATATCCTCATAATAATATCCACTCCACAACGCTCTATTTGTTGAAGGCCTATTAAGAGCCTTACATTGTATCAAGGTGTGTATAACGTTATCTCAAAAATTAATCAATTTTCAGGAACCTTATGGGGTAGACATAATCTCCTTATTTCATAGACTGTCTTAGAGCTCATAGAAGTCAAGAACTTGCCAAAGGTCCCTGAAGCCAGAGCACAAATAGGAATCTGAAAGTCTAATCCTGTGTTCCTTCCACCATGCCAAGCTACCAAAGAATGTAAACAGCGGGTTTCCTTCTGTTTTCCAGCCTCTAAAGCGCCAGGCCGTTGTCATCTGATATCCATATCCTCAGGGACTGAGGCCAGGCAAGCTAGGCCAGGCACTTCTTTTCACGTCTCTATTGATCTTGAAGAGAACGTGGCCAGGAGTTTGTTGTACCTGTGACGGTGGGGTCTGTCAGTCAGAGCTTCACAGCTGGACCATCCGCTATAGCCCCCCACATTCAGTTCTGGGGCCTCTGAGAACATCAAAAACTTGCTGACAGCTGATCCTCCTACAGCACACTCTGATGACATCGCTCTCAGCTCAGCAGCCTGCCTCCATCACTCAGTGCCCATCCTAAAACTAGCCTTTCAGAAGCCACACACTCTGGCCTCCGCCATGACAGCGACCACTCACCAAGCATCTCCCATGCATCTAAGCGCTTTCCACATGTTAAACCAGGGAAACCCTGTGATAAGGTGACTGTTCCCTCTCATCCCATTTTCCAGATAAAGAAACAGGCACAGAGATGTTAAATAATTTACTCGGGGTCATACAGATAACAGCGCCAGAATTCTGACTGAGGTACTCTGGCTATAAAATCAGCCCTTGACACCACAGTTCTCACTTCCTGTCCCACCAGATTCTCTGCTGCCTTGTCCTGGGGAGCCCATGGAAAGCCATGGGCACTGTCATATGTGCAACAAAGAAAGCCGGGTCGGAGGCTGAAGCCCATGGAGCCACCATTGATCCAGTGTTTAAATGTGTCAGATGTGCAATCCATAACGCCCTCAGAAGTCTCATGGGGTCAAGTGCTAGAGGTCCAAAGCAGTAGGGAACTCCATGGTGCACCCCTGCCTTCACATCCCTCCTCAGTCTCTCACTCCACGTGGTCCTAAGATCACCTCCCAAAGAACTACCCACTCTCAAGTCTGCTTTAAGTTCTGTTTTTCAGAGAACACTGGTTCTGATAGCAAAGGGCCCCTAACATAGGACACTGAGCAAAGAACCCAGAAAATACTGTCAAAAAACCAGCTTTGGGGGCGCCTGGGTGGCTCAGTGGGTTAAAGCCTCTGCCTTCGGCTCAGGTCATGGTCCCAGGGTCCTGGGATCGAGCCCCGCATTGGGCTCTCTGCTCGGCAGGAAGCCTGCTTCCCCACCCCCCTGCCTGCCTCTCTGCCTGCTGTGATCTCTGTCTGTCCAATAAATACAATAAAATCTTAAAAAACAAACAAACAAAACCACCCAATTGCGGTAGTTCCTGCCATGCCGTGAACTCACTTCAGGTCTCTGAGCCTCAAGTTCCTCATTCCTGAAATGGGTTTAGTGAGAGCTACCCTGTCCACACCCTCCCCCAACAGTGTTGTTGAGAAGACAGGAGTTTGTAAAATCTCTCAAATGTAGAAAATGTAAAAATGCAAGGTGTCTTTTAAGAATGCACCAAAGCTTAGCGTTGGTCTCAGAATTTGGCCCAAATATTTCTTTCAGCTTCAGCTGGACCTTGGGTTTTGACCTTGGGTTTTGAGATCACTGCTGGCACTCACTGTTGTGTGACCCATGACATCATGGCTGCATCGGTCCACACCATGTCTGAGAACATCAGTAATTCCAACAGGGCAAGACTTCTGGGTTAATTTTTAACATCTAGTTAGCTATTTTCAAACATATATAATCATTCTAGAGGTAACTTAGTAAAAAAAAAAAAAATCTACTGTGCTTCATATGATAGTCAGTCCATATGTCAGTAATGTCCATTATCAAAAGAGTAAAATACCGCTGTAGTCAATGTTTTTTGTAAAGCTATTAATATCTCTTTCAAATTTTCAAGTAGTTACAAGGGGAAATAGACAGATGTTTCTATAAGAGTACTGAGAGAGTTATTTAGCTAAATAGTTTTAGGAAAACATGTTATAATTTTTGAACCTGAAATTTTTTTTTAGAAACATAAATAAAAAAGGACATCAAGAAGTGGTAAGAAATTATTGTTTCTACCCTTTGTTATCAAACTTTCAAGGTATGATACTAGAAATTTGAATAAGTGGATAATTAATTTATAATAATATTCAAAATTTTCTCTCAGAAGGTCCTCTCCTGTGATGATAATATTATGCTTATACAGATACCGATTTTGATGTTTAGACATTTCATGCTTCATCAAAATATATTTCATGAACCTGTTTTTCTTTTCCTCAGTGTCCCAACTTCCAACATCTTGGGATGCTATGAGCTCCTTTAGATAAAGGCTGTGTATTCATTCATTCACCCATTCATTCATTCATTTATATTAATACAACAAATATTTATTTACTAAACACCTGCTATGTGCCAGTAGGCACTATTTATCTCTATATGCCCAGGTCCTGAAAGAGTCCAATAGGGCTATTTTAAATTTTTTGAGCAACAGAATATTTTTTTCTAATAAAACCTTATTTAACATAAGGTGAAGGTAAGAGACTCATTCATTCATTCATGAATGAATACCTACAAGTGCCAGGGACTATGCTAAGCATTGAGGCTACAGCATAACAGGCAATGTCTCTACCCTAATGGAGCTTGTGCTCTCTTGAGGGAGAAAGAAACAACAAAGAAACATACCAATAATATGTCATGTAGTAGATGGCCACAGAGAAAGATAAGGCGCAGTAAAGAGGGTAAAGAGTGCTGGAGCCTGAGGGGTTACTAATTTTATACAGTGTGGTCAGAAGACCCATACCAGCCCAGTGACCTTTGGTCAGAAGACCCATACCAGCCCAGTGACCTTTGAGCAGAGATGTAGCCATCTGGTTCATCAGAGCCACTAAGACTAGTATTGAAATAAGAAAATAATTACAGGAATTGGACCTTACTCAAATATGGGAGGAGCTGGGGAAGGATATGTCCTGGCTTATAGTTGGGCAAAAGTCATTTACAGGTCCTGAAGCACTGGCTTATGGAGACAAATTGCAGCTTTCAAGGATTCTGAGAAGCCAAGAATGTGCAGCCACTGAGAGGGACCAAGAAGAAAGGTCTTGGAAATGTCCATGGACATCTGTTGCTTCTAGGTAGCTACCAACTCGCCAGGGCCATAGCCAAGGATGTGGGCATGGAGGAGAAAAGAGCACGTGCAAGGTGAGACTTGCCAAGCATTTCTGCATCTGTCCATCACTGCATCCGCCCATCACAACTTTCCTAGAGGAAGGACCACTGCTCTACTTCATTTGTCCAAATCTCATTCATGTTCTCTTTTTGCCAACTCTAACCCAGAGAGTTATAGGAAGAGGGATTTTGGAAAATGCCGGTTCCATCTTAACCAAGTTGACATAGCTCAATCCAGTAGAAAGTGTGCTTTCTAGAAGAGACTTTCAAATAGAAGGAGCAGCAGGTACAAAGTCCCAGAGGTGGCACTATACTTGGTGTGATAAAAGTAGTGATGAACCGCTCAGACAATTTAATTGTTCATTGTTTATAGAACTCTTTAAAGCATGTCTAAGTAATACTGTGTTACCTGTATTGGTAAGCTGAAAACCATAGCCTAGCATATTACATAGAGAGCACTCGATAAATGTTGAATAAATAAAAAATATTATCGTGGTCCTGTTTTTGGCTTGGCTTGGTTTGGTTTTCCCTGCCCAACATTAAACCTTCTTCTTATTTGTGGGCAATTCTCCGTAATGGAAAGTATTAGTAAGAAACAGCATCTTTCCCTCTCAGGAAACTGAAGAGCAGAAATCCTGTCTTTCCCCACTCCCCCAAAGCCCACATAAGGGCAAATGAAATGGAATTGGCCAGTCAGATGAGTCCACCTAACTTTGAATCTTAAAGAAATAGCTCAAAGACATGGAGATGGTTTGTTAATGATCCTCAGTGGAGATGACAGCAACAAGAGTCTAGCACCCTCGCATGTCAAGTGACCATCATGGTGAATGGTGAGAATGGTGGTGGTGCCACTATCTTAACCAGTCTGTGCCCGGGACATGATCTTGGCTGTGTTCCCTACTGCATTCCTTTATTCTTACCAAATTTCCCATTGATTCTGTGTGTTACCTAATAATACCTAGTGTATTATTATTCTGTGTGTTACCTAACGTATTCTGTGTGTTACCAACATATTATTTTCCACAGAAGTTGACCAGAGTGAGTTTTGTTATTTGCAACTGAGGGTCCAGGAGTGAGTTGTAATCCAGAAAGCCTAAGAGAATGGGGTAGGGGTGGGTGGGCATTTAAGAGGGACAGGAATTTTTGGATTGTCTACCTAATCTAAGGGAGCTAAAGGCAGAGAAATTTCCCTTTGTCTCCAGGAATAGAAATTGAGAAATTCATGGCAAGCAGTAACCAACAACAGTAATAATAACAATGACTAAACTATTGGCTGAGGGCACAGTAAGGGCAAAGTTTGGTGGACCGTCACACTAGCCCATAGCCTATAATACTGAGACCATTAAACACGCAAGTGGGATTCGAGGATCAAATGGCAGAGAACAATCTAAACAGCTGAAAGAAAGATACTGACAAACTCAAATCCCTAAATTCTCTGCTCAAGGTATGAACTAAAACCTGGGAAGCTTTCATGCCCAGGGCAGAAAGAATCTCTTATAATTGACATCTACCAAGCTGAAGCATAGAGAAAGCAAGTTCAAGCCAATCCTTGGGCTACCAAAGTGAAAGATAAAATGCCGGCCTCACCACACCAGTTGTCTTTAGCATAAAATGAGGGTACAGATTAAGAAAGAATGCTTCCCTAGAAATTGCAAAGGAATGCAAGGAATGCTTACAAGAATACCTTGAAGGTCCAGAGATGCTAGGGTGGCTCAGTTCATTAAGCATCTGACTCAATTTTGGCTCAAGTCATAATCTCAGGGTCATGAGATCGAGCCCCATGTCTGGCTCCATGCTGGGCGTAGAGTCTCCTTACTATTCTCTCTCCCCTAAAAAAAAAAAAAAAAAAAAAAAAAAATCCAGCCTACACTGAGCTCTTGACAGTAGAAGCAGTAGTTCATCTCTCATTCAATGAGGTTGTTCCTTGATTGCTAGAAGAATCTATTACTCCCTTGCCTGAGGAGACAACCTGCAGAAGGAAATCAACATAACCACCCTCCTCCTTTCATTGTCTTAAGATTTATTATTAGAATCAAATTCATGAGTGTTTTAGAGGTTAGAAAGGAAGCAATTTCAAAGTCAAACCTGAGGTTAGAAGCAGAAAAAGCTGGAAAACAAGTGTAAAAATGGACTTTGAGAGCGCTTCACCCAAAGGGAGGAGAACATAACACATCTTGCTGACATCAGTAGGATATCCTTTCAGGGATTCTGGACTCAGAGTCTTTGAGAGATAGGAATGCTGGAGTGGATTTATCCATGTGTGACCACTCCCTCGCTCCCAGTGATTGCTGTGTTGATCTGAGCACACTGTCTTACCAAGAACTTGAGATCTACATTGATGAAGTCAGTGCCAGCATCACTGAAAAGTGGTTTGGTAGTCTTTTTCTATGGGTAGGGTATGATAATGGGTCAAAGTCCAAGTAAAATGGAGTCACTGATTTCACTGGGAAGAGGAAACACCGGTGGAGACAATTAGAAACATTTCACCTGCATTTGTAAAGCAGGTATGGTACCATAATAGGCAGCAATATTGCACCCCTGACTTGCAGGGACAAAAGTGGAAAGTGCCACTGACCTTAGGATACTCTAGGCCCTAAGTAGACTGACACCTCATCAAGGACTTACTTGATTTGCATAGCTGTAGGTTTTATGACACCAAATAACATATTATGCTACTAATATTGTTGCCATCCCTAATGCAATTCCCATATCTGAACAAACCCAGGGCTCCTTGGGCTTCAAGCCCTGGTAACCTTGGAAAGAGAAGCATGACTCCTGTAAAAATATGGAATGTAGGGCTGTAACTCTTTCTCCTAGCCTTCCCCAAAGGGACCTGTGTCTTTTCAACAGGGTAAATATACCTCTGAGGAATTACTAGGCGTTGGCCTTAATTAAACGCTAAATCCTAGGACCCAGAACCTCCTGTAGCCTAACAGGTAGAATGAGAACTATGGAGTCTATTTAGAGATCAAGTGATAAGTGGAATTTTGACTCAATTTTGTTTCATGGTAAGTTCAGTGGAAACTCTGAATGCATCCTGGAATTTATGAATAGGGTGTTGGAAACATAGTCTTGGGAATTCACAGAATCCACATATGGGCCTCCTAATGCATGAAGAATGAGCCAAGTAGGAAAGGCCAAGGGGAAGCCCCTGCAGTCCCCTCTCCCTAGCAAAATAGTAGATTAAAAACATTGTCATGTTCCTGGGGGCAACAGTCACTGAGATCAGTGTCTTCATCAAAGAACTGGGAGATACCAAGATAATGATTCCCACCACTACCTGCCGGTTTGCGCAACTCTGGGTCACCATTTAGATAAAAAATACAGAGTGATTGACTCTCCCAAAGCTATTTGATGTGGTGACCCTGTAGAGGCCCTTTAATTATTCAGTTTTGCTGATAGAGAAGATTCTGGACTTTTTGAACCACACTATGCTGCTAAAATTGCCAGTGTCTTCTGGAGTAAGAGGTAATACATTGAAGATGATCAGAATCACTGATCTCTGAGAGCAAGCAGTCTCCTTCTCATCAGAATACAGAGATTTCATGATCTGGGATTTCCCCCTTCACTTTATAGGTGGAGAAAATGAAATCAGAGAGCAAAGTGATCCATCCATCCAGATTCACGTAGCCATCCAGAAGCAGTGCCCAGTCTAATCCCCACTCCCAGTCTCCTACTCTGCATGAAAGCACCTGGAGTTCCCCAAGTTCATGTGGAGGTGGAAGGTACAGGTTGTGTAGACTTTGAGCTGCCACTAGAAGAAAGTATGTTTCTGGGAAAGATAAGAGAAAGACAAAAGTAAAAATCAAGAATTGACAACCAGCCACGAGTGATGCTCAAGATGTAATTTCTTCCCAAATCTGACATCATTTGGGAGCTTATTTTCAACTGAATGCTGTTTAGTGTCCATGGGGCTTGTACCAAGGGAACACAGTTGACAGTTGTGTTTTCCTCTTTAGTTTCCAAGAAAGCAGATGGCGGCAGCCAACTCCCCAGGTGCCCGAGTGTGCAGTCTAAAGTTGTCCAGGTTTGGGAACAGGCCCAATCCCACAGACTCATCATCTGGGTAGGGAGATGATTCAATCCAATGACACTGGCCATAACCATTTGAGAGTCTTTTATGATGTAGTCCAACTGTACATCAGGGACTTGGCCAAGATGTAAAGGGATATTTTAAAGACTAGCCCCCCCACCGACTTCGAAATAAATAGAACATTTGAAACATTCTCTAAACCACCTGGGCCCTGGGATTGAATTTCATCATGCACTTTATAAAATACAAGTCTTAGAAGTAACATACGACATTATCAACTAAGGACGTGCTCAGATCCTATGATAAAGGCACTCTCAGAGTAGAGAGGAAGGTTAGTGAGAAGAGTGTGCAGAGGGTTCTCCAAGGGTTATACCTGAATGAAGAAAGTTAGCCAGGGTCTCTGTGAAGCTTTGAGAAAACTGAAGAGTCCCACAGCACGTTCTTTGAAACCAGTGGGCTCTGGCTACTTCCTGCTCCTGGCTGGGCCAAGGGAGGGGTGGGGTCAATATTGGCACCAGTAATCACAGCACTCCAGAGAGATGATGGCTGTCTCTACAAGTTGCTCCCTGGGAAGGAGTTGGCGTTAGATCATGGGGTCCCTAGGGTGACAAAGAGTAGCTCCCAAATAGACTGTCTTCATCTGTGCTAGTCTGAACTGGTCCTTTGCTGCTCCTCTCCTGCCCAGCTCATGTCCCACCTTCCATTACAAAATATTAGTGTCAACAGCTAACCCACAAAAAGCCAAAAGCTCTCATGTCCTATATCTATAAGATGCCATAGCAAAGAAACTTTGGTCTCACTCTGGAAGCTTTGAATAATAGTGGGCAGTTGCATTGATGATTTTGTCAAAGGCACAACACTGGACAATTTGTGCAGACTCCCACTCAGAAATCCTTCTGAAAAATCAGCTGTGGATGTTTTCCTCTCTCCTCAAAGTTCCATCGTCATGGAAAATATTGAAAGTCCACCTCCTTCTCCATCTCTCTCCCCCTCTCTCTCCCTCTCACTGTACCCAAGCGCTTCTCTGGTTTGTTGCTGGCCCAGTCCCACACCACTCATGCCCCCTTAACCCATCAACTTGCCACAGGAAGCCCAGTGGCAGATGTGGTTTAGATCCCTGCTCTGCTCTGTATCCTCCGGAAGTGGCCATCTTTTTATTCCTGCCATATCTCTCTGCCTGCCTGGAAGCTCCATAGAGTCAGGAGGCTCTCTCTGCCCCCTCTCATGGCCTGACAGCAATTAGTGTATAGTAAAGGTACTGTGAAAGTTTGTTTCTGCGACAACATCATGGGGAGATAGAGGACAGGGGCTTTCTGCCTACCTGTATTGAAATTCCGATCATTAGTACTTGCCACTACTCATCCACAGTACACCAGTAAACTGGTGCATTAATTTCCTAGGTCTGCTGTAACAAATAATCACAATCTTGGTTTAAAACAACAGAAATACATTCTTTCAAAGTGCTGGGGGCAAGAAGTGTAAAATCAGGGTATTGACAGAGCCATATTCCCTCCTGAGGCTCTAGGGAAAAATATTTCTTCCCTCTTTGAGCTTCTGATAGGCTTATTCCAGCACACCACCAAAATCTCTGCCTCCAGTCCCACAGAGCCTCCTCCCTCTGTGGCTCCATTCTGTTCACATAGCCTTATAAGGACACCAGACCTAGGGCTGGTACAACTTCATCTTAACCTAACCAGTTATCTCTACAACGACCTGATTTCTACATGAGGTCATATTCAGAGAGTCCATGAAGACATGGATTTGAAAGCACAATATTTTGAGATCGAGAAACTGATGCTTCTTTTCATGATCTATTCTGCCATATAGTGCACCTTGCCTCATTGCAAGGAGTAGCTAAGCGTTTCAACTTTATATAGTACATTACTTGAGAAATTCCTACCCCCTCAGCCTCTAGGCCCTGCTAAAATAGTTTTATATTCCATGTTTCTCCACCTCAAGGGCCACAGAAGCCAGCATTAGAGTTTCCTGTCTGCCGGCAGCTAATTCACATTTGGCGCAGCCTTAAGCTCACATAATTTGTTCTTGGGAAGACCCAGCTAGGAAAAAAGGATACAAAATCATGAATACAAAAGTAGTTTCAAGAGTGAATATTTATTTAGTGTAAGAAAATAAATCACCATAAGCTATAAATTTTTAAAAGCTGACAAAGACCGTAAAATCCTCAATTTTTGTTTTTGTTAATTAACTTTTTACCTACACATTTGGCTGCATGGTCTTTTATTACCTCTTCATAGAATAATAATTTTGTAATATTTTCTGCAGAGGAAACAGAAAGATAATTAAGTAAGTCTTCCTCCCAGCATGGATCCTTTGAATTTGTTTTCATTATGGATAATTTAGAGAAAGTCTCAGCTTCACACCTTGTTATTAAGAATGTCCTATAAATTTTCAGGATTATCATCCCATTGCGGAAAATCTCTACAAAGTTTCTTTCATATATGAGCTATAAGATTTCAGGACGTTTCAAGTTTTATTGTGTATGAGTCATCTTAAATATTTTTTGAATTGATGACATTCATTAACCAGTTTGACGTCGATGTCCTCGTACGTCATATAAAGAGTTTAATGTTATGTTTTTTTAAAAAGTTCTTTCACCAAATCAAGGTGAATGGAATTACTGCTCATTTCAACAGGACACAATGAACAAGCACAAGGAATTCATCAAAATACAGCCACTGTTGAACTTTGGCCTTTGTGTGTTCTTATGAAAGTACAGATTATCTTATTCTTTATTATTTTTATCTCATTTTTCTTTTCAAATTTCTTTTTAGGACTGTCCTGATCCTCCTCCTCTTCTCTTTAGCTACATTGTCAACTTTACTCTATTTTCTTGGCTATTATGATTCTTCACCTATCATCTAGTATGACCAACAAAGATTTTAAATTAGCCTGTGACTGTTTTTGACATTTAAAGTTTCAACAGTATTTTTTTATTTCAGTTTACATTTTTTGGTTTCCACCAAGATAGCTCCTTCTCATAGGACGTGAATTCAGGTATGCTCAATATCCAAAATCAAGGCATACCAAGAGAAATGCAAGTGCATTTTTAAATTGTCTCTATATTTTATCGAGCTACATAATTATATACTCAAATCGTTCTTAAGCTGCATGCAGTGGCTTATTAATGAGTACATACAGGAATGTTGTCCCTGAAATTCCTCCCCATACAGCCTATTTTGTAGCATTGCTGATGATTTTAAGTATAATTGCTTCAGGAACCAACACACATTTTGTGAGAACCAGATGTGTCAGAATCAGATATGCTAAGGTAGGATCTGAGACTTTGGGGTGCAAAGGAGAGACTTGGCACTCACCCACTGCTGTTAGCACTGATCTAGGTCTGTGCCCTGGGACTGCAGGAATGCCCATAATTTCTGGTGGGATAGTTAATACAAGGGACATTTATAATTGCACATGCTGCCTTGTTGACTATATTCCTAAAGGGAAAGAACTTCCATTTTGACCAGGTGTCAAGGAGAATCAAATCTACTACTTACAATTTTAAACATCTGATCATTTTAAATATTTTCACAGACTACCTTCTGGCCCCACAGATTTCAAATGCTGTTTCTCTTCCACGGTCCATATCCTTCTGCTGCCCCAGAAGAGCACATGCATCCATACTGGGATCCCACCTCTGGTCTTGCCAGAGTACAGTGAGTAGCAGAAATAGTCCTTGAAGGCTTTCCTCCACCCAGATAGCTATCACAACTTCACTATACATGGAGGGGATGGGGAGCCACAGCAATTTGTCGCCGTAACCCCAAGGCAAAGGCATTCCCAACCCAAATTCCAGCAATGCCTGCGGTTCTAATGCCAGAGGAAGCGTGACATATTGGAAGGTACAGCAAAGAGGAAGTGGCCCGGACTGATTTAAGTGAAATGGCTTACTTTTGAACATTGTACAGATTTATACAACCGTGACACATCTGCTGGAGGGCCTCTCAGAGCTTTGGAAGGCACTGGGACTAACGACAAACCCTAAAGCTTAAGGGTAACCTCAAGGTAAATTTCCTGTCTTCTTGGAGGTCATAAATATTCTTCACTTGGATTCTGGGAGAACATTAAATGCTCAGGCTCACTCCTTTCCCAGTCGAGTGTTTACTGACAAAGATATTATATATGTTAAATGATTGGGACTTAGGACACAGGAAAGCTCCTCATCACATGCTGGTACATAAATGTTCTGGTCTCTTTGTAAGTGACTGAGCCCTATGATCACACCTGGTTCCATTCAATCGATATTGCTCAATTTCCACACCCTTCGACCATCATCTGTTCCAAGAGGATGTCACAATAAGGACTCTTCAGAATCAAGGCCATACCCCAGGGAACAGAGACCAAAGTTGGTTCCAATCTTTTAAAAAATTCATTCAAGGCATTTATTGGTGGTCTGCTATGTGCCAGCTGCTGTTTCACATGCTGGAAAGAGAAGAGTGAGCAAGACACTCTTGTTTCCAGCATGTGAAACTCTCACTCTCTTGTTTCCAGCATGTTTCCACTCTCACAAAGCTTGTGTGTCAGTGCACGGAGAGCAGGGGACACTGGGAGAGAAGAGACAATAACCAAGGGGGTAAACAGATATCATATAAGGAAGGATATGAGAAAACAAAACATTAGGTTACAAGAACCAGGGAGGAAAATAGAACATGGGAATCTGTAGTCGGGGAGTTTGCTACACTCTAGAGCACAATGGGAAAAAATCTCTCTCAGGAGATAACATTTGAGATTAAAGATAAGAAATCAGCCGTACATAAACAGATATGGGATATTAATGATAGAGATAGCAAGTGCAAAGATCCTGAGGCAGGAATAAGCTTGGTTATAGGCCGAGAACAGAGAGACAGTGGGGCTGGAGCAAGGTGAAAAGAGTGGAAGACATAACCTGGAGAGCTGGAATTGAGTTTATTCTGGGTGTGCCGAGAAGCCACTGGGAGTGATGGCTTCGAACGGGAGAGTGACATGGACTGCTTTACGTTCTCAAAGATCACTTTGGTTCACTTCATTGTATGGACACTTCATTGTAGAGCAGCAAGAATCAAAGCAAGGAGGTCAGGTAGGTGATTATTCCACTAGTCCAGTAAGAGATAATGTTATTTAGTTTGTCTTTTTTGTTTGTTTTAAGAAGGAAGGAAGCTAAACATTTTAAGTAGGAAAACACCTCCACAAGGGAATTTGATTCATTCCTGAAGTTTCTGAACTGTATTTATTGTCGAAGAAAGGAGTCACATCATATTCCCTTCATCACCCATCCCCTCTTTCTTCCTCACAATAAAGTTACTTTTTCTGTGGCTGTTCCACTAGTCCTCCCCAGTGCTCTCTGGGAGCGCTCATTCCCAGATCTCTCTGTATGCCTTCAGTGCACACTTCCTGACAGCCTCTTCTCTGCCTGCTGGGGGATCATGTGTGTGCTCCCCCTGGGGCTACCGGGCTGGCAAGGAGAACACCCCAGTCAGAGAGACAGACACAGGTAAAACTGAGACACAAAATGCTATATGCTAGAGCAGAGGTTTTACTTTACAGAAAGGAGGGTGACTTCTGGTTACTTTGAGTCCAAGAAGAAATAGGGGGTCGGTACCCGGCAGGCACATACAGAACTGGTGTTCATGTGCATAGAACCATTGATTGGGGGTTCAGGGACAAGATATGGCCCTGGTAAGGAGGAAATCTAAGAACACTGGTCCCAGGGCCCCAACCTGGGATGAAAGGAGGGGTGATGGCTGGACCCTGTGCAGGGGTACCACCCTTTACCCAGAACAAGAGACCTTGGCAGGGCCCCAGACTTACAACTCAGGCCAACCATAGGATAGCTCAACTTAGAGCCTACGGTGGTGGGCCTTGACTGGGACATAGGGAGTAAGGGTCCCTTCGGCCCTCAAAGAGCCTGAATTGAGGGAAACAGAGATGGAGAGCAGGAAACTGGTCTTCAGATCAGAAAGTGACGGAAAATAAAGCTGGAGGGAGTATGCACCCACACGGTGTAGCTCCAATGCTAAGAAGTTTATTTTTTTAGGACCTTCCAACAATTTTGAGCAGGGAAAGATGTGGTTAGAAGCTCCACCAAGAAGATAAAGCTCGCAGCTCGCACATGTTAACTAGCGAGGGGAGAGCCAGGGGCAAGGAGATTACTTAGAAGGCTAATGCATGGAGCAGACAAGCTGCTTGAGTTTAAAGGGGTTTCATGAGAATCCCACCAAACACGGTGGCCCATTTTCTATAATAACTCATCTGAACGAAAACCCCTGGAAGACCTGGGACCAGTGACCTGTATTGCAGTCCTAGCCATGATCTGCTGTGTGGCTTTGGCAAGCCATACCCCCCTTCCCTGAGCTCCCCTTTCATTATCTGTATAACAGGGGGCTCCGATCAAAGGAACGCTTTCAGCTCTGCATCTCCATTTGCTCTTCGCAAATTCATTTCTACATTTGTAAGCACTTGGGAGAGACTGATAAGGCATTTTGATTGAAACCAGAGAGCCAAGGTGTCCAGGGAAACCCCTCCGGGCTTCTCCAGATGTGGGCCATTACCATGTAGTACTGAGGACTACCAGGCAGCTCAAACGAAATATTCGGGGAAATGACTCTAAACTGGACATTTTTCCTTGTAAGGTTAAATCAGAGCATGGAAGGAATAAACTGTTCTCACAAGGAGATAATATTGTTTTTCCTGGCCTGGCAATGAGCTGGACACAGGGCTTTTGTGGGTCCTTCTCCAGTTCGCCGATGGCAGAGGCCAGAACACTGGGTAGTGCCCCCTTTCCTTTCTCGACACTGACCCCAAAATCCTCTAGAATGCTTAGCAAATACACACATGGGCATGGCACAGTGCATTGGGGTGCTAAGGGCTTCACGAGCATTGATTTGTCAGCTGAAGTAGTGAGTCAGCTTGTGTGCCTGGGAAGAATGTAGAGACCAGGATGCTCCTGTTTGAAAGGAGGGCTGCCTCTGGGGCTGCTGGAAGGCCGGCAAGGTCAAGACCATCACTGGGACTCCTATGCATCAGTTTCTGTGGCTCAAGCAAGGGAACAGGAGATGCCTAGTCTCTCCAATGATTTTGTTTTAAGCTTCATGTCCTTTGTTTTTATTCCTTCTCCCCTCTCTCATATATTTTAAGTTTTTATTTTCTTTTAAACATCTTTCCTTAATCATTTCATAACATACACATGTGTATGTATGTACTCATATATATTTGTAATTTTTTACCTTCATTTTTTTAACTTTTTAATTCTTTTCACTTTTAAAAAGCCCTCTTTTTAACTTTTTAACCTCATAGGTTACAGCCTATAATTATCATCCTTTACCTCTTTGTTTTCATATTTTTATTCATTATGTGGGGTTTTTTTTACTTTTATCTTATTTTAAATCTTGTCCAGACTATCTCATTATTATATTTCAACTATTAGCCTTTCATTTTACTCGATTTTTAGTTCTCCATTCTTGTTTCTCGTGGCTATGCCTGTACTTTTTTTTTTTAAGATTTTATTCATTTATTTGACAGACAGAGATCACAAGTAGGCAGAGAGGCAGGCAGAGAGAAAGGAAGGGAAGCAGGCTCCCCGCTGAGCAGAGAGCCCGATGCGGGGCTCGATCCCAGGACCCTGGGATCATGACCTGAGCCGAAGGCAGAGGCCTTAACCCACTGAGCCACCCAGGCGCCCTGGATATGCCTGTACTTAAAAAGAAGATTGTTGAAATTTTAAATCATCTCCTTTCCTTCCTCATTTTTTTGTCTATCTCTCCCTTAACATGCTTCTTTCTCCTCTTAATGTGTTCTTGTCATGGCATTCAAGAAGCATAACTCCTGGATTTTGTAAAAAAGGGGAGTTCTTCAGATATAAAATATGTATACACACACAGGTATATATGTGTGTGTGTGTGTATATATATATATATATATATATATATATATATATATATATATCCATACTATGTAATTCCAACAAAACAGGCAAAATTAATATATGGTGTTAGAGATCAAGATAATAATTACCCTCGTTGGGCCATGAGAGCCAGTCCACATCACAGATGGGTTCCTTCATCTGGATGTCTTCAAGATACAACCCTAGGAGAAAGTAGGGGAAGACGGGGAGGGAGAAGGCCTTAATTCTTCCTATACTAATAAGGATGATTGACTTCCTTTGTCCTTAAATCTTTGAATACTCCAGAATCTATAGGTTAGCCCCGCCCAGGGCCACAGTTCTGTCTGAACAAAGGCTGCCCCTGACACTTGCCATCTCTCTCATTCATGGGTCCCACCACGTGATCACATGATGGGCTGTCCGCAGTACTTTGAACCATGTCTGGCATGGGGAGTAAATGGCAGATGTAAACAAGATGTCACGCTGTGTTTCCACAGCTCATTTTCTTTTCTCTCTCCTTGCCAGACCTGAGGCTCAGTAAGGAAAAGGGCATTGTCTGAGACGGAAGGGGGACATCAAGGGAAGCACGAGGGAGGGAACCCAGCAGATCAAGGGGGGTGTGTGTGTGCGTGTGTGGGAAGAGCTTGAGGAAAGCTGTCCAGGGGGAGTTTCTTCTTCAGTTGAGATCTCTAAGATCTGGGCAAATGGAGTGGGCAACAACAGGGCGAGTGCTTGAAGCTGAATTGCCCGCATGGGTAAGGCCCACAGGTGAGAAGCATGGAACTCCTGAGGAACTGAAAAAGTCTCAATCTGGAAAGTTACATTTTACACCACCAGCACTTTAAACTCTATTGAGTTTCGTCAAACTGTGCCAACACAGGCCACATGCCCACATGCCCACAGACCTTCTTCACAGGCCTCACCTGTGAAGAAGGTCTCTCTTTGAGCAATGAGGTAGCTGTGAACATCTGCATGGGAGGAGCACAGGAACAGGTTCGGGCACCTTGTCTGCTATCATTCTTGTCCTTCCAGGTGGCTCCATCAACCTTTCTGGTACAGTTCCAGGAACGGCCTCTTGGTGTGCTTTTCCCCATAACCTCCCCTTGCATGTGGTCAGAGAGAAATGGGGATAAATTGCCCCACTGTGGATCAGCTGCGTGGCTCATTGGTTAAGCATCTACTGTTGGCTCAGGCCATGATCATAGGGTCCTGGGATCGAGTCCAGCGTCAGGCTCCTTGCTCTGCAGGGGGCCTGCTTCTCCCTCTGCCTGCTGCTCCCCCAGCTTGTGCTCACACTTTCTGACAAATAAGTAAAATCTTAAAAAAAAAAAAAAAAAAACACCAAACTACTCCACCAAGTGCAAAACTTAGACGAGTATAGTACACCCACCGAAAGTATTGGGACCCAAAGTATCTCTGAACTTTGGACCCACTAGAAAAGAGCACGAGGGCCCAAGCAAGAGGCTAGACTGTTCTTCACTCCTTTCCCAAGTTCCTCAAGGGGGATAATAAGGTCTCCTGTATACTATAGTCTCTAAAGCAACTATTAAAATAACAAAACAAAGAGATACAACTAATAAGCCAAAAAGGAGATAAAATGGAATCATAAAAAGAGTATTCAAGCCAAAAAAAAAAAAGGCAGAAAATAAAGGAAGAGGGAATAAAGAACAGATGGAACAAATATATAACAAATAATAAGATGATAATCTTAAACCTAAGCATATTAATAAACACATTAAATGTAAATGTCTACATGCATATAGATACACACACTTATAAATAAAACTTTAGCAAATTAACTTTAGGGGGTGGAGGGATGGGGTAACTGAGTGATGGATATTGGGAGGGTATGTGTTATAATGAGTACTGGGTATTGTATAAGACTGATGAATCACAGACCTATACACCTGAAACCAATAATATATTATAGGTTAATTAATTAAATTTAAATTAAGAATATGAGTCAATGTATCATGACCAAATAGGTTAATCCCAGGATGCATGGTTGTTTTAGCCTTCAAAATATCAGTGTAATTCACTATATGATCAAATAAACTGAAATATATATACTCATCTTACTAGATGCAAAAAAGAATCATATGACCAAATCCAACATCCATTTGATAAAAACTCTTGGCAAACTGTGGAAAGAATGGAACTTCTTCAGTCTTATATAGGGCAGCTATGAAAACCTACAGCCAAAGTCACACTTAATGAAAAGACTGAATACATTCCTCCAATTTCAGGAACAAGACAATAATGTCTCCTCTTATCACTTCCAGCCGACATTATATTGGAGCTTCTTGCAAATATAATCAAGCAAGAAAATCAAATAGAGGGCATCCAGACTAGAAGAGATGAAATAGAACTATCTTTGTTCACAGATAATACAATCACCCATGTAGGAAATTTTATATACTCTACAAAAACACCATTATAACCACTGAGTTTAGCAAGATGGAAGAACTATCAATAACCAAAACTCAATTGTATTTCTATATGATAGCAATGAACAGTTAGAAAAAATTTTAAGGAGCACCTGTGTGGTTCAGTCAGTTAAATGGCTGCCTTTGGCTCGGGTCATGATCCCAGAGTCCTGGGACTGAGCCCCACATCAGGCTCTTTGCTCAGCGGGGAGCCTGCTTCTCCTGCCTGCTGTTTCCCGTACTTGTGCTCTCTCTCTCTGATGAATAAATAAATAAAATCCTTAAAAAAGGGGGGGGGGCACCTGGGTGGCTCAATGGGTTAAACTCTGCTTTCAGCTCAGGTCATGATCTCAGGGTCCTGGGGTCAAGCCCTGCATTTGGCTCTCTGCTCAGCAGGAAGCCTGCTCCCCCGCCCCCGCCTGCCTCTCCGCCTACTTGTGATCTCTGTCAAATAAATAATTAAAATCTTCTAAAAAATAAAATTAAAAATTAAAAAAAGAAAAGAAAAAAATTTAAATGTAATTTATAATAACTTCAAAATGTATTTTTATGAAATACTTATGGGTTAGTATGACAAAAATTGTGAAGAACCCATACACTTAAAATTACAAAGTATTATGAAGGTTAAATAAGACCTAAATCAATGGGGAGATCTACCCTGTTCAAAGTCCTAAAAACAAGATATGACTTAACTATTGATTCTCCCCATTTTGTCTTATTTACTCAACACATCCCAACCAAAATTCCAGCAGAATTTTTGTGGCCATTTTTTATTTGTTTGTGTTTGGATTTTGCGGTTTTTTGCAGAACTTGACAGGCTGATTCTAAAATTCATACAGAAATGTAAAGGATTTGGAATAGCCAAAACAACTTTGATGAAGAACAAAATTGGAGGGCTATCACTGCCTGACTCCAGGAGTTCTTATGAAGCTACAGTAATCAAAGCAGTGTGACATGGACATAAATAAGCAGCTGGATCAATGGAATTGGACAGAGTTCAGAAATAGACTTGCACAAATGTAGATGACTGGTTTTCATGCAAAGAAGCAATGACAATTCAATGGAGAAAGGATGGTCTTCTCAAAAAACGGTGCTGAAGCATATGCAAAAAAGTGAACTTTCATCTACACCTCATGCCATATAGAAAAGTGAACTCAATTATCATAAAAACCTCATGTAAAGCCTAAACTGTCTATTTAACAAACATTGACTTGAAATGAATATAAGACTTAAATATAAGACCTAACTTCTAGAAGAAAATATTGGCAGTAAGTTCCTTGACATTGGTCTTGGCAATCATTTCTGGGTTTTGACCCCAGAGCCTAAGAAACAAAAGCAAAAATAAATAAGTGGGACTACATCAAAACAAAAAGCTCTGCACAAAAAAAAAAAAAAAAAGAATCAACAAAATGAAAACTCTACCTCTGGAATGGGTGAAAATATTTGCAAACCATTTACTGATAAGGAGGTAATATATAAAATACATAAGGAATTTATGCAACTCGACAGCAAAGAAACAATCTAATTTTAAAATGGGCAAAGAACCTGGACGGACATGCTTCTAAAGAAAAAATCCAGGTACATGAAAAGGTGTTCAACATCATTAATCATCAGGGAAATGCAAATCAAAACCTCAATGAGATATCATCTCATACCTGTTAGAATGGCTATTATCAAAAAGACAAGAAATAACAAGTATTGGCAAGGATGTGGGCAAAGGGAACACTTGTACACTGTTGATGGGAATGTAAATTGGTATAATCACTCAGCAAAGTAATATAGAAGTTCTTCATGGAGAGGAGAAGGGAGTTGAGGGAAATTGGAAGGGGAGGTGAACCATGAGAGACTATGGACTCTGAAAAACAACCTGAGGGTTTTGAAGGGGCGGGGTGGGAGGGTGGGGGAACCAGGTGGTGGGTATTAGGGAGGGCACAGATTGCATGGAGCACTGGGTGTGGTGAAAAAACAATGAATACTGTTACGCTGAAAATAAATAAAAAATTAAAAAAAAAAAAAAGAAAATAGTGAGGAAGAAAAACATGGCTGTCGAGGTGGTCATATTTCCAGAATAAGTTTTTTCAATGATAAGATGAAAGAACAATTGGAACAGACAAATGTAAACCATAATTTTGAGATGAATGTAACATTTTAAGACAGTTTTTGATGTTTTGTAATAATGGTCTTCCTGTATTTGAGAACATTTTTAACAACCACAGAAAGAATAAAGTAAGAATTATTCTTATAAAAAAAAATATAGAAGTTCTTCAAAAAAATTAAAAATAGAACTCACTATCATATAGAGTATGATCCAGCAATCCCATCTCAGGGTATTTATCCAAAGAAAATAAAATACGTATCTCAAAGAGATATCTGCACCCCCATGTTCACTGAAACATTATTCACAATGGTCAAGATATGGAAAAAACCTAAGCATCTATTGATGGATGAGGGGATATAGAAAATGTGAATAAATAGCTGTGAAATTTAAACCCTAAACTATAAAACTTTTAGAAGACAATATGGGGAAAATCTTTGTAGCATTGGGCCAGGCAAAGATTTCTGAGATCTAACAGTACAAACATGATCCATAAAAAGAACAAATAGATAAATTGATCGACCCTGTTAAAAAATTGAAAAGAAAAGCCACAGGCTGAGAGAAAATATTCACAAACACAGATCTGATAAAGAACTTGTATCTGGGGTCACCTGGGTGGCTCAGTGAGTTAAGCCTCTGCCTTCAGCTCAGAACATGATCTCAGGGTCCTGGGATCGAGCCCCACATCAGGCTCTCTGCTCAACAGGGAGCCTGCTTCCCCCTCTCTCTCTCTGCCTGCCTCTCTGCCTACTTGTGATCACTCTCTCTCTGTCAAATAAATAAATAAAATCTTTAAAAAAAAATAACTTGTATCTGAAATACAAAAAGAACTCCCAAAACTCAATAATAAGAAAACAAAAGCTCAATTAAAGAAATCAAAGATTTGGGGACGCCTGGGTGGCTCAGTCCGTTAAGCGTCTGCCTTTGCAGGTCATGATCCTGGGGTCCTGGGATCAAGTCCCAAGTTCGGCTCCCTGCTTAGCAGAAAGTCTGCTTCTCCCCCTCACTTTGCCCCTCCCTGCGCTCAGGTGCACACTCTCTTTCCCTCCTTCTCTCTCAAATAAAATCTTTTTAGAAAACTAATAAATAATTTAAAAAATCAGAGAAGATTTGAACATACGCTGCACCAAAGAAAATATATGTATGACAAATAAGCACATGAAGAGATTCTCAAGGTCATAGTCATAGGAAAATGCAAATGAAACGAGAAAAACCCTGTAATATATGACTACATGGGGATTAGAATGGTTAAAATTAAAAGGGCTGACTATACCAAATGTTGGCCAAGATTTGAAAAACTAAAACTTTCACACATTGACGGTGGGAATGTAAAATGTAAATATAAAATGTAAAATGTTCTAACCACTTTGGAGAACAGTCTGGTAGCTTCTTAAAGTGTTGAGCATTTAGCTACCATATGACCCAGCCATTCCACTTATTTACTGAAGAGAGGGAAAAAAAAAAAATCAGTCTGTATAAAGACTTGTACGTGAACACTCCCAGCAGTCTTTTGTTTTGTTTTGTTTTTTGGGTTTTTTTTTTTTCAACAGCCAAAATCTTCCCCGGTGTCTGTCAACAAACAGGTCAACAGATACAAAAATTGCAGTATATCCAAACAATGGAATACAACTCAGTGATGGAAGACAACACAAACAGGGATGCATCCCCAAATAATTATGCTAGGTAGAATGAGCTAGATTGTTTTTCAAGGAGTGCACTATATCATTGCCTTTATGTCAAGTTCCTTTAAAAGTAAACAAATTTATAGTGACTGAAAGCAGATCAGTTTTAGTCTGGGGTGGTGGAGAGTCAAGGTGGGGAGGGCCAGGAGGAAGGGAATGTAAAAGCGGATGAGGAAACTTTTGGTGGTAATAGATACATCCACCATCTTGACTGTGAAATGGTTCTACAAATACGTGCATATATCAACACTTATAAAATTGTCCTGATTAAATGCACACAGTTTGTATACAACAGTTATACCTCAGCTTTTAAAGAAAGAAAAGAAAAATCCACTTGGGTGCCTGGGTGGCTCAGTCGGTTAAGTATCTGCCTTTGGTCCAGATTATGATCTCAGGGTCCTGGGATCCAGGCCTGCATCAGGTGGGCTTCCTGCTGGACGGGAGTCTGCTTCTCCTTCTTCTTCTGCCCTGCCCTACCCACTCATGTTCTCTCTTGCCGGTGCTCTCTCTTTCAAGTAAATAAAATTTTTAAAAAAGAAAGAAAAAGAAAAATCCTCCAATGGTTTCATCTCATCACAGTGCCATTTGAGTTTCATTCTAACCCCTAATTGTGGCCCACAAGCCCTACGACATATCCTGGCCCAGGAGTACCTCTCTCACCTTATCCTATTTGTTCTCTCTTCCCTGCCTCCTCTACTCCTTCTGCCTTAATAGCTTCCCTCCTCCTCCCTTCAAGCCCTTTCATACACCCAAACCTTTCACTTGTTTCTCCCTCTTCTCCAAGACATCCCCTTGACTGGCTCTCAGCTTCAGTGCTCAGCACACCCATCACCCCTGAGTGAGGTCTTCTAGATGACTCAGACGGACTAGGTCCCACAGCACTATTCTTCTCTGCCATGCTGGGCTTACTTCTTCATAACATTTATCACCATCTGACAGCAGCTTATTTACTTATTACTACTTGTTTACTATCTGTCTCTCCTTCTAAAAAAGCAAATCCATACTTGAAAGGTAGAGACCTTCTCTGTCTTGTTCAATGCTTTATCTCCAGTGCCTGGATTATACTCTGGCACATGGTAGAAGCTTCACAGATATTTTTGAATGAATGACTAAGTTCAGTATGCCATTGAAGTCTTGAAAGGGTTCACTTTTCATTAAATATTAATGCTCTAGACATGGAGGAGAGCTTGGTTTTCGAGCATTTATCTTCCTAATTCACACCGTTAATCCATTCGTCTTCTTGACTTTTAGGAATGCTTACTTTTCTCTGTTTACAAGCCAAGATCAGCTTCCTTGACATATATAAACGCCAGGCTGCTTTCCAGCTGGGTCCCCGTGATGCCCCTTATGATACTGTAATTTGTCAAAAACTCAAGTTTGAAACAAAGAATTCAGGAGAGATTCCTTGTCTAAAAATGGAGGGTACCTAGAGGCAAAAGCAAGTACTCTGATGAGGTTGAAGTGTTGGGTTAGAGGAAAGAAGTTATATAATATTTTATATTGACCTATGAGCCAAGTAAAACCACTGCGTATGGCAAATGGTATTTGTCTCCTTTCTCTAAAGGTGAAAACTGAGTAAGTCTTCTGATGTCAAAATCTATATTCTTTCCAGTAAGGGAAGTAGCTATAGGTAAAGCTAGGACAGGAGGAGGAATTGTTTTCAGCCATGATAAGCTAAATTATGCTATAATCTCAATGATCAAGCACAGACATATTTATTTCTAGTTCACACAAAGTCCCTTATCGGTCCAAGTACCAATCTAGGACAGTTTCCCTCCACATCAGTTAATATTCAAGGATTCTTCATTTTTATGGCACCTTCATTTAGATGCATACTTTCATAATCATTGGAACATGGGAAATAGAACCATGGAGAATAGATCTCTAGCTCTCAAACAATTCCATCCAAACATGACTTGTGTCAATTCTACTCCTATTTTATTGGCCAAATCAAACTTCACAGCCTTGGCTAATGTCAAGGGACTGGAAGGACAATTACTCCATGTACCTGGAAGAAGGAGACCAGAAATACTAGTGATTAGCATGAAGGTTTTCTCAGGTTTCAATCATGGAAGACCTTGAACTTCAACTGAAGAGAGGGGACCTTACATGGTTAGCCAATGTACAGCCATAGAAGGTTGGATCATTGAGTGGCGGTATCAAGAATAAGGCTCTATTAAGAGCTGAAACAGGGATCTCTAATCCCATGAGGCCTGATTTCAATCTATGAATACCTAGAAATGTTAATGGTGTTTATGCCTGTGAGCACATAGCCTGTGTATCTAAGCATGTGCATTTAAGGTAAAGACCCATCTCATCTTTATGTAAATAAAGATTAGCACATGTCTACCTACCTGACTCTGCAGGTGAGAACTTTCTAGTCACATCCCCACCTCCAGCCACTCATTACTGCCCATACCCCCAGCACGGCCAAAAACATCTTCCAAACAGCTGGAGGTTCTACTTGCTGACTTTGCAAAAGCCCCTCTTAAATTCCTCTTTTCTTAGAAAGTGACTCGGGCCAAGTACGGAGAAGTTCACACCAGATGGGATGCATTTACACAGAACCAGGGCCAGAGAACACCCATCTCTTCATGCACGGCCACAGGCTGGGCAGAAAATATCCTCCCAAGCTTGCTTTTCACACCTGTCAGACGTAACTACTCTGTGTGTGCATGCACTTTGGGGAAAGAGACTTCCCTGATTAAGAAAATATTTTCAAACAAACAAATACACCGTTAGACTTTTTCTCTACAGCAATGCCATTCCCTTCGTCCTCATGATCTTGAACCAAAGCCAGAAAGATGTTCTCTAGTCATGTGTCTTTGAAAGAAAGTTGGAGCCTGGATCTGTCCATTCCCTATTTAATTTATGAGAGAAATATGTTCTGACTACAATCACATGCCTTTTACAGTCCTTTCTTTTTCCAGAATATTGCAACCTTCCTCTGGGGGTTGCAATATTCGTTTTCAAGTTCAGGCCTCTCCTATTTGGAAGATGTGAGGCTGTAGGTTGGGTTCCTGGGGAGGTGGGCTCTGAGATGGAAATAGCACTCAGGATGCTGAGTAGGGCACTCGGAAGGGAAGGGAAAGAAGGAGTATAAGATGGGGCAGAAGGAAAAGCCAGGCTGCAGAGAAGGCTTCTGCTGACCCCACAGGGGGCTCAGAAGCTGGAAAGACCCTTTGGCATTACCCACTTCGCAAGACAAGCAGAGGACTTTCTGCAGCAAGCATCGTTGGAGGCAGGCTACCCCAGAAAGGAGGAACAGCTTTGGGTGAGGCAACTCTCCCCGGTGCAGGGCAATTTCCAGAGACAGCCAGAGACATTTCCTGCTACTGAAGAGCAAAGTCATTCATTGCTGAAGGGACACGGAGGTGACACATTACAGCATCCACTATGTATTTTGTATCCACAGCTAGAGTTCAAGTTAAGCAGGGTGATATCATGGGATGGCACTGAACCAAAGAACACCAGACAAAGATCAATGATCTTTGGTCAAGCAGAACTGAGTCACTCAGGCAATTGTCGGGGTACTGTACCCTAATAAAGATTAGGACTTCAGTCAAGCCTCTGATGTTCATGATCCTTCCCTAACTTCCATAAAACACACTCCCTAGCCACTTACAGGTTAGAGCAAGCTGCAATAGATTTGTCTCACCCTGACACTTACTTGTGCTCCCTTTCCTGAAAAGCTGATGTCAGCTAACAGAGTCTACTGCTCTAGACCACCCTGTGCCTTTAAATTGGGCCAGCTCCCCCACAGCCACCAACATGGACAATCACAAGTACTCCAGCTCCTTTCACTTTGCTCAGGATCTTGCTCACGCTCCCAGATCTGAGCATTTGCCTGGCTTGAAGATTTCCTTCACCCTGCTGGCCTCTGGGAAGAGCTGAAGGATTGTGAACTTCCCAGTTGGGGTCCTCGTCCTCCATGCTTCTGGCTCACCATCACTCTCTTAATTCCTCATCCCCTAGACGTGTTAGGGGATCTCTGCATGCAAGCTCCAAGATACCTGATATTGTGGCTTGAATCATGTACCCCCAAAGTGACATATTGAAGACCTACCCTCTAGTACCTAAAAGGTGACCTTATTAGGAAATAGAATCTCTTAACCTAACTACAAAATGAGGTCATTAGGGCAAGCCTAATCCAATATGACTGGTGTCTTTATAAAAAGGGGAAATTTGGTCATTCACCCAGGGAAGATGTCATGTGAACACAAAAGCAAAGGTCAGGATGTTGTGTCTATAAGTCAGGGAATGCCAAAGATTGGCAACAAACCATCAAAAGCTAGGGAAAAGGCACGGAAGAGATTCTCCCTCATACCAACCCTACAAGCACCCTGATCTTAAGACTTCTAGCCTCCAGAGGGAGCCTGGGTGGCTCAGTGGGTTAAAGCCTCTGCCTTCGGCTCAGGTTATGATCTCAGGGTCCTGGGATAGAGTCCCGCATCAGGCTCCCTGCTCAGCAGGAAGTCTGCTTCCTCCTCTCTCTCTGCCTGCCTCTCTGCCTACCTGTGATCTCTGTCTGTCAAATAAATAAATAAAATCTTAAAAAAAAAAAAAAAAAGACTTCTAGCCTCCAAAACCAGGAGATAAACAGATAATGTCTCTTGTCAAAGCCACTCATTTTGTGGTACTCTATTAGGACAGCCCAAGCAGACTAACCCACTTGGGATCCTTGCCCACTCCTAGCCTGCATCCTGGTCATCATTCTGGACAGGCCTACCACAAGTGCCCTGAGACAGGGAAACCAGACATTACACCGGGGTCATAAGGCCAGCAAGGAAAAGAGATGTTACCAGTACTTTAGAAGTTAGGTCATCCGCCAATCAAAATCACAATGGGCCGTCACCTTACACCCATCAGAATGGCCACTACCCAAAACCAGATCATAGCAAGTGTTGCCAAGGATGTGGGGAAACTGGAATATCTGTGAGTGGCTGGTGAGAATGTGCAATGGCGTGCCATGGAAGACAGTATGAAGGTTTCTCAACAGACTGAAGTAGAATTACTACAGGACCCAGCAATTCTACTTCTGGTTAGAGATCCAAAGGGAATTGAAAGCAGGATCTTGAAGACATACTTCCACACCCATATTCATTGCAGCATTATTCACAATAGCCAAGAAGGGCACGTAGCACAGATACCCACCCACAGGTGAACGGATAAACAGAATGTCATATGCAGAGACAATGAAGTATTCACCCACAAAATTAAGGAAATCCTAGCACGTGCTACTACAAGGATGAACCTGGAAGACATTATGCTGAGTGAAATAAACCAGACAAATACCATATAATTCTACATACCTGAGATCTCTCGAGTAGCCAAAATCATGGAAAGAGAAAGTAGAAGGGTGGCTGCCAGGGGCTGGGGGACCAGCAGAGTGGGGAGTTATTCAATGGGTATAGAGTTTCAGTTTCGCGAGGTGAAAAGTTCTGGAGATCTGTTACACAATAATGTGAATATAGTTAACGCTACTAAACTGTACACCTAAAAATTAAGAGACTAAACTTTATGTTATGTGGTTTTTTAACCACAATTAAAAAGAAAAAGAAAGAGATGCTGGAGGCCAGGTCACCTGGCTCCTGGCCCAGTCCTCTTCTGCATGGCGTGCCACCTCTCCCTGCCTGCACGGGGGAAAAATGTCATGGGGACATGAAGGCAGAGATGGGGCTGATGGATCTATAAGCCAAAGGAACGCCAAGGACTATCGACAAAGGCATTTCATGCAGATGCTTTGCAAAGGACAAGGGACAGACTAGTCATTTGACAAAAGCACCACCCATCCATTTAAACGGGAAAGGGGGCATTCATTGCACAACTCCGGGAGGGCTCAAAGGATCCCCGATCTGACCTGATCTTCACAGCCACACCGTTGACAGTCCTCATTTCTCCATCCTGGAGAGGAGGAAGCTGAAGGGCACAGGGGAAAGGACCTGTTCCAAGTCCCCCATCTGGTGGGAGGCTGACCTGGGACCTCCTCCCACCGCCCCAGTTGCCCGTTTGATGACTACTTTGCAAAAACCACTTGGCTTACAGAGCTTTTCGGAAACGTTCAAAGGGGTAACTAGAACTCTCTGCCACACACACTTATCGGTGTGCTCATCTGGTTTTTTTTATCCCCCCTCTTTTTATTTTTTTTCTGGAAGGGAAAACGGATCAGCGAGGGAAAAATATTTTCTTTAGAGATCATTCAAGGTATTTGGTGATTTGGATTGCCAAATATCGCAAAAGAGAAATAAGTATGATGTGGGGCCGAGGCTGAAAGTAAACATTCAACCAGTCCTGAGAGGCTTGGGAGAAGCTTTCAGCACAGCTCCTTGGCCACCGCCCCTGATGCTCACACAGCCTTTTGAGTTGGCAGATCCTGGGGAGGCTGCTCCAGGGTGGCCGAGGACACCTCTTGCCAATGGCGGTTACCCTCTCAAATCCTGCCCACCGAAAACAAACCCACTGCCCCACCCCCAGGCCTCGGTGTGTTCAAATTTCTTTCCCTCTTGCCAAAACCTGATTTCCTGTTTCTAAGAAAAAAGAAAAAAAAAAACTTTTAAAATACCCCTTTAAAAAATCTCCTTCAGGCAGCTTACACATCAAAGAGCTCTTAGAAAGTAGGGTTCTGTTTGGTTAAGTACACATGAATCAGAAAAAATTCTGATTAAATTTCCCCTTTTAAGTGCTAAGGATTTTTCCTGGACGTGGGCAAAAGGTTTTTAGACAAAGCACAGATTCTTGGGGGCTGCGAGGAATAATCATCTTGTCCAGTGAGCTCATTGCAGAGATGAGGACCCCAAGGCCCAGAGAGAGACAGTGATTTCCTAAGGTCTTGTGGCAAGGAAACATCAGAACCGAACCCCAGCCTGGGCACCTCACTCCCAGTCTAGTGGTGTTTCCATACTTCTGTCAATTTCTCTTAAGTTGGAAATTATAAGGCTTTTTTCAAAGTCAGAGGTGATTAAAAGTTTGAAACATTCAGAAGGAAGGTAGCTACTGATCTCATTTTTTTAAAGGTATCAGAGTCTAAAAAGAATGGCCATAATTCCCTTTATTGAGTACTTCTCATATATGCGTGTTATTCATTTAATCACCACAATCATTCTATGAGATATTTACTGTACTTTATTTTACAAAATGAAAAAAAAAAGGAATTTTTAAAAGAGAGGAGGAGAGGGAGAACAGGATTCAAATATTGGTTCGAGCTTTTGCTCTATTTCTTGTGGGTCCAAAATGTGCAAGGCTCTTTCTCACACCAGATATCCGATAACCCTCAAAGCAGTTTTATGAGGTAAATATTATCATCTCTGTCACACAAATGACAAGAGCAGATCTTAAAGAAATGTGTCAACTCTCCCAATTTCTTACCACCGGTGAGTGGTAGCCCGGGGTTTGGAACCAACATCTGGATGGCAAAGCCCACCCTCTTTCTGTTACTTCACAGGGCTGTCTTGAGGGTCAAATCAAATCATGGAAGGGAAAGCCTTCTGAAAAACTGTAAAGAGGTAATCTATTTGAAGGATAATCATGTGAATTCTAAGCTGTTGTATTTTTCTAAATTTCCACTCTGGCTTTTAGCAACGGGATCCCAGAGCCAGCCAATGACCAGGGGCCCAAGCCTCTCAGCTGAAAAACATTTTCCAAATAAAAGATTTGATTGAACACACTCTTGTTTTCCTTGGGCGGGTCCCAACCACCCAAATGTTTAATTGGGTTGGAAAGTTTTGATCCTGATCGCCATTGTAGGAGGCAAATGAGAAACGTGGAGCCTTGCTCTCTGACCCTGAGAGGAGAAGGGGGCCCGAGAAAACCACAAAGAGCAGTCACCCCACTAGCAGCGATGCTATCCAAATAGCAGCATTGTTAGATCAAATGCTGGTTCATTAGTTGGCCTGCTCACTTGTTTATTCTAGGCTGTCCTGTGAGCATCTTCTGCAAGTCATACCCTGCTTCAGGCATATGAAATACAAAGGAATAGCTACGGTCTTTCCCTCAAGAAGCCCACAGGGCTGAGGACTTGGATAACATCCCACATGAATGTTCCCCTGCCCTTCCTATTCAGAACTTACTCTTCCCTCTTCTCTAGGCCATAATTTATGTCAGTGTTAGGGGCTGAGTTGTGGACCCCCAACCCCACCACCAAATTCATAGGCCGAAGTCCTAACTTCTTTACCTCAGAATGGGACTGTATTTGGAGCCAGGGCCTTTAAAGACATAATTAATGTGAAATGAGGTTGTTCAGGTGGACGCTGATCCAATATGGCTGGTGTCATGGTAAGAAGAGGTTAGGACACAGACACACACAGAAGGAAGACCACATAAAGACACAGAGAGAAGAAAGCCATCTACAAGGCACCAGGAAAGGTCTCAGAAAACCAATCCTGCCACACTTTGATCTCCTCCTTTGAGCCTCCACAACTGTAAGACAATGAATTTCTGTTAAGACACACACTCTGTGGTTTTTGTTAAGGCAACTCCAGCAAACCAATACAATGGGCTAAAACCTTGACTCTGATCTGCTGGTTATGCATATTATTTTGGTGTTTATTGAATTAAAAAAGAATGATAAAAATTACCCTGGTTCAACCCTCAACAGGGTTTGCAGTCTTCAGGGGAGACTGGCATTTTTTCTTCCTTGTTCTGTGCTAAGTGCTAGGGACGGAAATGTTGTGAGCCTTCTTCATAGAGTATTCTAGTGGGGAGCCAAGCCGACATCTCATGCATTGTAATTCAAGTGCTGTGATAGGGGACTGCAATGCTCAGGGTGCAAAGGAACCTCCTAACCCAGCTGGGGGGGGTGGTCAGGGAACTCCTCCTGGACAAGAAACTCCCCAACTGTCATGAAGTACAAACAGCTGTGACCAGGAGAGGGTGGGGACAGACCACTCCAGGCATGTGCACACGCAGTGGGCATGAGTGGTCCATCCATGGCAAATCAGTGCATGTGACGGAATAGGAGGAGAGAAGGCCCCAGGCTGAAGCTGAGGCCAGGTCACGGAGAGGGTGAGGGCCAGCCTTCCGCAGAAGGGGCACCTGAGAAGTGTTCGGTGAGCTGAATTGAAATGACTGCCCCTAAACATGGCACACAGACCCACCCACTGAGAAGAAACGAACCCATTTCCTTTTCTCCTCTACCCCAATCAACCAGGCCCCATTATTCCCTCCTTCATGCCACCTTCTTTGTGAAATCTGGCCAGAGCTTGGCCTGGAGGTGGTCTTTCTCTTCATCATGGTCACACCAATGCTATTTGTTGAAGGGTCCTGCAGGATAACAGAGACTCATCAAGTCAGTAGACCTGGGAGCCAGCCCTAGAAAGTTCTGGGACCTTGGGGTGAATCACTCCAGTTCTGAAAGCCTCTGTTTCCTAATCTTTGAACTGAAGGTAACAAGACCCATCAGTATCCATCACCCTTTTCTTCCTTATTGTGATAGAGCTTCCATCTCATTTTACCTGGGCACACACAGCCATGAGCTGGAGGCTGTGTTTCCTGGCCTCCTTTGCAGCTGTGGTGGTCAGAAACTTCAGTTCAGAACAGTGGACATGAGCAGAAGTGAAACAAGCAACCCTCAAGTCACTCCTTAAAGACAGCTTCGCTACTTGCCAGGGGACCTCTTCTATTCTTTCTGAGGGCTAGAACATGGAAGCAACTAGAGCGGGTCCCAAAGCCACACCATGCAGGTGATGGACTGACCTACCAGCCAGGGATCCTGGATGTACCCCACACCACGTCCCCCTCGACTCTTCATAAGATTAGGCATCTGCTTTGTTTATACCACGGAAACCTGGGTCTCTTTGTGCAAACACTTCATCTGTACCCTAAGTAACCCAGAGCCTTCTTTTGGAGACTATAGATAATATCTTCAAAGCTACTTGATGTATAGTGGATCTGTGATTAATTGATGCTAATAACTATTATTAGGATGAATTAATAGGGTACGGTAGCTTGCTAGGTATGGCTGGCAAGGAAAAGGGAAAGTTTCTCAGACTCTGGAATTTTTCACTCAAGAGTCTAGGACCATGGGGCGACTCTGAGTAGTGATGGGGGCAGAGTAAGGAGGAGCCAATGTAGAGGGTAAATAAAGGCAGACTTCGGCTGTGTTGAATTTTAGCTGCTGGCAGAATTCATGGAAAGAGATGCCAGCAGGCAATTTGAAATTCAAAGTGAAGTTAGGCCTAGAAACCAGGAATCGTTGAGGGGAATCGGGGGAGCTATAGGACCAGTTGAGATTTGTAAGGGAGAGAGCCACAGACCCAAGTCTTAGAAGGATGCTGAGGAGACCAGCCTGTCTGGAGCAAAGATTTTTAAGGTACAAGGGAGAGAAAATAATAGAAAAGCTGGGTTAGATCTTATAGAGCAGCAGGAGGCCTGCTGAGTTCAAATTTTATTCTAAAGGCAGTTGGGGGGCATGGACAGTTTTGAATGGGGAGGAAGGTGACAAGGAAGCTGCCTGTCCTACCAGAGGAGCCCTGGGTGACACAGGAGTGCACTTCATCTCACCAGGTAAACCACTGCACTGGGATTTAGCAGACACGTGTGAAGTATAGGGAACAACTTCACTAAACATTTGGCCTCTAGGTGGTGGCTTGTGAGATGATAGACTTTTTTAATATAAAAACTAGATGAAGTTAAATGTTTTAAAAGGGCCATGTGTGTTATGAACTAGGTAAGTCAAAGCACTTTAAGGTTGAATCTTTTGGGGCAGTTCTATGGAGACAGTGAGAGCAAAGATTTGACCAGAGTGACTCTATGGATTGAAAAATAACATCACAAAGGAGGTGGGAAGACAGGTGTCTCCCATTCATTCTTTTGGTCCTTCAGTCAACAGAGAGACATTGAGGGTGTACTCCATGTCTGTGTATGCTGGGTGCCGAAGGGAGGGTGGACAAAAGACTAATCTATCGGGAGTTGAGGAGTTTGTAGTGGAAATTAAAGCCAAATGAAGGAGTAAAAGTGAAGGGGGCAGCTGCGTTATCTCAGAGAAGTTCCCTCTGAAGCAATCTTTGAGCCCAGTAGGTGAGGGGACCCAGGCAGGTCTCAGAGGCAGAAGGAAAAGCAAAGGTCCAGAGATGGGAGAGGGCATGACATGAATGGCCATAAGGTCAAGGCCAGCATCAGAGTGAGACAAGTGCTTAGATGCAAGTTCAAGGAGACACTCACTCTCAGGGCCATGCAATTGCCAACCCAGAGAATAAATATCTCCTGACATCCTGGACCCAAGCCACTCTCCTTCCATTCTTGGGTCATCTTAGTCCAAATCCTGGTGGCAGGAGCTGAGTGTAGGATGTGGGGAGTGGCAGCGGGCCCCAGGGTGGCCACTACTACAGGAGATCTCTACCAGGAGATCTCTACCAGGAAGCCCAGGCCATAAATGCTCATTTGCTTGTTCTGCCTAAGAAACCTGACGTACAGTTCCCAAGAAACCCTGCATGCCTGGAGGGGTCACCTAAAGGGTAAGAAGAGGGTTTGGACCCACTTCTTGATATGCTAGAGGATCTTCACTAAGGAGAAAGGTCCAGGCTTTTGTCCCAACATGACATGGCTGTAAAACCTCAAGGAAACCCCTCCCCCACTCTGGACTCAAATTTCCTTTCGTGTAGCATCAAAGGATTCGATTTGATGAACTCAAAGTGCCCCCACCACCACCACCACCCACGTCCGAAACGTTATGATTCTAAGAACTCAAAACAAACCTCTGTTTTCAAAAGGAGAGAAGTGTCTCAAGGAAACTATCAAATGTTGGAAGAAAACAAACCCATTTCTCTTCTTCCTCAAATGCTTCTAAGACACATGGGAGATAGTTTCAGAGCTCTAGTTGTGGGATCAATTTCTGTCCATGGGAGGGAAGAACCTCTCTAGGTGTGTGATGACCTAGCTATCACCGATAGCCTCAAAATCTGCCATTCTGGGGAGGATTCCCATGCTAGCCCATCACTGACCAGAATCATGGTGGACACTCACGGGAGGGACCACTTCAGGAGTCAGCAGATAAAGAACAATGTTCTATTTTGAATGAAGCGGTCCACTTGAAGCCAATCTTTCCATTCTTGATTCCCAGCCAACACAGATATAACTGTCCCATTACCTGTCTCAGGCTTTCCACAAGGTCTCTTGCCCCTTCCACATTTCTAACAATCTCCCAGGGGTTTTGAGTTTTTGAGAAATTTCCATTTTGACATCTGATTTGACTTCTGCACCCAGGATCTGAGGCAGAAACTATCATTGCTACTTTCTAAACAAGGACAGTGAGGCTTTCAGAGAGAAGAACTACAAGAACCTCCCATGTGGTATCATTCCTGAAAAGCTGGCAGCAGCTTTTAGGTTGATGCCATGAAATTTCATGACAACAGGGGGTTAGTGACCAGAAATACCCTTGTCTGTTGCATCAGTGAATCAAATCTCAGGTTTACACCTTATAAATATCTATGGTCTCTCATCGTGTCCTGGTATAACAGACAGCTGGGACACAGATGCCACACCATCCCTTCCACCGTCCTCTACACCTTTGACTCTAGGTTCTTGGATGGATATCAACTCATTTCTCCTTCCATTCCCCCTTAAAAAGTCCATGCATATCAGCTCCAACAAATCAGTCCCATGCCACTGGTTCTGCCACCAGCCTGACTCCAGCACACTTTGGGCTCCACTGGATCACCCCTGCTATATGCTGCCCTAAGGAAAATCTTTGCAGGGACTCAGAGTGGCTTCTGCCCTCTAAGCGTAGAAGGATAAAGACACGTAGATCCAGGGCACCAGCTTCTCTAATTTTCCACTCCTGACTCACAATGCCCTGCCCAGAAAGGCCTTTGGGTCTCACACTGCACAAGTTCAGAATGCCAGGATTTAATAGATGTGTTTGCATATGCAGGATGAGCCAAAGAATAGAAACTCTGTCCCATCTAGCAGGAACACCCATGACAGACGTGCATTCCCTGAAATAACCTGATAGCTAAAGTTGGGAGAGGCAACAGCAAGGGAAAGAAACAGTGGTCCCTCCAGTCCAACAAAGCACAATTGTACACTTGCAGAGCAAGGCCTCTGGGGGTACCACCGAGAGGAGGGTAGACCCAAGACAAAGGCAAGCAGGTGGCAGAAGTTCCCTTAATAAGCCAGTTTGGTTTTGATCCAGGTTTTGGCAACCAAGGATCTGTCTTATAGAAAATGGAAAAGCTCAAGTTCAAAGATTTAGTCTCCTGCAGCCTGCTTCAGACCAGTCGAATCAAGCAAGTAGTGAAAGAATTAACCTTGAGAAGAGCGAGGAAGTTCAGGATGGATTCCATTTTGACCTGGAAAAAAATCTTCCCCCTGCCTTGAACTTCATGAAGTGCTTTCATTTGCTACTCTTAGCTCTGAACCATCCCAACAGCCTTGTAAGTGATGACTTGTTACTTCTATTTTTTGTGCAGAGAAAACTGAGGCACAAAGAAGGAAAGTGACTTACGCCCAAGGCCACATGGTGGCAAGTGGTATAGCTGGAATTCTATCCAGGTCTGTTTGAACCTGGGGTGTCCAGCCAGCATAGCACATGCTTCCAAACAATCCGATGAAGTAGGGATTTATTACAGCTCGGATTCAAAGAGGTTAGCCCAAGGTTACACGGACAGTAAATTCAACACCAGGAGATGAACCTAAGTTTCTTAGCACCAGAACTAGGCCTCTTCCCACCACACCACACTGCTTTGGTGACCACTTTCTGCCTGATCTACCCCTCTAAATGGCCAAAGCAGCATCTGGTATAGAGTAGGTGCTAGATAAATACTTGATGGTTGAATGAGTCCTTCTTTGAAGTGAAGTTTTACTAGGAAAGCAATCGATCATCTTCACTAAGCGAGAGAGTCAGTGGTTCATACTGCTCAGGACCTAAATCTGGATTTGGAGCAAAGCCCTTGACTTAGCTGTGAAATACATCCCTGGCCCCTCCCTCCTTAAGCACAGGGACAACTGGAGAAAGAACCCACTGTTCCTCTCTGGAATGAGAATAAAACCATAAATTAGGCTTTTCTGGGGTTTTTTTTAGGGCGATCAGAGAATAAACTTGGTACTTGACTACATTCTGACATCCAAGAGCACAGGCCTCTAAGAGGCCAAGCACTCCTTTTTCTCCCCATTATCTGTCTCTTTGTTAAGGTTTGGTGATTAAACAATTAAAAATTATAGAAGAACTGCTATGCTTACCTCTAGGGAAAATTCACTCACACATCCCTCTCCTATGTTCTTTTGAGTAGGGGCAAAGAAAGCACTGACATCTGAGGGGTGGGAGCTTGTAGAGGACAGTGACTCGAAAGGGGAAGCCATGTGCAGGCACTCTTCCACACCAGTCCCCTTTAATCCTTGCCGTCGACCTACAAAGGGTCAAGTGCCATTTCACAAGGGAAGAAATTAGGGGTCAAAGAAGGGCTGGAATTACTAATTTCCCCACAACTAGTAAGTGGTAGATCTAGGATTTAATTCCTAGACTTCCTATGTCCTTTCCCATATACCTTGATTAAAGTCTACTCATAATAGGAACCTATGTCCTTTCCCATATACCTTGATTAAAGTCTACTCATAATAGGTATAATCGCAGGGAAGCTGCTCCACAAAGGGCTTCACTTACTTTTTCTTTTTTTAAGATTTTTTTTTTTTTTTTGACAGACAGACAGAGAGAACACAAGCAGAGGGAATAGCAGGAGCCCAATGCGGGGCTCGATCCCAGGACCTTGGGTCTTGACCTGAGCCAAAGATAGAGGCTTAACCAACTGAGCCACCCTGGTGCCCCAGGGCTTCACGTACTTTATCTTCCAGTGTGTGAGGATCAAAGTTGGTAGAGAGTAGGGATGAGAACTTTGACTTTATAGGTGAGGACCCACAGGCTTAGTGTTTCGAGTGATGCATATATGTAACATATGCTCCATATAATTCCTATTTTGTAGAAGAGGAAGCTGAAGCTCAGAGCCAATCAAGTTGCATAAGCATTTACATATATTAATATTGTGCTTTTACTACGTGCAGATTCTGTGCTGCATTTGTATTTCTCCAAACCTCAGTGGCTTCTTTTGTAAGATGGGGATGAGCAGCTGAACCCGAAGTAATCAGCTAGGAAGGGCTGCATTTGGAATCTGCATCTAGATTTTTCTAATTTTCAAACTTATTGAACTTGGTTATGTCACAAGAATCTCAAACTTTTAACTATTTCCTTCTACCTTGATATCCTAAAATATGCGGCTCCTAACAGCATCTTGACGGAGGAGACTGTTTTATCAGTTGCTAGCCGGGGTAGCTATTTGGACAAATACTTCCCCTTGTCTGTGTAGGATGTCTTTGGCTCTGACGCATATATGAATCCTTGACTTGTGGAATCAAAACTATTTATTCCACTAGTGCAGGAAGGTTGCATCTGAATAAATTCTGCCTGGCATGTCGCCTATGAGATGGTGGGAGGGAAAACAATTTATTAACTTCCTCCAAGAGAATGGACAAAGGAGGCCCTTTTGGCCAGGGCTCTATGCCAAGTACTTAAAATTAAAATGGTCTTTGTCCTCTTGGGGTACAAGAAAAGCTATATTGGACAAAACTGCGGAAGACGTAGTCAGAAACGTTTGGCCAATCTCTGTAGAAAGATTCCGTTCCAGCCAAGGTTGTTGAGAACCAGTCATGAACTTAGGGAAGTTCAACAAAATGACTAGGGAGCATACGTGTGACCCAGGCACAAACACTGACATGAGCAAAAGCTTGAGTTGAGAAGTCGGAGGCTAGGGCCACACTGGGAAAGATCGTTAATGTCTAGACGAGAAATCTGGACTTAACCTACCAGACAGTGCTGCGGGTTTTAGTAGCCAAGAAACGTAATCAGAACAGTTTTAGGAAAAGCATATTTATTCACCAACTATTTTATTCACCAACTTATTCTACTAATTCACCAACTATCTGTTGGACACTTTGCCAGGCATGGCGTCTTTTCGTTACTGCCCTTACTGGGACTGCACACACAGTCTAGTTCACAGACATTTTGGACGTTTTCGGTGTGGGAAGTGTCACAGGGGAGATGTGTGCAAGCTGTTGCAGCCCTGAAGACAAGGGCCCGAGGGCAAGTGGTTCATTTAGGAGAAGCATTCATAGGGCATTGAGGAAATGAGACAGGAAAAGGAAACTAATACCACTGGAGTGACTGAGTCTTAATCCCCCTAGATGCTCTGGGAGATGGTGCAGAGTACATCTCAGAGCTGTCCCACCTAAGGTAGGAGGAAGCTGGGGTATTTGCCTACCAAATCCCATCCTTCATTGGCTCTGAGCTGCTCTCTGGAGGCGGGAATGGCCAGGCTGCTCACGGGCTATGCTCTGCAGCCAGAGAAAGCCCTGAGGCAGATGGTCCCAGAGACTAGAAGGGTGTATGGGAAGGGCAAGTCCCGAGGGGATCCAAGCAGGGAGGAGATAAGCTTCCTCCATGTTTCGCTGGAGGGACAGGGAGGACACCATTACACAGCTGGTGCTGGAGCCAAGGTGGGGGTGGGGGGGACCAGCACAGGCTCCCCAAAGGGCAGTACCATAGATAGTACACTCTGGTAAATAAAATGAGAGAGGGGAGAAGGAAGAGTGAGTTATGTCGCAGAGCAAGGAGGTAAGGGCTAGATCACAAGGACCTTGGGCTCCCTGCATGGGCTTTAGATTTTCTTTTGTGCTCAACAGGAAAGAATTTAACTAGGGTGTGACGTTGTCAGAATAGCATGCTTCTGGGGAGGAGGGATGGGGAGGCAAGACCTGGAGGTAGAGACCATGAAGATGTGGGGGTGGGACGGGAGGACACCTGGAGGGGAAGGGATTAGACTGGAAGGAGCTGACAGGAGAGAGAGTTAGAGAGAAGACATTATAGGTTGTCCTCCCTGCGTTTAGAAGGATACGCAGAGTTTGCCTGCTAAGAGCGCAACAAATAAGGAAAAGGAGCTGAGGGGCGGAACCCAGAGGCACTGCTACAACCACATTCAGGGCCTGGAAGAAGAAGAGCCAGCCACAGAGCAATGACCTTTGAGGACATCCTGGTGCCCTCCTACAGAAGCTGAGGGAAGAGCACAGGACAGCCATCATTGCTGGTCAGCAGAGGTCAGGGAGAGGGAGGCCTGTGCCAAGATCACAGCTGTTCCTCATTAGCAGGAAGGTGGCTGCTGACTTTTTGACTTCCTCAGTGAGGGAGCAGTCAGGTGACTGGGTGATAGCAGTAAGGACTGGTGGAGATATGGAGGCCAGTGGGGCCAACCAGATGGCAGAACATCTGGTCATGAGTAAATGAAGAGTGGCATGTGGCTTTGATGGGTACAAGTGGTATGGAGTGATCAGGGGATGCGAGGTATAGGAAGACCATGAGGCATCTTCAAGCCAAGGAGGCCAACCAAGCTGTGGCCTGAGGAAGAGACCAGAAGCAGAAGAGGTTGAAGATGAAAAAGGAAGGACTTCTTGAAGGATGAATCAGTGTCTGATGGAAAGAATTAAGTAAGCCCATTACTGCCATTAAACCTGGGTGACTGCGGTAGCCAGCCCCCGAGGGGGAATGGGCCTTACCTCCTGGAATTCACAACTTCGTGCGGTCCCCTCCCAAAGAGTACCAGGGTTGATCTGTGTGACCACCAGAATATGGCAGAAATGATGGTATGTCAATTTCACGGTCGGGCTAACAAAGGATCCTGTGGTTTCCTTTTAGCTCTCTCTTTCTCTTCACTTGCTCTGAGGGAAGCCCAAGTTCTGTCATGAGCAGCCCTATTTGGATGCCCCCATGGGACGACTTGAACCCTCTGCCAACAGTCCTATGACTAACCTTGAGCTTGGAAGTGGACAGCCGAACCCAGATGACCCCAGCCCGCTTCATGACTACAGCGTCATGAGGAAGCCTGAGCCAGGGCCGCCCAGCTAAGCCCCTCCCAACTTGCTCACCCCCAGGTACTGGGTGAGAGAGTACTTGCTGACTCTGTTATGCCACTAGGTGTCTGGGTGGTTTGTGACACAGACAGAGATAACTCACACAGTGATCTTCCTGGAATGATTGCTGCGACAGTAAAATGACCTAAAGAATGGCCTGACATAGGGCCTCATGAAATTGTAGAGGAGAGAAAAAGAGGCAGATATAGAAGGTCAGGTGGGATGAAGAGCCACCCTCCTGATGTCAGAGGCAAAGAGCAGATCCTCCAGGTCTTGATCTGTAGTGAGCGCTCTCCAGGCCAGGCACCAGTGAGGGGACCTGAACCCACGGCAGGATGGCTGCATCATACAGGTTTTCCATTGACTTAGTAATTTGATGTAGATGCAGATCTGAGAGGGGAGAAGGGAAAAGCAGGGCCTTGCTCAGGGCAGGGCTTGTGGTGACGGTGACGGTGACGGGCCTTCAGGAGAGGCGTGGCAGCGCTGGGTGCGGGGCGGGAGGAAGGTGGGAGCAGAGCAAACAGCCAAGGCGGGAGGCCTCCTCAGCAGGGCAGCCAGCTGCCTGGGCACAGGAGAGTTCCCACATGTGTCTAATTGAAGGTTTAGCTCACTTTATGTCCTTTTAAAGTAAAAAGTTAGGGATGTTCCCAGGCCATCTGTGTTTACAAGAAAGGGCCATTTTTCCACCTCCTGATATCCAGGAAAGACACTCTAAGAAGGAACAGAGTGTGCCTCCCCACCCATTGCCTCCTCCCTGCCAGCAGGCCCAGCTTGGCTCCGTTCACCTCCATCCATAGATGATCAATGTACCGTGTAAAGTGCTCGAAGGACGGGAGATGTAGATATCCCAGTGTCATTCAAGTTCTCCTGGAAACACCCACAGATGGAAGCTGTGGTCTGAGCCATCTTCCTTTTGTCCCCAAGACTAACTAGACATAACACTGATTGACTTCCCCAGAAAGTCACCGACCACATAAGAAATTTTTCATTGACACATTATTATGAGTTTTTTGAATCAACTAAGTTATTACCTCATTTTCAATTTTTTTTTCATATCCTAGAAATACAAGGAAATCGGTGGTGTAGACCTCTAAGTACACAGAACAAATAAACCTAAGGAATTTTTGTAATAGAAAATAAAGCAGGATCGTTAATTGATAATGTTTTCCTATGTGGAATCATTATTTTTTTAATGAACATCACAGCTGACAAGTGCGTGTTGTACGTGTGTTGCAGTTTGCAAAACAATTCTTCATTTAACCTTCATACCATCTCTGCACAATAGCAGGGCACGGACCCCACCCCTTTTCAGAGGAGGGACAGGCCTGCGGCAAAGCAGGAGGGTAGTGAGGACAGGTGAGGGCTTCCTGTGTCTTGCTCAGCCTCAGTCTCCTCATCTGTGTAAGGGGGACGGGAAGAGCACTGATTTCAACTAGTTAAAATTCTCATAGTACTTAGAACCTAAATTTGGTCAGTAAGCAAATGATACTCGTTTATTTTCATTGCCACTTTATACTATAACTCTGTAAGGATTAGAAGCAGTGTTTATAAACATGTTGAACATGGTATCCAGAACATAGAAGAGGTAAAGAGGAGGTTAATTTTTAAAAGGTAAAGCTGGGATTGTGGGGAGTTTCTAATTCCTTAATAATTAATCTTTCTTCTGCATTCCAGGTACCTGCGGATGGGATCAGTGAGACACATCTCTTAGCTTTGAGAACGAGTAGACTAAATATTTATTGATTAGAAAGAGAAGGAAGGAAGGGAGGAAGGAAGGAAGGAAGGAAACATGAAAATATGGGAACATTTTACTGTCTGCCCTAAGATGATGCCTGGCTGTATTCATGTTTTTGAAGATTCAACACGTTTCTCTGCATGAAACTTAGGGGAAGCAGGGATCATGAATCTGTAATAGTTCAGTGTCTCTCCATTTTCTAAAGAAAAAAGCCATCCCTATATCCTCACTCAAGCCATCCCTAAATGGTTCCTGCCTCCCTTTCCAGCCACCGTTCCTCTGGGGAAATCTCCTCGCCACCCATCCATTCCTCCCAGCTTCCAAACCACCACGCCTTTGCCCACATTGTGGCCTCTGCCTGAAATGCCTTCCTTCACTTCACCCCTGAAAATCTCCCCACTCCTCGAGCTCCAGCCAAGAGGTCTGCCTTTCCCATCTGACCACCAGCTGGGGACATCTTTGAGGACAAGTGTAACATCTCATCCTCCCTGTCCCCTTAGCACCCAGCACAGAGCTAGCACCAAGGAGATGCTCTGTGTGTGTTTGCTGAGCACAGCATGGGGAATGAAACCACTGACCCAAGTTCTTTCCTGGCAGAGGGGGGCTGGAGTGACTGCTTCCCAACCCCCAGAGTACGCCTGGCGGGGAGAAGGTGGAAGAGACAGCATACATGTAACACCCTGTTCCTCTGCTTTGCTCATCTCCCGGCTGTCAAGATGACGGAAAAAGTGGATCTTACCCTGGTAATCACAGATCATCTGGGTGTTGCTCTGGTTTTTCTTTAGAAGAATTATTCAAAGGGAGGGGCCCTCCAATTATGGCCACGTGGAAAAAGCAACACATATGGCAAGACAGGTCATTTTAGAACAGAGAAATAGTGCTCTTATAACTCGTCTGGCTTGGGTCCTTAGCCTGTTTCTCTCCAGCATCTAGAAATGCTGCCACAAGGGGAGGAATGCAACTGCAGTCACAAATGGCAGGCCTTGGCTTTGAACGCAAGGCAGCTGCATGATTCTGGGCAGCAAAGCCACATGCAAGGAAACCATGTCCCAGGACACCTGCCTCATACTCCTTGTGACCCTGGGTTCGGGTCTCCTCACTTGTAAATGTGATGGCCTTCCCCATTCAGTGTCCCTGTCAACTCCATGAGACTGTCAACTCCATGAGAACGGGAAGTCTGGGACCAGCTGACTGATTACTGTCTTCCCTCAGTGGACAGTTGTCAGAGGTGTGAATGAACGAAGGTCCGCCTAAGTTACACCAACATTAATGCACTGTTGGGAAATCTTAGCCCAACAAATGTTTATTAAGGCTTTGCCCTGGACGTGCTCAAGGCCATAGGGAATACAAAATAGATACTGTGTAAGAAGTCCTCCAGGCTTTTTCTTCTTTTAAGTAGACTCCACACCCAGCATGGATCCCAGTGTGGAGCTTGAAATCATGACCCTGAGAACAAGACCTGAGCTGAGACCAAGAGTTGGACACTCAGCCAACTGAGCCACCCAGGCAAGCCACCCCCTCCAGGCTTAACATGATCTGAGCATAAGTAAAACGTAAGGCAAAGCAAGGGAAGTAAACTGGGAAGGAAAGGCTCTGGGATGTTGGCCTGAGTCAGGTAGAGTCTGATTGTTCAACTAGAAAGAAGGGGAAGCAGAGAAAAAAAGGCTTTCTGGAGGAAGCCAGTGTGTACACAAAAGATGGTGTGAAGAACAGTCATGGGTACACTCGGGGCTCATTAGACCAAGGGATCCAGCATGGACCAGCGTCCTTACACATGAAAAATCAAATATTTTATTACTAGTTGGACTTGTGCCCAAAACCTGCAAGTGGAGTTTGGTGGAATTTTTTCTGAAGCTCTACTCCCAAATTCAGATCTTGGCATCATACCACTAGCCTGCCAGTCATAAGGGACAAGAGACCAGAGTTGAAAGTACTTGAGCACATGTCTGATGGAGAGGGGAAGAGGCTGACCCCCTCCCTGTAGGCTGGACCTTGACTTCCCTTCCCACTCCCAGCCCTAGGAAGGCAAAGCTGAGAGCCATACTCCTGTGCATGACCTTTTAGTATACCCCCCAGTAATGTGGAGTGTTTATCTCACTGTCTTGGTATCTCATCAATCAGTAAACTCCACAAAGCTGGGGGAGGAAAAGAAGGAGGGAAGGAGGAGGAACACCTCCCCGCTGAGCCCCTCTACATTGACGCTATGAGTGGATGGGATATGTCTTACTATTTGCTGGCTCCATGCCATTCTTTGCACCCACTGTGTCCTCTGCCTGGAATTTCCTCTCCCTCTGTTTTTCTAACACTTATTCATCCTTCAAGGCTCAGCCCAGAATTGCCTCCTCAGGAAGGCCTCCCAGGTGCCCTGTCAGAGTCTGCTGCTCCCTCCAAGGTAAGTGCAGGGCACAGCCCAAGCATTACATTTACACATGGCATTATCCTATCGCTTTACTCGTCTGAGGCCCTCCCACATCAGTGAGTTCCTTAAGGACATGGAACCAGCCTCCTTCTTTTTTAATCTATTAAAAAATTTTAATCTATTAAAAAATTCTTTTTTAATCTAGCACAAGGGATTGTCAGATGTTGGTTATGCAGAAGATGAATGTAGAGAGGGGAGAGGAGGGAAGAGCATTTTCTAACAATAGAAAGTATGAGTCTAGATAATAGTGAGGTCTCTGTCACTGGTAGAGGGCAAGCATCCTGCACATCTCATGGAAGAGGAACGCCAATGAGGCTCCTGCAATGCTACCCCCAGCCAAAACTCAAACGTAGACGTTTCTAGGATACTTCACCCTCAGCACACTTTCCCAGATACAATTCCATTCACATGGGGCAACCGACCTGCTCTGAGCAGAGGCAGATCTTACCTTTGCTTCCTATCAGTTTGACCAGTTCAACAGTTTGATTAGGTGAAAATATTCTCGAACAAAAGTCAGAAAACTGAGTTTGTATCTGGAATCTATTGAGATTCACTCTATACTGACTGTTTGTGTCCCTCCCCACCCCCCAGATTCATATGTTGGGACCTAATCTTTAATGTGATGGTATTTGGAGGTGGGGCCTTTGGGAAGGGATCAGGTCATAAGGATTGTAGGGTTAGTGCACCTATAAAAGAGACTTGATGTCCCCAAAAAGATACACTGTGGTCCTAATCTCTAGCACCTGTGAATGTGACCTTATGGGGAATAGGTTCTTTGCAGATGTGATCAAATTCAGATGAGGTTGCCCTGGATGAAGGTGAGCCCTAAATCCAATGACTAGCATCTTTATTAAAAGTCCAAATGAAGATAGAGAGAATGCCATGTGATGATGGAGGCAGAGGTGGGTATAAGGCATCTACAGGCCAAGGGACTCCAGGCATTGCTGGAAGGCACCAGAAGCTTTGAAGAGGCAAGGAAGCATTCTTCCCTAGATCCTTCAGAGGAAGCATAGCTCTGTTGACACTGTCAGACTTCTAGCCTATGGAACTGTGAGACAATACATTTTTGTTATCTGTGGTATTTTGTTATAGCAGCCCCCAAAAACTAATACAGTACCAAAAGCCTGAAGTAAGAGATCTTCCTCTGCAATTCAGGCAAGATGAAAATATGTGGGAAGGAGGTCAGTGGAAGAAACAAAAGGAAATAAAGACATAATTAATAGTTAACACTGGAAGACCCAAAGATCCCCATGACATATAGTTTTAGTTTATATGTTTGTCAACACAATCAAAGGATGTCAGCAGAGAACCAACATGTTTAGAGACTAGTGTGCTCTTCAGAACAGGACAATCAACTGATTTGTTTGTTTGTTCCCAGTTTGGAGAAACTTCCACCCAGTCAATCAGCCATCAAGTGTTTATGGAGACGGCATGCAGATGTGTGTGATATGTAACGTTCCTGCCCAAGGGGATCCCCATTCAGTTGGAGAGACAGTACTTTGAGTCAAGCAACACACCAGCATTTGACAGAACCCCACACACAGAGAAGGCAGGGCAGGAAGGATTAACAGAGGAGATGTTCATTTGAGCTAAATTATGGAGGAGAAATGCAGGTGGGGTTGCTTAAAATACAGTCAAGGTGACAAAAGTGAAATAGCATTTACAAAAGAAGGAAGCACACAGACAAACTCAGAGCATGCCCCACTGAAGGGCCAATGGTGTCCTTCGATTTGGCTGGATCCAGTAAAAAGGAAGAAGGCAAGTAAGATCAGTTGATCACCTATTTGGTATGTGTGAATTTCTCACTAGACAGTCAAGTGCAAGAAATGCCATTTATGTTTCTACAAAGCACCTATTTTCCCTTCTAAGCCCATATTCTGCTCAAAGCCAGAAATTCTAATGTAACCCATTTAAAGTTTTCTTAAACAAACAAGAGTTTTCTCAAGTGAGAGTTTCTTCCCTCCTGGGCCAACCCTAAGCTTGTACATAGTCCTGATGGGAGTGGAAGTGTTAGAATGGCAGGGCTGGTCCATGATGTCAAGGTACCAGGGGTGAGGGTCAGGAGGCACAGATATCTCATCCTCAGCAGCAGGGTTGCCCAGGGGACCCATGCAGCAGCTGCTGCCTTCGTCTCTTGTCCAGCCTTGCAACCCCCAGATCTGCTCCATCTCAATATCATGTCAGTCTTCATTGTTCTCAAAAACATGAATGTGACAATTTGTAACTCTGTCACCATGGCTGAGCTAGAACTACATTTCCCAGAATTCTTTTCCTATATAATTTCAGGGTGGAATTGGTCAAAAGGGAAATGCACACAAGATGTAGAAGAGGCGGTAAAGCTGCAGCCATCACAGAGGAAGCAAGATGGCAGAGTAGTAGGAGACTGAAATAGCATTAGGTCCCAGGAGTTCAGCTAGATAGTTAACAAACTATTCTGAACACCTACAAACTCAACAGGAGATAGAAGAGAAGGAGAGCAATAATTCTAGGGACAGAAAATCGACTACTTTCTGGAAGGTAGGATGTGTGGAGAAATGAATCCAAGGGGACGGGAAGATAGACCATGGGGGGAGAGTCCAGCTCCAGGGACAAGCACTGGAGCAGTGGAGCACAAAATCAAAACTTTTAGAAGTCTGCTCCACTGAGGGACATTGCTCCAGAGGCTAAGCAGGGGTGGAGCCCTCATGGGGACAGTGTGGTCTCAGGACCCATAGGGTCACAGAAAGACCGGGGGTTGTCTGAGTGTGGCAGAGCTACCAGGTATTGGAGTGGGGAAGCAGGCTACAGAGACAGAGCTGAGGAGTGAACTCTCAGCTTGGGGTTACCTTAAATTGTGATCTGAGACACAATCAGACCACTGGTGTTTGAGCAGGGACCCCACAAGTGGAAGATCCAGTGGCTCCTCCCAGAGGAGTAGTGTGAGAGTGTGCAACAGGAATCTGCTGGGTTTGGAGACTCCAAATGGGGCTGTGCACCAGAGATAGAAACACTCCATCACAGGCTGGGTGAGCTCAGAGTGCAGGCAGAGACCAGAGAGGCTGGAGGGATTGACTGCTTATCTCTGAAGGCACACAGAGGAATGGGGCTCCAAGCTCTCTGCTCCTCCAGGCTGGAGATGAGAGACCACCATTTTCATTCCCGTCCTCCAGAGCTCTATGGAAATTGTTCAGGGAACAAATGCTACCAAGGGCAAACCCAAGCAGATTATATAGCCTGGCCCCTGACAAGGGTGGTGCAATTCTGCCTCAGGCAAATACATTTGAGACTCATTGAAACAGGCTCCTACCCGAGAAGATCATTAAGAACATCCAGCCAAGAACAAGTTCATATTAATGAGAACTGCAAATTCCAGAGCTAGGGGAAAGCAACACATAGAATTCATGGCTATTTTCCCCATGATCCTTTAGTCTTGCAAAGTTAATTTTTTTTTAATTTTATTTTTTTCTTATTCTATTTTTGTAACTTTTCCTGTTTCCTCTTTTAACATTTTTAACTATTTTATCTTAACAGTACCTTTCTTTTTTAAATCTTTTTAAATTTGCATTGTTATAGTCATATTTTTCCCTTCCTTGTATTTAACCTTATTTTTTGTATCATATAGGGTTTTTTCTTTAAAATTTTGGGATGCAATTTCTTCTAATAGATCAAAATATACACTAAGTCTAGTGCATGGCTTTGTTCTAGTTTCCAGCCTGATCACATTCTCTCCTCTTTATTTTTTTCCTCTCTTTTTCCAACCAACTCATCTTATCAATTCCTTTTTTAGAATCTTTTTAAATTTTCATCTTTACAGTCATATTCCATCCCTTTATCGTATTAGTAGTTCATTCTCTCATTCATCTATTCTTATCTGGATAAAAAGACAAGGTGGGACAACTCAGCACAAAAAAAAAAAAAAAAGAACAAGAGGCGGTACTAATGGCTAGGGACCTAATCAATATGGACATTAGTAAGATGTCAGAACTAGAGTTCAGAATGACAATTATCAAGGTGTTAGCTGGGCTCGAAAAAGGCATGGAAGATATTAGAGAATCCCTTTGTAGAGAATTAAAATCCCTTTCTGGAGAAATAAGAACTAAAATCTAAACAAGTTGAAATCAAAAAAGCTATTAACAAGGTGCAATAAAAAATGGAGGCTCTTACTGCTAGGATAAATGAGGCAGAAGAGAGAATGAGTGACACAAAAGACCAAATGATGGAGAATAAAAAAGCTGAGCAAAAGAGAGACAAACAACTAATGGACCACTAGGGGAGAATTCAGGAGATAAGTGATACCATAAGACAAAACAATATTAGAATAATTGGGATCCCAGAAGAAGAAGAAAGAGAGAGGGGGGCGGAAGGTATATTGGAGCAAATTATAGTCGAGTATTTCCCTAATGTGGCAAAGGGAACAAGCATCAGAATTCAAGAGGCACAAGAATCCCCCTCAAAATCAATAAAAATAGGTCCACACTCCATCATCTAATAGTAAAACTTACAAGTCTTAGTGACAAAGAGAAAATCCTAAAAGCAGCTTGGGAGAAGAAGCCTGTAACTTTCAATGGTAGAAATATTAGATTGGCAGCAGACCTATCCAAAGAGACCTGGCAGGCCAGAAAGGACTAGCATGATATATTCAGAGCACTAAATGAAAAAAATATGCAGCCAAGAATACTATATCCAGCTAGGCTGTCATTGAAATAGAAAGAGAAATAAAAAGCTTCCAGGACAAACAAAAATTAAAAGAATTTGCAAGCACCAAACCAGCCATACAGGAAACAATGAAAGGGGTCCTCTAAGCAAAGAGAGAGCCCAAAAGTAGTAGACCAGAAAGGAACAGAGACAATATACAGTAACAGTCACCTTACAGGCAATACAATGGCACAAAATTCATATCTTTCAATAGTTACCCTGATTGTAAATGGGCTAAATGCTCCAATCCAAAGACACAGTGTATCAGAATGTATTAAAAAAACAAGACCCATCAGTATGCTGTCTATAAGAAACTCATTTGAGATCCAAAGACAACCCCAGATTTAAAGTTAGGGGTGGAAAACAATTTACTATACTAATGGACATCAAAAGAAAGCTGGGGTTGCAATCCTTATATCAGGTAAATTAGATTTTAAGCCAAAGACTATAATAAGAGATGAGGAAGGACACTATATCATACTTAAAGGGTCTGTCCAACTAAAAGATCTAAGAATTTTAAATATCTATGCCATTAACATGGGAACAGTCAATTATATAAACCAAATAATAACAAAATCAAAAAACACATTGACAATAATAAAATAATAGTAGCGGACTTTAACACCCCCCTCACTGAAATGGACAGATCATCCAAGCGAAAGACCAACAAGGAAATAAAGGCTTTAAATGACACACTGGACCAGATGAACATTACAGATTTATTCAGAATATTCCATCCCGAAAAACAGAATACAGATTCTTCTCTCATGCACATGGAACATTCTCCAGAAAAGATCACATCCTGGGTCACAAATCAGGTCTCGACTGGTACCAAAAGACTGGGATCATTCCCTGCATTTTTCAGACCACAATGCTCTAAAGCTAGAACTCAATCACAAGAGGAAAGTTGAAAAGAAAGCAAATACATGGAGGCTAAAGAGCATCCTAATGAAGAATGAATGGGTCAACCAGGAAGTTAAAGAAGAATTGAAAAAATTCATGGAAACAAATGAAAATGAAAATATGACTGTTCAAAATCTTTGGGACACAACAAAGGCAGTCCTGAGAGGAAAGTATATAGCAACACAAACCTTAAACAAGAAACAAGAAAGTTCTCAAGTACACAACCTAACTGAACACCTAAAGAAGCTGTAGAAGGAAAGCAAAGAAAGCCTAAACCCAACAGAAGAGAAATAATACAGATCAGAGCAGAAATCAATGAAACAGAAACCAAAAGAACAGTAGAACAAATCAACGAAACTAAGAGCTGGTCCTTTGAAAGAATTAATAAGATTGATAAACCCCTGGCCAGGCTTATCAAAAAGAAAAGAGAAAGGACCCAAATTAATAAAATCATGAATGAAAGAGGAGGGATCACAACCAACACCAAAGAAATACAAACAATTATAAGAATATATTATGAGCAACTATACACCAGCAAATTTGAAAATCTGGAAGAAATCGATGCATTCCTAAAGACATATAAACTACCACAACTGAATCAGGAAGAAATAGAAAACCTGAACAGACCCATAACCAGTAAGGAGATTGAAGCAGTCGTCAAAAATCTCCCAATAAATAAGAGCCCAGGGCCAGACAGCTTCCCAGGGGAATTTGAATTCTACAAAACATTTAAAGAAGAATTAATATCTATTCTCCTGAAGCTGTTCCAAAAAATATAAATAGAAGGAAAACTTCCAAACTCATTTTATGAGGCCAGCATTACCTTGATTCCAAAACCAGACAAAGACCCTATCAAAAAGGAGAATTACAGGCCAATATCCTTGATGAATATGGATGCAAAAATTCTCACCAAAATACTAGCCAATAGGATCTGACAGTATATTAAAAGGATTATTCACCACAACCAAGTGGGATTTATTCCTGGGCTGCAAGGTTGGTTCAACATCTGCAAATCAATCCATGTGATACAATACATTAATAAAAGAAAGAACAAGAACCATATGATACTCTCAGTAGATTCAGAAAAAGCATTTGACAAAGCACAGCATCCTTTCTTGGTCAAAATTCTTCACAGTGCACGGATAGAGGATATATACCTCAATAACATCAAAGCCATCTATGAAAAACCCACAGCGAATATCATTCTCGATGGGGAAAAACTGAGAGCTTTTCCTCTAAGGTCAGGGACACAGCGATGCCCACTATCACCACTGCTATTCAACATCTACTAGAAGTCCTATCCTCAGCAATCAGACAACAAAAATAAATAAAGGGGGGTCTGAATTGGCAAAGAAGTCAAACTCTCACTCTTTGCAGATGATATGATACTTTATGTGGAAAACCCAAAAGACTCCACTCCAAAACTGCTAGAACTCATACAGGAATTCAGTAAAGTGTCAGGATATAAAATCAATGCACAGAAATCAGTTGCATTCCTATACACCAACAGTAAGACAGAAGAAAGAGAAATTAAGGAGTCAATTCCACTTACAATCACACCCAAAACCATAAGTTACCTAGAAAAAAACCTAATCAAAGAGACAAAGAATCTGTATTCAGAAAACTATAAAGTACTCATGAGAGAAATTGAAGAAAACACAAGAAATGGAAAACTTTCCATGCTCATGGATTAGAAGAACAAATATTGTGAAAGTGTCTATGCCACCTAAAGCAATGTACACATTTAATGCAATCCCTATCAAAATACCGTAAATTTTTTTCAAAGAAATGGAACAAATAATCTTCAAATTTATAAGGAACCAGAAAAGACCCCAAATAGGCAGAAGAATGTTGAAAAAGGAAGCCAAAGTTGGCATCACAATTCCAGACTTCAAGCTTTATTACAAAGCTGTCATCATCAAGACAGCATGGTACTGGCACAAAAACAGACACATAGATCAATGGAACAGAATAGAGAGCCCAGAAATGGACCCTCAACTCTATGTTCAACTAATCTTTGACAAAGCAGGAAAGAATGTCCATTGGAAAAAAGAGTCTCTTCAACAAATGGTGTCAGGAAAATTGGACAGCCACATGCAGAAGAATGAAACTGGACCATTTCCTTACACCACACACAAAAATAGACTCAAATGGATGAAAGATCTCAATATGAGATAGGAATCCATCAAATTCCTTGAGGAGAACACAGACAGCAACCTCTTTGACCTCAGCTGCAGCAACTTATTCTTAGAAACATCGCCAAAGGCAAGGGAAGCAAGGGCAAAAATGAACTATTGGGACTCCATCAAGATCAAAAGCTTTTGCACAGCAGAGGAAACAGTCAACAAAACCAAATGACAACTGACAGAATGGGAGAAGATATTCGTAAATGACATATCAGATAAAGGGCTAGTATCTAAAATCTATAAAGAACTTATCAAACTCAACACCCAAAGAACAAATAATCCAATCGAGAAATGGGCAGAAGACATGAACTGACATTTCTGCAAAGAAGACATCCAGATGGCCAACAGACACATGAAAAAGTGCTCCACATCACTCAGCATCATGGAAATACAAATCAAAACCACAGTGAGCTATCGCCTCACACCAGTCAGAATGGCTAAAATTAACAAGTCAGGAAATGACAGATGTTGGTGAGGATGCAGAGAAAGGGGAACCCTCCTACATTTTTGGTGGGAACGCAAGCTGGTGCAGCCACTCTGGAAAACAACATGGCCGTTCCTCAAAAAGTTGAAAATAGAGCTACCCTACAACCCAGCAATCACACTATTGGGTGTAATCCGAAGGGGCATGTGCACCCGAATGTTTATAGCAGCAATGTCCACAATAGCGAAACTACAGAAAGAACCTGGATGTCCATCAATAAATGAATGGATAAAGAAGATGTGAGATATATATATCTCTCTCAATACAATGGAATACTATGCAGCCATCAAAAGAAATGAAATCTTGCCATTTGCAAAGACATGGATGGAACTAGAGGGTATTATGCTGACTGAAATAAGTCAGTCAGAGAAAGACAATTATCATATGATCTCTCTGATATAAGGAATTTGAGAGGCAGGGTGGGGGGTTGTGGGGGCTAGGGAGAGAAAAAAATTAAACAAGATAGGATCAGGAGGGAGAAAAACCATAAGAGAATCTTAATCTCACAAAACAAATAGGGTTGCTGGAGGTGGGAGGTAGGGATAGGCTGGCTGGGTTATGGACATTGGGGAGGGTATGTGCTATGGTGAGTGCTGTGAAATGTGTAAGCCTGATGACTCACAGACCTGTACCCCTGGGGCAAATGGTACATTATATGTTAATAAAAATAATTTTTAAAAATAGAAAAGAAGGGGCGCCTGGGTGGCTCAGTGGGTTAAAGCCTCTGCCTTCGGCTTGGGTCATGATCCCAGGGTCTTGGGATCGAGCCCCATGTCAGGCTCTCTGCTCAGCAGGGAGCCTGCTTCCTCCTCTCTCTCTCTCTCTCTCTGCCTGCTTCTCTGCCTACTTGTGATTTCTGTCTGTCAAATAAATAAATAAATAATCTTAAAAAAAATAGAAAAGAAAACAAAAAAGCTGCAGCCATTGCTCTCTGGAGTCTGTCATGTTTAGATGGGGTAAGGGACAGATGCAGTGGTGCTGAAGATCTAGAATGTCTCATTCTCATTTGCCTACCTGTAATCTTAGAAGCATTGGTTAGAGATTTTTATTTGAACCTCCAGCTGCCCAGTTCAGTCCCTTTTCCCCAAAATCCCACAATCCTTTATTCCATATGGTCACAGTTGTTCTACTTCCTCCACTGAATCCCCACCTGATCCAACAGGGAAATATTTTCCATTCTACATAGGCTCTCTGTAGCAAAATTACTAATTGTCCCCAAATATTCATTCTATTCTGATTCCTGTTTGTTTTAAAGCCCAACATCTATAAGTTTCAGCTGGTCTGATGGCCATGCAACAAGGGATTCCATTTCCAAGCCTTTCTTGCAACTGGGGGTGCCCATATGACAAAGTTCCAGCCAATAGGATATGAGAAGAAGTGATGTGTGAAATTTCTGGTCATGTCCTGGGAGGGAAGTGGCTAGCTTCCCATTTCTCCTTTCTTTCCCCTTTCCAGCTCACTCATATGCAGATGTGGTTGGTGAGAGCTAACCACAGCTGGGGAGACCAAACCAACACCCCAGGGGATAGTGGAGTCACAAGAAAGGAAGAACCACAGCCCCAGAGGACTCCTGGAGCAGAGCTGCCTTTCCTTTCTGGACCTCCGACCAGTCTAAACTTTTAGATAACAGAAATAATCCTCTCATTTAAGTCACTGTTACTATGGGCTCAGTTGAAGAAGCTAAGCAAATACTCTATTACTCTTCCCATGTGCTCTCTTCACCCCACTCATCAAGGCCAAAGTAGGGTAGGATCCTTGTGGGGCTCACGATAGCCCAGAACAAGGAGACAGATGCTGGGCAGAGGTTCCCTAGTTCCTCTTCTTTGGAAGCCATCAAATCCATCTGGGGATTCCTTTACCCTCTGCTTCATGTTTCCAAGAGGGATGGGAGCACTCACACCAGAGAGTCACTCTATTGACCTCCTCCCAACTCTTCCATCTCTCTACCAACTCAGAAATGTGTGAGCTCTTTTTATGCAAAATGACAGCCTCATCCCTGGATCCTTGGTTATTTTATGCATAAACTGCAGAACCCTGAGTTGATCCAGGCTTTGTCTTCTGAATAGGCTGTTTGTCAGGAACTTCAATGCCTACTTAGAAATCCTAAGGTGACTTTTTAAAATCAGGGTTTTTGCCCTAAGAGCCATGCCTCATAAGCAGTCAGTCTAGAATATGTCTGCTGCCACATGAAAGGAAGAAGATCCAGCAATTAACACTTGACAGCATTATCTCCAACACCTGTGCTGAGTGTCACGCTAGATATAGTTTATTTCCTCTGCAACTCAGCCCCAAGAACTAATTTCCTTATTTGTGAAATGGACATAATAGGACCCAGACCAATGAAATGATTTGCCCAAACACACAGAGACTGGAAGTTACAGAACAGAGTTTAATCTCAAATTCATGGTTTTTTAGCTGCATACCTTTGTGGGGAATGGGGGCTAAGGAAAATGGGCTTTGGTTTCTCTTTTGATTCTTTTCTAAGTTTTATTTGCTTGGTGTTGTAGAATTTTCATGATTGCTTTTCCTTCCTTCCCCCCCCCCCAAAATAGGCTTATATTAAATTCATGTTTAAAATGACCTTTTAATATTTTATATACCAGGCAGAAGTAGACTCATTAAATAGAAGTATTAAAGTCATGTATCCTTTCAGAATAATGAGAGACTAAAACAGAAGCAAAGAGATTTTTAAAAGACATACTTTTTAATATTCTTTGGATTTCTAAACTAATATTAATTGTATTACATTGATAGTTTAGATAATTTAACTACAAATATTGAAATCTCTCCCCGGGCATACTAATTGAATAGCAGAAAAGGAATTTTGCCTTTGAAAATCTGTAATTTCTGCAATTATGTTAATAAATGTGATTTCTGCAATGTAAATGTGATGTCAATGATATTGGGGAAGACAAATGTACCGATTTGTCTTCCCCAATATCTCCAAAAGGATTCTGCAGATGTAGTGATGAGAGCAGAAGTAAGTCTTGGAAGCAGGGTGTATTGGTTTCCTGTTGCTGCTATAACAAAATAGCACAATGCTAGTGGCTTTAAAAATAAATGTGTTCTTTTTTTTTTTTTTTGGTGTACATATCTTTTTTTTTTTTTTTAAATTATTAACACAGGTGTGCAGGTCTGTGAATCATCAGACTTACACATTTCACAGCTCTCACCATAGCACATACCCCCTGACACAATGTCCATCATCCAGCCAAATGTATTCTTTTATGATTCCATAAGTCAGCACTCCAAACCCTGCTTCACTGGGCTAAAGTGAGGTTGTGGGCAGGGCTGGCTCCCCCTGGAGGCTCTGAAGGAAGACTCCATCTCCTCACCTTTCTCAGCTTCTAGAAGGCACCTGTATTTCTTGGCTGGCTCCCTCTTCCCCCATCTTCAAAATGCTTCACTCCCACCTCCATCCTGTTATCATATTGCCTTCTCTTGTGACTTTAACTCCTCCTGGATCCCTCTTCTAAGGAGTGTTGGGAGTAAGGCTGTGGGGATGAATGGAGACCGAGGGTGCATATAGGTTGCGACAATGTGGGTGAGAAAGGCAAGAGCAGAGGTCTGGACATCAGAAGGCCTGATTAGAACAAACTAATCAATTTGCAGAGCCTGGTGCAAAAGGAAAATGGAGGGGCTTTCTCAAAAATTAAGAATTTTTAAAAAGCACAGTACAGCACTAAGCCAAGTGTGGATACACAGCCCTGTGCAGCTGCCCAGGTTGCACACTCATGAAGCCAGCCCCCGAACTGAGTGAGACTCTAATCTGGGGCATTTGCCAATTCTGTGATCATGGACAAAGTCCTAAATTCTTTCTCAGCCTCAGGTTTCTTCTCTATAAAATAAAAAACAGGGGCACCTGAGTGGCTTGAGAGCAGTAAAGTCGGTAAAGTGGCCGACTCTTGGTTTCAACTGAGCTCAGGGTCCTGGGATAGAGTCCCGCATTGGGCTCCACGCTCACTGGGGAACCTGCTTGAGGATTCTCTCCGCCTCTGTCCCTGTCCCCACTCTTTCACCCTCAAATAAGTAAATATATCTTTGCAATGAGCACTGGGTGTTATATGCAAACAATGAATCACAGAACACTACATGAAAACCTAATGAAGTACTGTATGGTGACTAGCATAACATAATAAAAATAAATAAATATATCTTCAAAAAATGATAACTCCTATATTATAGGTATAAAAAATTACCAAAATCTTGCTGGCTTAAAACAATAGACATTTACGCTCTCACACTTCCAGAGGCCAAAAGTCCAAAATCAAGGTATTGGCAGGGTTGGCTCCCTCCGGAACTTCTGGGAAAGAATCTACTCCATACCTCTTTCTTAGCTCCTAGTGATGGTTGGCGGTCCATGCCATTCCCTGGCTTGCAGATTCATCCACCCAATTTCTGCCTCCACCTTCACACGGACTTCTTCTCTGTGCCTTCAGGTTAAATTCACCGCTCCTTTCTCTTTCAAGGATGCCAGTCATTGGATTTAGGACCCACTCTAAATTCAGGATGACCTCACCCAAAGATCTTTAACTTAGTTACAACTGCAAAGACCCTATTTCCAAAAAAGGCCACAGGGGTTAGAATTTGAACATTTCTTTTGGGGGTAGACACTATTCAATCTGCCACAATAGGGTTGTTGCCAGTATCCCCAGCATTGTAAATCAAGTGCTCAACACAGCATCTGGGACACTGGAGGCCCTAAAAATTACATCTATCACCATCATTAGGAGTATTATTTAATGTATCTGAATAAAACTTGAGCATAGATTTGATAATGGCTTAACATCTCAGAATGGAAATCAGAGAAGAAAAACGATCAGAATGAATATCAGAAGGGGAAATAGAGGAGTTTGTTTATTCCCAAGACAGGTCAAGCACAGGTCAGCACCCCCCCCCCGCAAGACAATGGGGGGGGCTGAAATCCAGCAAAGAAGTTCCCAGGGGAGCACACCCAGGCACCAGGGGAGGAAGCAGAGGCCAAAATGGACACAGGGAGCCCCCCATGGGGAAGAAAGGGGTGCTCTGGCAGGTAAGCAAAGGAGGCACCTGTTGGCCCATCCACTGTCCATGATTTGCACCTACTAGAGTCAGGCCTGGGGCCAGGCGCGAGGGATACAGAGCAGAGCAAGAATGCTACATTGTGAAAAGATTTCTTCTTCCTCCTCCCCTTCTTCTTCTCCTTCTTCTTTTTTGGAGCAACCTTTTAAAATTTGTCTACTTTCATCACAAAATTAATTTAAGGTTTTGGAAACTCCTAGAGGCAAACAGGAAACCGGAGCAGACAACCATGGTACAGAGAAGGCTGCAGGCTAGGAAGCAGACAGACTAGGTTTGAATCCGGTCAGCAGTGCAGGGCCTGGGTTCTGTCCTATAAACCCTCCAAGCCTCTGTTTCCTCGTTGGTAAAATAGGGAGAGGACTACTCCTCACCTCCCCACAAGGATGGTCCTATGCGAAGTGACGGAACACGGGAAACGCAGATACGGGGACCGGAACAGGGAGGGCTGAACGACACTCCCTTTCGCCTTCAGATGTGGGTTTCAGAAAAAAGGCTCCCAACACCCTTGCACTCGTTCGCTATAGAATCTGACACTCCTATTCCTTCAGTCAACTTTCACCAGAGGCTAGCTAACAGGCTGTTTTCTTTCAGTTCGAGCACGATATTTTCCTGGCTGTGTTGTAGCTGGAAAGAAAAGCAAGAAATATAGAATATAGTGAACTTGGGAACCCTTTCCTGTAAAAACCCCAGCAGATTTATCACAGATGTCTGGCCCACTCATGGCCTTCTCCTGAATTCTATTAAGAATAATAACAAACAATCAAGAAACTGAACCCCAAAGCCCAGAAAACAGTGTTCTGGGTCTCTGGCAAAGTGGGGTCATGTACACACACAAGAGACCCGGGGCCCTCCAGGCACTCCCCGGTTGCCGGGAACGAGGAAGTCAGCGATTACGGAGCACCCCTGCGCAGGCGCTGGGTCGGCCCCTTTCACATGGCCCAAGCTCCCCTGGATCCTTGCGCAGAGCCCTGGGTCCCAGCGGCCCGGGTTTTCCAGATAAGAAAACACAAGACAGAGGTTTTTTATGCTGAGATTCTCAGGCACAAAAGCACACCAGAATCACTTGGGAAACATACTCGGAATAGTGGTTCTGCTTTGGCAGATCTGAGGTTGTGCTCCGGCCGAAGTATTTTTATAAAAGTGTCAGAGGTTCTTCCAAAGCATACATTCTTCCCACCAAGAACCAGGGCACCACAGGCTCCAGCTCTGCCAATATCTAACAAGGTCACCTTGGACAAGTTACTTCACCTCCCTGAGCCTCAGTTTCTACTTCTGTCAATGGGGAATGATTAAACCCAGTCCATAAGATTGCTTTGATCAGGATTAAATATGATAATGTGTGCCATGCATTTATATTAAAGTCACACAGTAAGTGTTCAATAAAATCATAGTCGGGAGTGCAATTACAAACTCGTCCTGTGGTCTTGAGAAAGCTATTTAACTCTGAGACTCAATGTCCTCTTCTGTAAAATAAGGAGCGTTAGGAGAGAGTCTTTGGACAACATTTTGCCCCACTGAAACTTGAAGGGGCCCCTACTCATTTGTCCCCCCTCCAATGAGGAAGGGACTCATTGACTGCTCAAGGGATAAACTAATTCTGGGCCAAGACGGGAACCCAAGCAAGAAAACAATGATTCTTCTAGGCTAGTCTATTTCTGTTCTTTGCCCTGAAGAAGTGGCCCTTCTGCGGCAGGGAGGGCGTTCAAATGGCACTCAGTGTCCTCTGCCCCCAACACTGCCCTCCTTCTCCCTGGATTTATGAAGCAAGTCGTGTGGGGCAGCGGGGAGCTGGGCTGGGGCTGAGGCCACAATGGGGTGGAGGGGGGAGCTCTACCACCTGGTTTGGCTCCTTCCATTCATTCATCCTTTCATTGTGTTTTGAGCACCTACGATGTACTAGTAGACATTGGTGGGTACTAGAGACACTGAGACAGGCATGAGGCTGGCCCTAGGGCTCACCACCAAGTGAGGGAAGACCAGTGGTGAAATCAGGTAAGTGACCAAAGGAAGAACAGGTGCCTCGGGTGGGGGAGGGGAGACTCCACAGGTCCCAGAAGCCAGAGCCTACGTCTGCTTGACTCCCAGATTCTTCCACTCATAAGCCCCTGTCATAAGCCAGCCTCCGAGCCAGTCACTGGCTGCAAATCACCCTCAGACCTGGTCTCAGGGTTTGAGCTGCTTACAGCTCAGGTCCCAGAAGTTCATCCGCCCACATGGACCGCAGGACACAGCCCTGCCTAGAAGTATCAGTCTGCACAGCTCTCGTGCCTCTGTAAGTCCAGGCCCCCGGAGCGCTCTACCCCTACAGGTAGAGCCACGTACTAAAAGCTGGAGGTGCACAGAGGAGACCATGTTTCTCCACAGACTTGGCAACCTTTCTCTTGAAGCTGAACCAGCTGGAGAAGAAGGTGACAGGACCAGCGAGCAGCTGAAAGAAAAGTCCTGGAGCTAGGAGACGCCAGACACCCTAGGGCAAGGAGGGAAGATCAGATTTTCTGTCAGACTGATAGTCGACCTCTGTGGTGCCAGATGCTCTGAGGAACACAGGGGTCTGATCAGGGGCACTGCCAGGGCCGGGACCGTGACTTCTCTCGACAGGGTCTGGAGGGTCCTCAGCCCCACCCCACAGGGCCTCACTGGATACCCCATGTAGGCTTCAAACAGGGTGATGTGTACAGCCCAGACGTGCCCTGGCAGGAGGAGAAGGAGATCATCTTGGTCTGACTTTAAAAACATGCTATTTTATAATCCCGTGTGGCTTTTTAAAATCTTTATTTTTATTATTATTACTATTATTAAAGCATCTCCAGGAACGGCAATGGCTGTAGCTCCCTTCAATCACTGCAAAACTCCATCTGGGAGCCACTCTTGCTGTCATGGACATCCCCCACCCCCGTGAGCTGCCCCCCAGTCCCCAGTCTCAGCACCGTGCCAATGGAAAAGACAGAGGGAAACAAGACTCATGGAGGTGATGTGACTTGCCTACAGCCACACAGCGTCCAAGAACAAGATGAGGCAAACCATGAAGCCTGATGGCAGGCCGTATGCATGGCGCCATCTTACCAGAAAAGAACACTGACCTCAGAGATGCAGCAGATGACTTGTGGCTTTGTCTTAGAGCCCTGCATGCCCATAAAGTAACCTTCTCATTAATCTCCCCACACGCTCCTCCCAATGGGGAAGAGCAGGGGACATTTCCAGGAAGATAGAGATTTCAGATGGGGACTGAAAAAATTTTCCACTCCTCTCAGCCCAGGAGATAGTCCAGTCCTGGGGACTCAGGGTCCACAGCTCAGCCCGCTCACTTTCCGCCAGGAGAAGCAGTTGTGAGAATTTAATAAGAGACCCACACCTGTGAAGCCCCTGATGTGTAGTAGGTATAAAATAATAGCCATCATAAAGGCAACGTTGGTATAGGGCTTCCTGTGTGCCAGAGTCTGTTCCGAGCACTTCCCATATATTAACTCTTAATCTTCACATCAACTCTATAAGGCAAGTAATAGCAATATTCTTCCACTTGACAGATGAGAAAACTGAGGCACAGAAAAGATTAAACTGATGAGGGTCACACAGCGAGGAGGGAGGCAGGGGGCTGGGATTTGAACCCTGGTTCCAGAGACAGGGCCCTGAACCATGTGCTAGATTATGTCCCCTTGTAATCTTGCATTCCCTGCTAAAATAGAATAGCCTTTACTTCCCCTAAGGCTTAAATCATTTCAAAAAGAATCCTGGGCCTAGTACCAAATGCCTTGGTTGGCTACTTCCAAAGCAAACTCCTTCTTGATCTTTTTCCCCCTCCCAGCCTCACTTCTTCAGGCTGAGGACACGCTGGTGCCCCTGGCCCACCACCCAGCTTTCGCGGACTGGTACGGAAACCCTCCCAGGTCAGCCCGCCTGGATCCTATTTAGACATTCTCCTCAGCCACAGATAGTGGACATGCTTGGCAGAGAGGAAGCAGGTACGAGTTTACCCCAAGTGTCAAAAGACAAGACAAATGGGTGCCCCTCGACACACTCTCGTCCCACCCAGCAGCTGGCTACCCACTGGCCACCAGGCCAGCCCTGACCTCTCAGGGACCCCTCCCTCTCTCCCCTGGTCAGCATTTCTCATGTCTCACTTTGGAAAGAAAGGTCTGTGCTGGGTGGGAGAGAAATTTTAATGCAAACACCTCCATTAGTCAGAGGTGTGCGCTCACCCAGAGGACAGAAGTTAAAATTGATGGAGCATCTCTGGAAGCAGGCCTCCGGGTGTGCTATGTATAAACTTAGGTTTCTGCTGTGTGATGGGGAGACAGGTATTACACAGTGCTGCGTGTGGATGAGAGCAAATAAAGAGGCATTCTTATGAGGAAGGACGGCCTTTGTCTCTTGCGCCCTCATAATAAGCTTCCTACAGGGCCTCTTCTAAAAACTAAACCTAATCAGAGCTCAACTGTTAGACACCGGGTCTAAAGAAAGCTGGCGGAGCCCTTCCCAGGGAAAGACGCCTTGGAAAGAGGCCAGGCCTGTGCCCATCCCAGAGCATCCGGTCACTCTGCTCTGTAACTGGGCAAGTCCCCTCCCCACCTAGAAGTAGACCGCTCTAGTAACAATAACAAAGGCTTGCATGGTACCTGCTTTGTGCGGGGCACAGTTCCAAGAGCTTTTCTATATCAACGCATTTAGATAAAATAAATTAAATAACACGAAGCCCGGATCTCCCCATTTCCTCCCAGCTATGCCTATCAGGGACGAGCAGGCCAGCCCTGGGGTTCTAGAATTACTGAAGGTGTTAATGGCCCTTACCTGCCACCAGATCTTCAGGACCCACAGAGTCCAACTCACCGGTTGTCAGCACCGGGCCACAGGGGTCTCTGCGGCAGCATCGTGGGCCCATTTCCCTGAGTTCGGGGTGATGGATGAGGTGTGGGGGCAGTGACTGGACGAGGAACCAACAAGAGAGCCAGCAGGGCCGGGTGGCTGAACAGAGGGGAAGAGCGGCTGCCCTGCTCTGTAGCCCCCTCACAAGCCCCCTGTCCCCGGCCTTCCAGACTTGACACCCGATCCTCCCCGAGCTACCAGCCAGCTGTGTCTTTTCATTGCAAACTAGGCTCAGGTGGGAAAACACTTTTCAGTGGTCTCTCTCTTCTCATTTTTAGATTAGAGTGAGATGGCAGACTTGCTGAGAACAGATATCTTTCATGTATCTAATCAGGGTCAGGGGCTAATGCCCTGCCTCCTGCCTCCCTCTGTTCTCTCCTACTTATTTTCTAAATGAGGACACACTCAGACCCTCCAAACTTTTGTCACTACCTGTCCTTCTAGCTGGAGTCCTCTTCCTTCTCCTCCCACCTGGCCAACAGCTTCTTATTCTTCAAGATTCCAACTAAAGGAGACCTCCTCATCCTTCTAGAAGGTTCTGGGCCCTTCCAGGCTCGCTGAGCCATAGACTTAGGTTGAACCACAGCTCTCCGTATACTGTCCTAATCACCTGGGTATATGTTAGAATGCAAAAAGCTCTGTCATCCATCAGAGCAAGGTTCAAGTTCTGGTTCAGTGCTTACTACCTGTATGACCTTGGGCAGATTGGTTCACTTCCTTTAACCTCTGTTTCCAGAGCTATAAAGCAGGGATAACAAGGATTATGTTGGCCAGCTACAGCAAGGAGTGGCTGAACCCATGTAGGGGACACCAGCAGGATGCTTGGCGGGCACCAGTGCTCATGGCCACTCTGCTCAGTGTCACCTCTATGAAATGACCTTCCCTGGATTGTGGAAGAAGAGGGGTTTGAGAATCTTATATTGAGATCTGGGCTTAGTAGGGTTCTCCGCCTTTTCTTTAGAAAAATTGCTTCTGCTCTCTTGGTAAAGAATTTTGGCTACTGAGTTCTGTTTTCCCTCAGACCCGGCCCTTTCCAGCAGGCTGTACCGGGGAGTCAGAGTGACTTGCCAGGACTAAGGGCACCACCAGTGAGGGGCAGATGAGATTAGGGGCATCCCCACAATGTGTCTGTACCGAGGTGCTTCCCTGGCCTTTGTGTCACCTATGAGGTCAGCATCCCCCTTTTATAGATGACAACACAGATGGTCAGGTGGCCTGGTTTGCCATCTGCCAAACTCAGTGGCTGCATGACCCAGGAAAAGTGACTTGAATTCTCTGAGCTTCTGTTTCTCACCTGGAAAGCGGCGATGTTAATGGTGCTTGTTGGCTCAGGCCATGAGTGGATGAGAGCAGGCAGGAGGGGGCTTCAGTAAACTGCCTGGGGCATGGGAAGCCCCGGGGGTTTGGGGGATGCTGTCATTGGCAAAACCTGAAGTTAGCCTTGATAAATGGAGGCCCCTCTGCTCCCATGTTAATCCCAGGCTAGAAAGCTTTGGCTCAGTCTTATGCTGCTCTCTTTGCCCCCAAGCATTACTCTGCTCCCCAGTTAGCCAACTCTGACTGATCTGCGGCCTCCTCCCTAGGGCCTTCCCTGTTACCTCAGACTGGGTTCTGTTCTCCCCTTACCTGGGGCCTGTGCCTTCCCTATCGTTCACTTCATAGGTGATCAGGTAATTTGTTTACCTGGTTCAAAAACGGAAATAACATAAAATCTGGCTTCTAACCACGCCCCACCCAGCCTACCTTCCCTTGCCCCATAGGACATCGCTTCTATCAGCTTCTTGTGTAGCCTTCTGCAGTTACTTGAGGCAAATGGAAAATATGTATTCTTGTTTCTTCCTTTCTCCATACTCGTTTCTCACCTGTTCTGGCCACGTCACACCCTACCTTGGGGATCAGTCCTTATCAGTCTAAAGGACGCCTCTGTATTCTTTGCTACCGGAGTTAGAATTCTCTAACTGGCCCCCGCTGTTGGGATGCAGATTGTGTCTCTGCTGTGAAGGCTATGCATGTCCATCTACAGGGGAAATTCCAGAAGTGAGAGAAAGGCGGGTATAATACAGTGCACCAGCTCCCCCATTTGAGCTCTGAGCCCCAGGAAAGCTAGGATGTCTGCCTTTCCCTGCACAGGGCACAGAGCGGACCCCCCACCTGCCTCTGTGCCCTCCAACCAGGTAGCCCCACTGAGAAAGGAACCAGTGAACCTCCTGATGCCATTCTCTTAAAAACGAGTCCTGCGGGCATCCCCAGAGGCACCGTGAGACTCCAGGGATGAAGTACTTGAAGGCTTAGGGCGGGCTGCCAAAACTGACTCTCCGAACAAGCCAGTGAGGACGAGGGACCTCCGAGGGTGGCGTGGCTATTCGACCACCCCCTCCCATGTCTATGCCCAACCACACAACTTTGCAAGGCTGAGGGAGTGAGCACTCCATGGTGACATGCCTAGCTCTGCGAGGAGCAATGTCATTTATTAGTCACCTTAGCAAGCTAGACTGGGGACCCATTCGTACTCTTTCCTCTCCTTTGCTCCTCCGTATCACCGTTCACGAGGCCTATCAGTGACACCTCTTAAAAATCTCCAGCCAGGTCCTAGTCGTTCCATCTCTGTGCTCCATTTTTTTCTGGACAGCTCCACAGCCTTACCCTGGATCTCTCCTCTGTTCCAGGACAATGCAATTTTCAGAAAGTGATTGTCCCACCACTATAATGTAGTAGGTGTAGACATTAATTTAATTCATCAATGAGAGAACCAGCCTGGTTGCAAAACTGGTTTGGAGAGTGTTTGAAGAGCCGAGTTTTGCTATGTAAGTGCTGCAGAGAGAATATTGGAATAAGACTTCTTGTCGGATACAAAACTAGTTAATGTCCTTCAGGACAATAAACACAGAGCTGGAGTTATTTTTTTCTATAGGACAAAAATTACTTTATCTCTGACAGACAAAAATCTACAAAATCCAGGTGGATTTTCACAGGGCCTGAGCTCTAGTCAATAGTAAGTAATCTGTCCAACAAGAGGACATTTTCCCAGAGCACGAGTGGCAGCCACCTCTTGGTTTTGTAAATAAAGTTTTATTGACATCATTCATGCTCGTTCATTCACATATTGCCTTTGGCCGCTTCCCTGCTGTGATGGTATTGTTGAGTAACCTTGATGGAGATCATATGGCCACAGCACTGAAATATTTATCCTCTAGCCCTATACAGAAAAAGAGCTAAATAAATCCTTGGGTGGACCTATTAGTCGCTGTCCTGGGAAACAACGAGAAAGCACGCAGACCTCACCTTAGTCTTATACCTCTTCCACTCTCACTTTCCTCCCACCCCTTCTCCGGACTGTTATCAGAGCAATCTTTCAAAACCATGCACCTTACAGAATCGATTCTCTGCCTAAAATCTTTGCAAGCCCCCACCGCTCACCAGTTTAATTGACCTCATAGGAATCCCTGCCACCCTGGGCCCTCAGTCGCCCTCAGCTGTGGGGAGGCCCTCCTCGGAGGATGTGAGCCAGAGCTCAGAGGACAGGCAAGGGCAGCGCTCAAAGGGCTGTAACCGCCTCTATGATGGGCAGGACTCATTTCTTCCTTTGAGTGGGGGCACCAGAAATACTTTGGGCATTTGTGGTTCGAGGGAACTGGGGCTGAGCAAGGATTAATACCAACCACCCCTGGAGCTTCTAGGGAGAATTAAAGGGGAAAACTTGTTTATAGGGCTTGGCACCTGGTAAAGAGCTCAATAAATGTGAGCTTTTCTCTTACGATCCACTTAGCTCGTGCGGATCTGAAAGGAGGATTAAACTTCTGAAAGGGAGAAGAGCAGGGCAGAGGAGAGCCGGAGCTGGGGGCAAAGAACGCTGAGGGAACATAACACGGAGGACGACATCTGCTTTCTATTCCCCAGACTCGGGGGCCCAGGCCGCCTGCCTGGTGTAACGTTTCCCCGTTCCGTATAAACAGAAAAGATGACTCTCGTAATCTCGGCAACAAAATACGCAGGCATAAAAATGGGTCATATTTTACTTTAATGAGAGAAATGAGGGCCTGTTTCCTTCACACAGAGAAGCCTGGGTTGCTGTAATTAACACCAAATGGGCCTGAAGCTGATCCCTCAGATGATGAAGGGGTTGTTGGGATTGGAAGAACCTGGAGCCTTGGGAGGTGCTGACGCGTTGCCAGCCCTCCAGCCCTACATCCCCACCCCTCCCCTCCTCTGTGCCTGCCAGCCAGCCGGGTCCTACAGAACAGGGAGCAACGCTCACTGTCCCCAAGCACTCACTAGATGCTTTCACAAGCACATGATCAGAAGGTCATTTCAGCCCCACTGTCCAGATCAGAAGACTAACATTCAGAAAGGTAAAGTAACTTGCCTAAGATCTCACCGCCTAGAAATTACGGGATCCTTCACCGGCTGTCCTTCAAATGTCATCTCTTTCCAGAACAACCTTTTTATGTGGTTTATAGTCTAATCACGTGGTACTCTGTCCTATTTCCCATTTACACCTGACTCCTGCCTCTTCCTGTGTTGGTGTCTCACACTGCCCACCCTCCCGTTCCTTCTTTGCTACTGCAGTCTTGTTCCACTTTCTAAAGTCAACTCAAAGTAGACTTTAGTCAACTAAAGTGTGGACACCTAGCTTAGAGCATGCCTGTGAACACTGGACTCACCTAGACCATATTCAAATACCAACTCTACCATCTAACTAACCTTTTCTCTTTGAGCCCCAGGTACCCATTTGTACAAGGAGGATAACAACACAGAGTTTTGATGAGTTGATGTATCCAAGATGCCCTGCACAGGGCTTGGTTCTCAACACTTACCTTTTATATGTCTTGGTTGGAAACACTGGCGACATTGCCAGCTACCAAGAAAAAAAAAACGCAAGCAATAAAGACATTTCAAGATTATCCCCTCATGATGAGACTACTACTATTACCAACAACTATTGAATGTCCCAACCCCTCCCTCTGCCAGAGAAACCTACTCCCACTATACCTCGGCCTACAGACCCATCTTTGTTTTGGGGACCACCCCAGTAAGAACATGCTCAGTGCTGATTCCAGGGGCTAATCCCAGACTGCTGACCCCAGATTTATGACTGACAGTCATTAACACCAGATAGAGCACCTGACCTGCAGGAAGGAGCATGGTGACTGGCGATGATGACAAGTTCAGACTATTTCTCCTCCTTTTTTGTAAGACTTCATTGGTGGGAATAAGCTGAAATGCCAATATGAACAAAGAAAATGGCGGGGGGGGAGCAGTTAGCAAGACAAGAAGATGGGAAGGGTATTTTAATGATCAAGGTTTGAGGGGAAATTCTTGGAGAATTCTGCAGGATAATGCATGCTCAGGACCCTCTCTCTGTTCCAGCCCCCAGGGATGAACCCACCACCAAAATAAGGTTGGCAGATTGTAGTGCCTAGAGAAGCCAGATATGGCTGTCACCTCAAATACTAGGAAAGAAAACATAGAATGAGAACTTCATTTACTGAAATACTGAGGGAAGAGCCCAATCCCACTTGAAAAGAGGATTACTTGCCTAGCAGAATCAGGGGTGAAGACCTCAATTATAAGTTCATGAGAAGAAAGCATGATGAATCCCCTAGAATCAGGGAGGGGACACTTCCCTCCAACAAGCTACGTGTAACTCTAGAAATGGTCAGCTATTCTAATAGGTAACTATGCCTGAAGGCCCTGGCGGTGTGGGGCTGAAGACATCCCATTTTTACTGGTGCATTAGAACAAAGAGGCCTCCCTCCTTCCTCCCACCTTAACAAATCTATCAGCAGTATCCTACTAGAGAAGAAACCCCTCCCTGTCTTCCACTGCCTATCAGTCTCCCTGCCCCCAAAGACACCAAGGCCTTGTGTTCATGACTCCAAAAGAAGCATTTACAGTGCAGATATTATCAAAGGATCAGAAGCCATTGAAGGAGGGAGATCAGTCCCAACAACTAGACAGGTGGCTTTCAAGTAGGCAAGTTATAGTTAGAATTCTTAAGGCAAGGTTGTGAAAGCACACACAAAAATAACTTCTGACACTTTATAGATGATTTCTGAATTTTAAAATTCAATAGAAATATTTTAAAACTAAGCATTAATCTCCCCCAAAAATGATTACAGGATTTGGGGAAATTAAATATGGGAAACAACCCACAATAAAGAGCAACAAATACATGAAAATCATAAATGAAAAGGTAAGGGACATAAAAGACACATACAGCACATCTATTATGTGAGAAAGTTCCGAAAGTGGAACAAGACACAGATGGAGAATTAATAATAGGAGGCAGAGTTAAAAAAAAAAAAAAAAAAGTTCACCAAAGTGAGGAAATACATGAAAATTCACATGGAAAGGACACACTGTAAACAGAAGTAATGTTTAAGTGGCACATGGCTTGACATATCCTGGCAAAATTACAGAACTCAAAAATCAGAAGGAAGAAAGAAAAAATATTCATAAGATTTTTGTGGTGGCCGTAAAGACATGTCTATCAGATCTGAATCTGCCACCAAGGCACCCTGATGCCATGCTCCCTAGAGGCTGTTCCAGCCAGGGACTCAGCATGTGGGGGCACGAGGCAGGCCAGTTCATGTGAGACAGGGGACTCCTCCACCAGGAGCAACTTTGGCTCAAGGACTCCCCACAGGTCTGATCAACCTGTCTCAGAGCTGAGCTGCTGTCAGAGTGAACTCCCACCTCAGTAGCCCTTCCTTTTCATGTCCTTTCACAGACCTCTACCATGGTCTGAAGGTTCTGCTAACCTTCTCCTGCTCCTGTCCCACTAAATCTCTTGCATATCTAATTCTATCTGAATCCTTCCTGTGAGTCATCATGGCTGACCTAGGTAGGTGGGTAGACAAAGAAAAGTAAAAACAAAAACCAAACTGACTTTCTATATGCAACACTGGTAAATAGGAGAGAGTGAATCATAATTTTTAGATTATTGAGAGGAAAAATGTAACTAAAGCATCCTATATTTTGCTGTATTCTCATTCTATATTCTCAGTGAAGGCTGTTAGATCCTAGTGATACTCACAAATATCTCCAGCTCTCTGCCTTCCAGGCACACAGGGGGTTTGGCATGACTCTGCCCCTTTGAGTTTGTCAGGGTCACATGACATTCTTTGGCCAGTGAAAATGTGTGTGTTTCTTCTGGGCAGAGGCACGTCAGGGTAGAGTAAGAAGCCCCCCAGTACTCTCTCGCCTTGTTGCTGTAATCTGGGAAGCTTGTGTTGATACAGAGGTGCAACACCAAGTTACCACACATGGAGGACAACCTCCTTGGTATGTCCCCTGGACCAAGTAGCTATACTTGCATGAACACAAGGGAGACTTTCTTTTTTTAAGCCTTTGAGATTTACAGAATGCTGGTTCCTGCAGCAAAAACAAGTTGATTCCTCTAATACAGAGACCAGAGGAAAAGATATAAGCTCCATGAGGGCAAGGCCCTTGACTATACTCTGTCCTACCCTCTTTGCCCAAGAACACCATGAACCATATACATTGTGGTGGTGGTTGTGGAACTTGACTTTGAAAGAAATTTCCAATTATTAAAGAATTTGAATTGTGTTTGCCCATACCGAAAGCTGAGGCAATCACCTGAGGAAGAATTCTAGACAAACGAAGATCAAATTAAAATAAAGGTCTCAAGACAGAAAACATGACAAGTATAAAAAGAGTGAGGGCAGTAAATCGTGTAGTATTTTATAGTTAAATCTAAAAGGAAGATGAATGCTTGCTGGGAATTGTAATATGAGTTAAGCAAGGATTATTAAAACAGAAGAAGCATATTGTAAGAAAATATTGGATAATAGAACGAAAGTTCTGAATTTACTCAGCAAAACCCAGGAGGTAAGGGAATGAGGGGGGTGGAGACAGGTTCCCCAAGGGGGTAGGAAAACAAAGAAGTTCAAACATTTAAAGGTTTCATCACTGTGGTGAGCACGTGGCCAAGTAAAACACTGAAGTGGGAAAGAATTAGGAAGAGTTATTGAATCTTTATATAGTGATAGAGAAGCATTTGACTGCAAAGATGGCTAACCATTACTGTGATTAAGATGCTCATGGCTTGACCATTTAGTCAACAAATAGTTATTGAGCGTCTAGTATATGGCAGGCGTTTTTGTATGTGTTAGGGCTATTATCACTAAATACATCAGTAAATAAAACAGACAGTGTTCTTACTGTCATTCTCAAGAGAGAATGGACAGGTTATCAAACAAATAACAACATAATTTCTGCTGGTAATAACCACCATTTCTTTGCCTTGACTAAAACCTTAGGAAAGAATAGAAATTATCCATGTTAGGATGAGGAGACCAGGGTGTTCTAGGCGAAAAACTTAAGGCAGTGATAAGCTTGGTATGTTCAAGCAATAAGAAAAAGGTCAGAATGGCTGGAGTTTGTGTGTGTCTCCACAGAGGGGGCAGGGGCATCCTGATACCAGTTCAAAAGGCAACAGATCACATAGAACTTCATGATGCTAAATAAAAGTAAGAATGCAAGACTGTTCCAAATATGTTGGAAAGCTATTGAGGGGTTTTAGGAAGGGGACTGTTAGGATCTAATTTAAGATCTTTGGCTGATAAGCAAAAAAAGGGTTGTAGATGCCAGGACAAGAGTGAAAGCAGGAACACCAAGTGGGACCTGATGGTGGCTTGGACCAGATGGTGGCAATGGGCATGGCAAATAGAGGCCAGATTGGAATGCTTTCAAAGATACAGCTAGTGGAACTTGGCCATGGATTAGCTGTCCTAAGTGAGGGGAAGGAAAGAATTAAAGTTAACTCAGTATTTTTGACCTAAGCACTTGAGTAAAAGACTCAGGGACAACAGATTGGGAGCTAGGGGAGGTGCCAGGTAGGTTATAAACATATCTATGTTTAGACAAGTTCAATCTGAGGTGATCATTAGACACCCAGAGAGAAACATACCCAAGCTCCCATTCAAATACATGGGCTTAGTCAGAACCTAGGGGTGGAGGTGAACAGTCATTAGAGAGAAGACATCTACAACCAAGGGGAGAATTCAGGCCACCACATTTCCATAGCTGGATATGTAAAGCACTTATCCTGGGATTAGCACATGGTAGATGCCCAATAAATAGTTTATTCTCCCTTTCTCCTAGAGATGACTGAAAGTGGTTTCCTAGGATGAATCCTGTCCTGAGTTTCAGGAAACAGCACCAGAGAGTATCCCTGACACATGCAGGACGTGTCATCTTCTGGTCCTCAGTTTTCCCAACAATTACAAAAAAGGGGGCGCCTGGGTGGCTCAGTGGGTTAAAGCCGCTGCCTTCGGCTCAGGTCATGATCTCAGGGTCCTGGGATCGAGTCCCGCGTCGGGCTCTCTGCTCAGCAGGGAGCTTGCTTCCTCCCTTCTCTCTCTGCCTGCCTCTCCACCTACTTGTGATCTGTCTGTCAAATAAATAAATAAAAATCTTTAAAAAAAAAATTACAAAAAAGTAGTGGCCACCAGTAGTGGCCATCTGGAGCTGGCAGGGGATAGGAATGGATTATAGTGAAGCATGAAGGAACTTTAGGGGGTAGTGGGTATGTTCTTTACACTGTGCTGGTGGGTTCACAGGTTTGTACATATCTCAAAATTCATCGAATTGTACACCTAATGAGTATGGATTATTGTGGGTCAATGATACCTTAATAATGTTGCTGAAATAAAAAGGAAGGGAACGTTTTCTGCCTTATTTATCTCCCTGGGTTGCTGGGTCTAGGATTAAATAATAGGATTAAATAATTATTATAGAAGCACTTCAACTAATAAAAATTAAACAGATGGAACATATCCTATTGCTGGTGACTTTTTGCTCCCTGTCAGTAGCTAGTGCTTATTCGGGGGTGGAGAGTAAGAGCTAAAGGATGCATGGAGGACCAATATGAAGATTTTCCTGAAAAAGTGACAAGCCTGATGGGAAGGGAACTGTATGAGTCAGGGTTCTCCTGAGAAACAGAACCAACAGGGTGTGTGTGCGTGATTTATTACATGGAATTGGCTCGCGCAATTATGGAGGCTGACAAGTCCTCAGATCTGCAGTGTATAAGCTGGAGGCCCAGGAGAGCTGATGGTGTAGATCCAGTCTGAAAGGGGAGGCTCCAGCCCCGAGGAGAGCTGATATTGTAAATCCAGTTTTTCCAGAAGGCTGGAAAAACCAGTGTCCCAGCTCAAACGTAGTCAGGGAGGAGGATCTCCCTCTTACCATCTTTTAGTTCTAGTCTATGGATTGGATGATCCCCCCAAATAAGGGAGAACAATCTGCTTTATTAAATCCACCAATTCAAATACTAATCTCATTACACAATACAATAACACAAACACAATGATGTTTGACTAAAAATCTAAGCATTTCCTATCCTAACCAAGTTGACAAAAGAATTAGCCATCCCAGGGACTATTACTTATTGAGATTCTACTTACAGCAAATCTCTATTATCCCCCTGGAACAGATAAAACCCAAAGGGACCAGTAAGTGATATCATTTGTCCAAGAACACAAGACTGCCCTAACGACAGAGCCGGATTTAAACTCCATCCCTTCTGAGTCTACCGTACCGCACTCTGCTTCTTCCAATCCCAAAGCTCAGAGGTGAATGAACCCTTATGGATAATATAGTCCCCATCATTGGCTTTACTGAAATCCAGAGATGAAGTGGCGAGCTGAGGTGACATACAAGTTCTTGAGAGAGCCCGCAGCTCCAGCGTCTGGCTTGGGCTCCTGACACTTCACATCTCCACTGCTGGGTTTGGGTTTGGTTGGAATCCAACTCCATTTTTGGCCACTTCCAAGTCCAGTCCTTCCAGGAGGGAGGAAAAGCCTTTGGTGGGATCATGTTCTGCCTGCAAGACCTTATCAACTCCAGGGAAAGTTACCAGAGGTGGGCCCCAACCTGCCCCCTCACCATTTCCAGCCCCTTCTTCCCAGACTTCCCTGCTAGAGAAGCCCAGATATTTCACAAGCAGCCAAGTAACATCTCTTTTCCTCTTCTTGGAGCAGAAAATGAAGCTCAGACTTCCTAAATTCAGGAGCGTGGGATGGCCTAGTGGGGTCATCTCCTTAGCTGGGGGCTAGTTGCCCTTGGAGGAAACTAATGTCTTTAAAGCTATAAATGATCAGATTCCAGGATACTAGCGAGTTCCAGAGAGGAGTGCAGAGGAAGAAAGCCTAGGTGGGGAAGGGAGAGGAGAAGGATGCTTTACCTGAAAGACACCATCCCTGGGGAAAGTCCTTCCCGTGCTAATACTAGCTAGCATTTATCAAGAACTTACTGAGCAGTGAGCCACTGTTCTCAGGGACTCAGGTTGTCTCAATGATCACAGTCACCCAACAAGGTAGGTATGTGTATGACCCCATTTACAGGTAAAGAAGTTGAGGCACAGTTGGTAAAGCAACTTTCTCAAGATCACACAGTGGATAGCTGGTAGAGATTATTTTCTGCCTCTGGCCATCCCACTCTAGGACCTATGTACTAACACTTACACAACAGTTTGCAGTTTACAAAGTGTGTCTCCACCAGTTATCTTGTTTGATTTGCATAATATGCCTGTGAGTTAGATTTTGCTAGTTGCCTTGGTTTCCTTCTTTATCAAATGAAGTTCACAGAAGGAAGAGACTCACCCAAGTCTACCCAAAAAATCAATGGTAGATGAGGGAGATGCTCACTGATTGATTAAAAAGTTCTTTATTGAACACCCACTATGAGCTAGCCAGAGCCTCTGCCTTCAGGAAGCTACAGACTGTCCAGGGAAATAGGCAGTTGCAACACAATCTGACTTTTTATTGTTTTCTTTTTTTATTATTTTTATTGGTGTGTAACAATGTAGTAGACAAACCAAAGTGTACTGTTCCATAAATATTAAAGATGACAATATATGCATATACACATATCTGTGTGTGAATGTGTGTGTATATGTAATTCTGGATCAGGATACAGACTATTTCCTGCACCATGCAAGGCTCCCTTGGTACTAAGATCATAGTTATTCTGACCTCTTTCACCATGAATTTGTATTGCTGGTCTTCACCTTCACTGAAATGGACTTCTATACTGTGGACCTTTTCATACCTAGCCTTTCTTACTCGACATTGACTCATGTTGCCTGCGTCGTAGTCCGTCCTTTTGACTGCTGTACCATATTGTGTTATATGACTATGTTATGCACTGCACGTCTGTCCCCCAGGAAGCCAACTCTGAGACAGATGAGCATGCAGTATTGTTACTGAGAAGTGCCCTTGGGATGACAGGTGGGACAGGGAGAGACAAGAAGCAGGGTTGGGAACAGGGAGATGTCTAGTGTGCGGGCAGACCCAGGACCACCTCAGTTGACCCTACAAGGAGTCTGGAAACTAGAATGGCCTGGTGTGGATGTGGGGCTGCCCTGGGAATGGCAACCTTGGCAAAGCGGCTCTCCAAAGCCCAGGCAAATCTGGAAGGGCCAGACAGCCTGAAGGTTGTCTGTTGGCAGCATTCCCAACAGCTGGGGTAAGCCCCACCTTGAAGAAGGATCTGGGCACACATGACCATTTCCACATTTTGATATAGTTCTCCATTCTCCAGTTGATGGGCATTTGGGTGGACTCCAGTTTGCATGATTATGAATAATGCTGCTATATGATCATTTTTATAGATGTCTTTTGTGGCCATAACCACTTGTTTCTGTTGGACACATGACTAGGAACAGAAGCGCTTGATCGGTCATAGGGTATATAGAAATTTACACTTCCAACAGCAATGTATGAGAGTTTCCATTATTCTAACACCTAAGATTAAAGTCTCTTTAATTTTAGCCATTTTTGTCTGTGGGTGTTTAATGGTATCTCTTTATGGTTTTGATTTGCATTCCCTTAACTGGCTTAACACATCACCATCAAATACTGCCCAAGCTCCCATGTCTGGACAGGGTGTGGCCAAATTTGAAGCCTGGGTAGTTGGTTCTAGAGATACTATGTCTCTCCCTGTTCATGTCTGCACCAGGAAGTGTCTATTTCTAAGGACTGAAGTACTTCTGGAGTAATCATTGGCCCCCTTCCTGGGTGTCTGGTATGTATTTGTTACCCGTTGGGGCACAGGGTGCTTGTGGAATCTGACAACCAGTTCCCTCTTCCTTCTTGTTGTCTGGTGACTGCGTGCTTAGGGGAGCAGACAATGAATGAAACATGGGAGTGGGCCACTCAGGCTGCTGAGATTCATTCGGTCTTTGATAATGTCATGAAATAACTGAACTTACCAATGCTCCCATAATGCAAACATCTGAAAATGACAAATTTTCATATTGCTTAAGCCATTCAAGTTAGTCTTCTGTTGCTTACAGCCAAAACCATCCTAACTCCCTCTTTCCCACACCTCAGCTCCAACAGATTGGTACTTTCCCTCCTGGCTTCTCCTTACCATGTGGTCTTCTGGAAAATGCAGGAGCATCATTCTTGCAACATTTATAATAACATAGATTATTTCGATTCTCATGTAGAACCACTCTAAAAAGGTAGGATTCATGTAAATTCCATTTCGTAGATGAGGAAACTGTGGAAACAAATCTCAGCTTCCCGAGGACTTGAGCATCTCAGAAAGCTCTTCCAAGCAACAACTTCATTTTTCCAGAAACAATCCCCAAGAGCCAGAGAGAGGAAATATTTTGCCTACGGTTCAACAGCCAATAAGAAGAACACCTGAAATCCATAGATCTCTGCGCAAAACAACTCTTCCTTTATAAGAAATGAATATACAAGCATTCAGCTAGGCACTCTGGGAAGCCAGAGGACACAGCCACTCCAGGCTTTAACTGCTCTATAAACAGTGTCCCGCTTCAGAGGATGCAAATCGGAACATCCCCTGCACATCTCATAGAGGACACATATTCATAGAGGACACATGTTCTGACACCAAGGAGAAAATGAAAGCAACTCCATGTCCAAGACTCATGAAGTTAGCACCTCAGCATATATTTATATATTTACAGTTTTTCTTGAAGGTGGAGACTCACTGGAGGCCAGAACTGCTATGCAGGGAACACGAGTGGAGCTGAGCCCTTGAGGACAGGGAAAAGGGGTCTGGCTCCTTCCTTCTACGGCTGAGATTCTTCTAAGAGAACTTCAGGCACCTCTCATGCTCTCAGGGCTCTGATGCTCCTCAGAGTCCATCCTCCCCTGTGGGGATCCTGTTTGCCTCTCTCCTGTGGAGCTGCCAGCATCGTCTCTTCCCTCTGGATGGCTCAGTCACCCCATTCCCCACACTGGCAACAGAGGACAGCACCGTCTCCCAGCTCCACGACAGGCTCTTACTTGTTGCCCCTCAAGCGAAGCCCTTGGCCCTTTTATCAGTTGGGCCTTACCAGAAGGTTTTGACACAAAGGAGTAACTGAAGGTTACTGAGAGAAGAATGACAGGGGACACCTACAGATGAAGGTGGGCAAGGGGACAGGGAACACCCCACTGGAACTCAAAGGCCTTGTTAAGGACTTTGCACTTACCTGAAAGGCAAAGGGAAATCACTGAGCGATTTTAAGCAGGAGTGCAACAAGATCAAACCTCGGTTCCTGAAAAATCACTCCTGTGGCCAAGGGGGAAAGGTTGAGGAGGACTAGGGACCAAACTAGAGGCCAAGGGCAAAAGTCTAGGCTGCTTTGTCAGGTAAAGAGCTCCCTGTCACTGGAGTATGCAAATGAGATAGAGAAGCTATAAGAAGATTCCTATAAAAGACCTGCAAGTTGGACTAGCTCATGCCTGAGTTCTCTTCCCACTTGGAGACACTAGGAGAAAACCTCCCTGCCCAATCCAAACTCCACTTCCCTAAACTCACAGGCTGGGATTACTGTGTCCCGGTCCACGCCTTAGTCGATTTCTGTCTCCATAGCATATTTGAGGTCCTCAGCCGGTGCCCCCCATGGGGACAAGGAGTGGTTCCATTTTGTTGTGTAACAGCTCATAAATCCAGGAATTACAAACAAAGAGAATTCTGTTATAGGTATATACCATTTGAAATACAATCTCTAAAAGACCTTTATGTTTGTCATGAATTTTATAAATTGTTGCAGTAATTAACAGGGCATAAAACAGGCTTCCTACCCCATCCAGGAAGGCCTCCCTGAATGCCCCATTGTCAGTCGTACCACTCGGGCCCTCAGCATGGCGGTGCCCGGGGTGATGCTGGGTGTGGGAGGAGGGTGGGGACAGACAACCCTGGGAAAAACGCCTGCATTCATGGGCGGTAGTTTAATGGGCTCATTTTAGGTGGCTTAGAGAATGACATCAAGATTTATCTCCTGGGCCCTTCCCTCAATAAATTAGAATAGGCCCTGGGGCCTGGGAGACAATTAAGACCCTCTCCCACATTTCCATCTGAACCTGGGCCCCCCCCAGAAGCATTTTCTTCCTTGCTGTGACTACAGGCGTTTGGGTGGCTTTCCCACTCTTTCCTCTTGTTTTCTTTCTCTCTGGGAAAATCGTCACATGCTGGATGGAAAATAAAGACCCCAATTCATGAACCCAGGTTTGATTTCTTTCTGGAAAATAGTACCTTCTCTAAAGCTGAAATGACCTGGGGAGTGGATTCATAGCCGTCCCTGGAGAATGTTATCTCCCTGCATGGAGCTTGCAAGATGGCAGGAGACAGTCAATGAGCTCTGTGTCCTTGGGGCTCCCTCCTCATGTCTTTTTCATCGAGGAATACTTCGGGCAGAAGAAAAGCATGACTAGTATAAATAATGTGTAGGAACCCACGCTCTAGCTGAAAATATAAAACATGACAGGTCAAAATGCAGTCCCCTGTCCCCTCTCCCATTTTCTGACAATGTGTCCTGTGGGACTTTATGAGCAGGGAAGAGACATGGTCAGATGAGATTGGGAGCTGACCGTCACCATTCTATGGGCTGGAGGAACCAAGGCTGGATCTAAGACACCAGACCAGACACGGGAAAGGGGTTCAACGGTCCAGACCAAACACAACAACACTGCAGCCCCCTCCCCCTTAGTACTTAGTACTTAGCACCCCTTAGTACTAAACATGGAAAATCAACAGGCAGATGAAATTTGTGAGTGACAATGGCCAATCAATACTGGTATGTCACCTTTAATTTACCCAGTATTTTTCAAACTCACTAAATCACCAAGTCCTCTCCATAACCCTTTATTTGATCCCAGTTCTACATAGAGGAAAAGGGATACTCAAGGGAATTCCATAATTTTCCCAAGATCGGGCTGCTGGTTTTGAGTCCTGGCTAAGGGACCCTGTGGCTTTTCTCTTGACCTTGTGTCAACATAACACCTAGGACAGAACCTGTTACATTGAGCCTGTACCCTGTGAATGCTCGGTGGGTAAATGAATCCCTCCTACTCCTCATCCTCTCTGTTCTTTAGAGATTTAATTACAGACAGCTTGTGTCAGTTTTTGCACATAAAATCATTCATGATGATATATTTTCTGACTTGGTAGTCAACTCCTTGGATGGGGAAGAGATGGTGTTATCTCCTGGCACAAAGTAAGAAATCATAATTGAAATTATGTAACAGGCATAGACTTCTGAAACCAGACGAGGTATTTGAGGACATCTGGTTAAATTCCTTCATTTTACAAATGAGGATACTGAGATTTGGGGAGGAAACAAAGTGCCTAGCCAGGGTTCTTTGGGTGTGTTAGGAGGACTGTGTATGTGTGTAATAGGCCCCCTTTCTCCCAGATTCTGTAGCCAGCCCATATTTAGAAACCCTCTGATGTGCAGGTTCCAGGATGGGCACTGGGATGCCACAGGCAACAAGACAAGGTTTTTGCCTTTAAGGTTCACACTGTAGTCCGGGGGTCACAGGGGCTTCGGGGACAACCCACCTATAAGAAGCCACATCATACAAGAAAACAGGGGGAGGTAGAGCCTGTGCAGAAGGGAAACGCTGTGCCCAGAGTAGACATTACGCTTCCAGGGGGCGCCTGCGTGACTCATTCGGTTCAGCGTCAGACTTCAGCTCAGGTCATGATCCTGAGGTCTTGGAATCAAGCCCCCGTGACTGTTCCACTCTCAGTGGGGAGTCTGCTTGTCCCTCTCCTTCTGCCCCTCCCCCTACTCATGCATGCTCTCACACACTCTCTCTCTAATAAATAAATAAAATCTTTAAATTTTTTTAAAAAGACATAGATATTCAGCTTCCAATTTTACACTCTGGATCAACAAAACACACCATGTCTCCTTTCTTGGCTTCAGGCACTGCCAAAACCAGAGGAAGGGAATCAGAATCTCTTGTAATCTCTGGATTCTAATGGAGAAAACCTGGTTCCAGACAGCCTGAAGTTCTTTCTGTTCCCCAGCGGGTGCAGAAATCCCAGCCACAGCTCCTAAAGAGCACTCTGAGCCTTGCGGCCTTCACTGTGGTTGGGAGATGGTTCTCCATGGCTCTCTTGTGTTTCTGCAAGAAGAGGTACCAGCTCTCTTTTTCAAAGATGTTTGTAGAGCAAACAGCCTTGGAAGAGAGAAAGAGCCTCTCCCCTGGGAGCCAGGGCAAGTCAGTTTGCTGGCCCATACAATACAGTGTTTCCTCTGAGGCAAGAGTAGGGGGTGGGGGTCGGGGGTAGGTTGCATGCGGCCCATTATGAAAGCTTTGTTTCCCTGAGGGGCACTTGAGTGGCTCAGTCTGTTAAGTGGGGAGGCTCTTGATTTCCACTCAGGTCATGATCTCAGGGTCCTGGGATCGAGCCCCACATTGGGCTCTCTGCTCAGAGGGGAGTCTGCTTGAGGGCTCTCTCTCTCTCCCCCTCACCCTCTGCCCCTCCCTCCTTTCACACTCTCTTGCTCTCTCTCTCTCTCAAATAAATAAATCTTTAAAAAAAAAAAAAAAAGAGAGAGAGAGAGATTTGTTTCCCTACACCCAAGCCTCCCCCACTGTGATGCAAGCCAGCTACTCATACAGTCCCTATGTGAGCCACCCTGCATCACCCCCTGGGACTTGAGGGACAAGAGAAAATTAACACATACACACTTTTGCTGCTGCCGCACCATGGGTAATAAAGTACTTTGTCCCCAACCCAGGAATCCCCCGTCTCCGACCAGCATCTGGGAAACTGTGACGGTCTCACTCGTAAATTGGGAAGTAGGGTAAAATCCCAGACTCTTCTCACTGCTGTTTTCTAAGACAACCCCTCCTGTGGTTTTCACAGGTGTTTGTGTTATTCCTAGAGGACACGCAAAGTTCCTGCGTTTCCTGTTTGTTGTTTTAGTCATTATTGGAGCCAATTGAAGCTGGAGTGGGGGTTCAGGCTTTTAGGGATTGACGGCCAGTGTAGGGTGACCATCCAACCTTGTTTGTCCCACATGATCATTTCAGTTATGCCTGCTGCCTGGGCATACCTATTAATAACACTCCTTTTCATTCCCCGAAGTGTCCCCTTTGGATAATAACTCATACAGGCACTCTCATTAGAGGAGATGAGTGACTAATTTAACAACCAACCCAAAGGCTCCAGCCCCCAGATCCCTGCAGCATCCTCCCACCAAAGCAATAGGATACAAGGTAAGGCTTCACGCTCCAGTATAAAAATGCCATGGCTTTGGCAAGCCATGTAACCTCCTTGTGCCTTGATTTCTCTACTTATAAAATGAGGATAATAATAGCCTCTGCCTCATAAAGTTACTGTAAAGATTAAATCAGTTAATAAATGCAAATGTGAAAGGCTTAGGGCAATGCCTAGCTCATAGTAAATAGCATCTGTTATCATCATTTGTCTTCTCATCGTCTTTATCATCGACATCTTCATTTGACTACAAGAGCCATATGACTTCTTTGGCCATTTGTCAGCACACACTGATCATTCACAGAACCAGAAAGAACCCTAAGCGCTAACCTGTGCCATACCCGTGGTTCCAGGCAAGACTGTATTCCTCACATTCTGGGTGGCAGCTCATTTGGCTTCTCATGAGAGCCACAAGAGGTCTCCCAGCAGGAGTCCCATGGAGCCACTCAGTAAATAACTATGAGTAAACAAAAGCCTTCTCCTTCCTATAAATCTGTATCGAGCTCGTAACTGCAAACCCTCACTGTTTAGTATGTACGTGGCGCAGGAGAAGGTGTACACCCATACACTTATATTTTACTAAGGGCTGGACTCCGAGTACAAGAGGAAAGGGGGTGCTATTAATATTTACATGGGGGCTCTGGGCATAAACTAGGGCTGTGTGCAGCTAATCAGATCCCACAGTCGACTGGGAATAACACATACACAGAGGAACAGGACAGGTTGTCTTAGGAGCTATTGGGGCCCTCGGTATCAGGGTCTCTTGGCAGACTTTTTGGGTTGTGGCTGGAGAGCGGGAGTCCCTTTGCTTGTGACGTGCCTTGGCTCTAGCCAAACTGCTGAGGAGCAGGGTCACATTTCAGTGACAAATCCAGCACACCGAGCCTTATTAAGGTCCCTTCCAACTTTGGTGGGTTGGCCAATGGGGGAGTCTCCGATTCTGTGCACTCTATAAAAGCCAGGACGTTTTTATGGCCCTGGGGGACAATAAAGGCTAAAACACCAAAGGTGGCAATATAACAAGTATGCAAAACATCCCGAAGGGTCTTAAATCTCCGAGCAGCATGGCTTGTGTTTGATTGTCTTCGAGTCCTGACAAGTGTAATGATTTGTCCAATAGGCTCTCCACCAGGGCATCAGGGAGGAAGCGTTGAGCGTGTCAGGTATGAAATAGTCCTCTTTTTAAAATGCATGTGTTTCCCTATAAAACCTGAGTTGCCTTGCACACTCCAAGCGAGCGCCTGCAGCCCTCATGAGGAGAGCTGCCGGGATGGATGTGAGTGTTTGTAAAGCAGGGATCTTCAGGTTTCAGGCCCCAGGGCCCCAATCTGCAGAACATGGCCACCATGCAGAACATTTGTCCCTCCTGATCATTGCTGATCAGACTGAGAACTGACCTCCTGTGTACTTCTCACTTGGGTTTCCTTTGACCAGAGGCACCACAGGTTTTTCTTAATCAGGAGAAATAATAAGAAGAATTCAGTTCTACCATTGGTTGTGCCCTTGCTGCACAGGTCCTCTGGGCAGCAGATGCTGAGATGAGAAGGGGACACCAGTGGCATAGCAGGGGCAATGTCTGTAAGAGTTTAGGCAGCAAAAGCCTTTAGACCAGGACATGGATTGAACACCTGGGAAAGGAAATGGGGGAGGAAGCAGGTTTGGCAGGGAGTGACCCCAACAGCAATGCAGAAGTGACAGCCAGCCCAGCCAACCCAAGAGGGAGCTCTGCAGCAAAGATGATCTGTTCCAGGACAACCACATTGGCCAGACGTGGCCAGGTCCTAAGAGCCCCATGTACTCAGTCATTGCCTGGGGCTGCCCAGGAAGGACGTGATCTCAGGTCAGAGGCTGAGACAGATCCTGGAGGGGCTGCTGTTGGAGGCCTAACACCTCTATGGCTGCTACTGTATTATTCTACCTGCTGTCTCACTGACTGTCTAACTGAGGTCCAGGGAGAACCTCACCCAAGTATACATAGCCAGTATGCTGTGGGGCAGAACACAGACCTGCTTTCAGACAGACTTGCTTTCAAAGCTCCGCCCTCTTAGAACCATCCAGGAAGACAGCAAGTAGGAGGAGGAGACTGAATCTCATGGGATCCCAGAAGGATGGGCAGGACAGGGGCCCCTGGGGATAAACACCCCAGGAGGAGGGGACTGTACAGTCTCCCACACAGTCATCACTCCTGGGAGAGTGAGAGATGGCTTTCAGCACCTCTGTCTGGTGTTGGAGCCTGACTTATTAGCCACCACTCAAGCCTGACACATGTTGGTGCCTCATGTTGGTGATGCATGTAGGTGCCTCAAGCCTGACGGGGCGTTGGGGGGGCTACTCAGTAACCTCATCCGAAACACCAAGTGGAGAGTGTGTGGGGCTCAGCCAGGCCATCCTGAGAGAAGTTCAAGCTCTGGCACCCTCCAGAGTCCATCACATAACTTCTCTCAGCCTCCCCGTCCCCTCTATCCACTCATTTAGGAACCACACTCCACAGAGGGGGCCCCCATCATCTTCTGTTCCAGGAATGGTGCTGGGGGCCGCAGACACCCCCTGGGAGAACACAGAGCCTATGTTCCTGAGAGATAGTTTCAGGCTGGTGTGAGGAGTGCTCTGGGGTTGGGGGCGTGCACAGACTGAAAGGCAGGGTAGCTATTCCAACCTTTACAACTTCCTGTCAAGGGTCTGCCATGCCCACACACAGGGACACTTGGTCAGCAGGCAGCTAGCAGTAGACGCAGAAGGGCTATGAATGAAGGGTCCAAGACCAGCTTCCTCCCAGTTCCATGTTTCTGAACATGACACCTTACACGGTGCCTGCCCTCACCTGGAACTTCTGGACACCCCAGTTTGGCTCTGACTCAACCCCTGGCATAGAGCCTGTATTCCGTTCTCTCCTCCAGCCTCCCAGAGCTGCTGGAGCAGTTGAGAGCCTCACCGTAGAAGCACTGCGAAACCATCGCCGTCGAAGCCCAGGACAGACCCTTCCAGACCCGGAGGTCTACACACCACACGAGTCCAGCTCATATCCTGCACATTCAGATGGAAAACACATGGACAGGGCACAGGGGTCTCTCTAGCTGAACTGAAATGAATTGGATTGTGCCTTTCTCAGGCTCTGGAATGTGCAGTCATCAGAACCCAATGTCCATTCTTGAGCTGCTCTCAGGGAACTTACACAGACACCAAGGAGGGCGGCATCTAACCCCAGACCCAGGTCTTCAACAGGGGAGCAGAGGGATGGAAAGAGTGTCAGCTTGGCATTCTTCCCATCCCAGCTCAGCCACTTCCTGGGGGGTCTTGGACGGACCACTTAGTCTATGCAAGCTTCAGGATTCCCTAATAAGGCTAATCATGTTTTCCAAATTAAAAAGCTAATGTACAGAAAGCTCTCCATTGCCTTGAATCACCAGATTATTCCAAGGTTGAGTGAGGAATAAATACAAAATGTTTATGTCAGCTCTACTTCCATAAAAAAGGGAAAAGATCATCAGCAATTAAAAAAAACATCAGCAATAAGGAAATCATCAGCAATAAAAAAATAACAAAATTCTTTTATTAAAAATTTTTAATAAAAAAATATGTTAGGTACAAAACAAATCATGCTTGTTGAAAATAGAATTATTTACTATTTGCCAATGACTCTTCATAAATAACCCCACAGAATGATTTCTATTTTATTAAAACATTTACAAACCCGTTATTTGATCTTTCGACCTGATCAAGGAAACATTCTGTAATTCCATTTTACAGAGCTGTAAACTGAGATTTAAGTGGCCAGCCGCCAGCTGCCTTGCTCAGGGTCCCACTGCCCCACAGACAAGAGACGGACCCTTTCTCCTGATCTTTCGTCCCACATACCTGGCCTGTTTCCCTGTGTCCTCCTGACCCCCATCTCTCCATTACACAGCTCTGTGAATTCCAGAAGACCAGAAATTCCATTTCCTATTGTGTTTGGAAACTTGAAGAACAGGTCATTAAAGGGACAGGCCTCTGCTCATACCTAGGCCAGACTAAGAGGAGGAACCGGTTCCTGTCACTGAGCCAGTCTTCCAGATGATGCTCTGAGGGGAGCTTGGCAGCCTCTCAAGCAGCTGGGTCGACTCTCACACACACCCTGAGAAGCGGGCTTAGGAATAAACGCAGTTTACAGAAAAGAGCAGTCCGATGCCGAGAAGGAAAAGGAATGCACCAGGGTGACGTGCCGAGAGCGCTGAGGTTGAAGCCCCAGCCCAGGCACGGACCCCCAGAGAGGCCACATGGAAGCCACGGCTCTCTTCTGACCTCAGTTTGTTGCCTCATGGTTTTCCTTCAGTTTACTCAGAGACCAACCACAGGGCCAGCCCCTCACAATATCCACGAGCTTGGCCTCTTACAGAGCTCTGGTCCCCAGTGGCTCTCGCATTCTAAGGTTACTGGTGACCTTCTTAGAACCTGGAAGACACAGAGCCCAAGTGAGTATTTGGGTCCCCTCTGGGGCCTTTCTGCCACCCGAATACAAGGTACCAATGCAGGGGTCATCGGCCAGTCTCCTGCTCCTCACGCAGTGCAGGGAAGAAGCCTGATTATGGTGCATACCTAGAATCTGAAGGTGAGGCTATAAATGGATTCTGGACAGGAAGGGGTAGGAGTGGGGGTGAGGGGCCAACAGGCCCGAAAGTGTAACATCTCCACCACAACGAGGCTGGGATTCTTGCCTTTCAGTAGGCCCAGATCCTCTGGGACACAGCTGGCTTCCTGGGGCTGGGGGGGTTGGAGTGGAGGGGGTGTGGAGTAGGGCTTCTAGAGAATGCTGAAGTTCAGCTGTGCAGTGGGTATCCCCTCTCCACCTACCTCCAGTCTCTGCATACCCTCAGTCCCCCTCCTGTCCGCCCAGACTAGGACCTCCTGCGCAGTGCCCACAGAGCCATGCCTAAAGACCTTGCCAGAGAAGCGGGACAGTTAGGACCCTCCCTACCCAAATGTCACTTCATTCACACCAAAGGTCTTGACCGCTCAGAGACTCTTAATAAAGGCAAATCAGGATTTCTCCACAGTTTCTTCAGAAACTGACCACTCAGGGGGAACCCAAGGGCTGACCCTCCCAAGCCCACAGACCCCTATAATTTACAAAGCGCTGGTTATTGATATTTCCATTCATAAAAGAGTCAACTAGAGCTTGCTGGCCCCAGAATTCATGCTCTTACTCATGCCTCTGTATTGTCTTCTGTCTCAGACACTGTCCAGTAAGGAGACAGAAACATGACATGAATGAGGACAGAGTAATATAAAAAATTATTAACTGTTAACAGGGAGAGCAGGAAGGAGAGACCTGTTTCATGTTCTGAGTTCTATCTACTGTATAATGTACAATGCTGCAGAGACAAACAAGCTTGCATATTTTTCAAACCCTAGGTACCGTGCTGAGGTGTTGGAAATTCGGCAGGGAACAATATAGACCTAGCTCCTGCCTTCACAGAGTTCAGAGTGTAGGAAAAATGCCTCATATCATATAGGGAAACATTGAGAAATACCAGCTTAGACTATTAAACTAAGTGGGACCCATTAAAATCACCTGGAATTCGTGCAAAAAGGGGGCTGGCATATCTGAATCCCACCCCAAGCCCAGTAAGTCAGAATCTTGGTATATGCTCAGGGAACACCTGGCACAAACACCTTAGTCTTACTGAGCTGATTAGGGGACAGGGTTCCCAAGCAAAGCCTTGTAAAAGACGAATACTAGAAGAGCTCACCATTATTGCATGCTAACCAGACGCAGGACACGGTACTCAGCATTCCATACGTGTTATTTTATCTGGCAACCTGTTGCCATTACATTTGCTAATCAGGTCAACCTTCTGAATTATTATTATCCTCCCAGTTTGTTAATGATTGAAATGAAGCAGAGAGAAGTAGTCTGCCCAAGTTCGCAGTAACAGAACTTTTAGCCAGTGTATTATACAGCTGTCTATTCTGGTCCCTGAAGTCAATGGGAATTTTCCCAAAACAATGCTATCTTCTCTCTACCCTTCTGCTCCTTGTGCAGCTCTTCCTCTGACTGACTGACGGAACAGTACATGCAAAGGCCCAGAGGAAAGAAAGAGCACAGATCGTTCAAGGTGGCTGAGGAACAAAGAATGCTAATTAATGAAGCTAGATCATAAATGCTTAAAATAAAAGCAGGTCACAAAATCTAGACCCAACAGGCTACTGTTTTGACCCACAGTCTAGTCCTCTTGGCCCCCTAGAAATGTGCTTGTCCATTCCCTATACTGAATGTTCCCATCCTTGCTTAATACCATAGCCATGACATAAAGACACCTAAGAACCCAAAGTCAGGAAATTGGCAAAGGTCACCTTCCAAACACTTCAAGCTCCCCCGACCCTAGGGACCCCCCAGCTCACAGCTACTGCTGCTCCCCAACCCTCTTCCACACCCCCACTCTGCCTGGGTATACCTTTTAGACAACAGCCTGTGACCTAGTCCTAGCTTCCTACATTTCCCTTCTGCATCCTTCTTCAAATCACAGAGCAATTGATATGATTCATGATTCCCAAAGGTGCTTAGAAATCATCAATGGGGAGGGGGGTGGGGGCAGCACCTGTGTGGCTCAGTCAGTAGGGCATCTGACTCGTGATTTTGGCTCAGGTCATGATCTCAGGGTTGTGGGATGAAGCCCCCGGTCTGGCTCCAGGCTCAGTGGGGAGTCTGATGAGATTCTCTCTCTCTCTCTCTCCCTCTGCCTCTCCCCCTGCTCTCTCTCTCAAAATAAATAAATAAATAAATAATCTTAAAAAAAAAAAAAAAAAAGAAATCATCAACTGGAACCCCAGGGTTTATATGGGAAACTGAGGCCACAGGTGGCAGCTATGTGACGAAGATTATGCAACCACCTCTGCAGGCCTTTGAAAAATATTTCAACCCTTTTCCACCACACTCATTCATTCCTTCATTCATTCAATACCCACTTATGAAGACACAGGCACTGCTGTTCACAATTAGAAGCTAGCTAGAAGCCATCACCTAACAGCCCAAAGGTATAATTCTTTTGATCCACTAGAATATTTTTTTTTATCCACTAGAATATTTTTTTAATTATTTATTTTTTTAATTTCTTTTCAGCGCTCCAGAATTCATTGTTTATGTACCACATCCAGTGCTCGATGCAATACGTGCCCTCTAATACCCACCACCAGGCTCACCCAACCTCCCAGCCTCCGCCTTTCCAAAACCCTCAGGTTGTTTTTCAGAGTCCACGGTCTCTCATGGATTGTTTCCCCCTCCAGTTTCCCCCAACTCCTTTCTCCTCTCCATCTCCCAATGTCCTCTGTGTTATTTCTTATGCTCCACAAATAAGTGAAACCATATGATAATTGACTCTTTCTGCTTGACTTATTTCACTCAGCCTAATCTCTTCCAGTCCCATCCATGTTGCTACAAAAGTTGGGTATTCATCCTTTCTGATGGAGGCATAATACTCCATAGTGTATATGGACCACATCTTCCTTATCCATTCATCCGTTGAAGGGCATCTTGGTTCTTTCCACAGTTTGGCGACTGTGGCCATTGCTGCTATAAACATAGGGGTACAGATGGCCCTTCTTTTCACTACATCTGTATCTTTGGGGTAAGTACCCAGTAGTGCAATTGCAGGGTCATAGGGAAGCTCTATTTTTAATTTCTTAAGGAATCTCCACACTGTTCTCCAAAGTGGGTGTACCAACTTGCATTCCCACCAACAATGTAAGAGGGTTCCCCTTTCTCCACATCCTCTCCAACACACATTGTTTACTGTCTTGTTAATTTTGGCCATTCTAATTGGTGTAAGGTGATATCTCAATGTAGTTTTGATTTGAATCTCCCTGATGGCTAGTGATAATGAACATTTTTTCATGTGTCTATTAGCCATTTGTATGACTTCATTGGAGAAGTGTCTGTTCATGTCTTCTGCCCATTTTTTGACATGATTATCTGTTTTGTGTATGTTGAGTTTGAGGAGATCTTTATAGATCCTGGATATCAGCCCTTTGTATTGTCATTTGTGAATATCTTCTCCCATTCCGTGGGTTGCCTCTTTGTTTTGTTGACTGTTTTCTTTGCTGTGCAGAAGCTTTTGATCTTGATGAAGTACCAAAAATTCATTTTTGCTTTTGTTTCCTTTGCCTGTGGGGACATATCTTGAAAGAAGTTGCTGTGGCCGATGTCGAAGAGGTTACTGCCTATGTTCTCCTCTAGGATTCTGATGGATTCCTGGCTCACATCGAGGTCGTTTATCCATTTCAAGTTTATCTTTGTGTACGGTGTAAGAGAATGGTCACGTTTCATTCTTCTACATGTAGCTGTCCAATTTTCCCAGCACCATTTATTGAAGAGACTGTCTTTTTTCCACTGTATATTTTCCCCTGCTTTTTCAAAGATTATTTGGCCATAGAGTTGAGGGTCCATATCTGGGCTCTCTACTCTGTTCCACTGGTCTCTGTGTCGGTTTTTATGCCAGTACCATGCTGTCATGGTGATCACAGCTTTGTAGTAAAGCTTGAAATCAGGCAACGTGATGCCCCCAGTTTTGTTTTTCTTTTTCAACATTTCCTTAGCAATTCAGGGTCTCTTCTGATTCCATACACATTTTAGGATTGTTTGCTCCAGCTCTTTGAAAAATGCCGGTGGAATTTTGAACGGAATGGCATTAAAAGTATAGATTGCTCTGGGCAGTATAGACTTTTTAACAATGTTTATTCTTCCAATCCATGAGCACGGAATGGTCTTCCATCTTTTTGTGTCTTCTTCAATTTATTTCATGAGTGTTCTGTAGTTCCTCGAGTACAGATCCTTTACCTCAAATTCTCCAAGAAAATTTTCCCAATCTGGTGAATGGAACCAGCGTTCATGTCCTAGAGGCAGAAAGGTCTCCCCACAAGATCACTAGAATATTTTTAATTTTAAAATTAATGGACATTTAAAATCAGCTTTTCATAAATATACGGGTATTTATGAAATAGCCAGATGTTTGTCTCCTTCTAATCAGACCTGGCCACACTTCCCGAGTCTGAAAACTTTTTGTACTGGGGCCCAGTCCTCAGCCTCATGCCCAGTCCTGCCCTGCGATTCTCTCCCATCTTCCCTACACCTACTCCAGTGTCCTGGGAACCTTACCCAGGCGCTCTTAGGTGATTTTTACATATGCTTATTCCCTCTGTAATAGCACTTCCTACACCTAAATGTGCATGAGTTGCCTGTGAAAATCCTGATTCTGATTCTGTATGTCTGGGATGGAACCTGAGATTCTGTCTTTCTAACAAGCTGACAGGTGATACTGGGGCTGCTGGTCTGGTCCAGGAGTTCCCAAGAATACCTAGCTTTCTTAAATGGTTTTTACATAGGCCCAGGACACATTTTCCTCCTCCTGTTTGCCTGTCTCACTTCAACCTCTCTTTCTGGACAAAGTGTAGCTATACCCTCCTACAAGAAGCCTTCCCTGACTGCCCAGGGTAACTTAAACCTGGTCCTCAACTCTCAAACCCCTTTGTGCTTTCCTGTGTCCCAAGGAAATAAGTGAATGTGACCAGCATGAGGTATTCCCTGCCGAGTAGCTGAGGACAAGGAGTCTGCTTCTGGGGCTTTCTTATCCCTGGTGCCGTTCAGACTTCTGTTTAAATAGTGAAATCTGTCCTCTCGTTCATTAATCTAGCTCAGTGGGTGGAGAAGTACCTGAGATCTGCAGCAGAACTGGATTCAAATCCTTACTCACCAGGTGGGAAGGACACTTTACACAGGCTGACTCAGCTCTCTGCATGGATTCCTTTTTTTTTTTTTTTTTCCAATTTTTTATTTATTTTCAGCGTAACAGTATTCATTGTTTTTTCACCACACCCAGTGCTCCATGCAATCTGTGCCCTCCCTAATACCCACCACCTGGTTCCCCCACCCTCCCACCCCGCCCCTTCAAAACCCTCAGGTTGTTTTTCAGAGTCCATAGTCTCTCATGGTTCACCTCCCCTTCCAATTTCCCTCAACTCTCTTCTCCTCTCCATCTACCCTTGTCCTCTATATTATTTGTTATGCTCCACCAATAAGTGAAACCATATGATACTTGACTTTCTCTGTTTGACTTATTTCACTCAGCATAATCTCTTCCAGTCCTGTCCATGTTGCTACAAAAGTTGGGTATTCGTCCTTTCTGATGGAGGCATAATACTCCATAGTGTATATGGACCACATCTTCCTTATCCATTCATCCGTTGGAGGGCATCTTGGTTCTTTCCACAGTTTGGCGACCGTGGCCATTGCTGCTATAAACATTGGGGTACAGATGGCCCTTCTTTTCACTACATCTGTATCTTTGGGGTAAATACCCAGCAGTGCAATTGCAGGGTCATAGGGAAGCTCTATTTTTAATTTCCTGAGGAATCTCCACACTGTTCTCCAAAGTGGCTGCACCAGTTTGCATTCCCACCAACAGTGTAAGAGGGTTCCCCTTTCTCCACATCCTCTCCAACACACGTTGTTTCCTGTCTTGCTAATTTTGGCCATTCTAACTGGTGTAAGGTGGTATCTCAATGTGGTTTTGATTTGAATCTCCCTGATGGCTAGTGATGATGAACATTTTTTCATGTGTCTGGTAGCCATTTGTATGTCTTCATTGGAGAAGTGTCTGTTCATATCTTCTGCCCATTTTTTAATATGATTATCTGTTTTGTGTGTAGGATTCATCCCTGGGTTACAAGGATGGTTCAACATTCGCAAATCAATCAATGTGATAGAACAAATCAATAAGAGAAGAGAGAAGAACCACATGATCCTCTCCATTGATGCAGAAAAAGCTTTTGACAAAATCCAGCATCCGTTCCTGATTAAAACGCTTCAAAGTATAGGGATAGAGAGAACATTCCTGAACTTCATCAAATCTATCTATGAAAAACCCACAGCAAATATCATCCTCAATGCATGGATTCCTTTTATCAGTAAAATGAGTACACAAATACGTGCTTCTCAGATTTCCTCTAAGTATGAAATTAAATCACACATCTAGCCCAGTGCCTGGCGCACAGCTCACCTCCTTGCCTGGGTGCCTCAAGGCTGGGACAATCAGCCTTTGCTCCAAGAAGCAAAGGCTGATTGGAGCAGACCTTAGAGCAGACATATTTGAGTGATTTTGGATTTACACAGCCTTCCCAGGGACGCCTACAGCCCAGGGGCCCATCGTGTATCTGCTCTTCTGGTCACGGACAGGACCCGTACCATGAGGGAGAGGCTGCCACCTTGGGGCAGTGGGAGCAAGACCAGTGTGGTCTTAGGCCTGGTCATTTCCAATTGTCAAATTTGGGGTTTCAGCTGTACCTCTCAGCCTCTTTCCCACTGGTGATAGAGAGCCTTCCCTCTTGTCTTTCTCTCCTCCTTACCTCTCCCTGCATCATTCCCTGCCACCATCCATATGCTAAGCTAATTTTGACTTAGGTAACCTTGACTTAGGTAACAAGGTGTTCCAGAAAGGGTAACCCTTCTAGAAAGGGTAATGGTCAGGGATCCAGAAAGTCAGGGATCCAATTCTGTCTCTGCCACTGACAGTCTGTCTGCCCTTAACTTTTCCAGGCCTGGTGTACTCGTTATCAAGGGCCGCATAACAAAACACCCCCAAATTTAGCAGCTTCAAAACAAGTAACATTTATTACATCACCTAGATTCTGAACATTGGAAATCCAGAAGCAGTGGATCTGGTGGTTCCTGCCCAGGGTCTCTCACAAGGCTGCGATCACCTGGAGGTTGGCCCACAGCTGGAGGACCTGCTTTCATTATGACTCACTCACGTGACTTTTGACAGAAGCCTCAGTTCCCGTCCACATCAGTGTCATGACGTGACAGCTGGTTTTCACCAGAACAAGGAATCTAAGAAAGAGCAAGTAAAACCCCCACAAAAACCAGTCTTTGATAACCTCCTGTCAGAAGTGATATACCATCACCTCCGCCATATGCTTTTCACCAACCACGTACCTGGGCCACCCCCAGGACAGTGTGGGAAGGGAGTAAGTTGTGACTACCAGGAGGCAGGATCACTGAGGGCCATCTTGGAGCCTGGCTAGCTGATATGGGCTGAATTCAGTACCCCCTAAAATTCATATGTCCACGTCCTAATCCCCAGTACCTCAGAATGTAGATATATTTGGAGATAGGCCTTTAAATAGGTTTTAAGGTAGAATGAGGTCATGACAGTAGGCCATAATCCAGTATGACTGGTGTCCTAATAAGAAGAGGACATTTGGATACAGATGGTTGTAGCGGAAAGATCAGGTAAAGACACAGGGAGAAGCCTACCATCTTTAAGCTAAGGAGAGAGGTCTCAGAAAAAACCAACCCTCTCTACCTCAGACTTCCAGGCTCCAAACCCACCCAGTCTGTGGCACTTTGTATGGAAGCCTAAGCAAACGCCTACATTTCCATCCCCAGTGTTGTCCGTGCTAAGCGGAGATGACCATGCTTCCCTCCCCCAGGACTGCTGTCACATTGACATCTGAGCCAAGTGCCCAGCACAGCACCTGGCCCAGTCTAGACCCTCCATGATGGTAGCCTATCCTCCCTCCCCTCAGCCGTAGACGGGGTGGGATTCCATGTCCTTGGGGGTCCCTGCAGGGTGTAGGGCTCGATTCTTCCCAGGAGGAACAGTGATCCTGCCTAAAAGCCCTTCTGGAACTCAGCTTTGGAAATGCGAAAGAGGTGGTGGTAGGCCAAAGAAAGCTTTACCTTTCAGGGCCACCAGTACCCAGAGACAGATCACAGCATGGGAAGGTTTAGAGCCCCTTTTATCCACCAGGGCAGAAAGGGAACAGAATCACCTCTCAAGCTGCTGCCCTTTGTCCAAGACTTGGCCAACACGGTCACTTTCCCTCTTCTCAACATGTAGAGCTGGGGATGGTCGGTGCCATCTCACGGACAAAGCTCAGGCATGTCTGATAACCGTGCAAGGTCACACAGCTATGGCAAGGTCAAGTGGGACTGTGAGCCCAGGTCTGCCTGCTCCAGAGCCCCTGGGCCTTGTCCTCCTGCCCTGCTGCCTCACAGTAGTCCTGCCTTCCAGGACTTACAACCTTGTTCTCCCCTGTGTCCCTGCACAGTTTTCAACACAGAGGAGCTGCTCAATTCCTCTTTGTTGTATAAATGAAAGAATGGGTGAAAGAAAAGTGTAGTGAAGAAAGGAAACTGTATAGGACATAGCAAGCCGGTGGGTGTGGGGAAAGGGACATTTCGCCCAAGTCCCACTTCTTCCAGGAAGCCCTCCCTGACCACCCTGCTCACAGAGAGCTGCCTTGTGTGTGCCCCTCTGGGGGTACTTAATTGAGGCTGTCAGCTAGAGCTGTCAGAATTCAGGGGGCAGGGAGGCAGGTCGGGCTGGCAGGTTGAGGGCCCAGAAATTGTACATTCAGGCCCTGGGAGCACTTCACATGGAGGAGGCATGTGCCTGCAGTTCACTTAGCCTTCCCGCTCTACACAGAAAGATTCTTAACCTTTCTAGGCTGTTTCCATAGGCAGAGAGCGAAGGTACTTGCCTAGAGTCACAACCACAAGTACATGCCAGCGCTAGAATTCAAGCCCAGGGCTGGGGGATGCCTGGGCTCTTCCCTAGGGCCATAGGGCCCTCACAGGGCAGGCTGCCAGGGCCAGAAGGCCAAGCATGGCACCTGAAGGTCAAGGCCACAGGGAAAAGGGGTAGGCCTTTTCTTGAGGGCACTAGGGAGCTATTGAAAGGTAGAAAGCTATGGGAGCGGTATGGACGGTTGAGTGTTTGGGGAAGAACATTGTAGCAGGAACAGGGAAGTACTGGGAGGGGAACTAGATCATTGGTTCTCAGAGTAGGGTTCCCAAATCAGCAGCAGCAGCTTCAGCAGGGAGCTTGTGAGAAACAGTCCCCAACTCTCGCCACCCCCCACTGAGAAACTCTGGGGATGGGGCTCGTCCCCTGCTGCAGGGGATTCTGATGTCCCCTAAGATTTGAGAACAGAGGTCACACAGCCAGCCCGAATTTTATTTAAAGACTTTAGAGAATGGTAGGAGCATAAACCAGAGCAACACTAATATTAAATTCCTAGCTTCTGTGTCTTATCTAATCACCATTGTTTAAATCGTGAATTATTGGTAACAACAACCATGCAGGTATAAAGGATGATACCATTTTCAGATGTACATATTGAGGATCAGAGAGGTTAAGAAACAGTCTAGGATGACCTCGAAATTTCTCACCCAAACAGGGCACCCTTGAAAGGAAAGGGAGGTTGCGACGATCATTACACCAGGTCACCAGCCGGAGTGGGGACTGTCCAAGGCAAACTTGGATGAATGGTCTCCATGTCTAAAAGCTGAGGCAGCCAGTGTCCAAACCCAGGGCCACACAGACTTCCCAGTCTGTCACTGAGAATCCTCCCTTTCTCAGCCTGCGGACAGTAGGAGGCCTGGGGACACACACTTCTGAGTGCCGCCTACCACGGTTTCTCTGGGACACGGGAAGGAGGGATGTGGTTCTTGTCCATCTGCTCCTTGTTAAGGGCTGGGCAACCTGACCTTCTTGTGTCTTTAGTCCGAAACATAGGCAATGTGTCAGTTTTCCTGGGAGATACTGTAAAGGTCATGTGAGGAGCATGTGAGACTTCCCCAGACCCTTCTGGAACAGTCCTCTGGCAGCCAGCAGCCGGCAGCCTCTTTGGGCTCTGATGGGCCACAGCCACACTCTTAGGCTGTGATGGGCTCTGCATCACGCCACTGCCACCCTGAGCGCTCCACGGTTTGCGAAAGGTTTTGGCCTCTGCTGCTCAGTGCTGGTCCCTGCAGGCCCACACCTGCCCCACTGGAGGGGTTGCGGTTTCCGACATGGCCAGCAAAGGATCCCAGACACAGGGGAGCACAACCACCTCCATGAATGTCTCCAGCTAGTTTCCCTCCCCTCCCAGGTCCAGCTGGGGCCTGACCGGTCCCATTGGCCTTTCTTTTGCAATCGTCCACTCTACCGTTGATTTGGAAGTAGAAAAACATGGCAATTTGCTTGGAAGACAGTTAAATCTGAATTCACATAATCTTTCCTTCCTTGTTCAAGAGGAGAAAAAAAGGAGGCTCTGATCTTTAATGGCTAGTTTAAATCTATTATTATATGATCTCTAGTTTATGGAGGTGCAAGGATGGAAAAACTGTCCAGTCCAGATTCTCCTAACCGCAGGGTCACTATCGGGGCGGGGGGATGGGGGGTGGTGGCAGTGGCATCTTGCAGCTGCCGTGGGTCAGGCTCCAGATGGGCACAGGACTTTTGTCATGTCCCCTCCTGCCAGATGAGAAACCCCAAGTAAACAGGGGTCAAGGACATCCTTGAGGCCACCCATCTGTTGAGGGGTGTGGCCACGATTCAAGCCCATCAGATCCCAGAGCCGGGGTGCACAGAGGGCCGTGTACATACAGCCAGTTCAACTCCATGCCTTGAGTCTTGTAAACCTTCCTCCCATGCCAACTCCTGCACAGCGGACAGAAGAAAACTAGAGATTTCTCCACACCTTTGCTTTCTCCTAATCCCCCAAACCTCCAGCACCTGCTCTCTCTTCCTCCTTCTCAACTGACAGCCTTTCTTGCCCACGCCTATGTGCTCTGCCACCCCGTCTGTCATAGCAAATGTCTTCCCTGGGCTATGGAGACCAGTGTTTCCCAGGGGTGCCCAGACCCTCACCCTCCCACTCCCCAAGGAACTTGAGGGACTGTCTCCTTTCCCTCTGACATTATCAAATCTCTCCCTTGTCTTTTCCAATAACATGCTAACCTTGCTGTCTCCTTCCCCCTTTACCAAGCCCTGACTTGACCCTTCATGATCCTCCAGCCACCGTCCCCTTCCTCCATTCCCTTTATGAAAAGGAGCTTCGGTATCTTCCTCACCTCAGTGTCCTCCCATCAGTTTCACCTGGACCCTCTCCAGGCACATCTCCATCCCCCGTCCCATGGAAATAACTTTGTCAAGATCCTCAATGACCTGCATGCTAGTAAACCCAGTGATGGGGCACCTTGACCTAACAGCAATGCTTCACACTTAATTAGTCCTTCCTCTTTGATGTTCTTTCTTACCTTGTCTTCCAACACTCTCTGGATTTCCCCACCCATCTCACTGATGGCTTATTCTCTTCTCCCTTCCTCCTGAATTGGGGGGGGGGGGGCTACAGAGCTCCATTCTCAGTGTTCTTCCCATCTTTTCTCTTGATAGATGATATAGACAGATAATAGATAGATACTTGTTCATGTCATATCATCCAGTGTCATGGTTTTACAGACCACACCCTGACAAGTCCTAACTATTCATCCTTAACCCAGACTTCTCTGCCAATCCATCTCACATATCTGTCTACTCAGCATCTCTCTAAGATGCCTAATAGATATTTCAAACTCAGCATCTCCAAGTATGAACTCCCAATCTTCTTCCCACTTTTCTTCATCTCCGTTAGAACAACTCAGCCCTGCCAGTCTGACAGGCCAGTTGCTCATACTCGCTCTGCCTTCCCTCTTGGCCTCCTATTCCACATCCAATCCAGCAGGAGACTGCACTGGGTTTACCTTCAAAGCGTATGGAGCTCCTGACCACTCGCCAACCCCTCTGCTGCCACCCACTCTGAGGGGTCAGCGTCTCTAGCCTGGGTTTATGCAACACCCTTCTAGTTGGTCTCCCTGTTGCCAGGCTTGAACCTATGATCCAACCACAGATGAGCTACCAGAATGACCCATTTAGTAAATAAGATGGGGAAAAGCTCGTTCTCTATCCAGAATGTCCATGAGCTCCTCATTCTGCTTTAACCATGGGCCACAGTCCCAATAGTCCTATGTCCTGTCACCCTCTGAGCTCACCACCTGCCGCTCTCCTGGGTCCCTCTGCTCCAGCCACACAGACCTCCAGCCATATTTGCCATTCTCTGCCTCAAGTTTTTGCAAGATATATCCATGGCTTTTACCTTCAAGACTCTAGTCAAACATTAACTTGTCTTGCGGCACCTGGGTGGTTCAGTCAGTTAAGTGTCTGACTCCTGATTTTGGCTCAGGTCATGATCTCAGGGTGATGAGATCAAGCCCCACACCTGACTCTGAGCTCAACACAAGTGTGCTTGGGATTCTCTCTATACCTCTCCCTCCGCCCCTCCCCCTGCACACACATGCTCATGCTCTCTCTCTCTCTCTCAAATAAATAAATAAATAAACTCTTTTTTTTTTTTCCTAATGTTAACTTCTCTTTACAATGTTAATGATTCTACCCCAGCATTCTCAATCCCACCAACTGGCTCTATTTTTCTTACAGCATCTGTCATTTTATTTTTTTTTTTACGTTTTTATTGTATTAACATTTCATGAATTATTTATTTCAGGGGTACAGGTCTGTGATCCATCAGTCATATACAATTCACAATGCTCACCATAGCACATACCATCCCCAATGTCCATCATCCAGCCACCCCATCCCTCCCACCCCCCTCCACTCCAGCAACCCTCAGTTTGTTTCCTGAGATCATAAAGATTTTATTTATTTATCTGAGAGCACAGAGTAAAAGCAAAATGGAGAAGCATGCTCCCCACTGAGCAAGGAGCCTGACGCAGAACTCGATCCTAGGACCCTGGGATCACGACCTGAGCCAAAGACAGATGCTTAACTGACTGAGCCACCCAGGCACCCCAACACCTGTCATTTTAGAACATAATCAGTACCTTCATGTTTACACGTACAGTCTGCTATCGTATCCCATGATGATGTAGGTTCCAAGAGGGCAGAGGTATTTGCAATTTTGTTCACCGACATAGCCCAGACACCTAGACCCATGCCTGGTGCACAAGCACTTAAGAAATACTTGAATAAATGAGCTAGCGAATGAATGACTGACTGAGAGAGGAATGTCCCTGCCCTGAAGGATTTTGCAGCCTTCTGAGAGGCTCGGGGCCAGGTACCACACACACTGGTGTTTGACCCTGAATCGCTTACCTCACTGTCCCATTTGTTGCTTCGGACTCCTGCTTATCAATGCCTCCACCACTCCCCTGCAGGGCTGCACCTGAGAATTGTCATTTCTTGGATTTGCAAGATCTTCATCAATAATCCCCATCATTTCCATTTCTTGAGCAATCATGAAGTATCACATAAGGTATTTCAAGTATCTTATCTCTCATCTTCAAGGCAACGCTGAAAGGGAGTTTCCTCATCTGTAAATGGAGATAATGTGAAAGGTTTAATGTGAGCTTGCTCACATTCACAAATTAGAAAATGACAGAGCTGTGACCTGAAGCCAGATTCACCACCTCTAAAGCCTGTGTTCTTTTCACACCCACTTCCCGAAGACGGAAGGAGTGGTGGCCAAAGAGCTTCCAACTTCCTTTCCTGCTTCTCTCCCATTTTCCTTCCACATCTTGCACCTGGAGCTGCACACAGGGAGTCCCAACCCTGGCTTCACCACTTACCAGCTGCGGAACCCTGGGCTAATTACCTACTTCCCCTACTCCTCATTTCCCTCCTCTGTAAAATGTCAATAATAACAGCACCTCCTTCACGAGGTTGTGTCTGGATTAAATTAGTTAGCACCTGTACAGCACTTAAAATAGGTCCTGGAATGTGGCAAGTGATTAATAAATGTAGATGTTGTTATTTGTTGTTGTTACTGTTATTCAGCCTAGATCATGAGCTTGGTCACATGGGCAAAGAAAAATGGACCATAAAGCACCTGAAGGAGAGATTCCAAAATATTAAAACTAGTTGTCTAGTTTGTCTAGATTACAGATGATTTTTTTAATCTTCTTTATAATTTTCTGCATATATATATGAGAGATTGAGATTTTAAGGACTTGGCTCACAAAATTATGACAGCTGGCAATTCCAAAGTCTTCAGGGGAGGCCAGCAGGCAGGACCCAGAGAAGATATACCATTTCAGCTTAAATATAAAAACAGTCTGGAGGCAGAATTCCCTCTCCATGGTGGGGAGATCAACCTGCTTTTTCTTGGGGCCTTCAACTGATTCTGTAAGACCCACCCACATTATGGAGGACAATCTGCTTTACTCAAAGCCCACTGATTTAAAAGTTAATCTCATCAAAAAACCACCTTCACAGCAACATTCAGGCCTGCCTTTGACCACACATCTGGGCACAGCCCAACCAAATTGATGCATGCCATTAACCCAACACCTCCCACAGGGGCTGTAGTAATGAAGGTCATTAGGCATAGGGAAGACTCACCAGCTGCGAAAATCACCTAAATATGGGGGACTGCTTGAAAAATGCCAGAAGTCACTTTTCATTTGTTCTTATGATGACACCAAAGTAGGGGAAGGCAAAAAGGCCCAGACCTGGGGAAACCTCCTATCAATCACACTCCCAGTGTGTCCGGCATATTTGCTTTCTTGATAAGCAAAATGTTCTGGACTCCTGATAAATGTTCTTAGCTGTTCGAAGCAGTATGATAAGGAACAAGCTTTTAGTCTTGAGCTGAACCTTAAGCCTTACAATATTCCATAAGCCTAAATCTATATAGATTACTATTGAAGACAGACATTTAGTTGCAAAACAGAATGACCCTAGTCCTTGCAGTAGGTGTGTTCTGAACTTCCTTTTCCCTTGTACAATAGGAACTAATGCAAACCCCTACACCAACTTACCTGATAGTCATTGAGACTCCATGGGACCAGGTGGCTGACTGTACTCTGAACTGTAACATTTCCAAATGCCAGGGATTTTTTAAGTCATTAAGGAACATGTACACCAATAATAACAGCAAAGCATGCCTTTTCCATTATCCCACAGGAAGTGTAATAGTAGGTGACCCAGAGAAAGGATTAAGAAATAAAACTCCAGGCTTTGTATTAAAAGCAGAGGTTACCTGACACGCATACCACCACCCTCCCTCTCGTGCTCATAGCAGACATATCTAATCGATCACAGAGCTCTCTTGGGGTCACAAAGACCAATGTGGTGCCATGTAGACATGGGATGGGAAAAGCTGTTCCTAGACTAGGGAATAAGCTCAGAAAGGAAACTGTAGTTAAGAGTCATATATTTCAAGAAATCCATCTTCTGGCTAGAGAGAGCCACTTACATTTCCTAGTCCCGGGACAGAATGATCCCCCACATCTGGATTGAAGTCTGGGATGGAAGCTAGGGAGCCCCAGAGTACACCTTTGGAAATCCTTCCTGGACCAAGGACAACAGCAATCATTCAATCCATTTCTTGACAGGAAATTTATAGCAATACTGGGCGAGGCTTACAGGTGATGCCATCACCGTCATTGCTAACAAAGGCAACCACCAGCACTGCGCTCATTATCTATCGCTGTGTAACAAATCACCCCAAAATGTCATAGCTTAAAGCAATAAATATTTATCATCTCATGCCATTTCTCAAAGTTGGGAATCTAAGAACAACTTGTCTGGGTGGTCCTGGCAGGGTCTTCCAATGGTTACAGTCAAGGTATTAGCTGGGGCTCTAGTCACATGAAGGATTCACTGAGACTGGAGAGTGGGCTTCCAAGGTAGCTCACTCACAAAGCTGTTGACAGTGTTGTGGGGGGGAGGGGGGGTGGGTCTCAGTTTCTCACCAAATAGACCTCTTCATAGGGCTGCTTGAGTATCCTCACAACATGGTGGCTGGCTTCCTCCAGAACAAGCCATCCAACCCCAGAATCTGTGATGCCTTCTGTGACCTCATTTTGGAAGTTACACAGAGCAGGGGCATCAGGCTGCAACTATTAGAAGGAGGAATGTCAAGGGATTTTGTAGATCTATTTTCAAAACCACCAAAACTATCACGGGAAATGCCTGTGAAGCATAGTAGGGAGTCTTGGCCCCAGGAGAAGGTAAATGTTATGTCAGATAAAACGCTTAACTTTAACTGAATGTGTTAAACATTGTAGAGTATACTTAGCTTAGGCCCCAAGTAAATGGATGTTATATTGTAAGTGTTTAAGCCAGAAAAAAACTTCCCAGTCCTGGATCCAACTTCCTCATTTTACAGATGGGCAAACTGAGACCTGCAGAGGAGTGGTGACTTTCCCAGAAAACCCAGTGAGTCATAGCCCAGCCCTGCCCGGGAGCCTGATTTCTGAACTCCTGGGCAGAATTTTTCCCAGTGTTTCATGCAGGGCTCTTTGTTATGGTGTTTTTTTTCCCCCAAATCAGGTTGAGATGTCCTAAGAAGAAAATGAGCTCCAGAGAGGGTGATCTGGGGGAGGATAGAAACAAAATGAATTGGGGGCACTCTCAGGAACTGCTGAGACCCTGGGTTCCTTCTGGTTCTGAGATGAGCTGACCTTCCTTCCAGGGGGTGACCAAGAGTGAGGCTGGCCAGAAGAAGAGCAGATGGAACAGGCTCAGTGAGTCCTTCCCTGAAGCCAGGGCAGTAAGCATGCCCTGTTGGTGGACACCATTGACCGTGTTGTGAGGTCAGTCCTTCCCAGCAACCTGGCCACAAGGGATCAGCTCAAGTCGAGAGCCTAAAGTGAGACAGAAACAGACCAGGGTAACTGAAATAATATTTTCCATCAAGTTTTCTGGGTTGCCTGTTCTATAGTTTACATATTTCACACATGTTTATGCTCCATAACCATGTGACATTACAGCCCTTTATAGTTCTAACTGCACAAGTTATATAGTTCCCAGGTCTTATCTAAGGTCTGCAGAGAGCTCTGGAACAGTAGTAACAGTGTAGCCATGCTTGCCACTGTTCTAGAGAGATACGATGGCATGAAGGCACGGTGGAGGAGCATGCAGCGCTGGGGCCAGAGCACCTAGATTTAAATCCAGCCTCCACTGTGTACTGTGACTTTGGGAAGCTCACACAACGTCTCTATGCATCTGCATCTATATTGGTAAAATGGAAATAATCACAGTTGCTGGCTCATGAGACTGTTGTGAGAGATGAACAAGTCGACTTCTGGGAAGCAGGACAGGGCTAGGACATCGTGAGGACCCAGTGTGATGATTAGTGTTGCTTTACGTCACATGGTTATATCCTTACGTCACACATCATCTTCTATGCATTGTACAGTTATCTTGCTCAAGATGGCACAGTAATCTGGCTAATTTCCCAAACCCAGGAAGTTGGGCAAGAAGATGTCTGAGGTCCCATCCAAATAATTATCCTATGTGCTTCCAAAGGTTGGGAATAAACTGTAAGTAGATAGACAACATGATTCCATCAAGTTCAGAAAGACCTACGGGGCATAACACAACCACAAAAGGGCCAAAATGAATCCTCAAAACAATCCTAGGAGATTGGTACTACCATTATCCCCATTCTACAGATGAGGAAAGTGGGGCGCACACAGGCTGCCAGGTGACCCAACCAGTAAAAGCTGGGGCCAGCTCCAGACCTGGGCATTCCAGCAACAGAGTCTGCTGGGCTGAGCTGCACCCCCTGCCCCTGGGCATCCTGACAGCTTGCTTGCCCTGACACTGATTAAAATATTGGGTGAGATGAAGTTCTGTATGGAAATCTATTGGCAGCAAAGGGCTTAATTCTCCATTATATACTTGGCCATCTGCATTCATTTACCAGTCTTGGTTGGTGTGGTCTGTATTCTGTGTTCTGTGTTCCAAGCACAGAACTCAGGGATACAGGCATTAAAGACCCAAAACAGCCATATGATATATTTTTCCATGCACTGAATGTACAGCTGGCCCGCCCCTCCCTGAATCTGCCATGTCCCTTCCTGCTTTTGTGCCTTTGCCATGCTCTTCCTTCTGCCTGTACGGTGCTCTGCCCACATTTCCATTTGGAGAATGCTTACTTCTCCTTTGAGGTCCTGCTCACATCACCTCCTCTATGAAGCCTTCTGTGATTTCCCCAGAGTTGCTCTGTCCTTTATGAACCCTCAGATGCTGCACTTTCCAAAACTGTAGGATTTATCAGTATGGACACAGCTCCCTAGAGGAACATGTGGCCCTACTCTCCCTTAACCTTCCAATAATGCATGGCCTGAGGGCAGGAACTGAGTTTCATTCGACTTCAAACTTGCTGTGCCAAGGATAGTATTGGCTCTTGGTAGAGGCTTGATGAGCATGAACAGGCCAATTAAATAAATGAAAGACCCTTTTCTTCAAAGAGTTTCTGTGATTCAATATGATATTTTTCCCAAAAAACTTGTGGTTTTTTAGGCCAGAGGGTGACTTTCCCACCACTTCCGTTGCAAACAGCTCTATAAGAGTTTGGCTTCTGGAATTTTTCCTGTATTTTCCTCATAACTGTATCCCAATTGTTTCTTATTTGTTTGACACCTCATATTCCCTTCCTTCTTTTTTTTGTCTTAACAGTTGCAGGCTGGGATGCCTGGGTGGCTCAATCAGTTAAACGGCTGCCTTTTGGCTCAGGTCATGGTCCCGGGGCCCTGGGATCGAGTCCTGCATCAGGCTCCTTACTCAGGGGGGAACCTGTTTCACTGTCTGCCTATTGCTCCCCCTGTTTGTGCTTTCTCTCTCTCTCCAACAAATAAATAAATAAAATCTTTAAAAAAAAAAAAAGTTGCAGACTGTTTCCACTTCATCCCTGCCTTCCAGAGAGTTCTGCCCTGGATTGACATCCTGTCTTCAGACAGCAAGTTCTGGTTTGGGACAGTCTCCTGAAATTGCAGTATGGACCAAATCGAGGGCTTTGGACCAAATCGAGGGCTCCCACGTCTTTCTTGAATGAACTTATGATTTCACTTAGTTAAACTTTAGTTTCCCCATCTGTGAAATGGGGTCATCCATCCTTTCGTCTATAGGATGTTGTGAGGCTTCAACAAGTACTAGCAAATTTGTGAAGTACTAGCATATATAAGGCACTCCATAAATGCACTAGGACCTTCCCTCTCCCTGTGCAGCCGGGATCTGCTTTTTACTGTAATGCAATGTGTTACACAGAGCAGGCATGAGAATACATATTTTATGCAGTTTTAAGAAGTAAAATGTCTAGAAGCTAGTCAATTATTGCTAGATGCACCCCCATCCAATGCACTCTCTTGACACCGTGTAGTTAAACAGAAGCCTGAAAAGTAGATCGTGTTTCCCTGTGGCTCAGACCACATTGCATCACACTTACTTGTTTCATGTAAGCACACAAGAAAAGTGCTGCAGGCTTAAGTGTGCAGGAACGCTGGGCTGTGTTTGGGGGGCCGGCAGGGCAGGCTTCATTGGACTAAGATGGCCCAGGTAGGGGTAGGGCTGTTGAAAGCATGCCTCCCTCCCCAGAATTCCAGACTGAGAAAGAAGGCAGGGATAAGAACAGGGACTCAGGACTCAGCCTGCCTGGAAGAAGGAAATGCAGGACAATAAAAAGAAGGCTTTGAGTGGGAAAAACAACATTAGGTCTTGGCAGTGCTATCAACCAGCTGGTCAACTTTGGGCAAATTTCTGAGCCCTGTTCCTCTTCTGTAAACTGAATCGGATGATCCCAGTTCATAGGTATCAGAGTTTGGCATAAAGATCCCAGGAGGTAACCTCGGGGGACATACGGTCTAAGCTACAACACAGTGTACCATTGCAAAAGGATCTTTTAATAATCTTGTAACTTGGTTTCAATCTCTAACCTTCTGATTTCCTGACAGCCCACTTTGCCAAGAATCCCTTCAGGGTGCCTGGGTGGCTCAGTGGGTTAAGCATCTGCCTTCAGCTCAGGTCATGATCACAGGGTCCTGGGATCAAACCCTACCTCAGGCTCCCTGTTCAGCAGGGCGTCTGCTTCTCCCTCTTCCTCTGCCTCTCCCTCCTCCTTGTGCATGCGTGCTCTCTCTCTCGTTTTCTCTCTCCTATGCTCTCGCTCTCTCTCAAATAAATAAACGTTAAAAATCTTAAAAAGAAGAAGGAGGAGGAGGAGGAGGGGAAGAATCTCTTCAGACACCATCTCAAATGCTTTGCCCAAATCCAAAATTCCAGGAGGTTTTGGTAAGAAGATTGGTAATTGGCAAAATCTCCCATGCTCATCCAGGGGCCCCTGACCCTTAGCCACCTCTGCTATTCCCTACGAAAGGATGAACGTGTAAGCACAGAGGGGAGAGGACTCACCGAAGGATTAGTAAATCACACAATCAGCATTTTCTTTACACCTTTGCCATAAAGGCTAAGCATTTGTGCCTCTTTAATTGGATGTGGGTTTTTGACAGGTGGGGTCATGAGTAAATGCAATTGTATTTGAATCGCCACATGTGTTGCATACAGAACCTTGGACCCAAGCCCAGGCAATTCTTTTCATGTGCTGCCATCCAAGAGGAGGTCTCATTTGAAAACTAACAACTGATATTGCTTCCCTTCCAACTGTAAACAGAGCCCCGATCGAGGAATTTACTATTGTGCTTCCCTGGTGGGCATTCGCCAGTGTTGCATAAGCCATCGTGACTGATGGTCATGGTGTTAGAAAGAAATTTTCTTTGGTAAACCTCCTAATAAGAGTAGGCGCTCGATAAATGAAATCCCTCATTGTGTGCTGCATGCTGAAGAAACTTTTCTCTGATTCTTAGAATCACACTGCAAAGTAGGTAACTTTATGCCCATTTCACAGATGAGAATGGTGGTAAGGTTACCACTGAAGTGACCTTGGGCATCGGTGTTGGAGGAACGCAGATGGGGACTGAAGTCCATCATCACAACACAATGGATACTTTCCGAGGGGCTGCCTTATAGGACGGCACTTGTTAATCCTGGATATATAATGATGAGCAAAATATTTTGCTCATTGCCCCTGTAGAGTTCACAGCCAAGAAGGGAAAACAGGTTCATCCGACTGAGAATCACTTCGAGATTTTCCCAGAGGAAGCTCTATATAAATATCTGGGTTGTAAGCAATGAGGAGGACACAAAGTGCTGGGGGATGTTTAGAGGACAGAGCCTTCCGGGCAGAGGAAGCCGAGTGGGTCAAGCTCAAGGCAAAGGAGAGAGAAAGGGGAGAAGCTGGAGACGCAGCCCTGGAAGGTGGAGAGCGGGCAGGGCTTTCTCTGGAGGGCCCTGAGGGGCTTCTGAAGGTCTTACACAGGGAAAACATGCTCAGATCTATGCCCCCCTGCCTTGCTGCCCCATCATCCATCTCCCTGGCTTTAGCCTGAACAGACCTGGGGAGATCAAAGGTCCAAGGCAGGGATGCTGGGGACTGATGCAGTGGAAATGGGGAAGGGAGGATGAATTGCAGGGGTCCTAAGGAGGCAGCCGTACTCTGAAGCCCCTGAAAAGCCCCAGCCCACTGGCGTGTGGGTGCCGGATCTGAGATGCTAGGAAGACAGAAAGTGAAAATAAAGAGAAGGGAGCAGAGGGACGAAGAAGCAGGGATGTTGGCTCAAATCAGGTTGTTTGCCAGTGTGTTCTCTTTTCTTCTCTTGTTCCTTCTTTTTCCTGCCCAATTTAATGCATGAAGAAATAAACTGAAGTATTCTCTTTTAAAAGTTTATATGGGATCGTAACCCCGTTTTATATATGGGAAAAGGCTGGCTCCTGGTGGGTTTTCTGTATTTTCATATTGCCATAATTCGAACAATGTGACGAATCAGCTCACTGTAATTGCTGAAGCTGGGCTCAGAGGAGCTGAATTTTATGGGGACTTGACTGAGCTGCGCCTGGGGGTTGGGTGGCCATCCTCAGGGGGCTGGGGTGTTTTCTGGCCGGGGAGAGGAGGGAACCGGTGTTTACGCAGTGTTCCCTGTGTGCCAGGGTGGGACCTGCCTAATTCCAAAGCCGGCATTCTTTCCTGTTGGCGTCCCAGGAACAGATGACACATCCAGAGGCCCTGACCGTGAAGGAGGAGGAAGCTTTAGGGATATTTTCCCTGTCTCTCCAGCTTTTCCAGACTTGTTTAAGTTTGGAAGTTAAGTTAAGTTAAGATGTTCTTAACTTAACTTAAGTTAACTTAAGTTCTTAAGTTCTTAAGTTCTTAAGTTAAGATGTTCCCTGACCATCCCTTCCCAGGTACAAAAGGGAGAAAGTGGGAGCTGCTTTCCTTGGAGTTATCTTCTGACCCAACAACCTTCCAACATAGGTACATACCTGGCTTTTGTCCTAACTCGAGATCCAGGGCTCGTACCCCACGCCCCACTTCAGGGACACCAGTCAGCAGGTGAGCGAAAGGAATTTGATGTTTCCTCTAAGGGTCTTCCCCAAATCTGAGCGGGGAAGGGGGAAGAGTCAAACCTTAGGCTCTCAAAGGAGCTAAGGGGTTTGCTCTTCGCTCTCGGGAGTAGGTCAGCATCACTCACCCATTTGACACAGGCAGATGCTGAGACTTGGGAAACTGGAGAGAATTGCCCAAGGTATTTATTCACACCAAGGCAGGCTTTGAACGAAGGTTTCAGATACAAACGTACCCAGCACGGTGGTCAGCAACACCAGATGTTCACAATGCGTTTGTTTCCTTGCTTGCTTCCAACTCTCTGCGGACCCCTGTCCCTCACCGAGAGGACATCTACTCACATTGTCCCCAAGGGACAGCCATGGCTTCCCCATGTATCTGGGCCTACATCCCCAAGATGTGCCGTCCGTGGACCTTTTAAGGGATTAACAAGCCCACATATGGTGCAGGGTAGACTGGGAGCCTGGTCTCAAGAGTCATAAAAGATTTTTAAGAGGACTTTATAGGAGGGAGCCCTCTGGCAGGGCAAGCAGTGGGGTAGGGGTGGGGGTGGAGGGCTGAGCAGATCGGAGGGGTGGGAAGTCAGCTCTGAGGGAGGACTAGCTGCTCAAAGCCCTCCACAGGAGATCTCTGAGCCCTGAGCCCAGAGCTGGGACCAGAACACCGGGACCCAAACTCTACTGCACTGTGTGACCAGGAACTAGTCCTGTCCCCCAAGAAGTTTCTCCGGGCACTGAAAATCTGCGTGGTAGAAAACACTTTAAGTTCTCCGGAGCATACTCTGTTTCCTAGGTGTGGCACCCTGTGGCGGTGACATCACACGTAAGTCTTTCATCTCCGGTAGGTATTTTGGCGGGCTAGCCTAGGGACAGAAAGCAGAGAATGTGGTGTAAATGCCTCTGTAGCGGCAGCAAAGTGTAACGTTTCTGTTGTTAAATTATTCCACTTATTAAACTGGCATGTAAGTTACTACCAGTGTTTACAAGTCACTGAAGTCATAGACTTGCATCATTTTTCTTTTTTCAGCATAAGAAAGCAATGAGCAGACCTAGCCTGCATCTCCAGCTCTACAACTTGGGAGCAGAAAACAAGGCCACAGTTCCTTCCAAATCACTGAACATGTCCTTGGTCTACACTGGGTAGTTATTTCTACATTATTCAGAATTAAATCATATTTATTTTTCTTTTCAAAGTTCTAAAAGTAAAAATGAGAAAGGGCACCAGGAGGAGAAGAAGGAAGAAAGGATGGGTTGGGACAGCTCCACTCCATGATGCCATCACAAGCCCCCCTCCAGCCCGCGCCCTGTGATCAGGGTACAAACGTGTCTCCTCGTGCCCCAGCCCGACTGTGCGTCCTTCTGCATATGCTGTTCCTGCTAACAGGAGTGTGTTTTCCTCTCTTCTCTGCCTACAAAGCTGATAATCCATTTTTCAGTTCTCAGGTCACATCACCTCCTCCATGATGTTCTCCCTGACTCCTCTCCCACCTCCACCCCCTCTCAGACACAGGCACTCCCACCTCCGAGTTGTTTTTTTTTTTTAAAGATTTTATTTATTTATTTCACAGACAGAGATCACAAGTAGGCAGAGAGGCAGGCAGAGAGAGAGGAGGAAGCAGGCTCCCTGCTGAGCAGAGAGCCCGATGTGGGGCTCGATCCCAGGACCCTGGGATCATGACCTGAGCCGAAGGCAGAGGCTTTAAACCACGGAGCCACCCAGGCGCCCCACCCCCGAGTTTTTATAGCATTGCATATACCCGGATGACAGCATTTGGCACGCTATGTTTCTATTGCAGTAGTACTAGTCCTATCAAACCGCTCTTTAAGGAACCCTTATTTCTTTTCACCCGACATAGTGCTACAATCTTTTTATAAGTCCTATCACTTCAATTTCAATCATCCCTATGCTAGGAATTAGCTATTATTTTCCTAAATTTAAAAATGGGGAAATTGAGACCCTTGAGGCTGGGGATTTCCTACCAGGTGACCTTGGGCAAGGACTGTGCCTGTATTCTGGGGCTGGGTCTGATACCATTGTACTAGCCAACCTAAACCAAGAAGCCATAATAGGCAATGAATGAAAAAAGGAACAAATGTCACCATTGAGTGCAAAGGGCTTAAGTGTGAAACATGGCTCTAAACAAGCATTTTATTTTCCTGCCACCATCCCAGAACACCCCCTACTCAGGAACCAAAGCAGGCCTTAAGGAATCACATTATTTGACCAGGGGGAAATGAAGGCTCCACCCCCCACCTCACCAGTGGGCGAGGGGCTGGCCCGGGTCACAGAGCTGCCTTTGGCACCTGCCCAGCACTGTTTCCCAACTCCTGGTGGGCAGTGCTTTCCAAACTGCTTCTTCCCAGAGCTCTACATTGGGGACGGGCCTGTTTCCCTTCTTTGCAACAGAAGATTTTCTATGCCTGTCCTTAGAGACAGAAGGAGCAGCAAGCCTCTGTATTTCTTGGTTGCATTCTCCCAATTAAGCAGAGAAGCCAACCGAAGACTCCTTGAGTCAAGCTAATTGCATCTTAGCAGTCTCGGTGCCTGCCAGCTTTAGCCCGGAGTCAGGTTTTATAGGGCTACTTAGCCCCACACCCAGGGTTTATGATGGAAACCTTGACAAAGCTGCACTGATAAGGCTGCAGAGGACCCAGGAGACCAGAAAACCTAGTAATTTTCCAGACTCTAAACCCGGCCTCCACTCTGAGGGCCCCTTGCCAGCCAGGGCTCTGAAGTGTTGGCCAAGAGGGTCCTGGCAGGGAGCTGTTTGTTTCCACTCCGACGCACTCCGGAAATTCAGTACGATACCTTGCTGGGATTTTTAATGACAACTTTCTCCTTCAGCATCACCTGGTCTACAATTAGTTTTCCCATTATTTCAAATGCCAATCATTCATTCACTTGGTCATTCATTCATTCATCAAATTCTGAACTCTGCCAGGCTTGTGCTGAGCACTAAGGAGAAGACCTTGAGCGATTAATTTAAAATTCTATTGCGTTAAGGTGAAGTTTGTGCACCACACAACTCTAGGGGGTGCCCTTCACATAGCCCATGATCACATCAGGCACCTTCTTGCAGAAAACTGTAGCATGGGGAAGAATAAACACAAACAGAATATGAAAATAATGTATACTTAGTCTATTATAGAGGAAGAATGTTTAAAATAAACAATAAAAAATAAAATAAACGTTTAAAATAAAAAGCTGGGTCATGTAGCAATTCCCCAGCTCTTAGGCAATTTCTAATTTTCCTTTCTAAAACAGAAAAAAAAAAATCAGATATATTTCTCGGGAGCGCCTGGGTGGCTCTCAGTTGGTTAAGCATCTGGCTTTTGGTTTCGGCTCAGATCATGATCTCAGGGTGGTGGGATCAAGCCCTGCCCTGGGCTCTGCTCTCAGTGTAGAGTCTGCTTGAGATTCCCTCCCTCTCCCTCTGCCCCTCCCCCTGTTCACACTCTCTCTATATATAAATACATACATATATACATACATAAAATCTTTAAAACAAGGTTTCTCAGCCTTAGCCAGGTAACACTGTTAGAGGAAGCAGTCCCATACATTGCAGAATATTTAGCAGCATACCTGTCTTCTACCCACGAGATGGCATCTCCCTTCCATGAGATGGTAGCAACTCCCTCTAAAACAACAGAATGTCTCCAGATACTGCTCAGTGTCAGGAACGGGGAGAAGGAGGAAAGGGGCAAATTGTCCCCTGGTGACAGCCACTGGTTTAAAATAAGTTCTGTTCCCCCTTCCCTCCCCATTACCTTCTGTCGCCCTCCAAAATGAAGTTCAAAACCCTTAGACTTCATTCAAGACCCTCACAGTCTGACTCCTGTCCAGCCCCATCATGTACCATGTCTCCAGGAGCTCACCCATGCCCTTCCCCTTCATCCAGACTCCATCCCCGCCTCCCATCCTACCTGGTTGACACTCCTGGTCCTCCAAGACTCAGCTTTGGTCCTTTAACTTATGAGGCCCCTCTCCCAGATCAGGGAGATGTGCCCCTCTGTGGGACCCCCTGCACCAGGGCACCCTTCTATCACAATACTCAGAGGTGTGAGAACATCAGGTCTAATGAAAGTGTTTATCTATATCATCTGTAAGCTACCTGGGGGCAATCACGATGTATCCCCAGCACTTAGCAAAGTCATGGCCCACAGAGATTTATTTAGCAATTACACTGTTGTACTGAAGTTCAACGAAGGATTAGAAAGTAAAATAAAGAAAAGCCTACACCTTCTGCCAGCCTGATCTGTAGAATTTGGGGGGGACTTCTGGCCAGAGAATCAGCTCTCTTATCTCCATTGCTGTTGGGCCATCTGATCTTAGACAAGTCAGTCCATCTTTCTGGTCTACCTCAGTGTTCCTTCCCTCCCCTGTCAACCCCAAAGATTTTATTTATTTATTTACTTGAGAGAGAGAGAGAGAGAGTACAAGCAGGGAAGGAACAGAGGGAGAGAGGAGAGAGAATCTCAAGCAGACTCCATGCGGAGCACAGAGCCAACATGGGGCTTGATCTAATGACCCTGAGATCACGACCTGAGCTGAAACCAAGAGTCAGACACTTAAACAATGGCGCTCCCCAGGCAACCCCTGCCTCAAAGTTCTTTGTGTAAAATGGAAGACTCTCACAGTCATTTTGAGGCACCAATGAGTCGTGACATGACAAGACTTAAGCTGTCATTAACTGAATAAATTTGAAAGGCTATTATTACCATTGAAAAATAAGATTTTTACAAACATAAACATTGAATTGAAATAAATATGTTTGTAGGATCTTTCTTTTCTTATATGGAGGTTTGGCCATACCCTAGACGTGAAGGGCATTTTATTTGTTTGGGTTTTTTTCCATTCCTGAAAAATAAAACTTACCATGTAATAATTCCAACTCTACCTAGAAGTTTAGTACTTCAATTCAGGAACATTTTTTTTTCCCTGGGCCAGAATTCAAAGAGTTCCTTTGATTTTGTTGAAGCAGGCCACACCAATAACTGGAGGACATTTTTCTAAGAGGCATGTAGCTTATAGAATCTTGCATTTTAAAGAGGTGCTAATTAAGATAGAGAATTTTAGAGGAGGAAATGCTTCTAAAAGAGGCTCTTCATCTCAAAGACGACACAAATGCATTAGGTTTAAGGAAATGAAGTTGAGAGAAATCTCTTCAGAACTTTGCAACTGTTGTGAGTTGAACTGTGCCCCACAAGAACGTCCTAGCCCTCAGAATCTGTGAATGTGTCCTCATCTGGAAATAGGGACTTTCTAGTCCAGGTGAGGTCATACTGGAGTCGGGTGGGCCCCAATCTAATTTGACTGGTGTCCTTACAAGAAGAGAAGAGACAGGCACACCAGGGAGGACGTCATGCGAAGTCAGGGGCAGAGCTTGGGGTGAGGCCACCATGAGCCCAGGAATGTCAAGGATTACTGACAGCTGCCAGCATCTGTAAGAATGGATGGAACAGATTCATCGTCAGAAATTCTGGAAGGAGCCAACCTGCCAAAAGCTGGATTTGGGACTTCTGCTCCAGACTCTGACAGGATCCCTTCCTCATGCGGTAAGGCCCCAGTTTGCAGTGCTTGGCTCGGGCAGGTCCAGGAAAGGGACTTGAGCTCCCTCACCAGAGTCACAGAATGGTTTCCTCACGTGAGGTCTTCCTTTACGCCGATTCTGGTGCTGTCCTACCGTAACATTAAGAAACACAAATGGAGATGAACAAGGAGGGTGAGCCCCATCCCCTTGAAGAGAACTGTGGGAAGGGTGGAGATGACTTTTGATCTACACCATGCAGCACTCACAACATGTTCGTGAGAAAGCAAAGCATAGCAACATAAACACAAACCTTCAGTAAGCATCGGAGTTTCTGAACTCAACAGGAGCCCGAAGGAAATGCACGGAGCCCCACACTAAGGCAGGGCAGCCGTAATTTCAGGGAGACAGATGGCAAAACGTTATGCCCTGAGGGAGGGTTCCAAAACAGATGGGAGCCTATACCCAGGCAGCCTGGCTGGTAAAAGAAAGAAGCAGGGGAACACAGAGGTTGGAAATCAGCAAACCAGTAGTTGGCCCCCATCTGGAGTGTCTGCATGTGTAGATGTTGGGGGAGTGGAATGGCAATTACTGAGTTTTTTAGCTATTCAATCTCCAACCCCCTTTCCCATGGGGGAGGAGGCTCCCATTGCACGTGCTATTGATGGATACGGTGTCCTGCTATCTACTGTTAGAACTGAAGATGGGAGATGCGCCTTCAGTGCCTGCCCTGGAAGCCAAATACACACAGAGAGCCCGGGCCCACCCGTGAGGCATGAGAGCCAGCAGTGCAAAGCAGAAGCCATGTTCACAGTAAGTACACACAGATCCAGTTGTGGGGGGTCCCAGTGATAGGAAGGGATGTGGGCACAACCACCATCTCCCCAGACTTGTGTCTTTATGTGGAGACATTCTAACCAGACTAGTCCTGCCAGACTCTTCCTTCATTCCTCACTGATTTTTCTCCACGGGAGGAGAAAAAGTTACCAGCTGGGATGACACATGTAACTGGAAAGTCTAGCAAAAGAAACTCATTCCACGAGGCTACTTCTTCCTCCTCTTTTTCCAGACCCCTCCACCTAAAGGAACATGTAGCTTTTGCTCCTCTGTGCCACAAGTTGTGGTGGGGTCCTAGGACAAGACATGAGTTGGCGTCACTATGCCAGTGACTGGAGGAGTCAAAATACCAGCGGGGAAATACAAGCAAACCCACTTGGCCCCAGATCTAAAACCATGTTCTCCAACAGCTCTATCAATAATAGGTGAGACTTGTTAGTATGGAATCAATGTCTCTTTGAATGGGCTTTGAACTCAAAAGGGGAAGAAGAAGGTTATTTATGGGGCCCAGGGAACTCAGAAGGAGACTGCCAGAGACTCCTGGTATCATCTGTGATTGACATTGAAAGGCAACGTTGACTTCAAAGAAAGAAGAGCAGGCAGTATCCCCAACAATATTTGTTGTTCCAGATTGGCTCCTTATTGAAGGAAGTCACAACATATGACCCTTGGTATGTAGTGACTGCTTTTTCTTTCTCTACCGAGCATCAGAAAACACCAGAAGAAGTTGGCTTTCACCGGTGGGAAGGACAGTGTACTTGCTGTGACTCAAGGAGGTATCAAGACTTCTAATGCGTGGCACAGTTTAAACCACAGAGATCTTGACCATCTTCCCATCCAGGTGGCAAAATGCTAGTCCATGACATGAATAGCACACTTTGGTTAGGATCAGAATGTCGGAAACAGCAAGCACTATAGACACTGTTAGTAGAATACATGCAAGCCAGGCAGTGGGGGAAGAATCCCATGAGAATGCAAGGTCAGAATGCTACAGGGCACTCACAGCAAATCCCAGGACAAGACTCACAGTAAAAAGCCCTTGAAGTCTGACAGCATATCCAGGATCTATTCAGTGAATAATTATGTTCCTTTTAGAAAACATTGTTTGATTTGCTCTTGGACCCTGTTGGACTGAAAATGGGGCACAAAATAAGCACTCACGCCTCGCTGGGCATTATGAACAGTGTGTTCCATAATCCACTGAACCAGAAAGTACCATGTCCAGCAGATTCCATTAGCAGATGAAAATGGCGCATCAGGGATCGTGTTCAATAAGTTCTTAAGGCACAAATAGTGGCTGGGGCGTGATGCTCACATTCCCAGCGTGCTCACTCCTGCCATGATCCATCTCCTCCAACAGCCCATTCCTCCAGGTCCACGGATACCTCTGACTAGAGGACTGACACAGAAGCACTGTCATTTTTTATAGTTCCACTCAAGAACTGTAGAGAAGGGATATATACCCAGAAAGCAAAACTTCAAGTAGTAACCTTTCTTTGTTTGCTTTCAGAGGAATGGAGGGAGGAAGATCGGGAGACGGTGGTTTTATGCCCATGGGATACGTTTGTTTTAGGATGTACCATTTTATAGGAGCTGCTATACTCATAGGGTGAAATTCTGGTTGGTTGAAGAATCAGTCATCATGCCAGCAGTGTAATACCTCATACGATGGGGCATTCTCTTACAGAAAGCGATAACATCTCTAAACAATGGAACAATTTATAGTGATTTTGCCACCACAGCCAGAATAAAGTGTCCAGAACCAAGGGATTAAAGGAGGGTTTGCACTTCTCATGCCCCATTCACAAACTTTTACTTCCCAGTCCCACAGCTTTGGGCTGTACTAGCTGCAGTGACTTGGGGCAGAGGGTGTGCTTTGGAGAAGAAGTCTTCCATGAGGCGACACAACAGTGGTCACACTGAACTGGAATTTAACTCCACCATCTGGTCATTTCAGATTCTTTAAGCCACTGGGAACAGAGGCCAAAAATGAGAGCAGTCGCCAAACTGGCTAGGGTGTTTAATCACTACTGTTAAGGAAAAATAGGATTGCTTGTGATAGGAACATGGATTTAGGAAGAATGGAACTTGGGGACCTCCTGAGTGGCTTCCAATTCTGGTGTATCTAATAGTATAAGTTAGTGGAAAATTTCTGCAGCCCCAAAGCAAAGGTCCATAACCTCCCCAAACCAAATGTTTGAGCTACCCCACAGAGTGACCATGGAAGGACCAGCTGAAGACAAAAACCACTGGAATGGAATAGTAAAGGTAGGCCACAAGCACTAGCTATGCAGACACGAGGACTAGAGCCTCCTTCTGAATTTCCTTCCTTACAGTGTTGAGCATTTATATATTCTACTAAAGTTTCCTCTTCTTTCCTCTCTGTTCTCCTCACTGTTACACATGTAGAAAGTAGGAACCATGAACTTTACAATTTAACTCATATGTTTTGGAAAGAAACTGGAGGCACAGTACAAATGCTTTTGGTTTTGTTCCTTTGGGGAGGGGCTAAGTATATTTTCAGTTGCAAGGAAGGGGTGGGTGTGTGTGTGTGTGTGCGCGCGCGCACATTTGAAGAATACATATAGGATGACAGCTTTGAATGAAGGTTGGGCAGCCAAAGGGGGGGGGGGCATCAGGGATATATGACAGTTCTTAGTGGTCACTCTGCAACAGCTCCTCTCATTTGGTGGGAAACACCTGGTGGAGAAGCAGTCTACCCTCACAGTGGAAGCCAAAGTGGGAGGGATATCCTCCCTCTTTCCCACCCTGAGCATCCAGAAAAGTTGCCCAGATGAATGAGGATCAGGGCTCACTGGAAGTCACTGCACTATCCAGCACTGGTGGTGAGGGTAGTGATGGAGGGTGCAACCTGGCTGTCTTCCAGAAAATGAATGTCTGCTTTTTTGCAATTTGTCTCCCTGACAATCAGAGAATTCCCTGATTCCTGTCTATCTTCCAAGTCCACCAGTCTTCCAAATCTGGGCCTTTCATGTCTTCTGATCCCCACTGATCCACTCAGGAAGGTCCCAGAGTTGATTTTCACTGCCTGCAACTGAGAACTTGCTGATAGTAGAGTGGCTCTGAGTCCATGGCTGAGGTAGGTTCACTTAAAGGGTCCTGGATCAAACAGATGATGACAAGAAGCTTCTAAATAATGTTTGTTGTTATGATAGTCTAGCCACCATATCTAAAACACCATAGTTTCTTCACATGCCTGGAAGATCTCAGCTTATCCCTACCACAACCCTATAAAGTCAATATTCTTCTTCTTTTTTTTTTTTCCAATTTTTTATTTATTTTCAGCGTAACAGTATTCATTGTTTTTTCACCACACCCAGTGCTCCATGCAATCTGTGCCCTCCCTAATACCCACCACCTGGTTCCCCCACCCTCCCACCCCGCCCCTTCAAAACCCTCAGGTTGGTTTTCAGAGTCCATAGTCTCTCATGGTTCACCTCCCCTTCCAATTTCCCTCAACTCCCTTCTCCTCTCCATCTACCCTTGTCCTCTATATTATTTGTTATGCTCCACCAATAAGTGAAACCATATGATACTTGACTTTCTCTGTTTGACTTATTTCACTCAGCATAATCTCTTCCAGTCCTGTCCATGTTGCTACAAAAGTTGGGTATTCGTCCTTTCTGATGGAGGCATAATACTCCATAGTGTATATGGACCACATCTTCCTTATCCATTCATCCGTTGAAGGGCATCTTGGTTCTTTCCACAGTTTGGCGACCGTGGCCATTGCTGCTATAAACATTGGGGTACAGATGGCCCTTCTTTTCACTACATCTGTATCTTTGGGGTAAATACCCAGCAGTGCAATTGCAGGGTCATAGGGAAGCTCTATTTTTAATTTCCTGAGGAATCTCCACACTGTTCTCCAAAGTGGCTGCACCAGTTTGCATTCCCACCAACAGTGTAAGAGGGTTCCCCTTTCTCCACATCCTCTCCAACACACGTTGTTTCCTGTCTTGCTAATTTTGGCCATTCTAACTGGTGTAAGGTGGTATCTCAATGTGGTTTTGATTTGAATCTCCCTGATGGCTAGTGATGATGAACATTTTTTCATGTGTCTGGTAGCCATTTGTATGTCTTCATTGGAGAAGTCAATATTCTTCTTATGTCCATTTAAAAATGAGAAACCTTTTGCACCGAGTAACCTTAACCTCAAGTAACCTCCCCAAATCACACAACTAAAATGTAGTGGATTAGAAACTCAGACACAAGTGTGTGGGTAAGAACATGGCCTTTAGAGAAGACCTGACTCTGTAAAAGGTTCCATTATCTTTCCCCCCTCAAATCTCACCTGACTTACACTTTCCCTCCTCTTAGGAGAATACCTTCTCCAAACAGTAATTTTTATGGAAGCCAGAGGATATCGACCAATATCAAGATTCAACCCCGTTGTCCTGATCTATGGCGGATAAGTCCTTTCATCCAACCAGATCACTGAACATCTGTCCTGATGTTTCCCAGCAGTTGTCCTGAGGAATATGAGCTGCCACCTCCACCAAGATTCTTCACCCTTGAAGCCACAACTTTGCATGCTCCCACCCCCTTCCCCAGCAAGACAGCTGGGGTGCCCTATTTGCAGCATTCTCAGGAGCCCTTAGGTGTAGAAGAATCTGACCGTGTGTCCAGCTCCATTGAGTGACTGAGGAAGGAACATGTGCAAGCCATTAGGCCTGGCCTGAGGGTAGCAGTTGCCTGACCCTTCTTTTTAAGGAAGCAAACCCAGAGTTTTATAGTCCAGAGCTCTGGGATCCTCAAAGCTTCTTTTTTACCCTTGGCCCTGAAAACACTCCAAGGGAAGAACTTCAAAGTTGTTTTCTCATTATGAATCTCATGGCCTGGGGAAGCTCTGCCAACCATGTGAAACCACCAGATCTGTGACTCATTTGGAGGTTTCCAAGCCTTCCTTGTCTTATTGGATGTTCCTCCTCCTCCAGCACCCCTGCGTTCTGACTAAGTCATCTAACATGGCCAGGTAGAAGATTTCGTCCAAGTCCTACTTATCCTTTGGGTCTCCCCTAGGGTATTACACCTCCAGGAGCTTTGGCTTATGAGCTTGTGAGCCTGGTTGGCTCCCCACAGGACTTCACTTTCACCTCCATCAGAGTGCAGGCACATCCAAGAACCTGCCGTGAGTGCCTATGATCTTCTAAACCATTGGTTTCTAACCAGGGGCAATTTTGCCATTTGGCCATGTCTGGAAACATCTTTTGTTGTCCCAAGGGCTACTGGCATCTTTTAGATAAAGACTAAGGATGCTGCTAAGCATTTTATAATGCACAGGACAGCTACCAACATCAAAGAATTATCTGGTCCAAAATGCCAATAGCAGGTCTATCTTCATGGGCAAGCAACCGGTGTAGTCAGCATGACCTGACTTGAAGGAGGGCCCCATACCTGGTTTAACATTCTACAATCACCATGTTGAAATTCATAGTAACTTTTGAACAAGGGGCTCCATATTTTCGCTTTGCACTAGACCATACAAATTGTGCAGCCAGGTGCGGTCAAGTCTATGGATGTTAAGAAACCCCATTCTAGGCTCTGTGATAAGAGATGTAGAAATGATGATGTCATTCCTGCCCCAAAGGAACTGTAGTCCAGTGGGGGAGAGGATTACATGCTTCCTTGTCTGTGTGCCATGATGGGAGAACCCGTAGGAAGGACTGCCTAAACCAGTTTCCAGAGTCAGGGAAGGCAGACTTACTTCAGCTAATTTCTGAGGAATCAGTAGGTGATAACCACATGGAAAGGAGAGGAAGAAAGGGTCCAAATGGAGAAACAGCATATTCAAAGTGACAGGCTTGAGTTCGTGAGGGATGCTGGGCAGTCTGTTGTGGCCAGAGTATCAGGTGTGATGAGGTAGAGAGGTAGAAGTAGTAAGGCTGCAGGCTAGGAGGAACTAGTTCCTGATCCCATGAAAGAGCTTTTAAAGGGTTTTAAGTAGTGACATGATTCAATTTAATTTTAGAAAGACAGAGTTGGTGTGACAAATAGATGGGAGGGAGGAGACACTGAACAGGGAGACCAGCTCAGGGGCAGTCACAGTACAAGAGCAGGGAAAGCTGAATGAAGTAGGACTGTAGCAATGAGTTAGGGAGGGGTAGAGACTCAAGAGATGCTATGGCAGAATAGGTTTTGATGGTTACTGAGTGGATCCAACACATAAGATGTATGTTTATTCTCTTTTCATCCTGATGACAGACTTACAAGGGATGTTGGGACTTCTCACTTTACAGTTCAGAAATTTAAGGCGGAAGAGATTGAAATATCTTGACCAAGATCATATAATAGATAAGTGGTAAAGCCAACTTTCAAAGGTGTGCGTATCGGGTGCCAAAGTCAGTGCCTTTCCGCAAAGCCAGCTAGCACCCTCTCAAGAGTACTGAGGATCCAGCAGGATGACCAAGAACATGTCCAACTGGCCCTAGGTCAGGTGCACTCCTTACCTCCTGTTACCAACTCTGCTCCTCAAGCCACCTGGTCTACTCTAGGGTTAAATGCTGAATTCTTCACTTCCTGTCAAGTGCCAAGTTGATTTCTTAGTGCATAGTAGATAATTACCTATGGCTAAAAAGAAAAATTGTACCAGATATGTGAAAGACTTAAAAAAATGTTTTAGTTGACAACACAAAAAAATGAGAGAAATAGAAATTAAAATAATAATGAGATACCATTTCTGCTTATCAAATTGACTTGGTACAACCTTTCTGGAAAGTTATGTGATATTATTCATCAGTTGTCATTAAAAAAGTAAACCATACCCTTTGCTGAATGCTTGATTATTTCCTTAAGGTAAGAACCTGAGTAAAGGTTTACAGACAAAGATATTCATCTCAACCTTTTGTGTATGTAAGCAAAAATAGGGATGAGGATACAATTTCCAAAAACAGGCCAATGGGTAGTGCTATGAAATCAAACAATGCAATATTAATTCTGCAGAATTTTTAATTATGTGAGAAGATGGCCACAATATAAGTGAAAAAAAAATTTAATAAATACATACTGGGGGCACCTGGGTGGCTCAGTGGGTTAAAGCCTCTGCCTTCGGCTCAGGTCATGATCCCAAGGTCCTGGGATCGGGCCCCGCATCAGGCTCTCTGCTCAGCAGGGACCCTGCTTCCCCCTCTCTATCTGCTTGCCTCTCTGTCTGCTTGTGATCTCTGTCTGTCAAGTAAACAAATAAAATCTTTAAAAATAAATACATACATACATACATACTGTTGTATATGCAGTAAATGCCTTATTTTGTGTACAGAGTTCCCAACTGTAGCTTAAGCCGCATATACCCTTGGGATTGAGACACGTCTGGAAACAGTGGAGAATGATGAAATGAATCTGGTGGAACTATCCTAGGGGAGAAGTCAGTAGCAGGAGGCAGGAGGCCAGGCAGACAAGCTTAATCCAGATACAAAGCCTCAAACGTAGGTGGGGCAGGGGCTGTTCTGAGGAGAACAGGGTGCCTATCACTCAGATTGTGGGGAACTCAGAGCATATGTGAGCTGAGAGAGATGAGGTTTTGTTGTTCATGTTATTTTTACTGTGTAACAAACTACCCCAAAAGTTAGTGGCTAAAAACAGCAATTTATTATTTTCATTTATGGCTCCGTGAGCTAACTGTGCTCAGCAAGACAGTGGTCCCTCAGGGTCTCTCATATGATTGCCTCAAATGGTGGTTTAGGCCAGAGCATCTGAAGGTGCAACTCTCTGGATATCTAAGATGGCGCATTCACATGGCTGACAGTTGGTGCTGACTGTCCCCCAGAGGAGGCCTTCAGCTGGAGCACCCACATGTGGACTCTCATCATAAGGCTTCTCGTCATGTATGGCTGGGTTCTGAGAGGAAGTAGCCCAACAATGAACATTTCAAGAGACCCGGCTGGAAGTCACAAGCCTTCATACAACCTAGTCTCAGAAGTCCCAGAACACCCTTTTGGATGCATCCTGCTAGTGAATTAAATTGCTAAGACCAGCCCAGATTCAAAGAGTAGTGGGTTAGATTTCATCTGTTGTTATCAGGGGCAGCAGGTGCTGGCAGGGAGAGAAGGGATTGATGGTGGCCATCTTTCAAGCTTATTATCACAACGGTTTTCAATAAAGAGCTCTGAAAAACATAGCTGCATAGGACCTAAAGCAAGGTTCTTTGAACCCAAGGGGCAGAGACTCTCACCTCTACAGGAGCACAGCCTCGCTTTGATGCCACACAGGCTTCAGAGGGCACAGCTGTGCTTCTGTCCCCAGAGAAAGCCTCAGGGCACCAGGAGCAGAAAGAGTGCACAGCAGCTGTAAGACTCATGACACTGACCAGTAAGAAAGCTTTGAAAATGAGCCCCAGCAGCAAAAGGGAGGCATATTCAGAGGCACAGAGGCGTCCAGGGTGATCATCAATATAAGGAACACAATGCTGAAAGGAAAGAAAAGACAAGGGCAGGTCCTAAGATTTCACCTGAGAAATCCTTTAGAACTTCCCAGAAACAATGCAGGAGGCCTTTGGAAGGCAGGGAGAGGGAGGTTGTCTGGAAAAACCATAAAATACAAGTTATGATGACTAAGATCACCTCATTTTTTCAACCCAGCTTGAAGCAAAACAGGTTACATGACTTGTACATATGAATATGCATGTTTCTATGCACACATACATGAACATACACATATACAAAGAAAAATGTGCTTGAAAAAAAAGACTGAAAGAAGGTACACCAAAATATTAACAGTATCTGTGCAATCTCTAACATCAGATTAGTGTTTTTAACTCCCTTCTTAGTATATTTTCCTGTATGTTCCCAATTTTCTGTGATGAACATATTACATGTATAACTAGAAATAAGTACATATTTGTAAAAGAAAGTATACGTGTATCCTTAATGATGGTGCTTGCTCAAAAGAGGTCATGAGGCAAGGAACCCCCCCCCCCCAGGCCCTGGTTCTGGACACAATAAACCTGATGGCCAAGAATGTCTATGGTGGACTTGGCTTCTAGCATAGCCCAGGGGAGCTCTGAGTATAGCAGAAAGATCAGATTTGGAGTTGGGGGTGTGGTAGAAAAGAGGCCACGTCCCTACCAGCTGGGGTAGACCTGGGACAACCCTTTGCTGTGGCGGATAGGACAGCCAAGAGGGTCAGCATGTCAAAGAGCCCCATACTGACCACACATCAGGCTGGAAAATGTTCCTGGAGCAGGAGGATTTCCCCATAAGCCCAGCATAGGCTCTTAGCCGGTCTGGCTATTGTAGGAGGAAGGAAACAAAATTCAAGTGACCACCGCAAGCCACACACAACAGCCCTATTAGGGAACTGTGTCCATCAGGTAAATCAAGTTCACCATAGATGGTTGGGGTGGGGGGAGGCTTTGGTAAAAGAACTAAAAGAACCATTCTAGAAATAAGGGACAGAGATAAGGGAACAAATGAGGAATCATGAGCACCCAGACACTAGGAATAAAAGAAGGCTGTCACCACCCCTAGAGCTGAAGAGACAGGACAGAGAGGACAGTGTCAGCGAAGCTCCCTTGCAGGAGGCCTTGCAGCACTCTTGCTGGCAGACACCCATGGATATCAACAGACTGCCACTGCCACTGACGCAGGGCAGAAATACCCCAGGTCTCTCTTCCCACTTCTCAAACTCCTGCCAGTGTCTTCCATGAGCCGAGCCAGGCATCAAGGGAGCTCAGGTCATGCAGAGCACAAGGATCAGGTTTCCAGATCCCAAAACAAAACCAAAAAGGGTCACAGTGGATGTGGGAACAAACAGAAAATAACTCACACACACAGATACTATTATTATTCCAATTTCAGAGAAGGAAAGTAGAGCAGGGAAGTTAGGTATTGACTCACCATGTTCCAAACACCATGTTATACTTTCTAGAACTCACCTGGGTGGAGCAAGTCTGTTGATTATAACAGGCACATAAACAGCCGGTAAGAACTGAAAAGCAGGTATTACATATGTGAACCCAACAATGTTGTGGGAGGATGAGTGGTCAGGCAGGCTTCCCAGAAAAGGTGCCTTCTGATCAGAGTCTTGAATGGGTGTGAAGCAGGAGAGGGCTTCAATTCACTTCAGCCCTGTGCCTTTGCATGTGGGTAATGCACAAGCTAAAATGAGAAAAATGCACCAGGCTATGAGTACCTGGGGCATTCCAGGCTCTCCATCTCATTCATCTTCATATTCCCATAGTCTACCTGAGACAAACAGATGCCCATGATTCTACAGGAGACAGTGTTGGGTAATGTTCGGGATTTCAGACTCTGTGTCGGACAACCTAAGTTTGCATCCTGAGTCTACCCCTACTGGGTAGCAACCCAGGCTCCACCCCAAGTCTCCTTCTCTTAATTCTTTAAAAGAGGGTATCCTGGTAGTAGCACATACTTTACTGTGGTTATTGTGAGCATGAAATGAGGTAATGCATGGAAAGACCTTAGCAATAAGTGCCTGACAATTTATTGTGATTGTCATGATTATGCAATTACAGTTATTATTATAGGATTTTACTCATTAACAATTATTATGGTCATAACCTAATAGAAAATCTATAATCTAATGTAAATTTTAATACAAGGAAGTAGTGAACAGTTCAGCCTGAGGAGCTTCTGGGGGGTTCCCCAGAAGAGGGGCTGTTTGAAATGAATCTTGAAGTTCTCCAGGTAGAGAAGAGAAGGCATCCAAGCAACGGGATCACATAGGTGAGGGCATGGAGCCGTGACACAGCTTGGCTCCCAGAGAAGTGGTCTGTATTTCAGTGTGATCAGGGTACATGGTGCATGGGGAGAGAAGAAGTAGCACAAGATAGGGAGGGAGCAATAGGCAAAGGCCTTTCAACAAATCCAACCCATTGTGAAAATCCATTGCAAGCTTCCTCTCCTTCCAAAAGCCTTTCATGAGCATCTTACCCCACAGCATTCCCTACCTTTTGTGAATTTCAATAATCCCTGGATGTTTTACCATGTGATTCAGTTTCTGATATTTTTAAAGATTTTATTTATTTATCTGAGACAGAGAGAGAATGAGCAGGGGGTAAGGGCAGAGGGAGAGAGAGAAGCAGACTCCTTGCTGAGCAAGGAGCCCGACTCAGGGCTTGATCCCAGGACCCTGAGATCATGACCGGAGCTGAAGACAGATGCTTAACCAACTGAGCCACCCAGATGCCCCTCAGTATCTAATTTTTTTAAGATAATATTATTCTCAAGATTCTTCTATACAATATTTTTTTCTCACCAGCTTTCTCCGTCTCTTGTATTACTCTGACAAACAACCTCCAGTAAATCTTTAGGAGACCTTTGTTGATCAGTTAATAACTCTTGTTTGTTTAGTCTTTTCTCTGTATGAGGAAAAAAGAATTCCCCTCTCATCCTATGATGAATGATAAATAAGAGTCATACCAGAGCCTCCAGTGCCCTGGCAGCCAAGCTTGGGACATGGCCTGGCTGGTTCCACCTTTCGACCCACTCGGCATTGCCCCCTGTCTTTTTTTCACTTCTTTGGATGGGGACACAAATGGCCTGTCACCTCACTGGGCTGACACATAATAGACCCCATGATCTATAACTAGTATTATTCTTATTTTTATTACCAACCACTGGACTTTTAAATCCTTGGGCATCAACTAATCTCATTTCTATAACTTTCTGACCTTTATCATCTCAAATCACTGATAATGGAGGTGTGTGACAGGTATAAATTATTTTCCCTCCTGAGATGTGCAAAAGTAAAAGTGCGTTCCCTGCTGGGAAATGGTTTCTGAGTGGCCTGACCATAAGCCTGGGGCAAGGCAGCTAGAATTATTGGTTCCTCCCAGTCATTCCCATGAGTTCCGAGAAAAGCCATCCCCCACCAACAATGGTTTTAACAGGGTTCACACCAGACTTCAGGTCAATTAAATGACCTTCAGCATGGAGAAGAAACTAGCTTTTTCAATGGAAAGTAAGTCCCCCATGCAAAGTTCAAGAACCTTCTCTTAAGGACTTACTACAGTTAGATGAGAAGCCACATGGTTTCTCCCCAGAAAAGTAATGATACTGGAAATGAACAGGCTAGAATTAGAACATTCCACTAGTTCCAAAATCCCCTGACACTGGGCAATGGTTACTGAAGGTCAACACTTTCTGGGAAGCAAGAGTTCAAAGACAGATGACTAGATTGTTAATAAGGTGGAAGAAATCTTCCATTCATTCATTCATACGTTCGTAAGTGTAGCAGATTCTAATAGAAATACTGATTTTCCAATCATAAAATAACAGTCCAGATTGTAATCATGAACATGGATTAACCTGGAGAACTCAGGTTTTTGGTTACTCACCCACTCCGGGAGGCCATCAGCAGCCTCTTTTGCATAAATTATGCCCTCCGCCAAGAGCTAATCACAGCATTTTGCATTTCAATTGCCCTATTTTCCCATCTGTAGCCCTGACCAGGCAGCAAGCTCTGTGAGCTCCACTTGGTTCATCATTGTGGCCCTAGCTCATGCTCAGTGCCTTACAGATAGTAGTTGCTTAATAAATATTTGTCAAATGGTTGAATGAAAGAGATTGGGAGTTCCATTCATGTATTCATTTATTCAATCTCTAACAATACTTGGAAGGATCTTCATCTGAGAACTTTATAAAGAGAACAAAAGTTATAAACTGAGAATAACTCATCTCACACAGGGGGATGGATACTGACTCTGCCAAGTCAGATGGGTCACAGATAGACCAATGAAGGAGTAGATTCCAGGGCATGTTTGGTTGGAAATGAGAAGAGTGGACCCATGAGTAGAACAAAACAAGCAAACAAACAAAAAACTACAAAGACTTGCAACAGAATTCCAAGACTGGTTTTCAGCCACAGGCAGTCTGAGGAAATTATCTCCTTCTGTTCTGATCAAGAATCTCTCATTTTCTCTCTCTCTTTCTTTCATTTTCTTGGGATGTAACTTCTTCCATCAGATGATTGCCACCTCTATCCCCTGTAAATCTACCCGTCACCCATAAATCTGTCTATATCTGCTCCCCATGTTGTATCTTCAACCTTTTCCTCTATATTTACTACGTTTTCATAAATGTGGTCAAGATTCTCTCTTCTTAAGTCTAACCCCCCCAACTCTTGATTCTGTACCCCTACAGAGTTCATTCCTCATCTCTCTCCTTCCCTTCACACTCAAGGTTCCTATAACAGTGTGGTCACCCACAGCCTCTACTTCTTTGCCTTTAGTGCCTTCTCAAAGCACTAAATCTTGGAAACTCCTCTTACCCATGTTACTTGTTAAAACCAATAAATACAACCCTGTCCATCTTTTTCCTGACCTCTGCAGCCTTTGCCACCATTGAGAAAACCATCTTAAAGTTCTTCCCTTCTGGGATTCAATGATGTTATTCTCAAAGAGGCTTCCTCCCACTCTTTAGTCCCAACCTTCAAGGTCTTGATCTTTGACTGCTGAGCCTCTCAGGTTCTTCCTTACGCTGTGATCTCTTCTTCCTTCAAACACTACTCCTAGTTGGACTCATTCAAATCTACGTCTTTAAAGACCAACCACATGCTTGTACCTCCAAAAACCCTTCTCTCCCACCGAGCGCCTTCTCTTCCCCTAAGAACCAGACCTACATGTGGAGCTGCCTGCTGGACATCTTTACCCAGATATCCTGAAGGTAGTAAATTCAACGTGTTTAAAATCAAACTTGTCATCTTTCTCCACATCCCACTTCTTCTCTCCCTCCATGTTCTCCTCCCCAGGAAGATCACCTCCAATTTTTAGGCACTAGAACCAGAAACCTGGGTTCTAGTTCATCTGCTCCTTCATTGCTATTGTCACCGAGATCCATCCATTTTATTTCCTTGAAGTCTCTCTTAAAATCTTAATTTCCAGGGGCGCCTGGGTGACTCAGTTGTTTAAGCATCCAACTCTTGATTTCAGCTCAGGTCATGATCTCAGGATCAGCAGATGGAGCCCTGCATGAGGCTCTGTGCTGGATATGGAGCCTGCTTAAGATTCTCTCTCTCCCCCTCCCTTTGCCTCTCCTCTCTCTTAAAAAAAAAAAAAAAATCTGAAATTCCATCCAATTCTATCCAGCTGCCTATGGGCTACATCAGTACAGACAGCCAGCCCTGCTTGCCTGGATGAACCTGGCCTTCAAGTTGCTTTTATGTCCAGTTTTGTATTTTCTTCTTAACCACCAAAGCAATCTTTATAGAAGACCAAACAGACCAGGGAAAGAATCCCTTCTCTCTACCGCACCACTTTACATAAAACCTTTTCTGAAGCCCTCAGGGTAAGTCCATGCCCTCAGCTTCCCTTCTCTTTTCCTGAGCCTTTGCTTACACTGACCCCATGGCCCAGGATACAATTCTCTCTCTTTCTACACTAAGCAAGCTTCAACTCGTTTTTTAAACCTAGCTCAGATATTGCCTTTTCAGAGAAGTCTTCAGAGACTCCGAGCCTGAGTGACAGGCTGCCTATATGGTCTCCTGATTTAGGTCCCTGGGGGCCCCTCCCCCATGGTGAGCTGCAACCAGTGAATGACTTGAAGGTTTTAGCCCCAGTGTCCCTAGCCTAACCCCTAGTACGTGTGAGGCATTTAATAATTATTTTGTATAGGAGGGAATGATGGGTGGGCGGCAAGAAGGAAAGAAGGCTAGCTGGGTGAAGGAAATCACCTGTACCTTTTAATTTCATTCCACATTGTATATCCATAATGCCCTCTAGTGACTGAGAGCTTCTCTGTCGGTTTGGAGCCAGACATGTTCTAATGCCTATCATGTGAAACACCAGTGCTGGGCACGGAATGGTCTTACAGTGCAGTGGATCAACGACTTAGGCACCAAAGATTCACCCTACTCTGGATACCACATGAAGCAAACAGCCAGCGACATAGCAGGAATATAAAGAAACTAAAATTCCACCACCAGGGTGAGCTAGATGAATTTCCTAGTCTCTCTGGCCTCCATTTTCTCATCTATCGAAACAGGGGTTGCAATACCTGCTTCTCAGGGTTTGGAAGAGGACTAAAGAAGAAAATGTTCCTTCCAGGCATGTGCTAGTTTCCTTATTGAGTAGGGCCCCAACAAGAGCTACCTTCCATCCTTTCCACCTGCTTGCTCACTCACAAATCTGCAACTTCCCCCTGGAAGCTATTCAAGCAAACTGCACTGAGGGAGAAGCAGCCCCATCCAGGCCTGGGAAGCCGGCACATCTTTAAAACCCTTGAGTTTAAAAAGTGGGTGACTCTCAGGGAGTTCACATGGAACCCAGAAAAGTGTTCCTGGACCCTAGAACCTAGAAACAGGACCCTGGACCCCATCCCCTCCATGGCACTGAGTTTGGTCTGTGTGTAGCCGAAGCATTTACCACTGTCCTCCATCTAACAGGATCAGAACCCCAGATTGCTTACTGACAGCATCTGGAGATGACTGTGGCGTTCTTTTCTTCCAAAGCCTCTCCTGGCTGCTCAGAAGCCATGGGACACAACCTTGTCCTTAGCATGACATGTGAAGTCCTGGGGCCTGGGCCTTGTCTTCCTCTGCACCCATCTGTGTTCTCCTCCAAATACGCAGAGCCCTCCCGTGAGCTGAACACCTCACTCTCCAGCCCCTCTGGGCCTTCTTCATGCTGTTCCCTCTACCGAGAACACTCTGTCCCCCGTTTAGCACCCTGAAGTCATCTCCACTTTCTGAGAACCAGCTCAGGCATCCACTCCATTGAGCAGCTTCCCCACGTGTGGGCCAGCTGCCCCTCCCCAGGGCTCCCACAGCACTCAGCCCCCTTGATTGCCACTTCCTGACTCAGACTCTGAGCTTAGCAAGAGCAGAACCAGGCCCTCTCCAATGCTCAAGCTGCTAGCCCTCCCACAGAGCCGTCACTCAGCAAGTGCTCAGCAAAGAGTATTGGGCTGAACTGCACCCCTAGGCTCCAGGGAGTCATGCGCTGAACTTCCTCTAATTTCTGGTACAGACATGTTCACCCAGTTTGCATCTGAAGACCAGCCACTGGGTCTTCCCTGTCTATCTGAACCATCCTTTCAGTTAGCCTGTGCCCACTTTGAAGCCTTGTGTGCTGCGAAAGGCAGAGTCCAAGACAAAGGGTGTGGCTAGAGGAAGCAGAGCCAGAGCAAAAGCCCAAGTTAAAGTCAAGCTAGAATAAATGCATAGTCATAACTATTAGGCTGCACACTGAATATTTTCTTTTAGCCGTTTCTTCAGTACTTACCATGAGCCAGATATACTTTGTAGCTCATTAACACACTTACTCATTTAATCTGCGCAGCCACTAGATGAGACCAGTCTAATGGATAATGTTATCCCCATTTTATGTATGGGGGAAACTGAGGCACTGAGAGGTCATGTAACTTGCCCAAGTCCACAAGCCCAGAAATAGGTGAGGGGCACCTGGGTGGCTCAGTGGGTTAAGCCTCTGCCTTCTGCTCAGGTCATGATCTCAGGGTCCTGGGATCGAGCCCCACGTCGGGCTCTCTGCTCAGCAGGAATCCTGCTTCCCCCTCTCTCTCTGCCTCTCTGCCTACTTGTGATCTCTCTCTCTCTCTGTCAACTAAATAAATAAAATCTTAAAAAAAAAAAAAAGAAATAGGTGAGAAAGAGATTCTTTCTGAAGCAGGCAGAATCAAGAGCAGGAGGAGGAGCAGTGTCAGGAATGGGCAGGCAGCCAGCCTATTTCATTCACCTAGTCATTCATTCATTCAATAAAAAATGTTAGGCATCTATGCCTGGCTCTGCGTCAGCCTCTGGAATTACAGTGGTGAACAAACAGGTTCAGTCCCAGGCCTTACAGAGCTGAAAGTAGAGTAATTAGGAAAATAATCACACAACTAAGTAAATGAGTATACATTATGGAAAGTACTAGAAGCAAAAAGTACATGGCACCAGGAGACTAAATAGAAAGGGGTATCTAATAAATATTGGGGGTGAGGAAATGATGTTCCCGTTGAGGAATATCCTGTTGCCCCCCCCCAAAAAAATGGTTAACCAAATGAAAGAGAAAAGAGAAAGCTCTAGGCAGAGAGAGTGGCATATACCAAGGTCCTGGGGCAGCATGTACAAAGCTCTATACAAAGGTGATTGGGTGTTTAAGAAACCGGAAAAAGGGCACTACGGCAGAGGGACAAGAAATGAGGCTGGTAAGGTAGACATGGGCTAGATCATATAGCACTTTGGAACAGAGCATGTGGGAAGAGAAATAATGGGAGGCTGGCAAGGGGAGTCAGAGGCAGGTCTTGAATGTCACACTTAACTGGTGCTTCATCTTCGATGGGCAAAATGCCTAGATATCTTGGAAGCCAAGACAGGGTCTTGGACCTGCCACTTTGGAGATTAAAAATAAAAATAACCAGAAGGGTGTATGTTTGGTGGGTTGGTTGTGAGGAGATTTAAAATATCAAAAAGGAGCGCAAAATGGCCAGCAGAATGATCCGAGCCTGGAGTGAACTCACCCCTTCCTGCCCTTGATATCTTCATCAACTCAGGCACTCTGCAAAATAATAAGCTATCATTTATCAGTGTTCTGCAAGGTAGCATTACAATGGAGTCAGGGCAATAAATCAGGCACATATAATTTGAGCCCTGAAGTACAGTAATTCTTCTTTTAATGCAACATCTGGTATAGATAATACAATTTGCAGGGGGGGAGGGGGCAATGAAGGCTCTGCAGGGTGTTCATTATTGTGCAAGTGTTGCTTACAGCCTGATTTCCCTCCCATCCTTGCAGCAACAGGGAGGACTTAAAAAGGACCTTTATTATTATTCCCTTGGCTGGCCAAAGGGAAATCGAGTTAATTATAGACTTGTTTGCCAGTTATTAATTAAACCCCAGCTAAACATAAAAACACAAGGGAAGTGCCATTTCCCGATCCACGCTTCCAGCCTCTTGGAACTGAGCTGACGTTCCCGCCTCTGCCGTCCACTCTGTGTCCTGTTTCCTCTGCGGATTTTCTCAGGAGGGTCCCGGGGCCTTTGCCCTGCTGCAAACAAAACCTTATTTTTAGCTGGGAAGGAACACAACATTGAAAGCTCCAAAATGGCAGGGTGACAATAGGAGGAAGCTTGCAGACACTGACTGGTTATGACACTCAGGGCTCCGGGGACAGCCACACCCTCTTGTGTCCCCAGCCTCCCGGGTTCTCAGCCTCCCTAGTCTCCAGTGAGATGCCCCAGCTTGGCCTGCTCTGTCTGCACTGTAGTGACAGCTCCATATAGAGTAGGACAAGACTCGCAGCCTCTGACCAGAGCTCCAAGCTTGCCCCCATGTCCCAGCTCCATGGCAATGAGCAAGTTGCAGGGACCCCCCCCCAAAAAAGGAGGACCCCTCATAGGTGTGTGTGAATCTCACAAAACAAGGCTTGTCAAGCACTCAGTAGGCGCCCAGCACATGGTTGCTTATAAATATTAGATTCCTTTCCCTCACTCTTCTAAGACGACAACCTTCGTGTCTGTAACTCCCCCATAAATACCAAAAGCTAGAAGGAGCACACGGTGACCTTGGCATGTCTCCAAGTCTTTCTAAGCTTCTATTTTCTCATCTCTAAGATGGGAGCAAGACCAGGGCCCATGAGGGAGGATTGCCAGGAGAATCAAATGAGACAGTGGGGGCCACCCATTGCCTGCCTCTGATCAGATGCTCAGTACATGTTAGTGACCGAATGATCTGAAGACAATTCTCAGAAGAATTAAAGAGGAGAATATCAACCCAGTATCAGTGGCATGGAAAAGAAGAAAGATATCAATTAAAGGGAATCACGCCAAAGTAGGCTCATTTTTTATTGGAGTTGAAATACTACATTACCAGATCTAGAACATTCCATTGATGTTGTACAAAGACATCCTAAGAGAGTTTGCCAGATTCCTTGTCAAAACCTAGCTAGACCATCAACCTCTTCTCCTCAAAATCTTCTAGTGGGCATGTTCTCTGCTTGTCCATAGAGAGCTGTGGCCATCAATGTTGGATTTGCCTTACCCGCACTATTTCTTAGATGGGGAGAGCCAAGAACAGAGCCTTCTGACCACTAGTAATCTCCTTCACAACAAGATTCCTAAATGTGGCTAGTCTCGTGGATGAAAACTTTCTGCATTCCAGTGAAATTTGCAGATGAAACAAAACTTGAGGGACTTGTTCATGTGACTTCCAGACTCCGATCACTGAACTCTTCACACCCCCCACCCTGCTCCCACACTGCCCAGCCAAACCAGAGACTGTCGAGTCAGCATCAAAACTTGCTGACCCCACCCATTGGAGTGGGTGTGAATGGCCTGTCCTGGCATCGGCTTTGTAACTTGTGAACATGGACCTTCACTGGTATCATTTAGTTCCGTTCAAATATTTTATTTCTCTCATTTTCTGTTGTTTTAAGTGGATTGTTTCCACCCTCCACCCATCTCACAGCTGCAATCCTGAGACTTCGATTCACATCCTATACTGCCGAGGAGATCCCCATGATAAAGAAGCTGGAGATGTAATGGTGAGCAAGGCTGACAAGACCTCTACAGGAGAAACTGATGGTGAACACGTAATTGTGCAAATAATTGTTTAATCACTATTTCACTAAGCACCAGACGCTAAAAAAGAGTGAGATAATAGAGGGACCAGAGCTAATGTCTTACTTGATCTCCTAAAACCTTTCTCATGAGTAGTGCACAAACTGTTCTGCCCCTTTTTAAGGTGAAAGTGAAGCAAGAGAGCTCATGTGATAAACAGCATGCAGCTACTTTGAGGAAAGAGTGGGGGTGGGGAGGACAGGAGCGCAAAATATTTGTAAATTCTAAAGTGCTACATACATAAAATGGTGAAAACAACTGTCATTCCTGTACTCTGGGATACCAACCTTGAGGTGACATCAAAATTTTTTAAAATACCTGACATCAGAGTTTCCATATTTCTTTCTTTCTTCTAGACTTCTGGGTGATGATGAGTAAGATTGGGACATTGAGAGAGGATATCTCAATGGAGACATCTACCCTACATTCTATCGCCCACCAAGTAAAGTTCTTCCGTATCGACTGCATTAACTTGGAAAAATCCTTCAACCTCTCAAACCGTCTACCTAGTCTGCAAGAAATGGCTGATAACATTATCTACCCCATAGGATTCTGGTCGGCGGTGAATGAAACAACATATATACAATCTGACACATACTAAGTGCTTAGTAAATAGCAAGAATTTCCCTTGCCTCCCCTTCCTTCCTTCCCCTTTTTGCCCCCCTCCCCCCACAGAGAAGTCATCTCTGCCCAAGAAGATGAATCAGCACTCTAGGAGCCTGGCACAGGCTGCTGTCAGAGACAGGCCTTTCCCTCTCAATATTGGCTTTGGTCTTGTCTCCAAGAACTCAAATTTTAAAAAGAAATACAACTGGCAAGCCCTTCACTACTAATTTCCCACTTGTTATTCATGCCTTATCAATGGCATGAAGGGCAGAGTGCTTCTGAGGGAAAGGATTTGAGTGGGAGGTGGGAGAAAGGGGGAGAGGGTGGTATGGGAAGTTTCCGTGGTTCTTATCTGCACCTCGGAGAACTTAGGAATAGTTTAATAAGAAAATACCTTCTCCCCTTTCTCTAAGAGTTGAGCAGCGATGCATTTACCATTCTCCTTAAACAGAAGAACTGGGGAAGGGCATTGGAGATGGGGCTTGACTATGGAATTGGAAAGGTTTAAAGATCCAAAGTCTCTAGAATGGTTACCTGTCCCCGGACCTCCACATGCAAAACTGATGGTAGGATGTACTCTACGAGAGGATTCATTTCCCCTGAGGAGCTGGCATGCTTCTTTGTGGTGATGAGGAAAACGTGTCCCGACACCTACCCCATGCCCAGCTTTTTGCTAGGTGCAGCTGGAGATGGGGTGAATAAGACAGTGGCAACCTTGCCCTTGAGGATCACAGGTGACCCTTTGCAGACCAGACTTAGAAGGTTGGAATGGGAAGGAAATCACAGAGCAAGAACTAAACCCACTCACTGGGAAGTCATGTTTATTATTAACCACCCACAACGTATTAGGTGCTGTCACACCATGGGTCTTCCCTCTTAATATATACTTGGCCCTGACAGTGATACTGGATGGTAGAAATTTTTAGACAAGAGAAAAATGTAACGTGTACTTGTATTGCATAGAAGACACTGGAGCCCAGAGATCATAAGCAGCAGAGCTAGAATTCATATACAGATCTGACTCCAGATCCCATTCTTGTCTGGCTTGTGACACAGCCACCAAAGAGCATGAGAAAATAAGGCTGGAAACAAATAAAATTATTGTGGTAGGAAGATTTAATTCAAAATTCACAAGGATGAGGAAATTCATTATTAGAGCAAATAGCTCCTTATTTTTTCTTAAATTAGAACCTTATAAGTGAGTTGTCCCCATGTCCTCAAGAAAAGGTTAGAATACGGGCAGGATCCTCCACTGAAATAGTCAGAGAAGCATGTAATTGGTTTTAGAGAGACTTCCATCCAAAATGATTAAATCAAGTTTTGGCACATGAAAGGGAGAGGTTCACTTATTGGAAAATTTACTTAGGTGACACAGCTCATTTCCTGATGGAACCAGATTAATGGGACATTACTGAACCTAATGCCTCAAGAAGTAAATGACTCACCTCTCCTCCTGCTGGGCTGCCTGGAGCTTTCCATGTGTTTGGCCTTCTGCCCTTTCTGAAAACCCAAGTGCTGGGATGGGAAGCTCAGCTGGAAAGGAGAAGGAAAAGCATCAATCTTTATTTCTTTACCTCCTGGTTCTTCATTAATTAGGTCTTAAACTAAGCAGCATCTGAATAGCCAAAAGAGATCCCCCTCCCACCAAGTTTAGGGCTCACACTGTTACTTGGAGCTTATTAGGAAGGCCTAGGGTGCTCAACATGGCTAGATGGGCAGGGTCTTGGAGAGAACAAGATTAGAGGATGGTAGCAAGGAGGTCTGAGGGTGGATCCCTCAGCATGGGCACAGAGCATGAGGCTATGTGTGTCTACATAGATGTCCACACACACAAAAAAAGATGTTGTCCACAGCAATGTAAAACTCAATAACCAAATGGCCAAGATGTCCAATTCTGTGGTTAGGTAGTTTCTTTTCTCAGCCCCCCTGCTGTGTGTTCACTGGGCTCATGAACAAGGTGGTTATGGTTGCAGGGAGGCAGCTTAACAGTGCTACAGCCAGACTGACTTTGGCCAGAGAAGTCTGTTATTGAACACATGCATGGGTGTCCAACCCATCAAATGTAGAGAACAATGCTGAGCCTTGGGTATGGTGTTACTTGCAGGAAAAGCACCTGGTCTGATCAAGTATTGGGCAATGATTTATCTTCACTGGAACAGACAACTATATACCTATAGATAGCTATAGATAATTAGCTCTATCTATCTATCTATCTATCCAAATATATATAGATAGATAGATAGATAGATATAGATTTGATTTTCTTGCCCACAATGTTTCTAACAATGTCTCTATCAGTAGACATAAAAATGCCTTATGTCCATCACAAAATCCCACACATTGCTTCTGACCAAGAAACTCATTGTTTAGAGTGGAAGGACAACAGACTCATGACCACGAGTCTCATCATGAACTTCACCACTCACAAGCAGGCCATCTATCAGATAGAACAGTGCAGTGACCTATTAAAGACTCGTTATGGGGATTGCCAGATGGCACTATTTGCTGGGTTGGGGGACTATACCACAAGACGCAGTGTATGTTCTGAACTAGCAATTCCTATTTGATGCCATCTTCCCATCGCCGAACTCCTTGGGTGTAAAGACCAAATGGCGGAAGGAGCTTCTTTCACCATTAACTCTAACAACCCATTCACAAAAATTTTACTCCCATTCCTACAGATTGGGGCTCTGCTATCTCAGAGGTCTTAATTCCCAAGGAAGCAATGCTTCTACCAAGGGGACACAACAATGGGTCTTGGACTGGCGCTCAAGACTACCAAAAGGCGGGTTGGTGCTCTTGCAACATGACCTAGCGTGACTAGTGGTAAAAGTTGATGGAAGACCATAGAAATCCAGCACATTCAGATCTACTACAGGTTTAGACCTTCCAGGAATGACTGCCAGGGCCATTCAGTCAGGTAAAGGACAAAACCAACCGAGCTACTAAAGGAGACACAGGGAACGTGAATTTAGCAGTGGAATAAGGAAGCTCTTACTCTTACTGTGCCCTGGAAATCTGTTCCAGAAATGAGAAAGGTTGCAAAGATGGAGGCCATCATCAGTATCCCCAATTCCTCCCTAGCATCCAAACAAAGTCTGGGTGATTTGGGTTGGCCGGCAAAAACTCAACGCAAGGAACACTGGGAAAGGGAAGGTCTTGCTTTTCAGCTTCTCTCGTGGGAGTCAGAGCTGATGGAACCAGAGCAGAACATTATAGCCTTTCTCTGAGACACAGGTGTCTGGTGCAAGGAGACCCCAGAGTGCTCACTGGAAGGAAATTCTCGGTGCCACAGCAGCGGGTTCTGCAAACGTTCCATTCTTTTGAGACACAAGCAAACCCTCGCCTTGTCCCTATTTGAAGTCCAAAGCCAAAACTGTAATTTGTTTGTTTGTGTGTTTGTTTGTTTTTGCAGGAATAAGGAGTGGTCCATGTGAGAATAAAATATACTACTGACCAAAGGGAAGGAGAAGAAAGAAGGAATTGAATTTGGTCACTGCAAAGATAAAACTGGGGTGTAAGGCCCCCCAGCTCCCTCCCCAGGAAATCCTATTAATGTAGACAATGGCCCAGTTATTCTCCCTGAAAGAAACTCTGCTGTCCCCAACCTGGGAGCTACTTGCTGTCTTTTTCTATTTCTTTCCATGAAACACAATTTATTGGAAATACTGCTAGATCTCCCAGGGAGGCGGGGGGAAGGCTGGCAGTAAACTGAAACACCTAATTAACAGAGAGGACTGTTCCACTGCTGCTAGAGAACTTTCTGCAAGACTCCTGGCTCCTTGAAGAGAGGAGTTAGGGGAGGAGGACCCCCAGCACCTATCGCTGTGCACACCGAGCTGGCTGAAGGTAGCCCCAGAGAGTGGGGATGAAGCATTCACTTGGAAGTCAGATGGCCTGGGGTTCAATTCCTACATTTGCCACTTTCTGGGACAAGTGGTAAAAACCCCTGGGCCTGTAAAATGAGGGTGATGGTTGTCCCTCCTCAGGTGATTGTGAAATCCAGGTGAGTTCATCAAAGCACTTAGAAAAGGACAGCAGATGCATTAGCTATTATCGATAAGTGTTGGTAAGTCCAATGTTGCCTGGAGTCCATGGCTGTTTCGTGGGAGCTCCCTAGCCAGACAGTTGTAAAGCCTGAGACACTTGCAGAATACCAGGCCAGCCCCTCCCCAACGAGAACGCTTTCTCATCATCGTGTCCCTTTGTAGCCTCAGTCTGCTGAGGGCCCCGGAGTCCCCTACCTCTGTGCTGGTGGACACATAGAGGCACGGTGTGGGGACCATGGGGAGGGGGTCCAGGGACAAGCAGCTGGGTTCTGGACTCTTACGATCAGAAAAGGAGGTGCAAACAGTCTGGGCATGAAAAAAGGGACCGCTCTGGGGACATTAACTTACGTGTGTCCCCGCCTCTGCACCCAGCCCTGACTGGAAGAGACGGCATGGCAGGAGGAATCCAGGCTCACTTGGGGCAACGAGTTTCCAATGAGTCTCCTTGAACTCTCCCCCCGGTGACTTTTTCAACTTTAATTTATCATTTTTCAAAACAATCTAAGGGCTTGGCAACCAGCCTGCTTCTTTCTCCAGCCTCCCACCCCACCTGCCTCCTACAGAAAACACAAAGTAAAGCATCTGGCAAAATGCTTCAAACATAGTAGGTGTTCAACATTGTCAGAAGGTTCCAGGACCCGTGGGCCGCTCCCTCTGGCTCCCCGTGGATTTATTGAACTTCCCAAAGTAGCTGCTCCCCCGAGGTTTGCAAAGAATGCATTGTGCACCCCCATCCCTTCCTTCCTCCCCCTACCCCCGGGAAGTCCTTTCTGCAGCCAAGACAGCTGGGACTGGGGGCTCCAACTCGGTGCACTCGCTTGAGTGTGGGTGTGTGTGAGTGTCTTCCCACTGGGAAGCGGCATATGAAGTCCTACCCTGAAACCCCCAGGCCCAAATTGAAACAAGCTGGCTGTAATTGTGAGAGAGCCCCGTGCACACCAGCTGGGCCCTGCTCACAGCTTCAGAAAATGCTGTTTCATGTTTAGATGCAAATGACGATTTCCTCTCTCGAGCGTGCCCGGACTGTGTTCCAATCTGAGCAGGGAGCAGAGGGGAACAGAGGCTCTGGGAGAACACTGGGCCAAGGCTGTCAGGATGAATTATGCTGCCCTGAAGCTTTCCCCCAAATTCAGAGAGCGGTCAGAGCTCCATGGGAGGCGCAGAGAACAGGAGAAGGGTGATGTTCCCAGAGTCTCCCCGCAGCTGCCCCTGACCCCAGCCCACTGCCAACCCCCTGAGCACCTCCAGTCTCTGAACTGGTTCTTCTACCTCCAGCATGCCCTCTCCGGTTGCTCCTAAATCCTGCTGCCAGAGCAATGCCATCATTCATTCATTCATTCATTCATTCATTATTCAAATATCCATTATTGACACTTACTCTTTTGTAGGCGCAGAGGATGGAGCAGGAACCACAGAGGCAGGAACGAACCTGTCCTCAGAACTTTTTAGGTGATCTTTCTCCTGCACAGCTCTCCACCCTCAAAAGTCCTCAATGGCTCTCGCTGGCCAACTGAATGAAAACTAGTCTCCCTAAGGCAGGCTAGGCTCTCCGGGCTCAGACCCTCCTGACCGGATAGTCTGGTCTCTAGTCTCCTTCTTCTCGAACTGTGATCCAGTCATCGACCAGAGGACAGGTCCAGCTCCAACACCAGCTCCTTGAAGCCTTCCAGGATTCCCCTCAGGGAGGGACCCCTCCTTCCTTCCTGTTCTCACAGCAACATCCCAGCAATTTACAGCCAGGGGAAATAGCAGAGATGATCCAAAAATCTAACTGTCCCTTTCACGTTCCCATCCCCTTTGGGCCTCACTGTGTTGGACTAATTTATTCACACCGTGGTTTTCATGACTCGGGGTCCTGAATGTGGGCATTTAACTTAAATTTATTGAGGACCTAATAATATGTGCCAAGGCCTGTGCTACACACTTTGATCTATGTTACTCCTCCCATCCTGTGTGTTCTCCTACTGCCAGATGAGAGATGCAAACTCCGAGAGGTGAAGTAATTTACCCAATGTCGCACAGTGGGGGCAGGTCAGGGATTCCCTTGCTCATCCAGCAGCCATTTCCCCCCACCTGTAGCACACAGATCCTCTGGGATGCTGTGGGGGTGGGGGAATATGTACTGGGGGTACAAAATTATAGGAAAAGCACTGGGCGTCTACCTGGGGTCTCCTTTTCACTTACTGGTAAGTAATTTAAATACTACTTGATGTCAAGAATATCTACATTAAAACAAACCCAGATGTTGCATATTATGGAGTGGAATTTTAAGATTGCATAAATTTGGAAGATGAAATGTAAGTCTTCAAGTCCATTTTACACCAGAGGGGGGCTCTTTGGGCTGTGCTCCAGGCCTCCAGTTGGCACCCAGTCAGCATCCCGTGCAACGGGAGACCACTCAGATAGATAAGTTTTCTTTAATATTGTATTGTCCTGCTGAACCGTGTGACTCCTCCCCTCCTAAGAGCTGGGCGTGGCCCGCTGCAGGTAACTGACTGACCTCTTAGGGTGAATGATACGTGAAGCAATGAATTGAATCTCGTCTGGTGGCATCTTTGGTTCTAGAGGGATCATCCCTGTCCTGCCCTACAGAAAAGCAGAATGATAGAATCTCAGCCATTGTGTCAAGACATCGGAGGCGTTTACACAGCGGGGGTGTGCAGAGGAGAGGACTCCGTGGCCCTCAATGACTCGTTTCCACCTAATTTAGACTTGATTTTTGCTGGTATTGACTAGGAGCAAGGCTGGGTTTCCTGAGAACAAATGAGTACTGGAAAACATGTGTTTTTGTTTTGGTCTTGTTGATGATCTGGCGAGAGCAAGGCGGATTTAAAATGTAGCACATGAGCCCCCCCACATCCTCACCTCCCCACTATTCCTGTCTGCGCCAGACTTGGCTGCTTAGCCACAAACCTCATTTCTTCTGGATTCCAGACTTCAGGATCCTTCTCAACACAGCACTCAGGAAGCTGCTACCAATGGGTTGGAACTAGCTCAAGAGTTAAGGTGTTTATTGGTTTTGGGTTTGGGGTTTTGTTTTTGTTTTGTTTTGGGGGTTTTGTTTTTGTTTTTGTTTTTTTGCCCTCCTTGATCTGCAGTGCGGTCATCAGATGGAGGGGACTGTTCTAGTTCTTCCTGGGTCCGTTCAACAAATACTAAGTCCCTGCTTTACACACGCACCCCCCTCAGACCTGCTTCTAGAGAGAAACCTGACCAGGCCCATCTCCTCTATAAAGCCCTTCTGTGGCTTCACATTCCCTGCAGGATAAGGTCCACATCCCTTCACCCAATATTTATGGTCCTCCGTTGTCCGTCCCAGCAAGACTTCTAGGCTCCTCTATGGCATGTCTGCACAGTGAGTCTGTGCTCCAGCCTCTGAACCACATCCCCACCTGACCATCTACTACGTCCATGCCTTTGCACACCTGCTCCCAGGGCCTGGGATAACTCGCTCCCTCCCTTGCCTACATCGCTCCCTCCCTTGGCTTTCAAACTTGAGCATACATCAAAGGACTGGTTAAAACACAGACTGCTGGGTCCCAGACCCTGAGTTTGGATTCAGGGGTGGGCTCCAAGTACTGGCATTTCTCACAATATCCCAGACAGGGGTGTTGCTACTAGACGAGGGACCAAATGTTAATAACTACAGCTCTAGATAATTCTGGCCTATCTTCTGAGCTCAATGCAGGTTTCCCTTTTTCTTTCTTTTTTTTTTAAAGAGTTTATTTATTTATTTGACACAGAAAGAGATCACGAGTAGGGAGAGAGGCAGGCGGGGTGGATGGGAGGAAGTAGGCTCCCTGAGATGATGACCTGAGCTGAAGGCAGAGGCTTTAACCCTCTGAGCCACCCAGGTGCCAGGTTTCCCTTTTTCCAGAAAGCCCACCCACACTGCCCCTCCCATGCTGTGTGAGGTTCCTCCTCCGGGCTCCCATGTCCCCTTTCTATTTCTCTGTCCTGGTACCTAAAGGGTCACACAGAAATCCCCTATCAATTTGGTCATATCGCTTTTCAATGTTAAGCTCCTTGAGACTCCAGCACAACCGTGTCGTTTTCATCTCCATGTCCCTAAGGCCGACTACCCTGTAGAGGTTCACTGATGGTTTTCTAATGAATACAAACCCTCCCATAAGCAGAGGGCAGATGGAACCAAATTTCAAGGAAACACACGATGTGAGGAGGAGAAATATTGCTAGAGCTCCCTCCTCTCTCCCCTGGAGCACTGCCTCAACCTCCTCCCTCTGGTCTGAACACCTCCCTTCTCTCACCTATGCAGACTCTGCCGTACCCTTGTGGAAATATTCCACAACCCCACACGGTCATCAGGGAAAAGGCCAAATTCCTCACCCTCACTTTCAAAGAGTAGGTCCTCAACATAATCTTCCATCCACATCCTTTTGCACACTAGGTTCTTAGGATCCCAAACCGCTTTATCCTTCCATGCCATCTCCTCGCAGAGAATGTCTTTCACCCTTGTCTTTCTGGAAAACTTTTGTATTTCAAGGCCCAGATCAAATATCACTGTCTCCATGAAGCCCTCCTTGATTACTCCAGGCTTAAGGACTTCTTCTCATAGCTTGTTGTACTTTCCTTAATGGAACACTCAGACAAGTAAACAATGCGCTCTATTACCTGAATCTTGCCCTAGTAGCCTGTGTGTCCCTGAAAGACTGTAGTTTACATCTATTTTTCTGACCCCTTGTATACAGGAGGTGCTCAATGACTATTTTATCAAGCTGGCTTCCACCATGAGAAATATAAAAGCATACTTAAGTTTCATAGGTTTCAACCTTCTTCAGAATTGCTTTAGAACATCTACCTCAAAGAGACCATTTCACTTGTATTTAAAACTAAGGCAAGTCTCCTTACAATCTGGGGAAAAAAAAAAAATAGATGTGTGTGTGTGTGTGTGTGTGTGTGTAGCCTCTGTCCAAAGCACAAGTCCAATGAGATCTCCTTTCCAGGGGGACCAAAATGCATTTACATAAACAATCAAAAGAGGAAAATCTTGTACAATCTACGCAACAAATAGGGTGGCCTCAGGGTCCTCCACAAACTTGGGTGAAGAACAGAAATTCAAGAAGCCTTAGAAGCTCCCACTTTGTGCACAAATGCACATTCTGTAAAGAGAGTCGGAGGACAATGAGGGAGACAGACATGATAACACAGAGAAGCAGGGAGAGACAGAAGGACAATCAGAGAGACAAGAAAAAAAGAAAACAAATCCAGTGAGATCGGAGGGAAGACAAAAACAGAGAAAGAGGTGAAGAGGAAGAGACAGAGAGAGAAAGGAAGGAAGGGAGGAAAGAAGGGAGAGACGGAGAAAGAGTGGGAAAGAAGACGAGCAAGAGAAGAGACATTGACATCCCCCCCCCTCCCCGGAAAAGATACACCTGAGTACACACAGGACAAACAGGGAAGCAAAGGCACAGATTAAAGACAGACAGACAAAGGCCAACCATGTCCCTGAGCTGCTATGCTGTGACAACCAATTCCCAGCAGGTACAATCAATGTTTTGAATCAATGTGGAACGCAGATGGAGAGGAAGAGACCCACAGATGGATCAGAGGGGAGAGCACCAAGCTCCAACTTGATGCCTGTTGTTTTCTCACCACATACTCTGTAAACAATGGAAAAACTCTATGTTAGCCAAGAGCACATATGAGTGTGAGACCAGTTTTAGCAATGGTCTCCAAAACTTTAAGGGCTCATCAGGGACTCGATCCCTTCTAAACCACTAAGGACACGCCAACCCTGGGAAGAGTCTGGACGGATCATAAAAATCTCCTCCGAGGAAATAGTTTATTCTACCCTTGATTGACTCCATGGGACAGGAGAAAGCATACTGCGCAGGGAGTCTGGGCACCTGGCTTCTAGTCTAAGCCTTGTAGCTCCCCAGAACATCGGTGTGAACAGGCACCTGTCGATACACATTTGGTACCTGGTTTCTTTCACTCTACATCTCTTCCTTAACTCAGCTTTTGGGATTTACCCATTTTGCTGCACATATCAATAATATGTTTCTTTTTACAGCTTACTAGTATTCCAACAGATGGATATACTACAATTTGCTTATCCATTCACCTGCTGATAAACATTTGGATGGTTTCCAGTCTGAGACTATTGTAAATAACAATACTGTGAACATTTTGTTCATATGTATGTATGTGTTCATTCCTCATGGATAAATGTCTAAGAGTAGAATAGCTGGGTTGCATGGTTAGTGTATGACTGACTTTTAGGAAATTATCAAGCTGTACCAGTCTACATTCCCACAAGCAGTTTATAAGACTTCCAATTACGCCTTATTTCCCCAACTCCTAATATGGCCACTCTTTTTCATTGTAGCCTTCCAATGAGTGTACAGTGGAATCATATTATAATCTTAATTTCTCACTTCCTACTGATTAATGAAGTTGAACAAATTTTCATGTGGTTATTGGCCATTCATTTATTTTCATCAGCGCAGTGTCTGTTCAAATCTTTTGCATGTTTTTCATCTTATTGTTGATTGCACAAGTTCTCTATATATTCTTGGTACTAGTCTTTATAAATATAACCATTATAAAGAGTTTCTTCTAGCCTGTGACTTCAGTTTTCATTTTCCTAATATTTTACTTTAAAGAATAGAAATATTTACTTTTGATGAAGCAAAATGTAACAATTATCTTTTTCTATGATTTATGATTTTGAGTCCTGTCTAAGAAATTGGTCCTGTTCTCAAGATCAATGTTTTGTTTTTGTTTTTTCACAGGTTCAGTTTTCACATTTACATCTATGGTCAGTTGCTAACAAGTTTTTGTATGTGGTATGAGGTAAGAGTCATGGTTCTTATTTTTCCAAATGAATGTCTGGTTCTAGCACCATTTGTTGTATACACTATTTTCCCCCCATTGGGTTATCTTGGCACCTTGGTCAAAAAGCAATCAACCCTTTACCTCTAGGTCTCTTTCTGGCCTTTACTATATTTCATTAATCCATATGTCTATATTTACACCAATACCACCCTCTCTGGATTATTGTAGTTTTACAATAAACCTTGATACAAGGTTATGTAACTCCTTCAATTTGTTCTTTTTCAAAACTGCTTTGGCTATTTTATGTCCTTTGCATTTCCTTAATTTTAGTATCATCTTGTCAATTTCTACAAAAAAGCCTTCTGGAATGTTTACTGGAATTTTGTTGCATCTATAGTTCAATTTGGGAGAAAATCAACACCTTAAAAATATTGAGTTTCTGATTTTTTTTGAAAGATTTTATTTATTTATTTGACAGAGAGAGATCACAAGTAGGCAGACAGGCAGGCAGAGAGAAAGAGAGGGAGGCAGGCTCCCTGCTGAGCAGAGAGCCAGATGTGGAACTTGATCCCAGGACCCTGAGATCATGACCTGAGCTGAAGGCAGTGGCTTAACCCACTGAGCCACCCAGGCGCCCAAGTTTCTGATTCTTGAGTATGGTATATACCATTACTAATTTAGATCTTACTTAATTTCTCTCACCAGTTTTTTATAGTTTTCACACATCTTAAAAAACTTACCCTATTTCATGTTTTTGATACTATTTTAAATTATATTGTGTTTTAGAATTTCATTTTTTTTAAGATTTTATTTATCTATTTGACAGAGAGATAGAGATCACAAGCAGGCAGAGAAGCAGGCAGAGAGAGAGGGGGAAGCAGGTTCCCTGCTGAGCAGAGAGCCTGATACAGGGCTCAATCCCAGGACCCTGAGTTCACGACCTGAGCTGAAGGCAGAGGCTCAACCCACTAGGCCACCCAGGCGCCCCTAGAATTTCATTTTCTAATTGTTTTTTACTCTATATGGAAGTATAATTGATTTGGGCATATTGAACTTGTATTAAATGACCTTGTTAAATTCATTTAGTTCTGGCAGCTTTTTGGTAGTTTTCTTAGAGACTTCTACATATATGATTATGTCATCTGCAAATAAAGACAGCTTTCCTTCTTCCTTTCCCATATAAATAGCTTTTTCCATCTTGCTTTATTGACTGTCCAGGACCTCTACTACAATATTGAATACAATTGATGAGAATAGACACAGTTGACTGCGGGGTGGGGGGAAGTATTCATTCTCAACATCAAGCATGAGGTCAGTTGTAGGTTTCATTTAAATGACCTCTCTCAGTTTAGGAAAGTTCCCTTATATTCCTAGTTTACAAAGGAATTGTATCATGAATCAGTGTTCAATATTGTCAAATGCTTTCTCTGTGTCTACTGAGATGATCGTTTTGTTTTCTCCTTTATTCTGTTAATGTCATGTATTCCATTAACTGAATTTCAGATGTTAAACTAAACTTGTGTTCCTGTAATAAACACAGGATATTGTTGGACGTGATTTGCCAATATTTTTGTATCTATATTTTAGAGGAAAACTAATCTTAAATTTTCTTTTCTTGTAATAGCTATGTCTGGTTTAGTATCAGGCTCATAAAATGGGTTGGAAAGTATTCCCTCTTCCTCTAAAAAGAATTTATGTAAAATTTGTATTATTTCCTTCTTAAATGTTTGGTAGAATTCACCAAGGAAGCCATCTGGGCATTGAGATGTTTTGCTCCGTGGGGACAATTATTTTTAACTTTTTATTTTGAGATAATTTTAGACTTACCGAACAATCGCAAAAAATAGTCCAGAAAGTTCCCATAGATCCTTCACCCAGCATCTCCTAAGATTAATATCTCACACAGCCATGGCACAATTACCAAAAACTTTTTAAAAATAATGCTGGTATAGAAGTATCAATTAGATTGCAGATCTTACTTGGACTCACCGGTATTATTCACTGATGTCCTGTTTACATTCCAGAATCTACTCTTGGCTGCCAAGTCACATTTAGCTGTCATGCCTCCTTAGTCTTTTCTAATCTGTGACGGATCCTCAGCCCCTCCTTGCCTTTCATGAATCATGATGTTACGATTGTGATGTTTGTCTATCCCCAAAATGCCTGTGTTGAAACCCTAACGCCCAATGGGATGAATTACGAGGTGGGTCTTCTGGCAGGTAATTAGGTGGTGAGGGTGGGATCCTTGTGATGAGATTAGTGTCCAGACACCAGAGAGCTTGTTTCCTCTCTCTCCCCCCATGCAAGGATACACAGAGAAGATCGTCTTTTGCAAACCAGGAAGCAGGTTTTCACCAGACATCAGATCTGCTGGGGCATTGATCTTGGACTTCCCCAGTCTCCAGAACAGTAAGGGTTGAATGTTTGTTGTTTCAGCCACCTGATCTATGGTAATTTATTATAGCAGTCTGAGCTGGTTAAGACAGATGACCTTGAGACCTTAGAAAGTACTAGCCCATTATTTTATAGAAATGCCCTCAGTTCCGGTTTGTGTATGTTGTTTCATGAATAAATTGAAGTTATTCCCTATTGGTAAGAATACCTCAGAAGTGGGACACCTGGGTGGCTCAGTTGGTTAAGCCGCTGCCTTCGGCTCAGGTCATGATCCCAGGGTCCTGGGATCGAGTCCCGCATCGGGCTCCTTGCTTGGCAGGGAGCCTGCTTCTCTCACTGCCTCTGCCTGCCTCTCTGCCTGCTTGTGTGTACTCTCTCTCTCTCTGGCAAATAAATAAAATCTTAAAAAAAAATTTAAAAAAAAGAATACTTCAGAAGTGAGGTGCCCTTCTTGGTACATCCTCTCAGGGAGTACATGATGTCAATATGCCTTATAGGAGATGTTAACCTTTATTTCTTGGCTGAAGTGGGGCCTTCCATGTTTCTCTACCATAAAGTTTCTATTGTTTCCTTTAAATTAATATTTATTTGGAGCGTGATACTTTGAGACTCTAGCTCCTTAAACTTCTTAAGTTTAATAAAACTAATTTAAAACAATTCATGTAACCCACAAGAGTTGTTACTCTCTTTACAAAATGTCTTTTTTTTCTTTTTCTATTTTTAAGATTTTCTCTTTATCTCTGGATCACTAGATTTTAGCAACCCAATTATAATGTCTTAGTGGAGGGGCATCTGGGTGGATCAGTGGGTTAAGTCTCTGCCTTTGGCTCAGGTCATGATCTCAGGGTCCTGGGATCGAGCCCTGCATTAGGCTCTCTGCTTCCCCCTCTCTCTCTGCCTGCCTCTCTGCCTGCTTGTAATCTCTCTCTCTGTTAAATAAATAAATAAAATCTTAAAAAAATAATAATGTCTTAATGGAGTGTGTGTGTGTCCTGCTTGGAGTTCATTGAGTTTCTTGAATCTGTGAGCTTACATTTTTTATCCTATCTGGAACACTTTTCAGGCATTATTTCTTCAAATATCCTTTGTGTTCTTTCCATATCCCTTTTCTGGGACTTCTATTATACTGGTAATCATAGCCTGTTTATTTTATCTTGGGGGTCACTGAGGTTCTGTGTTCCCCTTCAAATATTTTTTTCTCTCTTTACCTTAGTTTGGATAGTGTTATAGACTGAATTTGTCCCCTTGAAATTTATATGGTAAAATACTAACCCCCAAAATGACTGTATTTGGAGATGGGGCCTTCGAGGGGGTAATGAAGGTTAAATGAGGTCCTAAGGTGAAGCCCTAGTCCAATGAGACTGGTGTTCTTGTAAGAAGAGGAATAAAACCCCAGAGATCTTCGTGGGAACACAGAGAAGAAGGCATGTGAGGACACAATGAGAAAGCAGCCATCTATAAGCCAGGAGAGGAGGTCTCACTTGAAACCAAGCCTGAAGGGACCTTGGACTTTAGCCTCCAGAACTGTGACAGAATAAACTTCCATCATTGAAGCTGCCCAGTTTGTGGTATTTTGTTACAGCGGCCCAAGTAAACCAATGCAGACAGTTTACTACTTTAAAAACGTTATCTTCTGTAAAAAAAAAAAAAAAAAAAAAAAAAAAGAATGTTATCTTCTGTAATGTCTGCTCTGTGTTAATCCCAATAGGATATGACATTTTTTTATTTAAAACTATATTTTTTATCTATAAAAGTTCTATTTCATGGGTTTTTTTTTCATATCTTTTACTTCAGTATTTCTGGGTATTTTTTTTTAGACTTAAATTATGATTAGGTTTTTTTTTTCATTTTTTATTAAATTTTTTATTTATTTTCAGCGTAACAGTATTCATTGTTTTTTCACCACACCCAGTGCTCCATGCAATCTGTGCCCTCCCTAATACCCACCACCTGGTTCCCCCAACCTCCCGCCCCCCACCCCTTCAAAACCCTCAGGTTGGTTTTTCAGAGTCCATAGTCTCTCATGGTTCACCTCCCCTTCCAATTTCCCTCAACTCCCTTCTCCTCTCCATCTACCCTTGTCCTCTATATTATTTGTTATGCTCCACCAATAAGTGAAACCATATGATACTTGACTCTCTCTGTTTGACTTATTTCACTCAGCATAATCTCTTCCAGTCCTGTCCATGTTGCTACAAAAGTTGGGTATTCGTCCTTTCTGATGGAGGCATAATACTCCATAGTGTATATGGACCACATCTTCCTTATCCATTCATCTGTTGAAGGGCATCTTGGTTCTTTCCACAGTTTGGCGACCGTGGCCATTGCTGCTATAAACATTGGGGTACAGATGGCCCTTCTTTTCACTACATCTGTATCTTTGGGGTAAATACCCAGCAGTGCAATTGCAGGGTCATAGGGAAGCTCTATTTTTAATTTCCTGAGGAATCTCCACACTGTTCTCCAAAGTGGCTGCACCAGTTTGCATTCCCACCAACAGTGTAAGAGGGTTCCCCTTTCTCCACATCCTCTCCAACACACGTTGTTTCCTGTCTTGCTAATTTTGGCCATTCTAACTGGTGTAAGGTGGTATCTCAATGTGGTTTTGATTTGAATCTCCCTGATGGCTAGTGATGATGAACATTTTTTCATGTGTCTGGTAGCCATTTGTATGTCTTCATTGGAGAAGTGTCTGTTCATATCTTCTGCCCATTTTTTAATATGATTGTCTGTTTTGTGTGTGTTGAGTTTGAGGAGTTCTTTATAGATCCTGGATATCAACCTTTTGTCTGTACTGTCATTTGCAAATATCTTCTCCCATTCCGTGGGTTGCCTCTTTGTTTTGTTGACTGTTTCTTTTGCTGTGCAGAAGCTTTTGATCTTGGAAAAAACATCCAGTGGAAAAAAGACAGTCTCTTCAATAAATGGTGCTGGGAAAACTGGACAGCTATATGTAGAAGAATGAAACTCGACCATTCTCTTACACCGTACACAAAGATAAACTCGAAATGGATAAAAGACCTCAACGTGTGACAGGAATCCATCAGAATCCTCGAGGAGAACATAGGCAGTAACCTCTTTGATATCAGCCACAGCAACTTCTTTCAAGATATGTCTCCAAAGGCGAAGGAAACAAAAGCGAAAATGAACTTTTGGGACTTCATCAAGATCTGGGGTTTTTTTTTAAGATTTTATTTATTCATTTGAGAGAGACAGAGAGAGCACAAGCAGTGGGAGTGGCAGGAAAAGGGAGAGGGAGAAGCAGACTCTCCCTGAGTGGGGAGCCTTATGCAGGACTCGATCCCAGAACCCTGAGAGCATGACCCAAACCAAAGGCAGACGTTTTACCATCTGAGCCACTTAGGCACCCCTCTAGATATGTTTCTATTGGCTTTTTCTCTTTTTTTCAATTCAATTTCCTGATTCTTAACATGTCTAATTGGATCCTGGGCATTGTTGTGTGCTGGGTTTTGCTGTCTTCCTCTAAAGAGTGTTAGACTTTGTTCTGGCAGACATCTAAGTTACTTGTGAATCCTTTCAAGAATGCTTTCAAGCTTAAGAGAGTCACCTTTAATTTAGGGCTAGTTAAGAACTTCTAATAAGGGATGACCCTTCTGGTGTTTACTGAATATCCTGGGTTTTCACTGAGATCTCTCTACTCTGGTTACAGATATCTGAGCACTACCAGCTTTGGAAATTGTCCTACTTATAATTTCTCTAGTCCTCCTTTTCTTGGCTTCATAGAGTTTTCCTCTATGCATGCGCAGCTTGATATTCAGAAGCAGACCCAAGACGAACCCTATGCAGATATCTGAAGATTTTCTCTGTGTATTTTCACCCTTTTTGGTGCTCTGTTCTGCAAATTCCAGCAAAATCCAACTCCCTGAACTCTGATCTCTGACTCCTCAATTCAGTGAGACTGCCATGCCCTGTCTGGCATGCTCATCCCTATTTCACAGCCCAAAAAGTACCTTCAGGCAGAAAACAAAATGATTATTGGTCTCATCTCATTTGTTTCCCTTCTCCAACATCTTTTTCATATATTTTGTCTATATTTATGCCATATTATCAAAAGAAAGCACAAGTAGCTATGTTAATTTCAGACAGAGCAGACTTCAAAGCAAGGAAAGTTAACACAGATAAAGAAGGGCATTGTATAATGATAAAGGAGCCAATTCTCAAAAAAGACATAACAACATAACTGCTAATTGCTAACTTTACAGAAATGGAGATAAGAAAAATTAATTTAATGGAATAATGACATAAAAATTATGAATTATGTATGACTTAGTTTTTTCTTTTTTTTTAAGATATTATTTATTTAACAGAGAGAGAGAGAGATCACAAGTAGGCAGAGTCAGGCAGAGAGAGAGGGGGAAGCAGACTCCCTGCAGAGTAGAGAGCCTGATGTGGGGCCTGATCCCAGAATGCTGAGACCATGACCTGAGCCGAAGGCAGAGGCTTAACCCACTGAGCCACCCAGGTGCCCCATGACTTACTTTTTTCACTCATCCAAGCATTAGCTCACCAACAGAACCCTCAGATATAGTCACTAATAATTAAATTCAGTAATCTTTTATGCTCGGTCAACTTTCACTCATTTAAAAACTACATTTTAGGGTAGCTCTATTTTTAATTTCTTAAGGAATCTCCACACTGTTCTCCAAAGTGGCTGCGCCAACTTGCATTCCCACCAACAGTGTAAGAGGGTTCTCCTTTCTCCACATCCTTTCCAACACTTGTTGTTTACTGTCTTGTTAATTTTGGCCATTCTAACTGGTGTAAGGTGGTATCTGAATGGGCTTTTGATTTGAATCTCCCTGATGGCTATTGATGATGAACATTTTTCCATGTGTCTGTTAGCCATTTGTATGTCTTCATTGGAGAAGTGTCTGTTCATGTCTTCTGCCCATTTTTTGACAGATTATCTGTTTTTTGAGTGTTGAGTTTGAGGAATTCTTTATAGATCTTGGATGTCAGCCCTTTGCCTGTAATGTCATTTGCAAATATCTTCTCTCATTCCGTGGGTTGCCGCTTTGTTTTGTTGACTGTTTGCTTTGCTGTGCAGAAGCTTTTGATCTTGATAAAGTCCCAAAAGCTCATTTTCATTTTTGTTTCCTTTGCCTTTGGAGACATGTGTTGAAAGAAGTTGTTGTGGCTGATGTTGAAGAGATTACTGCCTATGTTCTCCTCTAGGAGCAACAATAGCCACAATCACCAAATTGTGTAAAGAGCCAAGATGCCCTTCAACTGACGAATGTATAAAGAAGATATGGTCCATATATACAATAGAATATTATGCCTCCATCAGAAAGGATGAATACCCGACTTTTGTAACAACATGGACGGGACTGGAGGAGATTATGCTGAGTGAAATAAGTCAAGCAGAGAGAGTCAATTATCATATGATTTCACTTACTTGTGGAGCATAAGGAATAACATGGAGGACATCAGGAGAAGGAAAGGAAAAGTGAACTGGGGAAAATCAGAGGGGTAGACAAACCATGAGAGACTGTGGACTCTGAGAAACAAACTGAGGGTTTTGGAGAGGAGGGGTGTGGGGGGTTGGGTGAGCCTGGTGGTGGGTACTAAGGAGGGCACATATTGCATGGAGCACTGGGTGTGGTGCATAAACAATGATCTTGGAACACTGAAAAAATAAAATTAAATTTAAAAAATAAGTATATCAAAATAAAAACTACATTTTAAGTGTGTTTTCAGACTACATTTAAAAACTACATTTTAACATTTTTAAAATTTTACCAAAATGTGTAATAGTTGATTGAGTTGACTGATAAGTTTTAAATATTTAGACATTTGGCAACCCAAGCTCCAGGCCCTGCATGTGTTAGGGATGGGCCTGCACTTGCCGTTAGACATTCTTCTGCCTTCAGGGCAAACAGCCCCACAAAGTCCCTGTCCTGCCGGGTTCGCTGTCTCTACCTACAGCCGACACTGATGCCCCACAACTTCAAGAGCTGGCTCTCCTCATGGTCCCAGAGGAATCTGAGTTCCTCTATCCCTTGCTAGTGGCACTGGGATTCAGTTTCACTCCCTTGATGGTGCCATAGATATCAGCTTCTCCAGAACCAGCTCACCTCTTGGGACTGCTTGCATCCCATGTTGCAACCACCATTATTGTCCCCAGTAAAGTTGGAGGTTCACACGGCTGCACTCTGCCTGACAAGGGTTATGGACTATTCTCTAAGCCTCTGTACTAGTTCCCTGTGGCTGCTGTAGCAAATTACCACAAACTGGATGGTTTTAAAAACAAAGCGATGGGTTTCCTACAGTTCTGGAAGCCAGAGATCTGCAGTAATTCTCACTGGACCACGCTCAGGCTGTAGGCAGGACCATGTTCCCTCCACGGGCTTTAGGGGAAAATGTGTCCCTTGCCTCTTCCCGTTTCTCACTGCTGTCAGTATTCCTTGACGTAAGGAATTATGTTGTTCATGTGTCCTCAGATCTCCCTCTGCCTGCCTCTTAAAAGGATATGTGTTTTTGAATGTAGGGTTCATGCTGGTAATCAAGGACAATCTGCCCATCTCAACAGCTTTAACTTAATCACAGCGGCAAAAATTCTTCCAAATAACGTTCTTGGGTTCCAGAAATTAGGACCTGCTATCTTCGGGGGCCATTTTTCAGCGTACTGTTCCCTCCATCCTTGTTCCCATCAGCAACTAAGAGTCTGGATCCAAAACCTTCATGACCCAGTTCAAAATTTCACTCATGTTCTGTCCCAGAATTACCAATTCCCAGAATGACTGACGATGAAATCAGTTTTTCTCTTCAAAAGAAAAATCTACCCAGCCCACCAGACTATGGCCTTGTCTTTAGTTCCAAAAACAAAATAACAAAATAACTTAATTTTGTATAACTAAGCCTTGGGACATAAGTAAGTCTTATCCATGTTTATTTACTCTGTTAGAATTCTACATTATAAAAACCATTTGGATTTTTTAAAAATTTCTTTCTCCTGTGAATGCCCTCATGCACCACCTGGATATCAGGACTTTGCAGGCTGGCACAAAGCTGCCATTACTGTTCCTCTTCCATACTCACCATCCCACCTACTCATGGGGCCTGAAACATTTGGCACTGAAGAAGTCTGTTAACAAACATGTATCATGCAAATGGAAGAGTCTCGGGATGTGGAAGATGGAAATCCCCTCTTTAAAGCCGTATTCTACCATATTTGATGGTCATAATATTACACTTAAGAGCAACAGAGAAGAGAGAAGGAAGAGAAGCTGGGCTGTGATCCCAGCTGTCTCATTAACTAATGGAGTAGCCAGAGAGGCATCCCTTTGCTCCCAGACCTGCCCTTGCTCACTGGCCAAGTTGGGGTACAAATACGGATCACTTAGTGTTCATAAGAGATTGACCATCAGCAAGTAGAGTAGGGACTGTGTGCAAAACAGACACTGTTGTACAAATACCAGCCACTTTCCCCATTGATAACTCTACAGAATGGATGTTATTATCACTGTAAGATTGGTGATATTGTTTTTATATAAATAATTTAATTTTTTAAGTTCTTTTATTTTTTAAAAGATTTTATTTATTTGTTTGAGAGAGAGAAAAAGAGAGAGTAGGGGAAGGAGCAGAGGGAGGAGAAAGAGAACCTCAAGCAGACTCCACACTGAGCACAGACCCCACTTTGGGGCTCCATCCCACAACCCTGAGATCATGACCTGAGCCAAAATCCAGAGTTGGATGCTTAACCAACTGAGTCACCCAGGTGCCCTATTTTATTTTATTTTATTTTATTATTTAAATAAAAGAGGCTAATGACATGCTGCCCTAAGTCTCACTCTGCTAGTAAAATCAATTTTAGAAACAGGCACATGTTTTCCTTTTATTATAGAAAGCTTCTGGCTATTTCTAATCTTCCGTGTATCACCTAAACACTAAGCATATTAGAACTCTCTGTCACATGAGAGCCTAAAAGGACACAAATTTTCTAAATTTGTTTTCCATTCACAGATCTTTTTTGACTTATATCCCAATTGCCACATATTCACCCCCAAAATATGTACATGATGATATAATAATAGTAAAAGTAACAATAGTATTATTACTATGTTAACAATAGTATAAAAGTAACAATAGTATTATTACTATGTTAACAATAGCTATCATTTATTGAACAGTTACTCTGAGCCAGGCACTATGATCTAGACACCCCAGGGGGCAGAGGAAGAAGACACAGTTTAGCTGAATTTTTTGAAGGTAGTGACTACATTGTGGACTGCTGGATAAGGATGCCCAAACCCAACTTGTGTAGCAACATGGACAGGACTGGAAGAGATTATGTTGAGTGAAATAAGTCAAACAGAGAAAGTCAAGTATCATATGGTTTCACTTATTGGTGGAGCATAACAAATAATATAGAGGACAAGGGTAGATGGAGAGGAGAAGGGAGTTGAGGGAAATTGGAAGGGGAGGTGAACCATGAGAGACTATGGACTCTGAAAAACAACCTGAGGGTTTTGAAGGGGCGGGGTGGGAGGGTGGGGGAACCAGGTGGTGGGTATTAGGGAGGGCACAGATTGCATGGAGCACTGGGTGTGGTGAAAAAACAATGAATACTGTTACGCTGAAAATAAATAAAAAATTTAAAAAAAAAAAAAAAAAAGGATGCCCAAACAACTCAGGAAATAAAACGTAACAACTCTAGAAAAGAAAGATTCTAGGCATTTGCATTCATCACTAACTACACAGGATAGATTTTTCACAATGGAGCTGTGGTCCAGGTGCAAAGGTTTATAAGCAACAACTCCCTCACCTAAAAGAAGAGGAAAGAGAAGTTTCTAGAGAGAATTTAAAATACTGAGTTCCCTGTTTTCAGCCTAGTAGAGAGATACCTCATGTTTGCTCTCTTTTCTCTTAGTTGGTAAATGAAGCACTATTGTAATTAACACATTTTAAGGAAATGCTCCCGATAGCTAAGTGAGGTTTGAAATACTAGAAAACGAAGTTACGTTTTATATAGACTGCAAATCCTTACTTTTATTTCTTTTAGTCTGATTTGGTTATTAATTTGCTTACAGCCTCTGTTGCATCTTTTATACAAAGAAAATCCTTACCCTGGCTCTGACTCACATACTATTTAGAATAATTCCCAGCTATTCATTGAGAAGGTTAAGCAGATGATTGTTTGTTTTTTAATAATCTCCAGCATTTGGAGAACTTCTTAATGTTTATGAAGCACAGTCCCACTCAGCCTCTCAGCTGAGCCTCATTATCAACTTCATATTACAGATGAGGACAATGGGATTTTGGGGGGTCATGGGATTTGTCCAAAGTTGCACGGTTAGTAAGAATTGGAGCTAGGACTCCAAACCTTCACCCTTTCAAAATCTTCTATGACCTAAAAAAAAAAAAAAAGAAAGAAAGAAAGAAAAGAAAAGAAAATCATCTTACTAAGACCTGCTGGACTCAACGGGAATTTTTCCATGACAATAGCCTAAGGAAGTACTAGAATAATAAGCATTATGAAACAGGGACTTCACCAAAGGAAAGAGAAGAGGCACAGAATGATTCTGGGATTTGAAGCCTTCTGTGCAGGTTCGAGACTCAGCTCCGCTATTAGTAACAGAGTCAGACCACTTGGATGTGTGTGATTTTCATCTGCTTCAGCCTTGCTGCCTCATTCAGGTTCAGCATGACAAGGACAGATGCCTGCCATTCCTGTTCCCCCATGGAATCCTCCACATTCAGCCCAGCACCTGGCAAACAGTCAATGCTCACAAATATCTCTTGAATATGTTTCTTGGTCAAAGCAAGCTACTGCTCCCTTCTGGGCTCCGCTTACTCATTTACAAAATGGACTAAGCCTGCCTAAGGGCTAGTAAGGCTGAAGGTAAGAAAGGATTATTGGGTGCCTGGGTGGTTCAGTTGGTTAAGCAACTGCCTTCAGCTCAGGTCATGATCCTGGAGTCCTGGGATTGAGTCCTGCATTGGGTTCCCCACTCAGCAGGGAGTCTGCTTTTCTCTCTGACTCTACCCCCTCTCATGCTCTCTTTCTCATTCTCTCTCAGATAAATAAAATAAAATCTTTAAAAAAAAAAAAAAAGAAAAGAAAAGAAAAAATTGTTAATTTTCTGTAAATGACTGTTCCCCTGCCTGCCTTTCTTGGTGGTTCGCCATCACACAGGTCCACTCCTGGGATAGAGTTTTCTGGAAGGCAGAGTGTAATACACAGGGGAGTGGTTGTTTGGGTGGTGCCACTCTTGCTGGGCTGCAGAGACACAGCATGACACAGAGATGAAAAATGGCACTGCTCTTAAGACCTAAAACCAACATCTCTCATTTTTAATGTTCTGCCAACGAAAGTCTCAGCCTCTTGAAAGGACTGAGTGTTCCATTCACATTACCCCACTTAGCATTTGTGTTTTTTAAAGGAATAAACATTTCTGCTTGCTGAGCAAAAGCAAAATGACATTCAGTAAATACACAACTCATTTGATCAACATAGTTCACGCAAAGCTCCACGCTGATTGCTCAAGACAGATTTGTTATGGGCAAAAATCAGCACTCAGATCCTCCCTAGCCAGGATCTCCTCTCTCTGTCCAGGGTGAAGAGGCAGCAGATTGGAATGGAAGAACCTCAGACCTAACGTCAATCCCGGTTCAACTATGCAGGCACATGACCTCAGGAAATATCCCCTCTATATTACTCAGGGCTCCTCAGAGGAACTGAACCAATAGAGTATATGTGGAGAAAGTACCAGAGATCTATCTTAAGCCTTGGCCCCATAACTGTAGAGGCTGACAAGTCTGAAATCTACAGGGCTGGCCAGCAGAATGGAAGTTCAGCTAAGATTTGATGTTGCAGCTGAGTCTAAAGGCATTCTGGAGGCAGGATTTCTTCTTCCTTAGGGGACATCAATTTTTTCTCATCTAGCCTTCAGCTGATTGCACAAGGCCCACCGTATTATGAAAGCAATCTGCCTTACTCAAAGTCGACTCACATCTAAAAATACCATTATTATATCTAGACTGATGGTAGACTGAACAAATGGGTTTGGAGCCTATCCAGGTGGACACCTCAAATTACCTCTCCCACTCTTCAAGCCTGTCCCCTCAGCCACACAGGCCATCCAGACGAGGGTCTTGGAAAAGTGCCTGACCTATAGCAGGTATTGGATAAATGCCATGCTAAGGAACCACCCAGTTCTAGAAACATCAGTGGACCTCTACTATGTGCCAGGCACTGTTGCAGTGCCTTGCTCGTGAGGAGGTTACCATCTAGGGAGGGAGATCAAGCTGGCAGCTACCTACTATGGATGACGTGGACATCCAAAGGAGATGGACCCAACACAGGAGATTCAAGGAAGGCCTCCTGGAGGAGGTGATGTCTGAACTGAATCTATAAGGGGACAAAAAGACTTAGCCACATCCTCGTTCCAGGAAAAGGCATTCCAGGCAGCAGTAAGAACATAGCCAAAGGCTTAGGTATGTGAAATAGCATGGTACAGGTGAGAACCTGAGCTACAAGGGTGAGCTTGGGGCGGGGGGGGGGGGGGTGTGTGAAGCTAAAAAGGGAGGTGGACTGGACCATAAAGTGCCTTGGTGCCACGTCAAGGTGTGTTTGTGTTCCTAGGGCTGCCACAACAAATTAACATGAACCCGGTGGCTGAAGAGAACAGAAATCTGTTTTATTACGGCTCTGGAGGTTCAAAGTCTAAAATCAAGGTGTCAGCAGGGTTGGTCCCTTCAGGAGGCTTTGAGGGAGAATGAGCTCCATTACCCTCTCTCGGGAAGGGGTCACCCCTACCTGTGCCTCCACCTTCACTTGGTGTCCTTCCTATGTGTGTGTCTGTGTTCAAATCGCCCTCTTCTAAGGGCACCAGTCATGGCATTAGGGCCCACCCTACTCCAGTATGACCTCATTTTAACATGATTGTATCTGCAAAGACCCACTTGCCAAATAAGGTCATATTCACAGGTACTAGGGGTTAGGACTTGAACATACCTTTTGGGGCCACACAAGTCAACCCATGATACAAGGTAATGAGAGAGTTGCTACAAGTTTTAGTTATGAAGGTCTTCCAGGCTGTGACGGGAAGAAGAGATAAGACCAGAGGTCCCTTCCTGTGGTTTTCTTGCTGTGGTCACCAGGAAGCTCAGGGTCCAAAGTGCAATGGATACACTGATCCATCTTTTTTTGGGGGGGAGGGGTGGAGGGATGCACATGTATAGGGCATTACAGTTTGCATTTCATTTATAAGCAGTATTTCTACCTGCTTCTCATTTTTTTTTTAAATCCTTCTCTATTGGTCGGAGTTCCTAACAGGAAACAGACAGAACACTCAAATTAGGGTAATTCAAGAAGACTTTATTGACAATGGGACGCTTACAGAGGTATGGGCTGCAGGTAGGGGAAGCACAAGGTGACTAGGGACTAGTCCCAGTGGAGTTTATCAGCCCTGGGTCCCAAGGGATGGAACAGTCACGTGTCTAAAAAAGGGAGAGCCTTGTCGAGGTCACCTTGAGAAGGGATGATCTCCTCACTGGAAGGACAAAGCCTGGCCAGAGTGACCTCATCATGTCACCCTCCTCTCCTCTGTCGACCTCCTGACAGTGACCCCCCATAGCCCAACCCACCAAGGATCTAGATGCAGGCCACACAGGTCCTCGCTCCAGGGCAGAGAGATGGAAAAGGGTTCAAGCAGGAGAAAACTCAATTTTCCCTTCATCCTGATCCATTTATTTTTCAGACTCTTTATGCTTGGGTTAGCTGTCTCAAACTCTTCCTTTTCAGGTTAAAAAGGGCAGTCACCATTGAAAGAGAACATGCAGTAGAGGAGGCATCTCCTGTTCCCTCCCCCAAGGGGTTCTCCATCCACGCAGTCTGCACAGAGCGAGCGGCAGCCGAGTGACCCCACGTGGCCACAGAAGGCTGACCCAACCCAGAATCAAGAGCCCTTTGCGTACATTCTTCTGGCCACTCATCGAGTTACATAAACTCCCGGCAGGCTCCCCATCTCCAGGGCTTTCTGAGGACATACTTGAGGCACGAGTCATCCCGGCACAGAGTGCCTGAGACAGATGTTGCTGCCTGCCACGCGAAAGAGGCCCAGATGGAGGACTGGAGGGGGTGGAATGAGCGTGTGGAAGGGACACAGGCTCTTTGGCTCACATGGAGAACACATCAGATCCTTCTGTGTCCCTGCTGAGAAGCTCAGCTTTTCTCCCTGAGCCGCAGCGTGCTTAAGGAGTATGGGGACGAAGGCACAGATGTCAAAACTGGAGGGGTCCCTTGAGACCACCTCGTGCAAGCCCTTGGTAATACAGATGCACAAACTCCGGACCAGAGAGAGCAGGGCAGCCGTGTGTCGCCTAGGGGTCTGGAAGAAGTGACTTCTTCCAGCCAGCGCGCCCCACACAATGGTCACTCACTCATGTTGCAGCTTGTCCGGGATCTCTGTACACCTGCTTCATGCAGGGCGCCAGGGCTGACAAAGACACATGAGGACAAGGTTGCCATAACCCCTTCTTCCTGGAGTCTACAGAACAGCAAGTAGAAAGACCTCCCTCAACCCTACAAGGTGTAAGGAGGTCTTGGAGACCAAGGTGATCCAGCCAAACACTTCTTATGAACTGGAATAATAAAGAGAAGATTGCCTGGTGCCAGTTAACTATGAACAGCTCAAGGAGCATCACAGAGATGTGAACAGTCATAGAAGGAGGTAGAAAAGGCTTCCAGACCCAGAGGCCTGGATTGTAACGCACCCATGATACCGCTGTTTCTGAAGGAAAATGTGGTGTCCTCGCACAGGGTTTAAATCGGCCATGCAAGGCAGAGAAAACGGGTAACTGAGGCTCTGTTTTGGAAGAGGTCAGCTGGGAGGACCTCAGCACTCTTGCAGTCTTTCTCCCTGTTTTTAGTGAACTAAATAGGAAGAAAAGCCTATTTTCCTCAACCTTGGGGAAAATTGGATTCTCTCTTCAAATCTGTCCTCTGACAACCAGTGGACTCCAGCACTGGAACCAGACAGGAACTCAACTCCGGGCTGGCCCCCGGCTCTGCTCACATTGCCTTCCAATGCAGGCTCACTTTCGAGGGGCTGTCCTGTGAGATAGCTCAGGCTGTTCAAGAGGGAAGTGTACTCACCAGTGGACTTCTAGCAGGGAAGGACAGCACCCTGGTGTCAAATAAACCGACTTCAAGCCCTGGCTTCACCAGTGAAAACTAACTTAAAGCAGACCTCTTACCTGTTATGAGTCTCAGTTGTCTCATCTGTGTAATGGGAGTGATTAGAATCCCATAAGTCTATGTGGCTGATAGCCCTTGATATTAAGATTCCAAATCTTTAAATGCCTTCCATATAGTAAGTACTCGATAATTGCTATTTCAGTATTATTACAGACAGTAAAAACTCAATCATTAGTAGTGTTGATAATAAACAACCACTTACACTACTCACTGGTTCACAATAGTAAAGAGTTTCACTGGATAACATTATTGTAAGTCAACTTTCTTTTAGGTTTCTTTTCTGATTCTCAAGTGGGAAAAAAAAGGAGAAAATACAGGAAAGAACAAAAAGAATAAAATCTTTTTCAGATTTTTACTTTCTTATTTAAAATCAATTAGCCAAGAGATAGTACATCATTAGTGTTATATATGTTATATAAAGTTCAGTGATTCATTAGTTGAGTATAACACCCAGTGCTCATTATATCACATATAAGAATAAAATTTGTAAATCCACAATCTCACAACCCACAGATAACTACACTGTGAACACATTGGTGTATTTCTCCCAATGTTGTTTTTTCCCCCGGATGTGTGTGTGTGTGTGTGTGTGTGTGTGTGTGTGTGTGTAAAGACAGAAAGATAAAGTGTATGGACATGAAATCATACTTTACGTATATGACCATTTTCCACAGAAAATGGTTTGATAATATTCCATCTGTGTACACACCATAAATTACACAAGTATTCTTTTGTTGTTAGGCTTTGGAATTTTCCCCAATATTTTTGCTCTTACAATTCATGCTATAACAAAATTCATCGTAGAAATCTTTTCCGCACCTCTCCTAATTTCTTTCAGAGAAGATTCTCTTGCCAGAATTTTTAGATCAAAGGATACAAACTCCCTTAAGTCTCTAATATGTTTTGTCAAGTTCATTTCCAGTAGGGTTCCACTAAATCACCCTGCCTTCAGTCAAATGTGAACAAATACCTATATTTAATCTTTTTTTCAATTCATAGGTAAAAACAGCATTTTTCCATCTCTGTTGTTTTGATTACTAGTAAGCTTGATAACTGTTGTTGGATTTTTTTCTAGGAACTATATGTTCATACCCTTGACCCCATTTTCTGCTATATTTGCTGATTTTCTTATCACCATGTATGAGCTTTTCATATAATAGAGATACTTTTTTAATGTCACAGCAGTGACAAATAAATTTCAGAGTTTATTGTTTGCCTTTTAATTTTTAATATTTTGACATGCAAGTTTTAAATTTTATGTGGTTTGAAAATTTAATGTAATACAATTAAATCTGCTCTTATATGTACAACCAATTCCAACTCCACACTTAAACCTCACAGCATTCAAGAAAACTCAGTAGAGATACCTTCTATATATTTAAACCAGTAGTACCAAGCATATTATACTATCCCGAATATTGATGATTTGCCAAAACTGGACCAATGGGTACACAGAGTTTTGTTAGACTTTTTCTCTTTCTTTGCATGTTGTATGTTTTAAAATTCCCCATAACAGAAATCTAGGACATTATTTTGTAATCTTGACTCTTCAGGCACACAAGTCTTATCTGATTTATGTTCTATTGCCTTTCAAGCTTCATGGATATAAATTCCTAATTTGTGACCTTGGACACATTTTGAAATTTCTGTAAGCCTTAGCTAACTTCTCTACTGAAAAAACAAAATAAGAAGTGAAACTATACCAAACTTGCAGGATTATTGGAAGGAAGAAATGAAATCATGCATATCTAGCATATAATATGGTGCCTGACACACAGCAGTTGCTCAATAAAGGTTTCCTTGTAATAGTAGTAGTAGTAGTAGTAGTAGTAGTATTGCTACTGCTATTATTCCAATTTCTATTTGTCAGACTTTCCTCCTACAAGAATCAGAAGTTGATTCTGGCCGATTAAGAAGCAGAGCAGTTTATTTTGAAGATACTGGGAAGCTAGAGGACAAGTTCAAGCTCCAGATCGACCCCTGGAAGCCTGGTATCAGGAGAAACCTGCTGGAGCAGCTGCAGCTCTGCTGAGCACAAGTGGCAACCGCCCCCCTGTAGTCACCCGAACAGTGTGGCTTATGCAGAGTTGGGCACCCCATGTTTCTGAGTGGGCTGTGCTTCCTCACACTGCTCCTTTAACTGGGTCTGACCTGTGAACCCTTAAGGAGCCAGACTCTTAAGGCTGAAAGTCTCCAAACTAGAGTTCAAAAAATGCTGAAAACTGGGCGGAAAACCATAACAACGTCCTGCACAGTCAGTCTCCTCTTTAAACACCAACAACGACACAACAACAGGAATCTAAAACAAGAAGCTCTCCACTCATAGGAGAGTGTGTGACCTCTGCATAAAGAGGTCAACCCAGAGATTTCAGTGCCCTGCTGGGCAAGCAGTCCTCTCTGGGTGATGCTTACTTCTCCTCCGGTTCTATTCCTAGTCTCTTGGACTTGGACTGGGACAACACCATAAAGGCCACCACCACCACACACAAGTCACACAATGGAATGAGGGAAGAAGGGGGAATTTGTCATAAGACAACATATGAACACATCATGAAAGAGTAGTTAGAGAGACTTAAATATTATGTTTGTTCTGCTATCAGCCAGCATCTCAGCTGCTCAGAAATCTTGACTAAATGGAATGACCCAAACCAGACACCCAGTCTTTACTCCTGACGGATTTGAGCCATCCGTGATCTGACCACTATGGAGACTTCATGTCCTTTTTTTTTTTTTAAATTCCTGAACATTAAAAAAAAAAAAAGGAAAATAATGTAGAATTTTTTAAATTGCTGAACATTAAAAAAAAAGAAGAAAAAATGTAGACTTCCACAGAGGAATTTCTTTTCTTTTTTTTTAAGATTTTATTTATTTATTTGACAGAGAGAGAGAAAGAGAGCACAAGTAGGCAGAGCAGCAGGCAGAGAGAGAGGGATTAATCAGCTATCAGCTGAGCAGGGAGCCTGATGGGGGGCTTGATCCTGAGACCTTGGGATCATGACCTGAGCTGTGGGGCTTGATCCTGAGACCTTGGGATCACGACCTGAGCTGAAGGCAGACGTTTAACCACTGAACCACCCAGGTTAATTAAGAAATTAAATTTCTTAATTCTAGATATGCTCCTCCCTGTTCAATTTTATTAGCACAAACCTTATTTCCCCATTGGTCATCAGGATTAATCTTCCGAGAAAGCACATAACTTCTGAGAAAACACCATAACTTCTCTTTTGGCCTCTTCATCAAGGTCAAGAAGGAGCCTGAGAATAACCAGGTGGTAGTTGAGTTTCCTGCCAAACATGAGCAGGACCCAGAGATGCAGAGATGAGAAGTAAAATTCCCTTAGTGGGGTCATTGAGCATGCCTGCTTTAGGACATCCTGTCTGGGGAGATGCTGCCTTAACAATTCTAACATCACAGAGCCCGATTCCAGGCTGCCGAGCATAAGACCTGGAGTTCTGGGGTGGCTAGAGTCTTTCCCTTCCGATCCTGGTTACTTTGCACCGCTGAGTCCCCAGGGGTGTCTGTTGCTATTAGAAAATGCTCTGGACAGTCCTGCTTGATGGGGGGACTATGGAGCAAACAAAAGTGTTTGACCACCGAGCCATTATCTACTCCCCTCAGGGAGAAAACTGTTCCAGGTGGAACAGAGGTCAGGGGATTCAGGTCGCTGTGTAGAAACCAGATTGGAGAGCAGAATACCATTTCACCTCGTGACCACATGGCATTGTCCGGAGAATTGGATTACATAACAGAGGCAAAGTGTGTATCACGGAGTAGATACCCAATGACCGTGGAAATGTGTTCCCTCCGCACAACCCAACCACGCTGGACGGTGGCTAGGCTGTGCGCTCCTGTCGCCATTTTACAGATGGAAAACAATAGATTACCTGTTAATGAGGACACAGTTAGGAAGGGGGAGTGGCAATGGCAGGAAATGATCTTGGCCTTCTGACTTCAATTCCCATTAACTGGACTCACCACTTTCCCAGCCACAGAAGCTCAGTCTGCTCTTAGTCACCCGCAAGCCAATGTTTCCCAAGTACTGAGTCACAGCTCCCCCTCCTCTCAGGCTGCATGAGAAGCACAGCACGCTCCCTCACGGGACTGGCGGACCCTACCTTCTTCTGGGGCCCCTGCCGGGAATGCACCAGGCCAGGGCTGCCAGAAACCGAGAGAGTAAGTAAGGCGTCTGCGCCCACGGAGTGATCGGACCTGCAGGAGCTGCCAAGGATCACATCAGAAAGATAATATTTGAAGAGTGAAAGGTTCTCTGAAGAATGTGAAAATCCTTCAAGTGAGTAAGAGCCTAAAGTTCTTGCGGCATGATTCATGCCGGATGAGCTGGAACGTGAGCTATAGATAGCTGATAAAATAGGTCACGAGACAGCAGAGTGTCAGAGCTGGAAGGGATTTGGGTGCTGATCTATACCTTCAGCAATGGAGAAACTGTGGTTCAAGGTACAAGACTGACTTTTCTGAGATCACATAGCTAAGGGGCTGCCCTGGGACCCAACCCCAGCTTTGTCATTCATGCATCCATGGATGCATTCATTCATTAGTATTTATGGGGCACATCCCATGTGCTGAGTGGGGGAAGATTACCGAGAATACAGCAGAAAAAAAAAAAAAAAAAAAAAAAAGCAGGTTTTCTGTCTTCCCAAAACTGACACTCCAGAGGGAAGGAGAGACCATTAAACATACAGTTGTGGCCATTAAACATACAGTTGAGGATGAGCAGTGCTAGGATGAGGGAGGTACAGAGAGTTATGGAAGCACAGTAGAGGGTGGCCCCATCCCATCTGTGGGCTCAAGAAAGGCCTCCTGGATTACGTGGTGGTTGGCTGAACCCTGCAGACCACAGAGGCATTAATTAAGTGAAAGGGGATTGCCTTAAAGGAAAGAGCACTCTCCAGTTGGGGTGGGGGAAGGGGGGGTGAATCCCTACATACCAGGCAGAGTACTAGACCCTCGTTTGAAGGAAATACAAGTGATACAGATGCTCTCACACTCAACAGGAGCATAGAAGGGCTCCTCCATCTGCCAAGAGGAGGTGGCTTCCGGTCTGGATCTTAAAGGAGGAGTAGGACGTCAAGTCCAAGGCCAAGGAGATCACGTGGGAAAAGGTATAAAACAAGAAGAGCCTACAACAGTCAATTCCTGGCATAGGTCAATTAATGTTTGTCAGATGCTAAACCCTAGGACTAATTTTAATCAGTGGAGCTCAGAGGAGCACAGGGGGATTTCCTGGTTCCCAGTGGCTGTTAGTGACAGCGTCGCAGCTGCGGATTTTTAGCAGTCATGCTTCAGCCCAACCCAGTGCCACTGCCCACACCCACTGCTCCATTCTGTTCCGTGGCCTGCACAGCCACAGTGGCCAAGGGGCTCATGTCTGGGAATTCCTGGTGTCCCCCCAAACCTGAACACCCTAAGTGGGTGAGGAAATAATCAGAGGTCATAGTCTCTCAGCTAATTAATTTTATTCCGATGATAGCATCAACGGAGCAGACACACGGACTCCTGATAGAAGGACAAGAAGTCCTCTGGTCCCACCCAGGAGCACAGACTGAACAAACACATTGAAGAAAGCAGTGCTCAGAATAACAGCCCCCGCCATGAACCTCGGGGTGGAGCGGTGGCCAAAGGGGACGAGGACGCCTTGCTTGTCATCTATCAGGGCTCCCCTGGCTTCCCCAGGGACTGAAACGAGAGGACTGAACTGATCCCCACCTTCCCCTCTGGGGGTTTGAGACTGTGTGCCCAGGCATCCCTAACCCCCCGCGTCAGAGCCCAGGCCTCTAGAAGGAGCTCCCAGAAGCAGGACCAGCTGCTAGCATGCCAGCCTGTGGCTCAGTCCCATGGGTTGGCTCTCATCTCCCAATCTGCCCGCTCTGGGAGTGGGTGCTGACATCTCGGACTTCCGAAAGCCTTCTCTAGATTGGCCAGCGTGCTGAAATGGCCGTGTGTTTTTGGAGTGGAATGCTGTGTTTATTATGCTGAGGGATTTACCATTGTTTTAAATAAGAATTGATATTTAATAATCACTAAGACTCACTGAATACTGAATTCAGTTGATCTAGACGCAGTATTGCTAATGTGTGTTACAGCCCTGCAGGAGAGCCTCCCAATTTTCCACAGGATTGCTGGACAGGCTTAGTCAGGGGTCTTTCTGTCTCCTTCTAGCAGGCAGTGCTGGACAGGGGAATAGACAGATGGACTGCGGCCTGAAACACGAGGGTTGTCTGGGCAGTTGGCATAAGAGGTAATCAATGGGGGCACCTCGGGGGCTCAGTCAGTTGAGCATCTGCCTTTGACTCAGGTCATGAGCCCAGGGTCCTAGACTCTACTCAGCAGAGAGCCTGCTTCTCCTTCTCCCTCTGCCTTCCACTCCCCCTACTTGTGCGCTCTCGCTCTCTCTCTGTCAAATAAATAAATAAATAAATAAATAAATAAATAAATAAAAAGCTATCCAATGGGGAGCAGTGAGGGATGTACCCGGAAAGAGAATCAGTCTACACCCCCTGTGGCAGATATTACAAGATGACAGGGACCCCAGAGGGGGATGCAGCCCCTCTCCCCAGAGAGCTCGCAGACTGGAAGGAGAGAGGCAAGGAGCCAAATAATCCAGCCTCAAGGTCGAGGCCGAGGGCCCCCTGCAGGGAAGGACAAGCAAGCCCTTCTCTCCCAGCCATTCAGAGGCCCAGGGCACTGATGATGGGGAAAAGGAGCATTGCCTGATCAGCCGGTACCCGTGCCCCATGTCTTCCTGTCCCTGGGTCATCGATCTTTCACTCTCTCCTCGGAGGGGTCCCAAACTTAGCCCACTCCCAGGAAAGTGGGCATGTGGTCCTGCCGCTCTGACCGCAGGCTCCGGGTCAGCAGGTCAGCGGGGACCTGCATCTGTCCCCTGCTTCTGCAGTCACCTCGTCGGCGTGCTCAGCCTCCGGGTCGACATTTCTGCATCTGTAGCTGAGTGGACAGAACCTCTGTGTCTGGGAAGTGGGGGGAAGGGCAGGACAGCTGGTCACAGGGCCCCATCGGTGCTCATGAACCTGTGGAAAATTATAACCTATTAAAATTATAGAACTCAGAATCTGCCCAGAGCCCTGGGTGGGAATTACAATTTGCTTCTGAATGGGAATCAATTCCTTCATGTGCATAGTCCTGTACCTAGGGTGCTTTCAAGGCCCATGCTGATGCTGGGGACAAGGCAAGTGACAAGGCAAGTATTGGTCACATCCCCGGTCTCGAGTTTTTCTCAGCGCCCTCCGTCCCCGAAGCAGAGTTCGGTGGCTTCCTGCCGCTTTCCTCACCAATCCTGTCCTTCCCCTTGCTCACCTCAGCTGAGGACTTGCCACGTACGAGGCACGGTGTCCTGTGCTGAGGGCCCTCCACTGTTTATCTTAGTCCATCTTCCCCACAGCCATGAGGTAGAAGTTACTGTCAGCCCCTTTTATGGATAAGAAAACTGAGGCACACCTTTTTCTTCACTGGGTAAATACTAACAGGAAACCTATGCCAGCAGCAGGATATTCTTCTGAGGAGACGAAGAAAAGGAATGAAGGAACATTTTCTGAGCATCTACGACATGTCAGGAGCCATAAGTTTTCCAAATGTGACCTCATGTAACCCTCCCAACAAAGCTTGGAAGTGGGTTCTGATTTCCCAGTTTTTACAGATGGACCAGGGGCACTAAACGAATAAGCACCCTCCCTATGGAACTGACACCTCTAGTCATGGCGGAGAAACCAATCCATCCATCAGGCAATTCCTTAATGAGACCCAAGTGAGAACAGAGAGGGAGACCTATGTGGGAGAAGGGGCAAGAGGATGCCAAGGGGGTAATCAGGGAAGGCTTCTCTGAGGAGATGACACTTGAGCTCAGACTTGAATGAAGTGAGACGGCAAGTGGTTTAGCATCTAAGTGGAGAGCTGAGAGCTGTCTTCGCTTGCACACTTGCGGTTACCTTCCCATCCCCCACACATGGGCCTTCATACCCCAGCCCCCTTGGGCATCTACTCTAGAGCAAAGTTGGCACTCGAGTTATTCACAGACCCAGTCTCCCTGCCTCGGGGTGCTTTAGACAGATTGTCTTCTGAGGGAAACTTTAGACAATCCGCAGTGCATGCTGTGGTCAGTTCGGGGAGGGAGGGGAGGTGTAGGTAGGCTGCAGTACTTGGTGGCAGGACTCCCAGATACCTGTGGCACTTGCCTTATTTAGGGTCCCTGAGAGCCGTCTGGCTATCCAGCCACCTGCAGAACCCCCTCCAGGACCCAGAAAATATCCTCCCCCAGCTGCCTCACTGAGGTCCTCGAACACAATGAGGTACATTCTACAAAGCCCATGATGGCCCTTCCCATGTTACCAGCCTGCAGCGTGGGGTGGACGCTCCTGGAGGACAGGGTCCGCATCTTATTTGTGCCCAACTCTGGCTGGCATCCAGTAGGTATCTAATTCAATCTGTTGAATAGAATTGAAAGTGCACCCTGATATGAACCAAAATTGGCCTCTCTGAAACCTGTCCTTTTTAATCCATTGAGGACCATGCAGCAAAGTTCTTCTTCCACACATCAGCTCTTCGGGGGAAAAAGAACAGGGAGGGTGGAAATTAAATATTTATTGAGCACTTAACTAAGCATTAGGCCTACCTGGCTTCCAAGCGTGGCTTCATCTAATCCTCCCGACAGCACTGTGAAGTGGTTGTTTTCCTTTTCACGGACGCAGAAATAAATGTTGGAAGCCCCTAGTCACAGTTCTGGCCCCACTGTTTACAAGCTGTGTGCCTTTTCAGACACTTCTAGTCTCTCTGGCCCTACAGTGTTTTCAGGTCAACCTTCTGCCTGCCTCCCAGGGGTCTGAAGACAGCAATTATAACCCTCTGAGCCTTTCCTTTCTCATCCCCAGGCTAAACACCTCCAGTCACTGCCAGCATCCCTGCTGGTGCCATGGTCAAGAGCACAGGCTCCAGAACTAGAATGACCGGGATCTGTCCCCAACTAAGATACCTCCTGCCCAGGGGATGTAGCCTCCCTGAATGTCGGTTTCCATCTGTGTGACGCGGGAATCCTCACAGAACCGGCCCACAGAGTTGCTGCGGATGAAATAGAATAATAAATGCCACCCACAGTTCAGCTGAACTCGTGTTGGTTTTGCTAGGATCCCAACGCACACTCCATGACAGTCGGAACCGGACATGACCTCTGTTTTCCAGGGAACATCATCATTTGCCTTGCCGGCCCAGATCCTGCCTCTTGTGGGACAGGAGCGTGGGAGGGGGCAGTAAGGACCCAGAGCCTGAAGCAGGACCAAGGTCATACCACTTACAGAAACCGTGCAGGCTGTTCAGCTGGAAAACTTAAGAACTGATGATCAATAAACTGTTTACTCGGAGTGAAAGAAGGAAGGTCATCATCTGATGGAGCACAAGGAGTCTCATTACGTTCACTGTTCCAGAACAACCGTCCGGACCAGAACGACCAACACCTTCTCTATCCCAGGAGGATGAGTGACCACAACCCCCAGGAACAGATCACCAGCTGGAATACTTTCTTAAAGTCCCAGAGGCACGTTGTTTTCACATAAAATATTTCTAAAATCATATTTCAACATCTAGTCTGCCCATAGGGGGTAGAGAGGGAATCCTACGTGAAAGGTTTTTGTGGGCGATGCCTACAAGTGACATGTGAAATTTCTACCTGGTCCAACGGCTAGAATGCACGGCTGTGCCTCCTGGCAAGAAGGGTCGAGAAATCTAGGATAGCTGGTACCCATGAGCACAAGGAAGCAGATTCGTCAAACAAGGAGTCATGACCTCTAACATGCCTTGCTCTGTACCGAGGGAGATAACATGTCCTGGTTGATCAGGCAGAACAATTTATCATCTACACCCTTTGCTTCAGCCTCTTCCTGAGAACAGCTTCTGGCTATGCCTCCCCATAACCAAAGTCCTATTTAAGTGTTTTTCCTAAGCAATAAAGAAATCTCCCTCAAAAAAAAAAAAAAATCAATTCCACGGTCAACCCTAAAACTCATAGATACTTCCTGTTATTTTGTGGATGTTTTGTCCCCTCACATAGAAAAATATATATATATTTAAAGAAATCCCCCATAATCAATTTTAATGTTTTTCTTTCTTCTCCATTTCCATATACTCGAATCTTGTATTGCCTTGAAGGTCCTTTTTATCTTTTTATTTTTTTATTTTTTTTTAAAGATTTTGTTTATTTATTTGACAGACAGAGATCACAAGTAGGCAGAGAGGCAGGCAGAGAGAGAGAGGAGGAAGCAGGCTCCCCGCTCAGCGGAGAGCCCGATGCAGGGCTCGATCCCAGGACCCTGAGATCATGACCTAAACCGAAGGCAGAGGCTTAACCCATTGAACCACTCAGGCACCCTTAAAGGTCCTTTTTAAATGATCTACCTTCCTTGCACCTGAGATTCAGAGAGGTTAAGTAACTTGACTGAGTTCACACAGCTAGGAAATAGTACAGTCAGATTTCTACCTATGATCTAACCCCAAAGTCAAGGCCTTTGCTAATGCATGAGCCTGCCCTTCAATATTGCTTATAATTGTCCCTGGCCTTCTATTCACCCTTGTCTGCTGGATGGTAATTACCCGTGTCTAAAGTATACCATGACCTATTCATAATGTACCATACCTTTCGTGTAAGAGCATCAGCTCCCACAAAGCAGGAGCTAGACTTGATTCCACTTTGCAACTGCAAGGCCTGTCCCATATTAGCTGTTTAATTGTTTACCACCCAAAGAAGCCAGCATTCATCAGTTATATTGGAAGCTACCTAAAAGGCTTCTGTCCAATTCACAGCCCCTTTTCCTATTTCACACAGTCACCAAGTGCAGACTTTGGGGCCTACCAGATTCAAGTTCAGTTTCACCTCCATTGCCAAGTGACTTTGGACAAGTTACTGAACTTCTTTTGAAACCCAAGAGAGTGAACCCCAAGTGAGTGAATGCACCACACATTTGATACACAGGATTATTTAGATTATTGTTAATATTATTACCTTTATTATTGTTATTTGCCATCCAACCCTTCCAAATATTTACCATAGAGAAAAGGGAACAAAACTTGTCAGGCCCAGTAACAAAAAAAAGGTGGGATTTTGAGTGGCTTCTTGTGACCTTCAGAGAGCAGATTGGAGCAAGTACTCTTTGGGGGAATTCTTGACCCTTCTAAAATCCCATTAAACCTAAACACACATCTGTTAGCACACACCAAGCATGCAGCGTCTGCTTTCACCGAGCGTTGAGTAGTACAAGGAGGAATATTATACCCAGTAACTCATATGGAACTATTTATCCCCAATCACTTTGTGCTTTTCCTTAAACTTTTCCATAGTCTTTGGTTTCAAAGGCCATTTTAGAACGACTAAATTTCCTTGCAAAGTAAGTCTCCCCCTGCCATTCTCCCCTCCCCCAAATAAGAGAGATTGTTTTAGGAAAATTTCTTTGGGGCATAGAGGCCTTGAATTTCCTAACTTGCTTTCTCCTGTTCTTTTTCCTTTTAAATAACAATGGCCCAGGAAAACAAGATTCATTAAGTTAAGAATGATGGGGGGAAAAAAAAAAACCAGAACTGAGCTGAAAGGAGTTTCTGACTTACTACTTAGCAGGGAACTTCCAAAGTTGTTTCACAGGAATCTTACCAGATCAGAGGAACTAAGAGATGATATACTTTCACCTCCTCATTTGGAGGTGGGAAAATTGAGGCCCGGGACAGGACAATGACTTCTCCAAAGTGACACAGCAAGTCAGCCAGAGAACTGAGACTTGAACTCAGGTCTCCTAAAGTCCAGCCAGATCAGGCCAGTGCCTCCAGAATGCAGAGGCTGAGGCAGGGATTACAGCATTGATGCTTCACTTGGAAGGCACAAGCCCAGGCAGTGAGAGTGAGGAGAAGGGTAGGGAGGGAGGTGGGAGGATGTCATGAGAAGCTCTCCAATGCTTGCACCTGCTCAGAGACAGGCTGGTTTACTCAGCTCTCAGGATTTCTCGCCAACTGCAAGCCGAAACTTCATGTCCAAGTTGGGGAATCTAGAAACTGCATCACTTCCGACCAATCAGATGGTGGGTTGGTGGATAAAGAACCCAGCTTCCTCACCCCTAGTTAGGATAACTATAGGGATTACACACTGTGCTGACTCCCAAATTGGGTGACCAGTGCATCTGGATTCATCGGGGACAGACCCCTTGATCCCAGGTAAGCTGGGCACTTGAGCAAAGTTGTCATGAAACCCTCAGCCTGCCCCCCCAGGTACCACATAAGTCAGCTCTATCAATGTCTACACAGCTGCTCGAACTGGAGACTTTTGTGACCCAAAGAATTAGTCAAAAATGACTAAAATGATGGAGAACAGAAGACTACACATGAGCTGTCATCCAGTTCATTTAAGTCTATTTGCAATTAGCAATGCAAACTTCCTCAAAGTGTGTGATCTGCAATCCACCTACCTTGAGCCCAAATATGGCGGGGGGTGGGGAGGGTGGCTGTTCAAAATATTGGCTCCAGGGTCCCATCGTAGACTCCCCACCAAGTGAGGCCCCATCGCCTGCATGCAGAACAGTCTTCCCAGGAAATTCTCAGGCACACAAAACTTTGAGAGCCATCGCCCTGAGCAATCAACAGAGGCTTGGCTTCTCCTGGAGGCACCAGTGAGAGTTTCCCTCCACTCTCAGTTTGACCCATGTGGATTTCTCCCCTGCTCTTCCCAGCTTCTGCGGTTCCCCTTCAGAGAGCCCCTTCCTGCCCACATCCTCCTGGTCCGGGCTGACACGGTCACTTTCTAGGGGGCCTGTGTTCTCAGTCTCTGCTTCAGAACTTGTTCTAAAGTACAAGGCTCCATCCACCATGCCGCCCACAGTGAAGGCCTCATGATGAATGAGCCTAGCTGGCATTTGGCCAGTCTTCCCTGATCTGCGCCTCTGTGTCTCCCTGGCCTCAGGGTCACAGGCAGTCAGGACACAGCGCATTGTTCCCGGGCTGCCATCATCAAAGATTGTTTTGTTCCACTCCCTTTGGTGGTCAAAGAATTTCATCTCTGGGACCCAAGATGGAAGTGGATTTTCCCCATTGGGTAGAATCCAGTCTGTGTACTTGGCGATGGCAGCACTAGCAAACTAGAAAGCAAACAAGAAAGAAATATATCCTGCCTTGGTTACTCCCATAAATCAGCACCTGGAACAGTTCCTGCCACATAGTAGGTACTTCATACATAACTGCTTTATGAACACTCTGAAAATACAAACTACAGTACTACTAGCTCCCCCCAAATGGACCTGCTCTTTCATACGTCTGAGGCTTCGCACATGCTGTTCCTCAGCCTAAAACTCCTTTGCCCATCCAGCCAAAGAAATCCTACTTTTCTTTCAAAACTCAGTTCTGACTCATATTCTCCAAGGATATCCTTGACCCTGCTGGGCTGAATGGACCATCACTGCCTTCTCTGTGCTATCCTGAGCTTCATACCCAAGCTCCTACATCATTGTAACTGCAAGGCTAGGAGACTGACCTCAGAAACCGTGTTCAACTCTGATCACTGCCATCTAGCACTGGGCCTGGGGCAGAAGGTTGATTCATCTTGAAACCACCACTCTCTTTGAATCTGTATGATCTAGCTGCAAAGCAGAACATCCCTCCCGCACCCCCCCCCCATCCACAAGTGTCTTTCTGCCTCATGGGGGACAGATCCATAAACATACATATCTGGCACAGACTAGTGTTGAAATTTCAACTTTCTAGTCCCAAGAAGGAGCTGCTCCTGCCAAGGGTGCCATGCTAACAAACTGAAATGTAGATGGCTTTCATATTCCCATAAATGCTCAGCTGGACCAGAAACAGAAACACAGTGTATCCACTCAGCCAGCTCTGGTCTCTGTACTTACCTCCTTGTTCCTTCTCACCCCAAACCAGGTTGACTATGTAGACCCAGCCAACAAGTACATTCTACTTTTCTCCTCTTTGTTCTTTCTTCTTGACCCTATAAGAGCTTTCTACCTTCTGTCCCATCTTGCAGTTCTCCAAATGGAGCTGGTTGGATTCATGAAGCATTAAATTGAGTTTGTATCATCTAAATTGTCATCTTTAGTTGTTTTTTAACACTAGGTACTCAACAAATATTTGTGGCATTGAAATTAATTTACCAAAGGGTCACCACCACCAAATACACATGCTATTTTGCCTGCTTAGAATGTTCACCTCTGTCCTCACTTTCCCAACAAACCACCCCCATTTTTAAAAGCAAAACTTAAATCCTCCCTCTTCTACAGTCCCCTAGCTGGCTATTCCAGGGCTCCCTGAGCTTTCAGAGTTACTGCAGAAGATGACTCCCTCTAAGAAGGAAGAACTCAGGGGTGCCTTGGTGGCTTAGTAGGTTAAGCCTCTGCCTTCAGCTCGGGTCATGATCTCAGGGTCCTGGGATCAAGCCCTGCATTGAGCTCTCTGCTCAGCAGGGAGCCTGCTTCCCCCTCTCTCTCTTCCTGCCTCTCTGTCTACTTATGATCTCTGTCTGTCAAATAAATAAATAAAATATTTAAAGAAAAAAAAAGGAAGAACTCAGCCCAGACATGGGACTGGCTGCAATTCTTCTACCCTAGAAACACTTCTTGACTCTGAAGCCAGCAAGAGCCAGGTCTGTCCCTCCCCTGCACTGACACCACCTGGGAGGACCACTGCCCCTGCCAGGGCTGGAGGCAAAGTCAGCCTGGCTATCCCCAGCCTGCATTTTTGCCATAAAGAACAAGATCTGCATGTAAAGAAAACACTGACAGGAACCATCTGCCCTCTCCCAGAGCTTGAAAGAAGCTGCCTGTGGACTCCCTAACCCTTCCTCTCTCCCCTCCCCAGGAATGAATTTCATTTGGAGGAGAAATTAGGGGGGCTGTGAGGGAGAGGTAGGCCAGACACATCTGGACAGCTTTTCTTTGTAAATTCAGAAGACTGCAGGGAATCACTTTCTCCCCTTGACAAAGGAAATGGCCCATGGTCAGGAATTGATGACTTGCAAATCTCATGCAGGAGAAGAGGTTATTGTGCCGCAGAGGTCTTTGGGGTTTAGAAATAAAATACAGAGCAAATAATTTAAACGGGGCAGCTGTTTACGGGACCAGAAAGCCCAGCACCAGCACCAGTGCAGAGATTTGAAACTCTGGAGGCTTGGCGTTCAATGCCACGCTGGGTCCCCGTGATGCATTCCCCAATCCACTCATTCAGTTATTTAGCAAAAGTATCTTTAGATGAGCTTAAGACTCTTTGCCAGGCAGTGTGCTTGGTGCTAGGAAATGGCCATGACTGAGATTCTTCTTCATCTCTAACAACCTCACGGGAAACGGTCACATAAACAATAACATACAGACCAACAGTCACAAGCAATCATCTGGAAACAAGGATGGATTAGGTGTTAAGTATTATAAATGAGGTATTTTTTTTAAAAACTGTTCACTTGACTAGTATCTTGACTTTGGGGGAGGGGGTGGTAGGAGACAAAGCTTTGGAGAACAGGGCACAAAGCTGGGTCCCAAATATTACCCATTCTGCCTATAAGAAGAAAAAAAAAGACTTCTGAGAGAGTAGGAAACAGAGCAGTGTGAAAGTCAGTGGCATATTTGGGGAAAGGGGGCCATTGCATGACCCAAGCTCAGGAAATGTGATGGAAAGCATCAGGGGAGAAGCCTGTAGAGGAAAGCAAGGGCCAATTCTTGGAAGATGGGCCATGCAACAGTATCATACATCACGACTGTGCGACCTTTTCCATGGAAGTTTTCCAAATGATAGGCAGCCTTATAGATGGATGGACTTACTGGGAAGCCAAGGGAAGAACCAAAGTCCAAAGCAGCCTCCTATAAACGTAAGATTCATCTGAAATTTCATCTTTTCTGCTTAAAAAAAATCGTGTGCATTTTACATTCTCCTTCATAATATAATTTTGGCTTCGCTTTTTTTTTTTAAGTTATTTTTCCCAACTCTTTCAGTGGAATGAATACCCAGCAGTTGCCCTTATGTCTTTCAACATATGGACATGGGTAACCCTCCTGGGAGTATGGAGGTGGAGGTGGAGAGCCACTCAAGGTTTTAATCAGAAGAAGACAAAGGAACAACAGGATGAAGGCTTCACCCCTACCTCCACCCTACTTGTCTCCTCCCCACGGGGCAAGAAAATGTAAGTAAAGGACACAGTTCCTCTTATGCAAGTGGGCACAAATCCAGAGCTAACACAATGAGGTCACCCATCCACAGCACAATTCATAGTTCTGGTGTTCCACCAGGACCACGACTAACCAGGGGTCTTCTCCAGTGAGACGACCCAACACTTCATGTTCCAGTGCATCTTAGTCCTTCGTGGTCCTGTTCCTGAAGGGTCTAACAGTGTTTTGTAAACCTTTCCACTGGAACATAGTCCTGTGACAAGACCAAGGAATCTGCTTCGTAGTCCTCACTGTCCTCACCATGGAGCCAGAACACTTTTCCCTCCATGGTGGAAATCAGGTACCCAAGCCAAATGTTGTTCCTTTGTTTACCTCATGGTTGCAGGTGTCCAGAGTAGCCAGGGAGCCCCCATAGCTAACTTTACTCTGACAAATGAAAAAATTAAGTGGGGATGAGCTAGGAAGCACCTGCCTATCCTTTTCAAGTCTTTGATGGTTGCAAAAGTGTCTCTAGGTCTCCTCAGAAATGTAGTATTCCTTTTGATTTTTTTGCTTGTTTGTTTTTGTGTAAGTGGTGAATGTTAATGGCTTCTGTGTGATCCTTTCTCCCCATAGTTGGCCTCACCATGGGTCAGGAAGCTGGGTGCAATTTCCATCAGTTACTGAAATTATCCATCCCAGCCAGGCATCCAGACCGGAGTAATAATGACAAGGAGTTTAGTGCCCCATTGTCCTTCTATGAAGGGTACTTGAGTGAGATCTCTATTATCTGACCTACAGAAGTCCTTCCCCCAAGCTCCCCACTGCTTCCTGATTTAAACGGTGGAACAAGGTGCCGTTCAGCATTCCTAGTACTGGCTAGAAGCCAGTACCAAATACAATACCAAGAGGTTCACCACTTGTCTTTCCTTGAGGTACAACTGCTAGGTCGAAATGGCGGCAGATTCCTTTGGCATAGACCAAGAAGATATTCACAGGATGCTATGGGATGTGCGGAGCAAGGTCCATTTTCAAGGGGTCCAGGCCTTCCCTCCACCCAGGAATTCAGTGACTGCAGACTGAGCCAGCGGTAGGTTTGGAGAGGAATGATGGGAAGTGTCGTGGCTCAAGATAGTCATTGCTTCACCCTCGGCTACATTACAGTCTGCCTGGGGAGACAGAAATTGTATGCGGACATGTTTAATGTCTAATCGCATCATGATACATCATGAGAGGAATACAGGGTACTGTGATAATGTGGAGTAGGGGACTCTGCCCTAGACCAGTTAAGAAAGCTTCCAAGGAAATGACACTGAGGTTCAAAATCTGCAGGAAAAACAGCGATACTGTCAGAATGGGAAAAGCATGACACCACAGTCCCATTTTTGTTCCAGTTTTATTTTAGAAGTTAGGTACTTACATATATAATTGGACTATCCCTCTACTCGGTTTGGAACACATCTTATATTCCAGGAACTGGACAGGGTACAACGTGATCGTTTATATGCAATATGTACATACAAGTACATGGGAAAATGGAAGCGTATATAAAAGTGTTAAGGATGGGTGTCTCTGCAAGGTGGAGTTACGAGTTTTTTCCCCATAGAAATAGTTCTATGATTCTTTCTACACACACACACACACACACACACACGCAGTTACTATTTTTGCAATAAGAAGAAAAGTGACTCCTTAGTTTGCGTGAAGAGAGAGAAGGCTGTACATCTGACCTCTTGACTCTCACCTCCAGCAGGGTCTAGCTGTGCAACAGTCTCTGTGTCCCACCTGTCACCATGGACTTCCAGAACTGAGACCTAAAGCCCGACGAGCAGAGAGTGGTGTCAGACCGGCCCACGGCTACAGCATTTAGGACCCTGTGCTGAGCCAAGTGTGCAATCTGACACTAGACAGCCGCACCATGCTCTTTCTGGAACATCTGGCCCCGGCTGCTGCCTGGACAGCATGCATCCCGGGGCCAAGTGTCCCTGGGAGGGCTGGGCCATCAGAGCCCCCCAGGTGCATCTCCAGCCTTCGCCTAGAAGATGGACACCGGCTGCTGTTAGTCAAAACTGCACTGTCCTCAAACAGAACAAGTGGTTGAGCCAATGTCCTTACCACCTCTGCACTGAGGACCATTAAAACATCTTGAACGCTTTCCCTAATGTTTTGGGTTTGTCAAACCTCTCAGTCATGCTTGGCTGATTAATTCTAAATGCATGAGGCTTAAAAAGAAGCAGGGGGGAAGCAAATGGGATCCTTATGTTTTTGATTCATTCACACCTAATTCAGCCAGATGTGAGGGAAGGCAGGGGGAGGGGTACCAGAGGCCCTGCATTTGATCATGGAACATCCCAACAAGACGAGAGGTGAGAGGGACTGGGTGCCAATAGGGAACCAGAAAACCCGGATTCTTGTCCCATCTTTACTAAGTACCTTCTCTGTGCTGGGCCCTGCCTGTGCTGGGCAGGAGTCAAAGTTCAATGCCTGAGATAAATAGATAAGCAACGAATTCCCCTAAAGTGTGTTAGGGATGTACAGGGTATACTGGGGCATCAAGAAAGAGGATGTCAGTTCTGCCCAGAGTATAAAGAAAGGCTCCACAGGTAGTAATAGTGCCCATGGGCCCCATTTACCGAGTTCTTGCTGTGCTTATTAGTTTTACGGGGCCACATTAACAAATTGCCACAAATCGAGTAGCTTAGCACAACAGAAATGTATTCTCTCACAGTTCAGGGTGCTAGAAACCAAGGTGGGCATTCTGTCTGCAGGCTCCAAGCACGAATCTGTTCCATGCCCCTCTCCTTGCTTCTGGTGGCTCCCAGCAATCCATGACGTTCCTGTCCTGGGAGTTGTAGCCCTCCAATCTCTGGCTCTGTCTTCACATGGCCCCCTCATCTGTCTCCGTGTGTCTCTCCTTCTGGTAAAGGTACCAGCCATTGGATTTAGGACACACCCTACATGTCAAGGTCCTATTCCCAAATCCATGGAAACTCATATTACTGGGAGATGAGGACTTGAAACTAATTTTGGGGGGACACAATTAACCCAGCACCCCCTGTTTCAGCCCCTTCCATATGTGATACATGATATGATGTAATTCTTACAATAGCCCAAGGAGATAGGTGCTGTCATTAGCCCTATTTTATATATGAGGAAACAGAGGCTGAAAAAGCCCCACAGCTCAGCACAGGTCACAGAGCCAGCAAGACAAAAAGCTTGCTGGGCTCCCAGGTCAGACAGGCTCCAAAACCCTGTTCCTGGACAGCAGGTTACTCCCAGGAGCTGATTCCTGAGTGGTGGGTCGCTGGTCACCAGGCATAAGACAAAGTAGCAGGGAGTTAGTCATTTCGAGGAGAAGTTGCTGCTGGGACAAAGGCATGAAGGAAGGAGCCTTAGTCTTAAGTCAGACACTGAGTCACTGTGACATTTAGGGCAAGCTGCCCTTCCTCTCTGACTGAGACGCTCTTCCTGCCTCCTGCCCTTTGCACGCCACTGCTGGAGCCACGTTACGGACCTTGAAAGATTCAGCTGCATCCCAGGCTTTAGAAGCTATCCTCTCACTTGGGGGAAGCCCCACCCTCAATCAGCCTGCCTCCTAATCCCATGCCAGCTGCGTGCCTCTGCATGTCTGACTCTCTTCCTCATAATAATAAGTAAGATGCCATGAGACGCTTCTATCCACCAGGATTAGGCTAAGGGCTCTACATGCATTGTCCTATTGAACGCCCACAAGGAATCTTAAATGCATATTGCTAAGCGAGAGAAGCCAGGCTAAAAAGGCTTCATACTGTGTGATCCCAGCTATAAGATGTTCTGGAAAAGGCCACAGTATAGAGACAGCAAACAGATCCGTGATTGCCAGGGGTCGAGGGGAGGAAGGGAAGGATGAACTGGAGAAGCACCGGGCATTTTCAGGACAATGAAGTCATTCTATCTGATATATAATGGTGGGGACATGACGTTTGTCAAAACTCACAAAAACCATAGAGCCATAGAACACAAGGTGTGCACTCTGAGGTAAGCCGTGGACTTTGGTTAAAAGTTTGGTTAAAATTCATGCACCATCGCTGGTTTATCAATTGTAACAAACGTGCCACATCCATCAAGATGTTAATAATACAAACACGCACATGTATATAAGCCCCCATCTGGATTCCCGGCATGCTCACATCACTGAGGACACACAGCAACCTCGGGCTTCCAAACATGGGGCCAGAGGCACGTGGGGTAATAAAGAAGTAAACTGCCTGAGCTCGAAGTCCAAAGAGACCTGTCCTCCAGGCACACAACTTGGGGGAGAGGACTTGAAAGGGAAGGGGGACACTTGGTTGGGGACAAGTGCCAGATGTGAGCAGGGACACAGTTTCTGCAGTCTGGGTGTTGCCTGCCGGGCCCCTCAGGGAGCCAAGGCTGCGAGGCTCAGCTCTGACCCCATCCGCCCAACCCTTGCCGATTCTCCTGGAGCCAAAACAATGGACTGCAGGCACCCAGAGCCTCCCACCCCTTTGGTGCCCTTCTCCCTGCCCTCACCTCCCGGCTCCCCCTTTCTCTTGTCTACCCTCCCGAGAGCACGGTTTACCACTTCTCACTTGCAGGAAGCAGGGGCAACATTGAGGGGAGACATGGCTCTTGGCTCTCATCCTAATTGGATCACATGCCAGGCCCCCCTAGATAGGACACAGTTCTGTGGGCTCCTTCAGTGCCCTGCTTCCATGGTTCATACTCACACCTCTCCAGCTTCTTCCCCTCCCTAGGCACTGGGCTCTCTCCCACTAGGCTGACGGACTAACCATGGAAGAAGTAAAAAACTGCCTACCACCACCCCCCTGCCCACCCCAGCCACCCCCTCCGAGTGGTGAGTATGTCCCTGCTACTTCAGACACTGCGTGATTCTAGAGGCCAGGTCCAGGTTCTGGGTCACCTGTCACTGTGGCCACCTTCCTTCTACCCCCACCCTCAAGAGTGCCCCGTGTTCTTGCCACACCAGCCAACTGGGCCCTGTTCCCTAGATGGGACTCACCCAGAGGCATCCCTCTGGGCCTTCCCTCATGCCCCTTCCTATGCAGGGAGTGCCTTTCTTCATCTTTGGGCCCCTACTTACCCGTGAAGGCTTAGCTTCAATGTTATCCCTTCTACAAATCCCCACCTCTACCCCCGTGCTTCCAAAGCGGCTCACCCCCAAGTCTGGATTTCTGAAGATCTTCCTTCTCACATACAGCACTTTGCCTCACACCTGTTTCCATTCCTATCTCCCCCAGATAGACTCATTACTTGGCTTCTATTTGCCCAGCTTGGAGCAGAGTAACTGGCACATAGTAGGTACTCAGGACAGTTCCTGGCATGGATGCGTGGGCAGGAAGGAGTTAAAAGTGATTGCTGTCCCAGAGCATGGACTCATGGAGCAGATGGAAACCATTTGGGAAATACAACTCTTCATCCCCAGCTCCAACCCTCTCCTGCCTAGGTTCCGCCTCCTTAGTGTCTTGTCGGAGGCTGAGAGCCTCCACGCCGACCATAATGCCCACCTTAAAGCAGGTGTGGTGTTTTCTTTCCTAGAAACCAAGGCATGTTCTCTGAGCTCTTCTGATGTCCCCCACCGCTGATTCAATTTCCAGCATTGACTACCACTGGGCTCATGTAGCCATTTTGCTTAGGAGTTCCCAGAGACAGCCTTCTCTCCAACAAAGATGGAAAATGGAGAGTTCACTTATCAGCATCCAATGTCAGGGAGCCCTGGGCTGCGCTGGGAACAGAGAGGAATCAGGCCTGAGTTTATCCTCAAGGAGCTCGAGCTTGGTTGGCAGACCAGTAAGTGCAGACGCATAATACAGTATGGTTCAAGGTGAAAAAGAAGAACTCCCAGAGCAGGAAGCAGAGAAGGGTGGGTAAATGCGTGAGGACAAAAGAAAGGACATGGAACCCAGCTTGGAATGTTTCAGGAAGGCTTCCTGGCAGAGGCAACACCTAAGCTGAGCTTTAAGCATGTACAAGCATAGGACCTTTCAGATCCAGACCCCCCAGGGTGTCTGGAGCTTCCCCAGGGCAGTGTCAGGAAAGGAAGGAGACGTTGTCATCTATAGCCTCCCAGAACCTGCCATTGCCCCAGGCAGGAGAGGTCCATGGCCAGAAATTCTCCAACAGTTGCCTGGGTATCTGCTGTCCCTGCTGGTGCTGCGAGGTCCCACAGCTCAGGATTCAAAGACCTCTTTTCTTGGTCACATCTCCCATTTTTAGAGCTTTTTCGAAAGGCCAGACCACAGAGGTCTTATCAGATAGACCGTGTGTCTCAGCATCAGCATAGGCAGGGCGGTCCATCCAATGGGTTCCAATTCATTTCTGACCTTGGACAAGCCACTTAACCTAACCTGCTTCCTGATCCATTAAAAGAAAGCAATACTCATATCTCCTTATGGTTGCTGAGGGGATGACATGAGATCAAGGATGAAACCCCATCTTTTGAGCCTCTTTTTCTCCCTCACTCACACCATGCTCCTTTCTGCCTTCCACGTGTCTTCCCTTAGCAGAAGGTCCTACCCCAACTTGCCTGGATAGCCCCTACTCATCTTCCAGGATTTCCCCTGAAGTCACTCCCCAGAAGAGATTTCCAGATGCAGACCCAAATCCCTTGTATCACAAAGGCTTACGGAACCCGGAATTTCTCCTGTATCATACTCAGTGAACTTGAACATTGAGTAGATGATGACATCTTTGCCAGCCAACTGTCAGGACTCATCTTTCTGGTTCAAGGCCATATCCCCAGCTCCCCCACACTGTCTGAGGTACACCAGGTGCTCAGTAAGCATCTACTGCATGGATACACAAATAAAGCAAATAAATAAATGGGAAATCAATGTTGGATGGGTATTACTCATACCACATTCTCAGTCCACTACTTACCAGCTATGTGACTCAGTTGCCTTATCCATAAAATGGGAAAAATAAATACCCCAAATGACCCTGCAAAATAGCTATTGACCTAATGTCTATAAAATCCTGGTAGTGTTACAAACAAGACAACAGGCCCAAAATGAAGTTACGTGTGCTAAGCTCTGTGGCACCAAACTCAGACTTAATTACAGTTTTTGCTCTCCCAGAAATGCAACCCGAAGCCAGTCAATCAGGAATCACCCGGTCGACAGCTCATTAGACAACCCTCCTGCAGGATCCCAGCCGCCCCCTGCAGGAAAGCCCCCGATAACAACCGGTCTGCCTTTTGCCTGGCATAACCTCCTTGCCCCTGCTCCTTTCTGCCTACAAAGCCTTTCCTTGCGTACAGCTCCTCAGAGCTTCTTTCCACATGCTGGAGCAGATGCTGCCCGATTCAAATCTATTTTGGCTTAAATAAACTCTTAAAATGTTTACTATGCCTAAGCTAATCTTTAAACGAGAGGAAATCAACACGTGATAGCAACCATTCTTGTCTTAAAGGCAAAGATTACTGAGGGAGGGCCTCTGTTTCAGTAGTCAGAAGAGATCCTGTCCCCACGTTTCCAAAGGCCGGGAAAATACTGTGCGATCCTCTCCCCGGTATCACCTTGTGCCTTCCAGGAGATGCTTGAAGGGAAAGACCCGGCCTCAGGCTGGGCCAGGCTTGCTGCCCTGAGAACCGAGACTGTCCCACCTCAGGGGCTGCTGCAGCTCTGCTCACTCCTGCTTCCGACCAGAGCAGAAAGGCAGGGAGGGGATCACTGCCAATAGCCTTGTGCAGACTCATCATTTCAAATCCTTGCTCTTAACATATGTTTTTGATCTCGCACAAAACATGGCTTTCTGGTTTCCATTACCTTTGTTTCATTTCAGAATAGAATTTTTTTTATAGCCTGGGGAAGGGAGGGAGATGCAAGCAAGCCAGCGAGAGTGTGAGCTTGTGTGCTTTTCATGCTTCCATCAGAAGAAGGAGGGATGAGAAGGCCAAGAAACCGGTGATGGCAGGCCTGCCTCGACGCCTTCCAGTCAATCAGCGATTCCCCAAGCATCTGCTGAGCACCAACCCCATTCAAGCAGATAGACGGGATAAGAAGGTGACCCACACGTGGTCTCCATGGCCAGATAATTGCAATCGAATGAAGCAGATAAACTGTTTCACAGCATTCTAATACAAGACAGATTTTTCTTCTGGAAGGGAAGAGGAGAAAGTAGGGAGGGAATAAAGGAAGGGGGAGAAAAGGAAGGAAAAAAAGAGAAAGAATGGAGTGGGGAGAAGAAAGGAAGAAAGAAGGCAGGGAGGGTGGGAAGCTGACGTATTCCTGACTTCCTATGTGCCGGGCACTTCACTAAGCACCCTACATCTTATATTTTACGTAATCCTCAAACTGCCCTTTAAGGAAAGCCTGTTTACCATTTTACAGGTGAGAAAAGAGAGACTTAGGGGACACCCGAGGCCTCACAGCAGGCTGAGCGGTCTGGAGCTGGTGGCGCCAAGTTGGCTATGACGGACAAAGAGGCCCCTCCTTCCTGCCTGTGTGAGGAGCCCGGAGCCCAGTTAGTCCCCTGGCTCCTTGAAGGCTGCCCACAGCCACAGGAGGTTAAAACCAATAGACCTTCAGCATCATGACTCCATGATTCGAGGAGAAACTGAGATCCAGAAGCAGGTGGAGACTTAGCTGGGGTCCTATGGACAGTTTGTTAAGAGACCTGGGCTCCAGAGCCCATGGGGAGGTCAGCAGTGCCAATGGCCGTGGCATTTAATTGTTTCCAGACCACGGAAGCCTGCGGTCCACCTCCTTGCTCTGTCCCATTCTGATGGAGGCATTCCCAGGTCGGCTGAGCAGAAAGGTTTGTTTTGGCAGAAAGCTGGGTGCTGTCCAGCTCGATAATCCCCCATGTTAACACACCATTATGTGTGTCGTTAACAGACTTGGCAACTGGGACTTCACCTTTTTTTTCATTACATTCTCTTTTTATTTTCAAAAAAATAGAAAAATAAAATGCAACCCCCATGTGTGAATCAGACAGACCAGCCACACAGGTACAGGCTGACTGGGTGGAAAAGGAGGCTTTTACCAAAAACACATCATTTCTGCCCAGGAATTATCTTGTGACTCTGTTCTCAAAAGAAGTCCTGTCTGTCATCACAGGTGGGGTTCGCTCCTCATGACCGGGACCAGCATCCAGCCTCTTTCTCCCATGGCTCCCCAGCACTGCCCCCATACCAGCCTAGCTCATGGAATGGAAGAAGTCTATGGGATCAAGCAGACTCTGATTAAAGACTGGCTTCATCAATTTGTGGCTTGTGAGACCTTAATCAGGAGATCTCACCTCTCTGAATCTCAGTCTCCTCATCTCGAAAATGGGAGTAACCATGAGTTCTCATATTTCAGCCTTTGCTCCATTCATGCCATGTTCAGCAGCTCACATATTTTTAAAAAAGAAAGAAAAATACGTTAAGATAATATTGCACTTGTATTATTTACCCAGATCTTGTTCTTAATACTCAAAATAGATAAATCAGACGCGGTCCCTGCCTTCCAAAAGCTTACAGGCTCACCAGGGAGTTAGATGTAAAGAAATGGAATGGATTTGGGCACCTGGCTGGCTCCGTCAGTGCAGCATACGGTTCTTGATCCTGGAGTTGTGAGTTCAAGCCCCACAGTGGGTGTAGAGGTAACTTAAAAATTTTTTAAAAAGAAAAGAAAGAAAGAAATGTGATGCAATCAGTACCCCACGAATGCACAGTAAACAGTTCTCTCCGACTGCAGTGTTCACACACTGATGGAAGCCCCGTGTCCTCTTGCCTTAGCCATTGCACTGACCTCCTAGCAGGTCTCCCAGGTCCCTCCTTGCCCCTGCTCAGCCTATCCTCAGGAAAGCGGCCAGCACGAGTCTTTCAAAACATCAATCGACCATGTCACTTTCCTGTACAAAACCTGATGGCTCTCCTACACTTGGCAGGGGGTGGGGAGGATCTAAAGCTCTTACACTGGCCTAGAAGGTCCTCTGACCCGGAACTTCCTCTGTCTCACTCCGTCCTCACTGGCTCTGCACCAGCCACGCCAGTCTGCCTGCCATTCCTTGAGCACCCCTAGAAAGCTCCCACTTCCGACTCTTCATGCGCTCCCCTGGAACAGGGTTTTTCCCTAGGTATCTGCACAGCCCCTCCCTCTGCTCAAATGTCGTCTCATCAGAGAGACACAGTGACCAAAATGGCAGCCCCACTGCTTGGTTCCTCCTTACTTTATTTTTCTCCACGGACTTTTACTTCCCAAATTATATTATGTATATATACATTTCCAGATTTTCTCAGGAGAATACAAACTCCCAAAGGGTAGAGATTTTGGAACAGCGCCCTGCACATACTATGTACTCAATAAACATTTATTGGGTAGATAAATGGAGGCACTAATTCACACAAACCATGTGCCACGTTCTATGCTGACATTGGTGAAACCAAATGGACAGAGTCCCACTCTCACAGTGTGTGTGGGCAGGTAGACAAAGGGAGCTCAGCAGGAGCCCTGAGGAGGTAGGGGACCCAGCTATGGGAGGTCAGAGCCCGTGAATCCCTTCAGAAGGAAATGTTTCTCCACCTAGTCTCTAAAAATGAGTTAGAGGAACCAGGTGAAAATGGGGAAATGGGGGAAGTTGGGAGTAAGGGGGGCATTCCAGAGGGAACTGTGTGAGAAAAGGAATAGAGGAAAAAATCATCTTGTATGTTCTGAGATACACAGACACTCTAGTTTTGTTTTGTTTTTTTAAGATTTTATTTATTTAGGGGCACCTGGTGACTCAGTGGGTTAAAGCCTCTGTCTTCGGCTCGGGTCCTGATCCTAGGACCCTGGGATGGAGCCCCACATCGGGTTCTCTGCTCAGTGGGAAGCCTGCTTCTTCCTCTCTCTCTCTCTCTCTCTCTCTGCCTGCCGGTCTGCCTAGTTGTGATCTCTGTCTGTCAAATAAATAAAATCTTTTAAAAAAAGATTTTAAATCTTTAAATCTTTAAAAAAAAAAAAAGAATTTATTTATTTATTTGACGGGGGGGGCGGGGCACAAGCAGGCAGGGTGGTAGGCAGAGGAAGAGAGAGACGCAGGCTCCCTGCCAAGCAAGGAGCCCAATGTGGGACTCGATCCCAGGACTCTGGGATCATCACCCGAGCCAAAGGCAACTGCTTAACGGACTGAGCCACCCAGGTGTCCCAACACTCTAGTTTTGTAGGACACACACTTGTGCACACAAGCCCATGCTGGGGCTGCGCACAGGGTAATAAGAGATGAAGCTGGGGATGTGGAAAGAAACTGTGCATGAAGGGACTCCTATGGCGGTTGAGGACATGGGATCTTCCATGCTAAAGAAAGCCATTAGAGAAATGACATGATCAAATTTGTAGAAAGATCTTTCTGACCAATTGTCGGAGAATAAATTTGAGGGAAGTCAAAATGAGAAGCATGGAAATGAGTTAGCTGAAAATACAATAAGTACAATAAAAATCAGAACAGAAAAAAAAATTGCTGTTTCCTATAATTACAACCACTTTTTAAAGATTGAGGGTCAATCCCATTCATGGAAGAGGAAAATGAAGATTTTATGAATTAATTTATTTATTTGAGAAAGAGAGCGCATATGCACGCATATTGGGGGGGGGGCGCAAAGGGACAGAAAGAAGCAGACTCCTCGCTGAGCAGGGAGCCCAACATGGGTCTCCATCCCAGGACCCAGAAATCGCAGCCACCCAGGTGCCCCTAAGGGGAGAATTTTTATCCGCTAAGAATTTCTGTGACTTTGGTCAAATAGCTTTGAGGAAAAGAGTAATGGAGACCTGAATTCTCTGCATGATAGAAAGGATCTGGATGTTCGCAGGGAATCTTAATGGGTAAAAATAGGAATAAAGGAAAAAGGAACCAATAAGACAATGTGATGTTAGTTGCTGAGCTGGCAGCTACTGAATTTTTGATGAGAAAAATGCAGGAGCAAAAGAGTTAAAAAAAAAAAAAAAACAGAAGTACATAATTTATGATTGTAAGTTGCTTGCTAACTAATGTGGCTTCCGCTTCAGGATGGAATCCTGGGATGGATTCACTGGGATGAATTTGCCCTCCCATCGTCAAACAAAATAAACGTAAACTGGACTAAATACACAAGGCACCAGTTTTCTGGCAGTGATTGGACAACAGGCAGCACAAGCCTGGGTCCCCCGGAAGACGGGGAGCTCACGAAGTAAGCCCCAGCATTGCCCTGGCTCTCTGTCTGGGAATAATTTCCCCCCAGCAGAGCAGAGGTAGAGCTGAGCAGAGCAGGACGGTTCTAGGGAGCTGGGAAGATAGAAATCAGAGTTTAGAGAAGCTGAGATGACCTTGTGAGGTGGGGCATCAGAGAGGGGCGAACGGCACAGACCGGGTCACCAGAAGCTTGAGTAGGGGTGTCCTATAGAGTCCTTGACTGCGGGCTCGACGACACAGGACAGCTTCGCAGGGGACCAGCTGCCCCAGGCTAGAGAACAGAACAGAGATACTTGACAGCAACTTTGATCTTAGATTTCCAGCCTCCAGAACTATAAGAAAAATTCATTTCTGCTGCAGAAGCCACCCAGTCTGTGGTATTGCGTTTCAGCAGCAGGAGCTGATGAATACACTATATAAAGGATACAGGTCACGTGGCTACATTGATACAAAGTCGTTACCTCTTCCTGCTGCAGGATCCCACTGAGTGAGAGCTGAGCCGTTTGTGAAATTTACATTGTGCCGGCAGGCTTCTTTATGGACATCAGGAGAGGGCTTGAGTCTAGTGCCTGGGTCTAGACACTGCAGAGAAAGCATACGCTAGCACAGAAAACCTAAAATAGAGAACCTCCGCCCCCTCGAAAATCTGCAGAACCTTAAGGACAGTCGATGTCCATAGGCCATGAAATCATGGTTTGAGCTCCTGTCTGAGGATGCTCAAGATTCCAGATGTTATTTCGGCTTAATAATTTGGAAAAGCGTCATAGTAATATTGACAATGATGGCAATGATGACAAGGATGATGATGATGGTAAAAATCTCTTTTTTCCAAGTCCAGGACACTTTTCCTCTAGTACACAGCACTTTCTGCTTTCCAGAAGCAAACTGCATAATGGACATTCAGATCAAATAAAGGAGTTCAGAACCCGGGAGGGGTGGGCACAGGCTTCTCAGGGGAGGGGACTTCTACCCTGGATCTTAAAGAATGGGCCCAATTAGGAACTGTGGAGATGTGCTGTGCCAGACACGGGGTGTCCCTGGAGAGCCATCACAGGCAGGAAGGAACGTGTCTTTGCAGCCCAAGGACAGAGCGATTCCAGTGAAGGAACACCACTGCCCTGGGGAGCACTTTTGGCCTGGGAGCAATTGTCAGCTTTATTTTGACCATTTTTGTCCTTATGTAGAAAAGACAAAAAAAAAAAAATTAATCCGGGATTTTAACACCCACTCCCCAGAGTGGTGGGAAAGTTGTGTGACATAATAGAGTGATTCTTTGAAAATGTAAGAAACGATCTCTTTGCTTGTCTGCTCGAAACCCTCAAATGGAAGGACGGACAGATGTATAGAGGTGAGAGAGGAGGAGGCGCTGGGGCGAGAGCTGGGATCTGGGACAAGGTTTCAGTCAGAGCTTCCTGAGAAAGGTCACAGCAAGAAGATTTTTGTAAAATAAAAATCTTTACTGTGAGGGCACCTGGGTGGCTCCGTCAGTGAAGCGTCTGCCTCCGGCTCTGGTCATGATCCCGAGGTCTTGGGATCGAGCCCCACATCAGGCCCCTGTTCAATGCAGATCCTGCTTCTCCCTAGCCCTCTGACTCTCCCCTTGCTTGTGTTCTCTCTCTCTGTCAAATAAGTAAAATATTTTAAAAAATCTTTATTGTGTTAAAAGAAAAACTAAAAGCCATTTCATGGACATGCCCCCATCTCAGAGCAAAAGCATACCTCGTGAACCAACCAACCAGGTACCATGTGGCCAGGATGCCTGTGATACCTCTCCTCACCCTGCCATGCACAGACACAGGCTTCTGGCCGGGCCCTAAAGCCCTGAGGCACATTCCCACAGCAGGACCTTTGTACGTGCTCTTCTCCCTGCATGGGAGACACTTGCTCCCTGGCCTCTCTCACATCTGTGCTTCATGTTCCCCTATCGGAAGGTCTCACCTGACCACCACGGAAAACCACACACACAGGCTGGTCCCCACCCAGGCTTTTTTTTTTTTTTCTCTCTAGCGCTCAGCGTCTTCTGACGCGCTATACCCATTATTTATTGGGCTTGTTGATTCCCTGGCTCCACTGCTAGAAAATAATTGCCGGGCATCAGATTTTGTCGATTCTGTTCACTGCCATAACCTGGTGCCTAGAACAGTCCTAGCACATAATTGGTGCTTGATGTATATTTGTAGAAGGAAAGATGGAAGGAAGGGAGGGACGGACGGAGGGAGGAAAGGAGGAGGAAGACAGGAAAGAAAGAGAGAAAGGGTGGAAGATAAAGAAAGAAAGGGAAAGAAGGAAGGAAGGGAGGGAGGGAGGGAGGGAGAGATGGATTAGGGAAGGAAGGGGGAGAGAAAAGAGGGAGGGAGACAAAGCACTTTTCACTGTTCCTAGCACAGAGTAAACCTTCAATAAAGGGTGATTTTTTATTACTAGATGTGAAAAATAAAGCATAGAAAGAAAAAAAAATGACTTGATCAAAGGCATCAGAAACTTTGAGATTCTTTTTGTTCTGTTTTTTAGAGAGGAGGGGAGAGAGTGCACTCGTTGAGCAGGGAGAGGGGCAGAGGGAGAGGGAGAGAGAGTCGGAAGCAGACTCCATGAGCACCAAGCCTGACACAGGGCTTGATCTCATGAACCTGTACTGAAATCAAGAGTCAGACATTTAACCAACTGAGTCACCCAGGCACCCCTGGAAAGTTTTTGATGGGACCACTGCTAGGCCCCCAATCCCTTACTTATAACATTTATAGTTAAAATAAATGTCTTCCCTATTATGTGCCTGGCACTTTTCATATTAACTCTGCATATTGGTTATAGGAAATGAGGGTGTTGTTCTCATTTTAATCCCGAGAACAGTGATGCTCAGAGAGGTTAAGTGACTGCCCAAAGTCACGTGGTAGGTAAGTGGTTGAATCAGGATTCAGACCCGGGCCTGTGATTTCAAGTCCAGTGGTCCTTCCCTAATAAAGCAGGAGAGGGGTGTGGCAAAGGTGCCAACAGCTTGGAATGAAATCCATCACACACAGGCCCAAATGCAAACCTCCCTCATTTAGCCTGGGGCGGGTTTTCATCTCAGCCTTGACCTTCTGAGAAGCCTGCTGACACTTTGGCGTCTGCCTTTGAAAGTCAGCTGCCTGTTTTTCAGACTCATAAATTGCCTGTAAAAAGTGTTTCATTATTCTGTCCAGGCAACATCAAATACCTGGGCCGTATTTCATGAAAGTTCCCCCTTCAGGCCCAGGCCACAGGGCAGGCAGCATTTCTGTCTCCAGGAAACCCCTGAAATCCACCTTCTGGATTATTCCACGGGAGACAAATTAGAAGTGAAAGCGGCTGCCTGCACTCTTTCATGTTCGTGGGGGAGTTGGGTGGGTGTGGGTTGCCAGGCACCAAAGAATTCTTTATTCTTTCGTCACAGGGGAAATGGAGGGGAGAAAGTAAGCCCAGCACCTTTCCACCCACACATCAGTCTCGGGGCACCGAGTGGGAGGGGGCCCCCGAAGGTGTCATTCCCGAGGCAGAGAGCTACTGAAGGGCTGGCCCTCGCACACCCAGAGCCTGGCCTAGGCAGAAATATAAATATGAAAACGGGAAGCGTGTCCGGTCGTGATCTAAAAGTCAGGGGGCCTCTGTTCAAACCCCAGTCTGGCCATTACGCAGTGTGTGTCTTTAAACAGGTCATGACCGTTCTCGACGCAGCGCCCAGGTGCTCTGCGAATCTTCGCTCTGTCATTCTGTGATGTCTGTATTGATTGACACAGCCACGTCTGCTGTGACTCTCATTTTATGACACAGGACTTTCTTGATCCCTACCCTGAGTTGAGCACATACGATTCTCCACTACCACTTCTATGGTCTTGCTCCTGCCCCGAGGAGGTGTGAAGGCCACCAGAGCCAGCGGTGATGGAGAAAGGATCTGGGGACTGCCCTCTCGCAGCTGGCAGCAGTGTGGAGGGCCCTCTCTCTGCCAGGCCCAGACCTGGTTCTTTTCCCCAGACCCCCAATGAGGTGGTATTGTTATTCCTACTCTAAGGTAAGGGGCCTGGGGCTCAGTGCAAGGACGTGAGTTGCCCGAGGTCATCAGCTCTAAAGTCAGGACACAGACATGGGGATTAACATTCAGTTCCGTATCTCTCCGGTCTGTGGTTGTTTCATACTTCGCAAGACCTCCCAGAATCCTGGGTGGGAAGCCATAGGGCCCAAATGAGTATCATTATTTCCAAGCTAAGGAGCTCTGGGAAAGCTTCCTGGAGGCAGATACACTTTTTGAACTGGGCCAGTCAGGGTTGGCCATTTTTGAATAAGCCAGTCAGGGTTGGCCATTCCATCCCATCGCTCACACACACACAGACATACACACTCACACTAACACACTTCGGCATGGACCCCGGGCTGGAAGAATGTGTGCACACACTCAAAAGAGAGTTGTCGATTTAGTGCTGACATCCCTCCAGCCATGGAAGTGTGGGGTCCCAACACAGTCATTATTTCTTTTTCTAAGGGCAGAAAACATCTGTCCAGTGAAAATTATATTTGCTAAGAGACCGCAGCATACCTGCCAGGAGCCCACACCCCCCCCCTTCGAGCCTTCCTGTCAACAGTGGCTACAGCTTGTACCCTGATGGGATTCTCCATGGACCCCATCCCCCCTTACCCTGACGAAGACGCTGGGCACCCTGAGCTGACCAGAAGGACAGAGGGTGTCCTCTGACATGGGCGTCCCTAGGAACCTCTGAAATGGAGCTTGGGACTCTCCAGAGCAGAACTCGGATCCACCTAACTGCCCCCAGATCTCACTTAACCGGCACTTGTAAGTCACCTAGACAGAATTCATTTACCAGAACTCAAAACACAGTGGGAGGAAAGAAGAGTGAAGAGGGGAAAATTTTCAAAGACCCTAATATATCCTAGCCCTGGGCAAGTTTCTCCATCCCCCAGCAGCAGAATGCAGCCCCCTTTCTATCCTTCTACTACTTGGGAGGGACTAGAGGAGATCCGAGTGGCAGGATGTTGTCCTGCAAATAGCTTGGGTTTGGGGATAATGGGTTCAAGGTCGGGAAGGTAGGCAGGTTACATGGACACCGGCTGCAGCTATGGAGTCTCAGGGTCTGTGTCCCTTACACCTTACCTACTACTTCTCCTGGCCAGTAGTCCCAGTTGACTCAGTGATGTCAAGGAGGTTTGTGAGTACGGTAGAAAGATAAGCAGCAATCAGGTTGGAAAAGGTCTTGACAGTCCAGATAAGGAGTTTGAGCTCAGTTCCCGAGAAACGCGGGAGCCACTGAGAGAGAGGAATTGCTTATCAGGTTTGCACTTTGGAAATCCAGGTACGATCCATTACAAAGGACACAGACATGGAACCTCTAGCCAATGAATGCATTTCTGACGCCAGATGCCTTGCAGGCTCTATCTTCCAGACGGGACCCCGAAGACCAACCCAGTGAGCAGACACTGCCAACCACCCATGTCGGGACTGTGAAAAGCCAGCATCTTCCCCACAACTGCCACCAGCAGAGGCTAAAGGGACTGAGCAGCCAGAATTAGGGAGCTGCCTCGTGCCCCTGTCTCAGAAGCAGGGTCCCTTTGGAGCCCTGGAACAGATTTCTCCAAGAGAAAGGGGAAAAGCAGGGTCCCCTTGGAGCCCTGGAACAGATTTCTCCAAGATAAAGGGGAAAGGGCACGTGGACCTGGAAATGACTATGCCAGGAGCTGCGTGCTTCCCCCTGGGAAGCACGAGATCTGCTTCCATCCTGGCTGAGCCAGACAGTGGGGACACGAGTCGAATTTGCTCATTTGTTCATGATGCGAGTAAGCCAGCGCCAAACCCTGCTCCTCACAGGCTGTGGGCGAACTACCACGCTGCACGCCTGTCTTGCCTTTGCTTTCACGGACCGGTTTCTTGCAGCTGGACTGTATCCCGCGCAGCTTCACGGCCACTGTGCATCAGGCCAGACCTCTGCACTTGGCCTCTGGGTGGGAGTTGAACTCCCTCATGGGGCTAACGGTGGGGCTGTAAGAAAGTTACTTGGCATGGCAGTCCCTCCCTCAAATTGCCTTATCTAGACACCAGATTCATAATCCCTCCCTGCGGGGTGGTTGTGAGCAACTGAGTTAATCCCTCAAGCCCTGGGGTAGTGCAAGCTCCAGCACCTGGCCAGCAGCTGGTGGGTGTTCACTATTAGTGCATCAGAGCCGCGTGTCAACGGAGCCACTGTGGGGGCCTGGCGCCAAGGCTGTGCCGTCATGGGGGAGGGGAAAAGCCAAGGTTAAGGACAGTCTTACAGGAGAACTGCCATTTGACCCAGCCAGATGCAAAGGCTGAAGACAGGAACCCAAGGAGAGGGATGGGACAGTGGAGGGAGGTGAGTGCAGGGAGGTTGGAAAGGTAAGCAAATCCCAGATCATGGGCAGCACCACAGACAGGAATGAGAATTTAGACTTCATCAGGGCAGTGGGGACCCATCGAAAGATAGGCTTAGTCATAAGGGCAGGCACTGGCCTCATCAGACTTAAAGGGGACTCTGGCAGCAGCAGAGAAGTCACTGAGGCTCTGTTACGGCTGCAGGACCAGCCCCCTTCAGCTCTGACATTCCAGGATTGGGGGATTCCTCCAATGTCCCCCATGTGGCTGCAGAGATCAGTCCACTTCCTTGGAGCGGTGGGGTGAGGAGCACTGCACTGTTCCCTTCCACCCCTCTCCTAAGGTGGGAGTTACAGAGCTGGCCCAGACTTGGCCAGGGGTGGGGAAGGGTGATGCCCATCCATGGGGATAGGGCCATCCTCTTGGTTGCTGTCAGTCACCCTAGCAGCCCTCATCCCAGCGTCACGTGGCTCTCTGTGCTGTAAACACTCTGATTGCCACTCCAAGACATTTGTCACACTTGGAGAAGCTCTGCCATGAAGCACACTGAAACCTTGAGGAGGGTGAAGGAGGATGAGGGAGTAGGGACACCACGGGCTGGGGACTAGAAGACAAAACAGGTTGGAGATGCTGTCCCTCCCCTCCCCTCCTTTCTCCTGGCTGGGTGCTCCATACACATCCTCTCGATATGTCACCTGTCTCAATATTACAATGCCACAACGGAGATTTTGTTACCATCCTTTAACCAAGGACAAAACCGAGAGTTACAATGTTAAATGATTTGCCTAAATTTACAGAGTTGCTAGAAGACAGACATGGATTTTGATCCAAATCCATCCCCTCTGAAACCTATTCATTCATTCATCCTCTCACCCCACGAAAATGCATCGAGGGCCCCATGTACACCAGATGCTGTATCAGACACCTGAGATGGGAGCCAGACCCACGTTCTACCCTGTGGTGGGAGAGGCCAACAACACCAAGTTCATGAATAGATAAGATAATTCCGGATGGTGATAAAGTATGGAGCAAATAAAACAGGGCAGTGATCTAGAGCGGGGGGGCGAGAGGGGGGGTCACAGCAAGGCATCCCAGAATGCATGACTCACCTGCGGTCTGTCTTTGCTGGAACCACAAGCTAAGAGGGGTTTTTACATTTTTACAGGGTGATAGAGAAAACAAAGGAAAATCTACAACAGCGACAGTTTGTGTGTCACAAAGCCTAAAACATTTACTGTCCAGCCTTGTGCAAATTTGGCGACCCCTGATTGAAAAAGACTCTAGAAGGGCGTCCTTGGCAGTGGTCAGGGAAAGCTTCTCTGTGGTGGTGCCTTTGAACTGAAGCCTAATGATGGAAAAGAACCACTAGGTGAAGAGACCCAGGCACAGAGAATAGCAAGTGAATGCAAAGGCCCTGGGGTAGAAACAAGCTTAACAGTTTCCAGAAACAGAAAGAAAGCCAAGGTCGCAGGAGATGAGAGGGAAAGTCATACCCAGTAAGCTGGGCGAATGGGGGACCAGTGATTAGGGCTTTCTGGGCCCACACTAGGAGCGTCCTTCCCACCAGACCCTGTCTATGGTGTGGCAAAACCAAATGAGAATCCAGCAGGCGTCAGGATGGCTGGGGTCCACTCCAGAGTTCCAAGTACAATAGAAAAAAAACCCAGGTACAGGGACACTTGAGTCAGACCCCACGGTAGCAGCAACTCCCAGACGCTGCAGTCCTTTACCTCAGGATTATACCTTGTGTACCGGGAGATGATTCAGGATGGACATGGTTGCACGAGAGCATGGCAGGCTGTCCCGTCGGGACTTCTTACCAAACAAGCTGGAACTCCCACAGGAAATGGAGGGATAACTGTGAAGAAGCGGGGAGGAGTGACAATGTGCTCAGAGTGATGGGAAAACAGCGACTTGTCAAGCCTCTAGCTACCCAGACTGTACCACCGCACACCAGAAATTGGGGCCACGCCCCCCCGACTTACACTGGCCCCCATCCTCCCCATCCTCCCCACCCTGGTCAGGCAAAGTTCAGGAAACGCACAGGGCTGACCCAGAGAGAGGGGGGAGCAGCAGTGACTCCTTCTGGAAGGAGCTTGTGTGGCGGAATGCGGGCAGGACTGTGGGCAGCGAGCGCATCGGGGTCATGATAGCTGCGCACGTGTGCAAGCGCCCTGCTGGGGGCTTCACCACACTCACAGGTGAATTCTCCTGACCGTGGGGAGTGAGAGGAGGGAGTCCCCAGGGTGGATCGGCTGTAACAGTTTGTACTTTGGCGAACGCTTAGTTTAAAATGGCTGCGCTCCTAAGCATGTCCCCGGGCAACATGTGTTCTGTAATTTGATTTTTTAAAAACAACTTTTATTGTTTTTTTTTCTCTTATAAGAGCAACATATGTTCCTTTCAAGAACATCAGAAAATAGAGAGATACCAGAAAAGAAGAAAATAAAAAGCATTCATCCATCTACCCAGAGACAGCCATTGTTCAGACTTTGATGTCTAGTTTTCAAGGCTTTTCCCTGTGCACATATAATTTATTAAACTCGGGTCATCCAAATATCCTCCAGGCTTCACCAGGCCGGGGGACTCCACTGAAGAATGATGAGTGGTGACACTGCTGGCTGATGGCTTCTGCCTGCCAGTCCCCAGGTCCCCTGGCCCTGGTCCAAGGTCCTTCCCTGCAGTATCACTGGACATCCTTATGGGTGCCCCACATATGCTCCCAAGCCAATTCAAGCCTTTGCGTGTGCCTCTGTCACTGCTCACCTCTAAGTGACCCTGTTGCTGCCCTGTGGCTCCTCTCGGGCCACTGCCCCACGCTGCCCACGCTGCCCCACCCAGTGGGCCTCCTAGCTAAGGGGCAGCCCATTAGCTCTGAGCTCCCCTGCCTTGGACCCCCCCCTAACTCCCATGGGGCAATTCTGCTTTGTCTCTCCTGAGCCAACCACTCCACTTCCCTGAGCTACATGGACGCCTCCTTGTAGGAGAAATGCCTTCCTCATCTCTGCTTTTCCAGTGGGGTCCCCCTGGATTTGATGACACAGTCCTTTCCACCCCTGCAGTGAAGGAATCTTCCAGTGGCTGTGTCAGGCACAAGAGACCTATCTTATATCTGAAACCATTATTCTGCTCTGTATCTGAGGATGACACTAAGGTCCTGTCCCCCATGACAGAGCACCTCCCGGGGATGTTGTCACCTCCTCTGTGACCTTTCACTCATTGCTCCACCCCTGGCTTCTTTCACCAGACAAGTCATGTGCCTCACCTTACCTGAAAGAGAGGAAGGGATGAAGTCACTACACTCATTCACCTGTCACCAGACTCCCTCAATGCTGTGTCACAGGTTAAAAGAAATATAACACACATATAATCAAATTTTTTCACCTGTCAATATATTGTGGCCATCTTTATCAATAAAGGTGTTTCTACATGGTGTTGAATGACTGCATAGTATCCCATTATATATGTTTAGCTTAATTTACATAAACAAGCCCCTATTATAGATCTCTAGGTTATGACCAACATTTTCTATTACAACTAAAATCAAGAACTCTGACTCAAGTGAAAAACGACCGTGAACAGAAATTCCTTATCAACCCTAGAACTTTAGAGGATATTCTCCTAGGCATCTATCAAAATCAGTTGGGATGAAGCATTGACTTAATGGGACATGCCTCACAGGGGGCTCTGTGCTATACTGTCTTGACGGGAGGTGACAAGATGAAGTTATTGCTCTCTGAGTCATGAACGAGCTCACATCTATTGAGAGACAGGCATGGACAGAAATGACCCGGATGGAAGGCAAGGCCTGTGTTCATTGTAATAACGTGATCAAAGGCCATGTGCTTGGGACCATGGTGGGGCAGTCCCTCCAGGAGGAGGCAGTGTCTCAGAAGGGCTGAAGGATGGCTGAGGTTTTATTCAGGAGGGAGGAGAAAAACAAGACAAGTCAGCTAAGAGAATGATCAGAGCCAAAGTGTGGGAGTGGGGAGATGCAGGGTTTGGCGGGGAACTTGGGGAAATTTGATTACGTAGAACAGAGAACAGTGAGAAAGAGAGTAGCAGGAGAAACCCTGGGACCAGGTCATAAAACAAGGCAAGGCCATAGATGATATTAAGGTCAGGAGAGGCAGGACGGAAGACTAAAGAGGAAAACCCAGTTTTGACGGTACAGTCCTTAAATAATTATTCCTGAAGGTGATTTTTCCCCCACTATCTCATTATCCTTATGCTGAATATTATCATCATAGGAGCATAGAAAATTACACTAAATGCATTTTTATAATCCTAAACTGACCATGTTGATTTTGGTCCATAGTAAGTACTAAAAAAGAAAAATATATACTTTTAATCTACTCAATATCTCAGTGATTATATTTCCTCCTACGTAGAAAGTAAGGAGTCTATGTTTAGGTGAGGAGTGCTCCTGGCATTCCAGGTAACCTGACCTTTCCTTGTTACCCTCACAGTTCAGGGCCTTTGCACCTGCTAATCCCAATGCATGGAATTGTTTCTCCTCTACCACTTGGCCTGCCTTCTCCCCACATGTCTTTCAGATTTCATTTCAAACATCACTTTCTGTAACCCTCCAAAACCTGGGTTAGGTTTGCTTCTCCTATGTTCTTGGTGCATTCAGTTCTTTTTAGCATTTATATAGAAGAGAATCATTAGGTATTCTTCAAGCAAGTGACTATCACTCACAGTCCATCGATGGTTCCAAAAAGTTTTTGATAATTCCAAGATGAAAATGTTTCTCAGAACCACTGTCAGGAAATATTTTATAACAATCATCTCTTTTATGTATTTGCTATTTCATAGCCCACCTACTTCTAGAAAGTATTTAAAGGAAATTTACAGAAAAGACAATAGACCTAAGACATGAAAACTCAAGGGCACCCACCTTTGACTGACAAAGTGATTTAAGTCCACAAACTCATTATCTTCTTCTCAAAAGCCATGTGAGGAATTTCTGTGGTGTGGGGATTATCACCCCCAATCAGGTGAGGAAACTAAGGCCCAGAGAAGTGAATGAACTTGACCCAAACCAAGAAGTGGACTTTCCCAGGCCAGAAAGACTAGATGGTTGCTGCTCTCTACCGCCTCCTGTTGGTATAAAGAGGAAAGAACAGGCCTGACCTCTCCTTTGCAGAAGAAACCAGCCCTTCTTTCCTGCAGTGGGCCAGGCCACCAAGCAACCAGAGCAGCCTCCCCTCCCAGGCCCCTTGCCCTTCAGCATCCCCTACCCGACCTCCTGCCCAGCCAGATTCTGGGGATGCTGAATTACTCCAGTTTGCAGACCAATAACTAGAATCCAAAAACTGGAGTGACAGCCTTCAGAGTGAGCAGTGGCTTCAGACCGGCTGGACTGTCTGCCTGGCCTGCTCATTTCAGCCCGGTGCCCTGAGGTTTTGGTGCAGCGCTGGGAAATGACCAGGGGCAGGTGGGGCTCCGAGTCCCCCAGCTGTATGTCTTCACACCAGCACGTCACTCCTCTGGCTTCAGTTTCCCTCTTGTCAAATAGGGTGCGGATCCCTTTCTGTTTTTGCCTGCAGCTACGGGAAGACTGAAATGTCGATTGTTCTTGTGCCCCTCCCCTGGGTCAGAGCCCCGGGGCCGATTTCTCAGCGGTGAAGTCACGGATCCCTGAGCCAGGAGGATAAGGAACCCCGTCCCCCTCTCACTGAGCTCTGTCTTATACAGGTGTCGGGGCGGGGTGGCTCAGGCTCCTGGGCCCCATCCCCCATCAGACTGTGATGCCGGGCACGTGCTGTGAGCGAACAAAGCAAGCCCAGCCAATCATGGCTCTAAATCCAGGGTGTTTATAAAGTCTTTGTGCACCTCTAAACTCAAATAACCTCAAGTCCCACGGGACTGCAGAAAAACAAGCTGCAATTGTTATTTACTCATCAAAACCACATTCTTCAGAGGAATGAGGAGCCAAAACACAGATGTCACTCAGTAAATCACCCACCAGCAACTGGGGGATGGTGGCAGTGGGTGAAAAAAATCTGATCAAATAAGGGGATGAAGGAGAGAGCAGAGCTTGCAACACAGAAATCGGCCTGAGCAGGGCTGGAACCCAGAAGATCCCTCCTCCCGGTGCCATTTGCAAATAAATGTGCTTCTTTGGGGTGGAGGTGCAGGGGGATTTGCCCGCAAGTGTTATGGAGATGGGGGCAGGGCTTCATTAACTCCAGGTCCAGTAGGTACTGAAAGCATGTTATCTGTTCAGAGCTATGTGATGAATTGTTCTTTTGGTGAAGACAGAGAAAAACGAGGCTGGCATTCAACTAACAGATGGGGCCAACATGACATGGACGGGAGCAGACTGGGGTTCAAGCAGCTCATTCCAGACACGTACTGGCCCTAAGGCAGCAAGGCGACTCAGAGTCTGTGCTCCCTAAATGGGGACAGGATGCTGAGTCCTGCTGGCCCGCCCACGCTGGGAGTAGGTTCTGCAGGGGTTAAAATTACAGGGGGCTCTTGATGTAAGAGATGGATGTCAGAGAAGAAGGCCACTTCGAGAGGACATCTGGTGACAAGATCAACCCCTTCACTAAGCAAAAAAAAAAAAAAAAGAGTAAGCCCCGGCCAAGAATGGAGAAGAGGGCTGGCCAGTCTTGCCTTTCATCTGATGGGTATAACTCAGGCTGGAACGTTCAAGGCAGCCTCTTGAATTCCAAGGCAGAATCCTTTATTCTGAACTATTTACTCAGGAGAATAGAATTTAAGAGCTGCAAGGGCCTTACCTAATCCCGTGATGGAGAACGTGTGCCTGTGTAACACCAGTCTGCCTCCCACGCGCAGAGGTGGTGGGAGTGCTTAGCTGCGGGCTTTATTCTGCCCCAATGGCTCTCCCAAACCCCTTGTGCAGAGAAACACTCCTGGGCCTTCTTTTCAAAGAAAGAATGCGCCTCCCCATCTCCACGAGGTCTAAGTGGGGCTGTTAATCACGGTTCCTCCCTCCCCGGCCACAAGACTGAGGGCATGTGACCTGGGGCTAGCCAATCAAATTACGCCCCTCCTAGCCACACCCATCGATCTGGATCTGGATCAACAGTCCGAACCTAGCCAATTAGAAGCTACTGCGTGTCTCCCAGAGTTAAATGGAAAGATTGTTTTCCTGGAACTTGCACCTTGGGTCTTGCTAAGCCTGAAGGCAGTTCTTCCTGCGGGCACCCCTGTTAATGGGCCAATATATTCTCTTTTTACGTATAGTAGCTCCATTGAGATTTCTGTCACTTGCTGTCCTGGCTAATCTATCACTGATCAATCACAAAGCTCTGGATTGTTGAGCCTCCATATGGCCTCATACTTCTCAACGTGATGTTTCATGTCGTTGACATGTCTGTGTGATGAAACCGATTGGCCTTCTCAGATTCTACTCAGATCCTTTTATTTGGCAAATGAGACAGAAGGCCAGAGGAGAAAAACGATTTGATCAAGGTCGTGCCCAGCTAATAATAGAACGTGGTTCATGTCCCAGTTGCCCTTGGGTTTCCTTGGCCAACCTGTTTTCTGCTAAAAAGGCCTATGGCCAAAAGTTGAATGAGAGCTCGTGGAAAGTTCTGGATCTGTGGTGGGGACTTGGACCCTTGATACCCCACACCCTGTAGCCTCTCATCTGTAACCCTACACAGCCTGGAAACTACCCAGGATTTCAGTGTGAGATTTCATGGGCCCTCTCAGGAAAGTTTTGAAGGGGACTGTGGAGAAAGCTTCCAATGTTGGCATTAAAGGAATAAAGAGAGGTCCTTTTTATTTGTTTTTCCTCTGTCAACAAGACCAGTTCTGTGGAAGGTACTTTCCTAACACTCACTCATTCATCTGGTTCCCTCACACTTCGTGGTCTCAGAACTGAATCTATGATTCCAGAGGGTCTCTGACCAGAAGAAGATGTCCCCTCCTTCAATTTAAGCACTATACTTCTCTTAATGCAACGTAAGACATCATTAGCTTTTGGGGAAATCACATGATTGACTGCCAAGAATCAAAAAACAAACGGGGCGGGGGGGAATGCAACTGAAAGAAGAATTTTAAGCCTGAAAAGGAGAATATTTAGGGGAAGCGCACCATTTTCATGTTTTTAAAGGATTGTCATGGATCAGGAAAATTAGATTTCTCTAAGAATCTAAAGAGAATAATAGGAGTGAATGGGTACCCCTTCCATGGAAATAGATTTATAGATCCAGGAACTGAGGCCCCGAGAGAGTGACTCAACCTGCATCCACACAGCACATTATTTACCAAACAAGAGTGTCAGCGAAGACCTCCTGCAGAGCCAAACAGCCTGAGACAATTGGGTGAGACAAATCCTGGTTCAAATCCCGTTGTTGCCACTTCCTTCCTTAGGCAAGAAGCCTCTTAACTTCTCTGAACCATTTTAAATATAAATAAGCATTCAGATGGTCAGACGGTCAAGGTTCCAAGAATCAAACGACATCATGTAGCCAATGGATCTACGAAGGGGCTCGGCTCAGATCAGCACTCAATGAATTCTACTCTTCTGACCTTTACCCTTTCCACCATACCACCTCCCACCTTCATTGCCTACAATTTGGACAGCACAGGGTCCCTTTTACACCAGGGTCCAAAGTAGGAATTTCTTGCTTTAATCAAAGGGCAGTTCCATTGGGCTCACCCGTTTCCTGGTCCCACGCAAAAATCACATTACAACCAGTCAGCAGGAGGGTCGATGCTGGGAAAGGGTCTGGCAAAACTGAGGGATGTGGAAGATGCTTCTGGTTCCCTCCCTCCTGCTCCCGTGCCCTGCTGGCTCCCTCCCTGACCGCCTCTCCCTTCACCTTCCCCTCCAAAAGAACTGTCTGCTCCCTCCTATCGCCAGAGCTGGTGCTCCCTTTCACCTTTGCTATGCCAAACTGAATTCCAGAATCCACTTTGCCAAGTCCATCTTCCAAACCTTTGCCTGTGCTGTTCTCTCAGCCTGGAATTATTTCTCTTTTTCTACTCCATTCTTCCAAATGTAGTTACACACCATCTACTACAGAGTCTCTAAGTCTGTTAGTGTTAAGTCTGTTTGTTTAAAATAAATTAAATTGGGGTGTCTGGCTGGCTCAGGTGGTAGAGTGTGTGACTCTTGATCTTGGGGTTGTGAGTTCAAATCCCACACTGGGTATAGAGATTACTTGAAAATAAAATCTGTCACACCTGGATGGTTAAGCTGTTTAAGGGTCTTCCTGCAACTCACATCATGATCCCAGGGTCCCGGGAATTGAGCCCCACGTCAGGGTCCCTTCCCAGCAGGGAGTCTTCTTCTTCTCCCTCTCCCTCTGCTCCAACCCCAGCTTGTGCTCTCCCTCTCTCTTTCTCTCAAATAAAATAAAATATTTAAAAAATAATAATAATATAACAAAATCTTTAAAAAATAATAAAATAAAATAAAGAACTGCCAGGTATGAAGGACTCCGTAAAACCTGCCTTTCATCATCATTGCCGGCATGGTTATCACTGGCTGGAATGTGGTCTACCTTTGGGGCATAGCTAGAGAAAATTCTAGAGGACAAGAACAGTAACTGAAGGAGTGAGCACAGTATGACTCTCTTACTTTTTTTTTTTTTTAAAGGATACTAACAGGGAAGGAAGTCTAACCAGCCAAGAAGGTCTCACACAATAGCTTCCATCCCCTTGTTGAATGTGCCAATAGTGGGGAAAGACCTAGGCTAACCAAACCCATGAGACTGATGTATAAAGTTCTCGAGAGTGGAATTGGAATCGCTGAGCAGCTAAAAAGCCCTGTTTTCTCCCTTTGGCCTAACTCCAAAGGATACTTGATGAGCAGAGGGTCAGAACCACAGGAAACAGCAGTTGTATAATTCAAATGTCTTCTGTCATCAGTCTTCCCTCTAGAGACATTGTCCCCTCAAAGACCAAACAGGCCATGCCTTTGAATAATTGGTTTCCTACTGTCTTAGTCTGCTCAAGCTACCATCAAAAAATACCACAGACTGGGTGGCTTCCACAATAGGAATTTATTTCTCACTGTTCTGGAGGCCAGGAAGTCCAAGATCAAGGTGCTTAGCTGATTCAGTTCCCCAACGAGGGCTCTCTTCGTGACTTGCGGGTGGCCATCTTCTTGTGGCCTCACATGGGAGAAACAGAGAAAGAGACAGAGGTGTCTCTTCTTACAAGGCCACTAATCCCATCATGGGGCCCCACCTTCATGATCTTATCTAACCCTATTACCTCCCAAAGACCCCACCTCCTAATACCATCACACTGGGGGTTTCCACTATGAAACTGGGCAAACATTCCAACCCCTAGCACCTACTATTCCCCTAGAAGCCATCTGGTTCTACCTTCTGGGGAGATTGGCCCAAAGGAGAAAGCGCATGGTCCTGTGGCTGGACCAGCAGTGTTCAGAGCAGCAAGGACCAGAAGCTCATCTGGGTCCTGCTCCAGGACTGACCCATTCTGTGACCTTTGGGGGGCTGTGTATCCTATCTGATCCTCAGTTCCATTTCCTTATCTGTCAAATGGCAGCTGTGATACCCACTCCCAAGGGCTACTGCAAATATTAAATGAAACATGGTATGAAAGGCGCTTAACACTCTTCCCAGCAGGGAACAGGTGCTCAGAAAACAGGTGCTGTTGCCTTACCGCGTCAGGCCAGCGTTGGGTTGTGTACATTTGGATGCCTCTCTTGCACAGAGTTTGAGTGTGTCCTGCCTCGGTGCCTAATTATTATATCTGTTCTTTAACGCCGACCCTCTTGCAGCTTACACGTTCCTTTATACCACTAAGATTCTGGTCTTAGAGTGACTCTACTTTTCAAAGGTGACTTTTGCATAGCTGGGTTCACCATGTTCTGACTGACGGCCAAACCCTCAGGAGACAACCCTCCTTCTCTTATTTTCCAAGCCTTTGTGGGCACCTCTTCAGCAAAGTTTGGGAGCCTCCCTGCGATCTTCAGGGGAGGAAATACCACCATTTCTGTGTCTAACGCCAGAGAAACTATTTCCTAATGGTTTAGATAGAGCTGGGGCTAAGGTTATGAGTTCGGTTTGGAGGCTGTGAGATGAGCCCTCAGAGGGCAGCTCACTGGTGGGTGCGCTGCCCTCAGCAAGGCCAGGCAGCTTTTGTGGGCTGAGCAGCTTCATGTCCTGTGGACACACATCACCACACAGTGGTGGCGGCTGTGGTGGCAGTGGCGGCAGCACTAGCACAGGGGACTAGCCTGCTTTTGTTCCAATTCTCTACATTCCCTAGAACAGTCCATGAGCTCTCGGATCTGGCAGAACACTCACTGCAGCTTATCCCATCCAGAACATTGTATTTGCAGATGAAAACGTACGTCGTCACTAGCCCAGACGGCCAAATTTGGGAAATACCTCCCATGAGCAATGACATGATGGGTGCGGATGGCCAACACTCAGCCTTCCGTGTGACTGATGAAGAACAGGGTCAGAGAGGTCATTACGTGGTCAGGAAGCCACAAAGCCAGTTAGGGCCAATCTGGAGAGCCCTTTGCCCCTGTCAGCCACAGAGACACATTGATAGCATGGCTGACGTTGCTTTCCACGCGTCTTAAATTTGTGTCTCCCTGTCAGTCCGTATCCCCTATAGCATATCATGAGATAGTATTCTTTCTATAAATCTGCTAAATGTCTTTAAAATGCCCCATTGCTGAACCATAGCCATGCATCCCTCACAATCCATTCATTTAATTCTGTTTTATCTGGTATAATACTGTCTCCTTCAAAATTTTTTAAATGGCATTATTTCGCACCATGATACCTAAGATTTCACACTGGCCAAAAATATTTCGATTGTTATACTTCTTGCAGGCTGAGAAACAAAAATGAACGAAATGTAGGTGGGGTGTTAAAGGCGTTAACCTTTTAAATAGAATCCCTCAGAACAGACGTCCTTTTGGTCCTCCTGCTTTGGTATTTCTTCACTTTTCATAGCCTGCAAACCTCAGAACACGAAAGGGGGCCACATCTCTCCTTTGCTTCTGAAGCTCCTGTTACCTAAAGGCTTTACATGCAAGAGTTTCCACAGCCTAGTTCTTTCCACTCGCATGGCTTTGTGATTTGAGCATTGTCTTAGTTCAGGCTGCTCTAACAAAATACCGTAGTCTGAGTGTCTTAAACAACAAACCCTTCTTTCTCGCCCCTCTGCAGGCTAAGTCTGAGATCAAAGTGCTGGCAGTTTGGGTCTCACGAAGGTGTTCTTCCTGGCTTGCTGACGATGGCTGTTCGCTGTGTCCTCACGAGGTGGAGAGCAAGAGAGATCCCTGATGTCTCTTCCTATAAGGACACTATTCCCATCTCAGGGCCCCACCCTTAGGACTTCAGCGAAATCTAATTACCTCCCAAAGGCCCCTCCTCCAGTACAGAGCAGGTGGGGGGGGGGGGTGTTAGGCCTCCAGGATATGAATTGGGGCAGGGGGACACCACTCAGCCCATAACAACCCCTAACTCCCACTTCCCTCACTTGCAAAGCGGTGATCTTCAGAGTCCCTACTCCCACAGGGTGGTTAAGAGCCTGCGGGTGCTACAGGGTTGGGAGAGGAGGGAAGGAGAGCTCCGTAAATGTGGGTTTGTTGATATGGAAATGGTAGTGGCAAAGGTAGGGTGGGGGTTGAAAGAGTCACAGGCACTCTTTTTCCAACTCTAGAGGCTGTAAAAATATTAGTTATCAATATGATCCGCAGACACCCCTCTCCCTTTGTTCTGCGGTTAGATACAAAGGTTAAATACTATTAGCTCTTTCAGGAGTAAATGAAAATAATGCAAAAAGGAAAATTTGTAAAAATTCAAACGTCTAACCTCAATTAAGCATTTTTTCCCCAGAGCGTTGTGCTCCTAAAGCCCTTCCCCCTGTGCCCTTCCCACTGCCAACTTGGCTTCTCGGGATGGCGCGTGATTGGGAGTAATCATTATCAAATGACTGGAGAAATGGAACCACAAATGGATGGTGGGAACAGTGAGAAGGGAGACTGCCTGCTTTATTTAGAAGGTTTTTCCCAAGCAATGGGAGGCCAGACATTCTAGACCACAGGTGGACATCCCGGCCTAGCTCTGTGGTTCTGTTTTTGAGGTCAAAGTGAGTGATTTCTCAATCTCATCCCACCAAGGCTGTGGTCAGAGAAAAATCTCTCCCAGAGACCTGTGAATTATTCACGGAAGTCATTCCTTCCAGACTGTGGCAACATCACATTACACACATTATTGTGTATTTGGGAGTATTTCCGTGGGAAGGGAGGTGGTTAGATCAGGCGGTGTTAGAAAGCCACCATCAAAACCCCCAAACCCCTAATTCTTAACCATTAATAATGCTGCCGAGCCTTTCCTTGGTTTTGAACCAGGGGGTGATATGGATCGGGCATGTTTCTGGTCAGCTTGATGTCAAAACCTCTTGCAGGAAATCTTGTTTTTTATTTCGCCACCAACATTCTTTCAAGCCAGATACATGAGCTATGACTGGTGAGGCTTTTTCCAGGCCTGGGATTTCTCCTGAGCTCATCCAATCATTCAGCGAATCTTGGTGAAAACCTGCCATGTTCCAGGTCTCGGGCCGGCCTTGAGGTTCAAAGATAATTAAACAAAACCATGCACATCTCTCTGGAAGCCAGGGAAGCTGCATTTTGTTTATAGCCTCTGTCTTATTCCATCTTCAAAGATGAACACCTGGCCAGCAGCATCTATGTGATAATTCATCATTCCCTTCTTTTGTGCGCAAATGAGCCTCCAGGATGGACCCACCGGGCTGCCGTCCAATATCCAGATGTCTGAGGACACGGAGAAGGGTCACCAGACCTTTGGAACCAAACTTACTTTAGCTCGATTCAACTACAAAAACCTTTCTTAGACCCTGTTCAAGTGTAATGTCGCTTTCCTGAGGCTTGTCCCTTCTCCAGTGCCTCTAATCTTCGATTTTTCCAAGCCACCTGCTGGAGCTGACCTAGTTTCACTACCCCAGCATCAGAGAGTCATTTCCTGCTTCGCATAGTGGGTTTTTAATAAGATGATCTGGAGCAGCTGTTTTCTCAAGCCACAGAAGGTGGAACAAAGGCGAGAGCACTGGCCTGGAATGAAGAGATGCGTTCTCATCCACCCAGCGTCTGACTTGCCGAGTGCTGATGGGGAAGGTTCTCGGTCTGCGCCCATTGCCACTGTCTCCTTCCTAGCTAGCTCCTCCCCCCACCCCAATCCTACTCTTTCCCTGAGTTCCCAGCCAAGTCTTCCAGTGGCTCTAATTCCCACTGAAACACTGCTGTATGACCATGTGAGCTATTATTGGACACCAGTAGTGCTGGGAGGGGCTTGAGCAAACACCCAGTTTATACCCTCTTGCTCAAACAGCATGGCCTTTCCTCGAACACCAGCTCTTGGGCACTCTGCTGGGGGCTGGAAAGACAAGGATTAAATACAATTATGACACAAACATCAAAGGGATCGGGGAGTTCTGAGACAACCCTAACTCATCCCAATGGAACAAGGAAAAGTTCTTGAGAGCATTGCCTTAGCAGGCTCTAGGAGGAAGTACATGGGTCAGCCAGAAAGAAAATGGGAGAAAGCTGTCCCCAGCATAGGAAACCATGAGCAGTTGCGATCCAGTGTGGTACAGCCTGCTATCCCTGGGAACCTACCAGAAGAGTGAAGTTTTTAGAAGAAACCTGAAGCTGGGACAGGCAGATGAGGATGGGAAAGGCGGGAGGGGACAAGTGCCCAAAGTCCTTGCTGGCCAAGAATGGGAGTAACCCACAGCTCACAGACTTTCAATGGCTTCCTCTCCATCTAAATTAGCATCCAGTTTCCAATGACTAAGGCATACACATAACCAACTCTCCAAAAGGGCCAACCCATTGCATCCGGTTTTTTTAATCAGGTTTTCAGAGGTTCTTTAAAGAAGTACAACTTTTTCTGCTGGTGGGAAGGGGTGGGGTGGGAAGCTGTATTTTCTGGACTTTCAGACCATAGGGAAATTAAATACTAGTTTATTACCATTAATCATTATTATTTCAGGTCTATAAAAAGTATCAAATACTGTGTAACAAACATGTGCATATCCCTCACTTGTATTAAGAATGAGAGCATTACAAGTACAGCTGGTGTCACTCTTCCTAATCTCGTTCCCGTCCCTGCATCCCAGAGGAAACCACTGTCCTGAAATTCGAGTGTATCACACAGGTACTTGCAAAACAGGAATATTGATTTTGTATGTTTCAAAGCTTTCACAAGTTATACTGGTTTTTCTACAACCTGCTTCTTGCACTTGACATAGTTTCCAAGATTTATCCTCATGGTTGCCTATAATTCAACTTTATTCATTTTAATGTCATATAGTATTCCATTGTATGAATACAGAAACACACCACAAGTTATTTTATCCCTTCTCCTGAAGATGGACATTTAGGTTATTTCCAATGACATGCTATTACACATAAGGCTGCCATAATCATTCTTGCAAATTCTGTCTGTGCACAAGTCTCTCTATGCCTGCGTCTATCTATGCACAAGTCTGTCTATGTACCTGTCTGTCTATGCATACATGCAAGAGTTTGCAGGAGTTTCTCTGGGAAATGTACTAGAGTATTCTCTTCTCATAGGGCAGACACATACTCAGTTTTACTAGCTATACTGCCAAATTTTTTTTCCAAGGTGATTTTACCAAGGGAAACTGCTACCACCGGTGTGTGAGAATTTCTGGAACTCTGTATTCTCACTAATGCCTAACTTTGACATTTTTACCAATTTTAACTGGGTGGGCGTGAAATGGTATCTCATTGTAGTTTTAATTTGCATTTCTTTGATTACAAATGAGGTTGAGCGTGTTTTCATTTTTATTGGCTCTTTTGCAAATTGCCCATTCTTCTTTGGGATCCGTTGTCTTTTAGTAATTTATAGGAGTTCCATATAACTCATGGATAAAGACCCTTTAGCGCTACATGCAATAAAAAGAACATCAGGAAATTTTGTCCAAGACCGGCAATGGGGAGAAGGCTGTTCTTTCAGTGGAATTTGAGCATTGTCTAGCGATCCAAGAACTATCAGATTCTATACACCTTTGATAACTTTCGATTGACTTAGCTACTTCACAACTTTTATCTGGGGGATAAAACTTGACTTCTAGAAAACTAATAGTAATGTCAATGTTTCCTGTCCCTGGCAATGCAAATCATCCCCAGTCCTAGCAATCAAAATGGATTTTGTCTGAAAGGGATTATAAACTTCTGGAAGCCAAATTCTCATTTAATCTCTCATTCATTTCATCCTTAATCAGTAAGTTAAAATAACATCTTTCATACATATTCCTGTTATACTTGTAGGGAAGTGGTGATTTCGTCATGATGAAAATTATCTTTTAGCAAGAGAGAGATTTTCAAAGAATAAAAAATTAATCAGGGGGCGCCTGGGTGGCTCAATGGGTTAAAGTCTCTACCTTTGGCTCACATCATGATCCCGGGGTCCTGGGATCGAGCCCCGCATCGGGCTCTCTGCTCAGCAGGGAGCCTGCTTCCCCCTCTCTCTCTCTGCCTGTCTCTCTGCCTACTTGTGAACTCTCTCTCTGTCAAATAAATAAATAAAATCTTGAAAAAAAATTTATCAGGAAAGCTGACATTTCTAAGCAGAGCCAGACAGTATAACCGAGTCGGAAAATGGAAGACCTGAGCCTATGTTGGAGTGAGCGGCTAATTCTGAGGCCCAGAAAGCTGACTCTGAATGGAAGTAGCTGGAGAGGAGCCGAGGTGACAACAGGAGGCCGCATGGCTGGTTTGTGGGCCAGCACCGCCATTTTCCTCCATGTGTGATTTGGGGAACTCACCTCCTCACTGGCAAACTGGAATAATAATGTTTACCTGAAGGCCTAGCCTGAGAGTTAAATGAAGCAGCGCATGAGAACGGCTTACCATGGGACATCAGAATAGGACAACAATAATCGTGACAGTCACAGCTGACGTTAAGTGAGTGCCTACTTACTACACTAAGCGAAAAACCACAAGCAAGGAAATGGAGGCAGAGAGACCCCAAAGCCCAGGCTCACAACCAGGGAGCTCACTCGTATCTGTCGTCACTGTCCTGGTGGAGCGAGCAGTGGACTGGGCATCCAGAACCAGGGTCAAGGGCAGACTGCCTCGGGCAGCTGCGGGGCCCTGCTCCCAGCCACAACCATCCATCCTCCCACTCCTGAGATAGACTCACTGCCTCAGCCCGTCCTGTACTAAATTGTTGGTTCCAGAGACATGAGGAAGTCTGGGGGTTCAATTTCTGAACTTTGAAGATATGGATTAAATATCTCCTCATTTTGTACCTTATTAGTTTCCCATGGGCCACCATGACAAAGCACACACTGGGTCGCTTGGAACAACAGGAATGTATGGTCTCACCGTGCTGTGGGTTAGAAGTCCACAATTAGACACCTACAGCTCCGCTCTCCCTCCAAAACCTGTAGAATCCTTCTGTGCATCTTCCCAGCTTCTGGCAGTGGCCGTCCCTCCACGGTCTTCCTAGACTTGCAATCACAGCACTCCCATCTCTGCCTCTCTTGTCCTGTGGTGTTCTCTTCACGTCGTCTTCTTATGAGGACATCAGTCACATTATATGAAAAGTCCACCCTACTCCAGTATGGCCTGCTCTTAACTAATGGCATCTGCATTGACCCTGTTTCTAACTAAGATCACATTCTGAGGTACTCAGGGTTAGGACTTCAGGCCATCCTCCTGAAGGGCGCAATTCAACCCACAGCAATACCCCCAGATGGGAACTCTAAGAAAGGCAGTCCTGTGGGAACCAAGACCAATCCGGCATGGTCTTCCCTGGCCCTGGAGCTTTGGCCTTCCAGCTCCAGAGAAAACAAAAATCCAGATCCCCAGAGAGGGCAGCCACTTTTTTTTTCTTTTCCCAGGGCAGCCTGCCCTGTGCTGTTGGAGGCCTTTGCCCGGCTTCCTCCTCCATGGCTTCAGAGATAGAGATCTCCTTCGAATCTAATCCAGATGAGCTCCCACACCAAGTCCAAAACAGGGAACTTGCCCGAACTCACCCGGACACAGGAAGGTTAAACCTCTCTTCTCATTAGCAGAGCAAAGTACACTGTACCTTGGGTCTGTCTCATCTGGTTTCACAAAGGAATGATGAAGACACCCATTTTACAGGTGGGAAAACAGGCCCAGAGAGCATTTCTCGAGTTTAGGTCACGTGCCAGATACCGTGCGAGCTGTTCTGTTTGCCTTCTCTTTAATTTTTATGAGGGTTTTTTTTTTAAGATTTTATTTATTTATTTGACAGACAGAGATCACAAGCAGGCAGAGCAGCAGGCAGAGAGAGAGGGGGAAGCAGGCTCCCTGCTCAGCAGAGAGCCCGATGTGGGGCTCGATCCCAGGACCCTGGGACCATGACCTGAGCCAAAGGCAGAGGCCCAACCCACTGAGCCACCCAGGCGCCCCCTATGAGGGGTTTGGGAATGTAGAAACTGAGACTCAGGGATGTCTGGTGATTTGGTCGAGGTGACTAAGAGTTAAATGCCGTCGCTGAAACCAGCGTGCTCTGGAGGTGTACAGGTGGAGACTTTTCTTTAAAGCAGCCTTATGAAATGAGTCCTGCTACGGTGGGATGTCTTTGATAAAATGGAAGGAAAAGCGGCCATCCCATCCTGAAAGATTAGGTAAACAAAGCGTCAAGAGTGTTATGCTAGATTAATGCGCACTTTTCAGAGAATACAGCCTAATTCTAGAAGCCACGAATGGTAATAATTCATTTCTAAAAAAAGTTCTCTAAGATACAAGAAAGGAAGAGAGCCAGTATTTTTATTTAGCATCTCCTCTGTGCCAAACCATATGTGGAATAATTTACAAACATCATTTCTTTCAACCCTCATGACACTTCTCTGATTATTAACCCCATCTGACAGATAAGGAAGCAGGCTAAGAGCAGTTAACTGATTTTTTTTCTCAAGTTCCACAGCTGAAGAGGTGGTGGTACCAGGATTTCAACCCAGATTTGTCTGACAATCTAGTTTATGATCTTTCTACTACATTGTGTCTTTATTATTTTATATCCGATAATACGCGAAAGCTGGAGACATTATGTCTAGCAAAGAGTAGCCGATATGCGTTTATATCGTTTCTTCCTCCAGAGAAGGTTTCTGGAATGAATGAAAGAATGAAGGACAATGGATGAACATACAGTGCCCCCAGATTCTCCTGTCCTCATGTGAACTCTCCCCACTGTGAGCTCCAGGCCTTTGTTCTTCTCTCTCAAGTGGAACTTACTCCCCCTCCCCCTCGAACCCTCACCTTCTGGCTTGTCCCTCAGAGAGGGGATGAGTCTAACAATCTTCCTGTCCCTACCCCTGGCCTCCTGCCCTGGCCATGCTCAGGATCTGTCTGCAGAGTGCATGAATAAGTACAAATTCCTATAAAGCACATGGCTCAATATTGATTAGAGCAGTAGGCTTGACCTGACAGCATCCCTAGGAAGTTTAGAGAGAAACCAGGGCTCCAGGCCCAGCACTGTCACTAATCTGCTGTGAAAACGTGGGCTCCTCTGGGCCCTCTCACCCAGCACATCTAAGGTGGCGCTGTGATTAATGACCTCAAGAGATCTTCTACTCCCATCATTTGGTATCTCCAAAGGTCACAAGGAGCCACAGGCTACCAGGCATCCAGATGCCTGCAGAGTTTGTGCTGTCCAGGGATGGACCATCCTTTCCCAGGTCCTAGTTTTCCTGAACCAGGAAGATCAGCATTTGGGTGCCTCGCCAACTTCCTTATGTTTGTGTCTGAGAGAGAATTTCCCAAAGACGGCTGGAATGAAGGCCTGCATGCTCTCCTCGGGAGGTTCCTTCAACCTCACTGAAAGCCCTCCTAAGGCCAAAGAGAATTCCAAGCCTGATTGAGGGTCCTTGAGACAAACAGAACCTCTACTCCCTATCCTTCCAAGAAGGAACTGTAATGTGACAGGGCACACTTACTGTGCACAAATTATTTGTCCTGTTTTGTGTGGGCCCTTCATGGCCATTACCACCTTTGATTCCGTTGTGAGGCCGATCTGCGTTGTGATTCTTATTCCCCATGTCACCAATCAGGAAATGGGAGCTCCAAAAGGTTGAGGGACGTCCCCAGGGTCATCAGCTATCTCTACACCCCAAGGTCCGGTTTTCATTTTTATTTTTACTTTGATAAAAAAAAATAGGAACTCAAAAAAAAAAAAAATAGGAACTCTGTTCACATGATACCTGATTCAGCAGGTACAAAAGTATGTACAGAATGGGTATGTTTCTCTTGTTCTTGTCTTTCTGCATCGCGTTCTGTTATCATTTGTTTCAAGTTTCAAAAGTTCTTTTCCTCTAACAGAGGCAAATGGGTTTTGCTTCCCCATCTGTAGCACACTGTAGACAGTGTTCTAGCCCTTTTGATTTCCACTTACTAATATCCCTAGGCAGTCCTTCTAGGTCAGTATATAAATATCTGCCTTGTTCTTTGTAATGGCTGGACAACTGTCCATCATTGGAAAATACCAACATTTATCTCAAAAAATACCAACATTTATGGACCCCAATCTCTCTTTTTTTAATTTTTTTAAAGGTTTTATTTATTTGACAGAGAGAGATCACAAGTAGGCAGAGAGGCAGACAGAGAGAGAGAGAGGAGGAAGCAGGCTCTCTGCCAAGCAGAGAGCCCGATACGGGACTCAATCCAAGGACCTGAGATCATGACCTGAGCCAGAGGCAGAGGCTTAACCCACTGAGCCACCCAGGGGACCTGGACCCCAATCTCTTAAGCACCGAACTGTACAGGAAAAAAGTGGGAAGCTGAAATGCCACATCCTCACACCCAGGGCACTGAGCTTTTCAGTTCAACTGACCCTTTATCCATATCTCTACACACAGGCTTTCAGTCTAAAGACTAACCGAAAACGTGTGGAAACACCATGTATTTGCCCACAGTAAATGCCCAGTTACTATACTAGTGTTGACAGATGTCTGACTCAGGGGACCGAGATGGTCCACTCTGAGTTTGGGTTGGACAAATGGTCACCTGGCTAGTGCCTACATTTCCCACGCTCTCTTGCAGCCAGGGTGGCTATGTTCTCACCAATAATTGCAACTGGAAATCACTCACCTTCCACTGCCTCTTTTTCTCCCTTCCCGTGGACCAGAGCACATACATGGAGGTAAAACAGCTTCAACAGAGGGAACAAGGCGACACTCCTTCAGCAAAATGAGAAGGCGCTCTGGTGTCTGAGCCACCTCCCGACCAGAGCTGCATGCCGCCCCACTCCATCTGCACACCTCCAGAGCACGCTGGTTTCAGCAACAGCATTTAACTCCTAGTCACCTCGACCAAATCACCAGTCATCCCTGAGTCTCAGTTTCTACATTCCCAAATCCCTCATGAAAATTAAAGAGAAGGCAAACAGAACAGCTCGCACGGTATCTGGCACGTGACCTAAGCTCGAGAAATGCTCTCTGGGCCTGTTTTCCCACCTGTAAAATGGGTGTCTTCATCATTCCTTTGTGAAACCAGATGAGACAGACCCAAGGTACAGTGTACTTTGCTCTGCTAATGAGAAGAGAGGTTTAACCTTCCTGTGTCCGGGCGAGTTCAGGCAAGTTCCCTGTTTTGGACTTGGTGTGGGAGCTCATCTGGATTAGATGCGAAGGAGACCTCTATCTCTGAAACCATGGAGGAGGAAGCCAGGTGAAGGCCTCCAACCACAGTGCCTGGTGAAGGAATCAGAAGCACGTGGGTCCCATCACCTTTTCGGCACGTGTGGATTTTAAAAATAAATGCATGCCAGTGAGAGGGTAACAGTTAAAGAGAAGTGAGTTCCCAAGATCAATCCTCCATGCGTTCCACTGAAATGAAAGAGTTTAAAAGCCGCTTTCTTAAACTCTTGTTAATTAGGAAGCCCTGCATTCCTTAGATACCTAATAGGTGTCAGGGTCAGTAGTCAGTGCCTTCTGTATACTCGCTCCCTGACGCAGCAGCCCCAGCCAGGATGCCCACTCTCACCACCGTCAAATGTGAAGACCGTGGAATTGAACTACCTGTCCAAGTTCACATAGCTAATCAGTGGCTCTGCAGGATTTGAATACAGTTCTGCCTGATTCGAAAAGCCATGTTCTCTGATGCCACAATGCTAATACTGAAAACCTGTTATCCTCCCAGCTAAGGCTAAGTTCTTGGACAATAGCAAGATAAATCAGGAATAGACTTCCTGTTTGCTGGGCAATTTCAAGATCTTTTCTCTCATGGAAAGTAAAAGGATGGGAAAGTTGTCAGGCCTAGAGTCAGAAATCCTGGGCTATTCTGCCCCTAACCACCCCTTGTCTTTTTGCACTTTTCTACACCTCTGGGCTTCAGTTTTCTTACCTATAAAATAGGAACAGTATCAATTTCCCAGAGTCACTAGGGAGATTTCAAGAAGGAGATAACAGGTGTAAAGATGCTATGGAAATCTCAAGCATGGGACAAAAGTTAGCATCGCTTTAGGGTGTTCCGGAAGACTTGCTTGTGTTGTATAAATGTTCCATTAATATCCATGGGGACAGTGAGCCAAGCACGTTTGCTTCCCTGGGACAGGGGGTGCTCAACTGCTGTTGCCTGATGATGGTCCCTTTGTGTGAAATCCTGGAAGTTCACATGCCTAAGTGCTGGACCAGCTGACCGTCCAAGGCCAGATGGCACCTGTCAACACTTCGGGGCCCTCTGTAGGCATGTAGCTGGCAACAACAATTTACATGTGGATGGCAAGTCAGAGTTTACAGAGTATTTTCCCAGCTGCAAATTCTCTGGGGCACCTTGGCACCCAGCAAGGTGGGCAAGATAACTTGCATATGAGGTAACTCGGGTGCCCAGGTAGCAGGACGTGCCACAACTTGCCCAGGGACTTCCATTTAAAATGGGGAAAGTCTGTGCTAGATATGCTACATCTCAGGCCTGTGTCTGGGTCTAAAGTTCCTTCTACTTCCCAGTTATTCACCACCTGCTACAGAGGAAACTAGGTTTGCTTGAGGCCCAGGTTGCAAAAGTACAACGCAGGGTGCCTGCGTGGCTCAGTCTGTTAAGCATTCAAATCTCAGTCTCGGCTCAAGTCATGATCTCAGTGTCATGAGGTAGCCCTATGTCAGACTCCATGCACAGCGGGAAGTCAGCTTCTCTCCCTCTCCCTCTGCCCCTCCCCACCTCGCTTGCACACACAGGGGCACGCATGCTCTCTCCCTCTCTTAAATAAAGTAAATTAATTAATCTATCTATCTTTTTAAAAAATCATAGTGCATAAAACATACTCCTTCATTCAGTAAACACCGACTGAGAATCTGCTCCCACCCCGTCCTCCGTGGGGCCCTTCAAAGACAGAAGGCCAGGGGCAGGGTCTGCTCTCCAGGAACTCTGTGTGCTGAACCACAGGGCCGTGGAGTGAGGCTTTACTGTGCCAGACACTTCACCTAAGCAATCCCTAGTTCTTACTACAAGAGCACTGCAAAGCTTAAGTCTGCCCCAAATTTTGTGATGGGCAATGGAGGCTCAGAGACACTGATGAATTCATTCAAGATCACTCAGCCAGGGGCGCCCAGGAGGCTCAGTAAGTTGAGTGTCTGGCTCTTGGTTTTGGCTCAGGTCATAATCTCAGGGTCGTGGGATTGGACCTCCCCCGCCAATCCCGCTCAGTGCAGAGCGTACTTGAGATTCTCTCCCTCTCCATCTCCCCTCCCCTGGCTCACACACGCTCTCTAGAAAGAAAGAGAGAAAGAGTCTTTTTTAAAAAGTCACTTAGACAATAAGTGGCAGGAGTAAGATTAGATTCTAAGTCTGTTGGCTGCTGGAGCACAGGCTCTTCCCCAAGAACACATAGGACTCCCTGAAGTGGCTTCAGGATGTCCAGGGTAGAATGCTAAGTGCCACAGCACATACTAGGCTTAGATACATGGCATCAACTCAACTAATTTAGTTTTCCTTTTGACTTCTAGGTTGGTGAATATATGCATCCAGAGAGCATCAGGTATAAAAGATCATCTAGCGAAACCTCCTCATTGTACAGCTGAGGAAGCTGAGGATCAGAAAGCACATCGTCCCCAAGGTCACAGAGCGACCTGACATCAGAGCTGGAACTCGAGCCAATGAATGTCCACATTAAAGCCCCAGTTACTTCCACTTCGCCATGTTGTGGCCGCCCACCCGAAGGCTTGGCATTTACTTTCATGTCCTTTTTTATCTGGAGAACACCACCTGCTTGAGGCAGAGACCAACTGTAGTCCATCTTTGCACATCCCATGCCTGGACTGCAGGGCGATGCCCCCCAGTGAGTGTGTGATCATTGAAGGACAAATGAAGCACCCGTAACCATCCACATTACACAGATCAAGAAACTGAGATGCAGAGATTAGAGGACCTGTCCAAGGTTAGGTGGCTCACTGGTGGCCAAGCCGAGATTCCCAGCTGCTCTTTCTGGCTCTGGGGGCCACACATGGCTGCGGGCAGGAGGACGTCTACAAGGCACCAGCCCCACAGCAGCCTGAGAAGCAGACACAGCAAAAGGATCCTTAGTTGCATCCTCTTCCTGTTCGAAAGAGCCTTGGGGACGGGGGTCCTGCAAGAGGACCAGGCACGTGGACTCCGCTGGAAGCCATGATCAGTGTGCAGGGGGGAGTGAACACCCATCCCGGAGAGCCCCCCTTGCAGAGGGGCCTCAGACTATGATGGCCAAACCAGTCACATGTGTTTGGAAGTCAGCGAAGAGCCTTGCTGGGGGCCAGGAGAAAGATCTGTTCTGGGGGTTCTGCCAGGCCTGGAGATGAGGCTGCCAGAGGGAGGTCAGGACAGGGGAAGGACAGATGTGTCCAAGGCCCTGCCAGAGGCCACGCTAGCCCCAGTGAATCAATTCTCTAACCAGAGCAATAACTCTATTCCAAGCTCAGAGCGTTCCGGTTCCCAGATTAGACCATGGAAAAGTGGTTCCATGTGGACTCCGCGGCATGGTCCCTTCCTCAGCCCCCTCCCCCAGCCCCCACCTCCAGCCCCGAATCACAGGGAGGCCATTGCGTGTCAACACGAGGGTGTTGCTCTTTATTTTCTTCTCTCTTGAACCCATAAAAAGGGCTCTGCCAGACCCAGCTATCCACGTGAGCTCTCCAGAAGCAGGGCTTAAACGTGTTTGCACATCGGGACCAAAGCCATCCCACATGTGGCTGCTGAAACGGGGTGTCCTCTATGTGGCAAGTGGCTCCCTTCTTCAGTCTCATGGACAGTAACGGCAGGAAGAAGTGAACACATCTGCACCCCTTCCCGTGCTCTTCAAATGGCTCTTCTCGTTTCTTTTGTCATCTTCACTTCGCAGATGGAAAACTGAAGGCTCGGAGAGATGAGAAGAGTTCAAAGGCTCTCGTTCCCTCTGCAAATGCGTATCATGTCCACCAACGTGCTCAGTCAGGGTGGGGCTTTGTCAGGAAAACCCTTCCTTTTATGCTTTATAAAAGGATTCACTAATGGAGTCTCTGGCGGGTTCCATGCAGAGTTTCCCCAAGCACACGAGGTAAGAGACGAATTCTGTGAGGGCTTCGTAGGCATTTGGGAAATTCTACACACAAATTAGCCTGGAAATCACTGATTAGACAACACTCACTTAGGAAATCACTGATTAAAGAAACGGAACAATGCAGAATTTTCTTAAGTACAGGGGTTTTTCAAAGTGTTTAACTTGCTAAAGAGTACAGGAGTCTCCCAGCAGAGTATAAAGTATGCAGTATTTTCCCAAAATTATGAGCTAGAGTTCTAAGAAAAACTGTTTTGGAAACACTTCCCCAATATATTTGGTTGAATCATATGAAATTGCCAACATATGGCTGTTTTTTATCTACAAGACAGCATTTCCATATGGCTTAATCTAATATATACAATAGAGGTGTTTTTTTTTCAAGTGTTTTGTGATTCCTTTTTCCGATTTCATAATGTGATATGGCTAATAAATCCTGAACTCCTTGAAGTGTACTTGATGTACTCTCATGCACTCGCTATTAGAGCTGGAAGTAGTCCCGGGGTAGGGCAGCAACACAGGGCTACTCTCTACCAAAATGTGTGCCTGTCCTTCCATACTATGGAGTCATCATGTGAAGCAGCTGCCTAACTAGAGACCTTGTCAGTCCCTGTGTACAGGGGGGCGTCGGGGGCGGGGAGCAGGGGAGCGGTGTCCACTATGCAGTGTGAGTACAAGCGATGCATGTCACTGCTGAGTGAAGGCAGGTAAGAGTGAGCTGTGTCTTCTCCATCCCCTCCTTGCCCATCTTCTGGCTGAATACATAGGACTCCGTGGTCCCAGAGGTTGGCAAGTGCACAAGATGGAAGGGAACTCAGTCCCGATTCACCACCTGGTGGAAAGCCTCCTACCAACGAAGCACACCTACATTAAACTCTTAGGTGAGGGAGAAGGAAACAGATTACCTTAAGCCGCTGAAGTTTGGGGGGGTACTATTGTTGTCGCAGAAGAATGTATCATCCTAACCAATAGAGTGAAGCTGGGAGCAGGTGGTGAGAGTGGCCATCCAGGGCCCTGAAGGTGACAATGAGGTAGAGCCAATGAGGGCCAACCTCAAAAAGGTCCACACAACACAAGTGTCCCCAGTCAGGATGGCCAGACCGGGCTCACGTGTGCAGAAGCACTCTTGCTGTAAAAAGATGCCATAGATTGCTTATAAATTGCTTTAAATAACAGAAATTCATCTCTTACAGTTCCAGAGGCTGGGAAGTCCTAGATCAAGGCACTGGCAGATTCGGTGTCTCGTGAGAGCCCATTCCTTGGTTCATACATGGCTCTTCACTGAGTTCTCCCATGGTAGGCAGGGGGAGATAATCTCTCCGGGGTCTCTTTTATTATTTTTTTTAATTAACATATAATGTGTTATTAGCCCCAGGGGTACAGGTCTGTGAATCGTCAGGCTTGCACACTTCACAGCACTCACCATAGCACACACCCTCCCCAATGTCCATAACCCAAGGGGTATCTTTTATAAGGGCACGAATCCCACTTATGAAGACCCTGCCTTCATGACCTAATCCCCTCCCAAAGGCCCCGCCTCCACATACCATCTCCTTGGAGATTCGATTTCAGCGTCTGAATGGCAGGGAGACATAAACATTCAGTGTCTGGCAAAAGCCAATGCAATCGGTAGGAAGTATAATCTGAATGAAGAGCTGGGTTGATTATAAGGGTTATTATTCAAAACATTGATCATTGGTTGAGACCTGGCACCTTCCTCCCTCTCACACTGCCGTGTCCAATCAGTCCCCAGAGTCCTGTGAATTCCATGTCCTCTGTCTTATGATCCTATCTCCCCCTTACCACTTTTGTTCTAAATCCACTGCCTCCTTTGGATTTCTCTAATACCACCAGCATAGCCATGCACATGGACCTTATATTTTTGATCTTCCTTTTCTTCACCAATAAAATAGATCAGTACCACAATGCCTGGCATGTGGTACTCCTTCTTAATCAGCTCTCTTGTTTCCCCATGAATGGAACAAAGGGCACTACACGTGGAGGTGGGAAGCCTGACTTCTAGGCTGACCGCTAGCCCGGGACTAGGCACTGAGTAGGCACTCAAGACAAGCATGCCTGCCGGATGGGTCAACGTTAGAAGCCCAACTCCCTGTCCCACACGATTCTCTTCCAATTGCCACACTTGGCTTTCTTTCCAAGCATGAGAAGGTGGTTACTGGAGGGTGGGCCACATTTTGCTATCTCTGCCACATAGAGGGAGAGCTGAGCTCTAGAAGGGCAGAAGTGACCCTCTCCCCCACCTCCCACAAGATCTCCCCAAAAGAAACATCTTTTCCCATCAGAGAAGCAGATGGGGTAGCCATGAGCCTGCGGCCATGGGGCCTACCAGCTAATGGGCCTCTATGAATCAGGCAGGCAAGATCGTACAGTTCTTTCTACTAATCTTTGAAAATAAGACCAAAGGGAAATCATCTACCTCCCCGAAGCACACATCTGCTTGGCAGTGTCTGAGGATGAGCCCAGGGAGAGAGACGAGAGAGAGCTCCCTCGACAAGGGCTCCCAGGAGAAGCCAACAATGTGTGATGCATTCTCCCATGAAGGGAGGGCCAAGTTCCTAGAGATGTCCCCCGGGCAGTCTCGCCTCAAAGATGATATTAAGATCCTCTTAACACACCTGCTTTTCCTTCTTTGGGTCTGGGACAAGTCCTGTCTCGGAGGTGGTTCATCTCATCACTGATCTAATATTATAAAATAACATTGTATCCATTTCAGCCTCAGGATTCTTGGGCATATCACAGTGGCCCCTTTATTCTGCCTACACTCTTTCGTGGAAATCAACTGTAGGACAAGGACAGGGCAAGAAGTGGTGCTTCTACTCACTTGAAATCACTCGCTGGGCAGGTGGTTGTTGCATATAGCAGGGAACACCCTCATCTACCATGCATTTTTAGACCTTAGAATTACGACATCTCAAAGTTCAAGGTAGCCATATTTCAATCTTGAACTTCTACCACATAACTCAACCACTGCCTGAGTGTGTTACAATAATTAAAAAACTGAAAGATCTCATAGTACCAACTGGAGACCACCCTAAAAGATAGTCATCCACTAACAATTTATCATGTATGATAGAAAATATCATTTGAAATTTCCTTCCCAGCTTTTTTTTTTAATTTTTTATTTATTTTCAGCGTAAGAGTATTCATTGTTTTTTTCACCACACCCAGTGCTCCATGCAATCCGTGCCCTCCTTAATACCCACCACTTGGCTCCCCCAACCTCCCACCCCCCGCCCCCTTTTTTTAAAAGATTTTATTTATTTATTTTATGGGGGGTGGTGATGCGGAGGAAGAGGGAGAATCCCAAGCAGACTCCACACTGAGTCCAGCACAGGGCTCAATCCCATGACCCCAAGACCATGACCTGAGCTGAAACCAAGAGTTGGATACTCAACCGATGCAACCCCCCAGGTGCCACTTCTTCCCATCTTTTTCTTAGTGACATCTACACACACACACACACACACACACACACAGAGAGAGGCTCCTGTTTTCCCAGCCTTCCTTGCAACTAGGAATGGCCATGTGACTTAGTACAACAAAATGAAATATATGGAGAAATTTGCTGGAGGGTTTCTGGGGAACAATGTTTCTCTCCTGATAGAGCAGTGCTGCTCTGTCCTCTCTGGCTACCCCTTGACACCCTGTCTTTGAAAATAGCCATTTGAGGACTAATGGTGTGGGAGCCCTATTTAAATCATGAGGCAACAAGCCTCAGAACAAAAGCCAGTGTCCTGAGAAAGAGAAACAGAAGGGTACAAAGAGGCTGGTTTTGGTTTTTGGCTTTTGGGGCGGGGGGGGGGGGGGCTTGTCTTGTTTTGTTTTGCTTTGTTTTGTGGTTTGGGCTGGTTGTTTGCCACTGAACCAGCCCAGAACCACCTAGTTCTCAAACCACTGTTAGTCTGCTGTTCCATGACTTGCCCTAGGCGTATCTTAACCAGTGCCTCGTGCATTACTAATCTGCAGCAGAACAGTGTCATGGGACATTGAGAGGACCACAAGGGGAGAGGGTGAGTCAGGGGTTAAACGTAGAAAACAAACCTTTAGAGAAATTGGCAATAGATAAGTGAATGTTTAATATTACCAATACAGTCCCTTGTGAATGCCTGTTCTAGAACAGGAATAGTAATGTCTGACATGGGTTTGTGCTGAGGATTCAACAAGTTAATACACATAGAGTAAAGTGAAAAGTGCCAGGCACATAACAAGTACTAATAATAGCTATGGTGGTAATCAGGACAAAGTGTAACTTTCTTTAATAAAGAGTGTGAGTTGGGGTGCCTGGGTGGCTCAGCCATTAAGCATCTGCCTTCAGCTCAGGTCATGGTCCCAGGGTCCTGGGATAGAGTGCCTCATCGGGCTCCTTGCTCAGCAGAAAGCCTGCTTCTCCCTTTCACACTCCCCTTGCTTGTGTTCCCTCTCTCTCTTTCTCTCTCTCTCTCTGTGTCAAATAAATAAATAAAATCTTTAAATAAATAAATAAAGATTATGAGTCTAGGTACTGGATTTGGAACCAGAAAACCTGGCTTCTGGAGAGACACTTCTCTCTGATCACATATCGATGTTTGTGGCTATTTTAGGACATGAAATCTCAGTACAACAGAGTCCCCATGTCAAAAGGTGTTGAAAGTTTGATAAATCATATGAATTTTGAGTTATCACATGTTGCCAATTCAGTAATGAAATAAATGTATCACTGGGAGTCTAAAAAGGCTGTAAAAATACGCTTGTAAATAAACTGGAACATTTGGTTGTGCAACGAAGGAAGAGCCTGGAAGTCTTTAAGTAATTTCATATGAAATTGATTTTCCTTTCTGAAAACAAAAGCTGGACAATAACAGCATGAGCAGCACCATAAAGTAGAAGAAGATGGACAGGACACTGGAGTGCCTAGGTGGGTCCCACCATAGCCCAGTGACGTGCCTCTCTAGTGAAGTCTTTTCCCACCCCTTAGCCTCAGTTTCCTCATTTGTAAATTGGGAGAAAGAGCCTGGAGCTAGTGTAGAATGCAACAGCCCCCACCCTGGCTCTATTCCTCAGCCGTGAGACCAGAAACAAGTGGCTTACTTTCTGTGAGCCCCATCTCTGAAACGAAATGAATGAAATTCAGAGCAACTTCACGGGAAAGCTGTGAAGGTCACATGTCAGAACATGTGAAAAAATTCCTGGCACAGGGTAGATGCTTAATAAATGTTGGCTGGAGCATGATACATTGTCTATCCCAGTTGTAACATTCTAGAGTGCTGTGCAAAGTGTGGCCCATAGACGCAAAGGAACGAAAGAGAAGATGTATTCTTTGTCCCACAAAACCATTCCCCAGACGGGATAGTGAGGGCTATCCCAGGAGGCCAGGGTTCCCTTGTGAAATGTCAAAAAGCCCTTGGCCAACCTTTGGCACAAAGGACATTTATTAGATCCCAGAGACAAAGAAGGTCCATAAGGGTCCCTGGGTTCTGGTATTAGGAATGTTGGGCAGTAAACATGGGGAAGGTCAGAGTTCTGAGAAACAGCCTTCTACTGGACATCTGCAGTGCCTGGGTATCCATTACCAGAATTCCTACAGTTATGAGGTCAGTAGGGAAGCAAAGATTGGACATGAACACATTCACTAGGGGCACCTGGGTGGCTCAGTCGGTTAAGCGTCTGACTCTCAGCTTTAGCTCTGGTCATGATCTCAGGATTATAGGATTGAGCCCTGTATCGGGCTCCATGCTCATTGCAGAATCTGCTTAAGATTCTCTCTCTCTTTCTCTGCCCCTCCCACTCCACTCCTCTCTCTCTCTCTCTCTCAGGAGAAGAAGAAGGAGGAGGAGGAGGAGGAGGAAGAAGAGAAGAAGAAGAAGAGGGGGAGGAGGAGGAGGAAGAGGAAGAAGAAGAGGAAGAAATCTTTAAAAAAGGAAAAGAAAACATTCACTAATGTACTCACCACCTACAAAAGGACTCTCATTTTCATACATTCATAGAGCATCACACACACACTCACACACTCTTTGGCACTAAGAACTGTGACCCACAATGAAATGGCTGGAATGGGCAGAATGATTCTTCTTTATGGTCAAATTGGCCATATCTAATAATGCAAGGAATATGTGGTGCAAATGGCCTTCAAACTAACACTGAAATTTACAAAAGATGTCAGACAGCATGAAGCCAGGGAAAGTAGTGCGAAGGAGCTCCATGAATCTCAAGCAGGGTCAATGATAAATAATAACCTGCGGGTTAGGTAAGTCAGCCATCGAAGACAAGGAAAGAATAAATATAAAACAGTGTCATGAAGGAGAATGTTTTCAACATAAGTAAAGCTCAAGGAAAAAAACAATGAGCCTTTTATTACACTTACACAAATCACCCTTTTGATCATATTGCAAAGGTCAAAAGTAAACAACATATTTTGTGCTAGCATACAATGTTATCAGGAAAGCTGTACCAAAGAAACCAACATTTGATTCATTCTTGATTCACCGTAAGCCACTTGCATGTAATTGCAGTGCAATCTAAATTCTGTTAAATGTAAAACAAAATAGACGTGATAATTTTTGTTCATTTTTCAAAATAACTTCCAACCAAACCTTTGCTCTTTTTTACTATTCATTATGAAACCAGAGTCCTTATGTTTAAGTTTACTCATTTTAAGTGACTGATTCCAAACATGAGGATTTCTTTTATATGGTCAGACAAACAATAACCAGCTCTACACTGAATCCAGTCCTTGCTGGGCTCCAGGCTCCAAGGCTCTGGGGATGAGTACATCAGACAGAGGAAACAGCTTGTACTAAGGCCTGGGGGCAGGAAAGGCTTCGATGCACTGGAAGAGGGGAGGAAATGAGTAAAAGGAAGAATGGGACAATACGAGTGACAGGGGTCAGCAGGGGCCAGCTCAGTCAGGGCCTGTTGTCCACGTTAGGGAGTTAGAATAAAAATCCGAAGGGTCCTGGGAAGTGACAAAAAGAGTATCAAGCATATATTCTGCCTGGAGGGGTTGGCGGATCACGGCACCCCTCCAGGGGATGGGGCAGCAGGAGCAGGAGATCTGGAAGGAGGTGGTGAGATCACTGTGAGAGGGATAGTTTACCTACCTGGAGCCTGGCATGTGGACGTGCCCAGAAGGCATTAGATATAGAGGTCCGAAAGTGGGCAGAGAGGTATGACATTCAAGTATGACCTGAAGACAAGGACTTGAGAGTTATTCATTTGGAGGTTACAGCTGAAACCATGTTTACGTGTACAACCCCCAAAGAGAACACGTAAATGAGAAGAGAAACCCACAAGCAGAAACTCCTAGAGGAGCTGAGAAAGGCGGCAGCCTACCCAGATGACTCAGCCCGCATATTGTTACCAGATCTCCAAGCAAAGAAGGGAGGAGACCGCCGATGGAAGTGAGAAGTCCAAGGGGACACTGTTACGGCAATGGAATATTATGTCTGTGCCCTCTCCATGTCGGAAGGTTAATGTTATTCATCAGCTTGGCTTGTTACCTGTTGCCAACTCAGTAAAACTTGATCTTTAAGGAAAAACTTGAATTGGTCAAAATAACCTTTTCTCCATGTAAACAGAGGAAAGTTCTCCGATTGTGCAACTGAATACACAGCCAGCCAATGATAAATAATCATACAAGGAACCACCACCCCTCACTTGGGCACTAAAATAATACATCAAATGTAAGGTGGCAGAGTCAAGTAAGAAGAGAAATAAAATAGGCACCAAGAGGCCCAGGACCTAATTATTGCTCTGCCATTGACAGGTGTTGAGACCAGAGATAAGTCATTTCTCTCAAGACCTCAGGTTTGTCATCTGCAAAAAAGGGTCCAGTTATGTCTAAAGTCTCTGAACCATGTTAAGATCATGCAATTCTATAAGCAGGCAGGCTAGTAGGCGACTAAGTCTCAGTGAATGTCTCTGATGTCCCAGACCCATCTGTCCCTTGTCTCATATTAAATGAGACACACAACATCCCTAAGAGACAAGCATTCTCGGTGTCCGTTTAGAGATGGGAAGACTTCAGACCAAAAAAGGCCAGTGTTTTAGCGGAAAGAATTTGGGCTTCGGTATCAAATAAACCTGGGTTTTAATGGATTTTAATACTTGCTGCTCCAGTAATCAGTGTACTCCCCCCTCATTGCCTGGCTTCATGAAGACAGCTGGCTGCACCCTGTGAACATTTGTGCTCCACTCCCTGGGGGAGTGTTAGGCCTTGTCAGTAGAGGGCGCTAGAGGTACACCCGGGAAGAAGGGTCTTGCCTTCCTGGTTCCATCACTTGCTTTCTTCTCGCTCCTGTGGTGAAGAACAAACAGCATGGAAGGAACACCCAGTCCCAACAGTGCTCACACCTCAGCGAGTTTCTCTGGCACCCCAAAAGGCAGCTCCTCAGCAAAGAGCAACACTCCTATGAGCAGCTCCTAGGGGTCGTAGGCACCCACTAGAAGACAGATCCCAGGACAGTGTTGTCCACACCCCAGGGGCTGGTTTCATTTGAGGTGCCGCAGCAAACCTCTTCAGCCACGCCCTCCCCAGAGAGGTCTGAATGTCAGCCCTGGGGACCGCGGTCCTGTCCTAAATCTGTTCCTTCCTTGCATACTGAAAGATTAAACCCCTTTTTTCACCTACTCACAACACTTGCAACACCAAGCGTGTGGGGTCTTTCCCACACCAACCAATTCAACAAGATTGCCTGTGACTTCAGATGACAGTCATAAATCCAAGTTGTCACCCATACTTCTAACTGGCTATAAACTGGGGACTCCCACCACTCCTTCTGCAGATTTGATCATGTGCTATAAGGGCTCACATAGCTCAGGGAACACTTACTTATATCTTCTGGTTTATTATAAAAGCTGAACAGCCAGATGAAGAGGTACATAGGGGGAGATCTGGAAGGGTCCCAAGCACAAAATCTTTTGTCCCCATGGAGTTGGGGTAAGCCACCCTCTTGCATGTGGATGCGTTCACCAACCGGAAGTTCTCCAAACCCTACAGTTGAGGGATTTTTAGGGAGGCTTCGTCACATAGGCATGATCCTATTATTATCATCCTATTATTGTTATTGGAACCATTATCCAATCTCCAACCCTTCCACCCTCCCAGGAGGACAGGGATGGGGCTGAAAATTCCAAGTTTCTAATCATGCTTGCTCTTTCTGGTGACCAGGTCCCAGGCAGGAGCCCAACCAAGAACTGCATCATTAGAACAAAACACACTCCTATTGCCCAGAAAATTCCAAGGGATTTAGTGCTTGTATGTCAGCGGCTCCTATCATTCCCATTCCTCAGGAAATTACAAGGGTTTTAGGAGTTGGGTGTCAGGATCCAGGGGCAGAGAGCAGTATATATAGTTCTCATTATTTCATAGGTACCCTGCCTCAAGCGTAGAGGTCAACACTGCTCCATAAATCCTCTGTTTCTGTATTCTTTAGTGTTAGCTAAATTTAGTGTTAGGAATATTTCCTGTCACTTTGCAATTCTTCATGTAAGACTTTCCCCTATTCAAAGTACTGTGTGGCTTCTATCTTCTGACTGGGCTCTGGCTGATATGCTTCAAGAAAGTTACTCAGCCGCTCTGAGTTTCAATTCTGTCTGACGTAAAATGGAAATAACAACAACAACAATACCTCTCTTGCTAACTTCTCATCAAGAAAAATTAGAGCTGCTGTAATATACACAAGTTAGAAGGTGTTAGTACAAGTGCCCAATGGTTTGTTGGTTTGTTTGTTTCATTAATTTATCCAAGGCTTGAATAAATTGTCCAGGGGGCACACAGCAGAGGTGCTGGCACCCTCCCACCCCTACCATATGCAGCCAATGAGCGGGTGTTGCATAGCTGCTGGTGCCTGCCCACATCTAGCAGATGCAGCCAATGAGTGGACGCTGCAGGGTGCTAGTGCCCGCCCACCACACAGGTAAGGCTCCTCCCGTAGGGGGAACTTGTGCCAAAACTTTCTTAGAAGTGACTTGTGGTCTGAAACCTTGCCCACTCCTCCTTCGTCCTCCTGTTTTCCCACGTGACAGACTGAGCCAGGTCTGCAGGCTCATGGTGCCTACTCTGCCGCTGCCCTCTCCCCTGTATCCTTCACAAGCCTTTCCCCGATAAATCTCTTGCTCTTGGCATCTGCTTCTCAAAGGATCTGAACTAACACTTCCTCTTAGCTGGAGATGAGTTCACAGATGAGCAAGTAAGACTCCTGTTCTTCACTTCCCGCTGCAAAGGAGCTACATGGGAGGACCAGCATTTGTATCCTGGAGCCTCAGCTACCCCGTTCCCCCCTCTCAGACCTCACCCTGTTCCCTCTGCTTCTGTCGTGCTTACCACACCCCACCCCTAATCTGACACATGCATACACACGCCACCATCTCCCTCCCAGCCTCCAGCCCAACTCCACTTCCTGCCACTGAAATCCTCCTCCCTTACCACCTGCAACAGGCTGGGCATGGCCCCTGAGACTTATTCCTAGAGTCTCTCTCACAAGAGAGCTGCTCAAGGACAGCTCCCCCAAGCCTGTATCCCCCACTTTGGGCGGGATCAGACATCCATAACACAGGATCCATTGAGCTTCCTTCCTTTGATGCCAGAATGCACCCACCAAGACCCCATCTGAGGCTTCTTCACAGAAATCCCTACCCTAAACAATGACAGAGACCAGGGTGGGAGAAATCCACAGATCTGAACAAGAACCCAATCCTGGAGTGGCAGAGGTATGTCCCAACTGAGGCAAGGAATCGGGAGCTCAGGACCCGGAACAAGCAGGCTGAGCTCAAATGCAAGAGCATGGGTTTCCGAAAGATTGTTTCAGGCCCACTGTGGGGTCTGGATACTGTCGCAGGGATGAGGCCAGCCCGACATAGAAGGGAGCTGGGTTGGTGATCAGTCACTGCACCCCACCGCTCAAGCCTCAGCTCCCAGGTTGCTCTGGAGGGCAGTTTACTGCCCATGCCCCTCGGGTAAAGCCCTAGATGGACCTTTCTCTGCCACATTGGCCTAATTTGCTCTCCTGGGCTGCCACTTTGATTTCCTATCTGCCTCTGTTCCTTGCCACAAGCATCTTCCCGACTCCTCCCAGATGCTGCAGAAGGCTGAACACTGATGCACAACCCCAGCCACTAGTGGGTAAGTGCCGCTCTGCTCCTCCCAGACCACATACCACCCCTACCCCCAGCACGGCAGATGGGGGACGGGCGACCACATCTACACACCGAACCATTCATTGCCTTACCGCTCACCTCAATCCTTTCCACTCACCCAGCCACTCAATCCTTACCAGCTGTGGCTTTCTCTCTTTTTTCTAGTCCAAGCCCCTGAGAACCCTGCAGGGCTCAAGGTCAAGGCTACATGATCAGAGGTGAATGACTTTCCCCGTCTGGACCTTAGATCTGCCTCCTACATGGATGAAGAAGGTCCTCTCTAGATCATTGCTCAGGACCTTCCCGGTTTGGGAATCCCATAGCCACTTGGTTCCATAATCCCAGAACCACTTTGCTCTATAATCCCAGAGCCGCTTGGATCCCAGTATCTCTCGTGCAAACACTGCGTCTGTTTTCCCTTCCTTGTTCTCACAATGGGAAAGGGGCCATGAGGTCAGGCCATCACCCATGTCCTGGTGCCCATAGCTACCCAGTCTATCTGTAAAGAGACTTCCTGTCCCGATATAAAGAGGACTTCCTCCTTCCCCCACTGCTCTGTTCTCCGTCCCAGCAGCCGAGACACTCCCCACCAGATCCACAGGAGATGAAAGACATCCTGCACAGGCGTCCCTACTCAGATGAGACACGAACTGACAGCGACACGTGGGCTACACAGCTGCTTGTTCTCTCCAGACACACACTCTCTCACACACTCTCAAACTCACTGCCTCACATCCAGTTACTTCCTGTCTTCCGACACACACAAGTCCTGACACAACCCTCAGTCCTCTGGCTCACATTCCTTCTCTCTCTCTCTCTCTCTCTCTCAATCACACACACACACACACACACACACACACGCATATTCACGCACGCGCGCACACACACACACAAAAACCAGCCCCCTGGGCTCTCCCTCTAGTACCAAGGCCTCAGGTGCGCTACAGCCCAATGAACGAAGACAACAGTGTTTTCTAAGCACTGAGTGATGTTCTCAGGTGACAGAACATGAGAAGAATGCTGGCCAGGTCTTGGGCTTGAGCAGCTGACGAGACACTCTGAGGGAGGAGGGTGTGGGAGAAGCCAAGCCAGCAGAAGTGGCCCTCTCTTCCTCCCGCACAGTGGAGAGGTTAGGGACAGTTATCAGGGAATCGTTTCTGTACCCCTCACAAAATCTACTTATCCCCTACAGTAAGGGAGTGTTTACTTAGCCACCTTCATCATCCTAACCTAGTAACCAACGGTGCTGAGTCCTTACTCTGAGTTAGGGGCTGTGAGAAGCCTGGGAATCTCACAAAGTAAATAACGTTATCACCACTTTTTTTCTGAAGAGAAAAATGGAGGATAAATTAAGATTAATTAATTAGGGATTAATTTTTTTAATTAACTAAGAATTTAAAGTAACTTCCCCACAGTCACCCAATAATTCAGGAAGGAGCTGGTGTACAAGCTGTGTGACACTCCCAAGCCCATGAGATTAACCCCCAGGCTCCACCACCTCCCCCTCCCTTACTTTGGGACTTGCCTAGAGCCAAGTATGAACCTTAGCGCCTCCGTTGGCTGTGTGATGCCAGGCAGGGTCCTTCATCTCTCCTGGCCTCTGTTCCCACACCGGTGCCATGAGGGTGTCAAGAGGGATCTGTTTTACAGAGTTGTAAGGATTACAGGGGTTTTATCTAAAGCACTTAACACAAAATCCCCAGCCCGGGGTAGGTGTTCTGTACTGTCTCATCTCTTCCTTCCTGTAAAATTATGATAGGTTCTTCAAAGACCAAAAATGAACCCATGAGGTAACAGCCCAAGCCTAGGATGCCAGATTTGGAGAAGGCCAGGAGTGAGGCTTTTTCAGATGTAGTTTTTAGGAAAAACAAAAAATAACGTGCTCCTTCCTACCCTAAGGTTTAGCCATATGAAACTCATTTCTCCCAGGGGGTGCAGACTGAAGCCATGAGCCGGTCCAAACTCAGTTGAGTTCTCTTGATGGATAACAGAGCCAGAAGGGGGCTTTGGAATGAGCAATAACACCTCCCGTTTGTCCCACACTTTTGACAGAAGCTTGCCCACACATTCTCTGTTTGAGGCTCACAGCCACCCTCAGAGGTGGTTGACGAGGTCAAGGATGTCCAAGGTGATGTCATGTCCAAGTGACAGATGAAAGAGTGATGCCCAGGAGGGAGCACGCCATGCCCATGGTGAGACCCAGGCCAACAGGTGGCCAGGTTTTGAAGGAAGCAGAAGACCTGGGTGGCCTCTCCAGGGGACAGACAGGACAGCAGGAATAGGGGACCTTCTGTTAATAAGAACTGTCCCCAATATTCATTTGTCAGCGGGGCTGGGACAAGGCTGAAATGAGAAAGACACCGAGGGTATGAAATTTAAAGAGGCAAGCAAGCACACAGTAAGTGCCTACCTAAATTTTGCTCCCAAGACCCTCCCCCCAGTCCTGGCACCTGGCTCCATTCTAAATCCTGTATATTTCAACTCATTTCATCCTCACAAGTCATTAAAATAGGCAGCACATCGTTACCTTCTACAGACACCCCTTTATAGACGTGGGAACAAGAGGGTGAAGCAGGTGCTCAGGGTCTCATAGGAAGAGTCCACAGTCATGAAGGTACTGCCTACTCTTCCCCACTGCCTCTGACCATGGCCATGGTCTCCCTAGGAGGGTCCTTCCCAGACAGGTCAATGAATGAGACCAGGAAAGAAAGAGACTGACAGTGAATGGGACCCTCAAATACCTACAGCTGATTCTCATTATTCGAGATAGTTACGTTCTATAAAGTCACCAGGAACACTGAAGCAGCAAATACTGAACCCCTGGTCCCAGGGAAATGCAGGGTTAGGTTCCTGGGAGCCTCTGGTCACAGGGTTCTTAGCAACCCATCAATGCATAACCTTACTCTATTGTCTTGGGTGTATTTCTGTTTAAAGATATCTTATTGAATATACACTATTGACTCATTAACCTTAAAGTCAGGGCCAAGGGCACCATAACTCACTCGGAACTCATGAATGAAAGTTATCTGACAGGTTTATCTTGTCCGCAAGCCACATAGGAGCGCTGAAACGAGAAGGTAGAGTGCCACCTTGTTTGGCCTTGGCTGGGAACATGTGCGTCGGGTGAAGCATCACTCTGTAATGTCCACAGATGACAGCAGAAGCCCTGTTGAGTATTGATTTGGGGGCTTACACATAAATCTTAGTGAGTGGGCAAATTTACAAATACGGAATCCGTGAACAATGAGGATCAACTCGACACAGATAATTATTACCCCACTCTAGAGAGAAGGACTCAGGGTCTCGGAGAGGTCCAGTGAGTCGCTCACAGCCACACAGCACTTCCATGGCAAGATTTGGACCTAAGGGAACCCAGCAGGTCTGTTGCTCCCCAAATTGGCCCCCTTCAAAGAGGGGCAATGACAGCTCCTACCTCCCAGGACGGTTGTCAAGATGAGCAGATGAATCTGCAAGGGATGGTCTCATTTCCCCCTTTCCCAGTAGGGCCAATGCTCCCATTCCAGGCTATCCAGCTGAGCAGACAAGAATGGTCCGGCCTCCCCTCCATCGCAGGCCACAGAGCCCACTTGGCAAGCTGAGCATGCGACACTTTGGAAAGATCCCATACATTAAAGGGAGAGAGCACTGAGTCTAAATGCTGTCACCACTAATGACTGCCTGCCCCTCACTCCCTGCCCGACTTTGGTTTTTCATTTTTTAAAGATTTTATTTATTTATTTGTCAGAGAGAGAGTGCGCAGGCAGACAGAGTGGCAGGAAGAGGCAGAGGGAGAAGCAGGCTCCCTGCTGAGCAAGGAGCCCGATGTGGGACTCGATCCCAGGACGCCGGGATCATGACCTGAGCCGAAGACAGCGGCCTAACCCACTGAGCCACCCAGGTGCCCCTAACCTTGTTTAAAAAAAAAAAAAAAGATTTTATTTATTTATGTGACAGACAGAGATCACAAGTAGGCAGAGAGACAGGCAGAGAGAGAGAGGGAAGCAGGCTCCCTGCTGAGCAGAGAGCCCAATGCAGGGCTCAATCCCAGGACCCTGAGATCATGACCCGAGCCAAAGGCAGAGACTTTAACCCACCGAGCCACCCAGGCGCCCCCGACCTTGGTTTATTTTTTATTGCAAAACGCAGTGTATATGTGCTGCCGAAGCGAGCACATTGCAAAACGCAGTGAATAATAATAGTACCTGCTCAAAGAATGAATGTAAGAATACAATGAGTCCAAACATGTCCTTAGACCAGCAGCACAGGAATCACCTCTTAGAAATACAGTGACTGGGGCCCACCCCAGACCTGTAGAAGCAGAATCTGCTTGTTAACGGGGTCCCTGGGTGGGCGGGGAGCAAGAGAGTGTGTGCCACACTGCTCTGGGGCCCCGCCTGGCTTCCAGGCTCAGTAAATGGTCGATAGTATTGTTATGAGTGTATGGGTCCAATCCTCAGATCGTTCACAAATAACTAATACGAGCACACAGGTAACTAACATAAGGCTGGGCTATTTCGAGGAGGCAAGAATCCATTGTGGAGAAGAGAGGAGAGAGGGATTGTCACAGGTTGGGGCACTGAGACGAAGCATTAAGCCTGGGATTCCTTTCTCCCTTTTTTTTTTTTTTTTTTTTTTAGATTTTATTTATTCATTTGAGAGAGAGAGAGCACAAGTGGCGGGGAGAGGGCAGAGAGAAGCAGACTTCCCAGTGAGCAGGGAGCCCCATGCAGGCTCCCAGGACCTGAGCGGAAGGCAGATGCTCAACGGACTGAGTCACCCAGGCATGCCTCTGTTCTCTAATACATGTTTACTTTTATTCTGTGATGATTGTGGTCCAGGCTCTGTCTTGGGTTCTGGGGGAGGTGGCTACATAAAGATGTGGTCATTTACAGTCTAGAGACACAGAATCACAATATATGTAGTGGTATGAGATGGACGCCAAGAGAGCATGGACAGGTGTGGAGGAAGGATGACTTCGGAGCTCAGAGGGAAAGAGGAACACAGACATCGAAGCAGAGGAAAGCACTTGAAACATTTTGCTATTTCTTATCTCTGTCTTCCTCTGTATGGGTTTTCACATGGTTGGGTCATAGTATATATAAATCTGAATATTGCCTTTTCAGTTAATATGATTACACAGGAATTGCCCTATGTGTAACTTGTATGATAAACAGAGAGAAATTGGAGGGGGTGGTGCCTTTATTTTTGTCTCCTCTAAGCCCTAAACTTATTCACTGGGGAAAATTCCTCTCCAGCCTCTGAATGAAATACACAAGACTTCTCATGAATCTTCCGTTCACACCTGTATGTGATTGTTCTAATGCCCTAAAATCTTTATAAATAACAGATTTCATCTCAGTTCGATCATTAAAAGTTCCAGGGAATAATCAAAGCTGCAGACTTGATTCAAAGGGTCCGTTCCTCCCCGGTTCCCGTGGTGGCAGGCTTATTGTGAACAAGAAGCCAGCTTGAGTGGTGGGGAAAGGGAGAGGAAAGACAGGGTCCAGCTTCTGCCCTCCTCATGTCATGCTTCCACATCGCCTCCCTCTTCTGGACGACCTTGCTTCCTGGCGCCTGCCGGGTGGAAGAGAGAGGGAAGGAAGGCAAGATAAGAACGGCAGGGAAGTTCTTCATGGACTGATCCTGTCATAGGGTCGCTTTATCTCTCCTCCTGCAGCCGCAGCATTTGGAACTCATTCTTGGAACAGCTTCTCAGCTTCCCGCAGCTCCCTTGACAGTAACAGTGCACCCTCCTCCTGCTTGTCACTTCCAGCTTCTGCAGCACCCAGGAATCCAGAAATTCCCCACTTGCCTTTTACCACTGATTCTGTTTCCCACTCTGGGCAGTCACCCACCAGCTGCTTGACCATGGTCCACAGGAAAAGCTCTTAAATCATTTGCCCTGGCACACTTCAGGGACATAGGTATCTTTTTTCTGAAGCACGAAGTCAATAGATTGCAGACACCAAAGTAAATTTTAGGACAGGACACACTACTGGTCTTCATGTTCATAATTTTAATGATTTAATAACTATGTGTCTCTCTCAATATTTATTCTCCTCTTCTTCCACCATTACAATACCCAAATTTTTAGCTGGACACATTGTTGGGGTTAAATTCTTACTGTTGAGATGTAGACAAAGTGTGGTATGAGGAAGTCAAGAAGACTCCTTAAAGTAAGCATGCATACATGTCTTTGCTATGCATGCTAAAGTAAGCATGTATACATGTCTTGCTATGTCTTTTCTCTTGTTTCTTGGAAAGTGGGTGTGATGGCTGGTGCTGCAGCACTGATCTTGGACTGTGAAGACGGGGCCTTACTCGAATGGTGGTGAAGCAAAAAGCTGGACAGCAGTTGTGCTTATTGGGCCATCAAACTAATTTTTGGATTGCCTTCTTCTGGTCTTCATTTTTTGAAAGAATCAGGTTCAATCTGGCTTAATTCACTATTTTATGTGTTTCTTAATAGAACCTAGTCCCAAACAACTGTGTCATAATCCATCCTATGGCTAACCCATTGTTTATCTGATCATGATTCCAATGTTGTTCTTTTAAACTGTTTCCAATCTTCACCTCTAGGAATGATACCATAATGAAATTTTGTCCATATTCCTGGTTATTTTCTAAGGTAGAAAATAGAGCTCTTGTATAGCTACAGATATAGGTCCATATGGTTTTGCTAAAGTTATACCCATTTCCCTTCTCAGAAGCAACAGGGAACAGGTCACATCAACCACATATTTAATGTGCATATGGACTTTAGAAAATACCGCCCTTATATGCCCCATAACAATGATCTTGAAACTCAATAACTTTCAACAACAAGCATCTATTCTCACCATTACAAATTCTGGTTCAGCCAATCGAGGCTGGCCGGGGCTGGGAAGCTCTATTTCAGCCTGACCATGCTGCTGAGCTTGGCCAGACTGTGGTTGGGTCAGGTCAGCTCCACATGTATTTTTTCTAGAACCCAGGCTAAAAGGACAGTGGTTACTCGGGAGAGTTCATAAAGTGAGATGAACAATCCAGGGCATGAGAATGATACTATTCAGGGAAGACAAGAATTCCACCTTGCGGGGCACCTGGGTGGCTCAGTGGGTTAAGCCTCTGCCTTCGGCTCAGGTCATGATCCCAGGGTCCTGGGATCGAGCCCCGTATTGGGCTCTCTGATCATCGGGGAGCCTGCTTCCTCCTCTCTCTCTGCCTGCCTCTCTGCCTACTTATGATCTCTGTCAAATAAATAAATAAATAATCTTAAAAAATAAAAAATAATAATAAAAATTTAAAAAAAAAGAATTCCACCTTGCAAAGATAGAATGATAGAAAGCAAGTGGCCAAGTTCTTCTCCAGATGTTTACAAGAAACAGTGTGTGTGAATGAGTTCATTAAACAAGACGTTTTTTCAAGAAGCAACAGGGATTGAGTATTCACACAGGCTAAGGCCATGCTAGATGTTCTCAGGAACATACCAATCCTTGCAACAAACAAATCTACCCACACACATTAAAGTGATAGTGGCTCGAGGTTAAAACAGTCCAGAGAGGAGAAGAAATGCTTTGGAATTCTTCACCTGGCCCTAGTCAGTGCTAAATATCTCCCAGTCATCACACAGGCAGAAAGGCCTGAGTGCCCAAAACTGTGTAGGCAGAGGTTCGGGTAAAGGGACCTCATGTCTGACTTTCTGGATTCAATCCAGGGTCTGCTGTTTTCTGCCTGCAACCGTAGCAAGGTGTGGAACCTCTCTGTGGCTAAGTTTCCCCATCCATAAAATGGAACAATAGGAATACAAGTATTTTATAGGGTTATTGTGAAGTCTTAGTGAAATAACACTCCCAAATTTCTTAAAATGGCACCAGGCACAGAGAAAGTGTTTGGTAAGTATTAGTGTTGCACTGGGGGACAACACTGAACTCTGTCAAAACTCAGATTGACCAAGAACATGTGACTCCTTTATTTCGTCTATCACTTTTTTTCCTTTGGAGTAAAAAAATTTCTTTTGTACGTTTTCCAATGTTCACTAATTTCAAAGAAAAAAGTAAGGAATGGTTGTCTTAGTTTACATTTGGGCAGATAATTAGTTAACTTTTTTGTCTTATATCTTTATCAGTTAGAATATTTTTAGAAGCCTTTCAATGATGGCTAATCTTTGTCCTCTGAGAGTGGATCTCATTATTGGAAATACCTAAAAGCCATTTAAAAGGATGACCTGATTACTCCCATGTCTAATCGGATTTGAACCTTAGTACAACACAATAATTTAAATGGTTCCTTCAAAGAATGTTTACTCCCCAAGGGGAAATAAAGGTTTAGTCTCTCAGACTTATTAGTCTTTTGGCTTCTCTCCAAGATGACATCTGGGTATAAGTGGGGAGAGGTGAGGCTTAAATGATGTCATAGAAGGTGAAGAGTCATATTCATCTGGTTCAGCTCTGGCTCCTCTGGCCGGAGCTGGGTGGGTGTCCTTGGTCTACCTGCTGGACAGCCGAAGTTTGTGTTTGTAGTACAGTAACTTAGAACCCAGGCTTTCCTCAGCTGGTCAGAGCCCAGGGCTCTACCTGGCTGGCTCTGCCCCAGACCAGCTCTCCCTAACAATTTAGACTCCCCCGTTGGCCTTGGACTCCCTCCCATTTGCTATGCCTCCAATTCGGCCTGACCCAGGTGATCTACCCTGCAACCCTTCCTCCAGGACACCCTGAACCTGCCCAGTCACAATGGCTCCCATCGCCAGGGCTCCCCAGCCAAATGCCCACCACGTTCTGGCTCCATCTGTGCCGCAGTGGAAACAAGGATGGCTCACAAAGGCTAAACCTTGAGGTCTCCCTCTGCCTGGCCCCACCATCCTGCCATGTGGATGCGGTCATGCCCTTAGGTGACACTCCACTCAGCAGAGTCTCAAGTTCAAGGACAAGAGCCACCTCTGTCCTTGGTGACTGCCCCACTTGTCTGATGTGCCTTCCACTCTCTGGGCCGAAGCTGGGAGAACACAATCTAAATCAGCCTCTCGCTTCCTCATGCCTCCTTTCTCCTTCTATGTCTTTCTCATCAGCTTATGGGGCCCCCAAAGGCCAGATTTCCGACGCAGACATCATGCCCTCCACCTCTCACTCCCACCTCCTGGAGAGGCTTTAATGGAGCACAGGGGTATTTGGGGGTATACTGGGGGAACTCCATAAGCCAGGTCAATCAGGCTGCGCTGTTGAAAGCTGAAGGAGAGACTAAAGGAACTTAGAAATCCTCTTTCAAGGTAACACCTGGCTGGCAGAGTGACTCTCTTGCTGAATAATTGTTTCACATGTCAGAGGAGGAACAATAACTTGTTCCTTCTTTTCCCTTATCTTCTGTTATAAATCATGATCTTCCCCTAGGATGATGGATGCTTCAAGCCAGAGTGAAAAGAAGGAAGCAAAACAGAAAAGCATATTAATAGTCCTCAAAACATTACTTCCATCCAGCCATTATGATTAGCAGTAATTATAAGTATCCTTTCCTTTCTTTCTCTGATTTGGCTTAGAGATTCTCAACTCTCTATCACGCCTGAGAATTGGTGTGAACGTGAGGGCTCTGTTGGAATTCTGATTCAAACAAAGCAATTATACAAAGGTACTTTATAGGAAAATAAAACAAACGCTGGTATTCCATTTTGTTGTTCATTTTGTTGTTGTTGTTGTTGTTCATTTTGTTGGGTATGATAATGTCATTATGGTTACGTCAAAAAATCTTCCCTTGTCAGTGTAGACTTAAATCTCTGGGGCAGAGTAACGGGATGTCTCTGATTAAAATGCTACAGCAGGGGGCATCTGCAGCCCATAGATCACGTGCATTCTGACCTAAAATAACGAATGAATGAATGAATGAATGGGCAAATAAATAAAATACTGTAGCAAAAGTTAGGAGGTTAGGTGATGGAGGGATCAAATATGGCAAAACGCTGATGGCTATTAAAGCTGAGTGATGAGTACAGGGAGAACTTTTCCCACACACAATTTATTTCTGTGTGTGATAGACTTTTCAAAATGAAAGTTTTTCAAATAAATGTAGGAATTAAAAATGCAAATTACATTAGTTATTAATATTATATTATATATTAATTATATATTACACTATTATAGTTAATATTTGTATTTATTAGTAGATTACATATTTATTAAGAATTAATACATTACTGTCTATTATAAAATAGGGAATTATAAAATAAATCGTGTGCTGTACTTAAAGGTCAGTTCGAGGGCGACGTTGTTTACAGACGATTTTCATTTCATGAGATCAATCCTGTGGTGATGCCCATCTCGCCATCCCACTGACAGCCCTGGGTTTTATCAATTGATACTGATTTATCAGACGAATGATATCAAAAAAGAAATCAGGGTCGAGTTGTTTTTTAGTTTACACTTAGGAAGTTCGAATAAGGTTAAAATCGTTTCAAATATTTATCACCCAGCGAAGTTTTAGAAGCTTTTTCCAAATGGCTAGTCTTTGTCCTCCAAGAATAGATTTGATTTTTAAGAAGCCACCCAATGCTGCTCATAGCCACCTCGTGAATAAGCTGGTGATGAACAGAGAGAATGTCAAACCTCATTTTAACCCCCAAATCTTAAAAAGAACTAGGTCCGGTGTTCTCCTAGGTCCTACAAATAGCCTCTGAAGAACTTGCTCAACCAGAAGATGCCCCAAGTATCTCCTTGGAACAACATCAGCTCTTTAAAATTAGTGATACGTTTCTCAAAGTCGGCAGACAAAGAACCCCTTTTGGACAATATTTTGACAGCTATCATGTGTCTTGTACCAACCATACAGACACAGTGCCTCGCAAAATTCTCCAGAAAAGCACCCCTACGTGCACAGAACAAATATGAGAACCCAGCCAGTTGCAAAATCACAGCCCGAGAAGTGCTAAAATTCAATGACGTCCCCTGGTTTTTTAACTTTTAAAGAAATGTGATTTTTATACTCTGTCCCACATAGTCGTAAGCTAACAGGCCCAGAGCACTTAAAAGAGATGTTGTTTTAAGCTTTTTACATGTATTAATTCTTCGATCTTTATGGTGTTCCTAGGAAGCTGGAACTACTGTTACCTCCATTCTGTAGGTGAGAAAACTGATGGACAGAGAAGTTAAGTCAGTTGCCTGAGGTGGCTCAGCCAAGCACCAGAGCCGGACGCTCTGGAACCGGAGACCGTGCCCTTAACCTTCCACCATGAATGTGTTCACGCTCTCTTTAAATTAAAGAATCAATTACATCTTCTAATTTCCTGTGCACCGCTCATTGAGACCATTATAGCCACCCTGTGCCTCCTCCAGGCCCTGACATGTGTGACTGTGTCATCGGAGACACAGTCATCCCATTGGAAAAGCACAAACCCGTACTCTTATCTCCAGTCTTTGCAATGACAGAGCGAAGTAAACACGATCATCCTGCATTAGAGCTCTTCCAAAATCAGAGGTGACTCCTGTCTCTGGCGCAGGGGTGAGGGGTCAGGCAAAGGTTTATTCCATTGTCCCCTTCGGTCTTTACCAAGGACAAACCTACAACAACAATGCTTCTCATGTCTCTGGCTCCCATGTCACACACATGCACACATACGTGAAACCTAGGTTGGTTGGACCTAAGCTCAAGCCCCAGCCTCATACCGTGGGGAACAGCATAATGTCTGCAGGTGAAAATTAGTAAGTGAACACCAGACACTTGAATGAGCCATGAGCCCCAAGGAAGAAAAATCTGCCCTAGATTTGCTCTGGAGTCTCTAATCATGACTTTTAACATTGAAAGACTAATTTAGACCTTCCAAAGTCAATTAGGAGATCCATAGAAAGCATTTTCCCAGTAAGCACTAAGGTGGCAGCAAGAAATTGTGGTAGCGTACCCCCTTGGTGTCAGTCAGACCCGAGTCAATCCCTAGCTCCTCCAGTCTTCAGGTCCATGTCTGTGGGGCAAATGGCATCGCTTCTGTCACCAAGCCCCCTTTCCCTCCTGTGCATCACTGTCAAAGTGAGGGACACTACACCAGGTTGTCCCAGGACTAAGTGAGATATCGCTCATGTGAAGGGACCCACACCGTGCCCGGTAAAGCATAAGAACTCAGTAGATATTGACTCAATAGAATTTATTTGGAGTGCATAATAATATGTATATTGTGCATACACACACACACACATACACACATATATTCATACACTGCAGGTGCACAAACTATTCCAGAAAACAATCCTCCTGAGGGAGAAGGACTGGAGAAGTTTCTGGGGTCAGATGGAGATGTGGTTTTCACTCTTTATCTTTTACACTGTTTGAATGTTTAGAATACGCATATATTCCTTTCTCAATTAGAAATATTCTTTATTTTTTTAAAGATTTTATTTATTCATTTGAGAGAGAAAGAGAAAGTACCAGCAGAGGGGAGGGGCAGAGGGAGAGGGAGGAACAGACTCTCCACCAAGCAGGGACCCTGATGCAGGACTCGATCCCAGGACGCTGGGATCATGACCTGAGCCAGAGGCAGATGCTTAACCAGCTGAACCACCAGTCACCCTAGAAATATTCTCTGGGACCCAAAGCAGACCTGACTGGAACCCAGATCTCACAAAGAGTTCTGGAAAAAACAAGCCCTTAGTGGCTGGACCCCTCTCTTCGGAAGGCTAGGACCCAGACCTTGGATTTGGATGAGGAAATGGGAACAGCAGTGTGGTTTGGTCACCTTCTCCCTCTCACACCCTTTTTCTCTCCTGGCTCATCTCGGACTCCAGAGATCCGGTGAACAGTACGTCCTCCTCAGCAGCTGCCGTTCCCCACACTCACAGCTGGGGTAGCAGTGGCAAGCGACTCAGCTGGCCTGTGCACCCTGGAAGGTTCCCCTGGGCTCAGCTAGATCCATGTACGGCAATAAGTGTCTGATAATGGCCATCATTTTGAAACGCCAGACACTGGGCTGGATAGCTGACAGACCACGTGTCATTTAACCCCCGCCTACAAGTCACGTAACACTATTCCCAACCACAGATGCAAAACAGGCACAGAGAGATTTGGGGATGACACCAGGGCCATGTGGTCAGAAGGTGAAGCTGACTTGCAAGCCTGGTTGCCAACCAACAGCACCCCTCAAAGCCCTGTGTACATCCCAGCTCACCTCTCCCAGCCATCCTGAGGTCTCTATCTGAGAGTGTCTCCTCTTGCCCCCATTCAATTTTCAGGAGCAGGGATGGGAGGTGCGGGGAGGAGCAAGAAACCTCAGGCCAGCCTGGGATAGCACAGGCTTCCAGCTCTCTGATGTTCTAATTTTTGTAGGAAAGTATCCTTGTGGCTGTGGGAAGTGTGCCAAGGGAGGGGGGCATGTTTCTGGAATGGGTATCTTAAGAAATTCAAAATAGCCCCTCTCCCTAGGGAGAGAGGAAGCCTTTGGATTTCAAGAGTCCAAGGGTCCCAAAGGAGGCATTTGATGCTGAGTGAGTTTTGATGTGCAAGGTTTATTTTCGTCAAGGAGAGGAAAAGGAAGAGGGAAGTGTGAGAGTGTCCTATGAAACCTAATAGCGTTGCATTTCTTTGTGGGGGAAGAATATTTTGGACACTTGCCACCCACTACAGTACCAGGCAAATGTCTCCCCCAGAAGCTTTTGCCGGTGTAAGAATGTGAATGCCAAAGTCTCTGCTCACCCACCTAGGATTTCAGGGTAGAGGGAGGCATTCAGAATGCCAGCATTCGGGCTTCCGGGAAGGCTCGAACTGAATTCATCCACTCCTCGAATGTTGATCATACAGGTGGTGGGCATTTTGATAATATCATCATCATAGGACTGCAATCATATACCCAGGGCATGGTCATGTCCATTTTTCAAATGAGAAAACTAAGCTTGAGGAAAAAATGAAGTGCCAAGTACACACAGCTAGGAACCATCCGCGCTGTGGTTCAAACCACTTTTCTGTGGCTGCCAACCCAGTGTCTCCCCACCACCTAGGGTCCTGCCCTTGGAGATCTCATGCTCCGGCGAGGACTCGATCTGTAAATGGACACCCATGTCCAAGTGATGGGGGGGGCCGCGGGGGGGGGGGGATCGGGGGGGCGGGGCAGGAAAGCAGAGCTGTTCCGAGAAGAGACTTTGAACGTGGACGAGCCTGGAGTGTTAGTGCACAGGTCTGTAGCCTCCTAGTGGTACAGCTTGTTATTTAAATGTCCTACATCTGAATTTTGTCATCTGTGACAAGGAGATGGCGAGTCCTACCTCATAAAGGTGGGGGAGGGTTAAACCAGGGTGAAAGTCACTTAGCCCGGTGCCTGGCGTAGAGTAGTGCCTAGCCCTGTAGGTGGGAACAACCATGGTAGCGTTGAAACAGAGCATGCGCAGAGGGAGCACATCGGACGGACGGGCTGGACCCAGTGGTAGACCCAGGGGTGGTCATTCCCACGCCGCTGGAGTTTGAGTGGTATGGAGGCCCTCGTCTGAGGGTGGCAGGGGGGTACAAACACCTGAGACGGAAGTTAACTATGGCTCTTTCTAGCTCCCACCTTTCCGGCTGGGAAGAGGGACTCCAGGAGCCTAAGGCTAACCAGGACCTGAAGCTGAGTAGTAGGAAGGACGCAGCCAAGTTTCTCTACTCTCTCTCTCTCACTCAGGCACTCTGGGGTCATGTCCCCCTCCACCCCATTCCCAGCTCTGTGGCCTTGGGGAGGAACCCAGCCTCTCTGAGCTTTGGTTTCCCCGTCTTCAAATTGTGAAGACCTAGTACTATCTCATTATTAAAAGAAATAACGGGGGCACCTGACTGGTGCAGTCCATTGAGCATCGGACTCTTGGTTCCGTTTCAGGTCCTGATCTCAGGGTTGTGAGATGGAGGCCCGGGTCGGGCTCTGCATTCAGTGCGGAGTCTAAGATTCTCTCTCTCCTTCTGCCCTTTGCCCAGCCCCCCATTCGTCCATGTGCACTCTCTCTCTCTCAAATAAGTAAATAACCTCTTTTTTTAAAAAATTAAATAAATAATGTATACAAACCTCCCAGGGCAGTGCATGGCGCACAGATGTGTTGGATGGCAGGTGTGTTAGCTGCCCCCTTCACACTCTCTTGGCAAGCTCTGACCTCCAGCAGCAGCCCCCACCTCTGTGTGCACACACACATGCACGCACACACAGAACAGAGGGTCAGGTCTGAAACAGACATGGTTCTGCAAGGCAATAGAAGAATCATGGGTCTCGAAAGAATATTTGTCTAAAACCAGAGCAGCTCTGCCTTCCGTCTCACATCCAGGGCTGTGAGCAGCTTTGCTGTGTGGTATCTTCACATTGTCCCCTCTTCCCCCATCCAGTGGTCATCCCAGCCCCCAGAAAGGAAACTCTTCCTCACGGCCCTGGACCTTGTCCAGGTTGGACAACCCTGTGAAAGGTTTCCACTTTGGCCAGTTAAAGCACTTCCTAGGCAAGCTTCCTTTCTAATCTGTGGGAGAGGCTGGGTTCCACAGCCCTTGTGCTCAGTGAGAGCCCAAGTAGGGAAGGGAGTCAGGAAGAGGGTTCAAGGTGTCAGATAAAAGGGGGCGTCAGCAGGCCAATCAGCCAGGAACCATTAGCAGCCAGAGTACAGGCCTTCCCACGCTCACTAAACCTCAGCAGGGTGGGCAACTTCCTTTCCCTTCCCTGTGGTTCTGGGGCCATTGAGAGCGGGCGGTGCAGGTTCCCTTCCACACTCTTGCCTTGGAGCAAGGTATCTGTTCCCTGTCTTACGGACAGAGCTACTATGTTTAGAGAAGGGAAAACACTTGCCCCAACCATGTCAATGTTGAGAAATGCTTCCATAGGCTCAAATCTCCTGATTCCTAATTCAGGGCTCTCACACCAGGAGGCTTCTCTTATATGGCTACAACAAAATAAGAATAAGAAACTTTGAGGGCTGTTAATTATGATATGTACTCCTACAACAACCCAGAGAGGAAAGTATTTGTATCTTTGTTTGTGAATGAGGAACCTGAGACTCAGGGGTCAGTGACCTGGCCCACAGCCTGCCTTTGTAAATAAAGTTTTATTGGAACACAGCCATGCTCATCGCATTGCATGGTGTGCATGGCTAGTTTTGTGCCATAACAGCAGAGGTGAGCAGTTACAACAGGGAATACAGAATCCAAAATGTCTCAAACATTTACTATCTGGGTCCTCAAAAAAAAAGTGTCAACCCCCGGTCTGAGTGATTTGGAAAAGCTCCCATAGTTCAAAAGGGCAAAACCGTGACTCCAGCCCAAATCTAACTCTGGAGCCTGCACTTTGAATTACCTTGCCTTCCCACACCCCATTATTCAGTTATTCAGGAACCCTCTCTTCATTACTGTTATGGGCTGAATTGCACCCCCCACCCCAAAATTCATGTGTTGAAATCCTAACCCCTACCCCACAGAATGTGACTGTATTTGGAGATGGGCTCTTTGTGGGGATAATTACATTATAACAAGACCATTAGGGTGCACCCTAATTAACATGACTGGTGTCCTTCTCAGAAGAGGAAATTTGGATCCAGACACATACAAAGGGAAGACCATGTGAAGACACAGGGAGAAGAGGGCCATCTACGAGCCAAGGAGAGAGGCCTTAGAAGGAACCAACATCCTGACCTTGGATTCCAGCCTCCAGGACTGTGAGAAGGACAAGTTCCTCTTGAGGAAGCCCACCCATCTATGGCACGGGGTGACAGCAGCCCCAGCAGGTACACACTGTTGGCTACTCAAAGCCAGACGCTGTTCGGGGACTGGCACGTGGTCCTCCATCAACATTAGTTATTGACGTCATTATCTAAGCACTCTGCGTATTTTGAGGCATTTCACCCTCACAGAATGCCTGTTCTTTTATCCCCATAAAGTATTCTTTTATCCCCATGTTACAGGGGAAGCGTGTGAAGCCCGGACAGGGGCTCTCCTTAGCCAAGATCACACAGCTGGCAGGAGAGGAATGGCACAGCCCAGGCTCCAGTAGGGTTGGGTGTACTGGGAAGTAAATGAATGTGCAGGAGACCCCAGTAATAGCCACTGCCTCCTGGGCTGGTTCCGTGAAGCCTTGCCATGCAACCAGTGGATGGACCTCACCGCCACCACCACCCAACTACGCCCTCCCCACGCTGGATCTTGGTGATATGAGACCTATGGGACTCTGAATTTCTTGCTCCTCCCAGAACCTCTAAGAGTCATGATCACCCATTGCCCTGCCTCCTGGCTACTAAGGGAAAAAAATAATAATAATAATCAAAAATTAAACTTAAAAACCTGTTTCCCACTCTGTCTCCTTCTGCAGCCCCGTCAGGCACTAGGGCTGCTAGAAAGTCCAGAGGGGTCCTCTGTGACAATCAACTCATTCAGTGCCAGGCACAAAGTGGACTCTGAATGGCACCACTTCCTACACCCTTGTTCCTCGTTTCCCATGGGGCTCTTTCTGGTAATGCTGAGGAGGCAGGAAGTTCTCGTGCACTCAGAGGACAAGAGTCAGGGTCATGCACCATTTCATCCTTCAACAAATAGTTACTGAGCACCTTCTGTACTGGAGAAGAGGCCGTGAACAACATCAACCAGGCTCCTGCCCTCATGGGGCTTTCAATCTAATGCTAGAGAGAAAGAGATGCAGTCAGTGACTGCAGATGTGACGAGTAGTACCAAACAGGAGGCTTAGAGAGCAAGCGCCTTGATAAGAGAGGGCTTACCCGTGTGTCCATGTGTGTGCATGTGTGTGTGGGTGTGTGTGTGGATGTGTGTGGGTGTGTGTGGGTGGTGGGAAGGGGAGAGGATAGAAAAGACATTTCTCTTTTTTTAAGTTTATTTATTTGTAATCTCTGCACCCAACATGAGGCTTGAACTCGTGACACTGAGATCGAGTCACATGCTCTTCCAAACTAGTCTGCCGGGCGCCCCAGAGGAAAAACATTTCTAAGGAAATGTCATTTAAAGGAGAGTAGGAGTAAGAATGAGCTCACCAAAGGAGAGGGGTATCTGAGATGTGCACTGTGCTTCTATCTCAACAGATATATAGCCCTGTGACCTCAGGTACTTCCTTCCCAGTCTGAGCCTCTGCTTTTCCACTCATACAATATAGGGGTAGCTTGGGTCCTATTAAACTTTCTTCAAGCTCTAAAAGCCTATGGCAGCTTTGGCATGGATTTCAGGCAAGAGAAAAATTGCTCCCACTTCTCTTTCATATCCTGGAGAAGTACATATTACACCATCCAAAGATTAAATTGGGAGCATCTTTGTTCTTGGTGAGACTCTGAGCTCCCCAAGGTCAAGGATGGAGTCCATCTGATATGTGTGCCTCCCATGCTAGGAGACATGGCCTAGGACAGAGCCTCGAATGTGGTGGAGACCAAAAGTCCTCTTGGTCTGTGTCTCTTAGAGATTTTGAGTTCACCTCATAAAGCGAGAGGCATCAGTCAAGACCATTTGGGGATACCTACAGAATGAAATGATGATTGTTCAGACCCCCATGCCCAAGTTGTCAGATACGGTTGTGAGTGCAGCCCCATAGGGCCTGGATTACCAGCCCGGCCCCAGGCCCAGATAAGGAAGGGGAATTAACATTTATGGAGAAGCAGTTATGCACTGGGTGCTACACTAACACACTTATAATTATCCTCTCCCCTTCCATTTACTCTTCACCCCAACCAGCCAAGTAGAGATTATCAACCCTGTATTAGAGATAAAGAAAATGAGGCGCTGAGTAAGAATGAATGCTAATCCCAAAGCTGGGACTAATTCCCAAGTCCGTGCCCTTCATTTATTCATTCATTTCAAACACAGCACCCAGGGCTTACTAAGTGCTGCTACCGCATCCTGCCTCAGGACATCCTAACCCTAGGAGATCCAGGAGTAGAAACCCGAGAAGTGAAGGAGGGGTTAAAGGGCAGGCACATCCCTTCACTACTGCAGGACCCTCAGGCCAAAGGTTGGCCTAAACCAGGGAGAAAATGAATTCTAAATTGGAAATGACATTGAGGTTGAAAAGGACTAACTGGCCAGAAAACACTCAGATCTGCCATAAAGGAACACTGCATCAAACCCATCTAAAGGCAATGAGTAGAGGAATACACAACTGTCTCATGCTTGTAGCCCACTGAGATCTACCTGTTCAAGGCTCTAATTATAAAAGCACAGGCCCATTTCTAATAGGAGAGGCACGGGGTTCTAGGGAAGGACAGAGCAGAGGATCAAAGCCCAGCTATGTGGGCTGAGACAGCCCGAGAAGGCTTGCAGGGGAGCCGTAAGGGAAGCCTTCAGACAGAAACCCGGTGTGCAAACAGAGAGACCTCCAGCACAGCTGCAGCACAAGAGAAGAGGATGTGAGAAGTGGGCGGCAGAAGGAACGGGATCACAGGGCCCGTGCAGGTCAAGGGGAGGATTCTGGACTTTATTCCAAGGAGAAAAGAGAGCCTTTGCTGAGTTTCATCTAGGGGAATAATAACCAGATTTGCATTTATTTAAAAAGAGTCCAGTTGTAGTATGGAGCAGAGATTAGGAAAGTGAAGGCACCAATTCTAGAAGCTTATGAAGAAATCCAAGAGATGATGGTGGATCAGGGACAATGGGGATGGGGGAGGGGAGGTGTACAAAGGATTTCAAAGAGCTCAGCAGTCATCTGTGGTGAAAGGTTCATCATCTATAATTTCTCCAGAAGAAATTCAGGACCTCAGGATGAATCTGTATCACTTTGGATGCAAATATGTGATTGATTAAGTGGACCCTGGGCAAGTGGCCAGGCCTTCCCCCTGAGTTGTGATGCTGGAGGCTTGGAACTGAGAGGGAAGGGAAGTGGCCCATTGATGGGCGAGCAGCATCCAGGAGAGGCAAGAGCAAGGGAAAGATGTACAGAACTGTAAAGAATGCTTAGCGAAATCCCTCATTTCACAGCTAAGGAACAGTCTCCCATATCCAAAAGGCCAGGGTTCTTCATCCCAGCTTTGCCCCGAAGCCACTTGACCACGGTGAGCACAGATCTTTCTATCTGTAAGACGTCTCTCTTATGAGTCTCGGGAATGTTCCGTAAATTACTGGTAAATCACCAAGCACAACCATTTCCTGAGATATAGAGATGCGGACCACCCTGGAAGACACTCAGAAATTAGGAAGAAGAGGAATTGGTGATTGATTGGATGTGGGGGTTAAGACAGAGAACCGATGCCAAGATGGCGCCCAGATTTCTGCACCAGCGCACAAGTGATGTTAGGCATAGGAACCCTTCCCCAGATACCCCAGCCTGTCAGGCCCATGTGTAGGAAGTTGAGAAAGACCCCACTCCTCCCTCTTCCTTCCCTCATTGCCAAGAAATTCTCTAGAAGACGGGATACCCGTAAAAATGGAAATAAGGAAGCGAACATCTGTCAAGCATTTGCTTTCTGCCACCTAAGGACTTTCTGCTCATCCTGTCCTAAGCTTCCCCACAACCTGTGAGGAGCCAAATACTATCTCATTTCACCAGGGAGGAAACTGAGGCCCAGTGTGGACAAACAGCTCACCCCAGGCCTCCTGGTGAGTAAGCACCAGATCTCAGCCACAAACCTCGGCCTGCCTCCTGCCCACCCGAGGAGCCAGGCTGCCAGACGGCCTCGTTGGGGCCCAGCTGCTCCACGGCCCCCACACAGGCGGTCCAAGCCGGTCATGTCAGATGACTGATTTAGTGGGGCGCCTCGTCAGGAACAGCCGGCGCCTGAGTGAATTTGTGACCCTACAACCAGGTGTTCCCGGGGCCTGTTGACAGCACCTGGATTACGTGTGGCAGGAAGAGGAACAGGCCCCGGGCTTTCGACACCGAATTGCGACACCAACCTTCTTTGGTTCTCAGGGACCTCCTACTTTCAAGAGTCTGTGGTTCCCGACAGCTGTGCTCCTCAAAGGGTGGTCCCTAGATCAGCAGGCTCGGCACACTGAGGAGCCCCTTAGAAATGCAGAACCTCAGGCCCCATGGGATGTTCGGAATCAGAATCCACATTTGAACAAGTTGACCAGATGCCCGGCAGGAACGTTGACACAGTGGGAAGAGCCTTGGCCCACAAGTCCGGAGAGGCTCCGTGACCCCAGGCAAGTCCCTTGAGCCTCGATTTCCCCATTTGGACACTGCGGGTCTTTAGACCTGACGGTCTCTGAGGTTCTATCAGCAGCAGGTGGAAGGACCAGAGCAGCCTGAGAAGTCAGACTCAAACTCCATCAATATGTGAACTAAGTAATCCACTCCATTGAGACCCCACCAGGTGCCAGACGTTCTAGGCCCTGCAGATAGCAGCGATCAACATGCCCTGCTCTAGGGAAGCTTATATTAATGAATTCTCCAGTTAATGGAATGGTATTAAAAGCACCCCTCTACTCGCTAAAAGCAAGCAATTTAACCTCACCAATATCGACTTTTCCGGCCTGTAAGGTAGTAAGAGCAGTAACGGGCACTGAGCACTTCCTGTGTCCACTTCCAAACACTTACAAGGATTCCCCAGAAGGCGGTGTAGTGTGAGTTCCAGCCCTGATTGCTGTTGACCTCTATACCTGTGCTCTGCTCGGTGGTGGACTCAGGCGATATGCTCCCAGGCGCCGCTTCAAGGAATGGGGAGCTTAGTGCCTCCAGGGGCTGGGGTTCCCATCCTCCAGACAACCCATTGCTGGCAGCCCTCTTTGGGGACAGCCCGGCGGAAGAAAACTGCCTCAGCCCAGTTCTGGCTCACGACCAATGACTGACCAACACCGGGTACAAAGTCCCGTCCCCTCACCCCAATGTGGACCACCCATGTTCCAGAGTGCCCCGAGGGGTCAGCTGAGGTCTTGGTTAAGACCCTGTCCCAGCTCAGCTGCCCCCTGAGGCCCTCCTGCCCTTCCCCTCCTTCCGCAGCTGCTGGCCCCAAGAGCACCCCACCCTAAACAGTCTGCACACACATCTCCATCTCGGGGCCGGCTTCCTGAGCACCCCACCTGCTAGTCTCCCACCCATAAACCAGGCACCACCTGCGTGGTAGGGCTTTTGTGCACATTAAATGAGTTCACATAGATATAAAATGCTTAGATTGCCGGCAATATGCTCCCTGAGTGTTTGCTACTATTATCCTATCATTGACATTATTTCACGTAAGACCACTGAGGAAGGAACTGTCACTGGCCCCATCCTCAAGGGAGCAGCACATGCCAAGAGCACTGAAACAGGGAAGAGTGTGGAGGAAGGGAGGTCAGGAGCTGGGGGGAGGGTAGAAGAGGCTGGAGGAGCACTGTGTGGGAAAGGGGCCAGACCATGCAGGCTCTTGTAGCATGTGCTAAGGAGTTTGGCCTTTAGCCTAAAAGTCACAGAAGCTACCAAAGGGTCTTTGGCAGGAATGACACGGCTCACCCCTCAAAGCTGCCCAGCCTGGGGTCTGACCTTGGCCTGTGTTCATGTCTACCTTTAGACAACCCCCAAGGCTTCTGTATCTCCTCTCAGAGGCAGCACAGAAACCCCCCTCAGCCCTTCTACTCAGGAAAGACTGCTGTCTGAACACAGACCTCAAGCTCCCCAAACTCTTCTGCAAAACAATCGCTTCTCCCTCCCCCATCCTGCCTTTACAAGACCTATTTTTAAGCCCCTCCACCCTATTCCATCTGGTTCCCTCCCCGGATATCCAGCTTGTCCTTAACCTCCAGAAGTGGACCTGAGCAGACAGGCCTCCCTGCTTCTGGTGAGGACGGGCCAGGGCAAGGCGGATCAGCCAGCCTGCACCCAGCCCCTCCCCCTCTGTGACACCCCAGAGGCTGTGTTCCCTTTCTGTGAACCTGAGTGATGACTGTGGTAGGTGGTTCCGTGCGACAGGACCCTAGTGTGTACATGATGATGGGGGGTCCGTGGAGAACGCTGCCCAGGATGTAAACTCTGTTACAGTGGAGTCTTCCCGAGAAGGTTTCCAGAAAAGCAATGCAATGCAGAGCAGACAGCCTGCACAGAAGAGAGAGTCCTGGACTGTCACTCAGGAAGCCCGGGTCCCAGCTGGAGCCGCGCCGCGCAGTCCTGCAGAAACCACTTTCCCTCTCTGGGCTTCGAGTCCTCGTTGTTACATCATCTCCAGGGTTTCACCTAGCTCCTTCATTCTGGAAAGAACCCCTCTCAAGAATACCCATCCCGTGTCCACAACGAATGTTTGTGGAGCAAAGAAAGGGGATCAGATTGGCCCAGAACAATATTTGGAATAGGTGTGGCATGAGGGCGGAGAAAACAGGGCATTTGAAGTCTTTTTCCCCCGAGCCTGACTCGATAATTAAGATTCAAGTGGGCTCCCTTCGAGGATGCTATAAATATACCTATCCTTTGTTCCAGCAGTTCCATGTCTAAAATTTTTCCTATAGTCAAACCAGACATAATCGCAAGGTTATTCATTACAACAGGGTTTATAGTTACAAAAGATTGGAAACAACCCAAAGGACAATCGGTGGGGAACTGAGTATATAAATGAAATGCTGCAAGGAAATATTGTGACACTATAACAGAAGACAAAGAAGTTTACTGTGAGTTGTTACTGAAAAATCTCCAGATACACTGCCGAATGAAAAACTAAAGTGTGGAACATGGTAAACTGTGCTTTTTAAGTTGAAAAAAAAGGGGGGGGGCACGTGGGAATTGCACTATATGTTTCCATACTCTATACCTATATGAACATATCTCTAGGTGGAAAAACGAGACACAAGTAATAGTGGTAATAGTGGTTGCTTGTTGGGAGTGCTGGTGGGCAATACAAATTAGCAGGTGGGAAAACGGGGTGAGGGGAAATTTTCACCTTATGTCATTCTACACTTTTCTTTCCATTCCCTTAAAAGTCTATTTCTGATAAGGGTGCCTGGGTGGCTCAATCGGTTAAGCAACTGCCTTCAGCTTGGGTCATGATCTCAGGGTCCTGGGATTGAGCCTTGAGTCCAGCTCTCTGCTCAGGGGGGAGCCTGCTTCTCCCTCTTCCTCTGTGTGCTCTCACTCTCTCTCAAATAAATAAGTAAAAAAATCTTTTTAAAAAAGTTTATTTCTGGGGCACCTGGGTGACTCAGTGGGTTAAAGCCTCTGCCTTCGGCTCGGGTCGTGATCCCAGGGTCCTGGGATCAAGCCCCGCATCAGGCTCTCTGCTCAGCAGGGATCCTGCTTCCTCCTCTCTCTGCCTGCCTCTCTGCCTACTTGTGATCTCTGTCTGTCAAATAAATAAATAAAATCTTTAAAAAATAATAATAATGTAGGTGCCCAGATCAATACAGTAAAGACATTATGACATGCGACAGAGCTTAATGTTCGTGTTGCTCCTGGATTTTGCAGCATGTAACAGAATAGCTTAGTAAGACCCAGCCTCCTGCTTTGTGGAGCTTAATTCCATAGTTTTTGATGTGAAAATCTGGTCAAAAAATAAAGGAGGAAGAGGAGGAAAAAGAACAAGCTATCTTCAATGTTTTTATCTCATCCAGCCTCTGATGGGGGCCAATTCCAACCCCTTCTTCCATTTGTGTGGATCAACCCTCATTCCAGGTAAACTCACTTCTTTCATGAGATCACCGACGTATGGATGTGCAGAAAGACTGGCGTCTCTTTTTTACAAATGAAGAAATGAAAGCTTAGCAAGAATAAGAGACTGGCTCATGAACACATAGGCAGTAAATCACTTAAAATGTTTTCAGCTGAAAGTAAACAGATGACTTGATTTAAAACAGCCTAAGCAATGAAGGGCTTATTAACCAGAAAGGAAGGGCTGTTCTATGTTTAATTAGTTCAGGGGCAGGAAGACGTTGTCGAAGCCTCAGGAACTGGCTAGCCTTATGCTTTGCATTCTCAGCAAAGTTGCTGTCTTCTCTCCTCATGGCCACAAGATGGTGGCAACAAGGGTCACTTAAGGACACATTATCCTAAAAAAGAGGACATTTTTCTCTTATCAGCAATGAAATCCTTTCCCAGAAGCCCCAAGTGAGTTGCTCTCAGATCCCATCTCTCAGACTGATTCATAGTCCATGCTCAAACCAATCACTAACAAAAAGTTTGAGATCACCAAGAATGGCTTCACCCACTCATGATTCACCCTCCTGGGGCTGAGGATAAAGTCATCTTCCCTAAGCACGTGATACTCCAATGCTGAATGTCACTGGCAAGGGTAGAATAACTACTATATACCCACCCAATAATGTCTGTGTCCAGGTAGGAAATGATATGTCATCTCAATACAAGTAGGATGGGACCTCATTGAGAACATTAAAAAAAAAAAAAATTATTTAGTAAAGCTTTGCTGAGTAGCTACTACATGCAAGGCAATCTATACAAGGTACCAGGGATTTTGAAATGAAAGACACCATCCTTTAAGGCCCTTCCCATTTTAGTGAGGAATGCAGACAAGCAAAGAAACAGGTCCAACCCAGCACGGCCAGAACCCAAGGAAGGGAGGCTCAGTGGATTGCGGGACATGGAAGAGGATCCTTGTCTAGAAGGTTATGGGCAGAGCTTCAAGAGAAGGGAGCCTTGAGCTGTGAAGCAGAAGAACTGGAGATAACCAGGGAACCGCTGGCGAGGATGGTCCAGCAGAGCGAACGGCCTGTGCGAAGCCTGGCCGTGGGGAAGGGCAGGACACAGGCAAGGGACTACGTGGTGGGCACGGGTGGAGCGGGAAGTGCTTATGGACGCAGGGCTGGGAAGATGGCCAGAAGCACAGTCCTGCTGAGCCTTGTACACCAAACCTTTATCCAAGAAAGTGGGAAAGTCAGACGGTCTCTAGTAGGGGTCTGACCACCAGCTTTATATTTTAGAAGAGGAAATGGGAAGGAAAAGAAAAAAAAATGGAGAAGAGGAGAAGCAACGAGTGAAGAAAGACTGATTAATTACAAAGAGTGGCTGGGAGCCAGACTCCGTCCTAGGAGCAGGGGGTCCGGCGTGAGCAGCACAGAATCCGCCTCGCCCTCGCCATCCTGTCAGGAATAGAGACGTTGTCCACATGCTCTAAACCTGTAACGGATGGGAACCACGGGTGTCAGGACAAGCTCCAAGGAGGAAGTGAGCTTCAGGCTGAGATCCGAAGGATGAGTAGGAGCGAGCTAATGAGGGATAGAGAGGTGTTCCAGGTGTGGGAGCACCATGTGCCAAGTCCCTGCAGTGCAGAACCCATGGGTCGTCAAGAAACAAAGGCCCCCAGAGGAGCTGGAGCTCAGAAAGCAAGAGCACAGTGACGTCGTGGGGAGCTGGGAGACACCTCTGGGCCAACACCCTCGAACATGTTTTATTGAGAGAAAGAAATAGAAGAAACACAAAGAGGACGCAGGGAGAGAGAGATACCTGGAAGGCAAATTTCCTGAGTTCAAGCCATTTGAGATTGTATTGGCAGTTGGAAACCCCAGGATGGAATTTCAGAGCCATCCTACCCAGCCAAGGACAGAGTGACAGCCTGCTGGCAGTCCTGCACCTCCCCGGCCAGCACAGGGCCCTCCCCAAGCCAGGCCTCTGGCCTCTAGGGGGAGACCTTCAGCAGTGAGTGATTTGCCCCAGGGACCAGCAGCAGAGGGCTTGTCCCGCCCCCTGGCAGCTTCCAGATCTACTGCAGGTGGAGGCCATCAAAAAGAGATTAGCACGCTGCCCTGAGACACCTGCAGGGAGGAGCCTTACTGACCCTCTTACTGGGAACTCCTCCAGCTGATGCTAGGGGAAGAAACCTGAGCTCTCTTTTGGCAGGAGCCAGAGGGGCCTTGGAAATACATTTCCCCTTTGGGGGGCAGGGAACTTTGCAAAATCTGTGATGGACTTGGAACTTGCAGATTCTAGAACTTTTTAGCTAAATGTGTCTTCAGAAACTTGAACTTTAGAGAAGAGAAAACCAGAGCCAAAGAGAGCAGGTGACTTGCCCAAGGTCACAAAGCAGGTCATAGAAGAGCCAATACTGGTATAGAAGTCTGAAGACTCCATGTTTAGTGCTCTTGTTGGTAACAACGACAATAACAATAGCTAACAAGTACTGAGCACTTACTATAGACTAGACTCTGTCCTAAGTACTCTGAATGTTTCACCTATTTAATCTGCACCACTACCCCATCAGACTGGTAATGGCCTGACGCCCATTTTCCAGATGAAGAAACTGAGGCATAGAGAGTTTAAGTAACTCTCCCCAGCTTGCACAGCTGGCACAGTTAGAATCTGAACTCTGGCAGCCTGCATGTTTCAAGACCACTCATAACTGCCTCACTTTTGGATGAATGCCCCACTTCTGGGTGCCAGCCCCCTCCTCCAAAAGTCACAATCTAGTCACTAATGTGGGCCTCACTTTTTAAAATGTGGTCTGAGGGCGCCTGGGTGGCTCAGTGGGTTAAGCCTCTGCCTTCAGCTCAGGTCGTGATCTCAGCATCCTGGAATCGAGCCCCACATCGGGCTCTCTGCTCAGCAGGGAGCCTGCTTCCTCCTCTCTCTCTGCCTGCCTCTCTGCCTACTTGTGATTTCTCTGTGTGTCAAATAAATAAATAAAAATTTAAAAAAAATAAAAAAATAAAAAATAAAATAAAATATGGTCTTGGCTTCATCTCTCTTCTCCCACCCACAGCCCTCCCTCAGTCTGAAACAGCCAGTAGTCTACACTGAGTAATAATGCTCACATCCCCAGTCACCTCAAGGCAGAAACAAGGTCACATGCCAATATGTCCGCTGAGCCCCTCTTCCCTTCCACCACTCACCACCTTTCTGTCCTTGCTGTCTAACTTATATGGATCACATCATTGGGCATCCTTACCCTCTGGCCAATGGGGACAATGGGAAGGATGACCAGGAGATTAGAGGAAGAGAAACTAGAGGCTGGCATATTTATTCTCCCCAGTTCCCTCTCTTTCTGGTCACCCCTGACTGAATGCCTCACCTGCAGGTCCAGCTGTTACCGGGGTGGGGGAGCCTTTCACACAGTCTTCCCTTCCTCGGCTCCCTCAGGGCTGGGGATGGCAAAGAAGCCTCTGTTTTCTTTGTTCCAGGGTCCCTCAACATCCCTTGTGACTTCCCTATGCCCTGTCATGGTGCCATGATGGGCTCCTTTATTATCTTCTTGATGGATCCCAACTTGAATGTGTCATCTGTTTCCTGAATGATGCACAGGCTGTTTCTTCATTTTCTGGATGGTGGGGTCTGCCCTAGCCCAGGGGAGCAGAGACCGACACACAGCAGCTATCATCGTGCACACCAGCAACCTCCAGGTTCCACCAGCTACTTTGGGACCATCGTTAGAGATGACTCTAAAGCCCAAAGCCCAGTCTCCAAAGCCACTAGCCTTAATCCCTGACAGTGACATGGCCAGAGGGAGTTCCCAGGTACCCAAGTTGGGTGGGGCACGCGGGTCTCTCATCCTGACAGCAATCCTGCAAGCTATGTGGCATCACCCCATCTGACAGACCAGAAACGAGGGTCTAAAGGAATGGAGATCAAGCTCCGCTTGGTAAGGCTCTTTCCCTGCAACTTGCCCTTGGATCTGTGGGCCGTGGCAGGATTATCCGAAAGGTGGCCCAACCAAAGTCTGGGGGATGGAGGCCTTCTGCGAATGGGTGGACGGCCCCTGCCAGTTTGGGGCTCTGGGCCACATGGCTCTGATGCCAAAGGGGCCCACAGGTGTTAGGGTTTCAGGACCTGGGCATTGGAATTGTGTCCCCAGAGCGGGTGTCAGGAGCACCTGGCAGTTTCATTCACCTGACAGTCTTGTCTCCTCCTTGTCCCTGCTGTGTCCTCCCCCCCCCCATCCCATCCCATCCTCTCCTCCACCTTCAGCCACTCCCCATCCAAGGGGGCTGGATACATGGGACCCAACGGAGAGGACAGCAACTCCCAGCATGTCTCACAGTGAGGCACTTGGCTTCTGCAATCCTACCACTGAAAACCCTACTGGGTTCGAATCCTGGTTTGCTATTGCTTGGCTGTGGAGGTGCGGGGGGAGGGTAGGGGGGGCCCGTGCCTCAGTTTCCTCATCTGTAAGATACAGATATTCAAAACAGCACCTTTCTCTTAGGGCCCCCAGGAGGATTGAATAGTCCAGAACACATGAAGCACTTATAATAATGCCTGGCAGATCGTAAGCTTAGTCAGCATTAGGTCTCCTGCCATCCTCCTAAGCCATGCAGGCGACCCCAGGCTCATGCCAGGCTGCAAGACCCCTTTCACACCCACTAAGGAGAGAGAGCTGAGGCCAGGCAGCCAGACCTGCCCCTGGTCAGAATGCCTCAGGCACTCTGAGGCGAAGCCTGTAGGAGAGAGCTCAGCACGGACCAGCTCCCGCCAACTGAGGACAATGCAGGCCTCCAGGAGGGCAAGCTCTGGGCATCCGTGGGCTGCCCAGGGCATGCCCAGATCTGGTGGCCATGGCAGGGCCTGCTGGGAGGCCCCTCCTTGGCCCCTCCGTGCCCACCACCCAACTGTGGTGATGACCCTTTCCCTGACAATATGCGGCCCTGGAAAGGCAGGCACCAGCCCAGGGCCCGGCCCGCACCCCACCCACGCAAACTCATCACTGGGCTGCAGGGCCGTTTATAGATGGGATGCTACAGCCAAAAACAGAGCGGGATGTCTTTGGTTAGAAAGGAAATTGTGGGTTTTGTTTTTATTGAATTAAGCATGTCCCCTGACCAAGACAAAGAAAAATGCAGAGGGAGAAAACTGCCTGCAGCCAGAGTCAGGGGGACCAGGCTCCAGCCCAGGCCTGGCACTGGCTCACTGTGGGACTTTGGCTGGTCCCCTCTCCTCTCTGGACCCGGGTCCCCTCGACTGTAGACCCCTGGGTGGGAAGCAGACAGAGCGGGAGAGGAAAGGCAAGTGGGTTAAGCTGCCTTGGTGGCCTCCTTCCCATCCAACAGTGCAGAAATTCCCTTTCACCACAAAGACCAGTTACTTTGCAGTTTGGGAAAATGAACTTTCTTCATTCCTAATATGGGTTATCCTGCGCCATGCCTCCTCCTGCTGGCTTTTCACTGATTCCTGGGTCTCTCATTCACCCACAGCCTGTGCCTGTCCTCCCCTCCCCTTTGTGTCCTCTGGGAGCCGGTTCTTGGAACCCACAGAGATTAAGAACAAACGACCGACGTTTGTATTAGCCCTTTGCCATCTAAAACTAACTTCACATGGATAGCTCTGTTTAGGCTGAGATGAACGGAAGCCTATCGTGATGCAGTCCAAACAGAAGGCTTCGCCCCTCTACTGGAGTTGCTGCTTTAATTGTCTTCCTTGTAGGGTCTCCAGACATGTGGGGGAACTGCTTCTATCTTGCTCACCCTTGTACCCCCACTGCTAGAACGTCCTGCCTGTTGTGTGGTAGGCTCTCAGTAAACAAGTGTTGAACAAAGCAGCCAGGCCTGTCGCTGGCTGAATATGGAGCTTGAGGAAGAAGAGGGAGTCCAGGGTGGTTGGAAGATCCTCTCTTAACAAATGACACCACTGTCCACCTGCTCACTTCTGGAAAAGCAGACTCAGAGATAGGGAGGGAGTCCCAGTGGTTAAAGGGCCCATCAGGGACCATTGTGGCTTCTCCAAACTGGTGACATCAAGAGAAGTGCCCACGAAATTCTTTTGTGAGGGCTGCGAGAAACTTTGAGTGGTTTTTACTGAATCTAGTCTTTCTGCAGCCTGTAACACTGAATCAGATAGGTCTACAGTATTTTGTTGCCAGAAAATCATCTGTGACAACTTAGCAAGTCAGGGAAAGATTTGGGTTCAGATCAATCTGGGAAGGAGGGAAGGAAGGAGAGAGAGTGAGGAAAGAAAGAAGGAAGGAAAGAAGGGGAGAGGAAAGAAAGGGAAGAAGGAAGGATAGAAGGAAGGAGAGAGAGAGAGAGAAAAGAAAGAGAGAGAGAGAGAGAAGGAAGGAAGGAAAGAAAGAAACTTCCATAGAAGTTTCAAGAAGGAGAAAAAAAAATGAGCCCCTTGAAGCAAAGGCAGATATCTGACCCAGGTCAGACTCTGTAAACAGAACCACATGAATGTTCAGACATTTTGGTCAATTAGCGTAATGAAACATTTGCCACTCCTTCCAAATGCTTTCTTCTTTTGGGGGGGGGGGTGGGGCTTTAATTAAACGGGCAGAAGAGGTCTGGTACGGAGGACAGCAGATGGGAAGAGATCACCTTAAGGAAGCCATTGGCACAGAAACAGAGAAATCGGGGCTGGCTGGGACGCTCAGCATTCATTAAAATTCCCAAAGTGTGAACTCACGCCTGAGTCAGACTGTCAGCGGGGAGGAAAGTGGGGCCCATGATGAATCCTGCAGCCAGAGGCCTCGCCATTGATTCCAATTCCAGTACCAGGGCTGAGGCAGGGAAGGTAGAAAACCAAAGCTTGGATATGGAGCCTTAGGAGAGCAGGGTCCCAGTACAGAATGAGGCTTGCCTTGGTGGATGGGGTCAGCCTAGCTCAGGCGGGCTCAGGAGGCGTGTTTGGGCCTTGGCCAATAGTCAGTCCATGGACAATAACGAAGAAACCACCCAGGCCTCACATGGTTGTGTCCTAAGCAGGCAGGAAGCCTTCGGAGCCCAGGGCACCTGGCAGGATCTTCCCTGGCCCTCCTTCGTCCATCAGTCCCCTACATGTCCATCTCGGCATGCTCCTCTCCTCGGTGACTCCTCCCCGGCTCCAACCTTGCTCACGAGTCCCAGACTCAAACCGCACACTGCCCGCTTGAATACTCTAACTGGGTGTCTCAGAAGCCTTTCGAACTCAAGATTCCCCAACCAGACTGATTCTCCTGCCTACTGGCTACCCTGCTCTTCCCCAGAGTCCCCTTGGCGAGCAACGGGCACAACCATCTACCCAGACACCAGAGCCGAAAACCTGGGTGTTGCCCTCAGCTCCCCACATCCCATGAGTCACCAAATCCAGCTGTCTCATAAGTGGATCCCAAACCCATCATCCCTCACCAGCCTCTCCCCAGGGTACCCCCAGACGCATGGTGGTGCTTCCCGGAGAACCGGCCTAGGTCCAGCCAATCTATAGTAGTTCAGAGATGGGATGGCTTCACCTGTTGAATGGCAGACGCCCTTCCCCAGCCGTGCTTCCTAAAGCCACGCCAACCATGCCGGCTCTCATGGGACTCAAGATCTTGACTCATGGCCCCATAGGGCTCCTTGTTTCTCTTCAGCTTCTGTTCCTGTTTCTCTAGGACGGCTGATGGGGCCTTGGCCGGGAACCTCCGCCTTCTACTTACTCTGCCCCAGGTCCCTTAAGCACCTGCTTACTTCTTACTCCTCATTCTCAGCCTCCCCCTGCCCCCGTCCCATTCTGAGTTGCTCTGCAGAGTCTCTCCCCAATGAGCCTCCAAGCCTTGAGTTAGGAGCCCTCTCTGAGCTCCCACAGCCCTCTGTATGTGCCTGTCACCACATTCGTCCCCCTAGTCTTTTGTATAACTGGCTCCTTGGGAAGGGCCATTTAAAAGGCATTTTCTGTTCTATCTAGAAAGGGAACCAGCAAGTCACTTGAGAGAGAACCTCCTGAGTGCCTAAACCAATAGGTTAACACACTAACGTTTATTTCTCTCTTACGCCATTGCCCAGTGCAGGAGGGGTGGGGGAGGACCTGCTCTATGTGTCGTTTAGGAACCCGGACCCCTTCCACACAGGTGCCCGGAGACCTCTCCATACAGCAGGTGGGCAAAGGGAGAGAATAAGGATCGCATTTCCCCGGCCAGAGCCCAGTCATCGGCCACACCTAGCTTCAAGGGAGTCTGGGCGTGGAGTTGAGCTCCACGCTCAGAAAGAAGAAAAGAACATGAACGTTGGTGAACATTAGCATTTCCTGCCGTACCTGGCAATGTTTACCCAGCAAGATTTTGTTCATTTGATTGGTTTAACCTTGGGAAGGAGAATCCTGATCAGTAGCAGCAAGGAAAGTAAACGGGAGGGCCCCTTCAGACTCCCTTCGTTGCTGCCACGGCTACGCCCGCTGCCCCCCTCCAAGCTGCTAGCAGCCCCCCACCACCCCAACACCAGCATCTCCTATGCGATATGGGACCTCCTGCCTTAGAGAGCACGGTTTGACTCCTGGTTCCTTGTGATGACCTGAGACATGGCAGAACCAGGCCTCCTCACATACCCACTGCTAAGTATTCAGGGAGTCCCACTGGGTTCCTGGAGGAGAGCATATAAGCTCTTTGAAAGAAGAGCAGGAGGGAGTTAGAAAATTACATTCCAGGACACCACTGGGGAGAGCCATGTCAGCAGCCCTAGCTGTAAGGTCAGACCCTTTACTTAGATCCGTTGCTCTTTTTTCCTTAACTCTGAGCTACTCAGAGGCAGAATGTCTCTGCAGGGCCAGGGGCCGTATCTGGCATGGAAGGGCCATGAATCTAGCTCTTCCCCGAACCACACCCTTCCAGAACCTGCTCTGGGAAAACTGGGTCCGGTTAGCTAGGATGACCAGACCCCAAGGACAAGCCAACGGAACACTTATTCCATACCTGGCTCTGTTTTCCAGATGAGTCACCAGAGGACACAACTCTGGACATGTTCCTAAATCCAGTCCCCTTGGTTATTGCCCGCTAAGGGTGTGTAAAAACCAGAGTTATTGGCCAAAATACAAATTGGAACATGGGTGGGAATGACCTAATCCTGCATGAAGAGAAGACACTTAGTAAACCCCAGATCGGGTAGGTTTCGTTCATTAAGTCATTTAATCTCATAAGGATAGTATAAAGGCAATATTTTGATGCCCATCTTGCAAACAAAATCACAGAAGTTCAGCAAATGCAAGTAATTTTCCCAAGGTCATCCAGACAGAGAATGGTTGCATTGAGATTTGAACTCAGATCCTTCTTCGAACCTGCTGTCTTCTCTCATACCACGACGCTGGCCTCCTCCCACCACCAGAAGGAGTGAGGAGGGAGCCCCAGCCGAGGGGTCAGCACTACTGAGAAAGGCAAAGGGCTTGGACACGGCTGAAGGGAAAAACAATGTGTGACAACAGGAGAGGAAGGCACGAGGAGAGAGCCTTAGCAAAGGTTCCAGGGTTCAGCACTCCCCCACGTCTCATTTTATCTAATCCTCACAACAGCCCATCTAAGAGGTGTAATTACCTCCATTTCACAGAGCAGGAAACTGGGCACAGAGAAGCGAAGTAGTTGAGCCAAATTTGCAAAGTATGAGAGCCGAGATTGAAACTCAGTCTACCTGGCAGGAGACCAGCTGAAGAGCCCACTGCCCAGGCCACGCCCCCTGCCACTCTTGAGATCATATAAAACCCAAGACCCTGGCTGCTGACCCAGAAGGATCCATGAGGACAAAACGTCGAGTGCATCTGGCGAGAGCCCGGCCCTCATCAGCATCTCTGGAACCCAAGATGCTGTAACCCTGGAGCAACGGTATTTGGGGAGGGGGGCTTTGGGGAAAAGGCCAGACACATCCTGGCCCCTCTTCTTGCCCCAGGCCCAGCCTCTGGGGGGGGGGCATACAGAAACACTTGGCCTTCCCCTCGCTGCCTCCCTTTCTGCCGCCTCAGCCCCGAGCCCACGGTGTACTGTACTTTAAGAGGATAAAGCTATAAAGACAAACAAGGAATAAAATTCAACAATACATAAACCCCCAGTGACAAGCATTGCTATCGTCAAAGAGACCACCTGTCATCTAGACCAGCTAAACTCTTGTCTTTTTTGCTAGTCCTGGTTTAAACAGCACCTTCTTGAAGAAACCGCTCGCTGGAAGGAACCCCTCTCTCCCTGCCTGTGCTCTGTTGCCTGGTTACTTTAGATTTATTGTCCTCATCTCCGAGACCGATCATACCTCTTCACTAAATTACAACCCTACTGAAAGCAAGGACCATGCCTTCTTTGCAGTAATAAAAGTAAACTAATAAAATTTCTAAAAAATCTTTTAAAAAGGCGGGGCATGCCTGGGTGGCTCAATGGGTTAAGCCTCTGCCTTTGGCTCAGGTCATGATCCCAGGGTCCTGGGATCGAGCTCCACATCAGGCTCCTTGCTCAGCGTGGAGTCTGCTTCTCCCTCTCCCTCTGTGCTCGCTCGCGCTCTCTCTCTCTCTCTCTCTCTCTCTCTCAAGTAAATAAATAAATGAAATCTTAAAAAAAAAGGAAACTAATAGCCATCATTGGTTGGGTGTTCATTATGCCCTATATGCTTTACATTTATTATCTCCTAGAATACTCATGATGCTCTACATTTGTTTCACCCGTTTGGAAACTCGTGTTCGGAAAGATCACCCACGGGGCCAGGATCCAGACCCTGATCCAAGACTGGACTCTTTCCAATGCATGACAATGCACCAAACATTTATTGAAACATTTGTTTAGTACTTGTGAATTCATGGGTTCCAACACCACCACCTGTGTGTCAAATGCAAGTGAAGATGAGAGCTGAGTATCAATTTTCTATTGCTGGGTAATAAACTGCCTCACCCCTTCGTGGCATGAAACAGCAATCATTTTACCTGCTCCCGATCCTGAGGATCAGAAACTCTGGCAGGGCTCCCTGGGGACCTCTCCTTTCTGCTCCACATAGTATCTTTCTTTTTTTTTTTTCCTTCCTCATGGCCTCTCTATATGGATATTCTGGGCTTCTTTACACAACAAGTATGTTTCCCTCCAAGTGAAAGCAAAAGCTTTCTTAAAAGGCTTCTTAAATTTCAGAATGTCAGTTCTGCTGCATTTTACAGCAAATGCCAAACTTGCCAAAGCAAGTCACGGTCCAATCTAGATTCTATCCTAGAGGGTAGAAAAATGGATCCCAGTCCCTGTTGGCAGGAGCAGTTAGGTCACATCGCAAAGGGATGTGGACCTAGGAGACATCATCCAATGGGGACCTTTTTTTTTTTCTTAGCAATCTACCAGATACAAATGATGGATTCTGATCAGAGCACAGAGCTCTGGAATTGTCTGCTCTCCTAAAGAAATGGAGAAAATGCCAATCTGATCTGGAAATCAGAGCACATCAGGAAATCAGGGCTGCATCAGACCCAGAACTTCTCACGGATTTTCTCATTCCCAGCTTGGGTTTGCCATGATAATCATCACATGAACTTCACAAAGTTATCCACAAACATTACCACTTGTACAGAAAAGAATGGGCTCTAACTTAAGTCTTCTTGCCAGCCAGGACTTTGTGGCGGTAGGGACAACACGATGAGGGGACAGCAGCTGCCCCTGCAGGACCCCAGAAACCATCACCGGCACCTCCAGGGCCCCACAGGCCACAAGGCACAAAGCAGGCGCCACTGGCTCTGGAAGAAATTCAACTTGCCCCCTGAGCTGCTCTCTCCAGATTCAGAGGACTTAAAGTGGACCTTTCACTATCTGGAAATTTTACCGTGTGGAAAATTCCTTGACAGGGCAGGAACTGGAAGAGAGAGGGGCTATCAGGGGAGATGATTCAAATCCACCAGTTAGGGCCAGGAGAGCCACAGCCCGTCCTTACTCAGCCTGCTGATCAAGAGCAGACGTTTACCCTCAATCCTCTCTTGAATGTGTGTGACAACCTTTTCGAGTCAGTCGCACAGTGAATTGTATGAGCTGCCAACAGACACGGGTAGTAGGCCGCATCTGGGGCGGAGGTCAGGAGAGAATAAAGGGGCTCTTCTTAAGGATGTGAGCCAAGCGCAAGTAGACTGACCAGGAGTCGTGCCGTGCCCTGGGGTTCAGAGCAGCCTGGCTCCCTGGAACTTAGCCACAGTCTCCTGGCTGGGAGACAACCCTGTCATGTCCCCTCCACCCACCCCCATCTCCAGCTAGTGTCACCCATTGACTGAATCCAACAAGAAGCCAGAAGGCATGGAACCCAAAGATGCCATCTTTGAGGTCCACTTCCCAGAGCCCAGAGTGAAGGAGAGAAGAGAACGGGGCTGGGAGGACAAATGGCAGAAGACACAGCATACGGCCCCTCTGCTCAACAGCCCACCCTAGGCTGTTCCTAAAGATCACTCCCTGTTCTGCCTAACTTGACAGTCTTTAAAATCCAGTTTCACCGGATCCCACATTTGCAGGGAAGAAGAAGGCTAGTACCCAGAGATGGTCCAGAAGACCCCCTCTACAGCCCAGTGCTCTGATCTATAAATTTATAAGAACACGGGTTTCCTGGCGTTGCTGTGTGCATGGAGCTGCATTCATGAGCTGGAGTTGCTCCAGCTCATGAATGCATTTGGTCCTTATAAAGTACAAAGCTGTTTACAGATATGCTCTACCCTATGGGACGAGGGAGGAGGGCCATGGATAAAAAGCCACAACCCCAGGGAAAGACCGTCTCGGCCCGTTCCACTGGACCCGTCACAGCACGCACGTCCCTCCTCAACTAAAGGTCAAGGCAAGTTCCTAGGTCCCCCATGGCCACTTCTGGTCTGACGTGTGCCGCCAGCAAGGAGTCCGGCTGGGCCCACGGCGTCAGGGATGACAGTCTGGGAGGACGTGGGGAAGTCAGTCCCTCGGCAGCGTGACCGATGAGCTGGAGATACGTGAACGTCATTTGAGTTTTTGTTTGAGGAACATGCTTCTCTCCAGAAAGGCCCATAGGAGCGTTTAAATCCACAAGGTTTATTTAGGGGCATAGGAAGTCAGTCGAGGGTACCGGAGAGCGCCGTTCCCCAGGGAGTAGCCTCACAGAGGCTGCCGGCCAGGGGAATGGAGGGCTCGCCGAGCCAAATGCTGTCCCTCTGCCTCCTCAAAGGGCCCTTGCCAGACTCTCGGCAAAAATGGCTCCAGAATTTATGAGGCCAAAAGAGGCTCTTAAATAATTTTTATTTTATTTTTAAAAGAAGTTGGAAGAGGGTAGCGGGAACAATGATATCCTCTTCGGATGGGGTGAGGCAGCATGAGAGCCCATGGAAGCAGGCACGGAGGCCGTTCCCGTGTGCAGGCCCATTCTACTCAGAAAGGAGAGGCAGACTTCTGCTCTTCTTTTCCTGTGGCCCCGAAGACGATGTCCAGGGCTTTTTCAGCAGGCATCTCAGGACCTCCCCAACTGGTCCCAGCCAATTTCCACACATGCATTTCCCCACTCTAGGCCTCGCTCACAGGCTCACAATCCTGGCCTCATGGGGTGGTCAGATGCACAGGCCTCATTCAGAGCCTTCTCACCCAGGCTCTAGCCCTCCCTGAGCCATGTGCCTTTGGCCAAGGTGTTCAGCCTCCCCGACTCAGGTTTCGCCACCCAGATAAATAGTGTTTGCCACAAATTCAATGAGGTTATGCACGTAAAGCCCTTAACATATTGCCTGACCACCACCCCGGAAACAAACAAACAAAACTCAGTAAATAGCTGTTGATAGCAAACCAATCTCCTGGCTGTGCCATGTCCTTTGCTTCCAGAATCCTGCCTGCCCAGGCCTCCATCGATACAAGCCCACCCCAAGTTCAACATCTCCAGCTGCTCTAAACACACAGGCCTCTCCCCTGGCCTTGACCTCCACTCCTCCATGAGGACTCCAGGGAATTAGTCAGCCTGAAAATGTCACCACCGTGACACAAGAAATACTGCTAGGTTCAGCACCTAAAAAGCCAAGTTCAAATCCCAGCCTCTCCAATGATTTGCCACCTGACCTTCCCCAGTCACTCAGCCTCTCTGGACCCCATCCTTCTTCTCTAAAATAGGGAGACCGACCCCTTCCACTTGCCGTGGAAAGCCAGCACGATGATATATGTGGATGGACTACGTAATTCTGAATTGCCACAGAGTGTTAAAAAAAAAATTAACTTGTAGGGCAATACTAATATTAACCACAAAAACTTATTTTTTGTGACCTAGTTCTGCATTTATGGTCTATAATGTTTCTGCTGGAAACCCCGGTGTGCCGATTCAAATATCCAAGCCACGCCAGTTCACCGACACTGTCAAGCAGGATTTCCATGGACTCCCTGTTCTTCCCCAGGCCCCTCTCTGAAAAGTAAAGAAATAGTTTATGTTCAATGTATGTTGTTGTTCAGACAATGAAGGTTCTACTTCTCCTCTGAAGATGCTTCACGGTTTACCAGCCGCTCATACATCCCAGCACCTAAGGACATTATGGTGGACCTGAAGAGCCAGCCAGAGCTCCCCACATCAGCTGGGGCCACTGTTCTCCTTCTAAACCCCAAGAGCCCAGGGCTTATGATTACGTGAAAACCAGGGGGCAACCCTCCTCACCTACGAAGGGCCAAATGCCCATATGCCCGTGGGAAATGGGATTCTTTAGAATGCCCAGTCACGTGTAAAACAATTAAGCCAGGGTTCTGTAACCCTATAAAGAAAAGGATTGCTTCTTTGGTTTTATTTCTTACAAAGAGCAAATCTAGCCTCTGTCCTTTCTCTTGAGCTTACAGCCCTGAAAAACACACTGAGAGCCCCACTTACCAACTCCAGTTGTCTGTCAAGTTCTCTACGTATTCTAAGCTGTGTTTCTTTCATTTTAACCTTCTTGGCTGACATTTCTTAGGCAATGACTAATGCACAAACTTTGGTAATGCACAAACTTTGCAGTTTCTTCAAGATAGGGGAAGATGTTGAGAGGAAGCAGATTTATCTGTAAGCACAAAAAGATGAGTCAACTTGTTGAATTCTACACAGCATCACGGCTGGGGTTAGAGCCTATGGCCTCTAAAAGTCTAGGCTACCTAAACAATGGAAATCCTGCTGTGGGAAGAAAATAGTTAAGTCTTATCATCAAGGCTTGGCAACTGGACTGTCAATGAGAAAAATCACTAGACCCAGTTCCTCTCCTTGCTCATTGGGTAACCTTGAGTAAGTCAGTTCCCATCTCTGAGGTTTGTTTGTTTGTTGTTTAAATGAGAGGTTGGATTAGATGAAGAATAGCAAGTGCTCCACATGCTCACTAACCAAAGCCCATGCAGACATTACTAATCGATCACAGCACCCTTCCTCAGTAGGTAGAACACAATCCAGGGCTCAGGCCGTGGTCACCAGGAGGCCAAAGCCAGCATGTAAGAAAGTAAAACCTGCTTGCCATCCCTAAGCTAGATAATTTCTAAGGATTTTTACCAATCTTGACATTGTGTGATCTATAAGGGGGAAAAAAAAAAGACACCAAAGTGGAAATCAGGAAATGTGGGACCAAGGCACCACGTTGCCGTGGGCTTTCAGTGCCGCTGAGGAAGTCACACAAAATCTGGCTCTGTTTCCTCATCTTCACTTTGAGAGTAAGAATTTTATACTTATCTTCAAGGTCTTTGTGAAGGTGAAAATGGAGATGACAAACGTGTAAAAGAGTTTCCTGGACTGAAGTCCTCAGTAAAAGTAGCACACTGACATTTCTTAAGCACCGTGCTAGGTCCTCAGGTTTATTTCCTGCCTCATTTTCCCATTCTCACCACTGTGAAGCTGGGTTTCTGGCATGTGAAACTGAAGGAAATCTGCAAAGTCCTCCAGAACAGGCCTGCTTCTTCCATGCCTTTGTCCCAGCCCAGAGCCTAGGGCATTCAGTAAATATTTATTGATTCTTATATGATTCTCTGCAAGAAATTGTTGGCTGCTGAGAGAGTAATTAAAGACATACTTGGGAAGGTGAAGTGTAACTGTGGGACTGACATGACAGTGGTTTCAAATCCTGAGGACAGTTCAGGGCGTGATCCGTGGACTCTCACCTCATGGTCCCAAGGTGACTGCTGCAGCTCTAGACATTACACTCTCACAGTGTGTTTCCAAAGTAAACAATTGAGGGGGTGGCTGAGCCAGTAAGACACAGTTCTTGTTGAATACTTATCTCCTTTTATCAGAAAGAGAGAATCTTTTCCTTATAACTCATTGGGTCTCATGATCATCCCTGCGTACAAAGGAGGTTGGGAGTATTAGTACTTGGGAAGAAGGCAAAGAATAAGGGTTGTTAGAAATGGCCATTAGGTAGACAAGCAATGGTGTCTCCCATTGGGAGCATTTCAGGTATTCTTCACGTGTTAGTTTCAAATTGCTACTGTAACAAATTGCTACAAACTTCGTGGTTAACACCAGGAATTTATTATCTCACAGATCTGGAGGTCCGAAGTCCAAAATGGGTTTTAGGAGACCAAAGTCAAGGTGTCAGCAGGGCTGAATTCCTTCTGGGAGCTCTAGAGGAAAACCCATTTCCAGCCTCTACAGGCTGCCCTTGACCCGTGACTTGTGGTCCCTCCTCCATCTCCAGAGTCAGCAGCCCAGCATTTTCAAGTCTCCCCCTGCCTCTGGCCTTTGCTTCCAACCTCACCTCTCCCTTTCTGATCTAAACTTCTGCTCCCTCCTCTGGCTTTTAAGGTCGCATGTGAGTACATGGGGTCCACCAGGATAACCTCCCCATTTCAAGATTGTTAACTTAATCACATTTGCAAATCTCCCTTTGCAATGCAGGGTAACAGCCTCGGGTTCTGGGGATTGGGACTTAGGACATGACGAGTTCGGGGTGGGGAGAGGCATTATCTGGTTTGTCATACCTCACTTGATTCCTTGGAAACCGCTTCTTCCTGAACACGGACTAACTGCTCCTGAAGGAAGGCTGAAAACAAGATGAACTGCAGGCTTCAGAAACTTTATACATCTGCCCACTTAAACAACAGTGGTCAACCTTCAAGAGAATGACAGAGAGGCTGGTTCAGGCCATTGTCCATCTTGGCAAGCTTTCCACCCAGCCTGGGGGGAAGAGATACACGAAACAAATTTGGAAACCAAAGAAATGCCCTTCCTGGGTGGAAGAAAATATTATTTTTTAGACTATCCAACAGCACCCCCAAGTGCCGAGAGGCAGGAAGAAACAAGAAGGGCTTCCTTAGACAAATTCTTTGACAAAGAATTTTATTTAGCCTGACCATTCTCAGCTTGGTTGTTCCTCAAAGCTGCCAGGCACAGATGCCCAGCCCCAGCCTCAGAGATCAGAAGCAAGTGACACGAGGTTGGGCTCAGATGGGAGAAAAGCTGTAAACATTTCCAAGTGATTGTGTGTTCAGCTAGAACCACTGAGTTCAGTGTAGCTGTGAATACCATCTGAAAGCTGGCAAGGCCCTGGAGGGTCAAAAATCAGTACAATAAAGGTCTTCCTCTCAAAGAGCTTCCAGTCTAGATAGACTATGAGACCTGGGAGAGACCCGCCACATCTAATAACTGTGTGCTGTAAGGTGAGTTACCTAACCTCTCTGTGCCAGACTCCACAGCTGTATTCCTAGTTCCTGCCTTATAGGGTATGAAGAGCGTTACGTGATATAATCCACAGAAAACATTTAGTATGGTGTCTGGAACAAAATCAGCATACAGCAAGTGCTGGGGGTTCCTGGCACATTCCAGGGATAGAAAATACATGACCCACATGCCACAGTGCCCTGCCACCTGTGGCAGACATCACTGACGGATCTGAATCCAGACAAGCTTCCGTATTCTTCTCAATCAGGTTTCCACGGGGGGAAGCACAGGGATCCAATCTGACAGACAAACTTCCTCTGCCGTTTTCATTGAAGGGAACTGAAACCCAGGAAGGCCAAACTCGCTGGATGAGCCTATGCAGAACTGGGAGGAAGGGCCACATCTTCCGGGCCAGGTGCTCTGTGCATGCAGCTTTTTGGCACGTACCAGTCTGCTGGCTCTATCTCTGACGCAATGTGCTAGGCTACCGGCTCCTTCTGGTCGAGGTTCCTAGCTATTCCTGTCTTCTCCACCACGGTCTCCTGAGTATTCTGCGGTGACAGCATGACCTCAGAGTTTCTCTGAGGGCCAGACAACCCAGGGGACATTGTAGGAACGCACACGCAGGGATTAAAACTACTCCCGCCCCCGCCCCAGAGCCCTGACACCTGCCTTTTGCTAATTGCTTGATTGTATCTGCTGCATCTCAGGTAGCTTCATGTTGATCCTGCCAGGCAGGGAATTTTTTATCCCCATTATATAGATGAGGAAACTGAGGCTTCAAGAATTTTAGTATCTAGCTGGAAATAAAATTAGTTAGAGGCAAGAGTATCCAAACCCAGGGCTGATAACAATGAGCTTGATCATAACTTTGGCTTTGCATATCCATAACTTCATGAACAGAACCATAAAACTTTGCCATGATCCCAAAGCTTCAAGACTGCTCTCTGTCATGACAGGTACTACATTACATTGAACCTGTTCCTGTCCAGGTAAGGGTCTCCCCCGTAAGACTGACGTCCTTCTGCCACTATTCCCAGCACACACATATGCGTGCGTATACATCTTTCTACCAGTATCCTACTCATCCTTCAATTTTATGCTTATAAGTCACTCCTCCTCCTAGATTGGCAGGTGTCCCTGCTATATCCACCAGTAACAACCCGTATTTCCCTGATCTCAGCACTTGTCAACCTATGTGGAACATGTTCTCTGACTCCAGGACTATTAATCTAGTGGTCCCCATAATATGTGAAAATTAAGAAACACTAACAAATACTGCATCTCACTCACATGTGGAATCTAAAATAGTCAGACTCATAGCAGCCAAGAGTAGGATGGTGGTTACCAGGGGCTGAGGGCTGGGAAAAACAGGGAGATGCAGACCAGAGAGTACAAACTTTTAGTTAAAAGATAAATAAATTCTGGAGACCTCGTGCACAGTGACCACAGCTAACAAGTCTGAATTCGGTACTTGGAATCTTCCAAGAGAGTAGATCCCAAGTGTTCTTAACACACACACACACACACACACACACACACACACAATGGGAACTATGAGAGGTTATGGATGTGTTTATTAGCTTAATGGCAGTAATCATTTTGCCATATATACATGTACCAAAACATCATGTTGCATACCTTAAATATATGCAATTTTTACTTGTCGATCATCCTTCAATAAGTCTAGTCAGAAGGAAGAAATATTAAATTATACTTAGTAATAGCAGCTACCATACTGAGTTTCGGTCCAGACACTCACTATACTAAACACAACATATGTATACACACACGCACACACACACACACACACACTTATACATGATCTCACCTAATGATGACTCCAGGCCCCTTAGGTGATTATTATCACTTTTCTTATTCTGTGGTTGGTAGAGCTGGGAGCTGGCAGAGAATGGGCCTCAGAAAGGTTTGAACTCCCCAAAGCCATGCAGATATGTGGCAAAACCAGAACTTGAACCGCTCTGTAGCAGCAGGGCCCAAGCTGTGGGTCACCGCGCTCTCCCAACCCCTTCCTCCTCATCCTTTTGAGATTTCAGCTTCTAGAAAAATTACTAGCTTGTGAACCGTTCATTGAATTCTGTCACCAGAAGTTGCCGATTAAAGAGCAAAGTGTTCCCCAAAAACATCACATGTTGGAGATGGTGGGAGAGAAAGGAGCTTGAGGGATTCTTCCCAGGTCCCAACGCTGAGAAGGGACGGCTGAAGCAAATTTTTATACATTCAACCGCCATCAGAAACTGAGAAAAGAGATGGTTTTGTTCCTTGCTGCTTCCCCAGAACGTGGAACAGGGCCTGGCACAGAGTAGGTGTTCAAAAAAACACACCTGAATGAGTGAGCAGGACTCCCCTTAACCCACATCGTGACAGCACACAGGGAGCAAGGGTCACCCCAAATCACTGCTGAAAGTTCTCCAAATACAGCACAACAATCTGTTGAACGTGAACTTAAAAAGGCCTTTTTAGGAACCCATGTATCCTTTTTTTTCTTAGCTCTTCCCTAGAGAAATGAATAAAAGTTGTTTAATACAAAATACACTAATCATTAATGCACAGTACATTCCCTCTTACATCACCCCCTAACCACGATGATATAAAATATTCTAGTAATGAACGCACAATATATATTGCATGCATCGTTTGATGAAAAACAGCTCCAGATTGCTGCCAGCTCTCTTGTGAAGGGGCGTCTGTGGGGTGGAAGGGGACAGAGGGACAGACTGGGCGGCAGAAAACAGGCCAGGAGTGTGTGCAGAGGTACGAACTGAAAAGCTCGGGAGATGGGGCGAGAGGAGGCTGAAGCCAGAGGAGGGGATTTCCAGATGGTGGCAAGTTAGATGAGGTCTGGGACCCGGGCTCGGGGCTCGGGGGAGGAGGGAGGGTTGGGCCTTCTCAGCAGCTTGGCTGGACACAGCGAAGTGCTCCCTTGTCCCTCAGCCTCCATCACTCTGCTCTGCTGGCTCTGCCTCCCAAGTCCTTTTCACTTTTTCTTAAACGCTCAGCCTTTGTGCAAAGCAGTTAATCCCCCCCAACCCTCCTCAGGCAGAGCTAATTCTAAACAAACTAACAAACCCTTAAAATAAGAACACACAAACTAGGAGGAGCTCTTTCTTTACTAAAAGCTGTAAAGAGAGAAGGAGATGGCTGTCTTCTGGGAATGGTTAAGGGCGGCCTTTTCCTACTCTTGACTGGACTGACTCTTGAAGCTCTATTCCGTCCCGACAGTAGGTGGCGAGAACGTGCCACAGGGGCCGGGAAGGGACACTTCAGCCACCAACACAGCTGTGCCCATGTCCACAAGAGGGCAGCAGTGAGTGTGGTCTGAACCAAAGGTCTCACCCTGCCATCAGCTGGAGACCAGCACTAGGGAAAGCAGCATAAAAGTTCCAGCTTTGGAGAGCCAAGGGTCAACACATACACACACACACAAATTGCAGATCCAGACTTCTTTCTTATGCCAGTGGGTCCCGCATAGAGTTCCTGGTAATAAAACCCTCGGTTCCCCTGCAGAAACAGTGATCAGAATCTCTGGATGAGACTTAGGCATCAGTGATTTTTCCAGCACCCCAGGGTGAGAAGTCCCGCTCACTGCTGCCTCTCACCACACAGGATACAAAAGACAAAAACATTTGAGTCTCCTAGACTTTCCCAGGCTTTGTGACACTAAACAGAAAAAGTCAAGAAAATAGGAAATATAATGAGAAGTGTATATGAAACAGTGTGTAAGTCGGGGTCCCAGCAGAAACCAGCTCACTCAAACTGGGTAACTTGGAGAGAGTTAATAAAGGAATTACAGAAGTATAATCAGGACGTTGAGAAGCCACAAGGAACAGCAGAGCAGCCTATGGGACATTTACCATGGGCCAAAGCCAGAGAAGGGAGTGGTTAATGTGCCCCCACAAAGTAGCAGTACAAGGAGACAGCCCAGGGAAAAAATGCCCCAGACCCACTTCCCTCTGCCCTCTGAGCTCCCACCAGCTCCCATTGGGCTGGCCTCAACCAGCCGCCAAAGGCAGGGAAGCCATTGAGAGAGTCCCTCAAGGTCAGTTGCCAGGGACAAGGAGCAGGGTGGCAAGGGACAGAGGATCAGCAAGTATACGCAATCACACACCATTCCAACATGTGTCCGCCCGACAGAAACTGAGTATGCAGTGCTGTATGGAGAACCCTATCAGATGAAGAACAACCTCACCTTAAACCCTTATGGAGAAGGAATGGAGATTCTCCGCTAAGTTGAATACAATCTAGGCAGTCACCTCTGGGAAAACAGTATAGAGTTTAAGTTGGACAGAAGAAGAATTTCTAAACACCCTTGTCTTTTTTCTTTTAACATAGTAATGAGCAACTTTTCTCAGAATTGGACAACAGGAAAAGGTTGTCATTAAGTACAGTACACTAGGGTTGCAAACTTCCTGGTTAGAACTATAGAATCTCCTTTCTGAGGCTTAGAAAAGGTAAGTTCCTTGTATTTATTATACAATACCTGTCTTTTCAAAGAAGTCCCACATGTTATCTCATGGAACAATGAGACAGCTCAAATACAGAGAAGTGGAAGCCTTCTCGAAAAGTCAGCAAAAGAGCAGGGGAAGAGGGACAAGGCCAGGCCCTCTGATGCCAGCCCCCACCCCCGACCCCAGACCTCCTGCCCCCCCCACCCCCTGTACCGGGGTATTTACCTGCCCCTAGAGGTGGAGTCAGGGGGTTATAAGTAAGAACTCAGCAAACAGTGGCTCAGTCAGTTAAGCGTCCAGCTCTTGATTTCGGCTCAGGTCATGATCTCAGGGTCTTGAGATCAAGCCTCACACCAGGCTCTGTACTGAGTGTGAAGCCTCTTTAAGATTCTCCCTTTCGGGGTGCCTGGGTGGCTCAGCGGGTTAAAGCCTCTGCCTTCGGCTCAGGGTCCTGGGATCAAGCCCCGCATCAGGCTCTCTGCTCAGCAGGGAGCCTGCTTCACCACCACCCCCACCCCCACCCCCCACACCTCCACCCCCACCCCCCCACCCCCCGCTGCTTGTGATCTCTGTCAAATAAATAGATAAAATCTTTAAAAAAAAAAAAAAAAGATTCTCCCTTTCCCTCAGCCCTCGCTTTTCCTCTGCCTTCCCCACCCCCACTCACTTGTACCCTCCCTCTATCTTTCCAAAAAAAAAAAAAACTCAGTGAAACAGAGTCCTAGGTCTAACATGGCCTCACCAGGTGAGCTTGGGCCAGTCACCTCCATTCTTTGGGCCTCAGTTTCCCCAATCCTAACATGAGGGAGTTGGACTAGACTTGTAGCTATTAAGCATTTTTAGCCAGAGGATTTTTTTTTTTTTCCAAACAAAACCTTATTTGACAACCACCCATTTGACAGACTTAGCAGCTCTGTTTGTTAGGGCAGAACCCCTCTTACCCTGTCACTAAGGAAATCTTAGAGGGCTTTTCAAATCCCTTCCAGGCCTATGTTCTACGAAATATTAGTTCCAGGAGATAGTAGTATAAGCCTTTGGAGAAAGGAGGGAGACAAGGAGACAAGGTCACACACTTGATCAGTCAAGTCCAGCAAATTTCTTTACTGCAGGAATTTTCAGGGTCTCTAAGATGTTAATGTGTTTTGTCACTCTCCCAGCTGACGATGTAACTTGTAGTTGGGGAAACAGCGAACTAAACAAATGTCTCTCGATCTTTTCTTAACATAATCTGCAATCAGAAATACGATTTATGTCACAACCACACATATACATGTGCACACACAGGGACAAGTTTCACAGAACAATATTCATCTTTACCGCACTCTTCTATTTTATTTCCTTTTTCATATGTCTGAAGTCTGGGTGGGAAGGTCCATGAGTGTCCATGTGTGTGTGTCTGTGGGTCGTGATACAAAATAGATTTCGCCCTGGAGGCTCCAGTCAGAAATGTTTGGAGACGGCTGTCTTGGCCACTGTCCGCTCAGTGACTCCGGCCATGCAGGCTGCCGGCTGCTTGTGGGTCTCTGAGGCACAAATTAACGGATTCTTTTTAGGGCCTTAAACATGGGAGCCTCTGTGCCTCTCCTCACAGCTGATTTGGGCCAAAGAATGTGGGCAGGATGGAGCGAAGAAAGTTGGCACTGCCCTCATCTGGGAGGTACAGCTCAGGAACAAGGAGGGAGTTTGTCTCAAGGGCTGCCAATCCCGCCTCATTCACAGGCACTAAATTCATTCAGCCTCCACCAACCCGCAGGCATCCCCTCTCACCCCTCAGGGCCTGCCAGCCACTTCTACAAGGGGGTAGTGTCGGATCTGGGCAGCTCTCCCTGCCTGATGTGATGGGCATTCAGGTCGCCTGTGAGAATCGGAAATGGAGTCACTCTCGTCTGTTGAAAAACAACATCCTTCCCCCATAACCCCATGTGCTCCCTGCTCCCACCCCCACCCTTGGGGGACCCAGGAAACAAACCAATCTTGAGATGTGCGTCCATCGTGGGAAAGGGTGCTGGCTGGCCGGCCTCCCTGTGCAGGTCCCAAAGGGTCGCCATTCCTCCCTCTCCTTCACCCAGGCTCCTTCCTCCTTACTCTACAAGGGCTGCCTTTCCAGACTGAGCCACCACCCTGAGCAAAGGGATGGAGAGAGGAAGAAGGAAAGGGAGGAAATCCTACCTTGCACCAAGCAGCACCTGGGTACCTTACATCTAATCTCAGGTGTTCCCCATTTTATACAGAGGACATAATGGGACTTAGAGAGGATGTCACTCAAGCCTGAAGGATGCCTGGGTTCAAGACCAGCTAAGCTTGGGTGGCAGGGATAGCAGATCAAATGGGTGAATGGAGGACAGTCTTAAACTTAGAGGAAATGACCAGCTGCTTACAGAATGAAGTCCCAAAGAGTCTACGTGTGGGCAGCCAAATACAGACACATTGGGAGTCCCCAGCTGAACACCAGTGATGGGGACATTGGTGTATAGAGCACCCATTTTGTAACCACACAGATTCAGGGGGGTTTTAATTACTAGTCTGTTTTTTAGAGCAAGGTTACATTCACAGCGAAACTGAGCAGAATGTACAGAACTCTCAGGTGCTACTGCCACACACAGCCTACCCCACCACCCTCCTCAACGTCACCCACTAGAGTGGTACATTTGTTTCAATGCTGCACCTACACAGACACATGATTATCACCCAAGGTCAGTGGTTTACATTAGAGGTCACTTTTTGTGTTGTACATTCTATGAATTTTGGCAAAGGTATAATGGCATATACCCATGAACTATTCCATGATTTCCTATGGAATAGTTTCACTGCACTAAAATCCCACATACTCCTCCTTGTTCTTCCCTCCCTTTCTCTGCCTCACATCTCTGACAACCACTAATTTTTTTACTTCCTTTATAATTCTATTAATGAGACTGAATTCATTGAAACTCTTCAAAAGCAAATATCTAGCCCCAGATGTTTTTATTGGACAATTCTGCCAAATGCTTAAGGAAGAATTAACACCAGCTTTTCATAATCTCTTCCAGAAAATAGACAAGGAGGGCATACCTCTCAGTTCATTTTATGAAGATAATATTACCCTGATACCAAAACCAGACAAAGCCACTACCAAAAGAAAAAAAAAAGAAAGAAAGAAAAAAGAAAACCACAGGTCAACATCGCCTATGAATATAGATGTAAAATCCTTAACAAAATAGCAAATATAATTCAGTACATATAAAAAAGAATTGTATACCATGACCAAGTATGATTTATTCCAGGGATGCAAGAATGGTTCAATATTCAAAAGTCTACTGTGGAAGGATAAAGAAGAAAAATCACATGACCATATCAATCAATGGGGGAAAATCTTTTGATACAATTCAACACTCATTCATGATAAAACTCTGAAAAAAAAATAAAAATGAAGTAAACTTCTCAACTTGCTAAAGATCATCTACCAAAAACAGACTGCTAACATTATACATGAGATCAGAATCAAGGCAAAGATGTAAGTTCTAACTATTCTTACTCAACATCTTCCTGGCCCTGTTAGCCTGCCCAATAATAAGACTAGAAAAGGAAATAAAAGGGATATAGACAGAAGAAGAAGTAAAACTGTCTCTATTCTCAGATGACATAATTGGCTATGCAGAAAATCCCCAAAGTCCTCAAAAAAAAACTTTAACTCCTAGAATAACTAAGTCAGAAAGATTGTAAGATACAAGATAATCATACTAAAATCAATTATATTTGTATAAGCTAACAAATTAAAAATAAAATACCAGTTACAATTACTCAAAAAGCTAATAACTCAGTGTAAATCTAACAAAACATGTAGAAGACTGGTATGCTAAAAATTACAAAATGATGATCAAAGAAATCAAAGAAGATAAAAATGAGAGGCATAGAGAGTTCCTGGATTGAAAGATTGGAGGCGAAGAGAAAGATGGCAGAGGAGTAGGAGACCTAAATATTATCAGGTCCCAGGAGTTTAGCTAGATAGTTATCAAACAATCCCAAACACCTACAAACTCAAGAGGAGATAGAAGAGAAGAAGAGCAGCAATTCTAGGAACCGAAAGCAACCACTTCCAGAAGGTAGGACGTGCAGAGAAGTGAATCCGAAGCAACAGGAAGATAGACCATGGAGGGAGGGGCCGGCTCCTGGCAAGCGGTGGAGCAACGGAGCACAAAATCAGAACTTTCAGAAGTCTGCTCCACTGAGGGACATCATTCTAGAGGCCAAGTGGGGGTAGAGCCCTCACAGGGATAATGTGGTCTCAGGTCCCACAGGGTCACAGAAGGATTGGGGGTGTCTGAGTGTGTCAGAGCTCCCAGGTATCAGAGCGGGGAAGCCAGCCGCAGAGACAGAGCCAAAGAGTGGGTTCTCATTTTGCGATTCCCTTAAACCATGATCCAAGTCACAGTTGGGCCATTGGTCTTCAAGCAGGGACCCCACAAGTGGCAGATCTGGGGAGACTCACCTTCCTCCCCCAGGAGGGGCAACATGGGAGCACACTGCAGGAATCTGCTGGGTTTGGAGACTCCAAACAGGGCCATGCTCTAGAGATGGAAATGCTCAGTCACAAGCCAGGTGAGCTCCGAGCATGGCCAGAGACCAGGGAGACAGGAGGGATTGACTGCTTTTCTCCAAGGGCATGCTGAGGAGTGCGGGCCAGAGCTCTCGGGTCCTCCAGCCCTGGAGATTGGGAGGTCGTGATTTTCATTCCCGTCCTTCAGAGCTCTACAGAAAGCGTTCAGGGAACAAGCAGATTACTTAGCCTAGCCCCTGGCAAGGGCAGTGCAATTCCATCTCAGGTAAAGACATTTGAGAATCACTGCAACAGGTCCCTTCCCCGGAAGATCAGCAAGAACATCCAGCCAAGACCAAGTTCACTGATCAATGAGAACTGTGGAACTCCAGAGCTAGGGGAAAGCAACACATAGAATTCATGGCTTTTTTCCCATGATCCTTTAGTCTTTCAAAGTTAAAGTTTATAAATTTTATTTTTTTATTCTGTTTTTTTAATTTTTCCTGTTTCTTATTTTAACATCTTTTAACTATTTTATCTTATTGATACATTTTTTTAAATCTTTTTTTTTAAAGATTTTATTATTTACTTGAGAGAGTGAGAGAGAGAGCATGAGAGGGGAGAGAGTCAGAGGGAAAAGCAGACTCCCTGCTGAGCAGGGAGCCCAATGCAAGACTCGATCCTGGGATCCAGGATCATGACCTGAGCTGAAGGTAGTTGCTTAACCAACTGAGCCACCCAGGAGCCCCTAAAAATCTTTTTAAATTTTCATTGTTATAGTCAAATTTTATCCCTTCATTGTATTTAACCTTATTTTTTGTATACATACAGGGGTTTTTTTCTTTAAAATTTTGGGATACAGCTTCTTCTAATAGATCAAAATATACCCTAAATCTAGTGCATGGCTTTGTTCTAGTCTCCAGCCTGATCATATTCTTTCCTCTTTTCCTTTTCTTTTTTTCAAGCAATTTCTTATCTTATCAATTCCTTTTTTAGAATCTTTTTTTAATTTTCATCTCTACAGTCATATTCCATCCCTTCATCACATTTACCCTTATTTTTGTATATATAAGATTTTCTTTCTTTAAAATTTTGGGAGGTAGTTTCTTCTGACAGACCAAAATACACCCCAAATCAAGTGTGTAGCTCTGTTCTATTCACCAGTCTAATATATATTTTTTTCTTTTTTCTTTTTTCTTTTTTCCCCTTTCTTTTCTCCCTGGTTTTGGGTCTCTTCTGATTTGGTTAGTGTATATTTTTCTGGGGTCATTGCTACCCTTTTAGCATTTTGTTCTCTCATTCATCTATTCTTATCTGGATTAAATGACAAGGTGGAAAAACTCACCACAAAAAAAAAAAAAAAAAAAGAAGAACAAGAGGCAGTACTGATGACTAGGGACCTAATCAATACAGACATTAGTAATATTTCAGAACTAGAGTACAGAAAGCTGGGCTTGAAAAAAGCATGGAAGATACTGAAGAATCCCTTTCTAGAGAAATAAAATCCCTTTCTGGAGAAATAAAAGAACAAAAATCTAACCAAGTTGAAATTTTAAAAGGCTATTAATGAGGTGCAATAAAAAATGAAGGTTCTTATTGCTAGGATAAATGTGGCAGAAGAGAGAATTAGTGATCTGGAAGACCAAATGATGGAGAATTAAAAAGCTGAGCAAAGAGAGACAAACAACTACTGGACCACTAGGGGAGAATTCAAGAGATAAGTAATGCCATAAGATGAAACAATATTAGAATAATTGGGATCCCAGAAGAGGAAGGAAGAAAGAGCGGGGCAGAAGGTATATTGGAGCAAGTTATAACAGAGAATTTCCCTACTTTGGCGAAGGGAACAAGCTTCAAATCCAGGAGGCACAGAGAATCCCCCTCAAAATCAACAAAAATAGGTCCACACCCCATCATCTAATAGTAAGACTTACAAGTCTCAGTGACAAAGAGAAAATCCTGAAAGCAGCTCGGGACAAGAAATCTGTACCATACATTGGTAGAAATATTAGATTGACAGCAGACATATCCACAGAGACCTGGCAGGCCAGAAAGGACTGGCATGATATATTCAGAGCACTAAATGAGAAAAATATGCAGCTAAGAATACTATATCCACTTAGGCTGTCATTGAAAATAGAAGGAGAGATAAAAAGCTTCCAGGACAAACAAAAATAAAATAATTTGCAAACACCTACAACCCTACAAGCCAAACCCACAGGAAATATTGAAAGCAGTCCTCTAAGCAAAGAGAGAGCCTACAAGTAACAGACCAGAAAGGAACAGAGACAATATACAGTAACAGTCACCTTACAGCCAATATAATGGCATTAAATTCATATCTTTCAATAGTTACCCTGTATGTAAATGGGCTAAATGCCCCAATAAAAAGAAACAAGGTATTAGAATGGATTAAAAAACAAGACCCATCGATATGCTATCTACAAGAAACTCATTTCAGACCCAAAGACACCTCCAGATTTAAAGTGGGGGGTGGAAAACAATTTACCATACTAATGGACATCAAAAGAAAGCTGGAGTGGCAATCCTTATATCAGGTAAATTAGATTTTAAGCCAAAGACTATAATAAGAGATGAGGAAGGACACTATATCACACTTAAAGGGTCTGTCCAACAAGAAAAGCTAACAATTTTAAATATCTATGCCCCTAACATGGGAGCAGCCTATTACATTAACCAATTAATAACAAAATCAAAGAGACACATCAACAATAATACAATAATAGTAGGGGAATTTAACACCCCCTCATTGAAATGGACAGATCATCTAAGCAAAAGATCAACAAGGAAATAAAGGCTTTAAATGACACATTGGACCAGATAGACATCACAGATATATTTAGAACATTCCATCCCAAAACAACAGAATATACATTCTTGTCTAATGCACATGGGACATTCTCCAGAATAGATCACATCCTGGGTCACAAATTAGGTCTCAACCAGTACCAAAAGATTGGGATCATTCCCTGCATATTTTCAGTCCACAGTGTTTTGAAACTAGAACTCAATCAACAAGAGGAAAGTTGGAAAGAACTCAAATACATGGAGGCTAAAGAACATCCTACTAAAGAATGAATGGGTCAACAGGAAATTAAAGAGGAATTTTAAAAATTCATGGAAACAAATGAAAATGAAAACACAACTGTTCAAAATCTTTGGGACACAGCAAAGGAGGTCGTGAGAGGAAAGTATATAGCAATACAAGCCTTTCTCAAAAAACAAGGTCTCAAGTACACAACCTAACCCCACACCTAAAGGAGCTGGAGAAAGAACAGCAAAGAATGCCTAAACCCAGAAGGAGAAGAGAAATAATAAAGATTAGAGCAGAATTCAATGAAATAGAAACCAAAAGAATAGTAGAACAAATCAACGAAACTCAGAGCTGGTTCTTTGAAAGAATTAATAAGATTGATAAACCCCTGGCCATGCTTATCAAAAAGAAAAGAGAAAAGATCCAAATTAATAAAATCATGAATGAAAGAGGAGAGATCACAACCAACCCCCAAGAAATACAAACAATTATAAAAACATTTTATGAACAACTATACACCAGCAAATTTGACAATCTGGAAGAAATGAATGCATTCCTAGAGACATATAAACTACCAAAACTGAACCAGGAAAAAATAGAAAACCTGAACAGACCCATAACCAGCAAGGAAATTGAAGCAGTCATCAAAAATCTCCCAACAGGGGCGACTGGGTGCCTCAGTTTTTAAAACCTCTGCCTTCGGCTCAGGTCATGATCTCAGGGTCCAGGGATTGAGCCCTGCATTGGGCTCTCTGCTCAGAAGGGAGCCTGCTTCCTCCTCTCTCTCTCTCTCTCTCTCTCTCTGCCTGCCTCTCTGCCTACTTGTGATCTCTGTCTGTCAAATAAATAAAATCTTAAAAAAAAAAAATCTCCCAACAAACAAGAGCCCAAGGCCAGACAGCTTCCCAGGGGGATTCTACCAAACATTTAAACAAGAATTAATACCTATTCTCCTGAAACTGTTCCAAAAAATATAAATAGAAGGAAAACTTCCAAACTCATTTTATGAGGCCAGCATTACCTTGATCCAAAAACCAGACAAAGACCCCATCAAAAAAGAGAATTACAGACCAATATCCTTGATGAACATGAATGCAAAAATTCTCACCATAATACTAGCCAATAGGATCCAACAGTACATTAAAAGGATTATTCACCATGACCAAGTGAGATTTATTCCTGGGCTTCAAGGTTGGTTCAACATCCACAAATCAATCAATGTGATACAATACATTAATAAAAGAAAGAACAAGAACCATATGATACTCTCAGTAGATGCAGAAAAAGCATTTGACAAAGTACAGCATCCTTTCTTGATCAAAACTCTTCACAGTGTAGGGATAGAGAGTACATACCTCAATATCAACAAAGCCATCTATGAAAAAATGCACAGTGAATATCATTCACAAAGGGGAAATACTGAGAGCTTTTCCCCTAAGGTCAGGAACATGGCAGGAATGTCCACTATCACCACTGCTATTCACCTTAGTACTAGAAGTCCTAGCCTCAGCAATCAAACAACAAAAATAAATTAAAGGCATCTGAATCTGCAAAGAAGAAGTCAAACTCTCACTCTTTGCAGATGATATGATGTTTTATGTGGAAAACCCAAAAAACTCCACTCCAAAACTGCTAGAACTTGTACAAGAATTCAGTAAAGTGTCAGGATATAAAATCAATGCACAGAAATCAGTTGCATTTCTATACACCAACAGCAAGACAGAAGAAAGAAAAATTAAGGAGTCAATCCCATTTACAATTGCACCCAAAACCAGAAGATACCTAGGAATAAACCTAACCAAAGAGGTAAAAAATCTGTACTCAGAAAACTATAAAGTACTCATGAAAGATTTTGAGGAAGACACAAAGAAATGGAAAAATGTTCCATGCTCATAGATTGGAAGAACAAATATTGTGAAAATGTCTATGCCACCTAAAGCAATGTACACATTTAATGCAATCCCTATCAAAATACCATAAATTTTTTTCAAAGAAATGGAACAAATAATCCTAAAATTTATATGGAACCAGAAAAGACCCCAAATAGCCAGAAGAATATTGAAAAAGAAAACCAAAGTTGGTGGCCTCACAATTACAGACTTCAAGCTCTATTACAAAGCTGTAATCATCAAGACAGCATAGTACTGGCACAAAAACAGACACAAAGATCAAGGTAATAGAATAGAGAGCCCAGAAATGAACCTTCAACTCTATGGTCAACTAATCTTCCACAAAGCAGGAAAGAATATCCAAAGGGAAAAGCACAGTCTCTTCAATAAATGTGCTGGGGAAATTGGACAGCCCCATGCAGAAGAATGAAACTGGACCATTTCCTTATATCACACACAAAAATAGACTCAAAATGGATGAAAGACCTCAATGTGAGACAGGAATCCATCAAAATCCTTGAGGAGAACATAGGCAGCAACCTCTTCGACCTTAGCCACAGCAACTTCTTCCTAGAAACATCGCCAAAGGCAAGGGAAGCAAGGACAAGAATGAACTATTGGGACTTCATCAAGATCAAATCTTTTGTACAGCAAAAGAAACAGTCAACAAAACCAAAAGACAACTGACAGAAGGGGAGAAGATATTCGCAAACGACAGATAAAGGGCTAGTATCCAAAATCTATTAAGAACTTATCAAACTCAACACCCAAGGAACAAATAATCCAATCAAGAAATGGGCAGAAGACATGAACAGACATTCCGGCAAAGAAGACATCCAAATGATCAACAGACACATGAAAAAAGTGCTCAACATCCCTCAGCATCAGGGAAATACAAATCAAAACCACAGTGAGATACCACCTCACACCAGTCAGAATGGCTAAAATTAACAAGTCAGGAAACAACAGATGTTGGTAAGGAAGGGGAGAAAGGGGAACCCTCCTACACTGCTGGCGGGAATGTAAGCTGGTGCAGCCACTCTGGAAAACAGCATGGATGTTCCTCAAAAAGTTGAAAATAGAGCTACCCTATGACCCTGTAATCACACTACTGGATATTTACCCTAAAGATACAAATGTAGGGATCCAAAGGGTCACATGCACCTGAATGTTTATAGCAGCAATGTCCACAATAGCCAAACTATGGAAGGGACCTAGATGTCCATCAACAGATGAATGGATAAAGAAGATGTGGTATATATATAATGGAATACTATGTAGCCACCAAAAAATGATATCTTGCCATTTGCAATGACATGGATGGAACTAGAGGGTATTATGCTGAGCAAAATAAGCCAATCAGAAGAAGACAATTATTGTATGATCTCTCTGATATGAGGAATTTAAGAGGTAAGTCAGGGAAAAAATGAAACAAGATGGGATCAGGGTACCCAAAAGAGACTCTTAATCTCAGGAAACAAACTGAGGGTTGCTGGGGGGTAGAGAGGGAGGGATAGGGTGGCTGGGTTTTGGACATTGGGGAGGGTATGTGCTATGGGGAGTGCTTTGAAATGTGTAAGCCTGATGATTCACAGGCCTGTACCCCTGGGGCAAATAATACATTATCTGTTAATTAAAAAAGAAAAAGAAAGATTGGACATAGTAAAAATGTCAGTCCTTCTCAAATTAATCTCTAAGTTTAATGTGATTCTTGTCTAAGTTCCTACAAGACTTTTTTGTAGATCTAGAGAAGCTTATTCTAAAATTTATTTGGAAATAAAGGAACTAGAATAGCTAAGACAATCTTGAAAAAGAAGAATATGGGAGGAATCAGACTCCCTGCTTTTGAGATTTATTCTGTAACTACAGTAATCAAGATTGTGGCATTGGTAGGGAGGATAGACACATAGATCAATGGAACAGAAGAGAGAACCCAAAAATAGATCCACAAAAACACCCAAATACAAAAGTTACCCAATGGAAGAAGAATGGCCTTTTCAATAAATGACTCTGGGGTAATTAAACATCCAAAGAAGCAGGAAAAAATGAACCTCAACCTGAATCTCACACCTTAGACAAAAGTTACCTCAAATGGATTACAGGCTGTGATGTAAAGTATAAAGCTATAAATCTTGGTTAAAAAAAAAAAAAGAAAAAATGTTCAAGATCCATAAAAGAAAAATGGAAAAAAAAGGTACTTCGTAGATATTAAAATGTTTTGCTCTCTGAAAGACCCTGTGAAGAGGAGAAAATGGCTAACTACAGACAGGGAGAAAATGTCAGTGAACCCCACAGCTGACAAAGGCCTGGATAAACACTGTTCAAAATTTGAAAGTCAAAATAAAAAACAACTTAAGTTAGAAAGTAGTAAAAAGGTGTGTAGAGACATTTCACTGAAGAGGATGCATGGATGGTAAATAAGCATATGAGAAGATGTTTAATGTTGTTAGCCATTCGGGAGATGCAAATTAAAACCACAGGGCTATGTCACTACAAATCCATTCCAACGGCTAAAATAAAAGAGGGACAACACCAGATGCTGGTAAGGATTCTGAGAAACCTATCTCTCACACATTGTTGGTCAGAATGTGCATCCATTCTAGAAAACAGTACAGCAGTTTTTAAAAAGAATGAACCAGGCAACTCTGATACAAACCAGCAATAACATTCCTACGCATTTATTCCAGAAAAACGACAACTTACATCCATGTAAAAACCTGTCCATAAATGTTTACAGCAGCTCGTTTGTAATAGTAAAAAACTAGAAGCAACCCAGATGTCCTTCCAAATTTTTTTACAAATGCCAACAATGCTACTAAATAACCATTCTTGTGACATGTCTTCTTTTATATATGTGGGAGCTTAGCAGACACTGCTGGATGCTTGCCCATAACTCATTCTCATCTTCTAAGCTTATTTTAATGACTGAGACAGACACGATCACTGCTCTTTTTTTTTTTTAAGATGTATTTATTTATTTGTGGGGGAGCACACTCAAGGGGAGGGGCAGAGGGAGAGGGAGAAGCAGACTCCCCGCTGAGCAGAGACTGATAAAGACAATGACCACGACAGTGACCACGATGACCCAGGGCTCTATCCTAGGACCCCGAGATGGTGACCTGAGCTGAAGGCAGAGTTTTAACCGACTGAGTCACCTATGCGCCCCAGACACCAGCCCTGCTCTTACAGAGCTCAGGGTTTGGGGGAAACATTGACAAGTAAACAAGGATGAACAATTGATTGCTTCATTAATGGGTGGTTGTTAGAAACCTCTCTGAGTTCACAGCTACCCCAACCCCAAAATGTGCCAAACTCAGTAGCTGACATCACCATTTTACACAGAGGAACTTAGGACTATTTTATATTTTTATGTAAAACTCATCACAAAACTTTCCAAAGGACTAGGTGACAGCCCCAGGAACCCTAATTAAATCTCTCTGATTTAATTAGAAACACTGAGTTTCTCTGATCAATGGAGCAAGGAACAATTTGCCTGGCTTAATTATTTTGTAAAAAAAGATAGTTTTTCACCCTCTTCTTGGAGCTATGTATTAATGAGTCCGTAGAGTAAGTGAGGTTATGAAGAGCTCATACAACTAGAGTCAGATAACCCCAGTTTCCCCACTTCTCCACAGTTAGCCTTTATGTAACTTCCTTGGGTCTCAGTTTCCTCTCTTGTAAAAAGAGACTGCATGAAAGTACCCACCTGATTAATAAAGCAATTGTATATGTTAAATGAAATAATGCATACTAATGCAGTCAGCACAATGCCTAACACATAGCAATTTCCCTATCCCATGATCATAGTCGTCCCTTTCCACAGGGGATACGTTCCAAGATCCCCAGTGGATGCCTGAAACCACAGACAGTTCTGAGCCATATGTATAGCCAGTATACACACACACACACACACACACACACACACAATACATACAAACCTGTGATAAAGTTTAGTTTATAAATTAGGCACAGTAAGAGACTAACAACAGTAACTAATAATAAAAGAGAACGATTATAAAAACAAGAACAATCATAAAAGTCATGTGAGTGTGGTCTCTCTCTCACTCTCAAAATATCTCATTATAATGTACTCGTCCTTCTCCTTCCTCTTCTTCTGCTTCTTCTTCTGATGAAGTGACATGATAACATGTCTATGTGATGAGAAGACATGAGAGAAATGATGTAGACACTGTAACATAGCATTAGGCTACTACTGACCTTTTGAAGATCTATCAGAAAGAGGACCATCTGCTTTCAGCCGGTGGTTGACCATGGTCACTGAAACTGTGGAAAGTAAAACTGTGGATAAAGTTGGGGGCAGGGGTGCGAGGAGAGACTATTGTGTATAATAGTGAAACCTACAGATTATTTCCTTAGAATGACTCTTAGGAGGAGTAGAAGTACAAATCAAAGACCTTGAACATTTTTAAATCTCGTGATTATCAAAATATTTTCTACAAATAGCTAGACTAATCTGGGGAACCTGGGTGGTATAGTCAGTTAAGCAACCAACTCTTGGTTTCAGCCCAGGTTGTGATCTCAGAGTCATGAGATCGAGTCCCACATGGGGCTCCAAGCTCAGCACAGAGTCTGCTTAAGTCTCTCTTCCTCCCTCTGCTCCTCCTATTCATGCTCTCTCTCTCTCTCTCTCTCTCACTCTCTCTTTCTCTAAAATAAATAAATATCTTTTAAAGAAAAGAATAGGTAGACTAATCTACATTCCCACCTGCTATGTAGAGAGCATCTATCTCTCCTTATCCTTGACAACTTTGTGTGCTCTTATTTTAAAGTCTTTGTAACTGGGGGCACCTGGGTGGCTCAGTTGGTTAGGCATCTGACTTCAACTCAGGTCGTGACCCCAGGGTCCTGGGTTTGAGCCCCAAGTCGGGCTCCCTGCTCATTGGGGAGTCTGCTTCTCCCTCTCCCTTTGTCCCTCCCCTTCTGCTTGTGCTCTGTCTTTTCCTTTCTCTCTCTTGAATAAATAAATACAATCTCTAAAAATAAAATAAAATTTTTATAATTTGACAGACAAAAATTTGTATATTCCTTTCCTTTGTGTTTCTTTGATTATTAGCAAGTTTGGAAAAAATTTTAAATGTCTGTTAGCTATTTGTATTTCCTCCCTGGTGGATTATTGATTAATATCTTCTACCAATATAATTATCAAGGTCTTAGTTTTTATTGATTTATAGAAGCTCTTTATATATTAGGGATATTAATTCTTTTTTTTAGAACATTCTTTTTTTTTTTTTTTTTTTTTTTTTTTTTTTTTAAGATTTTATTTATTTGACAGAGAAAGATCACAGGTAGGCAGAGAGGCAGGCAGAGAGAGAGAGAGAGAGAGAGAGAGAGAGAAGCAGGCTCCCCGCTGAGCAGAGAGTCCGATGCGGGGCTCGATCCCAGGACCCTGAGACCATGACCTGAGCCGAAGGCAGTGGCTTAACCCACCGAGCCACCCCGGCGCCCCAGGGATATTAATTCTTTGAAGGTAGTGTGTAATTTACTAAATACGTGTGGAAAGGTTGAGAGCAGTTCTAGTGGTTTGTCATTGGAAGAGTAAGTAATGTTTATGGGATGCATGTGACCTTTAAGACTTTTAATTCTGCACAGATGGTAAGGCTACCTTTTTTTCTCTTTTTAACTACCTATACGTAATTTTCCATCCTCCATAGATCTGAAGATACAACTGCTATTTATTATTACTAGAGTAGCTATAGTGGGTCTCACAGGTGTCCCTCTTCTTACCCAGTGTGAGTGTTACTAACAAAATTCTCCTGTCCCCTTCCAGACAGAAATGAACCAAACAAGAGCACCCTCACCAGAAAGACTATACCACTCCTTCTTCCGTTCCACCTGTCCATAGACTTCAACCAATAAAGTGCTGACCTTTGAGTACAAAAGGCCCAGTGTCTTACTGTGAAATGGCAACCTTCATGGTCTAGAGCTTCCCCATGGGAGCAGGCTGGAGCCAGACTCTGGAGGAGACGGCATTCTGGCTTGTCTTTTCTCCTCTGCCTTATGCCACTTCCCTCTCTCTCCTTCCCCTGGGAGTGTTCTCCCAGTACATCTCTTGAACAAGAATCCCTGTCTCAGGCTCTGCTTCTAGGAAATCCAACCTAAGGCCATGGCCTTTCCAGGAATAGCCATTTCTATGTGTACCTGTGTTCCCCAACCATTCTGAGATGCACTTTTTTGTGGCTACCCTGAGTATACAACTACTTGCTTTTCCTTTACGGTTAAGTAAACCAAGTGATGAATTGTTCAGTAGCTTGTCCAAGGTCAGCCAGTATGTTAGTTAATGTTTACTGAGACCCCTGAGGCAAAGTAACCTGAATGTGAACTTTGGGCCAATGACAGCTAGAGCTCTGGCTTGGCCCGTGCCCTGATGAACTGAGATTTCACAGCTCGTTCCCAACCCCAGGGCTGGCTCCCTTCTGTGCAGAAAATGATTCACACTGGCTGGGCAGCTCCAGTAGAAGGTACAGAAAGTGCCTCACTCAGAGGTCCAAGAGGCTGGGACATACTGGTTTGCACAATCCTACATGGTTGGAAGTGGAGAACATCACAGTGATTCTATAATCTTATGGGGAAGCTGAGGCCCAGGAAAGTAAAATTACTTAGGCAATGCCAAGCAGCAAGGTAGTGCAGCCACAGCTGGCCATTCTAGCACAGGGGAAAACTATGGACCTAACCGTAATTTCTTTGCCTTTGATTCCCCCCTTATCTCCTAACCTAGCAACCCCTTTTCTGTTCCTTCTTTGCCGCTCAAGCTCAGCCCTTGATTGATTTGCCTAAAAGCCACTGTCCTTCACCTCCTTGACAACCTTGCACGTCTGCCTCGTCTGCCTCAGTTCGTCTTCTCAGCTCCTGCTCCCAGCTCCCCATGTGCTGCTGGAGAAAGCAGCACGGGCAGACTGGTTCACGGTTTCCCTATCAGTGGACCCCACCTCTGACAGCTGTGGCTAGTTCGTGGTTTGCTCTCTCTCTCTCTCATTCCCGTCCCTGCCCACCCCTGAAAACAGACACACTCTTTACAACTTCTTTGAGAACAGACAGATAACAATGTATGCACCCTCTGAGCTGTCCAGCCTGCCGCAAGAGAATTTGCATCAGCTCCCAAATACCTCATCTTTTCTCTGCCCCTTTCACTGTTACCACAACGGCTCCTGCTCCTGAGGGGCCCAGACGCTTGGTGCAGACCCTCGTCTCTCCAGCCTCCCATCTTGCTCTCTCACCACCACCAATAAGCCTGCAGACTTGCTCAAGTTCCTCCCATACTAAAAACACACCAACCAACAAAATGCTCCTTAATTACAACCCCTCACTCAAGAGCCAGTGGCCCAGGTGACTGAGGGGGCCAAAGTGGCCATGACTGGGTCCTGATCTCCTCTTCAGCCCCAGCAGCTCCCACTCCCCACCGCAGAGTTGCTCCTCTGGTCACATGGACGGGCTTCTAGTCCCCTAAGCACATGGCGCTATCTCCGGGCTTACTGTCTTTGCCCATATAAGTCCCTCCTTCTGAAACATCGTCCCTGTCCCGCCTTCTCTCTTCACCCAAGGCTCAGTTCAGCGGCTGTTTCCTCTGGGAAGCCTGGTTTGACAGCCTAAAGCCATTCTACTACTTATCTAAGTGGAGCTCCTCCCTGCCTAGTCGGACCCCTAGGCCAACTACCACTGATCCCCCTGACTGCACGACAGCCACACTGTGTGTTTCTGTGTCTGGGGCTTACACTAGACCCAGAGAGGCCCAGGCAGGGGTATACCCCGGCTTGAATGGGGTGCCAGCACTGGCACATGGGGATTTCTCAGAACCTGCTTATTCCCCTTGTGCTTCCTGCTCTGGTGGTTTCAAGGACTGCCCCCAACCCACCACCACCACCACCCCCCACCCCCCCACCTCCTGCCCAGGCTTCTACGACCTGGTGACAATGCTATGTCAATCCAAGTAGACTATGACCGTGACCCTGCTGCAAAGTGCTGCCACTGGCACAGGATCCGAGCTCAACTACCAGAAAGTGATTGCTAAAGAAGTCAAGTCCTTTGTGTTTTGCAACCCCATGAAGGGGATTCGTGCAACCAGAACGTCTTTAAAAAGTGTTCCCTTTATCTCCTCCATTCCCTGACATGTCACAGCTCCTTCCACACCAGTGTCTTCAACACTCCTGCTCATCTTTGCTCTCATTTTCTTGTCCTTTTGACATCACTGTGGCCTAAAAGAGCAAGACCAGCAGAGCCAAAGCCTCCGCAGAGCGGGGGAACGAGGGACAAGTTGAGCCCACTCATTCCATCTCAGGAATGGATCCTAATTCACCTATTTGCATCCTATTTGCGGTGTTTCTAATGTTTTACTATTGTGAGATATGTCTCAAAGAACATCTCTGGCCAGAGAGATTTGCCCCAGCACTTCCACTTAATAGTTTTTGTTGTTTTTTAAAGAGAGAGAGAGAGACTGAGGGACTGAGGGAGCAGGTGCGGCGAGGAGAGGGAGAACAGGTTCACCCCTGAGCAGGAAGCCTGACATGAGGCTCAATCCATGACCCTGGAATCATGACCTGAGCTGAAGGCAGATGCTTAACCGACTGAACCACTCAGGCGCCCCCACTTACTAGTTTTTTAACTTTGACCTGGAACAAATTTCTTATCATCTCTCTGCCTCCATTTCCCCAGTTGTAAAAAGATATAACAATTCCTATGTCACAGGGTCACCGTAGGGATCTAATGAGACAAAAACTGCGAAGTACTTAGAACAACTGACAATCAAACTTCTGATCAGCTTAAGGTAACTAAAAAATTAGTGCTGAATTGGTGTAATTCCAGATCAAAGCAGAGGAGCTTCAGAGTTTAAGAAGAGTTTACAGGGGGACTCGTGGCTGGAGTATTAAATCAATCAGTGGAACATACGAGTCTTGATCTCCTGGTTGTAGGTTCGAGCCCCATGTGGAGTATAGAGATTGCTTAAAAATAAAATCTTAAAAAAGAAAAAAGAAGAAGAATTCATGGAAAACTCACCATGTGCCTGGCAGTTATCCTTGAGGGGCATTATTATGAGAGGACATTACCCTCTTTTTCTGACAAGGAAACAGAGATGAGCTCACCATCATCACTTTGCAAGCAGGTAACAAAGCTGAGATCCCAACTCAGTTGATCTGGTAACAGAACTCAAGCTCCAGTGTCCTTAGCCATTGCCAAGGTGATTAAACATGCACATAAATATAGCAAAAATCTGGAGCTCCTCTCTACCTTGGTACACCTCTAAGAATCTTCAAACTCCAGGTGAGGAACCACTGGCATAAATAAATCCCTTTCAAGATACTAATCCCTTTTTGTTTCAGTGTTTTATTTTTGCCACTTAAATCTAGATAGTTTTTAAAATGGTCTACTCCTTTTTTTTTAAAGATTTTATTCATTTGCTTGAGAGAGAAACAGACACACACACACACACACACACACACACACACACGCTTCCCTGCTCCCCCCTGCCCCCACACCAAACAGAGAGCCCAACACAGGGCTCAATCCAGGACCCTGAGATCATGACCTGAGCCAAAGGCAAACTGTTAATGGAAGTAGGCACCCAGGCACCTCTCCACCTCCTTTAAAACACAAACAAACAGGGGCGTCTGGTTGGCTCCATCGGTTGGGCACCTGGCTTTCGCTTGGGTCATGATCCCAGGGTCCTGGGATCCAGCCCCACATCGGGCTCTCTGTTCAGTGGGGAGTCTGCTTCTCCTCTCCCTCTGCCTGCTGCTCTGCCTACTTGTGCTCGCTCTATCAAATAAAGAAAGAAAATCTCAAAAAAAAATAAAAAACAAACTTGGTTCTTTATGTTTTCCCCTCTTTGTAAGTGAAGACAGTATTTAAACTGCACTGCCTGAAAATACAAGGAAGTTCTTCATACACCATTTGTTCACTTAACTCTAAATACTCCCAGTCCATATCAGTACACAGACGTCAGTTTTCTCTAACTCTGAGAAGTGTGTAAATACTCTCCGTGGCCCTATTTTGCATTCCATCCTTTTTACTCAACAGACGGTTCAGACCTTCCCTGCTAACACAATTCGTGTCCTTGTCTTTTGAAATCGGCTCTGTTTTGTTCATGTGTAACAGCTCACCTCTCCACCTTCCAATTTGGGGTCCATGTGATGAATGTGAGCTGTAAATATTTGGGGGGGGTTGGTTGTGTTTTAACAACTGACCTTCTTTCCTTTTTAAGTTATTTACTTGGGATATTTTCCCCAAAGTGGGAGCACCATCCCCCAGAGTAGAAAAGTATAAAGAGGAAAGTACGGATACTGTACTTGGGCCTGTGTTTGAATGTTTTCCCTACCACCCACTCTTGGGGCTTCCTACACTTGCTAAATGGAACGGTAACAATACCATCCCCACAAAGATTAACAGTAAAATGAAGGACCCAAACACAGAGTAGACCCTAACTAAATGAAGTCAGCTGTTGTTGGCATTACTAATTTCAGGCTTTTTTTTTTTTTTTGCAAGTTACCATCTGACTTTCCAGCATGCACAATAAATATTTACTTAACTAATTAAGACTTCGTCATTTAGATTGATCTTATTTCAAGTGTTTTCCCTTTACGGTGTTTTCTTTTTAACCGGGCCTCCCAAAGACAGCACACCTTCGCTCAAATATTAATGGGGGATTTTATTAGTTCATAACAAAATGCGGGAGTAGGAGGATCATAATAAAAGTATTTAGAGCTTCCCTTCACATCAGTGCCATATTAATAACTACCATTTATTGCTGTCAATCTACATGCCAGGTCCAGGGCAAGAAGCTGTATGGTGTTTCCTGATGCAGTCCTCACAGCTGTGCAAGTTATGAATCACAATGACCATCTTCAAGATGAGAACACTGAGTCACAATGATGTCATGGACCCGGCTATTCAGATGGAAGAGGCTGAGTCCAGTTTCAAACCCAGGTCTATGCGATGCTAAACACACATGCTCTTTTTGACACCAGACCGCTTCCCAGGGAATGGGAATAAGCATCTCCAAAAAAATCATGGACATGGGGACGCCTAGGGGACATCCTGGGTCATGCTAGGATCCCTCTAGAATCTGCTGTTTTGACGAGCATTCTTTGCTGGACACCTACACTGGGAACCACGATTTAATTTGATATTCTCATCCCCAAGGCCAACATTGGGTCGGCTTCTAGTCAGCTCTCAGACACTAAGTGCCCCCATCCCCGCCCCCTGCTACTTATTGACCTTGGACAGCTCTCTGGATTTCCTCTGATCCATAAGGTGAGAATAATAATAGAATCTAACTCAAAGGGTTCTAATTAAGAAAATTTTAAAAATTAAAAGAGCTAATGCATGTACAAGTTCCTAGAAGAGTACCCAGGATCCTGTTAGATGTTTAATAAATGTTACCTAGTATTATAAAAATAACACGTTCTTATTAAATGAGGGACTAACCTATTTCCAATCTAGGTGTCCTTGCCCTGCTCTCTTTCCTTCCCTGCATGGTTCCCTCATCCTATCCTTCCTGGGACAAAAGCTGTTTAGAGACTATTTCTGCCTGGGGATAGGAATTTGGGAAGAAAACAAAATTAAACCAATCAGGCTATAAAAATTCCTCTTTACAAAGATGGCTTTGAGCCAGGCCTGCTGGCAGTCAGAGTGTCAGAACCAAGGGGAGATGAAGGGTACAGTTCCCTCCAGAAAATGCCACTGTCGGGATCGATCTCTGGCATGAAGTCAGAGCATGTCACCTCTGTGACAGAGCAAGCCAGACTGGACACTCAGCCTTTGTTGCCCCAGAGGCCCCGGCAGAGGTCAGGCCCTAACCCCCAAGTGTCAACTAGTTGGACTGTCCCAGCAAGAGACTGAGGGCAGAGCCAGAGCCACAAGGTGGGTCCCTGCTCACAGGGCTGGGCAGGCCACACCAGGATGTGACACATCCGTCCCTGAGCTGGGCAGAGGGGTGCTTCCCCCAGGTACCCTGAGGCAACGTAACAACCATGGGTCCCGAGAGGAGCCCTGACCAGAGACAAGGTCATGGTAGGGAAAGAGAGCCCAGTCTTTCAGGTAGTAAGAAAGCAAGTGAAAAGTCCCAAGGGAGTAAGGTGGACGGAGAGTGGCTGTGAGTTGAGGAACAGTGAGCTGGGGGGAGGGTGGTGCCGGCTGCTACTAGTGGTGTGGGGACTTATCACTCAGCACCTTCGGGCTGTGTTGGGGAATTTAGTTTTTAATCCTAAAGTAAATGGAACATTTTACGCAAAGGAGACACGTGACCAGATTTGCATTTTTAAACAATTCACTCAACAAATATTCTTGAGCACCTGCAAAGATCATGCAAAGTGCTAAGACGACTATTAGGAGAACAGATACCCCTCACTGAGCACTCAGAGAATATTTCATTAGAAAAGCTTGATAAATGGAATATGTAGGATTCAACGGCAGAAGGAGGTGTTTCCTAAGTGGGATCTGGGAAGCCGCACGAAGAAGGTAGAATCCGTGTGTGGAGACTTGCACACACGTAAGTGTAACATAGCCTACACATCGTGTAGACACCACACTGTGACACTAGCATCTGACCGCCTAGGCCAGAAGCCTGGCTCGAGCACTTACGTAAGAGTTGTGAGACCTCAGGCAAATTGCTTAACCTCTCTGTTCATTAGTATTCTTTTTATTTGAACCAGACCTTAAAGGAGAAGAGGAATTTGGACATGCAGAGTGTGTATGAGGGAAGGGGGAGCAGAGATGAAGGACAGGATGGGGAAGAGCATGAATGAAGGCACAGGGGGCTTGAAGTGGGAGAGCCACACAGCCACACACCACCCATTTGGCTGGGACAAAGTGTGTTGGGGAACTGTGCCTTACGAAAGAGTATTAACACTTTTCCAGAGCCCTAAGTGGCTTAGTCAGTTAAGTGTCTGCCTCCGGCTCAGGTCATGATCCCAGGGTCCTGGATTGAGCCCCAGGTCAGGCTCCCTGCTCTGCAGGGAGCCTACTTCTCTCTTTCTACACCTTCCCTTCCCAACCCCACTCATAAGTGCACTCTCTCTCAAATAAATAAATCAAATCTTAAAAAAAAAAAAATACCATTTTTTGGATTTTAACCAGGTGCCAGAGCTCCACACACGTGACTACACCTCACCTTCACAACCACACCGCTAGGGAGCTGGGATTGCCTTCCTTTTGTACTCAAAGCGACCGATGTTCTAAGACAGTGAGCATCTTGACAAAGCTTATCAATGGGAGAGAGAGGATTCGAACCCAAATCCTCTCACCCCAAAGCTCACGCCAGCTCCGCCGTGATCATACTCACACCATCCCCACACCTACCCCCACCCCCACCCCCAGAGCGGGACGGCATCTTTTCCTGAGTGGGCACCCCACCCTCCCCAAGCACATCGGGGACCGCTCCCACTGAGGACATCCGGAGCCTGAGCTGCACCTGGGAAGGTGGTTCAGGAAAGGGAATTCCAAAAACGCTTTGAGCAAAATGATCCTGTCAGACAATGCCTCCCGAAGGAGGCCCTTTGAGGAGTTCCACATTCATTTGGATGTGTAAGATCTCTGGAGGTTTTGAAAGCTTCAGTCACATTACTTTATATTCACACCTCTGTGTTACCTTGGAGTAGTAACAAATTAAGCCCGAATCAGCCATTCACGCTGAATGATTTTATAACACTTTCTCCGCTCCCACAGCCTGGCTATTTTAAATGCAAGCTACTTGCCTAAGAAAGCAGATATGTGAAATCTGCATTAAAAGAAGGTGCATTTAAAAAAAAAAAAAGAGGAAGAAGGTGCATAAACTCCTCCACGATCCTCAACCCTTTACTTCTGGAATTCCTTCTTTAGTGAGTCTCCTCGTTCTTGGCCACGTAAAAAGAAGGAAGCATGGGCAAGAAAAGAAAGGTTACTTCTATCCCCCCAAAGCATTCATCGTGTGCCTTTTGTGTTGCACAGTAAATTCTGCCATGAAAACAACCAACCAACCAACCAGCATGTCTTTGAGAATGGGAATCGACAGTTGAGTGAGAATTGACATTTGGTGAGTTTAAAAATAGACACTCCAATAGAAAGAGCATCTGCCCACTAAAAATACGAAGCAACACAGGCCTGCTGCACTCTGGGTGCGCTGACCAGGTTATTAGGCTATTTAATAATGCCCTATTTTTAGGGCTGGGAGGCAGGGAAAAACAGGCTGGCTTCAGCAGCTCAAATAAGCACATAATGCAAGGACATATAGGGTACGTCTCCCAAGCACCTAGAATTAAGGGCTTGTAAAAGAGAACCAGGCTTTCTGTGGCAAAGCAATGATGTGGCCAAGACTTCCGTGGCTTGCATAGGTTGCTCAGGATAACGGGGAGGAGGGTGGGAGAGGGCCATATCCATTCTCATTTTGCTGGTAGACACATGGATTGTTAACATTGAAGGGGCCTGAAAGACTATCTACGTCCTGGACATTTGATGTCCGGAATTGGCTACCCTCATCTGAACCCTCTGATTCCTACGAAGGGGAGCTCCCCATCTGAGGCGTGTTGATGGGCCACAGAGCTGGCCTCCCTCTCTAGGAAGCTCTGCTTTCCAGTATCCCCAGCAGCGAGGGCTCTACCATATGACCAACTCCGGAGGATATCCGATGCCCCTCAGGCTTCTGAGTCGGAAGTGAGTGGCTTAAAGAAGGATGAAGAGTAGAGAATTCTTTCCAAGGGTAGCGGCAAAGGTAGCAACATCTAGTTCACGAGGCAGGCATGACCAACGGGCACCGGACACCCCTGCTGACAGGGACACTGACTGTGACACCAAGCATTCAGGACACATGGGCCACAGTGGCCCCATGGAGTCTGGTCCCTCACGGAGGTTCTGGCCCTGCTTTTGCCCGTGCAAATTTCCTTGTTCTTGCAGGTTCTCTGGGTCTGGTTCTTTAGGCTTCGTGGTAATCCTATGAGCTGGCCAATATCCTTTCCATCAGTTCCTTTTCTGCTTAAATTGCCCAGAGGCAATATTTGTTCTTTGCCACTAAGAACCCTGACTGCTCTAACAGCCCAACCCTGTTATTTTACAGATGCCGTTAAGAGTATGAGGGAAAGACACCCGGCTAGTTAGCATTAGATCCAGGCCTCGAAAGCAGGTGTCCCAATACAGCTCAGCGGGCTTTCGCCCACATGGCACATACAGTCTTAGAGAAGCAGAGATGCGCTTTGTCCCTGAGACGTGCTTGGTCTTGGACACCTCGTCCACACCCACCATCAGAGCAGGACATTTCCATTCTTTCCTGCCCACGGGTCCCCACGGTCACGGCCTACCCACCAGATGGTTTACATCCTTCCCCAGTCATTCCAAATGTCACAACCTACCTACCCTCAGTCACTTTCCCTCTAGGCCTTTCCAGGCTACAAAGTCTTTCAGGCTTCCTTTCTTCCTAAAAATACTGAGTACCTCTATGTGCCTGACTCCACACAAAGCCCTAGGGATCCTATGGTGAGGAAAACAGAAACAGACTCAGACACCATGAATACACAGTGCAGAGGGGAAGACCCCACATTAATCAAATAATCATGCAGGCATATAACCACAACCACAATAACTACGAAAGGAAAAGTGGAGGCTCTTATAACAGTGTTTCGCTGAGGGCCCCTTTCTAATTTGGAGTTCAGGGAGACTTCCTGAGGATTAACATTTGAGCTGAGATCTAAAAGTCAATTAGGTTTGTTTGGTGCAAGGAGGCGAGGGAGAATTCTAAGCAGGATCCTGATGCAGAAGCACAGAAGTAGGAAGTGAAAGCAAGCCCATGTGCCTGGCGAGTGGAAAGCCCGGGTAAGGTTGGGCTGAAAAATGGGGGTGGGGACAGGCCCCTTAGATGCCTACAAACCTTGTGAAGGGTTTTGCTCAGGGCAGCAAGCAGCCGCTGAATGATCTGAAGCAGAGGAGCGACAGGGCCCTACTGTATTTTGAAGAGACAGCTGGGGCTGTCCTGTGACGAATGACTTGGAGAAGAGATGAGAGTGAGCCTAGGCAAGTGAATTAGCAAGTCATGGTCACAGTTGAAGGGGGATGTGATGGTAATTTAGAGTCGGGAGATATGATCAGCCTGGGGAGAGATGCAGGAAAATCAACAGGACAATTGCTGGATGGTCAGCGGAGTTATCGGCCAGAAGAGATAGTGTAGAAAGGCCGGTTTTGAGAGGGGACACCTTGAATTTGGTCTCAAGTAAATTGAATTTGAGGTGCCTTTTAGACTTTTGAAGGGAAGTGTTGAAATATATGCATCTGAATTTCAGGCGAGAGGATTGGATGAAAGATACATATTTGAGTGTTGTTATTATTATATAGATAGTCACTGAAGCCACAAGTGTGGATGAGTTCCCGGGGAAGACAGCACAGAGCGATGGAAGAAAGAAGCTTAGGAAATAGCCTTTAGGAATCGCATTTAGGGGCACCTGGGTGGCTCTGTCAATTAAGTGTCCAAATCTTGATTTTGGTTTAGGTCTTGATCTCAGGGTCATGAGATTGAACCCAACATGGGGCTCCATGCTGGGCATGGATCCTGCTTGGGATTCTCTGTCTCCCTCTCCCTTTGCCTCTCCTCCCCCAAGTTAAAAAAAGGAATTATAACATTTAAAGATCAAATAGAGGGGTGCGATCCAGCAAACAATACTAAGAAGGAGTAGCCAAAGAAGGAGGAGAAAAACCAGGAGAAGTTTTCACAAACACCAAGCTAGCAGGCAGAGCTGGCAACCACAGCTGAGAAGTCAGGGAAGCTGAGGGCTGAAACGTTGGCAATTGGTTCAAGCAACACAGAGGTCAGTGCTCATTTCAGGGAGGATCATTTTTATTGCACAATGGGGGTGGAAGCCAGGATGAAGTGAGCTGGGAAGTGAGAAGAGCCTGGGTGGTAACCACATAATGATGTCAGGGAATCAGGCAATCTTTCTAGAAGTTTTACTCTGCAAGAGGAAAATGAAACATGTCGGGGCTGGGCTCCAGGGGGAATTCTTCAGGCTACATGAAGCTTGGGCATTTTTTAAAATGCTGATAAGAAGCATACATAGCATAAAAGAGGTTGAGTATTTTCTATAAAATTGATCTGAACATTGTTAATGGGTAACATTAACATCGCCCACCTCCCAGGAAATTCTGATGTTTCTATATATGGGTGTTGGATGACTGAGCCCAGGTAATGGGTGATGTGGGACTCTCTGGTGTCAGTTACACTTTTCTAGTGTCATCACACTGCCCTAGCCGACGTTAACTCCTCTATCCCACCAGACACTTGATTTGTGTCTATTGCAATGCTCCCAGTGTTGCGATGTGATTTACTGTCTATCTCTCCCGCTCATTGTATATTCCTCATTTTGTACAACATACATTGTATGTTCCACATTTTACCCATATTTATATCCCTGGGCCAAGAATAGAGCCTATAGAGCAGGGCTCTGGCATTGCTCAGGTCACATGTGCCAGAACTGAGCAAGATGGCGGCCCTGCCTGACCTTCTGTGCTCGATAAATATTTATTGGATGAATGAACGAGCAAATAACAACAACCACAAGGTGGAGCGGGGCCTCTGAATGTGAACCCTGGAGCTCAGAAGGTATTGTTCACCCATCCCTGTCAACCGCAATTCATCCATGTGGCTAGCCCTGTGGCGAGATAATCTGTGTCTTGAAGCAGTATGACTTCGGATGCTAAGAGGTGCCAGGAGCAACTGGGAGGAGGACACCACAAGGCTTGTTCTCAGAGACAGAAGGGTGGTGAGCTAAGTCAGCGCTTCCTGGGCCAAGGCAATTTCTCAGAGAACCCAGGCCTCTTAAATCAACCCTTGCCTGAATTTCTTGCAAAAAAAGAGCAAAGTTTTGGTAGGAACAGGTCAGCAAGTATCCCCAACGTGGTGCAATTGCTTCAAGCCCAGGCTGCCTGCAGCCTCTGGAGATCAGTGTCGGGCGTGCAGTCTTCCCTTCCTCCTTCATTCCTTGCAGAGTCCAGGTCTGGGCGGTTTCATTGAGAAAAAAACAACTGCCACAGCCACGAGTTCTACATCTGCTTCCACCTTCTCTCCTGAATGGTCCTATCCAGAGGGAATCTGCCGCGCCAGAGTTTTCTTTCACCAGAAATACCAAGCGCACTGATACTAATTGGCAAACTTCACTTTCTTTGCCACTAATTCTCCCCATCCCCAACACACACACACACTCACCTCCTTCCTGTGCCTGCTCTGTATCCCAAGGTGCTAATGTTAGAGCCATAAACGTGGGTTCCCGTGCCCTCTGGGTTCCAGCTGGGTTTGACACCGGAGGTAGACTGAGAGCTAGACCCATTCCTCCATGTGCCAGTAAGGACTGCACCCCTCCAGGATCTCAGCCCCCGATTCCGGGGAGCCTGTCCTTCATGACTCCAGCTCCCGCAAGGCCTAAGGGGTGGCAGAGTTTGCCGACTGTAGCTAGTCCCCGGAGCCTCCACAGTCCTTGTGCTTTCCTTAACCTGAACTTGCCTCTATAAATCACCCTTTAGTCCAATCCACTTCCACATTCCATCCAGTGTGCTTCTGCTTCCTGCCAGGACCCTGACTTACACACCTGCCCTTGTCCCCTTTCATGAGGGGAACAAGGGATAGACGATTGAAAAGTTAGATGGCGATATGAGTCACAGGACAATAAAGTCACGGGAAAAGTTTAAGCACCTGCCAAGCAGGGACTTACTTATATTTCCATCCTCCTAACTTACGAAATCCAGTTTCCCCCATCTGCCTCAGAAACACTTTTTCGGGGGGTATAGGAGCCACTCGTCTTTCTCCCCATTGTGGCTAAATTTCTAACTAAAAGATATTTTCGAAGGTCAGTTGATCTAGACCCCCCCACCTTGCAACACTGAGCAACACTGATCAACAAGGAGAAGTCTGTTAATTTTCAGTGAATTGTTTTCTATAAGTAGGCAGTGAGTAAAATTCTGAAGTAAAAACCTGTGTCCTTTCCCTCCTTTCACGGTGTTCTGGGGCTTGAGTCTCTTCCACAGGAAAACATGGGGAAAAGCTAGCTGGTGACACCAAGCTCTTAGTGACCTATGACAGCTCTTCAGAATCCTAAAATGATTCCAACACTTTCTCTGGTTTTCTCATACAGCAGCCTCTCCCTCCTCTATCCCCCCAGCTCTCTCTGCCTGTCTCTCTCTCTCTCTCTCTCTCTCTCACACACACACACACACACACACATCCCCTCATCTTTCTTAAGATTTTCTTTTCACTGGAGCAACTGGGTGTTGTTTATCCCTCAGACTTTTGTGCAGCCTGTCTTCCACCTAATCTGTATTCCTTTCCTCTAACTCTGCTGACTTTCTACCTTTCTCATCTCTTATTCATAGTTATAGCTATACTGCTCCAGGCAAATCTCTTTGGCTCCCCAAACTTTCATTTTCCATTAAAGGAAATGCTGTGGCAGTGATTTGTAAATCGTGAATTATTTTTTTAAATTCAATTTCTGAGGGATATGGCACCTTATAGGAGCTGACAAGTAGGCATCTTAGGTGTGACTTTATTATTTTTGAGACAAGAGGGTTGGGGTAAAGACATACACTCCATTAAGGCTGATGGATTGGTTAATACTGTGCGTGCACTGAGTACGCAAGTGAGCGTAGCCACAGAAGAACAATGATTCGCACCTCCCCTGAAGAATGAGGACAACACCTTGGTAAAAGAGCAAATGAATGTGGATTTTAAAAATGTACAAAATTTTTACAAGTAAAAAATGTTAAAAAATGGGTGGCTCAGTCAGTTAAGCGGCTGCCTTCGGCTCGGGTCATGATCCCGGAGTCCTGGGATCGAGTCCCGCATTGGGCTCTCTGCTCAGCGGGGAACCTGCTTCCCTCTCTGGTTCTTCCCCTGCTTCTGCTCTCTCTCTCTCTCTCTGACAAATAAGTAAATAAAATCTTTAAAAAAAATAATGTACGAGCATCCCCTATTTCACCTTGAACAGCTTCCCAATGCCTTGCCCTAGAATTTAAGATTTCCCACAGGCCGCCCCCTACTTAAGTCTCCGACGCTCCATATACATATATCCATGTATCCACTAACATATAATATGTGTGTGTATACGCACACATACACACACACACATAAATATATATGGGATTTAAGGGTACAGGGCTCAGAGAATATATATATATGCATATATATACACATATATACACACATATGTACATATATACATATATTCACACACATGTATATGCATATATATATTCTCTATCTGAGCCCTGTACCCTTAAATCCCAGGCCTCTGTGCCTTACTCCTAAATCCAATATGAGAGATGACTCAGGAATTCACCACAGCCTTTATATCTTCCTCCTTTTATTCACAAAAGATTTACCATACACCTACGCTCCAAGTGTAGGAGAAGGACAGGCTAGCCCAGTCCAGAGCTGACTGGGACCTGAAGGGTAAGAGCACCTCATTCCACCGCCAGTTAGCACTGCCTGAGCTACGCTTCCAAACTAGCCTCTATCAGCAATGAAGGTGGTATTTTCTCTTCTCTTTACCCTTTTATCCTATTTCTTGAAATTATTCAGAACCCAAAGGAGGAAGAGAGGCGTTACTTATTATGAGTGTGTGGCGGGGGGTGGGGTCCCTCGGAGTTGAGCACCAGGCACGGCCTAAACCACAAAAGAATGCTGTGGCTAAGACAGGAGGGTCCCGGCTGTCATGGAGTCTGCATTCTGATGGAGGAAGACAGATGATGAACAAAGACACACACGGTAGGGGCCAGTGCCAGCAAGAGTGAGCTGTGTGGTGAGATGAAGAATATCGGGGTGGATGGGAATGCTTCAGGTGGGGGGAAAGGGAAGCTTCTCTGAGGGGATGACACTGAGGGGATGATGACAGGGGATGAGGACTTGCCGCTGATGTAGGGGAAGGGTTTTTCAGGAAGGAAAGAACAAGTGAACCGTCTCAGGGATGTGAGCAAGCGCAGAGAGCACGGGGTGTGCAAGGGAAGACTTAGCATGGCTTCAGCTCAACTAGTAAGATGAAAAGTGAGAAGAGGTCAGAGAGTGAAGCGGGGAGCAGATGACCTATGGTAAGGAACTTGGATTTTCTTCTAACTGTGATGGTAAGCCTTCTAATGCTTTCAAGTAAGAAACCTGATATGATCCATTTGATGGTTTTTTATCTTTTTATTTTGAAATAATTACAGATTCACAGGAAGTTGCACAAAAAAAGGTAGAGTCAGTTCTCAAGAACGCTTCACCCATCCTTCCCCAGGGCATTTATAGACCCACGGCACAATAACAACACCATGAAACGGACATTGCTACAATCCGCAGAGCTTATCCGGATTTCCCCAGGATGCACGTACTCCCCTCTGCATGTGTGTGCATGCTTGTGTGTTAATCTACAGATAATGGTTTGAGGAGATTTTATAGCATGTACCTTTGCACAACGACCACCACGATGAAGACGAGAGCTATTCCCTTTTGTTGCCCCTTTGTAGCCATGCCTACCCTATTCCCACAGCTAAGCCTGGCAACCACTAATCTGCCTTCCATCTCTATAATTACAACATTTCGAGAATATTACATAAATGGCATCATACAGTATATAATCTTTGGAATTGCCTTTTGCACTCGGGGTAATTTCCTTGAGAGCATCCAACTTGTTGCCCGTGTCAAGAGTTCATTCCTCTCCACGGTGGAGTAATATTCTGTGGCATGCATGGACCACAGCTTGTTGTCTACTGAAGGACATCTGGGTTCTTTCCAGTTTTTAGCCATTATGAATGATTATGAACATTTGTGTGCAGGTTTCCATGGAAACGTATGTTTTCATTTCTCTGAAACAAATGCCCAAGGGTGCAATTGTTGCATTGTATGGTAAGTCAGTTTATTATTTGTGGATTTAATTTACATTTACCCAATGGCAAATGATGTTGAACATCTCTTTTGTCATTATTTGTCACTTGTATTTCAGTAAAGTGTCTCTAGGTGTTGTTTTGCCCATTTTCTAATCGGATCATTTGTTGAGTTTTACTGCTGAATTTTGAGTGATCTTTGTGTATTGTAGGAAGAAGCCCTTTGCAAATACTTTCTCCCAATCTGTGGCTTATCTTTTCAAATCTTCTAAACAGAGTCTTCACAGAGCAAAAGTATTTAATTTTGATGATGTTCAATTTATCATTTTTCCCTTTTTTGGATTGTGCTGTTGGTGTCAAGCTAAGGAGTCTTCACTTCATCCTAGGTCCTGAAGATTTTCTATGTTTTAACTAAAAGTTTGTAGTTTTATGTTTAACATTTAAATCTTGGCCCTATTTTGAGTTAGTTCTGTGGGATTATGCCACAGTTCTTCTCTTTTTTTTTCTTATTTTATTTCATTTATGTTTTTGCCTATTTATGTCCAGTTGCACTCGGCATTTTTTGAAAAGGCTATCCTTCCTTCATTGAATCGCTTTTGCAACTTCGTAAAAAATCAGTTGGACAGGGCGCCTGGGTGGCTCAGTGGGTTAAGCCTCTGCCTTCAGCTCAGGTCATGATCTCAGCATCCTGGGATTGAGTCCTGCATCGGGCTCTCTGTTCAGCAGGGAGCCTGCTACCCTCTCTCTCTCTCTCTGCCTGTCTCTCAGCCTACTTGGAATCTCTCTCATTTGGAATCTCTCTCATTCTGTATAAAATCTTTTTTTTTTTAAATCGGTTGGAGGTATGTATGGATCTAATTCTGGGTCCTCTATTCTGTGCCATTGATCTACGTGTCTGTCTGTCTGCCAGCACCGACTGTCCTGATTATTGCAGCTGTATAGTAAACCTAACATCAAATAGAGTGATTCTTCTCAAGTTACTCTTCTTTTCTAAAATATTTTGGCTGTTCTAGGTCTTTTGCCTTGACAAATAATTTTTTATTTATTTATTTATTTATTTATTTATTTATTTATTTATTGGACAAATAAATTTTAAAATAAGCTTCTCTAATCTACAAATCTCTTGCTAGGATTTTGAAAGGAGTTTCCTTAAGCCTGTAGATCAACTAGAGGAGAACTGACATCTTCACTGTGTTGACTTTCAATACATGGATAATGAATGAAATTTACCTGCTTTGATTTTTTTCATCGATGTTTTATCCCATTTAGCAATACAAATCCTGTACATGCTTTGTTAAATTTATATTTAGATTATAGGTAAGTGTGCCATTTTCTGAGGAGCTGTTGTGAATAGTAGGGTGGTTTTAAATTTCAGCCTCAACATGTTCCTTGTTAGTATATAGAATTTTATGTGTCTTCATTTTGTAACCTGATACCTTGCTGGACTTACTTGTACTGGGATTTGTTTTGTTTCAATTTTTTTTGTTTGGAAATTTTTTTGTTTGGTTGGTTGGTGTTTGTAGGTTCCTTGGGTTTGTCTACATGATAGACAATCATTTATTACTTGCTGCCTGCAATGTCTATAAACATTATTTGTTGTCTGCAAATCAAGACAGTTTTATTCTTTCCTTGCCAAACTGTATGTCTGTTATTTCTTTTTCCTGCCTTATTGTGCTGGCTAGGATTTCCAGGGCTATGTCGAAGAAAAGTTGTGATAGTGAGCATTCTTCCCATTTTCCTAATCTTAGGGGGTAAGCATTTAGTTTTTCACCATTAAGTATAATGTTACTTGTAGAAATTTTTTTTAGGTGCTTTTTATCAAGTTGAGAAGTTTCACTCTATTCCTACTTTCTGAGAGTTTTCATGAATGGATATTGAATTTTGCCAAATGTTTTTTTCTGTATCTATTGATATGATCATGTGAATTTTTTTCTTTAACTTGTTAATATGAGTTGTATTCATTGATCTTTGAATATTAAACCAGGCTTGCATCCCTGAAACAAACCCTATTTGGCTATAATATATATATATGTTTTTTTTTTTCCCACATTGCTGGATTCGCTAAGCTAATACTTTATTGGGTATTTTTACCTCTAAGTTCATGAAAGATACTGATTGATTTATATTTTTAAAAGATTGCTCTGGTTTTTTTGTGGAGAATGGATACAAGGGCAAGGCTGGCAGATGGTCAACTAGTTGAATATTGTTCTTTTCTCTCAACCTTGAGCTCCCTCTTCAGTCTTAGTCTGCATTTGTTTCTCAAATTGTGTTTACCTCCTCTGAGTCCAAGGAACACCAGTGTTTCATTGACTATTGCCCTGGTGACGCTAAGACACCAGCTCTACTGAGTTTGCTCCAACTCCAGTGAAAAGGAATCAATTCTCCGCTCCAGCCATGCAAGTCCTGGTGTTGAATGTTCATGGTACAGAATTTATGCCCTACCCTTCCTTCAGGATCTTATTCAAGTCCTAGAACCTCCTCAAAGATTTCCTCACCATTCCAGTTACTGGTGACTGTTCCCACCTCTCACCTCCTACAGATCTTATGGTCCATGATATTCATTGCCTTTCATTGATTCACTTATGTAGTCAATAAACATTAATTGAGCACTTACTATAGTCTAGGCATTTTGTAGACACTGGGCACAGCTGTGAGCAAAAGAGATGCAATGAAATTTATAGTCTAGTGGAGGAAACAGCATTAAATGTTCACACAAGTATATTTGTGTATATATTACATTTGTGTGTATATGTCTATGTGTGTGCCTATATATAGGGGGAGAGAGAGAGATACAAATCAAGACAAATGCCATGAAGAAAAAGTATGGGGTGTTCAGAATAGACTACTTGCATTTATTTTTTCTTTACATATTACAGTTTAATTATAAGTTTTTTTGAGAACAGAGACCATATCTGATACTGCTTGGTCAAACTCAGAATCTAACCCACAGTCAGTAAGCAGTGGGTATTTATTATGGATGATAGTGGCCATAAAGGAAAAAAGAGTATTGTTTGAGGATGATGCTTAGGTACCAGGAGCTGAAGAAATGGCACTTGTCTTCGCATTCCTGCAAAGAATAAGCAGTCTATGGGCACCTGGGTAGCTCAGTGGGTTAAGCCTCTGCCTTTGGCTCAAGTCATGATCTCAGGGTCCTGGGATCGAGCCCTGCATTGGGCTCTCTGCTCAACAGGGAGCCTGCTTCCCCCGCCCCCCAACCTGCCTCTCTGCCTACTTGTGATCTCTCTCTCTGTCAAATAAACAAATAAAATCTTTAAAAAAAAAAGAATAAGCAATCTATAGAATGTGTTCTTATTACATTGGTTTAAAACACAGGCCCCCATCGCTAAGTATTTTATCTCTAGAAATTGCTTTGAAATGCCTACCGATTTGCCTCCAATGTGCATACATCTCCTCTGCCCAACTTATGTTTGCTAAGATTGTGCACAACGATGTGCTGATAAATCTTTAACAATAGACTCTCTTGAAACAAAAATATAACGAAGTCGGAGCATTTGCTGATTTCTGTGGTGCAAATATTCTCACCATGGCCCGTTCAATGCTACCAGCATGACATCACTAAACACAGAGATGGGAGGAAATACACAATAGCACATTCCCACAGATAGAGTAGATGTAACCTCAAAAAGCGCAGTTAGTAGTAAAATGTAGTAAAATATTAGGAGGTGATAAGGGGTTGGGTTTTTTTTTAGTATTTATTACCTTTTTCAATATAATTGATTGAGTTATAAGTTCATATAATTCAATTTTAATGACCATATTTATTAGTTGGCTCAAAATATTCCTAAAAATTTAACAATTGGCTCTCATGAAATGGTAGGAGCCAACAGCAGCACCTCACTGACTATGCAGCTTAAGAGACTCATATATGTCCCCAGTGGGATCCCACCAGGTTGAGTGGTGAGACACAGGGGAGAAAACAGAGTTGAATTTTGCCACTGACCCTCAACTCTCTCTCCCAGCTCTGTAGAACAGCTAAGAGTCAGACTGAAAGCTTAAATGTGGCAATACCTGAAGTTAGCTGGCCAAACCACTGTTTCTGACTACCTCTCCCTTGTCTACTTCAACTATGAAGGCTGGAAAAGCTAAGCATTCATTTTCCCAATTTCCAGTGATGCTGAGTGGTCAATGAGACATGAAACTGCTTTGGGGGCAGGGGCTGATAGTGGTCTGGAAAAGCTTTTTCTTTTCTGATAAAAGGAGTCAATTGATCTTTTACCCTCCTTCTTATTTCAGATGTGAATATGATGTCTAGAGCTTCAGCAGCCTTTTAGAACCATGAGGCAATATGCATGAGGGAAAGGCCAAGGGACTTGAAGAGCTACCAGTTGTGGGTTCATTGGGCTCCTAGACTAAAACCAAACCTGCGGGTTCCGTAGACATAGTGTTCTTTGAGGGAGAAAGCACTTATTTTTTAAAGCACTTATGTGAAGTTTTCTGCTATTTACAGCCAAAACTATTCCTAGCTCTTACAGGAATTAAAGGTAAATGGTACAACAGGGATGGTATTGGATGGTTTTCATCCTCTTTGAGTTTCACAACAGTATGAGAGATGACATTTATAAAAATGTATAATTTATCATGGCTAGTCACACTTCCTTTAAAGGAAGTGTGTTTTAAAGGAAGATTTGACAGACCTGCAGCTATGTGGGCCTTAAAAAATTAATTTCAAAAAAAAATTAATTTCATGGGCACCGGGGTGGTTCAGTTGGTTAAGCAGCTGCCTTTGGCTCAGGTCATGATGCCTGGGTCCTAGGATCAAGGCCTGCACCGGGCTTCCTGCTCAGTGGGGAGCCCACTTCTCTTCCTTTCTCTCTCTGCCTCTCCCCACCTCTTGTTCTCTCTCTCTCTCACTCACTCTCTAATAAATAAATAAAAACCTTTAAATAATTAATTTCAGTGCAAGTTTGTAAAGGTTTGAACACTTATCCCTCTTCAGTAAATTAAAAGCACATCACACAAACATTTACTTTGGATAAATTAGACACAAACTGCCTATTGGCAGACATAACAGAGCATCCATGCCTACATCCTGCCAGGCGACTAAGGACATTTGGTTGGATTAACAAACATTTTAATAAAAACAAACAACTTGTATCAAAGTTGGCCTGCGGTTTCAAGGAGGTAAAGAAAAGGCTCCTCCCCCTTGGGGCTGGGTGTTGGCATCTACTGAGGAGCAGAATGGGCTTGCTGGGGTGTGGTCTGGTCCTCTATTGGGCAGGCCAGATGTGGTTCCCAGGGAATTCTCCCAGTGAGAGCCAAGAGGGAAATGTGGGAGGGCAGCACACTTCTGGGGCTCAATCGGCCAGTCAGCTAGTCACCCAGTCAACCAGTAGTTAGAAGTCCCTGGGCCTTCACAGTGTACGGAAGTTGGAGGCCTCCCTGGCATGAGTCAGGAGGACTGGGAAACTGCAGAAGGCACCACGGGAGAAAGCCAAGGGCAAAGGTGACGGAAACCACCTCAGGAGATATTTAAACATCATAGAATGTGTTCTAACTGGGATAGTGACATTCCTACCACACAAACATTCTTCAGTCATTCAGAGGAGGGAGGCGTTTGCTGAGCATCTACTATCAGTTAAATCCCGGGAATATAGCAGTGAAGTGAGCAGACAGAGGTCCAGCTCTCATTGAGGGTTCAGTCTAGTAAAGAAAACAGTTAAAACAAGTTATAAGAAAGTGGAGCTAGTGTTATAATACGCGAATGCTATTATTTGTATTCATCCTCTCGCCTCCTTGTGGCTTTATTACGTGGTGACACAGAATGAAGCAAGCCCTGGACAAGAGCCTTGCTTAGTTAAGTCACGGATATTCTTCAGTTGTGTGTCCTTGAGTAAATCTCTTTACCCTTTCCACGTTTCTTTTCACTTTAAAATGAGGTCAAGTTAGAGGGTTCTGATGCTTTTGTTTACACTAAAAATAGCAGTAGGGTTTAAGACTATCTCCCACCATGACTGTGATTGCCCCATTTGGACGAGTACCATTTCTGTGTTTATCAGCCTGTCCAAAGTTCGTTGCAAAGAACATGTTCTGTCCTGACCTTTTCCTCTCTCTCCGTGGCTCTGACTTGGGTATCCTGGGCCTTCTGTGCTGGTCCAGAAAGACCGACGCCTGAGGCGGATCAGTTTACTGCTGGGAATACCAACATTCTACAGCAAGGGTGAATCTTTTGACCTGGTTCTTCAACATCAGTACGTTTTCAAAGCAGTGATTATTAACTTGAAGTCTTTTCTTTTTTTTTTTTTAATTTTTTAAAAGATCTTATTTATTTATTTGACAGAGAGAGAGAGATCACAAGTAGGCAAAGAGGCAGGCAGAGAAAGAGAAGGAGAAGCAGGCTCCCCGCTGAGCAGAGAGCCTGATGCCGGGCTCTATCCCAGGACCCTGAGTTTATACCCAAGCTGAAGGCAGAGGCTTTAACCCACTGAGCCACCCAGGCGCCCCCTTTTTTAAATTTTTTTTTTAAGATTTTATTTATTTATTTGACAGAGATCACAAGTAGGCAGAGATGCAGGCAGAGAGAAAGGGGGAAGCAGACTCCCCGCCGAGCAGACAGCCCGAAGCGGGGCTCGATCCCAGGACCCTGAGATCACGACCTGAGCCGAAGGCAGAGGCTTAATCCACTGAGCCACCCAGGCACCCCCTAATTCGAAGTCTTAAGTTCCTTGGAAGAACCAAAGATCAGCTCGCAGGAATCCATGTACAACTTTCAAATGCATGTAAAAAAACAACATGCAAAAGGGGGTGTGCATGTTGTGTGTGTGTGTGTGTGTGTGTGTGCGTGTGTGTGCGCGTGCGCGAGCGTGTTTTGGGGATAAAGAATTCACGGGGTTCATCAGATCTTCAAAAGTGCCTATAATCCCAAAAGGTTTAGAAGCCTTAGCCTGGAGATTATGATATGATCTTAATATGGTCTTTCCACCCTCTGAATGTCCACGGTTCTTATACCTTTTACCACTATTACTATAGGTGTATGCCTCCTTCCTACCAGACTATTCCTTCTTTACAAATGGAGATTGTATCTTATCAAGACAAGTTATACAGGGAAAAAAATATATGTGTATACACACACACTGAGGTGGGCAGACAGACAGATTTTGGAGTCAGACACACGTGAGTTCAAATCCCAGTTCTGTCGCTTACTGGCTATGTGACCTGAGACAGGTTATGTAACTTTGACTATTATTTTTCTGAGTCCCTTTCTCGTCTCTTCCTGAGAATATTTCCTTCCTGTCCTTAGGAAAGGGCGTGATATTCAGCCTAAGCCAACCAGAGCACCACTTTCCCTAGCCATGGAGATGGACAGCAGGGGGATACAGGATCCCCACTCACCACCTGGGTTACTTTCTAGGATTCCGGTCAGTGGTGCTGGCTCGGAGGACATGGGGCTGGGGGATCCTTTCGACTCCGGCTGCACAGTAGGCAGGACACGGACTTAGGCTGTGCACAGGCATGTCTCCACTCTTGTAAGGACATCTGTCTGTAAACGGAAAGAACAGACTTGGCAAACGAACGGAAGCAGAGATACAAGAGAACGTGCTGGTTTCAATGTGCCAAGCTTCTCAATTACATGAACCATTTAGACACCCCTTTTTGCCTAACCAAGTTTGAATTCAAATCTATCACACCCAACCAGAGTCTTGAGCTCATCCGTGAGTAGATGCAGTAACGCCTACACACGAGGTGTGGTGAAGTTAAAATAACATGTAGAGAAGAAACTGCCAAAAAGCTTTCACCTTGTTTGTCACTGTCCCATTCCAACAGGTACACCTTTTATTTGTTCCTCAATGCGTTCCAAGGGACACCGATTACACAGGCTGTTACTAGGTTTTCTCTGAGTTGAAAAAATGATTAAATAATATGATAAACGCTTGGTTAAAGAAAACTCTTTCCCAAGGGACTTTCCAGCATCTCCAGTGTTTTATTTTGCCTCATGAATTCCCAACTGGGCAAAGGAACATAACCACAGAGTCCTATGTCAAGAAGCACCTATGAACACGTTTTGGGCACTGCCGTCTCTGTGGCTAATTCAGGAGTTGTGCAGGGACAAATACTGTTTCGGTGACAGTCTGACTCAGCTGGTCCTTTTTCTCCTTGAGCAAAAAGTCCAGCAGCTTTCCACCTCTGTTCCAACAATGACTAGCCATGGGACTTGGAAAATGACTTTAATTCTCTGAGTCTCAGTTTAGTCATCAGTAAGGTGGGTGTGTTAGACTTTGTGACATTCTAGAACCCGTCCAACTGTGGGGCCTCTGGGTGGCTCAGTCAGTTTAGCACCCAACTCTTGGTTTCAGTTCAGGTCACGATCTCAGGGTCGTGAGATGGAGCCCCGCTCAGGCTCCCCATTCAGTGGGGAGTCTGCTTGTGATTCTCTCTCTCTCTCCCTCTGCCCCTCCCTCACATGTGCGTTTGCTGGCTTGCTCTTTCAAATAAATAAGGACATCTTAAAACAAACAAACAAAAAAAGAGCTCATCCAACTATACACGTCTCTGCTTGTGGGATTTTGAAATGTTCAGGGGAGGTTTAATGCAGAATGCAGTGGATACTCTGGGCCTGTGAAGGTCAAGAAAGGCCCAGGCAGTGGAGTGGGGAGAAGTGAGGAGAAACACCCATGTAGGCTCTAGTACTACCATCTGGAGGTTTTAAGCCAACATTCCAGCAGAAGCAATCTCTGGATTTTCTCAACTTTCTTAAATTGAAGTTTCTAATGGTACTAGACTACTATGGGTTTTTCTGTTTTAGGTCTGGATGGAACAAGACCTCATAAAACAAAAGATTAAAATGACCGAATGTTGCCCTGTGGGTCCTGAAAGGCCAAGAAAACCCTACAGGAAGAGGTGGAGAGCAAAGATCCTGCCATTCAGACTGTGACTCTTGAAAAGCTTTGGGTTCTTACTGTCCTTACTGGGTTCAAATTGAACCAAGACAAGGGCGGCCAACCAAACCCTCTTCCTTTCTGCCACCCTCCACTAGCCACCGGGAACCCTCAGGGATGCTGGGGAGTGTAAATGAATGACAAAGGACAAGACCTTTTGAAAACTGCAAAGCACCCCACAAACAGATTATGTTTATCACTATTCCTGATGTTTACAGTGTAATTCTGGCTTTGCCACAGACATGACTTCAGGCAAGTAATTCATCAGCTCCGCCCTTCCTATAAAAACGAAAGCTGTGATGGATGGGAAAGATTAAGTAGAAAATGATGGTGCAGACGCCTTTGAAAATTGAGGGTCACTGCCATACTTACTAATTAATAGTAACCATACAATTGTGAAGTTATAAATAGCTCGGCATCCGAGTAGAACCCAGGGCGCTCTGCTACGTTTTCACTTGGAGCCATTTTGATTTCGCTCATTAGCTCCACTAGCCTATAATTAGCACAACACCCTGGAAAATTAATCCAGCCTGGTGAGTCAACATGAGGGAAGTGAAATAGACTTCTAAATCATGTTGGAATGAAGCTGAAGTCTGAGAGCTGGGTCCTCCTGGTTTGGGAGGGAATTAAAAGCCTCAACTCCTGATCTTCCAGCTAAAGACAGGGAGAGTCCCTCTCTCTGTTTTCACCCTCTGAGTTTCAACATTGTTGTCAAAGTAAACATACCTCTTAGGCCACTTTGCCGTCAGTGGGAGAATGGCAAACTGTCACGTGATGACTATCTATTCCTTATAAAATGTGACTTTGGAAAAGCTAAGCCTGCCAATGCAATTAAGAGTGCCCGGATCTCCTCCTGGCAGAGACCCTGGGGTTGGGCAGAGCAGGAGGGTTCTGAGACACTAGTCCAGCAGAGGAAGTCTTTTCCTGGAAACTGAAATTGCTGACATCTGAGCCCATGGAAAGAGGTAGCCAACATGCAGGAAGGTGAATCACATGTTACTACAGACAAGAGGCCACAAGCGGACTAAAAGCAATATAGAAGGCTTGAATATGACATGGTGGAGGTCACCGAGAGGATGTGACCACCACTTGACCCAATAGCTGAACCCAGGCAATCAGAGGCCCCTCACCCCCTTCCCTGTCCTTGGAATATATATTCCATTTACCTTCCCCATGCTAGAAACTACCCCATCACAGTCTTGCAATAGTCATTTGGTATTAAGGCCATCTGAATAGTATACATTACTGAGCCCTGGTAAGGCCTCTACATAGTCTTTTAAGATTTGGCAGGCAGATGCAGAGATCTGTTTGTCTTGTGGCTGCCCAAGACGAGCCTCATTGAACTAGGTTCCCTTGCCTATTAAAACTGCCACCTACCAACACGAGTGATGGAGTAGTCTACCTCTTAGGTCCGTCTCTCCTTGCCCGCCATGTACAGGGCCCAGTTTGCAAACCAAGATACGGACGCAGCTAACCCAGGAGCAGGGAGATAAAATGAAATGCAGGGATGCCTGGGTGGCTCCATCAGTTAAGTATCCGCCTTCAGCTCACATCATGCCCCAGAGTCCTGGGATCTAGTCCTGCATTGAACTCTCTGCTCAGTGGAGAGTCTGCTTCTCCCTCTGTCTGCTGCTCCCTGTTTGCTGTTCCCCCTACTTGTGCTCACTCGCTCTCTCGCTCTCTCTCTCTCTCTGACAACTAAATAAATAAAATCTTGGGAAAAAAAAAAGAAAGAAAGAAAGAAAATGAAATGCAGTGGGTAAAAACGGGAGTGTGTGCTGAGGGCACTTCTCCTGAAATGCATTTTGCTCTCTTCAGCAGGCATATGGTGTCATGTGTAAGGTGTCTGCTGAGTTAAAGGCCAGAAAATAGGTCATTGGAGAAATAAATGGGTCCTTTCATCTGTCTCTTTTTGTAAAAATCTTTTCACTTTCCAAATTAAATATCCCTAGTGCCCTTTCCTTATAAATGTTTATCAGCTTTAACTGTTTTGTTTCCAGTGTACACATGTGAAATGATTGAGGAAGACTGCAGGAAAACTTTCCTAGTGAAATACCAACCCAACTCAGGCCAAAGTCATCATTTTTTGTTCTGGTCAAACCCTGGCTTCAGATCCTCCAGGCTTCAAGTCTAGAAGTCTTTCTTTTTCCTTGATCATCAAATTCAATCACCAAATTGCAAAGAATCTACCTTAATTCTGCATGCTTCTTTTCATTCTCTCCCCACACCTGCTAATCTCCTATGTTCAACAGGCTAATGACATTTTAATCTTTTTAAAGCCCACTTTCAATCAGAACATTTCCCGGCTCAAAGCCTTTAATGGCTGCCCACTGCCTAACAAATTAAGGAAAACTCCTCAGTTCAGCAGTCAAAACCCTGGCCTTGCACCACATGCCTCCTTTCCACTTGACAACCTAATAGCATGCATTTATGCTGTGGACCACTGGATTCATAACTCATCTGCTACAAGTCAAAGGTCTTCCAAGGTGAAGGCAGTGGAAGCAGTTTGCATGCCCAGGGGATAGATCTGCCCATGAGTCATGGGGCTCAGGAAAACTCACGCTTGTTGCTGGCTAAATAACCAAAATCTAAGGTTGGGCTACTATCAGGTCAGTTGCATCCTCTTCTTAAGTGAAGGAGGATAACTTTTACCTTTTAAATGACTCCCCATTTGCCAATATACTGTCTTTAGTAAAGGGGGGGAGGAGGCTTAGACTTAAAAATTATATTTTCCTCTTGGGGCGCCTGGGTGGCTCAGTGGGTTAAGCCGCTGCCTTCGGCTCAGGTCATGATCCCAGACTCCTGGGATTGAGTCCCGCATCGGGCTCTCTGCTCCGTGGGGAGCCTACTTCCTCCTCTCTCTCTGCCTGCCTCTCTGCCTACTTGTGATCTCTGTCTGTCAAACAAATAAATAAAATCTTTAAAAAAAAATTATATTTTCCTCTTCCTTCTTCTAGCTTTCTCCATTTCTCATACTGATTTTTTTTGGCATTAAATAATCAGAATCTAGATTCCTCTAAAAATATTTGCAAAATATTGCAAAAAAAGTAATTGCTCTCCTTAATCCCCATCACCTAGTTAACAGGTGCCCCCCTCTGATGAGTGCACTTATCAGACAATACAGGGTAATGTACAGAAAAGTGTTGATTCACTATATAGTACACCTGAAACTAATATAACACGTATGTTAACTCACTGGAATTAAAATAAAAACTTAAAATAATAATAATATTAAAAGGTTTGCAAGTATTAGAATGTATTTTAAGATATTTTAAAAAGTATTTCAGGGGAAAAAGCTATATATATTAGTTTTATATGAAGGCATTTGGCTGCAAAAAGAATACTTTATCCTTTTTAAATGTACTTTTATAAAATACGAAATTGAGTGCATTATTTTTGGAGCATTTTAGGTAATAAATTATTCCATTTTCATGTTAAAAACATAAAGGTAACTGCTCTCTTTCCCCAAGAGTATTACTGTGTTTTTCAATAAAATATTAGCAAATTGAATCCAGTAACATATGTAAACTATCATACACCATGACCAAGTGGGATTTATCCCAGAATGCAAGATTGGTTTAACATATGAAAGTCAGGGACACCTGGGTGGCTCAGTTGGTTGGGCGTCTGCCTTCTGCTCAGGGCCTGATCCCAGGGTCCTGGGAATGGAGCCCTGACTAGCCTGACTAGCCTGACTACCCTGACCACCTGACTAGCGGTGGTCGCTAGTCCCTGCTCTGCAGGGAGCCGACTACTCCCCTCCCTCCACCCCTCCCTCCCCAGCTGTGCTCTCTCTGTGGCTCTGCTCTCTCACTCAAATAAATAAATAAAATCTTTAAAAGGAAAACATGGAAGTCAAGGGGTGCCTGGATGGCTCAGTGGGTTAAAGAAAACATGGAGGTCAATAAAAGCAATACACATTGTCAGCAGAATAAAAAAACATAAACCACATTGATCATTCTCAATAGGAATAGGAGGAAACCACCTCAACAAAATAAAAGCCATATAGGGAAACCCCACAGCAAACATCATACTTAATGGTGAAGGATTGGGTGCTTTCCTCCTATGACCAGGAACAAAACAACGATGGCTGCCACCTGCATCTCTATTCAACACTATACTGGAGATTCTAGCCAGGGCAATTAGGCAAGAAAAGTGAAAAAAAAAAAAAAAGGCATCCAGATAGGAAAGAAAGAAGTAAAACTGTCTTTACTCATAGGTAACATGAACTTGTGAGTGGAAAATCCTAAGAAATCCACCAAAAACTTTTAGATTTAACACACAATTTTAACAAGGTTGTAGGCTACAAGATCAATTTATAAAATTCAGCTGTATTTCTATACATTTACAATCAATCCAAATGTGAAATTAAGAAAACTACTCCATTGGGGTACCTGGGTGGCTCAGTCGGTTAAGCATCCGCCTTTAGCTCAGGTCAGGGTCCCAGGGTCATTAGATTGAGCCCCACAGCAGGCTCCCTCCTCAGCAGGGAGCCTCCTTCTCCCTCTCCCTCTGCTGCTCCTTTTGCTTGTGCTCTCACTCTCTCTGTCAAATAAATAAATAAAATCTTTTTTTAAAAAAAGGAAAAGAAAAAGAAAACTCCATTTACAGTAGCATCAAAAAGAGTAAAATATTTAGGAATTTAGCCACAGAAGTACAAGATGTACTCTGAAAAGTACTAAACACTAGTAAAGAAATCAAAGAAGATCCAAATAAATGGAAAGACAGACATAACATGTTCATGGATTAGAAGGCCTAATATTGTCAAGATGGTAATATTCCCCAAATCTGTTTATCGATTCAGTGTAATCCCTGTGAAAAGCACAGCTGAGTTCTTTCTAGAAACTGACAAATTGATTCTAAAATTCATATATAATTGCAAGGGACACAGAATGGCCAAAACAATCTTGAAAAAGAACAAAGTTGGGGGACTTGCACTTGATTTTAAAACTTACCACAAATAAACTTTAATCGAGCCAATGTGCTATAGACATAGATATATAGATCGATGGGATAGAATTGAGATTCCAGAAATAACCCATGTTTAACTGATGTTTGACAAGTGTGTAGGACTATCTAATGGGGAAAAAATAATCTTTTCAACAAATAATCTTGGGACAATTAGATGGCCAAATGCAAAAGAATGGAATTAGACCTTTACCTTACATCATGCACAAAAATTAACTCAAAACAGATCAAAGATCTAACAGTAAGAGTTAAAACTATAAAACCCTTAGAAGAAAACACAGGAAAAAATCTTGACGTGAAATTTGGCAAAGATTTCTTGGATATGCCATGAAAAGCACAAGCAACAAAAGAAAAAAAATAAATTGTACCTCATGAAAACTAAAAACTTTTATGCCTCAAAGGGCACTAGCAAAAAAGTGAAAAGACAAGCCACAGGATAGCAGAAAAATATTTGCAAATCATATATCTAGTAAAGTACTTGGATCTAGAATATAAAAGAAGTCTTATGACATCATAATAGAAAGACAGATATCTCAATTCAAAAAGGGTCTTGAATAGAGGACTTGAATAGAATTAATCCAAAGAAGATATACAAATGACCAACAAACAATGAAAACATGTCCACACAAAAAATTTTATATAAATAATTACAGCAGCAGTATTTGTAATGCCCAAATAGTAGAAACAATGCCAATGTCCATTATGAGTGGATAAACAAAATATAGTATGTATACACACACACACACACACACACACACACACACACACACGTATAAAATGAAATATTACTCGGCCAGGAACTGGAGCAAAATACTGATAACATGCTAGAGAGCGTGGATAAAGTTTGCAAATAGTATACTAAGTAAAAGAAGCCAGACAGAAAATACTACATATTATAAGATTCCACGTACATGAAATTTCTAGAATGGGCAAACCTATAGGGAAAGAAAGTAGACTAATGGTTGCTTAGCACTATGGGGGAGTGAGAATACAGAAGAGGGATAGCTAAAGGGTACGGGGTTTCCTTCTTAGGTAATGAAAACTGTCATAAAATTCACTGTGGCAATAGTGGCACATATCTATGAATATACGAAAACCATTAGCTCATACACTTTAAATGGGTGAAATATGTTATGTAAATTATCTCTCAGTTAAACTGTTACCAAAAAAAAAGAAATCAATACTCAAGTAGAGTATTCAAGGTATAGCCATTTTTTTTTCTTCTAGTGGCTGTTTTTATTAGTTTTTTAACATACACAATGGGTATGAATTTGCATCCATCAAAATCTGGAACATTAAATGTCATTTTTTTTCAGATACAAATTAAAACTCACTTGAAACCCCACCTGCCAAAGTATTGAGATGTTGAATTACAGTCATAACAGGGTTCCCTCCCCCGTTACAGGGGGATTATGCAAATTGCCCAGGCTTGTGCATCTACAGCTTCCAGAAGAGTCCGTTCGTTCCTGGTCTATACTAGTTAACACTGAAGGGATCACAATCTAAGCCTGCACAGGCTAAGCTCCTTTGGAGGAAGGTGATTCTGTTGCTTCCCTGCCCTGCTAGAAATTTGGGGATTTTGTAGTGATTTTGCAAATCTGGGACTCAGGCAGTCATTTATTTTTGAGCTCTTTCTACTTCCTGGGGTACTACAAGCTAGCCGGGCAAGGCTCTTCCACCTCACGGAATATCCAAAATACTAACCTCTTCCTAGTCTTGGAAAATCTCCCATTTACAGGGTCTGTCTGTTCCTTTTACCGATTGCCACGAAGGAACTTTCTCCATCTTCTCTCTCCTACAGGAGTTCTGCTTCTAACTATGACAGACTTGCTTATTTAAGACCATCCCTGGGGTGCCTGGGTGGCTCAGTGGGTTAAGCCTCTGCCTTTGGCTCAGGTCATGATCTCAGGGTCCTGGGATCCAGTGCTGCATCGGGCTCTCTGCTCAGTGGGGACCCTGCTTCTCCCCTCTCTCTGCCTGCCTCTCTGCCGACGTGT